>NC_137540.1:52583661-54983661 GCF_963082525.1 Nesoenas mayeri
GGCGAAGGTACCGCCGCACTGCCCGGCCACTGCTCCCTCCCCCCAGGTCTGGTTCCAGAACCGCCGCGCCAAGTTCCGCAAGCAGGAGCGGGCGGCAGCGGCGGCGGCAGCGGCCGCCAAGAACGGGGCGGCCGGCAAGAAGTCCGACGCCTCCCGAGACGACGAGAGCAAGGAGGCCAAGAGCACCGACCCCGACAGCACCGGCGGCCCCGGCCCTAACCCCAACCCCGCGCCCAGCTGCGGCGGAGGCGGCGGCGGCGGCCCCAGCCCTGCCGCCGGGCAGGGAGCGGCGGGGCCCGGCGGGCCAGGGGGGGAGCCGGGTAAGGGAGCGGCGGGGCCAGGCGGGCTGGCGGCGGCGGGGCCGGGGCAGGGCTGGGCGCCGGGGCCCGGGCCCATCACCTCCATCCCCGACTCGTTAGGCGGCCCTTTCGCCAGCGTCCTCTCCTCGCTGCAGCGGCCCGGCGGCACCAAAGGCAGCCTCGTCAAGAGCGGCATGTTCTGAGCGGCAGCGGCGGCGGCCCCTCCCGCTCATTAGTATCCGCCGCCCGCCCATAGTAATGACCAGGGGCCCGGGCTGCGCCGGGCTCCGCGGGGCAGGGACCCTGCGCCCCGTGGGGGGCCGCGCCCGGCTCCCCTCGTCCCCGGCCCGGCGGCGGGGCCGGCCCCGCAGCGCCTCCGCTGGGGCGGGGATTGGGGGGGTGCGGCCGCGCAGGGGGCGCTGCGTGGGTGCGGAGGAGGCGGCAGGCCGCGGAGACTGTGCCTGCGGGCGGCCCGGCGGCTGGGGAGGGCGCCTTGCCCGCCCGTGGGGTGTTTTTTTTAAGCTCCTTTTCACGGTCAGCCCGAGCGACAAAGTGTCTTCTCCATCCCCCCGCGACCGCCACCCCCCCGCTGTCCCCCGGCCCCGCGCCCGGGGGCGTTTCTTACTCCTCCGTTCGGTGTCACTGTCCCTCGGTTGGGTCTTGGGTCTTTCCGTTGCCGCCGCCGGCGCCCCGCCGGGCTCGGCCCTTGCAGGGCTCGCGTCCCTCACGGCGGACGGCTTGTATTTATTATTAATTATTATTAATTATTATTATTACACGGTTCACGCAGTTTTTAGGCATCTCCGTTAGGGTTTTCTAATTTTATTTTAAAAGGCACAAACTATAGCTCTTAGTTGAATGTTGGCAGGTATGCTTCCTCTTTTTCCGTGTCTTTCTACAACTGTGTTCTGTGACTCAACTGTATAGTGTTAATATCAGTACAGACTTGTCTAGTTGACCGTATAAATAATGTTTTCCCTTCTCGTAGTCTCTATGGCGTGTCTTTATGGAGAAATAAGGTTCTCATCGGTTCGGTTCCCTTTGCGTTTAGAGAGACCAGGTTCAGGCAATGATATATATTTTTGTTATCGGTTGCATGTCGTCTCATTTTTTTCCTTTTCCCTACCTGTTGGAATATGTTTGTGAGCATAATCGTCATAAATTATGTTCAGGGTTTTCAGATTTATTTATATGTGGTTAAAATGAATGCTTCTATTTAAAAGGGGAAATATTTCTACATGTGCATATAGTTTTCCAAGAGTGTACCATTAATTGATTGTTGATAATAAAAACCAAAAGCAAATATAGCACTGTAGCTCTTCTGACTTCTTGTCAGGGCTTTATTTAGGGGAAGGGCTCGTTTGTTTTTTCTGACAAAGATTGAAGGTGCACATCGCAGAATCTGGACTGAGTCATCAAAAGGAGATGGGCTCAGTAGCATTATATTTAATCTCTGTTACCATCAGGAAGACCATAACTGCGGCTCCCATCATTACTGCCTAATTGTACCGTTATTAATTATTTGTAAACAGGCTGATTGGGGGGAAGAAGGATGGACGATGCGTCAGATCTGACCTTTTGTCGCTACCTCGAAAACTGGAGATAGCCAATATTAAGCGATATCCGTTAAAAGATTTTTTTAAATGGGGGGTAGGTGGGGGGGCCATAAACTACAGGTCTGGGTTGTCAATGGATAAAACATCCTGCAGGCCGGCTGAGAGCTTTGGTCAGCCATTGTACCAGCAGGAGGACGGTAAAACTGCCTTTACAGGTCTGCAGCTTTTTGGAAACGGTTCTTTTGCTTAAACCCTCAGCTTACACCGAGCACAGGTAGAGGGGCCGTCCGCGGGGACCAGGCCCTGTTCCCGCCCGGGCCAGGAGTAGTCCGGCAGCCTCATACCTGGGGACCCGCTTTGTTTTACCCCCCGGCAGTAGGAGACCGAGGCAGCGCCCGGCCCAGCCGCAGCCGCCTGGGGTAGCAGTAAAAACCCGACCTCGCCGAGAGGAACGGGCATCCAGCTCCCCAGCCCCCCCGGGCAGGGGCGTGCCCCCACCCCCGAGAAAAGTCGGGGCGCCCCAAGGCGGGCAGCGCAGCCCGGTGGGGCCCCTGCAGCGGGGCACCAGCGGGTTAGCTGCAAGGACGCCGGGCGATGAACTCTGCCTGTCTCTGGCACAGTCGGTGGAAAAAAAGAAAAGGAAAGAAAAAAAGGACACTGTTTGGTGGTTTGGCTGAGAAGCAAATATGGCAAGAGTCTTACTCTACACTACGGGGGTGCTGGGGGAGAGGGTGTCACCGCCGAGAGCACAGTTAAAAAAAACAGGAAAAATTGAATAATTGCTGTTTCACTAATACAAGTACTTCAATAATCAGTTTTTAAATGCTGCAATAAAATATGCAGTCTGTTTTCTGGAGACAAAACCCCTGTATGTATTTCTTGGATATATGTTTTGTTATAATGTGAGTAGCTTTGTGATTTTACTTTTTCTTCCAAAAGAATTTCATGATCTAATAATATCTTTGCTGAAAGTAAATGGACTGTCTCTAGGAATTACCCAGCTGTGGACCACAGTGCAGCTCTGCTAATAATGATCTACATGAAAGAGTTTTCTGCTGGAGAAGCTGCAGTGCTCAGTCCATTGACTTTACCATGGCTCTTGGAGAAGACTCTTGGAGAAGGTGAGACCTGTATTACCAAGAAACCAAACAGCCAGCCAAGGGTCATTTAAAGATACCTCTCCTGATCAGCCCTTGCTGTGTGAAGATGATCAGCTATGACATGCAGTCATGATTTGAAAAAACTGAGACATGACAACATGCTACTTCTTTGTGTATTTTTTTGCCAAGTTCACTAATTTGTCTGCTAAAACTTGGGGTTTATTTCTAATGATACCTTCAGCTTCCAAGCAGTGGATTTAGCTACATGTCTGCTAGACCTTTTCTCTCTTTTAATTTTACTACATAGTAAACTGATTTGCATCTTGATCTATCTTCTTCCTGATAAACTAAATAGTTTGCATCCTTCGCATCTCCCATGCTCCCCAAGTCTCAAACTTTTCATGCCTTTTCCAGAGTTGGAACCACTGTCTCCTGTTTCTGAAGATGCTTTGTAAAAGGGATACCAGCACAGTGTCAAACGCTGCAGTGTCTCTCTCACTAGTGGTTCATACAGTGCTAAGATCACCTCTCTATTTCTGATCACAATTTTCCGCTTAGGCATCTAAGTTTTTCATTAGTCCTTTTTGGACTTCTGTTCCATCACTTTTTTTCTCTGACCCATAAATCCTTCCGTAAGCCACTGGAGAGTGGTCAATCCCACAGCACATGGAACCATGGGAGGCCTGAGATGTATGCCACCCACTGTTTGTAAGGACCAGCGCTCCTGAGGCAGACCAGTTGGAATGGTTAATTCATCAGCCTTTGTGATTGCTCAGTCAGGTAGAAACAGATGGTTTGAAAATATATGAAGTTTGTTTGTCCCAATTCTCTACAAAAGTAGGAGTTTGAAAAGAGGTATTAATTAAATAAGTAGACTACAGGATTGCTGCTGACTTTTACAAGCACAGAAGCTAGAGGAGGGCCATGGGGTACCTGGTGGGATTCCAGGCGGGAAGAGGTTGCCAAATGGCTGCTTACCCAGTGAAAGCTGTACAGGCAATCTGATCCATAACACCAAGAGATGGTCTGGGGTTCACAAAGCAAGGAGATCTGTGCAGAATGACCTAAAAGTCAAAAGAAGCTCCAGTAAAGAAATAAGGGTAAGGTTTGTTATTTTTGTTATTTCTTTCCCCCTCAAGTTGTTCAAATAAAGAATAATTTATTATCCAACTCAAATTCAATATGAACATGTGCTGTATCTTGAAGAGTTCAAAGGTAAATTCACACTTTGTGTTTGAAGAAACTCAAATGTTTAATTGTCTACTTTTTTAAATGCCAAGACTTGGAATTCAGGTCTAATGGCAAATTTGGCTGTGGAGTAGTTCTTGCACATGCTCTCACTTTATTCTCTCCAATACATGAACAGAAAAAGTAAATCCTGACTGTAGTATGAATCTCTCAGATGGACAGATGCACAGCAATGCAAACATTGATTTTGCTGCTAAAGAAAACATAGCCAGCAAACAGGAAATCTGCAATTAGTAAAATCAATCATTTTCACAGAAGCAAGTGTGTCTAAATAGTTCAGTCTCTACATAACTGCACTTAATAAAGTTATCTAACTATTATCAGCCAGTGGGAAAATAAGGTGTCATGAGAAGTGCCTGTGGCCCATTACAATATTTTTTAAATCCACTTTTTTTTTTTTACACTGTTGAAAGTGCAAATGGATGTACCTATCAGGAGCCCTTTGAGCCAGCCTAACTCCAGCCAAGGCCAGCAGCTTACTGCTGTGGTCTGAAGCTCAAGCTCTTTCTGAAGGAAAAATCTGGCATCTCTTCAGATAAAATCACCATTAATTCTTAGGCATCTATTAAACCAGTACCTCTCTGTATCTTCTGTTGCATGTTTAGCATGAATCAGTAAGAGCCAAACATTAAATTGTAGACTACCCTCATCGATCATAAAGCAGAGCAGCATTATGGAGGCTGTATTACAATGGCCTTCATTACATATACTTGGTCCTTTACAAGCTGTCACTTGACAACTGTTATGAAGTAAACTGGTAGCTTTTTCCAGGATGCTATCAAAATATGGCTCCATCTTAGCAAAACAACTTTGCACCTTGTACTTTGCACGAGAGGTCATCAAATAGGCCAAGGAATGTTTTGAGAGGAAACCCACCTTCTCAATTTGTGGGGAATTCATCCAGAAACACCTCAAGAAACTTTAGCTGTGAAAATGAAGCTCATGATGACATATTCTAGGTTGGAAACTTTCTCCAGAGAGAGGAAGCCACCTTTTGGGCTGATCCTTGTTGTGACAATTTTATCAATGGGAAATTAAAATATTTGCACTTGAGAAAGACTATTACTCGACAATGTTGTTGTGGGCTAAGGCCATGCTTTTAATTTCTTTCTGAGAGATAGTGAGGGAATGCCAATAACATTTCCTGCTACTTCAAATAACATTCAAATAACGTATATAGTCTATCAACTGTATTAGATAAAAGTTTGAAACAATCTTGGGAAGCATGAGAGAAGCCATGCTTTTCCAGCAGTCTGAAATGTAACATCAGCATTAAGGCTTCCATCAACAAACTTAAAATGTGGATTAGGTCTTCAGGAGTGTTAACTTTAGTATTGTTTCATAGGAAGATGCTTATAGAAAATGAATCAATATATTAATTTCTGCTAAAGAGAAAATCTATTCAGGGAACAAAGCTCAAATATTATGAGTAGCTGTGGTTATATGGTTAAGGAAGTGACTGGAGATTGTGAAACCAGTGGCTAAAAGTGGTTATCTTAGATGGACGTGGTATTTGGGAAAGCTTGGTTGCTCATTTCAGAGGCATGGGGCACCCACAGCTCCCAGCAGGAGCTGTGGATAATCATGACCTTGAAAAGCTGATTCACTTCTTGAAGGCTTCTCCTAAGAGAATGCCTACACCTGTCCCAAGATACAGCTGCAACCACCTGTGCTTTGAAGAGTTGGGGGAGGTGGTTCATTTTCCCCAAGACAGCCTGGGAACTGGACATTTCCCATCCTGCTTCCTCCCCGGTGGCAACACAGCTGAGCCATAAGAAGCCAGTGGCAGCACCCAGCAGTTACCTGCCAGTGCTTGTGCCCCAGCAGAGCCAGGAATAACCTCTTCCTTCTGTGGGTAACCACCAACTTCTGATTTGGGATCATTGTTGGCCTGACTTCTTCATAGCTGAGATGCTCTGTGCAGCTTTCCATTGTTGTGGCCTCCTTGAGCTTGTAGGAACTCTCTTCCAGAGAACCAAAGCAAGCAGAAGAAAATTTGGCTTTGGTGACTCCTTGGTTGCTTTGCCTCGGCTTTGTGGACAGTACAGAGGAGGAAGGGGAGAGACAGCAGAGTTGCTACAAAGTTTTAACTCTCATTGAAGTTTATGATAATGATGTTAGTGGAGTTGAATGTCATATAGATTTACACTGATATATATCACAGGCTGTTACAAGCTGCAGGTTATTTTATTTTTTTTGTTTTAATCTTACCTAAAGAGTCTCATCTCGTAGTTCAAAATAGCACCCTCAAAGCAGTGCTGTCAGGAGAACTCAAAAGCTCCTAGTCCTGTATTGGTTTCACAATATCAAACTGTTTCTAAAAACAGCTACCAAAAATACTCTTGCTGTATTATCTTTAAAAAGGTTACCAAAAGGGATGAGGTCTGAAAATAAGCAGTTCAGGAATCCATATAGGTAATACTGCAAACAAAACGCCACCATTTCTAGGATACAAACATCTGAGGAACCCCCTTTCACTTCAATTCCAAAGTTACATGTTTTCTTTGCAAACTGAGTGTCTCTTCATTTTTGATAACAAAGTCTTCTTACATCTGGAAGAAAGAGCAATAGTTAAAACCATATCTACTGCATACTACTACCCTTGTAATGCATTATGTGATAGCCTATTTTTGAACAATGATGCTTTAAACACACAGATCTAATTATAACTAGGAATATCTCTATGGAGACAAGAAGTTAGATAAACATTACACAGGTGGTTTTGTTCTGCTGCAGAAAAAGAGGATGCACTGGATGAACATCTAAGCCCTTCACTCCCATCCTATTCAATTCCCACTGGAAGTGAGCAACTCCTAAAATATTTCTGGGCTGATTCACCAACTGTCAAATCTAGTGGCAAGTGCAGAAAGGTGGCAGGAGTGATTGAGGGCACATATCATTCAAGAGAGGTGGGAAAGTTATTTGTATTAACAAGAGCATGTCCTGCACTGTGTAATATTACATATATATGAATACTGAAATACTGATGAGATTGGAGAAGTTCAATTATGTACTTTTATTTTTTACCCATTTTTAACCATCTTTCATTGATCACACCTCACTAGCTCTCTCCTAATGTTGGCTAGGAGGGGGAAAAATGTAGGATAACATATAATAGTACAGTAATTTAATTCCTGCTAGAGCAAGTTTAGAACCAGAAAAGTGAGATATTATACTTCTGGTCACTAGGTGATCAAATTGACATTCATTGCCACAAGATTTTGTTGAGGTCATGATTTTAACTAAATTATGATAAACAAACAAATAACCAAACCAAACCAAACCAAAACAAAACAAAACAAAACCACCCCTTAAGTAGGAATATTCAGGCAGTACAATCTGGGTTAAGAAAAGATTCTGGAAGATTTCAGATATAAACACACCCATTTCAGGGCGTAAGTCAAGATCTACTTGTTGAAGGTAAGACCTTTAACAAACCTTCCCCCCTGGAAGATTTCTTGTGTGTTCTTCTAAATTATCTACTGCTGACCAGTTCTAGAAGTGGGTTTACAAACTGTAGATCACAAGTTTTAGGCTGTGTATCACTTTTTATTTCTATGTTCTAACAGTAAATGAAAGTGTGGCCTCCCAGATTCCCTCATTTACATTTCTTCATTGTCATTTTTGGTGGGTGGGTAATGGTCCCTGTTATATTCACAGGGTCAGCTTCAATTCTGGTTGAAGTACATTCCACAGCTGAAGTCAAATACGTCTTCAAAAGTGATTAATTTTTCCTATTATTACTGTTTACTTTCATTGATCAATACTTTCACTGGTGCATACCACTAATACATTTAAATGTCAATGTGGGAATTAATTGACTTTAATTACTTCCTTTCAAAGATGAAAAAATTTTTGTTGTTCTTGTTTTTGAGATTTTGGGATACATACTTAAACTTATGACCAGATTTGTCTTTAAAATTGTCCAGAATCATCTGTACAAAAACGCATAAGCATAAAATACTTTAAAGTATTTTACTTTTAAAGATTTTTTTACAAAATATTTAAAAGCAATAAAAATGAAAATATTTAATCACTTAAAAAATAAACATATTAACCTTCCTGTAATTCCTAAACCCAGTTAGATATAAGTTCTGAACAAAAAGGGGTTTCTCTAAACAATGAAAAATATTAATGGTACAAGAGAAGATTCAATTATATAACTGTGTATTGTAATTCTCAATGATTTATAAAAGGCAAAATTCAGATATGCTATACAATAAATTATCATTAAGATGAGACTACAGTTTGGTCTAATAGAATCTCATTATTTAGAAATGGAAAAAGAAACCCTATTAGATTATAGAGTTAATTCCCCGCCAGTGCTGAAGTCACTGCTCTTTTACTTTCAGGCTTGCCTGCATGAAAACTGTTGGTACAGTTGAAAAGTCGTGAGCAGAGAGTCACAGAAAGACAAGAGGAGCTCTGTGGTGGCCTTGTCACTTTTCATAAAGGAATGAAAACAGCTGTAGTAGGTAAATCACCTTAATATATAATTTTAAAGAAGAAGAAAAATCTGTTAAGGTCTGGAGTTAAATACCCCAAAATGGCAATACACCCCAGTATTGCCAGTATATGAGGATCAAAGATCAACTAAACCAAAGCCACAGTGGTGCTCTGAAATGAAACTAGTCCTAGCACAGCACAAAGAGTATTGTGACATATACAAACACTTGGGGTTTTTCTGGACCTACTGCTGTAGGGAAGTTTCAGTTAATACTGGTTTCAATGGGATCTAATCAGAGTATCACTTTTAAGAATAAAACCAAATCTTGGGAGATGTTTAATTTGTACTGAAGCTGAAATGCAGTTTGAGAGAAGAAAGGCTCTTTTACAGATATTTAGTTGGGGTAGCAGGGGAGAAAGATACATTCCCAAAAAGTCCCTAGGAAAATTACACTTGGTGTGGGCAGAGTGGGAAAGAGAACATTAAGGATTCTCCTTTCTCAGTCCTTAGGCAGAGGAGAAGGGAAGGGACGGGACAGACGTACTGTGATGTGTCAAGAGGGCTGCGATTCCACCAAAACTGGACTGCACCAACACCTCTCCGTAGCCTTCAAGTGCAGGCTCACTAACCCCAGCTGTGTATTTCTTTCGCATATCCCAGAGCAGTTTGGAGTGTGTGGTTGCCTTTTAATCCCAGTGATAAATTAGCCACAGGGATGTGTTTTCTGAAGCGGAGAGCAGAGAGTCACACAGACCTCCAGCTCCCTCAGAAAGGCAATTCTAGGCAGGAAAGAGCACATATTTCATCTGGGAGTATCCTGTTATCCGAGGGGGAATAATCTTTTCCCACATCATCCTGATACTGCCTCCCAAATTTTTCTGCACAGAGGTAAAAGCTGAGACATGTGGCCTTTGAATCACCTTGAAATGTTCTCATGAACAGGTGCACTAGAAATGCCTTTTACTCCTCTTGATAATACCTATTTATTCTCTCACAGCACCCACAGCATCCATCCACCCAGAAAGGGCTGTGAGGCTCCAGCAGATGCCCAACCCAGTGCCACATGGTATACCAAACTTGCTTTTATGTGTCACTTGTTTGCTCGTTGAGGTTATGGATGGTCCTCAAATGATTTTTATTTCCTTCTGAAAACTGCTCAGTTCTCTTTGATGTGAGCACCTAGACCCTCTCCTTCCACCCTGGCACCTGACTGTCACACAGTTTAAAGAGTTGCAATGACAGGTCTCGAAATGCCCAGGTGTTCCCATTGATGCTGACAAACCTGTGCTGTTGACAGAGCCACTGCCTTGTGCTTCGAGGAGCTATGAAAGAAAACTTTACTTTTGGTGAAGGGGCTTCTATTTGTCTGTTTAGCACCATTAAAGTGAGATTTGTGAGTTTAACAAGCTTGGCCTTAACCATGCCTCTGGCTTTTGAACAAAGATACTAAAATTATTGCTTACTTTCAGCAGCTACCCGCAAGAGAGTTAAGAAATAAGTTTTCTATGTTACTATGGCAGGAGGCACAAATCTCTTAATCACTTGTGTCATTGAGTTAGACAAACAATGGCTATAAAAACGTATCAGATACTGCTAATCAGTGCAGCTTTGTGAGGATTCAGTATTTCAAAACCCACACAAACTCCATGTTCTAAGGAAATAGCTTAAATTTTCCTTATTTGGTTGACACAGTTTTGTTTTGTTTTGTTTTTTTTTTTTGTAATAGGAGTCCTGGACTGGATAGTTCTGGATAGTTGTCTCACCAGCATATAACTCAAACAAATGAGATGTCACTGATGGAAAAGAACATTTGAACAATTATACAAAACAGATAAGCCATTAGCTTCTCCCAGGATCTAATGATCTGCTCTGCAGGATCATTCAGGCTGCAGCCATAATTAAAGCTGGTCCCCAGTCATTCTGTTGTAGCACAAAACATTAACAAGAGGGAAAAGAAAAATAATTGGCAGCCTCCATGCAAGGGAAGACTAGGATCAGACTGGTGTCTGACACAGGTTAGGACAGAAATACATTTGAAATACAGGACTATGAAAAAGAATTGAACTTTTATTACTATGGTATTTAATAGGCTACTGGTTGAAAGCATAATCATATCTGGATAAACAACTGAATGTATCACACTGTGTCACCCTTGGGAAGGACATTATTCAGTTATGCTGAATATGTTATATTATTCTATAAATCCCTTTTTAAAATTTCTCAGCTATGTAAACCACACTCTTTCAGACTGTTGCATTTAGAATCATAGAATGTCCTGAGTTGGAAGGGACCCACAGGGATTGTTGAGTCCAACTCCTGTCCCTGCACATGACAACCCCACAGTTCACACCATGTGTCTGAGGGCGTTGTCCAGTCTCTTCTTGAACACTGTCGGGCCTGGGGCTGTGACACCTCCCTGGGGAGCCTGTTCAGTGCTCCAGCACCCTCTGAGGGAAGAACCTTTTCCTAATTTCTAACCTAAACCTCCCCTGGCACATCTTCCTGCCATTCTCTCGGGTCCTATCATGGGTTGCCAGAGAGAAGAGAACCATGCTTGCCCTTCTTTATTAACTAAAGAACACTATGTCTGTTTTTGACCTCCTCTTGATGAAGACACTTACAGTTGTATTTGCAATTTAGTTTTTGTTTTCCAGTGGTAAACCACAATCTGGGGATAAATTAAGCGCAAACGCCAATCCACGTGGCCAATATGTTCACTCCATCTGAAAAGCTCCTTGGAAGGCAAGAAAGTCAGATAGGCCTGTGCTGCCAAAAGGAAACCATTAAGGCTGTTTATTGCTATCCTGGGCCGCTTTAAAATTACACACACGATTGCCTTTAAACGCTCCCATTTGGAAAGAATAAGCATACATGCAGAGGCGTTCCTGGCTGCAGGCTCATTCCTCTTTGAGCAATGCTGTCCATCATCCTGCAAGAACATGGCCTCCTTTCTGCCTACTCCAATATTTTTAAGGAACAACTCAGCTTCTAGTGTTAGACAGCTATATATACACTTAATAGGACTGGTTTTGCCAAAGTTAGTTAGAATTTTGCTTTTGAATTTTCTATGGTCTGCCCAAAATTTCACTAAATTGGCTTCCCAACAGCTTTACATTTGTGGGGCATCTTCTTCATCTGTACTACTATGTAAATATTACCACAGCAGCCAGAGTTAGGAAAAACATTAACTTCTGTGCCATTTTTTCTGTATTTCACAATAGTGAATGTTTAACTTATCCATGACATCTGTTAAAATGTAAAAATCTGAATTAAAAATCCTAATTCAGGCTAAATCTATTCTGCAATCTTGTCTGCTCGAGAGGGACTTGGTGTTATCGGGGAAGTGACTGGAGAAAAAAGAAACTTTAAATGTGCAGAATTAATGGAATGATTCCTTCTCTAAGATAGACTTTTAAAGTGTTAACTAATCATATATTTTCACCAAAGTATTTAAAAATTATATGTTTAATTTTATTCCATTTGAAATAATTCAGCTGGTAAATCTTTTTCAGAAAGGAAATTATTGTTGCTGCCTCACAACTCCAATTTATTATCCAAAGTAATAACCTTGGCAAAAATGTCTATTATTTCAACTCCTGAATAAGGACTCAGTTCACATGTCTAATGCCCTGTGTAAGAGAATTAGCAGAAACTCATCTCAATGTAGTTTCAAAAGAGGAAACTAAGCAGACAGCCTTGTTAATTTAGCATATAGACTTGGAATAAAGCACAACATCCATCATCTCTCAAAATTCAATTAAAAATTGGTCTTGTGTCCAAGGAGAAGGAGCCAATTTTCTGCTGGAAGCAGAGTCTTGGAAGATCACTGAAACCCTTAATGGTTCTTTCATTGTGGGAGCCAATATGAAAGAAAAACCAATTTGGGACTTCAAATTACCCCTCACATTAAAGGTTAAAATGTTTAATTTTCAGGTGTGGTCTGTTGCTGTGGCTGCAATGCTTTCTGTCACTGTGGACACACTGGGAATTCCAGCTGTGCTTGTCCTCTGGTCCTTAAATCTTTCCGTGTGATGCCGTGTGCTGCAGCAACGCTGAACAGGTTTTGCATTCAGGGTGAAATACCCTCCCTTACAATATGTCATGCATAGTTCTTATTCTCTCACAGTGGGTTTCTGTGTGTGATAAAAAGATGCTTGCAAACATGCACTGAGATTTAATATCTAGGGAAAGGAAAGCCTGAAAATATGTTAACAAGATTTTCAGCATTAAATACAATTTTGTTTCAGATTTCAGCTGTTAAACATCTTAATTTGTTTTGCTTTTTACTCCAGTAACATAATGGTAATACACTGTGACAGCTTGTGACTCCATGCCGAGGTTTCACAAACCGATCTCTTTACTTGAAATTTGATTTACAAAGTGCCTCAGTCCTTTAGCTGGGTGGCAGCAGTCACCGTCACAACACTTGTCATGACTCAAAGTAGGAGCGTGATCTGGAAAGGTTTTTTTGCTTGTTTGTTTGTTTTCTTCTAGTGGAAGATTCACTGAAATCAAATAATCCTTTTAACCATTTAATGTCCTCATCCATCAGTAAGCTCATTCCAGAAAATAAATGCAAAGTCTGCCACACTGGGGGAGGTTTGGGTTATTTATTTATTTTTAACAGCCATTAAACTCTTGGTGCAGAATAAAGGTAGCATTTATGCAGTTTATTTTTACAATATTTATTTTGGATGAGCTGGTCTGACAGTTAATGCAGAAAGCTTTTAGACTTCACATTCTCCTTGCAGCTCAACCTGGCTTTGGGCTTCTTCTCAGCAGCAGTAAGGTCAGGCTGTGTTCTGGATGCCCACCCTACATACAGCTGCAGGTCACTGCTGAGCTAGCAGGACCACTTATTCTATCAATAGACCACCCTCAAGCTTGTGTGGGTCACTACTTTCCCAGGAAAACAGGTTTTTGTCATGTGAAAAGTGTATGAAGTGGCACTTCATACCATAAAACCCTGCAGGCTGGGCATAAAATATAATAGATGACCACAAACATCTGGTCTCAGCGGTAGTCCTCTGGGCTGGTGCCTACTCTTGCCAGGAGTAGGTATCTTCTGTGTGTACATGCGTGAGGCTTGTCCGAAACGTGTATATCTGGACATGTCCCAGCATTGCAACACACATGTTATGTAGCAAGCCAATTTGAAAGGATAAGCACCACTCTAACCATACATTTGAGTAATCATGTCATTAGCTGGAGAAAAACCTTTTCTTCACCTTTCCTCCAAGTAAATTGATTTTTAGATTTTTACATTTGTTTGACTAG
This sequence comes from Nesoenas mayeri, assembly GCF_963082525.1. Classification (NCBI taxonomy): domain Eukaryota; kingdom Metazoa; phylum Chordata; class Aves; order Columbiformes; family Columbidae; genus Nesoenas; species Nesoenas mayeri. Next base: position 52,597,589 of record NC_137540.1, read on the forward strand.
TCTGCTGTTCTCCAGGCAGAAGACCCAGCTACTGCTGTGGGAAGAGCAGTGCAGGTGCCTCCATAGGTGAGGGGCAGCTAAGCTAACATCACCTAGCTGAGAAGCCCAGCCTGTAGAGAAGAGCAGAGAAATAAAACACTGTTGCAGACATAACCCATGAAAGTATTTTGCTTACAGTTTTAAAATCTCCTTTCTTCCAGAAGGGAAATGCTTTTTGCCACATTTTCCTCTCAAAAGGAAGTTTAATCAGATAGAGTCATCTTGCCTCACTCAGCTCCAAGCACAGGAAACCATCCGCTAATGCAACAGGTCTGTACACTGAATAACGCTTTGGCCCGCACAGTGACGCTGGAGCTGGCTGCAGCCCAGTTGGATGCTCTGGGGAGCCTGGCTGAGGCCGTGGAGAGCCTGGTGCCACCTCGTGTGACACAGCTCCAGACAGGCTGACCCCGCTTGTCGTGGGCTCTGGTGACTTTGATTGCAGTACCCAGGTCTTTCTGAACTCTGCAGTCACTATGCTGTAGTCACAGTAATTGTTAAATGGTTTTTTTTTTGTTATCTATACTGAGTTTCTAGCATCTTTACGGACAGGTTATAACCTAAATTAAATTCACTACCGAAGGCATTCTTTCTCTGGACAAATTAGTTTCTGTGTCCCATTTATCCATTTGGAAATAGATACATAATAGTATCTGCCTCGCAGCAGTGTTTTGAAATCTTGTTCAACTAATGATCGCAAAGTGTTTTGTGGTGATGATGGGCTCTGTAAGCACCAGTCATTAAGTATGTGGGCCAGGAAGCACCCCACTGGCTGCAGTCCCACTTTTCTTTTTCAGCTACCTGAAATATCATTGAAAACCTGAAAATAGTTGAACACCTGAAAAACCAAGTCTAGGCACCTATGCTTTTGCTCAAGACCAGTGGCTCTGGGTACCTGACTGGGTGCCTGTTAAAAGTGTCTGATTATCTGGGGATGTGCAATCAGGTATCCTTGAAAATCTAGTTGTTTCCAAGTCCCTGATATTGGGTGCTCACGTATCGTAGTATTCAAAATGATGGAAAATCTTGTCCAAATTATTTTAAATTACTGCAATATAAAGGAAGTAATTGAAATTTGTATTCAAGTTGCAGATCAGTACTCTCAAAAGAAAGCCATCTTGCCTTAAAACTGTAAACAAATAAAATGATATTGTAGAATTTATTTCCTTTCTGTGATGAAAAGTACTGTGGCAGCCTGTGGAGAAATATGTCTTCTTCCATTTGCCTCACTAGCCACAGGAATTTAATAAAGATTCTCAGTGCAGCATCTGCACAGTTTTGCCACACTTGGACTGCTTCAGTCATCTGATTATTTACCTTTTTTTGCAAGAGTCCCCACTGCAGGCAGTGCTTGCCCTGTTTGCACACACCTTTCCAAAGCCCACTCTTACAGCTCTTACTCCTAACTGCAAATGGACAACAGCAGCTGAAAAAGGCTATACTGATCAATTTAGAAGAATTTTTGGCTAAAAAGCAGAATCCCTGGTGTCCGAGGGGAAAAAATGAAAGAGTCTGCGGCAGATGGTGACAGCTAAGGATAGCGACAGCTAAGGATAGCGACAGCTAAGGATAGCAGGTAGGGGGGCGAGCTGGGCTGGGCTGTGGGGGGCAGGCAGCAGGGCAGGCAGCAATGCAGGCAGCATCAGGTGGCTGGGCAGAGTGGGCTCTGGGCAAAAGCAGCTCCTGGCTGTGTTGGATTTTATCTGTGTGCAGGACAAGGCTGAGAAACTGGCTCTGTCTTCAGTCCAGAACAAGGCGGGGAGAAGTGCTGCACCTCCACCACTTACTCTGCAAGAGCTTGCTCCTCGTGGAAGTCATTTTTCCATCATAGGCATGCAGGTCCTGGACATTATTTATCACAACTCTTCTACTCCTGATTATTTATTTGCATTCTTCATTTTACCTTGGCTATAGCTGGTAGAAGCTGAAGTCGATTACTTCTTCTGTCCAGGTTTACTCAGTGCACTATAAACCTTCAGCTCTCGGGTTAGCAACGCATGAGGGTTGCTGTCAACTGGAAGCATGTGAAAATAGCCGTATGTGGCTTCAGGTATAGAGGATTCTCAAAAAGTCTTGAAGAAGCAAAGAGAAATGTATTAATGTGTTTAATTGTATTCATGCCATAAGCAGATTTTAACCATTCAAGATGGAGAGGTACTGAGAAAGCCAAGTGCTGAGTGACAATGACAATGTTCCCTCACAAACTGTTGATCTGCATCTATACCTCGCTCTGTTATTTTATCTGTTTAACATACAGTTCCATGTGAGAAAATACACCTTTGAAGTTAATGTGCCAGCAACAGTATATAAAGAAATGCAGTAGCTGTAAATGACACTGTACGTAGTCACCCAGGCTTTTTTTCCCAGATGTAAACCCAGCTACATGGAAGACTTGCAGTTTATGCAAGTCAAAAGCTTTCTTGTTCCCCTTTACTGCACACACTGGAGTGAATCACTGTGACGGCAATGCAGTTGCCTGAGCTCCTTGGTCTTCCATTTACCCAAATGTTTCTCAGGATTCTGCAAAGGTAATTTAATAAGGCAAGTCTTGCAAATGAAACTACAAGCACCCTCCCCTTCTGTACAAAGCACAGCGTAGTGAAGGCATCAGCAAGCTGTGACAATTTTGATTCACTTAGGGAAAGCCACTGTGCATTGTTACCAGCTGGGGACACGCCTGGCCCTAGTATGGCAGAACTTTGTGGTAGATGGGCTTTGCCACCACAGGCGGAAAAGTCAGCTGTCATGATTTTTGTTAGAAGCTACTTCTACTTCTGACTATCAAACTACATGTACTTATACTGGACTGTATAATCCAGTCAAGTGAAATGTTCTTTTATACTACTCAGAGAAAAACAACAACAACAACAAAAACCAAAACCTTAACATTGACTATTTATTAAGCACAGAAGGATATAAATACACTAATCAACAGTTCCAGGAGAAATATAAGAAGAAAGATGATAGCAGCAAAGGTCTGCAAGAAATAAAGACCTTTGTTCCTCTAAAGAGATTTGAAAAATGCAGCTGCTTTTCTGCAAGGTGAAGAGAGCAGATTCTGCAGCAAAACCTTCCCATGTATTTTCACATTGCTGTGGGCAAAAACACATTAGTCACTACCTTTAAAATAGATAAGGGCTTCTCAACTGTTGTATGCCCATGTGTATCTGTAACAAATGCTCTGAGAGATAACATTATCTCCATTAGCACCTGGGAGGGGTCATTCCGAGTATATATTCCATGAAGGTTCCTACTCATATAAATATATAGGTCTTTTAAGTGATCAAGGATACTTCAAGACACAGCAATTGTGTCATGTCATGCCGAGGCAGTGTCCCATTCTTAGGTGCCAGGTACAGGCACGTGATTTTATTGTGTTGTGAAAGCCTTATTCCAATACATATTTTAGTACTGTCTCAGCAAGGACTGAGTACAGGAAATTCTTCTCATTTGCAGAAAACTTCGATCTTCGTAGGTTACACTGTTGAACCTGTATAGGAACATAACAGATGGCTAAAATCTGTTGCATTGGTGATTTTGCTTCTGGGAATACAGACTTAATGATCATCCTGTTATCCAGTAACACACATTTGTGAATGTCCTGAAAATTATTGGGGGTATTTTCATGGTTTTTTTGTTTTTTTTTTTAAGCTCTTTAAACTGCTGAAAGACTAATGGAAAGAGTCCTTGCAGGAGGTACACACACATCAGAAGTAGGTAACTGTATTTACGGTCGTGCAAATTTCTCTAGGAGAGTCTCAAAGTCTGACTATACTGTGGAGGGCAACAGGGTTTCCCGTGGGGTGTCACATGCTTGAGGTGCAATATTGCCAAAGATCCTCTTTGTCTGCCTGCAAGAAATGTGTCAGGCGTCAGGTGTATTGTATGGAAAGTATGTTTTAGTGAGCTCCAGCAAACCAGACACTCGGCAAAAGATTATTTTGAAGAACAACATCATATGTTACAGAATAAGCATCATTTGCTATCAGATGTTGCTGCTTACTTTTTTGGAAGAAAAGGTTTGACCTAACCATCTGAGACATATTTTGTCCCACAAACCTTAATACTCAACACAGGAAGCTACCAGATGGTTTCCAGCAGTGTGGATGGTACATCTCTGTTCCTGTGTTTGTCATTGAACTAATTTGTTGTCTATAGTCAGAGGTAACACACAAAAATATTTTTTTAAATCTGGTTTTCTTCTCTATTTGATAATTGGTTATTTCAAGTTAAGATTTGCATTTATTTTAATTTTGATTTAGTTTCTAGACCCATGCAACTGGCTTCTGCATGTTTTAAGCAGCAGGCTACCTGCTTAGAAAGAAAGCATCTGTAAACTGTGAATGTGGCATTTGCTAAGAGAATTTCCAGTGCATCCCGTGCGGTGAAGCAGATGGACTGTATGGATGAGTTAACAGTGACTCATAATATTGTCTTAAATAATGGATTTTTTTTTTTCTCCTAAATGGTTTAAAAGCCCATATGCTTTGGGTAGGAGAGCTCCAATAACTACTCTTGCAGAGCATGGGGTATTCAGTAAAGTTGACAGAGAAGCAGATATGGCCTTGCAGAGGGGTAAGCATCCCTCTCGCATGTTCAACTCATGCTACATTTTATAACAAAGATCAACAAGAAAACAGATTCTCACCCCCCTTCCCCCCAAATACCAACCCTACACTGTACAGTGAGAAGAGTCACAGCCCACCCTGTACTTTCTACCTCTGCTTTAGGCTTTTATTGCTTTCAAAACTTGAGCGGCTTCCAGTTTAGTCATTTCCCCTTATCAGGAAATTCAGATGAAATTACATTCCTACCGAAAGCTTTTAGAGGTATATAGGAGTCCTGTTTGCCTTTACAGGAGATGTATTTTTCTGCCCCCTTTTTTTTCTTTTCCAGCCAAGTGGTGTTCATCTGCTCACTTCCACTGTCCAAAAGCCCTTTGGATTTCTCACTGCAGATGTGTTTCTGAAAATGAGTATTTTGCCATCTTGTTCCCCAGTTTGCCAACCTTTTATCAGGAGAGCAAAGACAAGGGGGGAGAAAAGTAGGGTGAGTCCCCTATCTGCAAGGTTTATTGAGTAAAAACTTAACCAGCTTCCCATTATCAGGAAGGAGATCCATCTGAGACCAAATCTTTGCTAAATTGGGCAGCAAGAACGGTACCTAAAGCTAATTTTCTAAACAAAGTGGTATCTGCCTGCTTTTAACTATCCCCCAGAAGAGTTGTCTGGAGAAGGATCAATACTCACGAGATGAGCAAACTACTGCTGTTTATTACCTGCGACAGGAGCCTCCAACAGCTACCAGCGCCTGGCTGTGTTCACTGACATCTCTGCACCAAAACACTTGCTGAAGAGGGAAAACAAAGAGCAAAACGAAGAGGGTCAGCTGGACCCCAAAGCAAGGGCACAGAGAAGGAAACAGAGCCCTGGTCCTGCCTGGCTGCAACGTGGGGGAGGAGAAGGATGGAGACATGGCACCCCAGTGGGGTGTGAAGGAGGCACAGAGCTCCCCTGACGTGCACGTTGCTCCGATACCCGAGCCTCGGCTCTCACAGCCACTCCTCTCCCACACCAACCCCTATTTACGCCCCCAGCTTCATTGCACTGCTAGGCAAGCTGTCATCCTCACTGGGGGCATGCGGAGACATGGGGGGCTCTGCTGGCAGTCTTTGCTACCTACAGATGAAGGTGCTGCTAAGGGAAGCAGGTGACACAACTCCCCATTTATAAAGTTTGAGGAATTATTTTGGCATTAAATCAGTGCAGGTGGAGTGCACCCCCATCAGTGCCCTTTTAGCATCACAAATGGCTTTGGTCAGGTCAGAGCTGCTAGGTCACATTCAGCAGAAAATGTAAAAAATAATAAAAAAAATCATACCAGAATTTCCACCATTTCACTTGGTTCATAAGGGTCAGAAACACCAAAACTCTGCTTGTGTGGGAGCTCAGCAACCCTGGTGCAGGGCTGCTGAAGCAGAAGTAGCTGCCTGCCTTCAAATCCAGCCTGAGAGCAGCCTCCAGCGGCAGCCAGCTGTTCTGCAGGTGTGGCACTGACACGCCGCCGGGAACCCCACCGTACCTTCGCCACCCCAGAGCAACGCTGGCCCCCTGTCCAGAGACGTAAGCCCAGAAATAATGTTAGACCACTACCGTTTCCATCAAGGCACCAGGACAGAAATCTGCTTTCAAAAAATTTAATTGTCAGTACTTCCCCATGACTCATCTAACAGCCAAGATGTGCTTCTGGCACAAAACCAAACCTGTCATCCATCGAAGACTCGATTAAAAGGAGGAAAAAGAGGCGGTTATTAGTTTAAAATGTTGTGTGAACTTTCTGCTGGTTACTGGTGAAGCTACATGCTCGCTCAGATTCAAGAATTAGTGAGATACTGCAGCACATGCAGAACTAAGCACAAACTCCAGGATCTTTGCTACGCAGAAATGGAATTAACCAAGCACGTAGTTAACTTTGCATACATGAAGTACTTTATTGAGTCACAGTCTGAACCACGATCAACTGACATCAATGAAAAATCTTCTGAGGACTTTGGGTTTGACTCACCGAAAGCCATCTCTGCTCATCTTTTACCATAACAACCACATGTGCTCTTGGAAATATTTGGCTACAGTGTACAGTAGCAATCCCCAGGGTATCACCCCACCTCAAGTATGGCTTTCTTATTGTCTCACCTTGTATACTAAGTTTTGTGGAATATGGCTTGGTTCAGCTGACTCCAATCAAGCAGAAGCTTTTACCAGTAGGATGTACGCACTCTGCAGCCCAGTTTCACAGACACATCACATGCAATAGAAGTTAGTTATAATGAGTAAAATCAACACCACCAAAGGTAATCAACATTTTATTTATAAACATACATTTACTATAAAAGCTGTTGCACTTTAGACAAGTTTTCCTAATTTCCAGAGGCATTTTAGAATAAATAAAAGAGGAAAGATTAGCATAATTGGTATTCAACAGTAGCCCCATCTAGGACAGCAATCCTTGTCCTTGAATGGACATGCAGGTAAGGATGGTCCCCTTCTGGTTCACTAACCTTTAGGACATTCACCAAAAACTACAGACCTACTGCATCAATAAGACTACACAGCAAGAGTAAGGAAAAAATACACCATGGAAAATGGGGTTGTGAAATACAGATGGATTATGACATCTGTTTACGTTCTGTGAAGTAGTAAGAGGCTAAATAAATTTTGAAACATCTAAAACCCATTACATACATTGTACTTGCTTAGTAATAATAAATCATTTTTTTGCAACAAACACATTTACATTGCAGTTCAAATGTAGTAAAGCGTTATTTTTTTCTGTGCTCAAAGTTCCTGATAAGAAATGTATCTCATTTATGTGTTTAAACTGAAAATAAAAAGGAAAAAAAAAATCTTAGCTGAATGAATTTGCCATGTAAGACTCCAAAAGAAATATAAAATCAAACATAAGCAGTTGGCAAGTATGGTTTAGAAAACTGTTGAAAATTATTCTATGCTGGTGAATAAGATGCTCATGAGGAGGAAAAATCGTAATCTGAGAAAGCCGCTTCACTTTGCTTTACATACAATCAACTTCACTAAAACATGCATATAGTGAACTAACTGATAGACACCGGGATCAATTTCTAAGCAGCTCCAGAGATGCAGCGGTATGTCTGCAGTGCGACGTGTGCCCCCTGCCCCCCTGCCTGTGCCCTTTGGTGCTGGCCACTTATTCCTACAGTGAACAAGAAGCGGCTCTAACCTTTGGGACAGCCAACCCCTTTATACACCTGGGGACGGATTTGCACATCAAAACAAAAATGCACACACCTGTGGGTGAAGTGGTGTCAGTGACTCATGCCAAATAGATGCACAAGCATGCACAATCTTGTTTAAAAATTAGGCAGAGACATCATAAATTCACATAAACTTCATGCAGCACATGGAATTACACAGATATACAAAGTTGATTATAAAATCTGCTTCTTGAATTTCCATGTTACACATTATTTGTGGGGAAATGTTACGATGACCACATGCAAAGTGTAAACATCCTGGCAATCAAAACCCTTTAATGCTAAATCATGCAGGTGGTTAATCAAAACATTGGATGTCACTGTTTTATTTCCAAAATGTTTTTCTGTTTTTTTGTTTTTTGTTTTTTTTTTTACAAATATTCCCCAGGTGAAGTCCACGAAGGACTTCAGCTTTTTGGATTTATTGCATCCATAAGTCATCATTGACTTTGTGCAACAGCTTTGCATTTTCTAAGGCACAGTTCTAAGGAAGTGACATGTAACTTGCCAGCAGATAGTCACAATGTCCTCCAATGACAACATTGTACATGGGTTTTTGATGACATGCAGTTTTGCATGGGTATGCAACCCACATTCAAGCAACCATCTAGTGTTTAAATAAATAGCTGCTAGCTATAGAACAACTCAAAATTATTGCTTCTCTAATAATCAATTTACCAACACATCAAAAGACAACAGATGTGGACATACATAAAATAAATCTCTATTAATTTAGTTTTATCACGGATTTAAGGCAGAATCAGTAGAATTTTTTTTTCCTTCATTTTAAGTTGCATCATGAACTGCTAAAATGGGATATTTCCAATAACTGTTTACTGAAAAGTGCTAGGATATTTTACAATTGCAACACATCCTCTAATCTGGTCTGTGTATTTTAGGTGAAGTGACACAGCTCTGACCACTGTTTCGTGGAGCTCCTGGACCACTGCAGTAAGGAACACATGCTTAATCAAAAATCACAAAGGAAGAATGGCCCAAACACAGGCAAGTTAAAGTGTTTTTTTGCCTACCGCTGCTAGTCTCCTCCCTGCCCGCCTTCTGCACCCCTGGGTTTTGCTGAGTTTATTGGGGTGGGTGTAGGGAAGAAAGCAGGTTCAAGGCTGTTTAATTCTCTGCTCTGGAGGGCACCCACACCACATGTGTTTCTCTACATGAGATTTCAAACAACCATAATGTTTGCAAGCAAACGAGCAGATCTCAGACCGACTCAGACCATCAGTGGGAAAGTTACTGAAGAGAAAAGCTTCACCGCAGTGTCAAACTGCACCTCGGAGACTCACACGTCAGCTGTGTCTGCCCACTCAGCCACCTCTCCCCTTCCTCACTTTCCATTGAGTTCAATAACAGCATGGGCTGCTGAACTTAGTAAGAGGGATTGCTCCCAATGGGAGTCTTGCCATTGTTAACGGTATACAGTCTTTAGGTTTAATGAAGTAATCTTTATTTGAGAGAATATTAAGCTATAGTCATGAACATTACTTGAGGTACACGAACAAAAAAATCCTATCACTAAAGGTGCAATAATTTATTTGTATAACTCCTACCCTCCAGTGAAGGTAATATAAACACAAACTGCTTCAGAATTACAGGATGTATTATCAAACTAGTCTCTGTATAAAAAAAGTTATAGCTTCAGTCATAACAGAGAAGTCGTGCTGCGATGTTTAGTTTTTCAAATGCACTGATTCAATACTCCCTTAAAATTACTTCTCAGCTCAAGTTGGCATATTCTATAAAGGTTCTGTAAACTTAAACTTTTTAATTCCTAGAAATATTAAAACAAAACAGCTTTATTGAATGTTTATTTTCTTATTACTTTCAAAAGAACAAGGTAACAGACTGGAAATCATAAGCATATCCAAAAGGTGGGACTTCTTTTTTATAATACTTAGGTTTTGCCTTCCCAAACATGGTCATACATATCTTGCAAATTTCTTAAGAAAGGGAAAAAACCAACATATTGCATTTTAAAGGAGCAGCTGCAGCATTTTTATGAGTTTTTCAAAATGAGATGACAGCCATGATGTCCATGGATTCAAGCTCTTACAAGTGATTGTCTGGAGGCAGCCGATACTATGAGAAGAGAGTTCCTTCTTGACAGTTCTTAGGACTGAAAGTCATGTCACAATGTAGTTGGCTGTCCAGCAGCTGGGTGAAACAGAACCAAAACAAGTCATTAGCTGACAAATTTTAACAAACACACACAGGCTTCTCCTATTGCAATCTCTACCATTCAAAAAACTGCATCTGGAAATACATATCATTTGTGCCCTGCTTCATTTTCTTCCTGCAAAGCTGGGGCACCAACTGCAAAGAAGGATTCAGCGTAACCTCAGTGAAAATATATTTTCCATGCCATATGGACACATGCATTCTGCATGCACTTTTATTTCATTTTACTCCCAAAGTACTTGTGAGCATATTTACTTTAAGGCTGTGCAGAGGCAAAATATTAAAGCAAAGGGCTGATGAGTCATCCTTAGCTGTGCCTGGTTCGTGTTACGTGGTAATACAGAGCCCTTGTGTTATTTTGCCATGCAGGGAATCTCATAAATTTACTTCCTGCCTTTGACTTCAACACTCACAAACCTGTAACTTTTCCCTGTGTTTGACACTGAATAACAAGTTCCCTTCTCCGTGAGGTTTAGTTGCAGAGAAATCAACTATCAATAAATTCGAAAAATATAAATATTTTGGACTCTGGACCACTCATATTTTTAATGCTTTTCTCTCTTCAGGTTTTTGATAATTTATTTTGAAACAGAACCAACCACAGTTTCAAATAAGCTTCTGGCAGTCAAAATATGTAATTGAGATGTCCATAAGCATCTCAATCCAACACTGATTAATTCTGGGTTGGTCAGAGGCTGTCGATTGTGTGCACTGCTGCACAGGTTTTCAGATGGAGCTGCAGGGGCGGGAAGGCATGAGCTTTACAAGCAAGGAACTCATTCTATATTTAGCATCAGACTTCCAGAACTAGAAGGTAAAACGCTAACACTGCACCAGTTTGCTCTTCATTTCAGATGTGGAGTTTGTCAAATTCTAGGTAGAAATGAGCAACTAACCATATTTGCAGTTTTATCAAAATCAGTCCCATTGTAACTGTCAACAAGAGCCAGTGTAGCTTAAATGCAACTAACTCATATTTTGAGATTTTGCAAGTGGAGTGAATACAGCAGCAAAGGGCAATTTGTAGGAAAAAAAGGCAAACCTTTGCCATTAATCCTCTTTAGGAACCATACATTTCCTCAAAACCTATTCCCTCTGTCATAGACCTGGTTACTGTAGTGCTAGGTATGTACCAGTGCAAACCCTTACTGCACAAAACACTGTACGCAGGTCTGTACTGCATTTTCTAGCACCACTGCTGCAGAAGTTATAATGGAGGGAGTGATTTCTACAGCATATAAGATGATAAATAATTTATTTGAGTCTTCACCTGTCCTTAAGGGACCTCAATTTTTATTTAAGCAAAAAGGATTAAGAAGAAAAGGAAAATATCAGTTTTATCACCTTCCTCTCTTTTTTGTGTAAAGATGGATGTGCAAACGTGCATTTTAAGGGTCAGGACCTCATCCACATGAGGAAGGTTTATAGTATCAAGCCTGAAGGGGAAAAGCTATTTCTAAACGTGTCAGGTTAAATAAATAGTAATAAAAAGTTGCCAAGGTTTCTTAGCAGAATTTTAAAAAATAAAAATCACCAAACAAATGGTTATACAATAGCACCCCCTAGCTCTGCTGATGGAGAAGTATCTCTTTCCTGAAACACTGAAGGAAAAAAAACGTATTCTTCTGCCGGCAAAAGTAGGTAGGTACCTTTCCTACTTCTGGATTTCTACAGCCACTGCTTTTGAGAAAGAAGAAAGGAAATAGTAAGTGAAGAGAGCTCTGTATCTCCACTTAGCAGTTACGACTGTGGGCAGTAAATACACTGAACAAGAAGAAAATGATTACTCCTGTGTTGTTTTTTTTTTCCTGCATCTTATGGTTTTCCACAAAGTAGAAGCCAGTATGAGCACTGCCCCTTTCATATCACTGGTGACATCGGGGTGAAGCTGAAACACTTTAGCAATTTGGTCACAGAAATCCAGGACTAGGAAGGACATTCAGGTGACCTGCTCTAAGGCAGAAAAATGTACCAAGCTTTTTTCTGACATGCTGTTGTCTGTCTCATTCTTCAAAACTTGCAGCAAGCAACACTTTAGCACAGGTCTGGGGATACCACCACAAGGATTAATTACAAGTTACAGAAGGTTCCTGATATTTTACATGACCATTTTGTCTGCAAAGGGAGGCCTGGAGAAATAACAAATGGGAATTTCTCTGAACAAGGCCCAGGGTTTTAGACCTAGTAGAAGTATCTACATTGTCTCCTGTGATGTGAGAGATCCAAGCCTCCAAGACAAGCAATATGTGTGCACAGTGTAGTTTATATTTATGCACAGAAATAGCCTTTAAGTCTAATACTGCTGAGCAGAGATCCCCTGGGCAAGATTTAATGGGCTTGGAAATCTGTTTTGATTCAGGAGGATGATTAAAATGGCATGGGAAGGTTCCCCTTCCCACAGCAAAGCTATGCCTGGGTGGCAAAGCCAGGAGGAGACAAATCCATCAGTGAAAATCACGGCAACAGTACTGTTAGGGTTCATTGTCATTCAGACAGGATTTGGTACTTACTTCTGGATCGGATATAACAATCGTTGCAGTTAAGAAGACCATTTCTAATCCTGACATCTGTCCCACTTGCTGCGTCTCCCAGCTGTCCCTTGCAAATGCCACACTGCAAATTGAAGAACAGAGAAAGTAAAGGAGACCATGCCCTGTCACAACTCTTCCTAAATTTTGACTTTTGTTTCAATAGTTGTTGGAACAGTGAGAAAAACTAACTCCCCAGAACCCAGCCCATACTCCTGGGGAGCACTGCAAATCAGTGAAAGGGTTAAGAACCAATGGTATTTAGGACTGGATTTCAGCAGTCTCTACCCACACAGACATGAACTCTAGTGATGTTAAGTTACATCTGATTTTAATGTTGCATTCTGGAGCCAGCCCATTTGTGATGGACAAAGCTTAGAGAGGTCAGAGGTTTAGTTTGGGTAAATGTCTAAAATCAAAAAAGGCTTCACGAATACAAGTTGGGACAGAAATAACGGAAATGGACACTTTTTGGGTTCTCTAGAAAACACTATCTTGAGTCATTTCCAGACTGAAACACTCAAGAACAATCAAGTATTTTTGTTGAGAAGCATGGTGAAAGCCAGAATATCTCATTCATTTCATAGTCAAAGCTTTCCAACCATGGGTCAGATCAAAGACAGCTTCAGGACTGACCAGGTTTTGGTAAAAAAACCAAAAAACCCAAAAAAACCGCAAATAAAACCGAACCAACCACAAGGTAACTACTGTTATATTTAAAAAGCAACGAGTACAACTGGGAAATTATGTGATGCTTCTCTTTGTAAGTGAGGAAGCTAAGTTTACATGCTAAATCACAGGATTTAGTCTAATTAGCATGTCTGACAACAAAATAATACATTAGCTGCATTACTTCCACTTTTCTACAAACAAACATACATAACAAACATGTGAATCTCTTGATCTTCTCATTTTCAGTTTCACATCTACAGCCCTCAATATATTCTCTTCTCACACTGTGCTTGGCTTGAGATTTTTCTTGATAAAACAAGAGACATACCCTGAAGCACTGAATGTGGAAATAAAGACCAAGTGTTTCAATAATCATAGCAGCTCCTTTTCCAAGAGGAAGCCCACAGGTAGAACAAAGCTTCTTTCCACTGACAGACCTAGGAAACAAACGTGACTTCAAGAAAACAGAACAGCAACTGATGCTAAAATGCAGCCAAATGTTTACACAGGTTTATGGAGAGGAACAGGATGGGAGGAAGGAAGATTGTGGGGTTTCACATAAATACACATTGACCCTTCAACCATGTTGCTGAATCAACTTGCGTTGCTGCCTTGCAGACAAACACATAGAGGACTTTGACCCATTTAGTGGATGAGGGAAAGACTGTGTTGTTGTCTACGGAGACTTTAGTAAAGGCTTTGACACTGTTTCCCACAGCATTCTCCTGTAGAAACTGGCTGCTCATGGCTTGGACAGGTGTACCCCTCGCTGGGTAAAAAACTGTCTGGATGGCTGGGCCCAAAGAGTTGTGGATGGAGTCAGATCCAGTTGGTGGCCAGTCATGAGTGGTGTTCCCCGGGGCTCAGTATTGGGGTCAATTCTCTTTAAAATCTTTATCAATGGGCTGAGGCCAATTGTATGAGGTTTAATAAGGCCAAGTGCTGCGTCCTGCACTTGGGTCACAACAACCCCAGGCAGTGCTACAGGCTTGGAGAAGAGTGGCTGGAAAGCTGCCCAGTGGAAAAGGATCTGGGGGTGTTGAATGACAACTTGCTGAACACAAGCCAGCAGTGTACCCAAGTGGCCAAAAAGGCCAACAGCATCCTGGCTTGTATCAGGAATAGTGTGGCCAGCAGGACTAAAGTAGTAATTGTGCCACTGTACTCGGTGCTGGTGAGGCCCCACCTTGAATACTGTGTTCAGTTTTGGACCCCTCACTATGGCAAAGACATTGAGGTGCTGGAGTGCAGAGAAGGGCAATGAAGCTGGTGAGGGACCTGGAGCACAAGTCCTGTGAGGAGCGTCTGAGAGAACTGGGGCTATTTAGCCTTGAGAAAAGGAGGCTGAGGGGAGACATTATCACTCTCTACAACTACCTGAAAGGAGGTTGTAGCATGGAGGGTGTTGGTCTCTTCTCTCAAGTAGCAAGTGATAGGACAAGAGAAAATGGCCTCAAGTTGTACCAGAGGAGGTTTAGATTGGATATTAGGAAAAAATTCTTCACTGAAAGGGCTGTCAAGCACTGGAACAGGCTGCCCAGGGAAGTAGTTGAGCCACAAGGTTTAGTGGTAGAATTGGCAGTGCTAGGTTGATGGTTGGACTCCATGACCTTAAAGCCCTTTTCCAACCTAAATGATTCTATGACTTAAAACACCTGAATGTACAGCAGCTCAGACCCACTTCCCTTCCAAGTCTGCTGTGTTAGATCAAGGGACATGCAAGCCTCCTAACAGGGACTTGGATGGCAGAGAACCATGCCGGTGGATTATCCAGAGCCGGTCAGTGCCACAGCAATCAAAACAGATATTCATGTGAATTACCCAAGTCAGATTCTCAGCCTGGAATTTTTTCAATTTGTTTGCAAATGGGTTTGCTTACTGCACATCAGGAGGCAGTGATGTTGCTACACCCAAACAAGCCAGTGAAGTCAACAGTGGCAGTGCAACTGCTGTAGCACAGACCAGGCACCAGACACTTCCTAACTCATTTAGTCCATGCTGCTGCACCTATTAACACATGCCCGTTAGTACTCCAACTTGTTAGACAAAAGCTGAAATCGGATCTCTATCTGCAATACAAAAATACTTCAACTCCCTCCTTAAGTTTCAGTTCTGTCTAGACCTTTCTAGTAAATCATCTGTTTGATGACAGCTGAGTGAGGGATGAGGGCCCCAGGAATAACTCATACCCTTTCTCACAATGTTTTTAATGGCAGTGCAGGTGTACAATTTTATGTGTTTCATGCTCTTCCCTTCTCACCAGTCTGCCAGTCTGCCAGAACTGATTTTTGTCTAGTGAGATGAACCTAAGACCAAAAGAAATCCCTTGTCATGTGTCACCCATGCTTTTTTCAGAAAGGGCTGAAGCTGCGAAAGGAATTTCAGGATACTTCAAAAGTTTCAAAAAGATGGTTTGATGAAATTGTGCACAGATAAGCAAGTTTACAGTATCTTGCTTCATGTTTTTGGTGTAGTAACATAATAAGCCACCAAAAGAGATTGATCTGGACTACATCACCATACAGAAACCACTAAAAAGAAAAAGAAAAGAAAAGAAAAAAGAAACAGAAGCAGCAGAAACAGTCATCATGACCAGAAAACTGTCCTTGCTTCCATCTAATCTGTCACTCCTGAGACCATCATTCTTCATCAGTGACAGCCCAGGCACATCACTGTCTTTTCATGTAGTTTCATTCTCATGATTCTTTTCAGAATAACTTTCCTGTTTGCTTTTCTTATAATCTTAAGCCTTCACACACCTCTGCATTATTCTTCAGTTCATCTTTGTTTCTCCAGTGTCAGAGTTATGATAAGGACAGGTAAAAGTGTTGAATGAAAGAGTAAAAGCTTTGGGAATTTTTTTAAGAGAAGTTTTCTAATGTTTTAGTGGAACAATGAATTACATCCCATCCATTATTTCCAAAACTAAGATTTAGTTCAGGAAAGGATCTTGGAAAAGGGTCTCAGATCAGGATACAGCTACTAAATAATGTGAAGGATTTATCAAAACTATCTACAAGTAGCCAGAAATTATCTTCAATTCCACTAAAACTGCAGCTACAATTAGCAAAGCAATAAATTGTTCACATTTAAAACTCCCAATAGTTTCATGTAAATGAAAATGGCATCAGAAGGAGATCTTTGCTATCAAGCATGAAGAAGAATGTTTTTTAAATAGAACAAAATCTTTCTATGGCTTCTGTGTTGTATGACTTCATTAAATAAGCCAACTGGTTTTAATACACTGCAAATTATCAGTGACTCTATCAGGCTACAGTTAACATTTATTTTGAGTTGGCACACATATGTCATTGAAAGCTGCACAGCTCATTGCCTGAGAGAATCAAATATCTAGGAGATTAGCACGAATGTAGACAAATTGAAACATACAAACAGAACCAGCAAAAAAGCAAAATGCAATTTGAGTTTGGGAATTAAAGGAAGGACTGTTTTAAATCAGTAAGTGTGGAAATGTCAGTCGGTAAAAACATCTAGAACATACCTTTCTCCTGAGTGTGCAACAATTCACAATGAAGACAACATCCTTTGGCTTAAGTGCTCTCAACTCATGCTTTACTGCTTACTTTGACCGGGGCTTATATTATTCCATTTTGATTTCATTAAAATTTCAATGATCAAGCAGAGTCCTACAGCTGCTTTCTGAACTGTGTTATTTTAAAACACAACAATACTGCTGAAGTAGGCTAGAAATATAGGAGAGGGAGCTACATGTTTATTATGTGGATGGTTATGAATTGCAACATTCAGAAGAATTAATAGTGCATCCACATAATACTAGTGTGATTTACACTGCAGCAATTCACCAGCAACTGCAAGGTGTATTTGGTCTGCAAATTCCTATTGACCTTTTGTACCTGTTGGGTGACTGACTCGGAGCAGCAGGAGAGCAGGGAGACGATGGTCCGGATCGGAAGTTCTCATAATAGCCTGCCCTAAAATACAGGAAAGAACCTGCATTAATACAGCAAAAGAACAGAGGTTTTCTATGGAGAAATTCCAGCTGATGGATTTCAGGATTCCAAGTTCTAAATATTTTTCTTAAGGAAAACAAGGTATAAATTTGCTGTCCACTGCCATTTTGACACAATGAAAAATAGCACATGTTTTTGGTTTGGAGTCTTGATCTGCTTGCTATTGCTCAATCAGATAATTCACATCATAATCAGCCATGTGCAGACTCCTACCCACCCCTCAACTCAATGTGTCTCACACCATGATGAAGTCAAGGCGTGACTTGTGTTCTCTGCTGCCCAGGGGATGTGCTCAGAAGCATACCGGCAGAGCAAATATGGGGTTGTTGTTGGAGAGTCCGTGTGCTTTTTTGAATAAAAGGGAAGATACCAACACTGAAAAGTGATTTGTTACTATTTGTATCCATCCTACCCTGCAAGAATTTGGTGAGGAAAAACATGCATGGTTTTTGTTATCAGAAATCATAGGATTGATCCGATCTCTCAATGCTTAAAGCTGTTTACAGATTAAATAACAATTTTCTCAAACACACATGACCAGTATTTTATGAAGATTAGGTAATTAAACCTATTACATTAGTTTTGACTGAATACAAACTTCACAGAGGTAACACATACTTCACAGGAGACTGTGCTCATATATATGCTAATGAAACAGATGTTGCTTTCTCATAAATACACTTCTTGCAAACATTAGGTAAACATATCCCTTGTTTACTGAAAGAACTGGTGTTACTTTTTAGTAATGCTCACTCAAAAACACATGGCAAAAGCATCAGAGAAGAAAAAAACCACCTCACAAATTTATAGCAGAAAGAAAAGAAGATAAATAGAGATCAGTCTTGTAAAAGCTGTAATCCTTAAAGAACTAGAAAGCAGGAATCACTGTGTGTTTAGAAGCTGAGGAATGAAGCGCTTGGATGCCAACTTCAAGAGACTCTGTTCAATACCAAGAGACAGACTTCACCTGACATCCCCACGTTGATATTTAGCCACTTACGAGCTATAAATGTTTGTTTTAGGGACTTAAAACAAATGAAGAACATGAACAATTATGCAGATGAATGTTTAAAGACCTATGGAGAAAGATGACAGAGAATGGCAAGCAGGAGGTGTCCTCCCTCAAGAAACTAATTACCAAGGTACCCATAATGACAAACAAAGTAGATAAATGTTAGCAGTCTTGGTGGGAAAGCCAGGAATCAAAGGTGTCCACACAGTGCAGGGCTGCCCATGAAATTTAACTAATAAAGAACATTGAGTAGGAATATAAGGGAGGACAGAGCGAGCAGGACTTCTCAGCCTCTGCAATCACCTTTATTTTATGTTCTCACCTCCTTGTTTCTCCTGTAGAGCTCAGCTGCTGTCCCGTGCTCTGGCCCAGGAGCGGTCTCTGCCGAACCTCCTCTGTGCGATGTGGGGACTGCTTTGTCAGCAATTGCTGATTCCATGAGACGTCTACAATGAGAGGTGGGAAAATCTCAATAGTTGTGATAAAATGCTTTTGTTAACACTTACAGACCAACATAGCTTGTGGGCACACAATAAAGGAGACACAAGATGTACTGTAACTTAAAAATAAGTTCTTGGAAACCCCACAGAAAGTCAGAGACAGGCTCTGCTACACCAGAAGAGCTCTACGTGACAATGTTCCTCTGCATTACCTTCACATACACATGACCTGCCCTGCTGCTGCATCTCAGTTTCTGAAGGGGGAAAGGGAAAGGTCAAACAGCCATCCATGAGTAGTGCTTGGGAAAATAAAGTATTTCTGTCCTAAGGAAGGAAGAACCAGAGAGACAGAAACTTCTTGTGTTGCCTGAAGATCCAAACTTCTCAATAGCAAGAGTTAAGAGGAAGGTGGTGCAGATACTGCTCTCTCTGAGCCTACAAACAGATTTCTTCTCTTGTAATTTGCTTCTGTGTTTCAGATGGTCGCACAAGGCTCAGTGACAGTAACAGCCTCCGAGCCATAAGCAATGATCTGTGTGATGCCCAAGCAGCCTACCATCCCATCTTTGAGACAGAGTGCACTGCCCAGATCCTTCCAGACAAATTTTGTGGCTCACAGGGCGGGGAGAGCCTTACCCTGTCATGCACCAGCCATCTGGTTTAGAGGAAAAGGAAAAACTGTACTGGGGCCTATGAAAGGCCCATTCCCGATTTTCAGTATCAAGAGAAAAAACAAAACAAAACAAAACCAGCCAACGCCACCTAGTTCTGACTAGTTTAAGGGCTTAAGGAGAGAGCAAGGGTGTAATGCTTTTAAGGGGCAAGAAAGGAGCTGTCAGAATCTATGTAGGGCATCAAGCTGATTAAAATAACCTAGACAAAATCTATTCATTTTAAGTGCTATCAGACATTTCTAACAACAAAATTGAGATCACTGTTATTTTAGACTTGGCTTGAAAAGTTTACACATCACAGGTAGTGATTTCTAAGTGATTTCTGCTGGACTGAGATGGATGTAAAGAATCTAATTAGCTATCAAAACAGAAAATAAATGTTGGAAATATGCTCTCTGTATCAATATAAATCCTATATGTATGTAAGATTATGTAAAAGGTGGAAGATAATTGTGTTTAACTACTACTATGAACATGTGGGCTTATAAATGAGATTCTTATCTGCAGCTGAAACACTAATTTCTGATGAAATTTCAAATTTCATCTTAACATATTTATCTTTACTAAAATAAAACAACTTCTGCATCTGAGACATTCAAATTTTGAAGATATACATGTGCTGCTAATTTCCAAAATTATCTGAGTTACATTTCAAGCCACTGTAAATACCTGTGAGTTTTCTATCTGGAAAAGAATACACATGTATGAAGAATCTTGACCCTCACCCTGAGTCAATGGCAGATTCAGCCTGGCAGGCGAGCTGCGCTCCATCGCTGTCACCTGCGGCTCCTGTTCACCTCCCTTCAAGATATCTGTCTCTGGGTGTCCTGAGAGCACTTTATTTCCACTGCCAATATAAATAAAGCACATTGTATAAATAAAGTCAGGAAAAATTCAACCTAGAATCTAATGGCAAAAATCAGAATTTTGAATATCATTTTGTTTTTTACAACAGGTTTTTTTGTTATTGTGTCAGCAGCGACAAAGCAATATACAGTCATGAATTAACAGGTCTCCAAACATGCCCAGTCTTTCTGCTTCCCTTACACAGTGCCACTCACACTCATGAAAGATTGTTCTGGATTTGCAGAAAATGTCTTCTTTGCCAGAGAAACACCTTTTCTCAGTGTTCAGCATCATCAAACGCTTCTTGTCTTTGTGAAAGTTGTTATTAGCAGTTGGGCAAAGACCAGGACTTTGAACACCACCTGGCAAGTTTGGGTATGGCACTTCCAAGATGACAGCCAAACAATCTCACACAGATTCTGAGTGAAAACAGCTACTGCTCCTTTACTGCTCCAAATGGCTCGTGAAACTTGCACACATGGCATACAGAGGCATCTGAACTATCTAAGCTCCACTGTGGTTGATGTGACAGAGTTTCAGCACAGCCATATGGTGAAAAGACAAGCCTTCCGATGTGCAAAACTAGCATGCACATTGCCAATGTGTAAGCCTGCAGCACGTGAATATTGATCAGGATATATTATACCCATCACCAGGCCAGCAGATGCTGATGCTCCAGTGTTAATCAAAGGCAGATGTGACATCCCAGAAGTCTACAGAAAACAAAGCTCCACAGGGCCAAGAAATACTTAGGCTTGATCCATACCTTCTCTTTTCCTGCCAGAGTTCACTTTCCTTGCTTTTCAGAGATGGCATAGTGTCCTGCTCCCAGAGCAGCTTTTTCTGCCTTGTAACTTCTTTTTGTTTGCCTTCCTCTGGAGAGCTGTTTGAATCAGTTGTGTTCTAGAAGAGAGCAGGGGAGGGAACAAGGATCTTTGCTTGATTCTGGCATCAGCACATGCATGAGAAAAGCACAGCCTGCCCCCAAACATATCATGTTGACACACCTTATTATAATAAAGAGTATTTCATGTTAAAGAGTGGAATCATTTGACTTTGGTAAGGCTAACTTTGGATTTAACAAAGACTTCAGCTAAAACAAGGAACTAACTGTATTAAATTGAGCATGAAACAAAAAAGTGCCGGACTGACCAATTATGAGATGGTGTTCAGGATGACAAAATAAAACTTTCTACTACATGTTTTCGGCAGAACTCCTTGAATGACTTTGAGAGTCTAGACAATCTCCTGTTGGACTTGGGAGGACTTTGTGAGGCACTTCAACTTGTTGCCTTTGCCTAGAAGGAGAGCATTACTCACCTCCTCCAGGCATTCTCAAATGGCAACTGCAGTGCTACCAAAATGGTACTGGAGTGGGTCATACCTGACTGGTGGAGCTTGAGTAATTCATGGCATGAGATCCTTCACTTCTGGGTGCAGGCACTGCCCCAAATGTGGCATAAGCAAGTCCACCCAGGAAGTTATTGCTACACAGCCATGTGGAAAATGTGCCATGGCTGATGCCCCTGACCAGGGATGAGTGATAAGAGAGGGCAGAAAGGGTGAAAGGAGAACCGGATCATACAGTACTCCTAATCCTGGAGGTGAAGGGAAAAAGGCAGATGATTTCTTGGGTGTGGGTGCCTTAGGCAGGAGAAAATTACATCTGGGAATGCCACATTTATTCTGCTGATCTCACCTGGGGTGTCATTCTCTGATCTCTGGTGAACACTTGCTTGATTAGATGCTAGATACATTGAGTTAAACGTTTTGTGCCATATAACAAAAAATTAAAAGAAAAAATTATCAGAGAGTGAACATTCTTCTGTTTGTTTTGCTATATTCCTAGGATGGATGGTGGGAGAAAAAAGGAGGAAAAGTGGGGAAGCATTATTCTGTCTCATTTAAGGTGTGCCTAAAGCACTGTCTTGCATTCAAAATTTTGGATGCAGGGAAATCACTTTAGATTTTGTTGGGTTTGATAAGGTATTTGAAACAAATGTAAACCAGTGACTGTTTTTTACAGACCCAGTTAAAGAAGAGAGGTAACTGCAAAGAAAGTATCACCCTCAGCTCTAGTCCAAAATAGGACGGTAGCAGTTTCCTTGGGAGTACGGCTCTTCGGTCATAAGAATACATGAGCTATAGCTGTCTAAGCTATCACCAGTTATGGAAGCGATCCAGGGAACACTCCCACTCTTTCCAGACTTTGTTAGCCCTTAGGCAAAGAATTAAATTTTGCACTGAAGATGGCTTAGTCTTTATTGCTTTACTACTCCATGAGAAACTCACCACTGTCTTGTTTCCTTCAGTGGTAGAGGAAGAAGAGGAGAGGAGCTCAGCAGAGTTTGAAGAAACAATAAATGGAACTACAGTATCCTCAATTATTTTACGTTCCTGAAAAAAAAACAGGATCAGAAGAGAGTGGGAGTTAAAAATACAGAATATCATCTATGAGCTTAAAAAGCAGAAGCATAAAGTTTGGCTACAAGTGGTATAGCAGGTTGCTAACCACTTTCTCTTGGATTATCAGGACTTCGTTCTGCTCCCTGTCCCTGTGTCTTCTGGCTCAGGGGGCTGGGTACACAGAGAACAACTGGTCTTACTGTTAAAGACTGAGGCAAAGAAGGCCTTAAGTACCTCAGCCTTTTCCTCATCCTCTGTCACTATGCTTCCCCCTGCATTCAATAAAGGATGGAGATTCCCCACAGCCCTCCTTTTGTTGCTATTGTATTTACAGAAACATTTTATATTGTTTTTTTATGGCAGTAGCCAGACTTAAGTTCTAGTTGGGCTTTGGCCCTTCTAATTTTGTCCTTGCACAACCTCACAGCATCCTTGTAGTACTTCTAAGTTGCCCGCCCCTTATTACAAAGGTCATAAACTCTCCTTTTTTCCTGAATTCCAGACAAAGCTCTCTCTTCAGACAGGCTGGTCTTCTTCCCCACCAGTTCATCTTTTGGCACATGCAGATGGCCTGCTCCTGCACATTTAAGATCTCCTTCTTGAAGAATGTCCAATGCCAGTTTCCAATATATTACACGATCAAGCTCAAGGCAGACAACCATTTCATCTGGAGTTCCACCAAGTCTAGGCACCAAGTATTGGCCAAAACACACAAGGCTCAGCCTCCGCAGGGAAGTCTGAGCGTGTCCAGACACAATCATACTGGCTCACCCTGACTTGAGCAGCAATTAGACACCTCCGCCTGTGTGGAGCTTCTGAGGATACCTGTTTAAATATTTAAATATTTTTCCCCAGCACCCATGGTACTATTTAAGAGAAATAATCCTCCTGAGAATTCAGTCTTGAGAAGGCTTTACATTAATTTATCTAGGTATGGTATTTTTGTAGTGGTGTTAGTGGGTGCATCTAAATACAAAAAAGCCAATAAATAACCTCCTCCTTTGAGCCTTATACCTCCTCGTAGTATCTACGCTCCTCCTCTTCAACTTCTCTCTGGGCTTTTTCCCATTCCTCTTTCAGCTTGTCCTGTTCCTTCTGGTACTTTTCCTGTAAGAGGATACAAATACAGGTAAATTCAGAGCATTCTATATTAGGAGTAAATTCTATAGTATCTCCACAGTGAAAATGAATCTGCTAAGAGTGGTTTAAACAGAAATAGGATGAAATAGGAAGACAAAAATTTGAAACATTCATGGGTGTCAAAAAAACTTCTTTTCCTCCTCTCTCCACTTTTTTCTAGAACTTACATTTAACACCTTCAAGCCAGGAGAAACTTTTAACTTAATAGTAGCTGTTTAATTTGTTAGAAGTTCTAAGATCTTTGGTCAGAATTGAAATTTATGCTCAACAATTTCAATAATCCCTTGTTTATCATACTGTATTAAGAGTTCCAAAAAGCTATCACATGCCCCAAAACACTTGGGCATGGATTTTACGTTACTAACTTCAGCAAAGTAGCATATAAACAAGCATGTTTTTCAGATACTAGTACTAATTTAAGAGAGATCCCAGTACAATTTAATGAATGATGAATACCTGTGCAAGTTTAGACTATAAGTCTGTGTAAAGATAATAGTGTGTAAAGGTTTGAAAAGGGTAAGCTTATAACTGGCTAAGTAGTTTAGTTTCCTCCTTGGTGGAATCAGTTCTTGAGAATTGTTTTCATACAGTTTTGCATGAAAAAAATATTTCAAAGATATGTTTAAAATTACTTGACAGAACTGGTTTTAATATGGGGAAGAATGTTGACTTCCATATCCCTTTTACATCAGTTCCAAATTCTGTTCAAATTAGAAACCACAGAAGAGATGCATTTACTATTGAGAAAGCACCCACATATGCCAGAAAAATTATGATAAGAATTTTACACCATTTTAAGAGGAAACAACCATATTAAATAGAAAGAAACAATCTCAAGAAAGCAGTAGAGACTCATATAAGTGATTCTTAAAAGATTAAAAGACTGCATTTTATTATTCTACATCCATTGGCAGTTTGTTCTTCTGTTACATGGAGGAAAGTTATGATTTCTTTGGCATCAAACCCAATCACAGTTTCAAAAGACACTACTGATTGAGGGGGAAATTCAAGTTCTCAGGGCCACTGCACTTCTCCCAACTGGGACACAAAACCAGACCTTTGACAACTTACTCCACCACTAGGCAAAACCACTGGTTGTTTTGGTTGTTTTCAGGGGGTTTACCCTCTCACAAAAAAAAAAAAACCAAAACAACAAACCCTTCATGTCCAAATTTGGGTTGATGTTTTCCAAGAACCACCTCTGAACAAAGCAGAAGTCTACAAAAATCTATTAAGACCATCATTTTAGAGAAGTGTTCCATAGGTGTCAGGGTCAGCAAACTGTCAGTCTTGAGAAAGAGTCTCCAAGTAATTAAGAGTCTCGCAGTACATGCTCAACGTACTTTAAATATAGTTGAATATCAAGATTTGGTTTAACTCCCCACTGGAATGCAGAACTAAGTCCTTTAGGTCTTTCCTTTGAGTGGGGAAGTGGGACATAAGGGTGCTCAAACCACAGAGAACACGTGTATATGCTCATTTCATTGCTCATCTGCCACAGAATTTGCTCAAGCATCCACAGAGGAAGTGGAAAACATGACATGAAATGCCCAACTTCTGTCCAAAGGGACAATTCAACAACTGAACCACATGGTGGAAGAGACGTAGTTTCTTCCTTACCTGTAGCAAGCGTTCTTGCTCATGCTGCCACCTTTCCTGGCGCTTCCGCTCTTCTTCTGGATCCCAGGACCAGAAATTGAAACGCTTGTGCCAAGGAAAAGCAAGCTGTTAGACCTCGATACTATACTTCACAAGGTGACCAGAGAAAGCCGCACTTCATCTGACCCACCCCTGGGGGCGATGTTAAAACGGGAAACCGAGAACTAAATAATGGTTCTCTCAGCAGACAATATTCTGAGCTTCATTGACAATTAGGATTGCCCACAGGTATCCAAATGATAAAATAATAATTTGGTTTGCAAAGAAAGGCTTGAGAAACTTCAACTAGAGGGGAAAAAATGGAAAAAAGATCTGGAAGAAAGCTCTAAGCAACTCTGAACAGGGATATCTGCAAGTACTCAAATTTAAAGAAAATCTCTGGTTTGCTTCTCTATAATCTTCAGAATAACATGCAAAGCAATTTATGATTGTAAAAGACATTCTCTTTTTTCATATGGTTGCAAGTACAATAACCTATAGCTTTGTTTAAAATTTTTATCCATAATGAAATAAAATCTTTGGCTTCACTAAAGATGTCATTACATTACACATTTATATGTTTATAATCAATGGCAATTTTAGACAGTTGAGGTCATATTTCTTTCAACTAAGAGTCGTATTAGAATCTGACAGGATGAGATTATGTCTTTTATAATGTGACAAACAGTATAGGAAATAGTGTAGCATTTGTGGTGTTTGTTAGCTTTTTTTTTTTTTTTCCATCGTTGTGGAGACAGTAGTATTGTGGTCTCCTCTAATTTCTCTGCATTTAAAATACAATGGATAATTTGGAGTTACATATTATTTGGGGATCACAAAGCTTTAGTGGTTCTTCACACCAGATTCAGACCAGGTCTTGATGCACATTGTATTTTTTGTCTCTCATTTCCATCACAAAACAACAACAACCACCAAACCTCATTCTGATTTGGGGACTTTATGAGACAGTTTGCTTAAAAAAACCCCACTTTTGCCAAACACACACCTCTAAACCAAACAAAAATGCAAAAAAGATACTCACATTTGATTTGTCACCAGTATCAGAATCAGCTATTAAAAAAAAATAAAAGGAAAATTTAAATTTAACACAGCAATACATGCTTAGCCTGCAATCAAAGCTACTGTGTCTGTATAAAAAAGCTTCATGTTAGTTCTGTATTTGCTCCCATAACCAAATGCAAGTATGAATCACAAGCAAATAAACCAGAAAAACAGATTACACCCATCACCAACAAAACTACTTTCTATCTGGGTATAGAGAAGCACAATATTAACTAACAACAGGTTCTACTCTACCACTACCTAATGCCATCTACTTCTGGCCACAGATGTTAGCAGTGTTCGGACACTGAGTGCTACCTACTTTGATCTACTTTTCCCTTCGTGATTCAGAGCAAGGAAGGAAAAAGCACAGCAAAGCTAAAAGGACGGGACTACACTACTCAAGAGCAACAGTTACGAAGAGAACCACTGCCATTTTCTATTCAAATGTCTTTGAAAATTAGGCTGATTTAAAGAAATTAAGGAAAAGGTATTTATAGGCAAGTGATTTCATTTGGGTGCCTGGAAACAGAGTATTACAACAACGTGCAACCCAACAGCTCTTTGTCAACTGTGCAGTAGGAACAGACACTTTCTACGAAAGCAAGAAGTAGAACAAGTCCCCGTGATCATCAGCTTTCACCCAGCCCCGCGTCCGAAGACACCTATGCCTGGAGGCAGCAGAAGGGCTGAAGCTGGTCTTAGCACCACATTTACCTGACTGCGAGAAAAACTGTGAACGCCGCCAGTTGTTGCGAACCCTAAGCGGAACCGCAGCCCCGCGGGGCGGCTCTGCAGGCAATGGCACGGAGACAAAACAAGAAACACAGCGCGGTCAAAAGGCGATGACAGACTCTCAGACCCGAGCCTCCTCAGCCATGAGAGGGATTTTGACTACAACTGCTTCGGCCCATCGCAGCTCATTTACAATGGACCTGCAGATCGCACGGATTGCCCGTATTTAAATGTTACTTTCGTATTGTGGCACCTAACCTCATCCGAGAGCTCCAGCACACCAGTGCCAGGCACAGGCAGCCACCCCTTCAAGTCTTTGCCTGGCACTCACATTCATTCCTATGGCAGATACACATTTTAAAGGATTTTGTGATTCTTCAGTGCTGTATGTGCTGTGAACACTAGAGAGCAGCCAAGTGTTTCAGCATCACTCAGAAAATAGGTGAGAGTGAAAAATAGGTGAGTACATTCTGTTGCTTAATGGGTAGATTGCTCTGTGTCTAACATAAAATGATATTGTTCACAAAGCCTGTTTGGAAAGCACCCTTTGCACTTAAAACAAGCGAGACTTAAAACAAGTGAGACTACTCCTTTTCAGACAATCCTGTTTGCCACAGTGGATCACCTTCAGTAGTTTCAGTCTTGAAAACACAAAGGATAATCAATATATTACCTGTACATAAACTAACAACCTAATAAGTTCTCAAGGGGAAGAAAACTTCAGATGATTTTTCTGTCTCTCTTTCACAATACTTACATATAAGCACCTCTAAAATCAATATAAAATCAAGCTACTAAACTTTATCAATCTCAAGCAAAACTTTGTCATGAAGGCAAAAACCTGAAAGTTCTGCTTTGCAAGAACTCATGATGAGCATGGGTCAAAGGGATGTGGACAGATATGTGTATTGTTTGTCTATGAAAAGCAGCTCCACATGAACAGCTGAGGGCAGAATTTATCTCCAGAAGTTTTCATTGTCACATAAAACCACTTGCTAAGTCATTTTCATATATGAGCAGCAGTAGCAATAAAATACAATACTCATTGACATAATACAGCTTTTATTGCTAGGCCAGGTAAGTGCAAGATAGGGCTCTCCCTGTCCCCCTTCATTGTGTCACAATTCTGCTGTTGTATTTAAGGGGAACAATCACAACAGTCCTTTGAATCGCAGGGGCCACACTACTAATATCAGTCAGATGAAACTAGAAAATAACCATTTTAGCTCCAAACCCCTCCAGGCCATTGATTAGGCACTCCTACCTGAACATCACACACAGATACCCAGTTACTGTCCAGCTGGGCTCTCCAAATGCTCTTTGCTCACCTTGTAGACCAGAATTCTGCAGAGTAACTTGGCTGGTCTCAGGTAGTTTCTTTAAAAATGGCAATACTACACTCCCCTCTTGTTCCAGGGCTTTTGGTTTCATCATCTGTTTAGACATTTGGGAGCAGAAAACAGCATTCAAAAATCAGCAGGTTCAATCAAAGATTAACGTAAACCTTTTCTTCCTATCTTCTGAATCAACATTATCAAAGATCAAGTCTCTGTCTCTAGAATTATAACATGGAGTTGCAATACTGGAGTCCTGGAAATAACCAGTAGCTGGTTTTTGTTGACATTCACACTGCCCTGCACACCAAAGCCGATCCTAACCCAGGACCAACATCTAACTTACTTGACAGAGCAGTATGGTCATGGTCATTTGTTACCTCTGCTACCACCTGCACTTGTTCAGCACTTCAAGAGGACTAAGAGGGTAAGATCCACTGTCTATGCCTTTGGGATACTCTGCCCTCCCAACATGCAGTGGGACTGGGGTTTGCAAGTTAAGTTCTCATTTCTGCTCCAGCTAGTCCACAGGTTCAAATGCTACAAGCAGACACTGGGGAGTTCCTTTGCTGAGCAGAACTCTGATGACCATAGGATTTGGAACAGAAATCATCCTTCAGGGTCATTCCCTGGCAGACTGTTTTGAATAAAGTCCTTATGTGACATTATATAGAGAAAAATACGAATTTGCACAATAAACATTTCCTTGTGAGAGCATTCTCTTCTGTCTTGTTTTCCATTTCCTTTCTTTCTTGACTGTACGTACCACCGGTGTAGCAGTGAGCTCTGCTTCCTTCTGCTGCTCCATTTCAGGTTTCTTCACATCTTTCTCATTTGAAGCAGCTTCCTCTGAAGGGACAGGACTGGGAAGAAATTCTAATCTCTTCACAACAGGGCTGACACAAGCTGCAGATGACTTGAATTGCTTTTGACCTGAACCTAATTCACACACACAAGAAATAATGTTCCAAGGTTAAGAATTTTTTCAAATAAAATGTAGACCTATCTCTCACAATCCAATTTCTTGCTGGATATACTGTAAGCCCAAGAACTGGATATATATATATAAAATCTTCTTTCTTCAACACAGCAAAATTAATCTCCAAAAGAAGCCAAGGCTTCAAGGGTGAAATTCACTTGACAAAATGTATGTGCTTATACTTGGGGACCATGGGGCACCCTTCATGGTCAACGAAGACAGAGAGGCAGTTCTTGGGGAAGAGTCACCCAAACTATTTTAGACATTTCTCTTCAGCTGAGATGATCTGTAACCTACAACATGCCTATTGAAGTATAGATCTCTTTACCGAAGTTGTGTGATGAATCCTATCCCCAGACAAGAAGCTATACCACAATTAACATGGTCTCACTGTCAACACTGGAGGGTATTCCAGATTGGCTGTTTCCATTAAACCATGTCTGTCAAGCATCAGACAGCAAAAAAAAAATGCACTAATGTACTGGAATAACCTGGTTGGCATTCAGCTCTTAAAAAAACCCAACAAGTTTATTCTGGTTTATGGGAGAAGGAACCAGGAGTGGACAAACCTATAGCTGAGGACTGTGACAGCTAAACTACTGTCAGCTGGTACCACCATGGGAAGCAGAGCAGTTTTCAGCATCCCAGGCAGTACACAAGAACCAAGACATGTCTCTAACTGCCTGAAATAGAAACTCAGCTTCATATCCTGTCCCCTCTTCAACCATGGCAGCTTCTGAATGTACATCTTTGTCAGGCTAGGAGGGTGATCTATGAAAGAGATGCACTCCAAGACTCCACTAAAAATATGCACACAAGCAGAGGCAAGAGCTGCTCCTGCTGCCAGGCAGATGCACACACAACCTGGGAGCAGTTCCCACACCATTAGTGGTGCAGGGGTCACAGCATGGAAGTATCTGACTTGCACTGAACACCAGAGGAGGCTGCTTTTTCTACAAGAAGGTCACACAGTTTGGACCGTATCTATCCCTCCAGAGGGATGAAAATAATGAAAACACATGTTCCTTTACTATTATGATTTTTGCAACGCTATCTCAGTTTTCCTTGGCAGCCAATATTAAACTTTGCTATCAATACTTAATGCTTAGCATTTCTCACAGGTGTGGAGTCTGACACAATGTGGCTTTGTGATTTGTAGACAAATATCATCAGCTCATCACTGCTGACTCTTGAGAGCAGAATTTGGTTGGTTCACCACAAGACTGCAGCTTCTACATTACCTGCCAGGTGCAAGTCAAGATTGTTAACCTCTGGGCTTTGGCATCTATGAGACAAAGTAATTAAGTCAGCTAATGAGCCCTTGCTAACAGCCCATGTGCTTCAGAGTTTTGCAGCACATCAAGAAAAGCCCGGATACGCTTCTAATCTTGGGGGAATGATACCCCATTGATGTTTGAGGGCAAAGCTCAATTAAGTCACATTTACCCTCAAGAAATATGAGCATTATGTAATCGCAGCCAGAGATTTCATTTAAATACCTACTTCAAACAGTACTTTTTACTTATCCATATCAAGTTGAACTTCGATAGACTCATCTTAAAAAATGAACAACAAATGACCATGAACTTAGTATGATAGAGAGTAGCAGACAAAATGCCTACTCAAAGGTAACATTTCAGAAACACCTTTTTGAGAAAAATAGCTTCAAATCTTACCAGCAAATTCCTTTCCCCAGATCAGGAATCATGCATAAAGGCTTCAAAGTAGAAAATCAGGGGTGTGTGCAATACTGTCCATTTAAAGCCCCTATGATGATTGATGTGGCCCTTCCTATTCTTCTTTCCCGTTTCTTAATGTCTTGGGAGAAAAAACACTAAACAGAAGCTATTACTGATGGATAGTTCTGCTCTGGTTGCACCTTTCATGGGAAGGGGAGCCTAGAGCAGGCTGTCTAGCACCCTGTTCAAAAAAACCCTCCAGCCATGGGGACTCTACCACGTCACTGGGGAGACTGTTGCACTGAATGATTGTTCTCACTGTAAAAACTTTCCTATGTTGAGATTTCTGTCAACTTCTGCATTTTCTAATAAATTAGATGCTGCAGATGCACTTATGGGCCTCCTGCCACAGGGCAGGCCTAAACTCCAGCCCCATGGTGGGCAAGGGCAGGGGTGAGGGCAGCAGCAACCACCCACCTGGGGACGGGCACGCTGGGCTGGCAGGTCCTGCATTTCCAGGGCTGGCCTCGACCTGCTGGCTGGCAGCTGCCTCTGCTTCCACCGGGGAGGCCTGCAGGGAGTAATACAGTAGAAACACAGTGAGTATGGTGGAAATAAAAGTAAGTGTTAATTCCTCAAGGCAGCATTTTCTGCTTCTTTGTAATGTGTTTGAACCAGATTGGTTTAGCACTCAGTAGGGAGCTGGGAAGTACGTTTTGGAGCAGTACGTGCTGCTCAGGTGTTGAATCACTGGGCTTTAATCTCCTTTTCAAACAGTTCATCAGCAACCATCATGCAATTGGTTTGGAATAGCTCCTAGAAGCTTTTAAAATGGTAGGATATCTTGGATTGTGTTAGCTGGAGATAAGCATATATTTCACCCCCAGTTTCCTCTTCCAGAATAACACAAAAACGTATGCATTAGTGAATACATAGCACATACTAAGGTTTGAAAAGTGGCAAAGTAATTAAATACTTCCTTTATTTCACGGTTGTCTAAACAATCTGTTATCTGAAGGGAAAAGTCAGAGTCAGTATTAAAGGTAATGAAATACTTGAAACACTATTAAGAGAGGACTGAAAAAATATGGTGAGACCATATCAATCCAATAATCCAAATGCCTTTGAAAAGCCAGCTTCCTGACCCAGGACAAGGCTGTTGCAGGGCTAAAACCACACTGTCAAAACAAGGGTAGCACTTCAGCTGATCTATTTAGCAGCTTCCACCAGACATCCGCTTTCCCAGCAGGCAAGTCAAGAAAAATCTGCAGCAAACTGATCAGCCACTGCACAGTGCTTCTAATGCATGAAAGATCTAGAAAACGGCACATTAAACATAGGAAAAAAAAAAAAAACCCAACAAACCAAAACCAGACTACTTTTAGAAATAAGAAATAACATACTTCAGAAGTAGTCTATTGTAGACTTGCTTTCCTGTCCTCCTCCCACTCCTCCATCTTATTAACAGCTGCAAGGGAGGAAACTTGATGAAATTTCCTCTTTTCTGGGGGCAGGATTCAGACCTCTATCTTCTGCACGTATTCTGTTTCCCATCCCTGCAGATCCACATAAGCCTCATCTGTATGTCCCCCATGAAGAGCAGACCCGGGCTCTCTTGGTCATTGGGGATGTCCACTGGTAGTGCCCACAGGACACCAATGCCTGTGGACACACTCTGACTCCACAGAGCTTTGCTGCTGGCAGTGCTTGGGAATCCCTGCCTCTCTGCTCTCTGGAGGGTGGCATGGTCCAGAGAAGGGCAGAGAACGTGTCTGGGAAGACGCCCTGTGAGGAAATGGTGGGGATCAGTGTGGGGCCATGGCCAGGGGCAGCAACTCAGGCAGGGCCAGTGAACAATGCTGGGAACAGCAGAAGGAGCCCATGGTTGCTGAGGGCTGTACTGTCACCTCACAGCACGGCAAGTGCCAGGCCACAGCCATCAGCCTCTGCAAGTGACAGCATGTCTCCTCTTATGCGTGCTAGGGCTGGCTGCTCACCCTCTGTCCCACCGTCTGGCACTGTCTATTGCACCCTCACCACCACCCACCTGAATCCTGTGCCCCAGGCAAGACATGGGCACACACAGAATCATTTAGGTTGGAAAAGACCTTTAAGATAATTGAGTCCAACCATAAACCCAGCACTGCCAACTCCAACACTAAACCATGTCCCTAAGTACCACATCTACACATCTTTGAAATACCTCCATGGATTGTGACTTAATTATTTCCTGGGGAGCTGGTTCCAGTGGTGGATTAACCCTTTCAGTGAACAAATTTTTCCTACTATCCAATCTAATCTTTGCCTGGTGCAACTTGAGGCCATTTCCTCTCATCCTGTCACTTGCTACTTGGGAAAAGAGACCAACACCCATGTTGCTACAGCCTCCTTTCAGGTAGTTGTAGAGAGGGACAAGGTCTCCCCTCAGCCTCCTTTTTCCACGCTAAACACCCCTGGTTCCATCAGCCACTCCTCACAGGACTTGTGCTCCAGATACTTCACCAGTTTTATTGCTCTTCTTTGGACATGTCCCTCTCCTGCCTCAAAGTGGTTCTCGAACTGGACAAGGCAGAGGATGAAATACATACTCCAAAAGGGAAGCATGGAAAGTTCAAGGACCTCTTCTCTGACACATCCACCTGTGAGCACATGCATTCTGAGAGCAAACAAGGCATGGAGCTCTCCTTCCATGTGCCACATGCTCCAAGGAGGGATGGTCACTGGAGGGGAGGCACAAGCTAAAATATAAGCTCCAGTAAGAAATGCTCCAGAGACTGCAAGTCTTGTGCCCCAGTGGGTCTTGCCCCTTGTCACTCTGTTGCTGTTTTCTCTCATCTAACTCTCCTCTCCCTTCCCCAGTCCATCTTCATGTCAGCTTGTGCTTCAGTGAGAGCTTTCTCCCCCTTCCTCAGTGCCAGCAGAAGACTGCAACTAAAGAAAGTGTCTCCTTCAGCCCTGGTCCTGGCTCCTGACAAGAGAGCTGCCAGGGGAGAAACTACTGGAAAACTCTCTGTTCATTCCTGACCTTGCTCAATGCAGAAATAAGCATTTCTTTTCTCCATGAGGACAGTCAGGTGGTGTAACAGGCTGCCCTGATAGGTTGTGCCATCTCTGTCTGTGGAGTTTTTCAAGACTTGAAGGATCAAGCCCTTAGCAACCCACTCTGATCTCATGCCTGATCCTGCCTTGAGCAGTAGACTCAGCTAGAGACCTATAACCTGAATTATTCTGCCATCTGACAACCTGCAAATCTCTGTTAAACCTAAACAAATGGTTTTTTAATCCAGAATTCAGGGTTGGCCCTGAACAAGGTATTTTAACTGGAAAATCGAAAGGCATCTACCTGACAACTCTACCCACTGTGACAAAGCATAAGCCCTTTCAAAGAAATTTTTGCAAATATCAAGTATTAATATTTATATTATTATTATTATTATTATTTGTAAAGCAATGGAACTCATTCTCCACTCTCAAAAAGCAACTGCCCAGACTGAAAAAAAAAAAGCTTTCTCCCCCTTCCTCAGTGCCAGCAGAAGACTGCAACTAAAGAAAGTGTCTCCTTCAGCCCTGGTCCTGGCTCCTGACAAGAGAGCTGCAAGCTGCAATAATAACCAGAAAAAAAAAGAAATTTAGCTATAATTCCAACCTTAAAGGTTTTAAATCTATATACAGTGATAAACTGGGGCCAATATGAAGAGTGTTAAACAGCATTACACACACCCAGGCAAGTCAAGTGCCAATGGCAATAACTCAATTTACCCATAATCTTTATATCCAGGAGGCTGAGTCAGGTACAGACATAGATGTTGTTTATAGAAATTATTTCAAAGGGGATTTAAAAAAAAAGCTGCTACTTGCTTCAGGAAAATTGAATTTTGCAATGGCAAACTGCAGAAGTTCTGTTCCTGCTCACGAGACTTGACTCTTCCTCCTCCCTCTGTTGAGCAATTAAATGCTAGTAACAGAAAGCTAAAAATATAAAAACTATTAGTAAGTAATTTATAAAAAAATTAAGTCAGCTTCACTGGGAGACTCTCATTCCCACTATATCTAATTCTATTTATAATACCAAGTAATGTAATATTATCTAGTATTTTATCCACAGGTATATGATACACTTAAGAAAATTCTTGTACTGATAGAGCCGATAAAATATATTTTCTACCACAGACTATCATCATTCCCATTTCATAAATGTTTTGTAATCAAATGATGATATTATCACTGAGCATGAAAAAGGCATACAAACATTTCATTATACCTAAGAGGATTCTATTTTGACATTGACAAAGAAAAAACAAACAACTTGGTGAGGGGCGTTTCTGAGGAGTATCAGAGGAACTCTTGCCCTTCGGGATGAAGGACCCCACAGCCTCTCAGCACTGCCCCACTGCAGGCACACGTCTTCTTGTGGGCAGAGCCATCAGTCTGCAGGACCACAGAGCCGGTCCATGTGCTGGCTCTGTTGCAGGTGCCTACAAGGGAAGTTCACACAACACCTCCTTGTTCACCACCACAGGCGAGGAAGCCTTCAAGGGAAGCAGGAAAAATCTCACCGCGTGGGGGCTGTGGTTTTCTCTGCCCCCAGATCCAGGCTGCTGTGAAGATCTCATCAGCTCCTGAAATCTGAAGAATGCTGCCTACTTGCATTGGTGCTTTTATTACCCTATGCATCTAGCTACCCAGGAGTCAAAGTGAGATTCCCCATTTAGGACTTAGAAGCCTTAGTCCATGATGGAAAATTAAATATTGTGATTGCATTTGCAGTTATGAACACATCAGTAACAGAGGACAAAGCAACACCTCAGTTCTACTAACTAAGGTATCCACTTAGCAAAGACACAAGCACAGCTGACTATAAAATTTTATCAAACATATGTTGAGCATGAAAATAAATTAGTGCAGTTTGTGGCAGACAAGATTTTAATCCCGTAAACTAGGATATCAGCCTAGGTATTTAACTAAGACCATACAAGTCAGAAATAGCCATGTTGCCTATTGTTATGGCAGAACCTTACACCCTTATAAAACCCTAAAAAGACAATACCTAGGAACTCCTAAAACACTGAACATCACAACTACTACAAGAATTCAAACTCCAAAGCAAGTCACAGTAGAACTTTATTAAATCTTATTGAAAATTAAATCAAAATGTAGGTCACTTAACACTACTTGTACACAAAATCACATTAAATATTGTTACTGTATTTTCTATGAAAACATGACAAAATAGGTTGTCTGGAATCAGCAAGAAGGCACAGATATCAAGAACAATCGAGTTAGAACTACAGTTTAAATTCTGTAAAATCATGTAGAAATGAAATAGGTTCCAGTATCAATAGCCACATGTAGAAATTGCCTGATACATCTTTCAAGCTTCTGATTGGAATTGTACATGTATCATTGACTTATAAATTTTCATACGATGATTTCCTCATTAAAGGTAGCATTTTCTGTCGCTGTGAATGGTAATGGTGCCGTGACCTTGGGCTGCCACAGCTAAGTGCCTTGCATGCTATGCCAGCATAGCATTACAGCCAGAACACTGCTCTGACACGTTAAGTCATCTGTTTCATCTGGCAGCTGTATAATGCTCTGCTCAGCCCAGCCGTTGCAACCAAAGATCGAGGGGACCAGTAATTGACAGAGAAGCCTTGAAAGTGTTACAAGAAATAGTGTGAAATATTCCTGATAGTCATTTTTCTAGAGTTATTACTGCTCAGTTGGGATGTAAAATAAGCTCCTGTCACTCACAGACTGAAAATTGCATGAGTGTCTGGAGGATGGGAGACAGATTTGGATGGCACACTAGATTCGTAACCAAATCCTGAGCAGAGCTCCCTTCTAACCCCTTTGAGGCTTTGCTGCCCTTACTTCTCATGCTAAACACTTCTCCCTTCAGGTAGTACAGCCCTCCATGCATCTTCCCGTGTGCAGCTTAAGGCAAAGCTGTCAATATGGAACAGATGTACTTACTCTACAAGTGTTTCTTATAATGAATCAAAGAACAAAGTCTTGTCCTACCAGATATGTACAAATCAGGATTTCAACTCTGCTCTCCTGTAGCTTGGCCAGCATTCCACAACCACAAGAAAGCTTACACTTTAATCTCAGTTCAATCGTTGGATTTTTGAAGATGAAGGAGAGTGTTACTTGGATATATTTTAAAAGTTTATTTTGTGCCAAGCATGCAATGACACAAAATGGACAAGTTTAAGCTAGCTAGCAAAAAATTAAAAGAAAGCCAAAATCTCCCCCACCATCATCACCCCGCCCTGATCTTTTTAAAGTTGCTGTCTATATTTGTTTACTTTTTGGTTGATCAGAGCAAGACTATAAATAGAGTTATAACAAGTCAATAATCTCTAAATGCTCATACAAAGATTGGTTAAAATAAAATGATGCTACTCACTGACAAATTAATCCCCCTACACTAAGATCTGCACAAATATTGTTTTAAAACAAAATATTTACTTTGCCAACTTCTGATTCAAAGAGCTAGAGGATATAACTTCTCAGTATTTGTAATGTGTGTAACTGTTCTGTATAATGGAAAGAAAACACGACCTAATGGTTGACAGGTAGGACCAGGGTGAGATGGTTCTCACGTCATTGGTGGCATTGCCCTTGACTGGTCACTCAGTCTCCACGCCTTTGCCCCTGTTTTCCCAGCCACAATAAGACAGGTGTGCTTAATCTGCTGCCTCTCTCCACAGCATCTTGCTCTGCAAACACCAGTGAGATATTTTGATCCTGCTTGTAGGCCAAATCTATCCTTCTCAGCCTGAAATCAT
This sequence comes from Nesoenas mayeri, assembly GCF_963082525.1. NCBI lineage: Eukaryota > Metazoa > Chordata > Aves > Columbiformes > Columbidae > Nesoenas > Nesoenas mayeri. Next base: position 52,635,541 of record NC_137540.1, read on the forward strand.
AGGCAAAACCTGCTAAGTTACTTAGAGCAAAGGTAAGTCTCTTGTAAAATCTGTGCCCCAACCTGGCCACCCTCCAATCTAAGTACTCTACCTATACACCACAAACACAAGTATAGTCTCTTGAAAATATGTTTCTTTACCATCCTTCCCACCTGCTACAGCTTTTTGCATCTCATTTCATAGTAAATTTAAGCAGGAGGTACATGTGTCTCATCAGTCTCTGTCTGCCAATCAGATAGATTAACAGATAGGTGGGATGGTTCTCTGTCTAAAAGACAACCACCACTGAGGTCTCCCACATATGAAAGGATCCCTACACTTCTCTAGCTCCTCCAAAACCTCCATCATATTAGCATTGTAAGTGGTGTAACTTGACTAAACCATTTTCCAAACTTCAGGCCAAAAGAGTTGTTGAAGTACAGCTGCACAGCATCTTCCCATATTGCAGACAAGGCCTGAGGCCAGCCGGACAGATTTAGAGCAGGGCTCCAGAGCTTCAAAGGGAAGCCTGCCAGGCGGAGAGAAGACAGGACTAGTCCATTTGACAACTGAACTGAAACAGCAGGAGAACAGCCCTACGAGGGATGGAAGAGGAGGAGGACGGGGCATGCAAAGAACAGGAAGAAAATCAGAAGGGGAAGACAGGAGGGCCAAAGGTAACATATACATGAAAAAGAATATATACTTCACAAAAGAGAATCAGAGCAGAAAATTAATGAAGAAAATAGAAAAGCAAAACAAATTTCACAGCAACTAGAGGGAAAAAAATACCCCCTAGAAACAGCATCTCTTAATAGGCAGAGGAACTAGTGCCTATGAATCTTATTCAAAGCCTGGGAAGGACATAGCTAACAAGAATTGTATCAATAAAGGAGAGTATACAAATAAAGGCTGTAAGAGCAAGTTTAGAAAAGGCTTTGAAAACATGCTCAATTTGTAAAAGTTTTCTCAAGGCAAAAGAAATTAGTTGTTTCTTCCACTCCAGACAGATCTGCTTCTTCATCTCAACTGCTTTTCTATCCCTGTTTCTGTGATCTTCTACTCCTCTCCTAAAAATTCTGTAGGGTTAAGCATCAGACAAAAACAACAGCCCTGTTTTCTCCTTGTGGAAGGTGACACATCAGCAGCTTCAGAAGGTTTTCTTGCTTTCAGGAATGTGTAGCTTGGAAGCCTCATCCTGCTGGGACGAAAAGCAAACCCTGTCTTCCTCTCTGGATGTCTCAGTGATGGCTAGAGTTATTCAGCATCCTACCCAGAAAGAGGCAAGAGACAAGCCCAGGAGGCTCTTTTCTTTCCTAATTTGGGTTCCCAACCTTCCTAGGAGGGGTTATACCTTCAGAGAGGAGTTTAGCACTTCAAACTCTGCGGATGTGGCCTGACATGATTGTGCTAGATGTCCAGAAACTGAAGTAAAATAGGTATGGAAAGAACTGAGTAAAATAAGTCCAGCATAGCTGCCCGATTCTTGCAGATAAGGCCTCAGACCGATCACAGCCATATCGAGCTGCCACAAGCAGTGCTGGTCTGTGTCCCAGCGCACAGAGGGAAGCAGCTAAGCACCAGTACCATGCCCCATCTCTGTAACCTGACGTCTAAGCCCTTCACATCCATAGCTAGGGCACTCCCATAGCTAAATTACTGCCCATGCTGTAGTCTAAGGCACGGGGACCTGGAGAATTAAAACAAAGCAGCTGGGTAAAAAGAAGGAAACACCTAGAAGGAACAGAACCTGTAATCCTATGTTAGCGAATTCCCTTCCAGCCACAGGCAGGTCTCTTTGTCTTTCTCCCCATCATGCTCAGTGCATTCCACTTGTTTCCCCATGTCAGGTCCCCCTCAAAGCAGCCTCCTCTCCTTGCTCTGCCCTTGTCATGCTTGACATATACACCTTTGCTTGAAGCTGAAGCACCAGGAGTAATTACAATGATTTGCACTACGTAGTTACATTATTGACAAAATCATGAAGCTGGCAATATAAAATCCTTAGAGCAGAAAAACTCTGTCAATAGCACCATTTGGGTGCACACTCCTTCTTTAGAAGGCTTCATCAGGTGCACTCAAGCTTGCAAATCAGCAAGTATTCTGCAAATGTCAGCGCCATAAGGAATCGGAGAATTCAAGTTCTTCTGCCTCTTTTTCCAATATCACCATGAGGGCTTAGACACTGGAAGCAGAAAACAGACACTGAAAAATCTGCATTCAGATGGCCACATCATCCTCAAAACTGTAGAAAGGGAAAGATGAGAGGGCATCAATCAGGTACAAACACACCCAAGCCCTAACAGTCACTTCTGCTGCTCTTCCATAGCTATACTGGTCTGGAAATCCTAAAAAAGGAGACAGTAATATTTTCATTCAGCTACTTTTCTGATTGTTATTATGCTTCTAATGTACAGTGAGTTGATGCTCACTGTACATTCAAACATTCCCACTACCAGCTCTGCCATATCAGACACAATGGTTACCTGGCTTTTCCCTTACAGTCAATTCATTTTGACAGGAGCAACCTCTGCTTTGCCATTCCTGCCTGCTTTCCTGCAAAACATTAATTTTTGACTCCATTGCAGTTCCCTCTGACAAGATCAAGCCCATGCTCATGGCACATCCCAGCTCCCATGCTTGCTGCAGGCTCCATGGCTTCGTTGTCCATGGCCAGAGACTGCCAGGAAGCAGGGGAGTAAGACATAATCCCTTGGGCATGAATGAACCATCACTCCGGTGGACAGATCCGTGCCCACTCCCTGTTATCCACCTGGCCAATGCTTGGATGTAATCTGAGGTGAAAGTAAAAAATTATCGTATTCCAACTCTCACCACATCTCCAATTCTCTTTTTTGTTACACAGAAAAGAATGGCAAGAATTCCCTTTCCTGACACTTGTTTGCAAACTTTTGCATGCTGTATTTGCAGTCTGGTCTTTATTCCTTGTTTTGTTTTTACTATCTACTTTTATTACAGTTTTGTAGCACCTAGATTCCTGCTCTGATATGCTCTAGTTTTATTCCTGTCTTTTTCTCTGGGGATTACGGGGAGAGAAAGATGAAAAGGTAAAATTAATTTGTTTCTTTGATAAGGCAGTTAAGCAGACATTAGCCCCTCTGAGCGTTTCAATATCTTATCCTCTTTTCTAATATTTCTGAGAAGGGAATGAAAGCTGAATACTCAAAACTGCCAGCACATCCACATCCTCTTCTTTGAAAATTGAAAACTGAGACTAATTATAATGGCTTGCACAGTCCAATTACGTTGCCGATCTAATCAGCTAACATCAAGAGAAGTACTGAATAAATCTGCACAATAGCTGGGACACAGAGCTGACTTGTCCCTGGCCCAGCACATTTAAAGCACGCTTATCAGCTGCATGACATCTGAAAAAAAAAAAAGGACATGCTGGCTGCAAAAGGTTTTATGAATCTTCCCCTCCCATTTCTCTACACACACACCAAAGGAAGAAGCTTTTAATTTACAAGGATTTTTTTTTTTCCTGGTCCGGGCACACCCTCTTGAAATAAAGCAAACATAAGCACTCAGGTTTCATTAGTTAGTGATTAAATATGTTATGAGACAGAAAATTGGCAGAGAAAGTAAGGCTGGTTTGTTCGTGTTGGTCTTACTGTTGGCTCTTTATGCACACTCTGAGTAGCAGGCCTCTGTAAATGGAGCTCAACACTTGTGGGGTCCTTCTTCAACTCTGCCGGGGGCCTGTCCCCTCTGGCTACTCCATCAGATTTCAGAGATCTGCTTGGCGAAGGAGTAAATATTACTGTTGTACACTCTTTATCCTTCTCTTCCATACCGTTGACATTTTCTCCATTCATGCTGACTTTTCCATCTACCTGCAGAATACAGTTAAATAAATCTGCTAAGGCTATTGCCTTTCAAAGGAATTCAGGAAATTAAGACTTCAACGTGAGATTACAATTGTTAACACAGTCTGTCCCATCAGTGAAGGACAGAGCCAAGCACCTATTTCATTCAATGGGGCAAGACAGAAGAAAACTCTGTTCCAGGGAGGTCATAAACAAAATACAGACAGAAGGTAATAATTTTTCTGGGTTCCCTGGTTTCCCACATTTTGTTCTATCAGTAACATACAGACACCCTTTGTGTGCATCACAGATCAAAAGATTTTTTTAAAAAAACAACAAAGTTGTATGTTAAATTCACAACAAAGCTGCTGGGTTTTGCATTGCCTCATGCAAGAGGCAAGCAGGTTCCCCAGGACTAAATATGCTGATGAACTGCTATGTACCCTGATGACCTCAACACAGTATTAGCAGATTGTGCTTTCTGAAGCACTGTCACATGAACTTTGAAGGGTCAGGAACAGCACAGTTCATTCATTTGTTTCTTTACCGTTCATAATAGGGAATCAAGGAATCAACAAATAAAACTGGGCATTCCACCTTCCCCATGAGGCGATAAAACAGCTCCTTTCCCAGAAAATTATTTTATGCTGTCTCCATGAAAAGGAAAAAGCAGAAACAGTTTAATTACGTTGTTCTCAGGGTCAAGCTAGCTCCTTGGTGGGTGTATATTCCCTCTAAGGAACCTTTAAGTAAGGAAGAAAATACAAAATGAGCTCAGGCTTCTTCCTCTGCACTGACATAGCTTCCTCTCAGGATTTTAATATTTGGTAATTATGTTCTGCATGGAGGTTGCATGTAAAGACTTCCTTCAGTTTGGAGGGCTGTTTGTAGAAGTCATGGAATACATGCAAAAAAGTCTTGCTGCAAAGACCTCACAAGACATTCACAATAAGAGGGCCCAGTTGGAAAGAGACCAGGAAAGGACCAGCTATCAGTAACACCATATTGCTCCTGCCTAGCTACAGCACAGATGTTTATAGGCTTGTCAGCAGAGATACATTTTAAACAGATTTGAAGGCTTTGCTGCTCTGTGCATGGAGATCCCTCCTTGCAAAATGATCATCACAGGAGACAACACCAAGGTGAAGGAGTAAATATGGACAGACTCTTCTCTGCTAACCACTGGGCTTTGGGTGAATAATGGCATAGATCAGTGATTTCTTAGAGAAGCTGTTGGGTTATATATGGTGACCAGTCATTTCAGGTTTCTCCACAGGTACTGCATAAACAAAGAACACATGAAGCTCAGAGGTAAGCTCTTCCATGGGCACTTTTAACTTATTTCACCAGTATTGAAAACTGATACAACAAATGACATAATTGCTTTATTAAACTGAAAAATGGTTAAAGAAAACAAATTTCTCCCCATCTCATCATCCCTGCCCCACCATTAAGTTTCCATTAAGTTACCATTAAGTAAATAAGTTTCACCATTTACTTATCTTCAGTACTTCTTGTTTAAACACCTTGGATATCTCAACAGCAGCACTCCGACTTAGTATGCGCCATCAGTGCTAAGCTGAGGACTAACTCCTCCTGTTGACTTCTTGTACACATGCATCCAGAGACTGGTCCTCTATCTGAGGGTGATTAATTAAGGGGCCATCTCTGAGGCACTGGGCACCCTTGACTCTGACAGACATGCAGGGAGGTGAAGGCAGCTAGCACCTTGCACAGTCAGCTCCCATGCAGAGGAGAAACAGCCTGGCTCTGCAAGAGGTTTCGTTCCTTCTGACTGCTTTTCAGATGAAAAGGTTCCCTCCCTTTCCTCACTGCCATCATCCACTTAGCACAGTGCTACTCTTAGGGTATATTTCCAAACGTGAGTGTGGGCAGACAGGGAGCCCCAAGTCTCCTGTGACAGTGTGCTGGATTATCTACTGAAGGAGCAGGTCATGAAAGATCTCAAAAATGAAAAAGCCAGGAAAACACTGGCAAGCTGCACCATCCATTTTAATGTCTTTGTTTAGACTAAGACATTTCTCTATTTATATTAGGGAGGAAAACCAAATGTTTGAATGATCAGGACAGATGCCCTGGCTGCAGAGTTAAACAAACATACTCCCTTCCTTCTGATCTGGAGCAAGTCAACACATTGTCACCAGAGCTGGGAATCAGCAACAGACTGGTGTTTCAGGGGAGAATAATGCTACAGCTACATGTGCTAGGGAATGATTCCTTCCAAGACAAATCACATTCTTTCACATCAAGTGAAAAAGATCCAGACAGGCTTCTAGTGGTGGCTGGTGTAGGGGAGAAGCATCCACAGGTTAGTTTATCCCCACATGCATTAACACGAAGGTGATACACATACATATCTTGGTCCTTTGAGGAAAAAAATGGCACGGATCAGAAAACAAAACAAAACAAAACAACAAAGATCCAGGATTCACTGATGTCTCAAATGAAAACCCTAGGGGAAGACCAACTGAGGTATAGGAGAAATAGGAATTACCAGTTTCACATTTCAACTAGGAAACATGGTGGGGGCATTTACACGAGACCTGGGACAGCCTTCAAGGGATTACAGATATCATAACATGCTTTTTCACCCTCTATACAAAGGTGACTTAATTTTAAAAATGCAAACAATCCAATTAGGTATGGTAGCAATGCTACAGGGACATCAGAAGGGCTGCAGGGACTCCTACATGCCACTAGCAAAGCAGCAGATAGCAATGGCAGGCACGGGGGCAGCAGTATCCTACAGGCTGGGGCACTCATGCCCATAGGCTTCACACTGCCAACAGCAGAGGCAACAGTGAGACTTGGGGAAGCTCCAGTTTTGGTACAGGGACTGGCAGAAGCATATTTCTTCAAACTTGACTTATTCTGACCTGTTGTCTCTAACATACCCTAGTTCTTTGCTTTCTCCATTATTGGTTCAGTATCTTACTCCCATTCTCCACACCCACTCAGTCCAAAGATACGCTCGTCAGGTTTCATATCCCTGTTGCAGTCTCTTCTCCCATTCCCTTCCCCCACAAATCTCGTAGCTGTCTCTTTATTCCAGCCAGCCCTGCTTCCATACAAGCTCTCTTACTACTTTTATTCCTATAATCCTTTATCAGTTCTTACAACCCAACAGAGTCACTCCCTCTCTCTCACTAGCAATCCCCAGTTACACCACTGCCCCAGTATCTATATTTTTTCCTTAAACTTACATGGACAGCCTATGCCCCCTCTTTACACTAGTGAAGCAGCGTTCCCCATTCATCCCTGGTGAGAAACATTTTTAATATAAAAAGTATCTTTGGGCAAGCTGGCTCTTGAATCTGAAGGAGTAGGGAGTAGGGACTCTCTACACCGGATACACACACACTGCAATGTTTCAAAGGCTTAGGGACAGACTTGTTTGAGTATGGCAAAAATGGGGCCCCTAAAAATGTTGGTAATCAAGAACAGACCACTAGGCTGGGCAGCACAGAGCAAGAAGCTGAGTTCTACTAACACCAGAATGGTGGAACCACTTTCTACTTAATTGCATTAAATATGTGTATGTTGAGATGATTTAGTCAGGATCTCTTTGTCACCTAATTGGCTTTGGGAAGTGTAACGTATCCTACCTTAAAGTTCTTTAAAACTTCCTGTGTATTTTTGGGTTGTGAGTAAGGCTTGGGGGTCAGCATAGGCACAGCCTTGGAGACAACACTTTTGCTGGGAGATGTGCGGCCCATTGAACTGCTGGGCTCTAGTTCAGCAGTGGGAACAATGGTTGCTTCAATGGTGGCAGTGAATTTTGGAGCAGGCAGCGACTGTTGCCTTAAGTATCTCAGAGGATTTGGGTCTTCCAGTGGGGAATTTGGCTCCACTGAATGGCTTCTTTCCAGAATTTTTGGCATCTGCAGACGCTCAAGGACAGCTTCACTGATAGTGAATCTTTCGATGTACTGCTGGAGGATGCTCTCAGCCTCCTCCTGTGACTTTGCGTTCTTGTATGCCTCATGAAGCTCCCGCTCTCTTCTCTCTCTGCATGGGGGACAACACAAGAAAGACCATTGCATTAAAATAATGCTGGAAATCACTCCTATTTCCTCTGTTCCACCAGCATCCTTCTCTCTCCCTCATCCCAGGTCTGCAGGCATGGCTGCCCACAGTTACCTATCACCTGTGGAGCAAACAACATTTTCAGACATGCCTCTGCACTTCAGTAAAACAACATACTTCTCTTCCACAATTTCTCGGTAGGTTTTGATGCTTTTTCTGCGCTCATTTGTTCCGTCTCCAGACAATAACCTTTCCATTTTCTTTCTCTCAGCTTCTTTTTTAATTAAATCCTGTGAAGCGCTCCTTCGACGACTCTTCCACCGAGCCAGGTCCTGTGAGAGAAGGAAGGCACCTGAATGCAGAGTTGCAAATAGCTAAAAACTGGCCACAGAAAGCAAGCTTTGCAATGCTTGCTCCTGCCTGTGGACCAGGCTCCCATCATGCTCGCAGCAATGTTTATTTTAATGAGAAATTATACCATAAAATGAAGATGTTGCCTGACCAATTTTTCTCCTAACAGCAGGATCCAGTAAGGTTTTCATAGCTTCACTGGTGTATTTTCTTTTTGATTTTGTAGTGTTGCAGAAGCATACTAGGTAATAACACCAGAAAGTCTGGCCTAAAAGGACCAGCCAGGGCACTCATTTTCCCTTGGGCCACCATTAGCAACAAAGCCTGATTCCCCAGGAAGATGAAGTAGCAAAATTCTGTTTAGTAAAGAATTTTAATAATCAGATGTGTGGGAGACAGAGGTTAATTGGAGGAAGGGACGTCATTGCACCATGAACTACAGCTGCACTGACAGTCTGCCTCAGAGAGCTGATAATCCCACACTTTGCCCATGCTATCAGCCAACTACATACAAGCATAGTTGACCCATGATTTTCTGTTTTTTTGACTGAAAAATCCAGTGCAGCGTCCAAACTAAAATTCTTCTTCAGGGGCACCCTCCAATATTTTGGACCCAGATCTAAGCAACACAGGTTAGAGACTAAAGCAGCTCATACCTGCTTGGTATGAGACATGACAGAACAAAATGCCTATGGTTTGTATCCAACTCTACAGATATGTTCCTGCTGAAGTAAAGATCTTACTCTTTTTGGAATCTGCCTGCCCAAAATTGTCCAGAAGATCCACCGACTGTGGTTCTCTACCTTTCTTGCAAAACCAGCCTGACACTAAACCAGAGTCACAGGAGATACCTGTTTATGGGCACCTGTGTCTTAAATCCTGCTTGGGTTGTGAATTCACAAGTCCTGGAGGTACAGAGACGAGACTTTTTCCACAGTAAAAATATTACAGTAAGAAAGTTTCCTAAGCTGTAAAACTTCTTTGCAGCCAACTAGTAAAGGAGCAAAATTTTACATGTAAAAAATAACCTCTGAAGAATTTCTGCAAAGAAAAAGAACTTCCTAGGAAACTGCAGGGACAGTCATTAACTTTACAACATTTAGAGATTAGTAGACAGATTATATTTCATGTACTTTAAAAAACTCTGGGTTTAATGAAAACCAGAGATTCCCTACATATACTCAATTCAAAGGCTATTCATTTAATTACATGGTTTTCCAAATATTTAAATTGCATTTTTATTGGTGAACAGCAGAAGGTATTGCAGGCATAACTTATTTTATTAAAACCAGGAACAAACCTTGTCACTTTTAATTTAGCTTAAAACCACAAATTATTGACGTTACACTCAAGGGAATGCTCATTAAAGTATTTCTACACACAACTTACATATATCAGTCTATAATCCCCTTCTTGAACAACAGGCCTTTCATTTTCCTCTGTTACTAATTATTCTCACTGAAATACCAAACTATTTCTTTATTCAGCTACTCCCACTATTACCTATTGTTTGGAAATTAGTTTTTCATTAGCAAACTTCATAACATAAGCCCTTTGCCTGTTTTTGTAATTAAAAACCAGACGTTTATATTTTCCAGCTCTGAGGCTTTAGAACAACAATAATAAAAAAGAGCTGTGAAGCTGTTAATAGTTGGCAAATTTACAGCATGTGCATATAAAAAAATATCTGACCATGAATGCAGTGTCATCTCCATAAAGCCCTTTGAATGCCAAGGACATTCCAGTATGGGCATTTCTAGTGGCTCTTCAGAACTTTTAGTTCAGTGTAGAAGGTGCTGAGGGCCTGGAAAACATACCCGCTTTAGCTGTGAGGATTTTTCTATTCAATAGCAAAGAGTTCTCAAACATCTTGAAAGCTTTGGGACTCATTCTAATCTCTGATGGGAAATTATGGCTTCCCACATATACAGACCTCTCAGCTGAAATCCTTAACTCTTCTACCATAAAAGTTATTTCTTAATTGTATATACTGTTATTTTGGGGGCTTTAGCTTGAATTTTCTACCAAAAACCTCTCTGAGAGGCAAAAAGGAAAAAAAGATTCTGATTATTTTAGTGTTAGAGAGCAACTGTAGATTTAGCAGGTTACACTTTTTTGCCTAGTTAGCTGGCATTGATGCAGACAACACTGCATACTCACATCTTGCCACCTGGTCTCATCCTCTTTCAGCTGGTTGTGCACGTTCTGCAGTTTCTCATGACGAGCTTTGCTGTGAGGCTGAGTCACAGCTTCTTCTTCACATCTCATATCAAACATGCTCATACTCCTAAACACAGGGAGAATAAAAAGTGATGGATACAGCATTATTTAGAGGCTTTTATTCCTTGAGCTTGTTAGAGTTAAAGCCACATGAGGGTGCTACAGCAGAATCAGACACCTGCACTGTTAACAAGCTCTCAAAAGCAGCAGTCCCCTAGAAGGACCAGTTAGCATCATATGCATCCCACACAGTACTTTGGGCATTATACTCCTCAGCTTTCTCTTGTTTTTGTTAGTTGACAGTAAGTTTGTCTCTTGGTAAGAAGCACTACTAACATTACACATCCATCGATAGCTCTCATTAAAATCATTCTATTGAGGGCTAAGTTCAGAACATTCTACTTGCTGAAGGTTTGTTTCCCACTGAGTATTCAAGACCCCTCCAATTAAGACTGCAGACAGAAGTTTCCATTTCAGTATAAAACAAGAGAGCCTTGAGAAGTATATCAGGAGCAGCATGGCTGGCTGAATGCTACTCATATAAAACTGGGGAGAACCAGCCCAGAGAAGTACACGCAGGGCAGAGAGGTACTTCCCTTCCTCCTCTCCCCTCCCTGCCTCAAAGAAACTCAGTGCTGTCTGCACCGACTTATCAATACAGTTAATCTAACAAGGAAAAGATGGTGTTCAGGACAAAACAGTTTCTACACATTCTATTTCTGTCTCTGACCTTTGGAGAGTTAATTGAAAAAAAGATAATGGTTTGATACTGTACATTAATTCATATTATATAAAGATCTTCACGTGAAGATAGCGTACTTGTTACTACTCCTCCCCTACTACCTATTATTAGTAAAACATGATCTCAGTTGTGCCATTAAAACTAAACAAAACAAAAAAGCAGCCATGCAACTCCACATGAATGATTTGACAGCAGTCTTCAAATGATCATCCACACCTTTAGGTGAACCAATGAGCCAACTAGCAGGAGAAGCACCCAATGAAGATAAAATTGCAGGTGACTGTGTTCACAGTGATCCAAGTGGATAGACACAGAAAGCTGTGCATATATGTATTTAGCCAACTTTTGTATTCAGGCAAGTGAAGATGGGAATGAACCACTCTCAAGGGAAAACTGAGAGGCCTGGACAGTGGATGGAAAAGGACATGCATAGATGCCATCCTATTAGTAGGTATTTGCTCAGAAATGAAGGACAGAACACACATCCTATTGCCTTTAAGCATGAACAGCGAGGTTAGCATATGACTCTGCTTCACCCTAAACAGAGTGCTGAGGGTACACTCAGCTGGGTTTCTCTGGGAGCAGTTTAAGGGTTACATGGCCCAGGACTGGACTGGAGCACTTCTAAATAACAGAACCTAAAGAGATGGCAAGTTCTGTTGTTTTTAGAACTAAAGACACATCACCTACTACCGAACATTTAAATATCAGTCATATTTTGCAGACTGGTGAGGTAGGTTGGGAGATGCATAACTTTTAATGAAGTCACCCTTAAAGGGTTTGTTTCAGTTTAAGAGCTTTTGAAATACACACCAAGTAAAGTTTTTAGTGTTTAGTATTTTCCACCTTGTGCCTACTGGGTCAAACTGGTTGTGTAGCTCCCTTCTTGTTCCCTTTCCTCATGTCAGATTTTTTTATTTACATACAGTAGAAGAAAACAGAAGACAGTGGTAAGTGGTTCTAGCATAGTGCATGAGTACTTGCCCTCTGCCATTTGGGATGAGAAACTAAAAATACTTTCTATCAAGAGTCTCCTGATGTCTTAATGAAAGGCTAGTGTTTATTATTCCTTGTCTTCACTCAGGTCCCTCAGTGTGTACAGAGACAGCAAAACCAAAGGTTTTATGGCTATCAACAATGCAACAAAGAAGGTGCTCTGGAAAAGGCTTCAGTTGAGGCCAGGAAACAAGATATACACTACAAGCCCACATGTACCTTCTACTCTAGTTGTCAGCTCCTGCTGCTGGGCCTTCATTGCCCTGAATAAGCAACCAGCCAGGTTCAAACATCAACTCTGCAGCAACATATTATTGCGCAAATGTACCTTCCCAAGAGAGCAATCTGAAGGAGTCATCTCAAAGCACTGTGCTCCACTCTGACCAATATGTAGTAATCATTAAAGAGAACCTTTTATTTTCCTGAATACAAGGCCAAGGCCAACTGAAAGGTCTACATCGACTTCTTTGCCTGACAAGCTCATCATTAAAAAAAGAATCAAAGAGGTCAAAACTCTGAGCTTCTGCCAAAAGACACCTTTACCATGAGTCCCACATAGTTTTGTCCTATTTCTTCCTAACAAACTACAAAAGGCTCCAGCCCGTCACTAACACCTGCATGAATAGAACTAGATTTACTCCTGCCTTCAACCACACACTGGGCCAGCAGGCACACAGCAAGCGAGTGGGGGCAGGGGGGAGGGCAATGCAACTCTACCGAATTCATGTTTATGGATTTTTCTGGCATTAGCAAAGCTCTGGGGATTGTCTCTAAATTTCATCTGGAAGCAAGGGGCCTTTTCTGCTGACCACTGTACCAGACCTGATGTTCTGACAAAGGTCTGGGAAAAAACACTGTGTACAGTGTATTTTGGAGTGCTAGATCTTTGGGATTATACGATTTTTAAGTTACACTACTTTATTCTTGCAAATTACAGTTGTTCAGTTGTTCTTTCAATGATATCATGCAGCAAGTATTTTTTATTCCTTTTTTTTTTTTTTAAACAGGTCTGAAAAAGTGCTGGATAAAAAAAAAAGTCCTCAATGACTTGAATGTTCAGACTAATTTGAAAGTGAGAAATAAGGTAAAACACTTCTTTTTATGAAAATACATTAACAATCCTTAAGCATGGCATTTATTATGTGGCTGCATTACCATTTTATAGACATACTAAGACTTAAGAAACCAAAATAAAACATAAAAAGTGACAACCTGGCTAAAGAATCAGACAAATACTCAAAAATTTCAGGTCACTATAATTGTCTTGTCAGGCTTAAAGTATAAAGCACAAGCCTAAACTCACATTGGACTGTCACACCACCAGCAGAATTCAGCCTCGTCACTTTGGGAGATGGGAATGGGGCTGATCCGCAGGAATACACCAAGTATTGCCTCATCTGGACCTCAAGACAGGCCAGGGCTGATGCCAACATCTAACATTCACTAACCAACCAAAAGAATTTTGTCAGCCCAACACAGGAGTTTCTAGTTTTGCCACTGGAATAAACAGCATCTAGTCTAAGGATGAATTCAAGTTACAGAGTTTTCAAAGGAGACCTCACAAACATTTTGAAAGCATTTTAAATGTCAGCTTAATTAATTTCTTCTATTTGAAAGCTAAATTTTATTAGATTCTTGGTAAGTACTTGATCTTCAGAAGTAAAAACACAATCTTACATTTATAATAACTTTAAAGACAGTTTTGGAAAATAGTTGCTTTGTAAATTCTGGCACATCTGGAAAGGATGACAGCAAGGCTTGGACATTTATTGTTTTGCCTTTTAAAACAAAATCTGAATCAATGTGAAATAAACCATGTGATTTATTAATCTTTGCTACTCTCACATTATACAACCAAATGCATCACAATGCCTGGTTGAAGGCATCTCCATGTACCTTCTCTCATGTTTGCATTTAATACAGACACATAAAAATGAGGGAAAACAAACAAACAAAACAATCAGATATGTAGGCTTCCTGAAATGGCAGGGAGGTCTCCATTGTTACGTATAACTTTTCTCTGTTGTTATGCTCTTTTTATCTCATCTCTTAATTTGATTGAAAAGATTTCTGCTGTTTGAAAATGATCACATTGTGGTCAGAGGACACAGGCTTTGCACAGCATAAAGGTGTTACAGATCCTGTAAAGACTATTCAGTCCATGGTTCCAGCCTTTATCATTAGACAAAAAGGGTGAAAAATTATATATGACTCTCTAGATATACTTGTTATTAAAAAAAAAAACCCACAAACCTTCTATGTTATTTCTATTTTGTGATTTAATCTGGGAAACAGAGAAAGTCATGGGCATTTCTGTGAACAGAAGAAGGGTATTAAGGACATTATGGTGTGGATAGCTCCCAACTATTTATTTGCTTCTAAATGCCTATACTTTGTAAGAATAGCTAATACTTTCACAGAGCTTTCTAAGTGACATTGCATGCTGTTCTGAACTAGAGTTTACATGCATCCACACACAACTGAAATATGTTGAGTGCAATAAATGTCACAGTCCTACTCCTTCTGTGAAAAGTAAAGCATTGAGGTGAAGAGCTTAAAAAAAGTGAAGTTTAGTACATTATTAAATTAAACCCAACCTAGAAGGTATTCAAGAGAAAGTTTTTAAAAGACAATAAATGAACAATGGAAGAATTATTTTCCCAGTAATTATTCACAATGGATTTTATTTATTTTTTATTTGGGATTTATTTATTTATTTATTGGGATTTCTTTTTAGTTCCTGTATAGGTCATACTTCATTTTTTAACTCAACACCCAGCCCAGATTCAACCCAACTCTCTTTACCTGTACCTGATCAGGGGCAACGGAAATTCAGAAAGAAATTCAGAAGAAAAAATAAAATAAAATAAAATAAAAATAAAAAGGAAACAACACTTCAAGCAACATCTGGACATTAGTGTTATGCTCAGATTTATGAGCTTTTATATAAAAATTATTTTTAGCTGCAATGTAAGCCATATTGCATTCCATTTTTCAGTGCTTTTCTGAAAAATCTATTTGCTGGAACACTGCAAAATTATAAGGAGGCATCAACTGCGTTTTAAATTAGTAGGAAGACGGGAAAGCATGCAGTGTAAGTTGTTTAAAATAGAATCTCGTGAGCACAAGACAACTTACTCTGCGTCATCAGACACAGCAGTTCTGGGGCCGAATCTACAAGACCAAATATAAAATTAGAGTGTTGATAAAAACATTAAGTAGTAATTGCAACCAGACCCATACAATTTGGGTAACTGTCACTTGACCATCCAACCTGTATGAGTAAAGCTGAGCAAAAAAAGAATCACACTGCTCAGGGATTACGTATTCAGCAAACAAGACTTACCTCATCATCTGAAGGCTGAACTACACAAAAACACCACCCACCCCTCCCTGACCCCACACTAATGCCCTCATTACAAAAATCCACTGAAGCATACCTCACATGGGTGTAGAAAATAGTTATTGAAAATAGGCGATATATTAACATTTATATTAAGTGCCACACATGCGATGAATGGAGACAAATCTTAAGAGTTGCATTTCACAGCAGTGCTCAGAATCACCGTTGCTGATTATTTTGTGTGTGTGTGTGTAGGTGAAAAAAGGTACTGGTAATACACAAGTCAGTATCATCCACTAAAGTGACGGTCTCGTTTGGAGTCATGCAAACCATGTGTTTGTATCTGGGATTTATCATAAAAAAACAACAAGTGCAAAAGTTGACACCACAACACTTTCTAGTCACGGAGAAGCAAGACATACATCTCTGAGAATGCCCAGCAGAGTCCAGTTGAAACTCTGCTACTCATAAACCATTTTTGTATTTCACATAGATATTATAACTAAATATTTTCTTCCATTAGCTGTATAAAATAGAACAATACATTACACAACTACTCCGCTTGTTTCTAAAAAGCATATTACTGATACACAGTATTTTGTTCTGGACTGAAAACACACCAGGCAATGCAAAATCTGAATTCTGAAGTGCACACACAGAGGTGTACAAACTGCGTGATTCACACCATACAGAGCTCACGTTTGCAGATGCTCGTCCTTGGATGACAATGTTTCCATTTTGTTTTCCTCAGGAACGTCCTGAAGCTCAGATGTTTGATCAAGGTGGACTTCATTAAGGCTACCTTCACCCACTTGGGCAGTAGGAATAGTCTCATCTTGTCCTACAGGAGGGAGAGTGTTTTCTTCCTGCCCTTGTTGCTGTTCTTGCAGTGGTTTTATTACAGGTGTTCCAGAGCTATTAGTGCAGACTTGTGGACTTTTTTCAGGCCTGAGCAAGCCAAAGGCAGTAGTGCAAAGACACGTATTAAGCAACTTTGGAAAAATTACATATACACAATGAAAAGCATAACTAAGTTAACAAAAAAAAACAACCACAAACCCAAATAGCCGATGGGTGACAAGCTAAGAGAGGCAGGTGTGCAAAATGTAATTTTAATAGAGAGCTTGCACTTCCATTCAGATAAACAAACTGTCCTGGACACCACCAAATATTAAAGTATTAAGTACATATTTTAACTAAGCTATTCAACTTAAGGTCTTCTCAACACCAAACCACTGTTCAATTCTACAGTAGATGACAGAGATTTTTCCTCTCCTGGCCAAGCTGTACACTAGGTTTTCACCTGTGTATGCACAGGTACCTGCACACCCATCCCTTCTACTGTACTTTGAAGAGGCTGATGAATAAGAACCTTTCCACTCTTGCTGGTATGTGCCTCAACCAGCCAACACATAACTATATTCAAAGTCTTAAAGCACCAACTTCCCCACGTAGCCTTCCTCATCTGAACAAAGGTGCTTAGAAAGGCACAGAGCCTTATCAGGGGCGATCTTGGGATCCTTGGATGTCCTGTTTGGAAGTCACTGGCACCAGCTAAGCCATAGACAAGCATCTAACCTACCACATCCAGCACCTCCATTTCTAGCTGGAAACATTTGTAATGATTAGCTCATATTTAACCAGAAACCTCTATAAATGTAATACCATCTTGCTATGCATACCCATTCCAACAAACTCGTAGAATTTCACATCTGGTAGAGCTCTGCTCTGAGTCTTTACAAGGCTCTACCAAAAAGGCCAGAAACCCTGCATTGCCTTCTTTTGAGCAGAGAAAGCATAGAATCAAGGACAAGTATGGAAGAAACCGCTGCTGGGCCAACAGCAACTCCTCCAGACCAAAAGATCCTGACAGCCCACAGGGCCAGCTACAAGGAAGAAAATCACAACTTTCTTACCTCATAGTTTTCTTCTCAAGTTCTCTAGCTGTGCCCTGCTTATTCTGCTGCTTTGAAAATGGCATGGGAAGGAACTGCTTAGCACTGGGCCCAGGCTGCTTTAGGAAAGCTCCAGTTCTTCTGGCCAACATGTCATCTCTTTGGGGGTCTGGAAATTTCACTTCTTCTTTTCCACTGCTCTGCTGCTGAGGGGTTTCAAGCTGTTCTTGGATTTCTTCTCGTGTGACAGTACTGCTCAGAGAGACAAGTGACACTGTTCCATGATAACGCTCACTTGCACAGCCCAAGGCAAGCGGCTGCTCAGGCAAGGTGGGGTACTGTTACTCAAAACACACAGTTTCAGAGTGATGGACAACCAGGCATCTCTAGCTACAGTGCAGGGAGTGAGACCAAGAGGAAACTACGTTGAACGCCACACTTATGGAGCTGATATCTTAGAAGTTGGGGATTGCATAAAAATGTATGTGATAAATTATTCACTTGGAAGCTGGCATAAAAGTCTGGACAAAGAAACACGGATTGCAAAAGAAATTCCCTCCAAAAGATGAAAGACTGTTTTCATGCTGAATAGCATTTAAGGACTGCAGTACTTAAATATTATGAAAGAAAACAGACTGTTTTATGTTCATAGCATACATTCTTGTAAGTAATTTCATAAAATAGAACACATGCCATGATGAAAGAGTGAAACATATCTTTAAAGGCTGTGTGAAGAATGGAACAACACTGCTGACTGATCCAAGCTAACACCACACACAAACCAGGCACAAAGCTCAGAGGGATCTGCTTCTGTTCTCTGACCTTTCTGCTTCCCGTGGAGTCTTCAAATCCTTCTCACGAGCTACTGTCTCCCCTTGCTGTTGCTGCAGTAGATGAGGAGCTAGTGACAGGGGAGGACAATGTATGGGAACAGGGCTAGTGGTACGCCTCTGAAAAGTTCCCATCCTCCTAACCAACATATCATCTCTCTCGATGTCTGGTAAATGCTCATTGCATTCTTCCTCAGTGCTTTCTTGCCGTTTGTTCAAACTGCACAAGGTTTTTTTCTCAGAGACGATGTCGAAAGCTGGGACAGGTGACAGCATTCTCCTGCAAAAGTCATTTGTACCTGACTTGGCTACCTCACTAGTGATGAGATTGAGAGGAGGAGTGAGAAAGACAAAACATTCTCAAGTCAAATGAAAGGTAGAAGAAGAGTCCTCCAACTCAGTTTGGAATTGTTTTACAAACACACGAACTTAACCAAATGAGTTGTTTGCCAAAAGCATTCCTTAAAAATTCTTGCTACAGCCACAGACTAAGCTACTAAAGCAAAGCCAAATAAATATAAGCTCTGTTAATATGTTAACTTCCCAGAGCTCTAATTCTCTTCTAGATAAACAGCAGAAACACAGAGGACCAACACACCTTGGTTCCAGCATCAAATATTCAAAGAGAAAGTAAATCCATTAGATATGAAGAAAGCATTTTTTGAACATCAGTAAGGCCAGCAAACCGAACAACAAATTCCTAATGAGCTGAAAGCAGGCAGAGCTGGGATTCAAGAAGCAGAAAAAGCTTGAACAACAGCTCAGACTCTGAGATACCAGTGATTTCACTGTTAGCCAGAAATTTTGAGGCACATTCTCAGGGGAACTTTGCATGGCGTTGTTTTGTGGAACCCCAAACATGTTAAGATGCTGCAAAGGCATTGGATGACTTCTGAACAAAGCCGTGTGCATAAACAGCTCTTAGGTCTATGCAGCAGTCCACCCTCATGCAGATCGGCATCTTGCAAGACCAGGTCTCATTTCTAGCTCAGCAACACTTCCTAAGCCACACCAAATACCTGGATTCACCCTGTGGCTTTGATACTTCATCACTGTGTTCAGCAAACCTGGGACTGCCAACAGTAGTTGAAGGAGAGCTTTCAACACCAGAGTGACTCTCCACACCGTCTTTCTTGCTTTCTTCTTCTGTTCCACTCTTGGATGAAGCTCTGCCAACAACGAGCTTGTCCCATTTCTGCTGATCAATCTCAGTTACTGGCCCAAAATGTACGAACTTCTGCTTGGGGCTACCAGCCTTTTTGTTTGCTCTGGCTTTGCGGACAGCAAAATCGTCATGAGCTGCTGGTTTCACTGTGATTTCAGCTGGTGGCAGAGTGTCACTGGGACATTTGAAATCTTCTTCACTAGTATGAATGAGGAATAAAAGAATCCCCAACAAATGAGACCCCAGGATAAAACAAATTAAATGCTCCTAAGGTTTTGAAGGGTTTTTATTTTAAAATTTAAGGACACAGGTACAAATAGCTGTGGTATACTGAGGTCCAAATGACAGATAAAATCCAAAGATACTACAAACCTATTGGGGAAACTCTGGGAGCACATCCATGGAAGCCCTTCCTTAGGGGAAGAAATGTAGCACATGACCCATTTCAGCCTCAGTTCTTCACACTAACAAAGCCACAATTCCCTTCTCTGCTCATGCAGACCTGGGCTGTGTGTTACAAGGGACTGTGCAAGCACCAGCACACCCACCTTGTCATGGGGGAGCTCCAGTGACACAGTAGCACCAGGGAGGGCAATTCACTTATCCTAAATCAAGGGGACTGAATCTTGATTTTAATAAATCACCTCAAAAGTACCGGAGAGAGTACTAATATCTGAGATGAGAGAATGACTGAGTTTTGATGGTTTGTGTTAGAGCTAAAAATTACACACAGTAACAGCATTGTTAGAAGAATGCCTCAGCAGATGGTCACCTTTAATTGGAAAATGGTATGTGCTGAAACAGGAAGGTTAGGAGTTGTTATCCTGTCCTACTGGAGTCACAAATCACATGCATACGTTATAGCCCACCTCCATAGGGAAATAGGTTAGAATAACTGCTTTATACTGGCTCGCTTTGTGCATGCCTACACCATACAATGAGGCTCCTGAAATGCCTGCTGCAGCGACAAACAGTGCTGGTGTGTTTACTCAGCACTGGAGTACAATGCCATGCAAGTACATCAGCTCAGGTCTCAAAAACAGAATAGCCACATTAATGCAAATAGATGATGGTCTTCAGTTAATACCCCAAAGGTATAATGCCCTGTCCTGAAGACAGCTTGGTGAGCAGGGCTACTGAGTTAGTGGTGCCACATGGACCTTTGCACTATTCAACTTAAAGCAGCTTCAGAGCAGCTTGATCCATGGGACAAGAGGGATCTTTCTAATATGATGTTAGGAGTGTCCATCGGGGCAGTGACCATGAAACTACTATAGCAGTTCTAAATGATGGACACACTTTCATTTCATTTCATTGCATTGATGCATTACAGCATCCCTGTACAGATTTTTGACTCCTCCTGAAAAGTTAAGTAGGTGAGGACTGGTTGTCACCAAGGCATTCTTCAAGCCTAAAACCACAAGCACATACAGCAGATCATGACATACCAACATGCTTCCTA
This sequence comes from Nesoenas mayeri, assembly GCF_963082525.1. Taxonomy (NCBI): domain Eukaryota; kingdom Metazoa; phylum Chordata; class Aves; order Columbiformes; family Columbidae; genus Nesoenas; species Nesoenas mayeri. Next base: position 52,656,401 of record NC_137540.1, read on the forward strand.
GGGTGCCAATCCTCTCCACAGGCAGAAATCGTACCTGGGCTCCCCTGACAGTTTTAATCTTTTCCAGGTCTCCAGATCCTCTTTTGTTATAGAGGCATTCACAAAAATCACATCTTCTCGGGGCTGAGGAAGGGTACTTTGAGATTTCCGTTTAGCCAAATCATCTCTCTCAGTATCAGGCACTTTCAGCTGCTCTTCCTCCTCTGACTCAGTCTTCTCAGTTTGCAGAAGTGGGTTCTCTTTGCTTGTCGCTATTTGCCTTGCTGATGCCAAGTGCACCCGTCTTCTTCTAATTTAATGAACATTCAAGTTCAGCAAGAAAAGATATTTTGAAGGAGCAATGATAAATCAGTGTCAATCGAAGACGATCAGAGCACAAGAAAATAAAACTGAATTTATAAGCAGATTAATTTTATATTAATTTTAGGACATCAACATGGAATGATTTGAAGTTGAAACCTCTCATCTATGCTACCCTGCTCATGCACTATTGACACCATTTTATCACAACTTGTCCTAGCTCAAGCAAGAAAAATCTTTAAGTTAGTACTGTGTCCAGCACTTCTGCAATAACATTTCTCATAAATAGTTACAAATATCTCATTTTCATATTATTAGCAAAGTGAATTCAAGTTTTGCTTGCAAACATACTACAGAATTTCTTTGATCCTAAAGTCATGTCAATAGTATTAGAATATTAAAATCTGGTTATATGCTCTTCTGATGTCCTGCCAAACTAGTAATTAGAAAATGTTTACATAATCAAATTACCAACAGCTGAAAGGCACATTTTGTATTACTGAAAAGAGTTACTAGGTATTAAGAGAAGTTTTCTGAATGTAAAAGTTAGTACAGTTGAGTTCTGCTGTAGTGTGTATGTATTAGCCTTATGCAGGATCACTTTTCTCTGCACAAATAGAACAAATATACTGGTTTCCTGAAGCAGAGGTGTGCCTAGCAGATATGTGTGTTCAGCAGCTTCTTAAAAGTCTGTAGCACTGAGATGACGACAGAAGAAATTTTCTAGGTTGAAACCTTGTAAGCCAACCATCTCCAAAACCACTGCATTAGGACTGTATGTAACACAATTTGGTGCAGAATAGCACATATATATATATATGTGTGTATATATATATGTATATATATATTCAGGATATTAACTAAAGACTAAGTCTGTGTTTTCTGCAAGGTATTAAAAGAATAGCGTTACATGAAAAAAAGCATCAAAAAATGTGCACTGAAAAAGCTCAGCAAAAGAGCCAAGATGCAAAACATATCTTTTAAGTTTATTCTCCACTACTCATGCTCAAAAGCTGTCTCATGTCTCAGATAACAAAACTGTCTTTATGCAATTTACACTCATAGACAGTTTAAACTCCTGGTCCTAATACTCTAAGAAAAAATTACAGTTAGTAATTGATATATCTTTTTGTTGTTGTTGTTGTTCACTTTACAAGAAAGCATTTGCATTTACTTTACCCTCTAAGCTTTTTGTAGCCAAGACAGCTTCAGACCTACGCAGCAATAAGCCATGTAAAATTAGCATTATAATAGAAAGAAAAAGACCTTGAATGCACACCTTGCATGTTCCTGTTTTTCCATCTGCAACGGCTTTTTAATGTCTTCCAGTTTACCTTTATCTTTACTTGTATAGGGTCCAATTAAAAAGGAGTTAAATGGAACTATGTGTTTGGGTTGATTCATTCTGGCTCTCCGGGTGGCAAAGTCATCTTTTTCTAAATCAGGAACTCTGCTGGCTGCTTCATCTTCTGAACCAGAATCTTTCCCTTGGTAATGTGTCATGAAGGGGTTGTTCCTGCGAAGGATGATGTCCGGGGTGCTTCCGTTGTCTTCACACGTTTGCTTTTTACTGACACAGGGCAAAATTAAAGAAAGCTCTTGATGCACCAGGGGAGGAGGAGGGAGTGGCTGCACTCATCTCCAGGTCATAAAACAAGCACAGTTAATAAAATATGCTCCAGGCTGCTGTTATTTTGGACAAAGCCTTGTTACAAATTAAAGTTATCATATACAGGTAGCAAATCCACAAGGACTTCACACAGAAAATCAGTAGTGTTGTTCTTATTTTAGCTGTAGCTAGAAGAATGAGTAGGAACTAGTTTAACATACTAGATGAAGCGAAGGTAGTACCGTACACGGTAGTACTAAACTTCATGAACACTTCAAACAAAGAGACTTGATGCAAATACTTGATTTTTGGCCAACATTGCTGAATCCTGAAATACCAGATATGTGACACTTTTTCTTCTTAATGGCTCTATTTATTTATTTATTTATTTAGCTATTAAGACCTGAGTAATGACTGAGGGTGCTTGCCCTAATATTCTTAACCGCTTTTCTTCTTACACTCATCCACACTTGATTCTTTCCCTAACTAACCTTCCCTTTCCCCCAGAGTAAGACCTCTATGCCAATGCTGACAAAGTAGCTACAACAATAGCACCAGTATGCCAATGCTGGAACACGCTGCCATCTGCCATGGTCAGAAACAACACTGATACCAACACTGCCTTGTTGTTACTGAAGATTAATACAATAAAGACCCTTGAAAGCTGGTACCCAGAAAGATTAAGCTTATTTCAACTTATTCAACTTATTTCAACTTATTTCAACTCTTACACAAATTGAAAAGACAGATGGCAAGAGCTATGCGACTCTCCCATTTAAAAATCAAATTGTATTTACTGATATTTTAGAGCGCTGGATATCAAGTAGTAGACTCTCCCACTTAGTACTTTTGTTGGCTGCAAATACTTTACATTTTCTCTTTCATATAGCACATCTTGCTATACAAAGGGAAAAAGAGGGTATCACAAAGGATTAAACAGTATGATATTAAGAAAGCAAATCTAAACAGCTCAGGCGTTTCGAGTTTCTTTTCTGTTTAAGAAAACAGTAGTGCTACAATTATCTGCTTTTCTAAAACATCTTAAAGCCCTGCAAGCCCACTATACATGCCACTTATTTTACAGCCTCAGCTGCCCTTTCAAAGTACTGCTCAAGAAAGCTGCTGGAGAAAGGGGGAAGCCATAAACCAGCCCGGACAGGTCAGCCTGGCTCGGGCCTCAGAGGACAGAGGAGCAACATGAAATTGCCTTTGCTGTCAACTTGCCGTGCTGCACCACAGAGGAGCCCCTTATAGCGAGCACGTTCTTAAAATAGCCAAAGGCAACTTTTCCCTTAGATCTCTTTGAAGGATCAAGATTTCATTCAAGGCAATAGACTGGCAGACAGTGCTGCAAAGGGAGCTGCTGTCCCTTTCCCTCATGGGCACGTCTGTTCACCAAAGCTTCAGGAAGAGCTGGAGCAGACAGCTCAGAGCTCCTGCATGCTTTGCAGTGCTCCATGTTTCTAACCCTCCATCAGCAAGTATTGTCCCTATCATTTCGCTTCCGCTCATAACAACAATTTCTATTCCTTCTTCCCTAAAATAATACAGTATGAAGTTTACTAAGGATGTTGACTCTTGTACATACCAAAATCAACAAGTCTATGAGGTCATCTTCTGGTTCAAATTTCACTGCTGGACAGACATATTACATCGCTCAATTCTGAATCACAGGTTGTCAATACACTAATGTAAATTGCCCAGATCCAGCTGGCTTTTTACACCTGCAATACAGTATGTTCAAGATGACCACCAGGGAAAGAGTCTGATTCTCTGCTTACTGTTTCCGAAGCCACCTTTTGTTTCCCCAGTACAAGAATATGAAAACTTTAAAGAAAATATACTGATCTAAAATAGACACGCAGTGCCTAATGTTTTATGCACAAACAGTTACCTGAAAGTCATATATGCTGGAGCTTCTTCTCCCAAATAAGCCAGGGTACGTATGATTAATTGCTAATTAATTTTAACTAATTTTTTAATTAGACTTTACTACTGGCATCATTAGCCCTTTTAAAAATCTAATTATTTGGTAATAATTTTCAGAATTCTGGACATAAAGGGCATGCATAAAATCATATAATACTCCATTAAATTTTGTTTATATTTGATTCTTAAATGAAAATCAATAAGATGAATATTTACTTGGCCAGCTAGGTTGGTGGTATTGTTTTATGCTTTTAGTTTTTTTAGTGTATATATGTATATATGTAAAATATATATATATATATATACACACACACACTATATAGTATATATGTATACACTATATAATATATATGTATATATATTATATAAAATTTGTGTGTGTGTGTGTGTATATATATATATATATATATATATATATATAAAAGCAAGTCATTATTCAGTGAAAACTGTTGGATTTTTCAGTCTCATATCCACCAATGCTATTGAAATAGAAAGCATCAAATGTAGCATTTCTGACAAGGTGTTTTTGGCAACAAAGAAACATAAAGTTATTCAAAAGAGCAACTCTGAGTCTTTGTAATGAATAACTGAAGAATTTCCAGCTTTTGGTAAAGCTAAACTTCAGCTATCAGTTTCTAGGTTAAGAATATTTTTGATTCATTTACATTTTGTTTTTAATGGAATTGTGACATTTTGGGGTCTCCCGAATTAGTTTGTGGCAGTCTCAAAAGTGTCTTTTAAGGCCCATTAATCATAGAGACAATGAAGACTGTAGATGTGAAGCTTGCAATGGACCAGAATTCCAAACAGATTTGCAAATTGCTCTTGTACACCCAGGCCCAGCCCTTGCAGAAACAACACCCAGGTCTATGCTGGTACAGCAAGTGCTTCCAAAGTGTCATACCGTGGATGTTTGCACTCACTGAAACAGGGTCTCGTACAGGCTTGTGGATCCTTTTATCACATTTCAGAACAATGAAAGGGTTTTGCATGCTTATGCACTGTCAGGATAAGAGTCCATGTCCCTTTCACAACAAACATGCCAAAAATGTTCACTCACATTTCTTTCTTACATCCACCTCTTCATCATCTATTACAAAACACCTAATTCTCCTCTTTTTAGGGAGCCTCCAAGAATCTGATCCTTACCTTTCAATATAATAGTGTAGATAAGAGACGGATGCAGACAATAACCAAGCAAAGAGGATCACACACCAATCAAATATGCTATAAGGAGATACTACACTCCTTGAGGAAGGGGGAAGGCTTTTTGGCATACATTTGTACAATGTCCCATTCAATGGAGCCCTTTCCTAGAACATGCCACAGCAATGGAGATAAGTACTTAGATCCCAAGCAAAAAATACATTCGCATACAAGTTCAAACCCTTCCTGTGCCAGACCCTGAAAGATCTTCTACTGAGTTTCAGCTTTAGGAACAATTAGATGCCTTGTAGAAGTCAAAGTCACAGTGGGTGTCCTCCAGAGGTCAATATGTTGAGAGGGAACAGTCTGTAAAAAACTCATAGGAACTGAAAGACGACTGACATCAGGTGAAAAACATAGAGGCTGGCATGATAGAAAGATGAGGGAATAAGAGGGGTGAAAGGGAAAAAAAACAGAATACAGAAAAAAAGTGGGATGTTTCTCAGTGATGTGAGTGCATGGAAATTCAAATTTAATGCCAAGAAGAAGACAGAGAAACTGGAGAGGTTCAAAGAACAAGGAATGATAATAAGACATTGAGAAAGATGATGTATCCTGAAGTGTCACTACTGAATTCTTCCCTTCTCACCCACTATTCTTCCACTTACACATACAAATAATTTTCCTTACAGATGTTTGATAGCAGTGTCTTTTCTCCTGTGTCTTCCTACAATCCCCAGGAGCAGGTGCCTACTTCACTATGGTGAAGCTTGGGCTACAAAGCTCTGCTCTTTGACCCTCAGCTGGGGCAGAAACCCAGCAGCTTCTTCCTTCAGCTGCCAAATTCTGTAAGTTGTTTCCAATGAAAGCAAGGAAGGAAAACAGCTTGTTATTTCCTCTCCCTTCTCCTTCAGCCCTGTTGGAACAACAGATGATTGTCCATGGAAAGGGAAGACTCAATTTCATGCCAAAGAACCACACATTTGATCACATGTGCTGCTTTTGTGGACAACAAGCCAGTAGATCACGCAAAGGGACAATCAATGTGGAGAATGCAAATAGTGCTACTTTTGTGCATAGCACTGCTAAACACAAGTTATTATTACATTTTACTACATATGACTACATTCCTAACAATAATACTACAGCCTTGGACTCAGAACAGGATTATGCTAATATCCTATCAGTTTACAGATCCGTGATAGACTAGCACACTAATTGAACCTGAGGGACTAATTCATGACAGATAGTTTCTCTTCATTAGTATTTGGCTTTGTTAAAGTAGCAGTATCTCACAACCACACACACTGGTTCATTATGGTGTGACAACAGTGAAGTAAACCTAAGAAGAGGACATAGGGCAGCAAATATGCTGTGACTGTTTTATCTGCATATGGCACATGTGTATATGGCCACAGACAAGCTTCACTGTATCTATAAACAAACTGTATCACATAAGAGCTGTACTTTTTACTACTAGATTTCAAAGCCCAGAATGTAGACCAGCATCTGCTAAACTACTCACTGTCAGGATTTCAGCCCATAATCCTAAATAAAATGTTTTAGACAGGAGGATGTTTGGCCACTTACCCTTTAGCCAAACCATATTGATCATTCATAAGGGCCTAGTCTTCTGACACGCTGGTTAAAACTCAGCTTTGCAGGCCATTCCCATGAGAAAGAGAGGTTTTTTCATGAGGATCCAATATCAGATGATGGAAAGGCATGGGCAGCAAGCCTAGCCATCATTCAGCTCCCAAGTTAAAGAACAGGAAATAACCAAACTGAACAACATCCAAAACCAAATAACACAGGTAATAAGTGAATAACTACCGATAGTCCATGCCAAAGTCAGTCAAATTATGGTTGCTGAACTGTGCCTCCATGCTTTAGCTGGTACATGGGTTAACAAGCACTGTACTTCTATAGTTCCTGCCATTAAAAATAAATGCATCACGTATTAACACAGCTAAAAGTATTAACCGCCTAAAAAGTGTGGCTCAGTAAACTAAACCACCCTATCAAAAACAAGCAAGTTTCTGAAACTTTTGCCTAAACAAGGCATTTTTAATGTACATTTATATGTATTTTTTATTAAATGCAAGAAAGCATTAGGTGGAAGGTGAGAAGCAGTCTGTGTAGTATTCTTGGAGTTTGTTTACACCACGCTGTAAGATGATACAATTTCTCCACACAAATGCTGTTAGCATCATACAACTCTGCAATCCACAGCTGCCACGTCACAAGCCTTTTCAGACCAAGACCTTCACTAGCAATTGTGAGTGCTTAGCAGACTGGATTTTTGTTAGGAGAAGTGAAATCACAGCGGATTGAGGAAACCCACACTTCAGCCAATCCTAAAAATGCGAAGCGTGCACAATTTCCCACACGGTTGGGCTAACCTGCCATAGCGCTGGGCTGCTGACATGACCTTAATGCCAGCTTGTTCAAGTCTTCTTAACTTTCTGATCTCTTCTGCATCTTCCCCCTTGGGTGCTGTTGTTTCTTTTGTACCACGTGAAGGAGACTGGTCTATGGAGTTTCCTTTGTTTTTATTTAAACCTACTTGATTTTTAAGTGAGTTTGCCTCAGGAGCCATGGAAACCACTTTCTCCTTTTCACACAATCCTGATGTTTCATTCTGTTCTTCTTCTATGGTTTCAGGGTGAGGTTTGCTATTGAATTATACAAGTTAGTTTAATGTATGCTGTGCCTGAAACATATACACTCATTTCTTATAAGCACATTTTGTTGATATCAAGATGCCAAGGGATGAATGATCCGGGAATTATGCTCTTTAATGGAAGTTGCTTCTTAAGTCAAATCAAAAGTGAAATATCAGTTGACAAAATCAGCATGCAGAAACATGTAGTTACAGCTATATAAACTGTACTGGTATATAGAATACAACATATAAATAAAAAAAAAATTTAAAAAGACAGCAAAAATATTTCCTATTTTGATTGAATACATCAAATGCTACTTATAATTTGTCAGTGAGTAACTGTCTTGAGAACTGAGACAGATCATCCAGAACATTTTTTGGCCAGCCTTGTGTTTGAGTCAACATTCATCATACTTATATTAACCAGCATCTTATCAAACACAAACTATACATTGCATTGTATGGTAAATAATGACATCAAGACAATTATTTTCCCCCCATTGCTTTTCCACCACCATTGTCAATTGCGGCAAACAATTTATCAGTACCTTCTCAGCAAGATATTTTCTACAGCAGAAGGTGCTTCATACATCTCATGAAAAGAATTAAAACTAGGCAAGTTTTAAAGCATCATCACTGAGAAAGGGAGCAATTGGACAGGCTGGTCTTACCTGAAAGGTCTGTCTCCTAGAGGTGAAGTTGCTGTGCTCCAGCTCTTTCGGTACTCTTCTCGTTCAGCTTTCTTCTTCCGCAGTGGGGCGGGTACATAGAAAGTCTGATTACTCTTGTTAGGGAGGTACTGGTTAAAAGGCACAGCTGATTTGGGTTCACCGTGTGAGGTCCGCCTGGCCAACATATCGTCTTTTTTCACATCTGGCATCTTTCTGTGTGGCAGGTCTGTTTCCGAGTCACTTCCTCTCCCTAGTGAGGAAGGAGAGAAAAATATCCCTCTTCTTTCCACTTTATCTAAGTTAGGTGGGGTTTTTTGTTTGTTTTATTTCATTTTGCTTTTTTTTAAAAAAAAAAAAAAAAAATTACAAACCAGAGAAAACACTACCAAAAAATTACATTTAGCATGTGAGCACCAAAAAATGAGGCCACTTTTACCTGTATTTGTGTTTCAAAATCAGCCACTGAAGGCAGCAGTCATAACATCTACACAGACAGTAAACATTTTTTTCCATCAACTCTTATTTTCTACCCCTGAAAAACTCATCTTCAGCCACAGGTCACATCAAAAAACTCAGGGTCAGATTAAGCCAGACTTGTCAGTCACACAGGACAGCTACAGAAGCTTACCTGACTAAAGCCCAAATGACTTGCACATATGGGTATATGTTTGACCAACTCACACTCTTAAACCTAGACTTACATGTACAAAGCATAAGATCAAGCAAAAAAGGGCTGCATGCTGTATATTTACATAATGGCAGGAATCTTTGGCTGTTTCTACACACACACATATTAACAGCAACTTGAATGAACATGGCACGAGCTTTGATAAAAATCTGAGAATAAGCGTTAGCTGCTATAAATCAGAAGACTTGGATGGCCTCTGTCTGTCTTACTGGTTGCCTAGTCAATCAGTCTAGAATACTGCTAAACAGACAGAGAGACTTGATCCTCAAATGGGAAGGTGCAAGGAGAGAGGGAAGGGATTTCAGGATTTAGAGGTTAGATTGATACGGCAAAGACTGAAGAGTACTTGCTGTCAAAGAAAAGAAATAAGGTGAGAGAGAAAAATTCAGAGTTACAGAGAATAAGACAGGAGATAACAGAGCTGAGTGACTGCTTTATTTTGCCTAAATGAACTAAACTTCCTGATATTTACAATCCATTTAAAACACAGAAACTTAGGCAACTTTGATTGGGCCCGAAGAGTTGCGGTGAATGGAGCCAAAACTAGTTGGCGTCTGGTCATGAGTGGTGTTCCCCAGGGCTCAGTATGGGGGCCACTTCTGTTTAATCTCTTTATCAATGATCTGGATGAGAGGATTGAGTGCACCCCTAGTAAGTTTGCAGATGACACCAAATTGGGTAGGATGGCCATACAGAGGGATCTGGACTGGCTGGATGGTTGGGCTGAGGCCAATTGTATGAGGTTTAACAAGGCCAAGTGCTGAATCCTGCGCTTGGGTCACAACAACCCCAGGCAGTTCTACAGGCTCAGGGAAGAGTGCCTGGAAAGCTGCCTGGCAGAGAGGGATCTGGGGGTGTTGATTGACAGCTGACTGAATATGAGCCAGCAGTGTGCCCAGGTGGCCAGAAAGGCCAACAGAATCCTGGCTTGTATCAGGAATAGTGTGGCCAGCAGGACTAGAGAAGCGATTGTGCCACTGTACTTGGCACTGGTGAGGCCCCACCTTGAATTCTGTGTTAAGTTTTGGGCCCCTCATCATAAGAAGGACATTGAAATACTAGAGAGAGTGCAGAGGAGGCGACAAAGCTGGTGAGGGGCCTGGAGCACGAGTCTTGTGAGAAGCAATTGAGGGAACTGGGGCTGTTTAGCCTGGAGAAAAGGAGGCTGAGGGGAGACCTTACCACGGTCTACAACTACCTGAAAGGAGGTTGTAGCACAGTGTTGGTCTCTTCTCCCAAGTAGCAAGTGATAGAACAAGAGGAAATGGCCTCAAGTTGCACCAGGGGAGGTTTAGATTGGATATTAGGAAAGAATTCTTCTCAGAAGGGGTTGTCAGGCATTGGAACAGGCTGCCCAGGGAAGTGGCGGAGTCACCATCCCTGGAGGTGTTTAAAAGGTGTTTAGACGAGGTTCTTAGGGACATGGTTTAGTGCAAGAGTTAGAATAGGTTATGGTTGGACTTGATGATCCTGAGGGTCTCTTCCAACTAAAATGATTCTCAAATTCTAAGACGTTTTTAACTTGAAATCAAAATTCCCAAATGGTTGGACAAATACCTTATAGAACATTTGCAGTGGAACTGCCCCCTAGCCATTTTGGAAGCCACTTCACAGACATTCACAAGATTCCCTGCACCATCATGTGCCTTTTTAAGTAATTCACAAAGAAGCTATGTAAATATTTCTCTCCCAGCAGTTGTAACATCACCACAAGGCCTGGTTTGATGAGTGAAATGGAGCATATTCAGCCATTTCTCCCACCAGCATTCAAATCTGCCAGCTTTGGAGTGTTGGATGTCTCTGGTCCTTGGCCCCTTTGCAACACTTACATATGCCATAGCTGTTCCTCTCTTTGGGGTGAGGGGAAGCCACCCAGGTTGTACCCTCTTATTAATTTACCACGGTAGTAAATTACTAGCTAATTCTCTGAGCTACCTAATGAACAACTGAAAACAATGAAGTCATAAAAATCACAAGTAGCTTGTGTATAATTCGAAGTGGGGGAAGGAAAAGAGGTCTAAATATGCTAGGAATGTTATTTGCAAAGAGCTTTTGCAGCCAACTGAGTTATTCAATGTTTGCTTGGAGACAAATGAAGAAGAGTGAAGGGGAACAGTACGAAAAGACAAGACACAATGGAAATGAGCTAGTTAGACAAAAATCACAATGCACTATTTGCCAGTAACCTTTTGCTGGAAAAATTTTGGTTAAGAGCATATGATAACTAGCACCATGATTGGTAAGCTGAGTCTATGCCTAAAAAAAGAGCGGAAACGTGACCACAGAATCACAAGTATCTGAGGACAGCTGAGGTTGGAAGAGCTGTAATATCATTAGACTGAGCAGGGCCACAGAGGAGCTAGAAGAAAATTGAAAGATCCCTTGCTGTTATTTGCTATTCTGTTTGCTCTTGACTTTGTTCTGGTGTTTATTTTTGTATCAAATGAAAACCACTCTTGAACTGGCAGACATAAAAGCTGGAATAGATAACCACAGTAGCAGAGGATTTAGAACAGATTCCTGTCCCTCATTACTGATGTGCCTACCAGCATCCCCAAGCTGAGTACTTCAAACAGCTGCTTTAATTATTCATATTTTACTAGCGAAATTATTTTCAGCTCAAGTTTGAAAAAAAAGCACTTGAAGCCAAAGCACTGAATGGGAGCAGCCATGCCCTACATTTATAAACTTAACTTTGTTGTTCTGCATTGCCAAGTAGAAGAAGCAGCAGCCAATAACAAGCAGTTACACACCACAGACACACACAGATCCTTTGTAGAAGGACCCGTGCGCAACTGCTGGCCAAGCAGAGGATTTCTATTCATTCCCAGAGTACGTTAGCAACTCTACAGGCAGGTCAGTCTGCAATTCTACTGTGTTTTAAACAAACTGTTCTGCTCTATCACTGTTTTTCTTTGCTTTTTGCCAAGGGACAGGGTCCACATAGGACACCAGAGAAGTTCCTGAACAGTGGGGCTAATCAGAGATGGCATTCGTGAAGGCAGTATTACCTGTTGCTTCCACCTAAACCAGTCATCACCTTAGGATCATTTAAAAGATCTCCATTCATAATTCTTTTTTCTAGGAGTGGAAAGAATCATAGTTTTATTTCCCTATCATATTATTAGTTTTATAAAGCTTGTATCTGAACAAAGACACAAGTAATGCAAGCAGAACCTTGTCCTCCATCCAGCTTTGCATACACATTATTTCTATTAGAAACTACATGCAGCTGAGTGAGACACTGGCCTGCTGGGGCCACAGGATGAGGTTCGACAGAAAAGAGGTCAGCCAAGCTACACCTCACCTGCAACTCTTGGAGCAGACAGCTGTGAAGTTATGGCAACAGCAAGCAGGAAAAATGGGACATACTAGAAAGGGCTGGCTGGACAAGTCATACGTGTGCACACAGCATCTGCATGCACTCTGGATCTGGATATTGTTCAAGACCAACTTTTAAGAACAAACAATGTATGCTTGCATCTTATTTTGTGTTTGTTATGGACTCAAGAATGTGACAAGATAGTATGTCTTAGCTGTGGCAAACAAACAACCACAAAACCTTACTAAAATCTGCTAACGCAGCAGAAGTTGATAGGAAGCAGCTACAGGACACATGGAACTGGCTGCCCACCAGCTGCAAGTAGATAGGGACACTGGCCACTCCTTGAGTACCCAGGATGGAGCAACACTTGATTAGGACTTGTGAGGTGTTCCAACACCAGGCTTTTGTCTCATTTGAGAAGACAGAAAACCGGTAATGTGGAGACTGTGCTCTATTCAGTGTCTGAGGGGGCATGAGGCCATTTCAGGGAATCAGCCCCAGTAGCTGGTTCTGGATGGTCAACCAGCAACAGCCCCAATACCACAGGCCACTTAAAACAGCAGAGCAGATCTTAGCCCTGCTTTTCCCACAGCTCTTTCACAATTCAGCTGTGATACCAGCTCTCCCTGCCAGCTTTTCAGTTTTAAGGAGTTCCCCACCATCTCAAGAAATCTCTCATGTGTCCGGTTCTGATTAGCACCAGTTTCTTTCATGCTGCCAAAAGCAGTATGAACATCTGGTTCCTACCAAAAAGTCTTTCTGCTCTTCCTTTTTTTTTTTTTTTTTTTGGTTAAATAAATAACATTATTAAGGAGAAGCGATTCATATGTGGAACATAACTTCATCTGATGATGAAGTTTGACTGATCCATCTGTTCATCATGAATGTAACCACACAGAGGGAGCCTCAATCAAGCATCCTTTTGTTCTGAACCAGAATCCTGCTTGTGACAGGTAACCCAAGTGCATGTTCCATACCTACCCCTAGCAAATCCTTCCTCACCAAGCACACTGTGTTTACAAGCCTCTGGGAATCAGACAAGAAAGGCAGAGAAGCAGCCCTCCTTCTCCAAGCCTAGAGATGCATGTCCTCACTCAAAGGTGTACAAAGATGGTCATGGCTCTGACGCCATGTGCTATTAATTTACCCAATTTTCTAAATATCATGAAAACAAATATGACATTTGGTAAAATTTCATATTGTCAACTATCAGATGTTTCCAAGATATTTCTATGTCATTTACCTGCCCAGGGTTTACTTCAGGAAACATTTGATTCACTTCAATATTTCCCTTGTTCCTGCCCTTTTTTTCCTTGCTCCAGCCTAGTTTATAACTTAAAATGAGTCTGCATAACATCCTCTTACACCGTAACCCAGAAAAGCACTCTTCCCATCACAAAATTACACTGCCATGATGTAACTCATTTTCCAAGTCTACACTATCCTAACTGAGACAGACTTTAAGTAAGTTGTTGGCAAAGTCATCTAAACCCCAGGGAGCACAAATCAGCATTCACAGAGAAGTTCTCCCACTGGATTAGCATGATTCAGAGGCTGTGTCCAGCTTCCGAAGGGCACATTTGCTCTAGAAACGTTACTTAAATGTCACAACATTCTGCATGTGCCGCACTGTGAGCAGTACTTACCATCGCTGCTCCCTCGGAGCACTACATCTGGAGAGGGCGTCTGCTGCGAGCGGGAGCCAAAGGAGTCCAGGCTGTCAAAGGAATCATCTCTGCCGTGGCGAGGCGGGGAGAGGGAATCGCTGCGTTCAGAGTCCCAGCAGTCTATATAGCCACTGTCACGAATGCTGCGCTTCGGGCTCTCAATATCCTCTGTTTCCTACATGGAAGTACAGCAGGTACCTCTTCATAAAGAAGCCACTCATACAGCCATAAGATCCATTGCACATCAGACAACAAAGCACCAAGTACCAAGTACTAAATATTTCCTCCTCAGAAAAAAGGCTTTCCTTGTTTTCTACCCCTTCTCCCCTCCAAAACGAAAGTGCAAGCTTGCAATAAACCCCGATTTTATGCTGATTAAGAGGAAGCCCTGTTCATTAGATTAGTACAATGAACTGAGAAAAAGTTGCAACAGGCAAATTGATAAACTGATCAAAACTGAAAGTAACCTGAAACTTGACTTGTCGTCCGTAGTCCATAGCACAGGCAAAGGCACTACAATTTTAACATCGTGTCTGCTGCTTTCCAAAAGATCCCCCCCTCCCCTTGCCCATCTATTGTATCTGGCTGGGACACCAGCAGACAGCATTTGTTGTTGCTGCTTCAGCTCGGCAAAATAATGAAGCAGTGTGCCCCAGCCTCCCTCTACCTTGAAGAGAAATTCCTGTTATGAAAGAGGGATGTCTTTCTGAAGCAATCAGCAATGAAAAATATGCAAAATGCTTTTCCTGATGCCTCAGAAGAATTCAGTTGTGCTCTTTACTCTTTGCCAGCTCCTGGCTCTGGGGGATATGAAAGCACTTGTAGCTGACCCACATGTTCAGAGCCGGGAGAACAATGGTTGTCTTTGACAGCCCTGTGATTATAAATTCTTTCCAGTGCAAGCAGCACATACTAAAACACTGAAACTCCAGCAGAGGAAAAGGTCAATAGAAGCCATCCTCACCCTTGCATTATAATAAATCCCTTGTTTTAGAGAGCGTCTTAACATTAATTACAATCGCACGGGCTGAGCAAAACCAAAAATAACTACTTTTATGCAAAGATAAATCTGTTTTTTTCTCTCCCGACAGTAAGTAAAGTCTGAGATGTGGGTGCCATTATCAGACTGACATTTTGTGACCCAAAGACCCAAAGACGTTGGAATGTGATTTTCTCTCTTTTCTCCTTTTTTTTTTTTTTTTTTTTGCCAGAAGCATTTGAATATTGATTCCTAATTAAGAAGCACCCCCTGCTTACCACTAGCTGGAGCACAATGGCTATGTTGAGCACAGCTCCCACTGTCCTTGACTGCTAAGGTTTTATTCACTACTACTATCACCAATGAGAAGATCAATCAAGACCATCACACTATACTATGGTGAGCACCTCCACAATAAAGTGGGTTTGCCATAGAAGCAACGGAGGGAGGAGAGTCCTGCAGTAATACACCAAAGCTGCTGTGCTGGAGAAGAGAGAGACTCAAAGTGAGAGAGAGATCAGATCCAACGTCCTGCAGACTTTTCAGGAAGAAGGCTTAATTAGTGCCACTCACTGTTATGCTGCCAAAATACCACATTAAGGGCAGCGGCAAAGGTCCCCTAAGGCCAAGTTGAACTGTGGTAATGTCAGTAAGTAACCCCACTGCAGACTGAAGTGAAAGTATCTTCTAAAAACAAATAAAATTCATCCAACAAAGTAGCAATTGGATCCTATGTAATTTCCTTCCCCAGTCCTGCTTAGCGAACTAAAATGCTGACAGAAATGCTAGACAACAAAGATCTGTCTCCCTGGAATCTGCATGAATTACACACAGCCAAGAACAAATCTAAAAATCCTATCAAAGTCCTGTTTGTGACACGATCCAAAAATCTTTTTAAAAATCCAAATTCCCTAAATCCTCTCAACTCTTCATACCAATCAGCTATTCTCAATCCTTAGGCACGCTTCCATTTTCCTAAATTACTGTATTTGAATGACACAGAACAGCTCAGCAGCTACAGGACTCAAACTCAGGCAAAAAGCCCCATCCTGCGCTCACTATCTCCCAGACTTCAAAAACAGTCCAATTGTGAACTAATGAGTTCTGCAGCCCTTACTTTCAAAGGCCTGTTGATGTTAATTTTGCATGCCGCTCACCAGGAATTAGGAGGCAGGCACTGGGATGGGATACTGGACTTAGTAAACATGTTCTTTACAGCCTTCCCCTTGGCAAAGCTGTTCTCCCAGCCCAATGCTGTCACATAGGCTGGGACGTGTCCTGCTCTGAGCAAACATCATCTCCCAAATGTTATCAGTGGGAAAAAAAGAAAGTGGTTATCTGCAGGACTGATAACACCATTACAGGATACACAACAGCACATTAGTCTTTCATATTATCTAATGAAAAACACAGTATGTCACCAAGGGGTGGTAAAAGTGTGATTGCCAAATATAAGATGCATTTCTGCAGGAAGCTCCACCTCTTAAATATAATTAAAAAACTATGGATCTTTTGTCATTGGGAATTTTCAGTTTAAAAGTAATGAAGAATGCATATCCAAATAGTTAATGAAATTAAAAACAGAGTAGCAGGAATAAAATTAGAAATGAATAGCCCTTTCAGTATGAGAAGTAGAAAAGATGAGTCTGAGACAACTTACATCCAAGCTGTCTTTTGATTTGCTTATTAAAAAAAGAAGGTCAGAGAGGATTTATAACAGAAAAACTAAACCACACTGAATTTATGGTAGATTTAATTATTAAATTCTTTGGAAAAAAATGTCACTATAGAATGTGATAAAGTGTCTTTTCATCACTCCAGTAGAGCTATAGAGAACATCAGAGTGCTGCACAGCATGATTAACATGTTCCATTTTACAATGAAATCCTCTTCAAATTCAGTAGCAGACAAGCCCACAATTGCCAATGGGAAATACTGCAGGGGTACAGGAGTAGGGAGGTGACCTTAAAATAATTTGCTAGTGGCCCATGTAACAGTACCACCTAAAGAAGACTTTTCAAGACTGGGAAGTGTTCTGTTTTTACATTAAAGGAGTATTTAGCTTTCAGCTTTTATGAGATCTCTACTCTGCTCCCAACTCCAACATCTGCAACAAATCAACTCTTGCTGTTGTCCTTGTCCTGCAGCTGCCCAGCCAGGAGACCAGCAGCTCCCTGGAGGATGCTGCCTTACAGCCCCAGCCTACCTCATCCCACCAAAGGGCTCAAGATAGGACCTCCAAGATTCTCTGATGACTAGTTTGATGGGCAAACATGACCTGGAAAGAGAAGCCTCACACTGTGAGATATTAAAAAATAAACCATGATACCATATGCCACTAACATTATAGCAACCTGCACTTTGGCTATTATTCTGCATTAGCTCCCTGTTGGCAAAGTCCCAAGCGATTAGCACAGGTCATTTAAAATGAAGACCAAGAAAAACCTCTACAGAGAAGCAGGACATTCTCTTTTTCCTTTCAATTTCCATCAGTTTGTTCACAGGAACTGGGTGCAAAAACAGGGATTTTAACAGTGTAAATAGGGCACTCTAGTCAACTAGAGTGTAGGAACTGTTACCAGTCAGCCAAGTACTTCCTCCTCTCCAGCAGCAATCTGGTGCTGGCCCTCTGAGGTCTCAGAATGAAGAGCTGCAGCTGGGGCAAATGCATTAGCACAGAGCTCAAGGAGAGTAAAGATCAAAGAGCCTTCCAGTGTCCCCAAACCCTGCTGCCTGTGGTGACTTGGCTGCTACATGAGATGGGGAGGGAGTAGAAAGCACAAAGCTCTCTGTGGGCTGCAGAACATACCTGCATAGCCTTTCATGAGCAGTATGTCCACCACATGCAATGCTAGCACCAGCTGCTGCCACTTTCTTACTGCTCTTTGCCCCTCCCATCCCCAGTAAGTGCATACTTGGATATCAACGCTAATCATTACTGAGGTTAAGTGTCTCTTGTCAAGGTTCAGAGCATGCTGGAGCATTCAACCAACAGTCCTCAAACCACCCTACAGCAATCACAACTTTTCCTTTCCAACAGAACACAGCTCATCACAAACCACCAAATATTTCAGTCAGAATTTGGAGCTTGGCAAAACAAGGGTTCATCATAACTATGCCCTTGGTGAAACATAATCTCCCCCTTCTACCCTCCAGCTTTATTTAGATACTTTGGTTTGATGCTTTATGTTGCAACTTAAAAACAAAAGAGCTGCCCAGGAGACTGCATGTTTTGAAGAAGAAAAATCTCTGCTCCTGTGTGTCCTGCCACCTCAGTTCTGAGTCTCAGCTCTCTCAGCTGAAACCCTGTGTAATAAATGAAAATAATTCAAACCCAAACCCATGGAAATGAAGATGACAGAGCCAGGTGACATGACTTGTTGCATCACTGATATCACCACAAAGCTGGCTGCCAAAGAAAGTTGCATTCATGGCTTGGTAGAGTCAGAAACATTATTGAAAAAGGTAAAGGTTTACTAAATAATTTGTATTCCAGCCCCCCACTTCTCTCCTATTTAGCAACAAACAGGTTATTTATAGAAACAATAAATCAAATTAAATTTCCATTCCCAAAACATAACAAAAAGATACCTTTCTCATTTGTGCCAGCAAACCTTCAAACTCCTTCAGGTTCAGGGTTGATCCACTATACGATGTGCAGTTGTTTGCTGCTTTCCCTAGCCAATAAATGGTGACTAATACCTGTAGAAGTTAATAAGAATCAATTGAAGCCATATACACAGTCACTTAACTTAATTTACTTCCCTTCATCATATCTCATTTATTCTAACCTGCACAGCAACACAAGATTTGGTTATAAATCAGAATTGAAAGGGAAGTGTCTGACAGCGGTTAAACATAAATACATTGGGCAACTATGAAAACTTGAACAGTCCTACAGAATATGTAACTTAACACATTACCTTCCTGTTATTTTTATAAAAAAATCCAACTGTCATGTCTGCCTGGAAAATAAATAGCAAAAATAAATCTGAATAGAAAAAATGAGCAAGATATTTGAAACT
This sequence comes from Nesoenas mayeri, assembly GCF_963082525.1. Lineage (NCBI taxonomy): Eukaryota > Metazoa > Chordata > Aves > Columbiformes > Columbidae > Nesoenas > Nesoenas mayeri. Next base: position 52,675,405 of record NC_137540.1, read on the forward strand.
GTCTAGGAGACACACATATATATATATGTTTGTATATCCAACAGAAAAAAAATCCCTAAAGATTAGTAATACTAGTGGTCATTAAATAAAACCGTTAAGGCTAATGGAATAAATAAAACGTGAAATGTATGCCTGCCTATTTCAAGGAAAGAAAAAGTAGTTCCATTTTTAACCATATTAATGTAATTAACCAGACGACAAGGGAACATTTACTTCCAGGCTTCTGCTAGCATAAGAAATGCTTAGCCCAAGATTAATCAAAAGCCATGAGCATCTGGTTGTTGCTAACAGACTGAAGTGGAAAGAGTTAGTGGTTTCATCCAAGTTCTGACTTGATGTCTCTCCATAACTCAAAAGTCACTTCAAAACTAGCATGGAAAAAAGCCAAAAATTGTTCTTGCCAATATTTGTATACCCTCTCACTCCTTCAGGTAGCAAAGACTATACTGCTGGTGCTGCACTTGTTTTAGGAAAGGAGAAATTAAGGTACTCATGATGGTCAAACCAAACACCTCCAAAAATGCTGATATTTATAACATGCAGGGAAAGCAAACAGTCCTTCTCTGCACTCACATATGTTTCCACTTAAAGTAATGTCTTTAATGGTACCTGTGCAACAGTAATTTGGACTGGAAACTGATCATCAAAGGCAATTCAGTTCAGTGTTTTGCACCGGTTAAAAATGCCAAACCAGCATGTCAGAATTTAGGGCTTTTTCTCATTTAATGTTCATTATTTCTGCATGTTCCATGACATTGCAAAGTATTTAACTGCAGAACAAACTGGAAATACCCTGATGTGGAAAAGATGTGCAACTAATAATAAATAATAGTTGCCATTAACTGTTTCAAAAAAGTTTAAACTGAAATATAGTATTCTATATTTCAATGGGACAGAGCCGTATAATTCACACTATATAGTTAACTAAAGAAAATCGGACTAGGAGAAATCTCAAAGGGACAGTGGGGACTGACATCTCTGTCAGACTGTTCTTTCCTAAAGCGTACACCCATATCCCTTCAGTGCTCCCTCCTCACTCACAGCTAGACTTCTGATTAGCCTTTCCTCATCAACTTTCTCTAACATCCCCATTTTCCCTTAAGTGTGATGTCCAAAATCACACACAGCACTCCGGCTGAGGCCCTGCCAGAAAAGGATACAGCATGTGTCATACAGAATCCCTGTTTAAAAACAACTGTGGTGCATGACGTAAAATATGTTATGTTTTATATAAAAATAGAGTTTATATTTCCCTTTAGTTTATAAATAATACTATTCTTTTTTTGAATCTTGAAACAACCTTTATCTGAGCAGTTTTCCTCCAACCAACACTACTCAACAAATTTACGTTAAAAATTCTTGCACTCTATGTTCTCAAGTTAAGTGAAAAGGCTTGCAGATATAGTATTCATGGCAAACAGGAAACTATCCAATTCATTTTGCCATTCAGTTCTCTGATAAAGGTTGTGGTATTTTTATTTATTTCTGCTAGCATTTGATCACTTTCTCTCTTCTTCCTTTTTTTTATTCAGCATTTTTTTTTTTTTTTTCCCCAAATAATGTCACATTTGCAAGCAATTCCAACTGGTTGCCAGACAAGGTTGCATGATCATGCACCGGGAAAGCATATATTGCCTACAAGTACATTATGGAGGATACTTTTGAAACTTTACCTTTAAAAGAATACATGTGTACAAAATTATTTAGCCAGTGCCCACAAGGGCGGTAAAATGCCAAAGCTGAACTCCCGCCCGTACAACTTTGTGTGCTGGATGCAGAATATTTTACTCTAATGATGATGGAAAAGACAGGATGAAATAATTTGGGGGTTTTTTTAGGTTGGTTTTTGGTTGGTTGACTTGAGTTTGTTTTGGGTTTTGTTTGTTTGTTTTGTTTTAATTTATTTTTTTTTACCTGAAGTTGCTGGCTTCCAAAGTTACTAGGAAAAAGTCTTGGCATTTTCTAGCAGTCTACAGGGATGTGAACCAAATATAACATGAATTTATAGCAATTTACAGCTGACTAAGGACAAATGGCTTGCTAGGCTTTAGGGTAATAACCAACTCTGAAACCAGCAAAGTTTTGCCCTTTTCTTTTCTACTTAACAGGATCCGTTATCATTGCTATTAGTTTAAATCACAACAAGAAATTAAAGTTAAATGGAATTAGCCTAACAAGCAGAAAGCTAGCAAATCTGACAGTAAAGACTTGCATCCAGATCTAATGATCATTTTGCTTCATTTAAAATACTCTGTGCAATTTTACTTTATGCCTATATATTCACAAAAAGCTACAAAAGTGTTGCACCACAGGTGAGTCAGACCATTCCTGGTGAAAACCACAAGGGACAGCACAGAGATTACATTATCTATCCCTTCTTGAAGTGGAGATAAACGTTCTCCTTTTTATTTCTCTCATAATGCTGCTTTGCCACAGCAGCTCCATCAAAGTTTGCAGTAGAACCTGGTTAGGTTCATGTTCAGAAGAACTTTTCAGGAATACTCATCTGTACTCAGTTTTTACTGTCATAATTCTTGCTTAGGACAAATACAGGATTAACCAGACAAAAAAAACCCAAAAACCTCCAAATCATGTACTTACATTTTTCAGCTTCCTGCTATAGTCAATGTTCCTGGTTGCACACACACACACACACAAAGATAAAAAAAAAAAAAGAAAAAAAAAGAGAAAAAAAAAATCATCAGAAAGCAGGCACTTTCCAAGAGGGTGTGTGCAGCAGAAAATGTTTTCCCTAACAAGCCTGCAGAATGCTTCTGATGGCTGGAAACACATGAAAGCTAAGAAGATGTAGTTCACACATTAATTTATTCATAACGTGGGAGTATTTTGTCACCATTACTTCAATCATTAAATTAGAATTCTGGAAGTACAAAAAGCAAATGTGTTTGTAATGGTCCCACAGTAAAGTAGGATGGTGCCAAAAATATTTCCTTTAAACAGTATTGCTGTTTTCTTCAAAAAAGAAGACCGAAGTCCTCACTGCTAAAATGCTTTTTGCAGTAAGCCAATAGTCAGATTCTGCTCTGTGATAAATCATGCAACTCGTACAGACCCTGGAAGCACCTCAATATGCATAGGAGACTGAGGAAATCACCAAATGTTAAAGAAACAGAGCAGGCGCTTCTGTGGAAACAAGCATCACAAATAACAAAGTAGATAGGTGAAGCAGGAAAGATCCTTACAACTGAACTGTATTTTTTAATGTATACATAAGCACTGATACTGAACATTGGCTTCTTTCTCAATTTATTTTTTCACCAGTGTTCATCAAAGGGTGGAAGATTTATGTTAGAAATAACAAAGCACAAAGTTTGCACAAACATAAACAACGTTTCAAAATTAAGCAAAGAAACCATTAAAAAATAATGGAGTAAATTTAGATGCTGAAAAATAAATAAGACTACTTCAGATTTAGACAAGATTCTCTCCTGATTATTTATAACAGAATTGCCTTCTACTATAACTGTAAGTCCACTCCAGCATTAAAGGTTACCTGACAAAAACCAAAACTAAATGTACTTAAATCTGTGAGAACAACAGAAGTCTAAATATAGGCAATGCTAAATGAAAATATTTTGATAACATCTTTTTAAAGCCAAAATTTTATCCACCAATACCTACATAATAAGAAAAACAATACAGTCCTATTTTTTTTTAATTAATAAAATAGCAGTGGAAAAGAGTCTTGTTTAACAAGTCGGGAAGAAATTCTTTACAGCATTAGCTCATAACTTTTATAAGCTCAGTGATCCAAAAGAAATATATCAAATGCAAACCTCAGTTAACATCTATATGAAAAAAATTGATTTATATGTCATTATCTTAATTATAGGCAATAATGTCATATTCATCCTTTACCATAGAACAAATACCATTTTTACCATGTTTAAAATATAACCCAAAAGTCTTCAAAGAGGAAAAAAAAATAACTTTCATGTTTGGGAACTAGCTAGCAGAAGACTGTCTTGAACATATTTCTCTACAACAGTCATGGACTTGGCTTGTACACCTCAACTCAGTTGCTCAGCATGAACTTGGACAGTGGTAGGAAAACATTTGGCTCATTTCCACAGCTGCTTTCTCTGAAGAGTTGACAGGGAAAAAATATCCAGGCCAATGAGATGCTTCACGTCTATCTAGCATCATATTCAGCAGAGGGCCAGGCCAGCTCTGCAGAGTTCATCACTCCTGGGTGAAGCTGCTCATGTGCTGGACAGCTCTCCCTGGAGCTCCATGCTAGTCTCAGCCTCTCTACCTGCCTCCTCTGAGGTGCTCCACCATCCTCAATCCCAAAAGATTAAGCTTCTTATCAGAAGGACCCATTTTTCAATGGTTTTTATATGAAGGTTAGGGTTTCATATGGAGATCAGGGCTTGTTTTGCAACTATCTCCAGCCACTAATCATCATGATTTTACAGGACATCATGAAGAACCTCTTTCATTGAAATGCTATGAGATTTAGAAGAAATGTGTTACATAGCCCCCATCACTGGTATATACAGGTGAGAAGAATCTCATATTAGAACAAAAAATCTGGAAAGGAGCAAAAAGTGGGAAACTATTCCTTAAAAGAAGGAAAGTCGCTAATTCGATTTTCAGAACCTTTGGATTTTCCCAGACAGTGCTTTAACACCATGAAAATTTGCCCAGCTTCCACTGCCAGAAGGGAAAATAAAATAGAATGCTGCTGAAATTCAGTAAATTGTTTCCATATACTTTTCTAAACTGGATATGTCTGAACAGGATTTCATTAGTGATCTTTTTGGCCAAATGAAACAAAGTCATTCAATCAACTCAGCAGTATTTGCTTGTCTGTAGAGCAATAACTTTTTAATACTACACACGACAGACCCAAAAATTACAGAAAAACTTCTAAACAGCACCAATTACAAATTTTGTTAATTTTATGAAAGTTTGGGTGCTCTTGCTTTGGGGGAGCCTGATCACCATTAATATAAATGAGAGAAAAATACAGTTTCACTCCTTCTGTTGCTCTAGTCCATGATGACAAAGCCTCGCCCGAAAGGGACAGCAGTTCCTATTTAAGACCTCAGTCTATGACTATATGGACTTTGATCCAAGCCTGCTCTGTGTGACCTTTGCAAGTTAGTAATTCTTTCTGCACCAGTTTCACATCTATATTTTAAATCACTTTGTGGGGTGAAATGCTGAAAATACAAGCATTAGAGTCTAAGCACCTCTTAGCAGTGAGGGATGTGCACATACAATGGCTAAAAAGCTGTTGATTAAAAGGAGATTTTTTTAAAAATCACTTCACTGTCCCCTAAAACATGAATTAGTTATTAGAAAGGAGAATCTCTTAATATGCATGTGGTAATTTGTGTGGTAGTAGGTGTGTGACTTTGATGAAAAAACTATCTAAACTGTGGCACTGCCAGTCCACACAGATGTCCTGAGCCCAAATATCGTGTCCCAACTTAGTTCTTGCTAGAAAATAAACAGACTGTGCTCATGTCTGCACCTTGTAGAGTCTGAGAGGCCTATAAATATCCTATAATACATCTTCAGAACAGTTTAATCTGAAATAACAGAGTTGTGGGTTTTTTTCCCCAGCCTACATAGTTCATTAGTTGGGCAGACAAAAAAGAATGCCATCAATTCAGACTCAGGAAAACCCCTAAGTCCCACAGAATCTCATTACTTAACTAAACCAGTATTTTTAAAGAGCTGTGGTTGATCTCTCTGGGAAAAATATCAGCCCCTAGAGAAAGCCTGTTGAAGGGAACAATGTATTCTTCCCAGCGCTGAAGGTTTCCCAAACCTCAGCTTGCTATTTGTTTTACATAAGTGACAGTTCTATAGAGTTTTTGCTCATCCTTAAATATTTACTATTGCACCACATGCATCTGAGGTTGTAACATGCTAATCGCAAACTGCTGTTGTACTTACTTGATGGTTACTCTGTTTGATGTGTCCTGCAGATCACCAGGATCAAAAAGCTGAGATTCTTTAAGTCCCAGCTCTTTGCAGCCTCTTAAGAATAAGATGATGTTATCCTGAAACAAGGCAAAAATAGAAAATACTTTAACCTCTCCCTATTGAGAAAAACAATCTGATCAAACCAACTTCTCCCTGACTCAGTAACAGCTCAAATAGTTCTATCATTAGTTAAATGAAAAAACAAAGATATTTCCAGTCACATAATTTAAGAAGTCAGTACATGTTTTGTTTGAAAACCAGAGAAATATGAAACAAAACTTTTTCCCTTTTTATTTATTTTTATTTTAAATATGTAACTGCAAGAAGCTTGTTGACTTTTCTTCTTCCAAACCCAGATGTTGGCAACTCCTTTAACTGAAAAAGCCCCGCTGACTTCCCCACCTACTGCTGTAGGCTGCCAACACAACTTCTGCATGTTACGGGGCAGAAAAGGCTGGATTTCTGAATGGAACAGGAAGGGTAGATGTGAAAGAGGCCACCACCATGTAAGTTGGCATTTTTTTCAGAAAACATTTTGCATGGTGATACAAACAAGCCCAGTTACTCCTAGTTAACACAACCAGTCCCTTGCCTCTCCAGCCTTAACCAGTCAGAAGCCACTGGGCAAAGAGGTACGTGCCTTCACCCCAAAGAAAACACTTGAAGCTGCACTTTAGGTGACCACTGTCTGTAAGAAGAAATGACATCAAATTTGTAACACTTTTAATGGAGGATTTACACTTTTCAGAGTCTAAAAAATAGAAATCAATAACTAAGGAAGATTAAACACAAACTGATATGATACTTTCAAACTAAATATGAGTGACAACACATTGGTTTGCACCAAGGGGATGACAGGCAGTCAGCAATAGGACAAGGGGGCATGGGCTTAAACTCTGCCAGGGGAAATTTAGACTGGATATTGGGAAGAAATTCTTTACAGAGAGAGTGATCAGGCATTGGAATGGCTGCCCAGGGAGGTGGTGGACTCACCGTCCCTGGAGGTTTTTAAAGTGAGGTTGGACATGGCACTTAGTGCCATGATCTAGTAAAGAGACTAGAGTTGGACCAAGGGTTGGACTCGATGATCTCTGAGGTCTTTTCCAACCCAGTTGATTCTGTGATTCTGTGATCTGTATGTGTGCATATACCTCTAACGTATGTTTTACACTTACACATATGCACATAAACTGCCCACTTTTTACAGAACCAGTGAATCTTTCTTAGACAGATGAATCTTGAAGGTCAGTACAGAACAAGATTTTAGATAGATACATTGCTAGATCAGCAACTGCAATGGTAGATGTGTGGATAAGTAAAGGTAGAATTGTTTAGGTTGGAAAAGACCTTTAAGATCACCAAGTCCAACCATTAACCTAGCACTGTCAAGTTGAACACTAAACCACGTCCCTAAGCACCACATCTATGTATCTTTTAAACACCCCCATGGCTGGTGACTCTACTACTTCCCTGGGCAGCCTGTTCCACTACCCGAAAACCCTTTCAGTGAAGAAATTTTGCCTCATAATCTAAACCTCCCCTGGAAAAACTCAAGGCCATTTCCTCTTGTCTTGTTGCTTGTTACTTGGGAGAAGAGACCAACACCCTCCATGCTACAACCTCCTTTCAGGTAGTTGTAGACAGCAATAAGGTCTCCCCTCAGCCTCCTTTTCTCCAGGCTAAACAGGCCTGGTTCCCTCAAACAACTTGTGCTCCAGGCCCCTCTCATCAGAGTCTTTGGACTCTCTGCAGCACCTCAATGTCTTTCTTGTAGTGAGGGGCTCAAAACTGAGCACAGTATTCAAAGTGTGGCCACAACATTGCCAAATACAGGGGGAATGATCACTTCCTGTATGTATAATGTACAGCTTGATATATGTATATCGTACAGCTTGCTATTCTCTGAGGCCTCTCATATCAAACTTCAAACTGGAAGTGAGCTGCCATGTGAAGAGTTAGAGAGGAGGAGAACCAGAATGTGAGGCAGAGTCCTCAGTTTTTATAGAACCTGGGAGGCAGAGGAGCCTGGGCCATATTCAGCTCTTGCCCAGGCTGCGTGACAGAGCTGGATTTGCGAGCATGGATGTCCCCACAACATCTGCTCCCAGGCTTTTTTTTTGGGTGGCACAGCCACAGCTCAGCAGAGTAGCCCTGTTTGTTCTGCTGGGGCACAGCAATCAGCATGCTAATCGCTGTGGCTCTCTGCATGCCAATACTCTTGCACACAAAGCTCGCTGTCACCAGCCACGTCACAAAAAAATACAGACTTGGAAATTTAGAGGAGTCCAAATCTCCCTTTCTTCCCTGTCTGAAACTTAACAGCTCTGGATGGGAGCCAGGGGGAAAGGAATAGCAGTCAAGGGAGCAGAGAGCTCATAACCCAGAAAGACAGCATCATTCATGACATGAAAAGTTGCTTGTAAAATTCCCCATCTGGCTTACTGTTTGCATTATAATTTTTCCAACTGCAATGTGAATAACTCTTGTGTTTAGCCTTTGATGGAGGACAGTTCTGGTCACTTCTAAATAGTGGGTGGAACAATGTGTAAATCTAATAAAAATGCAAAAACATTTTTTTTAAAAAAAGTTCCTAACAATATTTCCTAACAAAAATATACAGACCAGAGTAACCTAATAGGTTTAGCAAACAATCAAAGGAGGGGGAACTCTGGGAATAACTAATTGCACCTATCTTTATGTTAAAAGTTCATATCCAAGTTATGATAAGAAGTAACAAAAATATCAGCTATTTGGCAGCCATGTAGTTTGGAAACTCAGTTCTTCTGTTAATGAACAAATGCCCGCTTCTCAAGAAAAATAGTGTCGTCACTCTATGCCTGTTTTCAGACATGCTTTTATTTTGATGGTCATCATAAAAATGTTTGCCAACAGTCACTAACACCATCACCCAAACAATTCCTCAGAAAGCCGGTATCTTGTATGGGTATGAGTAACCACACATGCCAACTAGATGCAATCAGTGAGCACTGAAAGAAGTTTTTACTTTTGTCAACAATTTCCAATGGTCCTAAATTTGGCAATTTGTTTAAAAGGATTAAAAAAAAAAAAAAAACAACCCAAACAACAAATAAATTGTTTTCATGTGACACATATCCAGGTAAACTTGCCTAGGCTGCCTATCTCCAAGCCAAAATGCATCTTATGCTACTGCAAAACAAACCTTTTCCTGGTTTGCTCCAGTATATTTGAAATTTGTGTTTGTTAATTCTATGAAGCCACTGGAGAACCACACTCCTAAGCCACTAAAAGGAGAAAGGAGTCTTAGCACCCAGCTACCAGGAAAGCTTTCACTCAGGATTACTATGCCTTGCATTGGCCAAGTCTTAGTTTCTTCACTTCTCAGAAAATTTTGCTTACATTGTTTAAGAGAAATTATAGTTCCATATCTGTTCACTGTAACTAATAATTTTTTGTAGTCACCTAAAGTGTCACTTTTTTGTTGCTGTTGAAGAAACTAATAAAGGGGGGAAAAAAAGTTTACAAGCAGCTATGTATATAAAACAAGGGAGTGAAAACACTCAACATGCATGTTCAGCTCCTTACAGCTTGGCAGAGTTAAATAGGTCATGCAAATGGGTCACCCTGCAACGGCCAGGATTGCAGGGCGGCCAGCTGCCGTGCCTTGGCTCACAGGGTAGTGTCTTCTACAGTGGTGTCTAAAGACACACGGGCAGAATTCAGTCCCTCTGGCAAGCCCGTACCAGGCACTAACACACAATTTCCTCAATACATTAAATGGAGATGATATTGCCCTTTTCTCAGCCATCACTTGCTGGAGTTGCAGAGCTGGAGTAGATGGAGGACAGGTTGCTTGGTCAACGTGTCACTTCCTACAACCCCAGAGGACCTGCAACTGGATCCTGCTGCCTCCTCTTGGTTCAGTCCACACCACTATTAAGTCAAAAATTTTCTTCTGGGTTTTTTCCTTCATACACCCAGGGAAAGAGTGAGCTTACAAATTACAGTCTAAATTTCTTTTGCAAATTTTATCTATTTTTTTGTCTATAAAATTTTATCTCTAGAAATCAATAGATATCTATAAATTTTTATCTATGTTTTCTCTATAAAATGACATGAACTCTAAACAGGCTGCTCACAGTAGTCGAACACTTCAGTGTGGTGACAGACAGAGGACACAAGCACAGGATACCCTGATAGGTTAAACCCCAATCCTTTTGTGCTTGCCTAAGTGCAGTTCTGACAGGAACTGTTAGATCAGCACTATATAAGCAACTTCATTTATTTGTAAGTATTAGAGATGCAAAAATTAGTAATGTAAATGTTTTTATATACTGAATTTCAGAACAAAACAAACAAACAAACAAAACCACCAACAACAAACACAAAAAGCATTACAAACTCTCAGGCAAAGCCATCCACAAACCAGCAAGAGGGATCAAGAAGAAGCAGGGACAGACAAACAGGGGTGCAAGGCCACTGACTCCCTGAGAAATGAGTCAGAAGGATGCACGGGAAAGAAGGGACTCTAAAGCTGCTCCTGCTCTCACAACTGCATTTCAACACCATCACCTTTTCATCTTTTCTGGTGTGTGACCTGCCAGACTCACCTTTAAGACATCACTTTGCCAGCACAACCACTTTGAGGTAATGAAGAGAAAATGGGATGCAGAAGAGTTAAGCCCCCATTAAGGTAGAAGGGGCGAAAAATAACACGCTGCTCACTTGTAATATTTTTTTTCTCTCTTTTAAAAAGACTGATCACCTGTGTGTTATGTTCACTGTATAGCCTTAAGTCATTTTCCTTACACATGAACTGTAGCACTAAATCCTGAACCTTGTAAAAAACCCACAGAAACTGGCAGTTGTGCAGGACAGACACCCTGGAAAGCCACTGCAAATTCACACAGTAGCATTGCCAACACACAAGACAGTTCAAGCTAGCGAGAATCAAATATTCACAGCAGGCAAATTCCCTCCATAGGATCTGCTGATCACATGCAATGGCAAACAGCTTGAATTTGGCCCACTTCCATTCCTTTCATCTGCCACAATAGTATACAAAATATTCTCACTGTATCCATGCCGCAAACAGGACTTGAAGCTTATCACTGTGGAACCATCATTTGTCAGATGTGCTACTACATGGCCTGGATGAGATATACAGATAAACTCAGGGAAAACAAAGGCAAGGCAAGCTGAACGCCTGCACAGAATGCCAAATAAAATGCCAACTGCATGCCACTTCTGCGAGTTGGAGATATTATTAGTTGCCAGTAGCACTGTACTGTTTTGCAGGACAGCTGCAGACAAACAGGTGGCCTTTTTCATTTCTGGAATGCTGAAATTTTCCCTGTTCCAGAATAAATTGCAAGATTTCTAAATATATATATATTTTTTTTCAAACTGCTTTTCTGAGTGATTTCCAATACAGACTATTAAAAGCCTTTTGTTTACTCTCAACATTTCTTCCTAATTCCCTCGTTTTTCCATTCTATGTAAATAATTAGCGGTGATAATTTATTTATATATAAGCAATGGATCTTGACTGATTCAGAAGCAGACGGAAAGGAAACCTTGAAATATTCAGTTCAAGTTCACCAGGGAAGAACTTTTACAAGAAAGTCTAGCAGTTTTTCATATATATATATATATGTGTGTGTGTGTGTGTATGTATATACACACACACATGTTTTACTCTTTATCCAATATAATTTACTGTATATATTTTACTATAGGTATATTATTTACTATAGATATTTTTCTATAGATATTTTACTGTTTATACATTATGCTTTACTGTATATACAGTAAAACCACACTTCACCAAACATTGTTTTCCGTGGCAGAGATTTGGAAGGACTTGGATTGTTGTCAGGACACATTCAATTAGACACTTCAGCTGCTTATTCTCCAGAAGATGCTGGCTGACAGCACCCCAAAACTGAGGGCAAGCCCCACCAGAGCAGTGAGGGAAGTCCAGGCTGCACACACCCCAGCAGGATTCTGGCACACAACAGCCTCACCTAATGACAATTAAAGGCTACATGGGGAACAACAGCAGGAGAGGGAGCCCGGGACCAGGGAGGGAACGCAGGACTTACCAGTCGGTCCGCCTGACCCGATCCTCGCCTCCCGAAGCGCAACAAACCAGCAGAGCGGCGGGAACACCCGCCGGCCGGGAGCCGCGCAGCTGCCGTGGCGGGGGCTGCCAGCCCCCAGCTCCACCCCCCGGCACCCCCGGGACCCAGACACCGCCCGGCACACGGGGATCGGCCCCGGCTGCCCGCGGTTGCCGAACCCGCTCCCGCCCCCGAGCAGCGCTGCCCAGCACCCGGCAGCGAGCAGCAGAAGGGCAGAGGAGGGCAACGGCGGCCGGGTGCGGAACCGTGTGAGCGCCGGAGCCAAAAAACAGGTCCCGGAATTGATACCGAGATGGTTTGATGAAAGCGGCTGGGATCACCCAGGCTGGCAGGAGGTGAAGCTGAAGCCCTCCGGAGAAAGAGCTGCACAATAGCAGGAGACGGACCCGGATTGCCGCGGCACCAGCAGGACCTTTAAACGCTCAGCAAAGACGGTGAAGGCTGTCTTTACAAAGAAAGCCGTTTTTGTTTGTTTTTTTTTTCTGATTATTTTGGGGTGATCAAGAAGGAAAAGATGCGTCTCCTCAAACAACAGCCCCACTCCCTTAACAAAAAGGCAAAAAACCACCTTAAAACAGGTCTCTTGGCAGCATACTGCAACTACACAAAACATACCAGAAACCCCAAACGTGGTACTAAGTGATCTTCAGGTAATATCTAAGACTGCCAGAAGATGTTCAGTACCAGACCCTGAAGATCTAGCTGGAAGTGCCAAATTCCTACCAAGGTGCTTAGATCCTGCTGCTTCCAAACAGGCTTACTAGGTCAGAAAATTGGAATTGCCTACAGCAAGAAGATAGCAGACAACTTTGATGCCACTACTTTAGGCTACTTTGGTAGTATAAAACCTGAGAGCTGCTAGTAGCATTTTTGGCATCCAGCAAAATCTTTTGCTAATAGTTCCAATCATTCATCTCATAAAACACAAGCACGTTCAATCTACATTAATAAACTGAAAATAAGCAAAAAAAAAAACCAAAAAACCAAAACAACGACCTCAAAACCACACCATGAGAACTGATGGGGGTCTCTAAAAAATGAGCCCAAAATAATTGGAATGTGTTAAGCAAACCAAATAGTGAGTACACTTCTCCTCCAGATATCAAAAAGTACAATGTTTAAAATTAAAAGCCTGAAATTCTTTGAGAAAATCAGAACGACAGCAGCACTTCTCAAGAAATTGTCTTTGACATTTTCCTAAATTTGTCATTTACTATCAGATTATTTGCTCTTTGAATTTTTTACTCTGCAACAAATTTCAACCATATTTATAAGATTTTTATGTGATGTGGTGTATTACTATCATTTGTATGATGACTGTAACTAAAATCCCCAAACAGGAGGGGCCATATTGTGTATAATGAAAGGCAAATGCAAGGAGCTCAGAATATAAAATGGCACTGCAGGTCCTGGGCGGGTAGGGAAAATTTCATGGTTGGTATAAAATGGATGATTTCTGCAAACTTTTAAAATGAGCTTAAAATCCCTGCAGCATGGTATGATGTAAAAGGAGGGAAGAGACACTATGAACAGCAAAGGAGAAGGATAACAGGGAAAGACAGAAAAAAATAATGGGAGGGGACCATAGGAAAGAACATGAGCAAGAGCAGCCTTCCACTCGACAGGCAAAAGCAAATCACAGGGGGGTAGGAGGGGTGCACACAGCATGAGCACAACACTGACCCTATGACTTCACTACTTAAGTAGGTCTTGATATTTCTCCTTGCTGCATCAGGTCATTATCCCTGAAGGCACATATAAAACATTTAAACAAATGGGGGCTCAGTCAACAACCTCATCTTTGGGGGACAGAGTAATCAGATGATGTGCATTCCCTCAGATTTGCCAAACTCAAGATACACCCAGAGTAAGATGGCTTTGTTTACAGCAATAAACACAGAACGTAGGCAGGAAGGGAAAAAAGCCCAAAGCATTTCCAGATAGATGTCAGATGTCACCCAATCTTTGAGAGCGGTTGCCTATCTAGAGCCATATTCTACAGTAACAGCCATGATATGGCCAAGGAGAAGGACAACATTTCCTTTCCATCCCCTCTCTGCAGCTTTTTAGTACCAGATGAAAGAGCTTGGCTTGTGAGGGTTTGTGCCTCAGTTTCATGACTTCTGTTATCCACTTTTCACAGAGAGGTGGTAGATGCCCCACCCCTGGAGACATTCAAGGCCAGGCAGGACAGGGTGCTGAGCACCCTGATCTGGTTGAATATGTCCCTGCTCATTGCAGGGGGCTTGGACTAGATGATCTTCAAAGGTCCCTTCCAACCCAAACTATGTTATAATTCTATGATTCTATTTTTCATTGATAAAGCTCACCAAGAGCAGGGTTAAAAACATGCTCACATGCAGTGAAGTGCTGCCAAGTGCTCCTAGAAGCTGCTGGGAATTTACCTTGAAAATCCAGAATCAGATGGGTAAAAACACAAGGACTGGGGAGACCACCAAAAAAAGCAAAGCATGGTTCATTCTGCTGTGATGGAAAGGACGGTTATTTACCTCTCTCTGCATTGTTGGTTGCGCTATGAGGTGGGTCAGTACAAAACTTACTGCAGAGCAGGTTGGGGAAGGAGCTACAAAAAGACAAGAAGGAAAGAAACCTCACAACAGCAACATTCTCAGTGCAACCAGAGCTCAGCATCTGTCAGGTCTACCCTTTCTTATCCATCCTGGCAATAGTTGTGCTGTCTGAAGGAGGGGCAAAAAAGGTCATGAAGACAAATTTGACCTTTATTTACACTAACATTATGAGTGCTGGGAATATGACTAACCTAAACACAGACTGCAAGGAACCCTGAAACCATGGCTAGTGCCACAACCCTTCCCTCAGGACATCCTCCTGGGGAAACTGGACACTCCATTCTTAGCACATCCCTGCAGCTGCTGCCCTCACAACCAAGCTCTACAGCAAAACATAAAAATGGGCAAGAAATTCACAACTCGGGAGAACATGTTGTTTTCTAAGTTTGGTTTATTTGTATGTAATTATCAGGACAAGAAAAAGCCTTAAGGAAAGGATACAGTCTGACTACAGACTCAGAATATCTCAAAGGCAGCCATCCCAAACAAACTGCTTAAAGTAAACAAGAAAAAATACATAATCAAGAGTTATAAGTAATAAGAACTACTACAGCAGATATTGTGAAAACAAAGGTAGCCTGTAAGTCAGGGTATCCAAGCCAATGGGGCCACCAAAGAAACTAACCTGAGCATTAAATATATGAAAGTACCGTTTTTCATTAGACCTACAGTTAAAGCTTATCACCTTGCAAACAAGAAAAAAAGGAAATCCATATGTGAATGAAGCTGAATTACCTCCTGAGTGATGTACCCACAAAGTATAGCCCTGGGGCAATCCAAAAGAACACTGCAAATAGCTGAAGCTCCAACACAAATAAGCCCTTTACATGTTACATACAGCCATCAACTACAATGAAACACTGCTGAACAAACCTTTGACACTCCTGACTGCTGTCAGGGCAATTGCGTGTTAAGCCATGGCATAACAGATCCTTTTAAAAAGAAGCTGTTTATATTTTCCTGCTAAGGTATTGTACTATGATGGTAAAAATAACCCATGCAAAGGTGCCTATGTGCCAAAATCCATTCCATGTTTTCCTTAATTATATTAGTAGGTCTACTAAAAGATACTACCTCTTTTCACATACCCAGCCTTCCTTTCTCTGCCTACAGATTCCAAGTTTCATGGGATCCCTTTGATCACATCTCGTATCTCAGGGCACTGTAACCCAATGCCTGCTTTTTATATTTTGACTTGACTGCAGAGAAAATAACATTAATTCCCAGGAAGAGCAGCATTGACTATTCAAAGGAGCCAGCTCAAATGCAAATTGCCACAGGACCTTTGGGATGGAGTGAGCCTAGCAGAGAAGAAAATCAGGAAAAAAACCTGTGCATCATGAACTTTTCCACCTGAAAAGGTGTTTCTGATGGTCATTAATTACCTGACCAGCATAATCTATTAAAAACCAGGATAGGCAACTTAAAGCATAATCAGTGCACCTGCATGCACATTCAGAGATGACTATCTGAAAAAATACTTCTCAAACTGTGGTCTCTACAGTCTGTTTTTAGTTTTCCTCTCTCACTACATTCAAAGCAGATGGCAAGAACAAAAAAAAGTAACTGGAAATGAGCAATAGTGAGCTTTACACATGGTGCTTTTCTGATACACAAGAACCTAAATAATCAAGATGCAAAGCTGTATTTGAGTTATAGCTTTAATTCATACTTCTCCCTGGTCATTTATTAGGTGTCTTCCTACTCGGGCACAGAAGCAGATTTCATTAAGTTGTATAATCCCGGAAAATACAAGATTTTTATGAAAATATGTGCATGTTGAATCTCATTTGAAGTTTTGCTGCATCCAGCTGTATTGAACTAGCTGAGCACAAGATTTTGAGCATCCAGGGCCAGAGAATAGATTAAATTTTGTAGAGTTTATTTTTAAGGTTTTAAACTGTGAAGGTACAAAAGACATTGCTATCTAAAATTAAAATAAATCTAGCATAAAACCTCTGAAAGTTAAAAGTATGATCACTGCCTGGCAGACTTATAACACGTTTTCCAATTGCAGCAACTACACACTGCTAACGTGGCTTTACTTTCTTGCCCATTTCTTTTAAGTGGTATGTTCTCTGTTACTTGGTTTATTAAGCCAAGCTATCTTCCATTTAAAGCTAAAAAATAGTAACAGTTGGCCAATGCTTGGACTTCTCTAGGCAAAGACAGCAATTCGCTATGTAAGGATAAGGATACGCTGCAGTCAGAGCTGTTGGAGGGGCCTCTGCATCCTGACGTCCAAGTACAACTGCTGTAGGTGGGCCTCAAAGGATGCAAGAAAGCTGCCTGTGGGGGCCAGGGGCCTGGCAGTAGCTGTTAAAATCAGACCAAATCTCTATTCCCCAAGGCAAACAGCAAAATAGTGAAACCGCCAAAGAGGACTCATTCCTGCTCGGTTTGTGACCTCTGCAAAAAAAGCAACAAATTCCACTTCTCCTTTCAAATTAAACATCTACTCGTTATTGCCAAGGAATATGTTTTAATAATCTGTGGTGTTCAATGTTTGATAAACATCAGAAATCTCTTTGCTGCTGTTACATGATACCTGACATACATTTTCCCCCCACTCATAGCTTTGCATATTTGTGTCAACATTACATAAAACATACTGGACTTCTTTAATGTACAGGTTGGGGTTTCCTTGCAAATACATCTAAAAGAAGCTGTTCAAGTCCAAAAACCACTATTTTTTTAATTGGCTTTTTGTACTAATGACATTCCAGTACATTCCACTTCAAAACCCTACATTATTGTTTTTACTTTCAGTAAAAAAATAAAGAGAAAGCTTTCACCTTTAGATGTCTAGAATGATTTGAGTGAGAAAATATAAGGGGAAAAAAACAAATCATTTTGAGTTTGCTGCAAATGCAATTTTTTACTGACAATCATAATATCTGTGCAAAAAGATGCAAAGTAAATCAGTGACCATTCTTAACTTTAACCATGTATATTGTAACTGCCTAAATTACTAAATACCACAATGCTCAATCCATACATCTGCTGTTTGTTTCTTAGATTTGAAAACATACATTTTGTGTCTAGGTAGCATGACCATAACTGTCAGTCATCTTGAGTACCTCCAGTTTTGGGGTTTTTTTAATGGTAAATATTCAAAGCAAGATGAGTTACCCAATAGTCTGGCAGCAATTTCTTTTCCATCCCTTTTCAACCATCAGTAAAGCATTCCCTAGATATATTTCAGGAACTGGCACAATTGTTTATGAAGTTATGGTAGCTGCAAACCTAGATGGACTATGCAGAATAGCCAACTTAAATTACTGCTGTTCATTATGTCTACCGAGGTCATGCAAGTATGTTTTTGAACGGCCATTTGGAAAGGAGGATTCATGGATCATATCTAGCTGCCAGAGTCATTTGCAGTTGTAAAGACTAAGATTTTAGGAGGAATAAAAACTAGTACAATAGTATACTGTATTTAAGTACAATAGTATACTGTATTTAAGAAGTAGAATTTCCTTAAATTAATGGGTATTAAATCAAGAATTAAAGCAAGAGGGAAAAAAAAAAAGGAACTCCTCTTTAAGACAGTGTATTCCTATTGCAAGTCTTTCTCCCAGCTGTTCCACAATGTCTTGGTTCTGGCTCCTCTGGGCAGCAGAACAGAGGACAGGAAAGGATCTCTCCTGCAACCAGACAGTCCTGTTGTGTCAGTTCTCTGTTGACACACTAGAGCTGTATTTGAGGCTTACTTGTGCAACATCCTCTCTTCCCTAGGAATGCACAAAGCATTTGTAGGAAGAGGAACAGGCAGGTAGGTAGGAAGAGGAAAACATGCATCACACCAAATCTTTAGGAACAGGAACTAAGGAGTGGGAATGGCAGAAATACCTTGTTACACCTGTTGGCAGAGAAAGGGGAAACAAATCAGCTATCACTGATGATTTATTCCTAAAACTTCAGTTTACATCCTACCCTCTGTCCTAACCAGCCTTGAGATCATCTTTTGTTTGTAGAGGAAAACAGCCAACCGTGCTTATAATTCAGCTTACCTAGGTATAACTAGCGGCTCCTGCTCAGAACAGTCACAAGTAAGGTTAGCAGAGATGTTCATGCACCCTCAAACTACATGCTTCCAAGTCCTCATCTGCTACTTCTGAAAACCTTTGCAACTCAAAGCCATATTTTATGGATCAAAGTAAAACTTAGCTGGTAAGAGTGTATAAAGGAAAGGGATAAATTTAAAGCAAATATGATATTTCCCTTTCCTCAACAGAGGGACAGGACTCAGAGTTCAGTTGGTTGATCAGAGAAAGGTACATCTAGATGGCAGAACCAGTACAGTCCAGCAAGATTTTAGGCCAGGCTTCATGGGCCATGAAAGCGGCTGTACTGGCTTCCAGAGCCAACAAGAAGCCGCCAGCAATTCAGCTGATTTAAAGCACTGCAGAGCCCCAGTTCCCAGCCAGCTCACATGTCTCCAAACCACTCCCGCAGGCGCAGATTTCTGGAGAATGCAAATGTTACACATGGCTACCCAAAATCAGCTCAAAGCCAGCGAGACATATTGGCTTTGGCAAGCACCTCTACACCACCCTTCCTAGGAAGTGAGGAATATTCATCAGACACAGCACTGCCTTGCTTGAATGCATGGACTCACCTGAAGCTCAGCACTGTGCAGAAGCTAATCAGCCCTTAAATCTGGAGACCTTACTAAGAGCTACCTGGGGTTTACAAGGTCAACCAATGCAGCCCCATCCAAATACAGGGGCTACAGAGCTATGCAACCACCTTAGGTGATGCAGGAACACTTGCAAAACTGCAGCACAGGGAGCCCAGCCACCTGGGAGGTACCAGACCCTGGGCACACCTGCCCTTTTACCTGTGCATGGACATGGCAGCCCCAGGAGTCAGCTAGCACATGAGCAGCGCCCAGTTTCTGGGGCTTTTTGGCTACCTGAACATCCCTAAATGTGCCATGCTGTACTGCTAAGCTGGTCTCATGCCATTGGGTCACTTGTCCCTGACAAGGAAAGGCACTGTAGTCAAGCTGCCCTCCTGCAAGAGCCGTCCTGTGGCTGTGCTGAGCCAGAGTGACAGGGATTGCTGCCAAACCCCAGCTGGCTGTGCAGTAAATTGCCCACACCCACAACATGAAGGTTATCCAGAGTTTTCCATTCTCTGTCATATTCCAAACTCCACCTTCCATTATCCTGAATAGAGCACTTAACTGTTTTTCCTCTTATTTACTTCCCATCCGCTTCCTAACCTCAGTCTGGCACTTTTATTCCTCCAAATTGTATTGTAAAGTTATAAAGGACAAGAATATTTGTACACTGTTAAACAAAGAGAATAAATCATACTGGAATCCGTGATGGAGAATACTGACCACAGTCTTTGAAGTTCTTGGTCTGCAGTTTGTTTACATAATAGTTTGCATGCAGGCTTAAGTGCTGGATTTCTAATATCACTCATCAAATTTCAGCCAAAAAAAATGGAATAAGGAAGGTGAATTGCTCTTGGGTAGATAGAGTATCTGCAAGAATTTTTGGTGCAAGTACTATGAGAACACTAACAACTCAAAATTCCTCAAAAAATATGTAAAAGTCTGGAATCCAAGGAGTTTCAGTTCCCTAAGATCATATTTTAGAAAGTAAATTTTAATCAGGATTGGGTGGCTCAAGAGATTGGGTAATAGTATTTAAAAAAGCAAGTGATTAATCTCTGATCAACCAAAGGGTAAGGACTAAAGAGCATTTAAGGTCTCAAACACCTCTGGGAACTAGCCAACTTAGTCTAATACAGTGGGTGCTGACTCTAGGCAGATTTTTGGATTTTGTATTTTCTCATGCACAGTCCTCATGCTTATGAGTAGCCTCTTCTAAATTTCACTAGAACTACTCCATTATCCTCCCCAAGATTCTGCATTTCAGTTCTGCCTAGGAAGAGCCATCAGCAGTTAGATCCCGGGTTTGCTGATAACACTATGCTGACAAATGACCTATTTCTCTGCTTCCTTTCTAACCACATCTATGTGTCCTTTCTTCATTACAAACTCGTGAAGGCAGACACTCACACCAGTAAGCTCGATACTTATTTTGCAGGAGAACAGATTTTGATCGTTGTTGACTGTATCATTCAAAGATCTAAGATGCTCAGAAGCAGAGACCAGGCATATCTGAAGATATAGCTCCTAAACTCCCTTTAATCATAATATTGGATTGACTTTTGCTCTTTTTGTTATTTTAGACAGGAGTAAAAGAACAAGCCACAACTAGTGTGATATTGCTGAAGATAAGTATCATCCATTTTAATATCATTCTGCTAATACCTTGGTTACTCAAATTTTTGTTTGACTGCAACACTTATCCAAGAGGATGTAATTATCTTGCTTCTTCCTTGTCTAAAATTCTGGTCCACTGACATTTTGGGTTCCACCCAGCCACTATTCAGCACTGTAAAAATAAAATACAGGCATGCACACTAAGAAAGAAGACTAAGGCAGCTGGGCTCTGCTTCTCAAAAAACCCAGAACAAAAAAAGCGAGTCTCCTATGACAATCTTCATGCCATTGTTTCTTTTTTACGTAAGGCAGTTACTAGACTTTAGCAACAAATTTCATGTGCTCTTTTGGTGCACATTTATTTATTTATTTACTTACCTCTCTTTGTCTCTTTCTAGGCTTTTATAAAAGCTCTGACAGTGCTCTCTGGGGACCATTCCGTTTACCAGTTTGCAACTAGTTTTGCCAATAATTGATGCAATTCCTCCATTTGTTCATAATTTGGTTTGTGAAATGTCAGACTATACCTTGTTTCCAATACATAGTATAAAGCCTGTAGTAGTAGGGTTTTTTTGAAATTTGCTTGTATTTTCTTTGAAAATAAACAGCACAGCAAAACAGCCTGTCTGATGTACATGGCATTCTCAGGATATTTCAAGTTATGCTTTTCAAACAGTTGTTATGGCTTAAGAAGCAACTACTGCCTGACCTCTTTAGGGGTAACAGGAGGAACTTAATGAAAGAAAACATCCGAGAATTGTACAAAAGGAAAGGGTTTTTTCTACTTCTGCATATGTCAAGTAAAACTGTATACATTATTTTTCTAGATCAGAAGTTGAGCGATTTTATTAGCTTGTGCTACTGACCCATGCAGACGGTTTTCTGGCACAATTTTCACAACTTGTTTACAGTATCACCTCAGTTATCCAGAACTTCTTGTTATCCCAACAAGGGTCAAATTCCTTACATGTATTAATTACACTGAAAATTGCCCTGGATTACTTCAAACCTCAAATAACTGAACCTATTCACCATCCTCCCTTTTAAATAACAGTGGACATAGTGTATAGTGGTGTTAATACTTTGTGGTTGATCCCTGTAACTTCAGAAATCAATACATAAACGTCATACTTCTTATCTAGCAGGCCTGTCAGCTCTGGGCAGAAAACCAGGACCAAGAGGGAGAGAGTGTTTATAGCATCATCCTACTCACTGCCATGGGCTGCAGGGCAGGAGGACATAGGAGGTGGGAAGGACAGGAAGGTGAAAACCAAAAACCACCGACCAGCATTCCTGATCCACGCACTGCTGGCCAAGGAAACAGAGTTGCTTCACAGTTCAGCCCTCCTTAGTTGACGAAACGACCTTGGATCCCCCCCATAGTCAGTCAAAGACTCACTGCTGCCTGCATGGTTAAGTACGTATCCCACTGATGAGCTTTTACAGTTGTGGCTACTGGGCTCTGTCTCCTTGTGCCCATCACCAGGCAATCAGGCCTGCAGTTCCTCTCTGAAGGTGATCACCAAGCAGCTTCACAGAAACTTCTACAACTGCGTGATTGGAGTTTGAATGCAGAGATGGGGATGCAAAGACCTATTGGCAGGTCATGCATTCAGCCAGTGCCAGGCATTAGCTTTAAGATCCCTAATGCCGTTGCTAGGCAGGAGTGGTAAAGTTAGGATTGGTTTTGGAAAAAACAGCAAGCCTCTTCCAACCAAACCAGAAATGGTATTCAAAGGACAACAGCAATGAGGCAGCTCTTGTTAAGAGAAGGTATTAGAAACATCCAGGAATGCCTGGAAACACCCAAGGGATTTGTTGGCAGTGCAGCCAAGCTACACAGCACCCAACCAACCCAACAGTTATAAAAGGCAAGAAGCAAGGATACCAGCAGCCCAAGCTACCAGTTTGTTGCCCCACAACAGGTGCAAGGGGTGAGATTCACATCTGGCACTCAGTCCAGTGTGCCTCCCAACACATGGGTACAGTTTTGCAACACTCCAAGTTGAGTAACATCTCTCTAGCTGTTGCAGTAAAAGGAGAGCAAATAACACCAATGTTACCACTAAAATGGAAAAGAAAGGGAAAGAGGGGAAAAAGCCTAATGTTTACCATTGGCCTTATGGGGAAACATAAGGTTGGTTCTAAATTGTGCATAAGAACCAGAACAATTCAAAGAGAAAAGCCGATGTGATGAAGCATACAGAATGGACTGAAAAAAGTGGAGTTGAACTCAGTACACACTTGGATGCATGCACGCATTTAGCAAGTTCAATACTCTCCCCTTACTGAAAAGCCTGAAAAGAAAACCCCTTTCACACATCATGCCGCAATAAATCAGCAGGACTATTGCCCTAAACAGAAACAGACATTTGCCACCTAAGTAACAGTGCTTCCCGCATGAAGATGAGGAGGCAGAAGCAAACAAAGACGTGGCATTAGCAAGGACTTTGACAGAAGGACACCACTTAAAATAGCTGAGGACTGCCTCTGTACTTTAGTATTAATTTTCTGGAGTGTTAGTTATATTGCTTGTCCAGAAATGAATCTGTAATTCTCCTACTAAGCTGTGGGACAGATTTCCACATAGTATCACCAGGCTATTCAGCTTTCAAAAAGTTAATAGTTAATGCCCTTGATGTCCCTCAGTCAGATGGTTCAGCCTACCACCGTATTTTTGCACAAGCAATTAACTAAGCTGCTTCCTCTGCAGCATTAATTTTAACAGGTTTACAATAGTATCATTAGACCTCTGGACATTTAAGAGGAAACACATTACAATTGGAAAGTACAGTGCCAAGCAGGAAGCGAGTGGCTTTAATCCAGGAGCACTGAGGAATGCAGAAGGAAAGGAGACTTCTGTGTCAGAGATTTCAGCCTCTGTGAACTCTTGACCACAGTACCAGACTGCAGAATTTTACTGGGCTCTTAAACCAAAGAAATCACTGCGTGCGGATCTCTAAGGCATCAGTTTTGCACTAGTTTGCCTTTTTGCTTGTTTGCTTTAAGTCAGGGAAACAACCGCAATGTGATCTTTGGGGAAAGACATGTTCCATCATCTGCATTCAGCACGTACAGCCCTGTGAGCGACACGCACATCATCCGACAGAAATCCACTCGCAGTGCCCGGAAAGGTTTTCAGCATAGTAACAGTACGAACAGTTGCTAGCAGACGTAAACTGCAACAGATTTCACCGAGTTGATTCACAGCCAGGAAGGGGATTAGGGACAGCGTTCTTCTGCCACCATCTTCAGCCTCAGGACCAGGGTCATGACAGGATGTTGCTAACTCACGCTTGCCCCCTTCTCACAAAAGGAAGAGGTAATAGGAAATCTGAGCCTTCCTGGCCCATTTTGAGATGGCAGATCTACTGGTCTGATCACAATGCGGAGACTTTTGTTCCCACTCACCTCCCAGGGACTGGTCAGGTTAAGAGCTCTTTGGAAGGTACCCTCCCCTTTCACATCTCCAGCGCCACTGTTATCCAGTTATCAACATTCTCCAGACTGCATCATATGGATTTTATAGGTAGCAGTACCTGCTTCTCAGATGCTGTGAGAACACAGGGTAGCAGCAAATACAGTAAATATTATTACTCTGGTCCACCCCACTGACACTCACGTTAGCTCTTATTGTCAAATAAATACTGGCATCTTGTTATTCTCTGCAGCAGAGGCTACACATCACTGAAAAAGACAGTTGAGGATCAGAGATGGTATTTATAGTGCAGACCTACAGACTCCAACCTGTGAGAGGCTTTCCAGAATTAGGAAGTGAGAGTACTATTAAGTATCATTTTAAATACAGGCAACCTTTAAATGGGGGATTTGCGGATGAGATTGCCCAGGTCCCTGTGTCCTTCAGTTTTGGCCAATAACTTCAGGATTGCATCTAAGTTTAAACTCCGGATTGCATCTAAGTTTAAACTCCCTAGCCGCAGCTTCGCAGCTACTTTAAACTGATTGAATGACATCTCCTTCCCCAACATGGTGAGTCTCTTCCTTCCCTCCTGCCCCCACATCTGCTCATGAGGTTACATGCTGTAAGATGAAGGAGAAGGGCATTTTTCAGATGGATCTGTGGGGGACTATGGTGGGTCCGTGGATTCCCTGATGGAGGGCATGGAAACAGACATTAGCCTGGAAGATATGAAGGCCTACCCGTGAGAAAGATGGGAGTAAAGGAGTATCCGGAGATGTTAAGGATGTACCTGTGAGAGAGAAGGGAGTACAAGAGTAACATTGATGATAGCAAAATTAGCCAATGAGATGCTACTGCTGTAACTTGTAACCAATAATGAAGAGACACATTAATTGGTAAAACTGTATAAAAATGCACTTGTGGCAATAAATGGCATCTACCTCTTTCATCCTGGAAGAACTTGGTCTATGTTATTTGTCCGTCTCAACCACGACAGGATCAGTGGCCAGCTCCAGCTGGTGGGGTAGTGCTGGCATGGTAGAAGGTATAGGAAAGTCATATTTAGAACAGCTGACGCAACCATAGCCTCAGGTCTAGTTTTTCTTGTTAAGAACAAAAGCAGAAAATACAGCTGATACTTCTTTCAGCCACAAGATGTGGATATTCGTAGCTCACCACACATGCTCATGTGCAGCACGCCAGCTCAGTGCTTCTTTTTATATCCTCTTTGGCAAACCAATAAATAAATTCTGCAAGAGAAATCACCCAAAGTTTGCAAGTTCCTAGATATTACTCTGACAGTGCCACATTCATCACAGGGCACAGTCAACACATTTGCAGACTTAGGGCATCCAACTCCTCCACTGACAGTTCCTGAAAATGGTACACATGTCCAGAGTACATGACATTTGCCTAACTATTAAGAGAAGTCATAAGCTTCAACAGCGGGATTTGTCCTGAAGAGTTTAAGTCATTCAGCTCAGGAGGCTCTTCGTTTCTAAGACAACACCTCGAGGAAGGCACTGGATTCTTCAGTTCATTTAGTGCCACCCTCAGCTACAGAGTGAATGGCATTTTGTTAAATTATCATTTTTTTTCTGATACTTACAGATTATTAAAGGGTTTGTTCTTCTAAAGCTTACCATTTCTGAAATACTCACTTGACCAGAGTCAGTAAACCAACATAATGCAAGTCATGGCTGAACTTGCAAAAGGGCACTTTAGGATCTGAAAACAAATCTAAAAATTAATCCACTGGGCAACCTGCATTTTCCACGGGTACCAAATAAGCTCCTCCTGGAAGCCAGCTGCCCTCTCCAACCCGAGGAAAGACTCTGTCATTTATAGTAAAGGTTAATGCCATGATAAGGGCAAGTTCATGTTTCAGCTGCCTAGCATTAGAGCTTCATCAGCAGCAATGTTTTTCTTTTTGCCGTTTTCAAATGTTATCCCTGGAATCCTTCACTTTATTAAAACTCCTGTGTCCAGAAATAGAAGTAAACAATCATTACACTAAGCCTTTATTTATTCAGTTTTATAAATAACATTTTTGTAAAGTCACTTGACAGCCCCCAAACAGGTAGACTCTTTGTTTTTAATCAAGCACCTTTTTTAGTAGAGCATGGTAGCTGGCTTTCCCTTCTCAATGCTGCACGATAAAACCATGTAAAACAAAACAAAAACAATCCTCTGCAGTGACCATACTCTCTTGGTTTTAACACAGAAAAGGTTCTCCTTACCTCTAAATGTGTATATTAACATTTAAATTATTCAATGTGAATAAAGATGATTATAAACCTATTGATTAGAGCTATGGTTGAAGACTCAAGTTGCAGGAGCAGTCTAAAAACAGACTGTGAATGACACAGGAATGCCTGTGATATTTTTGTAAGGGTTATTTATTATTTGTATTAACATACTGTCTAGGAGTCCTGGCCACAGAGCAGGACTCATGGGGTGAGGTGTTAGACAAAAACAGACTAGCAGATGAGCCTTGCCACAGAGAGCTTACACATATTATTAGCATTTGGCCAAATCAAGTCATGACATTCTCAGCAGCAGAGCTCAGCAGGCTCCGGGCATGGCTTTAGCTGACTGAAACTGCTGCACTTTTGAATCCTGACCAGTTTGGTTTGGGAATGGGCCTCAACAACATGACAAAGTTTGCATCTGTCCACGGCAGCTACAGTTCATAGCTCTTCTTCACGTGTGTCCAACAAACATTTACCCATCTTGGTTGGCACCACCCTGACCCAACAAGGAAACTGTTTAGGGTGTTCTGGATGCTAAATGAGAGACTTTGGCTTATAACGAGGGACAAATTCCTGGACACTGGCAGTAAGGGACAGTAGCCTTAGCATAACGAGTAGTGGTCCCTGCCAACAAACACCTTAGTTTATCGAGTGCGCTGTAAGCGCTGCAGCCAAGGAAGCATCCAAAAGAAGAAAGGCCTTGAAGATGAGCAGTGAGGTTGGCCTACAGAAGCCTGGTTGAGTGCTGGCTGGGACCAGAGGTACAGCAGCCACACAGAAGCCTGGGAGGGATTAGCAGCAGCCAATGCAGAAGAGAACGAGGTGTCACTCACTCCAAGTTTCACCTCCAGCCATTACAAACGCAATCCTTCAGCTGGTAGCTGAGGACAAAAGGGACTGTCATGGATGTTAAGGACAGCTCAGGAGCCAGAGTGGGTTTATTAACATGAAGACTACTAAGAGCTGGCTGGGTTCACTCCTCTGAGGGTATGCTTTATAGCTAAATGCAACAAATAAATAAGGTGGGGTCATTTACCTCCCTTTTGTTTTTTTCTTGACAGTTCAGGTCTTTTATTAATTTCCTATTATTTCAGCCTCTCTGACACCCATATATCAGGATAAAGTTCAAACCTGGAAGCCCAGACAACACAGGCTGAACCCAAATGAAGCAGCGGAATATGTCTCCGGCACATATGCCGGATGTCAGATCGATGATTAGTTTCCAGCATCGAAAGTATGAGGGTTTTGGAGCCAAACCCAACACCAGAGCAAGCACATTTTAACCAATAAAATACTAAATGAGATGCCAGCATTGTGTTATGCATTTGACTCTCTAGTTTTTCTCTAAATGGGAGGAGAGCACTGCTTTCTGGACAGCATTTGCATGGTTAATTGGAAGCAATAAAACCCTTCAATCCAGTCTAAAAAAGAAACAGCTGAATTTCAGTGTATGGTTTTAGGTTTTATTGGTTTGCATCTCATTTTTTCCTCATCAATGCTGCTTCCTCTGTGCTTCCTGCCAAATTTGAATGGATGGCTGTTTTCCTCCTCTGCCATGAATTAACTACAGCATCACTGTAGATTGTTCCACATAGACTCTGTTTACAAACAGCCTGGTTAAGAAACACCTGTTAGCTTACTTTTGTATTCTTCCTGAAACTTAGAAATGTTTGCAAGTACACCATATGGCTAAATTCACTGAGCAGGAATTTTATAACGTAGCTCTGTCCAGCTCAGATGACACCAAAACAAATGGGCAGAAAAATCTAAATGAAATGTGAATTTGAAGCAGAGTCTAGAAAGCTTGGGCAATTAAAGAAATCATAAAATAAATCAAATAACACAAGCATACAAGGCCACAATACAAACAACTTTTGTTTGTATTTTCAGGTTCATAACGGCATGAAGAATTTGCTGAACTTAGAAACACAAACTCCTGAAAGCTAACACAACACTGCAATTTCTCTGGGACATCATATGACATAAACACTAGAATTTCTGCAATAGTACAACGTAAGAGCAAATTATCACCACCAGCAGACAGGTAGCTATTCTTAATAAGGTTCATAGCAGGTTTCCAGAGAACACTTTGCCAAGAGAAACTTCCTAGGAAAATAATAACAGAAAAAAACTACCTTGTTTTCAAAGCAACAAGCAGCACGTTACAGTTCTATTCATCTTGGTGCATTAACCATGCAATCAGCTGACTTTTGCAGAGCTATATTTTCCATCACCAAATCATGTAAATGTCACAAAGTTGAGGACTGTACATAAGCTGAAAACTGGATGTCACAGTAAACAGATTTTTATTCAGTAGTGCCGAAACATGAGCCAAGATACAAGGTAAAGTTCAGCTTTCCAACTTTGTCTTGACTACTTCCTACTATTATATGTGAGATTCTTTCACACAGCCTCTGAAGTAAGTGTCTGAGCTCCTGTGGGGATTGTTCAAGGAACTGAAGTAATGCTACAAACTCTCTTAAACCCTGTCAAACAAAAGATAAGGCAGAAACCTTTTATTTTCACACAGAGTGACATTATTCGGTGACAGGAAGCAAAAACTAGAAATTTTTGTAAGGGAAAAAGATAGTCAACATACAGAGGTTAGCATTACAGAACAAAGCTTATCTATGACGATGTTGGAATTTCTTTATTTCTATAGAACCAAATACATAATAAAGCACAGTTGTACAAAATTGCAATTAGTAGAAACTGTAAAAACTATTTGTGCCTACTATGAGCGTCATACAAAATGAAAGCAACCAACAGCAACTCACTGAAAAAATTGCTAGTTTTGTAAAAATTGTTTATACATTAATGATAATAATTGTATCCTAACACACTATCTTTGTAAGACTTCCACAGCTTCACGTGGTCTTCTAATTAATAACTCAACCAAAATACTTTTCCAGCCTTGCACAATTAAATACATGGAATGATGCTTCTGGAAAGCTGACAGTCTTAAAGATGCTCAGTATCAATTATTCACACGAGAAAATTCCTTCCGACAACACAGCTCTTTGAACAAAGCCTGTTATTCCTACCTAGGTTTAATATGTTATTTGGATGTTTTGTGAACTTGCTTTTTGGAGGGAGCATTAACTTTCTGGATTAATGAACGCTGAACAGGAATGAGAAAGCATTTCATCAAATTTAATAGTTACTGTATGTCTGAATACCAAACTGTTGGTCCCACATTTTATTTCATTAAAGCAATGTATCATTTGCTCTGTGATAACAGAAGCAGTCGGCACTTCTGAAGATCAAAGCAAACTGCAAACAAGCCTGTCAAGCTGAACATATGTAATTCTATATGTAATGCTGCACACAATCCACATTCCGACTTAGATTTGCAAGTAGACTAAGGTCATCTTTGTGTATTTATATGGCCTGTGCTTAGTATGGTAGTGTGCAGATCCTTGAGTCCTTACTTTAGCACTATAACACTATAAACAATAAATATTGCTTACAAGTGTTGTTCTGGTATACAAAAGGTCTGCAAATAAGCCATTCCCTCATAAACCACATGAGGAAGTGACTGGTAAGAATTTCAGAGTAGCTACAGATTCATCTAGCTTTAAACACCAGGAAAAGTTTGAAGAATTCAATCTGTCAGCACTAGATCAGTTATACATAATACTTCACAGCAGTGTTATGAGAAATCACTCAAACATGAAATATAGGCAAAATTTTTACACCTCATAATACTCCCAGGTGAACATCTCAGCATGTCTCTGATACAGGCTTCAAGTTTACTGTTACTTTCTTTCAATAAAGCATACTTATTCATTTGTCCTTACAATAACAAAGGAGAAAAAGAGAGTATCATCTGGAGAATTAGACTCAAGTAGACATTTTGTAGAGCTACATAATATATGACTGTTTGTGTCTCTGGAGGTTGAAGATGAAACAAAAGGCACTTTGAGTATTTCACAATTACTCACATGTTTTAGCTCCAGCTCTAAAAAATAAAACTTATTTATTGTATCTGCTAATGAACTAAATTCTTATTCTATCAGCTATTGGAGAGAAAACAACTAATTCTGTTAAAATGACTAAGTTACACTTTTCAGGCAGAAGTATCTAAGAGTTCAAGAGCATCTATCTCACAGAAGGCAGAAAAGGTACTGAAGCTTTTGCAGTATTTCTACATGTACTGAGGAAATCACACTTGCAGGGGTGAAATGGCTGGAAAGAAGTAACTGTATACTATGTCAAGCCAACCAAAGCTAAGATAATAAAGAAAAATTGGCAATAAATAAAAGAATGTCCCTCATATGCAGTCAACTCACTGGGAGGTATAACTGTTTCTGGACTATAGTGTCAATATTTATTTTTATTTCAGACACATGGACATGATACAGGTAAAAGAAAAAAGTTACACCTTGCACTCAAACATACTCCTGATGTCTGTACTTTAAAAGAATTTACATAAATATGTGTAACAGACTAGAGCACTTGATCATTTAAATTCACATGCAATACTTAAAACAGCCACTTATCCCTGTAAGTGAAAATGGCAACAACAGTCAGCAGGTGTGGAACTAGAAACCTTTGAAAGCAAGGGGACCTTTGGATGGCTTTCTTTGGAGCAATTTATTCACAGAACAGTTGATAAAAACAACCATTGGTAATGTTCAAGAAGGCAGAAGCACCAGTGAACTTTTTTAATAGCCTATATATTTATTAGGAAAAAATATTTAGAAAAGTAATTACTAAATGTAAGTAGAGCACACAGGTACAAAGGTGAAAAAAAGTCACTTTCCAACACTAAGAGGATCTGCTGTATCATTAGTAGCCTGAAAAACACTTTTTTTGTGTGTGTTTTTTTTTTAATGCCTTGAAGATATACATCTTACAAGAGAGATTTATCTCAAGGAATGAGAAAAATACAAACACATAATGATGACTCCTATGTCCCTTCTACGATAACCACCTTACCTTTGGGATTTTACATATGAATAGGAAAAAACCCCAATGTAATTCAATATCATCCTCTTAAAACAGTCATAACAAAAACTGAGTCTTTCCTGAAAGGGAGCCAAGGAAAAGAAAACTGCAATAGCATTATCTTTCGCAGCTGTTTATACCAAATATTCCTTTCAAATAAGACTGCACAGGAATAAAACTAGATGGGTTTTAGAGGCAAAAGAAAGGCACACAAGGAAACTTCAGAGAAAGCATGGTGGAGATCACAAATTAAATCCTAAAACTAGGTAGTATTCATGCAGAAATATGCCTGTCAATCTACAGGTTGAAGGATCCAGAATCAAAGGCTATGTAATTATATGATAGAACCAATTTTAAAATGAATGTAACATGGTTTCTAATACACTGAAACTTTTTAATGTGGTTTAGAAAGTTAACCTCGTCTACCAACAAGTTCTGAAACTTGCACAACTAAACTACAAGGTGAATAGTGACAGAACAGAAAGGAACCATGTATGTAAGTATATCACTAGACTAGATCAAGGATGGCCAACTTCCACATGTTCAGGGGCCCTTTCATTCCTAGCCACATCTCAAGGTAGAATCAATACAGCCATATTTCTATGTGGCTAACCCTGTTAGATCCAACACCCTACCTCCTTCCCCAGCAGCAAGCACAGGTCTGAGCCACCTTCTGAGGTGACCTCCAGAGCACCCCACGGGCTGTCAGCACCTCTGCTCTGGTCTTCCCCACTTATAACAGATTATGGCCAACTTTTACCCTGCCCTTAAAGTCAACATCAAACAGTTCCCTGGGTAGTCTCGCAATGAATATTAGCTGCAGAGTGGTATTTGGGGTAAAGAGAAAATGAGACATAATACACGAGTACATTTTTCTTTCTTTCCAAAAGAAAACTGTGGTGACAGCTTCTAATGCATGCATTCCAATCCTTCTAAAGCTAGCACCACAACTGGTAGATGACATACAGCCAAGAAGATATTCTTCCCCTATAAATATACTCTGCTTCTTGAATACTGCCCACTTCCGAAAAAAAGACTGGAAGGTCTTAAGATGACTACACCAAGAGTTCAGATTGCAGAGGGACTGTCTGAATTTAGTAGGTTAGAAGAGTTCAGGTTACAAAAATCATTGCTATCTAAAACACAGAGTCATAAAATCAAGGTGCAAAAAGGCAGGACTGAAAGATTTTTTTCTCTGTTTGACATACTCACCAAACCTGCAATGGGTGTCGGTAGTCTATTGATCTTTTTTACCAATCCTGGCTTTATTGCATTCAGCAACCTGTTATGAGAAAGGAATATTTATGAGTGTCGAGTCACACAATCCAAAATTATTAAACACTTGTCCCCAGCATATAAGGATTTCAGTATGGCTGAAAAGGAAGACGTTTCCCTTTCTCCCCTCCTGAAAACATGTGTACCCAAAGGTCCATCATTTAAATGAAAAAAACTGGGGCGAAAAATATCCACTTCACAGTACCACAACAATATTTCCCTGATACCCTAAAAGTATCTAGAACACATCAGTCTTCACAGGCTGTGGGTGAATTTTGTCACATCAGTATGCTTCCATTGCCTAGAAGCAGGTCATGCCTAAAAGGGTCTGAGGGCCGAAACCCAGAGGTCACCTGTGTATCACCATAGCTTGGGAAGAACAGTCCAGCAGTTTCTGCACTGCAGGGAAGTGAGAAAGGACATGTACTTTATAGGTGGCCTGTATATTTTTCTGCATCTGTACTTGAAATTAAATACCATCCTCGTCTATATTGTGGAGAACAGAGGTCCCCATAAAATGTAAATGTGAAAAAAATAAAAAGGGAGTCCAAAGAAACCCACCTCAGCTTGACAACATCTCTAGGCCAGTGATACCACAGTTGAATACTGTTTGGTGTCCAAAGATTAGTAAGCCCTCCTAACAATGTTCCCCATGCTATGAGAAGTACTGACATGGCTCATTGTTAGAATATTCAAAAAAAACTATGAAGCTTCTAAAAGTGTGGAATTTTAATTATAAAATCCTGTTGCAACAAACCCTGTTTCTTTACCACCCTTTGCCCAAGAGAAAACCCCTATGCCTTTTATCCCAAGGAGTAAAATTCAACCAGTTGCATCCACTGGGAAACAAATCATCAGTTCAAGACACGCACTTCAAATTCAAAATCTTTGAAGAGAAACAAAGATATCTATGATGACGTAAACCTCTCTAAAAATCAGAACACCCACCATGGAAGAGTGGAATCTCACTTTGTGCTGACACTGTCTCCATTCAAGAACTGACTCTTAGCAGACTACTGTGGTGGTAAAAATATCAATATTTAAGATTCTAGAGGTTTGGCTAAGAAGCTTATTCTAACTAAAAGAACATTCCTTTCAAGTGAAAACTAAGAGTCTGTGATTGTTTCCAACTCTTCACTTATGAGCTAAGATAATACTGGGTGTGACATTCCTATAGTCTCCTCCAAGAGCCATCTCTCCACACTGCCATGTTATTTAAGTTGATTCCTTCTTAGGACTGTGATATCAAGCTCATTAAGGAGTCCCTCCCTCCCAGAGGTCGATACCTGGCTTCGTTAACATCGAAATGATTGTTTTTCCTCACCTCTTTCTTTTTTTCCCTGAGACAGTATATAGGTTGGGTCTCTGCAATCACCTTGAGAGAACAAGAGAGCATAGGGGGAGATGCTATTCTAAATGTTCTCTACGATCATAGTTAATAAAGCATCTGTCCAACCTTTCCTAAGTTATACTTGTGTTATTACACACTTGGAGTCTCCAAATCTCCACCACCACCATAATCAGGAGTGGTAACAATCCCAATGTGAATGATATTTTTGGGAGTTGGGGGTATTTTCTTGATCTTCTTGCAGTTAAAAACTCTGTAATCTAAGCTCATACAGATTGCTGAGACTAAGACTAACTATTATGTCCTAAAAACAAACGATGAAATAATATATTTTTATATACAAACAAGTCGCTTCCCCTCCCCCAAGAAGCACAGAATGGCAAGAGCCACACATCTTACTTCCTACAATCATAATTTTATTTCATGGATGACAAATAACCACTACTTCTTTTTCCTTAAAAGGCCTTTCAGACTTGCATAGAAGTAGCCCTACGAACTATTATTTTCCATTTAGCTGCTGCAACAGACAACTTAAGATTATTTTTCTTTTTGACAGAATACTTCTTTCCAAATACTCTAGCTCTGTTGTGATTTCCATCTTCAATCTCCCTGTTCTATCTCAGGAAAAAAAATGATATATTAGCTAAAGCATCCCATTTTCTTTATTACTCAAACATGAATACATTAGGCACCATAACTAATTTTGCAGGTACAGATCAAAAGCCGTAGGCAGTAACAGAAAGTAAAATAAAGAGGTCTTAATGGAAACCTCAAATGCCAAAGCCTGCTCTAAATAAATCTTCAAAATGGCTTGTACAGGCTTCCCTGTGAAATATGGGAGAAGGATAAAATGAGAGGAAGGAAAGGAGCAGGGAATAAACAACATCTTTAGATCACCGTTTGGAGTCTGAAGAGGGAGGAAATTGAATGGGGCAAGATGGAAAAGCCTGAGGGAGAAAGGTGTCTATTATTAAAATGTTTACCTCCTGTTGGAAACATCCCTAAACAGTCTGGCACCAAAACACCCAGGACTTGCTCACTGCAGAACGTGCCAAAGGGAGATTTCTTCCAGAGCATACTGGCTGCTTCTAAATTATTGCCTCAGCTAAAACAACACTCCAAATGCCCAAATATCGACTGGCTTAAGCTTGCTCGGCCACCAACCTGGCTGAAAAACCACACTATTTATGTAGAGTGTCTCAGTGGTCACCTTCACTCACATAAGTTACCATCTGTTCCTGCTTCTCAAAAAAAAACCCACTGAATACACCTCTTCCTACACAGGTTAATATGCACAAACTAGATTTTCTGTGCTGATTTAGACTCATATAGAGAATCTGTCTTGATAAGTAAAGTTTTATGAGCACTTTCTGTTGAAATACAGGGCAAACAAAAACCTGAACCATTTTGCACTGGAGACCCAGTGCAAGGCCCTTGGCCATGGCCCAGGGAGAAGCGTGTGCAGGAGAGAAAAGCCCTCCTAACCCATGCCTGCCTCTGGCAGCCCCATGCTTTTGTACCCTGCTAACTGTAATGATCACTCACTGCCCTGAGTATCTCCCAGCTCCTACTGACCCTGTCTCATACTGACTCTTTTGTCCCAGGAAGCTGTCCTCTGTGCAGTAAAAATCATCAGGGCTCATCTTTGCAAGGGCATCGAGGGCAGCCACACTGCTCCCCCCTAATGTAAGTGTCAGAGCCCAGTCTTACCCCAAACTACCACCGGTTGAAGGGCCAGGTTTTCCCAAGTACAGATTTAGTTCAGGTTTTTGTACAGCTGTGTTCTTCAGACATAGAAAATCCTCAAGTGAATGTGCATCTTCTAAAGAGTAAACCAAAACTTTTATATCACTGTGTACCACACTCTGCTATGCCAAGGTTGGTAAGGTAACACATATATGCTCAGGGAGTGGAACTGTCAAAGCTGGAATAGAAGTGTTTTTCTTGTTTGTTTGTTGTTGTTGTTGCTGTTGTTTTGTTTGCTTGCAATTTTGATGTTGTTGTTGTTACTTTATTTTTAAGGTATTGGTACTATTTTTCATACTTCTGCATCTAGGAAAACAGACAAGGGCAAGTTCAACTAAGCAGTTCTAAGAGATAACAAAACAGGATGATTTAAAATCTTCCATTATTTTCTCCTTTTTCCTTCCCCTCCAGTAAGATACTGCTAATTTGAGGTCTGACACCACTTGATGAGGGAATAACAGTTGAAACAAAGCATAAAACTGGGACCTGCAGTACTGTTTCCAAAAGGAAAATGTAGGTACATTCCCCAAGCTTGACCTTTTTGATAGCTGGGGTTTGGTCACCAGCAGACATTTTGAAGAAAACTGGCAAAACAAGTTTAGGGGAAGACTTTAAAAATGTTTCGCTTTCAGCCAACATGTTTGTAACAGAAAATGCTTTGGAATATTAACAGCTACTTATGCAAGAAGTTAAACGACATGGGGAGGAAGGAAAAGAACAAACAGAAATATAAAGGCTATAATACTTCACTGGTGCCTGATAAAACCTGTGTTCCTCTGACATTGATCAAAAGGGACATATGGCAATGAAATCTCAAGGAAGTTTTTAACAGTAAAAGAAGCAAAGACATGATAAGAAGAAATATAGATTAAATAGTTTTTAAAATAAATGAAATAAAATATTACGAAGGCAGGAAAACCCCAACAATCTCACCAAACACCCAAGAGACAATAAGCCAAACCAGGATAAACCCAAACCCGTTCAGGCTCCGTCCACAAAACATATATGCACACACCCCACTCATTCTCAAGACACTTCAGGCTCTCAGCTGTGATTTCTGCCTGTCACCCCAGCACTTTATGCACCTGTCCTGAGTCAGGACAATCCTCTGTTCTTTACTTCTCAAAGTCCTCCTGCCATTTTCAGTCCAACATCCACACACCCATCCTCCCTTTCCCCTGCGCCAGGTGCTGGCTTGGACTCTTCACCAGCAAGCTGTTCAATGAAACACAGTAAGACACTGTGTAGAAGCTAAAACCTGACAGTTGCCTTACCTTATGGAAACAACAGGGCACGACTAAAGTGGAAAGCTGCTCCAACCGCACTCTTATAGGGAGAAGCTGGGACATTTCCTTCCCCTGATAAAAGCCAGCTCTGATGGGTATGGCAAGAATCAATTGCTCTATTCGGTGCTGTCCCCAAGGCTTGGCATTCCAGGAGATAAGGTATCTCCACAGCAGGACAGACACACTGAAATCAGTGCTAGCCACTGTGTGACTAACCTATGAGACCTTCTCGGGGTTGTTTATCACCGGTTAAGAATTTGAATAAACTTCTGCCAGGAAGAGAAGTCGTTTCAGGCAACAGCTGATAAAAGGTCTAATGAAAAGCACCAAGACAACTGCCCATGAAATTCTTGCAAGAAAGCGTCAGTTAAGAAAATATTCAGAGGATGTCTGCCAAAATCCAGCCTCCAAGAAGAGCTTGTTTTTAAGAGG
This sequence comes from Nesoenas mayeri, assembly GCF_963082525.1. Taxonomy (NCBI): domain Eukaryota; kingdom Metazoa; phylum Chordata; class Aves; order Columbiformes; family Columbidae; genus Nesoenas; species Nesoenas mayeri. The sequence continues at coordinate 52,713,033 of NC_137540.1, forward strand.
AAATGGAAGAGAAGCACTTTCAGAGAATAATCTTCAGAAATGGAAAAAAAAAAAAAGGTTGAAGTTATATGTATTCACAGATCAACCCAGGCTGAAGGGACAGGTATCCAACAGAGTTCTTCACTAAAATAACAGATCATGTTCCTAAAAAGAAAAACTGACTAATGATCTGATCTTAAAGTAAAAGGGCATTTCATATTTGAGAGTTCAGGAAATTCTATTCACAGTAAGTCGTCACAGATACATTTCTCTTCTTAAATTAAGTTTTACATATTTACATTCTAACAAGCAGTCTTTCAGCACCTGATAATTATTAGCCCAGACAGCTTCAGTATCCACGTTTTAAACTCATACTCTAGTGGCAGCTCCAAAATGCCCCCAAAATGGTTGAAAAGAAGACAAAAATCCACCACTAATCTTAAAGATGAACAAATCACATTGAAACAGCAGACAATGAAAAGTCAAAATATTTTGTTGCAAAGGAAGTGGTAAAGAAGTTTCAAAATATACAGATGTTCTTGAGGTCACAAAAATATTTTTGGGAAAACATTCTTGAGTGATTGCTAATGATGGCCCTGACATTATTTATTTAGGATCAGATGAACAAGGTGCTTTTTTAACAAGCAAGACAGAGGTGACTTTGTCCTATAAAGGGCTCATAGTCCAGTCTGATAAGTAAAAGGTGAATAAAAAAATATGCAAATGCATGGGATTGAGAAAATAAGTATGCCCAACTCAAGATAGCATGGGGCTTGCTCTGCCAAAGACTACAAATACGAGCAAGACAGAGGCTTTGCAAAACAGCTCAATAAAGGCAACAGAGACGATTGTGTAATGCCTTCACAAGCTATTTACACAGAACCTACCACCACAATGCATGACATGAAGACTGTCCCATGCACCTATAGATTTACAATTTGCACATAGTTTTACACTGAGTAGCAATGGACATGGATAATTGCCCAAAGTACATATCCAATATGATTTCTTAAACATATACTCTTGGAAAGCTGAAACCTCTCACAGGATTACCTTGCTTTGCACTCCAGCAACACTCTGTTTGAATGGGTCAGTGTTCCACGGGCTCTTGCCCTGTCAATTACCATGCTCCACTGAAAAAAACTCTACTATTTAGTCTGCTGAGATGCATTTTTTTTTTTAACATAAATACAAAGACAGGCCATTCTGAGTGTACTCAAGCATGCTCCTCGATGGCTATTGCTCCTCTTTTCATGCATACAGCTGAGCATTACAGTACATGCTACTTTTGACTCCTCACCTAAACCATACTAATAAATAGCTCTTCATTATAACACGGCAATAAAACTTAAAGATTAAAAACTCTGGATTCATATAAAACTGTTTCAGGTGTCCTCACAAGAACCTTAATCTTAATGCTTAATGAGCCTTGGGGCCTGTCTCTCTAAACTGGAGCCGTGCCAAATACATGATGCTGATAATGTTTTGGCTTTGCAATGCAGAGCCTGGAAACCACAGGAGAACACCAGTCCCTTCTCACCGCAAGGCATGGGTCACATTCAAAGTTTCAAGTATGCCTATGAAACTCAAATACCTTCTTAGTTTCCAGGAATAGGAAATTCTAGCAAAAGCCTAATTAAGCATAAGGGGCTGGGCATCCACTAACTTCTCCAGTGACACTCTGCACTGCATATTGCACAGCCAAGTGCTGAACTGATGTCAGGCCTATACTACTGACACACAAGTAAAATAACATATCTGCAAAATCCCACAATCTATAAAGATGATCAAGTATTTGTTTTCCCATACTAGGTCTCCATAAGCAGCATGGCAATTTTACGTAAGTGACATTAACTTGCAAGAAGAACTTGATTTTTAAACAGCCAAATGACTGAAAGACCATATATACAATGAAGGCTGTTCTCCATACCTAACGGTACCGCTGACTCAGAAGACAAAGTTTTACTATTCCATAGCATTACACTTGCACTGATCTGGCGCATATCCAGCCCTTGCTGAAAACAGCATTCATGTCAGCCCAAAGCTTGGTCAGATGCACTATAACCATGATGCAAGCCCAAAGAAACTCTGCTGTCTGAGAAAAAGCAGCTCATTCATCACCAGGGACAGGAAGAACACAAGCCAAGGAGATTTCTTATTTATAGATGAAAATTATTCTCATGACAGAGTAAACGATAAATCCCATTAAGTAATTCTTGATCACAACCACTTTCAGCTCACTCAGCTTTACAGTAACACTTCACTTTTTTCTTTAAATACTATTAAAAAAAAAAATAACATTGTATATGACTAACTCACTTTTTAAAAAAATTTAAAACATAAAAATCTTTCTTGCACTTTTTAAGAGAATATATTGCTAACATGCACATCTGAAGGGAACTGCCTTTCCTAGATATTGTCCTACATGAGAAAAAGTATAAAACTTTTTCCTTAATTCACTGTACATATCCAGTTTTACCAAGATTACTTAAAAGCAGTAAATACCTTCATATTTGCTCCTTCAAAAACTAAATAAAAAGTTACAGTCAAAGAATCCTGGTTTCAAACAATTAGCATTGTTCCTGCACATCCTACTAGGTTAACACTATGTGCCAATATACAAAATAAGTATCTCTAAGAAACAAAGAAACGTTTGGGAAAATGCTCATAAATTGATATCCAGAATTGTATATGCAAGTGACACCCACATTTAATCACAAACAGTTATTCCTCTGTCACTTTGATATGTTTATGCTGTGGTTTCTGAAGGTATGCAGTTAAATATTTGTTAGAACTTTCATGCTTGAGAAAAACTGAAGATTTATTATACCTGCATTTACTGCTATAAATTGATTTACATGCATTCATAAAACAGACATGCAGCTATGATGTTCTACATACAGGACCCAAGGTATTACACACAATTATGATGCTGTTGGACTCCACTGCAAAGCCAAATCAATTCTGCTGATATTTTGCTGTAGAAGAGGAACACCTAAGCATTGCAACAACCAGATCTAATTTATTCCTGATTAATCCTCTCGCTTCTTATGATATCTAGGTCAAACCTCAATGTTAAAGCCATGTAACTAGGAGAAATTAAAAAAAAATTTACAAAAACGGAAAAAAAAAACCCAAAACATGCGCTAGAGTGGAAATTGGGGATTTCTAGTGATATTTCCTACTGCTGGTGTCGTATTCCTGCCTCACAAAGCTTTCCACCACATTCCCAGGAGGGCACATCATTTGCCCACCGCAGAAGTGTAGCCAGGAAACTCCTCAGTCTTTGCATATGCGAATTTAATACACAAAGCAAGAACAGAGCGAGAATTGTCTCCGCCTAGCTATGATGTCCCTTGCTGAAATCACCATCTGCACTGATGTCAGACAGCTACGCTGAGAAGCCAAGAACTCCTTTCAGACAAACAGAAGTTGTAGTCACTGGCCTCTTAGCACAGCTGGGCGAACAATTAGAGCCGGCACCGTCAGGGCAACTGAACAAGCACGCTTTCAATAGCCAGCAAAAGGAAGGGCTTGTGTTACTCTCATCTGTCAACTTGCCACTTTATAGCATCCTGCATTGTTTAAATATGCTCCTCAGCTCCCGAGTTGAGTGCAGCAAGCTATAAAAGCATGGTAATGAGGCCAGACCTAGATGCCAGCCACAGGGTGAGCACCAGTAGAGAGGCAGCATGAGGTGCAGGGCAGGGGCAGCTCTGCTGGTCAGGCTGGTGGTCCATAACACGTCCTCCCAAGACTCCAAGCTTTTGGCATTTCACAGTTGGATTAGTTTTCATTTATTAAAATATGTGGATAGTTGCTAGCCCTGTGTAATAATTTATAACCTGTGTAGTGATGTCTGCTTGAATTTACAGGATGCCTAGGCCATAGGCATTGACACCAAGTTAAGACTGGCACTGCTGCACCTAAAGCTCCAACAATTCTGCTTTAGACATAGGAAAAGATAGCCGCCATGCCATTTTGCTCATGGCTTGTCTGACTGTTTGAGGAGTGGACTGAAGCATGGTGGTTACTGCCTATCCCCTCCCTTCTGCAAAATGCCTGCAAAGTCCGAGGGAAGCTCGAGATATGTTTGAGAGACTCAGGGCATACTGGCTCCATCCCTGTTATTGACATCAGTTTCCAGTCCTCTAGCTGCTGGGATCCCTCAGCACCCAAGTTTACTTTCAGTCCTCATTGCAGAAATACAACAGGCAAGGAAAACACTGAAACATCCATGTGGAAGTAAGCACCACTCCATGCTCACATGGACGTCACTGCACAAGTGTCTGGCTATGTGTTGCCAGTTAATGACCTTAGCAGCGAGTACTGTCCTGTGGAGGTAAACTGAGGTATGTTTAGCTTCTCTGTAAAATTTGAACAAATCAGATAAACCGAACCAAAGGCAATTAATTCTTCCATCTTCAGAAAGTTAAGGGAGCAATATTTTCTCTCTTCAGTAGCTTATCAGGGACTCTGAGTTTGGATTGTCATCTACTTGTTGAGGTCAGCTTTGATGACAGCACAACAGATCGGAAAGAGGTTGAGAGAGATGTTACATACTGCTAGATTTGTTCATGATGTGCCCAGGTAAGTCCCTGATAAACCAGAAAACTCCTTTCTACAGAGACAATATTGCCTGTGGCAGCTTCACTCGCACTTCTCCATGGAGCAAAAGATAAAAAATTGACTACCAGTGCTTCATCCACTGAAACCTGTACTTTTTGAAGATACGTTAAGAGCTCTCAGTGTTACACCCCAAATTTCTGTTGAGTTCTTTATTTTACAGTGGACTCAGAACCAGTGAGGAGCACACTTTTATTGTTAGCCTCATAATTTGTTCATCATCAGAAAGCCAAAATTGAAGGCCACATTGGTAGCTCTCTAATTAATGCTCTGTAGCCTACGGTTTTATCCACTAGCCGCAGCTCCCAGGAACGGGATGCAATACAAACATCACGGTCTCTCACATTTGAGGTTGCAGAGACAGATCGCTTCAGATTGGTTTGCACAGATCAGGTGGTCAACAAAGACAAGCAATTTGCCAAACATCACAGAGCAATTTAGTAGCACAACCTGCTTTTATTGAAGCTCACAGCCTCTTAAGAAATAGATATTTAGGCATTTCATTAGCAAAACATTAGTTAGTTAGGCTGTACTTCTTTAAGATTTACAGCACTTAAATCAGACTACCTCTGCTTACTTGCAGATAAGATTACAATCTAATCTTGAAACACACATCTCTTATTTTTCATGCAACACAATTCCAGCTTAACATTTAAAGAGCACTGTGAAATGATTCAGCACACAGTACTTCCCCTGAACACAGAGAGGAGAGAGATCTTGTGCAAGAAGCAACACCCTTCAATACAAAGAGGTAAACTACATACTCCTTCCGAGTTACACAACTTTTGATCAACAACTACCTCCCTTCTCCCAAAGCAACTCCTCAGCAAAGACACGCAACTCCAATCAAACCAGATCATATCATTTCCTTTGTGTTTTTTTCCCCTTCAACAGCTAAAGTTCAAGCTGTCTGATTAATGACACCAGTGAGATATACAACAGTATTTATACAGGTAGGTTTTAAATCTATTGTAAGCTACCTGGAGCTGAGTTACAGGATATCACTTCACCTCTACTGCTGAAAACAGTTTTCCAGGTTTCAGTAGCTTTCATAGTAAAAAACTTAATCAATAGCTGCAATGGTCCTGCTAAACATCTCAGGAGATCTCATTTATAAATTTCAATATGCATTCAGTTCTGCACAAGCTTCATCCTTCTGATGTGCAAGACAGCTTTTACCAACTTCAGTGACAACCCTGCATGCCAGGGAACGAAATCAGTCCATACAGGTGATTCAGATCCAAACTCTTGACATCCTGCATGGGAATTTCTAAGAACTACGGGCATTAGGGCACACTTCCGAATTGCTCTTAAAATCACCAGCTTTGGCATCTAACCCCACAATATGCTTTTGGAAGACTCTGCCTAAAAACAAGCTATTAAAACGAGAGACAAATGTGCAAAAGTTAACTTGCATCTCTTGTTCAAAAACTACGGAACACATCATTCAAATACACCTTTAGGTAAAATTTACAGGACGCCTAACCTTTCCAGAAACTATAAAAGCAGCTGAGTATTGATGGTATTCAGATGGCTAACTCTTGACAGTGCTTGGACCTGGAGTTGGTCCAAAATGTTTTAGTGTAGCAGAGACGTCTGCAGGCAGGTGTGGAACACCATTTGCCAATCTGTGGTTAACATCTTTAAATAAAAGGAAACAAAAAAGCAAACATCATTTTTACTTTACATAACTAAGGAGCTGGGGTGGAGTGAGGGAAGTACTTTGCAAAACCTGTTTTCTTTAAGCCACATTTCATTCCTCACCATAAGAATAGCTTAGGCACTGAAATGATGCTGCAGTGAAATACCAGTGTGCACAATGTCAAAACATGCAAAAGGAAACCAACAATAGGACATACTAGCTAAAGTTCATTTCAGCTTTAGTCAAGATTGTATCCAAGGCTCAAAACTCTAAGTGTTACTTACTCACACAGAAGAATGCCATTTTCTAACCCAGAACGAAAATCCTTCTCACCAAAACTTCTGCCTGTCACTTGCTGCAAAAGAGTAGAGGAAAAGAGAAAATGACATCTGTTAAAAGGTATACTTTACAAGAGCAATTAATAACATTCAGTTAAAGCATCTGCCCCATAGGAAACATATGAGCTTTACAGGCCTTGCCAAAAGATGCATCCATCAACCAGCTTCCTCCTTCCCATGTCATCAAGCTACTTAACACATAGAACAAAGTATTTGCTCTGACCAGTGCAATTAAGAGATTATAACAGAGATGTTTTCTAGAATTAAAACCCCAAAACAACAGACCAAAAACTACAATGTAATCTTCAGAATATTTTTAAATTTTTATTCTATAGTGTTCTGAATTTTAAAACTATTGTATTTACAGAAACTATGTATTCTTACTGCTTTTTTTTTGCACCATGTTAAAAATGTTGTACCAGGCTTGAGATTTTGGCGTTTAACTTATCACTTCTGTAAAATAAGCAAAGGCAATTGAAAGTACTTGCATGAGTTACAGCCTTTCAGATACATGCTACAAAACTCCTGGTCATGTTAAATCATATTTCACATCACAAGGTCAACTGAGTGTGTGAATACAAACTTGGTGGGGGCCAAGGTTTAGGCACCTGCTCATAGTCTGCAGCCTGCCAAGGGTGCATGGACCAGGAGGTACATTCTGCATGACGAGTTCTTAAGCCAGTCTGTGCTGCTAAGGGATGGACTATCTAGGAACTGTCTAGGAATCCCAATCTTGCCTGAGGGTGTCGGATGCTGCAAGCATGACTGAACCCCCATTTATGACTCACTACCATGTTGACAATGGCTTGCCATTCATCCTCAAAACATTCTCAACAAATGACGTGTTCAGTTAAAAGTAAAGAATACTTTTTATTACCACCAACAAATATATAAAAATAGTTGCTCTGTTTAGAGAGCACTGAACAGAAACAAAACAAAGGAAAAAAAAAACCTGCCTTATTTTTAATTGTCCTCCAGGAGGTCTTCTCCTCACCCAGCCAAAACATTTACCGGATGCCTAGAGAATTCTCATGGCTCACATCCAATCTTTCAGCAAGACCCTTGCTCTGGGCGTTGCTTCCACCAGAGAGAATAGTGACTTGGGGACACATCTGTCCTTACGTCCCCATATTCTCCTTGCTGTTCCATTCAGATACAAGACCCTTTCCCTCCCAGTTTCCTGTCATAAAGACAGCAATTTATAAAAACTGACACGTTTGGCACTTTCCCACGGGATTCGCAAATGCACCAGCTTCACAAATGCTGGTTATAGCTATGCACAGTCTTAGACAGAGAACAACACTTTTTTTGAAGTACAAGTGCAAAGCCTAAAACCTAATCCCCCACTTGTTTTTTTTCAATGTGAAGGAACTTCTTCCAGCAAACTGGTATGACAGTGCACAAACTTTAACCACCACCACCCCCCCCCCCCGCCATGCCCTGAACAGTGTATCATAAAGACATCAGTTGGCAATCATATTTTGTGCAAATACATGAAGCAGAAACAAGGCACTATGTTGCACTCATACCTCAGAAGAAACCAGATGCAATTTGCCAACAGTAAGTGACCTCTAATCATCTAAACTATCACTAATCATAGTAAATCATCTCTAATCTTGATCTGATGGGACAGAGGGAAATCATGACAATAAAACCATTAGCATTTGGAATGAATGATAGATAGAGTACATAAAAACTGACTTTTATTTCATTCATAGAATAAAGTACAGTATAGAAAGGAGTAGGAACAACTATTTCATAACAGCCTGACTTGTAGTGTTTTTTTCATCTATGAAGGAAAAAAACAAAAGTAAATGTACAGTCATCATATTTCACTCCTCAACATCAAACGTTCCAGCTATGGAAGGCAATCATTTTATGTGTTTGTTGAATACCCTCATTCAGCAGGGAGCAGTACTGAAACTGTTAGCACAACTCAGGTAAGAATCTCTGTGCCTGTCCTGGCTTAACCCCAGCCAGCAATCAAGCACCACACAAACACTTGCTCATTCCCTACCCCACACCCCCAGTGGGATGGGAGAGAGAATCACAAGAGTCGAAGGGAGAAAACTTGTGGATCGAGATAAAGACAGCTTAATAAATAAAGCAAAAGCTGTGCAAAGCAAAACAAGGGATTCCTTCACCACTCCCCATGGGCAGGCAGGTGCTCAGCCATCTCCAGGAAAGCCAGGCTCCATCACACATAACGGTCACTTGGGAAGACAAACACCATAACTCCAAATGCTCCCTCCACTTCTTTCTTCTTCCCTGAAAATTTATACTGGGCATGATGCCACATGGTATGGAATATCCTTTTGGCCAGTTTGGGTCAGTTGTCCTGGCTGTGACCTCTCCCATTTTCTTGTGCACCTGGCACAGCATGAGAAGCTGAAAAATTCTTGACTACTACTTTGCAACAACTAAAATATCACTGTATTATCAACATTATTCTCATTCTGAATCCAAAACACAGCACTGTACCAGCTACTAGGAAGAAAATTAACTCTATCCCAGCTGAAACCAGGACACTGCCAAAAGCTATCACCTAAGGATTGCTGTCGTTACTGCTGATGTAGGAAGGTTTCATACATAATTTCTGGCTGCGTGAATAAAATAATGAAATGCAAATGCACAGCTGGAACAATAATTCAGCCAGTGAGAGGTACAACAAAAACTGACAGCAAGTGAGGAAAGACAGGAAGGTCTAGGAACAGTGCATGTCTGTTTGAAGAGGAACTGGAAGTAAATGAGGCATGGAAAGATTTATGCCTGTTCTAGATGATCCAGCTGCAGAGACAAAACAGTAATTAGCTACAAGCCTCCAGATTTAACCAATTAAAATGTAAGGACAGTTCAACAAAGAAATCTAGAAACTAAAAATAAGCATGAAAATGACATTATAAGTGACAAACATAACCCAAAAGGGGACTGAGAGGACCAAGAAGCTGGGTGCCCCTTTTCCAGGGAAAATCAGAGCTCAGTTTCTTGGTGTATGCATGCATGTACACATGTGCATGCACACACACATACACCTGGCTGTCTGCAGGAGGCCACTTTGGGCTGTGCCCTCAGGAACAACTCCAGCAGAGCTGCAGGCCAGCCGCCTGCACGTGTCCAAGACAACCTGTGCTCAGGGCACTGACAGCAGGAGAAGTGAGGATTTAAAGTGACTTCAGGCAAAAGAATTGACACGCTCTTATTTGTAAACAGAATATCACGTAGTTAAGTGCATATTAAAGTTTGCCCAAGCCCAAGTAAAAAGGAAAGCACGTGTATTAGCTGTGGTATCAGAGATTCATTGCAAGAGTCACAGTACCATGTTCATGGCATAAATCGAAGCACTGGTCTGTTCCTACCAGCTTATCTTCTTCTTTCTCTGGAAAAAAAGCCTCTAGTCTGACTGCTGGATGAAACCCCCAGTGAATGGTGCAAACCAGCACACTCAGCCAGTGCAGGAAGAAGCAGGATCCACAGGAGTTCCCTACTCACTTCTGCAATGCCAGTACACTTGTACCCCTGCACTGCAGAGACTAAAAGCTAGAACAATGCACCTTAAAGGCAAACCACAAGCTGTACCCTGCTAATGATTACAGAAAGAAAAAAAGAAGCCACTTCTTTCCTAAGTTCTATAAAGCTTAGAGGAAAAGAGCTTTCTTTCTATATCATACTGTAACTTAAAAAAAAAGGGAACAGAGGTGAAACACAATCTAATTTATTTTTGTACTTCATTTATGTGAGGAGGAGCTGGTTTTATTCATCATCTGGATGATATTTTCTTCTCTGTAAAAAGCTGCAAGCATCTTCAAACCAGGGCAATTATTTGACTGCCAGACGCATTTCTCAGATTCACTGACACTTAACAGCCCAGAAAACAAACCTAAGATGAATAATAAAAGTTTTTCCAAGAGGAATGTTAGGAGCCTAGACCACAGCACACTGACTCTATCACAGGCTTATGGCAACAACTTTAATATGTGTTTACACACAGTAACACTTCTTATATACAGTATTATTGCTGATTAACTCCTTTGTTCTTTGCAGTTACGCATGCCACTAAATTTATGTCATCGAGGATGGCTGTCATCCAGCCACTAACCACTGCCATATTACACAACTCTATTTTCACTAAGCTTCAGTTCACATTGTTTTTCTTGCGTTTTGTATTGCTGCTGGTGCTTCCTGAGATGGAACTTGCAAAGCCTCTGGTGTCAAAACAGCTAGAGGGCATGAAAAAGAATAGGTGACAAATTAGTGAGCAAATGCTGGCCTCAGGTGAAATTTATCTCAGCCAACAAGATGTAAGTAGTTGAATAAACACAAAGTCATCGGGGACAACACTATGGAAATAGCTTAATTTTCTATGTACACGTCTGAAAATAGCGTGTAGAGCAGTGAACAAAAGTATAGGCACAGCAGGGAGAGGTCTTTGTTACTCATGGCAGATTTTGGAAAGTTTGTGAAGCATGACAGCAAGGAAAGAAAGATTTTCAAAACGTTTGGTACCATTCATTTCTTTGTACCTGTGTACACTGTATTTCCCTTTTGTACAACCACTATTTTCTCAAAAAATAATTTTTTACTTAAAGACAAAAGCCCACCCTGCTACTTAACTAGAAAACATACTGCTTTTACTTCAGGAAGATGTGAAAGTAAACCCTAAACGGTAATAACAACAGGTACTTAAATAGAAAGCACTGTATCATATAAGAAGCAGGGAACACAAACCACCAAAAGAAGCACGACAGTTTTTAGGGCATTAGGATTACCTCAAAAGTAATAAATTCCTAATTCTCCATTTCTGACACTTCACTTGAGCTAATAACATGAATATGCAAGTTAAATTCCCTTTTCTTGTGGCATAGAGATTTCTGAACTAAACAACAGTGATGAATTCAAAGACAGCTTTTTAGTCAGTTTTACCTTAATGGTTGGACTCAATGACCTTAAAGGTCTTTTCCAACTTAAATGATTCTATGATTTGCATTTACAGACTAGAGTTGTATCACATTGCCATGGCAGTGCAATAGGACTTGGAGACCCTTCACCAGCTTCTGGTTCTGCCATGTCCTGCACATGCAATGCTTTGCTCTGTCTGCAGAAGTGGACAGAACACAATCTATGCGTGAACTCCCTCTCTCTTACTACATGGCAGAAGGATTTAAATTGCTATAATTATAGCAATATAAGCCAGTCCTAAACAGCTTTACTACAAATATTAGGAAGCTAGTTGATTTAGCACAGATAAACTTGAAGACTGCATGAATGGAACTTCCCAAGAGCTACAAACACTGGTCCAGGTGGACCTATCTTCAAGGAAAGCTGGATGATGACAAGCACTCTGCACAAAGCTTTCCAAGGCATTGCAGTATTGAGGTAATTTAGTGCTAAAATAAATAAAATGGCAACAAATTTAAATACCTTTAGTGTGTATTTCTGCTCTTCAGGACAAAACTAACATGAGCTCAGAATGACTAATGTAGCCAGCAACAAACCCCCAAAATTCTGTGGTGCAGAACCTGAAAATGTAAAGAATGCATGGGAGGAAGGGGAGAGATTTCACACTTGGGTAGCAAGATTAATCTGCAAATAAAGCACTTAACATTATTTATTTTCAGATCTTCCACTTTCTGGTCACATAAGTTTAACTGCAATTTGCAAAGTTAACTAGCCATGCTGAAGTCCCCTTTGTTCTTTTCCTGTAGCTATTCAGCCTTGCACTATTCTTTAAAGAGCCACAGGGTTGACTTGCTCTTTTTCACTCTTCATAGGAACTTAATTTTTTTTCTAGCAACAACAGAACAAAACAGAGGAAAGCATATTCTCTTTCATTTGCTTTAAATTTCCATCTGCTACATTGTCAGTTAGGTTAGCTGATAGTTTGGTGTCAATGCATAGCTTGGGAAAACCATACCCACTGATACAAACATACTCAACACTGGGCCACCAAAGGCATTGGTAGTCCTCAGCAAATGAATTATTTATTTGCCATATGATGCCAGTGAGTGCTCTTTTATATGAAGGGAGCGACAGCTAAAAAACAAACAAACAAACACAACAGCTAATTTTTTCCAATTCTTTGCATAGTGAAGGAAATGATCCAATGAGTGGACACATGCAATTATATTTAACGTGTAGACTAAAAGAACAGGTTCAGTTAGTAGTCCATTTAGGAAACACGACAAAAGAAACACAAAAAGAAGAGGAAAATAAATGCACGAGACACAAACTTCTACAACAGGCCTCCACCATCCTTGTTCTTCCTATTTAATAAGAATTTACCAAGATGAAGACAACAGAGACTCTGACACTCAAGACAAACCACAAGCCAACTCAGAACTGCTGCAGCAGTGCTGGTCTGTTGACTCAGGCCTTGAGTTTCACAGGTCTTTAACAACAATCTCTCAGTGTTTTTGTGTGCACCAACAGAGAGCAGAGATCAGCCTCTGAGCAACTGCACTACAATGCTGCCTGCTGAAAGGCCAAGAAAGGAAAGAAGACAACTGCAAGCAAACGAGGCTTATTGCTGCTGATAAAGCACAGGCATCTCTATATTCCTCTTTTTCCCAAAAATGTATGGCCACCATCAGCAGCTATTACCTACCTAAGGCTTTAAAGGTAAGTCTGGGAAGGTTTTGTCCTTACTAATCCTGCCCATCACCAGAGCTTTCCACACGGAAATTCTGCATTGCTAACAGCAGTATCATACACGCAAGGTTGCCATACGTTGCTTGGATGTATGATCGCGCAGAGCCACGCACATTTCTGCCAGGACATCTGGTAGTATAATCCTGCCTGGCTGGCAAGCTGCTAAGGAGTGTTAAAATTTCATGAGAGAGTAAGATCAACCTCCTTTTTCATCTCCCCTCCCTAATGCTGTTTGTATACATTCCCAGGTGCATTGCCAAATGTGTCAGCCTTTCCTTTGAGGTGGGGTGAGGCAGAAAATGCTTCATTGGAGGTTGAATATTATGTGGAGAAAAACAGCAAAGCACAGCAGGAGAGAACTTAAAAGCGACTTCGGCCAGACTTCTTCTGGCTGCAGCACAAACCCTGAGAGCTTCACCTAGCAGCAGGTCATTTGTTGCATTTACATTTGTATTTGACAGTCAGTAAATTGGTATTGCATCATTGCTTTATGGGTAACCAACTTCTTATCTGTACTTCAAGCAGTATTATCAAAATTAGATACCAGATGACAGACATAACAGAACACCCTAAGATACCTGGTTTTAATCAGTGGTTCAATTTCGGGTTCTTTTCATTGCTAATTAAAAAAAAAAAAAAAAAAAAAAAGGCTCTATGAGAAAAACTTATTTCCTGTACTGTGGGATCAATCATATTTTTGCTGTCTTTAATGTGAATTAAAGAAGAGGAGGTTGTAGGCTCCTGCCATAGATTTATCAGTCAAGCGTTCATCTTCCTTCTTGACTAGGTAGACAGAGGAATTAAGCATTATTTCAGGAAAATAACTTGCATCTGATGGAAGCTAGATCTTACCGTAATTATACGTTCTTTAGCTCTGTACTCTTTTCTGTAAAAGTAAGACTCCACACAGGTGGTCAGAGGAGCAAAGATCAGGATTAGCAGGTTCAATGTGAAGTCTACAAGCACAACAAACCAGAAGAAAAGAGCACAGAACACACCTCGTCAATCTGAGATCCTTGCTTAATCTAGTCCTGGCTGTCCAGGGAGCTTGGCCTTGTTCCTCTACACCCTCTGGAGAAAGCTCCCTGTTTGGTTCCCCCTTCTACTACTGCACAACCTATCCCAGTTCAGGGTAAACCAGTACTTAATGGTAGTTCCTGCACCTTGAAGAGAAGAGGAACAGATGACTAATAATTACTAGCTATGATGAACACCTTTTCCCAGGGTCTCATTTTCCTACCCTATCAGGCTAAACAAGCAGTCTGCTAACTGAAAAGTGGAAGACTGATTAAAATTGTTATGAATTTACCAACCTCTTGAGTGTGATCTCCAGGGGCTTGCCATGGGCAGAGAAGCACCTGTGCTGCCTTCGACCATCCCTCTTTAGTTGCATGAAGAAGCAAAGTGTATACAGGCAACTAGACTAGACTCAATAGCAGTAACTATTGATTTAGCTGTTATTATTTCCCTAACACGACACTTCTTGAAGCTGGAATCACAGTGCTGATGGAGAGAGAGATAACTCAAGCTCTAGCTACTGAACTCAGAGTAGCTGTCAGACCAATACATGCCAGCATCATCACATTTTACCACCAAGCCACAGCTTTTTTAGCAAAGGCCAGGAGAAATTTTTTCCTTTGCCTCAGGTTGATTACACTAGCAACTGTCCAGCAAAACAGGAAATTGGGTTTCTGGCCATCTCTAAAATAACAAGGAATTAGAATGGACATTGGTTTATCCTTTAACTCATTTTTCTAGTGGCAGTGGTCTTGGAAAACTGCTCCTCCAAATTATCTGCTACACTGCATCATCTACATGTTGAAACTGAAGCATCTGCTAATAAACCCCTCTGTTTCCTCTCCTCCAGCTTTAGAAAGCTTAGACAGTCCTGAATCAGAAGTGTTTAAAGCTCTGTCAACTAATTACAGCTGCAGAAGCAAAGCAAAACACAGGCAGCAGACTCCTCATTGAGCCCAATGTCTTGTCTCACCCCCAGAGCAATGAAGAGATCAACAGCTCTGTAGGAGATGATGGGATCACTGTAGTATCTAGATTTGTTAATCCCCACTTCACACTGCTCTAACTCTATTTTATATTATCACTGCATTTATGTTTTACAAGACCACTGCGCTGTTACTTCTTGGATGAGCGAATTTTTGACACCAGCATGTTGATTTTTGCCAGGAATGTGCATTTTGGCAGGCAACTTTAAAACTGCATACATTTAAAGCTGGACAAAGACAAGAATATCCTCATACAGGAAGCTGCAAGTTAGAGAGGCTCAATACTAGAAGCACTTCAGCTTGTCATTAACCACTGTCAACAGACTACCAAAGCTCAGTAAATACTGAGCTTTTGCAAAGAAAAATGTTTGCTAGGAGACACCAGCTTCCCTTTTTGAAGAAACTAGGTGTTCAATTGAGCAAATCATTACTGAATTTAACCAGGCATTTAAAGATGACACTTAACGTATTTAGGTCTCAGTGGAGCCTCTGAAATGCCAATGATGAGCATCACTAGGCAGTAGTCTACCTTGAAGCTTTTAAATTTAATGTCATCAAGTCACATAAGACAAGTCCATGTGTAAGGTGTCCCATTTACAGTCTGTACAATTTAAATATATATATATATATAAGTATAGCTCAGCAAGGCATTTTAAGACCTGGTGCTCCAGACAATAAGGCTGGAAGTCCAAAGCAAGCAAAGCAGGAAACTGCCTATGGGGAATAAGTCACTTCATACAGATACTGCTGAAAAGCATAATTCTATCTACTCTGCGTAATTCTATAACTCTGCAAAACTTCACTCCTTTCAAATAAAAGGGAAGGAGGAAAAAAAAAAAAACAAAACTAAAACCAAAAAAATGAACACTTCTGAGAGCAATATCTGAGCTCCTTGGATGTTCCGTCTGAACTCTGGATCGTCACTTGGCACATTCTCCAGCAGGAACAAAGCTGCATGCCACAGCTTTGTAGTCACTTGCAAACAAAACGCACAACTACCAGCTTCTAAACAGGAAAAAAAAAAAAAGTGCATTTCAAAAATCACTGAATGAAGAAAAATTAGCCACTTTCCTGCAGAAAGAATGCTAACCTTAATTCAGTCACGCACTTTTGAGACCTTCATTAATAACTCTTTGGATGCAGATCTGTGTTCTTCCTGCCTCTATAGAGACAGAGTTAAGGAAAAGCATTCACATTCTGAATGCTTTTCCAGCTAAGCCAGTTTTTAAACATCATTTGTCCACCAAGCAAGGGTGATGCTATGCTCATAGTGCTGTCAGGGAGCAGCAAGGGCCATCTGCTCTCCAAGGGCAGGCAAACCAGAAGACAAGGATGGTCCCAGCACAGGCTATGTCCTCAACAATGCAACAGTGACACAGGGCATGAAGTGGAAGGTAAAGCCAGGTATTGGTAACAAGGCCCACCTGTGGCACTAGACACAACACAGAGATTAACTGGGTCTGGGGTCTGTTCAGTGAGTCCAGTCAGGAGCAAAAGGAGACAGAGCCAGAAGCAGGACTGGAAACAAGGCTACAGTGGGGGTCCAAAGTTCATCCAGGAGCTGGGACCAAAGACAAGGATTGGGCATAACCTATAACAGACGTACAAGGGGTCCATCGAAGAGGCAAGGCACCTACAGCATTTTGCTGCACACTGACAGCAATGGCTCCAGAAGCACCAGCTCTGAAACCGTGACAAAGCTGACCAAGGAGCAAGAAATACAACAAGAAACCAGAAGGCTTGCTCCTCAAATGCCATCTCTACTGCCAGATACTCTAGAAACCAAAAGAAATGGTAATAATGCTGCAATCCACAAACAATTACTGGTTCTCAGTGACACTCTCATTCATTTTACCCATCTTACAGCAACGATAAAACCCCTTTCTTCTCCCCTCACATCTTGCATGAGAACTGGAGAAGGCAACACACCCACAAAGAGAATGCTGCCATAAAGGAAGAAACAAACAGAAAGAAGAAATAGGAAGGTATGTTGATACAGAACAACTATTTCTCTCCAATTATGATGACATTAGAAGCAAAATAGAAAGCCTTCTGCAGCCTCTACTGGAGTAAACTGGTTTTCTGTTCTCCCACAATCAACTCTGTGCCTCCCACGTCCCAAACCCTAAAAGGAGAGGTAATAGCCCTACAGAAGGAAATAGTGGCTGCCATTAATGCTCCAGACAAGAGAAATACCTAAGAATAGCTAGAATCAACTGATGTTTTGGAGCAAGTGGACACGATACAGTGTAGATTTGACTGCCTTTGACTAGAAAAGAAAGTACTTCTGTAAGATTTCAGATCACAGCCTGCTCTTGAAAAGACACTTACAAGAACAGCCATCAGTTTAAACAAAACTAAGAAAAAGAACCTCTTATTCTTCTTTCTCCCTTCTCCATTATTTACTTCTCTCCCCTCCTCCTCCCAAAAATACATTTTTCCTCAACTAGAGAATGTTTAGACCTACCTTTCAGCAGATTGCTCCCACAGGAGCAGTGCATAATGAGTACTAGAATTGAAAGCCATTTTTCATTTATCCTATTTAGCTGGAAAAGAGTGGTTACACGGAGGTACCAATACAGTTTTCTGCTAAATTGAGTTCATAAATCAGTATTGGTGTCCCTTGCAATGATAAAACATGCCACTTACAGATCCACAGCATCAAATCAAGGCCTATTTACCAGGTTTCCCCTGAGACAGAAAACAGCAATATTACACAGGGTGGGTTGTTGCTATTTTTCTCCCCTGCTGCTGCAGATACAGGCAGACTTTGTTTGGAGGACACTGAGGACAGAGGGAGAAAGGGAGAAGGATTGATGGTGCTTACAGCAATAACAAACACTACTCTTTTCTTTTGCGGGAGCACCTGCTGCCTCTATGGGTTCAGGCCCATCCATCATGCAGGACTTGGGCAGCGTCGGCTCCAGCAGCACCAGCTCCAAAGCCACGCGAGGCCTGTCCAAGGAGCACAGCACCAACTGAGCAACCTCTCCTTATCAAATCCATCAGCTGCACTAACAGTCCTTCTCTTCCCTGTTTATTGCTGGGTGAAGCAAACACTAGGAACAATTAGATCAAGCATCTGGTTCAAACATAGACAGAAGAATAAAAGAAATGTGCCTTCCCTAAAATTTGTCAGTTAAGCCTTGTAGTAAATAAATTACTGAAGAGAGGAGAAAACCTGACAACTGTTTTAATTGCTGTAACTTTTATTTTTACCATTAGTGGAAACGAAGTACAGTCTAAAGTGGCTTGAGAGGAATGTAGTTATTGCACTGTAATGCTTTAATAGTGGAAAAGGAGCCTATTAAAAACATGTTTAACATTTCCAATCTAAGCAATAAGAACGGCAAGTTTCAAAACATTTGCTACATTTCTACAATTCCAATAAATCTTTTGAGTTGGCCACTTCCCTGGCAGAATCAGACCTGTCCCATGCACATTTTAATGCTTCCCTCATGTTACCAATCTGGAGTACCTCACTCAGGCCAAGAGGGCAACTCAAATGCAGGACTCAACATGGAAAAGTAATAATATTTGAATAATATTATCATCATTGCATTGCAAAGCATTTTTAAGAATTAGTTGATTAATTCACAACTTTCAGCTGTCAAAATGAGAGGAAAAGTATGATTGAAGTTCTTTATGAGCACATTGGCTTCCCCTGTACCTCCTGACACTCATGTACACTGACCAACCTTCTTCAAATCCGAAAAAAAATCCAGAGACCTTGAAACTATTCATTAATCATACAACGATTTAAAAAAGGGAAATAAAGTTTCTTTAAGTTACTTTGCTAAATAAGTTATTTCAAATTTTCACATATTATCCAAACAGTAGATTAAATTATTAATAAAGACAAATAAATATCATTATCAACTTTCTCCATTCCTATTAAAAAGCACATGGGTATTGACAGTGTTATGTGGCACTCATCAGCAATACTGTACTTCCAACTGTGGAAGAGCACTATGGTCATACAAACAAGAAAATGGACCAGAACTGTCAGTACAGGAACTCCTGCCTAATCTACAAGCAAAATTACAGACAACATGGAAAAACAAACCAAAACAAATTAAAGAAAAAACAACTCAAACAAAAAACCACAACCCACAACAACCCCCCTCACACGCACACACAAAACTGCTACAACGTATTTAAATAATACAGATATCCTGTGTATCAGCCAACATTTTTTGACAACACTGCATAACATTCTTTTGAGAAGGCATTTACTTATAGGAAATTGTATTTCTCTCGCCTTGTTTTTTTAATGTGAAAAGGTACCTGCATGACAGCAGGAGCTTTATTGCTAAGTTCACATGTTCATATAGTTTCTAAATTCTGACTGTCTGCAAGTGCACCAAAGCCATATTAAAACCTCAGGTGAAAACACCTGTGATGTTTTAAAAGCGAAAGCTCAGGAAGAACCCAAAGCTTCTTTGTCCCTGGCTAAAATTAAGTGTGTCTCTTCCAATCAGCTGACTCTAATAGGTACAAATTCTAAACCTCTCATGCTATATACTGCCCAGCTTAGGCTGGAAGCAGCAGTCACCTATGGCAAGCTACCAGGAACAGCTATCTGATAAAAACCTGTCAGCTGGAATTAAGGACAAGAGTCGGAGACTTCCCATGAGAAGGGAAAAAGAAAAACACACACAAAAAAAGCAAGAAACACAGGTTTATTTGCAGCAAAAGTATCAGTTGACACCTCACTGAAATTTGAACAGTTTCATCTTAACAGTCAGCCCAGTTTCTGAATATGCTTTCTAATTTTTCACTCCATGACTAGGGGCAGACTGCTCACCAGAATAGGAAAAGGTTTATAAGGAGCTGGAAAGGCCACTGGAAAACCAATATTATTTTGCCAAGACTGATCTGCTGATACATTTGCAATCATCACCTGATTTAGCTATGCCAGTGTAATCTGTCTTAAAGCTAATTTATCTTCTGGTATTGATTGTACGTTAAGAGAGACACCAGGTATCTGAGTATGAGCTGGCTTTTTTTAGCCAAAACAGAAATACCAGCACACTCTCCAACCATCTGTTTTTACCATACACTGCAAAGGTTGGCCAAATAACTTTTAAGTCCAGCACTTTTGTAGCGTTTTGCATACTTTATGCTCTAACTCCACACTCAAAAGAACTGCTGGAAATTTCCTCCCAATTAGCTTGAAGTGATACTTGTTTATAGTGAGAACTCTCTACCTTTCAAAACACCAATGATTTTTACCCTTCAGCAATAAAAGGAAATCTTTCTCTTCAATCACAGAATACCAGCAGTTACAAGCATTTAGTAGGATAAACTCTTATGTAGGAACAAAGGAATTTAATAGAGGGATGTTAAAAGAGAGAAAGTTAATCTTCCTACTGCCTGAACACCTGGTAAGTGGCAGAGGTGAGGCAGCCAGAGGAAGAGAAGGGCAAGCAGTGCTAGATGACTTGGTTGCATAGCAATGCATCCCATTAATTTTGTGAATATCACTTTCAGATGAAGCCTGTGCAAAATTTTTCTCTTCTTTCTCAGAGTTTGGCTTGGGTAAAAATAAGAGAAGACACATGAGGATAAAAATAAAGTTGCAGACAGAAAGTACTTTATCCATTAGGAGCTACACATAAATCCTTTTGATACAGGTTAACTCCTACAGCTGCTGTCTCAAAAAACTACAAAACTAATGGTTGTCCAAACTCCAGGAACACAAGAAGAGGTCTCACAACACTCATTCTAGTTATTACATTTTTATCTTCAAGATCTGACACTGTGTAATGCAAAAGCATTTGCATTAGTACAAAGTTATCAAGTTAAATAGTGTCTCAAGAGTTAATTGTGTCTTCTTACTGCCTGTCTGAAGAATCATTATATAATGGAACAAAATTGGATGTCTACTCTGAAAAAAAAAAAACAACCCAAACAAAAAAACCCCGAAAAAACAGATTCAACATCAGAAAAAATAATACTATTTTTGTATGTATTGCATCCAAACCACAAGCCAGCAAGTGCTAGAATTTTCTCCAAGACTCATAAAAATTGAGTTACTTTGTGGTCTTTGGTTACTGGGTTAAAACCAGATATATTGCTTTCAAACTTTGTTTTTACATAGCAGGGTTTACAACGTAAACCAGATCGCAAATGCAAATGAACATTTAGACAACTGAAGTCAGGCTTTGAATAGAGTTTAGCACCCCCGCACGTAGGCCTGAGCTGCCTCTTGAGCTGCTGCACAAATCCACATCCTCTCCATGATTCAGTTGTGCCATTTTCTCCCCTCTTCTCTCAGCT
Source organism: Nesoenas mayeri (assembly GCF_963082525.1). Classification (NCBI taxonomy): domain Eukaryota; kingdom Metazoa; phylum Chordata; class Aves; order Columbiformes; family Columbidae; genus Nesoenas; species Nesoenas mayeri. The sequence goes on from NC_137540.1 coordinate 52,734,548, forward strand.
TAACTCTGTAGGATAAGACTGATTTTGGCCACTTGTTAAAGGAAATGAAGCAGGATTTTGTAGATACAAGCTTCAGATTAAACGATCTCATATTTTTGCATTTTAGTAGCATTTTTTTTGGCTTTCGATAGCAAGAGAGAATGGAATGGCCCTGTCTAAAGCCAAGATTAAAAAGTGGTATTGAATAGACAAATTAAATAACCCTTGCTACATAACCAACAGACAGTGATATCTTTTGCAGACCTCATAAGTACAAGCAGGCCACTACATCTAGATGCCCAAATCTGCCATTTGTTTCTTCTAAAACAATTTGCAAGATAACCCTTGCAAAGCTGAGCAGAGGTGCTTACTCAGGTGAAAGGCAAAGTCTTTTTAAAAACTTGTGCAGGGACAGTCAGTGACTTACATGATCACACAGGACCCGTAACTCTTGTGATTTATTCTTATGAAATAAACCACCTGTGGATAACGAGGAAAAACCCAACGAATAGAAAGAACAGAAATCCAAGCTGATGCATTTAGATGAGCCAACACAACCAAAAGTGAAAATACAAAGTTTATTTCTGTCTATTCCTAATGCTAGCTCATGATGCTTCTATCTTCCCTGACATTGCTGCGACCCTCTTCAAACCTTTCTGGTTTGCTATTGCCACCCATGTACCTATCTTCTCACTTTTTATTGTCTCAGTGTTTGTGTTATAGTCATAGTAGCACATTTCCTCTGGTTTACCCAGTTTTCTACGCTAAGAATGGAAAATAAGTATTTCCACTCAGGAGTGGAAATTAATGTATATCCCTTGAGCTTCCAGTTTGGTTTGCCATTCATTTTCAGTTAGGCACATTATATTTCATCCAAAGGAAATAACAACCACCCCAACTTCTATTAAGATTAGTGAAAACTAAGCCATTCCGTTCTAAAGAGCGAACTGTGTCTTAACCAGTTGAGCTATTTGCAGCCCATTTCTGTACAAGAATTAAAGATGGTGCTACTGTCTGCAGCCAGTAACTCCCATGCAGGGCAAGAAGGTTGAGACTTGCTGCTTCTTTCAAGTGCCCAAAAATAAACAAACCCCTTTGTTCCTTCCCCTCATAGTAACAGCAGTGACCAGATGGGAAAAATCAAACAGAGGTTTTCCTGATTATATCAATTTTATTATAAACAGTTGATTTTCTCCAAGTTATTGCTAGATCTTACACAACTTCTTGATGGCCTTATGCACAAAAATAATTTTAAAATCTATCTCTAATCTAGCATTTTTATATCTACCTACATAAAAGGCTTATAAATTTCCATGTTGTTGATTTGCATTCATTCAACAGCTAAATACAACCAACAATTTAACAGACAAAATGATCGCTCCACCTAACACATTCAACAGGTTTTATCAGTTTGCAAATTCAGAGAGCAGCCTCCCAGGGACCAACACTTACATGTCTCACAATCAAAACAAACAAAATCTGCAGTCCTCAGAAGATATTTAGTAAACAAAACAAGGTGTGTACTGACTACAGTATTAGCATAAACAAATACCACTAAAATAATTTTTCCCATACTTTAGAAGTCAGAACTATTTCCATATTCTCAACAATGCAGCACAAAATGAATTTCTGCTCCAAGTCACCTTAATGCTAGGAGACCAGCGCCTAAAACAACCCTCTGAAATAGTACCTCTGCAAATTAAAAAAAAAAAAAAAAAGACAATTTAACATAGTCACAGAAGAAGATACTGATGAGGGTGTTTGTAATTAGCTCGGAAAAAAAGAAACATCAGCAATAAACCTGCCAGCTCTTAGGCTGATTGCAACCCTAGGGAGTAGGAGGGAGCTGGGAAGTGCTGGCAGAGCCTCCAGTGTGCAGGCTGAGGATGTAAGGGAGGAGGAAAAGCAGAAAGCGAAAGGGCAACAGTTCTCTGGCCCCTTCCAAGACTATCGTCTGCAAAGAATCTATACACATTGGTGAAACCATGAGGTTATACCACTAACAAACGGCTTGTGGCTTGTGTCCGTGTCTGTGATGTGTGTGTGACTAACCAGGTTCTGATGCAGGACGGCAGGCAGCTGACTCCAGTCAGAAACTTCAGTCTCATCGGTATCAGTGGCTGCCACATCTAAGCTGTTTTAAATAGTAATATCACAAATATCCAATACAATTTTTATATTCATTGAATGTTTAAAAATCAAGTAGCAAATAAAACAAACCAAAAAAAAACCTGAATAACTTAACTGGATTTGAACATTGACCATAACCCGTATTGAAGGCATTTCAAGGAAGCTGCAAAATAAAAACAAATTTATATTTTAAAAATGTGTTTGGAAACATTTCAGCTGCTTTTCGTTTTAGTATTTCTCATGTAACCATTTGTGGTTTAGCTAGGAATTTTTTAATATTCATTTGATTCAATGAACAGATGCCAAAGCTTCATCTCAGAATTCTGTTTGAGAGTTTAATTTATTTTTGAAGAGGATCTAATAGGTTTTAAATATCTAACTCTTCTTCAGGAAAAACCCCAGAAACAAAATCCAGCCAAAGGTCACCGTTGTTATACACATATATCTATGAAATTCAGATTAAAACAGTACTTCCTGCAATTAAAACATTTTCTACATTTCCCACTGGGCTCAAAATTCAGTCTTTTTGCTCTTGGGACAGAAGGCTAAATGAACTCTCTTCTAAAACTGAAAGTTTAGAAACATCCAGCTGTGCAAGTTCTGAACTGTGTGGAGCCACACCAAATGTATGCATGCTTTGGAGAGGTTATCTCCCCTCCCAGACCCTAGCTGCTCATATGACCAAGGCATGAGATAAAAGCAGCTATCTGATCCAAAAGCTGGGAAACAGGGAATTCCCTGTTATGCTCTAAGCCCAAACCAGATGCCTGCACCTGCATCCCAGCAGCTCCCTCGGCCACAGCTGGATCAGCCTCTGTCACGCCACCTCCCACCATCAGCCTCCGCTGATGCTCCCTTCCCAACACTGCCACCAGATGCTGGAAAAAACTTCACAGCCACTCCCAGGCTGGCTTGAGGGTCATCAGTGAATCCTGCAGAAATCTGGATCTCGGCAGGAGGACAAACATTACAGGCAACACAAGTTCTCCTGGAGTCATCATGCCTAAGACACAGGTATCTGCGTCCAGTTTGCAGCTCAGCCATGAGCTGCTTGGCTTAGACAAAAATCTCGACATATCAACTGCATTATACAAGCACAGTCACTTGGCCAGGATTTTCAATCTCTTTTTGCATGAGGACTTTTTTTTCAAATGTTATCTTTGAGGTTAGCTATTTCATCAGCATATTGTTTTACAAAACAATGTACCTTTCACCAGCTTCTACAATATAATTATTTTTCTGGACCAGTCTCTCACGTAATACAGCTACTTTGCACAAATCAGGCCACCCAATTTGCAGGTACAAGCACTTATGCATTAGAGGTGGGATTGTTCTCTACAGTTTAAAAAAAAAAAAAAAAGGAAAAAAATATGTAGGACATACAGAGAAAGAAATGCAAGAATCTTAGACTAATAGTTCTGTAAAAACAGATGTTAAACCTCCTCAAATGCCTCAAATGCACTCTTCATTAAAATTAAGGAACTTCTGAAAATTGAGTATTTATCTGTAAGTTTCCTACAACTATAGAAGCAAATATATAACTTTCTCCACAATTAAGAGCTAAAATTTCTTTCCCTATATAGAATACATAACCATTATGTTGTAAGAAAATCACCTATGATTCAAAACAAACCACTGTTGGTTCTGGAGGCTCCTACAAAATACATTTCATGCACCAATTTACATTTGCCATCTCGGTTATTCTCTCTGGAGATGAGCATTTCTCCACTTCTTATATCAACAACCAGCTTCATGTTTTCACATTTTTCTTCCTCTCCCTTCTCAGGTCAATTCTCACCTTCTGCAATAGCACTTTCCAGCCCCTCATGAAGCCATATAGAATTCAATTCAGCAGCTACTTAGGCCAAGTCAGTTAACTACAGCATCTTAGTTATCCTAGTGTACCTGAATACAGAGAATATTTTGGTTAACCTGTCACTCAAAATGCAGTAAGCTGGAACCAAGAGATGTAATGGCAACCTGCATATTGCCTTTTGAAGTAAATGCCCTCCAAAGCAGTAAGAACATAAACACAAGCATTTCCTCTTCCATTATGGTGACAATATTGCTTTGCCTTGCATTATTCCCAGGTGGCCACCTGCCTCATTTCGAGGTTCTGCTGAAAAAAAAACCCTGATGTTCGGGAAGGCCCTTAGAGGCCAAATCATCTCTGTCTCAAAGTTGAATCAAATATTTCAAACCCAAAATATTTGAAGTTCAAGTTAAATCAAATTCAATAAAAACCAAATATTTTGACATTAACCATTACCAAGAAAATCCCTCCACAGCAGCAGTTATTTTTCCCTTAGTAAATCCAAAGGAAAGCACTCTTAATTCTTTATTTTAAAAATTATTATTTTTAGGTATGCAAAATTTTCTGTAATTCTGCTCTAAAACTGTGAACTCCCAGGGAACTAGCTCTGACATATATTGACACTTTGTTTTATCAATCTAGAAGACCCACATAAGCAGTTATACTGATGCAGAATAGCCTGAAATCACTTTTTACGCTGTCTTCGAAGGAGATCCCAGGGAGGATGCATGGCAAGCACAGACCATTGAAGACCACAATTCCCTGCATGTCCAGTGACAGGCAGTCAATAAACAGCTCCTTCTGAAACAACATTAGATATGGGTTTGTAATTGACTCTGTTAAGAGTTGGCTTGTATTCCTTTTGAAAATCTCACATTGAACTAACTGGGCTTCTTTTATAAGAATGTACTGTTATGCAATAAAGAATTTAGCCTGCTATACCTGTGAATGAAAATCTAGCAGCAAGATAAAACAAACATTACATGCGAAGACAGCTATCAGCAAAATGCTAAGACCACAGGATTAAAACCCATGTATTTCAACTACAGCATTAAGAAAAAATAAATTCCTTGAGCTTTGAAACTCTACAAATTAATATATGATATAACAGAAAGCATCTTCTATTGCAGTCCACTTGCACAGCACAGGACTCCACAGGTTTCAAAAAGCCACCAAACCATACTATGCTATGAAAATTCAGCAGGGAAGCAGACACACACACACACAAATGGTGTTTTAAATGTCCAGATGATCAGCACATCCTTGAACTACTCAGTGGTGCCATAAAATCAATATTGCCGCCACCAGTAAGAGGCCACATGCCTTAGGCTAACTGTGCCTTGTGCTATTAAACCTCCGCAGTGCCCCAGTCCCGGCCACTGGTGCTTGGTGCCTGGTGTTGCTCATTACAATGTGGAGTACAAGCATGGGATAACTACAAAAGCCCCAAAATGTGGGCATAGGCTGACAACAAAGACCCCAGAACTGTACACCGCTCCCTGGTGGGCAGCAGTTGGTCAATGAAGAAAACCTTGAGAGCCTGGAAAAGACTGCTTCAAGCATGACAGAAAGAAAAGCAACATCAAAAGGCACTTAATCCAACCTGGGAAATAAACATCACACAGTATACAGCCCAGGGTGCATAGGCCAAAGGATAAGACTCATCTACAGGCTCCCACACCTTACAGAGGGACAGGATCTCCAGCATGAGTGGCGAACTGCCACGAAGGAGTCACCATGGGACTGCTAGAGCCATACACTGGCCCCAAGGACCTGCCTATGCACCTGCACGCCCAGAGAAGCTCAACAGCCCCTTTTGCAACCAGCCCTGACTCCCCAGGAACCCACCACCAGCTAACCAACTATCCAGGACCACGTACAGGAGTGTGCATGGGAGTTTTCCTCAAAATGTTGGGACTGGAGCCATTTAACTTTGGGACTTGTTCAGGAGCAGCATCTGAAAGAGTCTTTCTGAAAGGAGATTTTAATAACTGAGGTATATATAAGCTGCTGTCCCTTTTGCCTATCCCTTGATGTGCCCTTAGAAGTTGAATTCAGCTAGTCTGTGCTTCCAGCTGGAGTCGCAGAAACCCTGCAGATGCAAACTCAGTGATAAGTCCTTATAGCTGAAGGTGTCCTGCCAGCTTACTTGTAAGAGCTATAAAAAAACCAGTCAAGTTGCTCTTTTGTGTCATGTAATTCTTATTTTTCCTTAAGTTCCTCCAGTGACCAATGAACTCCACAAAAAGTTCTGGTGGCTCCTTTACCTCTCTATTCAAGGTCATAACTTGCAATTTACTAAAGCAATTATAATTCACTTTGGGGCCACGAAGTGTTTACCATGTATATTTGAATGACTCACTATTTGTCCTTGGGAAAGAATGGTAATATACCAGGAATTGCTTCATGCAGTACAAAGGGGAATGAAAGCATATCTGTTTAACAGTCAAATGCATCAGAGATTCACATTTTTCACATGACAACCTTGGTCCAAAGTAGTTTATTGAAAAAATATAACAAACAAGTTTAGGATCTTTTCCCTTTTACTTACCCTTCAGGAAATGTCCACCAATGTGCTCTATTTATCAGACAAAACCCAATCATATTAACACAAATATCTATATTTTTATTGCCTGCACTCACGAAATCTCATTATTTTGTTCATCCTGAAGAGATAACTAATTCTACCACCTTGAATACAGAGTAATTCATATCCATTCAAGAGTCCTTAGTTCCATCCTCCTTATCTTAAAATATGCGTTTTTAAATTATTTTAATTTTTCTCACCCATATCATTTCACTTAGTCACGATACCATAAATATTGCCTGAAGTCAAACCAGCATTTACTCCACTCACATCCATTTAACACTAGCTCTCCCAAATTCATCAAGTTGTCTGGCTGATAAAGCAGACAGTGCTCCTTTATAGACACACCAAGCATTCAGCTGCAGACTAGGAAATAGGATAATTTACAATGCCAAGCCAAATAGAAATATCATTGCACCCTCTTCTCAAATTACCAGGTTAGTAGATGGCATGTTTTACAAACAATTTTACATGATCTGTATTTCACCACTATCCTTTTTTTCTGTTACTTGAGGGACAGTGTAAAAGATTTCTGAGTTTCAAACTGTCCCGCAGGGTCTTAGCCTGGATAGGCACACCCTGTCTCCTTCAAAGTGTTTTATTTAGAAGGCGGCTTTGCAAAATATACTCTGGCAGTATCAGCCTGATTTTCACACTACAGAGAAACGCTAAAGGGATTAGGGGATTCTACCAGGATGCTGAGATGTTTACCTTGCAATCATCACCAGCAGTATAAAAGGACTAAAGCTATGCTGGGGGGGGGGAACATTTTCATTTTTCTAAGCCTCCTTTATTAATTCAATTAATCATCCTAATAGTAAGTTACTAGTGAATGCACGCTAGTCTTGTCAACATGGGAAGAGCTAGGGTTGTGATCTTAAAAATCTGTGACCTTCTGCACCAAGTAGTCAGTCGTTACTAAAAGGGCACCCAGCTCCTCCCTTCGCACACAGGCTGGGGGCGGAGGGGAATGTGTTGGTCTTTTCTTCTGCATTAGAGGCTGTTCTGCTGGGGAATGCTAAAGGAACACCATCCTGCTCATCAAGTGCTCAGTGACGTCCTTCTCTCAGGCAAAGTCAATTTTATACACCTGCCTTAGCTTGCAAAATAAACATTAACACATCTTGGGTTAAGGATGCCTTCTGAAACTTGTACATCTCACTAAAATTATAAAATTCGTTCTGAGCAAGTCAGCTTGATTTTGTATGACATATTTATACTAGAACTCTGTTGATACATATAAAGGAAAAGGTATATTTATTGTAAAATATTTGCTATTCGGCATGTAGCACCAACTGCTTTATTCAGTTTTCTCCAATTAGCAGTGTTATTTTCCATCCAATTAATAGAACAGGGTATGTTTAGTCTATGGACCATTCTAGCATACCAAACAAAAGTCTTTTGTGATCAGTGAGAAAATTCGCAGAGAATGCATACAGCATAATCATTTTGCATTATGTGTGAAATTCCAGATCATTAACCCCTTAAGAAGCAAGTCTTCCACGCAGCTCCCTGGACACAGCTTCAGAAAGATCTTTCTGATCTACACTAAGAGCAAATTGTCTTATCACCTAACGAAGCAGCCTGCAAACAGAAGAGAAGAAGGTTCTCTGTTGCCAAGCACACACACAAGCATCATGCTTTTAATAGACAAAAGCACAGTTGCAAGGCAATGAATAGTGTTTTCTACAACAAGCATTGGTTACAAGTAAGCATAAAGGCTAAGATAACTTCACCCCTCAACATTTCAAAAGCTGGTTTACTGGCTGTTGAAAAGTCTTGCTGTATGAAGAGCCAGGAAATGAAAGGGTTGTGATGCTGTTATCCACAAGCAAAATAAACTGAAAATACTGCTTCGCAAGAAAAGAAAATTATATTCTGAACTTGAATGGTATATAATCAATTTTTTACATATACATAAAGCCTTCAACAGTCTTCTTTCAATTATACTTCAGAGATGACCTATTTCTGGTTTCCCATTACAACCTGTGTTAATAATGCTTCCATGAGCCTGGGGCTAAGATATCACCTCTTCCTATGTGGAATACATTGCACAGTAATAACCTATACATACACTCATGAGTTCTGTTTTGTAATACATTTATTTTTCATTCTTTATCAAAAGATTCCCAAGGCAGGGCTAGATTTGCAACTACCACCTCACCCAGAGAAATTATTTCCACTCTAAACTCATTCGACCTCCTGTTGTTCAAGGTGCTGAGCTACATAATAATGCTAAAGAATGAGGTGCATTTGGAACCAGGGGAATTATTCCATGTCAAAGGACAGCACTGGCGTGGGAATAAGAAGGTCTAAATACAGTTGTAACTGATATATGTTGAAAATCAGTGCTTCTAGCCATGGAAAGACCCAAGGGCTATTCAGGCAGCATTTCATAGGTGCATCCCTTCACTATTTCTTATTACTTTTGAGATTAAGCTTGACCATCTTATGGTTTTATGCAATTATATGCCCCAGTTGCTTGTAATAGCAAGGGTTTCCATGCAACATGATTCTCTCTAGTCCTGCATTCTTAGGTGTTCTTTCCCAAAGCTCTCCTAGTGCTGACAGCCAAGATTTTGGCCACATCCAAAAGTACCGGGTTTTGTCTCGCAGCTGCTATAGATCCATGACTTTGTACAGTGCTCTCTGTGCACCTATTTCAGCTGAACTCAGGGGTTTTTTTTAATATCTTCCTCATCGCTGTGCTACAAGCACATTCAAACTCTAAATCACAATATGCTTATTTTTGGTGGTGGTATTTCAAGGCTGAAATAGACTTGTGCTGGGATTAGGTTCTCTGTAAGAAAAAGGAGATACACTTGTGCTAGAATTAGGCTGTGAAACACAGTCAACCTCACTGTAGAGGAAGGCCTAACATGCTAATAAGCTAAGAATATGATCAATAGGACAGGCAAGTAGTTATTTTCCTTCTCCTATTCGTGAACTCACATAACTGTCCAGGGGCACTGAAATATAATTAAAAAGACAAGGATGTAAACTCAAAGCAATGAATTAACAAAGCTGTTTCCAGCACCATGTTTAGATATTATGCAGTAAGCCTGGAGTGATGCCACACACCAAATAAAGAAGATCAATACTAATCAGCTGCCCTAGCTCTGTGCTTCTCATAGATTGAAAGAAACAAAGACTGCTGGACAAAGAGAGCCTATGATCGTGCAAGTAAAGATCGCAACCTGCACTGCATCTTAGAAGCAAGACTAGAGGCAGCCTAAATATTAACACCAATTTTTGAGTGTGTACCTTCAAATTCACTCTCCTTTTTTTTTTTTTTACTACAGCAATACAATTCATGTACAAATACTGAATATAAATTTAAAACCCTCTGAGGAATACAATAGCTATGACATCTTATTAGAGTGTTCACAAGTGAATATTGCTAGATTTTGTTTCAACCATGGCAGAATTTGCAGACAGAAATCTAAAGCATTCAATAAGCCCTAATAACGGCAAGAAATTCAATAAGCTCTAAAAACCACAAGCTAAATCAAGAAAATTATTAATTCTTTGTACGGCCTTTGAGAGCCACCCAAATTATTTCAGTAGAAAGTGCTCCTAATTCAGAGATAAGCACACAGGTGTTGTTCTGAAATGCCAAGCGGACAGCCCTTGCCTACAATAGATAGTTTAGGTATTTCAACAAGTATATATGAGCTCCCAGAGAAGTCACATTTGTTCTGCTTCATGAAGGACAAAAGTGTTATTTGGAAGAGGATGTGAAAATACAGTCTAGATTGCCAGATCTTAGATATCTAAGTTTTATAGAACAAGTTATTCAGTAAAATCTTGCTCCAGGCAACTATAAAGAGTTGATTTTAGACTTCAGGTAAAAGGACCAGAAATGGCATGCACGAACAATGAACCTTAACACAGCTTTACTACCTGAAAAAAATAAAGCTGTGCTTCAGGCAATTGGCAGTTGAAAGAACATACCTTCAATGCACTTCATGTCCCATTTTGTAACAAATAAACCGATACCTGGATCACTTAGCATATGAAATCACTTTTACGCTTTATAGAAGCTGATTACACTAGGCACCACATTCCCTCTGTTTTTAAATGCTTTGGTTCTTATTCACAGGAGAGTGATAAAGAGAGTAGAGTATCACAGCATCCAGAAATTTTTTACATGAAGATGATTAGATAGACCAAAAGCTCCTGACCAAAAAGACCAATGTAGTTGAATGATCCTAAGTCTTTGTTGCAAATCTCCACAGTCTGGCTCACACAAGGACTCTTGGCCTCATCTCTCAGCCACTGGAGCTGACAGACCGAATGCTCTGCTCTGGTGTTTGAAGACTGCTTAGAAAATCTTCCATCTCTCACTAGTTAATGCTCGTGCATTAGTCATCATCCAACATATGCAGCAGCTGGATAAACAGACGTTTGCACCAAACATAAAGACTTTTTTTTTAATTTGTAATGAAAACCACTACTGGCCATCACAACTCACCTGTCATGGAACCAACAACTGTTTTAAATGTCAGGCATCAAATGAGTGTAAGCATAGAATCCACCCTGAGTTCTGGCATTTATGTCTCTTAAGACACATACTGAACACAGAAATACTTGCCACTTTCCCACATGTAAGACTTATCATACCTGTGTTGCAGATCTGACTAAAACGTGATCCAAAACTAATATTAGCCCTAAATTGAGACTTTTTTTTTTCCATGAGGAAGCAATCACCCTCCTTAAAAGGAAAGTGTTCTCTGTCCACTTCATTTTTCTGAGGTTCTATTAAGTACCTAACTAACTATTACGGCACTTGACACCTTCAGCCAGTTCACTCTCAATTCCTCCTAAAGGCTGCTTGTGGACAGAAACCAGAGAAACCATGTTCTGGTCTCTATGATCTTCCTTATCATCCCCTTCTGCCTCACAAAAGAGGTGTCCCTAACACAACCAAGGTGTGCAAAGTATATGTGAAGTTATACAAGCCCAGCTAATGGTAACAATACTTGCCAATGACCTAAGCAAGTTAGGATGCAGTTCCCTTCAGCTTTCTGTATAGCACAGCACAATCTATTAGATACATTATGCACACCTACTCCTGCATTAGGAAAAAAAACCACACACACAAAACACACAAAACAAACAAAAAAACACAACAAATCACACAACACAACCAAACTGAGCTCAGCAAAACACTGCTAAGCAAAGAGCTGTGAACACTCGCATAACACACAGTGAAGTAGAACGCAAAATCCAAAGCACTAGCATGGTCACGTAGAGGAAGCTGGATGACTGCCAACAGTAGTAAGGAAAAAAGAACAAGCATGGGATCTCACAAGACACAGTGTAAGCATCCTTGGATGTGGCTGGGTGGATGCTGCTTAATCAGCCAGAAAGTCCACAAGCTTCCTGACGGAAAGCTACATAACCAGAATTTTCTTACGCAGATGTCTACAGAATGTTAAAAGTAAGTGGGCACCAAAAGGACTTAACAACTACTGATCACTGGTCCTTTTCCATCCGTCTGGCAGATCTCCCAGTCGATTGCTTTCCAATTTGTCTTGAAGAACACTATGGGAGACAACGTCAAAAATCAAGGGAAAAGACATCTTCTGCACTCCTATCAGGACTAAGCCAGTTATTTCATCACAGAAGGCAATCAAGTTGGTCAGCCACAATTTGTCCTTAGAAAATTCAAGCTGTCTTTTATCACTATATCCTCTGAACAATTCAGCAAAAGGTCCACATTTTCCTTAGTCTTTTCACTGCCATGTACTGTGGAAAACTCTTTTGTTGGTATTCATATGTCCCATACATCTCAACTCCAGCTGAATTTTGGCCTCCCCAATTCACTTCCTGCAGGCCTAGCTAAAGTTTCTGTATTCCTCCCAGACAATCTGCTTGTTCTTGTTTTCACCTACCATACAATTTGCTTGCATTCGTTACTCAGCAGCATCTGCCTGAGTTCCTGCACATCAGAGTGGAAGAGAATAAGGAATGGAGTTGAGCACATTGTCCCTGAAGATCAGCCAGCTCTCCTGTGTCACTCTTCTTCAGATCAGCCTCCTATAGGACCTCTCCTACCAGTTCCCTGAGCAAGCTGAAGTCTGGTCTCCTGAAGGCCAAGGTGCTTGTTCTATTATCAGCCTTCTCTTCCCTGACAGTTTTAAATGTCACCATTTCACAGTTGTTTATTCACAAGCAGTAGGTCTGGCAGAATCACTCCACTGGTCAGCTTGTCCAGCACCTATGTTAAAAGACTCAGAAACAACTGTTAGGGGTATGGGCTGCAGCTTCCAGGCAACACACAGTTTCATCATACAAGAAACCATACAATTGCATCAGCTTTTTTGTCCTCTCATGATGCACAGAAGAACCAGTTGTTTGGAATACAGAGGATCTAAAACAGGGCATTTCCCAGGCACAACTTCAGGCGTAACTTCCAGAGAGGTCCAACACACCTTTAGCAACCAGCTGAATTCTTTGGAGGCTGAAGAGCTTAAGTGCATCAGGAAAATGCACTGATGTCAGTCTAGCTTTTCAGTATTCTAAAGAAAATGGAGAAGGAAGAAATTGAAGAGGCAGTCATGGAATGTGACAACATAGTCTTTGTTTACCATTTTGAGGATCTTGATCTCTGGCATACATGGAATTTTCAGAAGGATTTGACTGTCACGAAGAGAAACAGAGTCCAGATGTCCAATACTTACATACCAGAGCCTGTATACAGTTTTTTGGGAATCAGGGTGAAAGAAATCTGATATATTTATGTTCTGCTTGAGTAGTAAAATACGACTGTCTGATGAGAAAGCTGAATGAATGTTTTGATTTGGACAACAGGAAGAAGGATTCTGAAAAACTGGAGATCACAAATAAACCGCACTAAGGCTAGACTAATGGTCAAGTACTTTTGGGTTTTTTTTAAAGGTCAACCATATATCAAAGAAGAGTAAAATATGGAGGTCATCTTCTGTGATAAGACTTTCATCAGGAATCCTTTCTTCAGGTTTTTAAGTGGCAGAGTTTTGAGATCACCTGATAGGCCACCACCTCTGCTTGGACACTCATACTGCCATGGGTCACACCACCATGGTTCAAAGAGCCTACAGAAGGCTGCAGCATTTTAGATAGCTAGTGTAGATTTGCCTCAGTTTTGGCCTGTGTGGACACCATCTTCCAGCTTCTTAGGCTTCCGCTCCCTGCAAAGCCACCTTATTCTTAGCTTGCAGCAGACTGACTGAAGTCATACACAGTACATTTTTTTCCAAAGAAGCTTCATGTCTGCTCTTCTCCTAGTCTACAGTACAGACCATTCAGAAGAGGAGAGACATCTGCCAATATCACTTTTCAATCAATCAATGGCTTTCCCAAGTACATGTGGACAGCCCTAATAATACTTAGAACTTACTCTCCAAGCAAGACAGTTGTAGTAGAGTCAAAATAGAGGTGAGAAATGAAACTTCATACCATACTCAGTATGAAACATGGTGTAAAAACACTGAATCCTCCAGTTTGAAGAAGTAGACCCAACACACACATGCACACCTCTAAGAGGACTTCTGGAGCATGTGTGCACAGGAACAGTCTTTAGTAGCAAGCAATGTTTCACCATTTCCCAAGCTACCTTACTGCTACTGAAAGTCACTCCACACTTCAGGTCCAACTGGAAGTTCAAAGTAGACTTCACAGATAGCAGTGAAAAATACTGAGAATTTCAAGAATGCATAATATTTACTGACACCTGGCAAAATAGTTGTTAGTACTAAGACCTATAAATCCTTGACAAAGAGGCTTAAAAACAAATAAATAAGGAACTTTAGTCATCTGATGTGCATTTGCAAAATGGTTGTGGGAATAACATGGTTGTTTCTGCTTTCTATTGCCACAATACATACTATAACATAGTAAGAGTTGTATCAGGTCCACAGAATCACTACAGTTTGGGTGCAGGAAAATAAGTGTAAAAGGGAAAAAACAACACTGAAACAACAGAAGGAAGGATTGGAAAGCTCCTTATCAGTAAGATGCCCGATAATTCAGGTAAATTCCAGAAGAGCCCTGCATCAACGTCATTATTGTGCAGAGCTAGCAATACTTTTAATACAGACACCTTACACACCCCTCAGCACGTGAAAACAGTTCTAGATGTCCTCGATCTTTGTTTTGTGAAACAAATAATACTTTCTTTAAGGACAGAGTAATTTTGCAATTTATACTCCTCCTTCCACTGCACATGTGAGAATAGTTGGCCATTAAGGTCATAGATAACAAGAGATAAAGCTCTGTATGTCTATTAAGGTGCATCTATAGTCATGAGGACACTTTTCTATTCAAAAGATAAGTAAATACACCTCACAAGCATTTTTCCTCAACAGCATCTCTGTACAAGGAGGGATGGAAAGACATGGGTTTACTTTTCCCTAGTGAGGGTTCTTCAGCCCTTCTCTCACACATCTACCTCTAGCATGCACTATTAGCAACCATTTCTTGAAATGTGCCAGACCCATTTACAAGAACAAATGGTCATAATAAATAGTCATAAATGTGCAGCCATAAAATTCCCACAGAACATGGTATGAAAAAATGGATACAAAGGCATCAAAAGGAGTAGAAAGGCTACCTAAAAGAAAGGAATTCAGGAATAAAGTTTCCCCTTTTGCAAACACAGGGAGGATTTTTGCAACAGGTCATTAACAGCTGTTATCACTAATTACTGATAGACATATTAAATTATATTTAATCTTATGAATTATGTTTTAATCACTGAACTTCATCTGCATTCACTCTGTAGTATTGAACCAGTTGTACCTTTGGATCAAAGTAAGCATTCATAACCAAGAGAAAGAGAACGAGTTCTATTTAAGCTACATAATATTGAAATCTCTTTCTACAATTGTTTAAGTCCACGAAGACTTGAGATTTAAAAAACAAAACAAAACAAAAAACACCAAAAAACCCCACCACACCACAAAACCAGCAATGTTGCAGTTTCCTTTCCTAGGTGGAAGAATAACTTCCTCCCTCAGAACAGAATTTTCTGAGACCATCTTCTCAATTTAGCTACAACTGTAACATTTTCCTGGCTTACGTGGGCTTTCTGATCTCATTACACAGCCAGCTGCCTGTTTATTTTCATTTAGTTAAAACCAACCAAAAAGGCTTGAGTTTGTTACCTTACCAAAATGCACACATGGTACAAGAGAAGGCTTCATGTGCACGCATAAAGACTGCAAAAAACCGAAAATAATTAATAGATATGAAATTTGTATAATGCCTTCCAGAAAGGACATATCTAAATCAGTCTCAGAAGAAAAGAAGGTTAATAATCTCCTAGTCACTAAGCCGTCAATTTAAGGGACAAAAATAAAACACTGAAGCTCAAATACAGCAAGTCACTGAATACATCATTTTAGAAAAATCTGAGCTCTACTCATTATGTACAGTATTTAGAGAAAATGTTGTTAAAAAATATTTTGATGGCTGGCTTGCAATGCAAACAACATATCTGTCTCGTAGCCACAGTGGTTTCTACAAAATGGCAGAAACAAACTATGCCAACATTTGCCCAACTTCAAACAGCCTAAGTTCAAGTCAATGGAAAGTCAAACTAGAACACATTAATTTGAATTTAACAGGGCAAGACTAAAGTATCCACTTTACAATAAAACACAGATCCTTATTTTGCCCCATGTAAAAATGTGACTAAAAAAAAAAAAAATCCCAAGCCAAGAGTGATATTTACCTCTTCTTAATGAGCTCTCCCTACCCAACAGAACTTCTCATTTGGCCCCCACCTCCAGAGAACACCTGCTCTTTTTGTTCCATCCACCAGATTCAGCGCTATCACACAGTCAGTCTCAGTGGCCCAGCAACCCAAGTGGCACCCAGATGAGAAGATGGCTGGTCCCTGCTTTTCTTTCACTTAATTGCAGGTAAAATATACCCAAGAATCAGCAAGTGTGCATTGCAGATAAAAAAAAAGCTCAAGAGATGGGTTCTAATGAACTTCTAAGATGTCCAGTGCCCCCAAAATGGGATGCCCTACGAAATTCAGAATCATTGCACAGCACATCTGCTATGTCAACCTTAAAACTTCATTTTGGAATAACAAAGCATGCCTTTCAAAAAACATCTGCAACCAAAACACAGGATTCAAATGCGAACAAAGTTTTTACCCTATCACAGTGCAGAATCACTGAACAAGTTTCAGAGAAAATAGATTTGCATCAGTTACATTGTAATAAAATTAACTTGCTAACAAACTGAAAAAGTTTCAGTTTGACCAAGACTTCCTGATAACCATGTAACAGTCTCAGTTCATGCTAATGCAAAGCGCAGAGGCTTGAAGACGTGTTACACACCAAGACATACGCAAACGGAGACTTTCATGAAGTTCTTCATTGTTTATACAGTTGGTAACCATTTACTGCTAAAGGCAATATCCAGTAAAAGGGGTTTTGTTGGGTTTTTCTTTTCTTTTTTTCTTTTTTATCTTTTTAAAATTTTATTTTACTTTTTTAGTGAGTTGATACCACGTTTTCACAGAAAAAAAAAAAAAAAAAATTCTTTAAAAGCCAAAGCAGCCAGATTCATTTTGGAAAGAAGCTTGCAAAATTCCAATGAACCACATCTGCAGAGTAACTGCAGCAATGACATAAAGTGATTCCCACTAGTTCCTAGTTCCTGCGTACTAATGTAGAAGTTTATCCCTTTGTTTTAACATAGCACTGTCCCTGAAAAAAGGCTGCTCTTGCCCCCTTTGGCTGCCATCTAATTAGGTTACCCCTACCCTATTAAAACAAGTTAAGCATTCCCACTCCATCTATCAATCTAGTATCCTCATCCCATGAGATTCTCTGCTGACACCTCTACGAAATTCAGGAACTCAGATGTGACTGGTGCAGCCAAATGGAGCAATAACCTGTAACTCTTGCAGCCAGTTTCACTGGCTTGGAAGGTTAAATATCTTGGACTAAAGCAGTCCTGCAATGACTTCAAGGAGTTGCACGAAAGCACTGACTCCATCTTCCAGCTCCAAGCAGTTAAGCTGTCTCATTTCAAAGCAATTCCACAAGCTGGCTTTAGCTGCAAGCATTCCACATTTTAAAAAGTGTTGGGTTTTTTAATGCAAGCTTGCAATGAGAAGCCACACGTATTCCGAAAACAAACTCTGAAAGCAAGTCACAGACGTGACCACAGACTACTCCGAACTGAAACACGGAAGTTTGACAGGAAAGTGCAGTCTACCCCTACAAAAGAAAGGCTTCGGCGTCTTACCAATGAAAACCCTTGGGAAATCCAAGCAGCCTGTCTTGTCTCTCACTTCATATGTTCATTGTAGGAGGGAAAAAATTCCATCTGTGCATAGAAAGTTCCCAAATCCGGCACTGCAGACTGCATGCTGTTAAATTAGTGCATTCATTAGTAGAGTGTTCTGGAAACGTGCCTATACATTGTGTGGTGAGGAGGAAGGATCTTTCATTAAAAAAAAAAAAAAAAAAGAGAGAGAGAGAGAAAAGAAAATGCCCCAAGCTGGTCTATCCCAGCATCTCAGCACCAGTGAAAATTATCATGGAACTTCCCCTCATGAGTTTTTACACAAAACAGATGATCTCAAACATCAGAGTAACTAGTAGCACAACTACAACTTGATCATATGCAGTTTATTTCCTGAAAAAAAAAAAAGAAAAAAAAAAAAAAAAGATGCCTTCAGCATATCATTGACTTGTTTTGGGTTTCTTTGGGATCTGTATTTAGCCCAACACAAGTATGGGCAGCTCTCCCTGCGCACAGTTATGCATACATCACAGAGAAGAAAGCTAGCTTTTCCCATTTCAAAAGAAACAGAAGAAAGCTCATTTCTCAGCACCAACATAGATACCTCATCTTAACTACCTTTCCCATTGCATTTCAGCTCCCATCAAAAACTTCAACTTTTTACACTTATATGAGTACAACCACCTGGCATAAGAAGTCACTTCCCCACTTTCACTCATTTTCATGGACAATTATGAGTTACTTTGTAGTGAGGCCTTTTGAAACAATGACTGAGCTTGGGTTTTGCCATCCCTGGGAATTGTGTTATAGTGTTGACTGCACTGGCTGTGTTTCGACACATGTCAAGGAAGGCGATTCCTAACAACCAACTTTGTCACCTAACTTTAAAAGTCTTTCCACCAGGGGCCCAAATTGATTGACTTACAGACACCTAACAAAAAGAACGCCTTCCCTTTCTTGATGCCCCATATAATCTAATGGATCTAACATTATTTTGTTTTCAGTCTTCTCTCCCCATTTTAAAGACTTGATTGCTATTGATGTCCATATTTCTATATGCATAAGTATGCTCAAGTTGTGTTTTAGCCTCTGACTTTCCCATGACTTCAAAACTCCTGCCTACATGTCTTCCATCTGTGGATTCAAGTTTCAAGAACACAAGGGTCATCAACAAAATACTACTCAAGCCTGAACCTGCAAGCACTCAAGTGCAGCACCAGTCTTCTGCATAGAGATGCAAGTCCTCCGAGTGCAGTAGAACTACTCGGGTGTGTAAAGTTACTTATGCGCTTAAGCACTTTAGGATCTGTCCTTAATTTTTAAAGCAAGTTTTCTGCCAAAATGGCAAGGAGTTTCACAACAATCAGCAGTTCTTGGGAGATTTCCTTTTCTTGTTCTAAATCTTATAAGAACAGCTGTTTGGGAGAAAACTTGGCCATATTTGAATGTCCAGACAGGATCCAAAACCACAGGTACAGGCTCCAAGCCAGGGATGCATATGTGAGTCTTCCTGAAATTCAATGGGATTCAGGCTCTCTCTTTTCTCTAACTACAAAGCCACCACAGAATGGACAGTGATCAATAATGAAGCTTCATCAATGGACATGTATTTGTTGTTCATATTGCAGCCAACACTATTAATGAATTTTGAGGCTGAGATGTTTTAACAAGACTTTTTGCACTGTTCCCACTACTGACTAGCTCTGTTGTATTAGGCTTAGAGTGTCTTTGGTTTAGTATTGCAGGTCAGTAGGGAAACAAGAAAAACTAGACCATGCAGTGTGTGGGCAGGGCTCTAGGGGGACAGACGGCTACCCTGCTATATCACTAGAAAAGGCATTTGTTCAAAGCATGATTACAGTATTACACATGCTGTAATCAGCAAACACTGGCTGTAACAGCCCCGAGAGTAATTCCTACTGAAGTCTTTGTTCTTTGTAAGCTTTACCAGTTAGCACTAGATGTGAAGCAGACACTGCACTGATTAACATTAAGAGAATTCATAAGACCTAATCAGTTTTCTCAGTTAAAAAACTTGGCTTTAAAAAAAAAAAAAAAAAATATATATATATATATATATATATTCACCTACAGTAACAGCAATTCCTGTACCATTTTCCAGCACACTTGTCTTCTATCTTCTCCAGCAGAAAATTTTGTATCAGTCAACCTTTCAACATGCCAGATGTTTTTTCCTGCTGCTTACCACTGAGAACAAATTAAGAAAGATTTCCAGAACTCTATCCAGATTTTATTAATATTAATTTTAGGAAAAGCACTGAGTTTGTTCATATTGCCCTCCTGATGTATCAGAGGACTTGAAAACAGGTATTTAGCTACTCACTTGAATCTTGTGTCACAAACATCTTCTCCAGAAGTCAGCACAAATGTACATCAGTAGCCATGATGTAGGAAATGGGAAAGGTGAAACAATTTTACATACTAAAGTTTGTTATGAAATTATTTGTTTTGTGGCTAAATCATTCATTTAACAGGTTTTTGTTCAGTCAGTTCAACCAGATTTTGCATTGAGGGGTGATCTGTATTGGCTTATTACATTGACAAAGCTTCTCAATCATGTTCATTACATTTGTATTTTATTAGAGGCTAAAAAGACCATCTACTTCATGCAATATGACTCAAGTCCACCACACTGTAAATAACACAAAGATTTAGTTTGAAATAACCATTTAAAAAATGAACTCTGAAGAACTGTTCATTAAAAATTTGACCTAGACTATGAGATTTGGGGTGCAAAAGGAAAGAACTCCAACTGATCAGAAAAGCACATTAGAAATACTCTCTAACTCATATTCCAATAGCTATAGATCACTCACTCCCACATGCAAATCATGTTGAGCTTCCATGTAGCACCAAACTCCTGTACTACATCAGGGCTATCCTTCCTGGTAAAAGAAACAGTTCCTAGAACTTTGCAGCTTACATGGTGCAGGTACAGAACTTAAAAGAGGTCTCTGATGGTCAAACATTCACTTCAAATTCCTCACCTGCTTTATGCCTGTTACAGGCCTTCAGTAGCTTCTAAGGAGTCAACTTTGGTAAGGAGCAACAGACGTTCAAGGAAAATGTAGGACAGCTTTTCATGCTCTTAATTGCACTTTGTCTCGCTTATGGTGCAAATTGAACTGCATACCAAACTGTACTCAATATAATTAAAAGTCAAGAGAAACCAAGTCCTAAACTCTCTAGAGCTAGTGGGTTAAAACAAAAGCTCAGAGCTCATGGATCGCTACAGCAGCAGCATCAGTAAATGCATTTTCTGATACATCTGTCCCTTGATATCCCCCAGTCAGTGCTGGCTGGCAAGGGACAGCAGCTCCGCAATGATTTGTCACATGTATTTCTCCTGTCAGCTTGTGGGTGGGAATCTGAGAGGGAACCCTACATGGTATGATTAAGTAATTTAAAAGATGTTCAAACAGCCAAACTATTCATCATGGTCATCACCCACAACAAAGTCTTAAGTCAATTTTCAATCAGTATTTTCTTGGCTTGCAGTTTCCTTCCCCTGCTTCACAGAGGCAGCGCTAACAGGGAGGAAGAGCACAACCTGCCCTGCGTGGGAGCAGCACAGAGACTGTGAGACATTAACATGGCCAGGGGCCTGCAACAGGAAGGCAGGTAAAGCTGCCTTGCTTTCCAAAGGATAAAGACTCCTTAGGAGGTGTGGGTGGGCATTTGGAATGAAGCTTTCACTATAAAACTGACATGGATTTGAGAGCTCAGGAAGAGCTGCAGAAGCAAGTTAGAAAGCAATGCCTTAAAGGTAAAGAAAGCAGCTTGGTTTTCCTCTCATTGCTCAACAGAGGAGTGTAATTTGCTCTCCCAACAAAGGCACACAGCAAAAGCATTACATGAAAGACGAACCTGACAGAAATGAACAATACAGAATATTATGTCATTTTTAAGCTTTACTGCTAGGGAGGCTGATTTTGTTTCCGTACAGAACTCTAATCACTTCACTCTTACAGGGCAGTAATTACAAGCATTTCTCTCCTGAAATCTCCTGCATCAGAAACAAAAGAAAGCCACCCACCAAAACGTATACTTTGGTCCCATTCTGTAGCATAACAAAATGCTGTGGAAAGGCAGTGTTAGTGAGAAGAAAATCAGCCAGCATATTTCATAATTTTTGGAGAAAAATATATTTTAAAAGTCCAGCCAGAATTACTCTAAACTTTTTTTAGAAGTCACAAAATTGAAAAAGTATGTTCATACTAGCATTTCCAAGGGTCATTCTGATATGTCCTTTGTTTAGATACAAGTAATTTGGAGAAGGGGAAAGCAGAAAGGAAAGTGGACTTAGCATATGCATATATCTACAAGAGGCAACACTCCCAAACCTGCTATATAGATTTATTGCATTATCTGTGGCTCAGTCAAAATTCATTAGCTCCGTATGCCTATATGCAAGTATGGGAAGGTATGCGTGTGTGTATTCACACATCTGCTTTCAATTGATACACTGAGGAAATCCTACACAGTAGACATATGAAATGCCTTTAACTACAACCTGTTCCAAAGTGTGAAAGAGACAGAAAGAATTTAAGAAAGGGAGAATTCTTCCTCCCCAAAGGAGGACTGAGCTCAAAAAATGAGTCACTACATACCAAGATTGTTTCGCACTTCAACTAAAGTGTCACTAAAAGTTTAGTGTACGGACTGAAACCAGAAAGGTAGTATGAAGTATACAAGAGACTAAAGTTTTCAGTAGGAATCACTGACTGGTACCTGAGAAACAACTCAAAGGAAGCTTGAGTCTATTTTTCAATTTCCCAGTGATGCTGTCTTCAATCTGATTAGCTAGACACAGAGCTGCAATAATCAAAAACATTTGATTTTATATATACAGCTGTGACTATAATAAGCAAACAGAAGATGTGGACAATGAGGGAAGCCAACCATATTCCTTGAAATGTTAAGGTCCAGAGTACCCTCTGCATTCTCCATTCACTGAATCTTGCCCCATGTAATGCATCAATTCCAGTGGTAGGTACCCCAAGGACCTAATGAAGACAGTAGTTTGCAACTCAAATACATCTGGCAGGACTCTGTGCCCTACACAAAGCTTCACAGAAGGCACTAAGTCATGCTGATTCAAGGAGCTGTTAAATCAAACAAGGCCAAAACAGCGCCTATAAGTGTTGCCTTTAACACCAGACTGCAAAAGAAATGACTGTGTTGATCACAAACAACCTGCAAGTTGGAAACCGTCTTTAACTTCATTCCCATAAGAACCTTTGTAGTGAGAGCACCCTGTATACAATTCTTACAAAAGAGTTCAGGTAGATGAAAGACACAGCTAGTTTCACTTCTTTATAAGTCATATCAAAGGGAAGACTCCTCCTTACCAGTCTCTACACAATGTAATTTTGTAATGTGTAGAGGGCCAGAGAGCTCTCCCAGCTCTATGTACACTTAACAGACTTCTGCATTTCTGCCCCAGTTCTGGTTTTGAAGCAGCACCCATGGGTCTGAAGGAGGGTTTTAAACAATGTACAAAACTGGTATTTTAATTAGTGAGTTGGCAGGGGAGGAAGTCTATAAAGACAAATAATGGAATTCTACAAAACCAGTACCCTGTACCTATGGGTATCTATTAGAGTGTTGCATCTGGGTAGGAACAACCCCAGTTCCAGTATAAGTTGGGGAACAAGCTGTTAGAGACCAGTGTAGGGGAAAGGGTCCTGGGGGTCCTGGTGGACAGCAGGATGACCATGAGCCAGCACTGTGCCCTTGTGGCCAGGAAGGCCAATGGCATCCTGGGGTATATTACAAGGAGGGTGGGTAGTAGGTCAAGAGAGGTTCTCCTTCCCCTCTACTCTGCCCTGGTGAGACCACATCTGGAATATTGTGTCCAGTTCTGGGCCCCTCAGTTCAAGAAGGACAGGGAACTGCTGGAGAGAGTCCAGCACAGGGCAACAAAGATGATTAAGGGAGTGGAGCATCTCCCTTATGAGGAAACGCTAAGGGACCTGGGTCTCTTTAGCTTGCAGAAGAGGAGACTGAGGGGTGACTTTATTAATGTTTATAAAGATGTAAAGAGTGAGTGTCACGAGGATGTAGCCAGGCTTTTCTTGGTGACAACCAGTGATAAGGACAAGGGGCAATAGGTACAAACTGGAACACAGGAGGTTCCACTTAAATATGAGAAGAAACTTCCTCACAGTGAGGATAACGGAACACTGGAACAGGCTGCCCAGGGAGGTTGTGGAGTCTCCTTCTCTGGAGACATTCAAAACCCACCTGGACGCCTTCCTGTGTAATCTCATCTAGGTGTTCCTGCTCCAGCGGGGGGATTGGACTAGATGATCTCTCGAGGTCTCATTCTGTGATTCTGTGATCTACGCCTATCTTAGCTGGTTGTTACTTATCTTAACTGTGTTTTTAGCATAGCCAAATCTTTCCACATCTGCCGATGGATCCACATCTATGCCAGGTCAAACCCAAGATTAATTTTAATGAACATCATAAACTACTTGGGAGGGAATTTGTAAGTGAAACCAAGTAAAGAATAGTACACATTTTCAAAGCTACTAGAATTCTACAGGCAAAAAACAATCTTCATACAAATATATACTCAGTCATTTGCTCTTGTGAAATAGCTTTAATTATTAAAATTTTCCTGGCAGGACAACACTCCTCCTCCACATCTTTTCATGCCTCAGATAAGTCCTTTAGGACAATAACTACAACAACCACAACTCATCAGCTTATATGAAATTCTAAGAGTCAAGTGATTGTTCTAGTTATTTGCCACTATGTTTTCTTTTGAATTTTCCAAACATTTTGCAATATCATACACAGATCTAATTTTACACAGAACACTTAAAATACTGAAGGAGAAACATTGTAACGCTGCTGAAAATTGAATAATAATTCCTAATATTGACCTCTTTACACACTGTCAGTAGTTTATCTTCAGAAAGAGGTGATATCATCTAAGACAGAAATGTTATCTTGCTGATAAGCAGCTGTTACTTTTCCCATATAATGGTGTTTTCTTTAGCACAATACAAATCATTTCACTGACCTTTATTTCCATTTATTGTTTGAAGATGCTAATCAATATTATAAGCAGAGAATAGGAGCCAAGAATCTATACATTTTTATGTGCTTACTGTACTACAGATATTTTTAAAGTGTCTAAATAAGGGTGATTTTACAGTAAGGAAAAAGAAAAGCTTGAAAAGCTCTTACACAAAATACGCAAATTAACTCTGCACAGAAGCCATTTTGCTTGACTAGTCTAAATGGGATAATCTTGTCCAGGTCCTTTATCATAACATCATTTAACACATCCCAAAAACTCCCTTTCCAATCCTGATGCTTGACAACCATGACCTGCACTGAAATTATGCCTTTATCAGCAGTGCCATTTTTCCTGTCCGGTGTAATTTCCTGTCCCCTAAACCTGGGACCCTTCCTGCCAGTGTGTGCTCTGACCTGTGCGGCTGAGCAAAACTAATACACCAGCATAAACCTGATGATGGCATTTCATAGCAGCCACTAATAAGTGAAGTGTACAAGTACGTAAGGCCTTCAGAATTCTGTTCCACATGATTTAAACCATTGTGTTACATCTGGCCAGAAATGCCAGCAAAATACGGATGAGATATGACTTATGGAAAGTCAAACCTCAGCACTACTCCAGCTTAAAAGAATTGTTTTCATTTACAGTCAGAGACCAAACATAAATCTACTGTTTATTGTTTGGCTGCCCTTTCCCCAGTAAGAGATTGCACAGTGCACTGCAAGAGACCATTCACAGTAGGACTAGATTGAAACATGAAGAGCAGCTAAGCATAAAAAAAAAAAAAAGCCTGAAGGATTTGAGAAACCATTTACAGAACATCCGTTCTCAAACCATGTCCTCTCTCTGCACTTCACACACCAGATATCTCTGAAGAAGAATGG
This sequence comes from Nesoenas mayeri, assembly GCF_963082525.1. Classification (NCBI taxonomy): domain Eukaryota; kingdom Metazoa; phylum Chordata; class Aves; order Columbiformes; family Columbidae; genus Nesoenas; species Nesoenas mayeri. The sequence continues at coordinate 52,760,248 of NC_137540.1, forward strand.
TGATTTTCCATTGAGTTCCCAGGGTCTCCTTCCTTTGGAGACTAGTGAGCAGACTTTGCTCCAAGTCAAAGCATCCATCAAGACGGCACACCCCTGTCTTTCAAATGCAACCACCCTCTGCCTGCTGCTGGCTTACTGCTACATCCTTGGCCACTGTAATATACAGAATAGAAGTCACCATGATTGGCATAAAGCAATTGGTAATGCCAGGGACTCGGCACTGCCTATGGATGCCACGTGTGAGCTGGTCACCTCCTCACTGCTGTGAATGCTGCAATGCCAACCTGCACAGCAGGAGTTAATGCCAAGAGCAAGGTTGCCAGGTAGCATCTGTTTAATAAATCCAGCAACCTTCAGCTTTAAAAAAGAAGAAAATTCAGCAGCAATAGGTTTGCCCCAAAGCTCATCCAACCTTCATGAATAATGCAAATGAATTGACATTATAGTTTGACAAAAAAAAAGGTACTATTTGGTTGCTAGGAATTCTTCTTTACTGTTAAGCCATGTAAAGCTGAGAGGGAAAAACTGCACTTGTGAAATCAGTGTACTACTAATTTCTAAATTAATCAGTGACAACTTTTGTGTGAGAGCTTACACCTGTGTTTCCTACAGCTATAAACTAGAAACACTCTTCCAATACATTGCTAATACTGAACAGCTGGGGAAAAGTGGAGAGGAAGAAAACCCAACACACACACACACACACCAAAAAAAAAAAGCAAAAGAGACTCCTTGCTAAACTGAATTATTTGGGACAGTAAAACTGTGAACAAGAGCTATCATTTCCCCCTTGCTTAAATAACAAGGGTTAGCAAGCAGAAGGATCACAATATCAGCCACAGAGGAAGAAACTGCATAGCAATGAAAGCTTTTAACATCCCACAAGAAAACAACCCAGCATAGTGCAGGAAGGTTTCAGTAACTGCAGTTTCATGGTGGTTTTTCACATCACAGGCTGAACATACATGCCCACTAAGAATGCCACTTTGCTCCAAAAGCCTGACTTATAGCCAGACTTTTTGATTTTTTTGAAGGAGTCGATTTTTTTTTTTATAAAAGCTTTAACATCATGCTCTGCAAATAGAAAATTTTCATTATCTGAGTCTTCTGATACAATTTGTCAATGATTTTGTTATTCTTAAGAGCTAGCAGAATTGTAAACCACTAGACAGCTATGCAGAAGTAAGAAGCTTGAGGAATGGAGAAAAAAATTTGAGGATGGGGTGGAGCATGGCATTCCATAGATCAAATGGTATCAAATATATCATTGTACAGACATTTGTTCCCAGTCATGCTGCATGCCACAAGCAACATGATAGCACTTCCTAAATTTGTCCAAAAGGAAGAAGCCATTTGGACTTAAGGACAGAAAGAAAAGATACAGTCAGAAGCTCCAGACCTGAACTATTTTGAAGACTTCCCAGGCAAAAGACAAACAATGCTCTTTGCTACCAGATTCATTCCACAACTAATTGAGACAGTTCAGCCCAGCAGCTGTGAGCAATGTCACAACGAGAGCACGCCGCTGGACTTGGCACAAGGCAGGACAGCCTCAGCTGCCCTTCCCCGGGACTGCTGAGATACTTTAATGAATGTATACACACATGCTAGCAAGCAACAGGCAGTCGCATGAAATCTGCGATATTTTTATTTTACTCATATAAATTCAAACACAAACAAAACTGTGGTGTTCATTTTTGTTTGGCTGGGTTTTTGTTTTGGTTTGTTTTTTTCTGCAGTAAGTTTAGGCAGAGTACTATAGGAGACTTAACATATCCGCTTCTTTCTCATTCAGTGATGAAATTGAACCACATACATCAACTACAAATAAGAACACCCAGAAACTCTAAGAGTTTCATAACTTCCCCTTAAAGGGGGAAAATGAAAGAAGGGAAATAGAAGGGGAAAAAAAAAGCCACATGCAAACACAATTTGAAAAAGCCACACACAGCTTCTAGAAAGAGGGGAAGAAAATTAAGAAAAAAACCCTCTAAAACTGAGAATTCCAAAATGCTCTGATCTGGCAGAGCATCTGCCTGGCATCTGCCGAGACCACTATAAGAGCTCACTTCCTTGCAAAATTTCAGTCCCTAAACATAAATTGCCTCAAAGTGATTGATGTACAGAAGAAAAGGATGGAGCTATCTTTAGCTTCTTGGAAAGAACACATTTGTGAAGACAAAGGTGTAGTTTACACACTACAATAAAATCTGTGTACATCAATCATCATCCTGCAGTCCTTTTAGGGGTTTTTTTGGTGTTTGGTTTGGGGGGTGGGTTTGGGGGTTTTTCTTTGTTTGTTTGTTTTTGTTTATTTGTTCGTTTTTGTTTATTTGTTCATTTTCTCTTCCCAGCCAGCTAATTTCTTCTCATCTTTGAACTAAACAGAAAAACCACAAGAGCCCAGTTCTGGCCCCAGGAGCGGTCAGGAAGTCCTGCAGCAGAGCCAAGCACCGCAGCTGTGGTCTGAGGTTAACCACAGGTGCCACGAGGATGGGGTGAAGCATTGTCCGATGGCACATCCAAGAGCAGCCAACCTGCTTTTAACCAGACAGCTGGCACAGCACAGCCATGCCCCTGTAGCTCTGAGAACAGCAAGGACATGCCATTTCTCTGGCTTAGCACAATGAAATTTTGGAGATAAAAACTTGTTCTTCAAGCCCATTGACCCTGAGAAAGCTAGAGGTTTGGTCAATAATCATGTCCACCATATTCCTTCTTTGCTGGACCGAGTTATGGTAGTGGTAACAATCTGCCCATATATAAATTCCTATGAAATCAAACATTAAATCCACATTCTGGCATATTTTGACCTATTACATTTCCAGTTGACACCTTTTCCCTGATAAAGTCCTGCCTAAAGGCTGTTGCACAGCCTGCTCAGTATTTGAATGGGTCAGCCCATCAACTAGAACAGGTCTTGGCTGGGCTAAAAAGGTGCTCAAGACAGCAAGCCGTGTTCATGGCATCCCTTCTGCCGGCAGAGTGGGGACTGCGCAGCACGTAAACAGAAAGGAAACGCTCCAAGTCTCGTGGCCAGGAAAAGTGGCCGACATCAGGTTAGGAATAGTCTTCTTCGAGCCACCAAAAGTTTTGGGTGAGACAGAAGAGGAGGGAGGCCATCAGCATCTTACGGGAGCAGAAGGGGGAGGGAATTCCAGAAGTAGTTGGCAATATAGGAGATATCATGTTTCAGTGTACATTTTAGAAAAGGAATGTAATTTTTAAAGATGGCCACAGGCATCAGTCAAGCTGTGCTCTTTGTACAGCCTTCCCCTCCTGGCACATTCCCTGTTGAGTGGCATCAGTGATACAGCTGATGAGTCCACTAAAAGACAGGTACACTGTCTAACAAAAGGAATGGGTTACAGTGCACTGAACTGACATGCAAGGTGCTTCAGTGAAGGCATTCACACATCCCCATTTATTACAGAATATTTTCTGGGCAGCAAAGCTGCCTAATGCTACTCTGTCTCTCTTCCAACCTCCACATTCAAAAAGCTCCTTCCCAGCTCCAGCTGGAGACAATGTCCATTTACGTGCACAGCTGCCCAACTAGATGTAGATTCTGCACTTGAATGCTGGAGGAGTCCAGTTGTTCCCAAATATAATGCTATTAGTGCTGACTGGAGAATATCAATTAGGTACAAGTGTTTCATATTGATTAGGTGTTAAGATTCTGTGTGTATATACCTCTGGATAACAGTTATCAAGTATTCAAATGACTCATGTACTTTGCTGTGCAATAGGTCTTGTTCTTCTCTAATATAAGCTAAAATCTACAAAGCAAGAGGTAAGGAAAAGGAGCAAAAGAGGGGCAATTTCCAAGCCCCAATAGCACTATCAGGGTCACAGCTGCAAGGGTGAGAAACCAATAACAGGAGAAAAACAAGGGGAAAAATACCATCACACAAGTTCAATGGCTTGGGTGGAAGAGCTTTGAACAACAGATCCTTAAGAGCCATCAAGGATCTTAAAGTGCTGTGTAGCAACAGCGGACTGGAATCTTTTAAAAGCCCAGAGTTAAGTCAGAAGTCTGGCAGATGTGCTCATCAAATATTGAGCATGTTCACAGGGTCTGTAATGATGTAGAGTTCTGTGCAATAGCAGGTTAAACCCTCACAATTAAAAAATAAAGTCCACAAACAAGTTATTTCCCATTGTGCTAGCCAGGTGTGATGGAAAAGGATGCTGTGCTCCAACAGCCTCACCTCATAGCAAAGTCCATCTCTGAAGTCAGTCCTCAGAGACAGGTGATTTTTGGCCATTGCTAAGGGCCAGCCTAGAGCAGAGGGCATGAGCTGCCTCCAGCAAGTGGAGCTGGTCACTGTCTTCATTGCTCTACCCTTGATCACTTAACTGAATCTAAGAGGGCAGGATGAAAAGGTCAGGTGTACTGCACCTACATATATTCAACATTGTTTATATGACAGATGGAATAAAAGCCACTTCAAGACTGACAGTCAAAATCCAACTTCTATCTTTGTGTGTCATCCTGCTTTGACTCATAAATGCATGTGAACATTTGTACAACGAACTTCAACTGAATATGTCATAACATTGTTATGCTGAAACTAATTTTCCCCTGAAATAAAGATGGTGATGCTCCTCATGCTGACAGCCACAAAAATCTCCACAGGAACTGAATTACTAGAATAAATTTAAGCTTCAACACCATCTTTCCCCCATCAAAAGTTATTATGCCAAGCAAATAGTTTACATAAAGCTCTAATATTTAGTTCATGTGAGCCAATTATTTTCATTTGACAAAATCAGTTAAGAAAAAGTCTAGCTTTAGAATTTTTATTCACCACATTTATTCAAGTACTCAGAGACAAGCCTTCAAACTCCTTAAGAGATGGTAAGATGTGACTAAGTCTTGGATCAACTTTGTTTATTCAAATTTGTGACTAAGAGTTACTTTGCAAATCTTTTCTTTACATATATTTGTCTGTTTGTTTATTTCCTCCCCAATTCACATTTTGATTTAAAAATTGGGTCCTCAGTAACATCTAAGGAGTGAACTGAATGGTTATACAGTAGAAAATATTGACAAAACCTGTCTTTTATTCCAAATGCTTGGTGTGGCTCCAATACCTCCGTAAACAAAACCACAACAGGACTGACAAGAGTTGTAACACTTTCAGGTAAACTCTATAAGACCCTGGTCAGAGAAATCACAGGAAAAATACTACTAATGCACCTACAAAAACATATCCTACAGTCCATAGCCTAAACTTTGAGGCCTGAAACTAACTAGATAAAGACAGATAAATTGTGCCTGTCTTCTCTAAGGTTTTCTGCAATGGCACCCAGGAAGCACAGAGAAAGTTAGCCAGCCACTTTCTTCCACCCTTTGGGGAATAGAAAGTCTGATTTTTCAGAGATGGGAATCTGACAATGCTCACAAATATGAAGGAATGGGGAAAATAAACAAGCCCCACTTATGATGACTAAATTCTTGCCAGCAGGATATAACTACCCTCTTTACTGTATTTGGGGCTTTTTCTAAATCCCTCACAAGACAATGTCTAAATCAAGCTAGTGCAACATACACATTCCAGAAACTTCTTCTCAGTGAGGGTAACAGAGCACTGGAACAGGCTGCCCAGGGAGGTTGTGGAGTCTCCTACTCTGGAGACATTCAAGACCTGCCTGAACACCTTCCTGTGTAACGTCATCTAGGCGTTCCTGCTCCAGCGGTGGGATTGGACTAGATGATCTTTCGAGGTCCCTTCCAATCCCTAACATTCTGTGATTCTGTGACTTCAGCTCCAAATAAAACTCTTGCTTAATCCTCTTTTGGGTACCTTCATTTTGCCAGCTCCTCCCCTTACCTCAAGGTCAGCTACTTTGGGAAAAAGAGTGTATTCTCAGTTTTTCAGAAATCACCTGGACCTACAGGACTTAGCATCAAAAGGTATTTTTCTCAGTGCCTGGTTATCAAGTGTCTGCCATGCAACTTTCCACATTCTATTTGCCATCAACAGAAACCTGCACAAAGCTACCTTGTGCTAAAATCTCAAGTTTCTCCTCATTTCCACAAGAGACACTAGCTGCAAGCATTTTCCCATGGTTCCAGCCAAAACTTTTATTCTGCTTACCTGTGTCCCCATTTGGGAGCCTATACTCTACCACTGCCCACTGTCATAGTGCAACTATTGTTCTGAGAGATGATTTCATGCCAACACACCAACAGACTGGTATGACGTAGACCCTGTGCTTCAAAGCCAGACAGATAGAGTTCCCTTTCTGATCAACACTTATCTTACGAAAATGTTAATAGAAGTCTTATGACTGCATCCCAAAACCTAACTCAACTTAAATATACAGTTTTTCAATTCCCTGAAGCTTTTATGTGAGATAAGCCAGACCATGTTACAGTTGCAGCACAAAAGCAGATAAATAAACCAAGCTTCCACGCTAGCATTTAAAAAGTCATAATGTACTTTGAAAATAGCCAAAATTTTTTAAAAGCTGAAGGGTCTCCAATGCAAGAGTGATTCTCTCAGACAAGTCAGAAATTCACCTCCTACCTGGGTGTGATTGTATCAGTTTTCTGTCCCCACAGCCTTCCAAGAATTAGCTGCAGGGAAATGCGACATCACTTTAAATGCATAGTTGATGTGCCTGTGTGCACACCTGACATGCACCTTCTCTCTAGGCTTCCTGGTACCATGAAGAACCACCAGCTAGTAGGATCCGAGTTTATCAACAGTTTGCATCAAAGATACTTGGTGTATTTTACAGCTGAACATTGTACATTGAGACAGTGCTGTCCTTACAACTCCACTGACTTGTACATACCCAAAGAAGGACTATGGGGACAAAAAAGTGAAAAAGCCCACTATACTGATCTAGGTTGATGCCAGGTCCTGCACAATATTCCCTGAACAATCCTTTATTTTGTTGAATGCCCATTACCTGTGAATATTTAGCACACTTCGAGTTCAAAACATTGTAATGTGGGTGGCACCAGATATACCACTTGGGCTCTAAGTCATCCTACTTCCACAGCAACTGAAGTGATTTATTGATTGTCAAGATGAAGTAAAATGTATTGTGGTTCCTAGTCAAATTTGTTATAGATCCTTTATTACAGATAAATTATTTAGTTTCTCCTGCCACCATTAGAAAAACTGACACACATCTGTTATTGTTAAATGTACCTAACAGCCTCAAGCAGTTTTTACACCTTGTACTTTGGTCAAAAGAGGAAAGCGAAATTTGCAGATTTTTAAAACTAAGAAAAAAAATCCCTACTTCAAATCTGCCACAAGACATTTCACATTTTAAAGAATTTCAAATGAATACTGTTGTCCAGTATTAAAAAACAAACAAACAAAAATGCACAACCAAAACAAAACAATAAGTGCCAACGCATCATAGGTATTAAATAAACAATTTTGGTTTGATTTTTCATTCTAATTACAGAAGTTAGCAAAGATGTTATTGAGATAAAGCAGATTTAGAATAGCATAGTGATAGCAAGCAGATCCACTACCGAGACAAACTGACGGAGTAAGCTTTCACAGCCTTTATGACAAACAAATTTTGATCTATTAACCTTCACATGCTGAATTTCAGCCAAAGAATTCAGACAACCTGAATACCAAGGAACAGACGACTCCACACAACAGGACAGATGTTGCCGACTAGCCTGCCCAGCCGTCTTTCCTACCACAGGTCATTTCAAAACTCCTAATGTATGGACTAATTCATCATGATTTCTTATTTCCAAAAGGTGATCATAAGCACAAAAAAAAAAAAAAAGTTATATTCCAGTTGAAACATGTATAGTAAGACAGAAAACTCATGCTGGACAAGGCCTTTGATTGTCTTTATCCAGGGAGGTGAAGACAGAAGGTCTGCAAGGCTAGTCAGAAGAGTATTAATAATTACAACAGTTTATTATCTATTAGCAAGGGAAATAAGTCACTAGGACTGTATCCTGGTAGGATAAATAAGGTTTCCTAGCTAAGGGCAGTTCAGCCCTGCTTCTTTCCTATTGGGACAGCTAAGGGTGACACCAGTCTCAAATCTTGTGACTCAACAGCACCCACGCTGCTCTCTCATTTAGGCTGGTGCCAGCTTTAAAGCACATGGTCCAGCAAGGTATGAGAGCGATGGAAGTGAGAAGACCGGAGAAAAGGAAAGTACCTGAGAATGATAAAGAACAAAGAACTGGTATTAAAACAAGGAAAATTCATTAGGTCACTCATAGCATAGGAGACTGAGATTGAAAGCCTCAGAGAGAAACAGTTCAGGCAAGGACAGTGATATTTCCTTGCCTGTATAATTTGCATGTAGACAGCAAAAGTAGGAAAGGACTGCGGGGAGTTGAAGAGATGATCTTATATTTCAGCCAGCTCCATGGCTTGCTCTGAGACTTCAATGCTCTCCTGGCTTGCGCCACTGTGCTCAGTTGTGTTACCAGTCAAGTCATCTCCATCAAGCTTTTGAGAGCTGATTACTAGTCACACGTTGCTCATTTGCTATGAGTGCCTGGCATCCCAGCACATGGAGGAGAGCCATAGCTGTGCCTCTGTAATGCTACAGAATGCTAAGTACACAGCAAAGAATGCAAGGTCTTAGGAGTCCCCAATTAGCATACGGTCTTGAATCTCTTTTCTCTGTACCATGGTCCTGGCGTGATGGCATGAAATAACATTCATGTTTGCAAAGAACTTTTGGGCAAAGATACTTTAGTGATGAGCACTACAGAAGTCTGAGAAAGTAATTCTGTCCTCAGGATTTGGTTTGAATAGCACATAATAAACATGGCATAGGACTGCATGTTGAACAGTAAGGAGAAAGTGAAACACTGAATAGCTGTTCATTATGAGCTGTGCTATTCAATCTGTCCAATAAAGAGATACTCAGAAGAAACACAGCAGTGACCACGTATTTAATATGCATGCCCATGAAGGAGAATTGAGCTTGCAGAGACAACACTATTGTATTATTTCAGCAGGCCTGACCCTACAAATTTCATCACATTCTCCAAGACTGAAGACAGAAACTTACACATGTAATTATTCAGATAACTCTTACTTCATTTGTATTTAGCAGTCTTCAGCAAGATTAAATTCTAAGATGCTGGGTACTAGATGAATAAAATAAAAACTTATCCATTTCCCCAGAGAAAATACAGCACATCTCTCGGTAATTTAATGTTTTAAGTTTGCACATGCAATTCACAAATGCTGCAAGCACGGGACAGGAGATGAAGTGCCAAAAGAGTGAATGGTCAGATAAAGTATATGCTCAAATGAAAAATAGTAAGAAAAAGAAAATGAAGAAGTCCAACGGAAGAAGCTTTCTTGTGCTGTCCTGAAGCCACATAGCTTGGCTGGGCTTTAGAGGAGGCTAAAACTCCAGCAGTAGCCCAGAGACATATTTTATATACAGGAAGCTCTCATTTGCATTAGTATTCACTTGCCTTCTTACAAGCTGTGCTGCTCATGAGGGCAGGAAGCTGGATTTTCTGGTGCTGTATACAAGAAAGCTCTTGTAGAAAATTGGGTGTACTCAGAGGAATACCCTGAGCCTTCCTCAGCTTTCTGCAATACTTTACCAACTGGTCTGTATGGTATTAGAAGCCATCATAATCATAATAAATTTTTTAAAATCATCAATGTACTTTAAAAATGCAAACAATTTCTTTTCCCATTTAGCTTAAGGAATTTACTTCTGTTGTCCTAACTTAAAGCCACAACAAAAGAGAGCAAACTAAGGCCAAGTTACTCTTAGCATGTTAAATTTCTAAGGCAAAATTGTAAGTCTCCTGTAAAAATTTAAGCATATAATCTTATGGTAACAAGAACCACCAGGAAACCAGAAGTCACTCTATCCAGTTACAAAATTTACCCTAAAGTCAGAATGCTAGAAAAGAAAGCTAGTGAACATCTGGACTCAGTAAGGAAATAAGAAGCCACACCAATAACCAAAACATCAAAATGCAGTCTTTCAAGACACACATTTATGAAACCTCCCAATCAGGGACTAAATAATTAAAGAGGTCATCTTGAGCTAGAACCTTGACTCCAGCCTGGACCACTGCCAAGGGCTGGCAAACGCCAGGCAATACTGGTAATAGAAGTATTACATAGGAATCTCTATAAGCTACTTTATAAATATGAAAATGGAAGTCAGCCAGTGGGCTTTTGGACACTGATGGGCTTTGGCTTTGTTGGGCAGGGCTGGCAGTTTTTACTTTAACTGCAAAAAAAAAAAAAGGCCCAGAAAGCCAAGTTCAACTCTCATTTCCACCAAGCTTAGCTGGGTCATCTGCTTGCCTTGCAATGTCACTCTAAACCAACCATTGGGATAGCTGAGTACAAGACAGCTAAAACAGAAGGCACGGACTTTTAATTCTTTGGTCTTTGAGATAAAGCTGGACATGTAAATTGAGTCTCTCATTAAAGAAAAAGTCAATTTCTCAGTACAAATTGAGTAAATCTTTCTGCTGATGAAAGTTTAGAAAGCAAGTCAGTTTTTATAGTCTTTGACCTCAAGAATATGAACCTTTCAGCTACAGACATAGTAGCAGGAATATTTTTTTTAATAGGGTGTAATATTCTTCTCTCATTCTAGAGACAGAATTCTATTGTGTCAGATCATACTCAAAACCACATATCTGCATTTCCAGATATTTTCCAAATACAAAATGGGCTGGTATCTGAAATCGATAATGTCTTAAACCTAAGTCAGTTAAGTCCAAAAATACAATACACATCAGCTGAATAGAGTATTGGAAATTTAACTCCTGTTGAAAAGGACATCAGTTCTTTCACCCTTCTATTCATGGCTTCATTCTTTCTAATAATGAAAACCACCTTTGTTTTCCTCCTTTCACACCCCTGGTTAGTCCACACGAGAACTGCTCACCAGAAGCATATCAAATTCACTGAGTGCACTCTGGCAGGAGGATAAATCAGAAAAAAACTGATGAGTCTAGGGAAAGGGTATGGGTATGATAAAACTTACGAGCTTATCACAATTCTTTCTAGATTGCATAGAACTTTATAGACACAATGTGTGAGTAGGTGTCACTAGAGCTGAAGTCAGATGCAAATCATGAGAGACCAATACATATGCTTAATATTCCCTTCATCATGCAGTAGACCCAAGGCCAGTGAGAAACATATTAGAAAAGAAACAGATGTGGTGAGAGTACACACCTCAGTTAGAGTTCTTCTTTTACCTACTTAGCAGCAGCAAAACAACCTGCATAATGAAACAAAGCCTCTCCAACCAGCCTGCACCAGCACCTGGACAAACTAAGCTACAGATCCAAAATAGAACTGACTCCTGATTTTAATTAGAGGAGGAACACTCCCACATTAGCTTAAAACTGGAGCTACTGAACCATAAGACACAAGTTATGTCCAGGTGACTGCCAAGCAGCAGAGAAGCAAGAGTAACAGCCACTCAAGCACCAAGTGTCCTCAAGACACGAAGAACCCTCCTCTAGCCATACCCAGCCCAGCTGTGCTGATAAGAACTGCTGTTGCCACCTCCACAAGAGAGAAGGACACCAGGTTGGAGGAACACCATTTGCACCATCAGCACTGGCAGAAGGCATTAGCACCAGTGCCATGATCACCAGTGCCATCACCACCACCAATACAAGACCTTTCTTCCCAAGACTGTGCTACCCATGTGGCCAAACCTGGGAACTACAATAATCATCTTCAGGGCATGAACGATACAAACACATGCTGAGAGAGACATTCTTGTTGCTTACAGACTTCACTGAGTGTTCAGGGAATAGTTGAACATAGAGCCTCAGCTGCACATGTGGTATCGGTTGTGTCTCAAGAACAAGCAAAGCTGAACAAAGTCTTGCTTTTAAGGTTATGGCTTGAAATATATTGCAGAGGAGGGGAAGAGGTAGAAAAAGGAGGGTATTTATGGTAAGTCTTTGCTCATGGAACAATTAAGCTGGAACTCCAAATATGAAGGATAAAGGGCAAATTTAAAAATGTAAGCACTATAGAATTACTGGTTTAATGAGTCTGCCAAATAACAGCACACTCCCGGCAAAGAGTTCTGGCTGCAGAAAGCCCTTAATCCCAATGAATAACTAATTGGGAATAATGTCAGCAAAACAGCTGTCAGGATGAAATGTTGCTCAAGTTGACTAGAGGAACAACTGCCTAGAGCTGGAAAGCAATACATTCAGCCCAACCTCAAAGCAAAGTGCAGGAGCTGACACCACAGTTTAACCAACATCTGACACCACCACCACCACCTATCTTAAAAACAGGAGTATGAAGGACAAAGATAGCAGCAACAAAGAAGTAACTCTCCAGAAAGACAGTAGTGTAACTCTGGAATGGCTCTGAGATTTATCTAAGTCTCTTCCAAAGAGAAGATGAGGCAAATCAGTACCTATCTGTACTCAATGCTTCTCACTTTCCACTAAGGTAGAAAGGGATATTAAATGCTGGTACAGAGTAACTATTAAGAAAAGAAACAACTTCACAGAAACCATGTACCAGAGGAGGTCTGTTAGGCTTTCCTGAGCAACTTACTGAAGGCAGAATTGCTATCCTATACTTCCAGTAGAAAGAGCTGCCTTTCCCCTGCATCATGATCCTGCCTCCAACCAGGACTCCACAGAAAAATAAAAGGATTTTACAGTGGATTAGAAATGCCTGATCTAGCTTATATCCTCTGAAGTGCCTGCTACAATTTGCATTCTCTTGATGCTCTTTGTCCAGACTCTGCTCCTGCTCATCTCTTCCCTTCTCTCAACTAAATTTCTTGGACTTTTTTTCTCTGCATCATATTTGGACTGGCTTGTGCAAATGGTTAAGACAGGATAAGATCATTCATCAGTAGCTCAAGGCATAGCAGTTGCTCTGAGCCAAGACCTCACCTACTTGGTTAAGCTCCAACCTATAGCACAGCAAATAAGAGATACTGCATTTCTTACCTAAGAAATAAATATACTCTGGTTCCTATGACGGTGCTTGCATTGGCAATGCAGCTTTATCAGTCCTTCAAAATAGCACTAAAAAGCAGGGCCCAATCAGAAACCCAGGACAAGTTTGGAAGAAAAACCTTGAAGCTATATGCACCAGAAAATATGAAGATACATGGAGGATGGATGACCAACTACACACATATTATTCAAGAGAGCTTTCAATAGCCATTCTCCTATATAAGGATATTTAAAGCACTTATGATGCAGACAGCTGGCAGCATACATGTGACAGATGCATCGAGTGCCTTTTGCCATACTGCTCTGCATTAACAGATGGGTTACTGGGCAGTCATTTACTGACACCAAAATGACCCAACCTTGCCCACACAAACAGCAAGTAAAATGGCCCAGAACCCTCTAGTCAATCAAAAGTCAGATTTGAAATCAGATGGGTTGTTGATGAGCAAGAAACAGGCACCCTGATTTAGTAGCAAGAATGAAGTTGCAGCCCTCCTAGTTGTATTAGTCCAAATAATCTGCCACTGCACTGGGACTGAAACAGCTATAGTTACCACACTCCAGAAATTCCCAAATGTGCCTCTTCCCTCCAAGAGCCTCATTAGACCTCTGGCAGGAAAAAAATCACAGCTCTGAGGAGCAGAAAAAGTGCACAGGCCAACAAATACTGCTTGGAGCTCAGTTGTTTCTAAGACACCTCCATGTCAATCCATAAATGCAATTGGTTGTAGAGGAATTGTCAGACAGCAGCTCCTTTTGTCTCATGTGATTTCCTAAGGAAATCTGCCATGCTACACCTCTGGACAACACAGGACACAACTGCACATACTTGAAGTGACCTTTTACCCTTGACAGAAGCATTCTGCATGATAGAAGAGCCATTTTTCTAACTTGCTTTTTGTTGAAGAAATGAAATCACCTCCTCAAAGTAAACACAAAGTACCAGAGTACCAGCAAGAGTTTTGATATGTGTAGGCATCTCAGCTTTGTTGACTCTATCACATCTGCTTCACCAACCACTTACACCTTGCATGTGGTTGTAGTTTTAAGTCTAAAGCCCTCTTCCTCCCAACCAGATAAAAAAATAGGAGTTTATATTTTGCTCTTTCCATATGTTTTGGTGTATGACATGACTACCTTCTCCCTCTCAATCCTGAACAAAAAAAAAAAAAACAACAACCAACCAAAGCTCAACCTGGTTGAGGTTGATGCACTGGTAGTGTTCACCGCCCATAGCTAACACTGACAGCCCCTTCTCCACCAGCACCTATTTCCTTGGAGTGCTGGAGCCCAGATCAAGCTGCAGGAACCTGTCATTTTGATGCTTCACATTGGAGTTCCCATCCTGTACAAAGGCTGCCACCACTGCTACTTCTGAAAGTCAGCTCCTGCTAGTCACATAGCCCTGTACCCACAGTGATGGGATACTCCCTTTTCCCTATGCAGAGATCCCCCTTATGCTCTTTCTTTCTCTTAGGAGACACCAAGAGACAGGAAAAAAAAGCAGAAAACAAAAGCTTTCAACACAGTTTGAGATTGCACCACTTCCAAGAAGTTTGCTCTGGCTTTGATCTATTGATTTCAAAGCCCTTCATGTGGGAAGCCGAAATGCCAGTTTTCTCCACACAATTCTAAAATGAAAAAGAAAACCCAGTATGGCACTGGAGAATTAGGCGCTGCACTAAAACACTAACAAATATTGAGGGGGGCAGAAAAACCACAAATACCAGATCTGCCTATAACCAGAATGTGCACTCAAAAGTCTTGGTTGAAATCCAAAAATAAAAAGTAAAGAATTAAAACTATTATTCAGCAGTGCTACATCAGAGACACTAGCAAACTACAATGAATGGAAATGAATGGATAAGAGCCCAAAAGCACTGGTAGACAAGTTTTCTATTAAATCTTACTGGAATGTCACCTCAAAGCTACCCCTGTGAATTTTCATTAAGTTATCCCACAGCTATCTAAAACAGCTTTGCTTACTTTCTCCCCTGAAGCTACTCCCAAGAAGCAAAATGAGGGAATGGAATGAAGTAGCAAAGCATTCATTACTGAGATGCATTTTTATATGAAAGTATGGGTCTTTTTGTTTAGGTTACTCTGAGAAGACTCTAGCAGTGACTGCAGTGCACCCTTCTTATGTGAGGCAGGAATAAACACAGTTTAAGGTTTGTCTTTGAAGAGCGCCCATAGCAAGTGAACCTCTGCAAATCCAACTGGGGGACTGCTTCCCAGGAGAAAATAATCATTGAAAGATAAGTGAGGGAGGTGAAATTACTTTGCAGCTTTATTTTTAACACCCTGCTCCCTTTACACTCATCTCCTCACAGGGAGTATTTGAACCCTCAGCTGTGCTGTGCCAATCTAAGAGGCTCTGGATGCCAGGAACTGCAACACAAGAGACGCCACCTCCACGTTCATAAGTGGCCCTGTGCCTGGGCCATCCTGAGAGAAGGGTAAAGTATCCCCTACAGCCTGTCCCACCTGAAGGCAGAAGCCCCCACCGTGGCAGAAATCACCTATCAGCCCAGCACCCTCAGCACTGCAGCAACACAGGCAGAGCAGCGCTGGTCTGAGGGAAGGAGAAAATAAGGCCCCAGCAAGACTGAAGTTCTGCCTGTTCGTAATTAAAATGTTGAGAGAGTGCTTTTGCTTCTCTTTAGAAGAGGCAAGCTGTTTCTAATAAAAGATCATTTGAGTCGCTTGAACTTTGTTGATTTATGAGTTTTTTCATGTTAGTCCAAAATTTAAGGCCCCCTTGTCGAAATAAAAATTGGTTTTGGGAGGGGTAGGATGTTAGGCTAAGCTTTTATATAATTTCTTTCAACTCAGGCGAGAGTCACCTTTATGACTGACTGATTCTGACACCTCCTCTTCCTTGCCAGCACAATTTTTTTCTGGAAAACAGTTTATTTTCTTGGCTATCTCTAACTGATCCGAACACTGGCAGAAGAGAGACACTGCAAATGTATGCTCCCAAATCACGACCTTCTGTTTTCTAAACCACAACTTGAAAAAACAACTCATCAGAACCGGGAAAATGATAAACAGAAAAAGCACTTAGTTAGTTTCATTTTTTTTCCCGTTTAGACTACGTATTTACAGTTATGCTTCTGGATTGAAAGAAAATTTCCAGAGTTGTTTTCGTTGCAACCATGTAAGTGAGTTAGCCCACTGAAATGAATCACAACAATCGCACAGAAACAAAGCCAAGGGATTCAGCGCTTAACAGCCTGGCACACTGGGCACTTCTGGTCTGACAGGGATGAAACAGTCACTTCTGCCTCTCCTCAGTCGTCCCTCCGCTTCCCCAAACCCAGTCAGAAAATTCTCACTGCCAGATAGCAGACTTCAGCTAACACACCATTGTTGGCCAGCAGGCAGTTAATAATATTGAAAACAAGGAATTACACACACACACCAAAAAAAAAAAACCCAAAATGAAGCAATAACAACAAAAAACCACAAACAAAACAAAAACAAATCAACCAAACAAAAAAAAAACCACGCACCAAAACAGGCGGAGCGAGAAGACTTCAATGCTTTTCCTCAGACATTGCAGCTTCCTTTCTCTGACAGCAGACTGAAGAAAAATATCTTACTTAAGAATTTTCTAAATTAGTAAAGGAGACATTTGGATGAAGGATTTTCAGAGCTCTTTTGGGGGCAACGGGAAGTGCGCAATACTCAGGTATAAAACATCCACCACTGATATTCAAGACATTAAATCATTATCAGTTCCATTCTTTACAAGAATACTTAGAGACAATCACAGACTAAAATGATAGTTTTGGATTTGGGGGTTACATTTGTTTTAAGACATTGTAACAAGACCTCTAAACTCCACCAGAGCCACGATCTTTTGCTGTGATACAACAGTATAAAGTAAGCCTGTGCATTTCATGGACAACAGCGCTTGCAAAGCACCACAAAGAGATTTTAACCTCAGTTCTCTGTCCCTTGTACCCATGCAACCATTCTCCCACTGGAAATCAGTTATTTATGAGCATCAGCCTCTGCTTATGCAAAAGTAGGACTTTGCTTCTCAAGTCAGAGCAAAGGTTACAACTATTTGTGCCAGTCTGTGGCCTGCTCCTCAAGTACAAATTCGTCTGAGTTTCTCAGCCTTCTGGTTTTAGTGGAAAGGTTACTTGGAGCTTTTTTCTGCCACTCTGGAAATGGAAAGTTCCAATACTGAAAGGCACACCTTTCTTCATCTTCAGTTCACAACTTCCCTTCCAAGAGTCCAATCCTGTGTAAGGGACTTCACATGATGCAGTGCTATCAGCCATTATCAATACTGTACATTAAAACCCTCAACCTGAGCTTTTGCTGAATGTATCAGAAATAAAATAAACTTTGGAAATTCTTCTGTATTAACCTTTTCAAAGATTTCAGCTCCTCACTGTTGTTGAGAAAAACCTGAATCACAGTAATGTATGATCTGAGGAGCAGAAGGCCAGTATCAGCCTAATTTATCTTTTAAATGATACTGTAATCCAGCCAGAGACCTGATTGCTCATGATTTCAATACTCTGCTGAGAGCTACCAACGCCTACAGGAAAGAAAACAATAGGCAATGTATTTACAGTCTCAGGATGAAGACTCCTGGTTTTTTTACACTGAGTAGTGTATGTACATTCACTTTCTCTATAGCTTGTTGCTAACTGGAGGGCTGGGATTCTTCTGAAGCCCATGGAAAGGTCAGGGAGGTAGGGAGATTTTAGAGGTTGAAATAGCACAGGGAAAAGACATCAAAGAATTTTTTCTTCCATGCTGTTTTTGAAGATCACTGAGAGATCACATAGTGCAAAAATCCCTGTCTTATTCCCAGCACAAACTAGGATCATAGAGGAAACTCTGTGAAAGAGAGATTAATGGAGAGTATTTCCATCTTACCTTACTCACTCAGGCATACAAAGCAGAATTAAAGAACTGACTCCCCATCTCCAGCATGCTGCTCCTTAGCCTGTGAAATGCTCTGTGAATCACTGACAATGACACCAGAGCCAAGAAGCCACAGCTGCATTATTTTTCAAATTCTTAGCTTGTCAAAGTTGATTTCAAAATCAAGCTGTCTTTGATACTAGGCCTGAGACCTCAAAACAGCAGAAACCAGCAAAATAGAGTTTATCTTCAAATGGGCAAATGAAGCAGATTTTCTCCTTTCTTCACCAACCAAGAAGTCACTACACTAATCTAAGTCAATTTTAACATCAGGTGCAAGTTCTATTATTAGCTCTATTGTTAAGTTAGCCATTCTGCTAAGTTAAGGATTACTAGCAGTAATAATTATATATACACACATATAATTAAAGAAAAAAACAAACTAGTTAACAGTAGCACATTATACTAGAACTGAGCAGAGTGACTATCAAGGTAGAGGATTTTTATAATCAACTAATAACACAAACAAAAACTTCTTAAGTATTTAGCATCTAAATTCTCGATAATTAAGCCTGTACATCTTCTCAAGATCTGAAAAGCAAAGGAAATAATCTCAAGTCCCTATTGGTCAACTATAGCAGTGCACAATGAATTAAATAACAAAAAAAGAATCTCACAAAGCCAAGGAAATCAGTCATGTTTACAGTTTTCTAAAATAAAATAGGTTTCGCAAAAATATTTAGATTGGAAGCCAAACACACTTTACACTGCCTTGAAGAGTTTCTGCAAAGGAAACTCAGTAGTGTATCCTGGAAATGACTGCTCTTTTATAGAGAAGGATCTTGTCCATGTAAACAGGCTCTTAAACACTACAATAACATAAGCAACCAATAAAGTAGTATTAAAAATAAAGTGATGTCCACTCACCCATTGTCAAGAAGTCATAGGTACACAGAATAATTCAGGTTGGTAGGCACCTTGGAGAGCCCAACCTCCTGCTCCATGTAAGGGAAGCTCTCATGTCTGAACAGGCTTTTTCCAACTTTGTCCAGTCAGGCATGAAACCTTCCAAGGATGGTGGTCTCCCAACATCTCTGGGCAACCCACATCAACGCATTTATGACAAGTATCTCACCTTCCTGCCACATACCTCTGTGAAGTGCCTGGCTCTGTCTTCTCAAAAACCTGTCCACAGGTACTGGGGGGCTGCTGCTACGTCCCCACAAAGCCATATCTCCTGAGGAAGACCAGCTCCATTGCCCTCTCTCTCGGGGCAAGTCCTCCAGCCCCAACAAGCATGGGGACTCTGTGCTCAGCCCCCTCCAGCTTACCGATGTCCTTCCCACACTCAGGGCCCCAAAACTGGACGCAGAATTTCAGGTGTGACCTAGCAAGTGCCAGGCAGAAACAACCAACCACTTCTATCAATCTCTTGAGCTCCAGAATGACCACAAAGGGCTAACCCCTCCTGCTGCCAGGACATGGCAGACTCATGTTGAGCCTACTGTCCCCCAGACCCTTTCCAGTAGAGCTGCTGCCCCAGCAGTCACTCCCCACCCTGCCCTAGATGTAGGGATTACATTTATTCTGTTTAAAAATAAAAGGCAGTAACAGGCAGGGGGCTATTTTCATTTTAAGTTGGGGTGTGTTATAGTTCTTCACATTCTTACAAGGCTGTCTGGAGAACATGCACTGCAGCCCTTTCACCTGAGACAGCAATTAACATAGCTGGGAGAAGTTTCAGCTATCGATTTTGATGTTATGTTGCTTGGTGCCATAGTAGCTGTTGTTAGTCATTGTGATCTAAGGGACTGAGTGGGGCAAGGAAGACAGCAACGTCTTCTTTAAATGATATATGGGAAGGAGAAAGAGGGAAAGCTTAGATCTGTATGATCTGAATGCCAAAATGTTCATACCTTCCCACTATGCAGCTGCCCTTTTTAAAATTACACTTTCACCCCTATAAATCTTGCTTTTCTGTAGCATTGTTCCAAAACAGTTCTTGTTGGGATGTTTGCAGAGATCCAATGCACAGAAGTATTCATCCATGGATGAAAAGATTCCAGACTGGTAGATTGCCCAAAAAAACAATAAGGTGGTTTCTACAGCTGTGGTGAAACAACACTTCCTACATCGGCCAACACATTTTAGGAGCTAGAATACAATTCTGTTGTATCAACCTGCTTATTCCTCCTTATTTACTTGGGAAAGATTTCACCTTCCATTCTAGAGGATCGATACTTGCCCTTAGAGAAAAAAAAAAAAAAAGTAGTTAACTCTAGCAGAACAAGTGCAATGATGTTACATAGCTACGTTAACCAATCTTCACCACCAATCGCATAATGGCATTCCAGACTCTGGTGTTACAGGCAGATCTTTTACCTATTTTAAAATTGTAGTACTGAAGGGAGAAATTAATTCCATTTTAAGACAATTAACAGCTCAGTCCTGCATTTATCCCTTTATCAATAGTATTGTTGTTCTGACTACTCTCACTCCCATGCCAAGAGCTACTTGTAACATGGCTTAAACAGATCTCACAAGGGAATTGGGTCCATGTATACAGGGCAGGAGGTCAGCTGCCAGGCAACTGAGAGAGCAAAAATTTCTAGAAGGTGGTAATCTGACAGGGTCAGAGAGTTTGGGCGGGTTCTTCTATCCCTTTTAAATCAATTAAGTTTTCATTCCACTGAATGACTAACTTAGCCAGAATGAAGAGCAGCCCATCTGCCCTGTCTGCAGTCCCTAAACACTGCCCAGGAGGAGATGTAGAGATAGTAACGAAGGAGTCCTCTCCAAGTCCAGTCATCACAGTAAAGTCATTCTGTACTCACATCCATTCGTGACCAGAAGTCAGCCACATACCTTTTGACTCTTCATAGTTGCCTTATAGACACTCTGGAAATTATTCATCTGGCCTAACTTCAGCTTGTCCATAAATCAGGTATAGGTTTCTTCTAGTGTGAGAATACACTTGTTCACTTTCATAAATTCATTCCAAATACATTATGTAAAGTATATAGGTAAGACGCTCTTCCAGAAGAAGAAACAAAGGAAAAAAAAAAAAAGAACAGCTAAACACTGAGAAATTTGAACTGCAGACACTTATTGGAGGCTGATTCAACAGCTTCCCTACAATATTTGATTAATAAAACCATGTAGTATTAAAGCTTAGTGCATGATTCTACACCTAAATGGTTGTATTCAAATACTTTTATAAGGCAGTCAGACCAAATTCTCTGGAACTGCTTGCTGGAGAAAATGTTTGTTGGATTTGATCCACTCCTATCCAAATAACAACAAGACTGCAGTGGTACCTGAAGGTCCCAGTCTGGCTATAGGTACCACCATTCCAGGAACTGTATCAGCCAGGATCTTAAAGTCAGCTTTGCAGCAAAGGGAGAGTAGATGTCTACACATATTTGGAAACAGAAACACTCCTGTGGGACACAGGTTGCTTGTATACTCAGCAAATTAATTAGCTTACCCAATACTGTTCATCAAAAGAGCTTTATCTCTCATGTCATACCACATTTTGAAGGTCATATAAACAATTTTATATATACTTCAAGTTCCAGGCCCCTACAGCAGATATTCCAATCTAGTCCCTTCACCAATCAGAAAATATTTTGTTAGAGAACTACATCCACCTCCTTCAAAGTTACATTTTTGCCATGGGAGCCATAAGCTTCAGGTCTCTCACACTTCATCCACACAAAAAGAGAGACACCCTAAAGAAATGTTGTTTCCTGACTCCTGACACAAGGCACTCACACGAAGTTTATTAGCCTGAGTCACTTTCCTGGTTTTATGCCCCTCATACTCTTTCAGAGGGACAGTGGTGCAGAAGTGGTGTGCCTGTTCTGCTGTAGGATGTGGCACATCCAGAAGCTCTGAAGAATACACCAGGCCCCGCTGTTTCTCCTAGAAGCGGTACCACTCTTACTGACTTAAAACTACCACCTTCAATACATAAATTTAACACAGGTGTTTTGTTAGAAGGAAAAAAGAAAACAACACCCCACACCCAACAAATCCCTCTGGCTGGCAAATTTCTCCTTAACAAAGGAATTTTCAAGGGGAATATATATACAGTAGAAAAGTAGTAGACTTATTAGAAGTGTATGGGGCTTAGCCTATACACATCTAGAGGGAATGGCAAATTCAAGCACTGACCATAGGGGACAGAAAAACATGACTTGTTTATTATAACCATACAACTATAAAGGAAGCATTCTTATCAGCTGGCAAAGTTTCTAAGGAATACAAGTCTATGGAAAGGCCATCCCTAATTGAACCAAGTCCCAACAATGAGCAGAAAGCATATTAATGAGACAAGGCTAGGAGGTGCGATGAGGAGATAACAATACCCTTAGGAGTTACACTGGTATTAAATGTGACTTTATTACTACACCACTCTCTTATTAATCTTTACAGCAAGAATAACTCTGTTTATACAGATGTTCTTTCAAACATCAGTTACTGTAGTTTAAACACACATACAGGGAACCTTGACATTTTCAAATTACAGGCCATTAGATTAAATTAAATTTGTTATTTTGCTGTAGGAACCCACTAAGCTTTACGAGGCTGATATAGTCTTTCAGTGTAACTGAGAAGCATTAATTGAAATGAGATATCCCACCTTTAATAATGCAGATTGATGTAGCTCTCTCACAGGGTTTTTCATTTGATGCCTTTATTTTAATTCCTCTGAGTGCTACTAATATGGTTCATTTTATCATTAAGAGGGCATTCTTCACTTAAGTAGCACACACTAAGCTAAACTAAAATAATAGGACAGGTTTACTGTTACACAGAGGGAGCCACAGTTGATAGTTACGCAAAATTAAAAACACCCACAAGGCTGAACTCCAGTTTGCTACCCCAAGTGACTCACGATCAAAGCAGAAAGTTCACAGAATACCAAAATCCCACTTTCCGCAACAGACAGATGTCACCCAATCTATGACTGCTCAAAATACTCTCCTACAAAACACAAACCGTTAAATATATAAGCAGTCGTCACAGTCAGTGCCAGAGCTCTGGCCCTTTTCACCACTCAGGGGAACACCTTAGTGCTACTCGTTCAGAAAGACAGGATCATTATGAGGATCCACCCAAACTTCAGTGCAACTTGCACTCCTGTATCCTACAGTGTCCAGAGTAAAGTAATGCTGGCAAAGGAAAAAGAAGACTTCTGACACCCAGGGGATCTGCTCTGGTGAAAGGTCACAGACCCAAGGAATAAAGACAAGACGCCCAAGACCTATGGACCAGAGGAAGGGAAGTTCATCGATCCTTGCAGATCTAGATATTCAGCACTTCATGTCTTGGCTCCCCAGCTGTAAAAAGAGGTCAGCCTCTCTTTCTAGCCCCACCAGAGGAAGAATGCACTGCAGACCACAGGGTGGATTTCTGTCAGCACTACACAATGGTAACAGTGCTCACATGAGGATTTAAACCAGATGAGAATCCAACTAGCAAGTCATACAACTTAATTGTTACAAATAAAAATGCACAGCAAGCTCAGAGTTTTCAATCTGTCCACTTCTGCTTTGCTTTCCTTGTGTGGCACTATTTTACAGTCTAAGACAGGTTTTAAGCTGTCTCACACTGCTCACAAGCCTGTTGTCTCCATACTAGTGAGGTCCACCAACCCTGTTTGTAACCATAATGGTTTATTTTATTTTTGTTTGAGAGATATCATTTTAAATGGTCAGAAGCTATCGGGAAGACACATCACACTGGATATTTGCTGATGTCTCTAGGCAAAAGAATAAATTAGTAAGAGACAACTACAGAGCCAGCTGAAGCAGATGGGTCTAGTAGCCAGACACAGCATGATCCCCATTTCTGGTTTTCACCCAAACCAACAGAGCTTGGCACACTGAATGTTGGTACCTATAACATTCCTCGATTTTTAAATTTTATTTCTTTTTAAGATTGACATTGCTTTTCAATAACTTCAGACCATTGTGTCAAGCTCCACATAATTCACTCAGTCTAAATTATCCAGATTTAGAATGGTGAATGCTGAGCAGATTTTTGGAAGAGATAATAACCCTCATGTTACAGAGCTTAAGCCAAACTGAGATTAAAAGGAAATACAACATGTTAGGCAAATAAAGTCACATTTGCTTCACTGACAGCTTTCTCCTCCTTTTTCCTTAGTAGGAACATCCACTTCAGGCACCGCTGGAAAGGCAGATGCTTCCTTCTTGCACCACAGCCATGGTGATGCTCCAGGCTCAGGGCATGCTACCTCAGGCAAGAGGGCATTGGCAACAGTAACAGTGTCGTGACACGTTACAGCTTTGTTATCCATGCATCAAGGAGATTTTAAATGTGAAGGAGGAAGCACAAGAAATTCTAGCTTCCTTTGTGCACATGGACCTCTTGGGCCTGTGTGGAGGGCACAAGGAATGAAGGGCCCTTCTGCTCTGTTCACCAGGCCCTGGGTCACACAAGAACAGGCACAAGAACTGTCACAGTAAACTGCAGAATAAACTGCCCAAGAGGGAAGTTTCTGCCTGACCCACAAGTTTCTGCTCTTATACAGGAAGACTTAACAGTGCTTTAATTATTATCACGCCTGGAGTGATTGCTGGCAGCTTTGTTACTGACAGAGAATTGCTTCACCATTGAGTTCTTGGCTTCATTAGCAGTCAGCAGAACTCCCAGTCACAAGGTATTTTATGTACCATACGTATGACAGAATCATGTGCCTCTCTCTTGGTCCTGTACTGTAAAGAGTGCTATATAGAAATCACCATATTCATCTTCCCAAGACAACCAGTGTTTATAACACTTTACTTTTTCTCTTCCAGGCTGCATACTCACCTTTCCTTGGCAAAAAAAAAAAAAAAAAAAGCCCTTCTTTTCACGTTCCTCATTGTTCTTCCGGCTCTGGTCCTACACCAGCCAGCTTACTGTGTCAGTGCCAATTCCCTGAAGTCTGACACAGCATTACCTTTCTGACTGATATTGTAGTGAACCATTACAGTCTGAAATTCCCAGGACTCCAGTGAATGTTTAAGTCACAATAATTTTAATAGGAGTTTGCCCAACCAGTGTCAGAAAACAGAATCCACTGAGGTTTACTAAAAGCTGCAGATTAAATTCAAAGCGTGCAGCTGAAGGGAGCTGTTACTCTCATATCTGGGTTTATACCACCTTCACTCATGTTCTGTACCAGCAATCAGACGAAGAGCTATTTAAAGTGTCTCTATTGTTACTTGCCAAAATATTTAACTATTAAATTTCACCCGCCACCTGCCTGTCTTTGCATTTTATGGCACGAGCAAGTCGATCTATTTTTCTCTCCTTCCTGAAGAGCGAGACTGAATGTCTCTCCTGGGCTCGGCTGAGCGATGGGAGAAGGGGCTGCAGGGCCCCCGGGGAGCTCTCCCGCGGGACACCGCTGCCTCTCTGCGCGTCCCCCCCTCCTCGGCCCCGCAGCGCTGCTGACCCGCCCCGCTTCTCCGCGTACTGCGGAACGTTACCTGCGCGGTCGCGGCCACTCACCGCGGGCGAGGGGAGCCGGCAGGGCGCAGGGCCGGAGGTTTCCGCAGCAGGGCGGGGGGCCCTCGCCGCCCCCGGGATGCCGCGGCTGGGAGCCCCTCCTGGGGAACGCGTCCGCCCCGGCTCCGCGCACCTGCGCGGCTCCTGTTTACAGCCGCCCCGTTCATCCCATCCCCGGGGGCGGAGAGGAGAAATGCGATTAAGAGATTAAGTTTGGAAGAGATGCGCGGAGGGGGGTCCATCCAAAGGCGCCCACACTGCGCGGGTGCTGAGCAGCGGTTCAGCGGGCCCCGGCCGCTTTCACCGCAGCCAGTAAAGCGGTGGGTGGCGGGACGGAGCTCAGCGTGGAATAAAATACCCACAGACCTTGAGACGATTTGGGGAAGGACACCGGGTTGCCCCGATGGGGGTCAGGCGCCCGCATCCCTGCCATCCCGCGGTCTTACCTCGATCCACTTCTGAGCCTCAGTGAAGGCGAGCTCAGGCTGGGGGAGCTCGGGCGGAGGCTGAACCTCTCCCAGCTCCAGCCCTGGACTGGCCATCGGCAGGGCCCCGGCGCGCCGCGGCTGCGGCGGGGGAGCAATCAGGCAGCGAGCCGGCAGCCCGAGGTGAGCCGCGGCCGCAGCGGGGGACGCCGGAGGCCGCTGCCTGCCTCTCCCTACTTCTCCCTGCCTCGCAGCCGCCGGGGCGGGGACCGGAGGCGGCGGCGCTCTGCAGCCCGGCTGCGGTAGCCTCTCTCCACCGGTGCCCCGTCCGCCCGCCCGCCCTGCCGGCTCGGTCCTCCCTCGCCTGCCGCCCGGCCCGCCCCGCCGGCGGAGCGGAGCTGCGCTGCGCCGAGCTGCCAGCTAAAAATAAAACAGACGGGCGAAGCCGCTTTGCCTTCAGCCCATGCAAATGCCCGCGCCGCCGCCTCCCCGCCGCGAGCATCGCATCGCAGGCGGCGCTGCGACCGGGGAGGGGGAGCGGCGGGATGATGGAAAGGTCCCCCGCGGCTTTGGGGACGGCCAATCCCCCCACCCCGGGGCGCATCGAACCGCCCGGGTACGGGGCGAGCTGCTGTTTGTGGCTCTTGCGTTAAACACCTTAACGTTAATTAATGTTATTGCACGGAGCACCTGAGGAGGCTCCAGCCCCCCGTGGCCGGAAAAGGCTTTGCTCTCCGCCCGGGCCCTCACCCCCCTGCCCCAGGAGCGGAGCACAGGCAGGTGCCTCTGACACCTCTGGAGGCATCTCCTCTTGCTCAGGGGTGAGCGTGGCCTTGCAAAAAGGTGTGAGGGTCAGTACAGTACCTGACAGCATTCCTCTTCTTTCAAAAGCAAAGCAGGCATCAAGGCGGGCTTAAAAAACACTGTGAACGAATACTCTTTTTTTCTTCTCTATGCAAGGGAAGAAAACGAACTCTGTCATGCAGAGACTGGAATGCCTAACTGGTATCGTGTGAGTAGTCCTAACTTGAACAAATGTTCTTGAGCCTAAATTTAAGTATAGAAGTTTCTAGAAATAGGGAGGAAAAGTTTTTCACAAGGCCTTTTTAAAGCCAGTGCCTGAAAATCTTCACTCGTAAGTGCTGGAAAGATGAACCAAAGTTACTTGGTTGTATTTGTTCAAGCATAGAAAGGTATTTTTGTGTAGGAAATGCAGGTATGTGAACATCAACCCTAGTACTAAGTGAAGTTTTCAAGAAGGGATCATACAGGCCATGTTTTCAACTTGTCACAGTTGTCAGCAACTTTCGACAAGAAGCAAACTGTAGAATCTCTGTTCCAACATTCCCTTATTTTAGACATGAATCAGCCTCAATTCAAAAATTGGATGTTAAATCTTATTTGTTGTTACAAATTAGTCAAAGCAAAATATTCTAACTCTTCAAATATATTTATATCACGTAAACTCACATACTTAACTCTATTTCCATCCTAGGATTTTGTCTTTATTGTTCTTTAGGTTTTGTTTTGTTCTTTGTTTATTGTTTGAAATTTGCTGGAATAACAAAGGGCCTAAAACCAGGAAATGAGTTTATAGAGATTTTTCTGAGAACTGCAACCAGATTAAAGCTAGATTAATTGTAATCTAATCTCAAACATTTAAAGAGAAATGATAAATGTTTTGAAATACTTATGCTAGCAGAAATTGTTTTCTGATTCTTTTAGTATTTAAATCACACCAGGCATCAATCAGATTTATTCTCCTGGGGCAGTGGAAGACTAACAATTTAAAATAATTATCCTACCTCTTTTTTATGATCATGCAATATCAAACGTGTGATTTTGCTGTCTGGTGATCTCAAAATCACCTCTCAGAGAACTAGAAGAGCTGGAATGGGCTGAGGTAAGCACCATACCATACAGAGCATCTGTTCGAGACAGAGACAAACACCACCACATACCTCGTCCTAAACTGAGAGGTGGGCATTTGTTTCTCATTTATACACTTGGTTTTCATGTACCACTAAAGATGATGTGCTTTTTTACACACTATCATACACACACTTACATTCAAGCATACCTATCTTTTAAAACTGATTAAATCCACAAAAGACGTGGATATAGAGCTAGAGCGGTCCTTTAAGAGCCCTGTCTTGTATTTAGGAGTGTAAAACACACCCCGAATGGCAGCAGGAATCTGGCCACTTCTTTCTTAATCCTAATCCTGAACCTTCCTCCCATTTGGTCAAGTACGAGGCAGCATCACTGCTTCCCTGTTCCCATGGAAACACACTCCTAGCATCAGCCCAGTTTGCTTTTTTTTTTAACCACCATCTGCCTAGAAGGTTGCAGGGCTTGCTCTAAGCCCCTTGAATACCAGTCATGGGTTTTTCAACTGTTTTTCTTTCCCTGTTACAGCTGCCTTGGCAACTGGTACAGGAAACAAAATACGAAAATGAGCACCTTACAAACTTTAGCAAGGTTTTCCTGAGGTCACTCCACTGCTCCTCACCAGAAACACAGTGATGGAATTTGTAACAGCAACAAAATAGGATCATTTTTCTTGTAGCGCTCTGCAAAACTCCCATCTTGTAAAATAAGTACCTTGGTTTAGCTTCACTGGTTTTCTTTGCACTAAAACTTGAGCTAGCATCTCGGTAGTCCTTATCACCTGCAACAAACTTGCATCTGTACTTATTAGATAGGGGAAAACCTATGGTGGAGCAGACATCTTTTTCCAGGTGCATTTACCCTTTCCAAAAGCAGGCTGTGCCTATGTGCAAGTAAAGTAATTGTGGGAAAATGTGTATTATGGTGGTTATAGGACAAGTTAGAAGCAGAGGAAGAGAGTGTTCTCTAGATATGAGGGATCTCTGCTGCTGTGCACAGAAGGGGAAATAGAAGCTTTCAAGAAGACAGTTTTAGAGTGAGAGCTCAGCTTGTATTATATTAACTGTTTTGGTCTTATATCTTATTTAGTTTTCTCTGTTAGGAAGAGCAACTCTCCTGTTCCTTTTTGTCCTCAACATAACATTTCAAATCTCTAAGCCTCTTGAACAGCAGAAGCAGGGGTTTAATAAGGTCTGATTGGTGTCATGGCAGGCCTGATCTTATCCCCCGGCAGCAATGAACAGCTTGCATGGAGGAAGCTGTGCCATGAAAGAGCTTGTGCCCCTATAATGTGTCCCCCTGAAGGAATAGGTCTGGTGTTGAAGACAAAGCTCTGTGCGTAACTACTCATAGATGGCATCTTTGTGCTCTCACTCGTTTTCTGGTTGTATTAACACGCCAATAAACCTTTTTCTTCAAAGCAGATCTGGTACAATGTGCTTCCAGTAACATGAGCACCCTCCATTTAGGAAAAATTACTTTTACCAGAAAAAAAATTGCACAAAGATCAAATGGGTGAAACACCCAAAGATCCTCTACTTCTGTTATACCTGGCTTAATAATCTTTGTGAGCCTTTATAAATGCGCCTTAAACCAGCAAGGCCCCTGGGCTGGTTAAGAAGGGAAGTTATCCTGCTGGCACCAGAGTTTTTCTGCCTTCTTATCTCCTCCACAATCTGTCAGTCCTGACTGATATTCTCAGAGCAGAACTTCTTTTTACCCCAGACCAAAAAGGTCATAGTGGGGGCTGTTGCACAATCCTAGGTCAGATTTCGGAAAACTGAGAGCTGAGCCCTAAGTGGACTGCTTTGGCTCCAGATCTTGTTGTTTGCTCAGGAACTTTTATACATTTCATGGGTTTGCTTGTCCTTTTTGTCCCTTTAACAAACCACTGAATGCTACACAGAGAACTTGAGAATGTATGGTATTTGTTTTTAAAGTTCTGCTTGGAATGTCTTTGTTCTCTAGAGTATATAATCAGGGTAGGTACATCCAGCACAGCTCAGAATAACCTCCAGATTATATCAGAGCTGCTCAGAGAGGCAGCCCCTGAGCTGTCACAGGACTCACACCATTCCAAAGAGCAATGTGGCTGCCTGGTGATGGAGCAGGAGTTGGACAGCCCTGGCATGAAGCATCCTTGGTATTAATCCTTCTCAACAGATATTAAGAAGGCTAGAAAGTATTTGGAGGGTTTTCTTACTGACTACCGAAGGCAGGTTGTGCACTTTCATAGCTTGCCGTGTGTGAAGGGGTGAGCTGAGCTGAGAGATAGACTGAGTGAGCAGACAAGAGGAACCTGGACAGCAGCATCTGCCAAGGCAGAGGAGGGTAGTGGAAGACATCTTCACCAGAAATTTAGCATTTTCTTCATTGATAAAATGAGATTCAAAGACAGTCCAGCTTTCCATGACACGCAAACTGTTTCTGAGAGCAGGCTGGTAAAGATATCCACTCAGAAGCAAGAGACAGAAAAAAACTCTGGTTTTGGAAAATTACCCGAAGAAAGACTGTTTCCATTCAAGAGGGTTTTTTTAATTTGTTTTTTTAAAATGTACAAGCTAAAAGAAAAGTAACACCAGAGCTTCAGTTATTTTTAATTGTCGTGAAAATCAATCAATCTGCGGTTGTGAGAGCATGTTGGGTTTTTTCAATCGTGCAAACAAATGTTGTGACTTCACATTTTATTTAATCAGGGCATCTGTTGGGGTGCATTTGCAGTGTTCAGCATTTGGCTGACAGCACCTGTTTGTTTATCCCTGCCATGCTGTCTTCTATCACAGTCACTTTCTCTCTGCTACCGCTCATTCAGCAACATATTGTCAGGCTTGGCATCGATGTTCTGTGTCGTTGTGGGAATTACAGGAGTGGTTGAATCGTCTGAGTTTGCTCTTTCCTTGGAGAAAAGCAGTATTATCCCTTCTCTACCCTCTCCTGGGAGAGTGTGAAGTCCTTTGTGAAGCAGTTTTTCTCTATTTTGGGGATTTTATATGGACTTTTGAAACATAATACATCCAATTTTCACCTGCTAGCTGAGCACCACTTGACGTTTTCCTGTTTGCTTGCCTTTGCGTTTGGTTATTTTTTTAGATTTCAAAAGATATTGAGTATTCAGGATCTGATATGCTAGTATGCATGTTGCTATTTAGCCAGCTATAAGCCTAGTGAATCAGAGTGCAGGCAATACAAAATGAGAGATCATGTGCATAATTGCCTGTAAATATTCAATGCCATTTACAAAGCGTAATTTTTGGGGTCTTCACCATCCTCTCTGTTCCCTGTGTAACAAATCCCTGATCCGTATCTCTGTGTTTCAAGGGTTGCTGTGCTTTAGGTGTGGGTTTTTCCCTGCCTGGCCCTCCTTTGTGGCTTTGACACTTGATTCTGCTGCTCCTGGAGGCCACCAGGCCGATGGCTCTGCTGATTGCACACAGCCTGGCTCCGCTTCTCCTTTCATCCACAGCCATGCTCAATTCTCCCACTTACCCAAACAACCGCTTCCTTCCTTCTCTATATTGTTCTCATCAAGACCTGCCTTTCCTCTAGTATAGGAAATTCCTATATCCAGCCTTCACTATAATGAGAATTCTTCTTTTTTTTTTTTTCTTTTCTCTCCAGCTACCTGTTTTTCCTCGTCCCAGCCTGCCATAGTCTCCCATCTATCAGTTCTGCAACTTCTCCCAACCCCGTTCTCTGTCTCTCCAGTTCCAGGCTACTTCTCCCTTCCTCTTGTTCACACACAGTAGGTGGAGGGACAGCACAACAAATACAAACCATGAAAACCACTGGGAAAGAGAGCAGAAAGAAGGATAGGGAAAGGAGAAATATCACAAGTAAGTGATACCAAATCACACAAGGTGAAAAAGAAATAAATTGGGTTGACTGAAGAGCAATTACATAAAAAAGAAGTGGATGAGTGGTGAAAGGGAAGTGAAGCAACCTGAAATAAAGAGGTACCAAGGTAAAAGAAAGAATAAACCTGAACACAAGACCAGTGAACTTGTCAGGCCAGGGAACATCCTTTCATTCTGTGTTTGTAGCTACCAAATGTGACTCATCTGCAACACCAAGCGCGGCAAGGTCCAGGTCTATATATGTTCTTTTTAGGGCCTCCCATAAAATACATGCCATATTACAAAAGGAAAATGACCACATGCACAAAACAGCAACTGTGAGTGGCCTCTGAAGGAAAGCGTGTCTCTCCCAGCCTGCTCCATACGCCCAGAGCTGCAGAGCTCTGCACTCTTGACAGGTGAAGTCAGGGAAAGGATGTGGCAGGACAATGGGCCTTTCACCAGCTATTAACAAGGATCTTTTTTAGTGCATTAAAACAAACATGCATCAGTGGGGAGCTGATGCTCATGGGTTTGTGTACCTGACAACGTGACACCCTGTTTCGTTAATGCAAAACCAGACTTCGCTTCTCTGCTGAGCTGGAAAAAGCACAGAAGGGCAGAACAGTATTTTCCTTCCAGTTTTCTTCTGTGTTTGACTGCTTTTTGGCTGCTTTCTTACAATCTACTTCATTAAAGACTGGAAGTGGAAGTGGAGTGTTCTTCCAAACACAGTCTTGTCCAGAGCAGGAATCTCCATTTCTAGTATGTATATGCAATAGTCTTTCAGCTGATTTTGCACTCTGCTCATTTAAACACAGCATCTTCCCCTCCTGCCACCCACCCAATATGCATCTTATCCTGTTTCACTATCCTGAGTAAATTTTTGAACACATGGAGTTACTAGAATCTTTCTTGGTGAGGAGTGGCATTATATAGTAGAGGGGTTTTAGTACCCTCAGGGAGTTCCTCAGCACCTATTTCATAGTGCCATTGCCTAGAAGGTGAGAAGGTATCTCTTTTAAGTCAGTGAACATGCTTGGAGGTCTCACACCAGCCACAAGTTCAGTAAGTGCAGCTCAGTCTGTTTGGGCTCTGTATCTGAAGAGATAAGTAGTCAGAGCAGGTTGTCCAGCAGTCTGCAAACCTCTGCAGCAAGCGTAGCTTCACATGAGTGCTACGGAGTGTGTGGTATTTCGGCCAAGAGAGGGGCTGTCGTGTGTGAGACAGCATGCAAGGAAGGCAGTTAGAAACTTTTGCCAAACTGCTGTCAAATGGGGTGAAAATAAAAAATTATATGTGGAAACAAAGTGATTTGGAAACCAAGTCCTAGCTTCCAAAGTAAATTCCCAAGTTCTGGCGTTCATTTTCTTGGTTTATAACAAATTTTGTGTAGTGGTGGCATAACCACGTAGTTCACCAAACCATGTTGTTTTTATTATATATGCAAATGGAACAGCCAAAAACCTCTCACTGATGTTAGAACAGCTTTTTGCTAGGTAGATGTTTATGAAAGTTCAAGAAATCTGGGAAAAGCCACATGACATTCAGACTTTAATTTTAGCAGTGACTTGCATCATCCAGAAAGAACTGGGGAACAATATCTTCCCTTTTCGTTTCTTAGTACCTTTCTCCATAAAGCAGATAAAAATGGAAAACCTGTATCTGGAATTAACACTGGGTTTTATCTAAATTTGTTTGGAGTATTAGCTGGTTCACAGTGAACTGGAATGTTCATTTACTCAAAATAAGGAAATGAGCAGCCGAAAATGGAAAGGAAAAAGAGAAGAAAGAGGGGCAGAAAACAAGGGGGAAAAAAAAAAGACTGACTTCATGCAGTAGGACAACAATATACCTTATTTAGCAACATTATAATGTAGATTCATGAGACAGGAATACTAGATGTTGGGTTTTTTCTCCTATTTATTGAATTTCTAAAGGACAATATTTAGTACAGGATTGCCTTCAACCTGAAGTATAAGAAAGCAGAGTAGTGTAAGATATAGGTGAGTTTATTCCCTGAAGGCAGGCTCTCTTGCTCAGTGATCTCCTGTCACCTGACAATCCTTGCAGAACAAGGCACTCATCAAAGCCTGTGGAGGTGCTTTGGTGCAACAGGTATCATTTCTGGGACAGACGGTGTCTGTCATACCATCAGAGACGTCGATGGTCACATATTCATAGGAGTCAAGGTGCCAAAATCAGCCATCAGTCCAAACTCAAAATGAAGGCTATTATGTTTTCGTCAGTTGTTCTACCCGCCATTTCAAAGGATGGCGTATGATTTGCAGCCCTGCCTCAGTTACTGCTGGAAGTTAGGAGGAGCTGTGTACATTTTCCCAGGTAGCACCCTTTCTTATAATTCCCTAAACAGCAAATACCAACAGGCTGATATGTCATAGCAATATTATTTCACAACTTACAGACACACACATACACACACACACACACTCCAGCTGAAAACTCATTCACTGGAACTACTGATAGCAGAAAATGTAAATCTAAGTTTGACCACAGACACTAAATACTTCTTAATATATGTGTGACATTCAGGTATTAAAAAGACAAGCAGTACTATGACTATTTGTTGGACATTCCTCTAACCTTCCAGTGGTCCTAGAGACTTACTTCCTCTGCTGTCTTCCGGACCTCTTGAAGACCAGACCTGGCATAACAGAAATCCCTAGGAACTTTTCTGAAGGTAGAAGGCCCTATTCTGCAAGAGTGTAGGTCCGGCAGGACTTTCCACACCTCTAAGGGCTGGAAGTGTTCACATAAGCTTTTCACTCTGCTCTTTTGAACCTAGACACAAGTTCATTCTGCTCCCAGCTGGTCAGACGTGAGACAGCTCCAAACCAGTGCCACCATTATGGTACCACTGACCCTGGCTTAACAAGCTGGGCCTATTTGCTGAGGTCCAAGTACCATGGAGCACACGTTGGAGCAGAGCTGGCTCTCTTCCAGCCTGCTTTAGAACCGCATGTGGTGACATAGGTCTGCCTGTTGGACCGTAGTCCATATCGACAAGCTGTCAGGGAAGGGAAGGATATTACACTTTGTTGAATCACTGTCTGAACTGCTAAATAATTTATTATACGAGAGCTGCCCACCCATATGAAAGTGGAGCTAATGAGATTGCCAAGAAATCACTGCTATTGAGTGTACAGCCAAAAAAGTTCATGAGGGCTGCCCTTAAAATAGCAAAATTAGGAAAAAAAATCCCTATAAAGTTATTTTCATAAGTTTCTCTTATTATTACTTTTTTTTTTTTTTTAATTATGTCTTTCTGTCTGGCCAGCAAAAGTGTCTGGAGTTTTTCCCAGTTTAGAGGCCCCAGTGCTCTTCTGTGTGCATCCAAAGGAAGCCTAAAGGTCAAGAAAACTTCAACTGAACATTCAAGAAAATGAAAAATACTTTCTGGGAGTCTACAATCCATGTTACTGAAATTATTGCCAATACCTGTCTTATTATCTGGCACTTTTTGGCTGCTGATGTGATTGTCTATCACAAGAGCTCCTGATCTAGCTAGAGGAAAGGACACACAATCCATAGGTTGTAGAACTGCCATACCTGTAGCTGACCCAAACCAGCACTTTGCAGTATATCTACATTTTTTCATTAATAATTGTTTTTTCAAAAAGACTGTATTTACTCTTTCTTTATGAAATATACTGTTCATTGGACATGTGCTCACTCTATTGATGCCCAGGAAACTGGATAGGGATTTTCATAAGACTTTAACAGAGTTAGATGCTCAAATCTCATCAAAATTAATGAGATCAAGGACCAGGTTCCACTCATGACTTTAAAAATTCCAGTCCTAAGACACTAGTGACACCATATTTGCTTAGCACGATAGTAGATCAACAGAAGATCAAAATGGTGGCATGTTTCTAAGAGACTGGAGTGCTAGCATCGAGAAAACATTGCAGAAGTGATAGCTCTAAGTTCAGGACAGACAGCATAGTGAACACTAGAGTAATTAGTTACTTGGCAAACTTCAGCATCAACCTTTTCTAAGGGACAAGGGGCCTTCAGTTAACTTTAGAAGGTTTCCAGAATGATGTTTCTCTGAAAAGGAGTACTTTAATCTGTTTTCAGTGCTGAATTAGACCAGTCTATATGCCAGATTTGTGTTTGTGCACTACTTCCAGATTTTTCAATCAAGCTGCATTGCAAATCTTTCTTTATACGCCACTTTCCATCCAGAATGTAGTGAAAATTGTTGTGCAGGAAGGTAGGATCAACTCTAGAGCACCTTGTGATACTGGTCAGCATCTTACATGTCTCAGTGAAACTGGGAAATCATGAGCCTGTCAGGAATGAAGACACTCAAACCTTGCTGGCAGTCAAGACCTGTGGGATCTTCATCCCAGTAAGAAACTTTATACAAATGGTTCTTCAGAGTGGAAGACTTGCCAGCAGTGCTGGGTGACTGGGCTAACAGCTGTGGGAGCTCTTGCAACCTGAAACTCCCTCCTTTGTACTTTGAGGCAGCTGATGTCAATATAGCACTCAAGTGTTTGTGATCTAAACCTAGAGGAGGGGGCACTTCGGCAAGGAAGAGGGAGACTTGTGTGTGGAGATGATGGCATCTAGAGAAACAATGCTTCTTCAAGGCTCTTG
This sequence comes from Nesoenas mayeri, assembly GCF_963082525.1. Classification (NCBI taxonomy): domain Eukaryota; kingdom Metazoa; phylum Chordata; class Aves; order Columbiformes; family Columbidae; genus Nesoenas; species Nesoenas mayeri. Next base: position 52,796,388 of record NC_137540.1, read on the forward strand.
TTATGGCAATCTGTGGGCATATCCCAGCATCACCAGGTTGCTGCAGTCTTCCTTTTCACTTTCTACAGCAGTTAATTTCTTCAGCTGCCAAAACACTGTGGAAGAGTTGAGTACAAACCACTGCGAGCAGCAGCAGCACTCACAGTATAGGAGAACCCAGCTGGAAGCCATCCTGCTGCACACACACGTGCTGGAGGTGCTGTGCTGTGGAGAAGTGTGAGAGCTGTACATATGCTCCATTATGCCTGCCAGTTCTCAGGGCTGCTTCACTGCAAAGACTCTACGGCTCTTGTTTTCTGAGGGCTTGAAAGCACTGGGGCCTCCAGGAGAAATGCAGGGAAAAGGGTAAGATGCCAAGAAACTTCTCAGCCCTTGGGCAGGCGAGAAGGAGCTGTGAGAGAGGAGAAAGGAGAGTCCACTTCTCCATACCTCGGACATGGACTTTTGCTGGTTTTTCACTAAATTTGCTGCATCCCCCGCCATGAGCTTGACAAGAGAGCATAGACTTTCTGAATGCATTTGTATTTTTCAGTGGTCTAGGCTGTGAAATCCAGAGGGGAGAGAGATAGAGACAGGGTTTCTGCAGCCTGTCCAAGAGAGAAGGCTACAGAGTGGAGAACACATCCTAAATTCCAGGATTCCCTTATCTGCCTCTTAAACTTCTGGCCCTCAACGTCTGAATGTCAATGACTTTATTGGAACATTCTGCATTTGAAAACTTCTGGTAATACAAAAAACATCCTCTGACTGATTTTTTTCTTATGAAAATGCCGTTCAGAATATGAAGGGAGATGTTTACATCAACAGATATCCTTAGTTTATAACATGGTGAGTGATTGTGAAACTTAGGACTGACTTTCCAAACCTGTTTAAGTTCTCAAGTGATTGTAACACAGTTAACACATCCTTTACAGAAAACATGCACAAAAATAAGGAAATGAATGCTTAAACACGTAATAAATCTTTTGCTCTCCACAGAATAAATACACTGTCCTTATCAGGTATAAACTGTGGCCTATTTCTTCATAACCGTAATCATAAATCTGGCTCAGTTATTGTATACATTCTACTATCTGTGTATTTACTTTTGAAGAATACTGCTGTAAATTTCAAAAGATAAAGGGATTCATTTTTTTCATAGATATGTACAAGTTACTAGTTCTTGGTGATAATAGCAGGAGTATTGTCAGAAAGGAAAGTATATGATGACAATTTATCTTAAAATTATTTATGCAACTAAAGTTGCACCTGGGATTTGAAACAGAATATTGATATTGCTTTTAAAACTCTTTAATATATACATTTTGAGGTTATTGAAGAAAGAACATAAAATTTTGGGGGCACGATTGAAACAGTCATGTTACATACAAACATACCTTTTGTTACAGTTTTAAAAGGAATGGCTGTTTTCCTTAGTGTTTTGGATGTGTAGGCTCTAGGACACGTGTACCTACTTGTTGCTTTGCTTTCGGGGATGCAGCATCCGTGCTGTGGTAGCTCTCCAGCTGTAACACTTAGAAAGCCACCTTGTTGTAATGTGAGCTCTGTGCCCAGGCTGTTGGGCTGTCTGTGGGGATTTCACTAAGGGTTTTGACTTTGTGAGTCAAAGTAATTTGTTGATACTGCTATAAATTTGATGATCTAACAAGTCTTTTTATGCAGGGTGTTTTCATTCAGTGATATTTTTAGAAATGTTTTGTGGTTACAGACAGAGTTAAGTGAACTGACGTGTTGGCCCTGGTGTTACAGAGAACGATGTTTGCTAAACTGCGGATGAGTACTAAGGATGCTGGTAGTGCCACTTACACATGACACTGTTAAGATACAAGAGTCCTTATCATGAAGTAGTTCTGTGCAAAGAGGAAGATAATGGAGGAAACTATCTATGACTTGTCATGTGTAAGCAGTTGTTTTTACTTAGCTCCTGCTCATAATGATAATCATTTGCACATTAATTTCTTCAAATGTCTTACCATACGTTTGGATTTATGTTTGCTCTGGAAGAAAGTCAGAAGTTATGTTTCAACCAGGACCATCTGGTTTGCTGTGGATGTTTAAAGTTTATATGGGTGCAAAAGCAATTGAAGAAATTAACTGAAGACAAATCTGTCAAGCGATATTAAATGTAAAGTTACCCCATCTGTCTGTATGGTGTCCCTCCCACTCCCTGTAAACTGCTACAGCATGTAAGGGCACAGCACTATGCGTTTAGTCTCTTATATTCTACCCCAAGGACATGCTATCAACCGTTTGCAGATGTTGAACTAGGGTGATTTTTGATGGGATATTGTGTAATGCTCTAATGCACTTAAGACCAGAAATCACACTTGTGATTTGAAGTTTCATCTCAACGTTACTGATGTTTTTGAGGTCTTGTTTTGTTTTTCTTTTTTACCTTCGATGTGCTTTTTTGTGATGTCATAATGCTGATAGCGTCAGAAAAATTTTGGGCAGGGAAGCAAAGCATTTGGTAAGTTACAGTGCCATCTACAGAAGGAACACAGCACCAGCCTGTGTGTCACTGCCTTCAAAAACCTTATTTTGTACCTTCAACAACCAGGTCACTGTTTTAACCATCAGCTGAAACTAAACATTAAATTCAACAGAAAACTCTGAGCACCGCACTGAATTTTTAGGCATTATCGAAACTCTCAGAAAATCTGTTCAGCTTCTCCCTCCTTAGTTCCCTCAGACCATATTTTTCTGCCAGCATTGTCCCAGTGTCAAATTTGTTTTTTCTGGTACCACAGACCGGCTTCGTGGTCGCAGTTATGGGTCAGGAGACTCTTAAACTTGGCCTTCCCCTTGCCAAGGACGTGGGCTGCTACGGGTACACAGGTGAGGTTTTGCACAAGACAGAATTGAGTGAAGTCTTACAATGCTCAGTGTGCACATCCAGGCACCAACTGGGAGATCAGGGGTCTACCTTGTACCTGCAGCTGGTGCTTCCATATTTTAGGAGCTGGTGACCACCAGCAGGCTGTTGCAGTTGTGCAGGTCTCTGAATTATGGTTTGCATAAAGAAACTGGATATATGTTAAGCCAAGGAGAGATGTTGACTTAATGATGAGTAGTCAGAAACTCGTGTGGAAGTGTCTAATCCAAGTTCCTATTCCAGTAAATATTTCATTGCTTATATACAGAGAACTACTGCAGGAAGTAAGAGGGAGAGCCATTTACCAGGAAGTGCCAAATAGCTTAGCAGTTAAACTTGGCAGTTAAACATAGAGGGCTTCAGCACATGTTTTGGCTGCAGAGCAGGGGAAAAAGCCTGGCCAGAGAAGGGACATAGCCCAGGGCTGTCTGGCATATCTCTTCTTTTTCTCTCACTCAAAAGAGTGCCTAACATTGGGAGAATATTCATAGCAAGTGTATTAAGCAGGGATAAACACCTCCCTCTTGCCCTCACAATGTGTTTAACTCCTTTTGGAGTAAACTGGTGCCCAGACTCAGTATTTCCCACCAGCTAGTTTAAGCAATGCCTCACTCAGCTTGTTGGTCTCTGTGCCCCACAGCCCCTCATACCTCCCATTGGTTCTATAGGGGATCACACTGCCTAACTGAAGGTTGAGGTTTCCCCAAGTGACAGAGTGTGTGGGAGTGGGGCTTTGGCCATGCAGTTTGCTTGAGAAAGCGGGGGGGCAGAGCAGGACGTTTAATGTAAAGCTCTGGTGACCTCATCTGACCGCCCAGCCCTCCTGCTTTTTTCCACCAGTTGGCCCCAGCACCAAGGTTTATAACTAAGCATCCTCATTAATTGGTGCAATAATAGCTTTGGCTTGTAAACTCTCCTCTGACTCTTATAAGTCTGTATATTTTGGTGAGGTGAGTAAAAGACCCAGGATCTAATGTGGGACCATTTAGAATCATGGGGCATTTTGTCACCAGCTTCAGCTGCCTTAGGAGCTGGTTTTATGACCCTGAAGAAACTAGATGAACTATTCTTAAGCTAAATGAAAGGAATGGTTAACTCCAGTTACTTTTATAACGTCTTCTTGCCCAAACTTCCTTCAGATCCTGATTCTGGATGACATAAGATCAAAAAAACCAGCTTCACTGTGCAGCTGAATTTTCTGTGCCTGCTTACAGCAATCTGCTTCCATTCTCAACACTGGCGAAACCCTACTTACAAGACACCTCTGAGAATATGAAAACAAAATAAATAAGACAAAAATTCTCAGACTTTAAAAAAAGAAACAGTTTAAAGTCTTGCACTACTGAAAACTATTTAAAAAATTTATTTGGTTTTCACAGAAAATGCTGTGTTATCTTTTCAAAAACCTTTGACTTCTTAGATTGGGGGAACATATTTTGAATGAGCAGGGAGAATTAGTGTTTGCCTTCCAGCAGGACTAATGCTTAGAATCTTATTTCTGTAGAAGTAACAAAATCATTGTTAAAACACAGAAGGCTGACTAGCTGAGATGGGAATCTAGATGCTCCCATTCCAGAAATACAGAGCTGTAGTTCTTTCACCACTGACACCTTCCTTTGCCCATCATCTAAGTGAATACATATTTTTTTTCTAAATGCCCAGCAGCCTGTAGAAAGTAGCACAGAGTAAGATGATATACCACAAAACATAAGGGCATGACAAAGAGAGTTGTTAGCTCTCATTGGGATGAGAGCTCCATGGAGTCTCTTGGGCAGAGGTATTCTTTGCTCAACCAAGAAAAGCTGTCACACTTTGAAATATGGTGGGAATAGGACAAAGACCATTCCAGAAAATAATCCCCACACCACTGTATGCCAGCTAAACTCCAGCATAGCTCATGCTGTGTGGCTGCTGTGAAGGAATGCAGACCTGGGTTGCTTCTGTCTGTCTGCTGTGTCTCATCCTGAAGGGTTCCCAGACCAGCAGACTCAGAGATGTACTAAACCAAGCACATCTTGGCCACAAGACATCAGTGAAACTCGTTACTGATTCAAGTACAAAATCTGTATGTTAGAATACAGCACATCTCTATATAAGAAGACCATTCCAGACTGTGAACATTTTTCAGATCAGCAGTAGTTTTAAAGAAACCATGAAATGGGAGGCCTGTCCATCTGTACTGTGGGCAGCAGTTGTATACCTGAATACCATAAACATGCACTGGCTGTAGTTTGGGAAGCCTTTTCTATCGCAATAATTTGGGTGTCCTGTCCTTTTTCAATGCAGAAAGGTCAACTATGATACTGTCCAAGAAATGAGATGAGTTTCAGTGCATTTTGCTACCTCATGGGTGATATTTTTGTTTTCACAGCTTACAAAGTATGTCTGTTAGTGTTTGCAGAGGTTTCCTACAGCTAGTTACCTTATATACATATTTTTTAAAGGTAACAATTTTTAAAGGTAATGCTTTGTTATGGATTTCACTCTTCCTACTTTATTTGCAAAAAAACATATGCACAAGCATTTATTTTACCCTGAGTAAGAATAAGTATAAATAAATAAACAAACAAACAGACTTTGAAAGCCCATTCTAGTTCCTGCATCTGTGTTCCCCTCCTGAAACAGAAGTAATTCTGAAAGCTTCACTGAAAGCTTGCTTTGAAAATGAGTATTTTTGCAGACTGCTGACTGTGGTACTACATTTACTAAAGAGAAGCAGTCACACAATGGTTTGCCTCTGTATTATCTAGGTCATGGGCCAGAATTCTCCTGGCTGCTAACATTTTCAATTAAGCTGAATTTGCCAGTGCACAGTGGAGCTATTTTCCTTTTTAAAGCTGGTCCTAAATGAGCATGCTGAGTGTCATGCCTGGTTTAACTGTTTTTGATTCTGTGTAGAGTCAAGGGGTGAAGTCCTGTCTGCGAGGGACTGGCCACTCGCTCTGCCATGGCCAAGCATTAACCCACTGCCGGAGTTCCCTGGTTTACACACCCCACCCCATATGTTCACCACTGTTGATTTTATTAAGTGACTTCGTCAGCGTTGTAGTGGGATACCTGGACGGGTAGCTTGCAATCATCCATAAAGAATTATAGCTCAACAAAATATAGTTGAGGCCAGTCTCCCTACACCAAGTTTAAGTACCAAGAGCCTAATTTAAATCCTAGAAATTTAAAACCTAGAATTTAAAACCTAGCCTATTGTAGTAGTCAGTGTGTGATAAATTTTCCCTAAATTCAATGTAGTAACCTGTCTCCTTTTTGTCCCTAGCAAATCCTTTTCCTGTTACACATGAATATACTCTTGAGCAGTAGGTCTATCCCAAGCATTTTAAAGAAGTACCATGCAGGATGTATTGACTGTGTTTAGGTTTTATGATTCCTTATTGAGCTTTAAAGATTTTACATAAATCAGGAAGTGATGATGATCCATGTTGTATGCTGCATATTTTGCAAAATGTGGATAAGGTATTAAATGCCCCAAAGAGAAATTAGTTAATTCAGCCAGTGATTTGTTCAGGACAGTGCAAGAAAACCTAAAGATAAACTGTGTGACCAATCCCATCCCTCACTGCTGCTAGTTCTGTTCTTTTCTCTGGAAATAACCTCTTCTTCACCTATTGGGACATATTATATGTATGAAGTTATTATACGGATATAACAAGAAGTATACCTTGGCATGAGTGCTGAAGTGCTGGAAAGAAGAATATTGAGATCTTGCCATCAACATGAAGAATAATGTGGGACAGGATAAACCATATCCAACTTGTTATTGTCTTATTTCTTAAGAAGCTTTATAGAGCTTATTTCTTAAGAAGCTTTCCAGCAGCATTCTTATGAAAAAAACCCTGAACAGAGGGAAGTTGCTCTGTTGGTGGTCACTGCTGCTGCAATGTCCAAAAATCTCCTGTCTGAGAATGAAGGCAGAGACAGCCCACACAGGTCTGCCTGCTTCTAATACACACAAACATTATCTATTATATTGCAGTGTGCAAATATGCTAAAAATGTATACTTTGTTTATACAAACTCATGTTACTACTGTGGTAAAAAATATTTTGGAAAGCAGTTGAACTTGTGAACGCTTGCACTTCAGACTATAGTTACATTGTTGAGATTCACATTTTCTGCCTGGTTATAATTTATAAACACTGGGTTTAGTCAGGGAAAGTCTTCATACAGCTTAACTGTAATTTCCTGCAGTAAATGGAGTCTGAGGAGTGAGGATATGAAATCTTGGAAAAGTTTAATCATTCTGAGAAAAGCTGTCCCACTTGATGTAGTAGAATCAGTATAATTTTGTAAGAAGGATTGGCAGTTTGCTAACTCCCTGTCTGATCCAGAGTGAAAAATACCAAGTGAAGGGCTTCTGCTTGAAAGCAAAGGGATCTGAATCTAAGCAGATGTGGAAATACCATCAAGTGTCTGACTAAGGAAATCACTTCAGCCTACATGTAAGTTCAACCATGTGCTCAAGCTGAACTGAAGGCTGATTTCAGTTGAAATCATGGGCTAACCATGAGCTGAGGTGTCTTGTAAAATCAAGGCCGCAGTGGTACACAGTGATTAAAAATAAATTCTCCTGTTGCAGCCTAGGAGCTGAATTTAGCTAATGTGTTTGAGCAGAGAACTTCCTGCCTCACCAAATCTAATGGACTCTACTACCAAAGTGATAAAATGACATTTCCTGACATTTATCTATCAAATGAATGTCAGTAACAAAAATAATGTTTCTATGAAGCTAAGGTTTTAACTTTTTGAGAAGCATTTTTTCTCTCTTTTTGTTCGCAACTCACAGGGGCCCAGGTGCACTTTTAGATTCTGCTTTCAAATGTGCCCACCAAGCCAGTACAATAAAAAAAAAACCCAAGACCTACACATTGTTAGATGCTGGTGTGAGAAATATCTCAAGTTCTGAAAATCAAAGAGATTTTAAACTAATTTCTTCCCACGTTTTTTCAGTCTGTTGGTTCTGAGCTTGCAACATAGCAAGAGTATTCCCTGTGGAAAACACAGGCAGTGGCCGCAGGCTCCCCTGGGACTCTCTCCTTGACAAGCCTCAGGAGTGGCAGCCATGAGCTGTCCTCACCCAAACTGCAGCTAGGCAGAGCGCTGAAGTCAGTCATTGAATGACAGGTATCCCTGTGGCAGCCACAGTATTCGGGGTGGTAGAAATGAAACAACTTTTGTACAACATGTTGTGCAAGGTCCTCAGCTGCTTAACCAGCAGTTTCTCATTGCCCTGCAACACTGCCCTTTCCCAAAGAGCAACTGTGTGCCTGTAGAAACATTTTCCTAAACCTTCACATCCTGATCCAGGGCCACGAACATGCATCAGACTGATTCAAACCAAACAGAGGATTTTGTCACCTTTTATAAACAATTTGCATGACATTTTACAGCAAGTTTGTCATCACTGCTGCCTGCACCAATAATTTCTCAAAATGCAGTGGGTGTTGCTTTGTGACATGTTGCAAGAGGGTCTTGCTGGGATACAGAAAATTGAAACCCAAGACCTAAACTCTGTGTCATAGTTAAGGGAGATGATGTCTGCCTCTGTGTGTAGCATCAGGCTGCATCAGAAACCTCTAATAGCTGCTTTCTGCAGTAGGGAAAAATTAACCACCCAGTATCTAATCCCTTCTCTTGCTTGGTTGGTAAAGTCAGAAAAAGCATCAAGATAGACAAAAAATGATATTTTCTGAAAAATCTTGTTCCTTCATAAATACTTCTTCAAACCATCCCATAAAACCACCAGGAACATGACCCCAACTTTGCAGCCTGACTCTTCTGTCTGTCAGAAAGCCTGTTTTCTGTAATCACGTGTAGGTCAGATTTATGCATACTGCTCAACTTCCCAGTGTTGCTAAATATTTTTGTGGGATGGGAGGGAGGAAAGGAGTGAGAATATTTGTTGAATCATGATGCAATAGAAGTCTACTGGAGAAACATCTTGAGGTGCTAGAAAGGGACTCAACAGACCATGTTTTGCAGACAGACATGAGTTCACCTGACTCTTCTACAAGTCAATCAAGTTGTGGTTAGTCTAACACTGAGCTTTAGCTAATAAGCCACGCTAAGAGGTAGGGTATATTAGCTCAGGCACAAAGCCAAACTAGCATAAACGTAAAACTCTGCCTGCAAAAGCTTCACATGTAGTTATAAAGTTAGTTTTAATTCCCACTCTGCCGTCAATTTCAAGCATCACCTTAGGCAAATCACTGAATCTACATCTCAGTTCCTTACTTGCAAAGTAGGGACAGTAAAACTGTATTTCTCCTGCTCTCCATAGAGTAAGAGCAGAAGCTGTTCTGGTAAGATGTTAACATGCGCATGTGTAAGACTTGAAAAGAAAATGCAATTCAGTCTGGCTACGGTGCTTTAAGTAATAATATCTCTCAGAATGGTATCAAGTGTTATTCAGCAATGGAATGGACTGCCTTGTTTTTTTATAGTAGTCTGCTTGAAATGCTAAACCCACTGAACTACCTTTGCCCAGTCTTGTTCCTTCAACATCACACAGATCTCCTCACATTTTATATCTTGCTGCAGGCCTTGTACTATCAACTAACCACATCTGAAACTCATTTAAGCAAAAAGTACATAAGAAATTTTCAAATCAGTTCTATGTTGCTTCTTACTTCTGCATTAGACATCATTTAGAACTTCATTTCTGATGCATGGCAATTCTCTAAGGGGTTGGGAAACTTCATTAAACCATCTCATGTTGTTTATGGTACTGCTAGAAAGATGACTAAAAAAGAAAAAAGCAGGAATTATCTCCTTTTCCCATTTTCCCTATCAAGCATTCTCTGCTCTTCTTCCTGCATTTCATTCCCAATAGGGTTCCCTGTCACCCTCAGGGATGTTACCCACATCCTCAGGGAGGACTCCTCATACTTCAGTTTCTGATTCATGGGCTGTGGATGAGGTGCCTCAGATCTGCACCTGGTCTTTGCTTTCCCCAACTCCTTGTGAAGAGACAACCTTTCTATCAGTGGCAAAACCTGCACCTCCTCCTAGATGCACTGGCTGCTGTTCCTGCAGCCGTTCTTGTCCTTCCACCCCAGCCTGAGCAGAAGAGCAGCAGTCAGCAGTACCAGCCTCCAGCCATTCCTGCAGGAACAGCTCCCCCACGCACGGCACAGAGAGGAGACTCACAATTAGCTCCTCATCAAGGAGCGCAGCACTTCATTCCCAAGGCTGGAGCTGCAGTGATCGCTGTTCCAGTTGTTTATACTGTAACAGGGCAGTTTAACAAAAGCTGGTTGTTAAGCCCTGGTCCTTTGCAAACTTCCAAGGATGGAGATGTCCCCATTTCTCTGATGACTTGTTCCAGTTCTCTACTACCTTCCCAGTGAAGAAGTACTCTTCTAGTTTCCAGATGACCCAAACTGAACCCTCTAGGCTGTAATTTGTGGTTACTGCCCTTTGATATACCATCTCCTACTACCAAGGAAAAAGATGGCTTTGTCATCTTTGCAAATGCCCTTGAAGCTGTTGTAGGCTACAATTAGATCCTCCCTTAGTCTCCTCTGTGCCAGACAATACACGCCCAACTCCACCAGCCTCTCCTTGTAGGCCATATTCTCCATGCCTCTGGCTGCCTCAGTAGGCTTCTGCTGGACCTTCTCCAGATCCCTCCATGTCCTTCTTGGACTTGAGAGACCCAGAACAAGACATATTAGAGAGGGATAGTAACTCCCCTCCATCTGCTAGCCTCAGTGCTCCCAATATAGTAGGCAATTTGCCTGACTCATGAAGAGAGCACACAACACACGGGCTTATATTCAATTTGGCACCTACCATAACCCCTAGGGCATGTAGAGCAGGGCTGCAACTTACCCCATTGTTTCCCAGCCTTTCAAGAGACATGCAGCGGCTCCAGCCAGGTGCCAAGCTCTGCACCTCACCATGTTGAACTCTGAGGTTTCTGCTAGCCCTGTCCTCTCATCTATTGAGGTCCCTCAGGTTTGTAGTATTTGGGACTTCAACCACTCCCTGTAACTTATTATCACCCTGTGCAAGAATTTAAAAATGACAAAACGCAAGTCATTTTCATTCCTTTGATCACAAAGGAAATTTAATGCTGTTACTGAGCTTCTGGCTGCATTTTTCCCAGTTCTTGTTCACTTATATTTGGTCCACAGTTACTGAGCTACACTCCTGTCATCAGCCTCTTCTTGGCTGTTGGCAGCACCAGGAAACAGATCCTGTGACTACGAGGTCTATTGTCAGTCTTATTTCCTCCCTATGCCCAGCACACAGGCTGGTGAACCAGCCCCTAGCACTCCCTGGTGCCTTTGCATCAAAGGCAGTAGGTACTAGTATGTCTAGTTCCCTTTTTCAACTAACCACTTCTCCATGTTAATTATTTATAGATGGATAAACTGGTCTGTGCATCAAAAGCTGGATGCTGCTGGAGCTATTCCCACGCTTCCCTTAGTCTCCCCCAAAAGAATCCTATTTAGCATGGAAACAGTACTACATATATTGTGCAGCAGTATATACTGGACAAAGAGGTGGTGTGGTGCCATATCAGCTGCAAATAAGCAATGAAAATGTGTAAGAGGCTTTGGACACTACATCACACTCAAGTCTACAACTGACTAAATTAAGGACTAGCTATTTGGCTCTGAAATAAAAAATGCGCTTAAGAATGGGAGTGGTCCCACTGAAAGTGGTAGGACTACTTGTGAATTTAACATTACATACATGGGTGGACAATATTGCGCCCGGATCTGTTCTGCCTCCAGTTGCTCCTAAAACAGACTTGTTGCTGAAAGTTTCCCAATGCTGCCACCTACAGAACAGGTTAGCTACAGCTTTCAACACAGCAGAGAAGAAAACTTCAGAAAATGATAAATTGTGCACAGTCAACACTGGATATGGTTCTAAATTAGCAATGTGCAGGTCTAAACAGATAAGCCTGAGATCCTACCTGAGATTCTTCAATGTTTCTGAAATATTTCCAAGAATAGTTCTACACATAAGCTGTCAAAAAGTTCACCTCCAGAAGGCAGCACAAAAATGGCAGAAAACCATCAAGTCAAAATAAATAATTTGCCTAACGTACTCCTCACATACCTGGAAGAGCAATAGTGGCAACAGCCATCCACAGGTTTCTCTCAAGAGTAAAACACAAAAAAGGCTTCACAAGCTCCTGTCCCCCTGCAATAATTGTCACAGTGAAAATTCAGGAAAGGCACATAGGGCTTTAGATGAGAAACAGAGAGGGCCAAAAGAGCTCATCATATTAAGAAGGATGAACACAAAAATTGAGGAAAGGTAACAGTTCTACATGGAACTACAGATTTAAGATGAAAACCAACCAAAGCCCAACAACAGTGTCCATCCCCTGCCCCCGCCCTGCAACAACAACTACCACCACAAAAAAAAAAACCACACACCTTCTGGCTAAAGTATGAAAAAAAGGGCAAAGATGAAGATTTGAAAACTTGCAAATTAGTAGAACTAGCTGGAATATATGCATTAAAAGCATTTATTTTGAGATTATACACACCCAATATAATTTTAAAACATCTTCTATTCTTTCTCTTTACAGCTTATTGTATACTGTTTTGACTGGGCACATACACATTTCCACGTATTGTGACTTTTCTTCTGAATGCAGTAACATATCAGGAACAGCTGCAGTTAGCATTGCAAAGTTTCCATCTGTTCACCTCACAGACCCTCACCCCTCATTTGAGGCCTCCTTCATCTGAGGCGACTCCTGAGATCTCCAACCCCAGCAACTCATCTTCCTCTTTTACGCAGCTGTTTTAGAGTGCAGCCAAGCAGTTTGCCAGGCCCCTCTGGGAATTTTAATGGGTGAGAACAGCCTTATTCTTGTGCTACACGAGTGGATGGGTAACATTCACTCCCTACCTGTTCTCTTCATTTCCATCCTTTGAAGCTGTACCTGGGACCAGAAGAAGAGAAAATAAGGTCTGTCACAACCCTTTCCTTGTTCTCCTATGAGGCCAAAATTATTCAAATGTTGCCTTTCGGTAGACTCTTAGCCCAGAAGCTTGAGCAAAACAGTGAAAAAAAAAACCACAAAAGAGTTTACGAAACACTAAAATAACTCCAGTAGGACTCGACATTCCTATTGCTAGATAAAAAAAATCGAAAAAAAACAAAAACAAAACCAGAAACATTTGACTGTTACAATCAGTATATAAAAACAAAAATGCAGTGGTATCTCAAAGGCACTATCAGGTTGTTTCAGCATTGATTGCCTGCCTGTGTAACCATACACAGGCACAGTTAGGGCAAGCACTCTTGGCCATGGCCTTAAAGGCATAAGAGGGGTCCCCCTGCAGAATTACAGCAGCTCCCCCAGGTATGGCACACAGCTGACTGGGCTCTGCTCTCTCTCTCCTGCCCCCTCCTCCTAAAGTATCTGATTTTTATTGCTCCTTCCATCCTCCTGTGCTCATGCCACATGCATTTCCTCTCCTGGAGGCTTTGTTGCTAAGCAGCCCAAGCCACAGGCATGGCTGAGCCTGCAGAGATGCCCCAAGAGACCCCCCCCCCTCCACCCTGTGACAACTTCCACTAACAGGCAGAATAAGATGCTGTTGTAGAGAAGAAGCAAGTGACACCTAACAGACCTTTTTTTTTTCCCATTAAATACCTTTCACCTCCCTACTAACAGAAACAGAAATTTTCAGAATTAAAAGGACTGAGCTTTAGTGAACCCTCAAAATTTGAATTAAAATACACTGCAATCCCCAATAGCTTCAGCTCTTAGGTAATTCTATGAGCAGTAACAAGGCCCAGTACTAAGCACCCTCAGACCATGCACAGCTTAATCAAAGCCTGGAAATCAGGAAGAGTTTGCAACACACACAGAGCACCAGTGACCACCTAAGAACACAAGTCACCCAGCACCATACAACCTGTTTGGCAGGCACAGACTAGGACAAAGCATTGGAAGAAAGGCCCAAGTTCAAGAAGGGTGCTTTACCACTTCTTACCTTTACCTGAGGTATCAGCAAGGAGCTGCAGATAAACAGCAGCTAGACTCAGGTAACAGTTTCCACTGAAGGTCACAGACTTGAGGCCATATTTATTAAATATGTATCTTCCCCTTGAACTCAAAATTTCATCCTCCTAGTAAAAATTCAGGTAGTGTGGGTTTCTCTTTAAGGTAATTTTGGAATGGATAGGTAGCATATGCTCTTTCAAAGCCTTCCTAACAGAATCACAAGTTAATAAGCACACACTGTATAGCCAAGGACTGTGTTCAGCATTAGCCAGCAGGTTTCTTTTAACCACAAGTAGGGAAAAAACAAAAAAACAAAAAAACATTAAAATGGTATCTCCTACAAGGAAACACCAGCAGCCAATTCAGTGGCTATTCTGTTGCTTGTAGCATTAATACAAATAGCCTCTATTTAAGGGGGGACAGCTTTCACATTTGAGTGTTCGCTTATCACACCTTACCTCTCTAACTATAATATTCAGGGTGGCAAATGGCAGCTTAAGAGCTTCAGACCGGACATTATGAAAAGCATTGCCAGAAGTGTAGTGCAGCACTGAAACACTACACAGATGGTGGTGCTCCTCTCCATCCTCAGAGGCCTTTGGGACACTAGTAAAAGCAATTGTCCTCTCAACCTGAGGGTGATCTTACCTTTTCGCTCAGAGGAACACTTTGAGGGTACTGTGAAAACAAGGTTTATAGAGGACACCACACAACTCCTTTTGGAAAAAGTTAGTGATCACGTTAGTCCATTTACTCTTCCAGCAGAACATTTTATTCTCATTTAAGACAAGGAAATATCAACCAATAGCTCAATTAACATGACACAGATTAAACAAGCCCTGTTAAGCATTTTCTACTTAACATGTGAAAAAAGAGTCTAAAGACATCTGATGTGTCTGAACCATTCACATTAAAACTTGAGCTCATCCTTTAGCACAAGCTCAGCTGATGTTGCTCCTGTGTATAGCAAAAGGTGGAAACAATTTAAGTTACCAGAACAGCTGTGTTTAACAAGTACTGAAGCACTGGAGTTTAGACTGCATTTACTGGTGTGCTATTAGACTGTTTTCCTTGCATCTCTTCAGTGTCTCAGGCAGACTTGCACAAAGCCACAGCAGAAAAACGAACTTCTCCTTTTTCACGTTCTGTAAATTGCCTGCAGATCTTAGCAGAATCCTTGAAAGGAAAAAAAAGAGCGCTGTTAGGACTACCAGAATATACTTGTTGTAGAGACCAAGCCATTACAGCTCCTCTCTGGGTCCCAAAGTTACAAGGTCTTGTAGCACCAGTTAATAAATACACTTTGCAGATCACTAGCTCTGTGGCACAATACTACCTTGTTAGCATGGTATAAGAAGCACCAACTTGTATAGCAAGTAGGTACAGCCACTATACACTGCATGCATGCCTCTCACCCTTTTATAAGCCTTTTTAGGGAAACACATAGCAAAGAAGTCTTACCTTCAGTAATAAGTCATCTGAGCTTGTGCCATGGTTTACAGGAAATGGCATACGCCCATCTGTGAAAGAAAGACCTGTCACTCAGTGTATTTAATATTATTTCTGAATTAGCAGAAGTGAGCATAGCAGGCCCAAGAAAACAAGTGCACACACAAAGACACCTTGGAGGTCAAAATAAATTGTCAATACATAGCTTGAGTGAGAAGGGGACTAAGTATTCTCAGCTCCACAGGAGATGACATAGTTTACAAGAGACCTAGGCCTTCACTACAACCCATCTTCAACTAAAAATCTTTAAGTGAAGATATAAATTATTTATTGTCTTTGAGAGCCTCAATCAACAGTTTAACCAGCACCAAGCATCTAGTGTGAGCCACCCCCACTGCTGTACAGTGTAAAGTAGGCCCAGTCCAACTCCAGAGTTCTCAGGACCTTACCCAGTTCATACAGATGCCCATCCACATTGACAAACAGGATGAAGTGGAAGTTCACACTGTTGTCATCAACCTTAGGAGAGACCATTAGATACATTTGTTAGACTGAAAAAATCCTAGTACTGTGAACCCTACTCATGACTAATGGACAGAGGAGATGTCAGCAACAAAGCAACAGCAGAGGGCTAAAAATTTAAGTTCACCTGAAGAGGTCTCTGCAAGACCTCTACAAGATCAAGTGCCAGAAATCCTAATGTAAAGTCATTTTCAGACTGAGTCTGAACCCAAATTTTCAATTCATGTTTGAGAAAGAAGTTCTGCACAAGCATTCACCCACAAGTTACTAATTTGTTTCCTCATAAGCTGTAACAGCTATCAGCCAGACAAAAGATTGTCTTGTTCCACCATCTTTATTAACCCCTTCTCCCAAGATTTTACATATTACCTTACCCGACATTGTCCTTCTTGTGCAACTGAATTGTGGACTTCTTGTATAGCCTTAAGAAAAAGCAGATACAGGTTACTACATCCTTAAGTGCTAATAACCATCAGCAGTTTGTGTGGTTCATATACCTTATTGTTTGCAAAAAGTTTAGCTCTCTCTTCAGGAGACAGATCAGCTGTTTCTTCAAGAAACTTCTTCAGGGCAGATCCCTCATCTACACAACATAACAAACCAATAAATTTAGTATACATAGAGTACCAGTTACAGTTCAGATGCAGCCCACAGTAACTAGTGCTTGTTGCACTAACTATGAGTCATTACACTCAGCCTGGAACCATCTCCAGCATAAGCATATTATGACTACCACTTGAAGTAAGCTATTTATCCAGAAGCCATTAACAACAATCTACACAAACCACCAGAGTTCAAGTACTGCAGGGTACTGCAGATATTCCTCTTGGAACTCACTTTCAAATAGGACTTAGCTTTTCTGATTCCCTCCTTGTAGATTCTGCAGAGGTGTTCAGCCCCATTTTGAAGAAATTCAAGAGGTGGCAGCCATAAGGACACTTAAGTATCAACTAAGAGAATATGAGTAGATGGAACTAAGTTGTCTCACTGCCTTCAGATGAACACAGTGCTTCCTCATGCTAGGATTACTTTGTGGTTTGTTTTTTTTTTTTCTAGAACATAAATTAGTAGCACAGTACTAAGATCCACTGAGCTCTAGTCTTATAAAAAAGATGTGCTGCAGAAAATCCTTTCAAGAAGGATCCAGCAAAGCTACTCTCATTTAGCCTTCCATATGTATTTTCCTTTGTATAATAAGGAAGCCCACACCACCCAAAGGGTTCAAAAGTTCTCTTGGAATAATGAAATCAGGTTACATTTTGCAAATCTCTAGTCTTTGAATAAAGGACTTCCTGGACTCAACAATAACCCTTTTTGACAAAAACTTGTAACCCTATTTCATAGGAGCTTCAATCCACTAGTTGCCTAAGCCAGTTTTATATCCTTCTCCATAGGAACAGAACCATCAGAACTATTACCTCTGCAGAAGTCTTCTTACAGACCCTTACAAGATCATAAAACAGTTTGAGCTGGAACTCTTAAGAGGTCATCTAGTCCAACTCCCAATGACACTACACTACTTTCCCAGCAAAAACAGAACATATTTTAGACTTCTTTATAGGCTACTGTAAATAGCAAGTAAGAGCAAGTCTGTTCACATTAGACATAAGTGGCATGAAGAACTTGATCTCTTCAGTTAGCATCATCAGCACCAATGTCAATAGCTACTTCTGAATATACTTCCTAATTACAGACAGATTTGGACTAGCCCTACTGTGCCCTTTTCCTATTGCATCACTCACTAGGGATGACACCACTGCAGCTACCAGACAAGAGCCAAAGTACCTTCCTTCCTGCAATTCAGGCAGTAGATGAGACCACATGCCCCACCCCCCCCCACAAGCTAAAAGACCCACTTATCAACTGAAACAGTACAGCATGCCTTAACTTGACTTTCATGCAAGCCCCAGGTGCCTCCTATAGCCCATACCCAACTCAATCTCTCTGTCACAAAAAAAATTGAAATTCAAGCACTTCAGAACATTCATACTCACCAAGCTTCAGTTTGTCTTTATTATTAGCAACTGCATGTATCAGACCAATTGTCCCACAGGAGTTACTGACTGTCTGCTTCAGGAAATACACCTTGGAACTGATTTCTTGGTCCTTTATTTTCTCAGTCTGCTGTTTCCTGAAGTTCTCATGCTGTGAACATGTAACTGTTTTAAGCATTTCACCACAGTGGTATCTTTTCACTGTGCAAACTACTACACAAATGACTTGTGCAGGAGAATCAATACCAAAACTGGATAAAGGTTTACCCAGAAAGTCATCTTCGTGGCACAGGTCCAGTAAAGCATTGTATGTTTATACTGGATACAAGCCAAATCTTGATGGCCTACCAGCATGACTCAGTCATACCCAAAGGCACTGTTCTTGGCCTCTCCATCTGTTCTGTATACTGGAAATAGCTTGGGGTGGGAAATCATATAATGGATAGGCTCTTTTATATCCTCTCTCCATTGTCTTGGTCCATTTAACGAGACTACTCAGCACATCTATGCAACAGTTTCCCTTTGTACCTTTACATTACTCCCCTTCACAAACCCCTCCCCCTCAGAATAACACATAGACAAGTGTAAATAATACCCATCACTACTAAAAGGCTGAAGCCCTTCCTTTAAAGAACCCATTAAATATACTTTATTTCAACATCCATCTCTTCTACTTCCTTAGCATCAACTGGACTAAATGTATTAATCACATATAAGTATTTAGGCCTCTCCAGACAATGATTCAGCATGGTAACAGAATTGCTATTCCTCACACTTAAGACTACTCATGTCTTTTTTCCTCAGTCTGATACAAAAAGTGTAATAGAAGCATTGAAATAAGAGCTCTTGTTTTGTTGCTCAGTTCATTTTAGTTCAGGCTATTTGGAGTCTGGGACCAAGAACCCAGCAGATACTGCCCATCACCCCCAACAAAAGCCAAACCCACTCCCAACCATCTGATGCTTGGAAAGATGACTCAAGCACACTCCTGACAGCAGCCAGCACTACCCGCTGTCAGCCAGCAGGCACAGACACTGCTGCTAACAGCCTGCTCTTTTCTCCAGGGGTGCTTGGGGCAGGCACGGCCTAGTTTGCCTGCCTAAGGTGACAGCAGAAACCCCATACAGCACTAGGGCAGTCACAGGCTCAGTGCCTGAACCCGACCCACCCAGCTGTCACCTCCAGCCCTCAGGGCCTGTGAAGGAGAGCCGTCCAGGAGCACCCCACGGGGGACACCACCCACCACCTACCTGCTCGGTGAGGGGGAACAGCAGGAGCAGCGCACAGGCCGGGGCCGGCACAGCGTTCAGCGCCTCTTCCTCGAAGCCCAGCACGTCCACGAAGCGCCAGCCGGGACCCACCCCCAGACGGGACAGCACCTGCAGGGGTCACAGGGGCCGGGAGGCACGGCCGAGACACCCCCCCGCCCCCCACCCAGTGACACAGCACAACGCGCGGTGCCGCGGCGCCACCTGCCGGCCGCGCCCGGGCGCCGCCGCCGGCACCACCCGCCCGAGGGGGCGCCCCCCGGGGAGGGCGCGGCCTCAGCGCCGCTCCGCAGGTGCGGCCGCGCCCCGCGCAGCGGTACCGCTCCAACCAGGGCTGCCCCGGCACGGCGGGATGCCGAGGGATGGAGGGAGAAAGGGCGGCGTCCGCCTGCGGCGGGGACTCACTTTGTTCAGCATCTGGAAGACAATACAGGTGAAAAGTGGTGAGTGCTGGGGAGAGAGGGCGCCGCATCGCCCACCCCTATTCCACCCTCACGACCCAGGCCCGATCCCTCAGCCCCCTCCTCTCCCCACGGCCCCGCCGCCCCTCACACACCTCGGGGTTGATCTCCATAGGCTGCCAGGCCATGGCTGCAGGTAGGCTACGCCCCAGGCACGACAATATCCACCGCACACAGACCCCGCAACCGTCGACGCTGCAGCGCGGAGCCGCCCACCCACCTGTTATATAGGGGCGGGCTGGCCCACTCCGCGCCGCGGCGGGGGGAGAGGGAGGAGCAGGGCACGACCAAAGCGAGGGGGGCGCGGGG
The DNA here is from genome assembly GCF_963082525.1 of Nesoenas mayeri. Taxonomy (NCBI): domain Eukaryota; kingdom Metazoa; phylum Chordata; class Aves; order Columbiformes; family Columbidae; genus Nesoenas; species Nesoenas mayeri. Next base: position 52,816,261 of record NC_137540.1, read on the forward strand.
TGGGGTGCGTCGGTGCGAGCCCGGGAGGACGGGCGGTTGCGGGAGTCGGTGTCGGGAGAGCCGCGGGGCGGGGAGAGCTCGGCCGGGGCTGCCGGGGGTCGGCGGCACTGCCCGGCCCTGAGTCCGCTTCCTCCGCGGGAGCGGGAGGACCCCGGCCCGCCTTACACTGCTGTGGAGAAAGTGCCAGAAGCAGTGGGACCGGGGTGGGGACAGCGGCCCTTGCCCTTCACCCCCACGCTGTGTTGTATTGCATAAAGCATACCATGGTTTTGATACTCAACACAAACATTAGATACTTATTTTTTAAATTTCAATATGATTATAAAACCATCCCAAAATCTGTCTGAGGATTGCATCTGCACAGTGTGAACCAGTTCCTGAACCCACCCAGAGAAGTTGGTTATAACATGCAGGGCTTTTTATCTTTTATTCATGACCTGACAGTTTCTCAACAGAATGTCTTTGGACTAGAGCATCTTTGAACAAAGCAAAACCAACCTACTTGAAATACTAGAAATCACGTGGAGTCCAAACAGGCTTTCAGACTTCGCTGGTAAACAGCCAGATGGGAGCCTTGTGGATAGCTGAGAGATGCTGCACAGTTATCTTTAAAACAATGCAAATACTGAACAAAATAGTCAGCTGCCTGTCTGCAGTCTGTTTGGTTTTGATGGCTTTCTTTCTTCGGTTTCCCACACTGTTGCAGAATGACTTGGACCCCAGTGTGGCAAAAAGAAATTCTAAGTACCTGCCTACTTTCAAACAAATTTAACTGTAGATCTACTGCACTGCAAGTTAGTGAGGGACCATTCATATTAGGTGGTTGCACACACTATGTATTTAAATTGCGACCTATTTATCAATCTTCATGAGTTTAAGATGAATTCCTGGGGAAAAAGACTTATAGTTTAATCTTTGAAATATGGCTGTAAAACATTCAAGATACAGTGTCACATTAGTTCCACCTGGTACAAGACTTTGTGAAGAAAGGACAGGATAACAAAAAGTTTTTTGTATTTTATGTGCAAAGTTGGGATGTTTGTGGACAGGATAGAACCTTGAGCAACCTGGGCTGATCTTGCAGCTGATCATGCTTTTAGCAGGAGGTTGTTCTAGAGACATCTGGAGAGCCCTTCCAATCTGAAGTATCCTGTGGTCCTGTGACTCAGTCTATCTCAGTACAGGTAAGAGCAGTACTTTGTTCAAAACCGAAGATTTTCAGGGAGAAGGGGGTAAGGTTCACAGTGAATTACAGTATTATTTACTTCTGGGTTTTCCTCTCTCTTTTTAGCTGAAAACAGCCATTGATACCTATAAGCAAGCTAAAAAATGGCCCAAATATATTTATTCTCTATATAGTATCTTTGGCTGTCTTACCTTTTGTGATCTTACCTTTACGCACTGTAAGATGCAAGTACAGCAAAGCAACTTGTATTCATAAGGATGATGCTAATGGACCCTGCAGGAGAGACTGCATGCAGCTCTGAGAGGATGGTAAAGCACACATCTAGCAGCCTATAAAAGGGGAGGCTAAAAATGGCAAGAAAAATCCTATTTCTGAATTGCGCAGTGGCAAATGGTGGTTTTAACTTCAGCCTGCCTTGGAGCGATGGCTGTGCTCAGATGCCCAGGTTACAGAGGCATCGCTGGGATGGCTCCTGTGCCTGGGCTGTCAGGTGAGACTACAAACACTGCAGGGGCCATAGCAGGAGTGATCAATTCTAAAGGGGAATCTGCCAAATCTACAATTACATTAGTTTTAAATAAGCAGTGAGTCCAGTGCAGGGCAACCAAGATGATGAAGGTAGTGGAGCATCTCACTTATGAGGAAAGGCTGAGGGAGCTTGGTCTCTCTAGCTTGCAGAAGAGGAGACTGAGGGGTGACCTTATTAATGTTTATAAATATATAAAGGGTGAGTGTCACGAGGATGGAGCCAGGCTCTTCTCGGTGACAAACAATGATAGGACAAGGGGTAATGGGATCAAGCTGGAACACAAGAAGTTCCACTTAAATTTGAGAAGAAACTTCTTCTCAGTGAGGGTAACAGAGCACTGGAACAGGCTGCCCAGGGAGGTTGTGGAGTCTCCTTCTCTGAAGACATTCAAAACCCGCCTGGACACATTCCTGTGTAGCCTCATCTAGGTGTTCCTGCTCCGGCAGGGGATTGGACTAGATCATCCTTTGAGGTCCCTTCCAATCCCTAACATTCTGTGATTCTGTGATAACAAAACGTCTAAAAACCTGCTACAGTTGCATAAAGATGCCTGCCTTGGGAAAGTCACATAAAAGTGAGTACTGTGTCATATCCAGAAGAGGAAGTCTCTGGACCGTCTTTCTTCAGTGTAGGTTGATGTACCTAGCACATTTAACCCAATGCATTCCTGTTATTGCAATAAAATCAAGTCATCAGAAAAAGTGACCGGAAATACTTGTGAACTTTCTGCATTGTTCAAATATTATAGTACTTGTGGTATTATGACACTGTCTATGAGTAAAGCTTTTGCTCTGATGTCTAATCTAGAAGGAGCATACAGAAAAATCTTTGCTGCATATATAACCTTTTGGCAGACTTCTTTCTCTTAAATGTGGGACTCAGTGTTAATATTTACTTTGTCTCCAAGTTTCAGTGGAAGGCTACGGTAAGGAAGAGTTCAGAAGATCTCCTAACAGAAGTAGCTGTGACAAGCATGGTGGTGTTAGAGACAAAGCTGGCCTTAGACAATGCAGAAATGGAAGCTAAGGTTGAAAACTGTTCTTTATAAAATAATTTTTCTATTCTTATGTGAAAATCTAAGCTTTGAGGCAGTGCAAGTTCCCTTCTTCAGTTACACTATCCACACATGCCTAGCAAAACCCACAGACCTGTGTCTTTCTTAGTTTTATTGTAGTATGACTTGCTCACCAAAAGAAGGACCCCAAACCCATTCCTGGAAATCTCATTAATTCCCTACTCCCAACCTCTCCAACAAACAACTGGTGTCCATAGCTGGCTGGTGGTGCAATGGGATGCAGGTACATGGTGGTGCAGGCACAGAAGCCACAGGAACCCATCACTGCATGTCACCATTCTCCTGATTACTGCCTGTTTGCACTTACCCTACAGAAAGGTGAAGGTATTTAAGATTGCTGTGATTACTTACTGTAAGTACATCTGCTAGGCTGGGGGTAAACCCTGCCTGCGGGCAGTTATGCCAGTTGAGTTATACCATAGTAGTGTGCTTGAGAAAGATTGATGTATGCAGAAATGCAGCATCCTTGAAGAGTTGCTAGGACTAATTTTGCCAAAGGCTAGTCCAGACAAGTCATAGTGCAGCTAAGGTAGCATCCATCCATCTGTTGTAGGGACATTTAGGATGCCTTCATAATCTGCAGCAAGAAGAATAAATTTGAGAGCATGAGTCAATGGACAAGAAATATTAGCTCTGGGCTCAGACAAATTGTGTTCTAGAAACACTAATTTCTCTCCCTTGACTATAAAGGGAGCCTATGGGACAGAGTTCAGGTGTAGAGGTTTACAGTGGGGACACTGGCTTTTAGATAGGTGAATCCAACCTTGACTGCCTCCTGATGACAGAGGGATACATATTTTTACCTTGCAGCTCACCATAATTAATGTTATGATAATGTATGATTGAGTATGCGCTATGGCATATAGCAAGGACAGACTTTATTTCTGTCCACAAGGACTACACAGGCTTCCCGTAAGCATAACAGGCTTTTAGCCTGGTAGATACATGGCTATGAAGTAAGACAATTTCCCATCATTTAGCAACTAGTATGCAGCAGGTAACTGGAAAGCTCATAAAACATTGCCTTTATTTTTCACCACTAATGCTTTCCATGTTAAGGTCTCTAAACATGTCTATGTCTGCAGTATTGTAAAGGACAGATGTAAAGGAATTGCTCCCAACTGCATTTGCATATAGGTTCCACCAAGTGATTATATTATATACTCTCTATCACTGCTATACCACTATCCCTGCTATCCAGTTATACCACCAAATGCATATAGCTTTTCCAAAATAAAAAACAGGTGTTAGTTGAACACAGCCTTTCTCCCAGATTAGATGCTGGAGAAAGTCTTATATGTTGTGGGTTAACTGAAGTAGGAAGCTCAGCTCCACACAGCTGTTTGTTCACTCCCTCCCAGTGCAATGGGAGAGAGAATCAGAAGCGCAATAGTGAGAAAACCTGTGGGTTGAGATAAAGACAATTGAATAAGCAAAGGGAGAGGGAGAAGAAAGAAAAAAAAAATATGCAAAAACCAGTCATTTACCACCAGCCAACTGATGCTCAGCCAGTCCCTGATCTATCGCGCTTGGAAAACTCACCCCATCTCCCCCAGCTTTTATTGCTGAGCATGACACAATCTGGTCTGGGATATCCCCTCGGTCAGTTGGGGTCAGCTATCCCAGCTGTGTGCCTCCCAACTTTATGTGCACCCCCAGCCTGCTGGCTGAAGTGACACCGTGAGAAACAGAGAAGGCCTTGATGCTGTGCAAGCACTGCTCAGCAATAGCTAAACATCCCTGTGCTATCAGCACTGTTTTGGTCACAGGTCCAAAACACAGCCCCATACCAGCTGCTGTGGAGAAAATTAACTCCATCCCAGCCAGATCCAGTACACTGTGTCACAAGGTACCAAACATAAAATGTGACAAACATATCTAAGGCCACTGCAGGGACAGTGGGTGTCAGGGGTCTGTGTAAGGCAGTAACATCCCCTTCTCTTCTGCTGAATTGTCTGGAGCACAGCAGTAATTCCTGCGTGTGAGTGCCCCAGCCTTTAATTAGAAGATCAGGGAGATCAAGAGGGCAAGCAGAGATTACTGCTTTTATAGAGGGTCTGCGTACATGAAAGCTTTGAGCAGGAAGAGAGGCCCATGTTGGTTTCTGAATTGCAGCCGCATTAACTTAAATACTTCTGTGAGGAGTCTTGGTGACTGCAGCCCTGGGCTGTGGGGCAATGTACGTCTAGTTACTGCTGTTGGCAGCTGTTCTCCAGGTCTATTGGCCAAGAGCTCTAGGCTAAAATGTCTCAAATGTCAAGCAGGGGTAAGACTGGCAAGTGTAGGAAATTCAAAGCAGCTCAGAGCTGAGTTGGGAACAGTGGAAAATCACCAAATCTTTCATTACTTAATATAAAGGTTGGAAAAGTTAGGTTCTCCTGTCCCCTTCTCCACAAGGAGGGGATGTTTTGGTTAGATGTAATGACTAAGGACTGCTGAGGTGGAGACATGCTGAAGGATGTGGAGCTCTGGCTCTGACCTGTGATGAAGCTCCGCTGGAGAAAGGTAACACTGAGGCTACGCAGATAAAAGGGTCAGGCTGATAAGAGGGGCTGCTCTGCCAAGGACTCTCTTTGTGTGTATTGACTGCCACCAGTGATTCTGCAATTACTCTGAACTGCAGCCAAGTTCTCCAGTACATAAAACCCAAGCTCTAGAGAATGCAATGGATCTTCTGGAAATCTCTAAGTGTTAAAGTGCTAAAATGTATCTTTGAAGACCTGCTTTGAGAGTCTCAGTTCTGAAGAATGTGGCTGTGGTTTTCTGGAATACAGATACATCTGGCAGGATGCCTAAGATTCTTCACCTTGTTCCTCTGCAAAATTGTGTCCACCATATAGTGATGGTGCCTATCAAAGGCACGGCGATATTATGTATATTGGCACCTAGGCAATTGGCATGTGTCTTCTTTCCCTCAAATGCTTTCTTTGGTGATGTTAACAAGCCACCCTTTTTCCTCTATAGGTAGGAACAATCCATCTTTCTAATCTAGTAGAGAACAGTCCTTCCTCCGTCTGTCTTTGTTTTGTTAGTTCATACATTCTTGTAATTAGTGCTTTTATCTAGATAGGTAAAATATACATCTCAAGTAAGAGGACCTAATTTTGTGCAGTGTTTTAGTGTAATACACGTAACAGCTAATAATAATGAATCCTAATTTTGATTTAGCACATGCATGATCTGTGATAAGGATTTACATCCCTACTTACATTTTCATCCAGTCAATGCTAACCTCAGATTAACAGACACAAGAGAAAACAAGATGAGCCACGTGAATTAAACTGCTGGTTGCGAGAGATGTAAATAGCAGCACTTGACCCTTGCAATACAGTCTTTTGTACAACACTGTGCCTCTTCCCAAGTGCTGTGTTGTGCCAGGCCATCCTGGAGTGACCCCAGTCTGCTTCTCCCCTGCAGTCTTCAGTTGCTTCAGTCACAACTTAATTAACAAACTCTATCCTTAGATTTGCTTTTGAATACTTGTCAGCACCCAGAAAGCATTCACAGCCTCTCCTCTGGGACTCCTGGAAGAGTCTGGCTGAATTTCCTCTGAAACAAAATAAAAGGCCACTCCAAATCATCTCGTGAGCACTATCCACTCCTAAGTCAGAGGAGAGTAGGGGGGAAAAAAATAAGAGAGCTGAGCCGTGTTGTCAGTTAGTTGGAAGAATATAAATACAGTGACTCACAAGTATTTTCAAGGTGGTAGAGATGTACTTCCTCAGGTGTATGGGGTGCTGAGGGAAAGGCATGGGCCACCTCTCAAATACCTCTTTGTATCAGTGGTCACCATCCTCAAGAATGAAACATTTTCAGGGAAAGGACAGAATATGTGCCTTAGGGAGCTACTGAGGAAGGATCTAACTTCTGGACCAAGTCTGTTGTCACGTGTGGTCTCTTTACATGCTACCATGGCCTTGATGTTTCTCAGGAGAATGTGAGGAGCAAATGAAGAAATTGTCTTGGCCTGCTGTTGGATGAAGAAGTGAGAGGTAGGGCTCTGCCAGAAGGGAATAGCAAGAGCTTTTGTGTCTGTTGCCAAGAAAAGGACCTCTTCCTGCTTGCATGACAACAGAGGCACCTGTGAACAAGGACTCTCCTGTGAACGGGGTTTATTGTGAAATGTTGTCACTCCTCCAATTCAGCAGCGCAAATCATCTTACACTATCTCCTGGAGGTCAGTTTATCTTCTTTTGTGGGAAGGGAAGAGGGGATAGATAGTGATGGGGATTAACTCAGATGTAAAATGCATTCCTTCATCCTGACTTCTTTAAGCAAATTGAGACCTTTGGCAGAATTTAAAGTAGTTGACACTTGAAATGAGTGAACAAACATCATTAAAAAAAAAAGGCTGTTTAGCTAACTCAGTCACAGATTCCTGAAAGATGCCTGCTTTGTTCCAGACATCTGATGTGGTCCTGTACCCTTGCTGTATCTTCTAAGTAGTCTTCTGGTGACATGTTTCCATCTGATTTTTATATACATATTCAACCCCACCCATAAAAAATCTGAAATAATGCATGCTCAGCATAGTCTCTGAAAACTCTACTTCCATAACAAGAATGTCTTGGGTAGTACAAGCTACCTTGAATTTCTGTACATCCACAGGGACATGTGTACCACAGTATTTACACCAACTTGTACTAAAGGATTTACTTCCTCACCTATGTGTGCACACTTTTGAGAAGTGTGCAGAATTTGTTTTTAATTAGAGGCGTGCCCTGAAGTAAAGCCTCCGCCACAGACAGTTTTGTGAGAAGTTCAAGCATGGTTCTTTTGTTAGACCTACTTCATCTGGGAAGTGATGTTGGCACAGAGCTGCTGCCAGTGCAGAAACTGATACCCACCTGCCTATCTAATCCTGTCCTGAAGTGGGCTGGCTGTGTGGGACTGCATGGGAAAGACATTTTCTGCACCTGAGAGTCCCAAACTACCTCCTCTTCATCACTGCTAAGGCCTATGGCCTATCTTAGGGTTCCTAGCCACTCTATTTTTATATATATATATATATATATATTTATACATGTTTGGTGTGCAGCTCTGGCAGGCTGGTGACTCAGAGCAGAACAGCTCTGACTCTCAGTGTGACGATGGTAGACATAAAGCCTCACAGACCTAGATCTGAGCTGCTCTTGCTTCTCCTCTCTGTAATATTGTGTAGAAGCATTAAACAGATCCCTTAGTCATGCTAGCAGAATTCAGTACATGCTTTTTAGCCACTGAGATCTCCAAAGTCTTTCCTGTTCCTGTCTTAATTACAATTAACAGTAGCTCTTCACTTGTCCTTATAAGACAAGGCTTTGATTTCAAAATGTGTAAGAATGGGAGACTTAACCCCATGTTAATAACCACTTTCCAGAAGCGCATCTGGTAGAACATAACCCTTGGTTAAGTTTTAATTCTGTCACAAAGCATTTTACATGTCGTGACCACCCAATGTATGGCTAATGCAAAGCAGTTGTGTTGTACGTGCTGCTCTTACCAGCTGGGGAATGCAGCAGCACAGGGGCCAACCACTCCGACACTGCTGGGGATGTTGCTGGTGGAAGGTTATTAGTCTTGGCTCAACTGCAAGCAATTAACATTAAAAACACAGTGAAACAAGCTCAGTTGGCAAACATCACTCCTTCCAGGCTTGTTTTTACCCTGAGCCACTCTCAGCCTGACTCTGTTGTGTCTCCTGCATGTCTCCAGTGGCTGGTCTCAGAGCATCAGCTGTGCTGAGAAAGGGAGGCTTTTTTTCCATCTCTGCTCCAGGAATTTTTCCACGCTATTCAAGGAGTAGAGCATTTCCAACACCCCACCTTCAAAGATATGTTCAGACTGTGTTTGTCAGTGATGGAGAAACTGTTTTTCTGAAGATCAGTTCAACAAGTACTGTTTTGAAGCATTTACCCAAAGCACATGTGGGCATGGAGAACACCATCATTTGGCCCTTGAGCCTTACTGTTTTAGTGGAGGTGCTTAACTTAAGAATGTACTTGTGGAAACAAATCCCTGTCCCAGCGGAGAAAAATATTTAGATGGCGAGGGAAACTACACTATGCATCAGGAAAACAACGGGACTGTATCACATTCTGCAGCTGCAAATATAAACACAAAACATGCTGCTCTTTCCAGTGTATGTTTATACACGAAGGGCAAAACTCCCATTGAGTACATTTGCAGCCTGGGCTTTTCTAGCTGTATTTAGGCCATTAGACACTGGACTTTTGTCTCCCTTGTTTCAGAGACAAAGCGCTGGCCTTCATCCAGTAGTGAACCTAGTGTTTCCAACTGTATCTTAGCTTTTTACACCTCTTAATTAGTGTGTATTAGTGGAGGTGAATGTGTATCTATAGCATATGAGTGGGCTAGCCATTCTGTCCCTAGATGTGGGTTTCCTGACTGCCTCACTAGGAGCTGTACTGCCTGGCGGGAAGCAGAACTGGCACCGCAGCACTTCCAGGGAAAGCTCCAAGGTGTGAGAGCAGCGGGGCTGAAAGACAGATGCTGCCAGCAGTGGAGGGGTGTTCACCTAAAATTTCTAAGCTGTGCTTTATTTTGTGCCGTTTAAACAGCTGCCTTCTCAAAACATGGAAAAATTGTATCCTCAAAGGCAAGTGGCATTCCAAAATCTCTGTTTCATATACCCATTTCTCAGATGTAAAGAAATATTGGAGATCATATGTTCCAGTAGCTGCCAGAAAGCAAGGCTATACCTCCCATTTTGAGCACCCAAGGCAAGAAAATCTAGCTACACCTTAGCTTTGCAAGTATAAACTATTATATTTATTTAACTATAATTACAAGCCTTGCTCTGTGGCAACTTTTGAGTATTTTTGTCTGCCAGAGCCACATAAAACAGTAAAAACAGAGTTTGCTGAAAAGTCAGCTCTGAAAGCACCTGCTGCCTTCTAGCAGAGTGTTTAAGCAGCTCTTGTAGGATTTAGGAACTCTGCATTAATAGCAGCTTTTTCTTACAAACAGCAGATTTCCCTGGCCTGCCCCCTGCAGCTAGAAGGAAGTCCAAAACGGACTGTTTTCTTGCAGTGGTCACTTGGTATGTTCTCATATTTCAAATATTGCAATTGTTTGCAACATAAGACAGTTACCCTGCTTGCCTGCCCCAGAACTTGCCTGTAATAATGAAAAAGAAAAATGGAGCTGTCCCTTGTCTGGATGAGCAGGTGGGCTCAGTAAGCGCATCATGTCATCAGGGGGTTTCTGTGCCTGGGGGCCAGGCCAGCCCACCTTTTCTTCTCCTTACCAATAGGAAATCCCAATATACTGCTGTATAACAGGCAGGGAAAGGAGAGAATCACATCTAGTCATATGTCTAAGAGATCGTTTATTACAACTGTTCCTAGATGCAAGCAAGGCTTTCCATCCTCAAGAACTAGAAAGAAGCTTCAAAATTATCATTCTGCCTTGCTTGGCATATCAAGAAATCAGCCAACTGCTGGCCTGCAAATTGCTCCAGACTGAACTTGTACCCCTAGAGCCTTCATTAATATAGTGGTAATGTGGCCAAGATAGGTAATGCAGTGGATGGGAGAGGGCTCCACAAGTATAACAGGAAGCCTTGATTTAGTTCCCGGCTTGATTAAACTACTGGAGTAATCTTATCTGAGACTGATGTCTCATGGTCTTTGCTTCTCCATAAATAACACAGGGAAGTTCTTCCATGGCAGAATTAGTCTTTCATGATACGCTTGCCCAGGGAGCACTAATGAGACAGGACTCAAAATAACCAGATCAATGGATGCCTTTGTACAGGTCCTGGGAAGCAATGCATCCAGAGGGCTGAACCCTCTGAGCACGTTCAAGCCTGTAATGAAAAATTATATGCTACAAGTTTAATTCTTAAATCCTTTAGCTGCATGTGTAATGTATGTGGTGTTTTTCATCCTTTCTGGAAAATTATTTGAGGTAATATTTTAAGATGTAGACTTAATGTCACAGCAAGTTGTGTGAATATGTCAGGGAAACAGTTCCAAAGAAAATTACCATTCCGCTATAACTGAATTTTCCTAATTCAATTTCTATGTTAAGCTTGGGTTTAGGATCAATATATTCAGGGGAAAAAAAAGGTTGGTTGATGGTACAGTTTCCTCTGCAATATCGAAGTACCGTTGCACCACTAGATGGTAGCCTTGGTCATTTCATAGTCACCTCTGCTTTCCTCTGCACGGAAAAACAGGCTCTCAAGATACGGGATCATTCCATACTTTAGCTAACCCTTCAGTAAAAAGCTGGTACACAAAAGACAGCAGAGGGGGAAATGATGAGTTTCTGCTGAGAGAGCACTCGGGGCACATGCAGTCCCGAAGTGGGGGCTGCAGACCTGGCTGTTCTGAGGAAGGTTGGGCAGAGGCTGACCTGCTGATGGAGAGACTGTCATTCCTTCTTCCAGAGTCAGGTGGACATTGACCAAGATAAATTTGCAGTCATAGTTCAAACATAGAACATCAAGATGATGATGAAATGATTTTGGTATGAGCTGATAATATCGAAAGGCCTCTTTTTTTTTTTTTTTTCCCCTTTCCTGTTATGTTTATAAACACTGTCTCACCAGATGTTTGTGTCTTACGCAGAGAGGCAGCAAGTGCTCTGTATCAATTCCTGAAGGCCACAACTGCAGGAACTATTTCATTGTACTTGGGAAGTTAACATATCAGATCGCTCTGAACCAAGAGATGTATATTTGATGACACTGGCTGAGCCTATGTGGGCAGAACATCCACCTGGAAATGTTTCTGAGAAGTTGGATAAGTGTATTGAGCAGCTGTCCATTTAGGATGTATATGAAATGCCTTATTTAGTTTCCCCAATACTTCATTTTTATGACTCTGCTTACTGCACTGCAATCCAAAGTGCATTATATAGACTATGTAACTAAATGTTAATCATAATTTTAATCGCATAGCGAAAACCACAGTGCAGTGCTTTTGCACTTCTCATCAAAGGAACGTGAATTTATTATTATCTTGCCTGGCCATTTCTGTCAGAGAAATATATTAATAGGCTGTGCACTAATAATCTTGGGTAACCTGATAGTTGTCTTGAATCTCTCCAATAGGTACAGTGCAAATTCCAGGGCAAGTTCTGCTCCTGTACGATGTCAAAGCGTAAAAACTTTCCCTCCTGCTGGATGATGGGCTTTGCTGAAGGGGGAAGCACTCTGACTTGCAGACACTGGAATTTGATGAACCACCTTTGGATGTCTCAGGAGGTCATCAGTCCTTCTGGAACACATCACGTTGCCAGGTTTCTGTTACAGATCATTAGAACTATTTGGAGGCCTTTTTTTAAGAGCTTCGTCATAGTTCTGGATCTAAAAATATGAGGTTTAGCTTATAAAAGTGTTGCTCTTTTTAAGCAAATTAGAAGATTAAATCACACCTGATTTTAAGACAAATAGAAAAATGTGGGCACCACCAGAAACAAGAACAATGCATTTACAAGTAAGTTTGTAAGTATTAAAGTGTAATTTCCAGGTGCTTTGCTCTGAATTATTACATCTTTGTCTAATTGTTGCTACTTCTTGTTCATCACTGTAGTGCTTGTAATTGCATATTTTTTTTTAATGTTCTTTACGCTGGTGAATGCCAATATGATCTCCTGAAACCATAAATATTTCTCTTTAAAGATGCTATATTCCCGTGCATCTTAATGGTCTCTTTAATTGTGCTCAGTTCATGAGCATTCTGCTGTTAGCAGCAGCAGAGCTGTAAAGTCAGGGAACAAAATACTGAAGAAGGCTCTGGAATGCATAGGGAAAATAATCCTTTCCAGATAAATAGATTTGCCATTATAAGTGATGTGATACGTTTTAAGTAGACTTAGACACTTCAGTAAGATTGTCAAATGTGTATTTTGTTAAAGAGAAAAGGAGACCGGCCATTTCACTATTGTCATAGCCTTTTGTGATCTCCACATGTCTTTGTCACTCAGATACAGCACCGTATTTCATGCTAATTGTTTTGCATCTGTTGTTCCGCAGACTTTGTAAAGAAGGTGTAGGAGTACAAGGTCTGTTAGCAGTTACATACTTTCCACTGAGCTGCTGTCCCATGTTTTGCTTTAGCAATGAACGAGCAGTTTCTTCCCCTGTAATCTAAAAAGCCTATCTTGACACAACAGACAAAATCCCACATATTTGGAAGGCTTTAAACAGAAGGATCTTCCCATGGGTGCGTTCTTTTGAGCCTCACTGCTAACTGTCTGGAGATGTTACTGTGATTCTCTGCTCATTCAAGTTGTGCCTAAGGATTCACTCTTAACGTTACACTATGCTACTGCGAGTGTGAGGTTTCTAGCACTGCTCCCTTTGCTCGTTTGTTTTCTGCACTTGACAAAACCCTGTTTATTTCTACCCATGCTGGCTACGTAACTGTTGAGACCCACCAGAACACACCTGCTTGGAGCACTATACTGAGTCAAGCACCCTCCATTAGTCCACAAACTAGAGGCGTTTGCTGATGTTCATCAGATACAAAGGTGTTCAACCCACCCCATGTTGCTACTGGATTCCGTAAACACCGTGAAAAACCACCCATCCTTCTAGGTGGGCTACCCAGCCTACTTGATTATCTGGCTCTCCTTATTGCTGGAGGAGCCCTGGGATAACGCAGCTGGCATTTTGGGAGTGTCATTGCTACTGTCGCACCTTGCTGAGGGTATTATTACATTTACCAACATGAGCCTTACTCTTCTTTTTCCCTCCACCAGGACAAAAAGTGTGGTGTGGTTGTGGTGTTTCGTGGTGTGTTTTTGCCCCCCCGGCAGGGGTACACCTGCCCCCAGGCATAAAGGCTGCCCTTTCACACAAGGGCATCTGCGCTGGAGGCTGCAGACGAGCTGTGGACCAGCAGCCCCCAGTGCCGCAGGGCAGCGGCCGCGGCCCGGGGGTGTCTGGGGCGGGAGCTGAGGCTGCTGGCCGCCCCTGGCGCCTCGGCCCGGCGGCGGGCTCACAACATGGCGCCGCGGCGCAGCCCCCCCACCCGGCCCCCTGCGCGCCGCGGTTCTGGGCGGTGGCCGGGGCGGAGGGAGAGGAGGAGGGGCGGCGGCGGCCGGAATCGTTTCCTGGGTAAGCGCAGCGGCTGGGAAGCGTTTCCGGCAGGCTGGCCGCATCCCGCAGCGGGCTACGGGCGCCTCCGGGGCAGGCGGCGCAGCGCGGAGCGGCGGGCAGGTGCGCTCCGCGGCCGGGCCGGGAGGGGAGAGCGGGGGGGCTCCGGGTGCGTCCTGCGGTGGGGCTCCGGGTGCGTGGCCGCCTGCGGTGCTGCCGTTCCGACCGGCCCGCTGCCGGCGGGTGGGAGGCCGGGGGAGGGTGCCGCTGCCTTTGCCCGGGGCTGCTCCGGCGCATCCCGGCCTCGGGCGTGCGGAGCCGGGGGTCCTGCCGCTGCTGGTGCCGCCGCTTTCCCCCGCCGTGCTGAAGTGCTGCGGTGCTGCTGCCGGGAGCCGGCCCGAGCGTCCGTGCGAACCCGGGCTCTCCGCCCGCCGGCGGCGAATGGGGACGGCGGCCAGGCTTGTTCTGTTCTGGGGGTCAGGTAAAAAAGCATGAGAAGCGGCAAAAGTGCCTATGGAAGTAGCTTTGGTTGGTTGGTTTTTGGTTATTAGAGTGGGCTTTGCGAGTTCAGCTCTGTGTTTAAATCATACTTAGGGGTTGGACGCTGGGTCGCAAATGGGAGTATCCAGCAATACAGTACTAGGAACAAAACGTGGACCCCGTTTAATCCCACTTGAGGTTCTCGGGAGCTCGCTTGTGTCCTGTCACAGCTTGAGAGAGAATGAATTCAGATAAATAAAATAGAAACCGTAATGGTTTGTGTTTGTGCTTCATTGCTTTGTCTGCTTGTTTGTGATGTTTTATAATTTTTGGCTGGGCTCCTGCTTGCTAGGGAGGATAAGTGCAGTTCTATGCTTTAAACACAAAATAACTAAAACCAATGAGAGGAAACAAACAAACAAAAAACCCCACAACTGCACTGGTGATGGACTGGTAGGCTGTGTGTGTTGTGGATGCTGTTGGTAGCCATACAGGATAATGGTATCTGCAGTAAGATGTGTAGGATAACAGTATCTGCAGCAAGTTACAGTGCTTCACTTAAGATCTGCTGTATTGCCCCAGGAGCCAAGGCACGGGTTGCTGCTGCAGGCTTGCTGTGTCCTCCGGCTCACCATGGTGTTTCTGCAGTTTGTTCTAGATCTGACATGTCTTCATCTTGCTATCTCATGCTCTGGTACTTTCTGAAAGCCGGAATGAGTTGTCTGTCTTGTTTTTATAACTACTTTTTGCCTGTGTAATTGCGTTTGGTTAAAATAAGGGTGCAGGTGTCCTAGCACTTAGAAGGAGAGACATCCTTTTATGGTGACCTTGGGACAAAATCTTGGCTGATTAACTTCCTTGCCTGGAACAGCCATGCTGAGTGTGGGTATTTTTGTTCTTCCTTTACAGCGATGAGTGTTTGATGGAATACTTTTTGGCTTGTATAGGTTTTTTTGCTACTTAAGAGAAATCGAGGTTTAGAGAAGACTCTTCAGTAGGAAGAATAGTTTTATTGTGTATAATGAAGAATATTTGACTTGGTTGTAACATAGAGGAAGATTTTTGGCTCTGAAGCAGCACAAGTGAGTGTGCCCTTCCTGGTGAGCAGGTTTCTAAGCAGTAGGTCGTAACAGTGTAGGAATAATTTCTAAGGAGAGGGGATGCATGGCGTGGAAACCTGGATTATTTCTTTTGTTTTTCAGTTCTCTGGCTAAGACAGGAACAGCAACAAAAATGGTCATTTTTGGTGGGGTGTTGGGTGAACTCTGCTGTGTCCTCAGTCAAGACAGGTGATGATTTCCTTAGGAAGTGCCCAAGGAACCTCGAGATGGCTGCTGCAGGATTTGAGCTGAAGAGAGTGGCGACTTCAGGATCTACTTAGGGAGTATTTGAGCATCTGAGATTGTCTAGTGTAAGAATTTTTTAGCGGAGACTGTGAAAACCTAAAATGAATTGTGATAGTTGGAAGGTAACTAATTGCATCTCTGTTATCTGCCAGATGGCAGATCTATGGACTTTGGAAGCTCTGACCTAGGATGTGCAGTCACACTTGAGCAAATCATCTGCATCGAAATCAAACTATATCGTATGTACATGCCTTGGTAGTAGAAGACAAGGACTTGCCTTTGTTCCGTGCTGCAAGCACGGAGCTCCACTCCTGGGACCAGCGGAGCAGGAGGTGTGCTGGGTGCCTTAGCCCATTGCTGACCAGGTTGCTGCTGTCCTGCTGCCGTGGAGAAAGCAAAAGCAGTGGTGGGATGAGTTAGGCCAGGACAGTGGCAGGAGGGGTGGGTTGGGTGCGAGCTCCTGGGGAGGGCCAGGCACAGGTCCTCTCATCTGTGCTGTGGATGGGACAGGTGCAGAGAGGGGCTGGTGGAAAGAAATGCTAATTTTAACAGAGGAGATGAGGAAAGCCTGGCTTGTTTAGCCTAGCAAGAGGCCTGAGAGGGGATACGATTGCAATCTGCAAATACAGCAGGGATATAAACACTAGAAAGGGAGAGGAGCTATTGAAGCTGAAGAACAATGTTGGCAGGAGAACAAACATATATAAACTGACATGAATAAACTTAAGCTGGAATTTAGACCATTTCTTCCCTAAATTAAGTGAGATTCTAGAACAACCTTCAAATGGGAGAAATGTGAGCAGATCCCCTAACTGGCTCTTGAGGATATATCGTGTGCTTGGCTGTGGCAGTAGGAGCTGAGGCTTGTTAACTCAGGAAAAGCTTTTCCTTATGTCTGAGTTAACTGAATATAGATTTTCTGTGCTAGTGTTTCTTTCTTACTATAAAAATGACATGCAAAACTGGCATAAAAATAAAATACTACTTTTACAATTTGTGTCACTGCTTAGAAAGGGTTGTGATATGCTTAGTGGCCATTCTCTGAAATGTTTTACAAGTTGTTTTTTTCCCCTCCAAAATAATAAGTGTTGGCTTACATCTGCATCTAATTGTATGGAAATTCCTTTGTCTTTAAGTTAAAACTGTGCAAAAGGAGACTATATGTTAGTGTGTGGGAGCTGTTTGAGCTTATTATACTCCATGTTAAAAAATGAACTACAGAATTATTTTTTTATTATTCTGTTGAAGTAATTTGTAAATCCTCTCAAAAAAGGGGTTTCTAGGGGACTGTACAGCAGAGCCAGATGGTGGGAACTGAGACCAGTGCTCCAAGCTATGCTGTGACTGGAGGACTGGAATAAATGAAGTTTAAAGCGAGCTTGAAAACAAGTTTAGTTGAGCTCATTGTGTATGGGGTTTGTCTCATTTGCTGTTATACAGAACAGCTGAGAGTTATCTGGTGTGGTGGTTGCAGTAGCTGAGCTCATAAAGAAGTCTGTAGTCAGTTCTATAAACATTGTGCATGCATCACAGAATACAGCCAGCTGTGGATGCTGTGTAATGGGTCCTATGACCGTCAGCAGTACCTTACTGCTTCTAGGAGATGTCGTAAGTGATGGGCCAAACCAAAGGTTCTTCTCTGTAGCCCAGAATGCCACACAGGACTCGAGCAAGCCACGTGGTGGCTGTTTTCACCTCCAAGCAGCACCTTGGAGATGCCTGTAAGTGCTTCTGCATTGTTTCC
Organism: Nesoenas mayeri; assembly: GCF_963082525.1. Lineage (NCBI taxonomy): Eukaryota > Metazoa > Chordata > Aves > Columbiformes > Columbidae > Nesoenas > Nesoenas mayeri. The sequence continues at coordinate 52,833,671 of NC_137540.1, forward strand.
TTGCCCTATGACAGAAAGTGGTCTCTTGCCATCAGGAGGGGTGAGGAGCTCTTGCAGGCTGACTTATACTTTAGGCTAGTCTATCACCTGCTGAAATCAAATGTAAGAAAATTAAATGAGGAGAGGTGAAAATGAGTGCATTCATGATGTGCTTCATTGACTTTGTGACTCACATCCCTTTTGCAGGGAAAAAGAGACCTTGGGACATGTACATCTAATGCATGAGGCTGCAGTTCCTCTTCTGGTTCCTTCAGAGCCTCTTCCTGAGCGTATGGGTGGTTTTTTTTAGTTTATAGCTTCTCTGTCTGCCACTACTATGGAAGAATGGGATCTTCTTGCCAGCTTCCTCCTGCCCCTGTTGGAGCTGGCCGCAGCTCCATGGGCTGATGGGCTCCAGACTTGCTGGGCAGTATCCCAACACCTCTGGGCCTGTTTCTCTTTCCTCGTCTCATTATGGGTCTGGGCAGAGGACTAATTGCTGCTGTACCCAGAGACTTAAGGAGCAGAGGGTGCTGTTGGGATGCTCTGTGTGGTGCCCTGCTTTAGTTTCCTATTTTTTTAACGCTTCACCTTCAGTCTGCTCCTTTTTTGATCTGTTGCCTTCTACAACATTTTTTTTTTTTATCTCCTTGTAAGCAGATGCCTAAGGAAAAATAAGAACAGGATGACCTTATTCAAAAATTCCTCTATAGATGTTCTCTGAGCCTCTGGCTATTATCAGCTTAGGGTTGCCAGAGCTGGGTGCAACCTTTCCCTGTTTTGAAACATTTGGTGGCTTTTGGTTCCAAATGCTTGTCTGGTCTGTCTGCAGCCCCCTAGGACCTTGTTGCAGCCTCCTGAGCCTTTGGCCGGGGCTGCTCCTGGCTGTGGAAAAAAATCCCTCCTTCTGCTTGTTCTCAGCTGGCTTCCTTCATTTGGTGGCTTTTAGCTCCTGTGTGTCAGAGATGGTTGGTGATCCTCTATTATGCTACTAATGATTTTGTAGGCCTCTGTCTTCCTTATCAAATTGATTTTTGACCTGCCTGAAGAGTTGCCTACTCAGATATTCTTTGTGTGGAAGCCATTCCTGACCATCCCTTTCCTGGAGTCTGTCCCAGTTCTGCATGTTGTTTTAGGATGAGATCAGGGCTGTATACGGTTTTCAACGTGTAGGTGAACTCTGAGCTGTACAGTGGCATAATCATGGTTTGTTTTCTTTCTTAATGGTTTGTAATGTTTGTTTTGCTTTTTTGGACTGCTAGGGAGTTAATTTCGTGCATCTGTGAAATCCTAATGTCAGGATGTTGCTCGGGAACACGGTCAGTTTGGTATCCCTCTGTTATGTGTAACCATAGTTGTGTCTTTTGCATGTGCATCTGTTTACATTTATGTTTATTTGCATTAGCTTTTCTCTGTGCTGTTATTAACTCAGTCTCCCAGGATTGTCTGGAATTCCTCCTGTCCTGACCTTGCAACCACAATGAATTTTTTTATCATCAGCAAACTTCCTCAACTCACTGCTCATTCCCCTTTCATTGTCTCACATGAATGTGTCAAATAGCCAAAGTCTGAGCACGAGTCTTTTCCAAACTTCATTGGTGACCTCTGTTTGCTCTTATCCTTACCTGGTTTCCATTTTTCAGCCATCTATCTCTCCACATAGGACCTTTTCTGTTCGCTCTGTCTGCCTTGTTTCCTTAAGAAAGCCCTTAATTTAAAAGAGGTTTGGTTGAAGTCCTTCTGGGAATTCAGTTAGGTCAGAATGAATAGATGTACCTTGTCAATGGGTGGTGCCTTTGAAGAACTCAGGTTTATTAGACAGGTTTTCTCTCAATACAAACCAAAATGACTCTTCTACAGTAGACTATTTATCCAGGTGCCCAAATTCTTTCCTTTTATCATTAGCATCATTTGAGTTACTTATTAGCCCAGTAGAGGTGTGAGGCTTTGCAGCTCTATATGTCCTTGGATTCCTACATAATTGTCATCTCTTTTGCCACTTTCTATTCACCTTCTGCAAAGGATGCTCTGGCAGAAGAATTTGACTGAGGTGCTGTGGAGAGTGCCCTGGGATTGCTGATGTACATTGGTTTAGCTGTGCCTTGTCTCAGATGTCCTGGTTGCATAACCTGTTGCCAAAGGTACAAGGGCAGATCTGGCAAGGATGTGACTGGAAATTGATGTAGGACTCTGCCCTGACAAAGACGGGACACTTGGCCTCCAACACCTATGGGATGATGAATAGACCTTGTGTGGTGTGCATTTTGTATGCTTTAAAAAGATCAAACTCGACTTAGCTTGAGATCTAAGGTGAACCTCGGAAGTTCTCTCTTGTAACATTAAATCCATTTTCTTTTTTTAACTAAAATGTGCTGAGCTTCCATCTCCCCTGAAAATGTGATATTTGTTTGGGTAAGTGTTTAGATGGCGATTTTTACTGCTGAACAAACTTTGCATCTGTGTGTAACACTGATTAGTGCCTTTTTAAAGTGGTCTGCATAACAATTAGGATGATTAACTAGATGCAGATTTCTGCCTTTATCCGTAGTCTGTGCTGCGTATGATACTGAACACTGATCTCAGATGAATGAAGTCAGATGCAGTTTACGCTAGGATTTCATGAATGTAAACTAACTTGGAGCAGTAGTGCCTTAAGAGTAATAATATGACAGAAGAAGGTTTGCTGTAAAATATGTGAATTTTTTTCTTCTGCTCTCAATACCGACAAGCCAGTGTCTGTAATTCTGGTTTGTTTTAACTAATGAATGGTGCTGCTGTAAAGTACTTGGAGCAAACTCCTGGCAGACTTATATTTGACAGTTTAATCTTTTGGACTTCATAATTTAAAAACTGCTGTTGAAATCTTGGTGTCCTCCTGTAACTGTGCCAAAATAGAGTTGTAAACCACCCATTTAGTCATCTAGTTCTTAATTGTTTGGTTGTCTTTTTTTCTGTAGAAATCTCACAGAAATTTTTCTCTTTTCCTTTGTCTTCCTTGCTGGATTATATTGCACCCCAGGTAATATATCCTGTCAGACAAGCATCAGCTCTGCCTGCCCTTGGGAAAACGCCTGGAAGCACTAGACATGCTTTGCTATGATACGCTTTTAAGCAGTTTTGCAGTGGTTTTAGTTCTTTTGTTGAAGGTGGTATGTATGTGTTTGTTTTTTCTTCAGTGTGAGTGCAGTTTAATTTTCAAAGGCACCAAAGGTAACATCTCTAAACTACTTCTGCAGATGTCAAGTGTAGAATACATGTTTAAAAAATACACCTTGGGTTTGATATCGGTGCTGAGATGTGTTTCATGCAGGGCTCTGTTAGTCACAACTGTTGGGTTTTTTTCTTAGGTCTATTAGCTGGTTATGGAGGGAGGTTTCCTGGTATAATTATTGTGTGGAAAGGATGGATTCCAAAGGGAAGGAAGCTGGCAGCACCAAATGTTCCCTACCTTTATGAATTAACTTGTTTGAACAGAAGAAACTGCCATAAACCTTACATATTTTGTTGTCTATTGTAGAAACATGTCATTCCTCTGCAGCGTTCTTGCAGTAGAAAGCCCTCCAAACAGTTATTAAATGACAGTAATTTGGTGCGACTAATATTGGCACAAATTAGTTAAGCCTTTATCGGAAACCTCGTAAGTATAATTTCTCAGATGGGTTGGAGGGAGATGCTGCAGGGTGCTCACTGGCCAGCTGCCTAGTTCAGCAAATGAGAAGCTTGACATTAAGCCATCCTATGTATTTAATATAGAATTTCATTAAGGGGAACTGGAAGCAGTAGTTTGGGTAAATATGACAACTAATTAATTGCTCCCACGTTTACATTTGCCTTGTTAATTCTATTTGCAAAGAGGATTATTGTTAGGAAGGGATGTTTCTTAGCAAGGTATTGAATTGTATTGCTATGGATGGAGTAATTTATGCAGATGTCTCTTGCTGTTTTTTCTCCCTTTTTGAAAGCGTAAATGGCCATTTCTCCGCATGTAGAAAGTAATTTTCCTCTGACACAGGAAAAGGCAGGAAATGGACAATATGCAAGGTCTATGTCGCCATACCAGGAAAGTTTGAGGTCTGTTTTAATGTGTTAAAACATGTGGGGAGGAGCTGTGCTGCTGAGATAGAGGCAGTCCAGCGCTGTGCTAATGGAGCGGGTACTTGATCTCCAGGGAGGCAGATGTGTGGAGCTGACGTGGTGTGGAAAAGGAAATCCAGGGCTAGTATGCAGGCTGTTCTGTGCCACCTGAACAGTCCCATATGGCTTTGGTCTCATTGCCAAAGGAGGTGCCATGGTCTGGGAGAGAAGCCTTCGCCCTGGGCCACGAGGAAGGAGGTGGGCAGCCCTGCAGCATGGATCTGCATAACTGTGGGCTTTGAAGCCTATTAAAAATGTCGATAGGTTACAAGCCCATCTCAATGATATATAATTTCATGACACAGTAGTACATGGTGGGTGGATGGTTGTATAAAATGCCGATACCCCAACCAGATTTTCTGTTAATCTAGGCTAAGAAAACAGCATTGTACTCTGTGCTACTTACTGTTAAATTTTTATTATTATGTGAGATTTTAGGAGAAATGGAAGTGTTAAAAAAATAAATCTTTGCCTTTTAAGAAATTAAGTTTTAATCTAATATCTTTTTTTTTTCCCTGACTGTAAAAGTCAGCTTAAAAACACAACAGAAATGGAATATGTACTGATAGTTAAGGAGAAAGGGAAAGGTTATAATTTCACTTGAATCTGAAAGACAGTGAGAATTGCTAGCTTGAGAAATAATATTTTGAGAGTCCTATGGGAGCCTGTTTGACTTTTTATTTTCTCCTCTCTTTCTTCTGTTTTTTCTCACCATACTTCAGGAAAGCAGTGGAAAAACATGAGAACCATCACTAAAGGGAGTAGTTTAACTAACACATCTGTATATGAAAAGCTGCATCTATTCAGGCAAATAAGAATTATTATTGTTATTATTTTGAGGACTTTGAGGCTTGTTAGATTAGTTGTTAAATATAAGAAAACTAGATACATGTGTATTTGAAAACATAAGCATTAAAATGTTTTTAATTATTTGACATTTGCTTCTCAGAAATGTCTGAGATTGGACTTATTAAGTTTGTAGGCTGGTAAGATGACTACTCAAGGGTATTGAAATAACTTGGTGACAAAGCAATATTGACTTCAAATGTGCTGTTATTTAAGCATGTGCAAGAGCTGCTGGCAGACCATGCTTGACTATATAAATATGTTTTAACCTCATTTTCATAATCTTTGCATGTTGTTACATCAGCATTCATCTAACTGCATTTTTTGCCAATTCTTGGCATGTATAAACTTTCTCAGTAAAATACCCTGTATGTTTCCCTTTTATGCAAGTATGGAATTAAACTTGGTTAAACGTAATGGTCCTATACATGCCAAAATATAGGAAGCTCTCTTGAAGAGGCATGTGGAGTTTTAGGGGCCAGTAGGTCTTTTTTGAAAACCAATATAGATAGATCCTGATGTGATAAAGATGATGCTGTTTGTCATGGAAACTGCATGAGTGGTCCCCGGGAAATGTATCTTTGCAGCCTAACAGCACGTTGATATTGTGATGTCCTGGCACTGAAGTGTAACTCTAATAGAAGACCACAGAAAATTCACGTTTTGTCAGTGAGGGGTCTGTGTAGGGAAGGGGGATCAAGAAGGAGGATTGGGAGACTGCCAGGGGTGTCAGTGAGGCCTGATGCCAAGGAAGTCCTGGAGTGATGGGGCCCTCAGAGCACTGGTAAATGTTTGTACCTCAGGCAGGGGTTGTGTTTCAGTTGTTTCCTAGCGTGCTTTGGGCTAAAAATCAGCCAGCACTACCGCATGCTGGTTCTGTAATACAGTGTCCAGGCTCTGGTTTTGGCCAGCCAGTGCGTAACAACAGATGCAATGGTGTGATGCTGTTTTACTTTTTTATTTTTGGGCAGAAAAACGGGGATCCCTCAGTGCTTCTCTAGTCCAGTCAGCAAGTCGGGAGGTGATGCTCTCTCTTCTGTTTCCCATTTGCGCACGCTTGTTGCGGTGATGGGAGTGGCTGACAGGCGGGATATGGTGAGGCGCGTCCCTAAATTTGTGACAGGCCTTGCTGGTAAGAATTGTATGAAAGTGTTTCATGGTAGCAGTGGCTCTGGTGACACTGGGAGCCCCAGAGACATGGCAGCTGAGAGCTGCCTCTGTCCTTGCATGCAGCAACCGGAGGCTTTAGTGCCCTGACCTGCCCTCCAGTCTCTGAAGGGGCACAGGAGTCAGTGGCCGCTGGCCATCCTGCAGCACAGCGCTTCGATCTGCTGCTAAACCAGCAGGTAGGAGTGCTAGCTGGGCAGAAAACATTTTGTGGGATTTGTCCAAAATAAATACCTAATTTTACATGGGCGAGGCTGAAATTCTTTGGCTGTGCCTCCTTCCACAGCAGAAGAGAAACCCTCCTTCTTCGCTATGCTTTTCCAAAGCTTTTGTGCATATACAATGTAAAATGATTATTTTCCTGAATTTAAAGCTTGGAACATCCTTCTTTGAGTTCTCATGGATGCCTAGATCTTACTGCTTTGAAAACCCATTTGAAGACAGATAACCCAAACTTCTCTGAACCCTCCACAAAAGGTTCACATTGAGGCATTTGGCTGGCTTCTCTGCTTCTGCTCTGCTCCTGCATAATCCTTAAAGTGTAAATATAGAGCTTGAAAAAATAACACTCAATCTGGTCGACAGTATTGCAGCTTGCACTAAGACTTAAATTAAGAAATATGAGCTTCTGCTATAAATCAGAAATTTGAGTTTGTAACCCCTTAATTTTTGGCCCAATAGATCCTGTAACTCCCAGAAAGCTATTAACATTCATCTCTAAGTCCTGAGGATGTTCTAAATCTGTGGATTATTTAAGTAATGCATGTGCCAAGGTTTAAAATAAGACTGCTAACCCGCACAACATGCTGGTGGTAAAAGCAGGAGTGGACAGTGTGGAGCTGATTCAGGATGTGCCAAGTGACTGATCCAACTTCAAACCTAACTGATGTTGAACTTTAGCTCCCGCTGCCTGTACTGCTTTTGCTGCTGTACAGGTATGGAAAATTCATGGGGTCCTGATGTTTGTACTAATATAATTATTTCATGCAAACTAATGGGGTGGATTCTGGTTGCACAGTGGCATCTGGCTCTTGTAGGATGTTCTTGCTTGGCACGTGGTTTTAGTATGTCCTGAGTTTGCTGCTGAATGTGAATGCTTGGGGACTCCCTCAAGGAGCCAGCATTCAAGCACGGAACTGGGTTTTCCCCATTTTGAGGTTGCTCTTTGAACTTAGATTGCAAGCAAATGTTTTTGGCACAATTAAATGCAGTGTGCTGTTATGGCAGGATGTGAAGCCTCCTTGCAGAAGGGGGGCTCAAAAGGAGGTGTTGGAATTCTAGATCCATCATGGTAGAAGATTAAACTGAATTTGTGTAGATTTTAAAAACTGATGGAGATGATGCTGGAGGAATTTTACTTATACAGAGGAGTTAAATGATGAAATGGGCTGCAAAATGCAGCATTATTTTACTAAATCACTTGCACGGAAGTAGGCACTAACCTTGAAATAAAACTCGTCTGTGGAGCAGTGGGAAAGCGTGCTTCATACTAGGTACAATATAAACCCACTTAAAAATGTTTTCTTGGCCCCTTCCTCTAGTCCTGGGTGTGTCCTGCAATATTCTAAAATTACCTGCATGTGAGAATAAATGTATTCTGTTTCACAGAAATGGAAGTTTGGATCTAGGAGTTTCACATACAAGCCATGTTCCTGTGCGTTTCTTGGCCATTCCTAATGTAGTAGGGTCTGTAACTTTTATTATTCCTGGTTCAGATGCGTAAGCTAACTCTAATGCTTTCACAGCACAACAGGAAGTTTTAAAAGGCCTTGAGAGACCCTGTGCAAAGCTTGTCAAATGGCCACAGCTGCTGGGTAAAAATGGACGATTAAAAAGTAGTGTTTTCCCAAGGGCTGTCAGTTGCATGTGTCAGGCTCATGGGTGAGTCATGTTTCTGCCTCTCTCAGAAGCCGTGGGTGACAGAACCTTTTCTTCCAAGCAGAGCAGCGAACACTTGAACACTTGGCTCTTCTGGAGGGTGATACAATCTGAGGTAGCGAGTATCTGCACACCATACGGAAAATGGTAGTAAAATCATTATTGCTTTTGAAATGGATGTTTTCATAGTTGTTAGCCATAACTTGAAAGCACCACAATATCTTAAGCTCGATAAAATGCTTAAACTTAGAGCAAACAAGTTCCTTTAAAGGACCTTCAATTACAGAGAACCTCTCAGTTTTGCAAGGTGAGAGAGATGGAGCTGGAGCAGATTGGTTTTACTGAAGGCTGACAGGCAAAGCACTGTAGTGAAATAGTGTGGGTTTGATTCCCCTCTGTTGGAGACCAGGTATTTAAAAAAAAATGAAAAAGCCAACTCTATTGGGAAGTCTAACTCTAGTGTTGATATCTTCAGAGGCACCAGAAGTGGCTTCAGAAATTGAACTGTTATTGTAGAAAAGCGGCTCATTGTAAGAATCACAATCAGGAAACTTGCTTTCTTGATTCTGAACAGGAATAGTCTTAAGAGACTTTTACATGTTCATTTCCTTCATATGCTCATTGCTGTTTCATGGTATAACAATTTCTGTGTTTAAAACAACCTTTTCTTTAGAAAAAAAAAAGATAAAGAGCAAAGTATTTATAATTTTAGCATGGGGTTGGCATCTTTTAATTAGGTGCTTTAAAGGCAGAGTTAAGAAATGGCATGCCAACAGGAATTTTTAGATCTGGTTTTCCTGTTGTCACATGCATTTCTCCACATTGACACGTGATGTTAGACCTGCTCCCTGGTCTTGCAGATGAAGCTGTGCTGTCATCTCTGGTGAGGAGGTGTCCTCCCTTGGGTGAGACCAGGGCTGGCTTTACGTCCCAGGAGACCCTGCATGAGAGGCTAAAAGGACAGGGATTCCCTCCCCAAAATACTGATAACGAGACATGAATTTCTTTAACTGTACTATAAACTTTAGATGCAGGTTGCATGTTAGCAATGATGGAATTGCTGGGGGGGTGGGGGCTGGGGGGGGCTGTTGTTGCCAGCATTCAGGCAAGCGGTATGTTTTGGCTTTTGCTCCTGTGAGATGATGATTGCCTGCTGGCCACGTAATGAGGGCAGAAGAAGGTATTTCAGTGACGCTTGCACTAGGCGTGTTTCAGCTGGGATGCCTGACCTTTGGGGTGTGGGAGTGTGCACCTTGATTGCTTCCATGGGTCTCCAAGGGTCTCCCTTCTGAATCAAAAGGATTGGCACCTGCCTCCCCCCATCCCCAATAACAAGAGTGTTTTTTTTTTTTTTTTTAATGAGGAGTAATTACTGTTTTCATTTTCTGACTTCGACCATTGGTGATACAAAAGCCACTAGTCAATTATTTTGGGTTTTTTTGTAGGATAAAAATAGGAGCTAGGAGTGATGATATGATAGTATACCAGACTCTTCATAGTGTGCATAGTCTTTTTGTCGAAAGGAATCTGTTTGCCTGAATTCACTGGTAATCATTATCATTTAGGTTCTTCTGTCTTTTTCTCTAGAGGAAACAAATCTGACTTTTTTTCCTGCATCCTGTTTTTGTGTAAATCACTAATTTCTGTTTCATTAGGCTGTGGCCAGCTACCAGATTTGGGATCATCGTATTGTTATTAAGGAACTTTGGTGTTTTAGTAACGCATGTGGGATGTGCTGGCCGTGTGCCACACTTCTGAGCGATACAGAAGGGATGTTACGTGCTGCCTGGGCATCCCAGCTGGCATAGTGAGAATTATACTTGGGACTTCTGTGAATTCTTGAGTGACTGCTATTAAGACTGGCAAGTGTATTGAGGTCTTGAGCACACAGAGCATTAATTGCTGCTCCAGATAAACTTGGAATGTATAACCAGTAGAGCTCTACTCTGCTGAATTCATTCTCATGCTCTCAGAGGTCAAAATTGGCTTAAATGTGGTGGCTTGATTTCATGTCATTGACCCCTTTGTACAAATGCACACTGTGTGGGATGGCTGAGGAACATGCTGTGAGCTGCTTGACCAAGCCAGCCGGGCTCCCGTGTCCCCTCCCGGCATGGATTGACCCGAGACCTCCTTCCAGGGCTGATGGCACAACTCACAGCTGTGCTCCCCTGCAGTTAGCCAGGCTGACTGCCAGCTTTGGTGGTTGCTGATGTTGGTTGCAGAGGTAGAAATGCCATTACTCTGGATTAGGCATTGCATGAAGAAGAGAAATTAACGAGTACATTTTGTTAAGGAAAATGTGGGTTTTCTTGGGGCTGTTTTTCCTGTTGGGAGGGAAAACACAAGATTTGAATTTCTGTTTCTTAGAGTGCTACTTCTTGCAGTAAGTGAACCAGAAGCTGTAAGAAAAGCTTTCATTTTCTTGGGTGACTAAACATTTATTCTCTAGATACACATCAGCCCTGTTTGTAGCGAAAGTGAACTTATTGGGGTTTGGGTGTGGTGTATTTTTTTTTAAACAGATTTTAAACTTGTACCCTGAGCAGTGAAATATTGTGTTTTCATTCTTTGCATATTTCTTGGGTTTGATTCTAATAGAATATGAACATGTGCAAAAGTTATTTATTTTCCTAAGTGGTAACAGCCGTGGTGTGTTTGAAGCACTGCGTGGTGTGTTTACAGAAGAAACAGTCTTTTGATATGTAAAGTTTTAAAACAGATATTAAAGGAAGGAGTTATTAAAACCAAGAATGGAGAATGGGACAAAATGCAGCATAAGTTTATCTGTAGGTAGATTATGCCGAAGTAAATGAACTTTTTTTTTTTCCAGCTTAAAATGCAAGTTAGGATAAAAATATAGATTTTTATCTAGTCTTTAATAAAATGTTTATTATGGCATGAAGTGGGAAACTCTGAAGTAGAGGAGCAGGTCATTAGACTTATAAAGCAGTTAAGGGTCTGGCTAAAGTGGAAATAATAGAAGAGCAAAGGAGACCCCCAGGCTGGGGAAGAGTAGCGATGGGATATTGCCACAAAAACTTTGGTAACCAGAAATTAGGAATACACACAAGACACATTAATCTTGCTGGTATTAAATGAGATGTTGTAGACATGTAGATGTATCAAACCATTATCTAGTGCACTGTAGAAATCTTGTCTAGGAAGAAATGAATCATTTTGGTAATGAGAAGTTAGAAAGATAGGCTTAAACCCAACTTGGTATAAGAAGGCTCCTTGTTCTGAACATGTGCATTGGCTTTGCCCCAAGCAGTACCCAGCATTTCACAGGGAGATGCTCTGGGATTTCTTCTCTCTTGTTTTCTTTGGTCTTCCCCAGTTTCTTTTCAAGCTCTGCCTCAGTTTGCCTTTTTTATCACACTTTTTCTTTCTGAAGTCATACAGTACTCTTCATTGTGCTTGTGGCTCTGGAAAAGCTAGTTGAAAGGAGACATTTGGCAGGTGTGTTTGGAGATGGTGCTGAGGATGACTGGGCTGGCTCACTCAGCTGGGGAAGGGGGACAGGCCTCTGCAGCTGCTGGGCTTTGGGCTGCTAGTGGCCCCGCAGTTTTGAGGCTGGGGGTACAGCCTCCTATGTGGCCTCTTGGATCGTACCAGGAGGTGGATTCGAAAAGAATCACCAGAGTTTTGCTTTTTCTCTGCTTGCTGTAAAGGCTTTGGCAAGGACTTCACTGCGTACCTAATTATAATAACAGTACATTAAATGAGAAGGCTCTATTTATTAAATACTATCGTTATCTGAATTTAGTTAATGGTCAGGTTCTGTGTAACCTGACCTCCCCAGGTTTAGGGCTTAGTTTGTGTTTTATAGCTGTCTTACTTAAAAATACCAGACAGCATCTCCCCTCCCCAGTGTTTTAAATGTCATTGTAGCCCTACTGTGGGTGATTTATCTTTGAAGGCAGTGATGGCAAAGGGCGAGCAGTCCTAGGAATAGTGTTAGGAGTTTCCTGCTACCAGCCTTCCCCAGTGTGTGGTAAGTCAGGAGCTGCCTTCATCTCCATCCCATAAAGACAGGGAGTGGTGATCAAAATAGTGTCTGTTCTTGTTCCTTGCAGACCTGCATAGCGAATTAAGGCAGCTCTGTAAGGTAGACAAGGAAGATATTAGAGCAAGGATGGGGAAAGGCCTCCCTAAATGCTCCACTGTGGTTAAAATCTTCATGGCAGCAATTTGAGATTTTTATAGATAGTCATTATTGAACATTTTATTCAAGAACAGTGTAGGAAATAACATTTTCCTTCTCTTAAGGAAGGTGTTTGCCACCCTTGTTAATGACGTATGGTATGTTACTTCTAAGTAACCAGTTACAATTGGGTGAGCAAGAGAAGACTGACTGTGCCAACTTTGGGTCACTCATGGTCAGAAATTAAATAAGGTGTTGTGCGTCCTTAAGTCCATAAAAGGTGGTGTTTCCAATATCCTGGAAGGCCTTTGCATCAGAATGGCTTGGGATGCTGCTATTAAGTTACAACAGAGATTTTGATTTTTCTGGGAAAAACAGAAAATATTTTGTCCATTTTGCTTAGCAATGTCTTTTTTTTTTTTTTTTTTTTTGTATTTTAAGCAGTACATCAATACTTGCAGAACTTTGATTTTGGCCCACTGATGTTAATGGGATAGATGGGCTGAAGTACTTTCCTCTGATATAAGTGGGGTCTGGAACATGTTTGAAAGGCATATCACTTTGTTCATATGAATTATGCCTTCTTCCTCCCCAAATACTACAATATCTTGATATTGGGTCATTTGCATCCTGAAGAGCACAAACCAGAGACAGCTTTGCTTTTGCTTGAAGTATCTGGCTCTCAACTTGTTTGGCTTTACGCTGACAGTGTCTTACGACTGGCCAAGTTGGAATGTGTTTTCAATGCTCTTAACTGGCAGACATTGTGACCTTTGTAGTTTCAGGATATTGTTTTTCAGCTGGGCACTTTTAGCCCTAATGGTTCAGCTGGTACTTCTTTAAAATTGATGGATATCCAAGAATGAGGAGAAACTACTTGTCTGATGAGGAGATACTGGAAACTGAATTAGAATGGTGAAATATTGAGGTCAAGATACTCCTTAATTGAAAACAATAGCTCTTCACGTGTGGTGTGTCTTTATAGCAAGAATATAATTCTTGCAATGAAGAAGGTGCAGAACACAAGGCAAAATTACCCACAGCTAAAGATTTATTGACTTGGCTATGTTTTTTCTTCCCAAAACAGGCTGCAGTCTATTGTGAAGGAGGGCAGCTGTGTTTGGACTCAGAAGTGTTTAGCAATTGCTTGCTGACTGCGATGGGTTTGATACAGAGCAATGTTCAGAAAATGCATGGGTTTGTGTTGAAGTCAGGAGCACAGCAGTGGAAGATTACTAATGGAGTTTGTACATGATTAAACAGGGGTAGAGGCAGGGAAGCCATGGCAGAGCAGAAGAGGCATAAGCACATGGGCCTTTCGGCTGTATTTTACTCTGCCATGGTGGGCTGGGCCGTCAACATCTCTCCTACATCTTCCTTTTTTGTTTTTTGCTCCCTGCTGAGGAAAATGTAAAGTTGCAGTCTTATTTGAGGTTTTTCTGTACAGACTTACCTTTTAACTGCAATAATGATGGGACCCCTCCCTCCTCCATGGGTACCCTGTAGTAGTGTTGCTCATGTCCCTGTGTAACCAGAAATGCAGAGAAGGATTAATAAAACCTTGCCTGCTGCACAACGGTTTCCCTCCAAGTTCTAATGGATGGGAAAGTTCCATACATGGCTGAGTTCTGATTTCTGCCTGCCTGCTTCCCCCCACCCTGAAACAAATAATTAAAGGTTGCTGTTAAATTCCCTTCATTTTCTTTTTAAGCCCTCAGGTCATATCAACGTGCCTAAGTTCAGTGGTTTTAGCTTCAACTTAAGTAGTGTTTGGGGAAAGTGTTACATTTAGAAAAAACACTTTATTGTGGAACAGTTTTAACATTATATAGAAAACTAGTACTTAATGACCAATAAGATGATTTATGTTGCTAAGGCAACCATGTTGCAAGATATCAGAACAGCCGAGTTATGGGTATTTGTGCCGCGGAGGTGCGTGCCTTCAGTTCCCTGCATGACCACATTGTACTTAATCACAAAAGGATCTGTCTACATTTGCAGTGCTCGGGCATTTAAGACGTGCTATTATGTCTAGTTTATATAAAGATTCCTGCATATATTAAATATTTGGTTACTGTGCTCATGTGTTTTAGGGGAAAGAGTGGAGGGAGGTGGCTTGAGTAATGTCATGCAGTTGATGGTAAAATAGATACACATCTGTCTTTTCTTACTGAGTCACAAATTTGGCATGTAGGTGTCCACAGGCCTCAGAAGGTTTTTCCACCTTGGTTGTTAGCACTGGTGCTACGAGTGCCAGCGGCAAGCTAGCGTTTGGTTATGTAGATGATAACTGGCATGGTAGATACACCCACAGGGATTGTGTGACATCCAGGAACTGGCACAGAGGAAATTTGTCTGGCTGTTTGTTTACTTGCAGCTCAGCTCTTCTTTTGTTACAGATGGTTAAGACAAGAAAAGACTTCATTTATGGCTTTGAGGCACCGCCAGGCTGTTTCTCCTTGCAAGACTAGCCAACAGATTGTTTAAAAACTTATAAACAACAAGAATTAGCAGCCTAAGCTGACACAGGCTTTAAACAGCATGTTCCCGGGAGCATTTCTCTTTTGCCTTGTCAGGATGGCCACGTTTTACTACAGTTATTATGCTCCTTACAGGATTTACAAACACATCCAGTTATGTTGGGCTCCTGACTCCCATTGTTGGGGTGTTTTGTCTTTTCAGAGCATCTTAGGCTGCCTTCAACACTTTTTATCTAGCTAGCCTTACCACAGCATGGAAAACAGAAAGAGTTGCATAGAAAGTTGCTGTTTGGACGCTGATTAAAGTTACTTATGTGTTTCATCATCCTCTTCTCCCAGCAGGGCTCTATCTCTTTGGCCAGTGAGGACTGGAAAGGCCACCAGCTCATTTGCAACCCAAGAAGCTGTGCTGGAGAAGTGTTCCCTTGTGCCGAGCAGAGGCTCTTTAAGTTGAAATGAGGAGACTTGCTTGAAAATGTAAGTTTTTGGGTGTTCTTGAGTAAAAAGAGATGACGTATTTTCAAAACTTACCTGATGCCCTGAAATGTGCAGTTTGAAGTTTGGTCTAAGTTGTGATACATCAGTACATTTAAATGAAAACCACCAAACGTTCATAGCTAAAGATTGCTGTTCAGCTCCTTAGAAGTGTTAATATTGAGTTACTCTGTTCCAAATTATTTCTTTTCCTTAAAGTAAGTGTTCCTTTTTCATACTGTGGGTGTTTGTTGTTTTTGTGCCTTGAAAACTGCACTGTTAGTTTTAAATTAACTTATAGTAAGACAGGTAAAAACAAAAGACTAAAAATTTCCTTTCTGGTTTTTTTTTTTCTTCTGTCCCATTTCTTTCCAGATGTTGTTTGTTTTTTTTTCCCCTCTGCTTCTGAAGATTTAAGGCAGGGAAGCTGGGGGAAGTTATAAAGTGGAGGTTTAGGGATTAGCTGTAGGCATGGTTGTCCCATCTGCAAAGATACAAGAAACGTGCTGCTTTTAGCTCTTCCAAGAGCTGCTTGTTGAATCCAAAAGAAGTGTGACTTGGAAACCTTTGAAGACCCCATTCAGGCTAAATGCAGTGTGTAGTTTTAGATCTGTGCTCTTTTTCAAGAGCCTCAGGCCCGTGTCACTAGAGAACAAATAGTAAGAATATGTGGGAAAGTCAAATGAAGGATAATGTGCATCTCACTGGAACCAGTCACACTGTAACTTGGTGCTGTCTCACCGTTACAAAAGAAGTGGGCAGCATCCTGGTTTGGAAAAGCTTGTTGTGCAGGAGGATGCTGTTCTGCTTGGTGTTTCTAACTGAGGACATGCATATTTAATGGTTAAAAGAGCAATTTTGGAAAGATGTTGCTTATATTGCTTGGTCATTGTGGAGTGTTAGGGCAGCTGCAGTTTATCTGTCTCTGACATGAAGATGATAATAGCCTTCTTAACTCAAGTAGAAGTTGTATAAATTAGTACTTCAGAAATTCTTATCAACTGTTAAGATAAAAGATACACTGTGGTTAATGTGAATTACTGTTAAGGAGTGATGATGAGATGAAAAATGGAGTATCAGACACCGTTTTCATTTAACATCTGTGGTTTCAATGATAAAGACATAGAAATCCCTTCACATGAAACAAACCACAGTTTAGAAATTATTTTAAATATTTTAGTGTGTTTTGAATATATATTTACATTTTAAAATACTTTAAATTCTGACAGGAAGTTTTCTTCTGTCTCCTTGATGGTCTCTGAAATCGCAGAATCACAGAAAATGGTTAGAGTTGGAAGGGGCCTCTTGATATCATCTAGTCTAACCCACCTGCTAAAGCAGGTTCACCTAGAGCAGATTGTACAGGAATGTGTCCAAGTGGGTCTTGAATGTCTCCAGAGAGGGAGACTCCACAACCTCTCTGGGCAGCCTGTTCCAGTGCTCTGGCACCCTCAAAGTAAAGAAGTTTCTCCTCATATTCAGGTGGAACCTCCTGTGCTTCAGTCTGTTCCTGTTGCCCCTCATCCTATCATTGGGCACCACTGAAAGGAGTCTGGTCCCATTGTCTTGACATCCATTCTTGAGATAATTAAAAACATTGAGGTCTTCTCTCAGCCTTCTCTTCTCCAGGCTGAACAGATGGAGCTCTCTCAGTTTCTCCTCCTAAGAAAGATGCTCCAGACCCCTGACAATCTTCATAGCCCGCTGCTGGACTCCCTCCAGTAATTCCTTGTTCTTCTTAAACTGGAGAGCCCAGAACTGGACACAGTACTCCAGATGCAGCCTCACCAGGGCAGAGCAGAGGGGGAAGATAACCTCCCTCAACTTGCTGGTCACGTTCTTCTTAATGCACCCCAGGATACCATTGGCCTTCTTGGCCACAAAGGCACATTGTTGACTCATGGTCAGCCTGTTGTTGACATGAACTACCAAGGCCTTCTCTGCAGTGCTGCTTTCCAGCAGGTAAATCCTTTCAGGGGGAAGGGAAGGAGTGCTTAGAAAGCAATTTCTGATATTAAATGGCTGAATTTGGGTTTGGGGAGTTCATAGGGTGGGAAGAATTTTATTGAGAATCGACTCATTGCGCAGGGCCAGAGGTCAGCTGCCCTGGGGTGCTTTGGGCCCCAGCATCGGTCCTCAGCCATGCTCTGCTGCCGGAGATGGGGCTGGTGGGATGTGGCTGTCCCTTCTGTGGGACAGGGGACCATGAAGCTGAACAAACGCCAATGCTAGCCAACCTTGTAATCAATTAGGCACAAAGTGAAAAGGGTAAGGAAGGAAAACAAAAAGCTGGGTGTGAAACATCAGCAAGGCTTCATTAAGGGTTGTATGATTGACAGCTACTCAGCATCTTCATTTGTGTGTGTGCAAGCTGGGCCAATGCTTCCATTGCATCCGCTGCAAAGACAAATTTGATTGTATCCCCACGTCTTAACTATTTTTTGCACATATGAGAGTGTCCTCTGCTTCTAAAATAACCAATCCTGTATCGCTGCTCTATCCAGTGCAGATATTTACCTCCCCCTAGCTCCCCAAGAAACTTTGGTCTAAATGTTCAGACTAAACCTGATTTGTTCAAGTTCTTTAACTTTGTTCTCATTTGGTTTATGTCAGCAATTTTGTACAGCCTTCTGAGAAGCTATGAACTCCTCTCAGTTCTACAGTTTTTACTCAGCACGCTACTTTTTTTCTTTTTTCCTCTGTTAAAGAAGGTACATGCGAAGGGCATGAATCAGACTTGAGAAACCCTCCACCAGCCCCTGCTGTGGCTCTGTGGGAGGGGGAACCAAAATCTGGAGGGAAAAACTGTTGCTGTGGTAGCAGAAATAATTTCTGATTGGTACTTGCTATTCAGATGCTGATTTCATGTTTCCTGTTTCAATCTCGAAAGAAGTCTGTGTGTTATATGATGAATTAAATGGCCTTTTAATAAGCACAGAACTAGTATCTCCCAAACTCTGTAATTTAGGCACTTATGTGAATAATAGCACATGATGTATAATAGCATGTTGCCTTCAATTTTCTAAACTAATACAGAGGGCAATGAGGCACAAGTGTATAACTTAATTAGGTCTTAATTTTTTGTACTTTGCAGCCCACTTTATGCAGATATCTTTATTTGTATTGTGGTGCAGTTGAATCGCTGGAATAATCTTCTGAGCAGTGAGGCTGCCCAATTATGGTTGCAATGAGTCTGCAGAGGTTAATAAATGAAACAACTCTTCTAGATTTTAGTTTCATTTTCATTGGGTAAAGTGTGCTGGAAGGCACAGTTGGGGAAAAATCATCTGTTTTTACCTTGATGCATTAGTATCCATTTCTATACTGTCACCTAATGCCTGTTAAGCTCCTGGCGTCTGCAGAAGGCAGCTGCCCCATGGCTGGGCCTTTCCTTCGAGAGGTTGAGCTCTGAGCACCTTCATGCAATGGAGCCAGTGGTCCCAGTTCCCTCTGCTTTCGGTGCAGGCACCGCTGCTGCAGAGTGGCTATGGGAAGGGGACTTGCAGCATACTGTAACAGGGAGAGTAAACTTCCATGCTGTTTCTGGAAAGGACTGGCCAGGCACCTCCATGGAGTGTGGCGTGGGCTCTGTGAGCATCTTGGGTCCTTGCAGTGGGTAAGATTTCAGGCAAGTCCAAATATTCCCATTTTCACTGCTTCCCCCCCCCCCCATTTTTCCTTCCTTCCACACTACGTGACTTTCCACAATGAAATGTTTAATGTGGTGCTGTACAATTTGCCACATAAGTCTGTATAGACATAATACCTGTTTTCCTGTTGGTGTCCTGCTTAGTTTTACATAGCCCTGCTTCTTGCAGGAACATCCTCTTGTTACAGCTGAAGCATCTTCCATTTGGGAGAGATGATGACTGGGCCTTCAGTAGGGAGAGAAACTGAATGGGCCCATGCAGACTAGAATGGGTTACTTTTCTTGGCCTGTGTCTTGGGCCAAAGAGGCTTTTAAAAGCAGACCATGTGGAGAAGATGGGGTTTGGATGAGCTGGAAGAGGTTACCTGCTGGAGGAGCTAACGTCCTGGAAAAACAGTGACTTGGACAACAATACTGCTTGCTCTCTTAGTGCAGAAAGGCAGGTGACATGACAAATCTTGATGGTCTCCAAAGACCACTTAATTAACTCTGAACACAAAGAAATAAATCACATTTGTCTGGCTTATGAAATGGCAGAAAAAGGCATAGAACTGTTATTTTTCTTCAGTTGGGAAGAAATTCTTCTGGGCTTGTCTCAAGGGCAGCAAGTTGATTTAATCTAAAGGCTATTGATTTATCTAAGCTTCATGCCAGGATATTAGTTCTTGGAGAAAATAGATCTTTGCCCACATGTGACTCTAAATATATGCTTCCTGAGAAGAAGGGGATGAAAAGTCTTTAGCATCACATGTAGTACTGAGAAAATCGTTAAGGAATGTGTATGTTTGCAGATGCTGAGTATGCAGTTTCTGAAACAATTTAAACTTTGCTCAGTTTATGCAGAGGGTCCTGTTCTGTCTGTGTGGAGCAACGGGAGGAGGAGGAGAGCTCTGTGGCTGGGGTGTACAGTTTCCAGAAATGTCTGATAAATCTCCAGATGGAGAATGCACCACAGTGTCATCGAAGTCAATATTCCAGAGCTATGTAAGAGGTGGCTCTGAGATGAGTGTTCAGAGGAGAGCTTCTCTCCCTTCCTGGGCAGTAGCCGGCTCTGCAAGAGTTCAGCCTTTCTCCAAGGGCCCTTGTGTACTGTTGGTGTGTGGCTTTTGTCATTCCTGCTTGCACGAGGATCAGAGCCTCCAGTGTGCCAGGTCTTATGGCCGTCTGTGTGGTCATCTTTCTAGCTCTTGTCTTTTTAGCTCTTGGCACATGGTTGTTGCTTCCCTGTTTTCCCAGCCAGGCTGGCTTTGTGTGGGTCATAGCCAAGAGAGGCAGAGATGAGATTGTAGGGTAGGTAGAGCCATAGAATCACAGGATGGTTTGGGTTGGATTGTAAGGGACCTTTAAAGATCATCTAGTCCAAGAAGTCCCCTGCTGTGGGCAGGGACATCTTCCACTGGATCAGGTTGCTCGAAGCTCCATCCAACCAGACTTTGAACACTTCCAGTAATGGGTCATCCACAACTTCTCTGGGCAACCTGTTGCAGTGTCTTGCCACCCTCATCATAATTTCTTCCTTATGTCCAATCTGAATCTACCCTCTTTTTTCAGTTTAAAGCCTGGTGTAGTTTCAGCAGGTGATGCTGCTCCTTTTGCCTGGTACCAGAGCCAGGCCCACTGTGGAGTGAACTTCATCTGTGCCAGCCAGATGGTATTCTGCATGCTGTTTGAGATGGTGGTGATTGTCAGGGTGGATCAGACCCAGAGTCCCCCTCTTGCCAGTGTCTCATCTACAAGGTGTCAGTGCTGTACGTTTCTAGAGGAAACAGGAGGAGAATCTCTGCTTTGTATGGGGTAATCTCTCCCACTGTTTTGTTATGGTATGTAATGGTTAGAGGTAGACCTACACCTTCAAGGTTGCTCATAAATGAATCTTAGTAATACACCTTGCGTAAATGTAAAAACTATGCCTGGTCTTGGTCCTCACATAAAACTTGCCATGCTTGACTTTCATGACTTCCTGCAGGAATTCAGTTTAGTTTGTGTTTATACACACAAACATTCTTGCATATGCAAACAGTCAGATTTCCTTTTCCGAGTAATTTTCTGTCTTATCATACTTGGGTGTATTTCAGCAGATTCGGATTGTTCAGGAGGACAGTGTATTCTGAGAGTTTTTCCATTCCCAGAGCCAGGCATGTTACCTCTTTCTGAAACAGACATGACCCGGGCTTGTTTAGCAGCACCTTTTGAGGTGACTGGCACAGCATGCTATTATAGAAGAGTTTACACTGTTGTCTTCTAGAAGACATTTATTACACTAATATTATATATAATCTCAATTTTGTTGATGCAAGGCTATGCAATTTGTGGTTCTGCTTTTCTGCATTTTAAAACATGGCTATGTCTTAAACAGAGACTTTTGCTGAGCTGTTCCAAGTCCTTTTCTAGACTCCTTAAATAATGGTTTAATTAAAAATCCTGTGAGACTTCACAATGAGCATGAAAGCTTGCATTCAGTGTGCATTTGGCAATACTGAATTCCATTGGTGTTGTATTTATTGCCCATCCATGTCACTTATTTGTCTCTGCAGACTCCTCACAGTCCTGTCAGATACTGCTTTATATCAGAAATTGTCATCTGCTGATGTTCCTACCTTTCATCTTTCCCTCCTGCCTTCCTTTCAGTTTGTTGGAGTACAAAATACTTTAAAACACAAGGATGTGGGAGACAGGCTGCTGCTTGTCTTTGCTGTTTTGCACTCTGAGCCCTTATTCTCACCTCGCTGTTGGTGTCCCATCACTTGTCCATCACCTGCTTATCTGGGCGAGCCGGTGCTGCCTGGGGAGGTGTGCATGGCAGCCCTTCTCTCCCTCCTCCTTGGTTGGGTAGGCAGCTCAAAGCATGTGTTGTTCTAAATGCTTCAGCAACTACCGAATGTCAGAGCGGCTCTCAGACACCGGCGTGCATGTCATAGTTGGCCAGGGCAGCCTTCACACTGCAATCTGGTATGTGCTCTTTTTTGCATTGTATTAGTTTTGTAAAATACATCCACATTGATAGTCTTATGTATGATGCACTTTTTGAAATAATGAAGAGTAGTTCGGGTGAATAAGACAGTCTTGCCCTAGTAACTACAGCTATCTAAGAATTAGGGAAAAAAGTTTTGGCTGAAATGATCCAAAGTGTTTTCTTCTTTGGCCAGTATATGCTAGTTGCTTTAGAAGCATTAAAAACTTGGATCTGTTCAGTCCCAGCATTTCCATCTTCCAGCATTTCTTGTTCCTTTCCCCTCTTGTTTAGCTGTGTGCCAAGAAACACACCAACTCTAATGACTCAAACATGAGAACTCTACTACTTATTTTCATTTTTTAGCCCATTTTTTATATACACATGCATATATGATTAACTTTACAAAAGCCAGTGTTTGGAATCAACAGTAAGCAGTAACGATGAAAGTGTGTGTTTGATTCCACTGTGTAAAAACTTACAGTAGTTAAAGCTTTTGTGAAGGGGGTCCCACATCCAGTGAGATGTGGGTGCACAGCTGGCCAGCTGGCAGATGCTGTTGGGTGCTCAGAACTGCAAAAGGAGGGGGCTCAGCTCAGGTCTCCAGCTCATTTCCACCATTCCTCATCCAAAATTGATTGTTATAACTTCAGCATTTCTAGGTACGTGACTGAAAAGCATAAGCTTTGAAATACAGCTGAGTATTTCTTTGTAGCAGTCAAGCTTTTCATAGACAGTAAGGAGATAATTCAGTATTAATTTTTAGTGGCCCGCAATGACTTTTTAAACTCAAAATGTGTCCTTCCTATCCTGAGCAACTAAGGCTTTATTGCTTTATTAAGTAAAACGTCATGCCAGAGTCCATGTATGTGGTGAACTTGATGTAACGATGGTTAAAGTTCAGTTTGATAGCAGCGCCTATTCACGTGGTGCTCTGGTTTGCTGTGCATGGACCTTAATTTTTAGAGATTCATATCTGTTCTGTATTCAAATGTTAAAAGAAATGTTGGGGTAACTTCCGACAATAAAAACTAAACTGACCAGCTTTCCTGTGAAACTTCCAGTACTTCCTGCTTCTGTTCTGGCTTAAACTTAATGGTGTTAAAAACACTCTTTCTTCTGTCATTTCCACTTTAGCCAGAATGTGAAAGCAAGGAAGCATTATAGCAGTAATAAATAAACATTTAAAAATTCATTGTGATTGCTTTGTTTTCAAATGGCAATGGCCAGAGCTTCAGGTTTCTGTCATTGTTTTTATACAAAAGATGTTTCTATGCCTGCCTAT
Source organism: Nesoenas mayeri (assembly GCF_963082525.1). NCBI lineage: Eukaryota > Metazoa > Chordata > Aves > Columbiformes > Columbidae > Nesoenas > Nesoenas mayeri. Next base: position 52,856,660 of record NC_137540.1, read on the forward strand.
GCTTCCATGTATTAAGATCTTAGTGTGCAATATAGATATACATATATATATATTTATATATATATAAAAATATATAGATATACAGAGAGAGAAAGGGGGAAAAATGAATAAAAGCAAGCAGCTGAACAAAGACAAATTCTATGTAAAAACTGCTTGACTTGAGAAACAATTGGGAGATGAGATGAGGTAATGGTGAGTATGTTACTTTGGGGAAATTTGTCACGCAACATGTGAATGCTGCATTGCTGTTCCTGATGCAGGCCCAGCTGCTGAGATCAAATGGTGACTGAGTGTTAGTCAATAATTCTATCTGTGTGGGTCAAATATTTTCCAGCTCTTAATTATTTTCTATTTATAGTGTCCTGATGATATCCATTATTTCTCTCACCATTCAAGGTTGTAGCTACTTTCTTCTTATTTGTCTTTTTTTATTTTTTTTTTTTTTCCCCAGAAATTTACATTACTTTAGAAGCATTGGAAACTTAATGTGTCGTGTCTAAAGAGGATCGCTTCAATTTTGTGTTGTAATAGTATATGGTAAATGATAAAAAGTGGAGTCCTGCAAGCAAACCCTTGCTCTGCAGTATCTTTAGTCAGCTTGCACTCTTGAAAGGAAGTAGCTCAACTTCCAGTCTCGCCAAACACACAACTACAATTTTATGGTAGGACGTGTTTCTGCAAAGTTGTAGCCAACATGGAACAAAAGTACAGGAAGGGAAGAAATTAAACCCAGGTTTTAACAACAGTGAAGGAATAAGAAAAGGGTTAAAAAATGAAGTGGTCATTACATATGTAGGTGAGTATAGTTTTTCAAGTAGGTTTGATTTGTTAAGTTTAAAACTTGGATGTAAGATGACTTTAGATAGCGGCATTTATGGCAAGGTAAAAATGTAATAATGTAAGTGAATGGTTTTCCTGACTATTTTTTAATCTGGGTACAAGCAAGCATAGCAGTAACCCCCAAAGTGAGATTATTACTGAGCTATATAATGTTTTCCTAACAGCATTTTGAATTTGACCTTGTTGAAAGCAAGAACAATTACTCGAGTCCTGCATCTGCATAAACCTGATCTGAGTCTGATCCAGTATCTTCTCTTGAGATCAGAGTTTTAGTGTATGGTTCTCCCCTTTTTTTTTTAGAGATAATGCTCTGGCAAGTATTGTTTTAAAGGTTTTAATTGCAAGAATTTACAAGCAGTGTGATGTAATAAATAGAGAACTAGATCAGGACACCTGAGCTGGTGGAATAGTGTCTGTGCTCTGCTGAATTCCAGCTGATTTCAGTGGAGTCAGGCTTTACCATGTCTTTTCCACTCATGGTCACTGATGCTGGGCTGTTACTTCTGCTTGTGTGGTCTTTCTTCCTTTGCTTTACGAAAGGATATGTTTCCTTTCATGAAGCTGGTATACTGAACTAAGAATGAGGAAACTGCAGCTTTCTTTTGCTTAAGTGGTACCCAGTAGCTACCCAGGCAGAACATTTCAGGTCAGGATTGCACATGCTACTTGACAGCTGTGTCTTGTTAGTGAAGCATCGCTGGAATTTTTCTTGTATTGAATAGTCCCCCTGCACTTGGTTATCGTAGGAGGATTATCTGCATTGCACGCGAATGTGCTGTGGCTGCAGGGGAGATCTGAGCTGGTCTCATGCGATCTGGCTCAGGGCCAGAAGCAATGTGTTGGAGCTTGGGCAGCCTTGGCAGTTGGGGCTGGTGCCATCTCAGGGATGGATCTCTGTGCTTTACAATTGTCATTGCTGATGTTTCTAATGTGCTCCAGCACCTTAGTTGGTGTAACTTGTATTACTATAGTTTTTACATTTGCAAGACTGTATTTAAAAGAAAAAGCTTTATAGGTTAAAAAAAAATCACTTGTGATAAATCACCTGTCCAGGTATTCTATCCTTTGCATCTTTACTTTGTAATGTGAATAGAGTTATAAAACATGTAAACAACAACACTTGAACTCTACTCTAATGTTATTCTATAGCACTATAACTGAAGGTCTTTAAGCCCTACTGTTTATAAATTGTCTTTGGGTTTCTGTGGGCAAAACAGTGCAGGTACATATATAAAATATATATATATATAATATTTTTATATATTAAAAAATACATATATTTTTTATATATATGTTTAAGGGACTAAGATGAGGAGGAAGTTAAATACAGTGAGAAGTGTGTTTGAAGTGTTGGGAAACAATCTGTTCTTTGTTACAGTTTGAGGTGTTCAGTGAAAGAGAACTTTTTTTGGTTTTGCACACCATGAGGAATGCATTCCCTTGTAGGTAGGGTACCTTTGAATGGTTTTAACAGCCTAATCAGCTCATAAACAAAACCATCCCAAAGGCTGTGTTGTTTTTTTTTTAGTGTAAGGGCTGTTTGTGTGGTATGCAATTATGGCTAAATCCATGGGCCTTTTGCTTTTTGTTTTGTTTTGCGGTAACCCTATGAAAAAAACATTTGGAGAACACAGCCCTGTGATGTTCCTAGGTCTTCTCTTTTGTCAATGATCTGCTGTGTGAAAGCTGTGTCTCAGATGATATACCTGACTACTTTTTCAAAGTGTATCATTGACATATTTCTGTACTCTGTGGTTTTTATATTAAAGAAAAATACTACTGCAATGCACTCTTAAGGTGATGTTCACCAGCAACATAAGCCTGCATAAGCTGGTGGTTTTGGCAGTGATGCCTTTGTAGGCAAGCTTCACGTGTTAGACTACAGTGTTAGCACTAGGAGCTGCTGTCTAATCGGACTTTCATATTAGAAGCAGCTGGATGTGTTTCATGATTTCTGGAGAAAGTAAGAATTCAGTACCCTGGGGTGAATTTCCTTGATTAGCTTAGCTTGAGTCTTAACTTTCGAAAAGCAGTCTCTTATCTGATAATTGAAACTGGTGCCTGACTGTTGAGGTCTGTGCTGAGAAGCAAGCAGGGCTCCCTGTACCCCCTTGTCCCTTGGAGAAGCTGGGCCCCTCAGGCCTGTGGCATGTGGGGGCTGCTGAGCATCCTCTCCTCGGCTCAGTTTGCTTCTGCAGAGAATTGAGCCAAGCGAGTGATCTTGGACTTGTTGCTGCATTTTCCCAACTGGCCTTCCCCTAGCAATGGACATGTATTTCAGCCTAGCTAGCTTCTGGTGCTGCAGAGATGCTGGCAGAAACAGTTCATTAAAGTAGAATAGTAATTCTTTAAAGGTGCTGCAAATTGTAGAAGAATATAAATTTCTGTAATGCTAATATATAACTGTAGCACCTTCATACTGCCTCCAGCTGATTGTTGGTTGGTTATTTTCAAAGCCAGCCTGAGCACAGAGGAACCATTGCTGACATTCAGTTCCACTTTCATCAGAAGACTTTGTGGATGGTTATATACAACCTCAAATTGCAAACCTTTAGTGGAGAACATAGGTGTTCCCTATGAATAGCTGTGTTCATGTGAGGTTGGGGTTTGTTGGTGGTGCTTTTCCCTCCTCCTCACCTCAGTCCTAGCCTGGGTTTTCTGTGGTTAATTAAATCTGGCTTTATTTTTTTTGTTGTTTTTTTTCACTTACAGAAGCTTGTCAGCTGGGTCAGCTGAACTGTGTGCACATGCGTTCTCCTTTCATTGTACCTGGAGCTTAGAGGTATTTTTCCAGGGACTTTTTGGTTTTTTAGAGTGTGGAGCCATTGGAACTGCACAGGGATTTTTGGTGTGTGTATATAGTTTCTGTGCACTCTAAGCAACTGGTTATCAGTGACATATTAACTCCATGTTAGAGTACTGAGTAGTTCAGGTATCGAGTTTTTGGTTACCTGGGTGAACAATGGGAACATCAGCTCAATCAAAATAAACAGAAGAACGAGCTGAAATACACTCCAAATAGAAGGAAGTGAGTTGTTTTAGAGGATTTACTCCTTTTGGAAACATTTAGAGCAAAAACCATCCGAAGTCCTGCCTCCTTGTTCTTCTGAGCATTTTGCTCTGCAGCTGGCTGCATTTTTTTCAGTAGCAGCCCCCATGGATTACAGTGCTACCCACTAGCATGACAGAACTCCTCAAGGTGACTGGGGTGACAGCTCCTTTGTTATGCATGTGCAGTGTTCCCTCTTATGGAGATGTCTTTCTGTGCTGTAATATGTGGAAAGGAAGTAGCATAGATCTGTGTGGTGGTGTTTGTTTGTGTGGGGTTTTTTTTCCATCATTTCTTGTCTTCAAAAGCAAGTGCCCTTGCACAGGAGTATCACACTGCCATATTTTGTGCAACAGAAGCCTGGCTTGTGAGTGTATGAACAGAAATGGTGGGTGGATTTTTTTCTGCCCTATATATGTGTATGATGGTGGACTGCTAAAGACACTGTACTGACATGGATGTCTTCCAGTTAGTGTAGGAAACTGTGTTCATGAAGACTTGAGCAAGGACCAAAAGCAGAGAGATCCTGTCCTGGCTTCTGTCGTTGCTGATGGTGACCCTTATACTGCTGTGATTCTGGGAGACCCAGCAGCCATCTACAACTGGGTTAAGGCTGCTCTGCTTGATTGGAGCAAGACAGTGTTAACTTCATTTGACCTGCCCAGACAGTGTACCACAGCTGAAGTATGCTAGTTTGGGTTGGTGCACTTAGGACGTGGTTTGCCTTATCTTTTAATGGGAAGGGTGCTAATGCTCTAGAAGATGCCTGTCATTCTTGAGATGGATGTCAGTCTGGGCTTTCACAAGACAGAGCCTTGATGTTTATAACAAAAAACAAAGGTGTGAGGCACTGGTGTGGCCTTGTGCCCCACTGTGCAGTAGCTCTCCAAACTACTGCTCTTGGTTGTTGTCTTTGGGACTGCTGTTGCTGAAGTAGGTTAAGTATATCAGCTGTCTAGAAGAAACTGCTTTCTTCACTGTAGGGTGGCTGCTGGCATGTGTTTTGAATTAAAATATGCTTAGGCATTTGGGTATATCTCTTTTTGTAAAGCTTCTGGATGCCTCTTTCAGTTCTTCCATCTCCTTGCTACTCCTGCCTCTTCTGAGCTCTAGCAGGGATGGTGTGGGTCTAGTCATCCAGTACGGGACGGATAGATGGCATGTTTCTTGAGGATGCTGTAGCTAAGGTCAGTGAGACAGTCTGAGAATCACTCACTAAGTGCAAAAAGAAGTTAGCTCGATATAATCACTATCCCTCCCTGTAGATATTTGTCTAAGCACAGATACAAGTGCTTGTGGACCAAAGTTTGATTTTGCTTCAGAACCTTAGTCAGCATGCAGCATTGCGAGTACACAGGAGGTGCATTTATAAGCTAGCATAACCAAGCAGAGAACTCTGATAAGAATGCAGTAAAGTGTGCCACCTAAATGGTGGGTTGTTGTGGTACTTTCAGGCGTGACTTGGTATGTCCAATGGCTGAAGGAGGAAGTATTTGAGAGTGTAGCGGTATGTTTTTCAGAAGATAGTGTAGTTGTCTCAGCAGAGCTCATGCTAGGAAGTTTCTAAGGGAGGGTTTGCTGTGAAGAGCATTCCAGGAGGCTTGGCTTGGAGGCGCAGAGGTGAACATGATGCAGTTTTGTTTACAAGGAGCATGTCTCTGGCTGATGTGTCTCATGGTGACCGTTTGTGCTTTCTCCCTGTTTAAACTAGTTAGTTGCACTTGGTTTCCTTCAGTAATGTTGAGATTAATTGGATTTATGACATCAAGGGAGGAATATAAGCCACAGGTAGAAAACATTCTGGTTTTGCTGTGTCTGACAAACTCTTACTTTTCAATTTTATTGGACTGTTGTAACGTTATGCTTTACTAGCCTGAAGTAAGCATTTTAACAAAACTGAGTGCTCACTCACTGGCTTCCATGTCCCACTGAAAGTCTGTGCTTTGCAAGTGCTTTCTGTTCCACAGAATTTCTGTTTTCTATATTTTTTTTGGACTATTGCCTAGTGTTGCCATTTCGTGCTCCTGCCATGAAGTGGTGTGTTAAAACAGGATGGCTTTGTCTATGCTTAAGCACCACTGTTTTCAGGGAGGGAGCGGGTGGCTGGTGCTTACAGGCCCCCAGAGGAACCAGGCAAAATGATGCCTATTCATGAGGCCCTAGTAGTAAAATACACCTTCCCCAGTATTTCTCTACTGTTTTACTTGGCTCTGCAAGTTGCCTGAGCCACACAGACCTCCTGGCTCTCAGTTCTGAAAGACGTTTTGGGTAGCTGAGGCTGGAGTGCCTCCGCCATCTTCCCTGCGGTCACTGGCTGGGCATGGAGGTCCTGTGCTGTTGAAGTCCTGTTTGTCCCATCGCAAGCATTCCTGAATCCAGGCTGACTCTGTGCTGATCAAGCTTTTGTGGAAGGAGCCTTGTGTCCCGTGGTAGATAGGTTCAGCAAAAGATGAGTTTTGAAACTGAGTGGTCATTAGCTGTGACTGTAAGTAGCCACAGTGCCTTGGCTGTCTTCTGCTGCATCTGGCTTTGGGGCAATGGGAAGAGGACAAGGCAATGGAGGGCTTCACTTTCCTTTAGATATTTTTGGGCTGTCTTGTTACTAAATCCTCTGTAGTCTTGCTGGAGTGCAGTAGTTCTCAAAGCCCTGTGCAGTTTCACTTGGGAATTGCGGATGTGTAATAAAACTCACAGCAGATGGGGGGAGGATTTCCTTTCTCCTTGATAAAAATAATCTTTGACTAAGGAGGAAACATGATTCCCAGAAACTTAAATCTATGCACTGGGCAAAAAATGGTGTGTTGGGGAGTGCTTGCTGTGGACTTGCTCATGAGCCTCCCAGAGGGTAGGTGTGTGGTACCATCTCTGACAGCTGAAATGCTGAGAGCTGTTCATGGGACATGGGAGAGGAACATTCCATGGAAATGAGTAGTGGTTGGCTGTGGATTAATTTCTCTGAGAGTTTTGGCAATTAGTCTTCTCTGTTTGGCACTAAAGATGAACTAACTAGTGTCTGGGGCTGGTGTCGTCTTTAGGAATGAAAACTAGCAACAGAAGGGAAGTGAGTAGCTGAGATTACATACATTTCTGATAAAATGGATGTATTTTGTACATCATGAGAGAGGTAGATTTTTGTTTTGCTTTGCAGTTTTCCTTTTTAAAAAATTACCCTTTCTTGGAGCTCTGGTTATTTATTTGCAAAACAGAGCAATTACATTGTCCTCCCTGATGTTTTATTGTCCCTGAATTAGTCCAGATGCACATATGTAGGAGGAAAGCCCACAAAGGGGCAGCATGGATTTGGGAGCTGGTGCTGCTGGCACTGGCTGTGTAGTGTTCACAGCAGAGGATGCAGTGGGACCTGCCCAGCTGTAGGCTGCCCTGGAGGTGTAGGGTGACTATACACTGAAGTACACTGTCCGATGCTCTTTCCATGTTAATTGGTGGGGTTTAATAATGAACAACGGTTCCTCCTGCGGTAACAGTACCATGCCCCTGCAGCAGGTACTGATTCTCGCAACATATCCAGTCCCTGATTCCTTGTGAGTCAGAAGGATAACAAAGTCGTTCTTGTGTCCTCTGCCCAAGTTGTTTATTGGCAGGTAAGATGATGTAAGAACAGAAATGAAATTTTGGCAAGTTTTGACTGGTGGATAATAGATACCAGACTGGTTTTGTTACTAAGGCACGTTAAACAGGGTAACTTCAATGAATGTACTGTTGCTGTGTTAGCAAAGACCTCCACCTCAAGATAATCAGTAGACTCTGCTCTGTTTAACTCAGTAATACGCTTGCTTATTGCTTCTTCCTGCTTAAGAAAGAGTTGTGATTCTACTGTTTTGGACCATGGGGAATTAAAATATTTGAAATATGAACTGTGGTCCTCTTACTTACCAGTTACCATAGAAATCTAAATAAAGAATGCTCTGCAAATATTGTAAATATAGCACTTAACTTTCACAGCTCTCACTTTCTTAAAAAGACATGCCCTTGTTCAGATTTCTGTAGTAACTGATCCATAAGGGCACACATTCTGAATAAAATTGCTGTAAAAGTGATGTATTTACACTGTCTGCAAATATTCTCAGTATCAGAGAACTCTTAATGATTTTTTTTTTTTTTTAATGTCAGTTTGTTGAGGCTGTCTGTGGTAAACGAGGTCAGTAAAAGCTGCCTTTTGCATTCTTTGTGGGAGCTGCAAAGTGCTCAAGATTTTATGGATTATGAACGAGTCGCCTACAGAACTGTTCCTGTGATTCCAGCGAGAAACACGACCCAGTGACATGCGGAGCAGCCAGCTTAAAGCTGCAGCTAGAAATCTGGGAAGCAACAAGATATCTTGCCTGGAAATGTGCTGCTCTTCTGGGGACCGCTCAGACTCTCCCCTGGTCTGATATTCTTACTCGGCTCATTGCATAGTCCAGAAATGGGGGGTGGAGGCGGGCTGGCTGTCGGGTTGCTAAGTCAGTTTGTGACCTACTATTCTTTTAGGAGTTGAGAGCTGTTGCAGAGTAAAACTGTTCCAAGTTTCTTCCACTGTCCTTAGGAACACATATTGTGCATGTCTTATCTGGTGTGGGACCTGATGGTATTCTCACCACTTTTCATTGTTTTTGAAGGAATTAAGACTTTTTTTTAAAACAGTCACTGTGGTTTCATCAGTTTTCATCTGTTTCCTGTCACCTCATATAATGTAAATCACTTTCATATTCCGTGGATTTTTATTTTTATAATTTTTTTTGCCTAGGGCTGTCTGGCTGGCAGTAGTAACCTCCTTGCAGAAAGAGAGCTTAGCATGTAAGAATTTTAAATGATTTTTCCATCTGGTGTTGGTTTTGGCTTGGTAACAGGAGTAAAAATGTTTTGCATTTTTACAAAGTAGAGGATTTTTTTCTCATGATAATTAAAATCTGAATCTAAAAAGCAAAATGGAAATTTACAGATTTCCAGAGCCAGGTCACTGAGCTGTGCTCTTAATCAGCATGCAGCTGAGGGAAACCAAAAACCATTTGCACCATGGGAGGGGTGGGCAAATTCGGGATTTTTATGGGCAAATCTGAGGTGGTGTGGCTTCCCAACAGCTCTCTAAGCAATGTAGCTGTAGTCCTGAGATTCTGCGCTCTTAGATTCTTCTAAGTTAGCTCTACCAGCCATCTCTAGTTAACCCAAATACAGTCCCCATGTCTGTTATCACGTTCAGGTGTTAGACTGGATAGTACTTCTGTGGATCTTGGCACTCCAATAGCTACTTAACATCCTGATGCAGGTTTGGAGAAAACAAGGCAGCAATTCTGGAGGATGGGGAGGTTAATGCCACTTTCTGGAATTCTTTCTCTCTCTCTTTTTTAAATTTTATTCTCACTACTTCCACTTCTCACCTTGCCCTGGCAGCCCCACCTAGGTGAGGTGGTTGGAACTCCTTGTCTGGGGGGTGCTGAGGCTTTTGCAGATGTCATTGGTTTTGCTGCAGTTGTCCAGAAAATGCTAGTACCTTTTTAATGAGTGGGATGATGTTGCCTGAGGATGGTCTTGGGAGGTCTGCTCTTGTCTCTCTGTGGCTGTGTTGTTATTTTGTGGGGTTGGTGCTCATCTGTTGCTGTCTCTCGGCTCTGTGCTGTGCAACCTGCAGAAATGGCCATGGAGGGTTCTTTACCTTCGTGTCCCTCTGGTCTGGCCAATGTGCCTGGCTCGGGGTGACTCTGTAGGGAAATGGGATCCCTTCTTGTGAAGGGTTGGTGCCTGAATGTACCTCTCAAAGTGATGAGGAATAATACAGGTGTCATTTGCCATGGCTGAGCCCTTTTCTTTTTGAGGTCAAAAGGATCGGGGATGTATTTATTATTAACAGGTATTTAATAATGTTTCAAGTTTTTTTTTTCTTGATGTCCTGCCAAAATAAAAATAGTTGTTTCAGCAGCACTTTTACAAAACTTCTGTGATAAGAAACTGATCTGAACTTAAAGTGGTTGTGTTTTGTTTTGTTTTTTTTAAATGGATCTATAATTTTACTCTATTTTTTTTGTGTCCTGCTTTCTAAAAAGCCTATTCAGCGAATATGACAGCTATTATATCTGTTGAATGTTGGCTGTGTATTTAGATGCTTGCAAAAATAGTAGATGGTGGAGCTTTAGCTAAGCAATTCACTGCTTAGATCTATGCTAATATGGTGTTACATTTCATTTCCTCCACTAAGTCGTCAAAAATGAAGGCAGTTCTCACTGAGGCATAATATGATAAAGAAAAGTTTGATTTAGATGCAACTCTGCCAAGTAATTATAGTCTAGTGCATTAATATAGGTGTAGCTTGAAATAAACTTAATTGCATTTGAAAGAATTTCAGTTGCAAGCCAGTTTTGTTGGTTTTTTTTTTATTTTGATGTTTTACTGTTTATGGCTATTGTTCTTTCTTTCTGTCCTCACAATAAATAAATCTATAACACATTTCTTAGGTCAAGGGTTTTTCCGTGTTTCTCTCTTCTAAGATTGATTGATGAAACAGCATAGAACTGCTAAACCAAAAGTCAGAAAATAAAGGTGAAAATGTTATAAGTTCCTGGCTTCTGACTTTAATGAGAGCAGGAATGTTAATGCAAGATCTACCTGCAAAACTCATGAGCAGTGTCCAGGGAAATGCTTTAGCGTGGTGATGAATGGGGAGGTGGAGTTCTGCTGCTGTCAGAGAAACAATACTGCTTTTTTTCTGTATTTGTTTACTTTTCAGTGATTATCACCTGCAATGCCAAATGATAACATCAAACCTTGTAGCCCTGTGGTTTTATGAACTGCATGTAGGTGTGTAAGCCATTTGATTTTAAGCACTGCAGAAATAAAAACTTCAACTGAATTGGTTCAGTTGTCATTGAAACAGAGAGGATGAGTGCATATGGGTACTCGATGTTTTCTAGGAGAGGTGTTCTTACAGAATAAAGAGCATCCTTTTAGCAAAATGTCTTTGACTAGAATGGAAATTAATATTACAGCTAAGCCAGTGAGTTACTGCTAGAATGGGCTGTCCTTACCTCATTTTTTCACATGTTGTGTGATGCGGGCCTGCACCTTTGCTTCAGCTGTCTGGGGCTTTTTTATACCCATCACTGTTAAATACACTGCCTGGGTTCTTCCTACTCCCTCTGCCCCCTCCATGTTCTGCTGGGTTAATTCCCTGTGTAGGCTCCATGCCCGATTAACCAGGTGCCAGAACAGGCCCAGGAGAGTTTGGAGGCATGTAACGGGGTAAATGGGAATCCCACTGAACTGAAGCACTCTGGAAATCCAAGTTAAAGCATTTCTTGTGACGAGGAAGAAGGACCCATTGCAAAGAAGTGAAACTATTGCATAGTTCTGTAATTTCACAGGACACTCTGTCAGATTTTGAGTGCATTGGGTTTTATTTTTTCAGAAATATCACAAATTTCTTAGGATAGGGAAGCGATAAACTGTCAGGGCTCTTGAAAACTGGAATTACCCAAACTGAACAGAGGCATTGAAATGCAATGGTTATTTATCTCCATTCAGCTCTTCACAGTAGGTAAAAATACAGCTTTCTCCTCTTGAATCCTTAGTATCTTGCCGTTTATCACCATTGTTGCTGTTTCCAATCTGTGTTCCCAATCGTCTGGTAATTGCGGATGTGAATTGTCAGAGGTGCCCGTCTCCTGAGTTTCCTGGCAGGTGTGCTGAGCAGGAGGCTGACCTCTGCACGCTCACAAGAAAAATAGTACTGTGAGAAATTGCGTCTTGCTTGCATAAAACCTGGCTTCTCCTCCAGAAGCAGAGTAGTTTCTGAGCCTTTTTTACTCACCCTGTTTGTCTTCCTCTGACAAAGTAAATATACACTAATTATCAGCTTGATTACACGGTGCAATTTCCTTGTTTATCTTAAATTGCAGCATTTCTGTGTTACTGCCAGCTTAAAGACCTTTGACACCTCTTTGGCCTTGAGTTTTGCAGACATCGGGTACATACTATGCTGCAGTAATCTGTCAGAACATGCTGCAAGACGTAAATGGACTTTGAGAATAAACATTTGTAATACTTCCCTAGCGTAAGCATCCGTAGTAAAAAGCTTTTGTGCTGTGGAAGACTGCTGCAGCTGGTATCAGATTTAAATCGGTCATTGTGTTTGACAGCTCTTCTGACAGCCAGATCTCACAGTTGAGTACGCTGCAGCAGCATCATCTCTAGGGAGAGCTAAGATGTTGTGTGTGAGCTCAGGTCCCTCACCATGGAAGATTTATCCTTTTATGGAACTTTGCATAAGTATTATGCAAAGCCTATATAAAAAGATGCATTTTGATAATATTTTTTTGGTTGCCATAGGTGGTGTTCTGTAAGGATCTGATTATGCCCTGTAAGACACTGAGTATCATATCCTATAGTTGCTAAGGAAAGTTGTGATTCATGATATCTTAACAATTGATCAGTGTTGAGCTTTTTTTACTGTTTCTTGATCTAAAGCAAGAAGTCAACTTGATTTGCTGCATGTTTGCCCACAACTTAACCGTAGCCTAGCAAAATGGGTGAGGATCCAAACTACCCTGTATTGAGACATTTTGCTGTTGGAAGTTGCTTCTGTGGATTGCAGTGTTGATCACTAGTGAGCTGGTGCAGTAGTTACTCAAAAGACTAGCTCTGTTAGGAGAGAGAGCACTCCTTACATGCCCCTGTCATGGGTTTGGATGTGTACATTATCCTGTAGCTTGTAAATTGTACAGTCTCAGGCTTAATATTGATCACAGTAGTATTCCACCAGAGCGACTAAATCGATTGCTTTAGAAGAAATGCTATTTGGTGGAAGATCACTTATAGACCCTTGGGTTTTCTACAGCTGAAGATTAATCCTACAGTTAGCTTTTTGTTTCACTTAGATGTGGGTATTTATTACCTGTTTAATCATATCCCTCTGATGGTTAAATGGATACAGTAGATTTGTCTTGTTATTAGCTAGCCTAAATTGCTGCTTTATTTATCATGTAAAACAAAAAAATCTTTGCATGGCTTTTTTGGTGGTGGTGTTTTTGTTGTAAAGTGCCTTACCTTTATCTAAAAGGAAGGAAACCATAAGAGCACAAAATAACAGTACAGCTTAGGTTTACTGATGATAATGTGTACTTGCATATTATCTTTGGTCAGTGGCTCAGGAGTTATTTTGGAGACTTTGAGCCAAGCCTCTCATGTCCTGGAAACGAGGAGTTAAGAATATCAGATGCATGACTCTAGGCAGCAAGTTACATTACAGCAGTAGGTGACAGTAGGCCCTTCACTCATCTTGCCTGCCTTGTGTGGGCAGGTTTGGCTGAATTCCTGAAGATCCGTCTTATCTTGCAGGAGCTTCGGTGTAAGAATGGTTAGTCTGAGTTGCCTCTGACGGTTAATTTTGTGAGTAATTGATAACTTTGGTTTTGTATGTCTCTGATCCTGTCTCATTTATCACTTTCTAGTAGCTTGCCGTGTTCTCTGATTTGGAAATTGTGGAGAGGAGAACTCCTCTGAGTCCATGTTTTGTGCACAGGATATACCTAGATGGAGGGTCTCTGAGCGGTGTCAAAATGAGTTATCAATACACATGTAAATGATTTTATAGGTTATCTCGTATAATGCACCTGTCACGAAGCCACAGGTACTACTTATGGTGGTTTTGGTTTTTAGTAGGTTTGTAAACCATCCTATGGTGAGCTTAAGCAATTTGTACGAGGCCTCAGCATTAAATAAAATCCTTGATCTTCCAGTCTCTGAGCTGTTACTCTGTGTTTAGCCTCAGCTGTGATTTTTCATTAGCTTAATATTTAAAGTAATATTGTATGTGATGCTTGTTCAACTAATACATTTAAAAATACCGATGCCCGTAAGTGCTAGTTAAGTTGTAGCTAACTAACAGGAATACTCACATAGCTGCAGAGTACAGATATTTACCTTTTACAGTACTTGAGAGGGTGATTCAGCCCAGGGAAATCTGAGGTTTATTGAGGTTTCAAGTGTGCTCTCTCACTGTGCAAATAAAGGAAACATTATCCTTGCTAAACCTCACCTCTGAAGAAGAGATGGAGGCTTGAGAAACAAGATGTAAGTTCAAAAGAAGAATCTGATATTTTAGCACTATCAGGTGAAATAAAATCTCTTGTTTGAAAGCTCTATAGTATCTCATTTTTTCTAACTGTAATAACTGTTATGTTTCATTACATCACAATCACTTCTTTCTTTTTTGCATATAACTTTATTGCCACCTTTCCTCTGAACTGGACCCTGTTGTATCTGTACACAGGTGAACAAGCTACATTCTTTGTCATGGGGAAGGTCTGTGGTAAAAAGGTGTGTGTGTGTGATTTCTTTATATTTAGTTTCTAGCTGTTATTTTATTTGGTAGAATTTAGAGAAAGCTTTGCTTGTGTAATAGGCAAATTGGAAGAAAAGTGTTTTCAATTTTCAATGGGTATTTTTAGAGGAACTCATTGTAAATCTGCAAAGGCAGTACAGTATTTCAAACTTCTGTGGTGCCTTGTATCTTCATCAGAAGATAGGCTTTGTCTAAGTTGGGTTAAATTGTACCATTGGTCATGTTTTATGCATCAGAAAATTGACGTTAATTTCAAAGGAACAGTTGTATTTTTCTAGTGAAAAATAGTAAACAGAATTTTTAGTCACTGTTCAAAACCAAACCTTTCCTCACAGCTACAGATAAAATGCAGTGCATGTTTGGGAAAAACAGACTGCTATAGTATGGAAGTATCTATGGAAAACGTGTGGTGGTTTAGAAAATTTTTTGCTAGAAAAAAAGATTTGCTAGAGAACTGGCCAAATGTGTATGTAGTTGAAAATGTGTTAATTATGGAAACAGTGCAGAATCCCAGCCCCACTGATTTCACTGGGAACAGGTTTTGTCTGCTAATTACTGCTATGAACAAAGTTTTCCCCTCACACCAAAGCATTCTCCATTGATTGAAGACCACAGTTAAATTACTGTGACTGAAAGTACCTTTGCCTGTGGCACTCCCTCCCTCCCTTAGGGGAGGGATGCAGAATGCTTCTCTGATTTCTATTACATTTTCTCAATTTAAGCTGCTTTTGAACTGTAGTGTTGGTGCTTTCTCAAGCTTTATTTTTACTCTAATACTATTGTAACTATTGCATAAACTGTATGATTTGCTGGAGCACTGGTATCTCTTTGTCAGGCAAATATTCCTCTGACCAGGTATCCAGTGTGCAGGGAGTCTCAGGATGTTTCTGTAAGTGAAACCCTATTGTTGCTTGTTATGCTCTGCCTCCTGTGTCTGTTGAAGCTCACGGGGCTTCTGGGTATTGCCCAGCCTGGCTGATGTTTCTTACAAAAGGCATCTCTTTAAAAATGCTTGTTACTGTGGGCAGCACGCATCAGATACTTCTAGATTATTTTGGGGGGCTTTTGCTTGATTGATGTTGGGGTCACCCTTCCTGTCCTTTCCTAGGTGGCAAGGAGTGAGCAGGGCTGTCCTGTGTCAGCTCCTGCACCCTCCTTCTGGACTTCAGAGAAGGAGAACCTATTTGTCTGTGCTGAAATTAGATCAGTCTCCCATCTTAAGCTTATATGAACCCATGTGTGGATCTCTGTAAGCTTCAGATATGACCCCAGTGAGGTTTGTGTTTGTGGTTTTGTTTGTTTGTTTTGCGTATTTTGTGTGTGTGGTGGTTTGGGGTTTTGTGGTTTTTTGTTGTTGTTGTTTGTTTGTTTGGTGGTGGTTTTTTGTTTTGTTTGTTTCTCATTGAAAGCACAGATTGGGCAGGATAAGAGTCAAGCACACTGAGGTTGTGTGTCATCTGAGTCGTTGGTGCTTGTGGTGCTTCTGGCCTGCCACATGTGCCAGATGCGACATCTTTCAACAAAGCTTTAAGGCATGGTCAAATATTATGGGCATAGTTTCATATCATTTTGGACTATTTTGAAATTAACATTTTTTAAAGTGGTTGCTGACAACTACTGCTTAAAGGGTGTCTGTTCATCTTCTTGAAGTCATTAGCACACACCTTTTCTTCTTCCTTGTGCCCACCCTCCCATCCCAGCTGATCATTTTGAGGACCCATCTGAAAACCAGCCCCTCAAAGAACATGCATCCTCATGGCAGTGTTGCTGTGTTGAGGTGGCTGAGCTAGTCTAAAGGCCAACTGCTGCTAAAAGGGCCAGATGGCTTAAATCAGTGTAGATGTAAAACTGTACTGTTCCATGAAGGATTTCAGCCTGCTGGCTGTGGAACAGCAACTTTGACTTTCTGCAGCTGAATGTACATGAAATGATTCTGTAAGCAGAGATAAGCACTGCATGTTTGTACTCGGAGTTTAACCTGTTTGAGTTCAGGACTCTATTCCATTTAAGTTCTGCATGCATGAAGTTAAGGACTGTTCCAGCTCTTGTTTATGCATATTTCAAGTTTATACTGTGCTTAATAGAAATACTAAATTTGACTGTTGCTTTTGACTATGTAAATAAGTTGCTTTTAAATGAAGACTCCGAGTTGGCTGGCCTTGCAGGCATCTATAATGTGTGCCTGTGTCCATCCACATGCGTACTTACGCATATGTAGATACACACAGCCACTTATATCTTTGACAGGAAATCTTAGAGCCACTGATTCTGCCCCAGTAGCTCTGAGCACAGCAAGCTTCCTAGGTAAACTGGAAGCAATGGGAATTCTTCCTAATGGCTTCTGTGGACTTCAGCTGAAGTTGTAGGTGCTTCCTTCTCCCAGTGCTTTCTAGCAACTCCTGACACTGTTGAGGTTGTGAAGGGTCTGGTAGACAGTTTTAATGTTTTGAGAACTGGGGGTCCTACTTCAGCCATGTGTGTTCAACCTTGAGCCTTGGAGTGACTGCTCAGTGACTATTTATTTATTAATTTATTTTTTCCAGGAGCTGTAACTCTTCACTTGTACTTTAACAGGTTCTGAGACCTCTTGGAGGTGGCATGCCTGAGAAAAATACTTCTAAGCTCCAAAAGAGTTTTGAATTTTATTTTTGAGTTGTGACACAGACTGCAGTCTAGTTCTGTGAAAATAATGGTGTTATGCTTGAACCCCAGCTGGCAACTGAGCATCATGCAGCCACTCACTCACACTCCCCAAGTGGGGTGGGGAAGAGAATTGGAAAGGTAAAAGTGGGAAAACTTGTGGGTTGAGATAAAAGACAGCTTAATAGCTAAAGCAAAAGCCACACACACAAGGAAAGCAAAACGAGGCATTCATTCACTAGTTGCCATGGGCAAGCAGGTGTTCAGGCATCTCCAGGGAAGCTGGGCTCCATCATGTGTAATGATTACCTGGGAAGACAAAAAAACATAACTTCCAGCATCTCCCCCTTCCTTCTTCTTTCTGCTTTAAATGCTGAGAATGACTTCAAATGGTTTGGAATATCCCTTTGATTAGTTGGGGTCAGCTCTTCTGGCTGTGTCCCCTCCCAGCTTCTTGTGCACCCCCAGCCTACTCGCTGGTGGGGTGGTGTGAGGAGCGGAAAAGGCCTTGACACAGCGTTAGCGCTACCCAGCAATAACTAAAATATCCCTGTGTTATCAACGCTGTTTCCAGCACAAATCCAAACACAGCCAAACACATACTATAATAGCTACTATGAAGAAAATTATCTCTACCCCAGTGAAAACCAGCACAGGTGGCTAAATTCTCATTGATTTACTGGAAGCTTTCTGAAGACTTCTCCATCAGTATTTCAGCTCATTTTTTTTTTTCTATCTATTGCATGCTTTGCTTCTTGTTGTAGAGCACCACACCTTCTTTTTAATTTTAACTTCACAAGACCTTGTATCTTTTGTCACACTTTTGCTGGAAAATATCAATGCAAAGAGAGCTCCAGAACTTTCCTGTCGAAGCCAGCATCTCTCTGCAGCTTCTAGTCATTACCAGTACTCATTTAAGAAGCTATCAAGCCCTCCTGTCACTAGCTAGAGGTTATTTGTTTTTTTATCTGTATTGATTAACTTAACTGTTTTAAGTAAATTTGACTGCCTTTGGCTACTTACTGACCCTAGATTCCTGCAGTACCTCCAAGCAAAATGCTCAACATAGCTGGCATTCTTTGTACAGCATGAGTGGGCCTGTTGGGAATTCAGGGGCGCTAGGACAAAGCACTGCAGTGCGTATCCAGGGCAATCTTTTATATGGTAAAGAAAAAACGTCTTATTCTGTGTTAAATTCAGTTTGGGTGCACAGCATTGAGAGATGAGGTCACTCTTGCTGTGATTATGTGTGATGCCCCTTGGTTTCCTACTGGCATGGATGGTTCTGCATGAATTGGAAAAAATTCAGTGTACTATGGGAACAAATTCAATCTAGTTCTCTGGAATTGAGGCCTTAGTTATAATGAAGGGGTGGCAGGAGGTTTTAATTCATAGCCAGAAATTATAGGGACGTAAGTGAGCTGAGGTAGGAGAATGTTATTAGGGTGAATTTTGTTGCTTCCTTTTGGGGCATCTACTAATAGCTGCTGTCAGGTCTGTTCTGAGATGGTGTTTCCTGTGTTTTAATGGAAGTGGTTGTAGGAAGGTACAGAGTATTTTACTGAATACTTGGTAATAATGCAGCAACATAATAATTTCTGTAGCTTGACTTTTTGGTATTGACATAAAGTGTAAATATAACCGTTAGGCAGTGTAATTAAGTATAGGTGACATCCTGTAGGAAAATTTCCTTCTAATTCAAGAAGAAATTAAAATTAAACTTTTTGATTTAATACAGAGATAGCTGCCTCTTGTGGGTATGTGTATGAGCTTATTTAAAAAAACCAAACAAAACCAAAGCAGCCACAAAACCACCAAACAAACCCTAAACCAAAAACAGAACAAAAAAAGCCACAACACTTGCTAGTGGAAATCCAGGTCTTATAACATGATGAATGGAGAACTTAGAACCTAAATGAGCATGTTTTGGGCATAACAATATAGTTATTAATTAATTTGCACCCTTGTGTTTGTTATTTTGTTAAATAAAACACTTATGTGATTCTTTTGAAAGAACTTCCTAATCAAGCTCCTTTTGGAAGAACTTCTTAATCAAGGACCTTCATTTCTATTTTTCAATAAATTCAATGAATTGTCAGAAAGGGTTTTTCAATTTAAGAATTTGCTTGTGTTGCAGGATATTATATTCTTAAATTTAAGGGAATAAAGTTTTGAAGCCTGTAGGATGGTTAAGGAAAGCTTTGTATAATGTAAGGCGGAGATGCTGTCAATGCTGTTCTGAAGTCAGGTGTCATCCGAGGAACAACGGGAAGTCATTGATCCAGGTGGGAAGCAAATATATGACACAGGAGTAACATCTCTGGCATATGGATACCAAACTTCTTGTCATCTGACAGCCACCCGTGGAGTTTGCTCTTTAGCTTGTGGGTCTGGTGACACTTCTGTAGCTGACGATTTTATGTGTTCTGTCTTCCTGATTTGTCTTCTGTGGAAAGCATATTTTTTCCTGTTGTTGCTAAGGTAGTTAGTCACCGTTTTCTCAGGAGAAAATGCAGGATCTCTTCTACCAGTGGTCTCAAGTTGGTTTAAAATGTATACTAGAAGTATATGGATTAGGTAAGAGGTTTTAGCCTCAGGACAGATTTTATGACACAGTGGGATTATAGTTGTTTTTTGACGATGATCAGAAAATTAATCTAATTATTTTCATCAGGCTATTGCACCATTAATCTTATCATCAGAGGTGGGGTACTGAGGAAATACTGCGCAGCACTAGAACTGCAGTGTTAAGCAAAAAAACCACAACTAAATATCCTTCTCTCTGTGAGAACTGTGAGACCCCAGCTGCTGTATCTTTTATCCACTTTGCTTCCTTAAGAGATCAGCCTTAGATGATGAGTCAGCTAGCCAGCATGATTAATAAAGGAATAAGCTAAATAAGGATTTTTTTTCTGTTAACCACCGGCTGTTCTGAGCAAGATATATTCCAAGTACTCACTGACCCTGTGCTGTTAAAAAAAGAAAAGAAAAAGAAGAGAAAAAAAGGAAAAAAAAATAAAAGCCACCCCAAAACCTCCTCCAAAAACAAACCAACCAACCAAAAAAAACCAAGAAAACAAGAAAAAAGCCCACACAACACCCCCCCAACCAACAAACCAACAAACAAAAAGCAAAACTACACAAAATTCCCCCACTAGATTAAAAACAAAACACCTCCCCCCACCTCCCAAAATTGTTGTATTTGAGGCGATAGAAGTGGGATAGGTCTGATAGTTACTTCTAACAGTGGTTCTGCATTAATTCTACTAAGCACATCTGTAATGATCTATTCCAAACCTTTCCTAGGCTTACATAAGATCTTTTACTGTGAGGGGGGAAAAATGTGCTGTAATGGTTTTTTAACTTCATTCTACCCTTCCTCCCCCTTCCCTGACCCACAATGACAGAGGCTTGTAAGGTAGAGGAGTTGATCCCTTTTTACAGCTAAACAGATATTGTGCAAATTATTTTGAATATGTTGTCCTGGTGTGCAGAATCGGTATGATTTCTGGTAGTGCACATTTGCCTATGTTAAAGGTTCTTAATTGTCTTTTAGCTAGCTTTGAAGCCAAAATTATGAGGACTTGTAACTGCATCATTAAAATTTATTATGACAAGCTGGAGGGCGTCGGGTACCAAGGATGCTCTAAGATGGAGGAAGCACCCTGTTGTGTGCAGCATAAGCTGGAAAGTACTGGAGAATATCAGGAGAGGTTAGGGAGAATTACACAGTGATAACAGTACTTAGAGTAGGAGTGAGTAGCTGAAGTCAGTTACTGGAGAGTTTGTACTTAGAGCACAGGTGATAATGCCTTTTTAAAAAGGAGCTGACTTGCAAATTCAGATTTCAGTTCAGTTTTGCAGTGGGCTTTAATAACCTGACTTCATTTAGGCTGGGTTACAAGCTAAGGCAGATGTGGCTCCATTTTAATTTATCGTGGTTTAGCTAATGCTTTGTGAAATTATTTTTGTAATGGCGGGAAAGTACATCTCTGGGCAAAAGTGAACAGAGGACTACCTCGTTGGGAAAACTGTGTCTCTGGTTTGTGGAGCTCTTGAGTTGAGCAGATGATTTTAACATAATCTTGTGAGAAGATGTATTGCATTTCTGTTTGTGTCCCTATTTCTTCTGCAACGATTCATCCTGTTTTGCTGGGTTTGACCTGTTAATGTATGTGCAGGACAGGAGGTGGAGAGAGAATAACTGAAGAGCGTGCTTGTGCCCTGGAGGGGAAAGGATGACTTAAGCCAAAATGCTGCCTCCATATCCCATGGGTGTGATATGTGGGAGAGCGACTGGGTGTCCTGCATTATTCATCACCACTGGCTTCTGCTGTGACGTGGGTGTTTATCACATGAATAGTAGTGCTGTGGGTTGCTGCAGGAAAGGTGTGTGTGACCGGAATACTCATCACCCACAGGGCTTTCTCCAAGTGACAGATAAAATCTGGTCTCACTTATAGAATGTCTGCTAAGAAGTCAAATCCTTTGGAGATGTTTTTCTCTTAGACAGCTTGTGGATGAGCATCTTTAGTTGCTTCTAACTCTAGTGGCTGGTCTCTGTCACATGTGTGAATTCCCAGACTTAAAATTTGGTGTCTGTGTAAAAGTAAGTTTAATTCTTAACATGTATTTGGAAAATTCCTCACCTAGCTAAGTTGTACCCCATTGTGCTAAGAATAAGATTTTTGAGAGAAATTTCAGGCTACTTTGTTTTCAAGTACTGATTCAAGTTTCTCTTTCCAGTTTTAATTTTTTAAAAATTCTTTTAAACTCAGCTGCTTGAGCATTTTCAAAGCACACTTGTTTTGCTGCTGAAATGCTAACAGTGTTGGGCTTTTGTGAGGTCTAAAGCTTTGCTCATCCCTCCTGACGCAACAGAAAATATGTCTTGATTGCCATCCACTGGGGGGAAAACATGCTGCAGTGGTACTTGGTCTGTGCTTGAAGAGTTGCTGTTGAACAATACATTTCCCTATGTCAATCATGCTGTGCTTTCGGCATAATAACCTAGGAACTGTCAGCCTCAGCCCAGATGTTTGCTCAGACAGTTGTGTAATGGGAGCTACTTGTCTAGTTCTTGTTACGAGTCGTGATAGCAGCGATGCTGAAAGCTGGAGGGCAGGGGTGGGTTTGGAGACAGAAGTGGGGACACAAGGCTCGGTTGTGCTGCTGGAGGGATGCTCAGGGCACTGCAGACCCCCATGCCCCAGAGTGCAGGAGCTGCGCTCAGGATGTTTCCGCGCTCTCCTCCTCTTCCATTGGCTTTTGTGCGTTAGCTGTGTGTGTGCTGAGACCAAGCACCAGAAGAGCATCTGTCTTTCTGGAACACGTCCTTGCCCTGGCTGGCTGGTTCACCCTTAGGAAACCAAATTACTCACCAGTGGAAATACCAGCTGCCTCAGGCTATAAGGACAGGGTATTTCTGTAACTGTTCTTACTGGTGGGCTATTATGATTTATGGGTAGCTATAGAAGCAGAACATGAATCAAAGAGGGTTTTTTGGGCTGCAGAGTCTGACAGGACCAGGTGAGCTGTAGCCAGCGCTGTGCAGTGGGACATGTCAACCTCTCCAGGGCTGGAGAGGATTTCTGCTTCAGTGTCAACTCAGTGCTTTGCTCTCTTCTGCTTCAGTGTCTGTGCAGCATGGCTTGGTGAGCAGGAACGCTTGAGAAAAGCACTAAGTTATGCAGCCAAAGGACCAAAATAATCTCCTGGGGTTTGGGAGCTCTCACTGGCAATGTGGGGGTCTGTGTATATGATTTGGGGGTGATGGTGGGGATGATTTGCTAAAATGAAAACAGAGATTTGGTCCAGAGTAGCCTGAAAGGAAAGTTTCTTGGCTCTCGTCCCTGCACCCCATTCTGTGCAAAACTTTAACAGGAAAAACAAAACCCACCTGAACATCTTCCAGTATCCACTTTGGACAATCTTAATAAAAGACATCACTAAAATGAAGAAGACAGACTTGGGTATCATGCATAAATATCAAGACTTTCCCACCTCACAGTCTCTTCTGTAGTGACCCTGCAGTCAGTGAGCATTGTGGGGCCGATGCCCATGTTCCTTTTTGAGCCAGGAGGACCTGACCCATCTTCTGCCCTTTCCAGGAAGGTATCCAGAATCTGCCTTTCAACCTGGAAGGGGAAGAGTGGGGCCCCTCCTGTGAATTGTGGATAACCAAAGCTCTTTGGCTTTGTTAATAAATAAAATAGTGCCATGTGCATTTCAGTGTTTTAGTCATTAATTGTGAGATAATGCTTCTTCCTGACCTTCAAAAACTTGGGAAGGTAGAATACTATCTAAGTTGAAGCTATTTTCCTTTTGGCCCTCTAGGGCAGTAAGTGAATTGATGTCTAAGATGCTTCCTTCTGTGGATTTGGCAAAAACTGCTGTCAAAGAAGGTAAGATGCAGTCGAAGAAAGGTAGATGCTAAAAATGTCAGGGAATTTTTGAGGTGGCAGCGGCAGCCTTCTCCCCTGCCCCATCTTTAGTTAGTCTTTTACCCATCATTATGTTATGAGAGTCATCCACATCTGTCAGATGGCAGTGCCACTTGTTAATCCTGGCAGGTCTTTTTGTGTGGTTGGTTGGTGTGGGTTTTTTGTGTGGTGTTTTTGTTTGACTGTTTGGGTTTTTGGCATGTTTTTCTTTAGTTTTGTTTTGGGTTTTTTTTTGGTAAGAAAATAGTCACTTGTTCTTTTGGTTTTGTGTGGTGTGTATTTTTTTTTCCTTTAAAATGATTTCCCAAGTAAGCCCTCTAGAAATGCCACAACAAAACTCAGCTCCTCCTTCTCTCCTTTCAAAAAACAAACTCCAGCAGCCTGGGTTCTCAGGGCCATTGCATGAGGCTCACCAGGGGGCTGGCTGATGGAGTGGAGATAGCACATCACCAGTTTCTTTCTAGAAGGAAAGAGAAAAATTTGTCCCTAAAATAGATGATCATGCTGTACTTATTAATTATTAATGTTATGCTGGACTGCTTCTTTCTTCTATTTTTAAATTGGAGGAAGAGGTGGCAATTTTTATGGAGAGAAAGGTGGGGTCCTGTAATTCCTGTTTAAAAGACGATGAAAGGCAGAGTCCCCAGTCTGATAATGTTAGTGCAGTACGCCCCACATCTGTGTGTGCCAAGAGAAAACTGCAGAATGAAAACTCTCACCAGTTTCATACTGACATCAGTTCACTCATCCCTATATGATGAATACTCTGCATGTGTAATATCCTCAGCCTCATGCATAAATTCATAACTGTGCTTCCATTCTAAAAGCACAGGAATTGGGAATTCTATAGTTATTTTCCCAGAGCAACTGGATCCCTGCCAAATTGCATGTTACTGATTTCACACCCTTCCACACTGCCCAACACAGGCAGGTTTGCAGGCTGTGAGCAGTATATAGCCATTACTACAAGGTGTACAGGAAGAGTGCTTCAGAGTGATGTAATTCTTAAACTTTCTATTCCCTGATGCAAATAGTTGGGTTTACAAAACAAGATTTCTGTTGCTCCCCTTGGAGAGCAGTGCCAGCCCCAAGCCCAGGCTGGCTGCTTTCTGCTGGGGCCGTCTGAGAAGCAGCTGCCAAGCAGCGAAGGGGAAAAGAAGAGTTGGTGAATATTTTTATTTTTTGGTGTCAGTTTTTTGAAGAAGTTGATTTAAATCAGAGTATCAGTCTCTATCTCTCTATCAGGTAAATGTTTCTCTGTTTTAAGAGATCTACAAAAGTAAGCTTTGTTCTAGCATCTCAACAAGGGCGATAACTCAAGTTTCTTTCGTGCTGGCTGGTTTCTATTTGGTTTTATTATTTCTACTAACTGAATTTCTGTGATGTGCCCAAGATTATGTTCGTGCTGGCACCTGTGAGATCACTAGTTTCAGAGATTGGTTGAGGACTGAATTGCAGATCT
This sequence comes from Nesoenas mayeri, assembly GCF_963082525.1. NCBI lineage: Eukaryota > Metazoa > Chordata > Aves > Columbiformes > Columbidae > Nesoenas > Nesoenas mayeri. The sequence continues at coordinate 52,881,427 of NC_137540.1, forward strand.
GTGTCCCATGGAAATAAAAATACTCAGGAATATCTAATCCCATCATAGCGTATGTTGTGGTTGCCCGTCTTCACAAAAGAAAGAAATAGGGGCTGTTTAATTCTCTTAAACTTGGTCCTAATATTACCTCAACCAGTCAGTTGTTTATTTCATTAATTATAACAGTATGTTCCTACTTTGGCATGTGTGGGCGTTTAGCATTTGCGAATTCTTTTTCTAAGAAGGGTATCGGTGCCTGCATGCTATCTGCCTTCCAGTTTACTGGTTTTCATAAAGTCCTAAATGAATTATTCCAGTTTGCATAGGTCTGAGAGACTGGACTTGCTGCACTGTCGGCTGACTAAGCTTTTCTTTGAAATATTAAGATTTATAAACATGAAAAAAAAATCCTCTCTTCCTCCCTGAGCTGTTGTTTTCAAGTCTGCCAATTTTCAAAGCAGGCAATGTGGTAAAAATGTGGGTGGAGAGAAGGACATGTTCATCAGGACATGGAGAAAAGGGAAGGACACTCAGGGTGGGGGAGAGATTCTCCACTGGGAAATATGAAATGCTGGGTGTGCAGCAGCACAACTTCAGGAATTTATGTCAACAGTGTTAATATCCCTTTGGATCTGAGCTCAGCTGTCTCTTGCTGAAACTTTGTTTTGCAATTTCCTATCGGCTGTTTCGTTGGGGATCTCGGTCATTCCTACCTTAGAGAGCTGTATGTTGTATTTCAGGCTTTCCTCTAAACCCAGAACTTGTGGCTGACCCTTAGTTTGGATCAAAAAATTCTCTTATTCCAGAAATAAAATGATTTTTGAGCTGATGCCTACTTCTTATGTAATTAACCACTGTTCTGTTGCAGTTACACTATGCTTAACCTAGAGCAAATTAGGTTTCATATATAGGATAAGGAGAGTTAATGGCCATGCCAGCACAGATGGATGCATGTTTGCTTATCTCTGAAAGACATGCCTTAAAATTATTTGGAAAAAGGCTGGCAGGTGTGCCCAGTCTGTGGGAAAGATTGGGGTCTCAGCACTTAGCCTAGAAAGTCCTGTTTATATAAAACCTGTGAATTTCAGACAGAAGAAAATCACTAGTTTCTTGGCTTTACTGGTACGAGAAGGTGTTAACATGTGCTTTCTTTCTCTCTTTTTTTTCCACTTGAATACTGAAATCTTATAATGTGATACAAAAGTCCACAACTGTGCCTACTAAATTGGATTAGAATATTACTTGAATGAGCATTTTTGTGGTTTCTTCCTGCTCCCTTGAAGAGTGTTTTAAAAGTGCAATTTCATTATCAAAATAAAAATTAGTAATTTTCTTAATTTCTTCAAAAAGCTTTAGATATAAAAATTATTGTTCACCTGGTTTATAGAAGGGTCCATTTTCAAGTTTCCAAATGAGAATTATGATTTTTTTTTAACAAGAACACTTTTATCTCTCTTAAATTATTCGTTCTGTTTCAGTATCTTCTAGGATTCATAGTTCTGGAATTCTATTAGAACACAGACAGAAAAGAGAAATCTCTCTTCAAAACGGAATATAATTTGGCTTGATTTAGCCTGGCTTTTGCTCTAACAAATATATATATATATAAAGCTCTACAGCAGATGAGATTTGTGTCTTGGGTCTTTGCATTTGTATTTGTTCTTCCATCCAGAGAAAATAAAAAGTTGAATAATACCTTGGATCCTGGAGCATCTTTTGACTGACAGATCTGCTGCCACTGACAGAGAATCTTTTGATGGGGAGATAATCTCACTTCTGTCACCATGTGGCAGCAATCTCAATATATTTTTCGTTACCAAACCCTGTAGCATTAATGTAATAATTTACCAGAGGGCAAAATGGCTGGGGACTGACTGTGATGCAGCATATGGACTTTGCAAAAATAAAATTTATACTTGATGTCTAGTGAACACAAGCATATTTGCAAAGATGATTTTTCACTTTGTTTTCTAAATTAGGTTAGGAACATGCTGTTTAGTGAGGAGTTTTTTTGCTGCTTTTTTTCTGACTTGGGGCTCATCTATATAATTTTCTATGTGATATTTGGTGTTTGTGCATGGGGAAGACAGCAGGTCAGTAATGCCGCACAGAGCGGTGATTTAAAGCATGCTTTGCAGCGTGTCTCTTGTGTGCCCAAGCTGTCGCAGTCCAACAGCAGCTTGGGCACCTGCCCTGTTTGGGAAGATCCCTGCACTGATTTTACTTCTCCTGTGAGCACATCATTGAATGCAGCTGGTTTTTGAGGATTTAAACTGAAGGTGGCTGCTTGAGCTACTCAGTCACTTGTGCTGCTGGTCTGGTTCCCAGGCTCCCACTGCCTTGCTGGCTCGGAGCGTGGCCGCCTGGATTTCTTCTGGTAACCTGCACCTTTGCGAGCTCAGTAGTTTTCATTAATCCCTCCTTGACTCTTCATAAACGAAAACTCTACAATGGGACTTGTTTCTGTTTTGCAGCTTTCCTGATTTCTGCAACAACCCAAGGGGGTGCGGGTGCCCAGGACTGCAGGACTTGGTGCTCTGGTACAGGCTTCCCACCCACCAGCTGGGGAGAGTAAGTAATGTACTCCATGTCCAAGGATCCTCTGGGGTCGTGGGGCTCTTTCTGCACTTTTCTTGTCCTACATCTCAAATATAGACATCTCAGATTTCTCCCAGCACAGAGATCAGAGGTATTTTTATATTTTTATGCGGTATTTACATTGTTTATCATGATGTTTGATAACAAAGATGCTCCAGCTTTTTTAGTGGTCCAGCAAGACCAGTTCTTGGTTTATCCATTCTTGCAGATTAGCTAGATTTGTGCAACGAAACACTACAACATGCTCTGCCAGCTCATGTGAGGAAAGGCTGTATGCAAGAGAGGTGTTTCATAGTAGTGCTGTTCCTCTGTGATGTCAGTGGTGTTATGTGTTAATGCGGGCACCCGTATTGGATTTCAATGTACTGTGCAGCAGAAGTGCAGTCCCCTGCTGTGTGTTCAAATGGTTCTGTGTGGGTCTTGGAGCGGGAGGGAGGCCCGCAGCAGCAGCTGCTTTGTGGCACTTGAGGCCCTCGATGTGGAGGGGTTATCTGGTGGGACATACTTCCCAGTACCTGGCAAGCCTCAGGGCTGCTAATCTTCAGAAATAAGCTATGTGAGAGGTCTGGCATTACCTGCCCACAAGGAAAGTGCTGCTAACTGGAAGTCTGGGTCTAAGCATGTCTGTAGGTTTGCCTGTACCATACAAGTTGTACTGGCAGAGTCCTGTGGAGAAACTGTGCTATTTGCTGCCAGAGGGAGGAAGTTTTTCCATCAGGATTGCTGTTCCACCTTCCTGAAATGCAGCAGGGCTCTTCTGGGTTTTTGCTGATGTGATCCTTGCCAGGATGTTATTTTGGACAGTCGTAACTGATGGAAGTGAGCTGGCAGAGCTCTCATATGTACGCCAGCCTTGTAACCACTGAGTAAATCTTTTGCTGCTTTACTTGCGGGGTGCATAGCTGCAAACCCTTATCCTGTAAGATTCTTCCTTAGCTGGTTAGTTAAAATGCAGAGAGGAGATAAATGCTAGTACCTAGCTGAGACATTGATTTAGAAAATGATCTTTCATGCTGCATGTTACTTTTCCCAAAGAATTCTTTCTTTACAAAGGACTTCTCATCCTGAAGAATTTCAGAGGTTTTATGTTTATGCCTTTTTAAATGTATTTTATTTCCCTCCATTAGATAAAGCTATGCTCTGGTGAGACAGGATATTTCTTATTAAAGTAGTCTTTGCACAAATAGAATGATGAGACTCCAGCCAGGGCTAATCTCATGTTGATACACAGTTGCGTGAGACACTATTGTTTTAGCCAGTGCAGTGAGATGGCTCTTTAGGGCTTATTTAAGGGTTCAGAGTTAGTGTTAGTCTTCACACTTTTTGTGTATGTTAATGTCGTGGTTTAACCCGATCTAGCAATACAACCACGATAGCTGCTCGCTCACTCCCTGCCCCCCAGTAGAGTAGAGAATCAAAAGGGAAGGGAGAAACTGGGATTGAGATAAACACAATTTAATAAAATAACAAAATACTAATACAGTGCTAGTAAAACATATCTATAAAATAGAAATAAAAGATAGTCAAGGCAATTCCTCATGGCTGTGCCACAGAGCAAGTGAGAGGACAAGAGCAGCAACCCAGAAGGTCTCAACTCCCATCTCTCCTTAAATAAAAAGCATGACACTAATGGGATGTAATACTCTTATTGATCAGTCTGGATGTCAGTCAAGCTCTGTCCCATCTATGTCTCCCTTCCCAGCTGCCTCACACCTGTGGGCAGAGTGCTCAGAGTATCCTTGGCTCTCAGACCAGAGCAATTAAAAACATTAGCTCTGTGCTGGGGTGTTATCTTCTTGTTCTCAAACTAAGTCCAAATAATGAGTGTGCTAACTATGGAAAAGAAAGGTTTTGAACTACATGAAGAAAATTAACCCTTTTCAGTCAAACCAGCACAGTTAATCAAGCAGACTTAGTGGTCTTGTAATACTGTAATACAAAGGAGGCTGGGCTAATGATGCTGCTTTTTTTTCCAAGTTGTTTTTCTTTAGTCTGTATATCTACTTGTCAGAGCCTCAATTCTTCCATGGAAACTGAGCAGTATTCTTCTAAAACATAGAGTTACCGTGTGAGTTATTAATTTGAAGCATATACTAGGTCATTCTCATGTCTTTATTTTTCTTCTCTCCCCTCCTCCTTCCCTCTCATGTTCTCTTTGTCCCCCTCTTTCACTAGAAGAGCCTGTAATTCCTCTTGCTGTCCTGTGTCATTTTATGTGTCAGTAAGAGAATCTCATAGTTTCCTTTAAAACTGATTCCAGTCTTTCCCCTGGGGAAGAAGCTGTTGGGCTGAGGACCTTCACCTTAATAGCACCAGTCACCCTGCCTCATCTTGCTTTGCGGCCATGTCCAGTTCCCGAAGGGGCTGTCAGTCAGAGCATCTCTAGGTGAATTGCTCACTGTGTGATGCTTGCCTGGCCTCTGTTTTACTGTCAGGAAGCCAGGGCACAGTGCAACTGTTGGCCTCGTGCTAGCCGAGTGTCTTGCAGGCAGCTTTGTGAGGCTACCACTGCTAATCTGTAATCAACATTATGTGCTTCTCGTGGCAGACTGCTTTGATGCCAAGCTGAGGGGAGTGGTGATTCAGTCATTGATTAATGCAGTTGACACTCCTCACCCCAGCTGCTCAGGGAGGATACAGCTTGCCAGGTATCAGCTTTTCAAATTAAAAGGAAAGTTTACTCCTTTTCTGATAACTGTGGGTTTTGGAGGTAATGGAGTTGGTGTGGGTTCAACTAACTGAGTAGCTATCCCTGCTTTTCAGAGTCTGTTAGCAAGCCTTGCTGAAAAGGGATGGGTGTCATGCTCACAATGGAGCTGGTGCTTGCCACGTCGTCTCTGACGTCACAGATGCTGTAGCATAGACTAATTCTTTTCCAGACTTCCTTGGATTAATACTTGAATGTTTAACTTATCTACAGAATGCATTTTAAAGGCAGAAGTCTGTGCTGAGAACATATGGTGCAGATGCAGCAATATCTCAGGTTGTCCTTCAGGCCACATCAGCATCTACCTCCACGCCCCAGTGGGATCTCTGCTGCTAATAACAAGGGAGTTTGGTTTTCATAGCTGTTCCAGTAATTCTGCTGAGACAGTGATTTCTGTGGCGTGTGTCCCTCTCTGTTACGGGTTGAACCAGAATCCACAATTTGTTTCATAGGCTAGTAGAATATTCATGTTTCCTCCAACCTCAGGATGTACTTGTATTGGTGACACCTCTTTAGTTAAACAGTTTCTTACTAAGAGTAATTTAAAACTGTTGCCTACAAAGCAACGTGGTTGCTTGAACCTGAACTTCAGGTCCAAGTGTGTCCCAAAAGACAAGTATGCTTTGATACTTCATAGGGAACCTGTAGGAGGTGAGTTGAATGGGTCCCATTCTAGTTGACCTCAGCTCAGCCTATTTTGGCACTCTCAGTAGAGGAGCTGAAATCATGGATCATCTGTAGTACTTGTTGCTTGGCAAATGTGACTGCGATACCTTCGTGGTAGCTCCCCAGGAGTGTGCTGCAGGCCTGCTTCTGTGGCTCAGCAGAGCATATCAGAAAGTTCCTGCGATGTTATCATCACTTTGGACTGCAGAGAATACCTTCTTGTTTGTGGAAGATGTTATTCACAAAATCAGTCTAATTCTCTGGTGCCTGATTTGGTAATCATAGGTTGCAAAGGAGGCCCTGAGGGAACCAAATTGCAGCAGGTGAATGGAATAGCCTGTGCTTGTGCTCCCAGTGTTGTCATTGTTCACCATCACCTTTTGCCGCTGGTAACTGCAGCAGAAGATGTAGTAGTGGGTAGTGTAGGACATGGTTCAGCCTTTTTTACTACCTTAGTAGTAGTGGAAGTAGAATTTCTTTCAAAAAGAAATAAATTTCTTGCTATATTGATAGCAACTGTCCTTGCAAACTGAGGATGCAGCTCTTGGCCTTTGGGGAGGGTGTTGTAGGAGGGAACAGACCTGGAAAGAAATAATTGAATCTTAGCTGGTTGTTTGTCTTGAGCTGGTAGTTTATTGTCCCCAGACTCATTTGTCAAAAAATGGAAAATGGTACCATGATGTAGAAATGAACTGTATTTTAGAAAATGTTAGATAAAATAGCTTTTTTAATGAAGCATTGTAATATTTAACGTGATAATTCGTGGCTCACTTAGGATTTGGAAGCATCAGTGACAACATGAAACTCAATTCTGATTATCCTGCCAGATGTTTAATTATTCAAAAATTGTTTTTTCTCAAGAATAAGTTCTTCCATCAAGAAAGGTGGAAGTCTTTTACGATAGCTGCAGTTAATGAACCATATCTTGACCTGTGACTCAGGTAATACATTTTTCTTTTTGGGTGCTGGGAATCATTTCTCCTACATTGTCACAGAAAAACGTGGCATGTGCCCTGTCAGCTTAGGGACAATTTACACTGTATTGCAGCAATTGTCAATACATTGTCAGTTGTGAAGGGGGTACCCAGGAATGTGTTTATATTATTCTAAATGTACATCAGCATTAGCTTTGAGGAAAGAATCAAAGAGCCCAAACAAGAGCCTGTCTTATAACTGCGCTTCTGTTGTTTGTGCAAGTGATTTTGGTGACTAACACCAGTATAAAACTGGATTCAGATGCAGCATGGTATGTGTCCCTATGTTGCTCAACATACAGAAAGGCTGACCAAAGTTTCATCTCAGTATGCTAGACATAGGTTTCAAATACTCTTTTATTTAAATAAAACTACAAATCCTGCATTATATGACTTGACTGTCTCTTGTAGCCTTTATTTTTGAGGGAAGATGAGGTTAAACAAGTACTTTCACCAAAACTCCAATATAACTTTCATTGTAATTGCTACTTTGTTAATTTTTCAGAAGTATTTCAGGACGACATTGATGCATGATCATGAGGTTTTGCTATAGAGATGGTTTATGTAGCTTCCTCCTAGAAAGATGTAAAAAAATCCCTGGGCTTTTATTTCCTTATTTAATTAACTGATATTAAAGTAATATTTTATCCTATCATGTTGCATAAATTACTCTTTCCAACATTTCTTTATTTACTAAAATGCCGAGAGGTTTTGTATGACTGAACATCTGTATAGTCAATAGAGGGGGTAGTAAGGGAGTTCTCTGTGTTGAATGGTTCTGCTATAAAACTTGCCAAAACTGGAAACAAAGGAGAGGTGGGTTTATTTTGTGTACTCTATTTGGATACTACATCATTGTTGTCCATATGGGTTCCTAATGACTTTCAATTTTTTTTTTCTCCTTCATATCCTTGTGGGTTAAAAAAGCAAAACAAAATGCGGAGGGCTGAATTGTTTTCTTGTCAAAAATGTAGATAGGTTGCTTGCATCCTACAAGTAAGACTCTAGTCCTTCCTTCAGTTCAGTAGCAAAAGAATCACAGGATCATAGAATGTCCTCGGTTGGAGAGGACCCACAAGGATCATCAAGTCCAACTCCTGCATATGACAACCCTGCAGTTCACACCATGTGTCTGAGGGCATTGTCCAATCTCTTCTTGAACACTGTCAGGCTTGGGGCCATGACACCTCCCTGGGGAGCCTGTTCAGTGCTCCACCATGCACCGCTGATGTTCTAGAGCTGTAGCTGTTGTCCAGTTATGACAAATTGAGACACTGACACATGCTTGGTAACTGTACAAAGGAAAAGGGCTTTTTAAGAAAAAAAAAAAAAGGTAGTAGAAACTGAAATCCTGAATCGTGCCTCAGAAATAGCTCAACTGCTTTCAGTCATTCCAGCTTTCAACTGCTTCAGAGAAGTCAGAAGGCCAAGGAATTGTACAGAAGGCAGAGTTAAAAAGCTATTCACAAAGTTTCTTCCAAATCATTTTAGATGAGAGCCATCTTACCCTTTGAAATTTGACACTCTTTGGTGTTTCTTCGTGTCGTTGTTTGGTTTGTTGTGTTGTGTTGTATTTATTTTTTTTTTAAGCCACTTTGTGTTCTGGATATTCCTGTTATTCACTAACTGTGCAGTTTTATAACCCTGCTGGATTTCTGTCCAGAGATGGTTGTTTAGATTCTCGTTAACTTCTTGGTGAATTCCCAGAAAAATTGTTGATGCTCTTTTTCTAATTAAAGAATAAATCACATGAGAGAAAAGTATCTCCCATTCAGATGGTTGGCCCCATCATATTACACAATTCATAACTTTAAAGATTATTTTATTAGATGATTTTTATACCCTTTTGGAAGGCCATTCTTGGACCACCTTTCTCTTATGTTGGGTATGTTTTAATATCCAGCCTAAATTTACCAATGACTGCTTTACATGCACACATTTCTTGTGCTGACGTTACACTTCAAAGTTTTTGTTGCTTCTCTCAGCCTTCACTTTGCTGTAAGCCAAACCCTTAGTATCCTTGTACGAGATAGGAAACTGAAAGATAATCAAGGTACCAGATTTCTGTGTTTTCCCGTAATCCCTGGTGTGTGAGGGACCAGATGCTGCCGGGCTGGAACCAGAGCAGGTATTTGCCTTCCCCTGTGGATAGAGCTGGGTCTCTTTCTTCCATCGCAGCCCAGCACTGACAGCAGAATTCCTTAGTGATTCCCTGAATAAATGACCTTGTGCCCTGTGTTACTTCATTACATTTCTGGTTTGCTCCTTCTCAGCATGCAGTTTTCCTTTTGGTGATTCCATATTTTGCCTTGCAGCACCGTGTCCAAATTTTGTGTCAGGAGCAGGTTTCACTAATACCTTTTATGACAAGATCATTAATGCTAGTGTTAAATGAAATGTCTTTTTATCATTCAGTATTTTCCACTCTTTTGGTTCATTTATGTTTTGTGTTCTCCTGTTATTGTGTCAAAAGGAAAAATTCCCATTTTGGTTCCACTGAACCATTTAACTGGACCTTTCTTTGTGTTCCATCTTGTTAACTCCTCAGAGATAAACATTTTGTACTTGCCACAGTGCATCAAAGCTCCTGTACAATAGCTTTGATAACTGTCAGTTCCCTAAGTCTTCTGGTTTTACGGGTCTCTGAAAAACACTTGAAGATACTTCAAGGGCTTGTCTTTGCTGCTGAAGTTTGTATACCGCACCTGAGATCAAAATCAAACATGGAGGAAGCCCGTGTTAGTGTCATACAGCTTTCCATTGCCACAGGTAAAATAAGATTTTGGTAAAGTAACAATTTGCTTCAGCGTCAATCCGCTGCTGTGAATTATAAATTGTATTTTAACTGGTTGTGCAGTGGTCAGGAAGGAGTTACACACACAAAATACAAATTTATATATGTATGTATATATAAAGCTTTATGTATTTACCCATAAAACAGATGCATATATAAAAAATGTGTGTGTATCCATATAAAATGATACGGTAAACCACAGTTAAGCCTTCAAAGGGCTGAATGTAATTTTAGGACTGTATAAATATAACTACTCCTACATTTTGACACCCCTGAGGTGAACTTTTTTAGAAGAATCTGTACCTTGAAGTTTCAAAATACAACCCACGCTACATTTGTTACTACATTTGCTACCACCAGGTCCTCAAGGAGCAGCAACAGCTAATGCTGTGACTGTTGCATTGCAGGCTGGGGATATAATGCGCTTGAGGTAAGTAAAAATAGAAAGCTCTGCTGACAGAAGGAATGAGTAATGAGATATGAAAAGAATTGTGATTTTTGTTTTGATATTTTGCTTTTGAGATGGAAGGAGTGGAGGCTGCTTGGGACAGCAGTGAAGGAGGTCACAGGAGGTGTCTGCTAGTGGTGGAACAACTGTTCCAGAAGGACCTTCTCAAAGAAATACCAGCACAGGTTTTTTTGTGTTGCTTTACATTTTTCTTCTTCTGCCCTCACACCCTGGAAAACAGCTGAGCTCAGCTTTATCTTGTGCTCAGCTTGTCTTTTGAGGGCTTTCTAGTAACCATGGGAGTTTGAAACAGCCTTGGCTTGACATCCTGGTCTTCTGGCAGTCGGCGGGTTCTGCTGTGCTCACTGCTGCTGTGGAAGGGTAAATCGGGGATGCACGTTGGATCATTTAGATGCAAACAGGCAAGGGGGGTAAACTGGGAATTTTTGTCTTGAGTAATAAAATGAAGTGGCTCTCTCTATTACATTTCAGTATTTAATGGAAGATACCAGTGAGATGAAGGTGGTGATTTTTGGTTTTGTTTTTCTGTCTGAACAGCTGATGAGCATTTTTGGCTTAGCAGATACATCAGTTTGGAGAGTGAAGCTGTGGCTCATCCCCCTAGCCAGTTAAGAGCTGGCAAACAGAAATGATGACATTTTTCTGGAGTTTCTTGTTCTGTTTTGTCTGTGCTTCCAAGTTTTACATCCATTCTTGAAGTACAGCAGCAATGTTGTGTTTATTCCTACAAGATACGAGGGGGAAAAGTAGAGAGTAGTGTTGGAATGCTGTAACAGAAAGCCTAGCTGTGCTTGAAAAGGTTCCCAGGGAAAACAAAAGCACAGTGGCATCTCTAACTTCATAAGAAATCAGCACCTTCTTGTTCAGAATTACTGCTGTTACCTGACAGCTTTAAAAAATGCTTTTTGCTGATCTTGGTGTAAATGAGATTCGAAATGCATCCCTCCAACCCCAAATACCACCCTCTTGTTTAGGCTTTATGGAAAGATGTGCATTACCTGGTGGTGATTGCTTTGATCTTGCAATGCCTTTGCAGGCCAGCGCGGCTCCACCGCTTGCCGGGCTTCCCTCTGGCATCCAGCCCTGCCCGGGGGGTGTGGAGCCCGGCACCAGTGGGCTCCTCAGCCCTAACTTTGAACTTCTTGTTTTCTTTTTTTTTTCTTTAATGCGTGTAACCTTATTTCTAACTTACTTGCTCTTTGGGAAGGGGAGATTTGTTAAAATTGAGATTGTTAGCTGGTGTCAGTTCATATAGCTGCAGCAGAGTGAATGATCTTAATTCATAACAAACTGTCAATATCACAGACGGTGGTTTTCTTCATGTTAAAATATATGGACTGTATAGTTGCAAATAAAATATCCTGATGCTTTCTTTTACTGTTTGGTCGAACAAAATCTGCATTGTGATAACTTAATGTAGAATAAAAATATATGATATAAAAAGCAGGTGTGTTTTACTGAGAAAGTATCTGTTGTCTTTGCAGGGATTAGAGTGACTTAGATTCATCTTGCTCTACATGATCTGGCTGTAGAACTACTGAAATGCTAAATTTTAGGGAAACACATTTTCAGTGACTTAGGTCCTCTATGACAAATCCTGATACATGAATTAGGGACACCATAGGAATTTTTTTTTTAAGTGACTAACAGTGATAATATCCTCCAGAACAGGGTAGGAAATAATAATATCCATCCCCACATAGTGTGTGGGAGCCCCAACTAAACAGGCAGGTGACACAGTACCGGGAAAAGGTGACCAAGAATAAGAAAAGCCCTCATGAAAGCCTTCTCAAAAAATGGAGAAGAGGTAAAACATCCAAATAGGAGGAAGTTAGAAGTGCAAAGGCAGCCAAAAAGTGTAGAGAACAGAGAATTGCAAGTGAGAATGATTGCAAGAAATAAGAATTTGAGTAGTGTGAATTTATTGGAAGGAGAAAAGGTGGAGTCACCAGGCTGTTTGGGCAGAACAGAACTTCTCAGGTCTCTGAGCATTTCCAGCATCTGGATTATGGTGCATCCCAGACAGGTCCACACGTGGTAAGCCCATGGCGAGTGCAACAGGGCTGGAGTGCAGGCAGGACATCCGTCCCCTTGGCCGTAGGGTTGTGGTTGTTGTTCTGGCTCCTGAAAGGGTTTTATCCCAAACCAGGGATGACAGGCAGCGAGTTCTTCAGTGAGCATAGCCAGGTGATGGGAGAGCGTAACCTACGGCATGTGAGCGCTCCCAGACAAAACTGGAAAGGTGGTAGGTCTCTTGGGTAACAGAAGACTTAAAAAAAGAAAAAAAAAATCCCTGGAATGACAAAACCTTTTTTTTTTTTTTTTTAAAAAAAAAGGTAGTTATTAGATAAAAAATAATGGATATAAATAATTCAACTTTTTTTTTTGCTATTACACCCATAATAAAAGAAGATATTCAACTCGTAGACAACATTTTGCTTTCTCCAACAAGGCAGTTTGATGTGACAGATCAGATTAGTTGTTCCCAGCACAGACAATGAATGTGTTGCCTGTGTATGTGCCTCCAGAAATTGGCAGCACAAATTCCCAGTGGCCTGGCTGTGCACTTCACTTCTTTAAATTGTGTTTCACTAATGTTGTTCTACATGTGATGCTCCAAGTGGCTGCTCTGAGCACAGACAAAGTGAGAAGCAGTTTACTGTGGGGAGCATGTTTGCATTATATATGCAAATATGTACATATGTATACAAAAATCTGTTTATATACAAATACACTTAGCCTTACAGCCTGTGGGTGTTTGGTTTGGTGGTGGTGTTTTTGTTGTTCATGTGGTGTTTTTTTTGTGGCTTGTTTTCTGTCTGTTTGTTTGTTTGTTTTAAATCACCCTCTTTCAGCATCTGCACCCTTTGCTATAGTGGGCCTATACTGTATAGGACCTATGCCCCTTTGTGTGTTTTTAAAACAATGCAAGTTATTCCTCTTACCCATTCCCTAGCAGGGCTATTTCCTGGTATTCAAAGCAAGACTTTAAAGGTGGGATTCTGTTGTTTGTTAGAATATCACCCAGAGAGTATGGGAATGTAAGTTCTTCAGTAAGTGTCCCTTGAGCCTGCTGTGTGCAGCTATTCCTTGCGAGCATTGTATGAAGTGGTCACACTTGAATGACTTAGGTAGGTAATTGCAGTCATTTTTCTTTTTTTAAATCACCTTTTTCTTGGGCATGTATAGGTAGGTCTGCTGGCAATCTATTGTGTGAGATTATAGCAGCCAGTGTGAACATACTTATAATTGTGTTTGAACACACACACATATTTGTAGCAAATGTTGCTTGTAGAGAACAAAGGAAGGTCAAGGAATCAGCTGGTCATTTAATACCCTCATAAACAGTAGCATGTATGAACAAATAAACCCAGAAAGGCTTTAATGTCTGTTAAAAGTATGGAGGTTGGGCTATGAGTTGTTTGTTCTCAAACAAAAGATAATAAAATCAGTTCAAGCAAACATGATCCTATGTGCCTGCTGTGTGGATGTAACTCTTGGTTTGACTCATTTAAAAAACAAACAAACAACAAAAAAGCACCAGAATTTAGGTGGGTTTTTTTTCAGTAGTGTCAAAAGATTAATGCAAGCAAAATGAAACTCTTATGTAGCAGTTATAAAAAATAAGAAATAGAAAAGAGCTATAGAAAAGAAGCTCTGTAAAGAAAATGGCTTACAGCCTCAGCTGGAAGTCATGGCAGGCCTCTCTGTATGGGATTTATGCCCTCGTTAGGTGAGATGATGAGTAGCTGGTTGCTCTGTCACCACAGCTCCTAGAAAATACTTGGTGTGAGGTGAAGGGGATGGTGCTTTCATGTGCTCTGCTGGGTGGCAGGTGCCCAGTGACAGCCATCAGGTTTTGTTTCCATGGTTTTCTCTAATTGCTTGAAGTGTGGGGCTGGTCAGCTGAGACAATTCAGGAAAGAGCATAAAAAAAAAAAGGGACAAAAAAAATCTTCAGGCAGAGCCAAATCAAAACATTTATTGAAAAGAAACCATAAGGCTATATGCTATATGTACATTTGTGTATATGTAGTTTTTAATTTAACAATATAAAGATGTAAAAATCACTATAAAATATTTTAAAAAGCAATTTTGTGGTAGATTAATAATCAAAATACCCAGAAAGCTGTTAAAAAACTTATTTGTTACAAAATAAATGTGAGTGAGCAAGTTAAAAACACACACTAAGACGACCTGATCTGTCATATTAGGTACATTCAGATTTAACACAGATTTGTTTGCAGTTGTGGACGTAGAAGTTGAGTTCATTTAAAATCAAAACAAAACCCAAGCCTGTACCTTCATTGTACTTGGATCTTGTGAAAGGAATATTTGATACCTCCTTCTATTTCATTTACTATTCTCATAGACGTATGTGGAAAACAAGTGTTAATTTTCGGATGCTTGAACCATGGCATTTGGATACCAACAAGGCCACTCACATTCCTGTGGGAGTTCCATGAGCTTGCAGAAGCTCAGGATTCTCTCCGAGATTCACCTGGGTGAGTGGGTGTGTTTAAAGGCAGTTCACTGCCAGTTGTCTTCTACACTGAGATGTCTGGGGCTTTAGAATGTGAGATTGAAAATGGTCCTACCTTTGGGTCCCCACCTGGTCTCTCCTCAGAGCCTTGTTTTCCCCATGGTGGACACACTCCTTTAGGAAAAACATACTCTAGTTTAATTGAGTTGTTTGAGAGCATAATTGTGGGGTCTGTGATTTTTAATTTATATCTGATAGGCTTTTTATTATGGTATGGTGCACAAGGCTGTGCTGCTATGTAGGGAAGGTATAGCATGTCTCAAGTGTAGCCATGTGAGATAAATTAGTGAGTTTTATTGCTTTAGAATCATAGAATGTCCGGAGTTGGAAGGGACCCACGAGGATCATCAAGTCCAGCTCCTGTCCCTGCATATGACAACCCCACAGTTCACACCATGTCTCTGAGGGTGTTGTCCAGTCTCTTCTTGAACACTGTCGGGCCTGGGGCTGTGACACCTCCCTGGGGAGCCTGTTCAGTGCTCCAGCACCCTCTGGGTGAAGAACCTTTTCCTAATGTCCAACCTAAACCTCCCCTGGCACATCTGCCTGCCATTCCCTCAGGTTCTTTCATTGGTCTCTAAAGAGGAGAGTTCAATGCCTGCCCCTCCTCTTCCTCTTGTGAGAAAGCTGTAGACAGTGATGAAGTCTCCTCTAAGTCTCCCCTTCCCCAGGCTGAACAAATCCAGTGACTTTAGCCGCTCCTTTATATCCTCTGGCACCCAGAACTGCACACAGTGCTCCAGGTAAGGCCGCACCAGTGCGGAGCAGGAACAGTGTACACCTTCTAGAAAGAACGAGAATGCATTTATAGAAAATGAGTAATCTTGCAGCTCCACACCTATTGATCAAGTTCTTTCACAAGCTAGAGAAAATAATTGTAAATACTGTCATCTGGTTACAATTTTTGTTTCCCCTCAGTATTTTTTTCATTTTTTTTTTAAATCCTTGCACAGCTGAAGACTATTCTGTTGTGTTCTGCTATGAATAATGAACTTGCTGCATAGATATTTGAGGGGAGTAAAAATGTTAGTGAATTTGGGATGAGGGCAGATGTAATTTTTTTCTAGTAATAAATATGTTTGGGGAATTTTTATTCCTGTACATCAGGAAAGGGGAAACAGCCATCTGCAGTTTTTTTTCCTTGTACAGCATTATAATTGTGTTGGGTTGGTAGGCCACCACAGAAGTTTGGAAAGGTCTTTTTGGTCCATTGCAAGGAATTGTCCCATATTGCCCTATGAAAGGTTTCTTTGCCCTGGAGTTTTCTGGTTGGATGTTAATTGTATTGTTTACTACTCACTTTTCATCTTAACAGCCAAAATTATCCTTTTTGTTGCAACAGAGTACCTTTTCATTGATTCACTCAACTTGAGGAGAGTTGAACAGGACAGGCTTTGTCTGCACTGATTTGGGAAATAATGGAGATTGTTACATGTTTTTCTTTTTTTGCATGGTCAGATACCAGCCTCCTAGGTGTCTGCATTTCAGAAGAAATTGCCAGAGGCTGTAGCAGTGTTATGTGATTGCATTTGAAGTAATTTGAAACACAAGCTGCCATGGTTCCCATCCTTTCCATTTGCCCTCACTAGCTACCAATACTATTGCAAGCACTGTGAGCTGGTTCAGGCGCCCAGTCTGGCTGAAAATACATCTTTATGTGGAGTTTTCAGCTTTGTTGGCTCCCAAACCAGCTCACTGGAGAATTGCATGGATGCCAATATATATAAAAGGCTTATCTAACTGAAGAGTGAGCTGTTGTTCTGCTCAGTTGGGGGAACTGATAAATCTGAAGATGAGTGGAAATCTCACAGTTTCAGTGCAGTGCTGTTTCATCTTCATCCTGATATTTCTCTCAATTTCCTGGATAGAACAAGCTTGTGCTTGTAGCAGTAGCTTGAGATAGTAAAAATCCCTGATGAATTAGAAAAAACATCCAGAATTTGTTGCTTTTTTTGGTCCTTCCAGCAAAGCAGAGGATGAAATAAAAGGAAATGTATCTTTATAAATTGTGTGGTTGACATGCAATGCGTATTGGAAAACATCTGGGAATATGAAGTCTATTCAAATAGACTAAGAAAAAAGTAAAGCAGAAAATCAGTTGAAAGCTGTATTTTAATACAAAATCTTGTACCAAAGATGAACAGTGGGGCTTGGTTTTAGACTAAAAGGTTTCATGCTAGTTATTTGACAGGTTCAGTAGCATTTCAGTTGGGATTTTGGTTTTGTGATTTGTTATTCCAAACTGACCGTAAGATGTGCTATGCGTTTCTTGTTTGCTTGGGTTTTTGATACTTCAAGAAAACTGATACAATAGTAAATAGCCTGTATTCCTGTAAAGACACTTCGGTTTTTAGGGGCAGATTCAAAGTGATCAGTGTTACATAGCATGCATAAGTTTTGCTTCTATAGTGAGCTGTTCATGAAGTTGTTGCTTAACGATTGCTTCACAAAATTTAAGATGTTGTTATTAACTCTCACCTAGTGGCTAAATAGGTGTATTTAAAGCAGAAAGCAAATTCTTTCCTACTATGTTTGGTTTTCTGCCTGTATTGTGGACCAAAAATAAAAGCTACGGTATGACCTGAGACTGCTTTGTGCCTTAAAATTTATGTGAGCTTATTAATGGAGGCCAACCACTAATAATAAATTTGTGCTGCATGTATAGCACAACAGTTCATCTCCTCTGACAACATGACTATGAATAATTTATAGATGTAGTTATCCTGAAATTTGTAGGGGTCATTAGCATTTTAATGAAAAAGATATAGCTGATGTACTAAATCTTCACTTTCTTTTTTTCTTCTCCCTCAGTTAAGCATTTCGATCTGCACTTTGGAAGCAGCTGACAGCGTGTGGTAATGTGCTGACTGGCACTATGGGCAGGCGGTACCCGGGGGCTCACTATCGGCCAAGCAGCTCATGTATGTATGCAATTGCTCTAATTTATTTGTCACTTTATTACTTTTGAAGGCTGCTAAGTTTATAAATTTTGAAATAGTATTTATAAAGGATGATGACATATTCTAATCGATGCTAGCTCTCCTGTGCTTATACCCAAATGGTAAGTTTATTGATTTATGTTTAAACTGCAGAGGTGTTTTCTAGAGCATTAAAAAGCGGTTTGTGATGTGACTTCATCAAGTCTACTGCAGTGTGCTGTGTTTTGTGTTCAGGGTCTCCAACTTCATTTATTATAGGGTTCACAAGCTTAGCTGCTATTCCTCTACAATGCCATCCCAAGTTTTTAGTACCAAGTACCTTCAAATTAACAAAGTACTTGAGCTTATCCTAAAATGTCACTGTACACTATGGCTTTAATTGCTTACAACTGTGGCAAACATCTCCAGTTCAGATTATTTATCTGCTTGAGTTCAGCACTATTCACATTGTTTTTTCCTCTGAATTGTCTCCTATATATTACCTTATCTCTTACTAAAAGTTGTCTTCTGTAAAAGTGCAAAGGCAGCTCCTAAAATCTATGCGTGTTCCATTGAGTAAGCAGACATCTCTCGTGCTAGTGCGGATGGCAGCCACCACACCATGGTGGTTCCACAGTGTGTAAAATGAGCTTCCCTGGAGAGCTGTGTGGGGCAGCATCCTGACTCCAGAAGGCTCCTGCTGGTCCTTGTGCACTTTCTCTTGGTCATTCAGGCTGCTGAGGAGAAGCTATGGTAGGTTAACTTGGGTATTCACTCTTATTTCTGCGATAGCAGAAAAACATGATCCCATGTGACTTTTTGTATCATCAAAGGTGGCTTAAGAAGCTCTTGCTTCTGTACTGTTCTTTCTGTTCCTTTAAAGACTTCTCTAAAAGCCTTGATCTCTCGAGGCATCCAGCTCCACACGTACTTGCATTGGCTGATGCAAGCAGTAAACTGCAGCAAGAGCTCACAGCTATGGCAGGTCAGTGACTTCCTAGGGTGGCTTTGCCATCAGACAGGAGGAACTGCATGATGAGTTCCTGTATCCAGAACTTGACTGTGTGGGATTTTTTTCCTAACCCCAGAGCTAATTTCTGCCAACTAGTCATAGGTGTCATGAAGACGTGTGTTAAAATGGTGCATTTGAGCCAATTTAGATACTACTTTTTTTAGATTTAGATACGCTTTTTTTTTTTTCTGAAGAGTTTGCCTTGAGTATTACTTTTGGAATATCGTCTATACTAGAATGGGGGAAATAAATGACTGTTACAGTTTTAACAGGTCTCTGGTGGTCAAGTGCTGGAGTACAGAATTGGACTGTTGCGTCTGAATCACTTGACACTAAATGTGGACACTAACCAGCCTTTAAACCTGGCCTCTCAGCGTACTACAGGGCATGATATCCATGCCTCGTACATAGGCTTGAAGCTCAGAGATTTAAAATGATCTAGTGTAGATGTAGGTAATCAAGTATTTCCTATTCCTACTTAAAGAGGACAAGTAATGGGCATTAAATTCTTACCAGAAGAGCCTAGGATGTTTTTCCTGTTGTATAGTTGAGCAATTGCAGGCAATGAAGAACTGCAATTGTTTGCTTGGGGAAATACTGGGGTTCCCATCATCTGCCAGGGCAGAAACTCATGTCAGAATCAGTTGATGCCAGAGCTCCCTCTGAGGACAGTGATATCAGAATATCTACTTCATAATTGTTATGCTTTTGTTCAGCCAAATTTCCCCTTTCCTTAACCTGGCAGGATTTCTAAGCCAGGAAACTTGCTTTAGTTTTCGGTTTTGTTAGTATATGATTTGTGCAACTTCCTGGTGCCTGACATCGTAAGTACTTTGGGCATCCAACAATAATGGCATTGAAATTGCCTGGTCTTTGGGAAATGCGAATCACAATGAAATCTCTGATAGCAGATTAGATCTCAGTGAAAGTGCTGGTGAAATACATCACTTGCTTTTGTTTTTTTTGCATAAATAATAAGTAATTGCACCATCTCAGCTATTGTATTTCACATTCACTGTTGTTGCAATCTTAATATTGTACCATTAAAGACTTGGTGCAGCCTTAAGCCTTAGTCCCTGACTTTTATCTGCTGTCTGTACATATATATGTGTATACCTAAAGAAAGCCTGTGAGGGGAAGAATTAGGTCTGTGTGGAGTATGGCAGTTGGATCGCTTCTTCGGTGGTGAGATAATATTTCGTCCGTTTATTACTTTGACTGTTTTGTTGAATGATTTAATAAATTTAATGAATATAGTACTGTGTAGTCTTAGGAGAATAACAAAATTTAAATAGAAAACAGCTTATTTGGAGCCCAGTGCTAGGAAATATATTTGAAATACAGGTGTGGAAATATAAGAAACAGCAAGGTGTTTAAAATATAAATTTGAAAGCTGGGAATTTAACAGATGTGTGCTAGTTTAGACTTTTTAAAAGTGTAATTAAAGAGAACTGGTTTCTCTTGATTACTGACATTAAGCAAAGCAGTCTTGGGTGCAGCCTTGGCTCTGTCTAGCACTGCTTGTCCTGACTTAACACTCCCTCATGTGCTGTTTTGTTGGTTTTCAGTTTTTGTGTACTTTTCTTCTGAAAAATACAGACAAAGGATGTACAGTCTCCAGCTACTGAGAAGCTAGGTTTTGTAAACAGACTTTTTTCATTAATTTCTCCTGAGCTTTGTTTATGTTTTTCTAATATTTGCTCATATAACCGACTTTTCTGCATTGGCTGCAGCAGCTTTCCTTAAGACACGGTCCTGTTTGTGTTGTTAGATAGCCTCAAGTTTTCTTTCATTTTGTGGCTAAAATATTTTTGTTCCATTTACAGAGTAAAAGGGTTTTGTATGTCTGAAAAAAAATAACAGGTTGTCTATGCATATCCTGTCCCCAGCATAATAATTTGTTTCAGTTGTAGTGTTTTGCATGATACTGAAATCTAAGCAAAGTGTTCTGGAGAAAATTAAGTTGATTCCAGTACCGTTCTGCTGGCATTAAATGCTCAGGAAGGGTTTAAAAAATAGTAAAAATAAAATGGACACTTCTGTGAGAGGGCTTTAAAAACAAACAAAAAAGCCCTGATTTTCAGAAGTGAGGAAATGCAGGAATTTGGGCAGTATTTTTTGGTACTTGCTGTCCCCCTTGTGCCTGGAGCTCCATGCCCAGCCCTTGCTGCCCACAGAAGATGGTGTCACATCTCCCACCTTGTGATCATCCTCCTGATCTGTGGCAGGACTTTTATTTATTTTTAAACTCTTAGACATCTCTTATTTAAAAACAACTCAGACTAGGGTTCATATGGAACGATTTATTTATATAATTCTACTGACATAATTATTAGAGCTGACTGGAGTTCTATTTTGGAGATTTCTGGTCGAGGGTGGTTGATTTCCATCCCCTCGCCCCCAAGCAAACCTTTTTGGGAAAATATCATTTTAATAAAACGTTCATAGATCAAGGATGAGGATGGAAGGAAATATCCCTCATGGGAAGACACTCCTCTGGACTACGGAAGTGAGAGGTTTGAGCCTCAGTTCATCCTGATCATCTCCCATGCTAGAGCTGCCCTTGTAAATAATTCAGTATATTGAGGGCAGAGAGAGCAGGGTTGATTTTATAAACTTGGGGTTTGATTTCCCTCCAGGAACAGTCGAATTCCTGCTCTGCCTGTGTCTCTCCAGCTTCCCAAGGAGCGCCTGGCTGCGACCTCCTTTGCACTGGGGCAGTCCCCCTCTGCTGCTCTTGCAAGGAGGCTGTTGCTTAGTGAAACTGCTGGAAGGTCGTCTTCATTGCAGTGGAATAAGGAAACAAATCTAAGAATGGTGACATTAGTACAACAAATCCCTGAAAAAATCCCAAACTTCAGTCTTGCAGCCAGTGCCAGTAATTACATTGCTATTGTTAGCCAAAGATGAGCTGGTGTGAGAATGGAGTGACTCTGGGCTTGGCTTGGAGCCTCTTGCAGAGTAACAGAAAACTCAGCTGAAGAGGCACTCTGACCCCCAAGGAGGAGTGTGTACACTGTGCAACTCTCAGTAGAAACATCCCAGTAAAATTCTACATCTGCAGAATCTTGCCCTGTATCTCCTGACCTTTTCTTCTAGAGAAAGATATATTGATATCTGAGCAAGACTCAAACTTTAGCACTGCTCAGGTCATGCTTAGTGCAGATGGTTTTCTGTGAAGTTGCTGAAAAGCTCCATGTAATCATTGCTTAGCTGAGGAAAAGGCAGGAACAAAGACTATTAATGGAGTAAAATTTACAAAAGAACCCAGTGACACATATGTTGCTCTCTCTGTTAAAGCCTCTCTTGTTTAGGTTTCTGCCTTTCCTAGGAATCTGTGTGGAGACTTGCACAACAACTGCATTGAGGACTCTGGGGTGATCCTGGTGAAACCCCAAAACAGGAGCTGACTCAGAGCCTGCAGATAAAAAGCTTTCTTTAAGAACTGTATATTACTCTGAATGTGTATCACCACTTCTGGTTTTATTTCTTAGCATAGTCAAATAGTAACTCTATTGCAGAACCCTGGCAGGTACATGTCGTCTTCATGGTGAAATCAGAGGTAGAGTTCTCTAAAGCTGAAGGTTTCCTGGTAACTCTGCTTGGGCTTGTGCGTGTTCATGGAGAGCCACCGTGGTACCAGATTTGCATCACATGTTTGTCCCCTTTCGCAGGACAGGGAACACTTCGGTGTTACAGTGCCTTATGAAGATCTATGAGTTTGTAGATAAGAAAAAAGAGTGGAGGGTTTGGGCTAGCATGTCAAGAACTCAGAGATTCCCTGTTGAAATTCAGACCAGTAATACCAGCTGCTTCTTTTCCACTGTTTAGTGTCTTCTACAGCCAAGTTTGCTGCTTGTTGAAGCAGCAACTTCAGTGTAATATAAATGCCAGTAAGTGCAGCTGCCTTTTTGTTATGTTCTCCTTCCACTTTATTATGGATTGTTCTGTTTAGTTTATGGGGACCATAAAGCAAATAGGATACTTTGAGTTTATTTATGAACATGTGGTTTTGTTTTATAAATGAGCACTATGGGTAGAAGTTTCTCAGTGTAGTACAACAGCATTCTCAAGGAGTTTTAGTTGCTACAGCAGGCCAAGATGGAAGTTAATCCTCTATTCTAGTACCATAAATACATTAGGGGAGTTACTGTAGGGTATGGCCATTTTAGTCATCTCAGCATTCTGTCAGCTTAAGCAGTACTGCTACACTTAGTTTATAAAGTGTTTGTTTTGAATTATTTCTGATTTGTCCCATTCAAGTTGGGTTGGAGACAACACGTACCTTTGCAGGCAACTTTCAGCCTTGCTGAGATGCGCAAAATATTAATTGCCTATCCTTGAGAGCCCTGATTGTCTCATTTTGCAAAACCTGGCAATCAGTCTAATGCTCTGTTCTGTGACAAAGAATTGCACTTTTTAATTTTTGCTCATGGGTCTGAACTTACCATTAACAATCTGAAATTATTTGCAAACACATATGAATTAATGAATTTAGAATTTTTTCATTCTTTATATTGACACTTTTGATAGATGTGTATTTTTATTCTTTATTTCTTTTCATATAGAGTTGTAGGGAATCTGCTGAAAGGTTATTTCATATTTTAGTTTTCAGATTTTCATATCTAGAGCCCAGTTTGACACTGAGTATAACCTTATAGCAACAAGACAACAATTTTGGTGTACCGTGCTCTTTTAAATGCTGTGAGGTAGTGAAAATAAGTGCCTCAAAACTTCGTTACTAGTCTGGGTAATTTGAGGGTAAAAATATTTCCAGATAACCTTGATAAGAGCTTAATGTGTAACTAGCTAGAAATTTATTATATGTAATTCAGATGGCAGAAGAAGTTGTAGCAGGTGAAATCATGATGCCAGGCTATCAGAATTTTAATTCTCAAAGTATGTTAGTTTATAAAATGAAGCTGAAATGACTGCGTTTATGTGCATGCAGTTAGTTTTCCTTGGGGAAGCGAGTTGTGCTCAGGAGTCTGCAGTGTTGTTTCTGGGCTTTGCAGGAGCAGTCGAGTGTTTGCAAGCTGCAAATAAGCAGGGCCACAGACAAGATGCTGTGCTGGAACAGAACTCATCCCTGCATCTGAGAGGGGCTCTGTTAACATTTCTGTTCCTTCTGTTGATAAAGCTGTGACCTGTGCTTAATCTCTTGCCTGCTTTTGCTGCCTGTGTCTCCTGATCAAAGAGCTTGCCATTGGGCTACTGCCATTACCAACAGCTTGCAAGCTGGTCCTGGACCCTGCGGTTTCTTTAGCCCTGTCCAGAAACCGATCATCTTTTGCATGGTTTTGCTTCCTGATTTAGCAGCCATCAAATGGTCTAAGTTAAATTTATGTGAGGCTGAAAAAATTCCTGGTCTAATCAATCCAAGTCATTTTATATGCTAAATCCATGGCCATTGGTTCCTTTGTATTAGGTTGGTGCAAAAGTAATTGCAGTTTTGGATCATGAATTTTAGATCGTTATAACTAGGCTCAAGCTCATCTTTATTAATCCATGTAGGAACCATTAAAATCAACACATTTTTGCCAAGAAGAAATAAGTCTGTTTATTCCTGTAATTTAAAATTTGTGCTTCAGGATTTGGTGAACTCTTGGAAAGCATTTGCTGCATCCTGCTGGTTGTCGAAGCATTTTCCCTGGCAAAAGTTCTCAAGATGCTTGATAGTCGGTTGATGAGAGGTCAGGTGAATATGATAGATGAGGCAAAACTTCGTAGCCCAGTTTGTTCAACTTGTGAAGCGCTGGTTGCACGATGTGTGGTTGGGTGTTGTCATGGAGGAGAATTGGGCCCTTTCTATTGACCAATGCCACCTGCAGGTGTTGCAGTTTTTGGTGCATCTCGTTGGTTTGTTGAGCACACTCCTCAGATGTCACGGTTTTGCCGGGATTCCAAAAGCTGTAGTGCATCAGACCAGCAGCAGACCATCAAACAGTCACCGTGATCTTTTTTTGGTGCAAGTTTGGCTTTGGGAAGATCTTTGAAGGTTCGTCCTCTGTCCAGCCACTGAGATGGTTGTCACTGGTTGTCATATAAAATCCACTTTTTGTTGCATGTCAAATCTGATGAAGAAATGGTTTGTTTGTTGTTCTGTAGAATAAGAGAAGATGGCACTTCAAAACAACCTTTTTTTTTTCTAATTTTCTGTCAGTTCCTGAGGCACCCACTGATGGAGCTTTTTCACCTTTCCAGTTTGCTTCAAGCATAGAATGGCTGAATTCGAGTTCTTCGGCAACTTCTTGTGTAGTTGTCAGAGGCTCAGCTTTGGTTGCTCTCAGTTGGTCGTTGTCATCTGCTGGCTGCCACTACACTCCTCATCTTCAAGGCTCTGGTCTCCTTTGTGAAACTTCTTGAACCATCACTGTACTGTATGTTTGTTTGCAGCTTCTGGGCCAAATGCATTGTTGATGTTGGGAGTTGTGTCCACTGCTTTATGACCTATTTTGAACTTGAATAAGAAAATCACTTGATTATTTTGGTTTTGTCCAATGACATTTCCATAGTGTCAAATAAATATAAAGTAAACAGCAAGTGATAAGCCAGTAGCAAAAAAAAAAAAAAAAAAAAAAAAAAAGGCAATAAGTGCATTGAAATGATGTATAAGATAACCACATTTATTTAAGAATGTGTTCCAATATCAAACAGCAAATTTCAAGAAAGCAATGAGCACAATTCCTTTTGCACCAACCATTCCTTTTGCACTACTCCATTAAGCATGTGGGTAGGCTGCTTGTCCTCCAAAGCATGTTGGTTGCCCTTTTTCCCCCCCAAGACAGCTTATCCTGGCTATCTTTTTCATATGGCACTGTGCTTTGGTTTTGGTAATTCTGATCAGATTTGATTACACATTGTTTACCTTCAGACCTGGTAAGGATTGTTTTTGGATGGCATTTGAAATTGAAGTTGCAGGCTATAGAAGACCACATCCTTCTTGATTTATTAGTCATCTCAGTTGCGGAAATTTGTTATGATTTCTGAGTTTGCATGTCTCTGTAAGAGAGAATGAAGTTTATGCTTGTGCTCTGTAACAGCTTGTGCATTTAAAGTAGAGTTGTTTGTAATTAACAAATAAGTCTGAGGTGTGACCTTTATTGTAGAGTTTGAGTAATTTATACGTTGGTTAATAAAAAAAGTTAAGGCTCTGGAGTTTAATTTACACAAAGGGATTAGAAAAAATGACTGAGATTTACTTAGCAAATGTTACTGTGAATGTATAGATCTGATGACAGAAGGTCTTATTATCTGTGCTTCCAAGTAGCCAATAGCTAAAACATGCTCCATCTTCTTGCCATGACAACACTGGTTTTGCCTGCCAGATTGTTCCATTCTACATGGGGGGGAAAATCTAATTAAAGGCAGATTGAATTGAATTTGGAAAAGGCTTAGTTTGCTGTCTTGTGTTGTCCCTTACTAAATACAGAATTAGTTGTGATTGCATGTCATGGTTATGCCTTACATAAACGAAAGAATTGCTCTTTATTTCTCCAAGTGATCATTTGATTTAAGAATACTCTAGCAGCATAAGGTGACCCAGGTCATCTGCAACATAAGAGTTTCAGTCAGATAGTCAAATATAAACTGATCATTTAAATGTATATATCTTGATAAAATTAGAAGTAATGGAACAATGGATGAAGCCTGTTTCTTTTTGTAATTGTTATTTTTATTGTTTTTCTTTTGTAGCTGTTGCAGTCTGATTCTGGGAGGCATCTTGTCTCTGAGTTTTTGCTGGATGAGGAATTTGGCTGTGTGGGAAGGGGGAGGAAAAAATGGGAGATGGGAGGACATACTCCACTTGAGTGCCAGAACTCGTTGCAGGATCTGAAGGGCGTTGCTAGAGCAGAGCCAGCACTGCCGCTAGGCTGTTGCAGTCAGTTCACAGCAGGATTAGCTCTAAAAGGAAAATGGCACTGTCATGGCAGCAGGGGCTGGCAGGGCGTCACCTGGGCACGGAGGGGCCAGGACAGAAAGCTGGTTACCAGATGGTGATTTCAGTAGGACTAGGTGAAGCAGAAATAGCTGGAAATGGAAGAAGCTGCATTTAGCAAGCAGGTCCACATGATGATTTTGTTCTGATGTGAGGACAGAGCCAGGGAGGTGTGGAGTGGGCAGCAGTTGTTGTCTGGGCACGGGGGTTGGAATAGGTGGTCTTGAAAAGGTCCTTCCCATCCTCAGCAACTCTGAGGTTTGTGCAGAGGAGTCTGCAGACGGGTTTGAGTGTGGATGTACAAGCTGCTTCCAGACTTGCTCCTTTCCTGATCTTGCCTTCCCAAAACCGCTCTACCGACCACCAGAATTTGCTTTCCTGGGTTTGCTGAGTTTTTTTCTCTCCAGCTTCTAAGTTCAGTCCAATGGAGATGTTGTTGCTGGAGGGAGTGGTGAGAGGAAAGCCCCTGGCTGCAGGAATATTGTCTGTTGCTCTGTTCTACCGCAGCACTTCGTTCAAGTGTTTTCCTTCCTTTTTCCTTCTGGAAGTGTGAATATGCAGGCAAGAAGGAGCACTGTGACACTTGATGCTAAAAAACCTTCTGGTCTTGTTTCTGCTTTCAGCTACATTAATGTAAATCCAGACTTTATGAAGATGCTTTTGGCTATCATCTGTTTAACTGTTACCGGTTAGCTTGTCTAGGTTGAAGAATGAATGCAGGTGTGAGAAGACAGTGGGTTAGCATACTTAATTAAGAATTAATGTTTTAACACTGGGATTCACCATTTGCAGTGGAGAGAGTTAGCTGGTGTTGAGTTGCAATCCTTTTGTAACGGGGGCGTTCTCTCTCCAGCTGCTTAGTCCTTAGCTAGAACCAAAGCTCACAGGACCTGAGGCTGTAGCCCCATGGCATGAGTTTGTTGTTAAACGTTTTGTACTCAATAGATATCCTTGCAGAAAGGAAATCTGCTTTATGAAAAGGTTTGTATTATTTCTTTCCTATGTTTCCTAGACACAATGGCAGAAATAGTTGCAAGGGCATAGAAATACCCTGTCTCCCACTGTATGTGTTATTCGCATCCAAACCAGAGACTTCAAGGTAAAATGGTTTACTTATGAGAAGATGGCCAGGGAAGGGTCCCATACTTGCTGCCCTTTTATGATTCCCTCCTGTGGTATCAACCCTGCAGACTATGCTTCTTAATCTCATGCTGGATCTCATTCTGCAGATTTTCATGTGAATGTGCCTTACTACTGTGTTTATTTTTTATCAATGCTGTTGTAGTTTCCTGAGTAAGCTGTAATTGAGGAAAACCTTATTTTATCTAGTGTCATGAAGTTTTTGCTACAGTATGTTGATTGAAACTGAAGAATATTGTTGAACTTGTTCTTCTAGTAAAGCATGTGTAAAGAAAAATGTCATAGTTATTTCTAATTACTTGCTGCCTTAGACTAGCTGCTTCTGTACTTGAATAACTGTCAAATATGATTGAAAGCTCAAAAGATCCTTACTGTCACGTCCTGGGGTTTGTTTAGAATGCTTAACATCTCTCCAAGAGCTTCTGAAATGTGGTATTTTTATTTTGTATTTTCCTTTGGTTTTAATTCTTCAATGATCCCTCTTTTCAGATTTCAAATTATAATCTATTTCCTGATGCATTGCTGACGCCCCGTGAGCCATGTCAGAAGTACTTCCAGGTCAGATGCCCTTTAAAAGATTCTACTATGCAAATATATGAAACTCTTCTCTTCTCTTCCTCCTTCTTCTTCCCAGGCCCATATTTTGCTTTCATTTTGCACTTACACATGAAAAAGAACAAGCACTTTCTTTTCTTTTTTAACAGTGCCTTTTAAAATAAACTATTCAGCTTTTTAAAAGCTATTCCTATAGACAATACAATGCAAAAAAGGTCTTATTAGAGGTAAAGGTAAATTGGTCATGCACTGTTTTCTGTGTGCAATGGCATTATCTCTCTAGGGCTGTAAGGTTTATGGCAAGATTGAAAAACATCAATAAAACCTATTCAAGTAAAAGTGTTATTTGTAATATTACGGTGCTTAGAAAATGAGGGCTACTTTGTTAAACATTATAGTGGTGAAAGTACATTAATCTATATCTGTAGGTATGTGTCTAAACATTAGGAGTATACAGTTGAGACTGATTTGGTTTTAAAAGTAAATAAGCTAAAACCATTAATGAATTGCTATGGCAGGGCAGATCTACATAGCAAAGTGCTATCTTTAAGCAGCAACACTTTAATAGTATGTTATTATTCCCAGAAACAATGTCCTAATTTTTCTTAGTTTTTCACCAGAGCCCAGTATTTTATTATAATACCCTGTTTTTACTCACTTATAACTTAGCACTGTTAACCCGCTTTGGCTGAGACGCACGTATCAACTTGGTGATTCCTGGTCTGCTTGTCTTTGCTTTTCAGCAAAAGACAGAGGAGTTTAAGCAAGGGTGCCCTGTGCCAGTCCTCGCTGGCAGCCCAAGCAGGGGGGCCGGGGTCTGCCTGCAGCGGGGTGCTTGGGTGCGGGACCCCGGGCACAGGAGTGCGGGTTTGTTGGCAAGGGGAGCTGCTGCAGTGTGTGGCAAGGGAAGCAAGGTCAGTGGGAGAGACAAGAGAAGAGAGACGGGAAGTTGCCCTTTGCAATTTTGGTCTTGAAATTGCAGGCGCAGGAAGAAGTTGCATTTCCTTGAAGTTTCTAAATTAGGAAGTTGGGATGTGCTTCCTCTGGGAAAACTGACGTGTTTCAAGCATCACCGTGTCCTGTATAAAGGAGGGCCAGCCTGTCACTTTTCTTCCTTGTGCCATTCTACTTGTGCAATCTAGGGTGTTTTTCAGTGCATTTAAGCATTTCCTTGCATTCAAACATTTTCCAGCATTTTAGTTAGTCCTGCTGTGGTAGCAAGTTCTGCCCGTGAGACACAAGATCTGCCCATTCCCATCTGTATTTCTTGTTCTCTTTTTACCTCTTTTGTTGCTTCCCTTTTCCCCACCTTTATAGCTGTTTCCAAGCATGGATGGAGCCTGGCAGGGTGTGCAGGGTGACGGCCAGGGAGCAAGCGCCCGTCCCTGGAGAGGACAGTCTGCTCCGCGCTGTGCTCACTTGGCGGCATTGATCATTTGATCGTGATGGCTTGGTCAGCAGATCATTTGAAAGGGGGTCAGGAGGGGAGGTGGTGTCTAGTGAAAGGTTCATTTTGACATTTTTCTGCTTAAGATTGTACACCAACCAGTTTAGCACCCAGCTTGCAAACACTGCTTGGGTTGCAAAGACTTTAGGAGGCTTTGGCTCAGTTGTTGATCAATGTGCCAATGTTCTTCATAAAGCCATGAGGGGGAGTTTTATCAAGCAGATTAGTAAAACATCATAACATTTTGTTTCAGTGTTTCTGTGTGCTTATTCTTAGAGTGTTTTTGATAAATGAAATGCTAAGGGCAGGAGACTGGCTAAAGATAATCTGGTAGGCAAATACTTAAGCTGTATCTAGGAAGATTATTTTTTAAGAAATTTGTTCAGTAGTAAAAATAGTGGCAAACGTTGCATGAAGCAGCTCACTTGTAACAGAACAAGTATACATTTCAGTCTTGTTCCAGATTGCAGCAGTTGTATTTATTGATGGAAAAAATATGCTTGTTTTGATTTGCTAAAGCATAAAATAAAATGTAATCTAGTGAAGTCTGTAGATATGGTGCAATTCTGTAAGTTCTAAAGCTCAGGCAGTGGGTTAAAATTATCCCTCCCCTATTAATGTATTTTTTTTATGCAACTTCCAGATTGTCATACTCCTAACTGATTTAAAAATGTGTAAAGCAGCCAGTCCATAAGCACAGACCATTTTGTGTTCTTAGATTGAAACATGTGCTTTGGTAACTCTAAGTAGGATGAGATGTGGCCTTGTTTAGATTAGACTTGGTTGGTTTTAGGCAAGACGCAGAAAGCAACATTTATTGATGTATTTATATGAGAAGTACATTTACGAAGTAACTTTAAATTATGTGATGGTTGTGTTTTAGAAGTCTTTTGTGGCTAAAGTTGAAATTG
Organism: Nesoenas mayeri; assembly: GCF_963082525.1. Classification (NCBI taxonomy): domain Eukaryota; kingdom Metazoa; phylum Chordata; class Aves; order Columbiformes; family Columbidae; genus Nesoenas; species Nesoenas mayeri. Next base: position 52,912,079 of record NC_137540.1, read on the forward strand.
TCTATGGAATGCTTGTAAACTGTTACTTAAGCTGTTGGCTTTTGCACAGCGAGTGTGGGTTGATCTGTCTTAAGAATTTGCAGTTGGTCTACACTGACTGACTGGGGTTGAGGAAATGGCAGACATGAAAATTTATAAAATTTATTTGAAATTCTGTTTTGAACAAGTTTTAGAAATTGTTCTAGGCAGTTGATGCAGGGAACAGAGTATATTGGGTCTACTTGGTTTTAAATGCAGAGAGATGGTTGGAAGTGTGCAGCTTTGGCAGCATATCAAAAAGAGGGAACACTAGAACTGTATGCACATTTAGGTAATGTTGTGAAGTGCTTTTTTGCACTCTGTGTTTATGTATGTGTTCTTTTAAAACCCATACATTTAATCTCTTGTAAATCTGTACAGCAGTCAGTTATGTCATATATCAAATATACAAGCATGCAGTGCAACTCAGCTGCAATGATCTGTCATCAGCTAGCTCAAATTATAGCTTTTCATTCCTGGGTAAGCTCCAGACACGTTTTCATGTGCAATATAAGCAGTCAGTGATATCTGAGAATTACAAACAACAGAAAGGGTGTTTCATGCTATGACAGATGGGAGCGATTTATTAAATGGCCTCTAATTTGGTTGCCAGGTGTCAAACAACAGTGACTACTACAGTATGTAAATTGAGGTGTTCATGGTGTTAGGCAGATTAGTGGGAGCCATAAATAGGCAGTATAGGAACAAATGGTAGGTTTTTTTAAAAATATAGTTTTAATCTTTTTTTCCATGGTCTAAAGATCTGTTCCCTCAACAAACTTAAAATTTTTCAAAATGTGAGCTGTGCCCTTGGCTAATAAAAATCAGAAAGCTGTCTACAAGTAGACAAAACAATGGTTTTGTTTAACTGTGGAATATTATGTGTACTCTGCCTTAGGATGTATGTTTTATCCTTTAATTTGAGCTTTGTGAGCTGTCTTCATCCCTGGAGCAGCTCTTAAAGTTGATTTCAGTAGGATATTTTGTCAAGGTTTGGTTTTCTTTTTCCTCCCCATAGAAATCAAATACAGTATTGTGATATACTCTACCTTTGGTATTCCCTGCCTTCTGACCCTCTTCTTCCCCCTTCCAAAAAACAAACAGAACACAACCCAAACAAACACAAAACAAAACAAAACAGACATGTAAAACTAAATGGACAAAGAGAAGGTGCAAGTGTTGTATTAGGCAACAGCTGACTGGCCAGTCTGGCTTAAAATTAACAGTGCCTGAGTTCTGCTCTAGATGAAAATGGGGCAGCATCTGCCTGCAGTCTGCTTAGACATCTCAAATTTTCTGCTTCCTAGTGATGAGTGCTCAAGGAGCTCTTTCCCTTCTCTTTGTTGGAGGTAGAGGTGAAATACTAAAATTAAATGATGGTAGGGATGACTTCTAGTCTCCCGGGCATTTGCAAAGGGCACCTCCCCTGTCCCCAAGCCTGTCTGCAGCAGGATCAGATATCAAAATCTGCCTTAAAACTGCCTTGTGTAGGGTCAAGCTTTCTGCTTTTTCTCAGCTTTGTGGTCCTGATGATCTCTTTATATTTTTCTGCTTCTGTTTTTCCTAAGCTTTTGTCTGTTCTCTTACCCACTTAGGTTGTGGTAATTTTCCTACTATAAAGCAATAATGTAAAGTGCCACATCCCTTTACCAGAAGCCCTAGCAAAGTAGTGTAGATGATGATTGTGTTTCACAACTGTTTCTTTTGCTTTTCTAGTTGATTCCGGTGTGGACGCGCTGGCAGTGTTTATGGCAAGCGGCAGCACCACGGACGTTGTGAACCGCAACAGCCCTGCCACCCCACCCAACACCCTGAACCTGCGCTCTTCGCATAACGAGCTTCTGAATGCGGAAATCAGGCACACGGAGACCAAGAACAGCACTCCTCCAAAATGCAGGAAAAAATACGCGCTGACTAACATTCAGACAGCCATGGGTCTTTCCGATCCCGCAGCGCAGCCCCTCTTGGGGAACAGCTCTGCCAATATAAAGCTGGTGAAGAATGGAGAAAACCAGCTCAGGAAAGCTGCCGAGCAGGGACAGCAGGATCCCAACAAAAACCTTAGTACGACTGCGGGCATGAATGTAACTTCTGAGAAGTTTGAAGGCAAAGAGCCGATCCCGCAGGATTCCTCTGGCTGTGGAATATTGCCCTCGCAGCCGAGGAGGACCAAGAGCTTCCTGAATTACTACACAGATCTAGAGACATCTGCGAGAGAGCTAGAGCAGAGTTTTGTTGCCATGGAAGATAAATCTGCTCAAAGCAACAGCCAGGCTTCTACCGTTATTGTCAATGGGGAAGTCCTGCCCCGGAAACAAAACAAGATGTCAAGCCCAGAGGATGGCCAAGTTGCCACAGTGTCATCAAGCCCTGAGACTAAGAAGGACCACCCAAAAACTGGGGCGAAAACAGATTGCGCCCTCCATAGGATTCAAAACCTGGCCCCAAGCGATGAAGACTCCAGCTGGACTACGCTGTCCCAGGACAGTGCCTCACCGAGCTCGCCTGATGAAACAGGTAGGCAAGTAAAAGCTGCTCGTGGCTACGGTTTTAGAAATATGTTGCACAACCTCTCTCGGGTGGTGGCTGGAATGAGAGAGGCAACTTAGTGATGCTTTGGGACAGGAAGTGGATTGCATCGAAACACAAGTGCTGGGTTTGCAGGCAGCTCTTTGCTTGGGAACGCTTGGAACCAGTCTGCTTGATCCTCACGACTTTACTGCTGCTTTGGGAAGGGCACCAGAGAATGCTGTAGACAGGGTCCTGAGAATATGCTAACTGCACCTTTTGCTACTTTATGAATAATTGCTCTTCACTAATCAATGGGTACATGTTGTGAGAAGCAGGCGGTTGTCTGGAGATACTAAACTACTGATAGCTACCTACACACAACAAACAAACTTTTTTTTCTGAGCAATGATTTTTAGGTTCAGCAAAGGTTTTTACTTTTCTAATTTAAATCCTAATAGGTGTCCCCCCGGCTGCCCTCAAGTCATTTGATGATATTCTCTTATTTTAAAAAAAGTCCTCCCAAAGCTTGGGTCATTTAATTTCTGTGCAGTGGTTCTGTCAGTAACTGAGAAGCTGAAACCATGGCATGTCATGGCACATTTTGAAAGCCTGGGCTCATTGATTATTTGAACAGTAATTATGACTTGTGTGCTAGCTCTGTTGTGATTTACAACACATCCGTATTTTTTAAAAAACTCTAGAGATCTCATTTACTCTAGTTAATGGACTTTGTCACCTTTTTTTATGTCCAAGCCAATATAAAAGGGTACAACTTTGTCAAAATGAGGGAAGGGAATCTGATTCTCGATGATAACATGGGGCTAAAGAAGTTCATCAGATATTGTTTGTATTTTTATTTCATTATTACACCACAGAGATTTTGTACTGTTTGGAGGCCACCGTGGTCCAAATCTGCAGCTCTGTTACTTGTCAGTTGTGCATGATTATTAAAATAGTCATGTTTATTTTTCACCTACATTTTTTGAATCTGTGTGGTGCAAACAGCAGGAGTCAAGTGGATGCTCCAGAGCCCAAGCCCAAGGGGAGGATGAGGGATGAGGCTCTGACACTTGTGCTGTTTTCTGTTTGTAGTTTTCTTTTGTTTTTTGGATGAAGCTCACCAGAATGTCTGTAGAAGGCAGGCACTTTCCTTAGACTTCCTGTCACCTGAAAAGCATTTTCAGTGGATGTTTATCCCTTCTTGGTAAAGTGCAGTTCTCTGTGTAATAATCTCAAATGAATTAGGAATAAGAATTCTCGGGGTGTGGGGGGGGGGGGGAAATAATTCTGTTTACCTCAAAGCCAAGGAAAATACTGGAATTTGCTTTTGCATCTTATCTTATTTGAACAAAACCCCTTCCTTCTAGAGCAGGGAATGTCACTCATGTAAATAGAGCCTGGTATTCTGAAATAACAGTATGTCTGGGTAGAACAGCCCTCTAATACAATAAAAATCAGAGCAAATCATGAACTGTAGTCAGTTTTGCCTCTGATTGTAGCCAGCATCTTTGACAAAATTAAAATGGATATCCTCTTAAAAGCACCATTTTTCCTTTGCAGTACCTATCTGATAGAGACAAGTGTGTTATTTACTACAGAACATGTTTTCTGTGTTCCTGAGTGTGGAAAAAGATTTATGGGAGTAAAAATACATTCACTTACACTGTGGATAAACACAAGTCCTATAATACTAGAGAAAGAGTATATTATCAACTATACAGTTGTAGGTTCTTAGGTAAAAATCCAATTTTCAGATTTTTGGGAATAAGAGGCTCTAGTTCACACCTGCTATGCTTCCTAATGGCCTGTCAGCCTACATGTTACTGATAACCATGTACAAAGAACAGTGCATATTTTATAGTTTCAGGCTTGACTTGACCATTTGCTGACTGCTTTAGAACTAGGAAGAGTAACTATTGCTGTATATTCCCAGGGTTTTTGTAGGTAGTGTTCGGTATGTGGACTAACTAACTGTGTGTTTTTCTTCCTTTTAGCTACCCTATAAGAGGATTTTAGGGAAGAAAAAGTGAGCCAGTTTAAAATAAATAAAACCTAAAAGGCCACATGGTTACCCAATGTTCACAGTAATGGTGAGCATTGAGGGTCTACTGTTAGAAGGCTATAAAATAAATTGAACTTGAAAGATGACTCTCTCAAGGACACGCTGCCGCGATCGGTTGCTCGGGGGGGCTGCTTGCTGTGTTTGACCAGTCAGATCGGTTTTATGCTGGGGGTTCTCAGCGGAGCTACCTAAATCCATATCTTGAATGCTCAGATAAGTGCTCTGACGTGAAACCCGAAGTTTCCATGGTGAAGAATGGTGATTGGCACCCTTTTGAATTGGGATAGTTAATAAAAATATGTATATAAAAGTGAATTAATGTGCTTAAATTCAAGAACCGGAGAATGTCTTATCTGGTAGTGAATAGTATCCTCTCCCAAACTCTGCGATTACCAGAACTTGGGTCTAGAGAAGAGGCTTTCCAGGATGTGTTTTATGGTCACAGTTGCAGTTTCATAGTTACTATTTACCAGAAAGGTAAGGAACAATTCTTTTTCATCAAAGCCATTAATTTTCCTCCCTAGGGAGGGCTTGATTCTGCTACCTGCCTTGTGTCCCTGGAGGTGCCTGGTGGTGTCCAAGACAGGCAGCAGACAGGAGGCAAGAGCTTGGATTTGCGTTTTGGAACAGCAACCGCATGCTAAGCGGGGTGCACGTCGAGTAGCACAAATGAATTAACCAGGTGGAGAGGGCTTGCAGCATCTACCCCGCACTACAGAAATGAAATGTGTTCCTTCTCTGGGTCTGGCTTTGTTTTAAAAATCACTCCATGGTTAATCTCTGCTATACTGTGCCTAAAGGGTCTGGGATGGTTTGTCAATATTCTCTCCAAACACAGCTCTCTCCCAGCGTGACATCTCTCCCTGGGTGCTCTGGGGCCAGGGAGGTTGAGTTCAAAGGCAGTTGCCTCTCTAGTGGCTGTGCCCTGGCTACCAAAGCATTGATGTGCCTGGCTTGGTGCTTTGGCTAATATAGTGACAAATGTGGCCCTGTCCTAACTGACAAAGCTCCATTAATTTTGACGTTATTCCAGCTGAACTTCTGGTTACTTGATGGGAGTTTAATAAGCTGGCTTATTTTGTCCTTAGTATTTCATTTCTTGTTTGGAGTTTGCCTTTTCAGGGACACTTTCCTTGCTAGTGTAGTAAAGAACATAATTCCCAATCTGGACAAAATCAGAGTGCTGCTCCGTGTAAGTGCAGTGCTATGATTTTGAATGTTTTAAAAATGGATATTTTCTACTCAGTAAAATGTGTAGTTGTGGGGTGGACAAATGTCTCTGGATGTGGCTGCTGGAACATGTGGAATACTGGCGGTGGAAAGGTGACAACAGTGGTTGTAGCGATACAACACTGGGAAGTGAGTGCCAGCATCATACTATACACCTGGGTGGAAGCTCTGCAGTAGTTCCCAAGATCCTGAGAGCACCACAAGTTCCCCCTAACTCCATAGTGCAGTTTACTGTACGTTATTACATGTGTAAGACGTATTAGGACATGCCTTTTATATGAGGCTCATTCTGTGTTGTAGCAAAGTGGAAGACTCTTTGAGCATCTGCAGGGAAAACTTGGTTTTCAGAAGTGGTGAATAGCTTATAATAATGTCTGGTACTTAACTTGACAGACTGTTTTTGGAGGATCTGTTGTTTCAGGGATGGACAGGTGTAATTCTGGATCCTTCATGTTCTCTCTGAGGTTGAATGCATCTTACTGAAAAAGCTCTTTGGTGCCTAGGATTGTATGTCTTCACAGTTCTTTCCTGACACCATGGAAGGAGTTCAGGTCCAGTCAAACACACAACTAAGCAGACAGGAAAGGAAAACAAATGATGAAGAGAAACCAGAAAAGGCAGTAGGGAAAAGTAAGGATCCTGATAGCTCTTTCAGAGGGATGGTAAGGCACAGAAAAAAATCCACCATCAACTAATATCGACTAACAACTGTTCCTTAATTAAAAAGTTCCTAGTTCATAAAACTATGTAAGTATTAACAAATTATGACCAAAAGCAATCCAGTGAAAACCTCTGCCTCAGCACTTCTGAATGCTGCATAGAACTCAGGCCAAACTTCAGTCCATGTGATTAAAATGGTTTTAGAAATCTCTGAGGAAGGGAAGGAAAGAACAGTGTTACCTTTGGGAGGACTGTTAACCTGCAGGTTCCTGTTTGTTAAGGCTGTGAACAAGATTGTATTCTGCTCGGTGGGTTCTGTGTGCTCCAGAGCTCTTTGCAGCCTGGTTGGCTGCCTCTTTGTTGTCTTCTGTGTGCCTGTATCTCAGCTGCAGGAGATGTGGTAGAGAAGTGGTATTACTGCTCAGCAGAATGAGTCTGTAAGTCTTTGCAAAGGCCACTGAGCTTTTGGAGGATGTCACAGTCGCTGGGGTAGCAGCGATTCACCAAGGTGTACAACACTGGGGATGGCTGGTACAGTTTGGGGAGTTTCCTGCTTAGAAGTGATTCCTGCCTCTTTGCAGCTGAATCCCTTGCAGAGTGGAAACCGAAAACCTGGGCTGCTGCAGTTGTTTCTCTGAGCATGTGCAGCAATACCAGCATTGGGCCCCAGTGGCAGTGATGAGGTCCTCTAGCCGCTGCTCTCAGCAGAGGAGAAAGCTGGTGGGGAAACAAGAAGCATTGTGGGGTGGGGAGGAAGACTGGAAGACAGGTGTGCAACTTGGAGACTTGTGGAGAGGAGGGACTCACTGGAGGGAGAAGCAAAAGGAGAGTAACTGCAGCTGTGGAGATAAATCAGAACTTGGCACAAACTGGGAGGAAGCTGGAATAAGCAGGAGCTGGAAGCAAGCAGGGGTGTTCATAGTAGGTCAGGCAAATGGGACTAGCATAAAGGCAGTGACAATAAGCAGGATGGGTTAAGAGAGTAAAGCAGCAGGAGTATCGGGGAATTTTTGTGTGCTTGAGACTGGGACATTATTTCACAGGAACTTTGAAAACCTACAGCAGGCCAAACCACGGAATCTCTTAAGTGAAAGTTATTTAATCCTGAAGTACAGCTAAGAGAAAATCAAATCCTAGCTCAGGATTGGATTCAGGCCTTGGCAGAAGGAGATGTCTGTGCAGTGAGAGGGACAGACCTAAATTCCCCTTGAGTTCCTGCCCTGGTGTATTTGCTCCTGTAGGTATTTATTTTAATCTCCCCAAGTTAGCGGCTCCTTTAGACCCGAGTCTCTCAGGGCTCTGGTTCCTCACGTGCTTAAATCTCACACAAGTCAGCTTTAGCTGATTGAAATTTAATTCAGCTTTAATTAATGATGTGGAATTGGCTGAATTGGGGTTGTGCGTCCCTTGAGTCACAACTGTGCTATTGCAGACTGTCATATTAAACACACAGAAACCTACAGCATGTACCACCGAGACATGGATCAGGAGAAGCTGGGCAGATTTGGGGCAGTACCAAGCCATCTCGGGCCAGGAGAGGTTGTGTATGATGGGACTTGGCATACTGCAAAGACCTTGCTCTGAACCCAGTCCTTGCTTGAGAGTGGATGTATGGTCCCTGCCTTAAGGGACATGAAGCCTTTGTTAAGCAATCCCATGAAAGCACATACGTTTGCCATTAAGGCTCAATTGCTTCATTTTGAGATGGATGGAGCCCCTGGGTACTCAGCATTCGGCCATAAATGTTCAATATCAGGATGTCACAGAACTCAGGATAATGACATTAAGTGGGTTTCCTGTAGTGTCTGAGATCTGGATTTCTAAAGCCTAACAGTGCCTGTCCTTCAGTTTGTGCAGTGGATTTATCCATGATACTTCAGTGATGAGAAATCCTTGAGGGGAGGACAACCCCAAATCTGAAGCATATATTTTTGCTCCCTGCTCACAGTGTTTCTGGGGCATTTTTATCCATTTTTATATGGTGGTGTGTTACGGGGATTGTTTTTAACCACCGTTTGTTATATGGATCATTTTATATGTACATCATTTCATGCACTAGACTAGTTTATTACCTGATATGATTTTCAAGAAAAAGCCTTGGAAGTAGTCAGTCTCAGAACCATTAATGAAACTGTTTCTTAATGAAAGCATTTTTTTTTTTATTAAACAGTGACATAATTTAATATTAACTGAACTTTTTTTTCCTATTATTTTGTTTTTAATTGCTTCTCCGTTGAGATTCTGCCGGGCTAAATATAAACGTGAAACGCTTCTTCAGTTATTAACTCAAAAAGATGGTTGCAGTGCACTGAGAGGTATAATAGCACTGTCATCATACTCAAGTAAGAACTGCAATTCTAAGAGTGCATTCTTTGTACATAACTGGTAAAATACTCTAAATCTAAGATTATGACCTCATTTACTTTTTAGAAGTGGATTTTTGTCTCCTTCTCGAACCTGGGAAGGAAGAGCAAAGTAGCCCTTCCCTCCTCCTCAAAATGAAAACCAAAATGCACAACTCAGATGGGCAAAATTAATTTTTTAATTAGAATATACTCTCATTCAGACTTTAATTTTACTTCTACGCTGCAAGAAAGAGAGAGTCAGTTACCCTGGTCATTTTGGCTGACGTGATTCTTGGCTTAGCTTAAATTATTGATTATAGCAAGGGGAGGGACTTTGTGATGAGAACAGCGCTCTCACTAATAGGAGCCTTTCACTAAATCAATTTCTCCCATTGCTGCAATGCACCTTCGGGGAGTCGGAGGTTAGCAGCTTTAACAAGAATTTTGTCTTCAAAGAGTGGATCTTTGCCATACATTTTTCTAAGCTTTTTCTTTTTGTGTTTGTACAGGCAGCAAAGGAGGAAAAAATAACATAAATATATTTCCAGGGTTTGATTTGCAGGGCTAGGGCTGTTCTGGTCCAAAGTTGAGCTGATTAAATCTTGATGTGATTGATATCTAAAGGCTTGTGGGCTGAAAGTACTGTTTCAAAAGCTTGTCTCCTGAGCAGAGTCAGTCAGAAAATACATCAATGTCTTGCAAACTGGAATCAATTCAGTAGAGAATGCACTATATGCACACACTGCTGTAATTCCTGTATGGCCATCTCTCCCATTTTTTCTTGGCTTATTAGAAAACGCAGTCATTTATATGGTCAACATGTGGCGTTTCCTCTATTGCATCTACCGGCAGTTTAATAGGGGTGGCTTTTCTTTTCTCCCACCCAAAGCACCATTCCATGTTAGACTAATTAAGTAATTGTTTAAACATAGCAGTGTATTTTCCCATATTTGAGCTGGAGATGCTACACTGAAGGAGAATATGAAGCTGTTGGGACATGTATGTAGCAAACTTAAAGGATGCTGGTAGCAGATCAGTACGTGTTGAATTATGCGGGAGCGTCTAGTAACTGTAAGTAACACTTCCTTTCTATTTGACTTCTTTGTAGCTCTGCCTGACAGCGTCACTTAGCTCTGGATATTGAATACAATTATTTTATCTGTGAATAAAACTTCTGTTCAGTGGAAGATCAGCTGGTGTCTGACAGGTTAAGTTGCAGAGTGCAGGATGTGCAGTTCCCGCTGTAAAGGTGCCTTTCTGAATGCTCCTCATTGCAGCAGGGAATCTACAAGTGGTGTTTTAGACTTGTGATCTACAGAGCTCAAAGGTTTTTACATAGGTTTAAAATCCATTATGATCCATTTCTCCTTCACAGGTAACAAATTCCTCTCTTGAGACTGCTTTATTTTCCTTGTAGCCAAAGCGAAGAAAAAAATCTGTTGAAATAATATAGGAGCAGTACCCCCAGTCATTCCCTAAGGTTCAAGGTAAAGCAACTTTTGAGGGGTGAGGTTTTTTGGGTTAGAAATGTGTGGGGCAGGTTATAGCTGATATTTGGTGTGGATCTGTCAAAGAATGTTGACTAATATCTTGGATATTTTTTTTTTGTTGTTCATGTTGCCATAAATCAATTAATTTGGCCAGGTCAGAAAAATGGTATTTTGTTAGAAGGCCAGTTCACACAAAACATTTACACAACTTTTTGTCTTTGTTTGTGGAATTGTAATTAAACAGCATAACGGTATTTTCTCCTTACAAAACCAAACAAGTAATAAGAAACAGTGATCTGGATTGTCTTCTGTGAAATTATTTGAAATTTAGTTAAATATTTTTTTATTTTGTAGGCAAGCCAACATCACTTGTCACACTCTGCAGCTGGAGCAGACTTTCGAAATAACATTTGCTGTTAAACTCAAATTACTTCATTTTCTTTTGTGCTTAGCTAAACCAGAGTAATGAATCTCCCTTTTTAGCCGCTGGAGCCTATTAGCAGATGAACTAAGGAACTTTGTAGTCTCCTGACAGCATTAATTTCCCATGGTTAAATGTGCTGAAATGCAACCAATGCGTTTTTGACAGAGCGAGCTGAAAAATAGGAAGAAGATATCAGAAAAATGGGAGTTTTAGGACTAAGCTTCCCCTAGTGTACAGTAGGAAGCTTATTTGATTTTTCATAGCAGATTGTTTTTTCTCCACTTAAATGAGTGTTTGGGGCTTTGTAAAATTACATTCAGGATATGTATAGTGAACAAGATCCTTATGCAGCTATCAGAATGAATATCTGATCATTAACAGAAGATCTTTTTTTCTGTATTTCTCTTGATTTCATGTCACAATTGAATTCTCACTGCCATAACTATACTTCACATTTGTGTACTTTAAATATACCAAGTGTACTTCTTTATGGGAAGTTCCTTTTTCCTAAGGTTGTCTAATCCTAGCATTACTTCTCAAGGAAAATGACGTTTCTTTAAAAAGCTTCTTGGGGAGTAGGGCAACGTGAAAGCTGCCCCAGTCTCTGTTCCTCCCAGTGACTTCTGCCCACACAGATCGACTTTGGTTTTAGTTTCAAGCGGCTGGTTCAGCAAGCAGAGTTGCACAGTCCAGGGGGCTTAACACTTCTCTGAGGTAAACTCCCTTTTTTGGGTGGTCGGGTGCCTCTAAATTGAGAGATGCTTTTGTTAATCTGTGAGAAACTTCAGCTGTCCCAGCACAAAACCAATTGAGCAGCAACTTGGTAAGGGTTGTGGTTTCCCAGAAATGATGAGGAGGGTGGGTTGTCTCTCAGGTCTCTCTGCCAGGAGTAGGTAGAGGTGCTGTCTCTGAGTTTGACCAACATTTCAAGTTCACTGCTTCAAAATTTTATGAATCCCGGCGTAATAATTCATGGTATATATATAAAAAAAAATATACAAAAATCTACTGATTTGAAAGTTGTGCTTCCTGCAGACCACACCTGAAATAGTCTAGTAATTTTAATTACTGGTTGTATTTTTTTAACCTTTCTTTTTATATATTCAAGTATAAAAAGGAAGTCTTCCCATAGGTGAAGGATTATATTTAGCCTTTGCAAAGTAGATCTCTTTGTTTTCCTCTGCTAAACCACCTGCAAGCAGGGCAGGGGGACAGACTGAGCGCTGGAAGCGGAAATGTTCTTCAGAAGAGAGTGGAGGGAGTTTTCAAGTGTTGTTCTCTTCACTGTTAACTCATTTATTTTACATCCTCTCTTTAATCACACAAGGATGCTTATAAAATGTGATTGTTTATTTTGTAGTACTAATGAACAAGAATAAATGCTCCAGTTTACACCAAAAAAGCATTTTAAAGCTAAATGAAAGCAAAGCTGTGATTTTTCTTGAAACAAATATACTGAGCTAGGGATTTTAAAAAGTAGCAGATATCACCAGACACAATACAAAATTTCTGTCAAAAATGGTGAAAATAAGTGTAAATTCACAACAGGATTATTTCTCTAGCATTTTAAAAGTAAACTTTTTGAAAGTAATAAGCCTTGTGGCTTCAATTCTGCAGTGAAGGAGAGATCTACTATCTTATTTGGTAATATGCTAAAGGTCTTCTGATGGGATGTGCTTTTTTATTTTTGACTTGCTGATGAGCAAGGTGATGGTCTAAGTTCAGAAGAGAGAGAAAAATCTTTCTGTCCTTCTGGTAAAATTGTTGCAAAAGAGTCAGTGTAAAGGCCACCAGATCAGGTTATTTTGACTTAGTTGTTTTTCCTTTTCACCTTACAGATGCAATGTCAGGAGTGTATGTTGTGCTGCCCACTGTCTTTTATCTGGACTCATTCTGCTTTCGGAAGGTGGCAGGATTTGCTGAGATTTTGTTATCACTGCAGAAACAGTGAATTTCTAAGTAGCATCTCACATCCAGTTCTGGTCATCTCTCCTTGCTATTTCTGAATGTAAATAATGTGAGGGAAGCAAGACTGTAAATATTTACTGGTGTAAGAGCTCTTCTGAGCTGTAGTAATTGTCATATGTAAAAGCCTGTAGTGTAAGCAGTGTTAATTACCTCTTGAGAACAGTGAGCTCTGCAATAATTACTAGATGAGGTCTGCTCTTAGTTACTGCTCTTTGTTGTATATCTAATATGTTCTCCTTTTCTTATTCATAAATATATTTAAGCCCAATAGATATATTTGTCTACAGATAAATTTTTGTCTATTAGATGGCTCTGTACAATTTAGTATAAAAGTAGTGTCATCCTCCTTTTAGATACATGTTAATATAAAATTGAAGGTGACATATGTATAGGAATAATGATATTCAGTCCCAAAACTCCTGTATTGCTGTTGTCATATGAGGTTATTGTGTATCTCAGAGTAGGAAATTGTGTACCTTTATACTTAGGAGAACAAATTTATTGTGCATTTTCCTTCTGGGAATTTATCTATCTATCTCCCTTAGAGGAACCTTGGATACATTGGTTTGAGGGTTTTCATATGACATGTAGCTTTTTAATCTGACTCAGTATAGTTGTTAAGGTTACTTTTATTAAAGTGTATTTCAATAATGCTAGTTCCACTGTTTCCAATACAAACTAAGCACTGACTGGAAGGTAGAGCTCATTTTTGCAAGAGTTAGAGAGGTTACAGTCCAATTTTGTACATCACTAGCTAGTACATTGACTTTGTAAGAATGGCCATATTCAACAGACCTCAGGCTCCTATAGTTCCTTATGGGTTGCCTCTGCAGTGGTCAGTAGGACAAACTTATGGGAATAATAAAAACAAAAACCAGGGCAAGCTTAAAGAGGTTCTCTCCCTATTATAACTTCATCACTTTCAGCAATTGGTGGGTTTAGGGCTTTCAGACTTGGTATGTCATTCATGTTATCTTCTTTAATTGCTCTTGATAGACTTTTCTAACATGTATTTATTTAATCATTTTTGGTCTCATTTGTATTTCTGGCATCCACAACATCCTGTGACCATAAGCTCCATAATTTAATTAAGTACTGTATGAAAAAGCACTTCCCTTAGTTATAAAATTGCTCTCTAGTAATTTCATTAGTTGCCCATTGCTTTTCTGTTATAGGAACCAGTACCTAACAGTGAATGATCATTTCCTTTCCATCCTTGCCTTCTTCCCACCATTCATGATTTTACAGATCTCTGTGACACCCTCCCCTCCTCCCTGTCATTCTTCTCTGAGCTCCAGAGTCCCGCTGCACTCAACGTCTCTGCCTACAGAAGCGCTTTTATCTGTCTTTGTCTTTTCTAGTTCTGCTGGAAAGAGGTTGTAGCATGGATGGTGTTGGTCTCTTCTCCCAAGAAGCCAGTGACAAGAGGAAATGGCCTCAAATTGCGACAGGGAGGGTTGAGATTGCATATTAGCAAAAAATTCTTCATGGAAAGGGTTGTCAGGCATTGGAACAGGCTGCCCAGGGAAGTGGTGGAGTCACCATCCCTGGAGGTGTTTAAAAAGTGTTTAGATGAGCTTCTTAGGGACAGGGTTTAGTGCCAGTGTTAAGTTATGGTTGAACTCGATGATCCTGAGGATCTCTTGCAACTGAAATGACTCTGATTTTGTAATATTGCACAGGGAAGAGTGCACATTAGTCCTGTGTTAGTTCAACTCTCCATCAAAGCAGTATGATTTTTGTCTTGATCTTTGGTCCTAACAAAACTTTTTTGACTGCCAGTGAATACCAAGCTGCTGTTTTCAGAGAAATCAGCGACCTTGATCCTTCCAGAGTGCCAAAAATAATAATTGACTGCCATCGCATATGGGCATTGTAAGTAGCAGAGCAGAAAAGTAACAGTAAAAGAACTTTAAGAAAGTAACAAAAACCAGGACATGGACATCTGTATGGTGAAGGAAACTTGAAAGTGAAGCCTCTACATTAGAAAAACAGCTCTCAAAACCATATGTGTCCTAATCCTGTAGGACCTATTTGCAGTCTCCTGGTTTTGCACAGCAACAAAAGTAAATATCAATCCAGAAAGGGAAATCTTCACATGTGCTTTTCCTGCTTCCCAGGACCACCTGCAGTCCTTTGTGTCTGCAAGTTGTAACATTTTCACCAAAGGTGAGATGCTGTTTCAGCTGAGGGAAGGACCACGCTGTTACCTGTTCATCTCTGGATGCTTTACTCTTTGTGACAATTTCTGATGAGAATCAGCTGTGTCTTTTCAATAGTGGTCATCGATCTCCGTGGCTTGTGGTACATCGTATACTGAAGAGCTTTTGGTCCTTGTTTTTACTGTTCTTTGGCGTGTTTACATTCTTACCAGGCAAACAGTTGTTTTGAGGGAGCCCTAGCTCAGGTGTCACAACAAAGGAAACTTTTGAAGTTGTTACATTCTGGACATATGCAGCTTTAAGGAGAGTTTGTGCTCAGCTTTTAAAAGTGAGTAGCTATTTGCTAATATACTTGGAATTGAAGGAGGTGCTAATTGAAAACGGAATTCTGTTGTGGTTCTGCAGAATTGCAAAATTAATCCCTCCCTTTTTCTGTTTTTAAATGCTTGTCTGGCATAAGACTTCAGCTGATGTGTGTTAGGTTTGTTTCTGGCTACTGTTCACTAAGTTGGACTTGCTTTTGCGACGTTAGACTTGCCCGGGTGATGGGTGACAACAGGTAACTTTCTGAATTTTCTTCTAGCTCTTTGTTAGTGATTATGTCAGAGGTACCAGTTCTGTCGTCTTAATCCTGGGTTTCTGAATCTAGTTTCAGTTATGTTTGTAAAACCATCCCTGTGAAAATAAATACAAAATTCTGGTGCTGGAGTGCCACAAAGTAAATACAAGCATGAAAATAATAATTTTTCTGGTGCTGGATGAATGCCTTAAAAGGTGGTTAATATCTGAGTTTGCTTAAAACCAAAATATGAATGGAGCAATGTGAAATACTTAAACTTCTAAGTTAAGAGAGCTCACCTATGGGAGGTGAAATAGAACCAGCTCCCCTGACACTTGCGTTTGCCCTCAGAAGCCCCTGTTCATAAAGCCTTCTCATTGTAGATGCTATATGTTGTGTTTCATGTATGGCTCTGTGCACTGTTCACGAAAAGATTTAGTTCAACTGAAGCAAGATTAATTTTGAAAAGGTTAAGGTTGTGTTTTGGTTTGTTTAAAAAAAAAAACAAAACAAGACAAAACAGAAGCTCGAGGGATGGGAAGTGGAGCTCAGTTCACATCTTACAAGGCCTCAGCTCAGCATTTAGCTGCCTGATGTGCCCGAGCTGCTCCTGTAACATCTTTCTTTGCAGGCAAGCTATAGGCCCTGAGGGTCAGTGAGTTCCTTCCTATGCTTGTGCAATGTTTCACGCTTATGCACCTCTAATGGTAAAAGTGAGGATTTTCGCCATAATAACCTTCTCCCTTCCCTTCAGTAGTTTAGCTACGTGAAATTAATCTGGAGGTGAGGAAACGTTAGGTCTTCAGCTTAAATGTTGGTGAAAAAAAAGAAGCCTTCAGTTTGTTCTCTAATGCTCATTCAACTACAGCTTTAAAGTGGCAAACTAATCCATTATACAGATCATTAAAAGTAACATTCTGCCTTCTGCTGATAATACTAAACTGACTAAATTAGGTAGAATGGGGGAGGAATTACTTTTTTGCCACATCAGGAAGAGCAGCCCTTCCTGCTGGGACAGGAGGGGACTCTGGCACATAGAGAGACTGGAGCACAATATCTGATCTCTTTTGGTGCACCTTGATCTTATGGTTGGTGTTCGGGTGCTTGGAGCCTGCACAGGCCCCGGGGAGTCTGCAGAGTCTGACCATCACTCCAGGCAAGTTACTTAGTGCGTGTCAGACCCCTCTTTTCCTACCTCTGCCTGGCTTTGTTTACATTGATGCTTACACTCTCCTGCCTCACAAGGTTGGTGTGAAGGTGAAGTTGTTGTTTTCATGGCATCCTAGAGCATCTCCTGTGCTGTGTGTGGAGCCGTGTGTACACATGGACTGGGGAACAAGTAGAACTTTTATCCAAGATGGGAAATGGCAGTTCTTGCAGATTTTGCTTTTTCATGAAGCGCAGCATTTAATTTCAGATAGTAACTCTGTTGTAATTCAATTTTATGTCCTGTTTTCATTGATTCACTAAATTCAGAAGGTTTTTCTAATGCATTTGCACAGTGCTGTAAATGAAGCTGTCAAAGAAAAGCAATTTTACTCAAGCCACCATTTGAATTGTGTGTCTGTGCCACTGGCCAACTTCACTGGCTTTTAATTAGTCAATCATGTGCACAAAACTCATTAACGAGCATTTCTATAAAATTTCAGACTATATCAATATATTTATGCAGTATATTCTCTAGAGACGTAGCCCTTTCTTTCTCTACATTGTTTGCTCCTGAAGTCAGTAGACTTCATCATATTTTAAACAAAGAAAATTATCATTTACCCAGTACCTGACTTTTTATGCAGATTTCTTTTTTCTACAGTCAGATTCCTTTTTCCATGCTCTAGCTTACTGCTTGTTTCATTCAGATTAAAGAGGCATTCACTAACGTCACCAAATTTAAGCTGAGGCTCTTCCTATTCCTCAGTTGAAACAAATCTGATGAAGCTGTGGACTCCAAGCCTGTTGCTCTTCTTTAGCACCGGGACTTGATGGCAAGTGCTTTGTAGCTAAGCAGAGACATAAGATCTTTCCACTTGTCTGGCATGGTGTGTGTCAAGGTAAGTAGCACCAGCTACTTGCAGAAGGTCTGAGGCAGAAGGGACCCACTTGTGTCTACAGCCAACCTCAGCAAAACAGAGTTATGAGTTGAGAGTTTGTAATGTTTGATGCTTGTAAGGTGGAGTTTTACCTGAAAATAAAGCGTTGTGGTGCAGCAGTTCCTGTGTGGAGAGCTGAGGCTGTTGAGGTGACCGTCCTGCTGTACACCACACACTGGCGCACTGTCTCCTCCTGCTCTGCAGGCATCTTGCGTCTTCAAGTCAGAAGGATGTCTGATTTTAACTGCTTTTGTGTCAGTATTTATAGACTGAATCTTCTTGTTTTGTGTGGTTATTCCAGATTATATTTGTTCATTGCCTGAAATGAAATCGTTAATGGTCTCTTCTGCGGATGGTTTGACACTAACATATCGATTTGTTTTGAGGGGACAGGGCAATCAGGCTCTTTATTTCAGGAGAGAAATATATAAACGCAGAGCTGCCACTGAAGTGATTTTTCTCTGTTTTTCTGCCAAATGGTTGGCTGCTGTTGCTGAGACAGATCAGTTTTGTGGGAATAGGGAAGGCTGAACTCTGTGCATGTACAAATTGCTTTTGCTGTGCAGTGTGTCTGCCGGCGCGACAGGGCATGTGCCGACTTTGCTATGTGAGTCCAGCTGGCCCCGCGCTGAGATGGCCATTTAATTTTTTCTTCTTTAGACCAGACAAGCCCCTTCTTCTAAAACAGAGCGAAGTAGTTCAATGTGGTATGAACTCAGAACAGAGGATCATATGCTGCCATCCTGTTCTCGGTGGGGAAAGGCATGGGAAGAAGAGATACTATGCCAAAAAAAAAAATCAGAAAAGCAGATTTAGATTGCTGCTGGACTATTTCAGCCCCGAAAGCTAACTCACAAGATCATTTTTAGTGATTTGCTAATGGAGGAGAAGATACTGGTCTGGATGAATTATCTTTTGCTTAGAGTCCTCCATGGTGAGCAGGTCCCTCGGTGTGCAGTCCCACAATGTGCAATCGCAGTGGATTTAGACCAAGTTAGAGGGAGGTACACTCTGCTGTTTGTTGGACTGTTATTATTTTTAAGTAAAATCTTTTGCCATCTAGTGGTAAGAATAGAGAACTTACATTTCAAATAAAAACTCCCTGATATGAGTCATATACAAAGTGTATTTCTAAGCAGGAATAACTCGCTAGAACAGTAGCCAATTATTCTGACTTCTGTGGAAATCAGTCAGCAGAAATCTTCCAAATGCATGTTGTTCACATAGTATTTGAGACTATATCTCATTTAAGCACATAGTTGGTCAACAGGGTATTCATTTGTGCGCTGCTCTCACTTATTTGGGACTCCTTTTCGTTCCACCCCAGAGGGTACCTACCTGCCTCTCCCTGGATCCTGCACTTGGCCAGTGTGCTGTGAATGCCTCTGTGGTGGCTGATTCCCTCCACCAGTGGGATGAAGAAGAGAATTGGAAGGGCAAAAGTGAGAAAAACTCATGAGGCAAGATAAAGACAGCTTAATAATTGAAGAAGAAAAAATAATACCAAAAAAAATCAAGCAATGCTAAGACAGTCACTGGCCACCTCCCACCAGCAGATGGATGCGCAGCCAGTCTCTGGCTGGGAGCAAAGTGAGAAACAGAGAAGGTCTTGGCCCTGTGCAAGCACTGCTCAGCAATAGCTAAACTACTGGTATGTTTTCAACACTTGTTTTGGTCACAGATGTAAAACACAGTACTTTACAGGCTGCTATGAAGAAAAATTGACTTTATCCCAACCAGATCCAGTATAGCCTCTTAGTTTCCCAACTCTCCTAATGTTTATCAGCCCTCCTAATCAAGAGATGGAGCTCTTGTCACACAGTAAAGTTTGTGCAAGAGCTATATATAGGATGTGCCTCCACTACAGCACTTTCAGGTAGCGATTCACCAGCCTTTGTTCCAGCTGAGGTGGTCCTTCCTCTATGCTCATCATTTCATGTTGTCACCACTGCTGTGTCTGGCTAAGCAGCCAGGTGGGACAGGTCTTCCCAGAACCTGGCTTCTTCCTGGTCCACAGCTTCTGCCATGACAGCCCCCTTGAGCCAGCACTTCAGGTCACCTCCAAGTCTTCCTTCCTTTGCCGGACTCTGCTTGTTTCATGGCTGGATGGTTTTGGTTGGTGAACAGGCTAGTCCTCTTGTTCTTACCTATTTTTGACCCATTTTCCAGGAAGGAACATGTAGACCTTCTTCACGGTCTTCCTGTGGTACTTTTCCCCACTGCTGCTACTATTAGTATCAACTCCTGTAAACACAAGCTGCAGTGCTGTTTTTTCATGGCTTCACCTCTGGACGTCAGGCTGTATTGCCCCTGAGCAGACACCTCACAGAGCCTCGAAATTCTCCCAGTTAGGCAGGATGGGTAGTAACCAGCCTGAGTACCTGTCCAGGGCTGTCATCAACAGTTCTTCTGAACTTCGCTCCTGAAGTTGCTTGCCCTTGGCTTTCGTTGGTTGTTGTGCTAGTACTTCAGTCCTTGGGGTTTGGTGGTTGAAAGGGAGAAGAAGCCAGGACATGAAAACAAGTGGATTTAGTAGTGTGGGTTTTTCTTCCTGAATGTTGACAAATGTGCTTTCCTTTTGCTTCCTTAAGATTAGTCATATCTGCTTGAACTCCTTGTGTGCCTGTAGTAACTCCTGATTTATACAGCAGGACGAAGATCACATCACATTAAAAAAAAAAATACTACAGGTGATTAATCCCAAGCTTCCTTTGGATTTTTAAGAAGTCAGTCTTTTCTGATTATGGTTTATTGTACAGTTGATCAAAATGGCAATTCATTTTGACACAGATTGTCTTGTTACTGGTGTGCCTGTAAAATCCCACATTTTGGCATGTTTTCCTGGAACCTGTTTGAGAATCTTCTACTCTGCAAACACATGCGGCTGGTTCAGCGATTCGGCAAGGAGGACGATGAGGGTTGTCATGACAACCAGTTGCATGCTGTGAGAAAAGATGATGCCAAATGAACAGCTTTGGCTGTTTATCACTCCTCGTTGAGTAATGTTCTCCAAATTAGACAGGCTTGTCTGATTTATATTTACTTGTCCTAGTGGCTTGCATTTTTGCTGCATTTGTTTCTGAGATAGCATTGATGTTTCTTGCAATGATGCTCAGATGAGACTACCTGCTGACCATCATTACTGTGAATTATAAGAGTAGGTGGTACCATCAATTATGCTGTACTGTGTGCAAAGCAAGAAGAAAACTTGTCTTTGGGGTCTTTTTCATGTTAAACCTGAGCAGCTTAAACGCTTAAACTTGCACATTGAGCCTACTACAGGAAATAAATGGAATAAAAATATTAGTTGCCTGTGTTCTTTCTATTGTGCTGTTTAATGGAGAGTGCTCATTTAATTTTGTTTGCCTTTGCTTATCAATACAACGTGTCTTCCCCTCTCTCCCTGTGCTTCCTTTGGTCTTCAGTGTGCATATGGGGTGGGGAGCAATGTACTCCCTTTAGGATCAAGTCCCTGATCTGCAGAAGTCATTGGCATCTTATCAAGAAGACTTCAGTTTCTGTGGCTTTCTTTTTGTCTGTTGGTGTTTTTTGGTGGTGTTTTGGGGGATTTTTGTGGGATTTTTTTTGTTTGGTTTGGGTTTTGATGTTTGTAAGGTTTTTTAAATTGTTTTTTTGTTGTTGTTTGGGGTTTTTTTGGTTTGTGGGTTTAGGGTTTTTTTGCTTTTGTATAGGCCCAGAAGAAAAACATCTTTATTTCATGATTTTGGAAGTTCAGATGACTACCTTACCTTCAGAAAGGGAAGGAGCTGGATTATGTTCCTTCTAGATGGGAGTGTTGAGATTTGTTATTGAAATGATGTGGTATATTTCTAGTCTTTATCAAGAAGAGATCCTGATTAATTTAACGCAAGCACAATGACATACAGCCAGGTTTTGGTGCTAGATGGGTGATAAACTAACTTATGACAGTGGTGGGTGCAGTATTTGTTTTGTTTTATACTGATAAATACGGTTTGCAAAGCACAGTGGAGAAGCCAGTTCTGTAGATAACAGAATGCAATACATAGAAAATCAAGTATCTTGCTAATATTCTTCTGTTCCACTGTTGTCATAAGACCACATCATCCCTGATTGAACATTTTACTTCAATGTGTTCTTTTTTTTTTTAAAAAAAGAGTAATTATTGTCTCAAAACTTTAACATAACTTGCTGTTAAATTAAGAGTATTGTGCTATCCTTTGCATTCCTGCTCTTCCAGAAACCGCCTCTGGAGCTTTTGCCATTCTCTTTCCATCTGTATTTGTTTCTAAATGACTGCCTTTGACCTTCAGTGAAAGGAATTTCTAGCTGTGCCTCTAGAAGAAAGCCTGAACTAGTTAAAAGCTGCTTTGGTTTCATGGCATTTGATCTCTCTAATTATGAAATATCCACTAATTACATCAGCAGAGAATGGTGCTGATGTGGCCAGGGATGGCAGCTGGAAAGCTGCGTTGTGTTTCGATAGTGGCTGTGCTGTTCGCACCTGTTGTGATGCTGCTGGTGCCACCTGTGCTTGGTGAGTGGCGACCCTGCCTCGCAGGGGATGCCTCTCACCAGGAAACACTTTGTGGCATCACAAAATGATGGGAAAATAAATGGTCTCTATTTACGGCACAAGTTTGTCTGCTCTGAAAGATCTTGCTGAATGCTGTAGTTTTAATTTCTGTTTAATTGAACAAGGGGTAAGGAGTGATTCACAATGGCAGCGATTTGATTATTATCCTTTCCTTTGAAACAGCAATGAAACAAGTGATAAAAATACTAATCTTGCCAAAGAGCTTGGTTACCGATTACATGTACTCTTCAGTGAATTAGTTATATTGTTTATCACAATCTCTTCTCAATTTCATAACAGTTTCCTAGATCAGCCTAAGATAGTAAAATAATTTTGGTTTGAAATAAAAACGTAATTACTAACATTTCTAATTATTACACCAAACTTCTAGTATCTGAACTATAGCTACAGCATGGAATTTATCACTGCTCTATATCGGATAATAGGCAAAGGCTGACATTTGGAGAATTACAAACAGTAATATGTTACATTATATGGGCTTTATCCTATCTTCTTTGGAATACAAAATGTTCATGAAGCTCTCCTAGCCAGAATTACCAATTGAATGTGGCTGTGCTTATGGTTTCGTGAAGGTACATCTCCATTGCTGCTTGTTTTAAAAGAGTGAATTAATAGTTTTCATTTTGTTTAATGGGCTTCATTTTTCCAGTATTTTTGAGGCTTTAACTACTCTCTTCAGTGACATTGATACTGGGATGCAGGCTGTATTTGTTGGTTTGGTTTAGTTTGTTTTCTATTACAAGCTCCATGTTTCAGCCATCCAGACAAAAATTCAGACACAAACATTTATTTGTGAGTGAGACTTGACCAGACAATTTCAGCAAGTGGGAATCTTTTCAGACTGTTTCACTCCTTTGTGCGTTTATTAAAAATGAAAACAATTATTTCTACATTTGAAGTAAATCTTTCTCTGGTACTTTTCTAAAGCCTTACTGGCTTTTTGTCAGTTACTTCTTTCTCTTTATTTTAATTTTGAAAGAGAAATAACTAACAAATTCCCCATTTAGCTTTAAAGGGGAACGGTAAGGCATTTTAGGTGCTGCCCTCCCCTTGGGCTCTCATTTCTGATTATTTTGAATTTTAATCATTTTCCCATGCTTTTAAAAATGTTCCTGTCGTGGCTGTGTTGTTGAATCTCTGGAGGGATGAAGTGGAGGCTGTGTGGTGGAGTGCAGCAAGCAGATTCATTTCTCTGCATTCTGCAGAGACCAGTGCCAAAAGCTTTTGGGGAGCAGCCCTGTGCCCCATCATGCTGGACCCCGTACAAAGGGATTATAGCAGCAGCTCTACACAAGTTCCACGGGTAGATGGGAAGGATCTGGTTTCCTGAGGGCCTTGTCAAGTCCTGGTGCAGGAAGGCGATGGAGGCAGGAAAGCCCAGTGGAGTCCACTTTTCAGTTTCCCTCAAATGAAGTTAGCTTCTTGTTGTAAATCACATCATTCATGGTTTTTTATGTAATCTTCCATTTTAGTCCTCGAAATACCTCTTCCATGTCATTTTAACTGTAATCTTTTTTTGCCAGAATTGTCCTATACTTCTTCTATAATAACGTCCCTGTGAAAAGCCAGTTTGCAGATCTTCCCCCATATGGACAAAACCTTAACATCTGTAATGAGTGAGACAAAACTCCAACTGAAAAATATAAGTCCTCATTCTGCAACTTGTCCTTTCACGTCAATCGGTGTGCAGGAAAGACCAGCTGTGAACTTCTAACCATGTTGACCTTTAAGCCGGCAGTGCTGCATTTCAGAGGCTGGGTGATGGCAGCTCACACGTGTCTTGGGCAGGATTCCAGGGAGCAGCTCACTGAGGAGACTGGCAGGCATGTCAGAGCCAGTGTGGGCAGCTCTGGGATCCGAGGTGGCCCCCCTTGCTAGTCACAGCTCTCGTGCATGCCAAGTTTGGACAGGGATAGAGAGCAAAGTGAAGGGTTGACGCCAAGCTGACTGCCCAGTCTCCTGTGGTCAGGGCTGAGTTTGGACTTATCTCCAGAGCATATGTAGGCAGCGGAGCCGCTGTGTTCAGAAGGGTCTTTCTCCAGAAAAAGAGATGGCTTTCAAAGGTCTGCAGTGCTGTGTAAATCATGACACCTGGGTAAAGGCAGACCTCATTCCTTTGCAGAGTTGTGAATTGGTTACATCTTAAAATGGTCTTTCCACCAATAAGAATTTGAGTCTCTTGCTATAGAGAGAAGTTATACAGATAATATGAATCCAAGTTTCTTGAAAAAACCCAAGAAAAGTGTCTGCTTTCTCATACAGCTTAGCTACAGTGGCTCTCCTTATTCTAATTCAGTATCATTTTTCTTACTCCTATTGCTTTATGCATTTTGTATAAGAAACGTCTTACAATAGAGCATTCCAGGAGATCATGGTTTACTGTAATACACACGGTAGGTAAACCAACGTCAGTACAAACTATACATTCTTTTTGTACATCATGCTCTAAATTTCTGTAGTAAACCATGCTTTCTGTTGTATCAGAGCAATAATACTTTCA
This sequence comes from Nesoenas mayeri, assembly GCF_963082525.1. Lineage (NCBI taxonomy): Eukaryota > Metazoa > Chordata > Aves > Columbiformes > Columbidae > Nesoenas > Nesoenas mayeri. The sequence continues at coordinate 52,936,671 of NC_137540.1, forward strand.
AAACCAGAGCTTATGAGCAACCATGTGGTCCTGATTCATTGACCTTTCATCAACAAATCAGTAAGGAAGCATGTAGGGCTTAGCCATCCACAGACCAGAAGAAACCATTTCCATGTAATGTTTTTATCTCCAAAATCCTGCAGATATAAGAGAAGTTCTTAGTTTCAGATAAAGTCCAATATGTTCGGTTCTGTTTCCTCCTGAGTTTATTCCATTCAAGTAGTTTGATGCCGTGTCAACGGAAATGGATTGATGTACAGATACCTGCTGCTTTTCTCCCCATCTTGTGGATGTCACTTTCTCTTCTACAAGAAAACTGGGATTCAAAAGGCCTGAATGTAACAAGAGAGAGAGATAGATAGGTGTAGTGACTGTTTTATTCTGGGCACCGAACACTGCCCTGATAAGGGACTATTCTTACACCGGCCTGTATGACAAAAATTAGATGCTTTGACTCAGCGTCGTACCACTGAATGCAGTTTCATTCTCATCATTTTGAACAAGCAGTCTTTTAGATGTTGCAAGTAAATCCAATGGAGGTTAATGGGGAGGGGGGTGGTGTTGATAAGATCACTTTAATTAGCAGAAATATATGCTCTGCTACCATGCATTGAGAAGCATGTATGAAGAGGATAGAGTACAGCACAACTCCAAATGTTTCTTTGTATTCTCTCAGTTAATGTATTTGAAGCTAAACTTTATTAGAAGAACTAGTTTATCAGATGGTGTTAGATGGCTGCTGTATTAGAGCAGCTCTTTGGTAAGTAGTGTATTTTTTCCTCTCTTTATAGGCCAAGTCAAACCAGGGTTTGTTACCTTACTTTGAGCCTCAGTAATTCAGCATGTTTTCCTGGTGTTCATTTATACAGGAACTGTACAACAGCAGCGCCAGCTGTGCATCACTTGCACCAGAGGCAGACCCAGGGAAGCACTATTCATGTCTTAGTAATTATGGTGTTTTTTTTCCTTCCCTGTTCCCAGCAGATATATGGAGTGATCATTCATTTCAGACAGACCCAGACTTACCACCTGGCTGGAAAAAAATCAATGACATTGCTGGGATCTACTACTGGCACATACCAACAGGAACAACTCAATGGCAACGTCCTGTATCCATCCCAGCAGATCTCCAGGGCTCGCGAAAAGGATCACTTGGTTCCATTACACCGTCTCCTACTCCAGAAACTGAGGTAACATACTGTATTTTCTTAAGGGTGGCATACTGGAAAGAAAATGGAAATAACTTTATGAACTTGCAGGTTTAACTGTTAGCTAAACTGAGCTTTAGAATGTGGGGCCGTATAACATCCCAAAGTGTAGCTATTTGTTTATAATATGTCGTAAGTATCCATTTTCTATGTGCATTTTCTAATGGCTGTGCCTCATGAAACACCCTAAACTTTGGAGGTATAGGGTGAAATCAGACATATTTCAGATAAATTAGACAGCCAGTACTTGATGAATATGAAACTACTGCAGTTCTGTAGCATGCACTGGAGTGGTTGCTGCGTTACACGGGTAAAGGATGCATAAATTTTTTTGCACGTTGCAGCAGTCTTTTGGCTGGAGTCTTTGTTTGCATCCTCCTTCTTGGTTCACTTCATAGGAATATCACACAAAGATACACGCATCTTCATTTAAGACACTAGTTCTGTTACAGGGTAGTTTCCATTGAATAACCACAAAGTATTCTCAAGTGTCTCTTAACATCCTGCCAGTACAAAATATCTGCACAAGTGGATCACTGTGTTGCAGTCAGGATGAAATTCACCCTTTCTTCCACTTGTGCTGAAAGAGCAATATGTGATACCGCCTTTTAAAATAATGAGGGGGTTGACTGATGTCATGTAAGTAAAAAAGTACATTATCAGAAAGAAGAGTATGCTTCAAAACATGCAATCACTTTGTTTTATTATGCTGGGAAGACTTCTGTGGAGTTAAATATTAATATAAAATCAAATAGTTTTGAAATTTATTCTTTTTCATACTAACTTTTCAGAGGAAGGTCCACAGTTTTATGAAATCAAAGGAAGTCTTTGTACTAGTTTTGGGGTTTGAATCAGACAATCCTTAGGTTTTATTTATTTATTTTTAAAAAATACATTTAGATACAAAATTTCTTCAGTTCTTGATTTTGTTGATATATGCACCGAAATAGCTTAAGTAAAAGTTAAGAGGAGTTAAGGACATTCAAGTCTGTATTACCATCTTGACCTTGAAACTTTTATCCTGTATAGGCTTAAACGTGCACATTCTTGTTCTCTGTTTTAGAAAGATTGCTCCCACATGTTCATAAATGCTACTCATAAGGTTTGCGAACTTGACCACAACATGTCAGTTTTAGTTTACATCAGTCAAGCTCCCCTAGAATGCACTGTTGCACCAACCACACTGGAAGTTATTTCTGAGAGGGTTCACAGAGAAAAAGCAATTGTTATCATTCAAGTAGAAAACAAGAAAAAAAAATCCAGAAATGCAGTGTGTAAACTGCTGCACATGCTCCCAGGATAAATTCCTGTAATGTACATGTAAGTGATATAACTTCACCATTAAATATTTTTCTTACTCTAAAATATGGAGAATAGGGCTTTAATTAGGAAGTTGTAGACATCTTTCACAAAAACTCAGAAATCAGTATGGTTGGTAAATTGCAGGGGGAAAATACATATATTAATTTCAAATGTTTTTCTACCTCTATTTGAAATGTATTTACAATTAAAATTTCAGACATGCTGGTAATGTGGCAGATGTCCCTTTAACCTTTCTGAGTTTTGTTTGCTTTACATGAATAATTTGTGATTATAAAAAGTTATAATTAATTCTCAGCAATGAAATGTACGAACTATAACAACGTAGATTTTAGTACAGTGTTAAGTAAGACATTTGAGGAGTCATTCTAAAATAACATATATGTGAATACATAGAAGGCTTACCTAGGTTTTTTGTATGGCAGTTCTAATTCAGCAAGGCATTCGATCCAACAAAGATATATTCATATTCAGTTCTGTGGTAGTATCAAGACCATGTGCCATGATATAAAAGATGATACAGAAAATAAGTGAGTTTCCAAATTTTGTATTGTATGATATTATATGGTTATTTTAATTGTGGTTGTAGATGAAGGCATTTGTCTCTTGGAGGTTTCTGCATTCATTGATAAGCATCTTGCATACCATTATTTAAACAATACTGACTTTTTGACTGAGTGGTTATTAAGATAGCATATACAATACCAGCAGACTTGCAGTAATGGAGTTCAAAACAAGAGTGTGAACTGGGCTCAGGACTTTGTAGCAGTTTCAGAATTTGGCAGTGCACAAAGAAGGGGCATAGCTGAAGTTATGATGAGAACTGTTAGGAAAAGTCTTGTATTTATTGAAATCCACAGATGTTGAGCTTTCTTAAGTGAGCACTAGAGAAAAAATCCTTTGGGATTCAGCTGTTTCTGAGCAGAACCCTGCTACCGAGCAGTAAGAGGGAAATAAGCCATGGCGTGGGGTTAAGAGATAGGGGTAGGTAGTGAAATGATTTGCATTCTAGATTTAACAGTGTCAGCCATTGTGACTCTTTGGGCTTTCATCTCTCTGCAATCAATATGTGCCAGCACCTAATCATCTCCAGGTCACTTGCAGGTGATACTGGTTTGAGTCCCTGTTCACTGCACTGCAGCCCTGCCCCACGTCCACCCCTCTCCTTCCCTGTGAAGGATTAACCTGGATGTCTGTGATACCATCACTTCACAAAGGATGTGGAATTCCAGGTAGAATAGAGGCTCCCAAACACCTCTATCCCAGTTGTGGCAGATGGCTTCCAGCTCCACGTTGGACCATGCATGAGCTGTTGTGCTGCCAGCACCCTCAGTGTGGGTTTTGGAAGCCTGTGCCCCAAGATAATGTGTTTTGGAAGGGCTGGTTTAGCTTATTCCTACGTGCTAGAGTTTGTATTGCTTTCTTCTGAAAAGGTTGGGGGATAGATAAGTTTTAGGCAGATTAAAGAGTATAACTTACTATTGAAGACTGGAGTTGGTCCCCTGTACTCTGCATTGGTGAGGCCACACCTAGAGTATTGTGTTCAGTTCTGGGCCCCTCAGTTCAGGAAAGACATTGAAGTGCTGGAGCGGGTCCAGAGAAGAGCAACACAACTGGTGAAGGAGCTTGAGCACAAGACCTATGGGGAGAGGCTGAGGGAGCTGGGGTTGTTTAGTCTGGAGAAGAGGAGGCTTGGAGGTGACCTCTTCACTCTCTATAACTACCTGAAGGGAAGTTATAGCCAGGTGGGGATTGGTCTCTTCTCCCAGGCAGTCAGCAATAGGACAAGGGGGTGTGGGCTTAAACTCTGCCAGGGGAAATTTAGGCTGGATATTAGAAAGAAATTCCTTACAGAGAGTGGTCAGGCATTGGAATGGCCTGCCCAGGGAGATGGTGGACTCACCATCCCTGGAGGTTTTTAAAGTGAGATTGGACATGGCACTTAGTGCCATGATCTAGTCAATGGACTGGAGTTGGACCAAGGGTTGGACTTGATGATCTCTGAGATCTTTTCCAACCCAGTTGATTCTGTGATTCTGTAGTATTTCATAGGCTTCCATGAATCCATAAAATATACTTTTATCTTTATCACATTTGTCTGTGAAGCATCATTTTCTGGTCTTGAAATAAGTTTATTTGGGCTATTTCAGCTTTTGGGTTTCTCAAATCAACATTTTGAAACTTTTTTTTTTTAACCCTTTGTCTTCTTTGGGTTTTTTGTTTTGTTTTGGTTTTTTAATTTTGTGTCCCTGCCTCTTTAACGATGTGACATATAGAAGCTTTGCTTTATTTGGTAGAATGTGGCTCACAGCTGAGGGCAGTCAACAAAGAACAGATCAGGTCAGCCATTTTTATGTTGTAGCTTACTCTGGATATTTAGCATAAAGAAAAGCGGTTACTATTGTTGAACAGAGAATCAGAAAAAAATGGTTAGGGAGGAACAATGCTGCAATACATACAAATGGCAAAAAGGGTTTAAAAAATGCAAAAATGCCCTTCTTTTGCACAGACTACAAGGCAATTTTTCTTTCACAAGATAATCAGTAAATTTCAATTCAAAGCAATTATGGGTTAAACATTATGCAAAAATCCTGCAGATTTAACAAAAATGCTAATAAATGCTAAATATGGATGACCTGGAACATTCCTTCCCTTCCTTCCCCTCAAAAGCATGAAAATTTATTTTGGTTTTGCACAGCTGATTGAATTTGACTTTGTTTTAGATGACTCTTTTCTCCTGTGTGTTGCCAAATTACTTCCTTTGTGCATCTTTGGCTTTTGTAACATTCTCTTCCAAATTGCAGAGATTTTGCAGCCGCTTTCCTGTTTTCTGTGCAGAGAAAAAGCCATAGGGCTTAATTTTCAGTAAGAGTTTCTTTGAGATCTTGGCAGAATTTGGTGATGTTAGCTGTGTCTCCTTAAAGCCTGACTCATCCCAGGCCTGGATCACTACTCGAAGTTCTTCCATAGGTGACTTAAGAGCTACCAGCTTATAATTAAAGATGAAGGACTTAGTAGGAAAAGCTAATACCTCTTAATTCAAAAGCATATATGGAAGACTTGCTCCTGGAAGTTGTTTCCCATGAATAATTCCTCCAGTGGGGATGTCCTAGAGAGAGACGTCCACCCTGCAATTTGATATATTGGGCCACATTAATAGGTACCACTGTATCTTAGGGCTGAGCTGGACAACGTGGGAGAGCTCATTTTAAAAGAGGCCACTAATTACAGGAATCCTTGATTTGGTGAAGCTGCAAAGAGGCATCTGTGGGCCTCTTGGTAACTGAATCTCCTGTCCCACCTGGCTCTTATTGGGGACTGTGGGATTTCTGACCTGGTGGGGGAGGAGAGGGGCGGTTCCAACACCAGGTGCTTCTGCCAGGCGTTACAGAGAAGGGTGAACCTCAGGTTGCTGTTGTGCTAAATGCACTGCTACTTGCTTGGTTGTGCCAGTGAATGCCTCTGAAAAAATTAAATGGAAAATGAGAGAGTGGGTGGTTTCTTTGGCTTTTGGTTTTTTTGTTGTTATTTTTTTCTGTTTGTTTTTTTTTGGTTTTTTAAGCTGCTACATTACAAAACAACTTTTTCAGCAAGAAATCTGTCTGCACTCCTTCATAATCCTCATTCCCTTTAATGTCCTTTTCTTGTGCTTTGTCTCTAGAAATATTTGATTTTTACCTTGTATGTATCTTATCCTTGTATATATCGTTGTGTTTCAGTATTTCTAGTTCAAACAGTGTTAGTGTCTTAACAAAAGTGCCAATCAAATGGAAATCCTAATGTTTCCACTTAATTGCTGTTTATGAAAGGCTGTAGCAGCTGTGGCCAACATTCATATTCAGATTCATTTTGCTTGCTTTTAAGACCATAGTTAAAGAGTAGTTTCATTGTCTGTTCCTAATTTATATTAACTTCCCTTGTTTCAATCATTTGTTTTGGTAAGTAACTGTTAGAGGCATGTCTTCTCTCCCCTTCCCTCCAAATGCCATGATATAGTGGAGTAATTAGTTGAAGTTTGAGGTAATCTGTTCCCTAACCCATCCTGTAAATATCAATGCTAACAACAGTGTCTTGTGTTTTTTTCTTTTTTTTTTCTTTCTTTTTTTTTTTTATCAATGTGCTTCTTCCTGTGTGAATAATTATGTGTCTAGAAACAGCCATGGAGTGATTTTGCTGTACTGAATGGGGGAAAGATTAATAGTGACATTTGGAAGGCAAGTATATTGTCAGATTTTAGAACCTTTGATACTATTACCTTTGTTTTTTGCATGGCAGTGGCTGTTTTTTTTCCCCTTTTGTTTTTCCATGAATGTCATCCATAACCTAGGCCAAAGTGAATGGGGGTACTGCTAGGGATGTTTAGCTCACAAACATGCTGCCTTCTGATCTTTCCACTTGGAATGGATTCAGTCTGAACTAGCAGGGCAATTGCCATGATGTTACGAGTAAGATGCCTGCACTGAATGAACTGCAGCTTGGGAATATATGCATGCCTCTTTCTAACTTCAGCCGGAAATACTATCGCTTCTTTGCAGGCAGGATTTAGTTTCCATTTGAAATAAGAAATAACATGGTGATGTACTTAATACTAAATTAATAGCACCTAATACTAGCACTAACAGCACTGCCTTTATCTCTAGGATCTGCATGCAGCCACTGTGAACCCAGACCCAAGTCTGAAAGAGTTTGAAGGAGCAACGTTACGCTATGCCTCTTTGAAGCTCAGGTACAATGACTTCAAAAGTGCCTGTGGAATAGCCAGCTCCATTTTGTGCTGTGCTGTAATTTTTATATGATTTTTAAGATTGATTTTTGTCGTCTTTTTTTTTTTTTCTGCAACAGAAATGGTCCACAATCTGATGATGATGATTCTTGTAGCATCAACAGCGATCCAGAAACCAAGGTCTGTAAGATGGAATAACAATTAAAAATCTGCAGTTGTAAACAAACCTTAAAGGTGCAGAATGCCTCCTAGGTTTTTAAATTAACTGTATTCCTGCTCTTGCACAATGTAGATTGATCATGCCAGACTAATTCCATCAAAGGAATTTGCAGATTTAAAGCTTTGTTCAGTTTGCTCAGGAAAGTGTGACTTACTTTAAAATCACATAAGCCAAGAAATTGAATGTTACAGCTCAAGGTTCTACTGTTCAACTGTAACAACTGACCCCTTGCACAACTAAGTGAGTTTTCTGTACTAAGTGAGAGAGGACTCTGTTGTTTGTCATGGCTGGATTGTTTCCTGCAGGATTTGGTGATAGAATTTGCTCTTTATTCTCGAGTTTGTCCCTTTTTAAAAGTACTCTTCCTCCTTGTTTTCGTGGCTGCTTGAACTAGCAGCAAGTAACAAGGAAGTTAATTTTTTAGAACAAAAACCTTTGTATTTTAGAACAGAGAATGCAACCTAGTTTGAGGATAAAATTCATAGATAAAAATGAGACCATTATGTGAACAAGCACCATAATTAAATCAGAGCCTTTACTATTGTCATCTAAGGTTTTTGAGGAGAAAGAAGTAGCAGGAGGTTTTGAATGCTTGTATCCATATCTCCAGATTTGTCTTGTGATGGTTTTGCTTTGTGCTTTCATCCATTTTTAAGGGTGTACGTGAGTCTCTCTAATTGGAAATCCAAGACATTTAAATAAGTGTTTTGGCTGCAGTGACTGACAGGATCAGAAGCTACTTATGTGCAGGAAGACAGTATGTAACAGAGTTAATAATTATAATAGCATCAATAATACATTTTAGGAGAGAAAACAGTCTGATCAGGGTACTTAAACTTCTTTGTCATCTTGATTATTTGGCTTGCGATGTTTAAATCAGATGTGAATAAATGTGTTTTGCTTGGCAGGCTGGCAGTTGAAAAACAAGGCTTTCAGCTGCGCTTGTTACAATGACAAGCACTAAATTCTTAGCATGGTAAATGGAGTTGGAGGAGTGATGTGCATTCGGTGCCAGTCCTCAGAACCAGAAAGCTGGTCCTTTTAAGATAAGCCTTACCATATGGAAAGCATTATAGGGAGACAGTATTTTGATATGTCTGACTCTTTACCAAATGGTTTGCACTGGGCAGAATTAGGAGCCCTTCCTGCATGGAGAAATGTGGCAGTATTTGTGTGGGCAAATAACTCCTGTCATCATCAGCCTTCCCTCTCTCACTTACTGCTTAAACTTCAAAATTTATGGAGCTGATACCCATCTGGTGTCTGTGAAATGGGTCAGTGCCAAAAGCTTGTCCTCTTCTGTCTGTCACAGCTGGTTTTGTTTCTCTGGTTTAGGCAAAACTGTGCTGATGACACTTGAATGGGTAATGAAAACCAGGCGCTGAAGCATTCACAGAAGTGGCTGAGAGGAGCAAGACAAGATATGGAGAAGAAACTATTCATGTTTGGGCGTGTTGTGGGGGTTTTTTTTGGTGGTTGTTTTTGGTGTTGTGGTGTTGTTGTTGTTTTTTCGAATCGTGTGAGTCAAAGCACCTTGCTGTGGTCTGTCGCTGCCTGGTGGGATGTTGTTTTGCGTGGTCCTGCGGGTGAAGCTCAGCAGAGCTGGTTGGCGCCTCTGCACCCAGGACAGGAGCAGCAGCTGCTGCGTGGCTGAACCCCTCAGAGACAGGAGGTGGTCCAGAAACAGCAGGGGAGTTCTTCATGTAGGGAAAATGCTCTGGGATCTTTAATTCTCATATGCGTAAGGGTATGGTAGTTGCATTCCTTGCTATCCCATTTTACCCAAAATACTGCAAGACTGAAAGAAGTCTGGTAGGATTTGAAACTGATGACCTCCTAATTTGGAAAATTAGGGGGCTTTTAGGTGCTTATGCTCTCCTCTGCCACATGATGTGCCTTAACAAGATTTGATTGAAGCTTGCTTTTGCATGGCAACAAGCACAGGTACATTTTCTTCAATTCAGCATAAGAGAAGGAAGCTTTTTTAAACTCATTAAGCTCTGTTGGAAGGATTTGTTCAAATGAACTTTAAGATCATTTAGAGATCTTAAACCTATTTGTGACAGTGGCCAATACATTTGAAAAAAGAAAAAAATTAGATTTCCTCAATGACACCAAGTAATGCTGCCTTTCAGCAAAGGGAACCATGCCACCTTGTGGAAAGATCAAGTAGTTGTCTACCCCTGGAGTCTGTCAACTTCTGCAAAGATTATAGCACTGCCAAAATGTCAGTTTGGGGAAAAGTATGTCATATAATTTATGTAGTTCTTGTAAGAAAAGTGATTTATGCAACAACATAATTAAGCATTCAAAACTGTCAATAAACAACAAATGTTTCTCTCTATATCACGTGCATAAGATGCAGTTCGGAGCTTCATATCCTCAGCATCTTGGTGCAGGCTGCCTGCACAAGGCCATAAAAGAGAAGGGGAAGCAGGAGAAAGGGGAAAATTATTACATCCACCTTCTTGATTTCAGTAATTTATTTTGGTAGGAATTTCTTGAAGAGGTGGTTCATTGTGCTTGACAAAGATCTAATTCTGCATGTGAGACATGCACAACTGGAAATGAGTTTTGAATTGGTACTTCCCAGGAGACAGATTGTAACCTTCCTGGTTAATTTATAGAGCAACCTGTGCCTTCCTAATTGAGTTTCAAGGGTGGTAGAAAGATGCTTTTACCAATCCTAGACTGTAAATTCCTCTGAGATGTCTCTTTTTACAGTGTTATAGAATATGATGGCCATGTGTAGAAGTATAGAAAGATGCTAATTTTCTTTTTGTGGTTGTGCAAAGAAACTGAACCTCCTGAGAAACCTGACCCTGTGAATGAGATGAAAAATTGAAAGCCTGTGTGACCTAGTTTCTCCAAAATCTTTTCAGGACTGACCTGTTCACCCTGACATTTGGGCTTGCTTTATTCTCTCCTTTTAAATGTGGTTTTCTGCTAAGGCTTAAATTAGTCTTTCAGTGTTAAGCATGGATTTTCAAATTACCTGTATACATTAGACTGTTAAGTGGAGCTTCACTTTCCAGCCTTGCCATTTGAGAATAGTTTCAGCTATAGATACATGTCTAAGAAGTACTAGAAGTACTAGTACTAGAAGTACCTAGTACTACCTGTGGAAGTTCCCTTCCAAAAGTCTGTTTTCCCCTTTAGAAACCAGTAAATATGCAGGATCCCAAAAGAACAGAGGAGAAGGAGACTATATCCAAGAGGCGTAGAGGTAGGAGATGCTAATAGGAGGTATTTAAATCTTATTACTTAACTGTAAGTGAATTAAAACACATTTGAAGACATGGTGATGAACTCCTATGGAGTACCTGGACATTAGGGATTAACCAGTTGGGCTATTTGGAGAGATGTGAGGGGTTTTTCTGACAAGCTGATGTCTCAAACCGCTTGTGGCTGTTGTTGAAGTGGCCTGTAAATAGCACTATTGAGATGATTTTACAAAATACTGTGTGCCCCCCAAAGAGTTAATATCCATCTCTGTGCTGCTTCTCTTGCTGTCGAGGCGGGTATGTGTTTTTTGGAGACATCCTAAATTTGGTTGTTTCTGGTCTTCTCCAGAAGCAGATATCCTGGCTAGACACAGGACCGTTAGTAAATAATCAACATGTCTCCTTGGTGATGGAGATGAGTCTGATTTCTGGAGCAAGCGAAGACTTAACTAGAGAGGAAGAGATTTTGCCTTGTCAAGTAATTCCAGGAAAGGATCATCTTTTCACATTGAAGTCCATAATCATCTCTCACAGAGTAGCTTCTAAAATTATGGGTGCAAACAGGAAGTATTCAACATTTCCCAGCAGTTTCACAGTCTACCTCATGCTAGGTATAATCTTCTCATGAGCACCTGAAACACTACAAAAAGCCTCAGTTCAATTTATTTCAATTAATGGACTTGATTAGTGGACTCAATTCAATTAGTTAAATCCAAAGAGTTTATTCCATCTTAAGTCTCCTTACAAAAAAGTTTAAAAGAAAAACCAGGTATCTTCAACAGATTTTCTTCCAAAATGGTACTTCTTCTTGCTTTTGAGTAGGTATTTGTTTTGTTCAAAAATGATCCTTGGTTTTCATTCCCTAGGAAATAGGGCCTGTTACAGGGGAGCAGGCTAGAAGAAATCTTGAAGCTGTTCCTTTGTCCTTATAGGGAGCCACACTATATAATCCCACGTATTTCAATTTTCTTCTTAAACTTTTTTTTCCTTGACGACTCTTACTGACAAACTGATTCAAATATTGCCCTCCTTTGGTCAAAAACCTAACTTTTTGAGGCCATTTTTTATTCTCTTGTTCTATGTTTCACGTTCTTCTAGTGCATTTATACCAGGTAGTTATGTCTCTTCTTCAGCTCAGCTTCATTAAAATAAACAAGTCAAGTGCTTTTAATTATTCATAATGAAGCTAGGAGGGTTGCCACCTTCTGAGTCCCTGTTTCCCTGTCTGTTGTAGCAGCTCTGTGTTTTCTGTCTTTTCTTTAACTGTGGCCCATCAGATTTGTTACCTTGGGTGAAGTTTTTCCAGGGTCACATAGGGTAGCTTTACAATGTCCATATTCTCTGTTGGAAAGTTCTTGATGCATAATTTCATTTTTTCAACTCCTGAGTAAGTAATCGTTTTACTTGCAACTTAAACCATAATTACAATCAGTGTTTGTAAGTGATCTTTATACAAATGAGCAGAAGAAGAGTTCTGGTCTTCATCTTAACAACTTGAATAGCACCTTGGTCAGAAGAGGGGAGTTGGTTTGGTTTTGTTTCAGTTTCTTTTGTTTTTCGAAGAAACTTCTTGCCAATAGCTGAATGTTTCTTATGAAGAGCAAACTCTTTTATTTTGAGAATTAGCCCAACCAGTGTACACATAGTTTGTTTAACACTAAGCTGCAGCCAGTTGAAAACTAAGTGCACATTTGGAAATGCTGATTTTTTTGCATTGATTGGATAGTGTGGAAATGGTTTGGAAAAATGCAGGAAAGCAGATTATATTCAGTCCTCATACATCTTCCTTAAATTATGTTCTGAAATATTTAAAATAAAAGCTACTGCAGAGTAAGGGTTCAGTAGTTTTAAAAGAAGTCTCCTTTTGGTATTGGCTTATTTTAGGCTTTCAGAGGGAAGAATGATAATCTGGGAATAAAATGTTTTTAAAAACTAAGCAACAAAACAAAAACCCCAACCCCAAAAAACCAAAATAAACATTTTAGTGGAGCTTGAAGAGGTTTTTTTCCTTGTTTCTCTCAAACACAAAAAGGTGGCCTTAGTTCCTTCCCCCTCCCACCACCTGGATGGTCGTTTTAGTCGCTTTCAAAACACAGATCTCCTGTTTGAAGCATCCAGTGAATAATCAAAGAGAGGTCAGTCTTGACAATCTCTATAGGATAGCAAATATTTATCCATCTTTCCATTCTTGCAGCTTCTGGGTAGCACTGAGGGGTGATGGAGACGGCAGTTTTGGAACTGGCTGGTTCGGGTTGGGCCATCTGCCATGGGCAGCGCTGAGACACCTCCCAGCTGTGCGAATGGGGCAGGTGCTCAAAACCATTCTGCTTTGAAAGCAGTTTTAGAAATAGCAGAAGCAGCACTAAAATACATCTCATCGACTTTTTAGTGTCTTCTTCATTTTGTACATTAGAACTTTTGCGGAGTGTTTGCTCATTCATTCTCTCTCCGTGATTGATACTTACTGCTCTTGACCTGTATTTTGTCATTAGGTGATGTTACAAGTGATAATGTCATGATGTGAGCTACATCATAATTTAGATTTCCATCTAGAGGATATTTACTTCCACCTTGTCCCTAAATGGACTCTTATTTAATCAAATATGGAGGTTGGTCCAGGGCAGAGGAAGACACTGTATTTTTCTCAAATCTAAGCTATTGACTTTTTCAATGGTATGCAGAGCTAATAGTTATATGTATAATAACAATATCTGGGATAACATAGCTTAATTTCTTTAGACCTTCAAGATTTATAATTTGATCCTGCAAAATGTTGCTTATCTTTCACTCTTAGAAATCTCAGGTATCTCTGGGGTCTTAACTAGATGTGAAGCTATCGTGCAGGATCAGGACATGGGTGACTGAACAGCAGGAAAGACACAGAGGGAGAGATTTTCACTTGCACCCTTCCTTAGAAAAATATGTTACAAAGCCATTCCTCGTGTGAAGAGAATGTAAACTGCTTTAAAATTTACCATTAATTTCCAGGTTTGTTGTGCAATAATTATGTGTGGAATTTTGGGGCATTATCCATATTTGATTTATTAAGGTATACCGTACAAAAGGTTTGCATTGGGATATTGGGATGCTGGACATCTACAGGATTGGGAAAAGATAATATAATATGTAAGAACACTTTCTCCTCCAAATCAAAATATTTTCTTTGCCTTGCTCTTAGAGATCTTTTTTTTTTTTTTTCTTGGAAGAAGCTGCACTTCCTAATATTTTAATGTTTCTTATTTTCAAGTTATTTTAATCCCAGTTTATTCACCGCTCTGCGGTACAGCACAGTAAACTTTCTGGGCCAGCAGTACTTTGTGTAGGGTTGATGAAGGAGCCCTCAGGAGTGGACAGAAACCAGGGGAAGAATCAGTCCTCATCATACTCGTGTCCCACAGGCAAAAGGCGCCTGTTACCGTTCTGCAGATGGATGGATTTGGAGCACAGGCAGCTCCCATTTGGCTCAGGCTCTGCTGGTGTTGCTGGCAGACCTCCCCATCAGCTCGCTGGCGTCTTTGCGAACACAGTGCAGAGGTGATCGCTGCTTGTGGCCCTTCGTACACCCCTCTGGAGACCGACCATTTCACCTTTAAAACAATATATAGCCTCTGTCAGCTCCAGCTTTAGAACAGCTGGTGGGTCATGAACTGCCTCTTGAATATCTGGTCATCAACTGGCTGCTACAAAATTAACTGTTCAGATGATATTTTTGTATTTCTCTTCAGTTACTTATATCAGCTTGCTAGTTTAGGGTGGCTAAGGGAGTAGCCTGTTCTAGTCTGCAGCGTCGTGAAGTTTACCATTCTGTTGCATAGATTTTTTTTTTTTAATGGAAAGAAGTATAGACTACATACTTACGTGTTTATATATATATTTATGTATGTTATAAATATTATATATAATATATGCACATTAGAAGACAGCATGGTACAACCTTGGTGTGTTATTTGTTCATTGTGGACCTTATGGATGAAGTTAATTTAAAAAGCAATTAAAATGGAACATTGCATTGAATGATAGAATATTATTTAGATAGCTCTAGCCAGCATGTGTATTTATTTTGGCATGAGTTCTAGCTCTAAATTTCACTTTAAAGGAACAGAGGTCGTGCTTGGCAAAATTTCCTGCATTCTATCAAAGAGAAAAGGCAGTGGGAGGTAATATTTACCTCTTAAGGGCTTTAAAAACATGAGATATGCAGTACATCATAATGTCACGATGCTTCTACACGGGTAGGCATTATTCCATATGCTTGAAGACAATTCCTCTGTGGTGTGGCAGGGAGGCAGTGTGAGAGTAAGTGGATCCTCAAAGGTGGGAGGCTCACCAGGGCTCAGGATTTTTGGACTCAGGATTCGCATTCATTTGACTCTTTTCCAATGGGTGGAAATCAATCAGAGGTGATATAACCTCATTGACTTTGGATCGTGTTGTCAACATAATTTCTGCAGAAAAGAAATTACTCTTAACAATATTGCTTCTAAAGAGGCATGGAATCCTAACTCTAGGGAAGATGGAAGAAGATTTTTCCCCATTGATTCAGTAATGTCAAGAGTTCACCTAAAGGTTTTTTCTTTTTTTTCTTTTTTTTTTTTGTTTTCTAAGCTGGATGCCATGCATATTACCTTTGAAATTACCACACTACTAAATAAAGTGCTGCTGGCTGCATTAGAACCACTCACACGTATCAGCCTGCAGAAGAACCCGCATCGGAGAAATACAACATTTAAGGTTCAAGTGCATTAGTTGTTCAGAAGTGAATGCACATGTTCTTTCATGCCCTGTAAGCTCCTGCAGGGCTTGTCTTTATTGATAAAGCATATGTGTGTTTGTTGGGGTCATTTTAGGTGTTGCAGAATAATGAAACCTGCTTGAATTATCTGAACAAATAGGCCCTAATTTGAGCATCATTGCAACAATCATCCTTTATTAGTTTCTGGTGAAAAATATGACTGCCTTTTCTTCACTGAGGAAGCATGGTTTTTACTTCACTGTGTTAAAATGAAACACAAAACACCCTTGGTAGCTTCAAAGTAAAGCCCATAAACCCATTCCTGTAGGATGTGAAGTCAAGGTATCTATCTGCAAAACATCTAAAATCAGAGCCTATTCTTTACTGAGAAGACTGGAGAAAAGTGTGAGGTGATTTTAATTTATTCTTCAGAACTACATCTAGCAAAAGGGTTTTAGTAGAGAATAATAGTGTCCATTCCATTTATGCTCAACTATCTCAATTTTTTTTACTTGATTCAGAAATACAGTATTGGATAAGAAATTAGGATTAAAAAAATCCTGAACCAGCACAATTGTTCTGCAGCATTTCCTTGCCTTGAGAGAGCAGAGTTGACCTCTGGCTGTGAGCCAGCAGGAGCCACTAAGACAGAAGCATTAAACTCAAAACAAGAGAGGGACTTTTGTCATCCTGCACATTGGAGTCTGCGAGTCTGGAAAAAATGAGACTGTAGTGTCTTGGAGAATGAGTAAAGGGACTGTGAGAGCAGGAGGTTCCATCTTGACCTGCTCTAGTGGTTATTTTACAGTATTTGTAAAGCCCTCATATTTTATTCCGCAGAAGGTTAGTTTATAGTGATCTGCTTGAAAAAGCAATTATTAGTGGGTTTCTGAATTCTGTTGTGATCTGAATATCTGTGTGCTTATTTTTGTATTGTATGCATATTTTCAGCAATTCAAATAATATAACATGAGCTGCAACAGAAAGCTGGAAACATTGAAAAAATCTTATTAGTATGTTTTTGATTCTGCATTTTGAATTTTTTGTAATTAAGAATCTTTACGTGACAACTGTCAGTATTTCTCCGAGAAAACGGATGCATTGCAGTCTATTCATGTAAATTAAATGAACGTGTTTCCTGGTTCATTAATTGCATCAGATCTCTTTATTCTTTTGTTACTCAGTTTACCTTTGATCATCTCCACTATATTCATCTGGAATCAATGCAAGCTTTCTTGATGTATAGCAGGCAAATATACTGGAACATACTTCTTTCTTGGAATGGAGTAGCTATATTTTATAATACTTGATCTTCCAAAGCATGAAATAATACGATAGTTTGTTTTTTTAAAATATGTTAAAGAAAATCTAAGTGGAATTTTCAAGATTGTGTTGGCTGCACAAGAAGCAGTTAATTATATGATTTACATGCTGTGTATCAGGCACAAACCTGCTCAGTGGTCTGTGATAAAAGGCCTTATTAAATACTGTAATGATTTACATATGTCTGCAGGCAGATATAACCTTTAAAAAGGGAAAGCATAAAGGGAAACAAAGGGAAACTTCTCAAAAAGTACTGTAGGCTCTGAAGTAGAGGAGAAATTAGTAGCACAGATTTAAATCATCAAGACGAAAATACTGTAATGTAGATGTTCGTGGTGGCTGCCAACAGCCGGGTGATCTGAAAAACGATCATTCTGTGGTTTTGTAATGTACGTTAGTTTGCTGATGTTCTAATCCGCTTGCTCCCTGTAATGGCATCTTTTCTAGCTATGCCCTTATGGTCCATCCAGTTTCCAGTAGTACTGTGCCATCACTCATGTGTAATTGATCTCTTGTCCTCTGTCTAGCGGGGGCTTCTATTTGCTTTGGTTGCCTTTTTTTTTTTTTAAGGTACATTCTTAGCACTACATGAGGCAGCAGCTAGAGTGTGGCATTTGGTTACATGCAGAGATTTGGGACAGTTCTGCATACCTGTCAAAGCTCCTTCTGGAGTTCCTTGTGGAAAAACTGCTTCACCTGTGGCAAATGTTCTGCAATGCCAAAGAGCAGAATCATTCATCCCTTCAAACCCAAAGATCCCCAGCTTTGGGCCATGTTTCAAATCAGAACTGCACTGCGAGGGGGGGTTACAGATTTTTACAGAGTTTGGATTACAGCATTTACGAGTTTGGTTCTTTGGCTACAGAACATTAACCCTGGAACATTAATATGCAGCCATGCAAACGTGTTCCCCAGCACTGTAAAACTGAGCAGTGACACCTGTGTTCTCATTTTGTTCACCTGTCTTTTCATGGGGCAATGTGTGATAAGGTGGCCTATTTCCCTGTGTAGTTTCTTTGCACAATGTCTTGTGTAGCCTAGCAGGAAATGTGAAGTCTCCAGTCGAGATGAAAATACAAGATTATTGACATACCATGGTTTAAATGACATTTTTTCCTTCACTTCTCTCAGGTATGCAGTGTTTGTGGTATTATCTTTGATCTTCCCAATCCCAAGCAGCAGTGATCTAAATCCAGTATACAGTCCCTCGATTGCTTTCATTCTGCTGTATTAATCAACTTTCTTGTTTTTCCTCAAACCTGTTTTTCTATGCCAGGTCTTGGAAAGAGTCTGACAAGCAGATAAGAGAATCCGATTTCACTTATCTTAATCACATGTGGTTATTTAAATCACTCTTTCTAGAGTTTTCATTTTAAGGTAAAGCAGAGGGCCTGACCAGGCACAGAAAACTGTAAGATCTTATTGTTGAAGTTAATAGTAATGTATGACATGATACAGGGCTTATTTGTTTATTCTCCAACAGGAAAAAGAAACTAGATAGACTACTGTTACCCAAAAGTTGGTTTGGAGTTACGATGGGCCAATACTTGATTTGCCGGTAATTATTTGTGAATCTCAAGTAGAGGTATTTAACCCAATGATGTTACCAGGAATGCCTGTTTGCTGAGCTCATAGACTCTTGGGCAAGGAGAGCTGCATCCTGGGTTTCAGCTGGGCTTGTTTTGACTCTGGATGTTGGTTCCAGGAGAAAATAGGGTGCATTAGCAAAGCTCTGTCAGGCCAAAGGAAGCACATTGTCTCTTGGGTAAGTATTGTTGGTGGGAGCCGGGGAACCATGATGCTGCATTCGTGCTAGAGAACTAAGCAATTCTGCGGTCGAGGCTAACTCAGCTAGCCTAGGTTTAAGAATTAGGTCATACCTAACTGGAGACACTAGGTGGTTTGTTTTTGCTGGGTTTTGTGCTCTTTTGTTTTAAAGAGAAACTCTTTAAGTCAAATAATTAAGAGGAGGAAAACCCATCAACAATTAAAAAATGAAGGAGACGGTTGCTGGCAATGTGCAGAGAGAGGGAGCCAGGCAAGGTGCGTGTGCTCACGCTGCCCCTGCGCTCCCACCCCGCGGGGGTCTGTGTCTGTGCTTTGCTTGTGCCAATGATGATGAACTGTGGTGGCTATCACGTGTTACTCTGAGTCCCTGTATTTTGTGGTGCTGAAATCTGCATGGTCTGCCATCACTTCAGTTAACCAAGAAGTAGGTTTTTGGTCTTTACATGTGTTTGAAACAAAAGGATGTTTCTTGTGTGTGTATCCTCAGGTCAGTGCGGTGCCTTGTGAGTGGGCTGTTGAGTCTTTCTGGGTTTTATTGAGAGTCCTTTTTATTTGCAGTGAGTCTTTGGGAAATCGGTTTGTTTTGATGAAGCTGTTTTGAAGCATTTAATATGGGTTATGGTAAAGGCCTCTTGTGCACCATGCAAGCAAAAACTTGACAGGTGCCAGAAGGCAACAGGGTTTCTCACCTCTACCTGGCTTGAAATCACCAAGCGGGAATGGAGGTGGGGAAGGAAGCCAAGTCCTTCCACAGAGGGGAATACATGGGATGGACAAGAGTGTCCCATTCACTTCATTCCAGTGTCGTGACAGTGGGCTGGCAAGGGAAAGAAATGCAATGGATGCCACCACTGGAGAATTTTAAACATTAAAAAAAATGGCCAGGGAAAAAAAAAACCAAACCAGTTCACCACCTTTACTAATTAGAGATTTACCTTCTGCCAACTTGAACTGATTGTCTTTCAGCAGTGTTTTGCCTTCTTAAGGTATACTCTGTTGAGTGCAAGGGCTATATTTACCTTTGTGTTCAGAAAGCAGCTGATAAATTGAGATATGAAGAGTAATGAGGAAACAATATGTTCATTGTATATATTTAGTTTTTCAGCTCTCTTAAGATGGTTTAGAAGATGTATCTCTCTGCCAGTATTCTGTTATGCACTTTAATATTGAAATACTTGTATAAAAAAACCTTTCTTCTGGCACAGGAAAAATCTGTAGTTTAAAAGCTTGCAAAGATAAATAATTAATACCCCAGTGGGCATTGCAGCACTTTCAGCAAGATTCATGAACATCTGATGTACAAAAAGAAATTCTGCGGTCTTGAAATTAGATGACCTTAATAATTGCTTAAAAATGGATATTTTAGTATCTCACGTAGCCCTGAAGTGAAGAGCACCCCTGAGTGGTGACCCCTCCCCTGCTTCCTCTTTCACCTTCTCCTTCCTTTAAATTCAGAAAGTCAGCACTTCCGTGGGTTTCCAGCAGCGCTGGGTGAGGAAGCAGCAACAGAGGAGAATTTGCATTTTGGTTTCTTTGTTTGCAAAGAGAAGAAAAAAAAAATAATCTAGAGGCAGGAGAGTTTTTAATTTTTTCTCCACACTCACTAAAGGGTATCACACGATTTGCAGAGAGTATTTGCCTTCTGATGCCTTAGATGAGATATCCCATTATTGGCTGGTTGGAGTAGGTACCAGTGGTCCACCTCTTGGGCTGGGTGTTCTGCTTGGCTGGATGAGTGCGCTGTGCAAGCTCAAAGAAGGATGAAGGAGAAGTCTTAAAGGGAAGGAAGCAGAAACTCGTTAATGTTTTTACCCACTGGTGAATTTAGTTCCTCTCTTAGTTTGGCAAAGTTGATGTATTATGCATATTTAAAATACCTTGGCGTCTTGGGGTATTTTTTTGAGGACAGTGGTTCCCAATGGCATACCAGTGATGGTGCATGAGCTTAATCTACTCACTGACTTCACGGCTGTTTTTAGAAGGCAGCAAATGAATATTCAGTGTCTGCGTTTGAACTCTGAGGCTGATCTGTTTACTGCATCTCAAGAAGAGGGGGTCAGTTGGTAACCCCAGGGTGGACCTGCTGTTGCGGCTCCTGTGAGGGCAGGGTCCCGCTGAGCACAGCAGGGCTGCCAGCGGTCACCAGTGCCACCGTCCTTGGAGCAGCTCCTGGGACCATTGCCTGCTCTCCAAGGACCCGTGGGATGTGCTGGCAGCAAAGAAAGTTCTGTGGCATAAGGCGGCAGTGGTGGACAATGAGCCTTGGTCTTTGTGAGGTTAAAATTGTGCTGGCTACCTAACAAGGACCTGTATTGACTGAAACAATTGCAAGTGAGTTCCCCAGAACAACAGTTTCAGGACAGCATAACATTTCAGAAGAAACATAAGAATAACGCTGAAGCAAGCAGGGGACCAAGTGCTGGGTACCACCTGACAGCGATACTTGGTCAGTCTTGGCAAGGAGAGGCTCGAGGTGAAAGAACGGATGTTATATGATGGCAGATTTTCAGTTATTAATTGTAAATTTTCTCACTTCTACTTTTGGAACTTGTGCCTGCCGAATCCTGGACCTCGGTAGGAAGCATCATGGCTAGCAAAGAGAATTTGGGTGTAAGAAGTCAGTGCAGCTTTGTGTCAGTGCTGGTGCAGTAGTTCATCACTGACTCAGGCAAAGTGTTTCTTCATATTATGCCAGGAAAGTGCAGCTCAGAGATGGGATAGTGTCCAGTGGCAGTGGCTGTTGCCATATTAAATACCTAAATGACAGCATGAATTAGGCATGGGGTTGTTAAGGAGCTGGTATTGATAGACATTTAGGGCCCATCATAAATGTTTGTTGTGCCTATTAAGGGGGTACCGTAGTACTTGTGTCGTGCAGCCGTGGCAGGCACTGCATTGCCATTGGAGGGTGAGATTTGCCCATAAAGTTCTCCAGAGGAAATCTTGGTCTCAGAGGCAAACTCCCATTGACGTAGTGCGTGGACTGTATTTCACTGCAAAGCCTGAGAGCAAATGCGCAGTGTTTTTTTAAAGAGTTAAACTTTTTTATTCCTTAATCTAGTAAATGTAGGGTGGAGATGGTGTCGTTTAATTTATCCCGTTTCGTTTTGTTTGCAAAAAGCACCATATGTGCAAAGAAATGTCGCCTTGGATTGTTCTGCCAACTGAGTGCTCTGGTTGGCTAAACATCCTTCTGCTAAAAAACTATATAATTAGATTGTTTAATTTTAAAGGTCATTTTTAATTTCTTCTAGAAAAAAGCCTCCTTTTCTCGTATGATAGCTTGTATTTTTGTTAGTGCTTTGAATTCATTATTGTTTGCTACCTTAGCTAAACTTACTGAGGAAATGATTGCTGTAATCCACAAAAAAAAAATTCTGGTGAGAAGCCAGGCAGTGAGATACCATGAGTATAAATCTCAAAGTAGATATAATCCGATAATATTTTATTTCTTTTCAATTAGAGCTCTAGATACTAGCTAAAATTTCAGTTCTACTGGACCTGTATTTGTGCTTTTTCCTTTATTCCTCTGTGTTTGTGTATTCTACTATTTACTGCTCCCTTGTTTCCTCCTTTATATTAAGAAAAGTATTTTATTATAAAGCATTACTGTTATCTTCACAGGTACCTTTCCTGGCAAGTCACATATTGCTCTTTGTTCCTTCAGATGTTTTCATTTAGCCATTCTCAAATTATATTTTAGTTTATTTTTCTTTGATCATAAGCTCATGTACAAGGCCTTGACTTTGTTCTCCTCCTAGCCAGGGATCTTTAACCTTAACTGACTAGTTTCTGTTGCCTGACAAGATTTCCATAACTGGATACAGCAGCGTGTTGTACGCTCTGATATATGTTTGGATATTCTCTGTTTTCTTTTTAGTGCTTTGCTGTGCGATCTCTGGGCTGGGTAGAAATGGCAGAAGAAGATCTCGCTCCTGGAAAAAGTAGCATTGCTGTGAACAATTGCATCAGGCAACTCTCTTACTGTAAAAACGACATCAGAGACACTGTTGGCATTTGGGGAGAGGTAAGAATGGGGTGAACTTCTGCTACTGGAACATCCCTCTTGTATTGTAAAACATCTTGAAAGAACTTCTCTGTAGGCAAATATGTCCGTGCTGTGTGTTTGGGACTTCTGTGTGCCAGTTGGTACTGCTAGAAAATACAAAAGTGTTCAAGGAAAGTGTTGACAGTCTTGTTCCAAACCTTTCAGGACAGCAGGTGCCACAAAGACATCATCTTTGTGTTTACATCTCTACTGATACACACCTGTGCAACAGTGTTGGGACAAACTGTTGAAATCAGTGGAAGTCTTTCTCCTGACCAGAGGTTTGAGAATGATGCTTTGGAACAGGGAGTGCCCTATCTATTTGAAGTAATTTCAGAAGATATTTTAATATAAGAAAAATATATTGTACATATAAATGAAAAATATCACTTTGGTCTCTCTTACTTCTGGGAACAGTTTTATTTAGTTAGAGCTTGGCAAGCAGTGAAAGATGTGGCAGTCATGGACTTTGGACTGACTGCTGACCCCAGGAGGGAAAAGCCCCCGCTCCCTTCACATATGTGTACTTCTGTCCATTTTTCAGATCGCAGAACTTTGATCAACTTGAAATATATTGTGTACTTGGAAATCACGTGCTATTTTTTGTTTTAAGAGTTCATGTTCACCTTTTTCCATATTTCTGTCTGTCAATCTCATTGTTCTTTGTTGAAAACCCTTGCAGGTTTTCAAGCCGAACTGGTGAAAAGTTTTGGTCCTCTTGAATGGAAGTTTTAATTAAAAATGCTATTCATTAAAACATTTTTAAAAAAATCATCCTGACAAAACAATAGAGACACTGTGATTGAATGGGTGGCCCCTGAAGTAAATTGTCGCCTTGATTTTTAACAGAAATCATTGCAACCACATTTTTCTGCTGGCAGTGTGGTGCTTTAAGACTGATTGGAAGAGGGATGTTTTAGAGAGGAATCTGAAAAAGTGCACTGGTCACTGACATATCAGATGGAGCACATACAGCAGAAATCTATGATGAAGGTGGAACTGATGACTGCAGATAGAGGGTTTAAAATTGCCTAAAGATTTATTTTAGCTAGAATGTAATGGAAGTGAAATTGGGAGTAGGACCATCCCATAAGTTTTCGTTATTAAAATACAAAACAAAACACAGAAAATGCAGGTGCTCTGGGTAAAATCCTGACCCTGCAGAAGCTTTGTCACTGACTTTTAAGGCGGGATTTCATGCCCTCCACTCTCTTCCAAAAGGAATTCCCTGTAGATTTCTAACTTCTACGGTTCTATAAAATCTAAGAAGAAAAAAACCACAAGTGATCTGTGTTGCTACTTTCCATTGCATTATATGCTTATACATTGCAAAATCACTTGCATGGAAAAGGTACATTTTTGCTCTTAACCTATGTACCACAGTATATAATGTTTCCCTGAAAGAACGCTGGGATTGAGCCTGTCTTTCCTTTGTTGATTTTCCCTGCATGGCTCTTCCAGTGACAGCTTGGACCACCAGATCTCTGTACCTCTTCAACCGTCAGAGACAGTGAGGTCTATATTCAAGCTTCCAGTCTGTCTAAATAATTTCTTCTTGCCCTACGCAGTGTTTTCCTATCTAAAATAGCTTTTGTATAACAAGCCAACAAAACTTAGTAAAATATATTGCTCCTGGCTGTGGCCAAGCTATCCCTCGAGCACTGCAAGGATAATTTCCTGTGACTTATGTTGCTTATCTGCCCATTCTCCAGTCTTCTCCAGCTAATTTGGATGCAGTTTTATTACCTTAATCCTAGTCTATTTTGCATGATGAACAGGTTTTACCTTCTTGTAATGATTTCTTTCTGGAATAAGTATATAAATACAAAATGAGTCCAAAAAGCAGTCTTGTGACACTTGTAACATTCTTCACATAATCAGTCTCTTTACTGCTCTGACCTCCAAGTGAATTTCTCGCCCTTTTTCTTTGTGATGACTGTTTTCTGTTTGGTTTCCTTCATTGTCCTGGTCTGCCTGGTGCCATCCTGACTTCTGTGGGTTTTTTTCGTATATTTCTTTTTCTGCGTACCACAAGCTGTTTCTGCTTCTCTAGGAGTAGCCAATATGTTCGGCCTGTATATCCAGCCTTCCATCTCCGCCACAACTGTAATTTTTCCATCAGGCAAAATGTTCTTGTGTTGACATCACATATACCAACCTGCGTCCCCTTCCCCTCCCACACCCCTCTCAGCACTTACACTGCCAGCTCTGTGTCACAGGTCTCCTTTGAGTCCCTGGTAGTTGATTTGGGGGTGGGAGAGGTGGTTGGCAGTTCTGCCCCTTGCTGCATGGCCTGGAAGCTCATGTCACCTCTCAGGGTGACATGAATGTGTGTCTTACCTAGACACAAAATTAGATGTCATTAAGACTTGAGCCATAGTAACCAAGTGAGAAGAGGGTTTCTATGTCACTGAGGTGAAGAAAAAAGGTCATTTTTTAAACATTTGTCAGTAGAAAGTCAGGCCCTTCCCATTCTTTCTGTTCATTTATAGATTCTGGCACAATAGAGAGGAAACAAATTACTCCATATTTAGCTGACAGCTTCTACCTCCTTCTTCTTCTTCTCAGCAGGAGCTTGTCTTACCACTCAACAATATATCCAGGATCGTTTCCATGGGATCCCCTGGACTGCAGAGTAGCTGTACAGCCTCTGAGAAGAGGGCTAGTAATGTGGTAGAAAAGGCAGCAGAGCTTTTGCAAATGCTAGCCATAGGAGGAAGATTAGCATTTGTGAATTAGCATCAAAAGGAAAATTGCCTCTAAATTTGTTTCCTCTAAGGGAAAAAAGTACTCTCCTTGTTCCTACATGCCAGAATAATTAGGGAAAAATCCTGGCTCCAGGATTCTGCAGTCACCGGCAGAATTCACATTCATTTCTTAACGCTAGGCTTTCCTCCCTTTAATTAATCTTACTTCAAAGAGTATCCTATAAATCCTTTGACATGTACAAATTGCTGTCTGTTCCATGACCCATTGGTTAAGGTTTATGGAAACAAAGCACATTGTTCGCTGGAAGAAACTCCTCCTTAAAAGTAGAGGTTTTGATGTAAGCTTTTACTATTAAGACAGTTCTTGAATTCTCATATATTTAGAAGAATTTACTGAAGAAAGAATAAATACATAATTTGATGAGTAATTCGGTAGCTTTGGGTTGAATGGGTCAAACAGTTGTGTTTAACAGACATCAAAGCTTTTTGTGATTGGGATCGTTTCAACCTATGGTAGTAAAAAGTTACTATCTTAGATCTTTTTCACACCAGAAGTGAACGAACTTGTTTTCAATTGCTCTTGGAATTAATTGAACCTTTGAGTTAATTAAGAGGATTCAAGTCAGAACAGCACAGGCATAAAACCTTGATTGCAGTCAGTTTGAGTGAGGGACGTACTGTGTAACTGTGCTTTGTCTGGAGTTGCAGGGCAAAGACATGTACCTTATACTGGAGAATGACATGCTGAACCTGATTGACCCCATGGACCGCACAGTTCTTCATTCGCAGCCCATTGTGAGCATCAGAGTCTGGGGAGTGGGTCGTGACAACGGCCGGTGAGTCTTCGCTCTCCTTATCTCTCTCAACTTGGTGCTGTTTCTGTCTGCTGATATAGAGTACACACACACACGGAGCACGTTAGCTATCAAACCTTTTCGTGTGATTGAATAGTCGTGTCCCAAGGGCTATGAGAGGATGGCAAATTCTTCTTTTTCTTGCTGGTGTTACTTTTAAAAATACATGCTTTTCATAGTTTGTCACTTATATGCTGCTTTTGATATACCTCTATTGAGCAAACCTTTCAGGTGAATTCAGCCAGGTGTATAAAATTGCACACACAACATTATTTTGGTTTAGCTATGTATAATACTTTTTAATATAAAACTGTTTTTTCAAGTATGTCCTGTAGTTCCTCCTGGCTGTGTGAAAGCGTGTCTTTCTGCTGGTCTAAGTTAAACGCATGGCACATACACTGACTTGGATGCATGTGTCTTCACTTTCTGGAGATGTTTAATTTGATCGAGGGAAAAAAAAAAAATTGAGGGAAAACCTATTATTTTAAGCCACCACTGTTACTTAAAGATCTTGATGCAAGAAAATTCCGAAGGGTGTTGCAGAAAACTGGGTTTGTCCCTGTAACCTGCCTGTCTGCGAGCTGGTGTTCCCCTCTGCCCTAGGGAGCAACCAGGAGCACCCTGGGGCCACTTGCTCCTTAGTTCTTTCCTGACCAGCGTCTCTTGGTAGCATCCTTCATGTCCATGTAACAGTGCTGTGGGGACAGGGTTGTGAAGGTGACTGATTCAGAGCGGGACAGCAAGCTGTCTTCCTGTCCTGTTGAGCTTTTGGATCTGTCAGAAACGTTTCGCTTCACATTGACTAATTTTAGGATCTTGGGGCAGTACCTGTCCTCAGCCATGGGTGGTAAGGATTGAATCATGCTAACAAACTGCTGCTTTTTGTCTCTGTGTTCGATTATTGAGATACTTGCAATCATAGATTTGTGGGGCTTTTTGTCTCAGAGTTTTGGTGGGAAATGTCATTTTGGACCTGAAAAATAGTTATCAGTGAAAGATTTTGTGAAAGTTATTTAATTCCTCCCCTAACAAAACAAAACAGTTTCTGATTATCTTTGGCTAAATTTCCAAAACAAAAGTTCGTAAGTGTTTCTGTGACCCAACTCCATCTTTCTACTTTATTTATTTATTTATTTATTTTACCATTTTTCACTTCCATGGGTGTGGATTTTTGAGAGATCTAAAAGGGCAAATCCGGTTTGAAATGGTGGGAAGTAAAAAGGTTTTAACTTCTTATGAATAAACCATTACAGTGCTTTGTTTGCCTCGGAAAATGAGTGCATGGCACATTTCCCTTCAAGTCAGACTTTGTAGTAGCTTGCTTTGGTGGGGAAATAGAGCATCTTTAGAGGCATCTGGTTGTGATGCAACTTTACTCAATAAAGAAAGCCAGCTTTGCTTTTCATTATTTTTTTTTAAGCACTGATAGTTCTTTTTTTTTCCAAAATATTTACGTATTTTTTTGGAAAACAATCCAGTTATATCATTTATAAAATAATATAATAAGTAACATTTCTCCAGGCTGGATACCTACTTCTCCTAAAGACAGAGCTGGTCATAGAAACGTGAATGTTGAAAGGGGATATTTAAGAGAAATGTGCATTTTTGCTATCATATAGCACCAGGAATGTCATAAGCTTTTGGTGAAACGTATCTGGGGGTAGGAAGCAATAGCAAAGTCTCCTAGAATAATACAAGCCCTTTCAGTAGGACAGGATATGGTGGGAAAGGTTGTGCGCATACAGGTTATTCTGACTTCTCCAACCTATGGATCTGCTGTGGTATTCCACACCATTTACCAAAAGCTGGGTGCAAGGCAGAGGAAAGTCTTTGATTTCCTTCCTACCCAGTTTCATGCTCTATCGGAGGGGGAACAAAGCTTAACTCCGGTTCTGTTGAGACTTCTGCAGAAACTCATGTCTCTATTAAGAAAAATAATTAGTTATGAAACATGTCAGTGAAGTACATGTCAGAGTTTCAAAACAAAACAAACTCAGTGTTCTCCCTCTTGATCATAAAAGGCAGAAGCTTCTTCTATACTTTTCCTGAAATTAGTAATGTCTTCTAATCCAAGAGCCTATATAATAAATTATACTGGATTTGTTGTGTAAGGTGGATTTAAATTTTAAAAAATTGTAGAAATGTATGTTTTTCTCAATTTGAGCTATTTTAACCCCATAACGATCTGCAAGCCCTCTTTTTAAACTCTGTTTTGCTTGTAGTAATATATTTGGGTAGATTTTGCTTTGGAAGATGAAAAGGTTTTCTAATGACACCTGAACAGGTGATTTTCTAAGTTATGCCATAATGAAAGATTGATGAAATACAGAGATCTGCTGATGAAAGTTTAATCTGAGGATGTGTCTGGTAACTCACCTCAAGCAGAAACATCTTCTGGGAGGCTGTAATCACTCTCTCCATACGTTACACTGTTCTCTTGACCTCTGAAGTTTCTTTCTGTAACAGTTCTGTGATAAGCAAAGGCTTCGTTGTTTTGTGGACTTCAGCTATGTGGTGATTTTTGTGTTTTGAAAGGCAGCATCCCTAGTTTTCAATTAATCAGTCAGTAAAATACCTTTGACCTTAAGAAAGGCTGGAGCGCCTTCATAAAATTGTGAACAAAAGCAGGTTCTCACAAATTGGTGGTCATGCATGTATGTGTATATGGGTAGGCTCTGAGTTCCTGTGTTTGATACATATATATGGGCATTAAAGGAAAATAAAAGTACTGAATCTGTCCATCCCTTTGCCAGAATTGGTTTTTTAGCTGATAACTGTGATTTTTAAGAGTAAAAGCCATTGTATTCTGTACAGTCTTCCTCTCCTGCTGTACTGAAAACTTGACAATTTATTTAGTATTATTTGTAAACAAAAGAAGTCCTCACACTTGCTTAAATAGTTCATTTCAAAATTGGTAAGGTCATTGCCACATGGAGGATTTGTGGTATCATGGGTGTATCGGTGAATAATTGTCAGTGCTGCATTTGCTTCTTAACAACCCACCCATCACATGTTTTTTCTTCTGAGTTTCAAAAGCATGTTGGAAAATATTAGCCTGCTGAAGCTGTAAAAGGGCGGTTGTTTCTACTCGCGAGCTGCTGGACTGCGCGTTAATCATTCCTGGGGTTGGGCTTTGTCCCCCCCTCTGACCGCTGGTTCATGCCCTTTGCTTTCTGAGCAGCGCTAACAAGGAAGAGAGAACAGGTAATGGCCCATCAGTTTTGTAAATGAGTTTCCCTTAGCACGTTTCCCAAATCCTTTATCTTCATTGCTCTTCTAACAATCCGAAACCTGCCTCTACCTAATTGCCTGAAAGATCAGGGTTTCTTCTCTACTGGTGTCTCCCTACACCAGCACTATATTCCAGGTGAAGAACCTGGGGGTTGGCTGACCAGGAGGGCTGGGGGGGTCAGGAGACAGCTGTGATGGGACTCAATGTGCAACTAGTTACTGGATGGTGTGGGCAACTGGCGTGTTGGACAAAATACGTAGTATGTGTCTTCGTTCATCCACTGCCTTTGTCACCACGTAGCACGGGTTTATTTGCTCTGTAGTTGTTGTTTTCCTGGCAGGCTGAGGAGGGAGCGTGGTTTTGCATGGTTCTTAAGAAACTGAGAGGAAGATTCTCTGATATTAGGGTTTTCTGATTGTATGCTCTCTGACTAGACAGTGTGAAAGCATTGCACTCCCTCCTCTGCCCTAATAATGCCCATTTTGACAGATGAGGGGGAGGATCTCTTCGTCTGTCTGGATGTCCATTGTCCTGCTTATTTGAACTGCTGCTGTTTTTCTGGACATCAGGGAATAAAATTAGGCTGGGAATGAAAAATGGGAGAAAGGGGGAAATGGGCAACTGGATTAAAGAAAGTCAGACAATGCATGCATCAAAGATGAGGCTCAAGCAGACTCCAAAAGGGAGAGCAGGCACCTGAATGGATAGATGCCCCAAGTCAGATGGACATAATTCTGTAAGGCTGGAAGAGAAGAAAGCCCTAACAACAAAACAGAAATTACCTGAGCTCTGGTATCTCATGAGCTGTTGGGGCAAGAGCTGGGGCAGGAACTGTTGGGCTCATGGGAATGAGAATATGGGACAAAACTGTGGAAAATTAAGAGGAAATGGTGTAAAGTGAGGGCTCAGATTCCTCAGAATATGGGGAATTAAAAATAATGTCCTATCTTGCTGTTTCAGCAGTTAAATAAAAATGGCCTAGTTTCAAAGGTGTTCAATGCCTGTACTCTTCACTGACTTCAGGAGGATCTCCATATGTTCAGTGTCTTTGGAAATCAAATGTCTAAATACAAATTAAGGAACCTGTCTCCAAACATCCAGAACTGGAAATTTTCACTTGAGCAACAATGCTACAGCAGGTTAAATGTTTTCTGTTTAGTTTTAAGCACGTGTCAAGCTCAGAGGGGTAGGGACATGTCAGGAAAGGGGTGAGTGGGGAGAGCTGTGCTGCAGGTCCCGAGCCTGTCTTATGGGGTTACAATCTGTATTTTCCAGCTGTGACTGGGTACTTACAGATACTACCCAGCTTGAGCCCCTGTCCATGTCTGTCACACGGACATGAGATTGTAGGAGGGATACCTGGCCTTAATTAGACGATTGAAAGTGAGGAGAAGTACAGACAATACATACAAATTTAGCGTGTTTGGGATATCCTGTTATATCTGTAATTTATCGTTCCTCTTTTCAGAAAATATTTCATGTGCAAGCAACACAACATCATGCTTCAGTGATGCAGTATGGTTTACAACTGCCTCATTCAGGGAGGTATTTGAGGTCTTTCTGCATTGCCTTCCCTTTGGGGTGATGACTGAATGTGCTCTGAGATTGAGTCTTTCTCCAGTGCTGTGAGAGAACCTTATCAAGGTGTACAAGATAATGAATAATAAACTTTCTGCATTAAAGAGACATGGTCAAGAAAAGCAGAAAATAAATTAAAACTGGCATGGTGCTTGCACCTGCTCTTCTAAAAAGATAACAGCCTTCAAAGAACGTGTAATTCCAGCTGAACTCTTCAAACTCTGAGACACCATTGATCAATATTTCCTATTCCCCTCGGGCCCTGTAACCTTGGAGTGAGGGTAAAAGACACTATGAGGAATCATGTAAGTAGGGCATAGGCGAGGAATTATGGGGGAGGAAAAGGATTTTACTGGCTTTTCTGACCCATATTCTTAGCTATTTTTTTAGAGTAATCTTTTGTTTTCTCATTTTTCCTGCGTCAACTGCATCTGAATATCCTTTTCTGTATGTTTTGATAGCATTTTCCCCTCTCATTAAAAAATAGTTTAGGTGCTTATTTATATAAAACTTCCCATTTACATCCATAAAGCCTGATATTACTGTTTGCAAGTGCAGTGTGTTCTAGGAGGGGGTAATGAAACAATACAGCTGTGAAAGGGGAAATCCAGTCGAGCTTACAGAATTAATGCGTTTTCAAGCAAATATAGTTAAGCGGGTGCAAAAAGCTGTATGTATGCCTTCTTACTTTGGTTAATGGAACTGGTTTATTTTGATTTCAGGATTTAACATGAAAGACGTGGTAGACTACAGATACGTTGAAATAGGCTGATATTAACTTGAAATACACAGACGCAGTTTTGCACCAGTGAATGGTTTTGTATTGTTTGTGGCTTCAGCTGTGTTAGGGCAACATCCCTCTATCTTTTCTGCTAATGCCACTAATGAGGTGAAAAATGATTACATGTGACAGTGAGGGATTGATTTTTCCATGCTACAGATGAGGCTTGTGAGCAGCTCAGGTGCTTGTTAACGATGGATTCACCCTTTGGCAGCAGCAGAGAAAGAAGGATGTGCTCAGGGAAGTTTTGGCCATGGAGCTGTAGATATTTGTTAACCTTTGAAAAGCTTAAATGCAAAACCAGCAGCTGAAAAGCATAGTACAATAGCAAGAGATTAGCACAAGAGCAGAGAAGTGTCATGGAGCAAGGGAATTGGGACAAAAACAGAAGAGAATTGTGAGGATTTCTGTGGGAGAGTTGGACAGGAGCGGAGCAACCCATGAAGGAGAGCTCAGGGTAGTGCTGAAGCATTTGCTTGTAAAGAAGTTGGAAAAATGGCAGGAGGCTTCCCTTCTTACTAGGAAAAACAACCAGACTACCACTTAAAATGTGTCACTTTCTCTGCTAGCAGCTTGAGCGTGGCAATGAATGCTTAGTCACCTTGAACAGAACCCTGTTAAGTATTCTACTGTATAATGTTTTTCTTATTCCATATTTGTTTTCAGGAAATGGTGGAAAATATTGCATATAATTTGGGAATTATATCTAGCGTTTCTTCTGGGAAGCAGGCTTTTTAAATAGCACTTGAAATTGTTCAACTGTAAAGCTTTCAGTTAAGACAAATGATATGTCTAAACCTGGACTACAAATAACCACTGTGATGTAGTCAGGTGTCTCAATTAATAAAAACTGTGACATATTGACTGAGTCCTTAGCTTAAAGTTTTCATACAAATTTGTGCTAGAAAATCATGACACTTTCCCTGTTTTTCCAGCTATCAAAGGCTTTAAGGTACTACGAGGGTGATGGGAGAACTGAAGTGGCTGTCACTCAGGTCCCTCAAGAACAGCTGGAGCCACATGTGGAAGTGTCTGCAGCTCACAAGAGCTACTGACTGCCAGTTGTGGGGGGGAGATCTAGTGCTTTCTTCTATTATTGTTTTCACTGTATGTTAATCAAGGAGATGCTACATCCAGGCTGGATTCCTATATTTAACTGCTGCTTTAACTCAGTGGCACAACAGTGATGCAAGTGATGCAAAAAGCAGCTGCTCTCCTGCTCCATAGCTGTGAACAGAAAACCTCTGGCTCTCAGGCTGTCTGCAGCCCTCCTTGTTTTCAACACCTGATTAGAAGCTTTGGTCTTAAGTGACCACGATCCAAGGTGGTTTAAACTTACCTGATTTGATTCACCCGATTGTGCACTTGGGTGCATACACAACCTGTTGCTTCCTCTCAGCAGAGGCTATGCTAACAAAAAATAGCATCCTCCTTCCAAACGAGTTGGAGTCGATCGAAGGTGCCGGCCTTTCTTTCATTCCCTTTATCTTCAGCAGCGCTTGAAGTTAGACTCTTAGTCACACACCTGTCAGATGACATGTGAACTGCAGGGACCGTGTATAGGGCAAGCCACCTGTGGAATAAATTTTCACAAGAGAATTAGGCTTTGACAGCCTTATGAAGGTTGTTAAATGGTATCCAGTCAATAACACTTCTCTTATAAAACAAACAAACAAACAAAACTCTGTTTACTGTATTCTTTGTTCTCATCTCAAAACCTTGTCTAGTCTAAGGCCTCTGAAGCAGATGAGAGAAAACCAAATTAGTCCACTAGTGATTTCATTTTGCTAGTCTTATTTATATTGAAGCTGTTTAGTTACTGGTAAGGTGAACATAAAAAAAAAAAACAAACCTTCTGAGGGGAAAAGCCACAAAGAGCGTAGACAGCTGAAGAAAAGAGTAGTGTTTTAAGAAAAGTTGGGATAAGAATACTTATCCCAATACAAGCAGTGTGCTGGCCAAGATATTCAGTACAGCTCTTTGTTAACTTGATTGTAGTGTGTTTGTACAGCAGTAACAGACATTTCTGTTGTGTGGTGGCTTAACTGAAAAAAACAACCTTTTGTAAAACTATGCTTATTGTTTCCTATTGTTGTCAAAAATTTGACTTCCTAAAAATTGTTACTGTACAGGGCAAATAATTTATGAAAAAGTAATTCAGAGGAGAAAATTTACTGTGCAGTGGGAAGGGTTTCATTAGATTATTTCTGTTACATCACTTAATGAAATGTGGGACATTCACAACTTTCTAATATAGCAAATTAAAAAGCAAAAGTACAGACAAAAAATGACCTGTCTCTAGCTCTTCTTCTTGTCCAGTTTATGCCTGTACTGTACAGGTGGGTTAGAGAGAGGTAGGATGTTTCTATATATGCCTTTACTGTGTAAATATTTATATCCACCTACATAAACACACTTTTCATATTTGCATGAGTATTATACCACTGAAGGTCTTCAGGAACTTGGTATATGCTATAGTTAAATAAGGTCCCGATTTCACCCTGTGTCTGTCTCTAAGCAGAGTCACAAGCCTGACTGAACTTCACTGGAATAATATTGTGGAATGTGCCTCTAAAACATAAAAGGATGCTCTGGCTATCAACTTACCACTTCAATTATTTAAATGTCACATCTGCCTCGGGATGATTTTCCATGTTTGCTACTAGCTGATTGCAGTTCGAATATTTATGTGTGGTAGATCTTTATGTAAATCATAGCATATACTGTCTTATCCATTACATGTATTTAGAAGGCATTTTTACTTCAGGCTTTTAATTCTGAGGATGGTGTGTTGGCTTATTTCCTAACATTGGCTCCGCCAGGGAAAAGGGCTTTTGTCAGTGGGATTTAGCACAATTTTCCTCTGGCAATGGAGGTAGATTGCCTACTGAAGTTTCTTTGATGTGTGCAGATTGATTAGCAGAAACATAAACACTAATGTGAGGAAACTAAAAGATTTTTTTCAACAGATAATTCAAGTGTCTTAAGCAGGGTTTTTTACTGACTTCTTTTTAATTTAGAAACTGAGTTTTATGGGCTTCTGCATTTTTTCAAGAAGAAAATTGCGCTTAATGACATTGAAAAATCTGTGTGCATTATATCTCCTGTGATGATGGTCTACTTCACATAAATGCTATTCATCTTAATGCCATAAAAATAATTTGAATTTATGATTTGAATGATACATTAAACATAGAAATTGTCTCTAAAATGTCAATATTTTACTGCTTGAAGTTCCCATCTCCCCACCTTGATTAATGTCAAAGCTGGCTGGATGTACACTTTTGCACCTCCTAGGTCTGACCAAATTCTCCTTCTAATTGATGGGAAGTTTTATTTTAACTTCAGCATAAATTGGATTAGTCCATAAGTTACTAACGTGGACCTGGAAAACCTGGGTACTGCTCAGCAAAATTAATGTAATATATCTAGGAGAGGCAGGACGGTGTAAATGTTATTTCTGTAACAGGACTAGGATTCTTCTCATACAAGAACAACATGGCAGCTGAAAAGTAAGGAGCCTTGGAAGAGTGTGAAAGAGTGTGAGGTGTGTGAGGTCAGGCAAGGTGGCTGCCTTCAGTAGCTGACCTGGGATTCTGCTGATCTTGGAGTAAGTGAAGTTTTCCACTTCAGACAAGCACCTGTGGAGATGAGCTTTCCTGTGTTGTGGGATGCCTGTTACTGACACAGAATCACAGAATGTTAAGAATTGGAAGGGACCTCAAAAGATCATCCAGTCCAATCCACTGGAGCAGGAACACCTAAATGAGGTTACACAGGAAGGCGTCCAGGCGGGTTTTGAATGTCTGCAGAGAAGGAGACTCCACAACCTCCCTGGGCAGCCTGTTCCAGTGCTCTGTTACCCTTACTGAGAAGAAGTATCTTCTCATACTTAAGTGGAACCTCCCATGTTCCGGTTTGTACCCATCACCCCTTGTCCTATCACCGGTTGTCACTGAGAAGAGCCTGGCTCCATCCTCGTGACACTCACCCTTTACATATTTATAAACATTAATGAGGTCACCCCTCAGTCTTCTCTAAGCTAAAGAGACCCAGCTCCCTCATCCTTTCCTGATACAGGAGATGCATGTGGCAGTGTTTGGGACAGTGCTGTATTTATCAAGAAGATGCAGAAAGAGGAACTGTAGCTTGCTTAAAGAATATTTTTTCAGTAGCTCAGACTGGGAGAGTCCACTTGGGTCCTTATGGCCTGTCCTCTGAAATTGCAGACAATCTCATGACAGTTAAAAGTCCTTGTTTTGGCAAACTGGTCACAGGTGTAGTTCAGCTTGCTAAGGATTTATTGATTTGCTTTTGCTTTGTAGTCGTGTATCATCAGTCTTTCTTCAATGATTAAGAGGTTTATTTTCTACGTGTTCCTTTTGGTGGTGTCTGAAGAACCTAAATAAACTTTACATGGGTATCTCCAACAGTGCAGATATACATTGAAGATAAAATGTACCCACACCTGCAATGACACAGATGCATTAAGGAACAGTTTACTTGTTTACTTATTCACTTGGGGTGGGGGACACTGGTGTATTTTATTAGGAAAATTGCTTTTCATCTCTGCTTTTGCTGAGCTACCATCAGGAACATAATGAGATGAATTAGACAAAGCAAACTGAGCAAATGCTCATGCCCTCTATTCATTTATGAAGTACATATGTGGCTTCAAGGGCCTTAGTTTAAAACAAACAAACAAACAAAGCTCTTCTGGGATATTGCCAAGCCAGGCATTCATAAATGGTATATTCATCTTGTCACTTTTGAGCCTTTAGGATTTAAGATAGTATTTCAGACTCTCTTCATCCATCCATGGAAGCTGGAAACTTGTTTTGTAGTGTGTATGGAGATTCTCATATACCGGTCAGAATCCAGGATTTAAACTTCATGAAATGTTTTCTCACTCGTCCCTTATATTCTCCTCTCTCTTTTTGAAAATACTACAAAATTTCAGATAAATTAGAAGATTCAGCACTGCTTTTTCTGCTTAATAACTTGTGATCAAAGTAGGTGATCACAATGATGGGAAGTTTTAACCTTCTAGGTTGTTGAAGAGTAACAAAATTGTTGTTGTGCTCTGAGTTTTGCTGAAAGAACTAATTTTTTTGTTTCCTGGAATTGTCAAAATGTTTTGCTTCAGGACAGGATGAATGCCACGGAGCAGCAAAAGGCAGGGCCAGCTTGGGAAACATTTCACTTCCCATAGGGCAGAAGCGGAGCTTTGAATGCTGCGGGGGGGAGCTGGGATACAAACCTGCTTCTGTGTTTATCTCAAGTGTCTGCAGGTCTACAAGTGTGAGCCAGCAGTGTGAGGGCAGCTGCTAGGGCTAACCACATCTCCACACACAAAAATACACTCCTGGCCTCACAACACGAATGTGTTGCTATAATACTATTTTCCTTTTGTTCAATCTGAAATAAACTGCAATCTGAATCCAGGTTCCTTACTCATAAATCAGTTTTCTTTTATTTTTCCCTTAAAATTTTCTGTGTGTGAAACCCTTGGATCCAGTCGTTGCACATGCTGAGGGTGGGTATGAGATTCTCAGCGGCTGATGGTATCTTTGTTTCTTTAGTCCAGGCACAGCTCTGCTGGTATTACCAGGGCTGTGTGTGATGGCATACTTGGTATTTTCCTCGGAGGTAAACAGCTTCTGGCCATGAAATAGGAATATTTGAACAATTTGGGGAGAACATGGATCCCACTTCTGTGTTTAGAGTATAAGCTAATTTCATTTACTTGGATGCCCTGCTGTTCCCTGGCAGTTTAACCAGAGAATTGGGCACATCATCACTGCCAAGCGTGTGGAGATCTGCCCACATTCTTTATGGTGTTAAATATCCAGTTGCTGATTATGAGCCTGGCTGAACCTTATCTCCAGTGAGGAACACAGCAGCTTGGGGACACATAACCCAGTTGGGGACCCATGAGAGGGCAGCACAGGAGGCTGGGAGAGGCTGGAACAACACATGTTGTATTTATGCAGTGGGCATGCCTCAGAACACCCCTGCTGCCTTGCACTTTGGGCAGCGCAGGAGTTGGATTTGTTGGGTCTTCATGAGCTGAGAGCTCTCCTGGGCAGTTCGCACCTTGCCAGAGCTGGCTGCTTGTGATGGTTTTGTCAGTGTAAATTTGACCTGTTACCTGCTCACTTCTTTCGCAGCCTGTAGGTAAACTGCAGTACAGAGATCCCTTCCATCTAGAGATTTGGCTGCCCACTTGTAGACTGGCACTATGAAATGGGACTCAGTGCAGGGTTTGCGCTGGAAGGCTTCTCACGTGGTTTACGGTAGCAGTTGTTGCTGGCGAGAGCCAGTCAGCCAAACTCAGCAGCCAGTGCTGAGCACTGCAACTTCCACCACTGGTCTCAAAACTTAAGTTATTGATGATCATTCTTTAAAGCACAGTTCATAGAAAACGACTTTTGTGTGAGTTTCGCCATTTATTTTCAGAATACATATATTGAGCAAAGTAAACTCAAAGGAATCAGAAAACAGATACCACCCAAAGCCTATATCTAAAATTTTAAATTAATGTTTGAATTTTGCATTTTTGGGTGGGGTTGCGGAAGCTGAGTCGGCCAGAACGATTAACACAAGGCACAGCTGTAGTTACTGAGCAAGTTGTGTGTGCACAAACGGGAAGACACTGGGCCCAAACCACTGCTGCATTTTCAGAAACTGCCTGCTGGCCAGGCCCTGGGAAATATTCCTTTTGCTGGTGACAGAGGTAAATCTGTTGCCCTTAAGCAGCAGCTAGAAGCAACAGGCTTAGGAGAGCAGGGAGCATGGAGCAAGGGAAAGGGAAGCTGAAACATAGATACTGAGGCAACTTATTTCTCAATAACAGAGTCAGCATATTTGTATCTTGCCATGTCCTTACTGAAAGGAGCGCAGGCAGTAAGTTTTACGTGTACCACATAGCAAAATATCCAAACCAACACAGGATTAGAATTCAGACCCAGTTCATTTACTGGATAGCCATCTAAAAACTTGAAGACAGGACATAGTTTTAGTTGTACTTATTTTTGCAGGTTTCCAAAGTTCTGATGAATCTCTTTTCTTGTGCTGAAGAGAGGTTCAGGGAAGAGCGGTTCTCTCCCACAGCCTCCTCCAGCATATTAAAATGGCAAAGTTTGGCTTCTCTTCTTAGGAGCCTTTTAAGTCGGAGTGTGACATTGTTCTCACAAGCGCTGTCGTCCAGCCAGCTGGAAGTCTACCATACCCTGTTGTATGCTGCTTGCTGAGAGAGAAAGAGAACAGCGGTGGAGAGGGTAGTTCTCATGGTTAACAGATAAATTCTGTCTTCATTTGCAAGTTTAAGCAAGTTATGTTGAATGCATATTAAAACCTGGATTAAAAATGTAGCACATGTGTATTTTACAGCATCTAACCAGTTTCAAGTGTCATTTTGCTTGTCCATAAAATGCCCCTTCCTTTCCTCACAAGTGTGTTCCACACTTGTGTCAAGACTATCAAGAATGTACTTGTTTGCTGCAGTGCAAAAATTATTATATGGCCTTGAGTTCTCGTTAGCGCTGGGCACGCAGCACATGCAAGAAAGGATTTGGATCTGTTTCTTCTCGGGCAGTATCAACAGATTTGTTTATTGCATTCCAACCTGTTACTCTTGTGGAAATCAGTGGAAAGCATTGAGGATGGCACAGGTTGTCTCTTCAGTGTAACTGATCCTGCCAAACCTTTTTGATGAAATGCAGGACGGAAGGAAGGAACCTCTCTAGACTCTCAGGGTATATTTATGCTGTGAACAAACATCCTGCTCCCAATGCATCTGTGCGGCTGGAAGAAGAGACTGCCAGCAAACTGTCCTTGACTGCTCTTCACCCTCTCCAGTCTGCTGGTGGAAATACGTGTGGTCATGTTTCCTGCCTGCTTTCACTCGCATTCAGCTCAGCCAGTTTACGGAGGCTGGGTTGTGCTCGTTTGCCATGTTGGCTTGTTTTCCTTGAGGAGGGCAGGGTGTGATCCCATGAATAGCTCTGCTGGCACGTTTGAAGGAGCGAGTCCCTTGGATGGAGAAGAGTGACGTGATGTGCAGGGAGGTGACCTGTGTCCTTGTACCATCACGGCTGTTCCTTGGTCAGAGTTTGCCTCTCCCCAATCCCTCCCAGTGCTGGAGTTCGAGTTGGAGTTCGAGCCCTGTCACGTTTTGAGAGCAGTCCCTGTGCTGGGGTTGCCACAAGGGATGAAGTTGGGCCTGGGCTGTCCCTAGTGCCAGGCAGTGTCGTCCTGGGCATGCGGTAGGGAGCGAGCCAGCAGGGCACCCCGCTAAGCCACCGTCTGGGCACTGTTGGTCCCCCAGATTCTGGGGGCACACACTGCAGCTGGGAGGCACCCTGTTTCCTGGCTGAAGGCTGGCACCGGTGTGCACCCCTGTGCAGTGCTGCCTGTGGCTGTGCTGCTGGAGCGTGGTGGGATCCATGTGCTGGGCTCTCCGGGGAAGTGGTTCTTTATTGCTGGTTGAGCACATCTGATGGG
Source organism: Nesoenas mayeri (assembly GCF_963082525.1). Taxonomy (NCBI): domain Eukaryota; kingdom Metazoa; phylum Chordata; class Aves; order Columbiformes; family Columbidae; genus Nesoenas; species Nesoenas mayeri. The sequence continues at coordinate 52,976,915 of NC_137540.1, forward strand.
GAGTTTTGCCAAGTAAAAACTGGAGCTCTGGGAACGTTGTTTTCACTGCCACCTTTAGAGGAAGTAACACCTCTAAATTAGATTTACTGTTATTGCATGTGTCAGTTCTGGAAAATCACATTATTTGGGGTGTTTTGTTTTGACAGCTCAAGGGTAAAATCTCGCTTCTAGCATAAGCAGGTGTAATTTCATTGAAGTAAATGCAGTTGTACTTCTGTCTGAATTCTCGGACTTGGCCATAAATCTTTGCTGCCTTTTAAAGAGACTTCCTTTCTCTGTTGCATTCAGTTTGGATTCACACTGTGAAAGCTTTGCACTGTTTTTGGAAAATTGGGAGGGGAAGACTCTACACACTCCAGCTTTCCCCAAAAGATTGCTTCTGTCACAGCAGATTAATCTTGGAAGTTTACAGGCTAGAAACGCAACGTGGAGCAACGAAGATTTGTGAAAGGGGGAGGAGAGGGGCCCCTCCTGCGGGTCAGAGCACGGGGAGCGTGCGAGTGGTAAAAGCGATGGGAAGGGAGAAGACACACCCCTGATGGAGCGGTGCCTTCCGGGGAGATGCACCCGCTGCGCACAGCTGGAGCCGCGGAACACAGGCGTGCACAGTCCGTGAGGAGAGGGGGAGCTGACATGATGTGCTCCAACTCGCTGCAAAATGAATGAGCTGCTGTTCTCAGGGGTATTGGGCCCCCGTCGGTGAAGTACAAGTACAGGGCTGCATCAAGTGTACTTTGCATCCAGATACACACAAACGGAGATGGGGACCAGGAAGAGCGTTGAGTTGGGTGTTTGTGTGTGACGTGCTTGGCATTAAATTTCTGTTTGCTGCAACAAAAAGGTAAGAAACTTAAAAAGTGACACGAAAAAAACCTCAGCCTCCCCCCACCAGAGAACAGTCTCATGTTAGGAGTAGCCTTTGTCTCGAGCTGTATTTTCAAAGCTATGGTCCATTAGGCTAAAGCTTCTGTGTGGATGCCTGCAAGGCGAATTACAGCTCCTAGTGTGACAAAGGCAAGTCAGATTTCTTTTCTCCAAGAGCTGACACTTAGCAACCTTCAAGAGAGCACTGTAGCAGAAATGCTGGACTGTGTGCTGAGCGGTGAGTATTCGATGCTGTTCTCCCTCTCCTTTATCCCTTCAGATACTGCTCATTTGAGCAGTTAGCTAACTAATGGATCCTGATGATTAATAGCTTTGGGGGTCTGTGTTCAGCTTGGAATTACATGTTCCCAGACTGGCTGCGGTTACTGTCTGCATATTGACCAGCCTGATTGTGTAGACGATGATCATAATTTGTTTTTACTGGTAATGCCGTGTTAATGGTTAGAAACATGCTGCAGTTAAGAACAGCAGAAACCACATTTACTGAAGAAAATAAACCTCCCTGTGTTTCCCCCTAAACCTACAGTACCTGTATAATTAATGTGTGATTGCCAGCTAACTTCTGGCAAGCCTGTCTGGGCTTTCTTCTTCTTTCAGCCCATAATTGACAATGGAGATTGTGCAAATTGAAATCTTTGTAGAGCTCCAAAAGAAGTAAACGTGTTTAAAGAGAGAAGTATTGCAATGTGTATGGGGGTTGTATGCATGTAAAAATATCATTTAGTTGAAGTGAAATGTTTAATGCCTCTTCTGACAGAAGAGGAAACTTTGTGATTTAAATGTAATATATTGCCTTGAGGTCTCTGTGCTTGCTTAATCCTCTCTGTATTCATAAAGAATTTGCAGCAGGAGAAATTTCATTGATTTGTTAATTGATATATAGCTTTGAATCCTCATTATGCTGGGTGCAGAGGGGAGGGAAGAGAGACAAGCACATTCATCTCTTTCTTTAAACTCAGCAGCTTCACTCTTAAATTAGGTTTCTCTCATGTTATGGAACCTCATTGCTCTCTGCTCTGTGCATTAATTTTTGCTTTCTTAAAGGATAGCAAACATTGCTGAGTCTTGATCTCTATCAAGGAAGTACATTAAGTGTTTCATCTCTGAAAACTATGGCTTTAATTATGTTTTCATAGCTGTTGCCTTGCAGTTAATGTAATTATCACAACTTGTGAGCGAGGAAAAGGATGTTATTTAGCCCTGGTGTATTTCTCAGTAAAAATTTGCTTATTTGTTTTCATAAGGAGTTAAAAGAGAGAAAGATAGTGGGATTTTGTTGTGTAATACCAGGTAGATTTTTTTTTTTTAAGTCCATGTTAGTTTTCTCGTCCACAACAATGGATGTATATAAATAAAAAACCCTCTCTGTGAAGATACTTTAAACACTGATAAGGTGAATACAGATGAGAATCAAACAAACTGTGTGAATTATTATTTCAGATAATTAAGGTGGGTACTGAAGGTCTGTGGTGTTTCTTGAATTGCTACAGTCTGTTGGGTATCCTCTTGGGCAAAGCTTTCTGGTTTGGCATTCGAAGTTTCCCGTGTTTTTGTGACGTGAAGTAAAACTCTGTGACTGGGGGCAAAATTCTGATCTAATTGATATTTGAGTGCTCGTATTGATTCAACTGCTCTATATAGCTGTAATTTGTGTTAGAGCACAGACTTTGCTCCAGTGTAGTTTGAGATAGGCTGAAATAACCTTATTCTCTGGGTGAAGTTAATCCAGGTCAGAAACTGAAATGTCACAATTCTAAATCAGGGAGTATGAAATCAGTAAGAAGCGTTCAGTTTCCTTCTATTACAGAATAACTGGCATGTCCCTGAATTTGTTTTGGGACCTGCTAAAGAAAACAACATCCTTTTTTTTTTTCTTTCTTGTTGTATTTTGGTGTTAATGAAAGCCTTGTGTGTATGTCTTTAGAAGTTTCCAAATTGGAAATATCTTTACAGCTGAATTTAAGAGTTCTTAAAAAAAAATAGAACAGAAAATCTCAAATCTGATTGATCATCTAAAATGGTGGTCTGGTGATTTTGGCAAACGGTGGCCTGCTGTTCAAAGTTATTTCATGCTTCCAGAAACGTGTGTGTTTTCCCTAACAAGCCAAACAGCATTTCCAAAGGAGAGGGAAGTGGTCTGCAGTGGGTCATGAAAGAAGCCCCTGGCTTAAATCAGGAGAGGAGGTGCCTGGGGTGGCCATGTGCTTCAGGGAGCTGTAAGTGCACCCACCCATCTCAGGTCTTCAGTCACTGTCCTTTAGCCTGTGCAGGTGAGGGAAGCCCTGAAGAAATGGTAGAGTGACCTGAACTTGCTTATTTACGCAGAGGACTTGAGGAATAACAAGGAACCAGCTTGCCTGTCAGGTACCAGTGTGATGTCCAGCACCCAGACTATCAGTGGGACTTAGATTCACAGCCTCTTGATTTTAAGAATACAATGTACTCTTTACAAAATGTGGATTCATATAATGTGTCAGGCTGCCTTGTATTTGCTTTTCACTTTCAAAACAGAATCTGACTAGGTTGTAGTAGCCTTCATAATATATGATTAGCAACAGAAGGCTAGGTCAAGCCATCAATTTTTAAGCAGAAATCTTCTTTGCTACCAGTGGAGAATTACTTAAAAATTGATGGCACAATCTGGCCCACAGTGAACAGGGGATTTCTAAAGAATGCGTTAGTTGTACTTCAACTCAGTCTCCATCCTGGTGGTGACAGAGACCCAGAAACTCAAGGCTGGTCTGCTGGAATAGTCTGATACTTGTTGGAAAACAAAAGGCTTAAGGGGTATTTAAAAAAATTTTTAAAAAGTTAAAAAGCTACCAAATCCTTAGGAAAAAATATAAACCACAGGTATTTTCCTTTCAGTGAGACATATGTAAGTGAAGGATGTAATCATTCTCTAAGCAACAGGTAGACTTCCAAATGCACAAAAATGAAGGCTTAGGTTGTTCATGTTATATTGTTGAGACGTAAATATATTTTACATAAACACTTTACTGCATTAAGTGCTACTAGACTTCATAATTATAAATTAGAAAACCAGAGTAGGGCCTCTTCTGTGCTTCAGAGGATACGCTTGGGCAAGTACTTGTAAATAAAAAGACTTGTGCCATTCATCATTATTTTTAGTCAAGTAAAATGTGTTTTACTTAGCTAAAGCTCTACGGTAATTGAAAGCAAAGGCATTTCAGCTGGTTGTTATCTCTTAGGAAGAGAGATGGCAGGGGCTGCTGATGGGTGTAGTCCCACATGAAGAAGTTTAAGGGCCGTGGAGGTTGGAGGGCAGAGCTCTGTACTTGCCCAAGGTGCAGGTGAGACATGGCAGCCTTATTTTTTCTGATCTGCTCATAAAAGGCACTAGGGAAGTTGCAGTCAGCCAAACTCCAGAGGAAGCTATACAAAAATGAAGAGTTGTGAAGTGTCAACATCTTCACCCTGTTAGCTGATTGCATCAGTCGCAAAAATGGTTGGGCTGTAGACTTAAATTAATGCTGCCAGATACAGAGGAGTAGATGCCTAACACTCTCCCAGGCTCGTGTGCAGTGTGGTGCCCAAATGAAATATTAGCTGAGCATGGGAGCATCACCTTGATCCTTAAATACCTTGTTGGGGATGCCAGCAAAGCCTCTTGGGTTTGTTGGTGTGGTTGCTGTCCATCGCATTGAAAGTCTTATAGTAGCCCTTGTTTAAGTAGAAGACACAAGAATAGCAACTGTCAGGTATTTGGAGCCCAGGATGTCTGTCTTGGTTGCGGGGATGGATGAGCGTGCAGGGGACCTGAGCTGCCAGGACTCTTGGGCACATTGTTTCGACCCTGCCAGTCTCCCTCTGCTGAGACAGGCCCGTAGGCTGGTCATCTGCGTAAGCACAGCATCGCCATGTCCATCTGCACTGCACGTCTCCATCCTGCGGGTTGAGGCAATTCTGTTAGACTTAGAGGAAAAAAGTGACCCTGGAAAGGACCATGGCAGGTCACCTAGACTGGCCTCCTCCCCAAAGCCGGGCAGGGTTCAGAATTACCTGAGAGCTGTTCCTTGTTGATATTTTTTAAAACCTGCAAGAACAGGCGTTGTGAGGCCTCTTGGGGTACCTCTCTGGGCTTACTCTCTTGGCAGAGAAACTTGGCTTTGCTGTATTTTTTAAACCCTCCCATGAGCGAGTTGTAGACACTAATTAGATCTTTCCTCTGTTATCTCATCCCCAGGCCAAACAAGCCCACCTTCAGACTGAACAAATGGTGGCCCTTGGCTGGACTCGTGCCAGTTTATCCCTCTCTCTGGGATACTGGTGGGCCTAAACCTGGATGAAGAAATCCAGATGCCACCTCACGAGTGCTGTATTGAGGGTATTTTTTGGGGAAGAGTGGTGTTACTACTGCACCTCTCATATTATTCACCTCCCAGTGAATAGTCCATTCCCCTTCAGCTTGTGGGGCGGACATTGTATTTTACCAATCAGCCTCCAAGATGCAACTTGCATCAGCCACTGATCTACAAAACCCAAGGCTGGGAGGACAAATTGTCTTCTGCTCAAGCACTGTCCCATATAGTGCAGAGCTCTCCCACAGACCAATGCCCTATCAGTGCTACCATTTTCTGCAGCTGTTGTGCCTCTGCCACATCCCCAAGCCGGGTACGACCCTCTGTGAGAGGAAGGCAGGTGATAGGGGGGATCAGGGAGGCAGGCACCCTCGGCAGTACCGTAATGTGCTGCCTCCAAAGGGGCTAGCTGGACAACAACCTGGGATAAATGGGCTTGGCCGAAGTGGTGTGGAGGAGAAGGCAGTCACCCCCTTTCTGGGGAGGCAGCATCCCTTTGGGGCTTGCTTTGGAAGCGGTGGGGCTCCTTTCTCGCACCCCTGCAGACTGGAAGGTCATGGGCTGTTTTCCTTGGAGGTCTTGGCCTTTTCCCCTCAGAAATTAATCTCAAATCCCATGTAAGCAGCCCTGACACAATTTCTAAGTATTATCTTCCCATGTTATTGGCAGCCTCTGGCCTGACCCCTTTTAGCTCAGTCAGCTTGGAAAAGGCTATGTAGAGCACCATACTGAAGCACTTGCACAGCTGCTCTTGCAGCGTTTCTGGCTCTTAGAGACATCAACAAAATCTGCCATTTGAACTGAAATTTTCCATGTCTGCTTCTTGGCCTTGAGGTGATTGATTAGTTAGTTAGTTATTATCGTTAAGTTTGAAGGTAAATTATTCAACCATATTTGAGCTACCAGAATGTGAAGGGAATACAGGCAAAGTCTTTTGTGTGAGATTAATTCATAAATTACATGACATGGGGAGATACTGGGTTAATTGGAAAGCTGTAATTAACTGATTAGAAGCAGGATGCAGCCCCGCCTTGATTCACATGCATCCCACGGTGTGTGAGCCCCCAGCCAGGGCCCTGCTCCTTCCTCGCTGCCTGGGAAAGTCCAGCAGCCCAACTGCTGGTAGTTTTCTCTCACCTTCCTGAATTTCCCCCTGTGCTTTTTCCTTTTTCTGTGCTGGCAGCTGCGGTAGTGATTGCTCTCTACAATTGTATCTTGCATAAAGATAGGGGAATTAACAGATCTCCCCTTAATAGGTTGCACCAGGAGGTGATGTTTTGTATCTAATTGTACTGTGTTCAAAATATGCTAGATCCAAGAAATTTCCTCCCCCCAGTAGATTGTGTCTAAATTGCTGGAAGATTTTTCCAATATATAGCTTTTTCTGAGAGATAATGTCTGTTTGTCCACTTCATATAAAGCCAGTGATTAATGCATTAAGAAAATTATATATATGTTTCTTCTTATACTGCTTTAAAATATTGACTGTGTTTTCTGAGAAAGTGAAAGTAATATTACTTTTTCAATGCTGATTTTCAAATGGGTGCTGAAATATAGAATCAGGGTCCATTTAGGCCTGAAAATCTTCCAGTATTTGCAATACTGAGATCTAATTTTAACCGCTTAATTTATAAAACGTTAGCAATAGGCATGGTGAAATCCTTGCTGATTCTGCAAAGCCCAGCAAAAAGCCCATGTAGCTGAAGGAAAGGAATGAGTGAGGGTTTGGCTGGGGTGATCAACACGGGTCACCACTGGATATTGAAAATGGGAAACTACCCAGTTCAGTGCATGGAAGGAAGTGGAACAGAGAGTTCTGTGTTTCCTCTTCTTTTTACCATGAGGCTAAGTCTCACAATTCCACTGTAAAATTTCTGGGTACGTCCAATTACATTTGTAAATATGGATCTCCTTTCAAACTTGGCTGCTTTGACAGCATCATAGAACAGCCCCGGTTGGAAGGAATGTCATAAAACCACCTAATCCCACCTTTCATGGGAAAGGTGCCTAGATGGGATTGTCTAGCACCCTGTCCAGTCACATCTTGAAAAACTCCTGTGATGGGGACTCTGCCATGTCCTGGAGAGGCTGTTCCCATGAATTATTGTTCTTCACAAGGAGCCACATGGAGATTACTGGGGACAATCGGTACAAGTTGCACCAGGAGAGTTTTCATCTTGACGTACAAATGAAGTTAAACCTCTAGCTGTGTACATCGGCATCCATGTGTGACTTGCACCCCTATGTTGGAGGGATGCATTAGCTAACCATATGCATCTTTAGTTAAAACCTGGCTTAGAAAGCCTGTGTTTATTCCAGATCTACTCAGTGAGCCATGTGTAAGCAACAGACCAATCCCTGTAAGCTTGGGAAGCTTGCTGAGGTGAGATGTCTAATGGAAACTGGATCCCATCCCTTCATTGTGCTCTGTCTTTAATCCTGCCCTTATTACCTAAATCAGCAGGATTTTTTCACTCCACTACTCTTTTCTCAGAGTCAGTTACAAACTAGGATGACGTAGGGTCCCACATTTTTGTGCACACTGCATGAACTTTGCTTGAATGCTCACAGGAGATAAGCCCTTCTTAAGAGAGGAGTTGTGAGATGCACGCAGGAGGCAGGGGCAGGAGGGCAGGACTAAGCAGGTCTCTCCTAGAGCATAGTTATTAATATTATCCCTGTAGAGACACTATACATTGCATGAAGTGTTGTCCTGCTCTTAAGGAGGTGTGGGCAGAAGCGGGCAGCAACCCACCATGTTCCCCCGCACAGCTAACCCTTTGTGGTAAGGGCATAGGAAACCCTGTGCTTTCTTCATCTGACAGCTCCAGAAGCTCTCATGTGTCCCGGAGCTCTCACAGCTGCTGTGACCCCAAAAGCAGGCAGCTCCAGTGGGGGCTGAGGACCGCAGCAAGCCCTCCGGGGGCTGGGGCAGGCAATGGGGCAGCTCTGCAGGACGGGGAAGAAGGGCTTGTGCCTCTCCTGCCCACCTTTGCCTTTGGAAAGGGGTGATAGTTAAGTTGTACCGAGAGTTAGTGGTTGCTGAAGTGCTTCAGAAATGAAAGTGTGTGGTGATTTTAAATGTCCCGGCTGCAGTTCAGTGCTCCTGCGAGGTTGTTGCCCTGGCTGTCGCTTCTTCAGGGTGCAGCTTTCAGAGGAACCCGAGTGACCTTGGGGTGTGAGCTTTTAGAAAAGGCATTAAAAAAACTCATGACAATCTTTCTCCCGTTTCAGTTTAGACAACATAAGGTTTTCATTGAATAATTTTTATTGTTCGTCTTGTCAGTGTCTGCTTAAAATAGTTGGAAGAAGGAAGGTTCATGCTCTTTGTATGTCTATTTATGCTTTCTGCATACTACTTCCCGGACTTGTGTGTGGTATTTTAAGCTTTATTACCTCCCGGTGTTGACATGTCTGCGCTGCCTCTCTAAATTCAGCTGATGCCTGTTGGCTTCATCACATGTTTCCAAAAATACAAACTTGAGAGCAACAGGATTCAAGCAAAATAAGTATCAAAAGGAAACAGTGGCAGTGTGCTTAGACACACTGTGCTACAAACAAACAGTGAATGCTAAATGTACAGCACTTCTTTCGGCTACCCTGTCTCATCATATGCTGGAGCTCTGTCTACGTGAGTGCTTGCTAACTTGCTCTTTCTCTTTTTCCATGCTTCCCTGGATTCAGAGAGAGGTAAATGATTTTTGTTTTTCCATTATTCTCTGTGTTTATCCTTCCAGCATGCACCAAATAATGCTTGCATCAGTTTTCTTTTATCAGTGAACAGAAGCTAAACTTCAGTGAGTAAATCTATATCTCCCTGTCACCTTTTCACCTTGCTTTAACAGTATTTGTCAAGTTGATAATTGCCTGTTGGTTTGGTTTTTTTTTCCCAGGTCCCAAACCCTTGAGCACTAGAACAGTTTAAAATTGTGAGATGTAGTGATTTGGTGTTTGCTTCTGGTGTTTTGAGTTCAAAATTTACATGTCATTTTCTGTCATCTGAAATGCGGGACAGTGGTATTAAAATCCCACTTTTTATTTCAAAAACAAACAACCAACCTCACAGTGCTTAGAGCAGGGAATTCAAGAGCTAAATTTAGCATGACTTGGAAACAATGTTCATTTCTTATTTTCGGTATTTGTTTCGGGTCCAGCTGGACTGGTTGCTTGTCTTTCAGGTTCGAAGAAAAGTTGTGCCCAGTATGTTTGATTTGTTTCACTGTACAAAGGGATCATTTGCGATTCTCCACAATGCTTCCCGTTTCATGGGAGCGCAGACAGTAAGGCATTGTAGTCAGGTGCTTTGCAGCACAAGGCCTGCAGCCCCTCCAAAGGCTCTTACTGATAGAATTGCATCCCTCGGATGAGATCTGGGGCTTGTTTGCGCTTCCAAATTGCAAGGACTTGATACTGGGCGTAAGGAATGTGGTTTGGAGATGTGGACCGTTCCTCGTGTTTGCTTTGTGGAATATAATGAGAATGGTTTCTAGGCTTGACTGGTTTTTAATCAATTCTTTAGGCGGCGTTGGCCTAGGGAAATGTTTGAACTTTCTCAAGTGTGGCTTTGCAATCTAATGTAGATTTCATGCATGTGGGAAGCGATGATCCTCCCAGACGAACGCTATCCAAAGTGTGCTGCAAGCAGATTCATGGGTAGTGTCTGTGCCCGATCGCTGTGTTCTCTGTCTGAATAATAAAGAACAAAGGAGAACTAGTAAGCATTCCTTATAAAACAAATCACACTGGAGAGATTAACTATTCTGGTGTAGTCTGCTGTCATCTTCAGTTAAATCTGTGGTAGTGCTTTGAGCATCTCAACTTGATGTATCTCTTTATTAAATCGTAAAATATTCCTTATAAACAAAGGCCCACGTCTTCCAATTAGATCTGGAAGTTAGAAGCACTGTCAAAAATATCTAAATACTAATTTATCAAAATCAAATTTACAGTATCTGCTGCAATGAGGCTGTTCAGATGTTCACAGGCATAATAACACATTCAGTTTACTTAAAGGAATTTCAGCTTTCATCAAAAATGCCAGACTGGCCATCCTCAGGAGTTCAACTACCACAGAGGAGAAGCAGCAGCTACAGTGGCCTTGACACCTGCCTCATTTGTGTGCCTCTTCCTTAAGAACTGCTGCACAGGTTAGGAAGGCAGCCCTGTGCCCATGCACATTTCATAAATGTTGTGAAGCAATTAAGAAAAAAAAAAAATAAAAAAAATGTGTGTCTTCCTTTAAGTCCATTTATAAAACAAGCTGAGCTGTAGGCTGCTGCTTGACTTGTCCACTTGCGGTGTCTGTGCAGCGGTGGGTGAGCAGCAGCAAGCCCCGCCTGACCCCAGGCTCCAGCTGGATGGCCTGTACTCGTAGCTGGGCCCCCCTCATGCTACCGGTGCTACAGGAGCACAGAGTCTGCAGAGTCCTGGTGATGACCACGGCACAGGTGACAGACCGCCTTCCTTGCCCTGACAATAGTACTTCAGCCATATGGTCATAGACTCATAGAATGTCCTGAGTGGAGGGGACCCAGGAGGATAATTGAGTCCTGTCCCTGCATAGGACACAAAATGCACACCATGTGTCTGAGGGCATTGTCCGGTATCTTCTTGAACACTGTGAGGCCTGGGGCTGTGACACCTCCCTGGGGAGCCTGTTCAGTGCTCCAGCACCCTCTGGGAAAAGAACCTTTTCCTAATGTCCAACCTAAACCTCCCCTGGCACATCTTCCTGCCATTCCCTCTGGTTCTGCCACTGGTCAGAGCCACCTTTCTGGCCAGCAAGGCAGCAGTGGCAAGACCAACAGGAGTCCTGTCCCGTTCCCAGCAGGAGGAGGTGGTGGGCAGTGTAGGGACATGGGAGGCATGTCTGGGGAACGGTTTCTGTGGCTTCGTGGGGATCAGCGTGCGGGAAGGAAATCGGAGTGAAAGTCGTGCAAAAGCTTTCAGGCTTGGCAGCACTGCGCTCGGAGGGGCTGAGCTGGGTATCGAATGTATCAGCTCTGTGAAGGTTTTAAGAAATTTTGGAAGCACGCGGAACTGGGGCAGTGATAAGACATCAAAGAAAAACCAGCAGGCTGTGTGTTTTAGGGCTGCCAGATGAAAGCCTCAGAGTATTGCACAAAGTAGCCATAGCTCCTCCTTGAGAGTTAGCAAGTGACATTATCAAGGAATGAAACAAACAGCCTTTCAGCAGGGGATCATTTGCCCTACAAACTTTATGCATGAATTAGAAAAACAAGCTACGCTGTGTCAATGCCAGACCATTCGAGGAGAATTTAATAAATGCAGAACTGGTGCTTTGCTGCCAGGAAACCAAATTTCAAGTTGCGTGAGAACTGAAATAAGAAAAGTCTCCCAAAAGTCTCCGCTCTGGAGAACGTCTTAACTACCCGGATCAAAAATTAACAACCAGGGTAATGACCAGGTCTGCCAGTCTGGGTTGTAGCAGGAAGCACCAAACAGGTGCAGGAGCTCTGGAGGTGCATGGAGCACTTGGAGTGAAGAAAAATCGCAAGGCTTTCATATATTTTTAGGATTGCCAGCAACTGTTAGAAATGTAAGTAAAATTCATTGTCTCCCACATCTCTTGCAAGTCTTACCACCGAGGAGAGAAGAGTACATGTGTTTAAATGAACTGTGACTACCTGAGGGAAATAGGAAGAAGGCTTGTGGGAGTAGACATTTTTCTTCCTCCTCCTGCATGATGTGACTCTGAAGTGTTTGGTATAGTCACCTGGAGAAGGGGCTGTGGGTTTCCTTTGGAGGGTGTGGAAGGAAAAACAGTGGTTTCATTCAGTGTCTGTCTGGTATCTGGTAGGGGAAATGGAAGTTGAAGGGTCCTCAGTAAATCTTCTACAAACGAATTTTGCATCTTCTGTGTATCCTGTTTGTTTCATCTAGTTTTGGTTTCTTGTCTTTGGGTTTTTCTCCTTAACTTCACAAGCTCCTTGGCATGAGCCTAATAAAAAGAAAAGTTAACTGAACAGAGTCCCAGACTTCATTTCAGCTCTGAATCAGGCCCCTTCCTCTTATGTGAAAGCGTGGTCTTGTTAAAAGATTTTAAATGTTAATCCAGAAAATCTGTAATTTTTGTCATACAAATTACTGCGGAATTTCTTATACCTCATCTTCTCTGCCATCTGCGATACTAGAATATTTGTGTGTCACGGAGAAACCCCGCCAGAGCATGATCTTGTTGGCATTATATTTATCTGCCTTTCTTCTCGTGCCTCCTCTCACTCGCCCTGCTCTTCTCCTTCTCTGCTCATTTACTCTTCTCCCACGGACCTTCATGTCTCGCTGGTGAGCGGCAGCTGCCTGCCAGGTGCCTTCTGACCCCGCTCTGTCACAGCGGTGCCCACTCCTCCCTTTTCTCTTCCTGCGTTCACAAATCACTGCTCAGCCGTTGGCAGGAAGGCAAAGCGAAGCCTGCAGGTTACAGCCCCAGGAGATGGTTTCCCCACAGCCCGGCTCTGTGCTCCGCGACCCCACAGTCCCGGGGCTCTGCACAGGCACACCAGCCTGTGGAAATCAACACCCCGCTTCTGTAGGCTGCTCTGGATGAATTCCGATCAATTCTAAGCCAAGCCCAGGGGATATAATTTTCTGGTTCAAGGATTCTTGTTATGATTTGTAATACATAAATCTGTAAAGCAATTTACATTTTCCTGTATGTGTATCGTTTTAACATAGTTGTTTTAAATAGCGGCAATATAATTTTGATTGATAAGAGTGAAAATTTTTATTTCAGACTTCAAGGCTAGGGTGTTGGGTTTTTTTAACCAAAAAAAATGAAGGCGAGAGGGGGGTGGAATAATGCAATTCTGCACTCCTTTGAAGAAGTAAATTTATAGTGAGAAAGTAATAGATGTGCTGCTTTTTCAGGCTGTACTTAATTGGGATGTCTCCTAGAATGTTTGCCTAATAGTGCCAAACGGTTAGGGCTGCTACTCAAACAGGACAGCATTAGCATAAATTGTATTTAATGTGATAGTATTCATCCAGGGTTGAGTGGCTAAGTGATGCTTAGCCAGGTGTTAAATAGGTATGGCTATCTCAGGTTTAGTCAATTACTGTAGACATTTGCCAATTAAAGAAGGTAAAAGAGCAAATAAAAATTAAATTCCTTTCTACTTAGCACCTCACATTGTCTTTGCAATTCTCTAAATTGCTTTTTAAAATGTTTCTCTGTAGGTTTGTAGTCTTAAAAAATTAATAAATTTCTACTGAATTTTTAACTGTTCAGCCCACTTGTGAAGCAAAATAATTTTCCTACCTATTTTTCTGATTTTCTAGCTTTTTTTTGTCCAGAGTACTGATGTATGTCCAGTTTCTATAACCAGACAGACACAAGTGGATCATGTAGTACATGTGCAAATGACGTAACAACAAAAAAGTCTACTATGCAGTACCCCATCTTTATAGTCCTGTATCAACAGAAGTGGTACACTTGTATTGTCAGGTTTTAAGAATACACAGCTTTTTTCTGCAACAAAATACATTATTCTGCTACTAACCACCTTGCTGCTTTCCCCCACTGGTATAGAAGGGAATTTTACCAGGAGGTGTGGTTCAAATCCCATAAATTTCATGTGCACACACACCCTATCCAGAAAGAGAAGACTTCAGCTGGATGAGGCGTGATCTCTTCGCCCTGTGCTGGTTCTGTGTCCAGCCTTTTTTCCCCTTGTTTTCCCAGCAAGGCTGTCAAGACAGGAGGGTGCTAAGGGGAGGCACTTACCCTTTTCCATAAATTTCTATTGCAAACACATTACTTGGCACTTCTTCATTATTAAAGGGGCTGGTTACAAATACATCTCACTTAAATGTTAATCGGATTCAAGTGAGCTGCAGTCCAATGAAGGTTTGCAGATGAAGTGACTCAGAAGGGATCTGAAGCAAAAGAATTAGAGAGCAGTCTTGGCGCCCATTTGGTGTTCAAGTCTTTGGACAAACAAGAAGTTGTTGCCTTGTGTTCCTGTGTTTGTTATTGATGCTGCAGGGAGCAGATACTCTGGAATCCCCAAAGCCATACCTTTCTTCTGCAAGAGGGAGTGCGGAGCTCGGTTTTGTTTTGCCAGCACCTAGAAATGCCTGCAGCGAGGCTGCAGGGCTCCTGCTGGCATTGGAGCAGCTGACTGTCACCAGCCCTTACCGCCACCTCCAGGTCCTGGCTGCGGAGCTGCCGTGTGGGACCGCTCCTGTGAGCGTGGCATCCAGGTGACTTGGTGAATTATCGAAATCAGTTGTGTTGTTTGCACACTGGCAGAAGGGAGAAGGATGGTTCATCTGCTGACTTCGCTTGATGATTTGAAAACAGATGTGCTGGCAGTGGTGCCGGACCACAGATTTTGAAGAACTGGGCTTTCCTCCCCTGTCTCAGCAGACTTACAGATGCAGGCCCTGTTTATCTAAAGGTTTATGTGGACTCACAATCCACGCATGTAATTAGGTGATTTACTTCGTTCAAGCTGTTTGGGTACTTAAAGTGAAACACTGGTGTGTGTCTGAAACGCCACCATGAAGGTTTTATTAGCTCTCAGTAGTTGAAACTGATGTACTAGCTGGTGTCTCATTTTCTCCTATAATTGTCTGTGCAGCCTTGTTTATGAATGTGTACAGTTGTGCACAGATATATTTCTAGAAGCCGAGGGACCAAGCGCTGGAGAGGCCTGATGGAAGCGTTTTGTGCACCGCTGCAGCACTGGGGCAGCCTTTGCTGAGCCGAGGCCACCGACCCAGCACCCACCAACACCCCCGCCGGTGGGAAATGGTGTTTCTGGCACTTCCTCAAGGTGACTCAATACAAGTGGAATTTCACGGGACAAAGACGAGACATTTCTCACAGCCTCAGGAGTTTTCCAGGCCAAATGCTGGAGACTTGCTACAAACAGTAGAGACATCAACATTTCTTCAAGAAGAACCCCCAGTATGAATACCAGCTGGTGGATGAAAAGCTGGACATGAGCCAGCAATGTGCACTTGTAGCCCAGAAGGCCAGCCATGTCCTGGGCTACACCAAAAGAAGCATGACCAGTACATTGAGGGAGATGATTCTCACCAGGAGTACTATACTCAGCTCTGGGGCCCCCAACATAAGGACATGGACCTGTTGCAGCAAGTCCTGAGGAGGCCACGAACATGACTGGAGGGATGGAACACATCTCCTATGAAGACGGGCTGAGAGAGTTGGGGTTAGTTCAGCCTGGAGAAGAGAAGGCTCCAGGGAGATCTTATTGCGTCCTTTCAGTACTTAAAGGGGACTGACAGAAGGATGAGAACAGAGATTCAGATTAGATACAAGGAAGATGTTTTTAATGATGATGGTGGTGAAACACTGGCCCAGGTTGCCCAGAGAGGTGGTAGATGCCTCATCACTGGGGACATTCAAGGCCAGGCTGGATGGGGCTCTGAGCAACCTGATCCAGTTGAAGATGTACCTGTTCATTACAGGAGGGTTGGACTAGATCTTTAAAGGTCCCTTCCAGTCCAAGCCATAGGAGAAAAAAAAAAAAAAGCCTTGCTTTTTTGTTAGGTAGCTTATATGTGGGGTGACTACCAGCTCCATTAGAAAATCAACACCTTGCATTTTGATGAAAAACAACATAATTATGGGTGGTATGTGCCCTTTCACAAATGCAGAGTAGGTCTGTCTCATCAGGACTGTTGTCATCTTCCTCTTGCAGGGACAGCAGGGTTGCAGGCACTGCTGTGGCAGTTGAGCCCCCTTGTCACCTGGAGCATCCCACTGCAGATAGCGCATCCGTAACACGCATCAGACTCCTTACTGCCCTCACCACAGGTCCTCCATGCAGAGAGGTTACCGAGCCAGGCTCTGCATGGTGGCTTGTTCATTTGGCAGTTGTTAGCCTTCCAGGAACAGAGGAACGTTCTTACCGAAAAGCTTGTGAGCTCGTTAGATGTCAAGCATTGCTCTCAACATTAGTGTCCTTTGGTCGGAAAAGTAAACTCATGTTTGTAAGAGAAATGAGACTCAGCAGGCTGGCCCCAGTCCACCCCTCTGCCTTTAAAATGCTGTTGAAAATACTCTCATCCAAGGTGTTTACCACTTACAGGGCATAATTATGAGTTGTGTTCCTTTATGACCAAAATCTTTGATCCTGACAGAACTCAGTCTTCAATTTAATGGTTTTAATCGTAGGCTCGTTTTTATCTCTGCAGCCCATTGAGTTCTACCTCTACTGGGAGATGATGTGCTGAATAAACATATTTAGTATTATCTTACAGGTTCCCTTAGGGCTGGAAATCCTTGCAGTTGAGCTTGGGTCACAGATGAACTCTCTACAGGGTGAGATTTAATGTGGCCTTTGGGTTGTCCAGGCACTGGGGACCTTTTTTCAGAAAAGTTCTAAATCTTAAACAGCCTGAGAACAAGTAATCTTAGTCCTGGCACTTCTATCACCTGAGCTAGAAAGCTCTACTGTGTCATGGTGACTAGCCAGTACAGCGCAAAAATCTCTTTTGTAGGGCAGCTTTATTTAACTTTTGAAAAAATAAGGTCAGAAATTTAGGCCAATTAGTGTAAGCAAAGCTCAGCAGGTTCACATCTCCCTTATGCAAGCAGATCTCTAATTACTATCTGCATATTTTAAACACTTTATACAGTCCTTTGAAATACGATGTTTCTTTAACTAGAATCTTGTATGTGGTTTCTCAGATTTTTTAGCCTTTACAAGCTGCATGAGTTTTCTGTCTTAATTTGTAATTCTCTCCCTGGTTCCATCTTCAATAAAATATTTGAGTAAATTTTCTTTTGGATTTACAGCTACAGTTAGAATTGTGGGTTTTAATTTCAGTACCTTGCCATGGTTAGGAAACTGTAATGAGATCTTTAATTATATAGATTAAGCACCAAACTATAGGTGTATGTTTCATGGGTATGCGGTTTATTACATTTGTAGATCTGCTTTGTCTAAAGCATGGGTTTTGTTGTTCTTTGATAGCCAAGACACGCACCTTTTAAACTGAAGCAGGAGATAACCGCAGATTCTAATGCCTTAATTAGTTTTGCTTGTTTCTAATGCATTGATTAATTTTGTTTACACAGAGACTTTGCTTATGTGGCAAGAGACAAGGACACAAGAATTCTGAAATGTCATGTGTTTCGATGTGACACACCCGCAAAAGCCATCGCCACAAGTCTACACGAAATCTGCTCAAAGGCAAGTAGATTTAAAGTCAGCTGCATTCGTCTGTTTAGGGGTCCCTGAACCTAATCCATACCATCAGCAGTCGTATGCAGTGTTGGTTTAGTTTGTATCACTGGCAATGAGAAGTGGCGTAGAGGATTTGTGAAGGAAAGGATTCAAATGGATGGGAGTAATGGGAGGCTGAGCATTTAGACTTGAGGATGATATGTGCTTTTGATTTTGACAAGTGTGTACAGAGACTGAAGATTTTCTTGAATAATAAAGAAGCTGCAGGTTCCAAATGGAAAAAGAACACAATGCTTCAATTAATAATAAATGGTGATGTTAAACTCTGTGGGAAAATTAGACCTTGTTTGAATGGTATATTCAATGGCATTATCCTGCAGGACAGCCAGGAAAATAGTTGCTAATGTTACTCCGCCCACTTAAAATCAGGGAGAAGAGGGAGTTTAAGCTACTCTGGACAGAAATACTGAGGGATCTTAGTTCGTGCTTGTGGTAAGACAGGAGAGGGCTGTTCTTTTCAGTTATTTTACATTACAGATTTGCCACCATCCCCTGGTTATTAATTTTGGTTTTCTTGCATGATCAGTTCATGAGTGTCCTCTGTGCAGTCACTTCATGCAGCAGCAGTGAGGCAGCACATCCGTTAGAGCAGGGAAATCTGATTGAAACGCTTCCTAGAGAGCCAGTTAAGCCAATGTACTTAAAACTCTTTTTTATCCTTTTATGGAGCTGTGGTGGATTGGAGGCTGAGTTCCCCTTTTTAAAAAATATTATGCTGCTCATTTTGGTTTTCCTTAAAACATGTCAGTTTGCACCACAGGAGAAGTGGGTCATGGGGATGAATAACCGTATCAGTTATCCCTGTGTACCTTGTCCCTCCTTGTGAGTCACAGCTCTTCTGGAAAAGCTACTTAGGAAACCTTCAGGTTTTAAAATTCTGCTGATCTACTGTATGCCTGTCATTTGCGTTTTACGTTTCGTCTTCCCATGAGTGAATGGAATCAGTGATGTCAAATTCCCTTCTGTAGCCGGTTATACCGTATAACAATTTTTCAGTTTGGCAACAGGGCAGACGTGGCTACTGAACTTGTGACGTCTTTACATGGCGCACGTTAGGTGACCACTGGGCAGCAGAGTTTTGCCGAGACAGAGGCAGAAGGTGCCCAGGAGCTCTGCAAAGCCTGGCAGGTCTGTGGGCTGGGGTGCCCGGGGAAGTGCAGGTGCAGGACTTGGGGAGCTGCTCGGGGTGGCCGGGGCGCTGCAGGCTGCGCTTGGTGGCAGTTGACAGCAGGGATGGCAGTAGTCACTGCCCAGAGAACCCCGACCTGGCGTGTCCCTCAGCTTTCTCCTCCAGCTCTCCATCCTCACAGGTGTTTCCAGCAAGTCTAGCAGGGAAAAACACGCTACATGGGCCCTGCCACAGCTGCTTTTATCCGGTAAGGTCAACATGGAGTAGATGCCCGGGTAGCTGTGCACAGGGTGCCAGAGGGGCGGCAGAGCTGTCACAAGCGTAACTAGGACATGAAACTCTTGGCATGAATTTTGGATAAGAGAGCAGCTAAGCATTTAAAACCATGGCTCAGAGTAGCACAATAAAACAGGGTAGCTTTGTTAAGTAGAGCATGTTCCTTCACAATTCAGCAACAGACAGAATCCTGATGCAGAGAAGTGCTTGGCATGTGCTGACTGACACACTGGACCCCTTCGCTGGGTCAGGGCTGTGTCCTAAGCTACCGAGGTAACGTGTGTTGTTCTTCATCTGCGGGGGGAATATCGTCACGTGTCCCTGTAACAGAAAATACTTTCAAAATATAAATAAATAAAAAATTTAGAAACTTCCTAGAAGTATCTTCAGCTCAAATGTCATCTGCTGGAACACCATTACCTTTATAGCTTAATTAGAATTAACAGTCATAGCATTATAGCATAAAGAAGCAGATAGCAATGCTTTGTATATGAGCTTTGGAGAACCTCTGTTAGCTTCCCTGGATCACTTCTCAGTCACATATTTGTAGGGAATACTCTTCTGAAGTGGTTTTTTTGTTCCTCTTTTGCTAATATTGTACATTTTGGGAGAACAAGAATTTGTAGTTTGCGTGGGATTTTTAATTCCAGAAGAAACATAAAAATGGAGGAAAAAACTGTACACAGTGGAAGATAGATCAGAGAGCAACATGAATAATGAACACTCTTCTCTATGTGTTAAATATTTATATTTCTTGCTATATTACTCCTCACTGCAATTTTGCTGTTGATAAAAATGGCTTTTTTTTTCCTGCTTCATCTATCTTTTATCTAGACTTGCATACCACTTAAATTCTTTATGTGTTTAAGGAATGGTGAATAAACTGGAGGAAAATTAAATGTGTTATTTAAAAAGAATAAGCAGCTTGATCCTGTAGCTTCTGACTTATTTCAGAAGCTA
The DNA here is from genome assembly GCF_963082525.1 of Nesoenas mayeri. Classification (NCBI taxonomy): domain Eukaryota; kingdom Metazoa; phylum Chordata; class Aves; order Columbiformes; family Columbidae; genus Nesoenas; species Nesoenas mayeri. The sequence continues at coordinate 52,996,726 of NC_137540.1, forward strand.
GGTTGTAATAGGAGTAAATTTATACTTGGAGTTGCTACTGTACTATATTTTTTAAAAATACTGTATTATTACTATGTTCTTCAGATTATGGCCGAGCGGAAGAATGCTAAAGCTATGGCGTGCAGCTCTTTGCAAGAGAGGACAAACGTCACCCTTGATGTTCCTCTGCAAGGTACCGTGTGTCACAGCTCGTGTCCTTGGGAGGGTCCTGGGTTAGAGACCATTTGTTTCTGATGCTGCTGTTGACCAAAATGGAGCATGTTGGGCAGAGAGGTCTGGAGTGCAGTCCTGTCTTTTAACTGCTGTATCTGACTGTAACTTGTTACTGCATTAAATTAAACATTTTTATTGGTTGTGTTGACACTTGCTCAATTATGTCAACTTGTACATTTCCTCTTTTATTTTGAAATACAGATTTTGCAAATGCAGTCTTACTTATTTGTAGCTAATTGCACATATTGTCTTGTTTAAATCAAAATACCTTGGGACTGCACAAATTGGCCCATCGTCCTTAAAACCAGAATATACTCCAGTGAATCCCTTGGATTCAGGGAAGCTGTAGGAAGGCTCCTGGCTTTCAGCATCAATTTTAGCAGCTTCCAAGGCAAGAGGTGCTAGTGGATTGTCATCCAGCTTACGGGCCTTTTGCATGGTAAAATAAAGTGGTCTTTGTGTGTCTTCATTAGTCATAGCTTAATAGTTACTATTTTGAAAGTATTCTAGGAGAACAAACATACTCTGTGTTAGCTGTCCAGGAAATTACATGCTTCTAGATCCACTGGTTTATACTGAATATCTTACTCCTAATCTATACTTCAACTTGTGTAATTGTCTGCTCAGACAGTAGTATTGATTACTTGTAGACTGTGTTTAACATATTTACAAGGATGGTATTAAAAACAGATTCCAGATTTTACATAGTCATGCAGTGAAACTTAGGTCTGTATGTCTGAGACACATTTATCTCTATTTTCTGGTTTCTAACACAACAGCAGTATAACATGACCTTAATCTTAGCTCTAGATCACGAATTAGCAGATGCAGCTATTCCTGATTCCTTTAGAAATTATTGAGCATTGTTGTGGTCAGAGGTTGTGAAAATTGGCTTTAATCAATACTGTACCTTCAGAGTACAATTGCTGGCTAAACTGTTTCATGCTATTGATGAAATAGAAGTGGCTTTCCCTGCTGTGAATGCTGATAAACAGAAATTGATTTTTGTTCCCATGCAGTAGATTTCCCAACACCAAAGACAGAACTGGTACAGAAGTTCCACGTCCAGTACCTGGGCATGCTGCCGGTAGCTAAACCTGTGGGTAGGTAACGCTCAAGAACAAATGACTTCCAAAGTACCTTGCGTGAACTCTGAGGGCTGGGCTCGGCCAGCCAAGTGTAAATGCGGTAAATGCGTGATTTTCCAAGGGTGAGGCACAGAGGTGTCTGATATTCATGGCCTCGTGGGTTTTGCAACCAGAGTATTTGGGAGCTGCCAAGGAGACAGTTTGTTTCTACTGCTTTCTCTGAATATGAGCTCTGCTACTAATGAGAATGGCCCCAGAGAACTGAAATGGTGCAGCAGCTGAACAAGATGCGATTCTGTTTTTTCTAAGCCAGAAGCACCTCTTTTGTTTCTGTGGTTGAAGAAAACCAACTTCACAGCCCTTCCTTTCATCCTCAAATTAATTTTAATAAGAAGTCCAAAACAATGTTTTCTGTACTACTGTGTAAAAATAAATATTGTGTTATTGTTTACTTAGGTATAGATTTTTCATTATCACATTTTCTTCCGTTTTAGGAATGGACACTCTGAATAGTGCCATTGAAAGTCTAATGGCTTCCTCTAGCAAAGAAGACTGGATGCCAGTTACCATGAATGTTGCTGATGCTACTGTCACCGTCATCAATGAAAGAGTAAGGCAGACTGTCTTGTTTGGAACATGTTTAACGTAATATGAGCACTGAAAACCAGAAACACATAAACACTAGTAGAAAGAGTTCATTTGTACTAGAATTCATTTGTTTGTCTTGCATTTTATTTCTTTCCAGGGCTATGAATCTGCAAGGCTCTTACTGCTTGTATCAGCTTCAGCTTTATTTACCATTCCAAGGATGTGCTTTAAAATGTAAATTATTATAAGTATTCATTAGATATTTAAAACAAATTCAATGTTATCCTTTCTAGGAGTCCTGAGCCTAAAATATCATAGATTAAGCCCAAAGCAGCAATCCTAAATTCTAAGCTCAATTTATTTAATCGTAGTATGGAAGCCAAGAGTAATATGAAAATCTGTGTTGCACATCACTGTCCTTTGTAGAGCATTTTCTGTAGAGACTGAGGCAATGAAAGTTTCAAAGAATGTCTTTTCTGTGTCTGCTGATGAGGCCAAACCAACATCTCTAACATACCAACGCCAGGGCAGTATCCTCTGGAGTCATAATATCCATACATTTCTTCACAAAACAAGCAGTGCTGGAAATGCACTATGAGCTCAGTGCTGGTGCTCAAAGCCTCAGTCTGCTGGTGGGAGCCTGGCAGGGGAGATCCAGCCCAGGCCTGGGCACACTGGGGACATGCAGATGCAAAGGAGTTCCATGATACTGCATCAGCCTCTCCCCTTTACAGTCAACTTAGATTTGAAAGTAAAGTCCCACAGAATATCCGGTAGCCATGATCAATCATTTGATTCGTCACCAGAGTGAAGAGGAGATCCTGGTGGAGTGTCGCGTGCGGTTCCTGTCCTTCATGGGAGTGGGCAAGGACGTTCACACCTTTGCCTTCATTATGGACACAGGAAACCAGCATTTCGAGTGCCACGTGTTTTGGTGTGAACCGAACGCAGGCAACGTATCAGAAGCTGTTCAGGCTGCTTGTATGGTAAGTGACCTCCTTCAAAGGCACCCGTAGCACTTAGGCTGTTTCACTGCCTCCAGAAACAATTGTCTTTCCAAATTTGCAATTGGATTTAATTTCAAGACAGAAAAAGAACAGATAAAACCAGGAATTGTGATTCTGGTATATTTAGTCAATTAGAACCCAAACATTTTTAAGTTTGAAATGTCAATTTAGTGAACAATGTCCCTTTAATCATCTTCCCTCCTGACCTCTGCAACGTCTGTGTCAAAAATCTTTTTTTTTTTTCACTACACAGTTATCTAATGCTGGAACGCGTTTTGCTTGGAGTTGTGTTATACAACCCAGTGACAATGTAGTGCAAATAATCCTTCTTCAAGAACAGCTGAACCCAGAAAACTTATTTTTCAGTTTTCAAAGGGCCGTTTGTATGAGTTAGTGTCACGGAGGCACCCCGAGGTTAATGTAAGGGACAACAGGGTCCAAAACAACTTTTATTAAACCGGTGAGAAACAGGGTTTTAGCACTCCAAAAGTGACTTAAATAAAGGCTCGGGTATCAGTTGAGGAAAATTATTAAGGGGCAGCGACCAATACAACAGGCGGTCCACAGAGTGCATGCACATGGCTTCACTCAAAACAATGCCGGAGCCGGCCCTGAGTCCCGGAGAAGCACACACTTGCCTGAACACGGTGTGGGATTATTTTTAAAGAGATACACGTACGGGAAGTGTACACTCGCGATTCCGCGAGGGTAAATTTATAATACACTCGCAATCCTGCGAGAGTTAATTTACTTACACGTGCAAATGTGCACGGAATATTACACATGCTTATGTGGAAGCACGAGAGGAAAATACACTCGCGATTGTGCGAGGAAATAATTTAAAGTACGCGTGCAAATGTGCACGGAAGGAAAATACACCCGCGATTCTGCGAGGATTAATTTTACACACGCTCATATGGAGCATGGAAGTTATACGTGCATATGTGCACGGGAAGTATAAATATACTCGCAATCCTGCGAGAAGTTTTACTCACAGCCGTGGCGGCGAGGCAAGCAGAGTCTCCATCCCGGGGAGGGGGCCTCTCGGCGGCAGTGGCTAAGCTCGTGTTCCGAGAGACCCACACAAAATGGGTGAAGTCTCGACGAGAGTCCCGTTTTTATCTGATCAGACCTGACTGTAGGCATTCCAGAAGCTCCTCTGCACGCCCACTCACTGGTGCCTCGGCACTCCCTTCTCCTAATGACCCTGGCCAGGGTGCTCTGGGGCCAAACAAAAGAAGCTGTTAGCCTCAAGTAGCAGAGAAAGAGAGGAGATGTGCCCACTCCTCCATACTGAAGGAGGGAGGGGCAGAGAGGGGAAGTGAGAGGGGGTTGTATTCTGCCACAGTTAGTGTCCATCGTGTGCTAATGAACAGTTTCTGCCCATGCATTGGCAGACCAATGTCCCATTAATTTCAGTTGGGCTGTTTGTCATGGCCAAAATGGACTATATTTAATGAGAAAGTATTAAAAGTGTATTTAAAGCGCTCTGTGAAAGTATTGGATGCAGTAAGGATGGCAGGATGCTTTTGCTTTGTTGCAGTTGCGGTACCAGAAGTGCTTAGTAGCCAGACCTCCTTCACAGAAAGTTCGACCGCCCCCCCCTCCTGCAGACTCGGTGACTCGAAGAGTTACAACGAACGTGAAAAGAGGAGTCTTGTCCCTCATTGACACTTTGAAACAGAAACGCCCCGTCACCGAGATGCCGTAGCGGCATCAGAGAGAAGATTCTCCTGCCATTTAACTGAAGATAGCAGTAGCTGCGCTAGGGAAAATGAACTGATGATGTCTGGCCTTCCATTTCAAGTCGCTGATGCTTTGTCTTCAGAGCATTTACCCCTATCAAAACAATGTTAGACAAGCATGTTCTCTCGTTCTTGCCACCATTGTGTGATATGAAAAGAAGCATGAATAATTTTTTGCCATCAATGAGTTACATCATGAGCAACGGAAGGTCTGTTTGGTTGTAAATACAGGAACGTTACCTAAACTCACACAAAAAAAGATAATATGGCCGCGTCCCTCCCAGCGAACTCGTGCTGAAGTCCTTGGAGTGAGCGATGCCTGAGTTGATAGTTTCACCGTCTTTAGCTGGATTTGTCACAAACCAATCTGAAATCCTACAGCACTTTGATCTGTTTTCAACGCTGGAGTAGGTACCAAGTAGTAGCTACCCTTGAGTTGCTGTAGATTAAAAACCAAGTTTTATTTTTTACAGAACTGTACCTGTTAGTTTTAAATTGTTTGTCAGCATTGGTCTAGCAACCACTTTAACATCTCCCTGACATGCTTTTGAATCATGGTGTCATTATTTTATCTCCTGGTTATATATTATGGTCTTAGAGAAGAATTGTGTTTTAATACCAAACCAATGCTGAACAATGCAGAAGCGTTTTCAGTAATTGAGTCGCAGGGTGATCCACTGAAGCTTTTCAGCTTTAAACATACAAATGCAACTGTTGGCTGTTAAATTTATTCTTCTAAACCTGATATTAATTTATCAAAAATGCCACTTATTTCACACAGGGCTCAAACCAATCAGGAGTAAGAAAGAACTAATCAGTAATTTTATTGTCTTACAACTCTTAGACTAAAATATTCCATACCTTTTCCAGACAAGTGTGTGTTGAAATGTTCAGTTCAGCGTCTGGTTGCACAATTCCCCCTTTCCCCTCAGAATTTGTTGCTGAATGCTTAACATGCTACAAAAAGAACAATCGTGTTTCTTGTCATTTACAAAATTCCATTAATTTTTTTTTTTATGGGTTTGTTTTTTTTTTTTTTACTTTTAATGCTCTTGTGACAAAATAAGAAGGGAGTTGTTTCCTAACAGGATAATGCTTCAGGTGGTACAACTTGATTTCAGTGCTTTTGCTCCAAAGACTTCATCCAATTGCTTTGGTTTACACACCACTGCAGGCCCTGACAAAGTCAGCCCAGTATTGCCCCTTAAAATTGTGCCTCTGGCTAATTTTCCAGTGCAGTTGGGCATCTGGCGTCTCTTCCTTTGCCATCTTCTGTCTAGACCTGCAGATTGGTCCAAATTTTGGAAATGGCACATTAAAGATATTTGTAATTAGTGTTAAAAATGTTTTGCCTCCATTTATAGGAATGTTCCAAACTAACTCCCAAGTCTGCAAAACTGGTCACCCTGTAATTTTCAAAGAACATCAGCAAGGTTGTTATTTCAAGAACTCTTTTTTTATTTTACTATGCAAGAGACTCTTATTAACAGGTTTTTTTTATTTCCTTGTTTAAAGAAATTAATGGCAACACCTGGGCAAAGCAACTTAGGAACACAAGGGGAAAAGAATGATGATTCATGAAATTTCTGCATTGAAAAGTGCAGAAAAATCATTAAACTAAACTCAGCGTGATGTATGAGCAAGTGCCAGGTGAAGGCCAGCTGTGCAGCTATTACATCCAGCTCTCCGGAATGCCCGCTGAAGGGCTGATCCTGCACCCACCTCAGGTGTCTGTATGACTGTGATTCTTGCACCCCAGGCACTGAAGCAGTTGTTTCCCCTGCCCGGCCTGAGGTTCCCGCTGTGTCCTGTGCACCAGCTCCATGGCTTGTGCAGTGGCAAAGTTCCTGATGCCAAGCAGGCGGGGGAGAGCGAGCCTGGGGCGGGGGGATACAAACCAGCCCCCTTTAGCAGAACTGAGTGTGAACTGGCCATGGAGCCAGAGCTGGAGGCGTGGAGGTGGCAGCTCGCACACACACTTTAGTTTCTAGCGTCGATCCCCGTGACGTCTGCTTGGAGCAGCGTGAAAACTCACTCCCTGTCACGACTGCTGCCAAAACGTGGCAGCCAACAATGTACCTTTAGGTAGGATTGTGAAGCTGTGGGATAAAAGCTTCCTTATTCCTGATCATGCTAGTGATCCAAGTTTTGAGTTTATTTTAAATTACAGAAAGTACTTTGACAGCGTCTTTTTAAAGTTCCAGCTAAAAACTGGGTTTTGCAACTGTTCATTTTAACAGAGTAATTAAATTTTGTAGTTGTTTTTGCACAGTGCCGATTCTCCCAAGAGAGGTCTGAACTCTCTTTAAATTAAACCAACACTTGGCAAAGAGCAATGTAAAGGTTCTCCTACGTAGGTGTTGCCACAGCCATGGACATCTGGTGAGCTTTGCCTGGCAAAGTGGTAAGTTGCAGGAGGGGCTGAGAAGACAGAAGGGTATTTGAAAAGCTGTAGGTCACTTGCCAATATGTTTTAAGATTGTGTCTGTTAACAAAACGTTGTTGCTTTTGCAAATACTTCAGTAGTGTGCTTAATGGTCTGACTATATGTGGCCTTTTTGCTTCAGTAGAGCTCCTTCTTCTCCAAAAAAAAAGATTAAATATACACCCAGGTGTTCGCAGAATCAGAGCCTAATATTGCAAAGCCAGTTATCTTTTTTTAAACAATATATTAAGGCACTCTTTTTACCATGGCCAAAAAAGTATGTATGGGGTATGTGTGTTTGAGCAACTGCCACTGTTTTAGTTGATGTTATAGCGACTCTTCAGTTATCTATGCATTTTTTTATAATAACTAGTGATTCTGTAGGCAGGCAGCCATGTTCACTATGCCTTGTATGTCTGATACCATATTTTAAATTAACCTGTTAAATACAGCTTGAAATATTTTTATTTTATTTATTCTATTTTTACTGAAATATCCTGCATTATTATGTTGATGTATTGTCTTTACTGAACGTGCTATTGTAACATTCTCCACTCTGTACACTATAGGTTGCCTAAAAAAAAGGCAGGCTTTGTAATTATTTGTAGTCACATTTTTATTGAAGTCTGTAGAAAAATCATGTAAAGCAGAGCTAATTTCTTAATTTTTTTCAATGCAAGTAGCAAGTTAGAGGCAAGTACCACATGTCGGTCATGTCATTATTATGCTCCCTTGCAGAAGCAAGGAGATTTATATTTCACAGTCAACAACTAAGAGATGAAAACCTTTCTTTTGAAATCTGCAGTGCTGGCTGTAGGTTTTATTTAAGCCACTTACCATTTCATTTGACGGGGAGCAGGGCGGGGTGTGGGAGATCTAAAGCTACAGAGGCCACCTACAGGGTGGTTAAACATGAGTAACAAATCCGCGTGGAAGGGCACAAAATCCATTCACAGTAAAATGTGTTCTTAGCCATATACTTCATTTGCAGAGTTACCTGTACCTATAGAAACAATACGCCCTTTTGTGACAGAGGAAGAAAAGCTGTGGACTGTCTCATAGCTTACACCAGTACTGTGTCACTAAGAGTTCTATATCCCTTTTCTTTTGATTTTATCAAACATTTCATAGATCATTTAACTAGGGATCTAGAATTGATATTGAATCACCCATGGAAAATAACTTTATTTAGACAGGTAATATGTGCTCAGCTGTTACAGCATCACCATTAATGCCATTACTCCTTTCTTGGGCAGATTAATTAATACATTGCTACAACTTGTGCTGTACAGTCCGCAATAGCAGGTTTTAACAGCAGTAAGAAGGAAGGAAACACACCCACTGTTTATCAGCAGAGCTCGGGCTTGGGTAAAGCACCTGATTGACAACAACAAGGACAATTTTCCCCTCTGTTGACCACTTCTCCACATTTAAATGTAATCTGCTCTGAGAATAAATTTAGCTGCATAAAATGATTGTCTCAACTGTTACTGGTCCATGAAACTGGGAAATTATTTATTTTGTTCCAAACTGTGGTTGAGGGGAGGGAAAAACATACCAGTGGTTTAGAGGCAATAGCAGTACAATGGACAATTTTGTATCTGGAAAGCTGAATCAACAGTTTCTAGTTGAAAATTACAAATATATAACTGGATTACAGAAAATGAGTTACATAAGATGAGTTACATAAGATACCATTTCACTGTAAAAAGTCTTCTACCTACATGTGCAGTCAGGTGCAGATGTTACCACCACGTCACATTCAGTGCTTACAAAGTAAGCTGCTGACCTGCAGATCAAATTCTTCAGTACCGGCTCTTTGAGATTCTTGGTAAGACATCAAGGTTCTAAATGCTTTGGCCTCCGTAACACTTCAAAGACTCAAACTCCTGAAAGCAAGATGAGGCCAATTGTGGGACATCATGATGCATATTATGTAAGTAGCCCAGAGCTTCTGTCACAGGTATGTTCATTTAGAAGTAATTTTAATTACATTTAATTAATGATACAGATTTTGATTTAAAACAATAGTTCCGTTTTCTAACTGCAGAATGTCTATATTTATTTTAAACATTTAACAAGCATATTGAAAAAATACAGATCTCCTTACTGTCCACTCCTTTTATCTAACGTGTAGAATCTCTCCTCCTCCAAGATGGTTTTGAAATAAAATAGGGATATTTTTTTCCAGTTCCATACATTGCGTGCGCACAGGTCTAGATCTATCCATACAAGTTTGTTTAGGAATAAGAGCAGATGGAGTTCATCCTTTTATTGGAACAGGTAAGGAGCCTGGGTTACTCACGGGGCTTACAGGAGGTGAGCGATGCCTTTGAACAGGACAGCTGGCTCAGATTAAAATGCAAAATGAAGTTTTCACTGATTCCATGAAGCAGCAATATTTGTCTGATGAACAAGACCCAGGTCTCTACACGGCTGGTGGGCACCATTCACATCCTTTCTGAAGGTGGTGCAGTTCCAGCTGCAGGGGCTGGTGTGGGTGAGGAAAAAATAAGAGATGTTAGAACATTTTCCCTGGGTCTAAATCCCCTCTCAGCTATATGTCAAATAGGGTAAGATTCCATACCATATTGTCAACACTACTGGCAACGTTTCTGCCAAATATCTGAACTGATTGCCCAGAGGAAAACTTATCTTCTGGGCCATGACTACCTTTGCGCTTCTATATCGCTGTGCTGCCTTCATTTCACTTCTCCAGCAGTATAACCTAAATAAATAAAATTCCTGAGGTGCCTCTTGCAGTCATTCCATCATTGTTTGCCATTTTCCTTTTTTATACTGTCATTATTAAATACTAAATCAGATTGTTGTTAAAAGTATCTCCATGTGTTCCTTTTATCCTCTGCTCAGATTATACAATTGCAGGTATTTAAGTTATTTTATTTTACGTTTGCTGACATCAGGGAGCAGGTTAGAAACCTGCAGCTATTTCCAAAGATACAAACTACTGTGTTCAGTCATTTTTCAGCTGACTAGTGGTAGCATTTACAAAAATAACTTACTTTGACCAGTTGCAGCTCTTTTCAACTAAGGCTGCTTAAGAAAGTAGGTGAAAAGCAGCCATGACCCATGACACAGCCCAATGTGACATTATGATGACAATTCAGTATTTTTAGCATGAGAATATTTATGCAGTTGTCATTGTTAATGCTTTGAAGCACACCTGAGTAGAAGCCAAGGGAGTGAGAACCAGAAAGCCTGTGCATGGGCTTTAGTGTACTTGGCCAGTTACCTTCAGGAAAGTAGGAAAGTTCACATCTAGTTTTAGAAATGAAGGTGAACTGAGTGGCTGCCGTGTAGGGCTGACTGTTCATGTGTCACAGTCTAAAAAGTAATGTACAAACACGGTATCTTGTGAAGAGAAATAGCCTCTTAAAAAAATGCAGTCCCACTTAAAAAAACCAAAACAAAACAAAACTGAAATTTGAGTATTCCTACAAATCTATGTAGGTCATAGGGGAAAAAAACCCTGTACGCTTTAACTTGTCGCTTTTAAGCATATAGCAAGAAGCTATAGGTCTTTGGTCTCACTCCCCCAAATAATCTCTCAGCCTTATGCAGCTGAGCTTCATTTACTTTAAGGTACAATTACCAGTTTAAAATTTCTACCTAACGTGGATACTTCTGTGCCAGTATCCCATAATATATCTGTTTCCCACAGCAAGATTATCGTCCATAAAGATATACTGTAATCTAAATATATTGATTAATGCATACAGACCCTCTTTAACCCTTTCTATAAAGGTAGGAACAAAGTGTGAAGCTTCTTACATCCATGGGCGAGGACGGCTGGGCACTGCTGGCTTGACCACTTTAGGCTGAGGGAACGTCCTGTCCCCCACAGCTCTGGGCAGTGCTGGCTTGACCACTTTAGGTGGAGGGAACATCCTGCCCCCTGCAGCCTTTGCTGCGTGACAGCAGTGCTGACTTGATGTCTTGGGGCTGTTTCCTTGCGGCTTTCCATGTGGTGTATGTGGTGCTACTGCTGAAGGGAAAACAATGTCCACCGTCTTTGTTTCCAGCCTCTTACGTTCTGTGCGTGCCTTCCTAGCAAGCGTCTGTCTGTCCTGGACTGTGTACTTTGGCACTCCAGGCAGAGCTGCGTCTGAAAGGGGGTGGAGAGATTTCTTCAGCTCAACACGGCCGTTTGTTCCATTCATGCTCCTTAGCTGTATGTTACTGACTGCTTTAGACACAGATAATTCAGCTTTAATATTAGATAAAGTTTGATGGTGAAGGAACTCTGCACCAGCAATATTCCTTCTACATTGTGTTACTTTTGGTTGCTTTTTCTTCTTTTTCTTTGATTTTTCTGCAAGTGTGCCATCTAGTAGTCCTTTTGCTGCAGCACGAGCCAAAATGTCTTCATCAGACATATTTTCAGGAGCCTTTTCCTGAAAATGTTGATGGAAACAACAGTAAATATAATGACACAGACCTGCAAGCTCAATACTTTAATCCTGGCTTCCTGAGAATCCACTCCGCAACAAAACTGTGGCAGAATCTAGCAAAAATACTTAAGTCATACATGATAAATGCTAACCAAACGATTCAAGAAATTAAAGAACGTGACTGCTGTGACTAAATGGCATCTGAGCATTTGCTTAGACTTTGCCCTCGACACGCCAGAAGAGGGGAAACTGAATTCTGGACTTGGTACCACACAGCCCCCACACTGAACTGCTCTCTAATGTATTTGTAATATTGTAGCATATATATGCATATGTATGTGTGTGTGTATATCAGGAAAAATTGCTAAAATACAGAAAAATTATCAATAACATTAAACATTCATAATTTTCATTATAATGAAAATCCTTGCTCATGATACATAAGCAAGGAACTCTCAGATTAACTAGGAACCAGGTTGATATCTGTAAAGAGAAGGAATGGGAAGAAACTATTTACAAGTAGCCAAGAAGCGGGGTCAGTACCTGAAAATCAGAAATTTCAGCTGAAATCATGCTGCTTAGTACACATTTTATGCCTCACAGAAAATGCTCATTTCCAGAGTCACCTAAAAACTGGCCATAGATGCCATTAGGAGCAATTGGTTCTGTGCATTAGAATTTGACTAAAAAAATATTCAAATCAACTAAGTGAAACAAAAATGTTTCTTTGGAAGGCAAGAACATGGCAGACAGATGTTCACAGCATGATTAACTAAAACTTATTAGCTTAGGAAAGCAGGTTAAAAAACATTCTACATTGAAAAGAGGTCAATAATAGATAACTTCAAAGGATTTTCATGTGTGATTCTCTCACTCTTAATAAAATCTTCTAAAATGCCCCAAGACACAAGCTTCTTTCAAGCACTGTAATTGCAGTATGACAGAAAGCAGTACAAATAACCAAATAAGATCTCATATCTTTAATTTTCAATTACATTCTAATTAGCGCCCACCCTCCCCTTCCACTTTTGGTGAAAAGTCCTACTTTTCTCAGACACAAGAGGAAAATGTTGATGCTGAGGGATGCCAACAAGCCCTTAAAGGCCTTTTCTCATGCATCATGCCAAGACCGTTTCAGTTACAAAAGCCCCTGGCCTTTCAAGCCAGATTTGCATATGCCTTAGTTCAATTCAAATTATACCGAAGTATTAATCCCTACAGGTAACACTGTCTGCTTGGATACTGGAAAATCCTGGGGACACATACAGATGTTAACAACTTTACTAGACACCATTTGTCATGAGTCTATTCAAGCTGTGTATTTCATTCCAAGGTGTGACAGCAATACTGTATTTCCTCTAGATGTTGCACTGGCTTAGACCAACAAACTGCTCTGATCACAAACAGCTCCAAAAGAAAACACACATGTCAAAAGTTGTGCTCAGCATAAACCCTTAGAGGTGGCACACTTCAACTGCTCACCTATAATTTGTTCTTAACTGAAGAACGGCCAGGACTTTTTTTACATAGAACTATATAGGTTGGAAGAGACCATCAAGATCATCAAACATTCCATTTCGTATAGTCTTTTATGGGAGGCTGCAATATTCTTTTTCTGTGAAGTGTTTTTAAATGGTAATTTTCTTAACTTACTTACCTCTCTCTGTAGAACAGCAAGAAAACAGCCACTGCAAATTTCTGATGGCTCTATTTTGAAAAATATTTCAGTGGAAGCCACTGAATTGGAGCAAGTAGAAAAAACAGGAGGAATGAGCCTGTAAAAAAATAAACAAATGACCAGAAAATAATATTTAAGGATATAAAAAGAAGTAAACAAGTATATATTACAACTTATTTCCAAATTGTGACTTTCAATGAGTGTTACAGAGTCTTATCTTCATTTAAAAAAACAAAACAAAAACAAAACACAATTCAAGAAAGACATGAGAATTCATCTTTTTAGAATTCATTCTGTTTTTTTCAATTTTTTCCAATAATTCCCATTTAATTTTTTCCCAATAATTAAGTATATTAAGCACTGGATAATAAGCATGTTTGAACATAATTAGCAACTGTGTTCTGTCTCAGGTCTGCAGTTACTGGATTATCAAGTTGTCCATGAAGTTGGGGAATGCTCTGAAAACACAGTACACAGAAATAGTAAAGGTGTTGACTTTGAGTTATTAAGGTCAATAAAACATAACATATATCTCAGCTAAAAGTCTTAGGTTAGAAAAATTTGCTGATTTGTAATAACTGAGTGCTGTTTGTTCAAATTTTCAGTTTTGTAGTGCATCAATGAGGACAGAGAACTAACCTTTTCTTGTGTTCTCCTGGTATTCCAGTACTCCCTACCTGTCACAAACAGGCCTCCAGAACTTGGCTCATAAGGCTGCTAAACAAGTACTAAGCTGTTTCAGCACAGAAAAATGCTACCAAACTGTCCTTATGCAATTGTTACCCCCTCCGCTTCGCACTGCTGAGGACTGGAAGATACAGGTCCCACCCTCAAAGCCTCACTGATCCCCTAGAGACAGAGCTTTGTCCAACAATGATGTTACTGAGAAATGCATTCAGTATTTGTAAGCAATGATGTCCTAATTTGGCTGTCTGGGCCATTTCCAATGGGAAGTCTGCAAAACTGTTTGTTCCCAAGTTTTCTCCATAATCTGATTTTTTTTTTTTAATGTCCCTCAGAAGTGGGCAAAACAGAATAAAAGGCTCACTCCTTGCATCACTAAATAAAACTCTATGCCACATAGGAGATTTTTGCTTTTAGATCTGGCCATCCAGGGCAAAAGAAGTGGTAATCTTTACTCTGATTGCTGTGTACAGATTACTGTTACCAGAAATCCCTTTAACAGATGGTCTGGCCCTGAAAATTGATGCAGAAAATAACTCCAGTTTGATAGGCCAAAGGGGACTGCATGAAAGGTTTAGCATCTCCTCTAGACACACCTGTTTGCCATGTGTACTCTTACGTAATGTAAAGCCTTTGCTATCTTTATGATGCCACAGCCTTCAGCCCAGCTGTATGACCCCAAATTCCAGCACAGTATTAACTGGTTCAGCACCACTCCAGCACTGCAGAGTAATTCCAAAAGAGAATACACATAAGCACAACTTCTGTAAGAGTTTCTTGGAAAAGGAAATGAATATTAAGTAGACCTGTGATGCTCACACGGGATGTTTTATTAGGATAACTCGCCTCTCAAAGCCACTACTGTGACCACAGGAGTGAAAAATTCCACAATAGTTTTTCATTCTATCCTGCACTCTGCTAGTCAGATAAGTTGCCTAATAAATACTAAGGAAAGTGTACAAGGAACTGTTGTAAATAGCACACACCTTAAATGGCTTGAGCTTTCATCTAAAGACAAGCATAATCACACTATATATTTTATGTATGGTGTTCTATTATTGCTGTTTCTGCTGGTACCAGCAGCTTCATTGTCGCAAGAACTATTCAGGAAAACATCCAAGAAATGAGCATGACGGCAAAGGAGGAACTGATGCTGGAATCATCATTTATGATGTTCAGTCAGTCTTCAGTCACAAATTTGCTCAGGTCTGCAAAAATCTTAATGTAATTTTATTCCCTTTTTCTTACCATTTGAGATTGCTTTGTATTTAAAGTATAATTTGGTGGCATGACAAGTTTCCTGATGTTTCTGCAAAACACTGGATAGGTTTTGGGTTGGTTTTGGGGGGTGTTTTAGACAAGAGGGGTTTTTTATCTCAAAAAATCAAAGCTCCAGAAAAAAAAAAAAATCTATTTTTTTAATATAAATTATATATATATGAATGTATGTATTACTTGCATTAAAATAATTCAGAGACCAATACGTTCCAAGGTCCCTCTAGTTATCCTCACAGATTAATAGCTGCATGGAGGTCACGACATGACACACTTCACAAAATTTCAAATCCCAAAGGAAAACACATTTTACAGCAAGAGTCATTAAATGTTTTTGAACTAGTACAGCATCATAGGCAAGACATACCCTGATTCTGTCCCATTTAGTGTAAAACTAAGCAGGCTGCTCTTTTCTATTGGTGATTCGCATTTTGTTGTACTATTTCTTAACATCTTGCATAACATATGTCTTTTAAAAATTCTTTGGACGGGTCACAGTTAACATTTACCATTTCGATCATGCAAAATGTAAATATACTGAATGGTATCTTGAACCACAGTACCTCTCTCCACAATGGCCAAGTCATTAACGTCATCTAAAATAATATAAAATCTAAAATAAAATATTACTCCCCTCTGCTTTTGACAACATAAACTCTTAACCTGCATCCTGTAATCAACTATTACATCTATGATGAAGCAAGTGCCAACTGTTTTCATTTATCTACTGTGACTGAAAGGAAAATACAGAACGTACCCATCGGTCTTTTAACAATGGCTCCTGCTGACAGGTTGTATGCACTATAAAGTACACACAAGCACATACTTTGTTCATATATATTTGTAACGATTGCACAGGATGTTCTCATACTGTAACCTGTCCCCCAAGTCATTCGTCTGAATACAGAGACAAGCAATCCTGCAACAGGTTCTTATTCTTCTATATTATTCTGACATTTTACGACTTAGTTTTCCATTGGAACTGATGGGCTTAGGTCTGAAGCGGAGGGCAGGCTAGCAAGTGCCCTGATGTCTGGGCTCCATTTTGTCTAAACTACCTTCATTCTCTGACTACTGATAGGATGAAAGAAATAGCTCTATCAGAAGCTCACCACAATGTTCTTTCCAACCAGTGATGTTTCCCTCCCATCACAATTTCAGATGGGAACAAAAATATTAGATAAAAGGGTCAAGAAGATGCTACTTAGTACTCTCCTAACATCAAAATGAATGGAGCGAGAGGCAGCAAAAAAAATATTCTGTTAATCTAATGCAAGACACAAATTAGTCTAAGATAAGAATTATGCTACAATTTAAAGTTATACTTTAATTTTTCCATAGATAAAGCTACTCATTGCATACCTATACGGTTGTACTTTATTTTCTTCCAAAACTTCAGATTCCAATGCTTTTTTGACTACTAGTTCATTTTCTTCTGGGTAAAGTGAACAAGTGCAGTAAACAATAGCTTGTACTTTGTTAACTACAAAACAAACAAACAAAAAATTTCCACTGTTCAAATTTTTCATACACACAGTAGTTTAGTAAGGACTGAAAGCATCATGAAAGTTATGCTTGGATGTCACTTTTACTGATAAAATATATCCTCCCACACACATTAGTATTATTATTCAATCTCTAGTGTTTTTTCATAATTAAAATCTTTTCAAATCATTGCAGGTTTCAGCACAAATTCAGAGCTGCATTCAGTGTTTACCAGGGAAGAAAGCAGCAGCATGAAGACAGAGTCAGACTACGTTTACAGCTTTCCCAAAGCAGAGTATGAATAAGCCCACAAGCCAGTTCTCTACACAACACTGGAGATTACTGTATTAATGGCTGGTGACCAAGAGGACACAGAAGCACCTTCAACCTCAAGAAGAAGACCATTATTTAGGGGTTGTGGTTAGAGTAATCATTGTATTTTTAACTATATAAAAACTGGTGACAGTACAATGGAATTGATAGTACAACACAAGGTCTTACCAGGAACTGGAGAGCCAGCACACTTACATTTCATCGCGTGCATCAACTCATTAAGCTGCCTCTCAGCAAGAACATTGAGTTTATCCTCAGATACAGATCCCCGGAAAAAGTCTCTTAGGAATCCTGCATCTAAATGCACAGAGTTGTAAATTCGTTATTGTAATTTGTATTAGTGTCTTAAAATTCAGTTGTTTAAAGAAAATGCTTCAGTAACAGACCTGGTTATTAGTGGTGCAGTGGGAAGGCAGGTTTTACAAAGTACAATATCAAGGAGTGCCTAAACGATTCTTCTTTCCTTTTTTACCTGTAATTACTACTGCCTCTTACCTGCTTCTATTTAATGAGAACTGTACAGTGAATAGACTTACACAGACAATAAAGGAAAGTAATCAATGGAAAATTATATACATGCTGGTATCTTGAAATTAATTTTCTGCCTATTGCCTTTTTATTTTTAAAAAAAAAGGCTACAGACACTCTGCTCTCTAGAATAACCCTCGAACTTCATCCTATTGACTTGAAACTGCCTCTACAAAATGCTTTTAATCCCTCAGTGCCACCTAGAAAGATTTTGCCTTCTGAGTGAGGATTCTAAGCTAGGCCAAATATGTTCTTGCTCACTTTGTGTGGAAAAATCATCTGTGTAATTGATTTATTCTCTTTTGTATTTCCATAGCAGTCTGCATGCACAGCACACATACAGAATTATGCAAGTGATTCAAGATATACATTTTTCTAATAGTTAAAATAAAAAAGGAAGTGTTTTCTTAATAAAATGATAGAATTTACTCAAACAGCTATGATGTCCAGACCACAATACTATCTAGCAGAAAGCATGAGTTCGCTATTGTATCAGAAGTTACCTCCGTGTTCATTGACAATGAAGTCTATCGGATTGCCAACACCCAGTCCAGAGCACTGTGGCAACAGCAAAATAACTTTTACATTTTCAAGTCTCGGGTCTGTTGATCCTATCTCAGTAAAGTCTTCACGTAATAATCGAATATCTGGAAAAAAAAAAGGAAAATCCTCAACGCTTTGAACACACGGGCAAGCCTGCCTAATGTTAATGTGATAAAGGTGAAAAGACAGCGGTGTTACACGGACTTTCACATAGCGAGAGCCTGCTAGATCCAGATCTTTCAAAGCACATCCCACTAATTTCAAAGAGACCAAAGGACTAGCTAGACCTTGGCATCTCCCACTGAAAAGACTGCTAATGGGGTTCCAGAATCTTGTTGCATTCTGTTCTGATCATGTCCTCCAGGTAAACTGCATGAGTGCATGGCAGTTGGATTAACATGCTCAGAAACAGCTGAAAAATCAGACTGAAAGCAACAAATGAAACACTAAATAAATAAATCCAAAAGTTCCCAGCTACCAGCTACACAACTGCTATACAGTAACTACTTATATGGAAAAATTCACCCTGACATTTCAGGAGCCTGCATCTATGACATGGTTAATGTGAAATCTTTGATTAGCTTGACTGTAGCTGAAGAGCTGTCAGTTCACCTTGTGACAAAAAATAAGTTGTTACTGCCCTCCCCAAGTCCTCAAACAAGGCATCTCTGAATTCTGATAGAATTATGCCCTATTTATAGATATCACAAACATCTACATTACAATACTTCAAGCATGCTAACTGTTTTAACACCTACTTTTACATTCCATGTGACTGAACAAGTTCCCCAGTTCATCTGCTTTTGCTGAAGATTTCACACCACAAACAAAAATGTTGGACGTGTTGCGAATTGTCAGCGCTGACATGTGGGCAATGGTCAGAGGGGAACCTACGTGAGCCACTATAATGTCATCGCCTGTATTCAACAGCGCCTGTGCAGAGTGCACGGCGAGGCTGCGAGACTTATCCTAGAAAATAACAACACAAAAATTAAGTATGACCAACTAATTCAGTTTCTATGAATGCCAACCTACTTTTCCAAATTAGAAAAGTATTTCATTGTTTTCATGACAAATAGGAAAG
The DNA here is from genome assembly GCF_963082525.1 of Nesoenas mayeri. Classification (NCBI taxonomy): domain Eukaryota; kingdom Metazoa; phylum Chordata; class Aves; order Columbiformes; family Columbidae; genus Nesoenas; species Nesoenas mayeri. The sequence continues at coordinate 53,015,814 of NC_137540.1, forward strand.
AAGGAAGGAGAAAAATTCATCAGGGATAGCTGCTAATACAGAATTAAATAAAGTATAACACCAAATGTCTTATTAAGTCACTTACTAAACTTAAATAATTTACTTATAACTAATGCATAAGAAAGATATCTATAGGTGAAAAGAATGTAAGTGCATATCTATCTCTTAAGGAGGAACTCTCAGCAACAGCTAGTTCCAGAAAAGACAAAGGCCACAATATGCAGAATTCATCCTCAGAGGCATCTTAACAGAGAAATACAAAACAATTTCTCCTATAATTATAAAGAGCTATGTGAATAAAGCCCTTACAGATCAAAGACCCCTATTTTGCTGATAGTTGAAGAGAGGCAGATGTGAATGCAAAAAGCACAGGGACCTCTCCACAAGAACACCTGATCTCATACTACAGGTGATAAAGAGAAGAAGAGAACATTATCTCTATCAAATTACTTTAAGAGGCAAAGAGTAAAGATATGGACCACAGCTACCATGTGTTGCAGTAAAACTGCCAACACCGATGATAAAGGGGAGGTGGGGAAAAAAAAGCATTAAACCTTTAAGTTCACATCAACGTCTATGTATCACCTTACAGCACTCAAGTACCATCCTACCCCAAAGACAGAGCTTTTGAGCATTCCATTTCCTCACTTCGAATATTCTTAAGTAGTAATACTCAGAATTTGTTCCCATGACCAATGGAGCTCTCATGGATAGTTCTTTTCTGTAAGTTATCTATTCAAAATACATATACTGAAATTGAATATTGAATACTAAATTATTTTGTAAGTTGGGTAATAAGTTTTGCAGCTAAAATTTCCAGAAAATGCTAAGCATCAAGTGAAAAGGCCCTTTGAAATGTTTCTGCTGGGCACTCAAAAATCATCAGACACTTCAGATAACTTGTGCTTGTGTATTGTTGCACAGTTACTCCAAACCACCGCTCTACAACAGGAACCACTGGCCAGTCTTGCCTGGAGAGGCTAATGATGCCAAGTCAGGAAAAAAGATCAGTGGGGCTTATGGAGACTTAGGAACCACAGTGCACAAAATATAAAAAACTGTCATAATTCCATCACAAATATGCAGTTGAAGAGGGAGAAATATTATAATCCAAATATACCGTTATCTACTAACTGGGGTAAATGCATGTAGAGTTACATAGAAACTTTCCTTATATTTTCAGATGTGAGACAGCCTCTTTGACCACTTGTCATGTTTATTTCAACAGTTTAAATATAAAATTTAAAACATTCTACCAATGTAATTGTCGCTATCAATTGTAAGCATTAACATTTGCATGCTAAATTTAGTCAGTGAAACAGTTTCTAACCTTCTAATTATTAAAAATTTCTAAAACCTTATGAGAGTTTGTTGCTGCCTGACCAATTAAACAAGACAGTCCACACAATACATGACCTCATTCTACTGCAAAGCATTATTCTGGTTTGCAGATCATATTATTCAAGGGTGACATCAACTCACCTGCAGTAAGAGTTTGCAGTCTGCAAAAAGATCTAAATTAAGCAATTCTTCTTTAACAGAGGAAGGGAAAACCAATACATCAGGGCAATGTTGGTCCATACAGTACGTGTAACAGTCAAAGTCTGACACCGATTGAACTCTTGTGAATCCCTTGTTCTTCAAATCCCCAAAAACATCTTCAAGGCTGTTAACATACAACTCTGGCCATTAAATATACAATAGTTACTTAAGTAATACAGTTCATACTGATTATATGTAATTTTGTCTTTCATTTTTTTAAGTGTGTGTCTATGTCTGTGTGTGTACATATAGATATATATTTTAAAAAATAAGAAATACTGTCTGACACAGGAGGGGAATTCAAACTATTTTAGGCATAAGTTCTGGTTTGAAACAATTAAGTTAGTAAGTCTGATAAGATAAATTAAGGAAGAGGTATGTGTCTCCAGAGGATGATTCAAAACATCAAAACATAAATGTCCATGTGCTCAGGGGACACATTTACTGCTAGAATAGTTTCATTCTTTCAATTGCTTCAATTTAGCTCAGCTCACTAATGAATGTAATGGCTGATACCTCAAATAATCCCTGTGTAGATGTAATAAAGGCATAAATGCTGAGGTGTGCAATTTAAATATCATAAAGATTTAAAGGTATATACACTAAGACTTGTCTGTTGAAATGCAGTTTCAGACAGTGCCATAAACTTATCTGGTACATTAAACATAGGGTAAACGCAGCAGCTTTCAGCTCAGTCTTAGTTAAGCATTGCAAAATCACAACCAGAGTAAGACTCCTTCTCTATCTTCAAGAGTCTATAACCTAAGCACAGAACACTGGTCGAAGGCAAGACTATAAAAACAAAATTATTGAATACATGATAAAATGGACTACCTGTCTAGCAAGAGAACCTGGTATGGTCCATGTTACCAGTTAGCACAGAACTGGGAACACTAGCCAACCAAATGTAAGGATTTTTAAAATCGTATTTTTATTTCAAGTTTACACTATCCTTACAGAATAAACACCAGTATTAAGTACTGTATCTGTCTTAACCCTCTTTGCCAACATTATGCCTTACAGTTATACACCCACTTTTTAAGAGGTTTTTCTCTTTCCCTATTTTTTGTCACTGTATACTCACCTATATAGTTTTTTTCTAACTTTATTTCCTCATTTATTTGGTGAAAGACCCACACAAGCAACAGAATAGTAAGAAACACTGTTTCAGAACTTTGTTACAGTTTACTAATACCACTAGGGCAATACCTAAAAACTACAAACAAACATACGGCAACGTCACTGGATTAAGCAGAATTTACTATAAGAAACTTAAATTACTGGTAATAATATAACCTGAAAATTCTAAAACAAGTATGTAGCAAACTGTATCACTTCATCTGTAAAAACATCAATATTAGATGATACTTTAAAAACCTTACCTGATTTTAAATGTGTTTATCCAAACATATAAAGGTAAAGCAGAAGTCCTTTGTTGCTGCTCCCGTATGGCTTCCGGCAGAAGGTATTCAATTGAAAGAGCATCATGTTTGATGCGACACCTTGCTAGCGCAGCTGCCAACTTGGTCTTAAATCTACAAAAATAAAATCACGAGTATACTAAGAGTTATAAATGCTTACAGCAGCTGTTAACATGCAAGACTTCCACTACAACACAATCTTGCTTAGAAACCAAAACAGAATGCAAGGCCTCATTTTGCAAGATGCTACAGAAAATACACACTTACAGGACATTTTCTACCCTCAAAAATGGTAGATGCAAGGTAGTAGTACATAGTTAATACTGGTTTACTTAAATGCACAAAAGACTGGAATTATGACAAATACTGTGAAATACATCCGTTTTCACAGCTAAACAAACCAAATGTTTTGGAACTGAAATCTGTGGAATACAATAATCCCATTTTTTTGCATGTTTGAAGATATAAATATATATATGTGCAGAATGAGCATTTGACGAAAGCTGACTTCTAAATGTGTACAGAAACAATGTAAGTATGATGACAACCAGGAGTCAGTTTGATTATTATTATGTAAAAATCTCAGAGGAAATATTCCAATTTTTCTTCCCACAAGCTTTATGCATAATCTTGATAGGTGATATTTGAAAGCAAATAAAAATTGCTAGTGAGGTACTTTAGATGTCAACATGTATTACTTGCTGCCCTCCAGGAATACCTTGCACTTAAAATATTCACAAACTTTTGGAGTTATACTAAATCCAGGAGCAACACAATTTTGTCCAACAAATGCCTGTTGAGCTCATCAAAAGACTGAAAAAATAAATACTTGAACACTATTTAAATGTTTAATTTACATTTTTTGTTCCAATTACTTAAAATAAACAATATTTCACAAAGTTCCATAATAGCAGTATTGCTAAATAAATGGATATTATTCCATTCCATGGCCTCTTGACTCTCTTACACTCATAAATATGAATGTTTACTGACTATTTAATTTCTTTTGTAAAATTGTAAGAAAAATGTTTCAACAACTCCAAAATAAAATGCCTTTTTTCTAGCAAAATATTCCACAATATAAAGATGGTTTGTTAGTCATATTTTACTTCACTATAGGAATATGAAAGTTTCCCTTCAGACTAGGTTCTCACTACAAATAAAAAAAAAAAGCCCACAAAATCTGAAGCTGAAAGACAACTCCAATATTGACAATTATTTAAAAAAGGTACTGGTTATACAAATCTGTATTTCTGCCAACACATACCAACAAAAAAAGTTCTTAGCATATACACCTGTATAAATAACACTCTATTTTCCGAACTTCTGGTACAGGTTCCTCTTCATCAAAAACCTCTCGTGCTCGAAACTTTCGGTCTTGTAGGTCATAAAGCATCACAACAAGCAAACTGGTTAATTCTTCTGGCTGCAACAGAAAAGGAACTAGATAGAGAAACTGACAAAAGGCATACCTTTCTTCTGCAAAAAGTTCCATATCAAACACCAGTTCCCCATATTAAGAGGCATTAAAAATTCCAATCAAACACTTATTTGTAAGAATATTAAAGTAATTCCTCATGGACAGTTAGTAAAACACTAAAGAGTTTCTAAAAACTCAAATACACAACTGAAGTTATTTAGCTTATCAAAATTTAAAACATTTTCTATACACAGTATACTATATCTTAACAACTTTTAATGTTATCAGAATTTAAACTTTGACATTATTTTCTCCTTATAAAGTATTTCCTTGAACAGCTAAGCAAACAAAACCTTCTTATCTATCAATGTCTCTTGTGGGATTCTTCAGTATACAAAAACTGATAAGCTCAGTATATAACTATTCTGCAATTGGGACATATGTAAAACCCTCTACCCATGTCTAAATGTCTAAAACAGGGAGCATTTCTTTCTTAGGGACAGTAATTAACAGCACTTTAGTTACTCTTGTCTACCTCTTTTCATGAAATTCCTGCAGTTCTTGCGCCTTCAAAAATTCTTGTCACAAACATTAGGTTGGTTCAAAAGTAACTGCAGTTTCAGACAGTGAATTTTAAATCATTATAATTAAGCACAAACACATCTTTATCAATCAAAATAGAGACCACTACAATCAACACATTTTTGCCAACAAGAAATAAGTTTGTTTATCTCTGTAGCATAAAAATCCATGCTTCAGGATTTGACAAACTCTTGGAAAGTATATTACGCATCCTGCTGGTTGTGGAAGCGTTTTCCCTGTAAAAAGTTGTTGAGATGCTTGAGAAGCGCTAGGTGGTTGGCAAGAGGTCAAGTGAATATGGCAGATAAGGCAGATGAGAAACTTCCTATCACAATTCATTCAACTTTTGAAGCGTTGGTTATGCAACATGTGGTCAGGCATTGCCGTGGAGAAGAACTGGACCCTTTCTTTTGACCAATGCCAGCTGCAGGTGTTGCAGTTTTCAGTGCATCTCATTGATTTGCTGAGCACACTCCTCAGATGTCACATTTCACTGGGATTCAGAAAGCTGTAGTGCATCAGACTAGCAGCAGACCATCAAACAGTGACTGTGTCCTTTTTTTGGTGCAAGTTTGGCTTCGGAAAGTACTTCGGAGGTTCTTCTTAGTCCAACCACTGAGCTGGTCATCACCAGCTATTATATAAAATCTGCTTTTCATCGCACTTCAAAACGACATTTTATTTTCAGTCAACTCCCGAGGCACCCGCTGATGGAGCTTTTTCACCTTTCCAGTTTGCTTCAAGTGCAGAATGGTTGAATTCGAGTTCTTTGGCAACTTCTCATGTAGTTGTCAGAGGCTCAGCTTTGGTTGCTCTTAGTTGGTCGTTGTCATCTTCTGCTGGCTGCCACTACACTCCTCATCTTCAAGGGTCTGGTCTCCTTTGTGAAACTTACTGTACGTTCATTAGCAGTTCCTGGGCCAAATGCTTTGTTGATGTTGGGAGATGTCTCCGCTGCTTTACAACCCATTTTGAACTCAAATATAAAATTGCTCTAATTTTTTTGTTTTGCCTTAACAACATTTCCATAGTCTAAAATAAATATAAACAGCAAGTAATAAGTCATATTACAGCAAGAAATAAGCAAAAAATTAGCCAGAAAAGTACATTAAAAGGATATATAACATAACCACATTTAAGAATGTATCCAATATCAAACAGCAAATTTCAACAATGCAAAAACTGAAACTACTTTTGCACCAACCTAATATGATCAAAATTAGCTAGAAAACTCACATTATTAGGGACATGCATCAAACACAAAATGTTACCATGTAGGTCTTATTTCCTTACAAAAACAAGCCAAAAATCTATTATTTGCCTGTTCACAACAATCTCCACAAATAACGTTGGTTCAGTTAATCTTGGAATTTTCAAAGGCATCAAAGACTAAACTGGAAAACAGTTTATTACTCTGCCTAATCTAGATTTTTTTCTCATATCAAAGCAGGAAACCATATTGAGCGAGTAAACTGGACCAATTTTTGCCAGTACAAGCACAATATTTGTATACAACCACTTGCCCAGGAAATGAACCATGGGTTCAATGCATTCTCTTCTCTGACGGGGTTCACTCCACGCTTTCCAACTCCTAGGCACAGGAAAGGAGCAGGAGTTTTTTTTCCCCATTCACAGGGGGACACAGCTGGGAAGGAAAACACATGGACTGGCTCATGGACAACATCACTGTGCAAAGTATTACACTGCAGTAATACGGTTCACTCTCCTACCTTCCTTCTTCCAAGGTTTTGATTCCCAGCAGCAAGGTGCAACAACAGCCTCACAAACATATCTAGTACCTTAGAGACCAATGCTTTAGACAACTAACTAAAAAGGACAGCAATATTTCAGTCTCGGGTTACTGTATTGTTCAAAACAACAAACAGCATTTTGAATAATGTCGCAGAATCCTCAAAAAATATTCTAATTACATCCACTCAGAAAGTACACAATTTATTTCCCCACAAAAATGTTCACTTACTATTGAGTGGCACGGGTAAACACAACTGTCTAACAACATTTCTTCAAGAAGATTTTGATCTGCAGAAAAAGAAAATACTGACAAGTTACACTGAAATCCACAAGATTCTATGGAGGAAAAATAAAAACTTATAAATCACTGAAGAAAAAGCTGAAAGTTTAAACATCATGAAAATTAAGGGCAAATTCAATCACAAACAGTTACAATTCTATATAATTCCTTTACAGGAAAAAGTATAGAGTTTAAATGTTTGATTTCACAAAATGCTAACAACACTTAGATATATTTAAATATTTGAAGGGTACGAGTATTCTACTAGTAACCTGTAGTTTAACAAAAAATTCCCCAGATCTCTTCTGTCAGGCAGAAACTAAACACTTTGTTTTTACACATTTTCTCTGCTGCATCACTTCTACTGGCAATTCTTGGAAAAGTTTTGTACTTACACTTTAAAGCATTGAAAGCCAGTCCATAAGAAACACGCTGGGAATACTCATCTTTAAAAGTGAGCATGGGAGTTACTGAGCCATCACCATACCGCACCAATATTTTATCTTTACTCTTTTCAGTGTGAATGCCTTGAAAAATCTTAGCTGCATTCATATATACAGAGTCATGATAGCCATTCTTCTCAATCAAAGTCATTGTTCTTTTTTCAACAGATCTTTTCTCATCTGAAATTTTCATTTCATTTAAGTCTGAAGTATCATTTATAACATCCTCATGTAAAGACACCAGGTTACTTTTAGAACCTGGCATTTTTCCAGTTGCTGATTGTGCAAATGCCAGTTACAATCCTGCAGCCTCTGCAAAAAAAGACAAAGTTTGTACTGAATAATGATATTTCTTTCACTAGCATACACTTTCCCCTTCATTTTCAGATTTTCAATAGAATTTATTTTCTTGTTTAGGATCCAGTCCTTCAAATATGTATATACTTCTATCATCTATACTTCTATCATCTCACATATAGGAAAGTATTTATAATATTTTTCTTACCTTTTTTATTTTCACTCATGTAGATACAAAGACTAGTTATTTGTTTCAAAGAGGCCTCTGTTTTGTAACAGGTGATCCTAAACAGAATATATGCAGAGATTTGATTCTCTGTGTCTAATAAGAAGCATTATTGTTGCAGACAGAATAGGACCTCTTACTAGGAATTGTCCTTTAATAAAAAGACACTACAGAAATTTCAAAGCAGCCATCACCTCTTCCAAAGAACCATCTTGAAGAGAGTTGCAGTGAATTCCACATGCTTGTCCACTCAACTGCATTATCTGTTCCTAAAAATGGATAATAAAGATCACATAAGTGTTAAGGTATTTAATGTATTACTTAAACAGCACAATTTTAAATGCAGGAAATCCATTCTGACCATCTCTGAATATATTATCCAACTCTCCATAAGCCCATGTGCATTTCTTAAATTTTCAGCACGTTATATAATGAATAAAATACAAATTACCTTCCCCAGAAGCGGAATAGGGCTATTACAACAAACAAAAAAACAAACAAACAAACAAACAAAATAACCAACCACAAACCAAAAAGCCCCGGTGTTAGTTGTATCCAAACATATGCTTTATTTCCCCATAAAAGCTAAAACCTACCTTACTTAAAATATATTAATCACACCGCTTGGATTTACCTTACTTGTTCTGGTTACTAAAACATGCATTTATGACAATGCTTGGAGGCTTAGAAATCAGGTTAAATGTTCAGAAGAGGGCTAAGCTAAAACAAATTTAGTCACAGGAGAAAGATTTTTAAAAAACCCCAAACCTTAGTCTTCCTGTCTGGGGAAGAATAATACAAGAAAACTGTAAGGAATTCAGCAGCTTTAGCACAGACAGCTAGGCATGGATCTGGTGCTGACAAATAGTTCTGGATATTTTAGGATTAACACGAGAGAATAGCAAAGTTGTTCTTTTTGCCAGTCTAAAAAATTCCAAGAGGGTGATACTCTGACCAAACATAATTTAGTTCCGTATAACAATTCTCAAGCTTTTTCCCTGTGCTCCCCACGTTCCTCAGGATAAACTACACACCTCTTCCCTGCAGGTCAGACATCCATGCTCAGTATCCTTTTTTCCTCTCCCCTTTCCTGTCCCCATCACACAGAACACAGTGGAGAGGAAGATGGCAGCACACAGGGCTGGCAGGGAAAGGAGGAACATCTGCTGTTGTGCCCAGCCAGCAGCCACGTAGTGCCCCATGCTGAGCCAGCATTCCCCCATTCAAACTCTCCCCAATCCCCTTCCCCAGGATTTGCTCCCCAAAACTGAAAGCTGCTAAGTCTGTAGCAGCAACTTTTTCTGTCTCTTTACAAAGGTCCTGGGCCTCAGACAAACAGCTTCTTCTGGTGGGAGTGAAGTACCGACAATCTTAGTGTTAGATCCAGCACTGATGGATCCATGGAACAAATGTAAATTTATTTTATTAAGCCATATAGAAACAAAACAAGAAGCGCTATCAAAAGAAAACAATATTCTTCACTAGAATAAAGTACCAGATTAACTAAATCAAACTGAAACTCTTGTACTTAGAAAGGAAAAAAATCATAAATCCTTTCAGGATGTTTTATACTAATCTGACTGGAAGACCAGTATGACTTCATAGAAATGAGGACAGCATATAACAGGGACCAGGAGCCCAAATCCCTTCACCAGCTATACACAAAATACTCCTTTTCTGAATATGTAGGAAGGGAATTAATGTTTGTGGTGTCAGGACCTTCAAGACTTGTAGGGTTCCCAATTGCTGTTTGTGACTTCTTTGACAAAGCCATTTTTGCTGACCTGCTGACCTGCAAGACACACTCTATTAAGATGATTTGATGAATACACTTTCCAAAAGACAAATGTCATCTTAATAAAGATGAGATGACAGTGCTCTGCCGTGTGCAGACTGTACAGCTGCAACACTGTAAATCACAGCTTGCATTACTAAACTCTGTGCCAAGTAGAGAACACCAAGCTTGATTAATACAAAGCTCAGCTGAGAAGAACTAGAGAAAAGACTCTGCCTTTGCCTATGGAAGAAGTGAGCTGAACCTCAGATTACTGAGTTGAGGGGAAAAAAACCCTCAAGGTCCCAAGGAGGTCATCATTCTCCTGAAAGAGAAAATGGCCTTCAAATTTCAGAATCATTTTTTCCATTGTTTAGTTAAGAAAATCTTCAAATGAAACATTAAGTTGTTTTGTTAGAGGGTCATGAAGAGAGGCAAAGAAAGAATATGAGGATTAAAAAAAAAAATAATAAAAATAAATATTTCTGAGTCTACAAACACTAAACTAATCTGATTTGGACACAAATCCAGCATCTCTCCATACAGTCTTATCCACTGATTCAGTGTTAAAAATATGTCCATACTCTCAGTGACCTGGCTGACTAGAGGTACAACTGCCCCATCTACCAAGCAGAAACTTGCACAAAAATTTCCAAGTCCTTTCCAATATACTTCCTGTCCTGGTTTTGTTAAAAACAAGATCGGTTCTCTTTTAGTGATTTTTCTTTCAGCTAAGTTCTTCTAGGTGGCTGTACTTTTCTGAGTTTTTAGCCTGCATATTTTTCCTAGGATGCTGTACTCGGTGCTGATAAGAGACCAACGGAATGCTGAAGAAGCTCGTGTTTAGATTTATTACTATGGTAGCCAAGAAAGACTGATAAGTTTTCCCACATTCTGTTGTGAGAGGGGTGTGTTTGAGGAGGGGTGGATGGAAGAGGTGACTAGAACTGACCAACGGAAGTATTCCATCCCATAATTGTCATACCCCCTATATAAGAGGGTGATCACGAGGGTCACGCTCTCTTCGACCATGGCTGGCATCTAGAGAGGACCCTGTCTGTCTGTCTGCCTGTGACCTACAGGCCTCAGGCCCTGCATCCTGCAACCAGTTTCCGGTTTGCTGTGCAGTCCCGCCTGTGTCTTCCGGGGGCCTGAGCTGCAGCTGTCGGAGCCGCCAGCTCCGCACACCCAGCTCTGCTGCTGGAGTGACGCCAACTCCACATCAAGCATTCGAGATTGGTTTTGTATATTTTGTATATATAGTCTCTATTTATTAGTAGCATTAGTAAAACCCTTTAAAACTCTCCAACTTAAAGTCTAAGTCTCTCCTCTTTTCCTCTTATCTTTCCAGTCATCTTTCCGATCTAAAGGAAGGGGTGGCGGGAAATGAGGGGATAACAGGAAGCGTCTGCCACGGTTTATTGCCACCTTGCATTAAACCTTGACACTTATACATTCTTTTCCTTAAGCTTGATCAGAACGTAAAGACACGTGTGACTAAACTTCAATTGACAGTTACTGGCCAACTGTTCTCCATGACACCTAGAGCATGTGCTGCAAGCAGCAAGCACCTATCTCAGGACAATATTTGTTGTGAAAGCACAGAAAACAGGCAAGGAAGTATCTCCACACTTCTGCTTCCAAGTCATAGTCCACTAAACTGATGACAGCAATCAGCGCAACTCACTGCTGGCATGACAGTTCAACGAGCAGCACCAGGAGCACAAGGCAAAGGGGACCCTTCTTGTGTCTGTTATCTGTGCAAGGGACGTACAAATCTCTCTTCTGAAAACACCCATATTATGGATGCTGACAGACTCCCACAACACAAGTTACTGTTATCCAAGCACAAACAATACCAATAAAGAAGACTGCAGGTTTCAAACAGTAGAGCGGGACCTAAATCAGGCTATACTGCTTTACAGCCAGGCACTGCAAGGTAGAACGCCTGGAGGAGTTCACAGCATTTTTCCCTATCTTTTTTCCAAAGACTGCGTGAAGCTCTCAGCTGCTCTGGTAGGCTCTATATACAAAGCATTCAACACATCTAGGACCAAGCCCACAAGAAAGCCAGGGGAAGAGCACCTGTATAGAATGTGGGTGAAACAGAAGAAAGACATCATGCTCATGCTCTGAGCAAGCTCCGGAACAAGGTGCTTGAGGTGACCTTTTTCTTACCCCTTTAAGGCATTTGGGAAAAAGCAACACATCAGGTATCTGTCAGGTACCCTCACACATGCCCACCAAATGGAACTGTCTCAAGACCAGCATGTTTAAATATGTAAAAGAGCTTTAATCATTGCTTCCCAATACCACAGACACGCTACCCTTTTAGCCAGTATGCCTGTCAATGGAACTGAATTAAAACTGAATTCACTGATTTGAATCTTCTCGGTTTCAAGTGAAGCTCTCCACAGACTGCAGGTTTTGCAGTTATCAACACCACTGGAAAAATACAGTTTGTGGTACACAATATAAATCCATATGCACTGCAAACAAAAAATGCGTTTCTAGTTTATACGTAACTTAAAGTAGAAGTTTATCATAAAAGTGGAAGTGTATCACAAAAACTCAGCTTGAAGGATTGCTCTAGCTTTGACTTAATGAACTCAAGTGAACAGAGTTATGACATTTATTCACTACACAGAACAGTGAAGCATTTCCACACACATTCCCCTATCAAAGTCACTAATTCCTCTGTTTATATACCAATACATGTTTTTCCAGTTTCTTCAGTTATCATCTTTTTCAGTAGCCTCTACCATTATACAATTCAGGAAAAGATGTGAACAATAAACAAACACACAGCATCTGTGTTGTATCACACACAGCACACAGCCTGGCCACTTAGTACTAATCACATTAACTGGAATTGATGAAAAGCAGCTCTGAGCAGGGACATGGTTCCTCATACACCAAAAGTAAATGTTTGACAGAACATACTGTTGGTTTTTTTCTTGCTAATATTATAGGTATACATGACCACATCTGCTTTCTAACACCAGCTGAGACTGTCTGAGCAGAGCTCCAATGGATCACGAAGCTGCTGCTGCCCCCAGCTTCAGTTAACCAAGCTGGAGGGAAGGTAAGCTCAGCCAAGTCAGGAAAAGGCAGCCACGAGACCATTCCACCGCTCGGCTTTATTTATGAGAAACTCATCCATAATTTATTGATGAGAAACTCATCCATAATTTATTGATGAGAAACTCATAAATAATGAGTCAACTCAACTCATATAATGTCAACTCATAGTAGTCATACAGAAAACAAACGAAACCCCACAAAACCAAAAACTGATTTGTGTAAATACACAAAGCATTTCCCGAAACACTGGGCTGCGAGGCCTTAAAAAACAACGCCTCCAAAACCATACAGGTGTGGGCAGGACACCTGCTAACCCCTTGCCCCTCGGCAGTAACCCAAGGTTCCTTTTTTCCTCACAGGGTTTCTGCCGGCCGCTGCGGGTGAGGCGGCCCCGCCACCCCACGCTGCCGCCGGGCCTGAGGGGCTCCCGTGGGCGGCGTCGGGTCAGCCCGAGCACTGAAGCTCAGCGCCAGGGCTGGAGTTACCCACACCGCCCCGGTCACCCCGCCGGCGGCCCGCACGGTCCCGCGAAGCCTTTCCCGCCGGCCAGCGGCTTCCCCCGGCCCGGCCACACACACACCTGCCGCGCCCCGCCTGCGGACCGTTGGGCTCAGCAAGGGACGCCGCCACCCCCTCTCCTCCGACGGGGGTGTCCGCCTGCACAGCTGCCCCTCCTGGCCGCCTCTCCCGCCAGCAGCCCCCCCTTCGGGCCGGGGGCATTGGTTCGGGCCGTGGCGGCGCTGTGAGGAGACTCCGCTCGGTGCGGCGTGGCCGCCCAGCGAGGCCTGTTGGGCGCGGGCTGCGCCTGCAGGGGCCAGGCGGAGCCCTTCCCTCTAGAGATTCTCCAGGAGTTGCATAATTCGTCAAGAAGCCACAACAAAATGCCCAGATCCGCGCTGGCAACGGCACGTGCGTGTTTGAAACGTGTTTCCCAAGGGTTGCCATCTCCCGACCTTCGCCAGAAATCCCTGCTTCAGAGCGAGAGCTGCTTTGCTTTGGTTTGGTTTGTTTTGTTTAAAAAAAAACTTGTTTAATTCCCCAAACTGCATTAATTCTTGTGAACAGTTTGAAAAATAAATCTTACCTACGCTTACATTTCTAACTGCAACAAAACATCATCAGTTACAGGATTGGGAACCCCAAAAATAACAGGAATATTCCCAGATAAGGTGCTGGGTTTTCATTTGCAGTTGAAATTAGGGGGGTGGTATTTACCATACACTGTGCCCTCGTGATGTTTTAGCTGTTTCAATCTCACCTTTTATTCAGTCTCAAAACACATAATTTGATCCGGCTTTCTAGTGGTTTCCAGGCTTTTTATTTACAATTAAAAAAAAAAAAAAAAAAAAAAAAAGGTATTCCTTGAAATTTCCCCAAGAATCAAACACCAAATCAGCCACAACCTTGTCAGAAATCTACTTTTTCCACATGAACTTTGTTCTTGTTACATCAGTGCTGTTATGGGCAATCTTTAAGTTCTCCTTAATAGGGAAAAATGGTAATATCCCTCGTGATTCAGTTAAAATCTGCGATGACTTTTGGTGTGACATTTCTCCGGTGTGATCCTGCCCAGCCCCTTGCACAAGCACCTGCCACAGGTACGAATGCTCTTACGTGGGGAAGGCAGCAGTTCCAACCCACTTCTGCAGTAGGGCTGCACTAGAACAGAACTGGGTTTGGTCTAGGTCGACTGTACATTTAGTGAAGCTCAGCACAAATCTTAGCACATCTGCACTTTTACAAATTGAGAGGTCCCCGAGTTTTTTTGGGAACAAGCTCCATTGCAGCACACAAGCCAGCACTTGTTATGCCTGCTAAAACGTGGACGTTAGCCAGATCCTTTCTGGTGTCAGTATTATCAGGTATCTAATCAAATCAAGCTTCAGCTATGCAACCAACCTGCAACTTTATGCAATTGCGTGCATCAGGACTAGAAAATTTGGAGAGTTAAAAGCAACCCTTAGTTTACTGATAGGACAAAGACACCTTTCGGGTTTGGATCTGCTACGTGCTCCGGCAACACTGCTGCAATTGCGACAGCAGCAATTAATTACAACTCAAGCCAAGCGGGCTGGGTAAACTTCATGCATAGTAGTTCAAACAAATCTTGAATTCTTCCTGATGAAGGGGAGGAATACGTGATTAATAGGTTGTGTGGATCAATGAGGCACTATACTAGCTACAAGACAGAGGGAGAGGAGTTTTTTGTGCTGTTTATTTCATTTTGTCCAAATAGATACGGCAGACCTTTTTAAAAGACTTGACTGGAAATTACTGCCCGATGTCATTGTTATTTCTGTGTGCTACTCTTTCACCTTAAAAGTGAAGGTGAATATTATTTCACCTTCAGGTGAATATTATCCAGGTGAATATTTTGGTACTGAAGATCAGGAATGGAAAATTCCATTCTTGTTGCTAGGTTTTATGAATTCAATTTATTCTTGAATTTGAGATGGCAGATTAATTTCAAACACAACTGGCTTGAAGAGGAAGGTGATGGAAATCAAGTCGTGCTTTTAAAGGCAATAGGATTTCTTCTTGTTTGAGAAGTAAAGGATTAAGCACTTCCAGTACAAACTGGAGTATGTCTAAATTCATCAAAAGCATGTTTTTAAATTGAGACACCAAATAATTCACCAAATCATTCAAGTGTCTGATGGTTTAAGTATTAAAATAATTTCCTCATTTGAATAAAAACTTGAAAAAAAGAGTTGGGGAAGATGAGTGCTTTTCCTATTCAAATGTCCAATGACTATGTGAAATCATTACAGATTTTCAAACTAAATCATAATGAAATAGGGCAGGGCAGAACCAGCAAAGAGACACTGCTGAGTACTTAAAAATTCTCCTTTTCCGGTGATCTAAACTCCATATTGTAAAGCACTACTCTGCTGGCTCAGGCAGAAGGAGATGTTCTAAAGTTGCAGTCTTCAGGTCTTCAGTCCCCTGGTTACCTCTGCATAAGAACTGTTTGGAGCAGTTCTGATAGTAGGTGCTTGAGCCAGGTTTAGAGGAGTGGGATGGGAAGTTTTCTATCTCCTAAATTTGAATGTACACCATTTCTGGGTATTGAGCATCCACTGAGGAGTGTGTCTGACTGTTCTTTGCTCCAAGCACGTGATTTAAGATTCTCTGGAACTAAGAGAAAGTCTCTTTCCGTGTCACTGAGGGCATTATTTTAATGTTAATTTTTAAATAATTTTGCCCATTGGTTTAATTCATGCTCGAATTAATTTCTCCTGAATGGTTGAAAGTAAAATAAAAAAGTTATCAGAGCCAAAATAAAACCCCAAACCCTTCAAAGTTTTCTTCATTTCATTCATTTGCAACCACAAAAATTCTCTATTTTGCTAAGAGACGTATTAGGAGTTTTCAGTACTTGGAATTATTTGTCTTTTTTTTAAAAAAATACATATTAGCACCACCATCTCACCTCCTTTTTGACTCTGACATATTTAGTTACTGTCCTCCCACTGAAATCCCCTTTAAAATGGCTTTCTATCTCAAGTTAGACTCTTTAGTCTGGATATCTTCAACTGATTCATGGATGGAAAAAAAAAAAAAGAAAGGAAATACTATTCTTTTTTTTCTAGGCCCTTTCTTCACAGAGTTTAACATGTTCTGGAAGCTGAGTAATCTCATTAGGGTTTATTCAGGGGGAGCTGAACTGGCTCACCAGTTTGCAGGCTCAGCCATCTAAGCAGTGCATGAATGAACTGCAGACAGAGTTAGAGTAGAGCATTAGGAGTCAGAATAAAAGGTTAAATCTCATTTCCTTCCTGCACAAGTTGTAATACTTGAGTGTGTTTGTTAGGCTAAATCATGTCAAATTTGGTATATGAATTTATGTCATTCAGGATGAGTATTAGGAAGCCATTGGTGTCTTTTATGCAAGCTAGCGGTTTAAATTATCTATAGCATCACTCGAGAACTGGGTATGGTAAAACCTGAACATGGTGGCTCAGAGATGGTACAGAGCATTGGGTTGATCCTTTTATGGAACCATCTATTATGGGAACAAGATCTTGCTCCTGAGTGACAACTCCCAGCTCAGACTTCACCTGCCTGTAGGTGAAGCCAGGTCTCTTTTTTTCCTATGTACATAATTTATCTGATTTTTATCTGTCATTTTATTGACCACTCAGTAAAAAAGCTAATTTCTAACACTTTCCCTCATCATCACTATGAATGCTTTAATAGTTCAGCAAACTGTCACATCTCATTGCTCCCCTCCCTTTCCAGGTTGTTGCTGGACAAAAAAATAACCCCAACGTGAATTACTACAGAACTCCACTGATGAATTTGCTTCACATCTTTCCTTCCTGTCTTTTCACGAACTATTCTTCCATGCAAGGACATTCTTTCTTATCCTTCTTATTTTGAAATTACATTCCAAGTATAATAAATTATGCAAAGGCAAAAATACCAAAACCTGCCAAACTGGTCATGCCTACAAACATCTTACCTGCTGATATTGTCCATGCTGATTTCTGAAACACTGAATTTCTCAAGGAAATTAAGAAACACCAAATATTTGATTTTTTCAAATGGAGTAGCAGATGCTGGTAAAGTATAGCAAAACCTAGCTGATCTGTTCATGAGAATTTCAATTCATCCAAGACTTTCACCTTATAGAATTTTTCATTACTCATTTCATCCACAGGAACTTGGGTTTAGTAGCTTGCAAAGTTCTTCATAGTGAAAGATCAGTAAATAATTTACTTAAAGTAAATAAGTCATCAATAATATCTACTGGGGTGGCATGTGTAATGGGCATGTGTGTATTTCTCATCGTGTTAGTGGCTGTGAAACCTGACCCTTTGTGTTGTTGCTCTGTTTTGATAGCTCTTTCAGACATACTAGATTAAGTATTAAATATATAAGGAAGGGTGCCGTTTCTTTTTTATTCAATACAAGTTGCAAAATTGATGTGTAAACAGAGGTATTGTATAGCAACTGGCAGTTGGTAACAGAACAAAGACTTAAACAGCTTTCTCTCCTTTAAACACTCTGTGACTAACTGTGGTTTAAGTCAAACTGAAAATAAGTTTTGTTGCAGAAATTTTCAGAAATTTGATGGTTCAAAACTGAGAGTCACTGTAATATTTTCTTTGACACAAAGATGTCTTTGTTTTATTTTTCAAACCATTTAACAGGTACCATGTTTTAAATTTAAAGCCTTTAGGGACCTATAGTGGTGAAAGACATGAGATCTTATCTTAAATTCTTGTTTTCTTTTATGCCATTCCTTCTTGTTGAAGTGTTGCGTTTACCGTAGATTTCTGAAATATTTGTTGGTATCTTTGTTAGGGTCAGCTCTCCTACCTCAGACGTGGAAGATTTGTGTTCTAGAGTGGAGAGTCTTCCATTAAAGTTAGAAGTTAATCTGAACGCAGTATAATAACTGCAGTCTTAAATACCATTTAACCATCCACAAACTTCTACCTAGACTCTAACGTAAGCTGAGAGCATAGGACTGAGGAAACATTATAAAGGCAATAAAACAGGTCTTCCTCCTTTGCTTTTCTAGTCTACGTGCAAATCCAGCCAAAAATATAACAGGTTCATTCAAAAAACAATTTTGGATATTTAGTTTTTCTGGATTTTTTTTATTTTAGTTTTAAAGTTAATGGCCAGATGAGTCCAAAAATTGCTAATAGCTTCAGAACTGTTAACTGGAAAGGTTGCCCCGATAGGTTCTTTACTCAACTACAGTGTTTTTATTTAATTTTATCTTATAACAATTACAAGAAATCCTGGATTATGCCTTATAATAAGGAAAAAAAGCAAGTTGGGTTTAATCCGGAATGTTATAATGTTTCCCCATTCACTCTTCTGACTATTTATTTTACAATGTGGAGGAGTGTGACTGTATCTCAGAATAGCACAGAACAGACATTGGCTTGAGAGTAATAAATACCCCAGTAGAAAACAGTAGGCTAGATAAAGCATTATTTTAGCAATTTGAAGTGTGGAGGAGAAGGGAAATCTGACTGTGAGGTCTGAGGAAGAAACCTGAACATCAGACACCTGAATAGTTGCTATTAATACGTGGGAGGAAAGTGAGCTGCCTCAGGGATAACAGGAGTAAGAGACAGAGGAAGCAGAGCCAAAGTTTCTAGCCAAAGCCTATCAGAGAAGAAGGACCAAAGAAGAATAGTGGAGCTTCCAATCAGACAGAAACAGAATAAAATGGCCATTGCTGCAGCAGTAACTAACTTTTTTTAGCCCTTATGACCTTAGCTTTCCAGTTCTTCAAATAGAATTATTGAGATTTTTTGTAAAAACACAGCCATCAGGTTATTAATAAAACATTCCTCTCCGGTGTCATTGATTTATAGGTTATGTAAATACATTTCTATTGTTTCTTTACCAAGAAAAATGCAAAGCTGAGTTCCTTGTTTCTGATGGTTATGACCTTTAACTAGTACTGTGATCATTGCTGCTAACATTAAGATTCAACAGTGATTTTCAATTCACAAATACTCTTCATAGACATTTCCATCACAGGCAGAAATTCTTCTGGCATAAATGGACAATTAGCAAAATAATATTGGTTAACAGATCTAAAGTTTGACATATCCATACAAAACAAAACAAACATAAAAACGAAAGCATAAACCTTTCAAGTGTTCTTAAAATAAATGTAGATACATTGATAATGTTATTATTTGAAGTTAAGAACAGGAAAACAATTGCCAGTACAAATATTTCCCTGTGTAATCTAATTACAGCTCAAATGTAAGGATTTAACATATAAGTTACCTCAGTTCGCAATGTTTATCAAGAAAAACAAAAGTACTGCATACGTTCCATAGACACCTTCTGTGCAAGACAATGTTGATTTACGTATATACTAATAAAATTGCAAAGATGTCTGCCAGGAAGATAAAGGAGGTACAGAACAGAGAAGTAAAGCACAGGCAGATAATTTGACCCCAAAAAGCAGTAGTCATGCAGTTTGGCAACATGTAAGAGAGAACATTCTTTCACCTGTCGGGGACAACATGTTCAGGTTTTTGTGACATAAACAACTCATTTAATTTTCATCTTGTACAAACGTAAGTACATCTATACAAAATGGAAAGCCCTGAAGCTATAAATGTGTAATGAACTGAAGCTCGAAAGATTTGTTCGTGTCACTGCCGTTGCAAGTAAAATTGTAACCTGCCTTATTAGTACATTTTTTGTGGAACGTGTCTAAAGTGGTGCACAACATTTTCTCTGTTTTCCTCCTTTCTCCTATAACTTAGGTTCAGAGACAATCTGAATGTCTAGGACAACCTGAGAAGATGCAAAGAAGTGGGACCCTCTGTTCTTCTCCAGCACCTCTGCACAGGTTACACTAGCCAACAGGACAGATTTAGGCTCCTGGGGCCCCAGCAGCCTTTCCTCTCACCACCTGCATCCACTGAGCTGAATTTAAACACTCTTACTGAGTTCAGGGATACAAGATCAGGCTTTGTTTCCTTGTGCTTCTGCCCAGATAATATCCGCCAGTGGTGTCAGCTTTGAGATCCTAAATTCATTACGCCAGTTCTTCCTAATAATTTTCATTCCATTCACAAGGAAATTTTAAGTATCCAGCTGTATGGGAGGACTGGTGGACTGGAGTTGTGGCTTTGCACTCTGTTGCTGATATCCCTCTTACTATTGGTGGCAAAGTTTCATTTACAGAGACCACAAATCTGTGCATGCTAGTTCTACCTTAAATCCAAATTCACTGCTGTCCGTGTCTGTCCTGTGATCTTGCCTCTTCTATAAGAGGCATGTCAAGGCCAAAGTGAACATTAAGATATCTGTGTGTCTAAAGCAAGTGAACACACATGCTGCTAATGTCCACAAACACCTACTTTACTGTGTTCAGTTTTATTGTTAGTGCAATGGTATGCCTAAGAATCCTCCTGAGCTTAGTTAATTTTTCCTCCTTTGGTCTGGAGGAGAATTCCAGTTTTCAAATCCCTTCCACCTCCAGGTGAGGCTCCAGCCTCTTACTTATAAAACTAAGAGTATCTGTCTACCAGATCAAACAGCTCTGACAACTCTGCCTGTTTATACAGTGCACCCACCCCTGATGTTGGGGTGATTTAGCAGGTGAGCTCTGCATTCCAATAGTCTTCCCTGTGACTCGCTATCATCTAACAGCATACTTTTCAGGTACTTCAGCCAAGGCTATTTTCATGTGGCTCTTTAAAGTTTGCAAAATGTGTTAGGCAGTGTTATAAAAAAAGCTGTACATCTTAAAAAGAGAGAGATTTGTACTTCCAGGGCTCAAACCCTGGAACATAGGCACATAT
The DNA here is from genome assembly GCF_963082525.1 of Nesoenas mayeri. Lineage (NCBI taxonomy): Eukaryota > Metazoa > Chordata > Aves > Columbiformes > Columbidae > Nesoenas > Nesoenas mayeri. The sequence continues at coordinate 53,036,932 of NC_137540.1, forward strand.
TGTAAGAAATTTTGTTACAATCCACTAGATTTTACAGGAACAGGCTGTTAACTATAAACTAAGGCAGAAAATGAGCATATTTGTCATGATTTTCATGCTTTCTTTGCCTACTGAAAATTATTCATCTAAGAGCTAAGTCTCAATTGAATGTCAGTACGCTGACTTTGCAATTTAAGATACACCTGTTTGTTACAGGACATCTTCCTGATTAAGAGCATTTATCACAGTGCCTGCACATATTTTTCTCTGCTGATGAAGCTGAGTCCTGTTTCAGAAATCTCCGGCACTGCTCTGCAGATAAGAATATTGTAGAGAAAGCCACAACTGTAACTGGCCTTGGAATGCTGCCAAGCATTTTAAGTATCAAAATTAACTTAACCCTATTCAAAAGATCCATCAGTTCCCTCTCAAATCTATTTTATGTGAAACAGATTTTTGAAAAGTGTTTCTTAAGCAATACAATTTCAATGAAGCTATTGTCGCAGTGCATATGCATCATCAAATCATTGGCTGGGGATGAGGTTGTTTGATCTGTTATGCAGCCACAGGAATAAAAAACATGCTATGCTTCTATTTGTTTATTTTTACCGTTTGCAGCTCGCTTGATAAGTGCCCTTGCATGAATTTGTCTATTTTCCATTTCTGAATACTTTGTCACAATTTTCCAGCAGTAATAACAAAACAGCCTGTTAGTAACATGAATTGACAAGTTTTTTTAGTGTGACCGCTGCATTTTCACCAGTATCTATCAAATGGAGATAATGAAAAGGCATGTTCTTTGTCCTGACAAGTCACAGTTGCATTTTCATGTTCTTGAACGAATGGAAATTAAATGGTTCTCCCAAACAGAGATTAAAAGAATTGAATTCACTCAACCAGCAGAGGCAGCATAAGAGCATTCGTCAAAGTTTGGAGGATAAAGAGAAGGCATAGTGGTTTTGGATCACAGTTTGTGCTTTCATCTTTTGCTGGAGTTAAATTTTGCTCAGAACATAATTTGAAATTAGAAGAATATGGCACTGGGTGCCTTGTGGCACACCTCAGATTAGTGGCTTTTTAAAAAACTATTTCTGTAAAACAGGTAACCTGCATACCCCAGTGACTTTCCAAGTTGGCTTTTTGTTGTGTAATAGGACAGATACTGCCAAGGCTTGGAGCCTGTCCTCACGGTGCCTGTCCTTTCCTCTCTTTGTATTCCTCATTTCTTTGAGGGAGCAAACAACAGTAGTGACCTGACGTAAAGTCTGTCTCTTCCCTAACCTCCACCCCACAGCAGGCTAGGCTTTAGAAAACACAGGCTTCCAACCAATTGCATGCATCTAATAATACCCTTGTAGGCAAGGATCAGTGCATGTACCTCATGTAAGCAATCGTACTGTCAAAATACACAGAGACATGCAAGCTACAAACCCATACAACTAGTTTTACAAGCTGCTTATAGGTTTTGGTTCTTTCCATGGAGGCCAAAGGCATCAATTCAATATGAGGGTGACCAGCATGAAGTGAAGGGCACATTGCGATCTACTGTGATCATATTGAGCAAAACTTTCCTGAACAGAAATAGCAGTGTGCTTATCTGTCCTAAATCAAAACGGCCATTAAGCTTCCATTTAAAATTCCACTGATTCTGCATCTGTATGCTGGTCTGGTTCAAGCCACTATGTACATTAGCATTTCACAATTTAGTAATCAATCTCAAACATTAAGGATTCCCAGAGAGACTGTTTGAATTAGATGTGATGCTTTTCATGGGAGAAAAAAAACATTTCTATTCAAAATACCACAAAGGAACTAAGAGGAAAATACTAAGGAAAGAATGAGAAAATAGAAGATTGAGAGTATTTTCACATTTATCATCCACTTCCTTTTTCCAAAGCTTAACATTTGCTAAATTCTTTGTGAAGCATTCATTCTAATACACCAGCAAATAATATTGTAATATGAACTTACAAAATTACACAGAAGGTTGTTGTTGCTCTATTATTTCAGTTGTTGAAGCCTTCAGTGATAGTATTAATTATAATAGAAAGACTGCAGTACCCTGAGCTTTCATCTCATTAAACAGATAAAGAAACACTGATTGTTTGATATCAGTGTATTTATTGCTAATTTGGAGATTTTGTTCTTCCTGACAGCAATTTCATATGTCGCTCTGAATTCCCCTTAATTTATTAAAGTATCAGTGACAGGAAAATAAAGGGATGAAAGTCTAAGCACCTTTTTCTGAACCGAGATCTCAAATAGATTTATATTTAAGTTACAGAAGGAGTCCTCAGTTATTTAATCTTTATTTTCTAACTCATTAAATATCTGTCTTGTTCATTCAGATCAACCTCCCTTGGTTTCAGCTGTTAATTACTGACCATAGCAAGCCCTGGACAGGCAAAATACTACAGTTGCTCACCCAACTTCAGATAAAACTGTATGAGCAAGAAGTTTGAATTAAACATGACCTTCTTACATGGAATTGCATCCTTTCTTAATTTACTCATTTAGGTGACTGACAGTTAGGAAGACCAATAAAGGTTGCTAGAACAAATGAAAACCATTTTACTTTTGCCTGAGGATGTTCACCCAGCAATTTCATGCCACTTATATAGCGAAACTTTTGACTTGAGGTATGCCAATGAAAACGAGAAATAATGATAATTATGTTAATTTCAGTGATATTGCAGTGATAAACCTGAACCTTGTTTTCTAAACAGGCGTCAGGTTACTCTTGAGAAACCTTCTAGATCTAGTCTCTCAAGTTTGTCTTTCAAGTTCACAGCATGAAGTCCAATGACACATCCAGAATTTATGGCAAAAATCACCTATTTCTTTTACAGATTTCAGCTCTGATACTTGGCTGCTTCTGTTTGGCAATAACCTCCCATGGTGTGAAAGATCCCAGAATGTGTGGAGAGGACAGCTATTGGATAGGGGGCTACTTTCCTCATCAAAAAGGTTTCTAATAGTGAGTTTTGCTATGAGTTCACCACAACCAAGAGAACAGTTAATGGTAGTTAAAACCTCATCTGATTCTGCTGCTGAATTTCCTGTATTTCTATTACTTCCCAGCAGAGTTCAGATTCTTTAGGCTTACCTTGCAGAACTCATCCTGATACCTGAATTGAAGCATTTGTAAGTGGAAATATCCTGGCTGCTATTTCTTAGCATAAGAAGAAATTCCAGAGGAAAAACAATGTTCCCAAACTGAACTTTGCCAGAATAACACAGTTTTTCTAATAAACTTTACAGTAAAATTCTCTAACATTGCATTAAATTTACTATACAAAAGATGTATATGAATTCAATAGATGGCACGGTCAATTTGGCAACATTCGATCAGACAGCTCAGTTATCTGATTGCATTAACACAACATATCCAAATTCTCCTTGTTCTGTCTTTATATCTCTCCCTGATGGAATCCAAACCCTGGAGTCAAACAAGAAAATTTCCCCATCTCTTTGAAAGTCTTAGATCAAAGGAATGAGTGACAACTGCGATCTCTGGGAATAGAAAAGCACACACTTTGGTCAGATCTCACTCGCTGTTAAGAAACCGTGACTGGAGACACAGTACATGGCTAAAGTGAAATTAGGACTTGTGAAGTCCAGACCTCAAACTTCATCTGCAACTGCATTGCTGTTATGATTCTTGATGTTAGTGTTCGGATTCAGTCCCACACTGAAAATTGCAGATCCAGCTTTTTCATATTTGGAACATAGTATTTAAATATGATAAAAATCATTAAGGTTATCTCTCACCAAGCTGAATTTAATCAGAGCCTCTCTGAGTCCAACATGCCAATCTGTTGGTTTTTTTTTTCTGGATTTCTGATCCATTGCCATCACTTCAGTTGCTGTGAAAAAATATCAGCTCTAATCAGATGGAACAACATCATCAGCTTGTTCAGAAAACTCCTCAGGTAATAAAGAGACCATTGCATAGCTTAGTGCTCAGTGTTAAATGGTTCAATCAGACTGTTGTGAGTCTGAAAAAAAAAACACCAAACAACACATTGTCATCTACAGCATCATGTGTCACATCAGTGCAAAGAATTAATTACTTTGCATACACTTGGGCACGCAGGAGGTGTAATCATCTTGGATGCAGACCAGGAGCTGTCATCTGTGCAAGGAAAGCTCCGTCCTGTCCTCAGGATCGTGCATGGACTGGTGACCCTGGTCTCCAGTTCTGCATTGCCACCTCCCGGCCGGGTTCCAGCACAGGACTCCTGCAGGCTCCACCTTCACAAGGGTTCTGGCCTTGTGCTGGAACAGCCATCCCCTCTTCGGTTCCAAACCAACCCTAATGTGGGCAAGGAAACAGGCATATCGAATCTCCCCATGGTGTTGCTGTGGGCTTTTTGCCTTCCTCTGTCCCAGTATAGAAGACTGGTGAACAATGAAAGATGGAGCACAAAGGCACTGGAGTCAGTGTTTGCACTGTTCATAAACCAGTGTGTGAGAATATAAAGGTATTTCCATGTACATGGTGTGTGTGGATTGGAAGTATGACACTGCAGGTCCTCACCATGTTTTCAGATTCTAAGCTAGTCTGAGATGCCATCACTGCATGAGAGACGTCCTCACCCATCCACCTTGTTGGTTCTGTGTGTTGCTGGCTCACTGTGGGGCAAAGTTCAGTATTTCTTTACTAGTACCCAGGACAAATGGGAAGTGGTCTACAGCCTCATTTTTCTTGTCCTCATTTCTCCGTTTATCTCACTCTTTTACATAACCAATAGTTGGTAGGGACATATCACATATGTCTGTCACAAAAGCAGAGCAAGGCTTAGACACATGTTCATTTAACAAATGAGTTGGAGATAATGCCTTCTTATCACACCTCTCACCCTGGGATTTGTTATCACCTCTCTGCCAGATGTCACTGGTGGAATAGCACATATGAACGCTCCTCAGCTACGTCACTGCAAAGTCTGGTGGCTTAACTTAAGCCATTGTGCAAGGCAGTTCAAGTGAAGATGCAGAGTTTTGCATGGACTATAGAAAATATCCATGTTCTCTTCCACCAGCAGAACTGAGAGAGGCACACATTCAGAGCAGGTAGCATATAGCTGGAACCCCTGGCGTTGTGAATTTCTGGTATCTTTTTCTGTGAATATTTTGTGCCTGTGTTCTACTATGTCTTTCACTGGGGCTTTTAACTAAAGTCTACATAGAGCTTGGTCTTATTTAAAGTAGAATGAAAGACTCATCATTTTATTTAAGTGTTCCTCAGCTTGCTGGTTATGAAACATTTTAACAGTAAATTTAGAAAATGCACCTGCCTTATAGTTTTACATTTGCATTTCCCATTTAAATCTCAGAAATATATTGAAAGATTAAATTGCCAAGTGTTTAATAAATACACAAAACCAGTATAAAAATACTACGGTTAGCATTATATAGCCTTTCTTCTGTGCCTCTAGTGAGATGAATATGCCCAGCTTTACAGCAGCAGAGAAGCCATTTTAATTAGATTTTTAAATTAGATTTTGTAGACCTGTGAAGAGGAAGAAGGTGGCAAATACAGGCCCAAAGATACCACTGACTGCGGGGAAACTCATCATGCACTGGCAGCATCCTGGTAAAGAAGATAACGTTCTCCAGCCTGACCACACAGGAGGAAGAAACTGTTGCAAGCTCTATCACGGAAAGAGTGCTTGTGTGAGGACTTCAAACCAGCAGGTGTGCAGACGGTCTCTACGTATCCGAACACCTCAGGAAAACGTGCCAGGTTAGAGGGAGACCTGAACTATCGGCAGTGATTTAGAATTCCTGCAGCAGTGGCATTATGTGCAGTTTTCAAAAAGAAAAAACTGTTTTGCCGAAGGTTTTGTAATGTAGTGTGGCAAAGCTAAGGCTAGTTCTGAGTGCTTTTTTCCTCTGGGTGACTAGTACATGCCAGTCTTCAGGATCAGCAGCTCAACACTTTTTATGACGTTCCCATTAAGAACACTTTAAATGTAAAAAAAAAAAAAAAAAAAAAAGCCTGTGTGTCTGCTATTTCTGAAATAGAGCAGAAATTGCGATGCTAATTGACAGGCAAACTTCTCAGACATTGTTTCTTCCTAGATGTGGATCATGACATGAAATTTAACTAGATTCAAAGAGCTGACTGAGTAAAAGGGTCAACATTGGGGGTCCCACTGATCATGGTAACATTACTGCAAGGTCAATAGCTGTAATATGAATGCTGATTTTTGAGTTGCTTTTTTTTTTTTAACTAGTCATCTAAGTGCTATGAAACTGTGTGTCTGGGGCTGGTACTGACTAATGTGTGTATCACTGGAATTATCAGTGCCGTTTGATGATTTTTCTTGCTATAGGATCATCCCAGATTATTTAACAAGCATGCAAGCCGGAAGGCATAATTTTTCTACCATAAGGACTGGGGGCATATAAACACACTATTTTAGTTCTGCATTATGGCTGCAGATATTTTCAGACATTTCCTTTTATTAAATGATGAAAGGTTTCATTCAGCTTGGGAAAATGACTGGTCTCGGGAATTGCTTACAGCACACGGAGCAAAGAGCAACTCTCTTCTACCTTTTTTCCCTGCATTTCTACGGCTTGTCCAGCAAGTGGAGTTGTAGGAACAACATAGCCAATTTCTCTCAAACTTATCATAAAGAAAAATACCTGTGTTCGTTAGTAAGGCGAGTTCTACTTTGTCTACGCCACTGTACAACAAGTCAAATACAAGATATTTATGAGATACTCATTTACTGTCTACTGATTTATTCTCAGTTTTGCAGAAGAGCAAAAAGTCTATCATGTAATTAGTGTTTTCCAGGCCCTGATGCTGGGTACTCATAAGTACTGATTTTTTTTAGTATCATCTGTCAGTCATTAGCCACTGAGTACCTGACAACTGTACAATCCAGGTAGAAGAGACATGAATATGGTTGAAAGGGAAGGTATAGGTTTGTTTAGCTTTTTATTATATAGTGTGGTATTCTTAAACAAATAGAACAGTGCAACATAACCAAAGGAAATGAAAATGACAGCCTAAATTCATTGACTGTTCATGATAATACATATTTAACTATGGATAAAAGGAAATGTATACATCCATTCAGCATATAATTTTTCCCATACCTTACCTGTATATTCGTCTGTTTCATTACTAAAATGTATTTATCCTACTGTCATATCTTGGTCTATACCCTTGCTCTTTTTCATGGAAGCTTGTCTCTTGCAGGATCAGGTCTTTTGACAAATTGTCTGCATGGGTTTGGTTTCAGTCCTACCCCTGTGCTCACAAACACTTTTGTACTTTTGGGGTAGTAGGATTACAAGTAGACCCAGGGAACAATGGCAGAAAATAGACAACTTACATGCTGTAAGTTAAGCAAGTGCAACGCTCTCTATAGGATGTGACTCTATGACCATGAGCCAGCACTGTGCCCTTGTGGCCAGGAAGGCCAATGGCATCCTGGGGTGTATTACAAGGGGGGTAGTTAGTAGATCGAGAGAGGTTCTCCTTCCCCTCTACTCTGCCCTGGTGAGACCACATCTGGAATATTGTGTCCAGTTCTGGGCCCCTCAGTTCAAGAAGGACAGGGAACTGCTGGAGAGGGTTCAGTGTAGGGCAACAAAGATGATTAAGGGAGTGGAGCACCTCCCTTATGAGGAAAGGCTGAGGGAGCTGGGTCTCTTTAGTTTGGAGAGGAGGAGACTGAGGGGTGACCTTATTAATGCTTATAAATATATAAAGGGTGAGTGCCACGAGAACGGACCCAGGCTCCTCTCGGTGGCAAACAATGATAGGACAAGGGGTAATGGGTTCAAACTGGAACACAAGAGGTTCCACTTAAATTTGAGAAGAAACTTCTTCTCAGTGAGGGTGACAGAGCACTGGAACAGGCTGCCCAGGGAGGTTGTGGAGTCTCCTACTCTGGAGACATTCAAAACCCGCCTGGACATGTTCCTGTGTGACCTCATGTAGGCGTTCCTGCTCCAGCAGGGGGATTGGACTAGATGATCTTTTGAGGTCCCTTCCAATCCCAAACACACTGTGATATTGTAATACTGTGATGTGGGCCTTATTCTTATCAGATTTATCCAATAACTTCCCTCTAGTTAGGTTTTGCTGCCTGGTTTGGTGATTATCTTTGGTCCTCATGTCTTTCTCTCAAACAGCACAGTGTCACAGTGATTGTTTTTCCCTCTGTCATTAAGCATTTCTTAGACCAAGATATACTATTTTTCATTCGTGAAGCTGGGCACCATAATAAACAGGAAAATAACTGGGCAAATCCTCAAAGCATTTGGCATTAATGCACAAGTAATTAATACAAAGTGATTTGTGCCCCACTATAACTGGATACTTGTACTGTAGTTTTTGCCTTAATGCCTTTTACAAACGTTCTATGTGTGCAGCCTTGATAGAGCTTCCCATTCTGTTACAGTCTGACCTCTTTCATTAGGTGTGTGTCTAACTGTATAGCAAAAGCAGCATCCAGGCCAGGTAGAAAACACCTCAAATCTATACTTCAGCAAAATTTGGGTTTAGATGTGGATTTAGGACTTCATGGCTAGCGCTACCTCTGAAATAGGCTTTTTCAGGTGGGTTGCCCAATCTTTCCTCAAACTCCAGGGCTATGATCATGTGAGTCAACATGACAGTGTGCAGAATATATTAATTTCCAGCCATATGCTCCTTCTGCTCTCTGCCTACTGGTTACATCAGCCTGACACGCTCCTAAATCCAGAGTAAAAAGTGGCAGAACTTTATTGAGATGAAGCTTTTCTTCTTATCTGCCTACTTAATCACATGGTCAAAGGACACATTAGCAACCACTTCACTGGGGATAAATTTATGTTAGTCTTGCCACAGACAGAGTTGTTACAATCAGGAATTGTTTGAGATTGGAACAGAGAAATCTCCTTTTCAAAGAATGGATGAGCCAAAGCCAGTAGCTGATTCTGGAAGCTTTCCCTGCCAGACTAGATGATAATGTCAGAACCTCTGCTTCCTTTAGTCAGAAAGATTAACTTCTAGCATGTGTCACCATGAACACATTTATTTGTTTAGAGCTACTTGATCAAGTGGAAATGGGGGACAGTCACAGGGGACAACCACAGAGGAGCCAGGCTGGGACCAGGCCCTACAGAGCTGTGCAAGTCTCGAATTGAAAAGGTAGAAAACAGGAGTCTGGCCCATCTCTGCCCCTGCCTCACCAGGCAGCTTCACCATGCTTTTGTACGACGAGATGGTGTAGGGAGGATGTGGCTGCACATAAGCCATGCTGGGGGGTTTCTAGGAACTCATCCACATCTGCCTGCCCAACATCCTGCTGGATGTAAAATATTGTGAAACTGTTGTGGATATTTGTGTGTAAGTAGGACACTGCAGAACCAGTGGGTTTGGCATCTTTGTTTTCGTAATTTTTCTGATAACCTTCAAGCAAGAATCTTAGACTGGAAACAGAAAGGTAGAGCTTGAGGCATGAATCCGGTGCAGTTGCATCCTGCTAACTGCACACACACACACAGGCTGGGCAGTGAAATGCAGGCATTTGAAAACAAAGAAAAAAGTACTGATCTACATTTTATACTATTGTGAAGGAATTCCACTGCTTCTGAAGATCACCTTATATCTGCACTTTTTTAAAGCCAGGGCAACTTGCCTTTCCCCAGGTTCTCTGCCTGAGCTAATGTGCCATCAGGGACTCCATCCTACTTCAAAGTCCAGTTGAGACATAGGGATGAATGGGCACCATTATCTTCCTCACACTCATTTTTCTGGGGGCCCTTCCTTTGTTTACTCACTCCTGAAAGAAAACTTATCTGCCACCCTGTTCAAACTACAAAGAAATTTATTTTCTTTCCCCTTTCATCATTTGTACTTTAAAAAACTACCACCTTATCTCCATCCTGAAAGGTGGGATAACTTGTGTCTTCTTTTGGGTGTAGCTCCAGGCTTCCACTTAAAACATTACAGACAATGCTTTAACATCTATTAAGAGTGGTGATCCTGCTTCCTGAATGTAGCTTTAACATATGTAGGTTTGAAAGATCTGCAATCAGTAATTGTCCATCTCTGTAACATAATTATTTATTAGATTCTAATCAAGAATAAGGATCTCAAATTTGCTCTCTAAATATGTCTAGGGCTTGGACAAGTATTTTCATCACTGATGTTCTAATTACATAAAATAGATGTGGTTGTAAACAGAAAACATTTTTTTTCATGGATAATAAAAATATAAGTAGATATAAACAAGTATAATGTGGTGTTTGATTTTAAAAGATAAGAAATGTATCATCAAATGTCATATACACTCTTGAGTTTGGCTTGTTTCTAGCTCAGTTTCACAAAGGAAATAAAATGTATGTTCGTGGACTAAAATTTCAAATTATCATTGTTGATGGTTAACATTGTCAAGGTAATAATCCCTGTATCTTTTTATGCTAGAGTTAGAGTGGGAGAACTTATAGTCAGCTATGTCAAATTTCTGAAGAAATGTTGCTTCAAATGTATATTTGTTGTTATGTTCACCAAGCTTGTAACAAACTGGGTAGATATTACAAACTGGAACTGCTTAGGTTTGATACTAAGTGAAAGAATAACAAAAATGTTCTGTTTTGACACACATTCTTGTAGTGAATGGGTATCTCCATCTGGAGTGGAGCCTTATTCTGGCATTTCTTGCTAGAATAAGAAAGATTAGTGTATTTTAATGGGGTATCTCTACACAATAGTCTACTTAATGATAGAGAGTCCCAAATCCTTTTTTTTCCCCTGAAAACGATAAATTACCTCTGTGTATTGACAACAGTTTTTCATTTTCTGCCTTTAGTATGTGCCCTTTAGCTCCCTGATAAGTAATGAATAATATATTTGGTCTTGGGGTTTGGTTTTTTTTTGTAACATTACTCTTGAGGAATCATAACCAACATGGACTGTACCTGACCTCATTTTCCATGCTTTTCGTAAGAGCAAAGTTAGTATTCTTCAGACTTCTCAAGCCGAGTCACACACTAACATTTTCAAGGTAACAACCACAATTAAAATCCCTGCTGGCATTTTTTTATAATTGTGTTTGGGTGAGTACCCAAGTAGCTAACCAAGAAAGGTAGTTTTGTGATCTGGCCTCATAACCTTTTGCACTTGCACTTTTGCTCTGACGCCATGAGCAGTACAACGCCGGCTTTGTCAAAACATGGTCATGTCCTTGAAAACTATTCCAATCACTTATGAATTCCTTAAATCATGACAGTCACACATGCATGCACGCATACACACGTTCATGAGAGTAAAGCCTTTGCTAGTTTAGTAGGCGCCATTGAAACGCAGCTTGTTGTTAAGTAAAGCCTTAAAATACACCTAACAATAATAAGTTCTGTTGAACTTTCAGCTGCACTTTTTGTGCATCATTTGTATCGACATGCCTCCTCAATTTTTTTTGCTGCAAAACTAGCAAACCACTCCTTTCTAACATGAAGTGAAGGCAGAGCATTAATTGTTTGGGTGGAACTTGGGGATAACAATTACAATGACTCCCAGGATGCTTTTAGTGATCCAGAAAGCCGAGCATCAAAGCATTTCCCTTTGTTTCATGTTCTCACAAAGCGAATCCATAGAAGTACTTGATGTATGTTGTTTTTTCCCTTCTCTTCCCACTGTTGTCCCTGTTCTCTGGTTTGCTCCCCACGCCACAGGGCCTGGTGCCTGGTCCTGCCACTGATCACTTTTGTTTACAGGTAACAGGTGCTGTGTGTTGCCACGGAACTTGTTGCCCTTCAGAAAATTCTTTAACTCCTCTTTCTCCTCCTATGGTAAGGCAGTGTTCCAGCAGCTCCTCACTTTTTATATTCAAACCATCTTGGTTGTGTAAGAGGCACCATATTGCATCCCACAGCTTTGGAGGGCTCTTTGTGGTGGCTTTTAATATAGGAGAGCACAACCTGGATGTGGCAGAAAAAGCATAGTTCAGAGCTGTTTTCCAAAGCAGTCATTAGCAGTCAGAACCGCTGTACAGGGTCAATGAGTAAAATATCCATTCTTCTCTGTGCCTGTCATGGCAAAAAATATATCAGTGTGCAGCTGGTCACGTTAGCATCACTGCTTTAGCCCAAATTGTAGTAGTTCAGGCTTTTAACTTCAGAGATCCCCAATGATGGTGGCATTACAGGTGGATGTTTCCATAGGTGTTAATCCTCCCCCACATTCCTCAGAGACAGAGCCCGCCTTCCTAATGTCTTACTTTCCAGTTCAAGAGGAAGAGGTTAGAAATTACTGGGAAGCTGTGAAACTGTGCACCAGCTATAGCCCCTCTCTGCTCAAGAGCAGAGGATTCAGGAAACTGGTGGCAGTGGCCAGGGGAAAAAGGTTCTCAAGGAAGAAAAAGTAAAAAAGGAGCAGGCCATTTATCTCCTGTAGAACTGCGTGAGCAGCCCTATCCCCCCTATTGGGACCATATGCAATCAAGATGGCTGGAGCAAGCTCAGCAGTTTCAGAGCTGAAAGGCTCATGGGCTGGCAGAGGCTTTGCTGGTAGAACAAGTAATGGTTGTGCTTCCTTGGACCAGCTTCAGGGAATCTAGCCCTTCACTGCTTTTAATGTTCAGGCAATCTAGATCTTGCTGTTCTGTTCTCCAGACCTTTATTCCGTGACAAATATATGAAAGTTGTACCTTGCGACATCTTTCTGCCTCTATGTATGGTCACTTTGAAACTACCATTAAAGTAGACCCAGGAACATCCATGCTAGTTCATCCCGATCAGTTAATAAATATATCTGCCTGCTCTTGTGCATGAAGTGGAATATTAGAAAACTAAACTGTATTCCTGTGTTAACCCATAGCTGTTTATCTCATGTTTGCTTTCCCTACATGTCACTACAGCCTTGCTTTGGAGTCTTGGACTAGAATTTGTCCTGCAATGATTTCCAGAGGCTTTGTAATACATAAAGGAGTTGCTAAGGGTGCCAAATAGGACTAGTAAATGCTGGATTTCACAAGATAGATGAGATGGGCCGGAACAGGTTCCCATTCAAATGCCTCATTCGGTTGTATTCTTAGCATGCAGAAGAAGCTTTCCATTTGAAGAATGCGACAAACCTATCCACTGAGCTTATACAAGCCAGAGACAAAATGTAGACACCTCACTTTGCTGTCAGAAATCTGCAGGCCTGGTGTAGCTGTAAATTTAAATTGCATGCAATCTGGTGCTAGTGAATAGAAGATCTGCATTATGTAAGTCTTATCACAGTTTTTGACAGGTTTTTCTTAATATGTGAGCTTCCTTAAATATCCTAATATCAGACAGAAGAGCCATTTTTCAACAGCACAAGAGAATGAGATGGGAATTAGTATTATTTCCCAAATCAAGTGTATGGTGGGTATTAATTTTATTTCTAGAAAAATTTTGAAATTCAGTTGCAAGGCAGAATTACCTAAACAGAGAAAGTTAAACTTTACATTTTCCTACATTCTGAATCAAGCCAGTAAAGCTCAACTGGAATGAAAATTTTGGACTGGACCTAGTCTTCATTTCACCTCTTCTTTCTCTGGAGATGTGGTGTCTACTAAAAAATTGGTGCTTGTGGATATCTATGTTCTCTTAGGTTTTAAATTCTGATTGCATTTCCATGTCCTCCCTCTGGATCCAGGCAGGAGGGAAGGAAAGGGAAAGAAGAGAAGTAGTCAGGCAGAGGGAAGCAAGGGGTGTCAGTGCTTCCATGCTGCTCATCATAGCCAAAACAGGGATGAAAGAAATTCCTTCACATGATGCCCAGAAATGCTCAAGTGCCTTATACTTTATAGTTTATCAAAATCTGGCCAGTTCTTGAAAATAATTAAGCCTCGTTAAGTCAAAATTGACCATGAGCCAGCACTGTGCCCTTGTGGCCAAGAGGGCCAATGGCATCCTGGGGTGTATTAGAAGGGGGGTGGTTAGTAGGTCAAGAGAGGTTCTCCTTCCTCTCTACTCTGCCCTGGTGAGACCACACCTGGAATATTGTGTCCAGTTCTGGGCCTTTCAGTTCAAGAAGGACAGGGAACTGCTGCAGAGAGTCCAGCGTAGGGCAACAAAGATGATTAAGGGAGTGGAGCATCTCCCTTATGAGGAAAGGCTGAGGGAGCTGGGTCTCTTTAGTTTAGAGGAGACTGAGGGGTGACCTTATTAATGTTTATAAATATACAAAGGGTGAGTGTCACGAGGATGGAGCCAGGCTCTTCTCAGTGACAACCAATGATAGGACAAGGGGTAATGGGTTTAAGCTGCAACATAAGAGGTTCCACTTAAACTTGAGAAGAAACTTCTTCTCAGTGAGGGTAACAGAACACTGGAACAGGCTGCCCAGGGAGGTTGTGGAGTCTCCTACTCTGGAGACATTCAAAACCCACCTGGACATGTTCCTGTGTGACCTCATCTAGGTGTTCCTGCTCTGGCAGGGGGATTGGACTAGATGAACTTTCAAGGTCCCTTCCAATCCCTAACATTCTGTGATTCTATGATTCTATGAAAATTCAGGAGTATTCAGCCAGCATTACACTATGACAGAATTTTGCTATGTTGGATTACATAACAACCCTGTAAGCCAGGAAGGACGGTTATACTGCTATTAATGTGCAATTATCCCAGTATGTAGATGAGGAAATGAGAAATGGTAGCCTACCTGACTTTCTCTAGAGTGTGTGGAAGCGCTCGTTTAGCAAAGCTCCCACTGACTGTGTGTGACTGGCAGCGATACCTGCAGGCAGGGAAGGACTCTCACCTCTCTACGCATATTTAACGTGTTTACATGTTCTGTTTTCTACTATGATCTCACCTGCAAGATGTGGCTTTGCATGAGAGAATCCACATGGCCTTTGCGATGGGCTGTGAAGTACAACAGGGGCAATGCTGAAGTTCTGGGTTACTGCGCAGGTTCCCCCAGCACTCGACTCTTATCTCTTGGAGGGTGTCCCCTCCTCTGCCAGGACGTGTCCTCTGGTAGGTAGCAGTGGCTGAACTGCCACAGCTGACCGAGAGCTGCTGCCCAAACCAGAACCAAAACAACTGTTTCCAGGAAAAGCATCCTCTTCTGAGAAACCAGATTCCAAAATTCATGAATAATTATGTGTGAGACCCTCATACTGAGGCATATGCTATTTTTGGGGATACCAACATATTTTTCTGCCATTCAAGACAAAGCTTTCCATTTTATAGATTAGCTATTTTACTATATTTGTGGAGGAAAGGCACAGAATTTCTGGACCTGTTTCACCTGGCATTGATAGACTCCACACATGCTCTTTTGCACTTGGGCTACAAGGGAAGCTTTATTTACCTTCTCAGCTGTAGTATAGGATGTTGCAGGATTTGTTATAAGACCTTTGCCAATCCTGTGGATCCGCGGAATTCCTATCAGAGCTGACTTTGAATAGCTCGCTTGTCCACATTCACAATCTATCTTTCAACAACCAGCACAAAAGAAAAGAAGACAAGTAATGCTGCTGGTTAGAAGTTTCCTCTATTGTTCATCAAAAATAAGCACATCGTTAGCTGAAAGCCAGCTGAGAGTTCTGAGGAGAGTGGATACAGTCTGTAAAACTACAGCTTAAAAAAAAACCAAAAAACCAAAAAACAATGTAATTTTTACAAATCTCAAGTAATTTAACAGAGGTGCCATAGGTCTTGTAGATCTTATGCTTTTCTTTCACTGAAGTTTCCCCAAACCCTTTACAAATACTTACTCTAGATGGTGAATTTGACACTATTGTTTAGTACAATGATGTATTTGCAACACTGGAAAGTAATGTTTTCTACAATGGGGGATTTTTTTGCATAGCTGTGTTACCACTCTTTGATGTGGGTGAGGTGATCTATACCCAGTCAATGCTTTGGAATGCTTAAAAGAATGTTTAAAAAAAAGAAATAAAACTCCATCTTCTAGATTTCCTATATGTTAGGCTCCTCTGATTCCTTTGCAAAATGCCAAGAATCTAAACAAAAGCCTGTCTATCTATAAAGAGGGCTATCAGGCCAAAGGGGGTCTTACTGAGCTTTTATTCACCTGTTTGGTTTATCTGAAGCCTTTCATGAGAGCCCTTTTTCTGAATTCTGTTGCACATATATTTTATGGGAATGGCTGGCTGATTGTACTGAATATGTGTAGCATGTTATATGGAATGCTTGCAGAAAAATAAGAAAAAAAAAGATAGTTTTAAAGCCTTTTGTAAAGAAAATACTACGTTTTGTTTTGTTTCTTTTTTTCCCCTTGAGCTCTAGTCCTAGTTGGCAGGGATCCTTTGCATTTGTGTCAGTGTGTCCTGTGCTGTTCCTGAGGTGTTCAGGGAAAGCACAAAGGGTGAAGTTCCCTCTGTTCCACCCTTGCTCCCAGGGGTTAACATTTGGTGTGTCACCCAGATGAGTTATAGCACTATTATATGATATGACTCATTATGAGGAAGACAAGGTTTCGTTCGAAGGGCTTGAAGGTTTCGTTAGAGCCAGGAGCAGACAGGGTAAGTTGCTGTCCTGAGCACAGCCCATAGTTACATAGAGAACTTGGGAGCTTGGCTGTGACCCAGGAGGTTTAACCTGCCCTGAGATAAGGTGCTGGGTTCCTGGGGGTGGCAAGAGACCAGGATGTGGTAAAAAGCTCAATTGTCCCATCAGGCTGAAGGGGTGGGTGCTCTGCTTGCTCCAGCCAAGTGGGAAGAAACTGTTTGGGCTATGCCTGCCATTCCCCCTTCATTCGGGTGGGTTTGAGCCTGGGCCTCGCTTGCTGTGCCACTGGCAAGGGAACATTTAGAATTAGAGGATTCCCAGGCTTTATTTGCCTCCTAAATATATGTTTTTCACTTTCTTTGGATTTTACCAGTTTCTGTTTGTATTACTTTTTTGAAACTCAATACCTCTGTCTGTCAGAAGTTTTACATCCCAATAAAAGTGTGATTTGTGTCTGCTAGTAACTGTTTGGTGAGCAGTGTGGAAAAGAATATAGGCATTTTCACATAGCATTTTTCTGGTTTTTCCTGGTGGTGGTAATGGCCGGGAATTGCCTGGGGTTTCAAAACTCCAGGCTGGAACACATGGAAGAAAATCATAGCAGTAGTTTTTTTCCAGAATCCCTTCCTCTTTAGGCAATGCAAGTGAGGTCAGCTTCCAGACATGAGATTTGTATAAGCAGAGAACAACCAGCCCAAATGAGGAGTTTGTGCTGGAAACACCAAGTTCAGTTGGAAGGAGTTTGTGTCTGGACATTTTCAATTTCCCAGTATGAAGCCTCTGAGACTCTCAGCCTCAGACAGTACTGCTGGACCTTGGTGGCCTTCAGGACATCTGAAACTACTTAGGATTGGAGAATACACCTGCAGTCATGTTCAACTGCACTGGGGTTTCAGTGCTTGCAACAGTCACAACTACAAGTGGAGTGTAACTTACACCAGCGCTCATGGTCGAGTTTGGTGCATGTCTTTTGCAAGAACTCACAGTTAAATGTATGCCTAACTCTATTATTATTTTTTAAGTATTGTGTGGCATTATATAAATGAACAGCTTTACTCAGCAGTTTTCTGCAAATAATAGCCACTTTATTAAAAAAATTCCAGATCAGCTTACGGCTTAACGCCAGCCATTGACAGCCATCTTTAACAACAAATCTCTACTTCTTGGGGAATGGAAGTCATGCAAAATATTGAAAGATCAAGCCTGTGGCTGACACACTTTTTGAAGATCTTAAAAATTAACTACCTCAAATATCCTTGTGGAGTGACAGTTTAAACAGATTCTTGCTTGCATTAGGAAGATGTAATTAGTTGAATGGCAGAGCCTCTTACTGAGGTAGTTTCCAGCAGCTGAAGTATTTCTTTACCAGCATAGCTTATAACAATAGTACCTAAGGAAAATTGTCAATTGATAGTATATGGTCTAAGAGAGAGCAGATAATTATTTTGCCAGCCTACTTGCCAAGCCACTGGCTTTTTCTCACCCAGGCTGTCATTAATTTTGCTGTTCTTACAAGATAGCTAAGCTGGCAAGAGCTTTCAGCACTATCTGTGCCTGTGCATACTTAACAGAGAAAACAGAAGCATCAGAAAATCCTGAGCATCTGAAAAAAAAAGGCAAAGTGGTGCAGGTAGATTCACCAGCGTGCCTTGACTCTAAGTCAGTCTTTGTTCCAAACACTGGCAAGCAAAATGTAGGTATGTGGACATCATTTTCTCATGAAAGCAAATGCCTTGGCTGAAGCAAGGTGCAGGATGGCCATTTTGAGTAGTCCAAATATAGAAGGTCTTTTAATGCTTCTGCAATGACAAGGCTGTGCTAGCAGCAGGACCATGATCTGGCTGGGCCAGGGAGAACTGTGTCCCCTCTACGTGTCAGAGCTCAGGGTGGCTGGGATGGCTGTCCCTATGCAGAACAGTGCAAGGTGGCTGTGGTGACTGTCCCTGTGCAGAGAGATGTGAGGTGGCTGTCGTGCAGGCATCAGTTCGCTGGTGCAAGGAGCTCATCTGTCACTCAACTGCAATGACAGATGGAGAAAAGGATGAAGATCACTCTTCCTCCACCATCCTCCACCTCCCAGAGGAGTCTTTTGGCAAGTCTGGTTATTTCATATGGACATTAAAAAGCTTTGCTTTATCAGCTTCCCATCACTGCGGAAAGTTCTGAATACTTTTGTGTGTCAAAAAACAACCTTGCTTTAGACTTCAAATAATCAAAATTAAACAGAAATCATTACAGTTTTTTAAAAGAAATACCTTAAAACCTGTGTCCTGAAGATAAGTTAGGGACTTATTCATTTAAAAAATGGCTTCTCCAGTTAACAGGAATTTAGAAAGCTTGTGTGTTTATACAGGTACCTACAATCTCTCCACCTCTTCACTAAGCATTGATATAAATAAATGGAGAAGACATTCATTTATTCATACATGAAGACCACTTTCTTTGCTGTAGGTCACAACGTGAGCGGGGGCAGATTTTTCCAGCTTCACAAAACAAAGCCAGCCATCCACATTAGCTCAGTATCCTGGCTGCACTTTATGCTCCTTCTGTTTTCCAACAAAGGTTCATTCCTGGAAACATCTTGTTCTTGGAATAATCCTGGCAGTCAAAGAGACAAAACTGGCCATTTTTTGGCTGTATTTCTCTGATAGTCTTGCACTTAGCAGATTGCTAGTGCTGCTGTGTACCAGACCTTCCCCTGAGGGACATGTCAGTGAGTGTGTTGTTGGTAACTGCAGAGGTTTGAATCAATCATTTTCTTCCAAGATTTTCAGGAGGCAAAAATGTTGCTCTTCTCACAGTTTTTCCTCTTGAACTCTAAGGAAAATCAGAACTAAGATCACAAATGTAGCTTTTCTACGGTGAACAACAAAAAACTTTTAGTCATCCATGAAGGATTGTATATGGTGACAAAATACATGCTGTGACTTTCCTTCTGCATTTCTCATTTATAAGGTTTCTAGAGATCTAGAAACTGTCTAAAGATTCCCAAATTTATCTAAAGATAAATTTCTTATTTAGAAATAATTAAAGATTTTATTTAAAGAGCAAATAACCACTCTGAATATTTACTTATTCCCAAAATGTGCTTTTTCACATGGGATCACAGAACTAGTCTGGTCCTCTACAGCAGCAGCAAAGCAACCATTTTTCCTATTAAATTGTTGCATATTCTCTCTGCAAGGGTGTAATTTGTACAAAGTTTGCCAGCAAAGAACTTCACAGAGAGTGGAAGGACATGTCAGAGATGGAGTGTACCATGGGAGAATCACCCTTCTTCCTATGTAACAAATCCCCAGGAGTGATTCTGGTCATTAGGGATTTCATGGTCCCCTCCAGTCCCAGGCAGGGCCCAGGGCAACCTCCAGATCCTGGCTTTCCCACTCATCCCCAGCTGTGGCTGCCCTTAGTCCCCAGGCAGCCTGGTCTGGCAGATGGGGGTTTCTGAGCCTGCTAAAGAAGCTAAAAGAGAAACATTGCATGGTGGGATGATTCACAGACACAGGGTTCTAGTACATCATCACCTGTCTCAGGTGACACCGCTGTCTCCTATATTTAGTGTGGGATTTTATGCATTTTCTCCCCCTCCTCCAAATAGGGGATCAAAGAAATGGCCAGTACAAGACAAAATAAACCAGCTTTCTAATTACTTCTGGAAAGCCAGACTACTCCTCTGACATTGTAATGCTTTACCTCTGGCTGTGTCCAGGCATATCTCCTCTGTCCTTGTTTGCCTGCATCCTCTCTGGGTGTATTTTTGCCATTAACTAAAGATTGTCCCCCGGAGGAGCTGATGCAACAGCCAGTGCAGCATCCTTTGTGTGATCAGCAGCTCACCAGCCTCCTGTCTCCCCCCCATTTGCACTCTTGGTATCTGTCAGGGATGTTTATCTCAGGGAATCAACACAAATCTGTTTGCTGTCTAGTAGCTTTGAGTTTCCCAAGATTACTCCCAACTGTGGGAGTTGTCTCAAAACATCTCTGCTGTTGTGACTGCCTTAGCCAGCATCTCTTTGAAATGCAGGCTCCAGGTGATTGACTTCCAAGTAAGAGGAGCTGAATGGGTTTAGACAGATTAACATTCTAGCAGTAAGTGGCAGTCATTCCAAGGAGCTAAATCAAATTCTCAAGTGCTCATTAGCAACAGGAGAGGGGGAAAAAAAAAAGAAAGGGAAAAAAAAAAGAAAAAAACCCTAGTTTGTAGTTTGAGAACATAAAAAAGAATAAGTGCACAATGGAGGGATTTGGTGGAAGCTGTTTTCTTCATTGTTGTTTTTCATTGATGGCCATCTCTCTAAAACACCAAGTCATGAGGTGCTGCTACCTGACATTTGTTTATAACATGAAGTACGAAGGTGCAGTTGGCCCAGGTTCACTTCAAGTTCAGAATCAGCCTGGTAAAGTTAGTCTGGCAAAACATGCGTTAACAATTCCACACTTGAGCAGCAGGGTAACATCTGCTGCAGCTGCCGTTTGCTGTCCAGTCCTGCTGCCCTGCACCCCTGAAAAACAAACCACGGCTCCACTGTGATGATTTCATTCAGGTCATCCAGGGCACTTGTAATATTTTGTCTGTTTGGAGTGTCCTAATAGGACATCATTGCACAAATCTCTGTGGGAGGGAAGTAAAGAGGATGTTCATCACTTAGCAATCGGGACAAGAAATTCCGCTCTCTCTCAGGGCATGCAAGGACAGTGGCTTCAACACAGGTTCAGAAATGTGTAGTCTGTGTTTCTCAAGGACAACAGACATTTCTGAACAGCGTGGTGAGGAGGATGGCACAAGTTGGCCGTGCCACAGCCACCCCCCACACAGTCACCCTGTGTCCCCCTCCTCCGGCAGCATGGTCCCCCTTGCCCTGCAGCACTCCCCTCCCTGGGCACCCACCACTCCTTCTCTTCCCCACACGTCCTCATTGCTCACTTCAGGCTTGGGAGCAATGGTGAAACGTGGGCCTGAGTCTTGCTGGGGCGTGGAGTAGTTTACATTAATTAAAAATATTTACAGTTTTTTCTTAAGTTTGTTTTCCTAGAATTCTACAAATCATGCAAACAGATTTTTGCAGTTTAGGCAACTGTACTGCAAAAACTTCACCTGTTCTCACTAAAAACATAATCGAAAGGGATAAATAGGAAAGATTTGAAGTTATTAACAATTAGTTCTGTAAAAGTAAAAGCAGCTCTATCTGGGTAAGATTTTCTATGCAGAGTGAAGTCCCCGGTTACTTCTTACATTTCAAAACCAGCAGAGGCAAATCCTGCCCCAGGTGCCCTTTGCTGCTTGATTTACTCAGAGA
This sequence comes from Nesoenas mayeri, assembly GCF_963082525.1. Lineage (NCBI taxonomy): Eukaryota > Metazoa > Chordata > Aves > Columbiformes > Columbidae > Nesoenas > Nesoenas mayeri. The sequence continues at coordinate 53,058,666 of NC_137540.1, forward strand.
AATATTTTTGCTGCTGTTTCATGCAGTGCTAATGAGTTTAAAACCCAGTCAGTTCACAGCAGCTGGGCAGTGGCGAGAGCATAGCTCTGAGCCGTACCCAGCTATGGACTTGCCTGGAGGAGAGAAGGGAAACCTGAAAGCACCTTGCAGACTTGAATACTTGAAGGAAAACTGTCTAAGGGTGTGGTTTAAATCTGGCACTCACAACTGGCTTTCTGCACATGGATGCTCCTGCTTCATCCTCTGTGCTCTCTGCCTGCTCTGAGCGGTGGGGTTTTGCTTAAGTGAAGCTCACCCTGGGCACAGAAGGAGCATCCCTGATGGGAAGTGCCTGAGTGCTCTGGTAACAGAGTCAGCATGAAGCCTGGAGATAGGTAAATACATTCCCTCGACCAGCACCCACGTTTTCCAATGGCTTTTAGAAAGCTGCTTCAGTGAAAAGGAAAAAAAAAAAAAAAGGCGGAGAGCACGACTTCAGGAAATGCTTTTGCTGACGTGGTGCAGAGAAAATATTTTTCTTATCCAAAACTACAGAAGCAGCTGAATAAGCCACTTCACCTTCCTTCCTTTCCTCTCCCCCCTCCCTAAGACTTCTGCCTTTGCAAAGGATATTCCTTCAGACCTTTGACATCCCATCTTGCATATGGTCAGGTCTTGGAACTATTCAAAATGGTGGACACCTCTTGGTTTGGGTCCTACCTTGCACTGATGGACATGGCAAAGCTTTCGACTTTGGTTACAGGTTTTTGCAGTGCCACAGAAACAGAAGCTGAAATTATAGTAAGTGAATTTTCTTTCTGGGATTCTGAATCTCTCCATTATAGTCTTGATAGTTTACAAGCAGTAAATTTCTGGATCTAAGCCCATTATGCTTGAAAGTGCTGCATACTGCAAAAATTCTTGCAGGAATTTGAGTGATTTCTGCCAGGAAGTGTCATGCATTGCTCCCATGATCACTATTATAAAGTATGATCCTAATTAAAAACAACAACAACAAAAAAAAAGGATAGACAAAAAGTACCTTTGTGTTCAGAATCCTGGTTTTTTGCTAGCATAAATCATTTTTTCCTTCCCCTCTCCTTTGAATTTCTTTGTTCCCCTAAGCCAACACAGGTAAAGAACAGGGAGTTGGATACTTTTCCTATGATACTATACATCAGCAGAAGCTTCATAAATCCTAATTGCATTCACCTGTACAGCCCCCACTGCAAGTACTGTGGACACAACATGGTGTCCAGCATCATTATTAACAGTGGTGATTAATGGAATATTTGTCAGAAACGGTGTGGGAACAACTGATCATCCCTCCAGGCAGGGGGACACGCCAGATGACCTCACCAAGTCTCTTCCAGCACCATTTGTCTGATTTTCAAATAGTCAGATGTCTGTGGGGCTGTAACTGTCAGCTAGGAAACAAAGCATCCTTCTGTCCACAAGCAGAACTCATTGATAGGTGTGCAAAATTCTCCTGCCATGCAAAATTTTCAGGAATATTTGATGGTTTTGTTCCAATTATTACCACACTTTACTTGTACTATGGTGCTGCCTGCTAATGGTAAGCTTCCTGTTCAAAGTTACGCTTTTTGTGATATCTGTAACGTAACAGCCTGGATTGCAATAGGTGTCCTGCTGCCCAGGTAGTTTGGAGAATTCAACCCAATGATGTATCATACAACTACTTCATGTTACAGAAGAATGAATTAAAACAACATATCTCAGAGATCTAGCTTTTTGCAAAGCCATTTTCAACATCACTCTTCTATCTACAAGAAAACTAAGTACAAAAGCACACTTTAAGGAAAGTTTCATTTTTTTAATAAAGATCTTAATTTCTAAAGTGGAGAAATATTTCACCTGCTGAATCTTTGCTTGATGAAGGTGTGAACAAGGAGGGTAATGACGTGAAGCTGGTGCCACTGCAATAGACCATGTGCATGATCAAATGTGTTCCCAGGTGGTGGTTGTTCCCCGATGGCTGGGCAATGCCTTCCCTGCTGCCACCAGCAGCTCAGGGACAGGTTATGCTGAGTTAGGTGACTTGACCTGAGCTACCTTTGGGAATGCTGACACAATTGTCTCTGTTGGCTCAACTTCAGCTTGTACTGAAGCAGTGGTAACAGATGGGAGGGAAAAGGTACTTTTCCGAGCCCTCTAGGTTTTTGTATGGTGTCTGCCTACAGCCTTTCACAGGTACTCACAGCCTAGTTCTAGTTTTCTCCACTTGCTCATGCACGTGATCTGTTACTCATTTCACTGGGTAAACCCTGCGACTTTTGCTACCTGCAAATTAAACTGGTGAATTTTGAAATAAACTGGGGCTGGATGACTATGTCTGGGAAAAAGAGAAAAAAGTAAAAAGTGAAATGTAGTAAAGATTACAGAAGACAAAAGAGTTAGGAGAAATGAGAGTACTACTGAGGAGGAAAGAAAAAAAAAAACCACAAAACACCAAAAAGCACACTGGCCATTGCAGTAGAAAGTGCTGCTAAAACACAGTTGTGTTAGCATTGGCTGGAGGGGAGGTGGCTGTGACTCAGTGCACCATGTTCCTCTTCATTTCTCCTGCTTAAAACAATTCTGTCTATAATGCCAGTAGAGATGTTGGCTTTGTCAAGGTTATTATTAACAAACCACTAATTACTAAGCTAATAGTATTTAAAAAATACAATTAAGGCCCTATAAAATTCATATAAACTCTTTGCTTTTGTAGGAGCAGTCTGGCAGGGATGGTGGAGTCGATTAGATGGCGCTGAAGGTAATTCCCGGCTGGCTTCCAGGCACTGTAAGTCATCAGGTCTGTGGCAACTTGTACTTCTCAGCAGAGGTGGCGGGGGATCTGAAAAACTGCTTATTGCAAGATAATAAAAGCTAGTTTGAATTTGTATTTAATTTCCTAGGTGAAGGAATGTTCAACTATTGATTACTTTGATTAGCACTAGGTCTGCAGTAATTAAACTGAAGCAACTACTTTTCTGATCTAGGTTTCTTTCAGGTTAATTTAATTAACAAAGAGAAATGCCAATCTAGTGAATGAACAGAGGAGTATGTTTTACTGTTCATCTTGCTGTAATGAATATAAAGGGGCTGCTAAGGGTAGGGGTCCTTTTCAAATATTGGAGTAGACATACTGCGCTGTTCTTTTATAATTATCACCAGCATTGTCTCACATGCTGAGTTGTAATTAATTGTTATAGAAATGATCAAAACTGGACTTCAGTGCTCTTCAGAGTATTACTGCCAGAGCCGGTCACTATCTCTAGGTTTCAAGCTGGCAAGCAGTGTGTTTTTAACTTTGCTGTCCCTGTTTGGGACAGCACACTTATTCTGTGTAAATCCAGATTTCATAATGGCTTGTGGTGCAATCTACTCTTCAACGTGATGTGTATTCCTTTTGCGGTTCTTGGCCTTAAAAAAAAAAAAAAAAAAAAAAGAGAACAGAATAAATATTGTGATCTTGAAAATTTCCCTGTCACATAGCCTTCTGTCCCTGTTTACCAACAAGATGTGTGGATGTTTTGTAATGTTTAATTGCTCCTTCCATCCCCGTTGCTGATGCTTGGCTCTCCTAGTAGTCTGGGCCCTCTTCTTCCCCTTGTGTGTCACCTGTTGTTGATCTCTGTGTCCTCTTTGGAAGGTGAGAGACATGCAGCTGGACGCTGGCACTTGCCCAGCCGTGGCCTTAGGGATTTCCTCACCAGTGGGGGTAGGCAGCAGCTACCCAAAGCCTGGGAGGAGGACACGATTACTGTTTGATCAATGCTGCTGAAAGACACAATCTTAATTGTCTTTTTGCCATATTGTGGCCTCGTGGGAATATTTTAAGGAATTACTTTGAAAATTAGTTAGATCTCGTGGAAGTTGGTTTGTGGCATCTGCCACCCATTACGGAAAGTAGTTGTCAGATGCTTTCAAGCTCCTCTATCAGTGTGGGTATTAGAAACAAGAAGAGTTTTCGAATTTGAGTATCAACACAGAGCTTTCCTGAAAGCCAAGGCAAATGCAGAGATAACTGTAATTTCCTACTGAAATTTATTTTTGAGCATACATCCTTCTAGGCTTAGAAGGTCAAGAGCATTACTCTTTGGTGGGTGGGTATATTGGAGACTACTGAGGGCTCAGAAGCTGTGAACAAATGCACAGAACAAGAAGCTGGGCAGTGCACAGCAGTGCAGGTAGAAAGTTCTACCAAAAGCCTGTGGAGAGGCTTTCTGTTTTAGTGTCATCTGTTGCTGCAAATAAACTATTTTATCATTATTTGATTTCTCCCGAAATTTCTCTCCAAGAAATCACACAAATATTTTTGCAAGTAGTCTGACTTGAAATAAATGTTCCTGGTTTTGCTGCAAATTGTTAATTAAAAAAAAGACTTTTAATTTTACCCTGCTATCTAGGTCAAAAAGAAAGTCAGTGTTTATTAACATGTGGGACACAGATCTCACATATCTGGGTGACCTTCCTTTTTGATGAGTTCCTTTTTCTGTGCTGTAGTCCCACAGCCCATGTCCTGTGTCCTGCTGGAGCACTTCTGTCTGTTGGAGAGTGGAGGGCGTTCAGCTCTCACCATTATTTTCAAGTCGCTGAGTCATTTGAGTACATTTTTTTCTGCTAACCACCCAAGACTATTATGGGATACATGTGAACACCCCCTCCCTCCCACAGGCACAAGCGTTCCTAGTTCCCCTGACCTCTACACAAGCTCATACCCAGCCAAACACGCAAGTGTCTACATGCGCTGTGGTGATATCTGATGTTGTCTCAGGGGCCTCTCAGACCTTGCTGCTTCTGTGTGCTGAGAGACAGAAATTGTGAATGCAGGCAACCTCTTTGTTTTCTTTTCCCCTTTTACAAGGATTAATAACTAGATAAGTTCTACTTGGCTTGGGGTTTTGTTCTGTTCTTAGCGCTTGCTTTGGTACAAAATGATGATTTCCTGCTGAACTGCTTCTGCTGCACTTTGCCTGTTTCACTTCCCTTCCAAGAGATGTGACTTCAGAGTAAATACCAGACCAGCCCTCAGTGCATCTCCCAGCCAAGGTTAAATCTGACCACACAGCCTTGTGATTTTACCCAACTCCTGATTTCACCAGAGAAAGCTTCCAGTTTTGAGCTAGAGAAATGTATGTTTGCTATGAAGAAAGCAACCAACTTTTCTCCTGTGAATTCTCAGCCATCCACAAGGCAGAAGATCTCTCCAAGATCCCGTGTGCAAACTATCCACTCTTCTGAGCTGAGAAATTAAGAGAGAACAGCAATGCCACATTCAGAAGTTTTTACCCTAGCATTTTCAGGTCCTCATTTTATTAGGAGGACTGGAAAACTGCTTCACATATGTGAAAGAGCTCAGCATAACAACAGAAAGGACATTACTATTATTTCTGTGCTGGAGGAGGTGCTGTCCATGGCTATTTGAAAATAAAGCTCTCTTCCCTCCAGCAGATTAATAAAAGCGAGAGAAGAGCAGCAGCTTGCTGCAGCACCGTGTGAGTTGTGGGCTTAGGTTGGAGGAGCAGCGAAGTTTATCTAGGGACATGTTTACATGCAGCGGAGGTGCATCGTGCAGACACCCCCAAACTAAAGCTCCGCAATGCACCTCTCTGGCTCCAGGAGCCCTCACAGAGTATTTGCTGTCCGAACACAGCAGGAGCACACAGCATACCAACTGTACCCGCTCTCCTGAGTAAAGGGCTTACATCAAAGATAAAAAAGAGCCGCTGCTATCAAAGACAGGTGTTGCTGTGATATCTCCATGCTGGGGCTTGCTGGGAGGCCGAGCCCCTGGCAGCTCACAGGCCCTGGGCGGAGAGGAACAGCCCACAGACCCACTGTGGCTGAGGGCTCCTGCGCTCAGCAAATGCAAACCTCAAAATCAGAAGACTGCTTCGTACCCAGCTCCCACAGGTGTAACAGATTACACAGCAAGCACAGCAGTGGAAAGCTGGGACTTAGAGGTTGAGGAGAGTTATTGTAAAGGGCAAAAAAAGGACAGCAAGCTGCGGTGCAGCCAGGCAGGTTGCACAGCTTCTGACAGTGCCAGGTGAGGACACACCTCCCACGGGGCATGTCATCTCCATCCCAAAATGTAACTCCAAGATCCTCTCACTGTTGTCACAACAGAGCTCTGTCTTAATGAGGCACTCAAGGAAAACGCACCGGTGGCTTTACCTGCTTCTTTTAGTGTGCGAATTGTATCTGGTGTGAGGGCAGCATGAAAGAACACCTGAGGTTACTTGCAGAAAAGCAAATATTAGTGTGACCTGGGCTGGCACTGCTGGAGTCATGGCAAGGCAGAGGCAAAGTGCCGACATGGAGAAAAGGATGAGAAGGGCTGAGATATGCAGGATTTAAATGAAAGCCTGGACCTGAAAATATATAGATGGGAGATGAGACTATTGAGAGGGGTAGTATGGTCAAACCACCCACCAAGTAAGAAAGTAAGACATACAGACTGGGAAGGGAGTGAAGCCAGAGACACAGGTTGCAGTCAGCCTGCAGGAAGTATCAGAGAGAAAACAGCACAGGTGAGGAAATATGAGAGGACAAGAGCATGGGAGAAATCATGTCAGCTGCTACAATTTCTTAATAATTCAAATTATAATCCTTCTAATTTGAGTAATCAAGAATAACTTGAGCTATTCCATTAAACATAATGTGATGTTTTCACAACCACACGAGGAAAAGAGACAAGATTTTTCCCCTACCCATAAAATATTTCTGAGCAAATTCTTCTGTGCAAGTCTGTGATGCCTTTCATGAAGTCATGTGTCTGGGTTTGATCTTTGAAAGGAAATTCTTTCTCTTACATTGCACTCTTTTGGTCTTAGAGGAAAATTATCTCAAACCAAGCCAGTTTTGTTAGTAAAAGGTATTGTGTTCAAGCCAAAGGATATCTGTGCACATCCCAAGTGACAGGAGTCAGTTTAATAATTCTGGAATGGTACCAGTAGCAAAAAATCTGTAAATATGTTCTGAGGAGAAGCTGAGTGTTTACAATATGGGGAACTTTGTTGGTAAGAGGCATTTAAACCTATAGACAGAGCCAGCTCTGGTACTTTCAGCTGTGCTGACAAAGGGATATTTTTTCTGCCTGATGCTCCACTGGCCTCACCCAGCTCCCAGGAGAGTGGTTGGGACAGAAGACGGGGTCATCCTTGGAGACCGAAGATCTGCAATGGTTTCACTACGCTCTCTCTTTCCTTCTGTTACTCTCCCTATTAGCTGCCCTTGTCCATCTCATCCCCTCTTCCAAAGAAAAGGGGTCCCAGATTTGCTCTCTATAAGACGTTTCTGGAGGAGAAGGTGCAAGGTCACCAACAGAGAATACTGAGATCTTTTATGTAGGGAATGACAGTATTTCACAGACCACTGTCAGAAATGTTCACTCTCCAAGCTTCAGCCTTAACTGGGAAAAAATCGAACACTGTAAGGTGACTGACTTAATTTGTTTAGTGAATTATATCCAAATATTTAACCCGTATTAGGAAACATTCTATGTTAGAAAGCTTAAACAGAGATATAGAGTTGAAATAGAGACTTTTAAACTTTTTACAGAAGTAACAAATACTCTAATTCTCCAATTAGTTTTCTGATATTTAGAAATATTTCATCCCTGGGTAACACGCTTCCTCACCTGTGTTTTTCATAGTTTCCCGGTTAGTAAAAAAACAAAACAAAACAAAAGGTTTTTTGGTCTTCATAATCTCCTGAATGAAATGCAGTTGCCAAACTTTCAACATGCAGTTTCTTGCTGCAGCAAAGTCAGCTCTTGGCAGTAGTGATAAACTGTAGAATAGGTATTACACAACTGACACCACAATATTCAGAAGGAAGTGTTACAAACTGGGAGAACACCCTTCCCCCCTCCCTAAAAACCAAACCAGCCCCCCAACATTGAATGTTCATAGACATTTTTAATTGCAATTTTAAGATCAGTTTTGGAGGATGCCTTCCTTGATCAAATACTGTTGCCTTTAAAGATTAGTGTTCACAGTCTAATCATGGTGCACTTAGCTTAATTTGCTTTGCTATGGACTCATTAAAATCTTTTCTTCTGGTCAGAAACCCTACCATGGCTTGGCAGAGGAACAGGAAATCTCTGCTCTGTGCTTCAGGGTTGTGACTGCTCTTTCATTTTAACCCATAGACTGAAGGGTGCTGCAGCAGTTTATGGCTGGGTCTCTCTTTCCTTCCTATGTAAAGAGCTCACAACTCCTTAAAACACTTTGTCAGGCGAACAATTGGGACTTACAGAGGGAGAAAAATTATTCTGATGTCAAAATGTCTCAAACTGCCATTAGATGAATTAGATCTAATGTTCAATTTTAGATGACCTGAACCCTCAATGGCAACAATCCCTACGACTGATCACAAATTTTCTAGGATGCTTTCATCCCACCTCAGCATGTGATAGACCCAGCATTTGCTGATCAAGAAGAAACTTTCCTGAATTATAATACTGTCATCTGAATGGTTGCTGTACACTAAGAGAGGAAAGTGCCCTTCAGAAACAACCTAGCAATGTCTGCCTGTTATTTGAACTGGAGTCCGTGAATCAGAGTACAGTATGAAATACTCTATTTAGTGCCACAAGCAATAAATGGTGGAGGTTTTGCACTACTGTTTTGCTGACAGCTGTGCAGTGTAGAAATTGTTGTCTTCACCAAAGTTTGGAAATCCATTAAAAAGCTGTGAGCAGATGTGTCATGGTCACCCCTACACCTGAAGAGGGGTGCAGACAGGTGTGATACCTCACAGTCTTACCTGGGCCCATGGAAAGTGTTTTGTCACACACAGTGAACAGTAATGGATATTTTAATTGCTGGGTGAGCTATTGCATGGCATTAGCTCTAACTAGACTTCCCACGTGCTGTAACACTCTTCACCTGAAGCTGAACTGCCCTAAGAAAAATGTCAAACTCTTTCCTATCTTGGGCATCTTCAAAGCAAAGCTCTTTGAATTCCTCACCAGAAAAGAAGGCGTGAACTGGTTTTCAGAGAGGATGCCAAATCCAGTCTGACCAGCATTGACAAGGATGTTTCATGGTAGGATAACTGGTATGGTTGTCAGCATAAGAGGAATTTTGTGTTTCTCAGAGCTATGTCAGTCAGAGGTGAGACCCACAACCGCATACGAAGATACTATTCATTGTATTACAAAGACTCTCATTTAGAAAAAGTAAGCTTTACACGTTGGCAAAGAAGTACTTCTGCTGGTAATGCATATTTTGCTCCTCTAAGCCAAGCAAACCAAGCATAAACTACATGAGATAGATTTGCTGGGGACTTCATTAGCAACCTTATCAGATGAAGACACTATGGAAAGGCCTTGCTTTAAAACAAATGGGACACATTTTTAAGGGAGATAATGCTAGAATACTATAAGAGATTTTTGTACCACTAAGACCCTCATAATTTCCTTTTCTGGATTATTCTTTCTTAATGAATTTAACTACATAAAATATTTTCCGCTAATGCTGAATTCTCCTTTTAATTCAAGTATTTGATGACAATTTTCCACATGATTATTTGCTCGTTAACACCAGTAAGTTCTAAAAGATATTTTTTTATACTTAATGCATTTCCTGAAACTGGAATCACATCCTTTTATCAACTTTTGAATTAAGATATTTTGGAGAGAACACATTGCTAACTTGAACTTTGCAATCTTTGGCTGTGTGGCTTTACGTGTTATCCCAATAGTAGTTTAATTCATTGGTTTCTGTCTGAAGCAAAACTATCTAAGGGAGTCAAAGTGGATTTGCTTAGTTAGAACCTGTGGGATTTTCCTCTACTGGAAAATGAATACAATTAGAGAATACATGTTTAGAAGGACAAACTGCTTTCAAAAAGCATAGGTAATGTAACAGTAACAAAGCAGCGTGGTGTGTACTCAGCTCTGAATATTTATTCCAAAAATTAAGAAAGAATAATTCTTAATTAAGTATTCCTAAGAAGTAATTAACAATAAAAAGAATTATTTTAAAAATTGGGAAGAATTGTGAAGAATAAATTTCTGTTACTAGCTTTAACCTCCGATATTATTTATTCTTTAAAGATTTAACTTGCAGGACTGCTAATCTACTGTTTGTTGGCAGCTTGCTTTGTCCAGCTGTCGTAGATGAAGATCCTCTGTCTAGTCATCAGTTACAGATGTTAATTGGGAGGAGGCGGGGGGAGGAGCTAATCCATTGCAGAAACGTCCTGCACGGGGAAACAAACAAATTAATAAGATCTTTAGATCACTACTGGTGGTAAATGTTGTTCTCTTACGTATTTACATACCCATGATGAAACATTGCCTTTTTCAAGTTTTCCAAACAAAAAAAGAACTGCATTTGAACAAAAGTGACTGAAGGGAAAACCTGAAAACTTTTTTAAATTTTTTCCTCGTTTTGTTTTGTTTTTGTTTATTCTATTGGGTGTTGTTTGTTTGCTTGCTTGTTCGGGTTTTTGTTTGTTTGTTTTTTCTCCTTTTCTGTTGCTTGACAATACAAGCAGGAATTACTGCTTAAAAAAAAAAAAATCTTCTGGTGTGTGCTTCCTGTTCCAGTTTGTTTAGTCACAAGTCTGAGTTAGATCTGTCTGTTGGTTGGTTTCGTTTACTATAAACAGGTCTTGTGCTTTATTTCAATACATCAAAGCCCATAGCCAGGCACAGACAGGTAATGTGAAAGGGGGTGAGAAAGTTTACAATCTTGCTCCATTGTTTCTTTAAGCTTTAGAAACAACGGTGAGAGGGATCACCCAGAGGTTAAAAGAAGGCTTGGCGCTTTTTTTTTTTTTTTTTTTTTAAATAAACTGGTTTCTCTTTTGTTCCTTTTCTAGAAACCGCATGTAACTTTAGGTCAGAAAAGGGTAAAATGTGGCACTTCTTTAACCAGCGTTACCGCTACCTTGGGGTAACTGGATCGGGCAGAGGTGTAGGTTCCTCTCCCTGCTGTGCTAACGCCGGCGATGCTATCCTTCAGGTGAGTACCACCGCTTTATTTTCTTTTCAAATCTCAATCCAGCTGAAGGATGCTGATGGCTGAGGAGGGTATTTTCTCCTGACTGACATTGCCAAAAAAAAAAAAAATCACTGTTTTAGCCTTTTAGAGATAAAAGGAAATCACTCCCACAGCATTTTTAGTAAAGCTGCTCTAAAAGTTTGGTTCCTTCCAGCCTTTGCATCTCTCCAGGTTTCCCTCTCCCTTTTCTTTTCTTTTTTTTTTTTTCTTTTTATCTGCCCTCTTAAAACAACAGGAATGCTGCGCTGGCCCTCAGCCAGCCAAGGCTCAGCGAGCAGGGTAAAATTTCAGTTCAGATTTACGGGAAGGTGTTGGGAGTAAAAATCTGGTTTGGTGAGTTTGAGGCAGGGAGTAGTCAAGAGACAACCTTGCTACTGTGAGTGTGGAGAGAAAGGGAGGAGGAAGAGAGAGTGGGGGGAGGATTAAAAAAAAAAAAAAAAAAAAGCCAAACACCCATGTTGGGGATGAGAGACCAATTTTTGCCCGGTCCGAGTTTCAGTGCTTGTTCCTGAGCTCCTGCAGCCTTATCGAGTTTGTATGCAGAAAGTCGGGTCTGGAGTGGAAGGGCAGCGCGGTGCTGGTGGGGAGCTCGGCGGCCCGCTCAGCGCCCTGGAATGTGCGGCTTAGGGCAGGGGCGAGCAGGGGCTTTAGCTTAGCTGGTACTAATTGCAAGTTTTAGTGCTCAAAAACTCTGTTTAAAAAAAAAAAAAAAAAAGAGAGCAAAGAGCCAAGAGAGGGGGTTAAGGCTGGGAGAGCTGCTGCTCCAAGCAGCAGCGTGAGGAGTTGCTCAACTCTCATTTAGCAGCGCGGTGGAAAGGAAAATGCATTAGGTTGCTGCCCCAAAACGTTGCCGTGGCTGCGAATGGTGCTGGGTGCTGAGGCGGGCTCCAGGTAGGTACCGTCGCTTTTTGGTTTGCTCTGCTCTTCCTCTCTCCTTACCTGAGGGTTTACTCTTCTGTGATTGGGTTGGCAACGTGAGAGGACAGAAGTTCGCTCAGAAAATACATTTAAAATATTTTTAGGGAGAAAAATTAAACGGAGAGGACTGCATAGATTCTCGGTGAAGTTTTGGTGACTCTTTCCAAGTGACAAATAGCTTGTGATTCTAAGGAAAGATGACAGATGAGAGGCAGAAGCAGGTATTAAATACGAACCGATCTGCAGATCTGAGAGTTTTAAATTAAAAGAGTATGTTTTCGTGTGTCAAAGAAAAACTACAGCATGACGTGTCTAATGTCTTTGGAGGAAATTTTGGAAGGAGTATTTTGTATGGCTGTTTCTTTTTCAACATTTATAACACTGTAGTTGGCGCAGAACGCGGAGCAGTGGCACAAGTGACAGGGAGGTGACAAGAGGGCTCTGAGATAATCTGATGTCTGCCAGTCTATTACAGGCATTAACATAAGAATGGGATCTTATCTGGGAAAAGTTCCTGATGACCGTTTAAAATACATGTATTGATCAGGAGGTCAAGCATCTCCTTCACTGTGAGGTATGTGTGATTAGAAGAGAAATACCACGGACTCCTTATTCTTTATTTTTTTTCTCAGAGGGAAAGCCACACAGCTCATTTATTCTTAGGAATTTAAAATAAAACTTTGAGCTACAGCCAAAGTATTATAATAGTTAAAGATGGGCTGGGACCTAAGAGATCACAAAATTCCTCCAGAATTGTACCAGCTCAACTGGGCTGACCTGGCAAAGGGCAGGAGCGTTAAGACTGGGCTGAAATGAGCCGCCTGAGGCTAACACAACTTGAATATTGGTGCTTTTATGTGCCTCCTCGACTTTACAAATGGTAATTTGGACAAGCCTGCAATTATTCTTTGCCAGTCGAGCCGATTTCACGTGCTTTGAGAGGGGGAACCAGGCATCTTTCGTAACCGCGGAGGCAGCGAGCGGCCGGGCGCAGGGCGGCGGGTTTGCCGGCCGGGTTGCGGGCAGCCGGTGCCAGGCCGCGGGGGTGAGGGGCTGCCCGCGGTGTGAAGTGGAGCCTGGTGTACAGCTGGAAAACTGGCTAGGAAACGGAGATAACGCCGGGAATACGCTGTTGTTCAGTGTCCAGCAGACTCGTAGCAGGAGCGCTAAAGGCTCACAAAGTGCTGTCTGGGAGATAAATGAAGAGACAAACACTTGGGCGGGTGTCCGTGCTCTCTGCCCCGCACTCCTGCACATTCCCGTCCCGAGAGTTTTTCTCCCGATCTGTTTCATAGCCGCGCATCCCGCCGGGGGCTGGGGCAGGTGCTCCCGCCTCGCCGCCCTGCCCGGGGACACCTCCCCTGCTTTTGGGTACCGACCTCTTCTGAGACACAGGCTCCAGGCCCTGGGTGATGTTTGGGCAATATTTAGAGTTGGCTGACATGTAAATTCGGTTTCTAATTGTTTCTGTGTGTCCCTGCGGCAGCCCCAGATGCGAAACTTTTGTTTGAAGTTTTAGAAAGTAAAGGAATGTGCTGCCTTCAACACACCAGATTTAAAAAATAAAAAATAAAAATTGAAAACCTTTGAATAGAAGTATTTAACATATTTAACATAAGCAGCGGAGATGGCAGAGCTTTCAGGGAATACTGTTTCAATTACAGTTTGGTCTGAAACCTCGACCCTGCAGAGTCCATGCCCGGCTGGCTTCATCGGGGCTCTCCCCAGCACCAGAGGCTGCTTTTGGGGTCGCCCACGTTTTGGGGTCTTGGCTTCCTCCATGTGGCAGAGCACCCTCGCTCCTTTGCTACCACTCTGTGAAATGCTACACCTTCTTCTGGAAAAGCTGTGAGAGCATCTGACAGAAGGCAGAGGGGTTTGCTTTTGCTTGTTGGGGTATATTTTTTCCACTGTCAGGTGTTTCCCTCTGTGAAAATTAAGACTACTTGGCTAAAAAGCTGGAAATGATGTTTTCCTGGTAGCTGATTAAAAATATGTAAACCCAACAATATAGATGGCAATTCTTGCCTCTGCTGTCACAGACTTATTTTTGTGTTTGACAACCAGTGAAATTGATTTTTATGGTTTTAAGTGTATACTGAAGACCTGTTCATTGGGCTGGCAATGGCATATTCAAAATGTGTTAATATCCTATAACTAGAAAAGAAGATCCAGGTATTACTCTGAAGTTGGCATACAAGCACCTGTTGCTTTACTGTAGGAGGCCACAGCACTATTAGAGTGACAAACTCCAGCAGATGTTATACTACACTGATAGGTAAAGCAATAACATAATCTTGACTTTTTCATTCAAACCACTGGCCCTGATCATCTGTCCATGGTTTCCAAATCAACATGGCTCTGATTTATTAAGAAATTTAATAGGGGAAAATATGTGCTCTCTGTGAAGAAATGTTGCCAGATTCTATTCCTGTTGAAGAATCAATTACTTGGATGAACAGAAAGATCAGATTTTATTTGTAGTAAGGAAGCAGGTCTGACAGACTAACTATGAAGTGGGTACCTCCATACCTGTGTATGGGGGTGTGTAGTCACCTCCTTCATCAGGAGGTTGAGATCTCCAAATTACCAACAACCTAAACTCACAAATCTTTCCTTATACTGTAGTTAAGTCGATTTGAAATTTGTTTCATACTGAGATTTTTAGGTGCAATTTTAAAGGCTGTAAGGTTGATCCTGTGAACAGGATATTTTTATGCACTGCTTTAGCAGAAGGAAAGACTCTGACCATTATCTTTCCAGTAAGAGGTGTAAAATAATACTTCTTTCTGCTGTTGTAATTTTTTTTTTTTCCCAATAAAATGCTTCTGGGTACACCTAGCTCTTGCCAAGATCACGAACGTCTTCTCAGTAGCCTTTCTGAGACAATGCATGCTTTGTATAGCTATGGCTGTTAGGGTTTTGGTGACACGGTAAACTCAACAGAGCAAAGCAACTTCTTAGTAACTGCAAAGCCGACTACCTGGTATTTGAGGGCGTTTTTGTCCTTTCCAGTCTTTCATTTGCCATGATCATAAGCAAGCTTTCACCTTGAAAGGAAGAGAGGGGTTTTTGATATGTTTTTAAGAGTGGTTTTTATTTTAAAATATACTTAGAGTGTGGATATCGTATTTTCATAATACCTAGCCGTGTCAAAAAGCTGAGCCTGAATCAGCTGTTTCTGAAGTGGCCATGGCTTAACCAGTCACTGAAAAATGCCCTCTATCCTGTTCACAAGTGTGAGTGCCATCAGGAGATTTACTCTAGAGAAGCACCACCCCAAGTGATGTAGCTCAGGGCTTGCACTAGTGTTTCGGCCTCTTGAGTGCTCAATGGGTGTTCTTGAGTTCTACTTTGGAAATAAACTGGAACACTGACTCTACATTTCCGTCTTTTATCAAAGAAACTTAGTAAGCTCCACCACAAGTCAGAGTGTAGGGTCAGCCTCAGCAAGTTGAGGTTTTGGTAATATTAAATATGTGGTTAATCATTGCACTGTCACAGACCCGAGATTCCTGACCAGGGTGTTGCTGCTGCATGTGTACCTGCTTGTAAGTGGAGTGGAAGGGCTGTCACCACTGTGTGGAGTTTATGCATGAAGTACCTGTCGAGAGGCAAGAGATGGGTTAGACACAGGGTGGAGCAGAAGGCAGCGGTGAGAGGGTCAGATGGGTACAGAACAGGCACAGCACACAGGCAACCTATCTGCTCTTGCATTATTTCAGCAGCAAGGGAGAGTTTTGAGGAGGAATTTAGGACAGATGAGCAAAGTTTCGCTGCAGTTGGGATGACGGAGGCAGCCCCAGGGTAGAATTATGAGGGAAAACAGAAAAGGGACTTGATGTGAAGTATAAATTGGGTTCAAAGCTGCAAAAGGCAATCATTTGCCACTCAGCTGCCTGTGCAAGCGCTGTGTGTAAGCACATCTTATATTTTGTTTGTTAGAGAATGGGAAAGCTGGTCAACAGAAGCACAAAAATGAGGGGCATGCTCAAAGCATCAGGCTATGAAAAAGACCATTGTAATAGCATTTGGACGATGAAACAGCAGGTCAAGATTGTGATTGTGAAAGCAGAGAAAAGGATGTCACCATTACTGAGATAATGCAAGGGTGAGACCCTGGAGGAGTGTTTGGGTCTGAGGGCAGAAAGAACAAGCCATGTTTCTGATGTGTAAGCAGAAAGCATCAGCAGATCTTAACTGTACTTTTAAAACAAGGCTGCTGGAATAAAAATTGTGCCTTGCCTGCAAACAGAGCAGTAATTGTCACTGAGGAAAGGAGAGAAAAGAGATTTTTGGGTATCCCTTGAGAGTGGGGGTATTAGGAACTCTGTTTTATCCATGTTGAGCTGGAAGCAATAGCTAAGCTGTCGGCGGACAGTCTTTCAGAAGACAGCAGAAAAAGTGGGTGAGGGGTATCAGCCAGGCTGGATGGGAAGGAAAATTGAAGGAATTTGTAGTATATGGAGAATTTGCAATTGAACTTGATAGAAAGATGGGGGTTAAAAGCAAAAGAGAAGTCATCAGGGTTGATGGAGTGGAAAACACAGAAAGGCTGAATGGTGGGATATAATGTGGGAGGCTAATGGATGGAGCTGAATGGGACCACTTGAAGGTTAGTGCAGGGGAAATTCAGCAGTAGAGAGCCTGGAGTCTGAGTGGTGCATGCCATGCCAAATAAGTGGTCTTTTTTTTTTTGTTTGTTTTTTAATGAGTAAAGGAAAAGGACCAGGGCAGCAGAGGAAGAGAAAAGGTGAGATGGACACAGCATGATGAGGGGGTGATATGGGTCATCAGCATAACTCAGGAACAGCGAGAAGAGAAAAATAGAGAATCAAAACCAGAGCAAGCAGGTGACAGACTTGGGTGGAGTGGAGGTGTCTGTGGGGCAGGGAAGGGAGTGAAAGAGAAGTGAGGGATCCTTGTAAAGAGGAGGAGTGGGGAGAAAGTGGGGAGAAGTTCAACTCACTGAATATAGTCTGATACCAGCTAGGCAAAATCTGAGGCAGAGATGCTTCATTAGGATTTGAAAGCCTTGCTGCTGAAGCAATGAGGTTTCAGGACCTGGAGGGAGGGAGGTGTGAAGAGAGTATGGCTGAGGTCTTTAAAGCTGGAGTGTGTGCTGGAGTGAGAAACAGAGGCTGTGAGGACTGGGCAGGCAGCACACAGGGTGCGACTGTGGAGTAATCAGGGCTGAGGAGGCAGAAAGAGCCAGAGCCAAGAAAAAGGTACCAAAGGCAGGCAGGGAAGATAGAGTCAAACATGAATGTGCGCGCAGGGACACGACCTCAAGATGTTTCTACAGCAAAAGAGCACATTCAGCTCACCTTAATAAAATATTCACACTATTAACGTGACTTTAGGCCACGGCCACGTCATGTGTATGCTTTTGGCAATAAAATTTCTGTTGGCTGTGGATGCTGCAATTTCACCAGAGTTCATGCACTGGTACCCACATCCTGATGCGAGTGCTACTCCTCATAGGGAATGTTTCACTGTCCTTAGTATTCCCATTAGAGACAGCACTAATAAGGTGCCTGAAGCTCACAGGAGCATAGTTGCAGGTAAAGCTGCAAGCAGAGGTAGATTTCATGTGTGTTTAAACTTTTGGGATTGTGGTACAGTCTGTGGCTCTTGAAGACTGACTCTGTCCTTGGCTCCTTGGCCTCATGAAGTGGGCAAGAAAAGAACCGCCTTATCTGACTTGCTCAATGTGCATGTTCAATGGAAGCTGGAGGCACCTCAGGTTGGCTCAAAGAGATCTGAATGTGCCTATTGTTGCTGCCATGTGTGGCATCTTACTCAGTGTTTATGAAGTAAACAGGGTGAGGAGATGCTGCTGACAAGGTTGTCTGCTCACCCTGAGCACCCAGGCCTGTGGCAGCTGCAGATGGACCCAGCAGTGCTGTACAACCCCAGGGCCCAGGAGCAAACCTTGACCTGGGCGTGCTTCAAAAAAGCCATGTAAGAAAGGAAGGAAGAGAGGAGAAAAAAACCCAAACACAACAGCAACAAATCAAAATAAACAGCACAAACAAACACAACAAACAAAACAAAATTATTTTCATAGAAGCTAATTGTATTGAGTAATAATACACAAAAAGACTTCTACGTGCTTCTTTCACATACTGAAGCCCTGAGTCTCATCTTACCTGTGTGACTCACACAGGTCTGGCTGTATGTGCGCAGAATAAATCTTCCCAAGCACCATGGGGGTGGCGAGGGGTGTCAGGTCCACTACAAGGGTGTTCTGCCTCCCACGACCTGTGATCAGTGGGAATGTGGTCCCAGATGGGCAGTGGCTCCTGGACATGTCTGTGGCTGCTCTGCTCCTCGCTGCCACATAAAGTGCCAGCTCACAGCCCCTGCAGGCCCTCCCAACACTGGAAGCTCTTTTCTCTGACCCATATTTTACTGCGGGTGTTTGCAGGTCCTTGTTTGAGGTGCTGAGATCAAAGATCATGTCTTTCCATGTCAAGTTTTTATTTCTCTTGAAAATTCTGGTTTTCTTCAAGTATTCCTCTGCAAGCTTACATTCCTGGTAGGAAGCAGCAGGACAGACTGACAAGCAATTTTAGTTTTTACTGACTGCTGACCTTATGAGTCCAAGCAAGAAAATTCCTGTTGAAATTCCTGTGCAAATTCCTGGCCATTCCCACGGCCACCTGCCTTGGGAAAGTTTATCAGCTTATGGTCTGGTTGATGTATGGGGCACTGTATAAAAACTGCCGCTCTGAGGTGTGTGGAATGAACTGCCAGAAGCCCTGAGTAAGTGCAGTTGAGTATTGCTGAACCGGAGGCACTGGTGTCCTTGGGTGTTGGCTTTCTCACCAAAATGAGGAAAGCCCAGGGCAAACCAAACTCTGCTCATAGAGTGGTTCCATTTTTTTTCCCTTCTAGATACAGCTGGTGTTTTAACTGTGGCTTTTTGATTCCAGTTATATTCCAAGGATGGGTTTGTGATGATGTGCTAGCAGGAAGAGAGTCACCACAGCAAGGATTTGAGACAGGTGTGTTACCTGCTGCCCCTGGGCTGTGGGGGTGCTGGGGCCAGGCTGTTGGCACTGTTGTGGTGTCCATCCCATTGGTAAAGCAACACAGTGGAGGGCTGAGCCTGTTCAGCTTCAGCTTGTGGCTTTACTGAGAAGGCTGAAATCTGAGCCAGATGCTGGCATTTCCATCTGTAGGTCGCAGAGCTTTTTTTAGATTTTTTTTTTTTTTTTTTAAGAAAGGATTATGTTATTTATACTATTTTTAATTTTGATTTTTCTATATAAATATTTATATATTCACTTTTAAATTTTATATATTTATACATGATGGCACTCCTTGTGCAAATGGTGGCCTTTATTTTACACTGGTGTCAGTGATCACTGATTTCAGTGAAATCAGTAAAATATGTTCCAGTAACCTTTATAGGTGAAGAGAACAAGGCTTTGGTAAGTTTGACTTTGCGTCTGTTTGGGGAATACCTTGCTGCTTCTACACAAATGTATATAATTCTCTGTATATGCACAAACAGTATCAACACAAATCAGTCTCAGTGTTGGACTTTTATTTCTCAAAACACTGTCATTTAGCTGTCAGTGTTTAGTTACCAGCTTTGTCTCTGGTTTGGAGGAGTGATCTTGAAGGGATCATTTTTGCTCACTCAGCCATGGTTTTCCCACCAATAAACAGGAAATACACATTTTTTTCTCCACTCTTGTGAAACGCTACAAATGCACTCTCGAAGAGTGCCATAGGGGATAGGCTGTTAAAGAACACATTGCGTATATACAAGAGGTGACAGGGATGCACCTGCTTCTAGCATGAGCCATCTCTCCCTCTTCATATTTTCCAAAAGACACAACTTTCTTTTTTTATTTCTGAATAAATAAGTTGTGTAAAAAGTACAGGGTCTCCCAAGACTGCTGATGATGAGATTTACTTACCTATGGGCAGTGTAATAAACTTAGTTTTATGAAAAATGCCACATATCCATAAGCCTAGAAGGTTAGGTTTGCAATAAAGCTTCATACTAGTAATAGTGAAAATCAGTTAAAGGCCACGGCTCTCCATGAGTGCTGGGGTTACCCAGGGCACAGACTGCAGGGGAGTTGTAAGCTGCAGTGCAGGTTTATAGTATCTGTGGGCACACCTTTGTGTTTTTAATATGTAGGTGATCGTATGTTCTTTTTTCCTTATATTCCAAAGTAATCAGAAAGGATCCTGCTGTAGTTTGGGAACTGTAACCATGCTACCACAGGGCAGATATGAGGCTATCTGTCCCCAAATGTGTGGTCATGCCCCACGAATACCCACGAATGGGTTGGACAAACCCTTTCTAGAGCTAAGGCTGGTGCAAAGAGGATTAGATAAGCTGGCGAGTCATTGTTGTGTAAGTTTCTTTCTGAGTTCTGGGTTCAAAGCAAAACTTGGCCAAAACCACAGCTTTGGAACTCCTCGGTGGCCAGACTCCATCTATGTGGTATAATGTGGCAGTAAGCATACAGAGCCTACCGCTGACCCACTGCCTCCCCACCCTACCGTGTCCGCCTTCGCCTTCTGGCACAGGTGCCAGTTTCTGAGGCCTCCACACTCTGCTTGCTCTGCCTGTGTCCATCGGCGAGTTTGGGTCCGTGGTCGGAGATCCCAGTGCGCGTTTGCAAAGACACAAAGTGAGAGGTCACTGAGCACAGGGCCTGCAGAGCGTCAGGGCATATGCAAGCCAGTTCAGAGCCCTACATAGCTGGTTGCAGAGATGCTGGTACAAAAGAAAAGCAGAAGGGATGAACCCCTTCCCCGTCAATGTGGGAAGCTCTGAACGACATGCAAAGTGAAGGAACCAGGCTTTTGTTTTCACTGCATTTCTACAATGTTCAAATCTGGGTTCCAGCCATGATGCCAAAATGCAGGAAGAGCTTAGCTTCTGCCTTACGTCTCACAAGGGGGCACTGCCTCTGTGTCTCCTAAAACAAGCGCTGTAACATGAAAAATGTGAGATGAACAACGTGAGATGAACAACAATTTATTGCTCTTTCTATAGATCCAAACCATTTCTATCACATTTCCTCTTCTTCTAATCTTATCTGTTTTGTGTTGCAATCCTTGCTGTGCTTCCCTATTTCCAAATCAAAGCACAATCTTCTGCAAAAAATCTGAAAGCTGCCTCCATTTTGAAATGCAGCCTGTTTAAAACAAAGAAGATCAGTTGGTTGTTAACTCGTCAGTTTGTTAATCCTTACCTGGAAAGTAGCTGATGCCAAAATAATTGCATTCTTAAAGCTTTTGCAAATGTCAGTCACTATTAAATAAAAGTTTCATCTGAGTTCACACATACTATTGTATGTATATGCACAATAGGGTGTGAACAAGCCAGGCAAGAAGCAAAAAGTGTACAAATGACGGGTTATGTGGGAAAGGCTCCAGTATAAAGCTTAGGAAACCTGCGTTCATGTCCCTACCTTGCCACAGAAAGTGGCACAGATGAGTTAACAAAAGTACAGTCAAGTGGGTGGTTTCTGGCTGCTGTGGATAGATATCCTGTGGTTACTGGTCTCTGCCAGTATAGCTGAACATCCCAGGAGGTTGTGAGGTCTTGCGGCAGGGTCTGCTATGGCCAGTCTTTGGGGAGCTGTGGCAAATCTCTCAGGTGTTTGTGTGTTTACGCCTCCATTTTGATAAGGTTGGGCAGTTGTGCTGGGACATCTGCAGGGAGGGATAAAGGAAGGTGCCGATCAGCCGGACACCAAACCCAAACCTCCAGCAGCTCCTGGACCTCCTGCCTCAGCTCCCCTTCCTGCGCTGCCCTCAGCAGCCCCACAGCCCTGGGCCAAGGGAGCCTTTGGGAAGTGCTGCTGGGGCTACGTAGGTCTTTGTACTCATCGATGGCACAAGCCATCGAGAGAGCGGGGTGATTGCCCAGCAAGCATCAGGCTGCATTTTTGGCTTCAGTTGTGCCCCTGTGAAGTGAGAGCAAAGTCCCGCTGCCAGAGCGGGTGAGCCGTGCTTGCTGTGAAACCCTGGGGCTGGCTTCGGATCACAGCTTTTTGAAAAGCAGTGCTAAAGGGTCTGTAGCTTTACTATTAATAAACAGATATAATTGTTGTAGCCCACTCTGGGAAAAAACTGTGCACATGATATAACCTACAGTGATCTGGGACTGTAGCTACTCCAAGTGCATCAGACTTTGCATCCCAAAGTTCCCATTGCACGAGCAGTGTAAAATGAAGACAGCAGATCTGGTTAATAAAGATGTCTTGCATTTTCTGGTAGGAGACTATTTTAATTTGCTCCTAAATTTGCAAAGCTTAAAGTCCCAGGATTGAAACATTCCATGGCAAAATGTCTGTCTGAGGCATGTGAATTGTTCTGCATTTGCCTGAATAGAGGCCTGGGAGTCACTTAACCTAAAATGCTTCAACTGTTTCTGAAAATCAAAGTTTGAGAATTTGCTCTTTCCAAATTCTTGCAACCTATTCCTAGGGCAGTGACTTGACATTTAGCAGAGGAAATGGGTCTTGCGTAGAAGTACCCAAATTTAAGCAGTATATAAACCTTTGAACACCACTGTTTCCATGCGCTTAGTGAAGGCTTCAGTTTTTAACACCTGAGTCCCAGAAAAAGCTGTTCACACTGTGTGTGCTCCAGCCTGAGCAAGACTTCAGTTGCAGTTGTGACATGAAGCTGTGAGGCGCTCTCTGCCTGAGCTCCAGAGCAAGTTATAGGGCACCTAAAGGTAAAGGAAGCAAAGAAAGAGGCATTGGTGTCCGACAATGGTGGGGGCCAAGCTGGGACAGGGCCGAGCTGGAATGCTTGGGGTTGTGAATCCAGGACTTTTCCTGGCACCATCTTTCCCTTGGGAGTCTGGAAGGAGCTCCCCACTCCTGCCTCTTCCTTCTTCTGCTTCCAGCAAAGGCCAGGCTGGGCTGCTGCCCTGCATCCGTGATTGACTCAGCCACTTCGTGGAGCAGAAGTCTGTGCAGTAAATCTCATGTGCTACCCCTCCGGGTGACATGGGCATCAGTAGGATATCATATGATGGAATTTGGGGGGCTGGGTTTCAGTCTGCATTAAACGAAGCAAAAACACCAAAAAAACCCCCAGAAAATCTTAGGAAACAGTGCACAGACTCAGAAAAAATATGAAGTAATTCAGATATCCTTCTCAGAAAAATGTAAAGTTTGTAATTCAGATAATGCCAGATTTATAGTCTGCACAATCCTCATTTGCCTCTTAATATGTATTATTATAGTATAATCCTGGGGTTTTGACACATTCAATACTATTGATTTTTTGTTTGTTTTGGTTTGGGTTGGGTTGGTTTGTTTTTTTGTAGGATCTTTCCCTTATATTGTGTATGAAAAGTAGGGTATTTACTTTAAATATTTTTTTTTCCTGCTATTCAAAATGTAAATGGTTCATGGTCTTGCATTGCTTTGTTTGCTCTGAAGAGAGATTCACTACTTTGATTTTTTAATGGTGCTCATTTATAGTATTTAAATACTTCACAAGCAGTAATAAAATAATCTGCACAACCACCATTTGATATATATTTATTAAAAAAACAGGGACACAGAATGTAAGTTATGAAGTTTAAACTAGTTTTGAGTGTACAATTCAGGATACCAGGGCCAGGCACAGGTGAACTTTTTTAGTTAAAGGTCATCCTCACGGAAAAATGTACTTTAGGATTAACAAGCTCTAGGTATAGATTTATGTCAAGCTTAACAGGTGGACAGAAATAAAATATTCAAATAAGTTGAAGTGTTATTTCCATATTTTTCAAATAATGTGACTCCATTTTTTTGCTTTAGAATGGCATTTGATTTAAAAATTAGACTAAATAGAATAATAAAATTGGGCTAGAGAATCAAGAAATGAAATATTTGCTCTGGGGCAAAATAAATTTCTTCCTTTTTTTTTTTTTAAATTTCAGCCAGCAGTATGAGTCAGTCGCACTGCTTGCCTTATGACTCTGTTTTCCAGAAAACTTAGTCTAGCTCAAGATCCACATTGTCAAAGTGCATTTCCCAGCAAGATCACTTGCAGCTCTAAGTGCTCTTTGCTTCTGCAAGCGAGTTGCAGACCAGAAAATGTTCCCAGCCCAAAATAAGGAACAATGCAGTCAGCGACCATCTGTACAATGCTTGGTTTAAGTGACTTGGCCAGTGATACACAGGATCCATGTGCAGAGTGAGGGCAGAAAGCAGTAAGCAAGAGCCTGTTTATCTGTCTTAGCTATGAGTTCCCCTTTCTCGTGGTGCATCAGGCACCACATCCCCTCCAGTGTCTCCAGGAGAGTGGTGGGGACGGCAGCTACCATCAGTGCCTGAAGTCTTTTGCTGGAGCAGGACTACCTGCATGGTGAACAAAGGAGGCCATTGTCTCCTATGAGGGACTGAGTCAGTGCAGGATCCAATTTGCAGCACCCAGCTTTCAAATATTGGCGACCTCTTGCACTTCTCAGTGAGAGCAGCACATTTCGGTGCTCATTCTCCCATGCACGGGTCTGCAGCATCCTTTCAGATGCAGGCTGACACCTCCTCGTGCTAAAACGCAGGGTTGAGGGCAATGGTACTGCCTGTTGGGATGGAGGGTACCCAGAGTACCCACTGTGATGTTTTGGTCCCTTCTGGACTGGAGAGCCCATGTTGGGGACAAGCAGATGGGGTAGGGAGATGCCAGCCCCCTGTCTGCATGGCCATGGAGTTTTGGGGCTGGGAGGAGAGACCTCTAGAAGAGACATCCTCACTGCCAACAGCTGTTTGGGTTTTGGGTTGGGAAGGGGCAGTCCCAGGGTGTCGTGTCTGTCCTACAGCCCGTTCCTGTGTTTTATCCAAATGCCTCCATGTCTATTGGGTAAAATATCAGAACAGGTAGGAGCAAACACTAGCTCCTTGTGTGTGGGAGTCACCCATGCTTTGGGACCAATTTTGGGACCATTCTGGATTCAGTGGTCCCATACACATCCCTGCAGGCAGGCTGGAGAGCTGGTGGGCCCAGCACAGCAGGGGAGGTGACCACGGTCTTGAAGGGATCATGTTTTTCACTAACACATTTGTGGCTGGAAAAATAGGCCTGTGGAAATGATAAATGAGGTTGGTGTCCTTAGCATGATAATAAAATATAAGGGGATAAAGAAGGAAGAGATTGTGGAAGACAAATAGTGAAGAGTGGGCCACTGACTGAGATGTTGCTTTGCTAGGTCTCCTAGCCTTAGACATATCCTTGCTTAGGGACTATGTCCAGCACAGCTCTGACCATCGTATTACACCTCTTCTAGAGATGTGTTTAATAAAAGTGTAAAAGCAGGAGTCAAATGTAGCTGCTAGTGTGTTTAGCTCTCCTTTTCCTGGTGGATGATAGTTGCAAGTGATAGTTACCTGAAGTTAAGCTGTTTTCAGGCGAGGAACAGGAGGTTGGTAGGAGACAGGGGTGATGGGACTGCAGACTCAGAGGTGCCCGCCTCACAGGGCTGTCTCTCTGCTTTGCACTTTGCCTTCAGACAGGCTAGGGCAGAGGCACAGCTGTGCGTAGGGGGCTGCTTCCCCTCCGCTAGAGCCATCCCAAAAAACCTCTGTGACTTGAAAGGTGCAGGATCAGAGTCTAAATGAATTAAATGTCCCAGCCAGCATGAACCGGCAAATACTTTGTTCTTTTAATATATTGTTCTAAAGCAGAAAGGGACAAATGAAAGATGCCCGTTGCACAGGGTGCTACAGACACTGGAGGGAAAGACAGCCCCTGGTCAACCAGCTTGAAATCCAGAGTTAGAAACAAAGCATGTGGAACAATGTCCCTCATGCATAGCAAATGGTTGAAAATAAGAACAAACCTATTGTCCTGAGTGGGCTAAAAAACAGTGGATCATGCTGCAGCCTTCATTGGGCAAGCCCGAGTTGTGAACATGCTTATGGGAACTAGTGGGTGGATCATTCACAAACAGAGGAAAAGGACCAAAGGAAAAAAAAAAAAGGCAGCAGAAGAGTTGGCACCCCTCTAACAGGGGATACAGCATTTAAACTTTTCTCTGCACCTGGCGTGGTAGTGATGGTAGTGGTATGTTCTCTTTCATGCACCTGTGCCTAGGCTCATCAGCTCTTTTTCTGTTCTGCAAGGTCACCAGCTTTGAGGAGGACCTGCAATGCACAACGATAGCTTTATAACACATGATGGTAACTTTTCAAAAAGTGCAGGACTTGTTATCTTTTCGTGTCTGTCCATTCTTCTGTTCATTGAATAGGATGCTCATAGAGTATGCAAGCCCCCCTCATTTCATCTTCGAAGCTTTAGTCAGGTCTGCAGTGCAAATGTTGTTTGGCGAGCTGTGTTGGTCAGCTTATATTTAATTCCTTCTTCTCCCTGTGATTCCCCCATGCTTTCCCACATGGACAAAACTAGGGGTCACACCTGACCACCTTACCAGGAAAAGCTCCTCATCTGTTGGCCAGGTTTTGCTGGTATAGGTTGTATGTACAGTGTGCTGGTATAACAAGCACATGGGGAACACAGAGCCTGAATTTTGTGTGAGCCACTGCAGCCTGCAGCAGTGACCATCCAGCAGCAGCTCACAGCCACTCTGACTGTCTCATGGTGTCAAGGTGTCTGCACTGATTATGCCTCATTACTTGAATTTGGTGAATATCAGCATGTGGTTTTCTGGCTTTCAAACCTGTATTGGCATCAACTCCCCTGGAGATAACATGCATTATTCTTGTTGCACTTGAGCAGGCTTTTTGCCTTTGTATTCTCTCTCTGTTTGGGCTTTGATTTTAATATTCCTTCTCTCCCTCTGTTTTGGTTACTCTGTGTCTTAGTGCTGAGAGATTTCCTGCCTGCATACTGAAAGCTTTTAATGAAGAATTTTAGCAATACTGAGTTACCAGTAACTGCCCTCTGCAGATTTTGACAGGAGTTATATGAAATTACTTCTAATCTCTTTATCCTTGTCACACCACTCTGCTATGCAGTAATACACTAAAGAATTTCCAGAAAGCAAAGGTTGGCGACTTACAATACCTACCAACTTGTTTGAAAAAGTAAATAATAAAGGAATTGGGAGGTGAATTCAATCTGCTGTTGTATTAGCTGGACGACAAAGGAGGGGAAAGGTGGAGGGAGAAGGCTGGAAAAAGGAAATGCTTTTTCAGTTTTTGCTTTGTTTTCTTTTTTAATAAAACCTTAAGGTCAATCAAGCAATTTCCCTCAAAAATTTAGATCATGTTCTGAAAGTTAAAAATGAGGCATTTTGGTTGCCTTTATCATGGCAGCTGTCAATGGCGCACTGTTAATCCCAGTTAGAGTGGTAAAACTGCAAAACAAATAACAGTATGTCCTTGAGTGCACCAGTTCTGTGCCCGACAGGTTTTCATTTTTCACCCCGTTGCATAATGCTGGCACGCACATATGACACGTAGCGTATGAAACTTTCTGGGTAGGGCCTGGTCCTGCCTCCATTCAAGTCCTCCATTCTTCCAGCTCCCAACAGAGGGAAGGTCACGGTGTGTGCTGGAGCCGACCGCAGCCAAACAGGGAGGGCAGGCAGCAGCGTTTCAGCTCTCTGCCTCTCCATTCCAATCCCCCGTGCACTTGGGCAAGGACTTACCTTTTGAAATCCCATGACAACTAATGGCTTTCACCACTTGCCTGCTGTTTTCTCTGAGTTATTTCCTTAAAAGATGAAAAAAAAAAAAAAAAAAGGAAAGAAAAGAAAGAAAGACATGAAAAAGAATCCCCAACTATTATTTCCTCCTGAGATACACAAACACAGAAAACAATATCTTTATAGAAAACAATATCTTTATTTTCTTGTACTCTGTTTTTGTCAGCCTTAGCCAATCGTTGTGTGTAGGTGTTATGAGATTTTAAAAAATAAGATGAATGTGGGTGGGACTGAAAATGCAGTTGCTATTGTTCATCTATTTATGCCATTATACACGTGTGATCGGGCTGTGATCTTGTGCAGCACCGTAGGAACCTACGGTTTGCTTGAATCATCCTTCTGTAAAAGGGCCAGGAAATGTGTTATTTAATCATTCTACTAGATCAGCAGGATCTGTATATACTAAATTTGCATTTCACATGTACAGCCAGCATCAACCCACACATGTGATGAAACATCAGCATAGAAATCTGTACCTGTACGTTTTTACCTTACAACGTGCAAGCTCATCAGGATTCCAGCTGGGGAAAAATGTGTAAACAGCACAATTATCAAAAACTGAAAAATCTTGTAAAAATAAAACTATTTGTGAGTTTGCAAAATAATCTGATCTGTGTAAAAAATAAAATTCCAAGGAAAATATTTCAGCTTTTCAATTTGGAGCACCTCATATGGAAAATGTAGGAAAATTTAAAGAAGCGCTACAGAAAAAAACATCAGACAGAAACTTATTTATTTTGTCAAGAAAGGCAAGAGAAAATAATCTTTGTTAATGTTATTTCCAGGATCAATTTGTAGTAGAAAGAAAAAAGGTGTTCTACACACTTTTACTTTTGATACTTTCACCTTCCCAGAAGGAGTAAATATGTGGCACTGGTACTCAATGGTCAAGCCATCCTCAGCTGGTTTGAGTAGGAAGTTTTTACATGAGCATTTAATCCTGAACGTTCTCTCAGCTCTGTGGAAACATACCTGTGACATAGGCAGACCATCCAAAAGTATTAGGTGTAGATCCCTTATCGCGTTGTTGCTGGCTCAACCACATTCCTGTTCCCATACAGTGCAGTTCTTCTAGCTGCAGGCAGTAAAAACTTGTTGCAGTGCTAATTATTTGATCATCTGCCTCAATATTTTCAGATGTAAAAGATTTCTTTATTTTGGTTGTTAAAGAAGGAGCTTGGTTTTCCATCTCTCTTCCGCATTAGCTACACGTCTGCTAGTAAATTAAACATGCCCAGAATCGCTCCCTGGCATGGGGGCTGATTGCCTCCAGAGGAGGATGCTGTTTTGCCCGCCAAAACCGAATGGCTGCACCCAAACTATGTGTTAGGAACGATCCAGAGCTTATCCTAACCCCTAGCCTGCACCTGGGAGAGCAGTATCTGCCCTCTGGTTTGGGTGACTGATATTTAAATGGCGCAGGCCCAAAGTGTTTCAGGGGCTTTTCTGGCCCTTAATTTACTTCTGTAGAGGTAGTTCTTACATCTCCCCCTTCCTTATTGGCACTGATCAGCAAAACATGCTTCTTTTGGAGGCTCCAAAATCAGGTGTATACTTATTATGTCCCCAAGCAAAATATTTACATTCAAATAAAAGTATAATTAGCGCTACCAGCATTAGCAAGTGTTTTCTGAAATGAGGCTGGTAGGGGAGAATGGAGCCATCAAGATAAAACCCTGGGATCCGTGGGATGTCTGCCCGGGAAGAAGCACTGAAACAAGGCAAAATGACAGGTAGCAGCAGATGCTGATGGTGGGGGCTGCTGGCCGCTGCTCAACCCAAAAATCTCACTGGGAATAAAGTCAACAATTTCCGATCAGGCATACAAATGTATTTTCAGAGCGGGAGGAGAAGTCTGGAGGCTCTAATGGCCTATTTTGGGGGGATGGGGGTGTTCTTGGTAGGGAGGGAATGCTTGTTTGGCACTAATATACCATGGATCTAAATTCCATTTTGCCCAATCTATCCTTACTAGGGATGCTATTGCAAGCAGTTTCAGCTTAGTAGCAGACAATCCTTGTGACAAAAGTTTGGAGGTACGTTGTCCTTAGCCAGCTGTTGGTGCTATTTGTATATACTTGTATAAAATGGTCTATGGTAATAAATCTAGAATAATAGAAAATACCTACATTTCCTTTACAAGAAGAATACTGGAGATCAAACTATTTTAATTAAAGCTGGTTTTGCCTTTTGTGTGTAGATCAAAGTCTTCCCCTGCTATGTGGC
Organism: Nesoenas mayeri; assembly: GCF_963082525.1. NCBI lineage: Eukaryota > Metazoa > Chordata > Aves > Columbiformes > Columbidae > Nesoenas > Nesoenas mayeri. Next base: position 53,088,459 of record NC_137540.1, read on the forward strand.
AACACGGAATTCAAGGGAGAAACTGTTTTCTGTGGAATATACCTGATTTAACTGTCATCTGGGACTTCTGTTTCACAGATTAACTGTCATCTGGGACTTTAGTTTCACAGATTAATTTTATTATCCACTCCTTTCACCCACACGTACTAGGTTAGCATTTTTAAGAATTAACAGCAACAACTTTGTTTCTCAGTTATGTCTACTTTAACTAACATCTAATCCTCTTAGCTTTATACCTTCACAAACAGGGATTTGTTTGGCTAAAAACTTTTAATTAGCCCAATCACATGGAGCAGGTATTTAACAACCCCAAGGCAAACCCATTTCAGATCTCAGAGGTGTCTTACCACCAGATTGAGCGAGCTAATTCTAGGAGCCCTTTCCTGCAGGTTGCAGAACTTGAATAACAGGGTTGTTGAGTGGCTGGCACCCAGTTTTTCTGCATAAGTGGGCAGCATTCTTTAATGGTAACTTGCAGGCTCCAAACAGAGTTTCATGATCCTTCGCTAACCCCTGCTCTTTGCTCCCCCTCCAAGGCAGCCGCTCTGTTTGTATTTGCACAAGTCAGGCTGGCTCTGAAGAGAGCTGAGTATCTTCCCATAGGTTTGGTAGAACTGCTGAAGACCTGGCAGGTCATTGGAACAAATAAATGTGTTTTAGCAGAACAAGCGAGGATAGAACCTGCTGAACTTTTGATCTCAGTAATTTGAATCCAGAAGAAAGACTACTCAAGCAGCACTCATGTCCTAACCCAGGAAGCACAGGGTCACTGCTGTGGGGCAGACGGGGCTAGGGGGGATGCTGGTGGCCATGAGACCCATGCTTCTGTGGCACATGAAATCAAATAAGAAAAGGAGTGGCTATCACAAAGCGGAAGAATGGACGCTGGCGAAAAAGCAGGAGTGAAAGCTTGTGTAATAAGCTGAACATGTAATTATGAACTGCAGGAGCAGGACCACAGCCATGCAAAGCCCACCTATGAGTGCATATAAGCGATTCCTGGTCCAGGCTGTTTCTCCAGCAGTCTATCTTGGCAGGGAACCTGTGGGGCCATGTGGAGCATTTAGCACTGCTCCTTAGGCATGTCTCTGGGGGAAACAAGAGCAATATAGTGATCGGCTGAGACTGAAGGGGAAGGCTATGAGTGGTAGCTAGCAGGGGTATTGCTTTGTTGCACTTTTCCAGCTGTAAAATCTTCCTCTGCTGTGTCTGTCACCACAGAGTTTTCAAAACACCCATGGCAGTAGAAGTGACAATGACCAAGTCACCCCCATGGAGGGTGACGCTGATCAAGTCACCCCTGTTGAGGGTGCTGCCATAGAGTTATTTTTGGTCTCTGTTCTCATCGTAAACTTGCTTTGAAGCATCTCAAAACATAGTAGAAAAAAAAAAGTAAATAACTGAGAAATAATATCAACACCTTTTCTTTAAAGTTTCAGAGAGGTGAGACTGCAGCATTTGTTATTTTCAGCCCGGACTTTGTAACATACTCAGAGCTTGCCTAGACATCAGCTTTAACTGACTTACACTTGTCCCCACATTCTCCACGTATTCCTGGCTCCAGCTGCTCCTCTTCAGGATGTCCATGCTAACTCTCAGAGCTGGGTGGCCCTGCCACAGCAGGGGAGCAGATACCTGGAGGGTCTGCCTGGTGAGCAGGGCACAATGGACTTGTGGGATGCGCTAGCACACACAGACCTGCCAGGAATACAGCTATCCAAGTTGGTTTTTTACAGATGTGGTTGTGATGAGCTGCCCCTGCTGTAAACTATTAAAAATGCCCTCCCATCCCAGTACAGGAGAATAAACAGGTAGCTGCATGGTTCACGTGCTAAGTACAGGGCACTTGCTTTAAATCATATTTGACCGTGTTCTAGCTAGACCGTGTTATAGCAAATCATTCTGATGAGTGGATGTAAAATCAATTGAAAGTATGCTGCCTGAACAAGACCTGCATGATCAAGCAGAATTTCCATTACAGATCACCTACTGAGAGAGGTTAAATTAGTGAAAACACGAAGTATTAGAATAAATTGTTCCCTAGGAAGCCAGATTTAAAAAAAAAAAATATGCTGTTTGAGCTCATCCAGAAATTTTGGCTTTCAGAGGGCAACTGGAAAGCTCAGAGTCCAGTCCCTTGGGTTCCCTCAGTAGTATCACATGCAGAGATTTGCAGGTAACAATGAGTATTTGAATTCTCACAGTGTTGATGATGTTCACATCATCAAAAAGTCCACTTTCTGGCTGACTCCATAGGAGTCCGGTTCTGGTCACTGCTGCGGACAGATTACTGTGCTACAAAGGCCTCAAAAATCTGAAATAACAACACTGTTCTTAATGTTATTATTTGGATGGTGAACAAACTTTGTGCTGATTTTCTGATGTGTAGATGAATTCAAGGTGCTCTGTCTTCCCACCTGTGCTGGAGGGGGAGCACTGCAGGGAGCAGTGGTACCACAGCACCTGGGGGAAGGATGTTGCTCCCTCAGCTATACTATGGCTGTAAGTTCTGGAGCCAGAGGAAGACCATAGGACTCCGTGGCAGGAGTGTAGCGTGATGGTGTATGTTGGCTGGGGGTCTAGTAAGATTCAGGCTGAGCCCTTTGAAGCCATTCTACCCACATGTGCTGCAGTGCTTCCGGTTATTTATGCTAGGAAGGTTTCTTAACCCTGTTAAACTAGCCTGACAAGATTGACTTAGGCAAGAGCACCTTCTTCTCTGTGTCCCCTACCACCTTTTGTCCCTCTTTCTGTGTATAGGAAGACTCAGAATTGAGTTCTGTGCTTTCTTTTTATGATACTAAAATTATTTTTGAAAAGTTTCTGGATTAACAAATGACCTCAAGTTCTTCCTTTATCCTCTAAATAAGTAAAACACCCACCACATCAGTACAACGGAACTTGTATTGCCCTTGTGCTTGAGAACATACAGCAGGAAACATTATATTCTGTAGTTTAAATTGACTTGCTTATCTTCACACCACCAGAAAAAAAAAAAGGCATTATTTATCCCTCTCTTTTATACTGCAGCAGTGATGAGCACTTTGTTAAAGCGTGTTACATCAGTGCAATTCCACTGCCTTAAAGTCTGAAGCTGTGAGGAACGGAGACGCTGAGCAGCTGATTCTGACCCACTGTGTTTTGCAGGTTTATAATCTGAATGCCAGTGTGGCACAGTACAAGCAATATATGTTATAAAATAGTAAAAAAAATCACTCTGATATTCCTATTGCTTAGGATTTAAAAAATAAACAAACAAATAAGCAATGCTCTAATTTAAAAAATAATAACTAATTTTACAATTATTTTAAAATAATTTTTTAAAAAGCAACAAAAGTGATACTGCAGATTTTGTGCACATAGATGCACAAAAGCATGAGAATTGTGTAAAATGTGTGCACAAAAGCATGTTGTCATAAGCTGTGAGTTTCCTTTCTGTGGCTGCAAGGAGTTAGGGCATGTTTTTTTGTAAGAACTTTTTTTGAGATCTGTATATATCTGTACTGCCAGGGATAGAGACTTTTTAAAAAAGTTTTATATACTATGTCTGCATTTTTTAAGTTGTATTAACTACTATAGCATTTTTGGGTTTTGTCTCAGAGGGTATAAAGTAACTTATTCCTGATATTAGTCACATTGCTTAAAGCTTTGCTGTAAAGCCCTCAGATGATAAGCACGGTATAAGAACATATCTGAAATAGTACAGCTACCTTGGCTGTAGTGGAATTATGCTAATTTGCTTTAAAGAAGAATGCAGACTCATTAGGTTAAAAGAAGTTGTCTCAAATCATAATCTGATATCCCAGACAACTCGGTGGATTCTGACTGATATGTTAATTTGCATGACTGAGCACTATATCAGTTTTCTTTAGGTTAGGAATGCAGGCATATAACTTGGATATTGCTTCAGCATCTTATTCACAAGGCAGAAAAGACTTTGGAGACACAGGTTTCTAGAAGAACGTCACCAGTGATATGGAAGGGCTGAAACCCCTTTTTTGAGCGACTGTCGTAGTCCCTTCATTTCCTTCCTCATTCAATTGAAAAGAAATAAGTAGAAAATTTAATTTATATAAATCCACTTCCCAGGGATATGCATTTTTAATGAGGCCATGCAGATTTCCTTTCACCTTCTCTGGAACATCATTTATCTTCTTTCCCTCCTCACATAAAGTACTTCATATGGGCCTATGGATGGCAAAAGAGGGATTTTAGCAGAATTAAGGCAGTCCAACCCCCTTGCCTCCATTTCCAGTGATGGTATGGAAGGAACAGAGCCCCTAGGGCTAAACAGACCTGGATTCCCTGTGTTGGCTTATCCCATACAACACCCAAGGATGCTAACCCAGGGCATGGGACTGTTCACTAGAAATGAATTCCCTCAGAATACCCACCAACAGCTCTGGTGGCTGCAGAAGCCCAGAAGTTTGCAGAGCTCCTGACAATCAGCAGCATGACGAGCAGCACAATAATGGAAGGTGCTTTGTTTAAACAGTGGTGATTCCTGGTACAACTCTGGGATTTTAAATCTGTGTCTCCTTAATTTCTCCCCCTCAGAGATACAGTATCATGGGTGGGAGATCCTCATGCCAAAGGAGCTGCAAGCTACCACTTTCTTTCCTGTTCTTTAACGAAGAATGTGATCAGCAAGATGTTAACGCTCAAAACATTGACTAACGTGCTGTTGAAAATGAAGTTTCAGCAAGTGTTAATCCATGTGCTATTTTCTGCAAAAGATCACTTCAGGCTCTGCCACACAGTTCACAGACTGATTCACAGCCTGGAATTTCAGGCTCATACGGTGTGATCCCACAGACTTTATCATTTCTCTGCCCGCTGCATGTTTTCTGTGGGCTTAGCACTGTAAGAAAATGCTGATTGACACTGATTATTTACTTAGCCACACACAAATGAGATTTTATTCAACCTGTCAGTAACGTGACATCAGCCAAGAACTAGAAATGGGCTCAGTAACTGGGATTTAATCAATAAGTGAACTCTAGCATCCATCATAGTAGCATATAAGTGTGAAAGGGGGACATGAAGAGTAGCAGTACATTCAAAAGGTGCAAATTTTCCCTCCCTCTGTGCTTCTTTGTTTATTTAGATTGGCTGAGTTGCCCTCACTTGTTTGTATCTAGAAGTGACGTTGTTCCAACATGCCACTGCCTTCATTCCTGAGAAAAGGCTGGTGTGAAGAAACACCTTACCTTTCCCCTGGATGTGCTGGGTGACGGCTCGGGGCAGCGGGGTGCTCCCCGGCCCCTGCCGCCCTCCCGCATCCTCACGGCCGCCCTTAAAGCGAACACTCAGCCCAAGGGAGGACGGCAGGAGATCTGCCCCGGTGGCAGGCTCTCAAGCCCGGCTCTTGAACTGGTGCGCCAACCCAAAAATGAGGTTCCAGAAGAGGAATGAGGCTGGTTGGAGGTGGTGCCGGCTGACGGGGCAGGCTCTCACTGGTTGTGTGCCGCAGCTCTGCAAAAGACGCTGCAATAGCACTTCTCACCTGGGCTCAGACAGACCCAGTGTCTAGCAGGAGGTAATTTATTATTTTTACTGAAGCAAATGTAAGTGAAAATAGGAAATTTACAGACGCAGCCTTGACCAGCCCTAAACCCAACAGAGGTATTGCTTTTTGTTGTGCTGGACCTGTTCTCATCCTCTGCAGTTCTTCACTTCCAAGCAGTCACGTGTCCCTACTTCCTCCCTGAGCAACGGCTGAGGGTATGCAAACACTATTTGTGATCTAGATCCTTTTAAAAATTTTAATAATGAAATAGATGAGAGGTTTCCGACTTTTCCTAGAATGAATGGTGTTTGCTGCTGGTATTCTTGGAGGCAGTGCCTTACTTTCATAAGAAGAAAATCTTTAGAAGTGGCCAAGACTCTGTTTCCCAAACATAGTCATCTCTACATTTTTAATGAGTAGCCAGCTAACACATGAGATCAGATAAATGCATTCTATTTCCTAAAATGCTCCCAGAAAAATCTTAATGAAACCAAGTATTTTTTGTTTTATTTTTAACTTCAATCATTTCACACTGTGTTCTCCTTCAGAGCTGACTGTATGTCAAAGAAGGTGAAAACACCATGTGAAAATACTTCAGCAAGTGAGCTGGGATTCATTGAATGGAAAGGCTGTGCAAGTATAAGCCATCAATAGCATTTAAAAGCCCACAAGTGTGCAACTGTAGGATGAAATGCTGACTATTGCTGCACAACACCAGGATTATTCCAAAATACCAATCAGGTTAGAGTTTAGATTCAGGCAATAAGTTGCAAAGGAAAAAGAAGAGTAAAATCAATCGTGAAAAAATCCTGTTTTCAGGTTTGCAATACCATTCTCACCTTTCTCGACATTGCTAGACTGCCAATGTTTTGTTTGGTTTCGGAATCTGATATTTCATTAGTGTTAGATGACTATGAGCCATCTAGCAATCTTTCCTAAGGTATCTTTTAAGACCTTTATCATAATTTGGTGATGCTTGGAGTGTCGGTAATCATTAAAATATGATTTGTCATCTCTCTTCACAGTGGTCTGTAACATCCATTTAGTTCTGTGAATGTATGTTATTTCAGAGCAATGGTTTCCATACATCTATTCGCCTGTGTTTACAAATTTTAAAAAATCTCTCTTTCCATAACTGATGTGCAGGACCATAAAAACAACCCAACTAGGAGTTCACGACACAGGCAAAGAACTCCAACAGTCTTCAATATCCACATGCAATAAATGGAGCTGTACTGAATCAAGGGCATCCTTTCATTTCAGGTGTTTAAATCCTTGCTGGTTAGGAGACCATTTTGAATCTACAAAGCCAAAGATCTGGCTGTAGTACAGGTGTGGCCCAACTCAAGTGCAAACTGTTGTCCTCAGAGAGGTTTTGTTCTAAGCAGAAATATTGCAAGAACAAGCTGGTCCTGAGAGTCCCTCTATCTTGTGCAAAGCTCAGTGAGAGCAAACTGTGTAATTCCAGTTTTAACATAAATCAAGTCCAAGCCTCAAATCTGAAGTCTAGCCTGCGGGTAAGCTGGACTGAGACCCAGCCAACCACAAACAGCTGCACCTGTGCTTAAAAGTAGATAGCACTTTTTTTCTCTCTCTTTTTTTTTTTTCCTCAGAAATACATGTATCCCACAGCTCCTGATTCCATAGCAGTGTGCAGAGCAGGATTCTGCATGTCAGGTATTGAAATACAGTGTCAGCCTAAGATGAAAGGTTAAAATGTGAATTTTGCAGAATCCAGTGAAAGGTTTTTGAATTCTAAAAACATGTATAGGAGCAAGATGGATTTTATAACTTGTGAGTTTGAAACAGGACTTTCCCACTAGCCATGCTGTGAGCCTCTGGACTGCAGAATTGCAGATCATTTTACCACTGGTCTCAAAAAACGCATCCATGTGCTTGCCACAGTAGACATTACAGATTTTTCTCTTAAATCATTCTCTGCATGGAGGAACAGATACACTTTGAGTGTTAACAGAAGATTTAAAAAATAGAAATACCATAAAACTACTCTGGAAAACTGATACACTGGCTAAAAGCTGCGGTTTTCTGGTACAGAACGTTGTGTTACTTGGTTCTCCAGCTTTCATACAATGGATGGGAACGTTACAAGCATAAAATATTACTGGTTGTGTGTGCATACAAGTAAATGATATCTGGTTTTAGTCCTTACATATGAAAAAAACAAGTTTAGCAATATATTTTATTTCCACGTGTGATGTAGCTGCTGTAGAGAGTGTATTGCTGGCTCTCCTAGGCTCCTTTTATGTGAAGATTTTTAATAAGTATGAAAATCTGCTTGGGGCTATTTTTATCATAAACAGGAAAAAGTTTCATTGTTTTATTTTTCTTTCTGAACCGTTACCCCTCCAGTTCCCGCTTCTCCTTTCACCCCTGCTCCAGGACCAGCTCCACAACACAAGTGATTTGGGCCATAACCTCCCTGTTTTTCTGTGGTCACGCTATGTTGTGCTGACACCTCCGGGTCTTTTCTTCCTCTCTCTAGCTGGACTCCATCTCTCTCACCTGTGTGCCAGTGTGGCTTCCAGCACCAAGCACAGGGCTGCCAAATGCCTGGGTTGGAAGCGGGTGGCACAACAATTCTTCCTTCACCCAGGGGCTAACTGTCCTTTTTGTTATGTTCTTTCAGTACACTATTATTTTACCTGATTCATTTGCATTTCTTTAGAGACAGCATCTGTATATTCTGTGTTTACAGCTTCCTCTTTCCAATTCAACCCCTATTTTCCCCTTGTAGGCGGTGCATTTTCTCCCTTCTCACCAGCATTACTGTCTCCCATCAGTTCTCCCTCCAAGACACCTTACCTCACCTCAGCAGCTGGGTTGCCCCATCCTATTTTTTCCCTTCCCCTCAGAAATTATGAATTTCCTCCCATCTCTTCTACGTGCCAAATGCCTTCCAGCTCTGCCCCACCTTCCTTTCCAGCTACCACCTGCCCTATAAGCAGTTCACAACTCCTGTTCCTCCTGAACCATGCCTCTTAATCTCTGAGATTCTCTATAAACTTCCTTCCAAACAAGTATCAAGTCCCTGACTCCATCCTAAGCACCCTAAATGTTCACCACATTTTTGTGGTTGCAGGTCTAGCTCCAGCCATGTCTTAGTCACAATGCTGCCCTTAGACACCCTCCTCCCTTCCAGCTGTTTCTGTTTCAGGAACCCTCACTCTGCCTTGGGGTTCCCCAAGAAGCAAGAGGCAGCCGGACACTTCTCATGGGCAGGTGACAGGAAAATCACAAAGCAAGAGGTCCACAGTGTAGATTGGCCCTTCAGATCTTCATCCCACTCATATACAAATGTAATTTCCTTGTGCCTTGAATTTGGCAATGAGGCAGTCATGCTGCAAAAGGCATCTGTGTGCTGAAGCTGAGGGATGGGGTTGGTTGCATAGAGATAATTAAGCAGCAAATAATAGTTTCCAAATATTTAAGTACAGTCCTCAGGAACTGGCCTTACAGAGATCTGTATCAATATCTCCTCTGAGATTCTCAGCAAAGCAAATAAGGACAAACAATATTTCATTCATCTGCTTGGCAGTATCTGTTGGAAAGGCTGATTCAGTCCGACCTTTTCCATTCAGCTATAAAATCTCTGTATGCACTTAAGCATTATTTTTAAATAGAAACATTACTTATCTCCTGGGGTTCATTCAAAGCAACTAGCTGCACTTACAGTCTGATGAGGATTTTTCTTGTCATAAAATGGTAGACACTAAATTAAATGACAAATATTTGCCCAAATTTAATATAAGGCACTAAGGACAGTGCTAAGAAGACTACTCATCATTAAAATGGCGAAAGGCTAGTTTCAGTTCCAGTGGTAAAGTCCAGGAAAGTAGACTCAAGACACTGTTAGCAACACATTCATCCTCTTCTATTACAAATTCTTACTTTTCATAGCTCCACGTACTCAGTTGGATCTCCCAAAGCATTTTAAAACCTAATGTGTCTTGATAGAAAGAGAGAGAATAGATAAAGAGAGATAGGCAGAGATCCCATAGATTTTTATACAAGAACTCTCCTGAATAAAATAAACAATTTTATTCTTATCTTCAAGGAACTACAAGGGGGAAAAAAAGTCATGTACCACTTTGTGGTTTACAATTATTTAATTCATATGCATAATACGTGTACTTGAACAAATAATTAAAAATACCTTAACCAAAATATAAGTGGAAGAAATCTCTCTTCCCAGTAGTACCCCTTTAAAGGAGAAAATTAGTAAAAACACTATGCTGATATTTCGAATGTTTAATTTTTCAAACTTCTTAATTCTGCAAGCAACAGTCAGAGAAACCTATAAATACTTTAGCCCTAAGCCACTTTTTTTCTACCTGTCCTTTGTGTCTGGCAACACATTTGTGTGGCAAATGGCACCCACTGCAAGGGATTCCCTGTGGTGCATACAAGTAAATGATATCTGGTTTTAGTCCTTACATATGAAAAAAACTGGCTGCTGCAGGTCACTAGTGCTGGGGTGGCCAGTGCCCTGGGCTGGTGATGCTCTGGGCTGGTGATGCCCTGGGCTGGTGTTTGCAGGGCTCAAGCACGGTCTGAGAGGCAGCAGCTGCCACACCAGCCTTTCTGGGAAACGGGCTGGTTTATAAAATCGCTCTGCCCTTTGCAATTCCTCCTGTGACACCTGTTCCCAAACAATCTATAGGGCTTTGTTTTCAGCTCAGGCTTATTTTGGTGCCCAAGTGAGAGGTGGGTTCTTGTAAAAATGTGGTTCAATGTGCTCTGTTTCTCCCCCTGAAGTAGTAATAATTTTCTGCTGAGAAGCTCTCCAGCTTTGCCGGGGCACCATTCTGTCGCACTCCCCCATGCGCTACGGACACTGTTACATGCTCCCAGTGCTGTCCCGAGCTGCCCAGCACTCCTGGTGCTGCGGGTGCTCCCGGGTACGTCTCCCGCCCAGCCCCTGCCAACCTGCCCATTTGCTGTTCTGCTCCCAGGCTGCACAGGCAGACACAGGGGACCACAGGCATGATGGGGACAATGCTCAAGCACCCAAACCACACAGACCCCCTGACTGCCTCTTGAGGATCTTGACTAAACCAGCACCATCAAAGCCTGAGCCTGAGATTTTCCCTTGTCAGTAACTATCACATCAGGAAAACCCCAACAAAGCTTAGCTGAGGGACTTTTGCACTAAAATCAAACCCATGGGGAATGCACATCTGTGATTTTAAACCATTGCGTTTCCAACATGATCCTTTCCTAAGCGCGACTGTGGGTGGCATCATGCAATGCAGCAATACATGTAAAAGCGGTTGAACAGCTACAAAGAGGGGAATATTTTGAAACATTTGTCTGCAATGTGAAGTTGCTAAATCACTAGCATAGTATGGTTGTACAAAACATAGATAAAGTAAAAATAGGCAGTTCTCCCTGAAAGCTTTGGATGATAAAGTTTTGAAATACTGTTTTTGCAAGAAAGCTGCAAATAAGGAAGTGAACAAGAAAGGTGGGACAGGGTGGTTTGTGTTTTTGAATAAAGTGTCTTGTTTTAGGGAGTCTTCTAGCCTGGCAGCATATGATTTTGTACCACTGTTGCCCATTCTTTGATAGCCAGATGTTTAGCAAATCAGCTCTACAGAAACTGCTTGCAATTATTCTTTCCCATCAACATTCAGTTTCTCTGTGAATCATGAGCAAGTTTTCTTACGTATCTCATGTATTTTTCAAGGCCTGTTCCCTCCAAGGGAGTAGTGATGACTGAAACTCTGCCCAGTGAAACCACTAGCAAAATAGCTCTGGGACCAGCTAGCAGAAGCATTTTGTAATTAGTTCCCTTGCTACTTTTTTCTTCTTATCATCTGGAGGGCTACCTTGTCCGTCCAGTGCTGAGGACTCATGCTGCTGTAGATGAAGATCTACAGGGCATTTTGCTCTGAAATTTCAGCACAAGATAGTAAATTATGGACCCAAGGGATGGGAAGGTATGGCAGGGCTGTAGCTCTTGCACTGCTAGCATGGCCAGGTACCATTTCAAGAGCTGGGACACCCAGCCAAAGCCCCAGCTGGAGAGGTGTCCTCATGTGTGCCACCTTCAGGCCACTGCTGAAGAACCTTCTCAGTTCACACTTCACATATCTTATTTTCCTGTACGATAAAGATCTTCCACAGCTCACAGCGATTATTTTTCCCCTCCCACCTGTTTCTTTTGCAGCAGGTAGTTGCTAGTCCTTCTGCCCCAGAGGATGGGACGTAGCTCCCATTGGAGGTGATCGGTGCTGTTCCAGTATTTCCTGGGGAGGCGGTTTCAACACGCTTCTTAGGGATGAGTCTGAACATATTCCCGGCAGCACCATGTCCTCATATCAGGAGGTTCTTTACTGGGAAAATGAAGTTTTCAAAACCCCTGCAGTAGCCCCTCTGGATCTGCCTGTAATGTTTTCCAAAGCAAGTGTTGTCGTGCAGGATGCATCTGTTGAAAGAGAACTAGAACAAAATTAAACCCTACTTAAGATTCATAGAAATTTCCCCTTCTGTTACCTGATGCCCACATTATAGCTTTGTTGTTTGATCTTTTTATTGTTAGGGCTGCTAACACTTTGTAAGTAAATTGGTGTTTCATTGAAAGTGTTTTTTCCCAAAAGCCCATGAATTTTAGGTGCTTTTTCGGTTTTAATGTCCATATCATTTACTTTGCTTACTCTCAAGCCAGCCTACAGTTATACAGTGTCTGTACTAAATTAATGTTTGACTTTACAGTCTGTGTGCTGTGCAACCCAGCACCTCCTCCATTTGCAGTAAGTAAATATGCAAGTGTTACGTTGCCCTTGAAACCTGTGCTCTGTGACAAAGGTTGTGGGCTGAGAAGGGATTGAAACGCCAAGTTTCTGTGGGTCATGGTCCCCCCTGTCAGTGGTGCGTTAATCAAAACCCCATCCCCAGTTATCTGCAAAAGTGGGTGCAGGGAACTTTGAACACAGGGGCAGACTTGGCCTCCTGACAAGCATCTGCCTCTGAGCCCTCGGTTGTGAAAACCTCATCTCTGAGAGTGGAAAATCAGAAGACGCATGTTAAATTTGGGTTGGTCAAAAGCCATCCACACCCGTTTCAGGAACACGGGCAATGATACCTGCAGAGCTGACTGCAGGTGTAGTACTGCCTTGCTGCATGACCTTTGGAAAATTTCTTTATCTCAGTCTACCCCAGCCTGTTGAAGAGTTGAAGGCATCAACACTTCAGGGAAATGCCTCATAACGGTACTTAATCCAGTCGTTCATGTTCACAACTTGGTTTTGGATGTAACACCCTATAAAAACATTACTGCTGCTACTACTTTGTTCCAAAGAGGGGTAAAAGTTGTTGGGTTTGAATGACTTTCATTCAGAGTTTGATCTCTGAAAAGTAGACAAAAGTTTGCACAAGCTTGCATGAATGAAAGACTGAGTTTTCACAAGGTGGTAGCTGTAGAGAAGTATGTAGGGAAAATCATCTATTTTTTTTCTTATTGCTTGTGCAACAAAGTAATGTTTGGCTTCTGTTGCATTATATCAGCTTATCTACAAGGGCAAATGTAGTGGGAGGATCCATCAAATTGTCCACGGTCCTATTTATCCAGGATGACATGATACAACTTCAGCTGTACCATAGTAGAGCCTTCATTTTTTTATGGTAGCTACACTGGACAGCTATGACTGACAACTGAGTTTCTCTGAAGTCCTTTGGCCTCAGTGGGTCAACACTACACACAATTTTACTCTCTTATACCTATACCATGCTAACACGCATCACAGAAGTATTAGCATCTTGGAAAAGAGAGGATTTCTACAACCTTCTCATAACTGGCAGTGACCTTGTCTATGCTGACAGGCAAGCTAAATTGGAGCTGGCTCCATATCCCCAGCACCAGCGTGCCGCTCTTGCACTTCCAAATCTCACCACTGCAGCCTCCGTTTCCAGCCTTGCCAGAGATCAGACCAGCAGTGTCACAACATGAAACATGATGGTGATAAAATCTAGATCTGATCTAGATGAGTGGGCAGCACTCCTCCAGAGTCTTCTGAAATGCTTCTGCAACCAGGAACACCAAGTTGCCGAAAGCAGACCTTTTCACAGAAACTCTTTCCCTAGGTTTTGCTAGGAAGGTCTGAGAGATCTTCAGTGGAGTCCTTATCCAGGTAGGAGAGAGAAACAGCACGGCTGGACCTCCCTGCCTCACCCATGTGGTCAACCCCTCTCTGGCAGTAGCTCTCCATACCAGGTAGAGCGAGACAGCTATGAGCAGTTCCTGCTCCTTGGAGCTGGTTAGGCAGGGTCTTAAGTGCAGATATGCTCTTTCAGATAAGACCCCTCTTTCTGCCTGGGGATCTCCGAGGTAATAGCCACAGCTGAGGCTCCAGCCAGCTCTGTGGAAGAGCAGGTTGTTGTTGTTTCCACTTATAGCTGTGGAATCAGTGAGGCACCAAGAGGCTAACATGATTTGGCAGGTGTCCTGCCTCAAGCCTGAGAAGCTGGCAGAAGATGTGTCTCTCCCTCCCCTGTGCATTCACCATAATGCTCTTCCTCACAGGTTGGGAGCAGATGCTGTAAAGCAGCTGTGAGGGTTTTTTATCTAGAGGAAACAGAAGTTGAGTGTTGGGAATTAGTAAGGCTTATGCAAAAGACATTGCCAGGTCTTACAGGTTGTCTGATGGTAGCAGGATTGTGTCTAGCCGCTGTGGGGAAGTCCATGTGCCTTCTCTGCTTGTGACAACAGCCTGTCCTACCAGGGAGTCACAGGTTACTGCCGTGGTGGCCTTAAATACTAAATTTGTGAGACATTCCCCTTCTGCCTCTCCTGTTCCAGGCACAAGGGGAGTGGAGGTGAGTGCACACTGGCAGGAGGGAAAACCACACCTGAAGGGACCTGCAGCAGATGATGGCACCTTGGAGAGCTGAGCAGGCCTGTGTGCATTGAGCATACTGGGCATGCAGCAAGGGCTGCACCCACAGGGCTCGCATTGCCACAGTGGCTGGCTGGGCACTGGCCCCTGACGGCTCATCCTGGGCCCTGGGCTCTGATGAAGCCCCCTCACAGGTTCTGGCTTGGGAAAGGCACTCCTGCTTTTGGTGACATGTCTGCTCATATCTGGCTGCACAGTGCTGCTGTACCAACAAGCAGCATCATGTGTGTGTGCTGGCTGGTGAGCTGGACATAGCTGTTCCCCTGGCCACCCATGAGCATGCTGCAGTGTGCACAGCAGGCAGAGACAGCCTCTCCAACATGACCAGATTTGGCTGGTGTCCCTCAACCCAGCATTACTGAGTATGGACAACCCCAGCCCCGTGTGAGACTATGTGAGCCCCGTATGAGATCCAACAAACCCAGCACATGGAAATGCTCCTTCTTGCAACACCTGGTAGCTTTCAGCAGCTAATCTAACTAGCTAGAGAAGCCAATGATGCAGATTTCCTCCTTAAATACATTCATTAAACATGTCCTGCTCAAGTCAGGGGTCCTAGGTTAGACAAAACGAATCAGTCGTTCCTCAAATCAGGCCTGTAAAGCCACGATGGACAAGGCAGTATCACAAGAACAGGACACACAACGGAGCCTAGATTTTCCTGTTGCTCCTCCAAGAGCACACGTCTGTGTACCAGGTTTGGAAAGAGTCTCCCAGGTGGGGAGCAGCCACTGAGTCCTTTCCAAGCTCGGTGGTTGTCCTCTCCTCCTCTGGGAGTGGCACTGGCACCTTGTCAGTGCAATGCTCGGCTGCCAGCCCGTTCTGGCTGCCCTCTGCTTGTAATTGTTAACTTGCTGGGAATGAGAAAGCTCTGGCTAGCACGGGTAGAGCTTTAACTCTGAGGCAGTCCCAAGAAACCGAGACACAGGAGCAAAGCCTCTACCTGCAAGGTAAACTGTCGCAGTTTGCCTCGGCCATTTCCTTCCTCCTTCTTTGTGTTTAGGCTCCCTTTGCATTACTTTATAATTTGTTTCAGGTCTTTTTGTTGCCATTTTGGTTCTGAGGTTTTAGCTGTCATTTGAATGACTGCTCTCATGCTGAAGATTTATTTGGAAATTTATGTACTCCCATAAATTAAGCGCTCCCTCTCAGCTTTCAGCCAGGCACGCCTAGGCTTGCACGCAGCCCTGGAACAATATAGAGAAAGGCTATCATGATTTACCTGCCACAAATTGTCTATTAATAGCACCATTTATGTACTTTATTTTTTTTTTTCTCCTTCATGGCATGCTTTCCCTACATCCCCTCTTAGCAGGTTTCCTCTTTGTGTGTGTGCTTTGTTTTCCCTGCGGAGGACAGGGCGGGTAGAAGAGGGGTGACACCTTTTCAGCCCTGGCTCTGCCCCTGTGGCCCTGGCTCTGCCTTCCCCGCGGGGTGGGTGTTTGCAGGGAGGGTGGGACAGCGGCTGCCCACAGCCTGGTAGAACATTGACCCGCAGAGCTGCCGTGGCCGTGGGGCTGCCCGGGGAGGCAGGCAGCACCCGCGGGAGCACACCGGCTTCTCCCCAGGTACTGCTTTCCGCTTCCATTTTCCCAGCTTTGAGAGGCAGAAGGGCAACGGCGCTCGCTTATAAGGTTTGCCAAAGGTTCATTCGGTAGAAGTCGGAAGAGGAGTTAGCGTTGTTATTTTGCAATTTGCTTGCATCAGCCGTAGTTGACTGCATGGCATCATCTTAAACATGAATGGATTAACCCATATTTGATTAGCGGGTTGTTTTGATTTTGTTGTATCTTCATATTAAAAAAATGCATGGTTGCATTTGAAAACTTCATGGTTTTCTAACAAACTTCGAAATGGCTGGCTTCTGCTCTTCTTCTAACTGAAGAGTAGGAACAGAAGTCAGAGTTTCTAATGAAAATGTTGCATCCAATTATTGTAAGAGGGATGTGGGTAGTGACTCATGTTGAAAAATACATGATGATTTTTGAACGAGGTTTGCAAAAATAGGCAGAATGACTAATTTTTTTCAGTAGTTTTTCCATGTTCCAAGACTATAAACACAGAAAAAATACCAGGATTTAAGTTCCTATTAAAATACTATGCATATGGCACTGAAAGAGGTGAAGCTCAATAGATTCGAATCATTGTTTTAAGTTTGCTTAGTGACTGAAAGTTTCTACCTCATGGTGGAAGCTGACTTGTTCATACAGGAACTGTCCTCTGTGTGTGCTTTGCTGGTGTGGATGTTCTTTATATAAGTACACATGGTAACTCTCCCAAAATCACCTTTTATATCCCATGTGACTGTCAAGTATTCCTGAAAGGCGAGTTTACACAGCTTGGTGTGAAGTGATGAGCGGATATTCAATATTCACAATTTATTTACAGTATATTTTGTGTGCAAAAGAAAAAAAAAAAAGCAAGAAAGAGATTTTTTTCATTTATTTGTTGCTTCCACTTTATTAGTGTCGGACCCTAGCTGTGCTTGCTTCTTGCTTCTATCTTCCCTGATGTGACAGGTTTTCTTGGTGTGTTTGCTAACTGGTATTGCACATGACATGCTATTTATGCTTCGTAAATGGTCAGTGGTGTTAGGCAGTACTGAAGCATGGTATCGCATTTGCTTTATTGAAAGTAGTGTAAGTGTGGCTTCAGTTCTTAGCAGTACTAAAATTCCGAGAGCAAAGTGCAGGACAGTAATTACCAGAGAACAAAGCAACTGGATTCCCACAAGTGTCTGCTTTAAAGGACTGAAATACGATTCAAGAAAAATTTTGGTAAAGGCTGCGCTGTAGTTTCAGTCTGTTGGTGAATTTGTAGACATAAAGCATGATGATGATTAAAGCATGTGATTTTCTTGTGTGTGGTAGCTGATGTGTGATTCTTGCCCTCTCCTCCCAGGAATGGTGGTTCCCTTGTTTGACACTGAATTGGACTGATGTAGAAGTTTCCTTTGCAGTAACTAAAGAAAGAGTTCAAATCTTATCTCAGAGTTCACAGAGACTGAATTTAAAAAAAATAAATATCTAAAACAAAGGACAGTGATGACGATGTTATCTTATCTACTTTCATACAAAGCTAGGGTTCTAACTGATGACTATAAGGAAGATTATGTGGCTTAAATGGGAGGAATAGGCCTATTGGCAAAATTTGTTCAGTCTTCAAGTCCTGTTAGCACTGGAGAGGACTTCTTTCAGAGCAGCTTCAACCACTTTCTATCTCTGAATTAAGGAAAAATGTTATCAGATAGACAGGTTTCATGACAAGGTGGTCGTAACTATCTGTAAATGATGAGCAACTTGAATTGTTTCAGTAAATAATCACATATTATTATGAGCTAAAATGAAGGGAGGAGATTTTATTTCATGTGCTGTGTTTTCAGCACAGCTGTTTACCAAGTTTCAGTTGGTTAAACCTGTGTACATACTCTGAAAGGAGCGTGACTGCACAGAGGTCACAAGGACAGCCTGGTCTGCAAAATCTTTTTAGGGATATACCAGGTAGAAAAGATCAAGAATAATGCTTAGCCTGGGCTGGTTACAGAGTCACTAGTTAAAAAGAAGTTTATTGTCACCCTTAAAGGCAGTTTCTGTGACATAGGCGTTACTGTCAGACCTATGCAAAATAAAACATAGTAGGTGCAACAGAGATCTCACAGTGACCCTTTTCTGAATTTCCCTTCATGGGAAAGAATAAAGATTTATATTTGAACCAGAAATGTCTATAGTAAAGGGATATACTAAAATGCAAATAATCTCTTTGGATACTTTGGAAAGGAGTGACACTTGGTCCATGCAGATGCTGATTATTCAGATGGCGATAAAAAGGAAACTCTGCTAAATGAAAAACCCCATGCAACCAGAATTACAAAAGATTAGCAGAGACATGGCAGAACTGGCTGTCACCAGGCAGGTGCCACAAGGAGTGTCCAGGCAGTGCCTCTGCCACCTCCTGCACCCGTGTGCTCATTCCAGCAACTTTCACTTGTTTATTGTACTTGTTTGGGTAGCAGCCATCACATCACGAGTGAGATGTTGCAATCAGTTTCCTTGATTCCCCATTACAAAGTTGTTGACAACAAATCAACTGGATCAGATGGGCTACTCAGGGTCTGCTGTGCTGGACCTCTTTGTTTAAGAACGTGCCTCTAGTGGAGACCTTCATAGCCATTATTTTTTTCCCCTGACATAGCAGCCACATGGCACCTAGGTATGGCCATTGCGGATGCTTTAGGCTTGAGACAGAAGAGCAGGTGGCTCTGCAGTTTCCGGCAGGATTCTCGTTCCTTCTATGAAGATGCAACTCCTTGCTTTTCTCTCTGAACACTGGAAAATCTTTTCTATAGCTGTCCGCTTGTACAACACCCGCATGACCAGAATAGCTCTTTCACATTACTTTGGGAGCAATTTGAACCAGCAGCATTTCATTAGTTTTTTTCCTTAAGGCAGAAATTTGAATTTTACTGGGGGATCTTTGCCTTTTATAGGAGGAAAAGCTTTCTGAGGGAATGCTGTTTACCTTTTCAGAGCGAGCTGCAGAAGTATATTTTTGTGACAATAAGCTGTTTTTCCTCTTTCTGTTGCGGTGAATGAAATGATCAGGTAAAATGGAAACCTTAAAGAATGATGATTAGAGACGAGCAAACTTACCCTTGCGTATTTCCAGCTGAGCATAAGTACTGAAACCTCAGCTTTTCAATTTTGCTAAAATAATGCAAAGTGTTAACCCATGAATTGCAGCTGAACACAAAATATAATTTCTGCAAAATGAAGTAACTTTAATTATTTTAATTACAAAAATTATTTTGTGCTGGATGCATATATATGCAGTTCCCAATCACGTCGACGAGAAATTAACGCTTAGATCTTGATTTAGCTTTTTCTTCTTCGCAGCATGTACTTTCAATTAAAATATTTCTTAATGCAATTTGTTGCTTTCAGTAATAACTTTCAGAACATTATTTCTCATCAGAAGTCAGATGTTGCACAGATCAGAGTGGTGGGTCAAAATGTTTCCCTTTATTTACAATATTTAACAACAGTTGTCAATATTAAACAGTATCTGCTTACACACTAGAAGGCAAAAGTAGAGATAATAACCAATAATTTTAGCAGAAGTTATTTTTAAAATGGCTGACTAAATGAAGGCTTACTTCTCATATACAGTGTCCTGACTAATGTGGATTTACCAGTGTTCTTACCTGCATCTCCCAGTCTAGGAGAGGGAAAACCAAAAGACACTGAGAAAAAGCTGCAGAGCTGTTTAACCTTTGTATTTGGAAGGAATTAAGTTTGAGAGGTCATCAGATTGCCTCTCTTGTGTCTAATAAGTGTTTAGCTTAAAAACGAAAGCACATTGTTCAAACCAAAACCTATTGGTTGTTGAGTGAAGCAACTAATGTTTTATAGACATGCAACCTGTACTGGCTCTTCATCTTTTCTGAAGAGCTGCAGAGAACAGTCATTATTCCAGTCCTTCCTCCTTCCTGCAAAGACATTATCAGGCAAATGCTGTGGCACTATAGCAGTGATATATTTTTTTTTGTGGTCTCCAGAAAAAAATGCACATCTTGCTTGGATCTTCTTTTCTCTGGGCAGTTTTTGTAATTGCAATGGAAAGCAGCCCCAACAGCAGCCCTTAGACGGACAGTCAGCTGGGATCATACTAAGCTTTATTGAACTGAATCCTTCCACCTGAAAAGCTTGGGGTGCTTTGAAAGGAAAATTGCTGTTTAAACATTCTGCAATGCACAGAAGCAGCTTTGTCTAACCTGGTTTATGCTACTTTTGTTAATGCTTCTTCAAGCAATACTCAGTGCAGACACTCTATCATGAAGCTCTTCCACTTGAACAGCTCTCAGAGATGCCCAAACCACACCTGTAGTTAACTTTGTGTGGGCAGACAACTTTATAAATAAAAATTAAACAAAGAACTTAACAACAGAAAATTAAAGGCAGCTACAGGTTGAATTTAATGTGATTACTCAGTCTGTTGGTGTCAGTTGCTGGGATTAACAGCTAAAGTCTTGATTCTGCAACCCCTTTTCTACCTGGTATCCTGTTTATTCCTGCTAACATTATCCTCAGGAACTACGTTGCCATTATGTACTGTATACCAAAGGGGCTTCATCAGGCAATGATTATGAGTAAATGCTATATCTGATAGGGCTATGCCTGCCTGGGCCGTTTAATAGACATAATGGCAAGGATGGCTTTGAAGGGAGTTCCAGGGGAAAAAACTCATGATACAGTCCTAAAAATGTATAGGATGTGCCTATAGACCTCTCTAAGTCTCTTCAGTCACCACACCTGCATGAACATGTACAAAGGGTGCCTGGGATTACTGCATGGAAAGTTCGTTTGGCTTGGTAGTGGGTACCATTGGAACGATGGTGACAATTAGGTAGAGTGGAAGTTACCGGAGGTATTACCACTACTTCATTTTTACTTAAAACTTACTGTCAATCAGTCTTAAAGCACAAAACTTAGCACTGCATCAGCAGTCAGGTGAGAATCCCTTAGCAACAGGGACACTTTGAAACTGTGCAATACTGTAAGTAGCAAAACAGGGTCATCTGGATAGAAATCCTGGACAACAGTGCTGAGGAGCAATAAAAAGGGCCTAAACAGCACCATATTCTTGATTTATCCCTTTTCTTCGTCTTTCCACTTCTGGTGTCCTGTGATATCCTCTGCACACCAAAATACCAGCTGTACCACATCCAAGGGGAAAGGATTTCAAGAGGCCTTACAGGCAACACACTCCCTCCTTTTCACAATCTGGAGATAAGGGAACAGCCAGTAAATCCGACAGGGTATGGTCCTCTTCTGCAAAGCCCTAGTGGGCTTTCACCCTGGACTAAATTAAATGAAGACCCTCCTGGTCCATTTTGTACTATGCTGTGAGGCTGAATAGAATAATTTATTTCTGATCAGCCAGGGTAAAACCCATCATTGTGATTCTGTACTACCACCATAATTACAGACAGCCTACATTGAAACTAGAGGCATGCACAGCTGTTTAATATGGTGTTGTTCTACGTGCTATGTTTTTTTGCTCTGGGTAGTAAGCTATTTTCTGCTACAGAATATTTTTATGTCAATGGCTGATGAGTTAATGCTGATGTTGAATACAAATACTATGACTCACTAACTGGAGTAATGTACATGTCTGCAAGTGAGCACTTTTCAAAGTGACTGCTTTCTGCATAAACATAAAGGACTTTAGATGAAGAATGTTTCTTTTAGTTAGTTTTTAAAATGGCAAATAGAAAGGCGAGCAGCCTTTTGTAAACAGAAGCAGGATGCATAGAGAGCTTTCCTTTAAACTTCATGATGACACATCTGCCCTACAGAAGAACAGAGGGAAGGCAAGGAAATGAAATCCGGTTAAGGTATTTCAATTTATGTTCATTCAACACTGTAGGCTCAGTTCTGCTCTTCATTTGCATTTAAACAAGGAAGTTTCAGTAAAGAAATAGTTGAATTACCTGAAGTGTCTTCAAGGCAATGTGAAAACACAATGAAATCTCTTCTATGCATTAACTGCAGTGGTAGGGAGGTTACCAAGACCTCTGGCTACACTTCGGGAGAGGCAGGTAAGTTCCACCCCAGCCAGCACATGTGTCATTTTGAACACATCTTAATTGTCTTAATGTAGGTGAGATTTAAACTGATCTCACTTGCTTAGATACTTTGCTGCATTGGGAGTGTAACTGGAGCTTTGTTTTATGGAAAACTGGAGAACCAGGCTAAAAAGAATTCAAGAAGGAATTTTCTCAAAAACATGCATAATAACCATTCTTAGTCAAATCTTAGAATTTCTGCTGCACACTGGCAAAACTTTGTGCCCAGAGTCTGTGATTGCCCTGCTTGGCAAGTTATTAATTGGCACTTTAGTTTATCAAGGTACTGAAATTTTAGGCCTGGTGGTATTGGTTTTGACTATATTATAGATGTAAAAAATTTAAAAAAAAAAAAAAAAAGGAAAAAATATTGTTTTGAAGAACTCAGATTTTGACTTTTTTTTGGGGGAATAGAGTGGTGATACCATGCCAGGCTATGGGAGATAGGATCTGTGTCTTCCCTTTTGCTTTTCTGTTTGTCCAATCCAGTTCTAAGGAGTTTGCTGTTCTGCTTAAACTCAGGTTTTCCAGAGTTATAGTTGTGTAAATTACTTATGTTATGGTTTTGCAAGTGAAGTCCAAGTAATTAAAAAAAAAAAGAAAGATATTCTAGCTTAAAGTCTAGTTTCTGTGTCAAGGCAGCAGGCACTTCTGTCTTAAGGGAAGCGAAAACTTGAAAATATCCATGTTTTGCGTCCTTCAGACTGTTAGTACGCAAGATCTGCAAGTTTTTGTAAGGAGGGGCATTTGCAAGGATTTGACAAACAGATTTGCAAGTGAATCAATGAATGCAACCTCCCTGTGCTACTCGTCTTTAATCAGGGTGACCACCTTGACTCTGGAAAACAGTTAATGCTCAGTACTCCGATATCTGCAGGTGGAGTCTTGATATTAGAGGTGATGGTAGTTCCCAACAGAGGAGCCGTGGCACATAGCTCAGCAAATGACATTTGGCCATTCCAGATCTAACTTTAGTTCGATTTTAACCCCCCTCCAAACCCACTACTTTTTTGATTAAGCAAATCTGCAACTTTATAAATGTTAAAAATTTTTAGCTGTCAGGGTAGCTTTTTGACACCTCAGATGAGCATATTACACTGGTGGTATTTTTTGTGTGCAATAGATTTTCCTATTTGCTTATAAAAATATTTGGGAGTAGCAGATTTTAGTCATACATCTAATTTATAGTGTGTGTATAAGTCTCCTGTCAGCTCTGTCAGTAAGAGGCAGATAGGGCCAAATATTTGTGGGGTTTTTTTTAGAAAATTAATGTGGAGTTTAGTAAAGACACTTGGAGATGGGTTTAAAAAAAAAAATCACCAGAAAAAGTATATCTGTCTGGATCACCGGTTCAAGTCAGCTTTCAAACAGGATTTATTTCTGATTCAGGAGCATGCTTTATTTCTCATTTATTCCTCTGGCTGCTCATGTGAAAAAGAACAGACACAAAAACCAGGAGAATGTGACCCCTTCCTTAGGCCTAAAAGCAAGAAGAATGCCCAGCAAAGGCCAGGAAGCTGCAGGCCAGCTCACAGGCCACGCTGTCCAAAGGGCAGGTGCATGGTGGTTCCATGCTTAGGTCCATCACCATACAGGTCTGGTAGACAGACAGTAATTTTGCCTTGATGAGAGGGACACAAGGCAAAAACATGACCAGTGTTGACTGGGTTGGTACTGAAGCGGGATGTATTCAGCCTTTTGCAGCTCCTCAGATTATTATATGGCAATTAAAATAAATCCCACCATGTAAAAATGCAGGACACTGACTTTATTGGTTTTTGGGGTGTTTTGATTTCTTGCTTGGGTCAAAATATTAAATCATTGCTTGCACTCAAAACCCATGAGTCAGGTACTTGCTGGTTGAATAGACCCGTAAACACAACTGTGCTGACAGTTTCTTTTTAGAAGGTTTTCTTCAAATGTTTGTCTTGACTTTTTAAAATAGTCTGTTTCTCTTGCATAGTGTCTCATCTCCAAAGCATGAACCCCTTGTTGAAATCTGACTGTGAAATATGACCTTCCCGTTCACCTGCTACCAGCAGGACACTTCTGTACAAGCTGGGTATAATAGCACAGTATTTCATTTGTGTTGCTTGGTGATGTGATGTTCTTGGTGGCAGACTGTGCCATGAGCTGGTTCTTTCTCTGCTTGCATGTCTCTTCCTGCAGGAAGGCTCCATTTTTATTTGTTTAGGGTTTTTTTTAACGACTTGCACTGCAAATGCCTGTGTGAGCAGAGCAGGCATGGCAATGTGTATATTCATGTTTACACCTCCCTCAAAATGCTGCAATGCTAGATGTGAGTTTCTTCATATTTAGAAATGAAATAACCTTTTAGCTGTAGGCCTGCTTCTCAGAGAACTGCTCCACTTCCAAGCAAAACGACTTTTGCCTCAGCTGAACCTACCTGAGTAGGTATTTCTTGGCAGGTTTCAATAGAATCACACAAAGTTTGAAGGTATGACATCAAACATTTGCAACTTGTGCCTCAGATTTCCACATTTAGTGGAACTGGATATTATTTTTGTTTAGAGTAACTTTTGTAACCAATAGTTTTGACTTACATTTACTAACTACGCTGTGTTGCTTAGGGGAAAACAAAATGTAGGTAGCAGACAATTTATTAATTTAAATGAATATAAAATTATGGTTTATATCAGAGTCTGTGCTGCTCCACTAACCCCTCTGGAGCAGGCTGTCTCATCCACACAACAGGTGTCCCGGGTGTTCTCTAGCACCTATGATGACCCACCTAGTCCTAAGGCATCATTATCATCTCTCACATGCTTTTTGTTAGCTGTGAGCTCCTGAAGTGTAGCAGAGGGGTGTCATGGAACTGAGGGTGCGCATTTGGCTGCAGCATGGAGTCCCACAGGGACCCCTGTGGGTGCAGGTGTCCGCTTGAAAGAGGATCTGCAATAGCCCAGGCAACTACACCTGGCATGGGCTAGTCCATTTGTCCATCCCTGGGCTGTGTTCAGGAACAGCTGGTTGTTCTGTCCGAAAGAGGGCCCAAAATCAAGCATTGATGCACTGTGGATGCTCAGGAGACAAGGACAGAGGATGACCTGGAGAACTGACCCGTCGCATGGTGTGGATGTGCAGAGTGCATGGGACTGCCCTGAGCTGCTCCAGGGATCAAAGCAGGCAGAGGTTTCAGCAGCTGAGGCAGTGGAAAGGACACATGTACCTTCCTCTGCTCTCTCACAGGCTGAATGGAGCTGCAGCACAGGCAGCAGTCCAGCCCATCCTCCACTGGGACTCTCCTCCACCTTCCCCTTGTAGGAATAAATGCGATCCTCCTTAAGAAGGGAGTATCTGCAGCTCCTCCACAAGAGACAAGTGCTAAGTAGGAGTTTATGTGCTTATGTTATGGCTTTTTGAGAATTTTTTTTAAACAAAACATAGTTTTGGTGGAGAGCACATGATTAGAACCAAAAGTTTTCAGAAGATCTCACTATTTCAGTTAAACTTTCATGTCCAGGATGTGATTTCTGGGCCAAACCAAGAGAAATAACTGCTCCAAAGCAGCCAGGAGGGCAGAGAACCCACCTGAGATCTGAGACCCCAAGCAGCAACCTGTGCCCTGGCTACATCAGCCGGGGCCCTTGTGTGCCACTCTGCCACCAAACTGCAACTCATTCATTTTCCCCAAACCACAGCTCTAGCTGTTGGTTCCTCTTTCCGAGCTAAGAACTGACACTGAGGTTTATAAAACATTGTGCTCCCAGCTTGGCAGGCACTTAGAGAAGCTCCTTTGCTCCTATTATAAAATTTCCATGCTTTCACGCTGTTCCTTATTTTCTTTCATAAGCCCAGTCTAAATGTCGTTATATTCTTTATAGCTGTGCAGTTGAGCAAGACTTAATTTTCCTGTTCTGATGAGAAATAAGAGCATTGTTTGATATTAAACAAAATGTCATTTTGGTGCTTTTTCTGCTTTTGAGAGTAAGAACATCAGAAACAAAGCCCTGTAATGGGATAACAAATAAAATGGGCTTTCCCTTCGCTGAAATAATATAAATGCACAATAGTATGCAGCCAGGGGTTTCCAAACCACCAGGTGGACAACTAGTGGGATTGTTTCCTTATGCGTCTTTATTAAAAGACATCATTGACTTTTCAGGTTTCTACCTACCCTAGATGTTTCTTGCTTGTTTTATTAGGTCAGCTCTTTCTGAATACATCTGCTTTGTTACTATTGCCTTAAAATTAAACACTGTTGTAAAGAGCAACTGAAAGATGGAAAAAGATATAAGGAAAACAATTTCTCCTTCAAACCCTTGTGTTCCTTGTATGCATTGTCCTCTTTCTAGAGAAGGAGGGAAGGAAAGCAAGCAGCTTTCTCTGGAGACAGCACTTCTATTACCAAACTGAAAATAGGAAAACCAGTATGCAGGATCTTCCACATATATCTCCCCATTCCACAAATGCAAAAATCATTCCCCGCCCCCACACCTCTCTGCTGCAAGGCCACACTTTCAGATGTTTTCATTACTTCTGTGACATTCCAGTAACTTTACTTTTATATCAGTAGTGTACTTAACAAAGCCTAAATTTCGTGGTTTTGAAGACAGAAGGACCATTTTAGGGTCTAGGTTAGTTAAAAAATGTTATATGCTTAATGAAAGTGCAGCATAATCTCAGAAATTTGATTTTTACTCAGAATTAGAATGTAACTGTGCACTTTTTGCATAATTTTGTTGATAAGGCTTCTGTGAGTTGGGCAATATAATGATTAAATTTTGTGTCTGAAAGACAGATTTTTAAAAAATTTTTTTAATATGTTGTCATTTTAAGACAGGGATATTTGAAGTCAGACCTCGCCAGGCCAATGTCAAGGCACTTTTACAGTCTTCAAAGGCCCTTGAGCATGCTTAGTTCCTACTTACCTCAGTGTGAATTTGACAGACAAGGACTGGAGGACTCAACATCATTATAACCAGTTGATCTATAAATAGCAGAACTTATTGAGTCTGGTTTTCTATAGTGTCACCATAGGAATGCAGAGTAATTCCAGCTTCATCCCATGTCCCCAGCTCCTTCCGCCCTCCCACCCTTTACATTCCTCCCTCGTTGGTCTCTGCACCCGTTCCCGCAGGCTGGGTGGCTGCTGGGGCCATGGGTGCCCTCATAGGCAGGTTGTACAGCCAAGCTGGCCTCTGATTCGCAGGGTGGGGAAAAGCTCACCTGTAACTGCCTTTCCGTCAGCTGGATGCAAATCCCACCTCTGGGTTAGCCCTGTTTTCCTAAAGCCACCTGAGCTCTGAGACCTCTCTCCATCCCCGTGCTGCTTGGCTGCAGCTGGCCAGCCTGTCCAGAAGTGTGAACCGGGAGTAGGGGGGCTGGCAGACACAGCATGAGCTCGTACGCTTGGGGTGGGGTGTGGGGCTGTTTTTAGGAAACCAGGCTGGGAACACCACACATTCAGCAAAACCAGGAACAGCATGCAAGTGCTAGGATGTGCAAACAGGGAAATTAACTCCCAGACAAAGACAACGAGTCTATTTATTGCCTGTTTGCTCAGTCAGAGCGTCAACTGCTCTTTGTCTTCTGTGCTGAATTGCACCCCCTCCCCTTCCAAATTTTACAGTAGTTTATACCTGTGAGTATTGAGTGTCACAGCAGCTTCACTTCTGGAGCACCTGTGGTAAGTTGGAGTGGCTTTAGCCATGTAACCATGAGCTACTGCTGGACTTTGTTCGCTTCAACGTGCTGAACTTTGGCCAGAGGAGGTAGGAGAGAAGCTGCTTACTCTTGGCGAAATACGATCACAGTGTACCCAGGGAGGAACCTTTTGTAAAGTGCCCTTTAGTCAGCTCCGGTTGTCGTTAGGGGTTGTAATAATTTAGATTCCCTTGATAGTTTCAGTAAAAGAGCATCTGAAAGCACAAGGTCTGTCCTGCTGGGTACTGGGGACGCAACGGTGACAGTGGCACCAGGCACAGGACGGCTTAGCGGGGCACAAGCCTTCAGGCGGCTGAGGAGCGACGTGTAGGTTAGTAACCGTACCTTGTGGTGGTATTATGGTCCCTTGCGGTGGTATTATGGTCATGGTTATATTTCCTATGGTATTTAGCAGGGATGCAGGCTGTGTGGGAGGGGGCCTGATCAGTGAGGCACCGATTCCAGCCTCCTGGGCAATAGTAGATACCATAAAACACAGTGTAGGTGTTCACAGAGGAGGTGGTGATGGAAAATCCTTGTTTTAGAGAAATCTCTCTTCCTAGTTGCTAAACGCAAGAGACTGTCTTATGCTTTAGATGGGAAGGTTGTTTCTTTTGTGAAGCTGACCATGCCCTGAGTACCACTGAGTGTGTTAGGAAGAGGCAGTCATCGTGGAGGCTCATGTTCTTCCAGCACACAAGTGTCCTCCTGCACCGCGTACCACAACAGTCACACTGTACTTCGTAATTGCTTTTTTGACATTATGTAACCAAAAGTAACAGTTTCATGTGTATAAAATTATCTTTTCAGGAGTAAATGCACGAACTCAAAATATTACATTTTTTTCCTCTCTGAAATGACATAGCTCAGTGACTGCATAAGGAAATTACTTTTCCTTTGTTGGCATCATCAATATACTTAGGAAATAATGTGCCAGGCAATTTTAATACACTTGGGTTTCATTTTTAACAATAAGTGTTCCCAAAAGAATTCAGAGTTTCCGAAGAAAAGCAGCCTAAACCTTCAGTATAACCCTACTACTCTTCTTTGGTCTTGCGGCACATCTTCAGAAAAAGATTTTGCTTCATTTTACAAAGGCCAAACATCAAAACAAGGGAAATGCACCACCTGATGACTTTGTTTTTTTCTGGAATGTGCTGTCTTGTACATACCACCAGTTTCATACTATGAAACATATGACAAGTCGAATTAAATCCCTGGTGTCAAACATGATAATGTGGCACCAAGGGTGAATTGGCTTCATTCAGATAAACTTATACACCAACAAAATTTCAACCATCTCTTCACATACAGTCTTAAATATAAACAGAGCAAATAATCCCTTCTACAGATAGAAAATTCAGTCCTCAAGGTTGATGTGGAAGTCTAAGTATTTGGACAGATGAGGGACAAGTGACAACCTGGTTGTTGCCACATTAATCTGTGTACTAGACAACAATATGTTGCATTTTCATATTCAGAGGTTCTGTGCTAAATCGCGTACTGGTGAATCAAATAGGATAAGACTTGAACAGACTGGGCGAATATTATTCATTTTATTTTCTGGAATAATCTCCAGCAACGTAGCAGGAAGGGCAATGTTCTCCAACAGAGGTCTCTGCTCACCTCCTCTGGTGCTCTGAAGACAGCACACAACCCTAGAAAGGTCAGATTTCAACCATTTCAGTTGCATGGAGACTGTAGCAGCTTTCTCTGGATATTTGGTAACATGCTTACCTCTAAAATGTAACTCATATGTGTTCCCACCAATTAGACGTAGTTCATTTAGGAGTTTACCATGTGTGGTTTGGAGAAGGGCAATAAGACACTGACCTTCTTAGGTTTCTGAGAAGATTTAACTGTTTGTTGTTGGTTTTGTTCATGGTTTTTGCTGTTGTTTTTGGTTGGTTGGCTGATCTGGTTTGGTTATTTGTCTGTTTGAGGTTTTTTTGTTTTGGTTGTTTTGTTTTGTTTTAAAAAATGGGATTGTGTCTGCGGGATTACAGTCATTTGTCACCCAGATAATGCATTGACAAGCTGCAATTTCCTGTTTAGTTGCAGATTCCCTCCTTGCAAACAGCAAATGTCCCAGATGCATGGAGGGTATTACTTACGCCCAACAGTTGAGGATGGTAATTCCAATTGCTATGTCTCTACAAATGAATAAAACATGCCGGGGTCTCTTCCCTGGACCCAAAGGCAGCAGAGTACAGAGTCTTTTATCTGGAGTCTTCTCCTTCCCCCCAAAACAAGGTGGGCTTGCCCACAATGCCTACCCTGGGCAGTCCCAGGGTCTAAATGCACCTACCCTGCAGAAGAGAAGAAATATGAGAAATAAATAGGGCAGAACTGAGGGTGCAGATATTGCTCAGAAAAGCTCATTTTGTGTCTCCAACCCCTCCTTCAGCCAAAGGAAGGGATCTTCCTGTCTCAAGACCTTTCTGTACAGCTTCAGAAGCTAAACTCAAGGGTTTGTTTATTACCAGTTTGGAAATGTCCTCTTGAAGATACAAGCCTTCACCTAGAGATAGGAAGTGTGGGGCTTAGGTTCATCCTGAATGAGTTATATGTCCCACTTAGGCTTTGTGTGTGGCTCAAGAGCGGCAGATCCTAGGTCATTGTGGAAACATTTGATTTCCTGAGGAAGGGAAAGAGCAGTTTAACTGATGGATTTAATAATTACAGCCATTCAGATCATTCTTCTCGTTCCTAAACATTTCAGCTATTATGGTCCTTGAAATCACAGACACTTCACCTGTTTTATCTTGTCAAATATCTATAGGGGTAAGTTATGTCAACATTCCTCTGAGGTCTTTCTCTAAGAGAGAAGTAGTTTAGAGCAGAAGTGTGGTCCTGTAAAAAAAAACAAAAAATCACCTTCCTATGATTAGTGAGAGCTGCCCAATAACACAGCTCTTGAGGAATTCCAAGTTTAATTAGGCTGGCTCTGCCCTGCAGAGTGACCTGGGCCAGCACTGGCAGTCAGGGGGATGATGCCCAGGAGCCCTGCACTGGTGGTGGCCACAGCCCAGGTGCAGCCACAGAGCTGAAAGTGCCTTTTTACTATGTAAGTGTGTTTGATTATGGTGGGTGGTTTTACCACAGGTTTGCAAAGTTCATACCAAGAGCAGCTTAGTTTAGGTTTGTGTTTCAGCATTGTGCAAGTGGCTCGGGATAGGCGCAGCTCTGGACCTTGCCTCTGCTGTACATAACATGTTTGGTGGAATTACAGGCAAACTCATGCTGTTTCCCCTGCTGTGGAAGCACATCTTAGATGGGGAGCAGCGTCCTGTAGGTCGCATAGCTTAAACCAGCACAAAACCAGAGCAAGCTGCAGTGGCTCAGGAGCGGTGTGCCAACAGTTGGGTTCTGGTATAATGCTGGCCGCGGGGAAGAAAGCTCAGCCAAAAGGTTTGCAGCCCAAATCCTGCCTGCCTGTGGAGAGAAGCAGACAGGATGCAGATACTGGCAGAGGAGGGGCCGGGTGTAGGGGCAAGGTCTGGTTAGGTGAGAGCATGTGACAGCTCAGGCGAATCTGCGCTGGGCTGCAGGGACAAAGTGCACCATGCAAGGCAGGGCGATCGGCCAAGAGGTGTGACCCCGCTCCCAACTCACGGCAGCGCACACTGCCAAAGGGTGACTCGGTCACAGCAGCTTTTCACCATGTAAAGTCCTGTCCCAGGTATTCTGGCAGCATGGGACTGGGATAAAGCTTGGTGTGCTTAACACAGACTTCTTTGGCAATGACATCTTTTCTGTGCATGGCAATTCAGACTCTGCTGACACCATCAAAAGCTGCTTTTTCTAGCCCTGATGATAAATTGGTGTTCTGAGACATGAAAGTTGTGAGCGTGTAATAAAATGTAATGGAAGAGACAGCAGAATTAATGGATACAGTCAACTCCTCTGCAGCTCATTTAGTCTCCTCTAGTCTAAATTTTTCCTTCATGTTACTGGGAGGTGGAAAAATAAATTTGTGTTTCTGAAGGGAACTGTGTCAGTTTCCTTATCTGATAATCCCTTTTTACAAACAATTTCCAAGTGATGCTCATTGTCTTATTTTCAATAAGATATTAAGAACAAAAATATAAAAGTTCATGCCCTGACCAGAGATGATGCCCGTTGGCTGTAGGAAAAGCTCTTTCACTTAATATTCTTATATTCTACTGTGGGCAGAGCAATTGCCGAAAGAGAGTAAATGAGGGTTATGTGTGCTAACCACACTCATTTTCATACCCTGATTCTGGAAGCCTGCTGTAAATATCTAAGTCTGGAGTTCTTTATCCTCCCTCTAGTGAACATGTATCACAAACCCCTGTGATGCTCTCTTTTGCAAAAAGGCCCCAGAGGGGACCAGTGAGAATGTTATTTGCTGGGAACCTTTTAATTATCAAAATTGGCTGGTACACGGTTGGCTTGTGCTGGCTGGTTATCCCTGCCAGCTACAGGAGATGGCCACCAGGTGCCTTTCAGTGACCCCTGGAGCTCACACTACCATGCTGCACCTCCCTCCTTGATTCCTCCAGTACCTTCAGCCTCTCGAAACCTGCAGCACTAAAATTCACAGGCTGCATCCAGACTTATAAAGAGTAACAGTTTGCTGTCCTACCCTCTGATCTCTCTGAATGGTTCAGTGAGTTCCTTGGTGTTACAGAACATCTACCCCGCTGTGACCTCTCATTGGCTTCTCTGGAGTGGGAGCTGTGCTGTGAAACTACAGTCAGCAGGCTTCAAAAGAAATTTTTCCCATTTTCCCATGAGTTTGCTCATTGCTGGTGATTCAACAAACGCTTTAAGCCCGCAATGCTGACAGAAGGACCAGTCCCACCTTCTTCCCTTCTGCCAGCACAGGTGTTCAGGGAGCGTGTGGGGGGTGCAGCCTCACAAATGCCTCTGGCAGCACAAGCGAAGGCTGCACGGGGTGGCTGTGGATGGAGTGGGACTTCACACTGGGGACACCAATTTAGCATGTTTGTGAGGCTGTGGTGCGAAACACTGGTCTTGAGCAGCCACATCAGGCTAGTGAGGGCTAAACCTTTTTCCTGTGGTGTTTTATTTACCCCGTGACTGAAAAAGCAAGCATCATGTTAATGTCCCTTGTAGATATGTCCATCCAGAACCAACCCTGTATTTATTTTAATGGAAAGCAAACATACCACAGAAACGTAATGATTGTGACAATATAAAAAAACCTTTGGGTTTTGCTGGTTTCCTTCTTTCCTTATGTGCTAATTAAAATCTATTGCACTCCATGGCTTTGTTCAGTATCTGTCTTCTTACGTTTTGGAACCTAAAACCTGCTTTCAGGTTTAAATGAAAGCACAAAATAGCACATGGGGAAACTGAGCCTACTCTCCAGGGTGAACCTCTGTGCTGACTTTCACTGCAGAATGACAATTAATGTGTGTACTAAAAATAAAACAAAAAAATTTGTCTAGGACCATCATGGTTTTCAGGGCTCCTCTCACTGCCCATGAACCAGAGAAGCCCAAGATTAAAAAAACAAAAGGGGAAAGCCCAAGATGTCTTTGACCAACTTTCCCCCTGGTGTGGGACTCTACCTTCAGGGCCGTGACTTTGTCCTCTCCATGCTGGGAAGGGGGATGTGGCTGGGGCTGGCAGGGCAACAGGGCAGTCCACCTTGTCAAGGGCGCTTACTGGGAATCCTCTGTGATGTGGCAAGATAAAGGTCAAAGCACTGACGTAGCTTACCCATGGAAAGGGCTTTTTTGTAAGAGAACTCGGAAAGCTGTTGTCTCCAAGTGTCTACCTGGGTGCCCGAATACCTCTGAAAATCACTTGAGACTATACAGCAAAGCTGTTTTGAGACATATAATTGTATGTGGTGTTTGTTTGTATTCTATCCACCTGAAAAAAAAATGTAGGTGTTGTGGTACTTGTTACAGACTGTATGTTCTCTGAAGGATCTCCCCAGGTTTTGGTCTGCAATAACTTATAAAAGTCAGGAAATGACGAATTGTGCTGTCTTAACTCACATTGTGTAAGAACAGGTGTAAAATAACATGTTATTCATTTAAATAAGTGGTGTTGTCCCTTTAAACATTCAAATAGGCAGTAAAATGGTTCTGTGAACATGTGGGAACCTGTTCCACCAAACACAAAGTGGTTTTGTTAAAAAGAGAAGGAAAAGAAAGTAAAGGGAAAAAAGGCTGTCTACTACATTATGAGATCCTGATTTTTGTGGCTGTGTTGTGGCTGAGGAGTGGCTTATGTGTGAATATACTGATAAACTCTAAAGACTTTCTGAGACTAAGATGGGAAAACTTGCAGCTCACTTATAAATTCACATGTTCTTTCGGTGAAATATTTTACCTGGCACATTCCTTTCTCATTCCACTACAGCCTCTCAGCAGTTTTGAAGACCAAATATCACCACAAAAGCCAACCCACCGTTCAGTCCATTCTCTCCCTTCTCCCTTTGCTTGCTCACGTCTGTACTGTTACACGATGCTAAGCTGCCTCCCTGAAATATCTCCTGAAATCCTATTTCCTACCACGATCATCAGAAATACTAATTCTCATCCAGATAATGACACCACCCCAATGAAATCATGAGTCTGTGATCAGCCTCTGGATCTCCCAAAGCATATGGTTTCAATCCTCCTAAAAGTCTCTGAAAGGGATCCAATGTTTTATCAGTGCTTGTCATCATGTTGAGGAGCCCAGTGCACCTGATCAGCAGAAGCCAGAGCATGTACCTGCTTGTATTACAGAAGAGAGACAGTCGAGGGGAAGCACACCATCTCCTTGGAAGCTTTTTCTATGGCAAGGGAAAGGTCCTTAGCTGACAAGCATTAACATATCCCAGTGAATCTCACTTTTTTCTTCAAATGTTCAGTATTTTCTATCACTATTCAGAAGAAGAATTATTTAGGAAAAACCTTTCACATGTAATTCCACTACAGGAAAGAATAAAAGGAAATGGAAGTCTATTGCAAACATAGACATGGACTTTTCTCTGCACTGTTCCCTTTCACATTTCTTAGGATTTGGCCCCTGCTTAGTTGTCAATCAATCACCAAAAAGAGGAAACAACTAAATATTTATGCTGTTATTGTAACAGTGACACTTCATCATTGTAATCAAGTTGTATATTAGGAGAGAAGATGTGTTTCTATCCTTATGCCAGAGGGGTGGATGCTGTATGGAGAGGAGTGTGCATGTATGTACAGAATCCATCCACCCTGCTGCTTGGATGGCTCTGCCCCTAATGCTTTTCCACTTTGCCTTAGGTGTATCCCTCTTATGATGCCAGAGTCATCATAAAGAGTCATCATATAAAAAATAATGTAATTTTTATGAACACAGCATGCTTGAAGCCAAAGGGATGTAGGTGCCTAATGCCAGGGAAAGCTAGGGGACACGCAATATTCTGCCCAGCTTTCTTAAGTTCCGCATAAAAGCACAGCATGCAGGACAAATTAATATATTTTCAAATCCTGCCATTGGGGATGCTAACACCTCAGAATACCCTGCAGTATCTTGATCTATTGGTGTTCATTGTTTTAAACAATAATCAGGTCGTAACTTGGGAACTAACAAGCTGGAGCTAAAAGTCAAAGTATAAAATGAAAATCAATAGTTTGAGTGGCCTCCCTACACAATCCTAATTGACCTGGTGTATTCAAGAGCCTTCTAAAAATGATCCCATCATCTCACTAGCATCAGTGTTTTTTCATTCCTCATACACCAGAATAGTCTTCCCTATGCATTCAAGTATTTGCATGACTGTAGCTGATGTGATCCATTTTACAATACTTATGGTTAAAAGTTTAGTTTGTTTTCCAACAGAAAAATGCAAAGTAAACAGAAGGATACTGTCTTTAAAAAAATAATTAATCTGATGGAGAGGAGTTTTGCAAGCTTGTATCAGCTAAATATTTTATACTTACTTTCCCATAGAGATCAGTGGGATTGAGGCATGGATCTGATCTTGGCAGAATCTCCTAGATTTCATCCCTGGATTTAAGACTGATTCCTTCCATAGTCTTGGGCAAACCATTTAATTTCCATACTGCAGCTTCGCTGCAGAACCTGCTTCTCTGCAGCTCTTGCAGCTAGTGAGATAACATTTGTAGAGGGGAATCCTGCAGGTGAAAGACTTGTACAGTAGACTCGGGCTGCAGGCATTTTGGGAGTAGTATCCTGGCTGCAGATGTGTTTGTGCAGTGCCTAACAGCCTGCGGCCACAGTACTGTGGATGAACAAGTCTAAAAATCCAGAACAGAGTGACTGCACGCACCGTTTGGGCTTGCGGTGTCAGTACAACAGCTATCCTTCCTGCTCACTCTCAGAAACCACTACAAAGATGGTTCTTTTGCCTATCTTTGCAATCCTCTACATTTCTCTCTCTAACTTGGAGCCTTCTAATTTTAGTGCTCCCTAGACCCTTTGACCCCCTACCCTGCTTCTCTATCAACCAGCTTCTGACTGCAGTACAAGGATGTCTCTACATATTACATGCACAGATTAAACCACTCAGAGGCCAAGAACAAAATATTATGTAGGACCGCCTGATACAAACTGGCAGTACTTCCTCTGCAGAATCCACCCTGTGCACAGTTTGTCATTGAGAAGTTAAGACACTTCTCCTTCCACACTAAGATGCCCTGAAGTTGCTGCCTGTGTGCTGCTTGGCTGAAGATTTGGACCAAGCTTTACTTTTTGGAAAAAAAGAGAAAGAAGAAAGGAATGACTATGCCAATAACAACAACAACAACAAAAACTGGGAAAAGACTGAAAGTGGTAGATGTTTTGCTTCTGCAGTATGCTGTTTGCTTTCCACCACCTCCGGGCAGCGGTGTTTCCCAGAAATTAGCCCTCTCCCAAGGCATGCCCTGCTCCCTCTTCTCCCGCCGGCTGGCTGTGCACACTGCTTGCCGACCGGGCAAATCCATCATCCAAGGAGTGTTTCGGTGCAGTTCCTCCTCTTGGCTGCTCGAGAAGGTGTGTTGTTTGCTTTGCCTAAGTGCTCCCGGGGCCTAATGCTCCGTTGTTATGTACAGACCATTTCTGCTATCATGAATCATGTTTTACCACCCCTGTATTTTACTCCTGCACCAAGCTCTTTTTTTCTTTCAAGCAAACAAGTTTGAGTTTCCGTGTTTGCCACTGAAGTGGTGCACGCCGGGTATATGGCACAGGCTGAGTTATTCTTACCGTCCCGCCGCTGCTGAGATCAGTAAACCAACTTCTCGCTCCAGGAGCCGCAGACCATTTTTTTTTTACAAGCGAAGGTAAATTGATTCAGTGCAGCCTGAAATAATTTTGCCAGACATGTATAAAGAAAAAAAAAATCTCTGAAAAAAACGCATGCCGTCAAGCAAAATATGCCCTTTTCTTATCTTATCTGTTGTGAGTAACTCAAGCTATTTGCACAACGCCTTGTGCTAGGAAGGAGTTGTTTGTACATGTTTCACCCTCTTTTTTCCAAGTTTTGAATTTTGAATGAAATCTTTATCTTCAAATTCCTCCTCCCTGCAAAAATATCATGGTTTCTCTTTCCTATGCTTCCCCGAAGGCTGGACTCAGCCTCCCCTCCAAAGATCCCTTCATTGCAGATGGTTTTCTATTAATCTTCAAACCGCTTTGGAGAGCCCTCTGCATCTGGCAGCACTAACATCTCCTCTCTCTCCCTCCCGTCCCACCCACTTAGCCTCAGCCTAAGAGCCCTTAACAAATGACTCCCAAGGAATTTAAATGGCTAACGCTCGCTGGCCAATAACAAGATGCATAAACTGTATAACCAGGTTACACGGCTCTTGCCATTAGGAAGAAAGGTTGCTCGGGCAAAGGCGTGAGTCCTCTTAACCTGTCGCACTTCGATCGTGGGACCGGGCAGGTAAGGGAAATCTTGTTTGCTCTGTAGGGCTTTTTATCTGGTTTTCGTTTATCAGGGAGTTCAGACCGAAAGTATGTCATTGTCAAGGTGCCGGGTATGGGTTTTGCCTTCCCTTAGAGGGTCCTAAAGGGTTGTTTGAGAAGCAACTACTTCTAAGCTTCAACTACAAGCCCAACATGTGAATAACTTAAAGAATGTAAGTAGCAAATAGCAAAGCGAATGTCTGAACAGTGAAAACTAAAATAGTGAAATTTCAGATGGAAGAAAGCAAACAAAATCAAGTTCTTGCTATTAAGTTAACGAAGTGAAAGGTAGCTATTTACAATGACCTTACATTGTGTTTTCGGTTGGGCTGTCTCTGCTGTTCACTGTTTGTGCTGCTTGGTATTTTGTTCTGCCCTTATTCAAGAGACTGACATAAAAATCAAGCTTTAAAAGTGGGTTATTGGCTTTAGCTGCAGAATTTGGAGTTTGTAGAATGAAGGTGGCTAGGAAGTTTGAGCAAGCAAGGTATATATGCAATTATTATTAACACAAACTCCTCGTGCATACTGAATATTTGACAGTGTTTTGAAAGAATTAAGTTCTGATATTATTCTATTCCCATTCTTCTTAAGTAGCATGTGAAATGTTTGAGGTTTGTATATGGCATAGGACATGTGACCTTAATCTTTATTTATTCATTTATTGCTTTATTGGGGTCAGTGCTGATAACAATAGTGAAGTTTGAACTTAAATCTGGAAAAAATCACTTGAATCTAAAACCTTTAAAAAAAAAAAAGTAAATGTAATTGTTATAAGTAAGGTTCAGTTTTGATCTAATTTAAACCAATGGCAAAATGGTTTGTTCACACGTGGAGCAGATGCAGCAGTTGTGTATAATGGTATCGTGTCCTGAGCCAGGTGGGATTGCAGCCGTGCTCCAACACGTGTGTCCTTCACCCTTTGCACACCCAGGCTTGCTGCAGAGGACAGCCATTGCTTGGGACACGTGAGGGATGTCACGGCAAAACGTTACTGCCACCCATCCCTGGTGACGCTCCATGGCGTGGCAGGCTGGGCTGTAGAAAGGGTGTATTTTTCAATCATGTTGAACCCCGAAGACCCTGAGATCCAGCACAGCCCATGCTGACCTGTTTCGGTGTTAACCGATGGAACCGATAGTGTTGCACCAAAGGCCTTGCCAGTGTCTGAAAGAGCTGAGAGAGCTTTTTAATTAACACAGTTAATCTAACAGGACTGCAAAATGTGTCCTTTTTATTCATCAAGACAAGGCCATAAGACCGTCTATCAAGAGCTTGTTGGAATGTTGTTGGTTTGATTATTTTTCCATGAGTTCTCATTTAGGTCTGTGCTCTATAACTGAGATTAGATAATGTGTTGGATAAAAATAAATAAAGTTAACAAAGGAGGAGCCGTTTTGCTACTCTTTTTAATAATTTCTATTCCATTCCGCATTTCAGCTCCATTCTTTGCTAAAGAAATGATAGTGAATCAAATGTTGCTTGTCTGATTTCTTCAGCTTTTAATTAAAAAAAAAAAATCCCAGTTAAGGTCAGCAGAAGGTGAATTTCAAATGGCTTCTGTCTCAAATCCCACTCCTTTTCTGAAGTGCACAGAAATTTCATTTCCAAACCATGGGTATTTCCCACCGAGCTGTAATTTCAGTAGATTTAAGTTGTCTTTAATTAACCCGGCACAGGAATGGTGCCTCATGAGAGAGTCCCTGCCTTGGTTAAACATTTTTTAAAATTTATAATATTAACCCTGTGCACAGGTAACGACTGCTGGAAATCTCTTCCTTGTACTTGTAAACCTCATTTCTCAGTTTCAATCCAAAGTTCAAAGGTTTGTACGGACTTCTTAGATCAGAGGTCAGGTACAAATTGCTGCACTTTGCAGCTCCTTTCTGCCGATATGACAGAATTTCACAGCAAAGACGATTGCCTTTCATCCCCCTCTCCTCCACACATGGGCAACGCCAGGCAGTTAAAAGCGTGATATGTACAAGTCAGCCATTGGTACCTGAGTTTAATAAATAACTAACCGGGTTCCAGTGGTGCAAGGTGCATATTATAAAAGGGGTCAAATGTCAGTGCACAAAGGAAAAAAAGAAAACAACACTCAGCCACTGACTAAGCCAAACGTTTTGAGTTTAACGTACTTTCAGAAGCGAACATTCACATCCCAGTTGTGGTTTGCTTTATGCTGATTTTCATTTCTGTGACCTGAGGGGGAGGGAACATGTTGGGCCACTTTCAGCTTTCCCTGAAGTCTCTGCCTCCTGCGGAAAGCAGAGCTGCAGGTTGGGGCCCCTGTTGTTGCACTGTTCAAGTGGTGAACACAAAACTGAGAATGTTGCAATAAAAATAGTGGATAAGATTAGGGTGAACTGAAAAGTCCAAAGCTATTTTTGTTGTTATAAAATTGACTGAGCAAGTGGACTATGTATGAGCAGGCAGGATGTGTTATGTTTCACTCTGGGATCTCCAGAAGAGTTAGCTGAAAATGTTAGGGCAGAAAGGCTGAAAAGGGAACCATCATTTATGAACTTTTTAGATACTCTTGGTTGCACTGTAGAGTCGAACATGTTACTGTGATGTTTACATAGACAGACAAACAGACAGATAGTGTTCTGCATTATAACAAAGAAAAATCACAAGCACGTGCATGCATATCCCTGCTCCACAGGGTTCGGCAAAGACTTTCACAGACATTTTCAATGATCGAACGAGATGACCATGTTCACATATAAGATTTTTCTTTAAAGAGGCAAGAAGTGAAATAGGTGAATGTCTTATCTTTCCTCTGTAATAATTAACAGATGAGTCTAGTCATGGTTTTGCTTTTCAGTTGCACAAGATCGTTTTGCCTGTCTTATAGCAAAAGCTTGTGAGGCCCTAGTCCACACTGAAGGAAAGATTTCTTCCTTTCCTAGAAAGAATGCTTTTTAAAGCAGACAGTTAATTTGGAGAACACACTTATCTGTTCCAGCATCTCTGCAGAGAACACTGTTTAATTGCATTTATGGTAAACAAACACCACAAAAAAGTTTCCCAGCAAGTACAGCTCATCCAGAATAGGAAATACTTGTTACACACCAAGTGACTACATTGCACTTTATTTATATATCACACGTTTTCCTGTCTGACCATGGTAATAATAGACTTTGTTGACTATATGGAAATATGGGAATTTGGGGGAAAAGGAAGGGTTGTGTTGTTTCCTGATTTTGAAACAACCCACCTCTCATCTTCTCAGCTTTCCTCAACACGTGGCTTCAATATCTTCCAGGATAATAACTTCAGCCTCAGCCAGCAACCAGTTCTATTGAAACAGCTGAGAGTGATAGAATTATTTTGAGTTGGACTGGGTAAAAGACAGAGCTGGGGCAAATGGTACAACACACGGGTTACACAACTTGTTGGGACAAAGTTCTGAATGACTTGCAGCAAAGTGCATTATAAAATAAGGGAGGAGACTGGGTTTTGCTTACCCACACTTCCTTCAGAAGTGTTTAAAGCTGAGATGGCTGGTTTGTCACTGCAGTGGCATAAAAATACTCAAGAAACACACACTGTACCGACAGAATTCACATTGTCGAAATAGGGAAAATAACAACCATGTTGGTAGGATGCTCTAGATGTTGTTGGTGCTTTGGCACATCAGTAACTTCATCAGCAGAGCTTCATTCTTGTCATGTGAAAGCCATATATGAGTGAACAGAATTTTCACTTGTGAAAATCATCAGTGATATCTCATCGAATACTATTTTTGCAGTTTCTGGGCCAGGAGGTCACATTGTTGAGGAACCTCCATCCTGGGAATGTCTGCTGCTGGGCACTAATAGTGCCTATGGATAATGCAAGTGGAACCTTTGACAACCTTTGCAGAATCACACTCCAAATTAAATATGCCTTAGAAGGATGTAGAGAAGTTGAATAACAGAATAGGTAGAAAGTTTGTGTAATACAAAGTGACTTTATTTTGTAGGGGAATCATAGTTTTAGCTCCATTTTTTCAATTGTATATAAAATTGCTGTGAGGTAAGATTAATATGGCTAAGGGAACGAGTATAATATGGCTGAGAGAATTAGATCTGTGATTGTTATTGTTCTTAATGATAGTGATGAAAATAAAATGTTTAACCTTCAAATTGTAGTCTGAAGTTGTAGCCAATTGTTGACGGTACAAATTCGGTGTTCAATTATCTGATTAGCACACAAGTTTTAACCTGAAAAATTCCAGGATGTTAATTTACAGAATAATTTCAGGTGTTTTCCTCCTAAAAAGCAGCAAGAAGTAGAAGAACAGATTTATGTAATTTTGCTACAGTTTTTTAAACCAAACATACTGTTTTGATTGGTGCCAGGAGGACATAACCAGACCCTGCAAGAATTTTAAGGCAGGATTTTCAGTAGTGCTCATCACTGTCTTAAATATATCCCTATAGAAACCATTAGTCTTATAACTGATGTCAGGGGTAGTAGTGCTACATGTGGAGTACTGTTGGAAACATCACCCTTAATTTTCTCTTTCTTTCTGTTCCTGCTTTGAAGGGAACACAATCAAAAGGTGAAGCAAACAGTTTTTGGTGTGTTTCGAATGGAACCAACCATTTTTAATGTGCTTAGGCCACTTAGGATGAATTTAAGCAACTGAGAATCATGCACAGACCCACTTTGCAGTAGCTCTACCCTGAAAACTGGTTTTCAGGCCCAGAATATTAACTTGCCCCACATAAGAGGAACATGACTACCTGATCAGAATAAAATAGAAGTTTAAGCTTGAAATATGAACTCTTCCACTAAATCAGTGTCCAGAACCCTGATGACAGGCCCTAGGTTTAGGATGCCAAGTGTCACCCTTAGCAGAAGTGGGAATTTCTGCAGCTAGACTGGGGATTTAGTAGGTCAGTCTTATCCTACCCATTAGGTACTTTACACTGTTTCTCTCTACATTTAAGTATAGTACTTCTGGTGGGCAGAGCCACTGCTATATATGTTGATGCCTGAACATAGATGGGAAATGACGTGGTACAGCAAATGCTGCTGCGTGTGCATCTCCTTGGGTTCCATGCAGGGCCAAAGCCAAAAGGCTTCTCCTGGTGACCCCAGCTGAAGTTTGATTGCCTGAATTCAGGCACACACATGATGACAAGAGTGTGCAGTGCTTTAGCAGTGCTGACAGCAGGATAACTTGCACAGCAGACAGACATGTCATTGTCAATAACTAGTGCTGATCTGATCTATGAGATTACTCTCCCAAACTGCTCATCACAAGCTACTCATCAAGCCTCTTGCCAGCTGATGTTCCTGCCCCTTCAGGTGTGCTGATGCAGTTCACCACTTTCTCCAGAGTTGTGCCAAAATTATCCAGATTAAGAAAATCCAGTTTTTCAAAGCATTTAACCTAGCCTGGGGAGATTTCTTCACGCAGTTCAGTGTCTGGCTGGCACACTGTAGACACTGTCATGGCCTGTTGGCCTCAGATATTGTTGTGGGTTTTTTTGTTAGAAGGCTGAAGACATTGTCCATCCCTGGTAACTTTTTCTTTCAAAAGTCTTTCAGAAGTCCCTAGCCAAAAAGCCATGCTGAAATGCTGCACTCTCTCTTGCACTGGCCCACCACAAGATTCAACTTCAGAGATGTGTATTTCATTAGTGACAGCAAGTAGGAAACCAAGCCATGATCCAGCTCCTGTTGAAAACCACACTGAGGACTAGCCTTTGACACTTGAAATATAAATTAATTTGGAGTCAGGCAATGTCTTTCCACGGATTTTTCACCGAAGATCAGAGCTCTTTTTCACCACACCTGCTGCCCGCCTTGCTTCTGTCTGCACTGTGCATGGAGAGGAGCCAAGGACACCACTTCCACGGGATGTCCCCTGAGGGACAGAGGG
Source organism: Nesoenas mayeri (assembly GCF_963082525.1). Lineage (NCBI taxonomy): Eukaryota > Metazoa > Chordata > Aves > Columbiformes > Columbidae > Nesoenas > Nesoenas mayeri. The sequence continues at coordinate 53,131,940 of NC_137540.1, forward strand.
AGAAGCCTTCTGCCAGGGAGCACATGGGCTGGCAGCGAGCAGTTGCAGGGCCAGTGGCTACCTTAGGCACATCCGTAAAAGAGGTGGGACTCTCTGTTCCGCCATTAGTTTGGGAAGGAGCACCTTGCGTGCCAGCTCCCTGCCGTGGATGTGGCTGCAGGACTGCCAGCTGAGCCCTGCAGTGGGACATGCCACGCATGGCTCAGCTTCCGTAAACAGCCCAAAAATGCTGGATTTGTTCAGCACGTTTAGGCAAATAAATCGTAAAAAAGGAATGACAGTGTCGCCAAGTAAAAGAAAATTATGTATAATGATACCATAGTTACATTTAAACACGAAGGCAACTTGCACATTACACTTGAAGCAATGCTCGAGCCACTACCTTATTTCAAATTAATGTGGCCTCTGCATTTTTCTTTTCTGTTGACAAATATGTAAACAGGCAAACTGGGCTTTCAGTAAGAGCATTTCTGTTGATATCTGATGTTTGTGATAAAGTGATATACTTGTCATTAGTAAGCTGTTGTTGTTATATACATTTTATGTGTCTGAAGTTACCATGAGAAAACAGTCAGCTTTTAAAAATAGAGAGCTTTAACAGCAACTGTGCTTCCAGAGCTGCCGCTCTATGTCAGCAGCAGGATTGCCATTCACCCTTATTATTTCAATTGAAAAAGTAGGAAGGTCACATTTAAACCAGTAGCTGTTATTTCCCTCTGTCAACAGGGTGTATTCAGTTGAAATATTAGTGACAGACTTTCCATGTGCAGCAGCTGGGGTTTTAAAATGCAAAACTATGGCTGTTTCTTGAAGAAAGCAGGTGGCCATGGTATGTCCATGAGGGCACATTGGGTCAGCTCAGCGGGAGTTTGTACAGTCCAGGATCTGCAGCTGGAGTGGAGGAGTCCCCATCCCCTCATCCCTCCAGTTACTACTAAGCTGGTGGGTCTCCCCAGGGTCTCCTGCTGTCTGCCGTAGTGCTGGCACCCATCCTAATGCTACATGACTGCTGGCGGCTGCATCACCTGCAGAAGAACACATGATGCCACTAAGTCTATATAACACAAAACTGGAGGGATGAATTAAGTGCAAACATAAACAAACCCATTTTACAGGAGCACGTGAGTGGAGTGGACATGTGGTTGCTGCCACAAGGACACCGGCTGTATCCCTGTGTTTGTAAAAGCCTGTTTTACTGCAGCAGGTTCAACAGAGGGGCAGGTGGCTGTGTAACTTCACGGGGCACTGCCCAGTGCTGGACAAGCCCAGGGATAAGATGCTACACAGACTGTGAGCATTGCTTTCTTGCCAGGCCCTCAAGCTGCAACCAAGTCATGGTATTTCTATTTTAAAAAAGCCCTGCCTTGGTTAATCAGCCTGCTCACAGTATGCTTTAGGTCAGTCACTGCCAACACAGGAAGTTTCCCGTTTAATATTCTGAGCTGTGATGTGGAAAAAGATAGGTTAAAAAGAAGGTAATTAATGTTTAGGGCAAGAACTATTTACACTTACCCAAATGGCGGCAGGGAAGGAGTTTTGTAAGCAAGGGGAAGTGAAATTTGACCAGTTTCAGTGAAACGTGTATGTCTGAGAGGCCACTCCTTGGAGTGGAGACACTGAACCGATGGACTCGCAAGCCTGGCCCCTGGTAGGCTGGCAGATCTTAGCATCTATCTCACGTGGCATTGAACAATCAAGCAGGCTTTACCTTTTTCTGAGAAGAAAAGAACCCGATCTTGTTTCTATTTTCATAGTTAGTCATTTAAAACTTCGTTGTCTCCAGAGCTCAACCTTCCTCACTAGCAATTAATATTTTTGTCTGCCTCTCTTTTATGAATCTTTGTCATCAAGATCAGGTGTATCTTCCTCCTCAGATACAAGAAAACAAGTGCTTATATTTCATAAGTCACTACAATTTAATGTGGCTTAAATTTTTGCCTCTTCTAGCATTAATCACACTTGGTGGACATACTGAAATCAGTCTGGCTTTATTAAGGCCACTAAACCCGGAATACTAGCTCATGCCTTGTGTACACCCACAACTTGTGGTAGCAAGGTTTCACAATCAGTTGGTGGATTAAAAAAAATGCACAAGTAGAGTTGAACACTTTGGAAATAGGTATTTTTGAAAAAAAATTTCTTGAGAGTGATTGCTTTTCGAAACAAAAAGGTTAGGTTGTTATGGCAGCCCATTTTGTAAGGCAGTAACAACAGGAGGCGAGAGCTCTCAAACCAGACATGCCTACATTTTTTCTCGTCAAGGTAGACGGTATCTGAACTTTGGGAAGGTGTTGATTGTGTCATGTGGCAATGAATGTTGTTAAGTGCATATGTAGCTACATCAAGTAGAATTACATGGACTTTATAATTTTCTTAGATAGTATATGCTTATGAAATCCACCTCTATGGAGCTGCATGGAAAAAAAATTAAACATGTGATCATGAATCTTGACTCCCAATAAATTATATAGGGACAAATGCATTTTAGGTTCACAAAGTTTCAATTATTCACTGTCACAAATGGCGTATGTTACTGTTTGCAGGAAAGATGGCCATCAGCACTTAGCAACTGCTTCAAATACAAGTTCCAATACTAGAAATTGTCCTGCTGGTGCAATGCAAAGTGCTGGAGAACATGACAGTTCCTGGACAGCCACCAAATTAAGAGCTGGTTTCTGATGGGCAGGGAAGGCTTTTCTCCACCTGTCCTCTCTCCACAATCCAGGTGCCCATCTGAAGCTTTCTAGACCACAGCCCCAGTGACTTAGCACTGTAGATAATAGAATACAGAGACTTTTATTTTGTAAGTTGACCTAAAACTCATGGCAATGACTCATCTCTAAACTTACCCAAACCTGGGGCGATAAGCAATTCACTTGCCAACAGGTGGCCCATGTAAAGGTAATGATTATTCCCCAGCAGTGTTTGTTTAACAAACTTTGCTTTCATTCAGGGAAAGGTGAAGTCACACTTTAAGGGACAAATTGTCAAGTGAAAAATGAAAATGTTTTTCTCTGCCTTAGTATTTTAATTATGTCAAATAATTCCTAGGAGTAAAATAAAAATGTCTGACTGTGACACATTAAAAAGGGGGAACACTGGAATCTGCAAGAAATATGTTTATCAACGTTTTAAAGAAGAAGCTATCAAAAACTGATGTACTCCCGTAAAAGACTCAGCTTCAAAGAAACTGTTTTCTAAAGTTTTGCCTGGGCAGCAGCACCACTAGTACTGCCCTCCATCTTCTCTGCCTTCCCCTCTGCCCCCCATATTTTTAAATTGAGAGGGCCCAGAAGCATCAGCATGTAACACCCATGGCCCAAACACATCTCTGGGATCAGGCCCTACCACAGGCCAAGGTGCAGAGGTCTGGTTTCCCAATCCCAAACGCATTTAGGACCTGACCCAGGCACAGTGCTGTTTGCCCTGACTGGTGCGGGGCCATCTCTGGGTACAGACCAGCACAAATCTGGGCAGCTCAGGAGCTTTACCCAAAAAAAAAATCTGAGGTGCTAAGGTTACTAGGATTTAAATGGGTTTTGTGGACCATACAAATTAGACTTAGATGCCTAAATATTGCACCTGTGTTTCCATGGACTTGAGCCTACTGTACTAGTGAAAGACCTGCCTGCACAGTAACCAATGCACTGAAAATGCCCAAAGAGTTATAACAAAGTGTATCTATTGGGATGCTATTGAGACAGAGAGAAATCTGTGTCCCACCGAATAACATGACTACATAGAATAAATAAATCTAGCTGAAGCTTTGTCCTTTCTTTTTGGAAAATAAGCTTGTCAATCCCAGATTGTTTCTTACAGTGGTTTGCAGAGTTTCCTACAGGGGGCAGTGTTTTTTGGTAGTTTCATCAACAAATTGGTCATGAAAGCAAATCAGCTAAGGCTGATGGACTTAAAAAAACAAGAACAAAAACAAACACAAACAAACAAACAGCCCCCACACAAACGAGGAGGAGCCAATGGTGTAGCAGTCAGTAGGTGGGATCTTCTCAGAAGGCAGCTGGAATAGGATTGAACACAAGGATGTGGCATTTAGGAGTAACAAACATAAGGCATGCCGGCTGCATGGGAAATAACCACAGTGAGTGCTCCTTCTGGAAAGGATTTGGAGTTAGATTTGACCAAAAAAAAACCCAAAACATGTGGTTTGCTATTGAGAAGCTGTGGAGAAAAAGGTCTTGGTGATACCGACACATGGGAAAAGGGGGGATGATCTTTACTCCTGTATATAGCAAAACTGAAAAAAAACTGTCAAAAGAGCCACAGAAACAATTTTAGGTGAAAAAATAACTGATTGTGAAAGAATTCAGGAGTTCAACCTGCAAGTTTTATTAAAAAGACAGAGTTGTGGCTTGATTACACAACTTAAATATCATCATAAGGCAAAAGCAGAGTCTTTAAGCTATCAGAGAAAGGTTTAATAAGTAATCCTAGCTGGAAGCAAAAGCCAGACAAATTCTCATGAGAAATATAGCACGCTTGCTTGTCTGAGGGTTTGATTAGCAAACAAGACATAAAGGGAAGTGATATGGTCTACAGCTCTTTGATACCTTAAAACCAAGGTCCTTCTGGAAGATACAGTTTACTCAGATAAATGTTATAGGAGTCAATGTACCAATAATAATAAAATGTAATGGTCCACGTCATAAGCAATCACTCATATTAAATGGTCTGATGGTCCTTTCCAGTTTTAAAAGTCAATGAATTAACTCAGGTAGGAATCCCTCCTGCTCTTGCAGCTGTAGTCATTAGCATGGTCATCTCCTCCTGTATGTCTGCATTTCCCACCCTCTGCTTGCATTCAAACACAGAATGAGGTTTCAGAGATTTGCCTTCCCCCTGTAGGCTTGCAGGTCCGTACTGGCCAATTGCTCTAAAGCAAGTTGTCTGTCATAAAGGAGTGATTATCCTCAGTCTTTTTAGAGTCCTGTTGTAATAATGGAAGAGACAAGCCCATCATGCAACTCAGAAGCTTGCCAGATCACACTTTGCATGGGAGAGCAAGAACTGGGTCCTCCAATGACGAAGTGTATTTGTTATTTCCTACTCAACTCTTACTGTGAAGGCCTAGAGGAGCAAGGGGTTGTTATCAAACGAGAACCATGACTGGCGCTTCTCATGTATTCGCCGTCTTTCACTGTGAAGTATGGCACCTGGCACTTGCGCTGTTCGGGAGCGAATGGAGTAACCAAGTAAAGACTGAGGAGGAGGAGAGGGCTCTGGAGGTGGGGACCACCAGCTCCATAGCAACATCTTCCCTTTCCCAGTCCCATGCCAGCTCCTTCCTACCCATTCAGAAGGGAGACAAATCTCCCTAGGGTCTTGAGGTTTTGAGGTTCTTGGTGGCATCCCTTCATGTGACTTCAGCCTCCTGCAGCAGCAGCTCTCCGTGCTGGGGTGGTACAGGCAGGTGATCCTCACACACCCTTCAAAGAGGGGCTGTGCCTACATCCAGGATGCTCTCTCCCTGCAATATAAAGTCTTAGGCTGGTATGGCTCATTCATCAGCTTTTCTGCAGCCTTAGTCTCAGTTTGAAAAATGAACTTGCAGAACAACTGCAGGATGGTAAAAGAGAGAGGTGGGTTTCCAGTGGTAGCTAACAGCTTCTAATGAGTGTCTTCCTTCTTCCTTTACCCAGTTTTTATCAGGCTGTGAATGAGTTTGGCACCATGACCGCTGAGGACTCAACTGCAAGGATGAGCAACGATTCCTCCAATGTGGCTACCACAAAAGTTCCTGAAGGTGTTGCCGGTGCACCCAATGAGGCAGCTCTGCTGGCCCTCATGGAACGCACTGGATATAGCATGATCCAGGAGAATGGGCAACGCAAGTATGGTGGCCCTCCTCCTGGCTGGGAGGGCCTGCATCCCCCTCGTGGCTGTGAAGTCTTTGTGGGCAAAATCCCCCGCGACGTCTATGAAGATGAGCTCGTCCCTGTGTTCGAGTCTGTTGGTCGCATCTATGAAATGCGCCTGATGATGGACTTTGATGGGAAGAACCGTGGCTATGCCTTCGTGATGTACACGCAGAAGCACGAGGCGAAGCGTGCCGTCAGGGAGCTGAACAACTACGAAATCCGCCCCGGCAGGCTGCTGGGTGTGTGCTGCAGTGTGGATAACTGCCGGCTCTTCATCGGAGGCATTCCCAAGATGAAGAAGAGAGAGGAGATCCTGGAAGAGATTGCCAAGGTGACAGAAGGTGTGCTGGATGTCATCGTGTATGCCAGTGCTGCAGACAAGATGAAGAACAGAGGCTTCGCCTTTGTGGAGTATGAGAGTCATCGAGCAGCAGCAATGGCCAGGAGGAAACTCATGCCAGGGAGGATCCAGCTGTGGGGACACCAAATTGCTGTTGACTGGGCAGAACCAGAGATAGATGTGGATGAAGATGTCATGGAGACTGTTAAAATCCTCTATGTGAGGAATTTAATGATTGAGACCACAGAGGACACCATTAAAAAGGTCTTTGGGCAGTTTAACCCTGGCTGTGTAGAGCGGGTGAAAAAAATACGTGATTACGCCTTTGTGCACTTTACAACCAGGGAAGACGCTATTCATGCCATGAACAACCTTAATGGTGTAGAACTGGAAGGCTCATGCCTGGAGGTTACCTTGGCCAAGCCGGTAGACAAGGAGCAATACACTCGCTACCAGAAAGCAGCAAAAGGAGGGGCCACAGCAACGCCTGAAGTAACTCAGCAACCTAATTATGTTTACTCTTGTGATCCATATACACTAGCGTATTATGGATACCCATACAATGCCTTGATCGGGCCCAACAGAGATTACTTTGTGAAAGGTTAGTATGCGCAATTAGGGGATGTGATGGGCAGGAGCCTAAGGTCTGCCCGAGCCAAAGGACAGCTGGTGCGATGCACTTTTTTTCTCAAATACTCTTTTATAAGTCTTTTTGACATACTTTTATTTGGTCTCATTTTAATTTATGACTACATAGACTGTATTTATCTAGAAATAATGGCTAATGTATGGGCTAGTATGAGGGAGGCATCAATAATATAGTTAAGAATGAGCTAATGGACCAAGCATGGGATGGGGAAGAGTGAGATCTGGGGTTTATGAGTGCTGTACTAAGTCTGAGCAAGTCCAAAGACTTCAGTTTCTGATGCCTTTTCCAAAGATCTAGAACCTAAGAATTAGCAATCATGACAAAGAGTGCTTTGCCTTCTCCTGGAGATGTGGGTATGGTGACCTCATCATCCAAAGGGAGAGGTGCCAGGGAAAGCCTCAGCTGGAAACTTTCCAGGTGTCATTTGCATTAAAATAACAGTAGTGCCATGTCCTTTATAATGTCAATTAATATCTACATGCAGACAGACAGAATCATGTGTGTGCAAAATAATTCTTTTCTTGCATATACTTAATGAGTTCTTGGTTACAGTCATTAAAAATTAACCAAAAATCAGTTATTCAAAAAAACCTGGTGTTACAATTACAAGTATCTTGTACTTACAGATATTATAGTTTCCTGAAATTTAATGTGTGTTTCCATACAATAGGCAGTTTAGCATTAATATATTCTTAGAGCACCCACATAAACCAAGAAATATTTTAAACTCTAGTTGATCAAGGATTTCAGCTTCTTCGCATTTTCCAGATTTGTACTTACAATGAACAACAAAGAAGTTAACTAACAGTCTAAATATTCAATTAGGCCATCATAGACTGCACTAGTACCACAGTGTCCAAAGCACTGTTATAAAGTGTGTGGAGACACTAAGATAATTAAAGGCAATATTTTTGGAGATGAGGTATATTCACATTACTACTATAAGAGCAGAGGAAACAGACAACACTAGTAAAACCATATGCAATGGTGGGACAAAGTTAGTTTAAGGCCAACAATTTTGGGCCATCTGTGGAGGGTCCCACCACAGCAGCTGAGAGGTTTGGTCTCCTTTGGAGGAGCACTGAGAGCAGAAGTTGTTCCTACTGCAGAGGTATCACCTCTGGAGGGCCTCTCTCTCTCTGCTGAGTGCATTATACCTGTAACACTGCCCATGAGAGTTGCATCAGTATAAATAAGCAGTTAATATATGGTCAGAAACACCAAGAGCAAAATGTATGTAGTCTTAATGGGTACTTCTAAGGCCAAACTCTTCTATTTTCGTAACTGAAGTCACTAAGACTCAGATCAAACTAACTCCAGCAGCCGGTTTCTAAGCTCATGACTCCTGGTCTCAGTCTAGGGCGGTTTGTGCTTCCCATGGGGCTGTCACTCTCTGTTACTCACCATCCTCTCCTGTGTTGTTACCATAAGCAGGCAGCATACGAGGCAGAGGGCGAGGTGCAGCTGGCAACAGAGCCCCAGGCCCCAGGGGCTCCTACCTGGGGGGATACTCTGCCGGCCGCGGCATCTACAGCAGGTACCACGAAGGCAAAGGAAAACAGCAGGAGAAAGGATATGAGCTGGTACCCAACTTGGAGTTACCTGCGGTCAATCCAGTGGCCATCAAGCCTGGTGCAGGTTAGTGTGCAATGAGGGGAGGAAAGCAGAGGTGACGGGTGAGCCCCCATGACAAACCCCGTGTCAGGCACATGTGGACCCCTCCAGCCCATGGCTACAGCAGTGAAGACATCCATGGGGCTGGGGCTCAGATCTCCCCTGTGCCAGGTGCCTCCTGGCCCTGGTCAGGCTTTCTGCAAACAAGAGGCACCCAGTGGGGAAGGGATCACAAATGCCTGGGAGCAATTCAGACCAAAGGAAAAAGGGCTGAAGCTGTGCCCACTCCTCCTGCCCCCTCTTGCAGCTCCTCGGGAGGAAGCAGACTTTCTTCTCTGTCTAGTCATGTACACTAGACCATGGTGACTACGGGCAATCTTCCTCTCTTTTAATTTCCTCAGTGCTAATGTCACCCGGGGTGATTCGCACCCCAGCCAGGTCAGAGCTCTTCCCATCTCAGCTGGTATTTCTCTGGCGTTATGAGGCTGGGAAAAGGACCTGGGGCTTTCCCACTGCAGGGGAGCCCCTGGCTGAGGAGAGATCCTCCAACACCCTCCGCAGCATGGGGAAGGAGTGACGCAGGGAGCCCTCAGGGTCCAGCTCACAGCTGTGCAGTGACCTGCAGGAGGTTCTCTCAGTTCTGCTGGGCTGCAGGGAGCCAGTCCAAGGGCCCGGCCAGGGATCATCTCTTTCTGCCACATCCTCAGCTGAGTATTCAGCTGCAGTGGTTTCCCAAAACATGCTCCATACTACAGCTTGCATCTAACAAAGGCTGTGAAGAGTTCTTCATAAGAGCTGGATGAGACAATGTGATTAGAGGTCTAGAGACAAAGGAAGGATGTTAAGATTAAAGCTGTTTCCAAAGGAAGATCAGACTTCCTGAGAAAACTACCCATTTACAATCAGAAAATATTCTACTATGTGTTTGTAAAGATACTTCAGGAATTCCAGCTCTTACTAAGGGATGTTTGAAAAGTGGCCTTTGAAATGCACACCTATTAGTGGTGTCTGTAGTTTGTTTGACTGCCAAACAAAAACCTGAATGAAGCTCAAGTCTAAATCATAGAATGTCCTGAGTTGGAAGGGACCCACAAGGATCATCAAGTCAAACTCCTGTTCCTGCATATGACAACCCCACAGTTCACACCATGTCTCTGAGGGCATTGTCGTCTCTTCTTGAACACTGTCAGGCCTGGGGCTGTGACACCTCCCTGGGGAGCCTGTTCCAGTGCTCCAGCACCCTCTGGGTGAAGAATCTTTTCCTAATGTCCAACCTAAACTTCCCTTGGCACATCTTCCTGCCATTCTCCTGGATTCTGCCATTGGTCACTAAGGAGAAGAGATCAGCGCCTGCCCCTCCTCCTCCTCTTGTGAGGGAGCTGTAGGTGCCGTGGGGTCTCCTCTCAGTCTACTCTTCCCCAGGCTGAACAAACAAAGTGACTTTAGCCGCTCCTCATACAGCTTCCTCTCCAAACCCTTCACCAACTTCATAGCTCTCTTCTGGACACTCTACAGTAGCTTTAAATCCTTTTTATTCTGTGGCACCCAGAGCTGCACACAGTGCCCCAGGTGAGGCCACAGCAGTGCAGAGCACAGCGGGACAATCACCTCCCTCACCCGGCTGGCAATGCTGTGCTTGATGCACCCCAGGACACAGCTGGTCCTCTTGGCTGCTAGGGCCACTGTTGGCTCATGTTCAACTTGCTGTTGACCAGAACCCCCAGACCCCTCTCCATAGAGCTGCTTTCCATCATCTTGTCCCCCAGTCTGTATGTACAGCCAGGGCTGCCATGTCTCAGGTGCAAAATCTGGCACTTACTCTTGTTGAACTTCATGCGGTTGGTGATTGCCCAGTTCTCCAATTTGTCCAGATCCCTCTTCAGGGCCTCTCTGCCCTTGAGAGTGTTGACAGCTGCTTCCAATTTTGTGTCATCAGCAAACTTACTAAGCAATCCCTCAAGTCTTAAGTCTAAGTCATTTATAAAGACATTGAAAGTGCTGGCTCTAAGACAGATCCCTGTGGAACCCCGCTAGTGACTGGTTGCCAGCCTGACATAACCCCATTTACTAGAACCCTTTGAGCCCAGCCTGTCAGCCAACTGCTCACCCTCTGCATTGTGTGATTATCCAGCTGTACGCTGGACATCTTGTCCAGGAGAATACTGCGAGAGACAGTATCAATGCTTTACTGAAAATGGTTCTATACTTGAAGCATGCTGAGATCCAGATTTCTTTATTGGGTCTTCCCCTTTCATATGGTTCCAGCACAGTCTCTAAGCACAGAACCACCCGTTCTGTTTTCCCTAATCAGATCAGCTGATCTAGTAAGAGGTACCACATGCAAGGCGTACCTCTGTTATTAAAAGAGTATGAGTCTGAAAGCACGTTACCAGAATGGAAGAGTACAGATGTACCAACCCTGTAAAGTTTCCTACCATCTAGAATAATCTTAAAGGTCATTTCTTTGCAAATAGTTAGAAAACTCCTACTAGGTCACCCCAACAACTCCAGCTGCTTGTTACTGCTTTTCTGCCAGAAGCCACTGCAGAATGGATCATGTGAGCTCTCTGCCTTTGCATCGGTGAGAAATTATCCAGGTTATGTAAACCAGTGATAAAACTGGTTTGAGCTGACCAGGTAGACTTGGTGTAGAAGGTGAACTGGAAGAGCTCATGGGTGGAGGTGTCTGCTTGAGGAAACAGTGGTAGATCATTGGCAATGGAAACATCTCTTACTGAAAATATCAGACCAGATCCCTTGTTGCAGTCTCCAGGATGAAAACAAGAGTACTGCTTGCTGGCACCTGTCCTCTCCCCAGGCAGACCTGCACACTTCCACACTGCAAAGTTTCATCCCAGTGAAAGGATTCCATGTGTGTATTTGGCTTCATTTCTGAATTACCGGCTGCACCTCCCATAGATGCCAACATCACCATCATTTACTGATTGCTCTGTTTTCCCTGTGAATAACCTTCCTGCTGAAAGGCTCAAGAGCTGAATGCTGAAATGTGCACTATAAGGCAGCTATGGAAATCATAACATCACGGAATCACAGACTGGTTTGGGTTGGAAGGAACCTCAAGGATCATCCAGTTCCAACTCTCTTGCCATGGGCAGGGACCCCTAGATCATGTTGCTTAAAATTCCAACTAGCCTGACTTTGAACACATCCAGGGATGGGGCATCCACAGGTTCCCTGGGCAACCTGTTCCAGTGCTCATCACACTCATAGTAAATAAATTTTTTTCCTTATATCCCGTTTAAATCTACTCTCAGTTTAAAACTGTTATCTCTTCTCCTGTCACTACAGGCCTTGGTAAAAAGTCTGTTCCGAGCTTTCTTATAAGCCTCTTTTAAGTACGGAAAGGCCACAATGAGGTCTCCCTAGAGCCTTCTCTTCTTCAGGCTGAACAACTCCAGCTCTCTCAGCCTTTCCTCATACAAGAGGTGTTCCAGCCCTCTGATGATTTTCATGGCCCTCCTCTGGCCTCATTCCAACAGGTCCATGGACTTTTCTGTACTGAGGACCCCAGAGCTGGATGCAGTACTCCAGGTGGGGTCTCACAAGAGTAGAGCAGAGGGGGAGACACCTCCCTCCACCTGCTGGCCATGCTTCCTTTGACGCAGCGCAGGGTATGACTGGCTTTCTGGGCTGCAAATGCACATTGCTGAGTCATGTCCAATTATTTTGATTATTGGAGATGTTCAGCAAAGCACCTTTCCTCCCTAAGCAGTGCCATGAAGCTGCATTTTGTAGCATGGACCAACTCACTGCCTCTGAACACTGCCATTCTGACTGGAGCATTTTCTCTTCATTTGGGAGACCTTAGCTCTAATTGTTTTGTGTTCCAATTTTGGCACGAGGGAGAATTCTCTAAAGAACAGTTGCTTTTTTAGGGCTGCTTGCTCTTTGAGATGAGGTCTTGGAGAACCTCTCCTAATGTGCCTGATGTGTCTGGTCTCTCCTAGTGGCCATCCCTGCCATCGGTGCCCAGTACTCCATGTTTCAGGCTGCGCCACCAGCCAAAATGATGGAAGACGGCAAAATCCACACTGTCGAGCACATCATCAACCCTATAGCCATCCAGCAGGACCCAGCCAGCGCAGCTGCTGCTGCAGCAGCCGCTGCCGCAGCCGTAATACCAGCTGTCTCAACGCCTCCCCCATTCCAGGTGAGTTCAGCACATAAGTCCTGCTTCCCATGCGTCCTGCTTCCCATGCATCCCATTTCCCAATCATCCCGCTTCCCATATGTCCCACCCTGCATACCCGGGGTGGAGAGAAAGCCTTGCCTCTTGCCCTACTCCCATTCAGGAGCTGCTGCTGAGGATGTTATGGTGCCCAACAGCCCTGCAGTTCATCTGACCTTAGACACGTGCACTTTGGACAGCTGCTCTCCCGCTATGGGGGATCCAAATCTAGGAGGGAGGGAGCAGCCCCCTTCATGATGGCATAACTGTCATTTAACAGAGCACACACTACCTACCCTCCTGTTGTCACCTCTCCTTATAGGGGGTTTGCAATTCAGGGAGTGGCAATGGGATATTGCAGCAATTCAAGCACTTTTTTTTTGAGGTCTGAACAAGACGCTTTCCTCCCAGGGCCGCCCCATCACACCGGTGTACACCATGGCTCCCAATGTGCAGCGGATCCCCGCTGCCGGGATTTACGGGACAAGTTACGTGCCGTTTGCAGCACCTGCCGCGGCAACGGCGACGATAGCCACGCTACAGAAGAACGCTGCCGCTGCCGCTGCCTATGGAGGATACGCCGGCTACATCCCCCCAGCGTTCCCAGCTGCCACCATCCAGGTCCCCATCCACGACATCTACCAGACGTACTGAGACTGTCAGCATAGGAGGGCAGCAGAGAAACACACACTGAAGGAACACTTTACTATTTATGAAGAAAGAATTGGCTGCGAAAGAGTAAACATTTGGACTCGGTAAACTGATACAGAAAGTGAAGAATGTCATAGAAAAACATGTTTGAAATATTTTCTACGCTTGAAGTTTTCACTAACTTTTTTAGGCTATTTTTAAAATTTAACATGCCTGTATTCATACATTTCTAAAGGACCTCAATGCATCCAGCCCACCGCTGACGTGCTTTTATACGCATCCTAGTGGGGTTGCATAGGGTCTTAATTTTTTTTTTTTTTTAGCAGTTATATTTTCAATATATTTGTGGTATGAAGGTTATTTTTTAGTAACTTCTGCACTCCAGAAATGTCTATTTTGTAGTGCCTTTAGTAATATATCAGCTATATATTAAAAAGCACACTTGAGCAGCTAGGGAAAGTTTTAACAATATATTTTGAAGAATATATTCAATATTTAAAAAAAAAACATACCTTAGAGTTTTTTAAGAAAAAAACAACAAGTATCTTATTTAAAAAAAATACTGGAAAGTGCAATTTGAAAAAATGTGCAAGACCTCTGCATTTTTATGCTGGCATTAATACAATCTGCTTGTTCTTATTTGAAATCAGAACGAATATCACCTGTTGGAAAGAAAAAAAGAAGCCTCCTCACACAAACCTCTTCACGGTGTGATTTGCAGGCTCGCTTTAAGGAAAGGCTCTGAGTTTTCCTAAACAACTGGAGTTTCTATTTATTGAAGCTACTCGTAGTCTGAGCACGTGCAGAAACGAGCAGCTGCTATTTCGCACGAGGTGTCTTGACTTAGATCTTTATCCAGTATAAAAGCCTAGGCTCTTTTTCAACGCTTTTTATTTTATTCTTTGAAGTATATGCTGTAGTGACTGACAATATATGCTGCTGTTGGTGAGAGCAGGTGCGCTCTTGCTGAGAGGGTGCGCAGCGTTACTTACCCATCGCTCCATCATGTTCTGTGAGAAATTTCTGAGGTACTGGGGTGGTAGTAATACTGGAATTACTGAAACGGGGCTAGCCTCCCGCCCAGCCTCCCTCCCGTGCTTAATTCCCCTTCTCTGCAACTGGAGTTGTACGTGCACATCAGGGGTGGGAGCGTTAGACCCGATGATTTTAAGACATAGAGCCTGTAAATATCTTTTAATATACATTTTTAGAGTCATTTTATGTTGCAAATTTACATGGTATGTGGTTTGCCACAAAACAAAAACCTTTTATTGCGATGTTATAAAAAAGTTTGTTTTATTAAGAAGTAAATATATTATTGCAGTGTTTTGTGGCCTGTTTAAAGGCTTTTATTTAGTAGTGCGGTGAATGTAAAATATAGTAAAATGCTAAAGAAATACCTTGCCCATTGTATGAAGTGCAACAGCCCTGCAAACACAGCTCGAGTGACACGGGGTGCAAAGCAGGGAGTGAGCAAACAACGTTCCTTTACTTTTTGTGGTACAAGTACCAACCAAAAGGGTTTCATATAGGGTATATTTTGACAACTGAACCACTTCCAGGCCATGTCCAGCTCAGTTAAGTGACCTTTTTAAAGTGACCTTTTAATACACTTTTTTTCTTGCCTCAAAACTGAGCGGTTGTTTTTCAGGTGCTCTTGCTCAGCCAAGCTGAGCTCCCCCTCGCCCCGCCGAACCCGTAGCGACAGCACTGTGAGGAGGAGGTTAACCATTAGGTCGGACTCTGCCCCTCCGCACTCCTGCCTGGCACATTTTTATTGTCTCTAACTGTGCTCTCAAAAGTGCACCCAGACCTCAGCCCTGCGGCCCTGCCCGTTTTTTGGCAAGAGGAGGTAAACTGGGCAAAGCCCTGGGTCGGCCGGCACTGCCTCCTCCATGGGGGCTCCCTGTGGCCAAGGGCTCGCATGGCTCAGCAGTAACTGCTGCCGCGGATCTGTGGGCTCTGCACAGACATTCCCGGGCTCTGGAAAAGGCTGTCTGCTGGCTTGGGTCTCTGCAGACCCTTTCCAGCCCCCTGCCACAGCCACGTTCACCCGCAGAGGAGGGGTGAAGGTCGATGGTTCCCTTCCCACCCATCATCTCCTCGCTGGCAGTACGAGGGTCCTGTCACTGACAGAGGTGGCAAGGAGAGAAAGGAGCCAACGAGGGAAAACCCCAAGATGCCTCTGGCCACCAGTTGGGTAGTGTCTGCACCAGGGCAGGAACGGGAGAAAGTGGGACATGGGCATGCAGGCAGGACATGGAGACACAGGCAGGACGTGGGGACGCAGGTAGCTGGGTCATGCTGAGCCTCCCGCCCGTGCTTTACACTTGCTTCTAAACCATTTCGTGTACACTACTACTGAGGTAAGTCTGATAACTTGAAATGTGAACATCTCTAGGTTAAGAACAAACTAGTCAAATAAATATATATATATTAAAAAAAAAAAAAAAAAGCTAGTGTGCCTTATTCTCAAAAGAGCTGATATTTTACCTGTTTTATTGTATCTCTGTTTTTCTGTATTGTCAGAAGCCTCTGAGTTTATTTAGTTCTTGCTCAATTTACGGTACATTTCTAGGATGTAGTGAATAAAGCATTCTTTAAAAAATGGAGACTGTTATTTCATTGCAACGTCCTGCTGCCAGGTTAGCCACTCCACCATGGCTGTGCTCCCCTCCAAGAAGGTGTTTGGGCAGGAGGGAGCGGGGCAGCACAGCTGGCATCCCGCAGGCTCCTGCAGGGAGAGGAGATGCACTTGTTCCCCCATCCCACCACCTGAGGAGGACAATGACCTTCCCAGCAAGCATATTGGGCATTTCCCCATTCTTACAGCGTACCCTCGGTCTGACTAAATCTCTTTCCACGTCCAGTTTAGAGTCGGTGCCTGGATGTGGATGGAGGAACTGAAGCTGGCACCCCTCCACGCTTTCCATCCACACAGCAGGCAAAACCCCTGCGGCCCTGTTGCATGTCCTTGCTGTAGGGCAGAAGTGCTGAGGGCTGACACGTGGTTTTCATCACAGTGTGCTCTACCCTTCAAAAACACAGAAAGCTCTGCTGCACCTCTTGGCAGTATTTGCCATCCTCCAGAGTCCATGGCTGTTTCCTCAGGGTAAGTCCACCCAGACAAAATGTGCTGAAAATACCAAGTCTCAGGAGAAGAGAAGTGTGAGGGAGCAGAGGTAAACTGAGGCAGAAAGGAGGGATGGGAGAGGTGGTGGCCACCGAGACAGGGACTAGTGCTAATGATTAATCCCAAAGAGAAGGAGACCAGATAAATACTGCATGAGCTTCTACATCTGTCGTAGGAAAACAAAAGTGTCTGCAACTTCCTCGAGTTTCCCTAGTTATCTTTTGTGCAAGGAAATAGGAAGAAAATAGATTTTTAAATTTTTTTCACCTAATTTTGCCTGTTTTCCATGTATAAATGTTGCAGGTTTGGTTTAGGAGTCTGCGTGTTCCAGCAATCATTTCCAGCACCAGGCCAATCTATTTTTCTCGGGGAACGGGTAATTAACATGATGCTAAAAGCAGCTCTCAAGAAGAGACAGACACGTTAGGACTTCACCTGTCAGACAAATCAAGTCACACAAGATGATTAATGCCATCCTTGAAATTCACTGCTGACCTTTCCACTCACTAGAGGTCCACCTATGTTCGCTTGGATGAGAGTGAAACCACCAGCAAACCAGTGCCCTTCACAGGTGCTCAGAGGTGGGGCAAGTCCCTCATAAAAACCAGTGTTTTCCAAGTCAGGTGAAGAACTGTGTCACACTGAAATATGTTTCTGGCTCTTTCCTCTTACCCTTTATCCAAGGTACCCAAGATTATAATGAGTCTACACAGCTTTTTCTAAACAGACACTTTACAATATTTTTTTTTTTAAATTTTCCTAGACGGCTGGTTTCTGACTTCAGTTTTGTAAGATCTTAATTAATGATTAACCCATCGTAAGGCTGAAATATGCAAGTCATTCTCAGGATATTAACATAAACAATGCCAGAGAAACGCAATTGTGCTTTCAAGATGACCTTGCTGCCTCAGGAATGTCAGGAGCTCTGCTGAGGCCTTGGGCACTGTGACAACTCAACATGCTGCCAAGTCGATCCCATTCCCTCTCTGAACGTCTGTCTTGATGATCTTGAAGAGCAGACACGCACTCTCTGGCTGGTATCGACCTAAATTGCTAAAAAACAGCTTTGACTTTCTCCAGGAAGCCCCACCCATTAACACCACTGTGATACAGCTACTATATAAACAAATTAACAAGAAATTCAAGTGGATTAACACCACTCTGGTATTGCAACATCTCATTTATATAAGCACTACAGCTCAAAGTTTATGCAAAATGCATTTTTGATACATCTGAAAAGGCATACACAGTACCCCAACTCCTTCTCTACAGCTGGTGTTACATGCCTAAGACCTCTGGTCTGGCTGGGTCCTGAGCACCTGCTGAGTTCTCTGCTCCCCATATGCCTATCAGCCACAAAACCGGCCCATCATGCTGACCTGTAAAATAAATAAACCCCAGACCTACCTCGTAACAGGAGAAACTACGTTTGCTGTGCATCTAAAAGCTAGCAAAGTTGGGTTTTATGCTCCAGTGTGTCAATTAAATGCTGAATCACAGTTGACTGAGTTTCAAGGCCAAGTTCTGCCTGGCAACAAAACAGTCAGAAGGGTGTTGCAAGGAGAGGCTGCAACTTAAGGAATAAAACAGGGCAGTTTTGTGGCACCAAGTGCTTCCCTCCTGGCACAAAGGCAGGCTGTGCCATGCTATTATGGTTGGTCAAGGTGCCAAAGAGCAAAGAGCTACGGAAATTTTTAGAAATTTGGTACTGTAGTAGTGCTTCCCATACAAAGTATTTTTTCCTGTCAGGCTGATTAATTAGATCAGATACTTTTTCCTTCACCCAGAAGGCCAGGACTGGAGTTCACTGGTTTCCTGATGAAAGAAGACAGAAGCACTCACTGTCTTGCAATCCTTGTTCAGGCAAAGTTGCAGATCGTGCATGTGGGAGTTGAGCAGTCAAGACTAAGTCTGCACCAGAAAACTTCCTGGGTAAAAATGCTCAGATGTGCTCAGGTAAGCCAGATCTTACTGAGGCATGAAACCCCCCCCTGCAAACCGTCTACACAAGCCACAGGAGTGACCTCAAGCTAACCAGTAAAGAGAGAGATGCATTTAAATCAGAGGCAAGCCAGCCTACACTTAAAACAGTTCCTTTGTTCCAAAGCTTTGAAGCAATAACTACGACGACCAGTTCTTGCTCCTGTAACAAATCTGTAGGATACGGACCAGGGTGTCCTACAGTCACTCAACAGGCCACATAATGACAAGGGATTACTTATTAAACTTGTTATGCATGCACTGGCTGTACACAGGGCATCCTTAGTTTCTCTAGTCTTTGACTTTTCAGCTGCTGCCCTTGCAAGAGGGCTTTCCAGCCATGTAATAAGCTAAGGATTCCCTCAAGACTTGGCTTCGCTCCAGGCAGACAGATCCCTTGGCTCATCAGCCTTTGTGCAGGATGCAGAGGGACACAGCCCTAGTCAGCAGCTGCAACACCAGCATCCAAGCAGCACCACGGAGGCATTTGTCACCCCGCCATCCTCTCAGCAATGACAGTGTAGCTGCACAGAGCACTCAGGAGGGCCCTGGCAGACAAGATGATGAGCTCCAGCACCTCATCAATGATCATGTCACCAAAGACATATCTAAGGAAGAAAATACCTGATTGCCTTGCCCTTCAGCATCATGTAAGTGGTCTGGGCTTCTCCTCTACTAGCCCTGCACTACCACCATCTGGATAGTTTCTTGCTACCACCCAAAGTGTTGCAGTAAACTCTTCCAAAAGACAGACCATCCACCTCTTTATCCACACAGTGGAGTGCTACAGCCTGAGAAGGCTGTGGAATGCCCCACGCTCCATGCACACATATCTTCTCCTGCCATGTCCTTGCAAAGCTGTTGGCCATCTCATGACCCCACAGTGCTGCCTCAGGCCCTGGAGCACACCCAAAGGCTCTCACATTGCAGATGAGCCCCAAGAAGCATGAGGTGAAGTATAATACATCAGGCTTCCTTACATGTCAAAAAAGAAAGAGAAGAGCATTATGCCTGATTTGGACTTGCAGCCTGAGTCATGAGGTGTTCGATGATGTCTCAGTGGAGAACTACCCAGAGAAAGCACTGCAGACATCTTCCAGACAGACTGGGAAACTGCAAAGATGGGGTGGCATCCTGAGGCCCTGTCCTATGGTAACGCTGGTCAGATGAGGATGGGTATCAGCCTGTGGTTGGGAAGAAATTGTTTCATGACCTTAATTTGGACACACACCTCTCCCCACTGGAGCTTCTCCCATGGAGGTGTGTGGAGCAGGTCTCCCCCACTGACGGACCTGGGCATGTTCAGGGTGTATTCCCACTATTGACTTATCAAACTCAGGACACTGAGCTGACTTGAAACAACCAGAACAACCAGAACAGAGACTGGGCAATCCTCCAGCCTTGTGCCTGCTGTCACACAGATGGCAAGGACAGTAAGCAGAGCTGACCTGGGTGAGACCTCCCACTCCACCCCAATCAGGGTTTTTTTTTCTCAGGGTTCTACAAAACAGAAATAAATGGAATAAATAATTCTATCAGTCTGTTTAGGTCCAACGGCTTATTGTCTTTTACTGGAGAATATACTGAGTATGACCTGCAGTAAAGAAAATGTGCTTTTCTCTAAGAGATGAGAATAGGCAAATACACATACGCGAAGTGACTGAAATTCAAATTATGTTTACGCATTTGATATTGAAGTAACAGTGACACTTTTTAAATGGCTCTGATGCTGAGCAGTCCTCTATCAGCAAGGTGGCCACTATTATCAACACAGTATCACAGTATGTTTGGGATTGGAAGGGACCTCAAAAGATCATCTAGTCCAATCCCCCTGCTGGAGCAGGAACGCCTAGGTGAGGTCGCGCAGGAACATGTCCAGGTGGGTTTTGAATGTCTCCAGAGAAGGAGACTCCACAACCCCCCTGGGCAGCCTGTTCCAGTGTCTGTCACCCTTACTGAGCAGAAGTGGGGTTTTTTTAATGTAGTCTCCAACTGCTTTGTTATAAGTAAGGTTACGGTTTTCCAATATTTTGACTTTTGTACAAGTTCTTCTCAGGCTGTTTCTTTTGGGGTTGGGACTAGGACACCACCATGGTCTTAAAGGATTAGATTTAAGAATAATAAATGCTGCTTAATTTTTATATATATATATATATATAAAAAATCCACTCCCTAAGAAAGCAAACTTCCTTGTCTTTCTGTGGTGTCTTTGTGAGCAATAGAGGCGAGGGAGAATACGGAAATGTACAGCACTTGGCACTGGGTACACCTCAAACTAGTTTTTCAACATTTTACAACCAGCTCTGGCCATGTGACCCACGTGGAAAGATAAACTGAGATATTCAATCTTCTTTTTTTTTTTTTTTACCACAAGGAAGTGAATTTTATGCGGTTGTGATCATTAAATTACAGTAAATGATTTGCCCACAAGAGGAGAAAGAAGAAAAAAAACCCCAAAAAACACAGTACACACACACAAACCAAAAAACACCGCACAGAGTGGTTTAATGTAGGGAAGGCTGGGACAGGGCAGCTCTTCATGACCAAATACCCTTCCCTAGCTTGAAAACTCTCCCGCTGAACTTTGCTGCTTCTCCCTGGCTGTAGCATTTATGGACATGTCAACTCATTGCAGGTGAGGATTGTCCACCATTTGCTTTTGCAACTGGAGTATTAGTAACAACTTTGCAAAAGCTCTTTGAATTAAAGCAGCAGCAATTACCCACACGTAAGTCATTAGGAAGTTATTTTACATCATAACACTCTGGAAAGCAGCAAGCTTTAGAACTCTTGCTTCGCCTCCAGAATGCCATGAACTTTTGAAATGAAAGCTGTGTGCCCGGTGGGCTGGGCATGACAATGTACCAGAGAAGAGCAACACGACTGGTGAAGGGACTTGAGCACAAGACCTATGGGGAGAGGCTGAGGGAGCTGGGGTTGTTTAGTCTGGAGAAGAGGAGGCTCAGAGGTGACCTCATCACTCTCTATAACTACCTGAAGGGAAGTTATAGCCAGGTGGGGATTGGTCTCTTCTCCCAGGCAGTCAGCAATAGGACAAGGGGGCATGGGCTTAAACTCTGCCAGGGGAAATTTAAGCTGGATATTAGAAAGAAATTCTTTACGGAGAGAGTGGTCAGGCATTGGAACGGCCTGCCCAGGGAGGTGGTGGACTCGCCGTCCCTGGAGGTTTTTAAACTGAGATTGGACATGGCACTTAGTGCCATGATCTAGTAAACGGACTAGAGTTGGACCAAGGGTTGGACTCGATGATCTCTGAGGTCTTTTCCAACTCAGTCGATTCTGTGATTCTGTGACAGGGAAAGCCAGCTCAGCCCAACCAGTGGCACCAGGTCGCTGCCACCCTGGACTGGGAACACGCTCCCACGTGTTACGGGCAGAGTGAATCACTTCCCTCGTGCAGAGAGGCCAAGGTGAACTCAGTGACTTTTCAACCCCCAGAGCATCCCCAGGGACTGGTGTGCAGCCCCCACAGGGACAGGTGTGCAGCCCCCACAGGGACAAGGCCAAGCCCAGGCTCTGAGACACTTCCAGTAGGTGATGAGTGGGGGAGCATCCTTGCTGAGGCGGCAGTTAGTCAGCACCATCAGCTGAGATGAGGACACAGCATGGGAAAATGTTAATGGAAACAGAAGATGTGCAAGAACCCTCACAGGTTGTGCCTGTGAGTAACCCCCAGCACAGTCTGTCCTGACCACGGGGACACATGCCAACATTTTCCCATTAACACAGAGAACCATCCCGCAAATGACTGATGGGTACGATACCATTGCCAGTGTGCCTACTGCCACAGGTTGCCTTCTCTAGCAGGCAGGCCACCCATAGCACTGATTTCTGAGAACTGTGGCTTTTTGCTGATGTTTTTGTTTGTTTGGTTGTTTTTCTGTTTGGCTGCACTCTCACCTGCTAACACATAGCAATATTTTCTTTAGGGCAACACTAGTCTGACTATTTAAACAGCTTTTTGTTACTGTCTGCTTGATTCAGGATCCAGGGAAACATTGGCCCAAGGCAGATGATGGCTAAAGTTGAAAAGTACCTTTGTAAACGTACCACTGCTATCCCCTGGGACATACCAGCTGTCCTTCCACACAGGCTCAGCAGGGTTTTTCATCTCAGACACTATTGAGAGTACAACACCCAGGTTTCCAGATCAGAGCTCTCTCAGCTTTGACCAGCCTGGAGCGCACCGCAAGCGCCCAGGGACACAAGCCACCATGACCACCCTTGGAGAGCCGCTGCTGCCAGCCCCCACCAGCTGGGAGAGGCAGAAGGGGAGGAGCAAGGGCTGTGTTTAACCGGGGTCAGCTTCCTGATGTGGTTTGCCATGTCCACAAATGGACCACTGCACTGGCACAGGGAGGGGACAGAGGGGAGAGCTCCTGCTGCCCAAGGGAGCTCCCCAGGAGCAGCCCGGCATCTGCTCCCATCTCAGCTTGCCTTCATCCGTGGGGCGAGGGCACAGTGGCAAGAGTGTATGAAAAACACACAGCTAGCAATGCTCTGGGCAGGTGGGCATGGCTGAGCAACGCAAAAGTTCCAGGTGCAGAACAGAAAACTTCTTGTATGTGAAATTCAGCAATGCCACTTCCTATAATGGCACCGTGACTTCCCATGAGGCTGCTGACTCTTGGCTCCAATATTTCCTGATATAAGCCATTTTTATTGTCTGGCAGCTTTCCTAATCCCATTTATTCTTGTGAGTAGGTATTTTCCAAAGATAATTGTGGGGCCCAGCACAGCCCACACTCCCTGCCAGCAGCCCAGCCGTGTTTCCCTCAGGGCTGCTCCACAGCCTCTGCTCTTCTGCTGCTGGTGCAATGACATTACACAGCTCCCCGAGGCTTAGCAAGGGCCGTGGGGCTGGCAGCAAGTACCATCAGCGAGAGGAGCATCAGGCACTGATAGCTCTTTCTCATGTCTGAGAGGGAAATAAAACTGTTCTGCCCCTTGTCCTTCCTGGGAAAGCCTTAGTGGTGCCCCCACCGCTGCCCCAAGGCTTTCTCCTGCCATGGTCTCGGGATCCTGCCACTGGCAGTGCTCCCCCAGACACCATGATCACCCCCTCACCTTTAAGGGGTTTGACTACAGTTCTCTTAAGAAATGTGTTTTCACATCTGCAAACAGGCAAAGCTGATGTGGCCATTGTGATCCACGGAGGTTACGTTGCCTTTGAAGAAGAAACAGACAGAAAAATTAATGAAAACTGAAACGTGCCCAAGTTTCCTGCAGCATCATTCCTCTGCATATGTCAAATCCAGGTCTGATTTGACTGGTTTAGCTCAGACTTCACCCGCACATACATGTTTTCTTATCTTACCACGAGCACAGAAAATTCCTACCAAGAACCATTTAAAATTTGACTGAGACAAAACTTAGGAACACCCTGAAATGGTCTATATAAGAAATTACATGTAATAATCTTAAACACAACTCAATAACTTTGGATATTTCAAGACAAGTCTTTAAGAAGAGGCTACTAAAACACCTTGACACCCTTCATTATGCTAGGGCAAAAATAAGAGAACATGCCTGCCAGAAAGATATTTCAGAATAGCCTTTTGATAGTTCATTACAAACTTAAAAGCTTTATTATAAATTATGCTTGGCAAGTTTTTCTAAAGTCCCTCTGTATTTTCCTATTGTTCATTCCAGCCTTAGCCGAATGGACTTTTCTTTTCCTCTTTTTTTTGGGGGGTCTTTTTTTTTAACCACCTGCTACCTGTCTAGTTGTTATTTGGGTCAATCCATAAGCCCCCAAAACTTTAAATCCCATTGTGAATGGTGTGTGTGTGTATACTTATTTTCTGACAAAATTCTATCCATGTGCACTTCCAGAATGTTTTTCCTTGGAGTTTGATGTGACAACCCTGGTGTGATGGGCTAGACAGTGTCATGGGGTTGGATTGGCCTTAGAGGTCTCAGGTCTTGTTCCACAAGTTTTCTATCTCTGTCATGTTTGATGGGAAAACAGCACAAAAGGGCCAGCAGAGAAGTGCATGTGGGAACACACACCTCCCAAAACAAAAGATGAAAGCTACTCTTTTAATGAAACCAGAAGGGGAAACTAAAAAAACAAGCAAAGATAGAGTGGAAAAACCTGCAAGAGGTCAACACGGGAAACAAAGGGCAGCTTTATGCAAGCAGCTATTTCACTCCAGAAATGGCAGGGCTGGCTAAGGCACTGCTGCACAGTGTTTTTAACAGAGAAATTCAGTGTAATTAGGGCTTTCCTTGTACCAAGAAGATAATAGCAACCCAAAAGATAAGGTTTAATAGTAGATGAGTAGATTGAGAAGAGAGAACAGACAAGATGCAGAGGGTCTCCTTATTAAAAAGCAGAAGACTGCTACAGAAAACAAAGGTGATTCTCTGTGTTTTAATCTGCTTTGATCAGACAGGACAAATTATTTTGATAACTGCTATAGGATCTATTGATCAAAAATGAGAACCGGGTCCAAATGGGCTGATATTTCTAAATAAAGGTTAAATAAAGCAGATTACAATTTTCTAGTAAGAAAGTGACTCTTGGACAACTAGTGACTGGCATAAGAAACCACATTTTTTCAGAAACATGAGGCTCAAACTGATGAAAGCTAGAAATAGATACATTTAAATAGACATAAAAGGATCAGTGTCAAGAATGAACTGACACAGGAACTAGCAAATGATAAAGCTGGGCAAACCATTACAAAATTTCTGCCAAAAAGCTGTTCAGAGGTATCCACTTGAGCCTCGTGCCAAGCAGGACAGACACACGCGCTGAGCAGAGCAGCACGGGGCAGCTGCAGCCCTGGCCCCTCGCTTCTGCTCCTCAGGATGGGCCTGGCAAGCTGGAGCTGCCAACACCTCCTGCTCCATAGGAAGACTTACCCTGGCAGCTTGCTGGGTGACAGCTTGCTAGCGGGCTGTTGCCAAAGCTCGCATGAAATTTTGATTTTTGGTTGGACGTTCCCTCTATAAGGAGCATCACTCAATGGCTGTTCTGGTCAAATATAGTATTTTTTCTTTTCTTTTTCTTTTTTTTTTTGCTAGAAGAGAGACAACTGTGCCTACTGTAAATACTTTTGTTTCTACACTTGCACAGCCCAAACTGCAAAGTAGCTTGAATTTACCTAACTTGCTTGCTACTACAAGGAATGCTATGAGAGAAGACAGAGTTTCAAAGTAGCCCTAGATGAATAGTGTAGAAGAAGCAGAGTGATGGTATCTATTTACTTCCACACAATTTACAGTCTAACAGAGAATTAATGAATGCCCCAAAAAGGTTGTGCCACCTCTTTAGCAGTTGCACAGTCAGAACTTAGGGGCAGCTGTGCTGTGTCTGATGCAGGATCCATTCAGCCCAGTATTTATTCTCCAACAATGGCAGAAGTCAATAGCCAGGGAGAAAAAAAAAGAACAGGGCAAGTTTATCTACCTGTGCCCAAGCACCCATCCAGGTAATCTGAGCTCAGGGGATTTCTGCAGGTGAATATATTTTCTGTTTATTTAGTAGCTATCAACAGACGTTGCTCTCTCAAATGAAACTGAACGCAGTTCAATAGGCTCTCTTTCCCTTTTATTTTGCATCAGTACTCTATATATTCCCCTCAGTTCCTGTCACACAGTTGCTCCCATCTAAACTATACATGACTTTCCCGGGCCTGAAACATAGGAGAATGATGTCTGATGATGGAGCATTCACCTTTGAAGACAGCGTGGTAGATGACAGGCATTTCACTCTGACATGCTGACCCACCCAGCAGCAGCTGCTCTGCAATTCTGAAGATGCAGCCCTCATTCTGATGCTTAAGCAAAAACATTTTTTTAAGACACTAGACTCAGTTCAGAGCAATGTGCCCTTGAAAATCTCACCATGATCATTTTCAAAAATGTTGGTATTTGTTGCCATTGATTTTAAGGGAGGAGTCATGAATGGAAGAGCTACTTTCCACAAGGCAATTCAAGATTAGCACATGAAGAAATAGCAGCCACACTCTGCCCACAGGAAAAATTAAAAGCTTACAACATACTCAATATTACAGAAAGTGATTTGTATTGGCAGGTAGATGGCACCTTCAGTGCCAGGGGTTGTCATAGGTGTTCAGGCAATTCAGATCATGCCTGAACACTGCACTGGTTAGGAATACAGCCTGACAGCTGGCAGAAATGGAGCAGATGTAATGAACGTACTGGGCATAGTAGTGCTCATGTTTCCAGGATGCCTGTGCACAAGGTGAAAACAAGGCTGGCTTCAGTTGGGAATCTCATCCGAGGTCAAGTACCAAAGACATGCTGCAAATTAATTCCAAGTTGGGAAATGCTGAAGCAGAGGAGCTGTGAATTTGGGCCTTGGAAAAGTGATATGCAGTGACTGACTAAAAAAAGGAGAAGACATGAGGACTGGATGTTCTGGAAAGGAAAGGTAGGAAAATGTGCGTTTAAGAATAATTTTGAATGTTGTTTTAAGATCTTGTTTGAAGAGCCTTTTTTTCTAAAACTACCCTAGCTTCCACCACATGTTGCCTGAAAAGCTGCTTTAAGGTACATTTGGTCATCGCATTCATGTGCTGTGCTAAAACATAATCCAGCAAAGGGGCTGGAGAAGCTGAAATCAGCTTTTCCTCGGTATAACAGGACACAGAGGTTTCAGTGTACATTCCTCCTCCATACACTCTGCATAACCCCCGCGGGCCTGGACGTGCAGAGTGGAGAGCGGCCCGGGGGCCAGGCCATGGGCTGCAGCCGCAGAGCACACCCAGAGCTGGGGGCCGGTACCGGGACACGGATCGGCATCTCGCCGATTCACTAGTGCAAGTACACAAGTACCTACAAAGTGAGTTTAAGGTGAAAAAGAATCCACGTTGTTACTTATTTTCAATTAATCCTCAATAAGCATTTCATGATTCACCCATTTAATGTAACAAACTGTATCTTGCCTCGTGATTCATATAGCCATAAGTGTATTTACTGCCTAGTTTTAAGCTCATAAGCTACATTTTACAGGTAGCACAGTGTTTTTGCTGCAGGTGTCTCAGACACACTCCTGGCATGAAAGGCAAAGCTGCAGTGCTAGTCCATAGGGACCCTGGCATGTAAAGAGGAGACAGCTGAGGCTGGCACACATCCCTGGGCTGCCTGCCTGCGCAAGTAGTGTCTCCTGTGCTACAGCTGCTCTCGGGAACTTCCTAAACTTTAGTAAATCTCTCACACATCACCACAAACAGCTGCCCTGCAAGAGCTCCAGAAAACCTGCAATGCCAACTTTGCAATACTGTCCTCAGTGATAAAACACAGAAGGATCATCTGAGCAGAGATGAGTTGAAGGGGACAGCATGCTGAAAGGACTGGAGGACCTGCTTCTGTACATCCTCACCCCACACATGCTCCCAACAGCTCACATAAAGGCCATTCTGCAGGATTTGGGATTAACTCGGCTCCACCTGGCCTGTCAGACTCTGTCAGTGGGAGGGCCCCATGTATTTCAGTGTGAGGGAGCAAAGGCTAACCAGGACTTCCAGATGGAAGGAGCGGGGCAACCTCAGGTTTCTATGAGGACACCCTCATGGCATCTTGCTCCTGGTTCCCTCCAACAGGAACAGGTGGGTTTGTGGCAGTGAATCCCATATCCGTGCACAGGCAGGGCTTCGGAAAGCAAACCTGGCCCCCACAAACACCCACTTCCACGAGTGAGTTGTCTGCAGGGACTAGAGCGAACACTGAACGCTGGCTGGTGCAGCTTTAGGCACCAAAACACCATTGTCTTATTGTCAGGCTTTGCTCCAGTTTCATCAGCCTAGACATGTTCCTAGCAAAAGCCGAAAACGTAGAGGGAAACAAAAGGAGCAGCACAGTTTCCAGTCTCATGAAGCAGGGGAAGGTGCCTATGCAACAGGACAGTTCAGGATCAGGTTTACATCTGACATGAAGCTGTTTGCAGCATCTGATTGCACCCTAGTAAAATTAGAGGTTCCTAACCCAACTACAAGATGTCATGCAAAAATTAGATGGAAGTGAACTATAAAGGCAAAATAGTCCTTCTTTATGGTGAAACCTCAGAAGAGTAATTAATTTAGTCAGCAGACTTCAACACTGCCTTTCATAACCTTAGACTCACCAAGAGGTTAAGCTATAGAGGCCAAGTTATCTTTGTGACCTTTACCACCAGGAAAATTTACAAATGGTAATTAGTAGATCCAGAGGCCGAAAAAAATAATCCAGATATGAGGCATGTAATAAACCTCTGGCATTTAACTCAGCAAGGCTGAAACAGAAAAGCCAAGAGAGAAGCTAGACTGTGCTACAGCCTCTGATTGTGGCAAAAGGAATTAGCATTGATTTTCTCATGGGAAGAGGTTTGCAAAATGTCACATCACTGTTATAGGCTGAGGTCACAAAACTGAACCCACTTATTTCATGTGGGATCTACAGTTGTTGGACATGATTTAAGGGAACAAGAACAAACTACAAGTGACTGTATGGATCCCTGATAAGATACTTTTTCACCCAGTTTCGCAGTGAACCTTGGAACTTCTGGCTCAGTACCAGAGTGAAGCCCCTTTCGCTTAATAGTGTGCAATTAGGTGAACTACGTGTTATAGATAAAGTCACTCTTTGGAGAGATTACTTACAGTGAGACAGCATAATCCATACGAGTAATATAAAGAGGGGAAGCTCAGGTACCAGGTAAAGAGTACTGAAATTCTAATAAAGCTGGGTTTCGTTAGGCACACCCTCACCTCCACAGCCCTTCCTGGATTAAGTAATTCTCCCTTCCCTTTCCCTGCAGATTTAATCCATTTTAAGAAAAAGCTTTATCTCTGTAATACAAATTGTCTGTCTTTGTTTATTAAGCAATAACACCTGGGTGCACCTCAATGCATGAGAACTGCAGGTAAAGCTCAACACACTTTTGGGATGCCTCCAAAGCAGTGGTCCTGTGCCCAGGGCACAAAGCACCCACAAGTGCCAGCAGCATAGGTGGGACCCAGAGCTTAGCCGAAGCAGCGATTCTAGCACTATGCTCTATTTCTATATGTGCCATCTCTAAACTTGTCCAGAAATGCTTGGTTTTTGTGGGAGAGGGAAGCTGCAGTTAAGTAGAAGGAATAGGGAAATCACTAATGATCCACACTGTCCTGGGTAAACATCCTCAGGAAACATATCAGGCAATGAAAAAAAAAAAAGAAAACCACAGTATTACCATGTTGTGTCTTGTATTCACCTCCATCTAACCATCTACGGCAATTTATTCAAACATCCTGCAAGAAAACCACAGGGTGCTTGCTTGCTGCTAGGCAAGCTACAACAGTAGGCTTCAGTCCTAGCAAGACCATCAGCAGCAGGACCGTGGCCCAGACCTCTAATGATATTTCAGTGCCTCATTTTTAATATTCTAGGGTATCTCATTGAAATCAGATGACAAATAACTGTGTCTCTCTGGTCTGTGATAAAGCTCCATTATCTATGTGCAAAACCTGCAATTTTAGGCCCCACTGCATCGCTACAAGGCTTCTTTCTTTTGGGTTCCCCATTTGTAACCTTTCACAGAATCACAAAACGTTAGGGATTGGACGGGACCTCAAAAGATCATCTAGTCCAATCCCCTTGCCAGAGCAGGAACACCTAGATGAGGCTACACAGGAATGCGTCCAGTGGGTTTTGAATGTCTCCAGAGCAGGAGACTCCACAGCCTCCCTGAGCAGCCTGTTCCAGTGCTCTGGCACCCTCACTGTGAAAAAGTTTCTTCTCATATTTAAGTGGAACCTCCTATGTTCCAGCTTGCACCTATTGCCATTGCCCCATGTCTTATCATTGGTTGTCACAGAGACGAGCCTGGCTTATTCCTCCTGACACTCACCCTTTACATATTTATGAACATTAAAGAGGTCTCTTATTCTCCAAGCTAAAGAGACCCATCTCCTTCAGCCTTTCCTCATAAGGGAGATGCTCCACTCCCTTAATCATCTCTGTAGCTCTGCACTGCACAGCAAGGAGTTTCTGAAAACAGTAATTGTCCCAGGGTCCTTCACTACAGGCAAGGCTTGATGTATTCAATGGTTTTAAGCCAATACTCATACAAATCTGGTTAATAATTACCTTCTTGTTCTGGTTGGCTTTTGTGGGGTTTAGGGGTTTGTTTTGTTTTTGGTTTTTGTTTTGTTTTGTTTTTTTTAAGAGAAAATACGTTCCACAAAATAACAATGTAACAGTGACAGCTGCCACCCAGCAGAAATGAACATGACTTATGTTCTACTGCTCACACAAGGGTGAAGTCCTGCTCCTCAAAGGCCAATCAAGCAAATACACCCAGACTGATGACAAGAGTCTGGTGGTGCCTGCAGCCACTCTACCTTCTCAGCCACATCACCTCCTCCCCTCTGCCACACACAGGGGAGATTCAGCTGCAAGTCCCTCAGATGGAGAGGGAAGGGGAAGGAGTCACCAGCCCAGCTGGGCTCCAAGGAGCAGAAAGACGCAGGTGCAATGGAAACAGTGTCCTGTGTAAGGTTAGAGCATAGGAAAGGGCCAGGCTGCAATTATAGAGCTAATTACTCTCAGCACAGTCTTACTGTATCTGTTACCTCATATGAGTTGCACAGTCTCCACAGTCAAGGAATTATCCAGTAGACTGCAACCTGATGTGACAGTGGAAGATTTAGTTGGCATTTTAGAAGAATCATCTCCAGGAACAAGTTCAGGCTTGAATTATTACAATGAACCACCTGGAACACTGTTTCTTCCACCTTCTTCAGAAGTGTTACAAATTGCATTTACCAATGTGTCCATCTTTTGAAGTGAAAGCCATCTATGGAACTGCCTCAGTGATTTGCCTCTCCTCAGTCTAGCTGCATGTAAAGAGTCTCAGACCTAGAGAGGACCCTCTATCACACTAATATTACTTGTTTACAGTGAGCAGGGTATGAGATTAGTTGTAAAAGAATAGTGAGAGCAAGTGATACCTCTTTCTTTCCTGTCAGGAATGTTGCTCTATCCAGTCTACACCTGTGGCTATTGAACTCAAGGAGACTCATCTGTGTGGCACAGAGAACAGTACCATGATATTAAAGTTGTTTCTTACAGTGGGTATGGTCATAATCTAAGGCATAACAAGATTCTTTCTATTCTAAGAAGAGAATATATAGAGGAGTAAAAGGGCTGAAGAACTCAGAAGCAACTTAGAGAACAGCAAGATCAATGGAAGAATGGCACTTGAATAAAGCCACCTCTTTTTTCCAAGATACTTGAAGCTGACCAGAAAACCTGAATAGCCACATTCCTACTGACCTGGCCAAGAGCTCAAGTTCCTCCTGCCACAGTGCCCAGAGCCTTCAGCAGCCATTCTCCCTTGGTCTCAGTAAGATACCAGACTGTCCTGACCAGGTGCAGGACTGGTCTCCACTGCTCACAAAGTCTTCAATTTGCAGTACTTTGAGGACTAATAGACTATCTCAAATCAGTTCTGTTCATAAGACCATTAGCCCCCAGATCACACTGTAAATTAAAGCATGGCTTCTGAGCAAACCAGGAAACAGCCTTTCAGAACAGCAGTCCTTGCACTGGCCCATGGAATACAATTCTTCATTTACTTAAAAACGAAAAATAGCAGGAACAACTGTGCTAATAGGCCACCAGGTGTACATCACTTGTGGCATCTTGGAGAAAACAGAACATTTAGGGTTAAGAGCAGCTTTTTTTTTTTCCTTTTGGATAATTTTAAAATTGCCTACAAGCACTGCCGTGCTAGTTGCACCCCAGCAACTAGAACAGCACTCGTATGACCCCTAGAGGTCTCAGGGTTTAGGTGAGGAACTATTGCCACAGGAGGAGCTTCTGCAAGGTGCTGACTTTCACAGCAGAGACACCTGGGCCCTGGACTCATTCTCAGCACCACCCTTCCCCCTCTCCTCCTCTGGGGGCAGGACTTCCAGGCTGGTTTAGTGCTGATGCCTCAAGAACCAAGGGTCCCAGTGACACAAAACTTCCTGGCTTGAAGTGCTGCTGATAACTCATGCAGCTCAAGGGTGCTCTGCCAAAGAAGCACTTTGAACCACAGTATTGAGAAATGCTCTTTGTTACTGTTCAAACAACCTCTACAGGGTAGTGAACGTGGCATTCAAAGGCAGAACTAAGGCAGCATACCCGAAGGTGACTGAGTTTTGCCCATATCTGAACACCAGACACTTGACCTCACTTGCACAACACCACTGGTTCAGTGCAAAGGGTGAGGAGGCAGTTTACCCTTGACTTTGTGATGTTAGTGTTAAGTCTTTATGAAAAAATCCTGTTCTTTGGCTATGAGGAAAGAGATTGTCTCATGATTACCATTCTGTTTCCAGTTATGCTGAAAACATCAGATAAAAGCAACACAAGTTTCATTCACCACAGGTATCTTATTGGCAGTCATATAGAATATTAATATCCTCAAAAGTGGGTACAACCCTGCAGGACACAACAATACATTGAAACAGCTCTGAAGCATGTCAGGCCTCCTGGGGAGGAAGCACCAGCTTGCTGTGAGAGAGTGGGTTGGCTGGACAGAAAGTGATTTGAATATGTACAGATGCCAGAATGAACTCAGACCTATGAAGCAGCCCTGAGGAAGCCAATGTCTCAGACCATATAAGTGACAATGTTCATACTGAGGGTCACCAGGCTCTTATCTTTGGGAACTGAGCAGAGGGATGAAGCGGGACTAGTTCAGCAGCAGGTGATGACAGTGGGTCCTCAGGGTCCCACATTTCCATCAAGCTGGTGCAGGCTTGGACACTTCACCGTGACTCAGGGTAAGCTGGCACTCCTGTCCCCAGCTGAGCCAGTAACCCCCACCCCGCATGGACCCACTGCTGCAGTAGAGCCCCATGGCAGGAGCTGTGTTTGACTAGCCGGCAGTCCACCCCTGGACAATGCTGGCCAGTGAATGGGAAGCAAAAATGGAAGTAGCTACACCACAGTAAGAATGTGCTCTAGTGGACTCACAGGTGCTGAATGATAGCCTCAGTAATTTTACATCTTTCACCTCATTTTTAGTCTTTCCTCATCCTCATTTTTCAAACAACACGCAGCTTTATTTTACACCACAGATGTGTCTGCTGCCATCCTTGAAGAAGCTCTGGCCCTACAGAGGTCACATCATGTTCATCACCACTGAACATGAACTACATATTCTACCCAAATGCTTTATCTGTGAGAGGCTTTTTCTGACTCCTGGAGGTAACTCCAGATGACTTTACCATTTAACTTCATGGTTAAGTCTATTTTTGTTACAGTTAAACACTAAGAAAAGGCACTCCTGCCACTGAAAAGTAGTGAGCAGCTTGGTAGCATTCAGTTAGAATTCAAAATACAGAATGAATAAGAGTACTAGATCTATTCTTTACTTATGGCACAGTAATTACAGAACCATACAGATGCATGCATTAATCACATTATCATTCTTTATTTCTTCACATTATATTGGTTCAATAGTTTCCTGCTAGAACGTTCTTAAGCATGCTAATAGAGAATTCACAAGCAAACAGTATGTTATTAC
Organism: Nesoenas mayeri; assembly: GCF_963082525.1. Lineage (NCBI taxonomy): Eukaryota > Metazoa > Chordata > Aves > Columbiformes > Columbidae > Nesoenas > Nesoenas mayeri. The sequence goes on from NC_137540.1 coordinate 53,165,904, forward strand.
ACAGTATTTAAGACCACTATTAATTAAAGTTATGTGTTAGTGGTGACACATAGCAAGCAAATAACTAGTGATCTCAATTTACTATTTTTATTCACTGAAACACTATGCCTACAACAATCTGGCTTAGGTTTAAGCAATTTTTAAAAAATGGGTTGTTTTTTTTCTCCACCACTCTTCTTTTGCCAGCTCTGTCACTGCATTCAGAGTCACTAAAACCAGTACATTCTTCCCGGTGAAGAATTTTGTGGAGACGGATTTTGTGGAGCGCAGTCCCCAGCAGCTCCTAACACCATAGATAAAATCTTGTTCAATGAAGAGTGATATGAATAAAAATAATGGCATATAAAAATCTGTTTCAAGTTCTTTTGCAACAAACATGAAAATGTATTGCAAGTAGCTGTGTGAATGTCATAAAGTGCAGAACCTGGTAAAGATAAATGCTCAGAATGCCAGAAGAAGCAAACAGCAATACCTGCTGTCCAGAAAAATCCATAATTCTAAGTGTTTTACTTAGAAGGTAGTACTAAATCACTTTTTAAATAAAAGTTTTCAGGAACTACTATGAAAAATCCTCTTATTAGAACTTTCAATGTGATTTTTAATCTTGATTTGTGTCTTCTGGATGTTCATTATGCTGACATCTATTTTGAAGAAGAAGCATCTAAGAACAGAGTGTAGAGTCCTGCATCTGGGCAGGAACAACCACAGGTTCCAGTATAGGTTGGGAAATTACATATTAGAGAGCAGTGTGGGGGAAAGGGATCTGGGGGTCCTGGTGGACAACAGGATGACCATGAGCCAGCACTGTGCCCTTGTGGTCAGGAAGGAATGGCATCCTGGGGTGTATTAGAAGGGGGGTGGTTAGTAGACTGAGAGAAGTTCTCCTTCCCCTCTACTCCGCCCTGGTGAGACCACATCTGGAATACTGTGTCCAGTCCTGGGCCCCTCAGTTCAAGAAGGACAGGGAACTGCTGGAGAGAGTCCAGTGTAGGGCAACGAAGATGTTTAAGGGAGTGGAGCATCTCCCTTATGAGGAAATGCTGAGGGAGCTGGGTCTCTTTAGTTTGGAGAAGAGGAGACTGAGGGGTGACCTTATTAATGTTTATAAATATATAAAGGGTGAGTGCCACGAGGATGGAGGCAGGCTCTTCTCGGTGGCAAACAATGATAGGACAAGGGGTAATGGGATCAAGCTGGAACACAAGAGGTTCCACTTAAATTTGAGAAGAAACTTCTTCTCAGTGAGGGTAACAGAGCACTGGAATAGGCTGCCCAGGAGACATTCAAAACCCACCTGGACATGTTCCTGTGTGACCTCACCTAGGCATTCCTGCTCCAGCAGGGGGATTGGACTAGATGATCTTTTGAGGTCCCTTCCAATCCCAAACATACTGTGATATTGTGAACAGACCAAGGTGTAACAGTTTGTGCAAAAACTGCATCTGGAACTAAGCATGGACCATATTCTCAACTTGCTATGCTCCCCATCAACTGACAACCCTTCCTCAACAGTTGTATTTGGATTATGCTTTGCAAAGGTCCCCCTGTTGCAACCCACCCCTGGATTGCCTTCTCAAACACAACACCTAGAACCACACCTAGAGCTGCAGCAGTGGCCAGCCAAAGCAACAGGCATGACCTAGGTCACCCCCAGCCTGTTACGAGGTCGGTCCCTGCACCCCAGGTAACCAGAAGGCAGCCTGCACTGCCACCCAAGTTCACCTCTGTGGTAGACAGACAGACTTGACAACACCTTTTGCTCCTGACAGCTCCCACAAGTCGACATGGCTTCTGAGACCCAAAGGAGTACTAGCACAAAAATGCTTTGGTAAATGCACTGCCATTGTTGTCCACCCAAGTGGCTGAACTGGACAACTTCTGGAGCTCAAACAATCTCATAGATGCCCACATGGAAAGAGGGGTTAAACCAGTACAACTTAACTGTAGTGTATTCCTGGTGGCCTTGCAGACCTTCAGTGGTCTGTAGATACAACCTAGGAATCAAATGCACAGAAGTATTTAGAAAGGGACAACACAACTGAGCCAAGTGAACACTTGCAATCTTAGTTATTCCTTACTGCAAGTAAAGTAAAAACAGTATTGCTCACTGCCACCTTGCACAATAGAGTTATTAAAATGTGTCTGGAGACAATGAATCTCTAATTTGCAAAATGCAAATGAGATACAAACATCTCTGCTACCTCTTTACCGTTCCACATAGCTGGACTTGTCTTTAACAAAAAAGGAGGATTCCTCCTTTTCAGTGGAGTTCAGAAACAGGGAGAAAATATATTCAGCTTGCTTTCCTCCTCTGAATTTTAGGTTACTTGCTCTGCCTGCAAGTACAAAGGAGGTGGTTGCACACAAACTCCAGAGGCCAACTTTGGTCCTACACTGTGTCACTGATGAAAAGATTTTAAGAATGAAAACAAGAGAGTGGTGGAGCACTGGAACAGTCTCCCCAGGGAGGTGTCACAGCCCCAAGCCTGACAGTGTTCAAGAAACTATTGGACAACACCCTCAGACACATGGTGTGAACTGTGGGGTTGTCATAGGCAGGAGTTAGACTCAATGGTCCTTGTGGGTCCCTTCCAGCTCAGGACATTCTATGATTCTAAGAGTCAAAATATTACTTTATTCAACCAGTAACAGAAGTTTCTAAGAAAAAGAAAAAAAAAGCTGAATTCTTCCCAGTTTTATAAACAGAATGTAAGGAATTCCCTCACACTCCACACTCTCCTTTTCCAGTCTCCTAAATGATCACATTACAGGTCTTCCATTTCTCAAACTGGAATAGAGACACACAACTGGGAGTTCTTGCCACACTCCTGCACTTCCTGAAAAACACCTCTCAGACACTTCCCACACTTCTGACAGGGTCAGAGAACCAAGCTTTGCTAACTAGAGGATGAAACAGATAGCTTATGATGTAACATCTGAATTCCTGAAATACAGGAAAACCCACTTCTCTATTTCAAAATGTCCTTTACTGTGCAGGATGACCCTTTTTGGGTTTTGTCTAAATTTCAGGCTGCAATTTCCACAAACAGAAACATCTCCTGCCTTTCTGCAGCATTGGAAAGCAAACACCTCATCACACTTCACCTTCAGTTCTGTAATCCTGCCCATGGAAGAGAGCACAGCGAAGATACCACAGGAGATAAAATGAGAAATATAAGCTAACACTGCAATTACTCAAAACAAGAAGGAAGAGGTGATCTCTCTGCCAAGAGATGGTACAACAACAACAACAAAAAAAAAACAACTGTCAGCTCATTCCTCAAAGGCCTCTGCAGCACACAGTTCTCCAAAAATATTTTTACAGCATCATTGTCCTCTTCAGTAAATACAAAGTCACCCTGCTTCCTTCATGTTAAGCCTGCAGAGTTACTCAGACAAATGCATAAACCGTTACTTTTCTGTTACTATAGTCATAGTCATTCATTATCTCTGGATTTATTCTTCCTCAAATATCACTGAATCTAAGCATGAGACACACAAAGGAAAGAGGAAGAGACCAGGACAGACAGAATTAGATTAAACATTCCTGTCTCCACTCAGCAATAGTTGTCACACTCAGTTCTGAACTGCTAACACATTTGGTTGACTTACAGGAGGTTTTTCTTCTTCTCCTTAAAACTACAGCTGCTACAGTAGAGTTAGAAATTCCTGAGCTAGCTTTAAACCAGTTAGCCCTTGTCTGGTTGCAGTAGCACTGACCTGGGGTCAGCCTTATCACCAGAAGCATCACTGTGTTTTTACTCTGGAAAATGATCAAGTCCAAATATGTGAATCCAAGCATCCTATAACATGAGGCTTTATAATATCAATTCATGCACCAACTTTACCGTCTCCCATCATCTGCTGCTCACATTCTTTATTGCATGTGGCTCTTATGAAGCGAAAACAGAGAAGTGTTCGGCACTAGAGCAAGTTGAAGATTCAACAGATGTAAATAAAGAGAAATATTTGAGAATGCCTAGTATCCAAAGAAAAGGATAACAGGAAATAAAAAAGCAAATGTTAATAGTTTGTATGCAAATGTAATAGTTAAGTATGATTTCAGCACCACCACCCAAGCATGCCGCACACTGAGGAGCACCAGCATGACAGAAAGGCCCACAATCCATCTGCAACTGCAAACTTTCCCCTACACATGGGAAGCCTACAACTGTATGCACACATGCTGCAGTTTGCCTTGAATATGGGCACGACCTGAATTTTTAATGAACAGAGTCAGACTAAAGGTTTTTCTAAACCTGGAAGTTGTCTCAAATGGATGCCACCAATGAGATGAGAAGCACAGAACATACAGTTATGAATCCCTAAAAAATTGCTCCACCTTTCAATACTTCATGATTGTATTTAGTAGTATGTCAGAGTTTTCTTCCATTTTTTTCCCCAGTTCTTTAAATCCATAAAATCTTTCAGCATTTACAAACCCCTTTGCAAGGAGCTCCTCAGCCTTCTCACATTGTATACTTTTCCGCTGTCACACACTGTATCTATTGGATGTATCCAGTTACTATACTGGAAAAGATAGTGAACAGTGACTCCCTCCTTTGTTTATGGCACCCATAAGCCTCAGACAAACCCCTACTTATCTGTTTTCCATGCTGAGGACTCATGTTCTGAATATTTTACCTTTATCTCTGAATATTTTGCTCAGTAGGCTTTTCGGACAGTATTATTGCCCACAACAAAGAACAAATCAGTTTTCTCAAACAGGCAGTGTAAGTGCGAGACCCCAGGGCAAATGGGTGCAACCATTTTTCTGCACAGTGAAAGTGAGTAGTTTGTCTTCCAAAGGAGCTATTCAAAGTTATCCTGGTTGGCTAGGAACTGATAATACATAGGGAACACACTTGACACTTTTTCCACATACTGAGTTTATCCTTGGCTAGCCACCCAGTTTAGCTTTACATTAGAACTTGGACTTGAAGGCTTGCATTATGTATGAGAATCCAGATAAGCTTACAGCATTAATTATTCCACATAAAAGAAAGCCTGCCATTAGCAATTCAATGTATCATTTACATCATAATCACAGTTCCCTTTTTTCCAATAAATTTGGGCATAGCAGCTGCATCACTTTGCCATTTTGACTCCTCACTCCTAAGTTACAACTTCACAGGTACGCTTCTATTAACTGCAACAATTATGAAAATGACATTTATCACATGAACTTTTGACTGGGATCCATTACCGCATGATCCTGCCTCTCCCACTGCATCTAGAATAACATGGTTTCAAAGTTCAGGATGCTTTGTAAAAGTAATTTATCTGCCATGGGCATGCCTGGGGTACTAACTTCTCACTTTACTATGCAAGACATCTTCCAGAGCTCTATTAGTCTGAGAGGGTTAACAGGAATTAACACACAGAAAGGAGGTTTTGGGTGTTGTCAGCAAACACATTCACATACATATAAGTACTAAGGTGTTGAGCAAGGTGTGTTAATTGTGGCACTACTTTAATGAGCTGGTAAGATGATGCTTTTGTGCAAAGTAATGCACAGACCAACCTTGGCATTCCTGTAAACAGTTTAAAATTTAAGTATTGAAGTGGATGTAAGAGTGGACAAGGGACACAGAGGGTGAACACTGGTGAAGGTCAATAAAATGAGCAGAGACAAAAGTCACAGCCTCCTATTTTAGCAGTCTCAAATAGCACTTGAAGTCCCATCTTGCACAAATACCCAAGGGAATGAGACACCTAGAACAGACAGGAGAACTCCTTCCTATTATTAATAGGCTCAAGAAGAAAAAAGAATGGAATAGAATATCTCTGACTTGGTGAGGAAGAAGTCCTGGGAATCTGGCATACTGGAGCCATGGTGACAATAGGATAATATTCAGCAGCAGGAAATGGTAAAGATGAAGATCAAAGTAATCATCATATTCAGTAAGCTCAAGGGTATTAGAAGTGAAAGACACAGCAGAGAGACCTGTAGAGCCTGTGAAATGATGACAACAGTGATCAGAAAGAGCCACAACAAAAGTGTGAGATAGGAAAACAAGCTTAAAAAAGGCAACACCATGAACGGGATGATTTCCAGAAACTGCCACTTTGCCAAAGACACTTGTATTTTTTTTTTTTCTGGGGGAGATAAAGAGTTGGTCAAGTTAGAAGGTGCAGAGTTGCAGCCTTGAGAATACAGTGCTCCCTGCTAGGCTGTCTGCTCCATCCCTGCAACACTCCACTCCATTCAGCCTAAAGTCATGGCCACCACCCATTAAGATGGAGCACAGAGCGCTTAGCCAGCACCCGCATCAGGGCTGCACTACATACTAAGAGGCAAGAACAGTCACTAGCAAAGCCCTCAGCTGAGCAACATCTCAACATTGTCACAGCCTGCAGAATGAATTTGTGTATTGTTACAGAATGCAAGACAAAGATCAAAAGCAACCCTGTTCTAGAGCTCCACCAAAACAAGCTAACCCAGTATATTCAGCTTTACTAAAGGAGTGCGCTTGTCCCCAGTTAAGCTGCTTTCCCAATGATCAGTACGCTCATAAAAAACACCATGATAAAAAAAATCCACATGAAAAACCTGTCCATCACTTTTGCAACTTTCTTCCACTCAATTCCTTTGGCCCGGTTTGCTTTATGGTCTCGAACGCAATTAGCAATATACTCAATGTTTTTAATCAGCATTTTGTAACAGGAACAGCACTCAACAGTCTCCCTAACATTTTCACCATGAACTCCATAGCTTTTATTCAAATTTCCATTGAGTTTCTCTTTGAAATCACAGTCATCATTCCTATTGGAAAGGTGATCCCTTATCTCTTTGTGCCTCCTCTGAAACCCATCATCCCCTTCTAACTTACATTCTTCTTCTTTCTCCCTTTTTGGACTCGTGCAGTTTTCACCCACATCATAAACAAAAAAGATTTTTGACATGTAGTCCAAAATAACCACCCTGGCCCATTGTGGAACAGGCTTTGCTTCTGAGCCACAGTGATGAAGATTCATTATAATGATCGTCAATGCAGTAGAAGCTGTGATCATGGTCATAGTTGCTATGTAATATTTCCCTGGAACACAAAATAAAATAATATTTAAGATGCTAGCCTGACAAAAAAATTAAATGTGAACAATAACAATGTGACAACATAGTACTAACCGTAAGTGAAAGCGAAACAAATTTTTAACCACCTGATTCTCTATACTTAGATCATACTTCGTTTACCATCTAAAACCAAAGATAAAACCACTAAAAGTAAAACATCATACTTACTACTGGCATGTCTTTATCAGATGAGTAAGTGACTACTGTATTAACATGGCAAATATTTGCAAGCCAAATCCTCTAATTTCTTGAAATATATCCATTCAGAAAACAGCTTAAAAAATGTTTATCAGGAGCCTGGCTCTTTTCCTTGTGTCTGTAAAATCCCAATGTTGGTGGCTTCATGTGGCACATTAGAAATGCTGCTTCCTGATGTATTAACCAAAGTGGTGATAATGTTTTGTTGGAGCTATTGACACACCCCACACCAGCAGATGTCTTCACATTCACGCAGGGCAGTGAATATCCAGGCCTTGCTGGTGCCCACATCCAGCATACTGACAGCAAGAGGCCAGGCACAGAGCTGAGGGCGACTCCACTGCCTGTTGACATTTGTGTCTGGATTTTCTTCAGACTGTACAAACTTTAGCACAGCTAGTCCAAACAGGGACAAAGCTCATTCTGGCCAGGAATAGATAGCAGATACAGTGAAGACAAGCTGTGCCCTTCAGCTGCTGCTTTCCAGAACTGAAGTACACAGCTGAGCAGGTAACCTGCTGGGGTTCGTGCCTGTGCCAGGGGCAGCTCCCAGCCCGGCTGCTGTACCACTTCTGCAGGAAAAGCAGCTGCTGGGCCGCTGACACAAGCCTGGTGGGGTCCCAGCTTTCAAAGAGGCTGGAAAGGATGGCGAGGTCCTGGCTCCTTAGTTTAGACAGGATGATCAGAGGGTAAGGAAGGTACTCCAGTTCAGCAAGCCCATATTCTAGGCAGGAATAGTTGCTGCTGGTGTGGAAATACGTTCAGCTTTCCTATTCACTGACCAGTGGTTTGTCTCAGTTAAGCCATGCAGTTTTTCATATAAACAGTAATAACAATAGTAAAAATAATGAGATCTGAATTATCTTAAATGAAGTTGGAAGCCAGTGTGGAGGCAACTGTGTTCCTAGTCCTCCAGAAATACCACCAGGGCAGCCAGGCAGCCTTCTGCCCAGGGAGTGGATCAGCCAGGGGCAGGAGCTAGCTAACATATAATTTGAAACAAACACAAGATAACTTTCAAGAGCTTGAGCATACCTGTACAAATTCCACATACATTTTAAGTATTTCACTATGTTTTAAAAAACAAAACACCTTTATCTTCCCAGAAGCCACAGACTGCGTACAGTTTCCCTGACATAAAGCCCTGCTATTAATAAGTTATGTTTAAAGACAAAGCATGTAAAGCTCACCTATCAAAGGTACGTTTTCAGAGGGAGGCATGATCTCTGCAACCATCAGCTGGAACACGGTCAGAGCAAGAAGAACCGTAACACCCAGAGATACTTTTTCCCCAGAGTCTGCAGGGAGATAGAATCCTAGTGGGGCCAGGAAAGAGATCAAAATGCAAGGCAGCAACAGATTAAATATGTAGAATGAAGACTTTCTTTTCAAAATCAGCGTGAAGGTGACATCTGGATAAGGCTCAGAGCAGCAGCCGTAAGTAATGACATTCTTAACTGCTGGCATGCCATGAATCTCCCATTCCACATCTTCTACAAAGTCAGAGAGGTCACCACTATCAAGAGAATTGATGATGTCTACCTGATTACCATTATAGGTCCAGGATCCAAATGTAAGGTTACACTGCTGGCTGTCAAAAGGAAAATAAGATACATCCACTACACATGAGCTCTTTGTGATAGCAGGTGCATCCCAAGTGATTTTTCCATCATATCTCAACACAACATTAGTATTCACTGGTTCTGAAAAGTCATCATCAGCCCTAAAAGACAGAAAAGTGACAGTCAAGATCAACAGGCAACAGCTGAACATACGAGCCAGGGAAGGGGCAGAAGGGAAGACCCTCAATTCTGAAATAGTATTATTTATTTATACTGAATTTTATTAGGAACTTATTTTTAACTATTATTTACAGCTACTAGTGCCCATGAATGCCAAACATCAGTGCTGCTAAGTTATGTTGCATTTGTTGGCCATAACTTCTTCAAACTTGACCTCAAACAGGATAGGAATCCATTCAAAGATGAAAATAATCTGCTGGTCACTGCCTGGGAGAGCGAGCAAGGAGTGCAGCCTTTGGGTACCACCTTTTTGTGGACACGCAATCTTCCAAAGCTCTTCAGCAGCCTTAGCAGAAAGTACTTCAGACCACCAGGATATTCAATTCCCAGTGCAGAGAAATTCAGAACAGCTTTCCTGTGTAGCATAAGCAACTGCCAAATCCTGTCTATGGCTTCATTGCAAAATATTTAGATTATCAACAACAAATGTTAAGACAACAAAGCAACCCTTTGCTAAGGCAAAGTGAAATGATGAAAGTTCAGACTGCATCAATTCCTCCTTCACCCCCTCCCTCTCTTACAGAAATATGCAAGCTGATTTTCTCCACCCACACTCACTTGTTATATAGGACAATATCTGGTCTCCAAACCAAATTGCTTGGAATCCTGATAGAATCCAATCCATCATATTTATCTTTGTCCCATTTGAGGTATGCATCATACCAGCTTTGTCGAATCCATAAGTAAGCTGACAAAATTTGGTTCCTTTCATCCTGCATAAAAATGTAGAAATCTTTCTAGCTGAAGGTGAGAAAAATAACATCTTGGATGCAGACAGCATTTGTTGTATAGCTTTAAAGCAGTGCCTGAAACAGGCCACAATGCTGACAGGCCACAACACCACTTCTCAGACAGGTACATATGCCCATACACTGTACAGGGACCTTAGTTATGTGAACTTTCTCTTGTCCAAACCTTCTTCCCCCTGCATCCTTGCTAGCTTTAATCATAATTGTCTAAGGCTCCCAGTACCTTTAAGAATCTCCTTTTGTGAGCTTCAGAATACCAAACAACTAACAGATTCAGTCTAACAAATTCTCTGAAAGCTAGGCAAGGCCTTGAAGTTGAAATTCAGAAGTCACAAAAGTGATTTCCTATTCTCCTTCCAGACACATTTTCTTTTGCCTTAAAAGTATATCTAGCCGAACAAAATTTATTTAAAGTTACTGAAGGCTAAAACAGGGAGTTTATGTAGAAATTAATTGCATCTTAGAAAAAAAAAAAGCAGTATTTTTCATTTCTATTTAAAACTCAGCAAAAGTTGCCTGGAGGGTGCAATATCAGCACCTAACTACAAAAGAAGTCTTAACAATTCAGCAGCTGTAAGTTTGCAAACTTATAATGGAAGTCTTAGCTTTGCAATCAGGTAAGAATCCACCAAGAACTGGAGAACACGATCCTGGTGAGGAAGCATTACTGAAGTTGTCACAACAAAATGCAAGTTGCTTTTCCTACTCCAAGCAAATTTTCCCCCACATCTTTAGAAAAACAGAACTGTACTCTTACTTACCATGTCTTTAATTTGGGACAATGTGATCTGAAGAGTGACGTTCAGTACTTTATCTGTGTCTTCCACTGGTCTCAGAGCATTTGAGTAGTCTTCAAACAGTTCATTAAACAGCATGTGAGCATATTTTCCTTTGGCTGATTCTACAACTAAATTACATAGATTTGTTCAGTACATCAGATCAAGCACTGAGCAGTAACAGAAGATATCCTCTTTCTACAGCTTCAGGTAGTATTTGCTATAATTGTCTTTATCTTTCATGTATTGTAGAATATCATTTAGTGCAGAAACAAAAGTATACCTGATGAAGCTGTTCAAATAAGGACAGCACTCACCCGTAAATTAATAGCTAACTCTAGGTTTTCACACCTGCTAAAAAAAACAACACACAACACCACACAAAACCTCTGCATCTAGATATTCCTGCCATTTTTGAAGGTAAATATCATTACCCTTATTTTACTGATGTCTTTCATAGACAGAGATCATTGATTTACAGTCATGTATCTGCCAAGCTAAAATTAGAAGCAAAATCTGAAGTCAAACCTGCTCCCAGGCTAATGGCTTGAGATATCTCCCTACATGTAGCACTAATGGATTCATGCTACTTTCAGAATTTACACTTTTTTCACTACCACCTGGAAAAAGTCTGAGCCACTTTTATTCACAAATTGGCAATTGCATGATGTATGAGCACATCCTTGCACTAACACATTTTCCAAGCCATATATTTGGAGGTGCTTCTTACTATCCAGACTTAGTCATGAAGGACAGTTAACTAAAACTTCAGGTTTTAAACAACACTTGCTGTTCCAGACTGTTTTGTGCATCACAGCTTCTGTTGGCAGTCTTTGTATTACCTTTAGATATACTCACATATTTCTGCAAGCAAAGGGCAAGGACAGTAACACTCACAAGACTTTCACAAATGACCACAGGTATTATATAGGAAGCGAGTGCTTTTTGGAGTTGATCATTCTCTGGGCACGCACAGGGACTTCCTGGACTAGAGTTCAACACAAACTTTCCTGATTAAAAAGAAATCCTAACAAATCAAAGCTTCACAAAGACCATTTAAGTTCTGGTTGTACATGACCATTCATTTAATCTATGCATCAGTGAGACAAAGTAAAATGAAACAGATGAAATACCTTTGGAGCTCAACTGCCTGAGACACATCAGGACACCAGCTCCTATCTGAGTAAAATAGATCTCATGCATTTAGCTATCAAGCAGTATTCTCACCTTGAAGCATCACTGCTGTAAACAGCAACCAGAGAGAGATGGAAAAGGACAGGCTATTTCTCTTCATTTCTGGACCTTAAACAAAACTGTTCACTCAAGGGCACAAAAACGTTTATCACCATCCAAAACTAACAAAAAAAAATCAAGTTGCACAGCAATACAAAGATGCTGAGGCACTTGATGAGCTGCTAGAAGCAACTCAGTCCTCCCTCAGCAGCTGACAGAGTCCTAGAGAGATCGATGGTCTCTGTCCTTGTCACCGCCTGGAGCTCTGGCCAACCCTCCCTCCCTCTGTAACCTGAGAGCTGCCTGCTCTGCAGCTAATGTGGAGAGAGACAAACACATGGGATACCAGCAGGAAAAATTTATTCCATTGCATTTTTACAACAAATGTAAGATTTCACCAATTTACAAAGAACCCTTTCACATTTCTTTGGTGGGCCGTGTCTCACTGCCCCTATGTTCACCACTAGCTTGCTCCAAACAAGATCTGTAGAACCTGCACATCCACGCACAAACAAAAGCGCCACATAACCATCCACAGCCTACCTATTCCTATGCTGAAAAAAACAATGTTTTCACCTACCAAACTGGTGCCACATGGTAAAGATTCAGCTACACCAGTCAGAAAACACACGAACAGGAACTTCTGCTGCTGTAGACAACCCTGAGACCAACTCAGCACAGGAAATTAGAAAGAAAAATTGGACTCTGCAGATAAAATGCCATTTCCCAATACAGTGCAGTTTTTCCCAGATGAACCTGACAAGATTTACAAAGAATTAGAGTTAACAGACAGCTCTTGCATTTAGCCAGAAGACTTATAGGAGAGAAATATGAATATGAAACGGTATCACACCTGGCCTCCCATCTACCCCAGTGGTCAGATCATTAGCTCTGTCTGTATTACTCATGTTGCCAAGCTAGTTTCCAAGTACTGCAGGCAATTTCTTACAAGTTTCTCACAGACAAGAGATGACTTTCTCCTTTCCATAGTCCAGTTCACCCTTCATGACACACACTGCAGTCCATTTTGCCATCCTTTTAGAACAAGTAACAGAAAACAGTCATTGAAATAGACAACCAAAAATACAGAATCAACTACCAGCAAAAAGAAGCGGTCCAGAATAGTTTTGATCCACACAAAACATAAAATATTGTTGCTTTGCTTCCATGTAGTCTTTTGGCTAGAAGGAAGCTGATCCCTCCATACACATAATTTCTATATAGTAGCATTCCTGGTACTTGCTGTCCAATATTTGTGCTTTCGTAGGGTCTATAAATCAATGACATTTATGGCCAGGTTTAATAGGTAAGCAATAAATAATTTCAGTCAAAGCACCTGTAATGAAATCCATCTATGTCACTTCATTTGCTGAATTGTCAAAGGGGAAAAAAGTGGAAAATAGTTTAGAAGTCAAAAAGGTCAAAGTAGTCCATAGGTAGTAGGTAATAACCTGCTTTTTCTGTGGGAAGAAGGTATGTGATGTTAGTGACAACAACAATCAGAGACAAAAAGATGAAAGATTTTTTGATACAGTCAGATCAGTGCATTCTCAGGGGATACCTTGAGTCTTCAGTACATTTGCCCTTACGTCAGCAAACAGCTACTCCTTCTCTTCTCTTACCATAATTACAAGAATAACTGAGGGTACTGCTTTTAGATGTACTGCTATAAACCCTACTGGAACTAAGACAAAGCTTGTCTCAGGCCTGTGGCAAAGCAATCTGCTAACTTGTTACACCAGCAACACATATCCATCAAGTAGCACAGACTGATGTACTTTATACTAATTGGCATAGGATCACACATTATGGAACCCTGCACCTTTATTGTAATCACAGAATCGACTGGGTTGGAAGAGACCTCAGAGATCATCAAGTCCAACCCTTGGTCCAATTCCAGTCCATTGACTAGATCATGGCACTAAGTGCCATGTCCAATTTCAGTTTGAAAACCTCCAGGGATGGTGAGTCCACCACCTCCCTGGGCAGGCCGTTCCAATGCCTGACCACTCTCTCTGTAAAGAATTTCTTTCTAATATTCAGCCTAAATTTCCCCTGGCAGAGTTTAAGCCCATGCCCCCTTGTCCTATTGCTGACTGCCTGGGAGAAGAGACCAATCCCCACCTGGCTATAACTTCCCTTCAGGTAGTTATAGAGAGTGATGAGGTCACCTCTGAGCCTCCTCTTCTCCAGACTAAACAACCCCAGCTCCCTCAGCCTCTCCTCATAGGTCTTGTGCTCAAGTCCCTTCACCAGTCTTGTTGCTCTTCTCTGGACCCGCTCCAGCACTTCAATGTCTTTCCCGAACTGAGGGGCCCAGAACTGGACACAATACTCCAGGTGTGGCCTCACCAATGCAGAGTACAGGGGAAGGATCACTTCCCTTGTCCTGCTGACCACGCTATTTTTGATACAGGACAGGATACCATTGGTCTTCTTGGCCACCTGGGCACACTGCTGGCTGATGTTGAGCTTCCTGTCAATTAGTACCCCCAGGTCCCTTTCTGCCTGACTGGTGACATCTTCTCAACAAGAAACTCTGCATTCTCAAAAGAAACTAGTAGCATGTTTTAATGTGTTGTTTACTCAATTTATTCTTATATACACACATATTCCATGTGCTATTCATTATAAACTTGCAAAGGGATAGATCATAACTCCTGGTTTTGATATATTGTGTTTCCAGTCATCAAATATATCCAATATTTGCCACATATTGGACATTCAGGCAGGCAAACATGAGCACACGCATATAAGAACTTTATTGAATTGAGATTCCGCATTGATTACACAGTGCTTGTAAAAATAAAACCAAAATACATCCAAAAGCCTTTTCAATATTAAAGATACAAAAAAATTAAGAATCTTAGTATGCAAGACCACTTAGCTTCTTTACATTTGTTCACAAGAAATCTGATTCGTAATTTTATTCAAAAATGTCCCTAACACAGATATTTTGTGTAAAGAGTAAGTATTAACATTAGATCAATGAACAATGATTGAGAGATTCATCTGCAACCCGATGCTTCCTCTGAATATAGTTTTAAATTGTGCCATAATCTATGGCAGAGATCAAACATCCCATTTAACATTTGAACAAAGCTTCAATTTATAGTTAAGCAGTTATCTGTTTTTACAGTAAGAAGTTCTGCTACAAAGTCAGGAATTAATATAAAGTACAAATCAGCTTCCAAAGATAATTTAGAGAGAGTGACCAGTGTTTGGAGGTGAGAATCAGGCCATTAACCTCTCCCAGCGAGATTCAAAGTTGGCTTGTTGGTGTGCAACTGCCAGCAGATGGCCCTGTTAGCCAGCCTACAGATCCACCCAGATATTCAATACGATTTTTGTTTATCTCACACACATACAAAAAACACATTGCGTTTTCATCCGCTTCGATTAATTTCACTGATTATTTGCCTTACATTTGATATAACACAAGCAGAGACAAGATATTCTTCTTAAGAAAAACGATAAGCAGAAGGAACAAAACCACTGAGTGGCTGTATGTGGCTCTGGGTCTGCCTACTATACACGAGACCAGTCACAACAGGGTTTTGGGGTGAGAAAATATATATCATTGTCAACAACTGTATGATACAAAACCACATTTAGAGCATGGGTCGCTTCTGCAGGGAGTAGCTAAAGCCCACGGCAGTATATCCCGACCCTGCTTACATATACGTTTTTCAAACGTTTGACTTTAAGAGAATGCATGTGGACTAGTAAGAGAGCAGAACATGCAGTTGGACAAGAGCGCACCATTCCTTGGTGCACTGAGCTTGCACAACACTCACATGACACATGTAACTTTATGGTTCTAGACAAACACTTATCAAGACAACATCAACAAGAAAAAGAGGGGAATTCAGTATTCCAGCATGTAATTGACTTTGCATGCACTTTAAGGACAGACTGAAGTGGAGATGACATGGGAGGAATCTCTTCCTTATTAAAACTTCCAAATTTAGATATTTATCTTAGCTAAACTATAAGCAAAGCAGGAAAGAACTGTAAAAAATATTTAAAATTGTGTTCTTTCAACTAAGCACATCTTTCCTCTCCTGTATAAAATAACAGTTTTCTCCTAAGGCTGAGGCTTTGACATGTCAATTTTCAGGGTTTTTTTAAATGGATTCTTACCCTTTTTTGCATAAAAAGCAGTAAGAGTTTAAGCCTCGAAGTGGAAAAGTTACAGATACTGTATTATCACAGGCCTTGAGACCGTCTGTACCATTTATAATCCATCTCTTCATCAGAAAACAATAAAGAACAGATTGGTTTCTAAGCACAGTTTGTAAGAAGTGTCTCACAGTCTGCTTCTACTTGCCTTCCTGCCAATTTTTCTCCCCAGAAGCTGTTGCGTTCACATTCTTCCCAGCATTTGCTACAGAGCGTTATCTTGTGATGGGGGTCAAGCAGCACACTAGCTCTTCAGAATCATATCTCTCCTGAGACAAACTGAAGTCTTAACAGCATGGTTAACAACAGGTCTTCTTGCCAGCAGAATAGCCTCACTGTGTCTGCTCTGGACAAGGAGGATACAGCACTTCATTTAGATGCAGCATGTTTCTCTATGCCTTATTTCTTCCCACCCACCTACTGCCTCTTCGTCCTTCTCTCTAAAAATCCCCTACTACCCAAAACCATCATACTTATTCATATTTTCTTCTACCCTGTTATACACATGGAAGCTAGGAAATACATTAGGAACCATTCACAATGCAAGGTCATGAGATAATATAAAATATTAGCCACACTTTCCAGAAATGGGAAATCCTAATTTGTGTGATACAGTTGTGAGTTTTTCTGAATACACATTTTTCTTTGGGTCCACTTACACAGGCAGCTCTGCTGACTACCTCTCAGCACCTGAAGCAGAGAAACCTTTTGCATTATTTAATGTGAACAAAAATGCAGCATGCTCTTTTACACCAGGATGCTTGCAAGCTGACTGGTGTTTTGTCCATGCTTGGGAAGCATTCAGTATCTGGCAGGGTTAAGAGCAAAGCAATTTTATAGTTTTAACTAACAGAAAGCTATTTTATATGCAGCTCTTTCTCACTGGGATCATTCTAGCTTTGTACCATGCCTTTACACAGCTAATCACAGGATCTGTGCTCTACACAAAGACAATCTCTGGGACCAGACAGGGCTCCAGATCACAGGTTTGCTCTGACAGGCAGCCTGATGCTTCAAAACAAATCGGATTGGAGAACTATTTCTACTGTGTTAAAAGGGTGTAGACAGACTCAACCGTCTTCTGCTGCACGATCACCCTTGAGCTGTGGAAGACAGCACACTGCCTTGGCTTTCAGAAGTAGAGGGAAGATCCCCAGCTACCAACACATGCTGAAGACAACTCTGGGTTCCCCAGAAAGCAATTCCTTCAGCTTGTGTGCACATCACAAAAAACTGAGATTAAACTGATATCTGAAGAAGCAAGACTGAATTGAAACAGTTTAGATACTAATTTAAAACTAAAGTTCCACTCTCTCCAAAATTCAAAGCAGGGGGGGAACATCCTTTTACAACACTACATCGTGTTCACAAGGGCATCTGCACAGAGGGTCTAGTATCCCCTGAAAACATTTCCTTTCCTGATGAGTTCACACCTGCCTTGCAACACGGAATATGGTCCATCTAAACTTCCGTGTGATTATCTAAGTTGCTCAGGGTTTAAGAGTTTCCTACAAAGAGCTAAGACTAATGCTGTGCACCAATAGAACACAGCTGGCTGAAAAGGCAGGATGCCAAAAGATTAACAAAAAACAAAAATTGCAGACCATAATGTACTAACATAAATTTTAAAACTTCGTTTTTAAGGAATTCACACAACTCCAGTTGCTAAATGACCGCTAAAATAGTATTGATACATGTTACTTGACCAGTGTTGTATACAACTTTACTTACAAATAATACAAATCTCTTGGGAAAAAGACACTAAGTAAACATTTAAATTGCAACATTTGGCATTATCTAATTGTTTCTGCTCCATCTAATTACACACAATCTACCCAGGGAATTTCTCCAGGTTCCCAGAATTTACAGGAAGAAAACAAAAATACTGCTTTACTCAGAGCACAAAATACCTTGGCAAGGTTTTTCTAAACTAAGGAAACTTACAAATACCGCAGATCTGCCCACTTTAAATATATCAGAGCAACTACATGGGGGAGAACGCAACTCTAAATCATCACAATGCATTCATGCCTGAACAAACCTCCCTGGAGGATACAACTAGCAGCAGCTACTCACCTCTTTGAAGGAAAAGAACTTGATAAATCATGGTTTTAGCTACTGAAAGGTCTCATGGTATGTGGGCACTGACATTCTCTAGAATGTCCTAGCATGAACACAGCTACATTGCAGACTGAGGAAAAAAAAGAAATACTCTTGAGCAAAATATGGTAGTAAGCCTGAAGTTTTATTCAAACTGCAACTATGCTCATTTTGACACAAAGTCATTTAGATCTCAGGGACAAAGCACCACCATCTCAGCTGAAGACAGCATCCCTTGTCTTAATTATCTCTGAGCACAGTGGCTGCAGATCAGTTAAGGAAGTCTGTATGCAGACCATTGGTTTTCACCTGCAAAATTCTAAGCAATTGTCCAACACCAAGATACTGGGTCCTTCTTTTCAACCCACCATAAACATATTGAAATGAAAGCATAGCACATACAAGGGAAAAATGCTCAGGTGTTAATATAGGGAGTCACCACCAAGGAACATCCTTTTCTTTGGTTGACAGGGCTGAAAAACAAACATTTTGCCAACAGATGAAGGATTTATCACCTCAAAGTGTTAGCCTACAACAATGATCTGAATCTTACAGGCTTAATAACTGCTGTTTCTCAAGTTCTGTGGAAGGTGATAAGAGCTATAAAAGCTGTTAAGGCCAAAAAAAAAAAAGTGCTCTAACATTAAAATGCTGCTATAACCACATATTATACCTGTGCTTTGGAAAACATTTGCTGCTTGCCTGCCAACAAATGGCAGCGGGCTGTGAAGTATCTTGCCAATTGCTCAGCTGCCTTTAGCTTAAGGACGGCATTTTATTCTGAAACAGAACAAAGATGTTGGGGAAAAGGCAAGAGGGATTAATGCACATCTTATAGTTATACCAGAGCTATAAGAAGACAGATTATCCTACAGTCATCCTGCAATTATAGCTTTTGGGAAATGCGTATGAAATTGTAAAAGCTAGTTCCTCAAACTAGTATAAAAGATCTAGTATAAGAACATTGCTAGAACTCGGAACAATTTTAACAACAAATTCCATATTGGCTTTACTCCTGGCCTCCAGCAACAGCAGCATATTATACAGTCATTTCAGAGCTGCTCCTAATCTGATGGCATTAATGACTGAGGTATGGTCAGGACTCAACTCTTGATGGATAATTGATTTGTTCTTGGTGGGAAGCTATACATAAGGAAAAAAAGCAGGGAATTCATGGTACATGTTATTCTCTAACTCCTTCCCTCTGCCAGTACTTCAAGGCAATATAAGCAGCAAATAAGCGACTGGTATGGTTAAGCAACATGTCACAGTGAATACACAGCCAGCCTCAGAGAAAGAGATGGCAACACATTACGACATGACACTGGAAGAGATGATTCAATGAGCCAGCAGCAATTGGTCCATTCAGCACTATACTAATACTTCCAGCCAAACTTGCATCACAACGCGTAAAATAGAACCTTCTTCACTTATTTTTATTGAAAAACACTTTTCCTTCAGATATCTTAAAACAAATGTACTTTTAATGCCTATGCAGCTTCCAAGTTTGCAACATTAGCAATTACAAACCTTACCTTCAACAGAAAGACAGAGCAGGGTAAGCAGTGTTGGCATGTTGTGCCCAGCACACTGCTGTGAGGGCTGCTACAGAATGTCAGTGTCCTCCTTGCTATGGAGTAGCATGATCAAGTCCTTTCAATGCACAAGTAAACATCAGAACTGATGGATATACATATATGCTGTTTTGACTGAAAATGAGTTAATTTTCTTCATCCAGTTAGAAACCTTTTTTCATAGCTAGCACAGCCATTATTTGGACTTAGCTTGAGAACAAGAGTTAATTGCTTGCATTTGCAGATTGTCTCAAAAGGTCTCCTTGGCACTTTTTATAGCACAAATAATTCACTATATAACTACTGAAAAGAAAATCCTAAGAGGTTTAAGGCCTATTTATTCTTAGCTTTCTGGACTTGGGTCTTTGATATCAAAGGATACTGATACAATTGGACTAACGGGACACTTTCATTCTACAGGCATGAAGTACTCATGGATCCTGGTGTGAAACCTGACAGATATCTGCTTTAGTTACCTACTTTTCAGTAAATATAGAAATATTAATAAGCCATTTCTTGCAAATTTCATCCATTTCAGGGACATTAACTCCAAGGTACAATTTCAACAACAAAAATTTTAGCTGTGTAAGGACATATGCTTTATACTTTCTTAACTAGTACTGTGGTAATTAATGGGTAACATTATTTCTGTCATCCTAAAGAACAGGTATTAGACATTATCATCACAACCACAATAGAATCAAATGTATACCAACCAGATATATAAAGACAGCTTTGGTTTTGTTTGTTTGTTTTTTAAAATAAAAAATACAACTAATAGTTTCCCCTTTATTCTTGAGAGAAGTAATTACTTAAATTCAACAATTATAAATTGTAGAAATTTTAAGAGTTCAAGCTTCCACTTGAATAATGATTCACCAGTATATCTTCACATAATACAGTGAATTCCCACAGCAGGCAGTGATCAGTAGTACAAGAATAATTTAGCTCTTTCTGGAGTCAGTATGCTTAGCCTTTCACCTTTAACATGATAAAAACGTGTGAAATCATTAATTAACATTGTCAGAAAGAATTGCAAGTTGAAATAATTCCCCATTTTGCTTCTTAAAGTAAAAACCCTTCTTATATCCGCTTCTACTTCTATTCAGGATCTTTAAAAAACACTAAATGGAAAAACCTTGCAAATACTAATTTTTTTATAATCATTTTAGGATTCTGAGCTGATAAGATGTGAAAGTCCTAATATTCAGGAGAAAATGGGTCTGATTTACTTAGCAACTATCTCAGTTTTATTTGCCTTGTAAAAGGAGACCTATAGCTCCAACAAGTAATTATAGATCAAGCATCACATTATAACCCTGTCGTGTGAAAATATGCCAGCGTATCAAAGCAATGCTTCTAAAAAAAAAGTTAATTACCTCTATGATGGCTGTTCCTTAAAAACTGATTTATCTTCTTAGTGCTGGGATCAGAACTCAGTGAAGCTGATAACTCTAGTTGATTGCTCGCCATCTCTCCAGCTACTTCCTAGACTTTACTTCCACTTACAGGGATACAAGACCAAACTCTCTGGCTACAGCTACACAGGTAGAAATAAGAACAAAGGTAATTCTTCTGCTTCATATATAATATCACACAGACATAGAAATTACAGGTAAGACAGACATCCATTTTGCCAGTATTGCAGAACAATCATCATGGCATTTATTTGTCAAATACCAGGTTCCCTAGAAGACATACTTACCTCTAAGCTTCAAAACCAGCACATTAATACAGCCATTCCTGTTTTACTAGAATATCCATTTACACTCTAAAAATATTTGCAAAGCTTTCCTGTCTTCCAATTTAGGAAGCACAATTTATTGCTGACATCAGTTAAAAAGGAGAGTCCCAGCAGGAGTTAAGTGGCTAGGCACATGCACTGAGCTGTTTCTGTGCTATGTTCATTTTGATACCTCCCAGGTTTGCAATGCTGGTGCAGCTACTTTGATTTACTTGTATTAGAGGGCTAAAGACAGGGAGATCTTGTAACTACTGCCACATGTAAAACAGTCTCAACTTGGGAAAAAAAAACCCACACAATTTATTGTCAATTAAAATATTTGGATACTGGAAAACAAAAATATGAGGTGGATAGCCCCTTACCTCTTCCTACAGAGGCCAGCGCTCCAGTTCCCCCTCTCCCCACTACTAAAACCATGCCACATATAGCAAATACATAGACCTTGCACAGCAAGTCGACAGGACCAGAAGCTGGCACACACAGGTACAGCACAAGCCAGTGTGCAGACATATCATGTACACAGGGGACAGCAGAAATCCACCAGAGCTTTCATGGAACACAAAGTAGTTCCTCAGTTCCTTACACTGGTATGCTCCCTAACCAGAACCCATTCAAGATCAGTTCCTGGGCAGATGCTACATTTGCATCACCTTAGCTACAGTTACACTTAGATTTCATGTATGAAAACAGAAATTACTACACAAGCAAGCAGTTCTAGTGAACAAAGCCACACAATGCAAAAGGTAGCTTTTAG
This sequence comes from Nesoenas mayeri, assembly GCF_963082525.1. Lineage (NCBI taxonomy): Eukaryota > Metazoa > Chordata > Aves > Columbiformes > Columbidae > Nesoenas > Nesoenas mayeri. Next base: position 53,188,091 of record NC_137540.1, read on the forward strand.
CTGAACTGTAGTTAACACATATCTCAGATATGGTAATAATCACAGAAGTCTTGCTGAACTGTAATTCCCACAGTGAGCACAATGCCACTTGTAGTAAAAAGTAACAGATTGGCGTTGCCCTACATAGACTGTGTTAATTTCTACTAGAAGTCTCAGAAATGATGGTTAATTATCCACATGGAGATCAGCTAACACTTCAGTTAGCTCGCACACTTCTGTAACCCACAGTTTTGACAGAAAAGAGCATAGGGCAGAGTAAGATACAAAACTAGCCTGTTTAGCCAGTACTCGTGGTCCAAGTTTGGAGCACTTACAGTAACAAGGGTGACCAAAAGGCTCGCTCACCACAGTACTCAACGAGGACTGTCTGACTCACCAACTTCCTTCCCAGTCTAGCCATATGGTGAAAAATGTATTCCACCGCATGCTATCCAAGTACTACAAATGCTGTAAGTATAAAATTAGAAGTACTCGAGCCATTGTACTTTATGATTATGGTTGAAAACTCCTCAACTTTAAAAAGTAACCTAAAATTCAGGCCAAAAAAAAAAAAGAGCAGGTTGATTTAAGGACAGCAAGTATCACATCCTAAGGAGATCATTAACTGTTAAGTGAACCATGTGCTATTTTTGTTATTTAAAATACTGATTAGGCTAATTATGCTCTGAGGGAATTGGGTTTAGAGGATTAAATGAAATATTTTCAGAGGCAGAGTTTGCTGAATAGAAAAGCTGCTGTCCCCTATTTAAACAGCACAAGATATCACTTCCAACATCTTATAAATACCCATGTTTTAAAGAGCTCATCCTTTGGTGTTTAATAATGTAGATTATATTTCCCTTTTGACCTTATTGAGATGCTATTGTTAAAAAGTATACAACTACGCCAAAAGATATTACGATCTAACTACCTACTGGTTTATAATGATTACCTTAAAATCTCATAAGTTTTTTCCTTCAAAACTTCAAAGTCTAGTGATCATTCATTGCTCTCAGAGCTAAGACTTGTGGGTGAGGAGCAACAACATTACTAGTAGGCAGAGACTATTTTCAAAAAGGAAACATTTATTGACTCACACCATACAAAATAAAACTGTCCGTAGACTTGGTCTGTCAAGACACAGAGTCCATGCACAGCAGGTTGGACACTCCCCCACCCTCAGCAGCACAAGCAGCGACAGTGAGTGAACTTCAGAGATCACCCCCCTGTGAGGTAGAAAATTAATTACAGTTGTCAATACTACATTACTGCTGAAGACTGGAAACTATACAGTAAAAAGCCAACACTATAGAAAGAAGGTAATTCATTAGCTTCTATTTCCCCCCTGGTCTCCGTGACTATGATCTCTCTGGAATCACACAGGGCCACCTCGCCAGGCGAGTGACATCTTCCCCCCGATACCCGCAGCGCGCAGTGGTGACAGCAGTCCCCAGCCAGAAGGAATGCACACCATACTGCTCTGGGGACAGCCCCAGCAGCCACAGGGCCCAGCGGAGAACCCTCAGGAACTCCCTTTTTGTTACAGTCCTGTTATCTGAGTGCACAAAAAGCGGCCCTTCCAGCTGTGAACGAACTGTCAGGTAGCTCCGGAGGGCCAGAACAGGGCACACCCATGGCTCTCCAGACAGCCCAAGGCTGATGACGTGTCTCTCCTGAACCACAGGAGAGTTCCGCAGAAAAAACACAACTCTCCTCTCCATCAGCTGGAGGTCACTGAGATACAGCAGCTCAGGCTGCACCACATCACGGTGCTTCGCCACCATCTCTCCTATTCGAAGTGCCCCAAAAAATGCTACAGTAAATATTGCACGAAACAACATGCATTCATAAGGAGTCATGCATACAGACTCCAGAGCTCCTAACAGAGATCGCAACACCTCAATTGTTATAGGCAAGTATTTATCCCTCAGGATGCCTGCTCTACGTTTCAACCCTATCACCATGCAACGGGTTATAGGATCTTCCAGAGGATTAGGGTTACCAGTCAGTTTTGATAAATAAGACAGTGCTGCAACATACACCAGTGTCTTTGAGGATGAATGAAGAGATTCCACAGCCAAAAACCCTACGATTTGTTCCACTGGAATCGGCCAGGCTGCAGGCATGCCCATGCTTTTCCTAAAGAAAAGGAATTTCTTTAGTCCTTCGAGGTAGGCTTGCCACAGCCTACTATCCCCTGAGCACTCCAACAGCGACAAAGTCTTCAGAGGCCAAGGTCCCAAGGAGTGTTTCTGAGGACAACTGAACTCCATTCCTACAAGAGAGGACCCACATTAGCACATGCCAACAACAGGCACAAGCACTCACTGAAGCAGCAATAAAGATAACAATACAACCCTAGACAATGCTCCACTGATTAAAGACAACCCACATGCAGCTACACCCAGAGCTGTTAAAGAGCTGAAACATTTTTCAAACGGGAAAATACACGCACCCTGCAAGGCCCGTTTCAGATACGAGGTCGGGTAACAGTCCGGGAATTCACAAGTGTTTACAAGTTTGTGGAGTAGCAACAGAGAAGCAAAAAGCAATTTTAAAGCCAATAATTCCTGGTGTGACTTACAGAAACCACAGCTGCAGAGGGCACACAGCACGCTCCCGCCAGAAAGCAGCGCACTTCCCAGCGCGGGAAGGGGAGCTGCGTCGGGGCCTCCCTCCCTCTCCCACAAAGCTCGGGCGTCGCACAAGAACTCGAGCAAAGCCAAGGAGAGGCTGCCCCGCGACCCGCTCAGCCCCCGCCCAGAGCCACAGTCCAGCCGCGGCCACCGAACACGGCCTGCACTCACCGGCCACCGCCGCACCGCGCTCCCCGGAGCCGCCGGGCTGCGCCACCACCTCGGTCCAACACGCTGCTCCTCGGGTGCGATGCGAGAAGGGGGCTGCTTGCCCAGCAAGGCCCAGCTGTAGCCACTCCATGCCTGGCTCCCGGGCCAGCAGAGCCATCATCTCCCAGAAGGGCGCGGTAGTGCTGGACATACTCACCCGACTAACTCCGATTCTCCAGACCCTCTCAATTTCCCCCGCGGGCCCTTTTATAGCCGCGGAGCTGCTCGCAACGCCCTCCTGATTGGGCAGTCGGAGCAGCGCCAGCGATGCGCAGCGCTGCCATTGGCTGCGCTGGCCGGGCTCCCCGCGCGGTGGTGGGTGGGGCGGCGTGTGTGAAGCGCCGTTAGCAAAGAGCCGGGCCCGGCCCGGCCCGCGAAGGGTGGGGCGTGGAGCCTTCAGGCGATGCTTACATTGCCTTCTGCTAAAGCCTGAAACGGGAATGGGTTTGCTGATAAGGTTAAATGAAGAGAGAAGTACTTGTGTCACCTACGTGTTGTTCTCTTGGGCTACCCGAGACGTGGTTCCCAGAAAGCTTCCTATAGAGAATAGCTGGTGGCAGCTGAGTCCGTTGTGAGCTGCTGATGACAGGTGACACGGCTGGTGTCGTGTGCGCAGTTCGGTGACACAGGCACCCTTCCGCGGCAGCCATCCCTGCCGAATCCCGGACAGAACAGAGCAAGCAGCCTCCTACGCTGACAACTCGAGCTTTTTTTGGTGTTTCCTGTGCGCCCTCGTCTCCGGGGTGGGTGCGCAGAGCCCCTTGCTCTGGGCAGAGTAGCCTGGTACCCCAGGGGCTCTGCACAGGGCATCAGCTGCCCCTGCTCGCTGGCACCCTTGAGAGAGAGCCACTAATTGTATTTTGACCTTGTGTGACCTTACGTTAAATGGCATTTTCTTTCAAGAACTTCTGTAGTCTTTCTGTGATGCCCTGGCCAAAGGCCGTTCATCACAGTGGTGACAAGATAGCTTGAAATAAAGGCGCTTCCTTTTTTTACTGTCTAACATAGTGAGAAATAAAGCCAGCTGATGGTTGGTGATGGGAAGCTGCCAGTGCGGAGGGAATTTAGCTGCTTACTGAACGTGACACCAGCAGGGAAGTTGACCCTGCTGTCCAAGTTGCAGTTCCACAGCAGCTGCATCCAGCCTCAGTCTCCTTACCTACAGAAGCCTCCCCCTTGACAATTCTTTGGATCCTTTGCTGATCCCTCTTCAAAGAATGTATCAAACCTGGATACTGACCAAAAGTAGTCTTTAATTGAAATGTGGCTAACACATCAAAGATGATCCTGCTCAGTTCAAAGGATCCTTTGTAGCAGAGAACATAAGTTAAGAGAGAACTAACACAAATAACCCTCATTCTGTCACTGGAGCACTTGATAAAGGCTCTTAATACAGATTAAATAAGTAGTATCTGAGAAGTAGGACAGTAAGAAGGTTGAATGTCACCTTTCATAAGGAAGGTGTTTGAAGTGATTGGCATCCTATGTAATGCATCACACCAGTGTGTTCAGGAGCTACCTAGGTGACAACTATGTATAGAGAAAACAGTCAGCATCATACTGCACTTTTCTGTAGCAAATCTACTTTCCAAAGGGTCTTCAGTTACAGAAAGTTCTTGCTCTGCTTTCCATGCAGAGCATGCAGCAAAGACAGGGCTGTGGTAGTAGACAACAATCTGTTAATTCCCTGGCATGCATTTAGTAGCTCCCCTTCTTCAGCTTTGCTACAAGCTGTTGCATAATTAGCACACTGTGATGCCGAGCCCCAGTCATCTTGCTCATATTCATGAATGCGAAGTGGTCTGTTCGAGTGGTTAGAACTCTCTCTGTGGCTGCAAGGTAATTCCTTCAGTTAAAATGTCCATGTGAAAAGTGTGTCAGAGCAATCAGAGATCTTGGGCCGGGCAATAAGAGAGAGAACGAAGAGTTCAGCTCACCAGCTCTGGTTTTTGAGGGGAGGCAGGGAAAAATTTGGCTTCAGATGTGAGGGGCAAAACTGGTTCATTGTAATAACACAAGGGGCTTCTCTGGCTCACAGTGTTTTACTGAAGAGGGAAAAGGAATTTTTTGGGCAAGGGGATGGAGGATTCTGCTTTGTGCATAATGGCAGGGATGGAACTGACTGCACAGTCCCAAGTGTTTGTAGGCATGACTGCTCAGCAGTGTACTGTGTGGTGACACATGGTGGCCTGGACTGCTCTTTCATCCTGAAACTCCGGGTCTGGCTTGTGGCAATGACAGGTTGAAGGAAAGTGGCTGGAGGACCTGTTTTACTATCCCCTTGTGCTACCAGAAAAGCACTGATGTAAATCACCAAAGCGCAGCAGACTGAAGTAACCAAGATAGCATGGGGAACAGCAACCTTGACGCTGTCGTCACGTATGCAGTGGAAAGTTCATTCCATCCCTGCCCAGCAGCTGTGTCTTAAAATCCAAGTGTGACCTGGTAATCTTTTCAAGGCTGTGCTTTCAGCTATGGTGATGGTAAATGCTCTCATTTTACTGCTCCTTAATTTTCTGAGAGGGAAGGGGATGCTGGCCTTTCTCAAATGGAAGCCAGGTTTTTTCTGGTAGTAACTGACAGCTTCACAGTAAGAGTCTTGAAGGTAGAAATGTGCTGTTCCCCTTATTGTTGTAATTACAGTTCACTCAAGAGATGGGGTGAGAAAGGGTGTAGAGCTCACTATAGCTGACTTAGGAAAGCCTCTCTGGGTGTCCCCAGTGATGGTCTCTGTGGTGCCAAGCAGGCAGGGAAGAACAGCGTGGAGGAGGAACTCATAGAAGTCGGCTGAATGCCACACTGTGCAAAGCAGCTGTCCCACAATGGTTCCTCACCAGCTCTGTATGCAGTTCTAAATAACAATGGTTACTTTTCTTCTGAGAGGGAAAAGAGGGACTGAAGAAATACTGAAGGCTCTGCTGCACATACAGATTCACAAATGTTTTCTCAGCAGCAACACCAGCTGACAATAAGCCCTTTCTCACCCACCACTGTTGATTTCCTCTCTGTGTCATCTTCCTCAGCTGGTACCCTTCGCTTGGCTAAATGTAAAGCAAAGGCAGAAACAAACGTAGATTAAAAATAATCAGATTAACTTTATCATGTAGATCTACAAAGAGCTGTACTGCCCCAGCTGAGGCCAAGGAAGAAAACGGCATAGCTTGGTTCTCCTGCCAAAAAAGTTTTCATCAAATTACATCCTAAAAACATTTCAGGGTAGTAGCCTTCCTGGGGCACTATCTTCCTACAGTGCAGCCACACAGAGTTTCAATTGCTGCTCATCCTGGGGCTAAGTTACTGCAGGAACAACTCCCGGATAACAATGCCAGGCAAGGGAAAGGAAATTACATCACTTTAACTGATACGTTATTAAAACTTCCAAGGAGCTTTCCTTACTGGGTTGCTAAGCATTGTGCACATCTCATCATGGCTTTAAAAACTCTGTAATCCATTGGGCACAAGAGCACTGAAATGCAGCCACTTCCAAATGAAGGGTTATCAGTTGACAATGTAGACAAATTTAGCCTTATTTTACCCTAGCAACATGCCTAGATAGCTGCAAGTGGATACTTTACTGATAAATACTTTTTTCTTCTTTCCACACTCAGTCTGCAGTGGAGTGAGGCAAAATCATATGTAAACATGATTCTCAAAAAATCAAGGTAAACTGATGTAAAGATTGGAGGTAGCACACAAACTCCATATGAAGATCAAGCCTTAGACAACATATCCTACAAGTTTGGACATGGAGAGCTCAGACCTTAAAATTATTAAAGCCTTTTGTGTTATTTCACATGTGCATTCTTCACTGAGTATTTCTAAAGATATCAGATACTCTTTAGCCACAAATTCCAAGAGCGTTATGTAGGCTGGACCCAAATATCCAGTACAAGCCACTCATTTAGATTTACGCAGCTCTTTACTTCCTGGCACATTGCCCTAATTTGTTCAGAAACACTTTAAGACTAGGTAAATTTGGAACCAAGTCTTGTATTTCAGCTTGGCTTTCATGATAGCACACTATAGCATTAGCTGCCCCGTCACTTCATGGCACAGCCCATCCTGTCACCCCCAGCTGCCCGGCAGCATGAACTCTCACATCCTCATGCTACAGGCACATTGTGTACTTTGTTTGCTATTAACCTTTGGAATGAAAGCTGTTGGATTAAACAGCAAAAATCATGGAGAGTTTTTTACTGTTGTGGATCATGCAATCGAACAAACCAGCACATGTAATATTAGTGACCAGTATACCCTGTGTGCAATGTCTGGGGGAAATTTAATAATAAGGTGAACTTCCACAAGCATGGGAGGAACAGAGGCAATGCATGTCATTTGTAGAGCTCCAGTAACCCACTCTAGCATCTTGTTCCTGTTACAGTATCTCCTTTGACTCTGAATGTATGGATGTGGCTATTTTTCTGCCACTGAGGTCACATTAGTGTCAGGGCATTTTCTGTTGGCTTTTTTTTTTTTTTTAGTAAAGATATTCTTTATTCAATGGATATTTCAGTTTTAACCCTGAGCTGTTCCCTGGTCTTTTCATGCCTGGACATGAGATGGTTGCCAAGGGCACACACTTAAGTGTTTCTGACCCTCACCACATAGTTCACCCAGTGGGTTCTGCAAGTGCCCAGACTGCATCCTTTTGGCACACTTTGTCAGCTTCACAAAATCCCACCTACTACAGAACAAAATGCTGAAAGATGTTTAGGAGACACATCCACCATGTCCTGAGAGCTGCCCTGCACCGAGTGGTGATCACAATCAATGTCAGTGTGAGCTGTTCAGCATACAGTAGCTTGTAAGCTGATGCCACCCTCCTGTTTCAAGCACACTCAGCCCTCAGAGCCATCTCTTTCTGCAAGATTTGTTGACTGCAGTCACCTGTACAGACACCTGGAGGGAATGAGGGGTGAGACCAAGTGACAGTGCATAGCACTCCAGGCCCTGCTGTAGCCACATGGGTCACCTGTGGCTGTCATGGTCAGGAAGGAACTCATGGGCTCAGTGCGCTGCAGACCAGTATCCATCCATATGTCCATATGTGCATTCACATGTGTTCATAAATGCATCCATACATCTGCCCAGAGATGCGGGTAGGAGATGACACTTGGAGGGTTAAGAGCCGTCAGACCCAGCTGGGCTTGCAAGACTCAAGGGATGGCTTTTATGGGCCACAGGTATTGTCCACACCAGGACGCCCAGTGCTAGAACTTAGACCTGCTTATTGGGCAAACAGTACATACAGAAAAGCACTAGATTTAAGCAGCTTGCCAAGAGCTGCCTGTGCTTTTACTGGGCCTATTTTAGCAAAGTTTAAAAAAGGCAGGATGCCTTTTACCCAGATCTTGACATTTAAACGTGTCCCAGCTTGGCAAGCCTCCATTTCGTTGGAGGAGAAATGCTGAAAAGTGGGACACAAGCATTGAATCGTGCACAGTCGGTAGCTGCACAGTTGGTAGCTGCCGAAAGGAGGAGGAGGCAAAAGCGTTTAACTGCTTGTCCAACGAGGCATTACAGGCTGCACTTGAGTAGGCACGGGCGCAGGGTTTGCATATTCCTGCTCTGCTTGTGACCTGCCCTGAGCTTTTCTCATGCAAACCACAGGTCAAAGAGTTCAGAGGGGACAAAAGCAGGCAACTGCTCCTCCTCATGAAGCACCACCAAGCTATCCCTTCAGATTACAGAAATGCAAAGCCACCCTTTCGGCTGAGGACGTGGTACCCCTTTTTGGGGCACAGAGTGTGCCGGCCACCCCAGGGTAGGGCTGCAACACCTCTGTTGCCAGAGGACCAGGGTGGGTGCAGACCCAGCACACAACACTCCCTCCACAGGAGCTGGTGCTCGGTGAAGAGCTGCTAACATATCACATCCCGGGCCGGCCGGACCACAGCACAGTGTCTCCGCACCCGGGCAGCAGCTCCACAGCCAGTGCCTTGCAATATGGGGTGCAAATCGCACACAGTCATTCTGTTGCAATTTAATTTTTCCAGATTATTTTTGGCCAGTAGGCAAAATGCACCTTCCAGTGAGCTGGTAACACACAGCCCCTTGTTAAAAAATGCATTTCACAGAAGCCCACTGCCTTGTGCCCCTATCTTTGCCATGCACCTGGTGAAATAACCCGATGAGCCGCCTTGACTTTAAACCAGCATACCAAATATCACCTCCTGACCTGTTGCTCTATGGCTGGAAGTTTCATTTGGGGCTTTTCTTCATAGAGCCCGAGTGAACGCAGCCTTTTTGGCAGGTGTTTCCGGCACAGAAAGAAAACAGGCCCCTGTGGTTAAGCCGCGCAGTTTACTTCAGCTAGCTCACCAATCGGCACCATGTGCAAGCAGCTCCCCCACCTTATCTGAGCCCCTGTGAAAAAACTCCAGAGCCAGGAGAGTATTTAAACACCCAGCACTAACCTCAGTACTTAATGTTACACAAAGAAGGTAACTTTTTTTTTTTTAAAAAAAAGGTGCTTTGCGACCATAGCTGCAAAAGCTGGGAGAGGGCAGAGATGTGGTGGGTGCTGCCAACAGCTCCCGTGCCAAGGAGGAGCTTCCCAGCCTCCCCCAGGCCCTTGTGCACTCTCATCACTATGTGCACTCATTCTAACCTGAGTGGATGTGTAGCTACCCTCCTCCTTTCCACCAGAGAGAATAAGGAAAAATAAAGACCTCTGAAGGCTTCTGAAAGAAAATTAGGCAGCAAAATTAAGCTGAAAAATCCAGTGATGGAATACATGGTAATACTCCCATGGGCAGAGCACAGCCAAGCTCAAGGTGAGTGCAGGAAGCAAAGAAAGGCTTCCTGAGCCAAAGATGTGGGGGTATACCTATCTCTACACCTCCAACCATACAATAAACATTGAAACAAATTCAGCTTTTTTCTTCCTCCACAAAATTTCCACACCTGCCTCTGCAAAAGCAAGCAATAATCTTTTATCTTTTCTTCTTGTGGCTACAAAACCCTGAAGAATGGGTTTGGGTGCCCACCACTTTTAATTGGAGTGTTGACACCCGAGTTTAGGATGCCACCTTGAACACTCCAGCTCCCGTTCCTTACAGTGGCCCCTTCCCCTTGCAGTTCTCCAGAGCAGACCCGCTGTGCTGCCTTTGAGTCAGCCTGACACAGCCAGGACCACAGGGAAGCCTGAAGGTACACGGTTTGTGCCCACAAGGTTTCTCAGCCACTTGATTTTCCTACTACATATGCACAGAAGCAGCTTTGTTTTGACAGTGTATCTTCCTCACACCTCTCGTCACCCACCATCCAGAAACAGGGTGTTCCTCTGTCTGAGAGCATGGACACATGCGGAAATTAATTGACGGTGTGAATTCACAGCATGTCATTTATTCTGTGGTAACTACCCATGCCTACACACTCCTACTCATCAAAATGCAAGGTAAAAAGGTGTCAATGACTTCACACTTCATCATAGAGCAAGAGTATTCACCTGGAGGTATTTTAACCAGGCAGTTTACACCACAGTAAGCTTTGCTTTACTTCTGGCCTAATCCAGTCAAGGCATGCTACTCTTTGTTTCAGGCAATTAGCTCGTTGGCAAAGATAAAGCTTTCGTGTGTCCTTTAACTAAATGATTTGTCCCTATTTTGGGGTGTCACATTTGCATTCTGCAGTATAGGATAAGAAAGACCTTAGCTCCTTTTAAATGGGAGCATGATTAGCCTCTCATTGAACAAAACTTGTTATCTCACATTAAGTGGGTGATAAAAGGACCCAGTAGCCAAATGCTTGTTAGGGCAAGACTCAGAATTTCACAGTATTATCTAGTGGTTTTATTTATATAACTTTTTTTTTCCTCCTCTTGGTAGGAGCCAGCATTTAAAATTCAGAAGAGGAGTGAGATGACACAGCCAAGAGCCCTCCTCTTACCCTCAGACTTGGGAGTTGTACGCTTGCAATTGATCAGGCTGGCTGAGACAAAAAATTCCTACTTTATGTGAAACAGCAAATCTTACGGTCACCTTGAGCCCAATGGCATCTCACCAGCCTTCCAATGGCATTTATCTGTGAGGCAGGGGCTTACAAACACTGGGGATGCCCATGACAAACTTTTCAGTGAAATACTTTTTTTTCTGAAATCTCCATCCAAGGAATACTCTAGGAGAAGTTTTACTTAAAGACTAGTGAATGTTAAATGGAGAGAGTACTGTTAGCTGTCCAAGGATGTCCTGCATCCCCTCCCAGTGGGACTGGAGGCCACAAAACAGGGGAGGTGTCCAGTCAGCAGAGTCTTTGGTTGGCTCTTGGTATAACTAGTGAAGATGCCAAAAATAATATAACTTGTAACTGCATACTAGACACACTTTATAACTGACAGCATTCCCAAATCATAGTGGGAGCGCAGTGCAGTGGTCTACGGGTGCCTGCAGTAAGGGAAAGGGAGGTTTGTCACATACAAACCGTGCATCTGAGAGCTTCTCCCTCTTCCCTCATTACATCTTTCTGATAAAACACAGGACCATGTCTTAATCTCACCAAACGTTTTATATAATAAACATTGTCTGACCCGTAGGCAGCAGGGGCCTCTTTATTTCACTGCAGTCTTCCTGAGCAGTTTCTCATCTGTGTGGACCTCAGAGGACAAGACCCAGTCCTTTCTGCATGCATCTCCCTTGTCTCCTCCACCAAGAGGATAAAGAGAGTGGGTGGGAGAACTCAGCTCCTCCCTGAAGGCGCTAAGGACTCAATTATTGCTTGAACTGTGGGTTCAACGCCCACTGTAGCAGCTTCAGCTCTCCTCCCCCAGAACCTTATGTAAAATTACCGGGTGCTTAGCCAGGTGGAAGGAATAGTATATCATCATGATAATGGCATAGTGGCATACACTTCTGTAATGAGACCACATCAAAAAGTGAAACTGCAGTCTCATGCAGTTGTTTGCAGAGCAGATGAGTCAGAGCCTCTCTCTTTCCATGCTGCAGCGCACTAAACCTGTGCCGAGTTTAATAGTTTCCATTGCCTTCAGGAGAGAGGGCCGTGTTCACACTGGGTGATCACCCAAGCGCTTTTCACCATGTAGTGAAAGATTTTAAGGTGTTAACTTCAGAGTGTAATTGATGAACTATACTTCATTTGAATTGTTAGGCTTAACCCATGTCTGCTTTGGCAGAAAAACATATGGCTGAAAATCCAAATATAGACAATTTTCACTGTTAATACAGTGTCAAAATAAACCCTGGATTCCTCTCTGGCTTCAATTTGAGCTGCAAAGTTGATGTGGACTGTTTTATGAGGGAAGATGGCTAAAAAGTGAGAGGTCTACCTGTCACATTAGCACCAGGCCGTGAATTCACACTGCACATCCCTCACACCTCATCAGTGTCCATCCCTGTGTCTATAAATCCTAAATCCTTGTCACAGCTGACTTCGTGCTCTATCCAATGGGAAGCCTCTGAAGTGGCTGACGTGAGATTAAATGCCTCAAATCTACAGGCTAGAATAAGCCTCCCTTGATCTTGATGCAGAAGTTGCACTTCAAACATTTAGGCCCGTAAGCTTTGTCTCTAATTCCTCTGAGTTTTATTTGATTCTACATCAAATATAGACGATCGTACCTTCATGCTGCTTTTTTGCACAAAGCAATTCCTGGAGGTTTCTAGTTCTGCCTCTGGTGTGACAGTTGGGGAAAAACACCTTTAAAGTACAGTTAACTTCAGAAAGACAAAAAAAATCTGTGACAGATGCATCCATCCGTCTCAACGGTGCTGTAATACAAAATAAGGTTTAAAGGCAGGTAGAAATCTGTTTTCACAGAATCACAGAATCTACTGGGTTGGAAAATACCTCAGAAATCATCAAGTCCAACCCTTGGTCCAACTCCAGTCCATTGACTAGATCATGGCACTAAGTGCCATGTCCAATCTCAGTTTAAAAACCTCCAGGGATGGTGAGTCTACCACCTCCACAGTTTCAACAGCAGCATCTCAATCATGCACATTAGGTCACTGAATACACTGTTTGGAAAGGTTTTTCCCTAGACATCAGACTGTCCACAGAAATAAGGTGACCACTCTAGTCACCTGAACTCCTAACAAAACTAGAATTATGTGACTTCTGTCTGCTTATCTATTTCTTCTCCAGTGACTTGTTAATGAGTTGCAAATTTCGATTAAGTTCAGTGGAGGAGCAAAAACTTCAGAGATAAGCAGTTCTTTAAAATAACTTGGAAATATGCAAACAACTTAAGTGAAAATGCTGCAATCTGAGCTGAACTCATTCATCTTTGAGACATACATCCCTGGGAAAGACAGCTTGCCCCTCATTCTGCTGCAATGTTCGGGTACCATGGTGGCGATTACTGTGGCAGGACTCACCAGATCAGCACCAGAAAGGGCAGAGAAGGGTCCCAGAAGCTGTGGTGTGGTGGAGTGAATCTTCGCATCTTCAGGTGTCACAATGTGGACGCCTTTGGCAGAGTGAGATGTCTAGATTCCTTTTACAGCTGAGAGAGAGAAACGTGCTTTTCTGGGGCACAGTTCACCTCACCAGTGCCTGGAATAGACCAAATTAACTGTATGTTTGAAGTACCTATTCATTACTGCTACGCTTCTGGGCTTGTTTTTTGGGAGAGCAAGTGGGAGGTAGAAGCAGACACCTGTCCACACCGTTGCACATCTGCAAACAGCTGGCACCCATGGAGCCTGTGAGCAAGCTCTTGCAAGGTGAGGAGGAAGAATACAGCCCACGACTGTGTTACCTCTGACTTCTGACTACTAATCTTTCATCTCTGTTCAATTCTGTGAATGCTCCTTTCTTGACAATTCGTCTGAAGTGCCGTGCAGACGGGCACGTGGATCTGAAACGTTTTGAAATACCAGCTGTTGGGCCAGCAGCTCTGCTGCAAGCTACACTCAGAATAGTTACGTTTTTCCAAAAGAAAACCCTGACAAATCCCAGTGGTACGTAGAGCTCATATCCCAAGAGGACCATGCATCATTACAAAGCGACCTGGTCTCTCAAGCATCTGCAGGACTTTGCAGCAGGGCACCAGGCCCACAGCACATGTTCTGAAGGCTTTCTGTATCACTTCATCTTGGGCACGAGGTGACTTTTTTTGCCCTGATCACTCAACTGGTAAATGAGACTCCTTGTGCAAACTGCTGCATGCTTGGCAGGTAGTTCCCCGGAGGTCTGCAGCAAACCCAGGCAGGATCAGTGCCACAGCTTGAGTCCCAGCAGAGTCAAAAGCTCCTACGTCAGATGAAAAAGTTGTTTAGGGTGAGGCCATATCTTGGAAACCTTTTCTTTAGCAACCCACGGTCACCAAGCTTTGGGTTTCCCTACAAGTTTCATGATGCTTTTCGTAAGTATGCAAGCACCAAGCAACAAGGAAAATATCAGCCCTAGGTTTCAGAGCCACAAACACTATTGCACCCTGGCTGCTACCACTTGGTGTCACTGAGTGTCACCGATCTGGTGCCTCCCTGAACCCCAGAGCATTCACAGATGCTCTGTCCTCTTTCCACTGTCCCCCTTGGCCCCAGCACCTCCAAAATAACCACCCGACTCGCTCCTGAGCTAGGGAGTTCTTCCCATGGGTGCAGAACCAAGATCCTGGCCCTAGGTAGAGCTGTGCTGGCTCTGGGCAGAGCTGTGCTGGCCAAGGGACAGACTCCCTGTCCCTTGTGCTGCAGTCCCCTGAGCTGGGGACATGTGCCCTGAGCAAGGTTTGGGAGAGGAGCAGGCAATGGGGAGGTGAGTGTGGGGCCACACACAAGTGTCACAGCCTGCTGCAGCACAGGTACAAAGCCAATTTGCTTTTTTAAGGGAGTGTATTATGTTTTGCCTCTAACTCTCCCTGAGGGCGCTGGGTTGGGGTGGCCTCAGCCACCCCTCCATGCTGTCCTGCATGACAGAGGCTGCCCTCACAGGAGACCCCTTTGATTTGACCAGCATGTGCAGGTCATTCCTCATGCTTCCCTTTGATCAATGAATTCCTCATTTGAGATGTCACATTTGTTCTTCTGCCAGAAGAAAAACCAGAGTAAATTGTCCAAATCCCCTCTTGTGCTACAGACCACACTGAGTGAACAGGTCTTGAAAACAGCAGTGCAGAGCTGAGGGAAATATCCCTTCAGCCACATTGTCTCTTCTCTGATTTCTTCAGTTCTCAGTAACCTTTTTCACTTTTTACAGCCCCAGTTATTTCCTTTCACTATGCTTTAGCATCTACAGTTCTGCTCACAGCAGCCCACCTCTCTCCTCCTCCCCCCTCCTACCTTCTTTCAAGACCTTCTTGAGAGCAAACCACATCCTTATGTTCCTCTCATTGTTAGAGCCTCCACCATGGCTGCTGTCACAGCTCATCACTACTTTTTGATCAAGTGGTCTGGCACAGCTCTGAACCTAAACTGCTCTTCAGATGTTCCCACCTGCAGGTGTGCAGACCACCCCAGTAAGCTATACTATTTTACATGGTTGAACTAAGTTCCCTTTAACTACATTATATACACCTCAAAACTGTAAATTATTCCTTGCAATAAGTGCAAGCTCTCCATGAATTTGAAACTCAGGGCAGGTTTGTGGCCCTGTAAAAATAGTTTGCTAAACAAATGGACTCTGAACACTTCAGACAAAGAAATCTGAAGACTTCTTTCTTCAAATAAGAATGTTTGTGCCATTTAACATGGGCTTCATTTTGTGACCATTAATGCTAAATCTCTGCATTTTTGGATAATTTAGGGGTTGACTCAGAGTTGAGCTAACTGAAGCACAGATACGTGACTGAATTCTCATTGCAGCCCTGGCAGTGTTTGCACTTACCCACAAAGAGCACAGAGCAGTGATCACTAAATCCAGCTGGTGCCAGCTCTTGCAAACTGTATCATCTCCGTCCTTCAGCTTGCTAATGTTTTTCATTCTGTGACTCCAACACTGTTTGCTCTGTAGAAATCTTTGGGTTTTTATTTGTTTCAAGGAATTTGTCTTGTTATGTCCAAGCAGCATCTCTCTCACAGTCATTCAAGTGGTTTTACAGCTTGATCAACATTTGCTATATGGAGAGGGAGCTTTCTTATTAACCTGGGATGAGGCACAAGATGCAGACCTGCTTCTCAGTGACCTGTTAAATGTATGCACTCAGCCTGCAAAAAGAAAATGGTTATGCAAGAGTTGTATTGCACATGTGGGAAGATCAACAGTGGTAGCCTCTGGACTAAGAAAGGTGGGAATCTGCTGTGCTAAACTGGCCAGATAGGGAGCTACAAGAGAGACACATTGCTGTTTTGATGTCTGACAGCTGTCAGGCACTAATTCTTTCACTCTGTTGCTCATGGGTTCAAACCTGAGAATGTGGTTTCCACACCAGGAGGTGACATTTCCATTCCTGCAAGTCTCATCCCAAACAACCTTCAGAAGATGGATACAGAGGAATTCACAGGGGAGTTTTGCTCCCCAAACATTTGGCATGGTCAATAGAAAGCAGAGTCCCTTAGCAAAGCTCAGTTCCTCACAGGGAAGCAGAAATATGACTGCATTATCAAATACCATGGATGCTTTATACCTCCAGATGGTCTGATGAGACACATGACAACTGTACGTCCCACATCTCCTGTGTCTTTGATGAGTTCACACAGGTCTGAACATGGCCTTGGCCTCAAACCCTGATTCTCAGTTCATGGAGAAAAATTGAGTCCCTGCACCACCCTCCATAAGTGGCAGTCCTACCTACCTAGCTGATGTTTTGAAGCCATTACTAGATCCCTTCAATTACTTCCGTATGATCAGTGAATGTCCATAAGCAGTATTGACAGAAACCTATTTTTGCAGATTTGAGTCTGACCCTTCTTGATTGTGATTGTGTCTCCTGTTGCCCTCTGTGTCCTGTGCAATGTTTGTGAGATCAAGGAGGAGCAGACCTGCACCCGTCACGGTCACTGCCTGCTCCAGCTGTGGCTCCTTCACTGACTCCCCACTGGGAGTGCTGAATCACGAGATGGTTGCAGGGATGCAGAGTCCCTCACAGCTGCTTGCTGCCATGTAAAGCTGTGCATGCACTGGAGACACACAATGAACTTCTCAATTATTTTACTCTATTTTTTTTATTTTTTTTCCGCACTTCTTGCCCCTGATTGCTGCATTATCCTGACAAGTTTCTCTCATAAATTCTGGTGCTCCAACCACTCTTGGTGTCTGGCAGCCCTGTCCTGAATCCCATTGCACTCTGTTAAACCCAGGTCAAAGTAGGACCTGGCATTGTGGTGAACCCGTCTCAGTGCCACATCAACACAGGCACACGCTTCCTGTTAGTGGCTTTAGCTCAGGCACCTCTGCATGCTGCTGTCCTCGTGGCTTACGGATGTCCCTTAGAGGCCGGTCTCCTACACCTCTCATCCCCATCCCAGCCAAGCCAGAGGATCGAAAGGCTAAGAGTCAGCCTTGTCACCAGACATGGTCCTTTCACAGCCCCTGGGACATCTGTGTGGCCTTGCAGACCCATAACTGCCAGCCCAAATATTGACATGGCTCCTCTCTTTTGTTTCAGTTGTGGCTCGGCTTTCTCAAGCTGATGCCTCTCGGAGACCTTTTCAGCCAAATGGCTGATTCATCGCCTCCTGCACCTTGGGCTTCAGAGAAAGGGTGGCTCATTTCTCTGTAACATGTACCTGTCAGAGCAACGCCAGCATGGCGTTGCACTTCAGAGTCCCTGTTGTCCGTATTTCCCACCAGAAAAGCACAGTATCACATTCACAAAGCAGCAGCAGCTTTGGGAGCCCCAGGTTCAATCAAAGTTCTTATTTGTCTGTCTTTTGATACACCTGCAAGACCTCAGAGACCCTGGTACAGTTTTTTTTCCACAGCCCGGGGATTTTTTTAAGTATTACGTAGTTATCTTTAGCACCACATTTTCTTACATACCTCTGCCCTGTACAGAAATGAATGTAATTTCCATGCTGACTTTGCCCATCTCCTGCTGCAGCTTTGTCCACTGTTCTTGTGAATAACTCCCAGGCTTTTGTGTTCTCTTCCTGCCCTGGATGTCTTCCTATGGTGCTTGCAGACCCCTGTGACACAATGGGGTCCGCTGCTGCTTCTGCATTTACTCCTCATGCCTGGCACACTTGTAGCTTCTCTTGTTCATGACAGCACACGCAGCCCAGCAGGCTGATTCTGTGGAGTTACAGGCAGGTTTTTTCAGGCCACCCTGCCTCAGGGTTCAGTTTTCTCAGCGTTTTGGTTCTTTTGTCATATGCACACTGTCAGAGCACCATCCTGCAGACATCTAAGCTCCTCTGCTCAGCAAATGCCCGGTTAATTCTGGATAGTTCAATAGCATCCCTGAGTGATTTGTCCCAGATCACAATCAGAAATCAGCCTCTTTCTCAGGAACATAGTTAACCAACCCCTTTTGTATTAGATCTTTCCAAAACCCGTGTCTGTTTTCATATGCTATTTGTAGTCTCTGCTTAAAACTGTATCACTCAGGTATTTAATGTGCAATGCACTGATATCCCTCCAGTCTCTGCTGTGTAGTTTCACAGAGAGTTAACTCCACCAGCGTTGGCTGACACCTATTGCAAAGATCAAGTCCACCAGAGCTAGCCATTCTCAGGGGGAAAAAGCAACTTCCCAGCTAATCTTCTTTGTGCTAGGCAAATAATAATATTTCTTTAATCTGTAAATTAAAAGTTAAATTATGACATTGCAGCAGTAGGAGTCAAAAGCATGTGTCAGCTCTGAAAGCAGGAGGGAGAATCATTGGGTAAAGATGCCTCATTTTCTTTACATGCCTCTGGATAATCAGGTAAAAAGAGCAAAGCCATGCCCCTGTACATTAGAGAGCCAAAAACTTGAGGATGCTTCAGAGCAAGGGCAGTGCATCAGCTTTCTTGGCAGCCAGGTGGAAAGTTGTGTTAGTCTCCTTATGTTACGTCTTGTACTGCATCAGGATCCTGAGTCTCCATATGGGTACCTCTGTCTGTTCCCACTGCAGAAAAAACATCTTTCCCATCATAAAGGAACAATTTGGAGAACATTGGTAGTTTCTCCCCAGTATTTTGTCACAGAATGGTGAAATTCTATGGGTGAAAAGACCATATTTGCTCAGGTCACAGCTACTCTCCCTGGTCATGCTAAACCTAAAATCTTGCTCAGCTTGCGTTCATTCTCTTCTATTCACCCATAAAGCAAATGAGAACATTTTCAAGGTAGTGAAATTTCAGCGAGATCTGTCAGCTGAGCACCAAGTCCTTACTGCAAGAATGTGCCTACTGCACACATTGAGATCAGTCTAGCCTGGAGTACAGTCACTACAGGGAATGCACGAGCATGCTCCAGAAAGAGTAGGTAGGGTAAGTATGGAGGGACCTTCCCTTTGCTTTACCCTCCTGGCACTCAGCATAGCTCCCTCAGGGAAAATTCAATTTCTAAACATGTTAGTGATGAATCAGATGTCACCTCAGCACATACCTATGTTTTTTACAGTTAAAAAGGGTGTTATCTTGATAGTCATGATAAAAATCTGCTAAATAAAGCAACTAATGTGTTGTGTATTGTCTTTTCTCTTTCTGTCCCTTGCACTTACCTTACTTACTGCTATGCCTGCAATGAATTGAAATGCTGGAGAGCCCTAATCCTGTGAAGCTGAGTTCCAAATCTGGCCAGAGCAAACTCTGCAGGTCAAACTCACCAGAAGAAACATTTTTCAGAAAGGAGCTAGGACCTGGCGAACTCAGAGGGACCAACAGCACCAAGATCTTTCATGACCGATCTGAAAGTACTTTACAGAAAGGTCAAGGCCATGTCCCCGTTTCACATGTGGGGCCATTCAACATGCAGCCATGGAGCACAGGCTCAGGCAGGGTGAATCCATTTGTGTGAGGCTGATCCTGAGCGTCATTCCTGGTTCAGGTCATTTGCAGTCAGTTTGGAGTTGTGTACCTGAAAGTTACTTGTGCAGGCTGACACAGACCTGATTGGAAGCCTGGTTAAGTTTAAAAGCTCCCCATCAACCTGACCTGGCTTTGACCAAGCTTTATGTGATGGGAGGGGGATTAAACAGCAGTGTTCATTTTCTAAGCCAATGCCCTAAGCATGAGCCAAGGCTGCAGCTCTGGCTCTGTTGGTCAATAACTCTGTGACAGATGACATACCAGCACAAATTCCACATACTACATTGCAATTAAATATATACATATATATATATATATATATTTTAACATCCAAGAACCATTAGAAGCCCTAAACCAGCCTCTTATGATGTCCTGTGACCTTTAACCCTTACTCAGACGCATGCTGTGTTGAACACTTCATCGTTCACAGCAGGATGGTGCTGACACTGGATTTTAAGCAGCAGATTTGGCATCGTGGTGGTAGATAAATGTAAGCATTTAGCCAAGGTAATAGCCAGAAAGTGACATAGCATTTTATATACAAAAAGAACAGTGTTTTCTGAAAAAGAGAAAATTTAGTAGTTGCTTCTGTATTACCAGAGAGATTTGGCATATAAGACACATAAGTCTCCTTCCCATTGCTTCTGTATAATTAATTCATCTACCAAATTGAGGTCTTGAATCTCTCTCCTCGCATACTGGTGCTGGCCACCCGCCTTTGGCTACTGTGGCCCTGCCTGTGGCTAGTGGGCACACTCAACCACATCCAGGGCAGTCGGCTTTGATTTTCAAAGCAAAGCTCACTCTTTTGAGAATATCACCTTTTTGTAGTACCTGAACAGCAACGGAGCCTTTTGGGAAGGCAGCCCGGGGAGTGGAGGGAGGCATTTGGGTCTCAGCACAAAAGACCGGGTTGGTTCATGTCCCCCGAGGCACAGCTGGGAGCTGCTGGGGTGCCCATGGGAGCGGGAGCTGCTGGGGCACCCGTGGGAGCCGGCGCCCAACAGAGGCTTCTTGGAAACGCTGCAGACGCGGGTGAGCGAGCACCTCTCGCTGTGCGGAGGCATCGGTTGTCGTTTCCTTCCTCTTTTCCAGAGACAGAAACAACTACCGCCACACACAGCCCTGCGCCCTTCTACCCCGCCCCTGCATGAATCACACCCAAGGTGAGGGGAGCGGTGACAGAAATGCCCCCGGCCAGCCCTGGGTAAGGTGTTGTGAAAGACCGGAACACAGACATATCACCCATTCACTTCTCCATAACCAGAAAGGCAGAAACAGCTGTTATTTTGTTTGCTAATAACTAATTCAGCACAGCTGATCCCTGCGCAGTTGGAGGCTGCCTCCCCACACTCAGAAGGGGATGTGCTATGGGTTTTGGCTCAGTGCTTTGAGAACCCCCCCCAAAATGCCGCAGCCAGAGCCCAGCAAAGCTGAGATGCAGCCTCTGGTCCGTGCTACCAGCGTGACAGCGACTACAGCAACCAGGCCTGTTAATGACTTAGAAAAACACTGATTTTAAAAATGTCACACAAAATAAATCTGTCACTGCAAGAGCACATGCAAGTGACAGAGGTCTGACTGGGGCAGAGCCAGCGCTGTCTGCAGAGCACGACAATTGCCTGTGGTGCCTGGTAAGGGGGAGCCCTGAGGAGCATCACTTCTGAGGAGCATCACTTACTTCTGAGGAGCATCGCTTCTGTCCTGCTGAAATCCTGTCTCCCGGGGCTGCATGGCCAGGGCTGTCGGTGGCGATGCTCCCCGCCTGCCTCCCCAGCCACACGGATCCTGCTGGCACACAGCGGCTGCCTGCTCACACCGCCATGGGTGACAGGTCCGGGGCACCATAGCTATAGTTAAGCAGTTATGGCAATGTAAACATATTGTTTTCTCCCTGAATTTCGTTTTCAACAGCTGGCTGCTCAGAGCATGACGTGAAGGGCACACAGGTCAGCTAGGACAGGTACCTGGTGGTAACTAGTCAGGATTTTTTGCACTTAGAGCTGTGAAGAAAATCTCTGAGACATAAAGTATGTTCCCTCACGTCTAGAGACAACAGTTCATTACCGTTGTTTCTAACAAGGGAGTCTGGCTAACCCAATTGTGCTCATATCTGGCTTTTTTCAGAGGCTGAAGTGACTTTTAATTAAGTCCAGGTAGTTAACTTGCTCACAGAGGCAAGAGCAGACAAGCCATTCTAATGTTCTGAAATGAAGCTTTTTATACTTTGTATATTAACCCGAGCCCTGCGTAGCAGAGGCATTGGGAAAAAGTGCTAAGAGACATGAATTAGCTCATTTATTTGACATCATTTTAATGGCTGTATTCACTCCAATGCAATAGTCATACAGGAAAGACTGAGATGTCAGAGTGCCGACATTTCTTTTTTCTTTGTGTCTGATCCCTGTGGTGATTTACTTCATAGTGGTGCCATGTATAAAAAGACTGTTTCTAATGCATTTCCTTTATCAACGCAAGCATTAGCTAATATATGTTCAAACACCTTAACAGTTGCAAAGTACCCACAAAAATTAGACAAATATTTGCAAACTGTTAATTACAAATATCAGGCAAAATGGAATCAATTATATATAGCAAGCTTGAATAACTTCTTATGTGAAAAAATGGGGGGGAAGATCTGAAATGTATTTTTAGTATTTATTCTTAGGAAATATTTATATTGTATACCACAGACCAAGTAAGCATAAAACGGCTGGGAAATCTGTATTTAAAATAATGTAACATGTACTCACCACATTTTGTAAATTACTAAAGGAAAATACTTCATTTTTTCTGCTAAAATAATAGTTTCTGATTTAAATCACAATTGCATATATATATTAAACTTTTTATCCAACTTGCAGAATTCAGTAAAGCACTTAGTGACTCAATATTACTTTTTCTGTCCAAACAAGGTCAAGCACTGATGAAAATGACAGTGCTATCGCTGTTCTCATTTTAAGTTCCAAGTATTTTCTCTTAAAAGAAACCTCCCAAAAAAACCCCAACTTTTAACAGCAAGCAAAAGTAAAATCAGCAATGTAGTAACAAACTGAAAGGGATCAGTTTGAGAGGCTAGAAAGGGAACGCTTTGGCAAGGTCTCTTCCCATAGCTGAACAGCTCAACCCGACTGAGCTGAGGCTGCACGTTTCTTCAGTCTCCCCCAACCTGCTGTTGTTTAGACCAAAGAAGTTAAAACTGAAGGTGTACCCAGCTGTCATTTGAGTGTATTTTGAAAACTAGAGCCACATTTTTACCACCGAGCTGCACCCAGGGATCCCATTGCTGAAATAGCACTCACAAAAACACCCTGGTAGGATTTCATGAGGGACCTCAGCAGTTCTTTGGCGTTCATACCACACGCAGCAGCGCTGCAGTTGTACAAACCCCATCCCCATGAGCCATTCGGCTGAATCTTCTGCTGAGTTCTGCTATGTCCCGATTTCACTCTCTGCATTTGAGTTGCCACACTGTCCAAGCACATCAATTCTATAGCTCAGGGAAAGCTGCATAATTAGGCACTACAATAACTTGCTTCACAGTTTGTTCCCAGTGAAAAGTGCTGGTTAGCTTTGAGAGTCTGAAAATAGCCAGGCTGTGAAAACTGGAACAGTTTTGTGGGTTTTTTTTGACATAGCACAAAAACAAAATCCCCCCTGTTACTTTATCCTCTCTCCAATTTGATTTTAAAAGTCAAGCAAGCTTGAATTCTTCATTTTGCAACACACTGTAACAAGCCCTGTGAAGCAAATATGGATAAGATGGGATTTTCAGTTATGATGTGATTCTGGAGCACATCTTCATCTGGCTTTGTCTGATATAACAACTCTCTGGAGCAAATGACACAACACAGCGTCCTGCCCTAGCGGTTGCTGCTCTTCAACACATAAAAATAGCAGCATGAACGGTTATAACCAAAGCTTAACCCACAGAGAAAAAAAGACCATTTAATAGAACATGTTGGCAAAAATACATCTCAAAAGAGTTGAAACCAGGTATTAAATCTGTCAGTGGAGTGGGGACCATATAAAAATGTCCATAATTGCAATAGATTTGAAGATTCACAATATGACATTTTACATGTAATCTTTAATGTTCAAACAGTAACAATGGCTGCTTTTAAATTACGGTAACAAAACCCAAAACTTTCAGTGAAGAGGCATTGCAAGAGTGGAGATATAGAAACATATTTATTCCAAAAGCCAAAAGCTTTTTAGCCAAGGACTGCCAATATGTACCCTCTTGTGGAACTCTGCATAAGTATCACACCTTTCAGGTTCTTCTACAAACATGTCAGTTTTAGTGTTTCAGGGAGCAAAGGATTTGCAATCAATACCAGAAGAGAAAGTAGGAAAGAGGAGAGTACAAGAAAGATGGGCGGTGATGGCAGCCCTCATCTTATATGCTTGGGTGCAGAAGCTTGTAAAGATTTAAAGCTGATATGTAAACCTCACAGGACACCAGTACGTTTTTATGACCAAAAGCCTCCCTTACAGTCAGGTTGGTGAATATTCACCAGCCTGGGAGCTGGCAGGACAATCACAAACTCAAGGGTCCTGTGCACCTCTGCCATTCAAGGCGTCTGCAATGCCAATACTTGTTCACCTACATCACAGGTGAGATCATCTCTGGGATTCACAGGAAGGGAATGATTTAATTTGGAAATTCTCTTTATAGAGGAGCTCAGAGGCAGAAAGGAATATGGAGAAGAGCACCTAGCCAGTTTTTCAGGGACAATCTATAAATAGATAAGATCTGAGCTATAGCTTATTTGCTTAGCAGGGTAACTCCTGAAGTCCCACCTTGGATTGGAATCAGGCAAGCCACTGCATTCATTCCTGTCGAAACACAGGAGCCTGGGCTCAGCCAAAACAGACACAGGTCACTCTCTCAGACCCACGTGGAGGGAGAAACATCCTATTGTGCTATGTGCCATCTTTTATGGCACCATACTACAAGCCCCTCAAAGGTCAGTTCTGAGCTAGCTGAAGGACAGAGAAAGGAAGAATAAAAGTCTTGCTGCACTAAAAAATCCCGCAGGAGATTTCCTCTCTGGGCAGCAGAAACCTTGGGATGAGATAGATCTGGAAGTCCTGAGAGGTGGTGTGGGGCAGAAGGGACAGATAACCCGAGGAGAAGTGGAACACCACAATTCACAAGGAATGTACAGCATTGTGGGTTGACCCCACTCTATCTTCTAGCAGAGTTCTCTTACACACCTGGAGTTTCCACCTCCTTAGCCTGACTTTCTATGCAGGACGGTAACTTTACCCAAGTAGGTACATCAGCATTTGACTCTTAGACTTGCCAGGCTCCCCAGGATGCAAAGCCTGTTTCAGTCTCATTTTGTTACAACCCAGGCAGTCACACTTAGTACACAAACTCAAAAAATAATGTTATTTAGCCATTCTAAAGGTGCACATTCAACATCGCCATGTACTTAATTTTTCACTATAGAAGGTGACTGATTTCACTAAAACCACTATTTCAAAAAGAAGTGTACTAAATGTATGTGAAAATTTTAGTGCTCATTAAAAATACCTTTCATCCCTGAAGACTGAAATCTTTTGCCTCCAGAGTTAGAGCAGGGACAACAGTGGTCATGACAGTGCAGGATAATCTCTGCCACCCCAACCATACGTTGAAACCATCCCTGACTGCAAGCCAGCCTTTCAGAGGTTGTAACCAGGTGAGGTCTAGGAAGAGTCAGGCTAGTTTCCTCCTGGTTGATCCCATCTTTGGTCACATTGCTGAGGAGCAAGATAACAAAATATATCTCAAAAAGCCACAGGACAGTTGTCAAATGTCACTAAGTTTTGATCACTCCTATGCTGGTCATACTGGGTTTGATTACTATGCAGTGGCCCAGGTATGTCTAAGAAGTGCTGAGCTTGCCTGCAGGCCATTTATTACATGGATAGGACAATTTGTTTCTGTGGTTAGCTAAAGGAAGAACCTCCAAAATGTAAAAATAAACTGTCAGCCTTTTACAACAATGTATACAAGAGTCTTTTAAATAGAGTACACAGGGGTCAGATTTTTATACACTAAGTTCTTTAAAAGAAAAGCTCCACATGGACATACATGTCAAGAGGTGGGGGTTGGTCCAGGCAGAAGTTTGTTGTTAAATAAATGCAGACAAACCAACAACTGAGGAACATCAACAGAAAAAGAAAACAACAACAAAAAAACCCCCAACAAAATCAATGCAGATATTATCTGCAGATATCCAGGCTAAGCCTGCTCCAGTCCAGGGTAGCAAAGTCCAAACATGGGCTTGTGAATAAGGGGATGTACCCGCACCTTTTGTTTTCCAAGAGAGTGTCCATGTGTGTTGGCAGGGAGCAGATCAGAGAGAGTGCACATCTGTCTCACCAGGGGCACCTGCACTGTGGTTCTGCCAGGAGTCCTCCTTTGATTCACCTCCCATTCCATCTGCTGCGGTATCTTTGTGCAAAGACGGAAAGAACGAACGCGGGCAAACCCAGTGCTGACAGCCCTCAGAAGATCTTGCACTCGTTAATGGCGAAGAGCTTCCGCCTGTTCTGCCGTTTGGCTTGATTGACTGCTGTCCGCACAGCGTACTCAAACACCTGCTGCACCCCGCGGTTGCTGAGGGCAGAGCACTCCAAATAGCCTTTGGCTCGCACGTCCTGGGCCAGACGCTTCCCCTCCATCGGGCTGATGCAGGAGGAGCGGTAGGGCCCCGTGTCGCGCTGGTCGGTCTGAGTGGCCACCACCAAAATGGGGATGCGTGGCAAATGGCTGCGGATCTCGCTGATCCATTTGTTCCTCAGGTTCAGAAAGGAATTGTGATTTGCCACTGAGTAGCACATTAATACCACATCTGCCTGTTGGTATGAGAGGGGGCGAATGCCTCTGAAGGCATCGCTGCCAGATGTGTCCCAAAGACCCAGGCTAATCTGTACACCATCCATGAAGACGTCCACTCCGGTATTTTCATATACAGTGGGTCTGTAGTCATCTGGAAAAGTCTCAGAGGTGAAACGCACCAACAGTGATGTTTTGCCCACTGCAGAGTCTCCCACCAGGACACACTTGACTGAATCCAGCATTTTATTAACGTCCAGGGCCGAGAGCACTGTTTCTGTGCAGCAGAAGTGGGATGGAGAGACGCAGTGGTCTTGAAAGCTCTCTAGATAACTTCCATTTGGTAAGAAACCATCCAAATCTCTTTACTTCTCAAGACTTCATAGTGTCACTTGGGTTTAAAATCCCCTTTTCTCCCACGCGTCTCTATGGTGCTGTCAGTTTAAAATCCTCAGTGAGTCAAATGGTGTTTCTGGAAGAGTAAAAATAAAATGTAACATTTATAACCCACAGAGAACAGACTGTTATTCATCAAGATAAAGCCACCTGGACACGTCTTTGGACAGCCATGGGGAGTACCCCACACCGAGGATGCTGAACTCTGCTGTTCCCTCCCAGCTGGGTGCATGTGCAACAGCCATTCACATAAATAACCTTCTTGCTGCTCCACGGGGGCTAACAGTCCTGTCACCTCTGCCATTCTCCACTGAGACCAACTTTTTTTTCCCTCTGATTGTCTAAAAAACACTAAAATAAATTTCACTTCGGTATAACTGCTAGTAACCTGCTTTTAGTGAGACATTTCCTCCCTCTGACTTTCACCAAGACTGACATAATCCTGAATCCCTCCTAACCCTTCAGTTCAGAATCCCTTGAAAACGTATTCATGCTCTCTAGAGGCAGTCAAGAGAAAAATAGCCCTTCACTAACCAATTTGACTATTTAAGGAATCCTGTAATGAACACTAACACAGAACCACTTGTGACAATGAGGAAGCAAAGACTTCAGGTTTGAATCTCAAGCAACATGAACCTCAACAGTTTTCAAAGCAAAGAAGGATTCACAACAAAAATATAAAAGAGTTCAAAATTTTTCTTACAAATCACTTTCAACAAGAAGCATAAGCCAAAGAAAACCACACCGCCAGTGCTTGAACCAGTCACACAATTTCATTTGAAGGAGATACAGCTGCCCTGACATTTACTCTGTTGTAAAACTGAACTGAGAGTACCTCTTCAGAGTGTGTAATTGCTTTTGAGCTCCTGCCAGCATTCAGTCAAATTTTCCTATTTTGAAAGCATTTGCCTCTTCCCCACTAGATGTCTGCAAGATTCACTGCTCACACAGGGCGACACGCAAGATGCTATGGAAATCACTAACTGCAAAACTGAAGGCAAACTAGATCTGCTCAACAAAAGTAATTTTTAAAAGTATCACTGCATAATTTCAAAATGTACTGTGTATGTTGTACAAATAACATATTTCTGTCTCCTTCATATAAGAAGAGTCACAGCTTAAGGTTATTTGCACAGAAATGAATGATGGCCACAAAAAGCATCTATTCTACATTACCATAATGCTCTTCAGTTTCACCACCTGAACCCCACCAACACCCCCCCACCTACCCACCCACATTTCTAGTACACTCAGAGCTTTGGCTTACTCCACAAAGGGGAAAAACAAAGCAAAACAAGAGAAAAGCACCAGATGATCTTAGGAGAGAACACTTTACAGGCACTGACAACTGCTTCTGGCAAGTGCCCTGCTTTCACTTTGCAGCGAGGCAGCGCCCTACCTCCTCCCGTGCTGCTGGCACACCCGCAGCTCTCACACCCATGCACCGGCCAAAAGAAGACATGCGGGCGGCTTGGCCAGAGCACGTTGTTTTATAGAGGCAGCGCCAAGCGTGTGGGACCGTTCTCGTGCGCACTTGGGTTACCGGTACCGAGAGGAGTCATTGCAACAGGCGGCATTTCCTGCTCCGCCAGTCTCAGCGCGCTCTCGCCACATCAGCTCACTTCTGGGAAGTGGGATGGGGGCCCAGGCCGCCCCACGGCATTCCTGGCTGCCGGGAAACAACCTGCTCCCTGGATTCAAGTTTTGGTGGCAGCAGCTGGAAATTTGCTTTTAAAGATTCAGTAGGTCTAACTCCACTGTTCTCCATTCTCTGTTCCACAAACAAACTCTCAAGGGAATTAAAACAAGACATTTACAAAATATATCCATAAAAAATTTGAAAAGTACATGCAGGACGCACAGTCCAATCACTTAAATGCATCATCATCTTTCCTTCGGGGTATTCTACTTCAAAATTGTGTAAGCAGTACAGTTTGAAAACACCGCAATTCACCACAAGCCAGCAGCATGTGATTCAGACAAAGCTGCGTGTTAGCATGTAACTAGTCTCTTTTTCAGAACAAACATTTATTTGGTACAAATTGTCCTTAATGCCTTTAGGTTCATTATTTTGTGTATATTTGGATGTGGTGAAAATAAGGATATCTGAAGTATGACTTTTGCTATCTCATAAATGCCAGAACAGAGAAAGACAGATAAAAGGACTGTTCTGGTAATCAGCCTGTTGATTACCAAGTCAGATTATTTTGCCTATTTTAAATGAAAGTATATAAATGATTAAAGACTGAAAAAGGTTTTAAGGACTACTGAGTATGGCTAGTCAACACACATAATAACAAAAGCTGAAATATTCCACCATGATGGAATTGTTTTCAAAGCAAATTATGTTTTTCTACAATCCATTGACGAATAATGATGACCAGTGTCTAACAAGGTCCATGTTCTGGTCCCGTGGACAGAGTGCCATTAGTGGTCCTGATCTAGCTGTTGTCCACAGCCATGTGGAGTTCATGTGCCTCCACATATAGTTGAGACTACATATGAGCATATTGAAGATACCTTTTTAATTACGCACAGAGCCTGTTCTTGGTGCAGCCTCAGGGTAAGAGCAGTATTAGTGTATCAAAATAATTATGCAAGCTCACCTCAATTAATGGAAAGCTCTTTAGATTATACATCAACAGAAAACAATGTCCTTTAAAGGACAGGCCAGTACTGGGCACTTCTACATTCGGTATACAACCAGTTCTATAAATATTTGCAAAAGCTTTGGTTCCTTTCTCTCATAGAATATACTACGGTCTTGGTCTGACAGGACAGCATGCTACACCCATTAAAAGACTGCAGAAAATCTTCTGATCACAGACAGCTGAGTCTAAGCTACTGCTGGATTTTTTTTTCCAACAATCTGGTTTTCCAAATTTTACTAACTTTATCAAGTCCATTTTGCACCTCGAATTCCAGATTTAAACCTGTGTCTTCTAGTACACTACCTTGTTTTGTGCTTTCACCACTTGTAACAATAGAAGATTTTATTTTAAAAATAAATTTATATATTTATATTTATATATTAAATTTATAATATTATTAACTATAAGAATATATGTCTAATTCTCATGCAGTCATTCTGAATAACAAACTTTAATATACCTTAAGATTAACCTCCAAGAAAATTCTTGCACAGTTTTAGATAGAGCCCTGCTTTTCAACTCTTCCATATTGCCTATGTAGCTAATGCAACATGTATTTTCTTTGCTTTCCTATTTTTATTGCCTCTGTCTTTGGAATACAGAGCCTTGGCACTGGTTTGCAGTTATAGAGCCCTCAAACTTCACTGGCGACGTGAGCACAAAAAGCCGTACAACAGCCGCGCTCCGGGCACTGCCCGTCCTGCACCTCAGCAATCTCAGGCGAGTAAATGGTACAGAGAAGGTGAGCGGTGTTACCAACCAAAACACAGTGGGATGGGAAAGAGGAGCACAGCAGCATCAAGCTCTTTGCAGGTGGAGGATTTGATCCTATGAAAAACTAATCTAATATTTGTTGAAACAACTCTACCAACAAAGGAAAGCAGGACTGCTTGTATTGGAAGGGGTAAATTTATCAACTAGACCAAATGGGATTTTCATTTATCCCAGGAATGCCTCTGGCATCTACAGTGAGGTCATTGTGAGCGTGACTCACTATGGCTAAACATCCGCAGGGGATGGACAGTGTCTTATGATAGGGGAAAATAAAGAGAGTCAGGAACTCCTAATTTCGAAACCAGTCTTGGATATTGATAGTGCACTCTGGAGTAGGCTGAGGTTTGGAAGGAATTAGCTCATACATAGAGAAACTACGCAGGCAAGACAACAGGCTTTTCAGATCAGGCAGTCACAAAATGCTTCAGAGAGTAAAAGCAATTAACATGCTAACTATTATTGCCATTATCCGGTCCCTACCACAATTACATCTCAGTGCAGTTCCTGTTGATATCAGGATAAGAGCAGGCTAATTTTTCACTTTGAGCACTGTGTACAGTAGCTCTTGAAGAGACCTGATGTTGCAAGGAAATAAAAATATTTATACTAATAAAAAAAGTTTAAAACCACTGGGGAGACTTCCACTTGCTGTGCAAGGCTTGGATGCACATATTGTACTTGACTGCCCACATTATTCCTGTGAGTTCCACCTCATGCAGAGGTTGGGTTTGCAAAACATTGTCTACAATTCTTGTCTATCATGTTGATTATAATGGCTGCTCCTTCTAACTGCACCACAGATACATAAAAACTCTCCTTGCAGCTCTTAGAGCCTCTCGAGGAGAGGAAGGAGACATGGAGACTACCCTTACTGACCAGAACAAGGCACAGCTCCACACCTTCACCTCCATGGGTGCAGCAGGTGCTGCAGGGCACGGTCGGGGCCTGAGAACAGCTCCTGAGAGGAAAAGGAGAGGGAGGAGGAGGAGGAGGAGGAAGAGGAGGGCTGGCAGGAAACCAAGACAGGGCAGAGGTGCTGTTGCCTGGTTAGGGGCAGCATCCAGAAGATGCAGCAGGGAGATGACTGGCCCCTGTAATCGAGACACCGTGGCCATTGCAGATCCAGCCTGGGTGCCCAGATCCAGACTGTTGCACAGGCCTTTGCTGCCACAGCACAGGGCTACTGAAAACTAACACATGGGCTGCAGCCCGTCTGGAGACAGCAGCTGGTCTGCGAGAGAACGGCCCTTGCTGAGAAGTTTTCTGTCGTGCATTCATTAAGCTGATGCTGTGACATTTGCGTTAGTCACCTCCTGGTTTGTAAACTCGTTTTAAGATAATTTTAATCTATAGCACTGCGTGGCCCTGGTCTTGCCAGTCTAGGAAACAGCCTCCCTCCACCTCAGGCAGTGTCAGCGCTTCAGTCCGCAGCGGCATTCAGTGGTGGTAGCTCTGCCATGAAGAACTGGCTCACAGCCCCTACCTGTGCAAGGTGCTGCATCTTTTCCCCAAACTGCTCCAACAAAAAAATCTGCATTCAACTCATTCACTTTCCAAGCAGGCTACCACAGGGGACATCGTTATTCTCTGGCATCTTTATCCTTTGAGAGCAGGTTATTTCACTGGCAGAATGTTTCAGCTGTCTGCTATATTGATGACACTGATGGCTTTCTCTCAATGTGTTCTTATATTTTAAAGAACTGAGAGGATGCCTAGAAGCTTTGTTGAGAGCTTTTATACAGACATTTTATCCTTAAGTACAAGCATACTTGCAATGGCTCCCTGAAGTTAGAAGAGCAAATAACATGCAATGAACCCACATTTTCAAAGCCAAGATGTCTTGTCATTTCAAAAACAATCTTCTTCCAGAATTAAAAAAAATTCAGACAGAAGAACTTAGAAATCGTTCTTTCACTCTCGTATTCACAAAACTGAAATCCTGTTCCTGTTTTCAAATTTCAGCGCTTTGTTTTGAAAAATACAAAACTTTAAAAAAAACCTCTCAATTTATGAAATATAAAGAAAATGGACAACCACTTTCTTAACAGCCTTTGCAAAAAGTCACTACTGGATCAAGACAGCACCTGAATTTGCCAACTTTATTCCTAGCAAGGGAACTCAAGTCATCAGATTTAAAGGAAATTCTCTCCTCTTGAGACTGGGGAATCTTGCTATAAAATAATGACAAATACAGACCAATATTGTTTAGAAGACGAAATCAGACATTAAGTCCTAGTAAAGAAAGCTTTCCATATAAGAAAATTTACATATTTACACACATACTTACACACTGCACATATATATAAAGCTGTATAATGAGATATATTAAATTAAAATTGCTAGTTCATTACTTTAGTAATATTACTTCTAATTAATATATATAAGCAACGGATAATGACATGTGTAAACCTCTACTGAATTTACTATGGTCACTGAGAAAGACTTTAACTCTCATTTTAGTTACCCAACTAGACAAAATAAATATGTATTCTATCTTCAAGAACCCTTTAGCTGTGACTAATCACACCTCACTCCAGCTACTTACAAATTAAACATGAACACAAATTATTAGAACCACTCCAAAATTAACAAAAAGTCTGTAAGGCTCTCACGTACTGATCCGAGATCTTAAATTCAATAGAAGTCAATTGAATTTGGCAGTACTAAGTACCTGCTTCAAAATTCAAGCCATGAGTCTGAAGTAATTTTCCTCCACGTGTTTATGGCACAACATTGTAAATTATGGATTATGTGGCGTTCATAGCACTACGGGGCATTTTCAAAAGTAACCTATTTTCAGTATAAACGTTGCATTCTTTCCAAATTAAAATGCAGGTAAATCAGGTGTAGGAAAGTAAACTCTTCACAGTGGACCAGCTCATGTGCTGTTCTCACTCAGATCCAACCCCCTCCAAAGTCAGCAGAAGTGGAACGGCATGTCGTATTCGAACTGCGGCACGTGCCCTTGCGCTTACCGAGCGTTCCCCTTCTGCAAGACACTGCGTATGTCACCTGCCTTTCCCACCCTTCCCTGGGATCTTTTGTCCTCTCTGCTCTTAAACAGAGAAGAAATGCTTCTGGAGTCTCACCACAGATACAGCTGTACATGGAGCAGCTGGTGCGCAAGTGTCATACGTGTGTATGCTCGAGCACAGACATTTGCCAACCATCTGTCCATCTGCATTTACTCATAGCCAGTGTTTTTGTACACACACACATATGTACATATATGTATATATGTATTCACCACTGACTTAGAGCTACTTTCGGATCCAGATGGGGATATAGATATGCTTGCAGATGAACATGGATAAAGCACTATGCGCTGACTGTAGCGCTACACACGTGCCCGTGAAAAGTCACGCTATCAGAATGGACTCTCAGTTAAAAAGAAATTTCCACCCAAGTCCAACTGCCTTGTAGCCAAACAGAAGGTCTGGTATTATAAAATGTATGATATTTAAGTCATTGACTTCAATGAGACTACTATGTGTGTACAATTATTCACATGTGGAAATGTTCGCAGCTTTGGGCCCCAAACCACTTCAAATTTTTCATGCCACATCCTCTTTTAATACAGTTCACCTTTTTTGAAGTTTGAGACTAATCAAAAAGGCACTTACAACATATTTTTGTAGATTTTTTTTTACAGGTTTAACCCTTAAAATTCTCCCCAAATTTTTTTTTTGGCTGACAAAATGTGAAGTATTCATTTATTTGCAACCGTCAACACTTATCGTGTTTTCTTCCCAGAAAGCCTAGCCCTTTCCCTATTTCTGTTTTGGGATTTTTTACCATCTGCTGATCCAGGCTTAATAATTGTGAAGTATCCATTTCTCTTTCATACGCAACTAATATCTGTTAGTTTTAAATATGCATTTGTAATTTCTTGCAGAATTGCTAGACTGGATGCACAGAAGTGTATATGCGTACACATATACACAAAAATATCAACAATAAATCAGCATATATTTCAAAATGTAACTATTTCAACAATGAATCTATCCATCCATGTACAAAAATATGAGATGCATATGTACATGCATGTGTTCCTATGTCTATATACATATATATAGACACGTGTATATATACATATGTGGATACTCGTTCATTTGCAGAACAGTTTGCTACAGATTGCTATACAAAACAGATGCATATTCAGTGTGATATATCTTACCATCATTTGAAAACCTGCATACGTATTTTGCATCAAAGAATGAATGCATTATGGAAATGACCACGATCTTTAAATTACTTTATTTCTACATATAGGTACACACATGTATTTGCATATACATGAGCAGAAATGACTGCTGTGCTAAATCTGGATTTGCAATAACCTAAGAGTATAACTGATAGATAATAGAGTCTTACACATACATATAAAGAAATTGCATAGTAACACACTGTAAACAATTACATTTCTACTACGTATGCAGCAGTTCTTTACATGTTACAATGATTTGTTGTTACGGATATGCATGGATTTATATTAAATCCTGCAGCTGTGTAACATGCTAAAATATTAAAACTAAAAACCTGGCAACTGCACATACACACTTGCATTTGAGGGCAAAAGGGCTTCCCCTCGCAGCAGAGAGGGCTGGCTGCGGGTGTTTGGGCTCTAATGGGGGTAGGACCGCGCTCCTCTCCCTCGCCTGTGCAGCACTCATCTTCTTCACTGGGTCCCTTAAGCACTACTGAGTAACCAATATTAACAGTATAGCTAAAAGCTCATGTATGAACGATACAGGTGATATGATGCCCTCCCCAATGTTAAAAGGTCTTTAAAAAAATTGTCCTACCGTTTCTCTGCTGCCCACCATGGATCACTCGCAAGATCTCCAAGGTACCTTTCAGTTGTCTATTAAGTTTTATAAAATGCCTACCACAAAATAAGGAGACTCTCAAGCCCAGATCTTCTCCCCCTAATCTCATGGGGAGGAGAAGGAGGTTCTCCATGTTAGTTAAATTATGTATTTGCATAAGTTTTATTTCAGTGGGAGGTAAATTAGGAGGAGGAAAATATTAGTTAGAACAGAATTATCCAATGTTTGATGGAAGGTTATTTTTGCATATTTTGTGATAAGAAGAAAATGTGTTGAATGTATAGGTGTTTTGAGCAACAAATAATGATGTTTCAGTTGATCAAACAATCCACAATAATGACTTCTTGCTAAAACACATTGATCTTTTTTTTTAATTGGGAAGAACACATATTTACTGCATGCAACCATTCGGTTGTGCTGTGATGAATGCTAAACTTCTTGAGGTAATGAGCAAAGCTAGCTAAGGAAGCAACAATAATTTGGTCAGTTATTTATTTTATAACACTGAGAAACTGGCTGACAATTTTAGCTTTTCCTCTTTGAATTGCCAGCAACAAGAAGCTTTTCCTTATCTCTGTATATATTAGACTGTTTAAAATCATAGTCTGTATTTCAGCCAGAGGGAAACTGCCATCTTTTAAAATTCACTTTTAAATTTTGTGTGCACACATGTATATTAAAATGTTAAAAGTCTGGAGGGCTTGCTTGGAAATAATTTCAACCAGCTCACAAGTAGAAAGTGCGGTACAAAACATACAATTATCATAACATTTCCTGCATTTGTGGATTTAAGGTCTTTATCCTTTTGATTTGTACTATAAATTAAGAAAGGAGTTGCCTTCCACAATCTATTCCACAATTCGGTATTCAAGCACTGTGCCTGGCACAAGGATAAAATAAGAGTTAATATGTATTTACAGGACAGGGAATAACATTTTTTTTCTCACTACATAGTCTCCCTATAGTTCCCTCATCATAGTAAATTAGATTAAACACCATAAAGGGGCATGCCTACTTGCCTACATCAAATTGCATACATCCTATACATCGTTATGATTAATGCTCAATTTCAAATGAACATGCTGTCATTTTTTTTTTCTGGAATTATCACAAATTACACCTGGTAGTTCAGATTTTACATTGATTTTTATCTTACACCAGCCATATGTCAGAGCAGAATATATATTTCAGTGCCTGATTTCCTTTACTTTTCTCCAATTCCGGTATAACCTTAATTTTTTGATGCTTTTATATAAAACATATAATACTGCAGACAGGACTGGGTCACACGGAATAGGTTAAGAGGAGAAAAGCCTCTACTCTTTACTACCAAAAGTAATATACAAATCCTTCTCACTCATTCTTCACTTCAGTATTTTGAGAAGCCATTTCAGGTACTTAAAGCTGACATCTATTTGGCTTTCGGCTGGTTTGAAGACCATACAAATCCCCACGCCACAGTAAATCTTAATGCAGAGTTCCTGTTTTTCAGAGGGAAGCATTTAAAGATTTCCTTGATTTTCTTGTTTTTTACATATTTTGCATGAAAATGAACATACATATGAAAAGAGAGATATTTTAGGAGAGCTATGGTTTAACATTATGAGAATATTTCCCATGCTGTATTTTTGAATCCTGGTGGACTTGATTCAAACTCAGAGATATTTCCCCCAATGGCTTTTCATCCAGAATTAAAACTCCACTGAAAGATGCATGAATTTAAAATCCTGCATTTAAATTGATGGAAACAAAAGAAATTACATGAGAGACTTTAAAGACAGATATTTTATAATATATTTTTGTAATGAAAAAAACACAAGCACACAGATGATGAGAGGAAGTTAATAGATAATTCAGTATGTCATTAATTCAATAACTTGGAACTCTAAAGACTTTACCAGCTTTTAAGAACAGTCATTTAATGGGGAAAAAAATAAAAGAAGGCAAGCTGCAAACTGTGTCCACCTGCATGCCTATCAGCAAAAGGAAGGAATAGCTTTCTTGCTAGAGTGAGAGATTTTCTTTCAATGACTATGTGCACAGGAGATGACCAAAACAGATCCCTGACTATGTAGGGGTCTTGATCCCACACTTTTATATCAGGAGAGCCCATCTCGTCTGTATGTTGACATAAGGCAAGATAACCTTCAAAAGCACCTCCCTGTCACTCACGTGGAAAAGAGATACCACCAGATGGTACAAAAGCCTGAAACCAGGAGTGTCAGTAATGGAGACTGGTACTCC
Organism: Nesoenas mayeri; assembly: GCF_963082525.1. Classification (NCBI taxonomy): domain Eukaryota; kingdom Metazoa; phylum Chordata; class Aves; order Columbiformes; family Columbidae; genus Nesoenas; species Nesoenas mayeri. The sequence goes on from NC_137540.1 coordinate 53,225,492, forward strand.
ACACTCACACTTGTGTGTGACAAGCGGCATCGTGCATGGTACATAACCATAGCCCTTCGTGCCATCTTCTGCCAGGACAGGTGTTAGTTCCCTTTCTGGCACATGCTGGGTCTTTCCTATGTGACAGGTCACCAAGGCCCCCCACTGGGGAAACCCCCAAACCATAGCAGAATCCTCTTGTGGTTTCCAGTGAGTTCAGACATTTCATCAGGTAAAGACAAAGCATGCCAAGTTCAGCATGCACAACATCCTGTAGGAATTTACACTTCTCTTTGGCTCTGTTACCAAAAGCAATTCCTTGTGCAAAAGAAATACGACACCGAGTCAGCAGCAAGTGATTGTGCAGGGTGGGAAAGATCGAAGAATCTGCACAAAACACAGGGCACAGCCAGGAGCAAGGCCAGGAACAAGCAAATACCCCCATAGCCGCTCTGCGAGGAACACACGCAGGCAGTGAGTGGTCAGAGCGTGTTGCCAGCTGCCCTCCAGTTGCCACCCCAGCAGCGACGGCAACCTGCCAGCACAGCCTCCAGCAGAATGTGACCACTGGGACTGCTGCTCCCTGCTACTTTGACAGCTGCTCATTTTAGACCCGATACACCAATGTTTTGTACTCGTGACTTCCAGTGTTCACACTCATTGCTGTATTAAACAGGTTTTGCTGGCCCCAAATGTCTCCCCTTCCACTGCAGACTGACGCTTTTGGTGGATTAGGAAGGTTTTCCAGTTCTTCACTGACATAAGAATTGAAGCACAACTAAATTTGGCGAAGCTCTTATGAAACGATTTGGTTTTGTGGAGAAGAGCTAATGGTAGGCTACAACCCACAAATTTTGTTATTACATCGCTTTGTTGTATTTCTGTGATCCTGTTCAGTATTTTAAAGCAGTAATGCTTTAATAGTGGGCTTGACACAGCTACAGACAACTACCTTTCTTAATTACTACACTGGGATTATCCCAAGACATTTTTTAAACTGTGCTCATAGCATGGAAACATTTGAAAACTGGTGATTTAATAAAACCACACACTGTTAGTCAAAATCAAGAACCTAATTTGGAAACGATGTTAACCTGTGTAACGTGATGCCTGAAATGTCACAGTAAGACTTTGAAAAAGTATGAAAAGGCAAGTTTCACAGTTACTTCTTTTATTTCTTTTCTAACCATAATCAAAAGCATTATTAAAAATCCTACTATTTTTCATTGTATGGCCAATGCCAAATCAAATTAATCACTTGAATGGTGCATTCAGTAACATTCAACAGTTTCTTAATTAAAGCTATAGAAGCACAGTGCCAACATTTTATGAAGAAAACTGAGGGGTTTTTTTTAGAGAGAAGAGGCACTTTTTGGTAAAAATCCTTTTAATTTAAAGCTCGAACCTCGCTGCTGAGATGCATCTAGAGCTGCACAGCAAAAGCAAGAGGCAAAACAGCGGAATTTCATCTCCCTGCCTGGTGTCCTCCCGGCTGGTTAACAGAAAGCGTCACCAAGAAAAGTTCCTCGGGACCTTCCGCTGATGCAGCCCCGCTGCTCTACGAGACAGGCCAGAGGTGCAGCCTGCCAAGACCGCCGCCGCAATTTCTGTTCATTTCCTGTGTGCTCTGGTGTAGTGCAAAGTGTCCACTTATATCTGCAAGACTTATATGGCTTGCCCCTCGCTGTACAGGAGATTGCCTCCCCGATATCACTGGCAGCTGTTGCTAGCCAGTGCAACTTTAGCATCCGTCTCTGAGTTGCTGGATTTACGCAGCAGGCAGAGTGCTTTCATTTCATCCCCAAATTCACACTCCCAATGGAGCATTTGAGCCAGAATCTGTTAAGCTTCTACATATAAACATTTTCTTGAGAAAGCCGGTCACTGGGCTGGAAAAAGTAATTTTAGTAACTTTCTGGAACTATAGCTCCAACCTCATGTTTTTACTGTGCTGCATGTAGACACAGGGACTGTCCTCTGATGTAGGCAATCATGTGAGGTCTCATGCTTATCTTCGATGAAGCCATCTCACTCTGCTTCGGCACAGTTAAATTCCCATAAGATGGGTTTAAATGATAGTAATTTACAGCCACTTTGCCCTCCCAATGGACTATGAGTTTTTGTCTTGCTATACATGAGAATCAAGTCAATTTCTAACATTTTCACTCTTTGCTCCGGAATTTAGATAGCAAGTACAGATTACTTATGAAAACGCAGATTCTCTATAAATACAGAACTACTGTTTTTCCTGGCTTGTAGCACCTAACCTAGCTTGGTATTATGCCCGACCAGGCCTACTTTCTTAGCTTAACAAGAAGCAAGTGCACATGGGGCTTTTCTACACTGTGGTTACTGCACAAGTCTCAAACATGGTATTCACATCTAGACTGTACACACCATCTCTGGTAAATTGGACTTCACTTGTGTGATACATCCTCAGAGCTGTCTTTGAAAAATTACATTAAACCACATTCTAAAGTCAAGTAAGTATATGTGTATGGTCTGTTCTACTGGAACATTAATAAACACGCACTGGTCTAAATGGTGGGGTTTAGAAACATAAAATACAAAGAAGCACAACGAAATGCACAATCCCGCCTTATTCTGGCGGGAACAGCAGGCCGGCGTATAATCACATCAAAAAAGCACTGACAGATCTGCTTGCTAACAACTATCTAATCTAATTTATCTTACCTTTTTCCTCTGCAAGTGTTTTCTTCAGGATAAATCCCGCGTTAAAGCTGGTCTCCTCCAGATTCCACAGCCCCACTTGCACCCCATTCAGAGGTGGAAACACAGCTGAAAGAAGAAGTTGGAAAATCTTAAAGCCACATCCAGAATTTTTGCAGGGACCTGTGTCAGAAGAACGGTTCCAGGCTCTGTGTGCTCCCTCCTCATTCACCTTTTACTTTAACTGCCTCTAACTGACAATGTGATAAGACCACCCCACCAACACCAGAGCATCGTAACATGCGGGTTTTGTAGGCAGAATCTAGCAATCGGTGTGCACAGATGTGCACATAGGCATACTGCTCTCTAAGGGGACCTGCACCATGATCGTGCCACGGATGGCTCAGAAAGCAGAGAAGAGCCCATGGGTGTGAGATGAAAGCAGAGAGTTCCAGCCACCGCCATTTAGATGGCAAACGTAGCCCTTCCATCTCAGAAGGCAGCAGAGGCGCTTGTTAGACCCAGCAGGGCCAGGCAGCCCCTGCAGCCAGAGCCAGTGACAGATCTGTTCGCAAATTAAAAATACTTTGAATCTCACTTCGGTCCGAAGAACCCAAATTTCACCTTTCTCAAATTCTCACAATAAAATCTTCACCTAAATTTGCTTCAGAACATTTAAGATGAAACAGAATAGTCTTCTCATAACCATGATGTACTTCACAAATGGGGAAGAAAGCCATCCTTTAAGATGCTGCAGGTTTACACATGCCTGTCTCTCCTGGGTTCATAGTTCATACAACAGCAGAGGTGATCAGAATCTGACTCACCATTTTTAGAGTAATTCCATTTTCTCTCTTTTTTCTTACATCAGTTAATGTGGAAAATACTGGCATGGCACGGTCCATCACACCTCTCTTTCTACTTTTATACATGACCTTTTTATGCTGAAATGGAAACAACCTCTGAACAAATGAAAGTCCAGAAGATACAGGACCAGGGGCAGATTAGACCGGTGTTTAACAGGACGTCACAATACTGAGTATTTGACAGATAGTATTAAAAGTAACACTGATTAGGTGAATCAGTTTCACAAACTTAATAAAAGTAAAACTAAAGATACTGAATTTGATTCAGAATATCAATTCACATTAAGACTTTTATCCAAAAAAAAAAAAAAAAGAAAATGCAAAGAACTCACCAGACGCAGGAAGCTGACAATGACTGTTGAAAATAAAGGTCACGGAAGTCAACTATTCTAGACGAGATAGGGGAAGAAAAAAGAAGAGTAGCATTCTGTGTTCTTGGCTTTTTCAGATGGACTTCTTTTTTAGCAGATTAGAACTATTATATTATTGAGAGGAAAAAAAAACCAATAACCTCAAGAGGTAACCAGAGACTGCTGCACACACAAGCTAAATTAGTCCTGGCAACTGGGTCTAGCCCATCCGGAGGCAGCAGTGACAGCAGACCCAGATGTAGTGTGATGAGAAACAGCGGAGCGGTTTAGGGTAAGTCAGCTTCCTGCGGAGAGCTCCGCAGCTCTGCCTGTGTGGGGTTTGTTGTGGGTTGGTACATGAGTGTTTAAGTCTTTCTCTCTTTGGTGACTAGGGGAGCAGATGTAAAAACCTAGAAGATGGGGGAGGGGGCCAGAACCTCCAGGCTGTAGAAAGCTTTCTCTTAGCTCGCTGTTGCTCCTGCCGCCGCCTCCTCTCAGCACCGGTGCCTAACGGCACAGCACAGCCCCACAGCCCCTGGATGTGCCAGGGGAAAAGGGGCAGATCAGCAACTCCTCGGCAGCGCAACGTGTGATTCCTTCTCCAGTACCATGAATGAGACTTGGGATATTTTTTATGGGAGCTGGAATACAGCCCTGCCTTAAAAAAAAATTAAAAAAAAAAAAAAATACACATTTAATTGAACTTGTGCAGGCACTTTTGAGCTGATTCAAGCTCGAGTTTGTCTTAATTCAATGAAGATTCCTCACAGTACTAGTTAGGATTGACCAGCATCATTTCACTAGCATACACTTTCTCTCTTCTGCCAGCACAAGAGGGCTGAGCAGGAGGACGGACCCCAGGCACAGAGACTCCCACCTTTCCCAGCATAGACGCCTTGAGCTGACTGCACTCTCATCACTTCCAGTTCTCCTACCACAACTGAAAGTAAAGCTCTGATGATAGTTTCAGGATTTCAAGTGCCAGCTCTATGGTCCATACTCCAGGAGCTGGGAGCACAGGAGGCTGTCCACTTTGGACGACCAGGCAATCAGACGGCAGGGAGGACACCCCTGTCCCATACTCCTGAAGGAGCCCAAGAGCCCAGACATGGCAGGAGAGCCACCTCAGAGCCCAACGCGAGGGTCCCCGATGGCCAGCACAGTGGGCTCGCTGCTCCTCCATCAGAGGCATGAGCAGTGGGTTCCTCAGCAGCCTCAAAACCGGCCCTGGAGTCAGAGAACTGGAACAAAGTTATTTCCAGAAAATAATTAGGGCTCAGTGAAGCCATTTCAGACCATCTCTATCCACGAAGCGGTAGGAACAAGCTGCCTGATCCAGATCTAACACCATGCATTTCGTGTTTCTTGCAGAATGGGAACTCTCTGAAGACAGCTAATGCATTTGTCCACATTAACACTATGACAGGGCAACGCATCCCAAGATGAAGTCATGCCGCTTCCAAGAGTGATTTTAAAACAACAAAATAAATTACAAGATAAAGCAAAAAGGAAACAAAAAGATAATTTACATGTGGATGAAAGGCAGTTTGTGCCAAAAATACAAATAGCTGCTGAAATAACATAACCTGTGTAAACACACTGTAAACCTGCCGGTAGGAAGCTTGCAGAACAGCGCTGCACAGTTCAGTTGCAGAATCAATTAATTTCTTTTCCCTATGAAATGAAACAAATTCAGTTAATTATCGGCAGGGATGAAGGTAAGGAAGGGTGGCTCACAGAATTCAGTTTTAGAACACTATCTCTACCCCTTAGATTGAGGCAAGATTTTGGGTAAGGGGCTTCAGCACATTATCAGTTTATGTGAGAACTTGTGTTACTGAATTTTCACATTGAATACCTATTCTGTTTTTAACCAGGTTTGCGTTTCCCAATACCAGTGCGTGCAATCAGGCAATAAGTTTCCATTGTGATTGTGATAAAGAAAATCAGACACCTAAACATTCTGAAATGTTTCCACCAGAATGCTGTGGCTTGTCAGAAGTAGGAAAATAAATACCATTTGCAAATTATTTTGATATAAATGTCTTTGGTGACCATCACCCATTTTAGGTCTGCTACAGATAGCAGTTGTTTAAAAATGCAACTACTCTTTTCTGGTTTGTGCTGCAGACTAATCCAGATGTGGGGCCAGCTGGCTAAACAGTTTGCATTTTGGGTAAAGAGCGCATCCATCTGTAAAATACTTCATAAACTACTTCTTGAATTGAGTGAGCTCAGCAAAAAAACCCCAAGACTGTAGAATAAGAAAAGTGTTCTAATGTCTTGATTTCCATCCATTTCCCTCCACTGTGCTTCCTGGAGCATCTTGACCCAATAACTCCCCAAAAATAGTTGAATGTCAAATTTATTTTTGCTTCTTCCATTCCTTTTTTTGTGTGTTTCTGTGTGTGTTTTTGTTTTTTCTTAGGGATGTACATGCTTCATGCACTTGCTCCGTGACTTCATTTCCTAGTGACCTGGAAAGAGAGTCTCAGCTCCACGCTTTCTGCACAACATGTAGGCAATTCCAAAGTTAGGAGCAATATTGCAACTGACATGTTTCTCTTGACCCTTGCTTTTTTTTTTTTCTCTCTTACTGCAGTTTTTCTGCTCCTTTTCACCTCTTTATGCTGTGCAATGAAGGGGAACATCTGGCTGTGAGAGAATATTGTTAATACATTAAAAAATACGTTGCTTCTCCTTTTTTTTTAAACTCAGTATGAGTCATTATCTGGGACTTTCAGAAACAAACACTTAGTTGCGGAAAATATAGGGGTGGAGTGGAGGGTTGCAAATTAGTTTTGCATTTAAAAGTAAGTTGACAGCAAAAAACGAAGTCTTAAAACTCAACAAAGGGTTTATGATCAATTATGTAAAATAACATTATCCAGGGTTTTGTCATGTAAAGACATGGGCCAGTTTACAATGAAATGTCGTTTTTTCCTCTTAATCCACTGTTTTCTGCCTCAGTTGGAGAAACCAGCAGGCTGCTGATGCTAGGAAGGGGTTTGAGATCAAGGAAGGAAGCTATTCCTGTCCCCCCTGCCTGATTTCCTTTTTGTTCTCAGATTCATTCAGCTCTGATTTTGGTCTGCCTCAAATAGCGTGGTATATGCCACATTCAGGAAGTAAACCATGATGCTCCTGATACCTGTTGTATTTAGTCCTACAGGCCTTTCTCCTGTCCTAGCTGCCCATTATATTATACAAAATAAAGTTCATTGTTGCTTATGTCTAGGCACTGCACCAGAGATATAAACAACACACAAATGGTGTGCCTGTTTGGTTAAAAAAGAGCCAAATTTGTTTCTTTTACCATTTGCAAAGGGAAGTAGGAAAAATATATGTGGTCCAGATGCCAGCTGTGTGTTGGGAAAACAGATGTGGCCATTTGCTTTCCCTCCGTTCCTGGGCAGTACAGGTGAAAGCAAGTAGGTTGCCCAGACCCATTTCAGCTTCCTTCCCAGGAACAGATACCTCAGAGAGAGGGAGGCTTCCTCACAGCGCCGCAGAGGGCATTGCTAAAGTCTCTGAAGGAGACACAACTTCTGCAGCATAATTCATTGTCATGTAACTAAATCTGAAAGGGGAAATGAAAACGCAGTTTCACAAGCAGTTCCTACAAGGATTTTGGAAAAATTCTCGCACTATTAATAGCTTCGCCTTGATTAATTTAGGCTCTGGCTCCTCAGCAAGCTAACACAGTGGTTAGACACCCCTCAGTTTTGGTATTGCAGTGGCACAAACTGAGGCGTGCAGTGGTAAAACAGAATCCAAAACCTAGCGTATGACAGGTTTCTGACACATCATGTGGGAGGACTAGAGGTCTTCAGAGGGTGAGTCAAAGCCCTCCAGCACACTGAGGCTGGAGTGTGCCTGACAGAGAATCCTAAATGCAGGAGCATGTCTGAAATGCTACCCCCCCACAATGAACACTCCTGTCTCCCTCCTGAGTTACAGAGCAAGTTACAAAGTTCAACCCTCAACTCAGCTCTTGAGCCCCTTCTCCAGGCATCGCCTCTTCCCTGAGACAATGGCAAAGAGGCCAACACAGCTCTGGTGCAGAGGGAGAGGTGTTGTGCTGTTAGTGCGGAGCCAGGGCCACAGCTGCAGGTCCCCACTGTCACAGGCATGGGCTCCATGGCAGCCAGGTACCAGCTCTGGCCCACTCCTCTGCTGGTCACCATCCCACACCTGGCATGGCCATGGAAGGGCTGTCAGGAGGCAGAGCGGCGGCGTGGAGCAGACACAGCACGGTACCACCAGCATACCTAGCAGGTAGAGTTGGCCAAGGAGCACCTCCACCTGTCCTGCAAAACCAGGTCTGTCCTCCCTTCAATGTGGAAATGAAGCTATCTTCAGTGACACGCTTGCCCTGTGGCTCGGGTGGCCACAGGGCAGCCCTCCAGCTACACCTGCCCGAGCAGGTTTGGCCCCACACCACCCAGTTTCTAGATGCAAACCATGCTGAGATGGGTGCAAGGCACTGAGTGGCTCAGACCTGGGCACAACTGGGCAGCACAGACCTCCCAAGCCCAAACCAGAGAACCTTGAGTTGTGCAAATGATCAAACTTGGGTTTGGGACTAACACTGGGGTGTGGGCATCTACATTTACCCAGCCTCTTTTCAGGACTGATACAGCCATATTCCATAGATTAAACCCATATGCTTGTGCAGCCAAAGCAGCCAGAGATTTTTCTACTTTCTGAGACCACAGCCTTCTGCAGCCTCAGCTACACAGCTACTCTTCACTGCTTTTGCATCTTTCCCCCCAGTGTACAGAATACTGATGAGCTTTTTCTCTGGGATATTCCTCCTGAGACTGTCTTGTCAGCAATGTGTGCTGTGTTACAAAACTAACGTTTACATATTTTTTTTTTTTTCTTGGTATCTAATAAGCAGGAACTCATGTGCCGACTTCCTAGCACAATTCCTCCCATGACGCCAGTGCAGAACGGGCGCTCCGGACAACGCATGGGAAGTGCTTTCCTCCAGTATGAAATATGAAAGCCTACTTCCCCTTTCTTGGAAGGGCAGCGTGCTCAGGAGCTGCGCTGGGGTCACTTAATTCCCCCATCTCTCGTTCTGAGACAGCCTGGCACAAAAGCAGTCACATCACTCACTGAGAACAAATTCCATCTTCCCCGAATCAGGTACTAATTCCCAAAATGCCCATCTGCCCTATTCGGGGAACAAGATTTCTTCTGTGTTTGCCTGCTGGTTTGGTTTTCATTTGGTGTATTGGGGTGGGTTTTTTTGGTTTTGTTTTTTGGTTGTTTGGTTAGATTTTTGTTGTTGTTGTTATTGTTTTGGGGTGTTTTTGTTTGTTTATTTTGTTCGGTTTGGTTTGTCGGTTTTTGCTGGGGCTCTTGGGATACATTTGCAGGCCCGAGGGGCACAGAGTGGCTGTGCAGCCCCGGAGCTGGCGGGGAGAGGGCACAAGTGCCTTGGGAAGGTGGCTGCCGGTGGCGGGGGCAGCGGCCAGGGCTGCAGGGCGGGCAGAGGAGGGCCCAGGCAGGGCGGGCAGGGCAGGCAGGGTGGGCAGGGCAGGCAGGGCGGGCAGGGCGGGCAGGGTGGGCAGGCCCCCCTCGGCAGTCCCGGGGTCTGAGGGGCAGCCCTCTCCTCCCAGCAAACGCTTCCACACACGTAACGTGCGAGCCCACATCTGTTTCTGCAAACTGTCTGACTTTTGCAATTTTCTCTCACCCCAGGGACATTAACACTTCCTTCCTCCATCTGGATTTATTGCAAAAATAATCCCAGTGGCTCAGATGAAACCATGGAGGGGGCTCCAGTGGTTTTCTCTGTGAAATTTCACCCAACCTGAGGCTACTCCATGGCTTCAGGGCCAGGTCAGCTTGCCGCACCCACTCCCCGCCCTTGTCCAAGGCTGGGGCAGCTGAGGTGCTTCCATGCTGCTATCTGTGTTGACAGAGGCCAGAAGTGCTGAGGAAACCCTGGTTCCTCCTTTCATTCTGCCCCGAAGGGCGAAGAGCTGAGCTCTGTCACTGCGAGCAAGTTCCGGCAGAAGCAGCACTTCTCCTCAGACCTGTCTGGCAGCCCCAGGCCAGGCCCCGTAGTCTGGCCACCTCGGGCTCCCCCTTCATGTCCTCCCCACGGCCTGCCCGTGTGGGGCTCCCCCTTCCCTGACTCCCCAGCAGCCCCGGGTGCAGCAGCGGCAGCACCGTGCCCCAGGAAAACCGCAGCTGAGGGCAGCTTGGCTCCGGGCCCGGGGGAACCACCGTGAACGTTAACACCAAGCACACAGCTGCCCCGGGCACCCCCGCGGGACTGGGTGCTCCTGTCTCGAGATGCTCCTGCCCTGCCACCTGCGCTGCCATTTCTTGTTATTTCTGCAGTCTCTGTGTTGGCCTTGTCAGGAAAGGAAATGCCAGCACAAACTAGGCCTCCTGCCCCAGCAAAGTCAGAAGCCATTGGAGTTTCCCTTGGGAAAGTCAGCAAGATGGAGGCAGCAGCTGTTTTTATCTTCAATGTCCTTTTCCCACTTCCTGCTGTTTTGAAGGAAGAGATGGGGATAATCATACCGGGAAGTCTCAGGCTCCCCACTTCACCAGCCAGTTTCTTCTTTCTCGTCCATGAAGACAGACATGTTTCCTCAGGAGAGGGCTCAGAACAGAAGCCTGACATGGGTGCCCTGAATTGCTCCCAAAGGACTCTCTGGGGGAAGCCAGGGTCCATCGTCCCTCCAGGGACGTTCTCTTCCTTCTGTGGTATATCAAGATAGCCGCTTTACAGAATCACAGAACCGACTGGGTTGGAAAAGACCTCAGAGATCATCGAGTCCAACCCTTGGTCCAACTCCAGTCCATTGACTAGATCATGGCACTAAGTGCCATGTCCAATCTTAGTTTAAAAACCTCCAGGGACGGCGAGTCCGCCACCTCCCTGGACAGGCTGTTCCAATGCCTGACCACTCTCTCTGTAAAGAATTTCTTTCTAATATCCAGCCTAAATTTCCCCTGGCAGAGTTTAAGCTCATGCCCCCTTGTCCTATTGCTGACTGCCTGGGAGAAGAGACCAATCCCCACCTGGCTATAACTTCCCTTCAGGTAGTTACATGGCTATCTGGATAAACGCTGAAAAGCCGAAGGTCCCAGTCACCCACAGCTTACCTATATGGCACCGCAAGACAGAAAAAGGGGATAATCTGGAAAGGCAAGAAGGACACACACAGGTGAGGAAGCCTACTTTTACCCTTCCTTAGGGAAGGGGATCCAAGGCAATACCTTATGAGTGTGCTGACATACAGCAAGAAATATTATGCAGAGCTCCCACAGCCCGACTTGACAGGACCACCATTCCTCGATTTGCAGACCAAATTGATTAAATTTCATTGCTTGCTTTCCCATCCAGTGTGTACAATCAGAAGGAGGGTCCTGTTTCTCAAGATAACACAAAAATAATAATGATCCATACAGTTGCTTACCAAACTTGTAGAAAGAGCAATCGGCATAGCAGCACTGCCACAGTTAAATGTCCTGCCCAAAGTGACAGATATCACATCCTGATCATACAGAGGAACTGTATCAACATTCAATATTTTTACTATTATGTAGGGATCCCAAAGTCAGGTAAGATGTCTCCTGAGCCATATTAAAAAATATTTAATACTCACAAGAAGTACACAAATCTAGTTTTAGACATAACACCATGACAGAGGACACAAAACAGCTTACGACAATAGGGAGGAAAGCAAGATGGTGGCTTTTATCTCGTGCTCCCTCTCAGTCCTTTTTGTTTCTGCAGCTTGAGCTAAAGATCACAGAGCATGAGACAGCACAAGGGTCTCAGGCCATAGGGACCTCCGGTGTCACTGGGGATACATAGCTGCCTTTTTCAAATCCTGAAGTAGCAGAGATTGCCTAAATGTCCATCGTGGAATGGATGCCAAAAGCTCCATTTATTCGTCAAAAAGCTACCAAAACTGCAACGCCTCCCCACCCCCAAAGTGTGCAACATAGGTTTTGTTTCAGTCAAGACAAAGATCTGTAGCATTGTTGAAATATGAAAGATATATGAATAAAGCTAAAAGAAAACCCCAAACCTGAACATGGTACAAAACAAGTCACTTGCAGGATGTTGAGTCCTATTTACTACATTTAATTCAGCAAGACCTCTGAACGGTGCATCCCTGTGACAGTCTGCTTTGAGATGCTGATTTGGATATACCAGCACTGCTCTGCTGGAGCTGGAGGAAATGAGCTACCCCCACAGTAGTGCCCCATCCACGCATGGTACTTTACTACATGGTCCTGCTGCACCACAGGGTCTCCCGGACACCTCTGCACTGCCCACTCACCACACACCACCATTCCACCAGCTTTTGCAGATCCCTTCTGGCATTGGCCATGTTCTTACTCCACTGGTATGCCCCTACTCCATGCCACTATCCATCCTCCTGCATTAAGCCTCTCACGCTATACTAGGTCTCTCTTCTTCACCACAACAGCCTCTTAGCACTGGTTTGGATCCAGTAGCCAGCCTTCCCCACAGCGCTTTCAGGGGCTGTGCCTGCACCTGGCAACCTGCTCCCTCAGACGTGGCCCATCCACATGCCTCCAGAGATCTTCCCCTCAAGATTCTTGCAGCTTACAGGGTATCTCCACGCCTCGTAGGTTCTCTGACCATCCCCCTGATGTACTTTCCACTGAGTTGCGGGAGAGAAAGGCTGCAGACCTGATTCAGCATCCCAAGGGCTCCCCAGCACTCAGGGACATGGGGCAGACTGGCCCCACAGGGTGATAAAGACTCCTGGATCCTCCGAAACTCCCAAATGTCACTTGAGACAAACACAGGCCCTGTTTACAGGAAAGGCTCTCTGAGCTAATCCTCAAAAGACAGCACGTCCCAGCTCCATGCCATGCAGAAGCCACTCAGGCTATAGGAAAAAGGGAACTTTATCTCCTGACCTTCCCAACAGAATGAATGATGGCTACTAATGAGAAGCCATTGCTAGCCCAGTCAGGCTCCGTGATGCAGAAAATCAAGCAACATCAAGAAGCATCCTTCCCCATGAGCATTTTAAATGAGAGTATTTGCCACCAGCAACACGCACAGTAGCACGGGGCTTCAGCAAGCTGCACGATGTCTATGTGCCGGTCTCCGAACAGATCGATTTGTCCAAGCATCCAGACAACTAACCTACAAAAAACACAAGGTAGCTAAAGGAGAAACCCCAACGTTATCATCTTCAATCTGACTGCAAAAATGAACTTGTCTTACCCATCTTTAAGCACAGAGCAGCAAGTATATTTTGAAAACAAACTCTACTCCACCCATCTGTAAAGAAGAGAAAAAGGTCACCAAAACAATACTCTGAATACAGTATTCTCCTTCTGAGGAACAAACGAACAGCACGTGATGTGTAACAACATCCTTTAGCGCATGTCACACAGAGAAACAACAGCTCCAGCAAGAGCACAGTAAAAGCTGCTGCCACCATCACTCTATGCCATTGGCAAGGGCACCACCTATTGTCGAACTACCCGATGCATTCCACCAGCAGACACAACATTTAATTACACTTCAATGATTTGAGCTAAAAATTTCTGTTTGCCTCAAGCAAAATTTTGATTTTTACCACACTTCAGTTGTCAGCCTCAAAGTTCAAACCATTTCCATAAGTAAGGACAGACTATGTGGGCAGTGAGGCACTGGAACAGGCTCCCAGAGAAGCTGTGGATGCCCCATCCCTGCAAGTGTTCAAGGCCAAGCTGGATGGGGCTCTGAGCAATCTGGTCTGGTGGAAGGTGTCCCTGCCCATGGCGGGCAGCTGGAATTAGATGGCCTTTAAGGTCCCTTCCAACCCAGCACACAGAGGAAATAAGGGAATGAACTGAAACAGAAGCTGGTGAATCAGGATGGGCTGTTTTAGCCAGGGCAGGAGATAAGCTGGGTTTCCATGTTGAGAGAAGGCAAGTCATTAGCAGTACCTCCACTTAAAAACATGCCAATCTGAGAGACTAATCCCCACCCTGCCAGAGCAGGAGGTCCCTGTCAGGAGCACACAACTAACCAGACATTCACTAACTCTGTGGTCTAGTAGCTGTGGCTCAGAATCAGCCAGGTCAGATCTAAGCCAGCATCTGCCAAGTTTTCATGTATTCCCAAAACCTGTTTTCCCTGCTCTCTTGAACAGCTTATTAGTCAGGGCTTCGCGGTGCAAATGCACAAACCTGGCTTGGTTCGGCAGTCTATCCAAGCTACAAGGCAATGAAGTCATAGGAGTGACTGCAGGAGTTCACTGGGTCAAAGCCAGCTGTCCTCAACCTGAGCTAATAATAAAACATCCTGGACTCCAGCCAGCACTTTGCTCTCAGGTGTCTTTCCACACTTCCAGGAATATGGCACAGGAATATCTGCACTTGACCTGCAGAGAGCAGGCTTGGGAAAAGCCAGGCTTACTAGCTCTGAATCCACAGTGATACGGTGATTGTGCTTGCTCAGGATCCAACCTGTCTCTGCCCTGGACCTAAACGGTCTCAATAAATGAGGTCTATGCAGAACAATCTATCCCTCCCCAAACTCTCGTCTTTACAGTGGTTATACCTGCTCCTCCCCTTGACATACACCACTGCCACTCTCCCACAAAATAAGTAAGGCCTGAACAGCATTTCTTCAGGCCAAAAAAAAAAAATCTGAAATCATGACCCTCATTTTCAGTAATGTGAGCATTCAGCTCCCACTCGTAACACTTAAAATCAGGCCACAAATCTGTTCCTTTTTACGCCTGCAGATGGTTGCTTCATCTCTCTACAGATGGTAACCTGAAGTCAAGGCAAGAGGCTTTCATGCATAACTCCAAGACTAGTATTTGACAAAATCTGATACAAGCTGAAATGCAGTCTTCCAAGGAAAGACAGAAGGCTGTAATTGTGGCAAAAATCCTTTATTAAACTAGATTTCATAAATTCCTTTTCACATTAGAAATTCTAAATGCAAATTACAAAACTGTATTTCAGTAAAAAAAATTATAGTTAACAGCAAAATTACAACTTTATACAAATAAAAAAATCATTTCTTATTTTAATTTAAAAATAGACATTGATATCTTTCCAATGTACTGGTCCTAACAGATTTTACAATGGGTAGCTGCAATACTAAGTCTTTTCACATGCATATTCACATATAATCATGTAATCCTCTGCACAGTTTATTTAGCTGAAATAGCATGAACACTTGAGCTTTGGCTGGGTTTGTGGTTTGTTTTTTAAGAGAACACGATACTTGGGAATTGTTGTACGTCAATGAACTCTTCTTTGTTACAGTGTTCATGCTCTGTCCTCTACTCAGCTCTGCAAAGAGGGCAATGTTATTCTGGAAATGTGAACTGCATCTGAAGACATAAGCATCAGTAATGTCAAGTCTATGTATAATTTCTCATATTACATTTATGATGATCCTTCTTTGCTATTACCAACAACAAAATTATTCTCTTGTCCACCCACCACATTTTGTGGCAACATTAAATAACAATTCGGTTCCATTTCGCCTCCTCAAGTAAAACCTTCTAGAATACATGTTCTGTTAAGCATGTAAAGATCTTCCCTGACATTGTACATATTCACAACAGTGATGTCCCAAATGTTCTAGGTTATGACTAGAGCATCTGGACATTTTTTAAATGGGGATTCCCAAATCACAATGTTTTCCAACAGCCACCAAAAAAATGCCAGTTAAACTTTGCCTGAAGTGTCCTTCAACAGGCCTACAAAAACATTGTTTAAATAAAATTGTATCACATCCTATTAAAAGCAAAAGCCAAAGTCATTGAAGTATTATCAAGGTATTTTGAAGTATTTTTTTAAATATCACTTTTGCCCTACTACTTTCACAACCAACTGAAATATATTTTTAAACACATTACTTAGGAGAACAACTTGTGTCATTGCACCTCTGGGGCTTATTTTTTTTTTACTGTAAGATTACTCATCAATGCCAGCACAAGCATTCATTTTTTTATTTTAAAAAGATATAATTTTCCTAAATTCTAAATTGGGTTAAATGTTTTGTAAACAAGAAACCCAAAGTCACATATTAAAGGCTACCAGTCATCACAACCACATGCTGTTGAAGAATAGAATAAAAAGTGGTACACAAAATAGGTATTTTAACAGTCGCACATTATTTTAGAGTGCTGGTGGCAATACTGCTAAGTGCTACTTTAATTCAAAGTATAAGATGATACAGAATTTACAGAATACGTCAGGATTCTCATTGACGTAACTGCAAAAGACATCAGGAAAGCTGGAAGTTCAAAAATGTAACCTACTTTGAAATACCATTTTGAAACAGTTATATTTTATATAATTAATCCCACTATATGTTATAAAAACAGTCAAAGAAATACAATACGTCCAGTGTTTTTTTTCTGGACAGTTTGGCAAGCAGCTGAAGGCATGGAGATCCTTACTAATTAAAATCTACTTCTGTGCACTGATCTTCTGCTCCATTCTGTACCCAACTCAGCACAGCTTCTCAGCACATGCTTAAGCTCCTATGAAAGAAAAAGGCTGAGCTCGTATTCTCTGTGAGCTGGAGCTGCAATGCCTCACCCGGAGTTGCTGAAGCTGACGGAGGCTCTGTCGCTAACTTGAGTAAAGGCAAGATCAGTTCTGCCCATGTTGTGATTTCAAAACCTCATATTTCATCAAAGTTCAGCCTGTAATCAAACTAACTTACACTAGGCAAATGATCAACCTATAACCAGACAGGGTGTTCCGAGTACCTTAGTGAAGCTGAACGTCTACCCAAAAGGACAATGGAGAGAGGGAGAAAGAACACTCCAGATGGCTCTTAAGCTACATACTCCTCTGCTGACTTTGACAGACTGGACAAAAACTCTCCTAGTAAGGGATGGAGCTGAGGTTTTGCCCTGAACATCTTGTATGCATTTATCCAAATAGGACTAAGAGATGAAAAAGTGATATGGGACAACATTGAAGCTCAGTGGGAAGAATTTCTTTTCTGAAGAGTCCTAGCCTCCTTCCAGGTGCTGTTTATGCACTTTTTTTTTCTTTAATCTTTTTTTGTCCCCCTGATCTTGCATTTTTAGGTTGCAGTGGCAATTTTGGAAGAGGTTTAGGAAATGGTGACTTCAAGAATACCCCTGAGCACACTGATGAGGGCATTTTCTGGGGAAGCAAGAGTCAAGCACAATCCTCACCTTCTTGCTAAGCTGTAAGAAGGCAAAAAGCTGCGTTTCTCATCTCCAGGGTAAACTTGTCAACAACTAGATTATGACGAACAGATGGGCAAGACAACAACTTTTTCTGCATGTCTTTTGAACTGAAATCTAAGCTGCCTTTGTCCATGTCAGGAATGGTGTGAACACACTGAGCAAATCAGGCTCCCTCCCAAAACAACCAGAAGTGTTGGCACTTCTCCGTTTACCAGCACATCAGTGTAGGGCTTGGACATCCAGCAGCTCAACACACAACTCTTCTGAGCAGACACTGGGACCTTTCCTGGGCCAACCATCAGGGACTACACTTTGAAGAGCTGCACCTCCATTTGTGATAACTAAGGAAAACCTGCTCAGGAGCAGGAGCAAGTTCCTTGGTCCAAAAGAAAGATCGTAGCTCCACTGAGGGAATTCTAGCATCTGCAACCCTGGACAGCTGACAGTCTGAAGTGCTGTCACAAGTCCAAATGCCTAAATGACATCTCGGTCCATTTTAGGCACTGTCAGCAGAGGACAGAGCATGAGCTTCACCACACAGGACACTGTGCAGTGCTGGTGCTGTTTGGGGAGCAGAGATCTTCCGTATTTCACCCACTGGTTACCAGAGCAGCCCAGGGAGAAAGACAAAGAGAAGTGACACAATTCAGATTAACTAAGTACCCAAAAAAAATATAAAACTTACTATGACAGTCTATTATTCCAACAAGAGTCCCTTTCATTAAGTATTATTCAATCTCTTTTTCTACCAGAAATCACCATGAAAAGATTATTGTATCTGTTGAAGCATGACAAACTCACTTTTAAGTCTACCGTACACTACATTCACTATGTATATATTACAGTCAATATGGATACTCAGGAAACATCATGTCTTTCAGTTTGTCAGCAGCTTACACAGATACATTTTCAAGTGAAACCTATTTCTGTGCACAGCTTTTCTCACAGAAGTTCCTTGCTTATTACTACCCATGCACACAAATGGCAGAACTTGCACAAACGTATGGATTCATACACAAATTGTATGTGCATATGGCTCCTTAACTGCAAAAATGGTTTAAAATGAAAAAAACGTCCCATTACTCCTTAACCTATCAATATTATTCCTAATACACAACTCATACATGTTCTGAAAAAGCCTCACGAAAAAAACCATGCCTTTCAAGAGGCAAAGATGTAAATAAAAGTAGTAAAGAATTCTAGAAGATATTTCTATTTAAAAATGTTCTGATTGCTTACTGGAAACACTTACCAAAGTTCAGATGTTTATATTTAATTGAGGGGGTTGGTTTGTTGTCATTTTGTATTTTTACACAGATGTTTCTCAATGCTGATGCAACACCACCACCAACAGAATAACTTTTGTACTCCCAGACATTCCAGTTAGGCAATTACTACTGTAGTATTAGCATTCACTTTGATGTTAAAATAGATTTAAAATGTCTCACAGGCAATCATATTCTCTGCAAGGAAATCACTGAGTACAATATACACAGAATGAAGACACCTCACTATTAGACACCTGTAACGTGAAATAGTACTTAATTTGCTCCATTTAAAGAGCTATAAAGGAAGGAACACCTTTAGTCAAGTCGATGTTGAAAAAAGGGCACCTCCTGCAACATAACAGTCTTGGATATGTGTTACTAGAGATTGAACTACAGCATAGTAATTTTGCCTTTAATAGATCACAGGAAGTCTGCAGAATTACCGAACACACAGCTGGTCTTCATGCACAGTCCTTTATATGCAACTTCCATCAATATGGACATAAATTTTGAATGGAGTAAGAACAAACTGGTTAACCCATCACAAAATAACCACTAAAAAGACATCAGACTTCTGAAGAAACCTGGAAATATTTAGCAGCACTCAGCTGTAACTGGATTTGAAGTATCAGGTAGTTGCCCAGTTCCCACCTCTCCTGTGCTCTCCTGTAGGGTTTAGCACAAAGTTCTGAATGACAAAATAACTCTGTACAAGGTAACATGTTCTAAAAGCACAGAACCCACAACAATTAAAATGTGTGAGGGTCAAAAGACATAAACTGGGTATGCTGAGGAGACACTTATATTTAAAAATTGTACCTTAAGCTCCTTTTAGAAATCATATACTGCTTAGCAGAATTCTTCATCTGCATTTCTGAGACTTCAGATCCTGTAGGTGTCTTCTTTTTGCAGGTTAAAAAAAAAAATGATCCATTCCACACAAAAATTTTCTTGGAAATAAACTGATAAAACCACTTGTAAATTGAGACCATTTCTAATAAAATATTGTCCTTTAAAATGGATTACAAAATACTATTGCAGTTGTCCAAAACGTTTTCAGTTGTCACCTGACACCTCAGTTTCCATATTCCTCTTCTCGACAACCCTTCAATTCAGCATGACTTTCAGGCAGCCTGGTTTTATTTCTGTGAACCTGTGGAACGAGGGAAAAAAAATGAAGCTTGAACATGAAAGCTATTGTGCAATGCCATCTCCTTCAGCCCTCATCAAACATACAGAAAGTGATAAGGTTCTCAGTCAAGTATGTGTGCACGTGAGGGTCAGGAAATCACCACCATGTCCTCTGGATATGACAAGGAAGGAGGATTTTACAGGATCTGGAGAGGTGAAGAGCTGGAAACAGCATGAACTAAGAAGAAGGTTAAAAAAAAAAAAAGCTGCCCAATATGCTTGGCTATATTCATTCTGCTCCTCTCTTCCTCCTCCCATTTCATTCCCTCTTCTTTCAGAACAGATGTTCGCCCTTGTCTTCCATAGAAAGTAAGAAGGAAATGGGAAATGAAATCTTTGCTATTTCTGAGTCCGACCTTCACAACCACCTTCATAGACTCCTGTAAAGAAAAGCAGCGAACACACGGATGCCAGCCTGGACTGGCTAAACTGCTGTCCCACATAAGCCAAGCGCTAAAGCAGGTATTGGAGACCGGTAAAAAGCCAGATTAACAACTTTTCACAGTAAATCTAGAAACCTTGAATGGAAATATGTAATTAAACTATGTTAGGTAAGTTTAATTCATAGTGTTTTCATGTATCTCAGAGGAAATGATCTAATATTTAATAGGTGTCCCATATAAGATGGTTTTATGTCACACAACCGCATTTATGAAACAGCAGACCTACTATGATCTGAAACAGCAGACCTGCCTTGATCTTTTTAGGACTTGAACAGTACTCAAACTTCAATTTTCAGTTAGTTAAATGTGGGTTAAGAAAAAAAAAGTATCAGTAACAAAAATCTAAACTCACCTGAAGTTGTGGCTGGTGAGGTATCTGATAGCTGCTGGTCTGATGCGAGCAACTCCTCCCTGACTATGGCTTCCTCTTCCCGTGATAACATAGAGATAGGGTTTACCACCAGTCTGCTGATGCTCTGTAACAGCATGGATTGTAACGGTTAAAATTGTCCCTTGGCAGACACTCAGCCTTCAGAATACTCTTTCCATCCGTTCTTCTGAAAACCCTCACGTAGTGATTTAGAACTTTGCTTTCCCATGCTGGCTATGCATCTTTTACATAAACATAGCCCTTCTTCCCCTCTTCTGAAACAGACATTCTGAAAAAATGCAGTCAAGTTTCTTAAATCCAGATTGCTATATGCATGTTGTGATCATCACAAAAACTTTCTAATTTCATAGCAGCTTTACTGTTTCTATCATATAATTTCCACTTGGAATTTACACTCTCTGATATAAATTAAAATTGTGGAATTAAAAGAGATAGGTGTAATATAGTTAATTTTTAGATGACACTTCTATTAGTTTCAAATCTTAAATCAATGTGAATAAAAGAGATAATATTTTATTGGATAAAGAAAAGAAGAAGGAGGAAAATATAAGTCCACACAGTCTTCACTTTTATGTCACACTTCCGTGGACTAACTTCTGCTATTTTGGAGCACGAGAATCAACAGATCACGTGAGCTTTATTAAGGCATCCAGCCCTGATAACAAAATAAATTGCTGCTCTCCCAGAGATCACAGCAACCTAAACTGATCAAGTTTGAAAAAATATAAATTCAGCTGGATTCTCACAAGCCAAGATTCACCACTTTGAGATTATCAGTTCACGTGGCATCTTTTTTCAACTACCCTCTCTCTTCCTTAACTTTGTGTTTTCTATTAGTTTACTGTTAATTCTGCCAGCACTAAGTGCCTGGTATTGATTCCTTTCCCATGTATGCACACTGAAATGAATTGTTTTTGAGATTCAGGTGAATGGACTGACCAGAGAACTCCTACCATCGCTCCAGGACTCCTGATTTAAGTGCAGCTCAGGAAATTCAGCTCAAAAAAGCATTAGGTTACAGCTTAAAGTACACAAATGTCATTTTAGGAATAGCACAAGATAATGCAATTTAATTATCTTTGATGTATATTGAAAGAAAAGGGTTATCTAAGGCCCCACTGAACACTTGTTTCTACCATGTGGAGTAGCTGTTTCAAAAAATTAGGTTTGTGCAGTGGTACCTTGTGTAAGAAATATTTTTTATAAAAGCATTTTCAGTGTGCTTAAATGTATGGGTAAACTAATAATGCAGAAAATGTATCTTTTTAAAGCAATAACACTCATGAAATACTTGACCACTCCACTGGGGGAAAAAACAAGCCCTCAAGCAAAACTGTGCAGAATAACCTTTATGGAAGCAGCTGTATTCTGATCTCAAGAGATCGTGTTGACAAATCAATATTGAAGTTACTGACAGCTCAAAATCACACTACTTCATGTAGAAGTTGAAGACAATATAATCACTGTGGTTAGAATTCCAACATAACGATTTTTCTTTAAAGATTAAAACAGCAACATAGTTATGACAAAAGAATGCAAAGATGACACCAATGTTTGAATTACGACCTGCGTAAAAAATGCCAGGAAGGACAGACCAAGTCTTCAATAAAAGAATAAAAGGATACAACAGAAGGAAAAGGAAGATTTACAAACACGGGGGAGGCAAGACAGAAAGCAAAAGGAATCATTGCTGTGTCAAAAGAAAAACAATTCCCTGGGAGAACCTCGAAAATAAACACAAAGTCAGTTGTTTTTACAGGTTATCAAATTACATTCATTCCCTCTGATATTCCATATATTGTGATTTCTTAGTAGAAGATTAGTAGAATAACTTTTAGGAGGCAGAAATTATTAGTTTATTCCTACCTTCACTTTTTTCCTGCAGCACTCTGGACAAGTGAGTCACAGCTTCTTCCACGTGGAGACCATGCAGATCCAACACGTTCATAGGCAGCAAGGAAGTATTTGCTCTCTCAAAGATTTGCACAGCAGCAGCATGGTTGGCTTCTTTCATCTTCTGCTCATGAAGGCGACCCTTTATTCATAAGCACAGCAACTATTACATGCCGAGACACAATCTAAGCTCCACACTGGTTGCTGCGTTCAAAATGCCAGTACCGGCAGGACGCTTTTAGCTCACAGTTTGAAGCGGTAAAATCTACAGTCACAACAGAACTTCTGGAAGAGGCTCAGTGAGACCTACTCACAAGGAGGTTTCATGAAATCTGTTCTTAGAAAATTACTCAAAGCTGGCCCGAAGAAGAAATCATAATGAAAGCCTTACAAGAAACAAAAAAAGCCAGAAAAGGCACAAAACCGTAAAGTCTTTACATAAGCTAGAATGTTACTCTTCATGCTGATTCTCAGACCTATTATCCTAACAACAGAATTTTACTTTCTGAAAGGATTTTGCTAAAAATATAGTGAAAGAATTCCAGAGAAACTGCCCAATGGCCCAGGAAAAACCTGCTGCATGTTGAGATTAATTCTTCTGAAGTCTTTCCCTAAAAATCAGACAAGCCAAGGGCAAACTCTTACTTTTTTTTTTCTTTTTCAAATAGTTGCTTATTATATCTGCTAATATTTTTGACAGATCTTTTATGACCGACAAGGTCAATAGAGTTGCTATTGGAATTATGGGCAAGGAGCAATACAGGGTTATTCATATTATACAGTCAAGTACCAAATACTTCCCATGAAACTTGCAGTGATAATGTCTGAGAGACTGAAGCAACAAATCGTATCTTCAAAGTTCTGTAGGCACAGTCTGAAAATAAACTGAAGACTTAACTCCAGGTATTGAACTGACAAGGGCTCAAGAGAACAGAATTGAGTGTCTGTCTTACACTTTCTTAAAATGGATCATCTGAAGTGTATTAGTGTCAGACCACACACCAGCCCCGTAACTTTCACTTGCAGAGGATTCCCAAGATAGACTAAGGCCACCAAGCATAAAATATGTTTCATGAATACAAGTAGCTCAGTTTGCCTTTTTATTACCTAAAAGAAAATATATAATACATTTCCAGATTGTACTTGTCATGGCTAAGCACAAGACAGTACTTGAAATTGCATTTCTATTTAAAATCATGCAGACCTTTGGTCAGAATCTCTCCAAACTTCAAGAATATATAAACAAAGAACATTAAAAGTTCATTATAAAGACCAATAATCAATATTTCCTACATACATAGCAACAATTTAAATGTTTAGAGTGATACATTTTACCAGCTGTGTGAAAGCTTTAAGATAATAAACAAATTCAAGTGATTCACTATTACATTTTTGTCCTGTCAAAATGCAATTCATAGTTCAGAATTAAACGCTTCCATAATGTAACTTCTTACTGAATTTTATATGCTATTACATCAGGCAAAAGCTACAGCCTTTGAAGATACTCGTAACAGAATTTTTAGGAGTGGTCTGAGTGAAGTTTGAACAGAAGGGTCTCGTGTGAAGGCACCAAGAAACTAATGTACAGGAAGGGTTACAAGAACAGTTGATACTTATAATCAAGAATATGAACAACAGTAACCAAATTGCTACATACCAAGAAACGTGCTTGAATCAAGACCAGAGCACACAAGACTGGTCAGCAGCAGATCTACACTCCACAACCACACAGATGGCAAAAAGCACAGCATACCACACCATGTGTGTCCCAACCCAAGACAGACTGTAGCCATAAAGATAGTCAGAATAGGAAGCAAGGGCAGCAGGCAGAAATCTTGGCCAAGATTTATGGAGGATGAAGCCAGCAAGATTCTGAGGCAAAAGATCACATCTTAATACCTTTCTGACTCCTAAAAAGTACACAAGGTGTGTCAAAAAAACAGTTCATCACCAATTACGAGGAACGCAAGGGACATCCAGATGATTTGAAAACTGCTATTTGCTGCTGTTTATGTCACACACAAGTGAACCTGGCCAGACCACAGGGACACATCTTGGTGCTTACAAGATGTGGATTCAAGAGCGAGAAAACAAGCACATGTGACTCAGCACTAATTATCATCTTTCCTGAGGTCTCGCACTACATTTGGTTACATTAGATTCCTGTATCAGTATCATTACTAGTGAAAGGGAGTTTACTTGTGATTCTCAATACAACACTTATGTAGGGAACAGTAAACAAATTCATTAATATCAACTCTAGCAGGCACAATGCTTTTCTTGTCACTTCCAAATCAGTATTTAAGTACCTCTCTAAATTCAGGCAAAAAGCACAATATTTATGTTTACCTGATGTGCATAAAATGTTGCCACAGACTTCATACCCATGCGATAGGCCTCCCCAGCCTTCTTCAAACATTCCTTTCTCTTTTGCTGGTGACAAAAAGCTTCTGCTCTTAAATCATTATATTGTGGATACTCAAATTCTTGAAATATTTCACTCAAGGGATCATCTTCTTCCTTACTTTTTTTTGCCTGTAGGAATTGGCAATGTTGAAGCTAAGCGTGCATCGTAGGGTGTTTTCGTTAACATAGCTTTGCATGTGTTTATAACTACTATTTTAAAAAAAATAGAGATACCTTCTTCTCCCGGTTCTTTGCAGCACTGTAGGAAGAAACAATTTCATTTTGCTGAGCACTCTCTTGAGCTACAACTGTTTTTACAGGATCTGCCTCCAGAACACAGTTCAGAAACTGTTCAGTTTGTTCTAAAGAGTAGCTGTAAAGAGATAAGTAAGATCTGTGATTTTACAAATACATTAACAGCTGCTACATTTATTCAAATGCATATTACAAACCTTGATATTGTTACAGAAATAGATTACAATGGAAATAGAGCACTGAAATGGAATTTTCCAATTTATAACAAAATGGCTTGCAGACTCACTGTACTGTATTATTGGCATCAACACACACGTAGTCTTTGTTGACTGAAACATAATTGAGGGGGCACTTGCATATTAAAAGGACAATGAAACGGTAAATTGCATCCTACCTTAGTCAGACATTTCTTTAGAATTAAACACTGCTTTGGGGACTGGATAAGTTCACAGAATCACAGAATGTTAGGGATTGGAAGGGACCTCGAAAGATCATCCAGTCCAATCCCCCTGCCAGAGCAGGAACACCTAGATGAGGCTACACAGGAAGGTGTCCAGGTGGGTTTTTAATATCTCCAGAGTACGAGACTCCACAACCTCCCTGGGCAGCCCGTTCCAGTGCTCTGTCACCCTTACTAAGAAGAAATTCCTTCTCATATTTCAGTGGAACCTCCTGTGTTCCAGTTTGTGCCCATTGCCCCTTGTCCTATCATTGGTTGTCACTAAGAAGAGCCTGACTCCATCCTCATGATACTCACCCTTTACATATTTATAAACATTAATGAGGTCACCCCTCAGTCTCCTCCAAGCTAAAGAGATCCAGCTCCCTCAGCCTTTCCTCATACAGGAGATGCTCCACTTCGTCATCTTTGTGTCTCTGCGCTGGATTCTCTCCAGCAGTTCTCTGTCCTTCTTGAACTGGATGCAATGTTCCAGATACAGTCTCACCAGGGCAGAGTAGAGGGGGAAAAGAATCTCTCTCGACCTACTAACCACCTCCCTTCTAATACACCCCAGGATGCCATTGGCCTTCCTGGCCACGAGGGCACAGTGCTGGCTCATGGTCATCCTGTTGTCCACCAGGACCCCCAGGTCCCTTTCCCCTACACTGCTCTCTAATAGGTTGTTCCCCAACTTACACCGGAACCTGGGGTTGTTCCTGCCCAGATGTAAGACTCGACACTTGCCCTTGTTACATTTCATTACATTTTTCCCCGCCCAACTCTCCAGCCTGTCCAGGTCTTGCTGGATGGCAGCACAGCCTTCTGGTGTGTCAGCCACTCCTCCCAGCTTGGTGTCATCAGCAAACTTGCTGATAGTGCACTCTATTCCCTCATACAAGTCATTGATGAATATATTGAATAGTACTGGCCTCAGTACTGACCCTCGAGGCACTCCACTAGATACAGGCATCCAACCAGACTCCGCCCCCATTGACCACAATTCTCTACATCCTCCGACACCAGCCTTGTATTCTTCCCAAGCGGCCAGCCCCTCCTTCCATGATCTGTAAACTCTCCTCTTCCATTTGAGCTTACCCTGTTTAACCACACAGGTCTCTTGGCTCCCTTCCTTGACTGCCTACGTGTCCGGATGCTCTGAACTTGAGCTTGGAAGAAGCAGTCCCTGAATATTAACCAACTACCTTGGGCCCTTTTACCTTCAGGTACCCTTTCCCATGGGACTTCCCCCAGCAATTGCTTGAAAAGGCCAAAGTTGGCCCTACCGAAGTCCAGGGTTGTGATTCTGCTTGGTATTCTGTTCCTGCCACATGAGATACTGAAGTCCACCACTTCATGGTTAAATCTTCTCTGGTTAAGGTTATATGGTACAAACTAGTTTAAAACTAGCTCAGTTTTCTGCAACCATTATGTAGGAAAATCCTTGTATTTCCAGTCAAGCTTTGTTATTAAATCTAATGAAATAACAACAGGACATTGGTTGCCATCAGATTTCTAATAAGCACTCTTTCTTCTTTATTCTTCTTGCTGTTCAGTAAGCAGACAAGAGGAAGACTGATCAAAAGCACAAGTAGATTTTTGGAAAGGCAGCACCATGAAGAGAATTTAGAATGCGAAAAACAAGAGACGATGAAGTGTTTGAGCTACAGAGGTGGATGAAGGCTGTATTTTAAGCATCCCACAAGGAAAGGTTTTGATTACAACCTGGACAAGCAGAAAGACTGACAAACAGGTATGCAAACCCGTATGCAGAGACATTCAATTGACCAAGGACGAAAAAAGAAGCTTCTCTTGAAAAAAAGTTCAGTTCTCAGGAACCTGGATTTAAGAAGGTAGCCACATACTCCAGAAATATAATGCAGAAAAGAGAATGTCAGCAGGAAGAGATGGAGGGAAGGCTCATTCCTTCAGAGCTGCTGTGGTAACCAGGAAAACACTCAGAGCTAACAGCAGGTGATGGTAGTTTTCCTCTTGGGCAGATGCCATTTTCTGTAAACCCACTATTACTGCCTCCACTAATTTCTTCCACTTGATTTAAACCTCAGCTCTAGAACAACAGTCAGTCAGAGGTCAACAATGAGAGACATTCTTTTCCCAATGAGAGAAACTGTCTACTTCCCAAAAAATAAACAAATCTACACATAGAGTTTTTATGCCCTTTTTGATTTTAAGACTGTCTGGTTTTGCCTTTATTTAGATCTATAAAAAGTGTGCTAGTTTGGAAAAAGCCATTCTTTAGCAGTATCTTAACTCTTTAAGACAGTAACTGTGCACTACAGAGTGTCAGTGAATACCATTTTTACTAAGAACTTCAAAGATTTCTTACTTGTTGTCCTTGAAGACATCCATTAAGAAACTTTGATTAACAGTTGGAAACATCTCAAAAAGTTGCTTCTCCTTTAGTTTAGTGGCACAGTCTTTTCTAGCCATAGAAGGAACACGATTCTAGCCAGAAGACAAAGGAAAAATATTACAAGTCCTTGATTAGTAACGGTGGAGCAAATCCAACTTTACTGTTATTTGTTAAGATTTCAAAAAATATCTACTCAGTAAATACGCAGCCACAGCAATGACAACATGGCAGTACTAGCCTGCCACACTGATTTGATGAGAATAAAGGAGGGACAGGTAAGTTGTATTACACACCACTGCAATGCTCTGCAGCCATTTGAAGTGACTCAGCTGGAGCTCCCTCATAACTTGGATAAAGCAAAATGAGAATTTTTTTTAGCAGGTATTTAAGTTTTGAAATGCATTCCCTGCCAGCCTATCTAGTCCAAAGTTAAGCTTGTGCAAAGTCCACCTTCTACTCTACTTTGAGGGCCCGGGATTGAAACAACATTTTTTTTAATGAACAGGGTAAACAATTTTGGTTTGGTGCATCATCTGAAGCTGTACTGTAAGAAATACTCATATTTGTGAAGTCCTGCTGAGAAGAAAATAAAATTGTAGTGCAGAATGATACCGGACTCATCATTCCAATATTCAGATTTTAAAAAAAAAAAAAAAAAAAAAAAAAGGCAGTCAAACCAAAGCCAAGCTCCATGAATCCAAACTGAAAATAAAGCTGCAGACATAACAGTTGTTATTATCAGTAAGCCACATACATGCAGTTGAGAGAAAGAATCCACAAGCCATTCTTTCAAAGTGCAGGCTAATCCACCCAACTTTTAATGTCAGTAGAAACAAAGCTCCTCTTTTTAAGACAGCTACTTATCAGAGAGAATTACAAATAAAAACGCCTGTTCTAAACAACTGTCAGGCAGTAGAGGGCAATATTATGCACATGCTAACCAGGCTGGGTATGGGGGCTGTGTAGAAGACACAGAATTCATAAAAATCTTTTTAAAAATTACTGTTTACTGACAAGTAGGTAAAAAAACCTGTTTCAGATGAAACTCAAGTACTTCTTTTAATGTCTCCTCTCTTAGGAATGTTGTGGGTTCTCCTTACAAAAAATATTAAAATCAGTTCAATCCACATCTAAACAAACACGCCATGGAGCTATGTAAGAACTTTTTTTGATATAATTTTCCCCCCCAAAAAAGGTGTGGGAATCACACTGATAATCTTTGTTTTTAGGTAAGCAATCAAAAACCATTTCAACCAAACACAAATGCTAACCTGTATAGTGAAATGCACCGCGATCTGTTTGTGAAACAATCAAAATATTACATTTTGAAATGAGATAGATATTTTTTAAACAGAAAAATCTACCACAAGCAAACTCCTGTATCACAGTAATCAACAATACTAATTGGCATGCATGTATCTAATGAATTCAGGCTGTAATCAGCAACACAAAAATGAGTCACCCAGATAAGATATATTCTGCTTTACTAACAGTAAAGAATTTAAACTGCATAAAAAACTGGTGTTATCCATACCAGATCCTGTTTCTCCTGCATAGCGATTTCTTCGGAAATTATTTGTCTGAGAGAAACTTTCTGAATCTGAGCATTCCAGTGATCCATAAAAGGAAAAACATCTGATGTTGCTGGTTGTTTAGTCTGTATGTCATTAGACGACCCTGAAACCCAGCTCATTTTTTTCTTCTGTATTTTACCATCTGCGTTCTGAGATAACAGCATTTCTGAGTCATCAGTATCTATCTGCTGAATCACAGTAGGACCTTCAAAAGCAATAAAAATGAGGTAACAAATAGAACAATTATTAGGTTATTTATACAAGCAGTCAAAATAATTAAGAAGTTTTTTCAACCTAGATGGTTTGAGTTTTGCTAAAACAATGTTATTAAGGCTAAACCAGAAAACAACACATTGTTTTCACTTTCCTCACTTCTATTTTCCAAAGACTATCTGATATTCTTTATCTATTTTGTAAAACAAAAGCAGAACCATCAGACTCCCTCACCAAATTTTCAAGTGCCAAGACGCATCTTACAGCCGTAAACTACCTTACACATAGGTTAAGTGGGGAGGTTTGTTTGCTTTCGTAAGAGAATTATTGACTCATGTTGATATGCTTACCTGCATTTCCTCTTCAACTTAAGGGCAGATGCTTAACAATCTGTTGTTACACTTTTATGAGTTAAAGCTAACAGGACTGTCTGGTCATTCGAATGGAGCGTTGGCATCCACACTGCAGTCCACGCCACCACCCAGAGCCCATGCCCGAGTAGTGTGGTTCTACTGTAGAGGGACATTTCTTCTGGGAGCTGAATGAAAACTAGATTGCTAGTGATTTTAACACCTTTTAAACAATATGCTACAATCAATTCCTCTGACAAGGACAACGAAGTGTGAATGTTGTATTCCTGACTTCCTTCCCTCATCTGCCAAAATTTTATTGTGCTGGTAATTCTCTGGCTGCACCTTTTCTTGCCATAGAGATGACAGGAGTCCTACGAAAGAGCTGCCTGATCCAGCCAGAGCTTCTATTTAAGTTTTCTGAAGTACACAAAATGAAAGGCTTTTTGATTGCATCTACCTGGGACTAGTGCTTCTGCTTATAATTAACTTATTTTTCCCCCACAGCTCTGTAAGACAATGGTAAGTGGAAGCAACGGCAATAAATAAAAGCTTAATAAATGAATCCATCATTTTTCAATAGATGGTATATTTGCAACCTTGCTAAAGTTTCAAAGAATTAAATATTTTTATAATGAGAATTCGGTATTTTTACAATGTACAGAAATACATAACGTACCTTCTGCAGACAACTTACACCATTCATCTCTCCTCTGACGTTTCTAAATAAAAACAGTAAAACCACAAACGTTATAAGCAAGCTATACATTTTGCAGTGAAACTTCACAAGTGTTAACTTCTAAGCAAACCAGTTTCAAAATAATGTTTCACAGCATTTCTCAAAGATTGGATATTTTAAAATAAATATATTTAAGAAAAATAATGATGAACTGAAATTTAAAAGACAGAACTATCTCTCCAAAAACACATCAGACTAGAGGGACATACCCCACTGCCAAGATTTCACAACCTTCATTAAATAACCCAAACAAAAATTTTGCCAAAAAGCATTCCGAGTTTCATAAAGCTATGCCAGAACAGAGATTAGAGAACTCTCAATTAATGTACACTGAGATGCTTTGTATACATAACTATTCAAAAAGAACTCTTCTTACACGTCAAAAAAACAGTAACAATTTTTGGCCAATGGAATTTTTGGTTAATCTTGTAATTAAGTTGTGCATTATGATCCTTCTTTTTTACGAATCTTGGCTTCATGATGAGTCGCTCATGACATGCATTTTCTTCATCCCTTAAACTGTCTTTCAAGAGCTCTGCTGATTATGACATGCTGATATACTCCACATATTTTACAAACTATTATTGTATTTCATCATTGTTCTTGAAAAGATGTTTACATCTTACACATTTAGACCAACATATAAGGAGACAAATGGTCTGACAAAGCACAAGCATGCCATACCATATCATAAGCAAGAAATCTACTAACCAGAATAGATTCTTTCCATTTTTCATGAATCACTCTTGCCAAATTCAGATCAATATGAACCACACAATCTTCAACAGTTAGTGATCCTTATGGGAGAAAGAAAATACATTCATTAAAGCATTCTATAAAAACTCATCTGCACAATTAAAGCACCGTAGACTAGACTCATTAATTTGAATTCTGCAGATTCTGCATAAACTATCATGCCTGAAAAAACTTCAACTGCCAATTTGGAAAAAAAAGCATTCCACATAGCATTTGTTATGTGGTGTTCAAAAACTCATGAAGCATAGGAAAAAACAAGTGAACATTAATTTTATCTTGTTGAGATACAACTACCTGAAAAACTACATCTTTCTTCTTTTTTTCCCATTTTTCTAGGAGAACCGTCTTTTACAAAGCCACTGTTAAATTAATCACACTTTCATTTGTGAAACTCTGATTTCCCCTATTTTATTTCAATCCACAGGCAACTGCTTTCACGTAACACAACATAGTCTCCAGGGCCCAACAGCAGCCACATGCCTCCTTTTGCTTTCAGAGAAACAAACTTCAAGCAGCTCCTCTAAGGGAAACAGCAGGAATTATCATGGTATCATAATGATACACCTTTCCCCTGAAAGATCTTTCTGATATTGCTTCTCACTCTTTCAAAAAATAAAAGGGCAAGAAGTACGTATGTATCAAACAAAAAGGCATATTTCAAACACAACAAAACACCTTTCTGCTATCAAAAACTTTTGTTTTGAGGAGACATGTAAGGCAAAGACACCAGCAGTTAAACCCAACAATAAATCAGGTATCCAGGGTTTCACATCACGTAACCTTCAAAAGAAAAGAGAAAAATGGGGAAAAAAGGAAAAATAAAAAAGAGAGAGAAAACAAGCAAGCTACATATTCCTTCCGTTTTCTTCCTTTTTCCATCAGTGTTTAACTTCCGTGATAGATGTTCAAGCTGCTCACAGCTTCCTTCATCAATCTCTCAGCAGAATAGTCTGTTTTCATCTTTTAAGTATAGCTGCATTTTATTTTCTCTCTTAAACCATTCATCTTCTTCCCCAATTTAACTGATGCCTAAATCGTTTTTTCTTTCTTTCTTTTTACCTAACCAGTCATAATTTGCATCTTTCTTATCATGTTAATATCCCTTTAGAGACTGAATATAGGCTTATAAGGCCTATTGCTCAAAACACAAATAAGCCAATATATTTTCTTACGCTTTTAAAGTATGCACATATACAAAAAGGTCAAAGATGGCACTACTGCATTTACACTTTTTGCCATGCTTAGTTCTGTTTCATTTCACAAGGAATTGCGCAAATCCACTCCCTAAAAATCAAGCATGAAGAGGAAAAAAATACAGGTAAAGGAAGAAAGGTTTTCTTAGCCAAACTGAGTTTTTTTAATAAGAATATGCATATAATTATGCCCATACCTGCATCAATGCCAACAGGCCCAAATATTTCTTTCAACTGGAGTGCCAGTTCAGGAGGTAATGTTAGTTCTAGACAATCTATACTGAAGGCTGCACGTGATGCTGGTGCAGGACTTTGTATCTTGGCTTTAGTTTCATCCCAGCTTGGAGTTTCAATTTCTTCTTTAGTGCCTATCTCCCTGGAATTCCCTTGGGTTTGTTTATCTGTCTCCAGTTCTTTATCACTCCTAGGAACATCCAGAGGCACATGATCCATTTCCAGTGCCGAAGCAGTCATTCTGGAATTCTCTGCATTGCTTTCTGAAGGGTTAGTGTCACTTTCATTATGTAATTCAGATTCTGAATTGGTAGAAGTTGTGTTAGGATCATGAGGCAAAGTCATGGGTATACATAAATCTGCATCAAGCTGTAAAACTCCTGGCTTATTTATAGCTTCTTCAACAGGACTCTCAGAGTCTATCTTCTGCTCTCCTGAAATGGATGGCTCAATGATACCTGCTGCTGAGCTGCCTGCATCAGTTCTAGGGACTGTGTCTCCAGAATTTTTCAGTTCCCCCAAACCATGCAATGAGGTAGCTGTCGATGACTCAGACACATCAGCATCTGTCACATCTGCCTTGGCAGCTGTGCATTCTGCAATGCTGAGTGATGAGTTCTTGTCTTCCAAAGGCTCAGAGTCACCACCAGCCTCAATTACTAGCAGCATTTGCTCACAGTCTTCAAGATTCTCACGACAGCTTGTACTTGCCTTGAAATCCAGCTCTGCGACAACTGGCTCAGCCTCTCTTACTTGAAAATATTGACTATCAATATCTTTGCACAACTTCTCATCAGAATCTAACAGCAGACCTGTGGCCCAGTCTATGTCTTTGTTACATCTTTCATACAGATCTTTCAGAGCTTCAAATGAAACGGAGTCAAAGAGCTTACAGAGCATATTTAGCTTTTCAGACTCATCAATATTGATCAGTTCACTTTCCTCCACAAATGTACTTTTATCATATGTAACTCGATACGGTATTTTTTCCTGAGAACCTGAGGCATTATCTACATCTTTGGGTTTGAAGCCGTCTAGACTGCCATTCAATACTTTGGTAGTCTCAGGAAAATGCATTTTGTTTTCTAATCTCCAGAGGAGAGCAAAGTCCTGTGACTCAGTCTGTGAACAGCTACTTTTTTGTCTACATGAGCATGTGTCATGTTTCTCTTCTGCTGCGTTAAACACAGACAAGTGTTCCTCTTCTTTGGGATGCAACAAATTGTTGTTTGTGAAAGTGAGGGCTAATTTGTGATGTTTCCTCATTCTCTTATTTTGCTGTGGTTTTTTCTCACCTACTGTTTCACTACCTACTGTTTCAGGTTGGTGCATTTGCAAATTCTTTGTATCCAGTTGCTTTGCAGCGTTCACAGGTGTCCCACAAAGCACATCTACAGTCTCAAGAGCATTTCTATTGATATCACTATCAGTATTTCCACCTTCATCAGACTGATTTAGACTTGTCTTTCTCATTCTCCGTGACCTTTGTTGTCTCTGTTCTAATGAGCCTGAGACAGGCCAATGTCCTATCATTTGCAATTCTGGTGTAACGTTATCTGAACTAATAGAGGAACAGCTAGCAGCTAGATTTTCTTCCTCATGTCCTTTCTCAACAGCACAGGTCGCAGGCAGGCCCACTTGCTCTTTACCTAACTCAGGATGCTGCTGACTGGGAGTTTCACCTTCCTTGTCACTCTTCAGGGAAGATTTTTCTAGCCTTCTAGTTCTTTTGACTCTCTGACCCATTGTTTGTTCTACAGGCCAGTCACCCAGAAAGTTTAGTAATTCTGGTTTTCTTGACATGCCAAAAGCTGAACTGCTTGGTTCTACTACATTACTATTTTGTGTTGATTTTGGTTCTGTACATATTTCATCAGATTGTTCAACTTCAGTTTGAACTTTGAGAATGTTATCA
Source organism: Nesoenas mayeri (assembly GCF_963082525.1). NCBI lineage: Eukaryota > Metazoa > Chordata > Aves > Columbiformes > Columbidae > Nesoenas > Nesoenas mayeri. The sequence continues at coordinate 53,260,193 of NC_137540.1, forward strand.
CTGTGTTCCTCAACTTCTCCTGTGTGCAAGCACACATTCTCTTCAGTCGTGGTCACATCAACCTCATCCATTTCTGTTTCAGTATTTTTGTCCACTTTTTCTCCCTTTTCTTCTTTCTTCACCAAGGGCAGTTGTTCTACACAGTCTGATAAATAAACATCCAAGTCATCTTGAACAGTGATGTTATCAGGACTGTGTTCTACTGAATTATTTTCCATTTCTTTTTCCTCTTTCTGGAAATGTTCAGGATCATGGTTACTTTCTAATGTTAGAGAACTACTGGGAGAAGTTTTATCATCTTTAGCTAATTCAAGATGCTCTACATCAGAAGCAAAAGGTTTTTCTTCCTGTACATCAGAATGTGCCTCTCTCTTTCTGAAAGACAAATTGGAAAAAAGAAAGATAAACACATTTCAAACCTTCTTTAAGCACCTGTCCACATGTTTAGTTTTGGCTTAGCTATTTAGTATTTTCAACTTACAGACCAGAAACCACCTTTCAGGATACAATCATGCATCTGGGGAACGACAATGAGAGGAAAATAAATTTAATACAACTTAGCCCTAACACCAATACTCCTTTTTAAAAAGGAAGGAACTAAGCAAAGTGGAACTTTCCTTGGTAGCTATCCCTTTTTTACTTCAGGATGGGGCTAGGAATATTTTTCCCCCATTCTCAACATTCAGTTATGTACTGAAGCACTCTGCTGTCAGACATCTCCTCCTTTAGATCAGCAAACCTGATAAATATGCTTTTATCTAATCGATGAATATATTGAACAGTACTGGCCTCAGTACTGACCCTTGAGGCACTCCACTAGATACAGGCCTCCAACTGGACTCTGCCCCATTGACCATGACTCTCTGGCTTCTTTCCTTCAGCCAGTTCGCAGTCCACCTCACTACCCGATCGTCCAGACCACACTTCCTCAGTTTAGCTATGAGAATGCTGTGGGAGACTGTGTCAAATGCTTTACTTAGTCAAGGTAGACCACATCCACCGCCCCGCCATCATCTATCCACCTCATTGTACCTTCATAAAAGGCTACGAGGTTGGTCAGGCACGACTTCCCCTTGGTGAAGACATGTTGACTGCCCCTAATGACCTTCTTATCCTTGATATGCCTTGAGATGGCACCAAGGATAAGTCGTTCCATTACCTTCCCAGGGATGGAGGTGAGGATGACCGGTCTATAATTACCCAGGTCCTCCTTCTTGCCCTGTTTGAAGACTAGGGTGACATGTGCTTTCCTCCAGTCCTCAGGCACCTCTCCTGTCTCCCAAGAATTGGCAAAGATGATGGAGAGTGGTCCAGCAATGACCTCAGCCAGCTCCCTCAGCACCCATGGGTGCATCCCATCTGGGCCCATGGATTTGTGGATGTTCAGATTGCCTAATTGTTCCTTAACCCAGTCCTCATCAACTAAGGCAAACTCCTCCATTGTCCTGACTTCCTTTGGGGCCTGAGCAGTACGGGGCTCCCCAGGACAGCTTCTGGCAGAGTAGACAGAGACAAAGGCAGCATTCAGTAACTCTGCCTTCTCTGTATCTTCTGTCACCGGGGCACCCACCTCGTTCATCAGTGGGCCTACATTGCCTCTGGTGTTAGTTTTATCTGCCACGTATTTGAAAAAGCTCTTTCTGTTGTCCTTGACCTCTCTTGCCAGCTTTAATTCTAATGAGGCCTTATCTTTCCTAGTTGCCTCCCTACATCCCCCGACAACAGCCTTATATTCTTCCCAAGTGGCCAGCCCCTCTTTCCATGATCTGTAAACTCTCTCTCCTCTTCCACTTGAGCTTACCCAGCAGTTCCCTGTTTAGCCACGCAGGTCTCCTGGCTCCCTGCCTTGACTTCCTGTGTCGGGATGCTCTGATCTTGAGCTTGGTAGAAGAAATCCCTGAATATTAACCAACTATCTTGGGCCCCTTTACCTTCAAGCAGCCTCACCCATGGGATTTCCCCTAGCAATTGCTTGAAAAGGCTGAAGTTTGCCCTGCTGAAGTCTAAGGTTGCAATTCTGCTTGCTACTCTGTTCCTGCCGCACAAGATCCTAAACTCCACCATTTCATGGTCGCTGCAACCAAGGCAGCCCTCAACCTTTTACTGCTTCAACCAGACCCTCCTTGTTAGTGAGGATGAGGTCCAGCAGTGCACCTCTCCTGGTCGGCTCCTCCACTATTTGCATAAGAAAGTTATCATCAATGCACTGGAGGAACATCCTGGACTGTGGCTGGCTGGCTGAGTAGTCCTTCCAGCAGACATCAGGGAAGTTAAAATCCCCCACCACAACCAGGGCCTGTGACTGTGAGGCTGCTCTCAGCTGCCCATAGAAGGCCTCATCAACTTCCTCACCCTGATCTGGTGGCCTGTAACAGACACCCACAACAGTGTCTCCCCTGCCAGCCTGCCCCTTAATTCTCACCCATAGACTCTCAACTTGCTCCTCATCTGTGCTCGGACAGTACTCAATACATTGTAGTTGCTCTCTCATGTAAAGAGCAACTCCACCACCTCGCCTGGCTGTCCTCGTTCCTGAAGAGGACATAGCCATCCATGACCACGTCCCAGTCATGTGAGCTGTCCCACCATGTCTCCATAATTGCCACCAGATCACAATCTCCTGCCGAACACACGTTTCTAGCTCCTCCTGCTTATTCCCCATGCTGCATGCACTGGTGTACAAGCATTTCAGTGAGCGAGCTGAGCATACTGATTCCACCCTAGGAGGATGGGAGGCCTCCCAGTCCCTATCAATTCTAGAATGCTGCCTCACTGATGCAAGCCCACCTAGAACCCCATCCCCCTTCAAGTCTAGTTTAAAGCTCTCCAAATGAGCCCTGCTAATTCCTGACCCAGCATCCTTTTGCCCCTGCGGGATAAACCATTCCCATGCATCACTGTGTGGACTGGTGTCTTACAAATCCAGCCACTATCAAAGAATCCGAAGCCCTGCCTGTAGCACCAGTCTCGAAGCCAATCGTTTACAAACTGAATTCTTCTATTCCATCCCACGTTGTCACCCAAAAATGAAAGGAGTGATGAGAAAATCACTTGAGCTCCAGACTCTTTCACCATCCATCCCAGAGCCTTGAAGTCTTTCTTTATTCCCCTCATACTGCGAGATGCAGCCCTCCTCCCCATGTCTGGAAGATCAGCAGTGGGTAGTAGTCTGTCAGATGCACCAAGTCAGGGAGTGCCCTGGTAATATCCCTGATCCGGGCCCTGGGTAGGCTACAAACTTTCCTATGATGAGGGTCAACTCTGTATACTGGGCCCTCCCTCCCTCTCAGAAGGGAATCACCTATTACAAACACCCTTCTTTCTTGTCAGAGGCAGTCTTGAGGTGTGGTCTTCTACCACAAAGACATCAACTAATAACAACACACAGACTCAGAAATAGCAATTTGCTTGTAGTTGGGACTACACTCTTCTGAAAAGCATTTTATAGATTTTACGTGTTTTGTATCTACAACATACATCCAACAGCACATTTCTAAGATAAGGGAAAGCCAATCAAGATCAGCTTACTGAAAAGTAACATGCAGCCATGCTGGGAGGTTTCCAAAAAGCATCAGAAAGTTGACTAGACCTCTTGACTGCTCATTTCTAGAAATCCTGAAATTCTTAAAAATTAAGAAAACTATATGGTGTATTTCTTTTTATTATTTAACTATTTTTTTTTAACATATTCACTGTTCAACAGCATTATCCAGGTTCCGTTGCTACGAAGCCTTTCATTTGAGACTACAAAACTAGTAAATGAATCAAACCTCTGGCTTTCATCCTGACCAGGATCTTCACTCGAGCCAGCAGCTTCTGATTTGTCTGGGACTGAAGAATCCAATATTGAACTAACAGTAAGACAGCGTTCATATCGTTCCAACATTTTTTTGATCTTTTCTTTGGATACACCATGAATGTTTCGTCTATGAATTAAAAAAAAAAAAATCAAACACCAACATTTCAGACTTGTATATTACAATAAGATAATAGAATAATTTAGTAATAATTTAATGATAATAAGTTTACAGCAAGACTAATCAGAGAATTCAGAGAGCCAGAGTAAAAGCTGTGAAACAGCAGTTCCTTCTATATCAGTGCCCCAGGGCATTCCAAACAGGGTATCTCAGGCAAATCACTGCTCCACTTCTCCACCCCACCTGGTGGCCCTGCTTTGCAATAGGATGTTTTGCTTAATGTACTAAAATCTAGAACTGTACCAATAATGCGTCTTTTCCAAATAATAAGTTTCAGAAACACACCACATCAGATCCTGACAGTGATGCAGGATATCAAACTAGTTATGGAAGATTTCTGAATTCAGTCTTCCTCCTCTGGTTTTGCTAAACGAAGAACTGTTTGAGCCTCCTATTCACCTATTGTTGTGGACACTCTGGCTAGAAATTTTCACTGACTGTTAAACGCTAACTAGCAATGTGCTCTGCAACAGTTCCACCTAGAACAAGTGAACACTGTCAAGGATGGCAAAACAGAAATTGAAGGTTTAAGTTCTGTGTTAGGAAATAAAATAAGCTTCCTTGAACAGTGGGCAGCCTTTTGAATTTGAAAGCTAAGCATGTAAATTCAGATGACAACATATATTAAGAAATCACAGAAAAACTTACATTGAAAGAGACCTCTGGAAGTCACCTAGTCCAACCTCCTATTCAGAGGAGGTTCAGCTAGATCAGGTTGCCCAGAGGTTTGTCTTGTTAAGCTCTGAACATCCTCAATGACTGAAAGTCTACAGACTCTCTGGGCAAACTCTTTCAGTGTCTGACCATCCTCAGTTTTGTTTTATTTTGTTGGGGTTTATTGTTTGTTGTTTTGTGTGTGTGTATGTGTTTTGATGTTGGTGGTGGTTTAGTTTGCTTGGTTTGGAGGTTTTTTTGTTTGGTTTTCTTTGGTTTGTTTGTGGTGGGGTTTTTTGTTTTGTTTTGTTTTTCCTTTATGCAATCAAAACTTCCAAAGTTCTGACTTGCTTACATTTGTTTTGTCTTATCCCTGCACAATTCTCAGAAGAGATTGTTTCAGTCTCTATAACCTCCCAAAAGGTAGCTGGAGACAAAAATATGATCCTTCCTTAAGCTTCTCTTCTTAAGGCTGAACAAACGACTCTTTTTCAAACCAGTATCGTCTGCAAATCTGCTGCGAGTGCACTCTGTCCCAACATCTAAGTCATAAAAAGGACATTAAATAACAGTGGCCCTAGTATTAATCCTAAAATAAATCCTCTTGAACTCTGAACCACTCATCAACCCCTTTGTACCTGGCATCCAGCCAAATTTCTAGCTACCTTATTACTCACTTACATAGGGCTTACATCTTGCCTATTTTGGCTCTATGATTTTATAGATGGCTCTGCTAAAGAAGTAAACAACAACAACGGTGATGCACAAGGGTTTGTGCCTCTTGGGCCATGAGGTGCTGATTGCCTTAAACTCAGTGACAGCAGAAGCATTTCAAATAAGGCAACAGACCAGCTGGATGTAAAAACTGCCCCAAACTGACTTCATTTTTGCAACCTCAGGAACTCAAAGGAGCAGTCACTGTACATTAAACATAGACGAATTGCAATCATTAAAACATTATATAATATCTATTGCTAATAGTATCTTTTATATGTAATTAGAACAAAGTGACAGAAAAAAACCCACATAATATATATAAAATCCCACATAATACACATACAATCCCACCAAAGTTAATACTGTAGAAAAAAAATTTAAAAGCTACTTATTATCACAAAATCTTGACTGATATCTTCCTACTTCACCAGCCACTATACTGGTATCTTTTTAAAAATAATATTTTATAGACTGTGAAAGATATACAATCTAATATGACATTTTCTTTTACATTCTTACCTTTCAAGTTCTTTTGGTTTAAACTTCCACCAAGTGTCTGGTTCTCGGAACATGACTTTGTATTTGAACTGCTGAGCCTGAATAAAGCAGATACAAAACAGAACAAGCCAAATCACCCACTTTATATTTCTATGAAAAAGCACACAACATGTATTATAACTTGCTTCTTTAAAGCTGTTTATTTGTATTTTTCAAAATCAATTAAACATTTGGAATAACAATTTTTTTGTTCAGTTTCACTTCTGATTATATAAATGGAGATTTTAAAAAAACATGTATATGCATCTCTTACTGTAAAATTAAATGATCACAGGAAAAAAAAATAATCACTTATATCATCCCTTTAAATGTCCCACCTCCCCTGAGTCAAAACTCAAGAACATCTCTTTCCAGGTACAGTATACACACCTCCACTTCCTCTCCGAGACAGAAAAGTTCACTGCTTACGCACAGAGCTGACCAGATGTGAGCCAGCTCCAAAACAACAACCCAGTCACATTGACACAGCTCTTGTCACAGCCATCCTGCCATATGGGAAACCTGAACGGGTGGCAAGTGAATGGTCCTTACGTGGCCTAGTCTCATTATGCCAGAAGAGGAGCCCAAAGTCTAATCAGGAGAAACACCACGAGTACTGTACTATTTCTACCTGCTCCCGTTGTCAGAAAAAAAATGTTATCACCTTACCAAACCCTGCGCTTCCTGAAAGAAATTCTGTTGCATATTTATTTCAGTATACAGCGAAATCAAGGATTTAATTTATGAAAGAATTGATAATCTGACAATTGTTAATAAATGCAAAGATAATAAAATAAAATTTTTATTAATAAAAATTATCTGTGTTAAGTCCCACTGTTCACTACCCCATTACCACACGCAGCATATGTAGCGCATCTGCTCAAAAGCTGTCAGTGATACGTACTACGCTCCCTGGTGTGCTTATATGCCAAAGTAGCAGAAATCCCACATTTCTTCAACATAATATTTGTTAATCAGAACCAATTTTATAAAATAATGCAGTTCTGTAAGCATTAATATTAAAACTATTAACCAAAATGATGAATGATCAACAGCAAAATAAGAGCTCGAGTCTAGAAGTGCTGATGCCCATTCAGAAGCAATTAAGTGAGAAGGTGAAAAGCTCCAGAAAACTGGAGTATGAGAAACCTATAACAGAGTTCACCAAGTTATTCAAAGCATTAAACATAACTTTGGAAGTTAAACGTAGGTTGCATTTCCTTAGTACTAAATAAAAGCTGGTCACTTTTAGTCACTAAATAAAAGCACCACACTACTAACATAAAACCGTGCAGGTGCATTACTTTCATTACATCACTTCAATAAAAATTAAGTAGATCTGCATAACTTCAAGCAAGCTAGCAACATTTGATAACTCTAGCCCTCCAACTGGTCAGCTGGTGTCTGCCTCTAGGTCACACTTAGGATGAAACTGAGTTTTCAAGTTTCACAGAGCATCAAACATTACTCTTATTAAGTAGTAATGATTATATTTTAAAAGTAGCTTAGCATGTTACTGCTCATATAAAATAGAAACAGAATTCAGTTTCCTCAACAATATTTATTTTTGCTCCCAAGTGCATAGCACTTGGCTTTGTCAGCTGGAATCTAGGCTGGGTCAATACTCAGACATGCCCAGAATATGACACTGGGTAATATGATTCCATGTAACACTTATTTTTATTCCAGACTTCCTTGTGGAATAACAGCTAGACTGAGAAAGATAATCTCATTTTAAAACATATGTTGTTGCCATGCTGGCCAATAATCCCTTTTCACATCAATCAAATTGTAATACTAACCAACGTAACATAAGGCTTCATCTCCCATGCTTGTATGTTTGTGTTGTCTATTATTATAGGTGAGATTCTCATTTCAAATGCTTCTTTGGCTGAAAGACATACATGTACAAGAGAATGCAATATAATTAATTTAATTATGATAGGGTGGACATGTAATGTTTATACTAATTCTCTAAATTTGTAATATTTTTAAAGTAGATAATCCATAATAATTAAGCATTGTGTAAGAACTCTTGCCACAGCTTGATCCATTTCAAGGCCCTCATTTATTTCAGAACTTCCCCCTTCACAGGTAAAGGTACTGAGACATAGCATTATTCTTTTGAATGAATGCATATATGATAATCAAGGAATGAAAATGAAGATGTAAAATGTACCAAGATGACTAATCAATCAGCAAATTAAACTAAAAAAAAAAACTACATGATCACCTTAAAGTGGACTTCTTTGTTGCATACAAAATTCTTGGCTTTATAACAGTCTTAAGATTAGTCCACTCTGTAAACTGGATAAAATACGAAAAATCAAAACAATTATTGTAATTTAAATACACAGTAATGAAATGTTTAGAATCATTAACTTTAAGATACAGCACCATGTGTTTGTAGCTATGCTACGACATGTCTGAACAATCAAAATTATCGTTGAATCACACATTTCTTATAACCCATTTCTCCACTGGTTAGAAATTTGCTAGTAGAAAAGTGATCATGGTTCAAATTTAGCAAATACAAGCTTAAAAAGAGTTGTTCCATCGTGAACTTAGTGGAAGCCACTGTCAAGAAATATACCAATTGTGAAAAAAAAGAAGTTTGTTCTGTCTTGCTCCTAGAATTTTGTTTTAGATTTGCCAACAATTTAGCGCTCAAGAGCAAAAAGTAATCAAGAGCAGGAAAATAGCTGCAAGTTATTTGCAACAACATCCTCATTACTTATTGCATACGCATATATGATGGCTCATCTCAGAAGAAATATTTCTAGGAGATGGTACAGACATACAGTTTACCGCTCCAGAAATGGGACACAAACCAAAATACATACCAAGATGAAATCTGAGGATAAAACAATCTTTTGACAAAGACACAGGCACTTCTAATTGCAAAACACACAATGGACAGATGACTTCTGAGTTTGTGCTCATATTTTTTCCACACACATATTAACAAATACTTCTATGATGGGATAAATGCTTGTCCTGTGACACAGGCATTACAAGACAGGCAGCTTTTTTGCACAGTACACAAGCACTGAACTGTAAACAAGCAAGCTAATCCCTTATTTATTTCTCACCTCGTTTCCTGTTCCACTCATGTGCTTCCCCTAAGCAATCAGGGTCATAATGGTATTGTCCATGTTTAGAAAAGTAATCATCAGTACTAAGAATTATTCCACCTGGGTTATCTTCAAGCAAAGTCCTGTGAAAGATCAAGAAGTAAATACCATTTACCTGTTCTCCTCCCCACCCTGATATCTGCTACGACACATAGATATATTCAGTTTCTTGCACAAAATCAAGATTATTTGGAATGGAAGCAGTAAATTTAGGCAAGAGAAAAAAAAAATAACCCTCAAAGCAAAGATGATGTATAATAATTCTGCTCCATTTCCAAAGGCTGAGAATATCTAGGGGAAAGACCTGACAGAGGTTCCCTACAAATCTCATTTCAAAACACCAAGAAAGGTATTTTTCCATCTACATCTAATGACATACTTTAATGCTGACAAATACACATACAGTCTTAATTGCACTAAATATTTCAGGTGCAAACCAAAGGAGTCTAAACTCAATCTAGGCTTTTGGAGACTTAGAAATGAAATCAAGAATTCAACCCAAGAAGCTCCGCATGTACTACTTACACAAAGGAATCCCAACAGTGGAAGGGGAATTTCTGCCTCTAAAGAGCTGTCCTATTTCCATCCATGTTATTGGAAGGAAAACATCCAAAACAAACAGGGACTGGAAGAACATGTCAGACCTAACACTACTGCAGTGACCCTCTGCTGACATAAAACTCCTTTGGTCAGTGACAGAAGTCAGAACTAACGCCTTCTGTTTCAGTTTCTACTAGAGGTGCCAGAGCTGCGAGCAACTCAGCTCTCTGCTACTATTACTCATCTTGCTGCACATACCATGTAACCGGCAATTAAGGTATAAGCGTAACTATTTACGCGTGTCAGAAAATTGTCTCTGCCTGCACTACATCCTGCACACAATTAAGCAATTTCTTTTAGAAGCTCACAATATAAATGTTCTACCTTGCCAAATATGATTTTCCTGATCCTGGAACACCTCTGAGAAGAACAAGTACTTGACCTATAAGGTGCATCTTTTTTCTCATCATGTGACAAACAGGTGGCTGCTGTGCTTGCGAGAGGTTCAATTTTGAGTTTCTATCTTGATTTCCCCATACCTTCAGAGAAGGGTTGCTATCCCAGGCATATGAAACCACTGGAGAGGAAAAAGAAAGTCCATTTTCCAAACTCTTATACTCTGAAACAGGTCTCCACTGCCCTAGACTGGCAGCCACAGGAGTTACAAAGCTGTGACTTCCAGTGGATGGATAAAACACAGGAGCCATGAGATTCCAGTGTTGTTGAGGTTGACATGATGGTGTAGAAAAATTTAAGTTACAACCCTGCTGAGTCTGCTGAAAATCTGCAGGTTTTGGTGTTGTGAAACTGGGCATTTCAAGAGAGTCACATGCCTCTGGAAGAGAAGTGCTCTGGTGGCTGTTAAAGGCAGTCATTATTTCTTCATGCTGTTCCAGGCACCCTGAATTCAGATTTCCAGTGATGGCTACTCCACATTCCAGAGACCTTTTGGAGGACTCACCAGAAGCAGCAGTCCCAGTTTGTTCATCCAAACCAGTATCTTGTGTCTGTTCAGAAATTCCACACGGTATTTCTCCATTCAATTGTTTATAGACTTCTGAAGCTAAATCATCTTGAACATGTATTTCTGATGAATCAGGATCTTCTAATATCTGTGCAAAAGCTTCTGATGCAGTTGGTGAGTACGTCTGGATGCTCAGCTGACCCACTGGTGGCTGAGAACAGCGAATTTTTTCTAAAACCTCATTATTTGTCCCTATTTGCTGTGGAAAAAGTAGGACATTGCACCCTGAATCAGATTTTTCCCACTCAGGAAATCCTTTAAAGCCATTGTGTTCCACAGAGTACTCATGTACTATTTGGTCATTTGCAGAATTAGACAATTCATCACTCAAGGTGTATCTCTGCAAGGCATTTTCTATTAAGGAATCCAGTTCTTCAGTCAGCTGCACATCAGGTGACAGGATCTTTTCTTTTTCTGCTTCAGAATTACTTTGTTCTGCAGCATTTTCCCCCATTCTTTCATTTACAACAGATCTTTGCTGATTAACAAGAGCTAGTGATGCTACTGAATCCAAACCCAAGGTTTTTGAAGATGCGACTCCTTTGGCATGGGTAGACAGCTCTAGCAAATAATCCATAGCGTTCTCTACTGTTGAATAAAGTAAAGAGAATAAAGCATGGTCAAGTGAACAAACACAAGCTGATGTGAATGCAATGTTTTACATGAAGGAGTATTGATCACACCTAAAGAGACAACCAAAAGACAGCTCACCACTTCATCTTTTAACACACCTTCTGCAACTCCCTTGATCCGTTTCTTACTAGAGGTAAAGACAGAACTCAATAGAGACACATTACAAAATAATAACCTAATAAGCATAAAAATTACTATGGAAACGGTGTCTAAAATTTTAAAGTTTAACTAGAAAAAAAAAAAATCAGAACTGGGCATTTAAATGGATACGTATTTCTAACGTATCTCATATAGGTGAAATAGTGTAACATCAACTGAAAAATGCTACTGAGGACTAAAGATATAAAAGTATGCAAAAGATGCTCATTGTGGCTACGGCCAATTGAAAATGTCATACCTAATACAGACTGAAAACTCCAGCACCTGCATTAATTCTTTGTAAAGCCACTAAATGGAGTTTAAGTTGCCTGTGATCCACATGAACAAAAAGAAAACCTGGCTTAAGTATCATCCAAGCCCTAAAGCTAAGCTGCTGTTTTCCAAAAGACAGTGTAGCAAATATTCTAAGCCCATTGGAGTGCAACTTTTTCTGCACACGTTAAATAAAATCTTCCTTGTCCTTCCATCTTGTCCACTATATGAGAGCAACTTGCTACTCATATGAAAAGATGCTGATTTTTTAATTTGTAAACTATTGTTAAAAGCACAACACAATAATGAACTCAGCGTGATTAATGAATTCTCCAATAAGCTTCTAGATAAATCCATTATTTCGATAGAGGTAAATCTTATGAAGAGTTTGAAGCATGAATCAGTAATGCAATCGATTTCAATTTTAAAAGGAATAACATCATAGAAACAAACAAACAATTTAGGTAAGAACAGCAATAAAAGCAGTCCTTCCAACAGCTGCCTAGCTTTCATACATATTAAAAAATGCTTAACTCCACCTTCTTTGCAAATAGTCTTAGAAAAATCTCAGCTAATGACATGATCTTAAGAATACAGACTGATTTAAATGCTTCATATATGACTTATTCTCCTGTCAAGTAACTCCTCAGATGATGCTATCCAGCATCTCATCCGTTACTTTTATTATAAGTGAATGAACTTGTCAACAGAATTTCAAAACCACAAAAGCATGGGAAGGACTGGGCACAGACGTTAAAACAGTCTGCCAGGAGAGGTGGGTATGTAGCTCGGCAGAATAGAGGGGGAGAAACACAGAGAATTCAACATGATAAACAGAATTTATCCTGCAAAAACTAATACACAGTAACACAAAATCTCAATTTAGGTATTTAAGGAAAAGTAAATGCTGCCAGGACCACATACTATGCACTATTGTCTTAAAACAACAAAAAAAAAGTGATCTAGAACATAAAATACCTCTCCTGCAGAAACAGTTTATGCACCTAGCAGATATGGCACAGAAACTAATTGGAAAAAACAGATTCTCCTCACAACTCTCCAACCGCCTGCTCTATGTCACAGAAAAAGACACTTAAACGGTACCTCCATTTATGGAGCACACTGCTACTGCAGATTACACCAGCCTCACAGAAACATTGTCAAACAGGAGAATCTTGCATGGGAAGAGCCATAAAATTTCAAAATATTATGACTTACCTACTCATTAAAAGCTAAACTCACAAATACACTTGCAACACCCACATCAACTTTTCTGGAGTCACCCTAGTTAAGAGCCGTCTGAGTATAGAAAAAAGTGTAATGCAAACTGCACATTATTTACCTTTAAAATCACATTCAGACAGAACCATATAAACCACGCCAGGATCTAGGTCAGAAAACATCTCTGACATGCTGTTGAAGAGCTCTTCCTTATTGACACTACGCACTGCTTGTGACACTGAGCAACTTGCGTCCCCTTGGGATACAGCAACAGCAGTTCTGTCAGAATTGCCATTCTTCAAAGAAGGACTCCCACCAGTTTTCCTTCTTCGTGGCATTTTGTTTTCTAAAAATCAGCTTGCTTTTTGTTTTAGTTTGTTCACATGAGGCTGACAGCACCAGGCTCAGAAATCACAAAAAACCTCTCGTAACTGGGATACGTATAACAGAAATAGCAGACCTGGAAAAAAGAGAACAGAGAAATTTTAATAAAATGCACAGTCGCATCTCCATGTCTCCTATTTAGATAGCTAGAAGATCAAAAAAATACATAATCATCCAGGAAAGTATTTTCTAGAAGGCTGCCTTATTTTCAAATGGCTGACAGCTAAATAGCATCCTCATTTTCCAACTAACTAGATATTGAATCTGCGTCTGGAAGAGAGAACAAATAAAATGGAGTTTAAAAGAAAAACAAAACAAAACAAAAACAACCACAGAAAAGGAAGCAATATAAGGCAGCCAGTTCACAAATATTCCCCTGCTAACACCTACTGATTACCAGTTAACATTATGGCATGCTTATATTCTGTTAAAATTCAGAAATATTGCTCCTCTACTAAAGTACTGGAAAACAGACATCTTAAAATCTTCCAGAAGTCCTTCAAGGCTTATCCTACAACCCCAAATTTTTTCAGAGGGAACAGCTGAGGTTATTCAATGTTCAAACAATGGTGTACATTGCTCAGAGAGGTTGCGGTGTCTCCAACAATGCAGATTCTTAAAACCAGACCAAACATGGGCCAGAACAACCGCCTTCAGGTAACTCTGCTTAAGAGGGTGGGTTGAACCAGATGGGGGACTGGACTAGATGATCTTTCGAGGTCCCTTCTAATCCCTAACACTCTGTGATTCTGTGACCTCCAAAACTGCCTTCCAACCTCAGCCTCCCTGTGGGTTTTTTAATTGTTAGAAATATTTTACAACTTTATAAGCCATAAAGCAAGAAGAGGCTTCTGTCTAACTCACCTCACTTCTGCCATACAGCCTTTGAATAAGTCTAGTTAAAACATTATGGCACCTATAATAACTGAAATCACTGCACTAATCTTTCACAGAAAAGGAAAGCAACTATTAATTGAAGTACAAGCACATAGTATAGTGTGATCTCACTTTTTTCTTTAAATCAAATAACATCAAAGCTCTGGTGTGTTCTAGTGCTGCTCATAATAAACATTTATAATTTTTACAATTATTCACAAGACTAGGAAACCCTGGTAAGGCTGAGAATCTTAAGTTAATTACAGCAAAGAGTCACTATTTAGTGATAACAGTTACTGAGTAGGTAATAAAATACTTGTTTCTATATAAAGATTATTTTGGCAGTGATGGCCAATTAAACCTGTGCAGATAAATCAAGTAGCACTTCCAAGTTCACTTAGTCCTCCCCTCCCTGGATCACTGGCATGCAAATGACGATGCCAGATCGGTGCCAGATTCGACCAGCACTTCCCCAGTATTCTCTAGCAATCTCTTCCAGCAACCAAGATAAGTATAATTTAGAAGAGGGCAGACCTTTGCATTCCAAAGTCATAGAAATTTATGTAAGAAAAACAGACAATTCCAGGATCCCAGGAGCTTCTACCATATGTATATGGACCTTAGATAGATGAGACAGATGTCTGAAACAATTAAGAGGTCAAGGAAATCTGAAATGCATAACAAAGAAAACAACACAGAGGAAAAGGAAGATATGGACTTCCAAAAATAAAGGAGAAATGACAGTGGAAGATACTAGTTAGCCAGACTGCGTCACGACAATTGCAGCTCTTTTTCTCATTAGACTTTTTTTGGCTCACCTCTCTGATTAACCATCCTCACACCATTCTTTATTGTCAAAAAGTATTCAAACAAAACAATTTTTTAAAAAAAGTTATAGCAAATAATGTTTTTCAATCCTGTATTTCTAAGTGATTCATCCTCCAGCCAGTAAAACAGGTTGAGACCTAGCTTCACACAATGTGTCAGTGCTAAAAAATGCGATTGTTCGTCACTAAAACAGGTTCAGCAACAAAGATCCTGCAAGAGAGAAAGGTGTTCATGCACCTTGATGTCACTGAACACCGATAGCCTTTCAGCAGAACACTCTAAGTGTTGCCAATGCTTTAATACAAATCTCTTGTAATGACCAACCTGAAAGGACACGCTGCTGAAAAGACGTGCACTGTAGCTCAGACTTCTATTAATCAATTGCCTAACTTCACTATGCGATAGTCCCTTCCCAACGTATTTCCTGAATTAGACTGTGTATTCCACTATATATTAGGATGCCTTACTCTAATGACCTAACGAAGCCACGCACTTCAGTCTGCATGAATCTCATTCAGCGAATTTACAGTGCATTGCTTCAGGATTATTGAGGCCTAAACTGTTTATCACAATTAATCACAGAAGAGAAAATAAGGCAGAAAGTAAAAGACATCGGTCACCTCGGAACTTACACACAGGCCAAAACCTTGGTGATTCCTAATACATCTACGTATGCTAAGGCAATGCACAGATCCACATTTTATCCCATCTCTTCATCTAAAGGCTTTGTAAAATTGTAGAAATTGTTAAACCTATCAAAAAGATAGATCAGCATTGCCTGGGATTTCATTTAAATAACATATTTACTATGGTCAGTATCGCAAACAGGTATTTTGGCAGAATCTCCTTAGTTTACCACAATATTTTCAATGAAATTCCTGGACAGTATCTACTTTTATTGTGCTTGTTAATGTCAACAGAAGATAAAAATAGATGCCTGTGCACACACAAAGCACACTGTACGGTATCACATAAGAGATAACACACATTCAAATGAAAGGAACAATCTTCATTTGCTTTTAAGAGCACACCCTGAACTTCACAGAGGATTTTATCTAGGGACTTGCCTTTTCAGATCTCAAGTTTCTCTTTTTGAAAATCAGTTTAGTATGAAAGAAGAAATAACTTTGAACAACCCAACAGCCAGACTTGCAGGTCAGCTATATTCCTTGGTTCTGGATAACAGAATATGAATCAATCTGTAGTTTGCTATGGATGAGGGTTGTTTCAAGATGAAAATGGAGTTGTAGTAACATAATGATTTAGAAGAGCAGGGCTGTGCTGAACACACTGATAGGGAATTCTATACAAGTAGCCAGAGGCTGCAATATACTTGGAGGTTCACTGTTCAGTTCTGGGTATTGCCGTTTGACACACATCCAATCAGGACAAACAGCTGTTTCATTTCAGCACTGATGAAAAACAACACTCCTGTGGCAGCCTCAACTTCACCTTTAAAAGCTAAGCAAAACAAAACCCATGAGCACCTCCTCACTTACAGTTCTTCAGAAACACACATCTCCTGACATTAAGGATCTCCTCCCAGTGTAATTTAACTACAACAACCAAGCATATGTATAAAAATACGCACATATGACCTGGCACAGCAAGAGGATGGACCAAGATGTCAAGCCTCCCAGCACCTTACTAACAAGACTCAACTATGAACTATTGTTTCATAAACTAGTTCTGAGAATGTTTTTGCAATTCCCTGGGGGAGGGGGGTGGGGGAGGGGCGGGAGGGAAGACAGAAAGACAGAAAGAAGGAAAGAAAGAGAAAAAGAAAGAAAGATGACCGATGTTTCCAATAATTACAAAGTGTCTGGCAGCTATACAGAGAGGAAAAATATGCAAGTTTTTTTTTCCTCTTCTCTCCATTTTTTGCACTCTCATACATAAACTGATAAACCAATTGATGAAGTATTACAGTTCTCAGAAAATATATAAGAAAATTCTTCCATAAAGCATGGAGTGAATTTAAATCACTGTACTTACTGCAAAGGAATTCCCTTGCAGACACATTCCAAAAGGTTCCGTTTTATTTTCATTAACACAATGGTCCACAGAAGATATTAATTCAAAATAGTGGGAGTATAATAGTCATCCTGGTCAGACTCTTCACATTAAGGAGAAAAAAATGTATAAAAATAAAAAACCTCCAGGCTCCAATATAGGTAATATAAATTCTAACTTTAACTTAATTGTAAGCTGTCCTCAGAAAAATCCAAAGTTTACTTTTTCTTATGACACGTAATCTAAAGAATTAAAAACATTTAAACCATCCAAACAAAAATCTAAGGGAGAAAAAAACCCCCAAGACCCTCCAAAACCAAATCTGTTATTTTTAGAAGATCTAAGATTTCATTTACGTTAGGAAATAATTACTAACACAGACTTGTCCTACACAAGCCATCACATTGCTAATCAGTACTGTTATAGCAGCAAGCTTGCTGTGAAAAATTCTTCTAGAACTTTGAAGAAATTGTAAAAAATCAGCCTACAAATACATTTTCTAAAATTAAGCTACAAGTTCCAACTGAACGTTCCAACTGAAATATTTTATTTATCTTCTAAGAATTGTATTTTTACAAAATCAAACAAAAGCTACTATAAACCAATATTAGGCACCACCTGATTGTTCTAAAATTACTGGAAAAGCAACATAAGTCTCAGGCTAAAGACACGCATTATTATTTTGTTTCCAGTGTAATATGAAAATGTATATGCAGTTGCTGAATAAAGATCAGATTAAAGCCTGACACAGCTCATATGTCTTTCACACTGGGATGTCTTCTTAGAAATCACACATGGTAGCCGGCATTTTCAAGATGTGTCAAAAAGAAACAGGTAGTATTCAAGAGACAGAACACAAAGAATAAAGGAGGAAATATACTAAAGTACTTTTAAAGTGAGTTAGGTAGTTGATACCAAAAGTATTCCTGAAGCTCTTTAAATCAGGGATAGTGCATTAGGAAACAATCAGCAGTAAACATAGTTTTTCAAAGTCATGATAACTTATTTTTTAAGAAAACAGACAAGAAAAACACTCTAACCACTATTCAAGCTTCACTAAAAGCATTCAGCAGTATGGGACATTTTTGGTTTAACTGTGATCAAGTTCAAATGACAAATAAGTTATTCTTCCTTTTTCAAGGACAAAGGAAGTCTCCAGCCTTGACACAATGCCACATTCAACCAATATGACCAAAGCTGCCCTATTTGTATGTATTTTCAAATTTCTCTGATGAATTTAAGGAAATTTACTCTCTCTCTATATATAGAAGAGGTTGGGTTTGAGGCTGTTTTTTTGTTTTGGTTTGCTTTTCGGGGTTTCTAAACAATTTTTTAATGTCAGACTACAGAAATGTAATGTTCACTCGAATCTTCTGGCTTTAAAAAACACACACACACACATATATATTGACATGCTGTTGACTGGAAAAAAAAATAGTAATGGCACAGAACTTACATTTTCAGTTTCACTGAATTGCCCCACAGTGGATCCCTTCTCATCTTTCCAAAATCACCACTGATGGCACACTTCATAAAGATCTGCTGTTAAAAAAATATAATGCACTCTTCTGTCAGGAAACCATACTTTCAAACATGCAGATTAGATGTCAGCAGAAGTGGATGCTCCCTCCTGACAAAGAAATGATCAGAACAAATTAAAATTATATTTTGCTCACAGACTATACAACTTTAAGCAAAGTTTTAACACTGAGCAATACATGTAATTGTTTTCAGTTGATCTAGCACAGGTAACGTTTTACTGAAAAGTATCCACCATACCAAGTTGAGCTCAAATATAAGTTTCTAATCTAAAAAAGCTGGCATACATCAAGTAAAGAAATAACATAATGGCAGCAGAATCAGGAATAAAAGTAAGTTTCCTCACTTGTCATTTCACTTGGTTCTTCGCCACAGTTCTTAACCATCTTGAAGAGGTTTACATATCCATGTTGGTTAAGAAAAGATTGGTTCTGTCATGTAGGGAATGAGGCAAAGAAAACCTGGTACATCAAAATCAGAATATGTTATTTACAGAAACACCACTAATTTGCAATGTCCTATTGATGCTAAAAAACTGCATTTCTGTTCATTGAATCACTACAAACTCCTAATCCACTGTGCACACACTGAAGATGTTGGCTCTGCTCAAAGCCTGACTTAATCCCAGGGTACACATTAGCCTAGAGCTCGCTTCCCTTACAACAGTCTTGTGCTTTCAAGCAAATTGAAAAACAAAACAAAACCAAAAAAAACCACACCACCCTATGAGCATATACACCCAAATCAGGTTAATAATTTGGAAAAAAATATTCTGTCACATTCCTAACATGGCAGGCTGATGGTTCAACTACTTTACAGCCATCTTCACAAGAGATGGAGAAACCCAGCTCCCATTTTGCATCTAACTTCATTCCACTGCTCCAAGGCATTAAGAATTACCATCAAAACATACGCAGTACTTGACACAAGCAAGAACTTCTTATGAGAGTCCAAATTTACAAAGTAACAGGCAGTTTGCAGGCTGAGAACACTATTCACTCCACTCTTTAAAATAGGGCTTCACAAAAAAACACACCAAGAAAGGCTGAAAAGTCATTCAGCAATTTTACAGAACATTTAATCTCTGAATACAAATTCAGCCTGGAACAGAACAGAAAGGCTGAAGTTCACCTGATAACAGTGTAATGCTACACTGTTTCCACTACTCAGATTTCTGCTTTCTGAATCAGGCTCTGCTAACATATGCATTAAAATACAAAGGTTATTGCCACATTAACTCACTTGTACTTTGAAGTCTCATAAATGGAGCAAAACAATTAAGTATTTAAATACAAGCACAAGATAAAGTAGCCAATGAAATCAAACTGAGATCCAAACATCGTACTCTCTAGTTGTATTTATAAAACAAGAAGCTTCTCTTTTTGGACAACATTCAAGTCCCCTCTCTGAAAACCAGAAGGTAAAAAAAGGGAAGGAAAAAAGGAAATGCCTTCCA
Source organism: Nesoenas mayeri (assembly GCF_963082525.1). NCBI lineage: Eukaryota > Metazoa > Chordata > Aves > Columbiformes > Columbidae > Nesoenas > Nesoenas mayeri. Next base: position 53,280,137 of record NC_137540.1, read on the forward strand.
GCAGATTTTTCTCAATAAGTCTAAGACTAGCAAAGGAGACAGTCTGGAAGCCTTTTGTGTTCTTCCATTTCTGCCCGCAGCCAGCAACAGAACAGGCCATCTGAATGCTTCATTTTTTAATGTGAAAATCTATACCCAGCTAGAGACAAAGTGGTTTTTAAAACACTTTGAGCATCTTTTCTGCTCTTTTCCTTCTCCCAGTCAGTGTTATTCCCACTGGTTGTTCCATGGGATTTGGCTATTTCAGCAGTTTTAACTCTTTTTCACATGAAATTCTGTCAAAGTGCAAGAGACTGAGGATGCATACATCTCAATACACTTGCTCTATGCAATCTGCTTTGCTAGGGAGTTTTCCCACTTTCGTGATTTTTAAGTCTCCTTCTGTATGGCCTGAACCAGAGGCAAATTCCTTTGAGGCAGCTGCAGAAAATACATCTTGCTTTGAGGAGCACAAAACAAAAACTTCGTCCATCAACTACCACACAGTTCAAGAGTACAAAACCAGCACAACCTCATCCAAAGTAGATGCTTAGGAAGTAAATGAAATTTTCAGGAAAAGCAGAGCCCTGTTCACTCTGAAGGACTCTTCTCCACATGCCATGTCATGAGAAATCAACCTGCAGTGGCAGTCGGCTGGTGTCTGACAGGTGACAGAAGCTGTCACACTCCACATCGTGCTGTTTCCTTTTAAGCGGGGAAGCTGCTGGTGCTGGAGGTCCTCTGTGCAGGTGAGTACAAGCTCCCAGAAAGGAACTCTCAAAGACAGGCAGATCAGCTGGGTGCACGTGATTAAAGCAGTGAGGTGGGTGGAGGAGAGCCACCAGTGAGCACATCCTCCAGCACCAGGTCTGCCTGGCATGAACTATTTTTATGTTCACCTTCCTTTTGCTGTGTGCTCAGGGCCTAAGCATGGAACATGGCAAGAAAATAAATGGGCTTGGGATTATGGACTGTACAGACACACTACCAGACAAGCTATGAAAAAAATCAACAAGTGGTTGTTTTCCATGTTTAGGTGGAGAGGATTGTTGCTTTTTCTCTTTTTTTTTTTTTTTCAACAAATAATAAGAGCATCCACAAAATGTCTTTTCAGTCCTAGGAGAGCTTAATCAGATCCTTTTATGGCTTCCCTCCTATGTTCTTTGGTAGCCTCCCATGCAGCTCACAGTCTTGCTCAAGCATGCTGAAGTAAGGGTTACCCACGCCCATGCCAAACTCAGCTTTGAGGGGAGATCTTCCAGGAGGCAAAGCTCTCGAGCTGCTGGACTGTGACCTATGCCCAGCTTCCAGAGTAATGTTAAAAGGCTGCAACGACTTGTGGTTCTAGTGGTGCTTCTGCAGTTTCACACCTGCAATCAGTAGTCCTGCCTGAGATTATATTCCTGCCCCACATTATAAAACGGAAAGAGAGAGAGGTATTTGGAAAGAGAAAAGAGCTCCAGCCAGATGGAGCTGTGACTTGCCCACACCATGTTTCCAGAGACTCGTCCAAAAGTCAGGCTGGAGGGCAGTAAATAAGCATAACACATCTCTGCAGAACCACAGTTCCTCAGCAAAAGAGAATTTCCATTCACATCCTCTCCAGATGAGCTTTCACACCTGCCTCTGAAAAGCCTTCAAATAGACAGCAGTGCCTGGATCTTGTAATTCAAGACTTGGTGTCTCTCCGAATTGCTGGAAATAGCTTGTAGTCTTTTATAATATAAATTGCAGCTCTGGCAAGATCTAGCTAAGAAGCTACAATATAGTCTAATGCACAAAATATTTGGGGCTGATAAAAAAAGGAAGATTTAACATTATAAAGCTGAGCAAGATTCTCCCAACGAGGTTAATTTTACTACTACTGTATTCTGCTATATTACTGTTTTCTGTTTCTTAAGGTTTGGCGCTTTTTTTTTTTCTGTGACTGAGACCTGGACAAGGGATGAGCATTTATTTTAGTGCTTGGAAAGCACTAAAATAAAGGGCAGCAGCAAGAATAACAAAAGATTTCATCAATTTGAGAAGATACTGTAAAAAAGGAGAATTAAAGAAAATCACAGGTAATGCTTATTATTATGGGCACACACATGCAGGCAGCATTACGGAGAAAGAAAAAGCAGAACATTAAAAAGAATACTTATTTAGAGTTTTCCGCACTGACAGCAGTCAGGACTGGTAATAAATGCAAATTCTACTTCCCCAAATCTTGGCTTGCTTTAGCTGCTGATGCAAATGAAGACAGGTGTACTTTCTTCTTACAGATGATGCTGCAACTCTAACACAGCTGGAAACAAAGGCTGCAAAAGACTCAGACTCCAGAGCATGAATCTTCAGACCTACGTAGACATCTAACAGGGCTTCTGCAATGTGACCAGGTCTTGGTTCTGGTGCGTCCACATCCCAGTTGTTCTTCCCATGAAGAACAACTCAAAAGCAGCACTGCCTGGCCAACTTTCTGCAGTATAATGTCTTCCCACCTGAAGGTCAACTTAAAACCTTCAAGTCCGTGACGTATCCAGTGCTGCACTCAGGTGACCCTCAGCTGCCACTTTCCTCTTAGCATGCTCACACAGTTTCCAATTCTGTGACCCCAAATGAACATGTGTTGCACACTGGGATAAAGCTGAAGCACAAGAAATTTTTGGACTTCCTTTTGATTCTGTATTTGAGCCCATGCTGAAGATGCACTCGAGTTTGCAGAAAGCACTTGCAAGAATTGGAGACTAACGAGAACACCTTGACTTCCAGAGCACAAGGTGTGTTGACACACAAGTCAGATTTTTCACCAAGGTGTTATCTATCAACCTGTGACCTCAGAACACTAGTGGACACATCAGGAAGCTGAGGACTCAGGTTGGAAGGAGACATAAAGCAGTTTGAGAACTTTGCTGGTGGTCGACATACAACAGCAACATGAGAACCACTCAAAATTTCCCAAACAGGAACATACTATAGTGACACAAAACCCACTTAGCCAGTTCACACTGATTCAAGTTGCATCATACAATTACAACTTAAGAAAGGAAGCAAGAAAGCAAATAACATAAAGAAAGCAAGACAGGAATGAGAATAGCTCCATTCATGTGGACATCCTAAATATTTTCTGAGGAAAAAAAAAAATCATGTGTCAGGTCCTAGGCTGGAAACATTACACAGAACTATCAGGATTGTTTTATCTATTGCATATGCTCAAATGTACTTCCATTGCTGAAGCCACTAGGCCAGGTGAACATAGCATACACACAACTACTTAAAAGTTAAAAAATAATTTCAGTTTAATGTAAACCACAGATAGATGACCTCATCCTGAACAAGGTACATAAGCAAAAACTTTACAGCCTCCAAATGACTGTCACTATTTACCTGATAGAGACTTACACCTGTCATTTACCTTCATAAAAGAGTTCACATGAGGTCACCTTTTATGACTAAAAAACATCAGCCAGGTAATTTTAAATAGTTTAAAATGGTGGTTTGAGTTAACACAAGCAATTTTTTGAGATGGAACACAGCAGAGTTACATAAACTAACCCACTGGTAGATAAAAAAAAATCCCCAGTGGAGTCATGAGAACAAACAGGTGGAAAACTTAACCTCTTCCACAACCACGACTACATTTGTATGGAATTATTTAAGTCTGAGAGGCAGTATAACTGACAGCTAATTAAGACCTTACTAACACTTTTATAGTAGCAGAGCCTCTGTAAGAAAAAAACAAAGGAAGCAACTTCCTAAAATTCAAGATTTAGTAAAATTCAGGAACTTTTAGCAGAACTAAATTCACATGCAGAAGAACTATATTTAAAATTATAATTAGATGCATTATGTCAGTCATTTAGCACAGACTACAGTTCAGCACACAGATAGGAGTCAAAGACAAAAGACCATGCAATACCTCAGAACTGCAACCCTTCAAAGTCCCTATTACAACATATTTCTACACTAAAGACAAAATAATTGTATTTTGTAAAATGGACAAGGTCACAGGTAAAAATCCACATACATCACAAAGTGCAACAGCTCTAAGTATACCATGGATATTCCCTAACATCACGCCTAAGCTAACATTTTTGTCACATTCTATTGCATTTTCAATTTGAAACACTAAGAATTTCACTTCCCTCTACATCAGTGCCTTCCCCAGCTGAAATGGATGCACTGGTGTTAAAACAATATAGGGGGAGTTCCTAAGAAAGAAAAATATGTATGTATCTTAACAAAACCACAAAAAAACCACCCACAAGACAATTCCACAGGTTAAAACAAAAAGGCACGACACAACAGGAGAAACCATATAAAGAAGAAACTGAAGGATTTTTAAGATGGGCTTTGATGTTACTAAATTCCCTTCACAAGCTACTCACATGGACACAATCTATGACTCAAACTATTGCAACTTGAAAGTGCTGCAAACACATGAGGTAAGCAAGCCCTGCCCTACTCGTGGTGACCGTACCCTGATGAATCAGGACTGAAACTCTTACACTTACAAACGTATACCATACTTAACTTTTTCTGCCCTTCTGTACTTTGCTTCAATTTTGTATCTTAACCTCCAACTCCTGAATCACTTCCCAAGACAGATTCTCTAAAGCTTTTATTCCAGTGAAAAGTGAAATGGATGTAGAGTAGCCTGATTATCTTCTCAGTTCTTTTGCTTTAACTGAAACATCCAAAACACTTTTAGAGGTTTGTGCTTAACTTCTGTGTGAATTATCCTCATCTTTTAACTGCAAGGTCTGATTGAAGGACTTGAGATGCACACTAAACTTTGTCAAGATGCTGCATTAAAACACTTCCGGTGTCTCTTAAAACTCAAATTGTTGTCACTGAGAACAAACACTAAGAAAAATAAAGGCACAATATTTTTCCCCTCCTGTTAAGTCAGGTTGTCCTACATCCCCAGCGATCCTACAGCACTTGGTCAGCAGAGCTGCAGACCCCGTCCAAAGCACACGGGAATACTGTGCTATGAAATTAAGCACACGGTGAACACGTTCCAGCGGTTCTACACCGTTCAAACCGAACAACTCCTTAAAACATTAAAAATATTTTTATTTCATTTTCGCGGGAGATGAATTTATCTTGCCGGTCTGTGCTCTTTGGGAGGTGTTTTGAAAGTTCACAGGAAAAGCACATCGCCTGTTCGGCAAAGCGCTTTCATCAACCCGACCCTCCCTCCCGCGGCCGGTGCCTCCACAGAGGCCCCATCTGGGCGCAGGGCAGGCCGCGCCCTCCCCGGCTTGGAGCTGGCGTTTCCGAGAGGAAGCCCGGGCACCTCGGCCGCAGCCGGGCGAGGCAGAGCCAGCGGCGGGCGGGCAGGCAGCCGGCCCCTCACGCAGGGGCGCGCCCGCAGTGTCCTCCACACGGTGGGGAACGGCGGCCCAGCGGCAGCCGGGAGGCCCGCGGGAGCGCAGGCCCGAGCGGCGGCCTCAGCCCGGCGGCGGAGCGGCCCACCCGCCGCTGCCCCGGCCCCTTCCCCACGCACCGCAGCCGCCAGCGGGGCCCGCGACCCACGGCCGAGCCTCCGGCTGGCGGGCGGGCCCGCCGCGCAGTACCCTCCCCACCGCCTCCCCTCCCACCCGCAGGCAACACCTCTCCAGTGACGCCTGGGGACAGGCCCCTCGGCGCCACCGTCCCCGCCACCATGCGGGACGCGGCGAGGGGGCCGCCGCCGGCGGGGGGAGAAGCCGCCTCCCCGCCCCCGAGCCGACGGAGGCCGTGGGGGACCCGCACCCTATAGCGAGCAGGGGGACAGCGAGGCTCCTCCCCGCTCCCGCCGCTGCGTGACAGACCCCGCCGGCCTTTACCTCCCGCCGCGCGCTCGCTCCGCTGGCGGCGGCCGCAGGGACGGGTGAACTGCTCGGCGGCGGCCGGGGAGAGGAGGAGGCTCAGGCGGAGCGTGCGCCGCGGGGACACAGTGCCGCTCTCCGTCCGGCCGGGGAAGAACAGCCCGGGAGGAGGCTCCGCGCCGCTTCGCGCCCCTGCCCGCCCGAGTCGCAGCGCCTCGCCCGGCCGCACCCGCCGCGTCCCGAGGAGCCGGCTCGGAGGCCGGTCTGGCAGTGGGCGGGGGCAGCGGCCGCTCCCGGCCTCGGGCGCCCCGGGCGGGCGGCTGGCGTCCGCTGGCGCCCCCGGGGACTCGCCAGCACCTGCCCCCCCACCAAGGGGCCATTTCAGAAGGAACAGGAACTCGGGAGCGGGGCGGGGTGCTGGCTCCGGCCCGGGTGAGGGCGGCTCGGCTTCCCGGGGCCGGCCCTCGCCACAATTTCCAGTGCTTACTGATAAAACCCGCTGCCGATTAAGGCTTCACGTGTTCACCTGTAGGTTCTACCGGTTTGGGAAGACCAGTGTGGAAAGACAGACCCTGCCCGTAGAGGGCATATTGCTGACGTACGTGAGTTCAGCAAACAACTGGAGATGACAGAGGTTGAGAAGAGCATAGTTTATCAGCCGTACAGCGATAGGTTTCAAATTTGTAATAAAAATTATGAATGTCCAGTTCCAGGTACCGCTGCCCTGTTTTACTAAGCATTTTTGACTGTCGCAGCAGAAGACAAAGCTCCTACAGTCCAGAATGAAGCAGTGGAGGTGCAGGCTGGTGCTGCAGGAGAAATGGCGGGGAAGCAGCAAACGAGGTCACGAGTTTTTGAGGAAGCCGAGTGCAGGGGGATCTGGCATCAGGGCTTGCGGCGGGAGCTGTGAGCTGCAGACGAGCGACTGGTGAGGGGAGGGCTTCATTATCCGCAACAAGCAACAGACATTTGATGGAGATGGACAATGGAAGATCATAGAGAGGAGGAAGAGAGGAGACATATCTTCTGACAGACTGAGACGATAAGTGGCTCTTAAATTAGAACTCCTGTGAAGCCACCGTGAAAGGAATGAAGCACCTGAACAAGAATTTTGAATAAAACAACACAAAAAGGAAAAGGCTGAAACTCTTAAAATAACACGAAACTCAACACTTGAGGAGGTTCTACTGGGAAACTTTTGTGTAATGTTATAGAAATTTGCTGATCTGAGAAATTTCACGGTCAACAAGCGGGTGTTAAAATACAGTTGGAAAATTACTGATGAAGTTCCCCCATTACTGATTTCTAAGAACAGGACTTGATTACATAGCCCTAGGCACCCTTGTCAGCTCTGTCGCCCTGCCTGCCCGAGCAAGGTAATAGGCAGGGTCTCCAATTTTTCCTGCTTGTTCATCTGATTCCCAAGAGGAGATGAGTGCCTTCCCATGCTCCATTGCCTTGAGATACCTCCCCCCTACATCCATATTCAACCGCCTGCCATCAGGCCACAGCCTCAGGAGGACATTGGCTGGAGGTGTCCCAGTGTGATCTTCCAAGCAACAGATCCAACCACACTCCCAGGAAAGAGAAGTATTTTCCCCACCCCCTCCAAGGGGAGTCAGGTTGTCTCCCAGTCAGAAGGTCCCTCACATTGTGATTCAACCCATTCAAGGACCATCAGACATCCCTTAATTTTCCTCCAAAGAGGCAAGTGGCCTGTAGCAGACTGCTAAAGCGCAGCTTATTTAACAACTTATCTTAGTTGTTTCACAACAAAGACCAAGAAGTCACAGCCAGCTTTGCATCTCTATCACCGCAGCTTCCTTCTGGGGCCTGGAGACTCCCTCTGCCACCAGAACCGACCTGTTTGCATTAGAGGTACCTTTGGTTTTAATGCCAATAAGCAAGTGCACAAATACTAGGTAGTTTCAAGGTGAACTAATGATGCATGGGTAGCTCACTATAGTTGTCTTGTGAAACCGGCAGACAGGTCCTTAGTTTCTCTAGAGCTTGTGGACATCACAGTCCCAAAGTGCCGCCTACTTGGTAGCACAGTTTTTATATGTAGGAGTGTATATATTTCACAACAAAATAATGTTAACAGTTTTGAAATTAGTATTCAAAGCATTTAATGTTTTAGGAATTAAACTTATTTAGGCATTGATAATTTGCCTGTCACTTTGCTATTTCAGTGCTTATCTTGTAGTAATATGGTGTGTGATACTTAAATAAACCAGGACTAATACTTACATTTCTAATACAATACATAAAGCATAAGCATGCTCGTCCACAGGATGTGCTGGTAAGTTTCAAAAAAAGCTGTGTCTTGCTATGACTTAGAGATGGAAAATAAATATTCAATACACTGATATAGTACACGTCCAAAAATCTAGAGAAAAAGTCTTGATCACAATTTGTGTGTGCACGTGGTGTCAAGTGATGGTTTCATGCATGTACCAGAAACTGTTTCCTTACTTCGTGTGTTCAGTGTCTGGACAAGTATAAGAAACAAAATAATTTTTCTTTAAGGGTGTGATGCTGGTAATGTGTTAATCATACGTTTGGAAAAATAAGTCATGTAAATTCCAGTCTAATGACTTTGTCTTTGTATTTTAATGGTTGCCAAAAAAGAGGAAGAGAGGTTTTCAGTATTCTCGAGTCTGATAAACTCCAGGTCCACTAAACTGCATTGCTAGTGGGGTGTTGCTGCTGGCACTTGATGCATGAAACTATGTTGTTCTTTGCCAGTTGTACATATTACAGTATTTGACACCATGAAAATGCCAGACTAATTTGGGTACTGGCAGATTTCTCACTACCATAGTTAACACTTTAAATAAGAGGGATTTTGGTATCTAATTACAATCACTGTAACAGTGGTATGTGTGTGTCTTTTTTTTTTTTTTTTTGAGTTTTCACACAACTTCTTCAAACATACCACAATAATCACCTATTACCTCCTATTGTTTTGTAGGTTGTGGGTTTTTTTTTTCATTCCTTTGTCTCTCCTTGTGTCTACAGTTGGCTTGTTTTTACTTGGAGCGGCTTGAACATACAGCATGTAATGTGTGCTGTCTGGCTCAAGTGTTCAGCCTGGTCTTCACTGAATGCTTTAACAACAGATTTCAGTTTCTACAGTGCTGCCTTCTCAAAATAAAAAAAATACTTCTCCATGTTCTTGCTTATAACTCATATTAAAATAGTATTATTACCAAAGTTGGGCCATAAAAACAATGAAATGTCAGTCCCTTTCTGATTATATACAGCCTACTTGGCAAATTGTGCTCTCCTTTCTTCTATGCTCAGATTGGTTTTGAGGGACTATAGTTAAAAAAGGCTAGATTAGATTTACATTTGGAAGAACAATTTGCAGCTCAGCTTTTGGTTTGATGAACGTTCTGCTGTGGCAAGAAGGACATGTTTAACTTTGTCAGTTGTAAAGACTTATCTTTACTTACAGTAACATACTGAATATACAATAATAAATACTGTAGGAAAACGCCTGAGAAATTAAGGTGCATTAAAAATTCATGCCTGCCTGCAGTAAATCTGAAATACGTTCTCTTTCTAGGAACTTAAGTATAGTTTTTATTATTATTCAGAATTTTACTTTGGTCCATTAATATATATAATCAAAGCCCCAAATTATTGTGGGTTTTTCCATCATTCAGAGAGATTAAAAGAACCCTCATCTAGTTCCTGCAGAACACATTTTGACAGAAGTTGATTCAGTCCCTCCATGCTATAACCTTTCCTCTTCCTCAGGAGCCTTCCACATTCTATGGCCTGCTTTAGGTTTCATTTACAATTGGGGGAAATAAAATGCGTTAGCTTTTCCCTTTTCTTTTTTTTTTTTCCTAATGGATTTACCTTAATGCTGATTTAAGATGTTTAGCTTGGCTTCTTGGAATGTCTGTGTCTCTAGTTAGTATTACTTTGTCTTGGAGGTTGTGCTACTGCAAAAGATAACTCTTTCCTCAGCCAGAATTTGATTTCCAAAGAAGAAATTCAATTCCGTAAATTATTTTAAAAAGAGGGGAATGGAAGGAGAGGATGGACAGAAGCTTTATACAAATAAGTGTTATCAGATTAAGTCACATAACTGTCTCTTTTCCTCTACCCCTCTCCAGATATAAGTCAAGCACATAGTGAATTGTGGTGTTTCCATAAAGGAACTCCACATCTGGCTTCTATAATTGAATTATATTGATCTTCTGTTCCATATAGTTATTGATTCTGTAGTTAACTGTGGAAACAGGTATAACTGCAGTAATGTTAGTTAATTCACATATACATTTTTGCATTCCAAATAGTACATTTTTACTACATCTGTATTAAAATAACACCTCATTTCCTTTTATGCAGGGTTCTATTTCAGCATTATTTTTAATGAAGAAAAAAAACAGAAGCAGCAAAAATCTAGATCATGGTGCAATTTTTGTCCCACTGAAGACAATAGCAAAGATTCTGCTGTTTTCACTAGGATTAGGTTTTTAGGTGACCAGGTCACACTAATTCCAGCATTACCACTAATTAATTGAGAAGTTACTTAACAAGTCAGTACTTTGAGTCACCTACCCATCAGTAAACTATCAAAGGAGTTTAAAAGGTTCTTGCTGAACATTAATAGTTGAAAATTTTCAACCTCTTGTGGAAACGCATTCTAAAGCAGCATATTACTAGCCTTCATTTAAAGTATTTGTACTTTAACGAGATACTCCAGATATACTGCAGAACAGAAATAAAATATCATACCTGATATACTAAACATTGCCAGAATACATGAACTACAAAGATGCTTGGGTTCTTGGAAAGCAGATGCAGAGAGATGATGACAGTAAATGCTGTAATCCAAGGAGTAAAGAATTATACTTAATTGTATCTTCTCTGCAGGCAAAGAATGAGGTCATGCTTATATAGCTGTCAGAAGCTTTACTGCTACAAGGACCTTCTGAATTTGGAATAAGCACACACTTCAGTTTTGATTTGTGGTAAATCTGATTCCTGTATTGGATCTTGTCTGCTATGCTGTATTTATCATCCTGATGTGTCAGATTTCATGGATATCAGAATTCCATGCTGATCTGTTTAATCTGCAGAAAGGAAAAACAAACAATGCTTAATATGCCTCCTTGGCACATGATAAAAAGTAATAAGCTGACTTTCATTGTAACTGTCATGTTATATATCACTGCCTTTATTTTTAAAAACTGCATTGATCTCTCCTACCAGAGATCTTAGAGATGAGGATATTTAAGACATGGTTTAAGAACAAGGCTAATGGTAAAGCTGCATATCTATATTCTTTTTAAAAATCAGATTTCACTTATATCACTGTACTAATTAGACCAAGCTTAACAGAAAAAAGAAAAAAAAAAAGTTTGATACTCCTGTAATTTTTACCATCCCCAAAATACCTTGGAAGAAAATAATAATAATAAAAAATCTTATCCAGAGTCAAGTCCCTAACATGAGTGGTGGCTACCAAATCCAATCATCCAATGTTGTACTTTGTCTTCACTAAGGAAAAAACTGGGCAGAGGCAGAAAGGGAAAAAAGTTATTTATTTTAGTTGGAACAATATCATGTTATATGTATTGGAGGATTAAAATAATCTTATCTTCCTACCTATTTACCATGATAGCATGTAAAAACTACAAACAACCATGCTTGTATTAGGATTTTATCACATTAAGGTATACTGTATTGCCTAAAGTAACTGTTTTCCTTAGAGCAAAACAGATGCATTTCCTCAAATATATGAATTCCCAGGTTTACTAAATAGGACCAAGTCATGCTGAGATGCAGAATTAAACACTTGAAAACAAACTATTTATTGAAAAAGCTAGTTGGACATTATAAAGAAATAAAACCTATAAGTTATTTTCTGACTATGTAATATTATTTCAACTAAAAATTTGGCTTATTTTCATTCATATATTTTCGTATTTTATGGGGTTTGTGATGTTGAAGATTACCAGTCCATTTCACCTTACTAAAGCACTGGAAAAAAATAATTACAAATTTTCAGTGCTTCTAAACAAAACCCAGTATTTTCATTCTACTGGAAGTTTTGGGAGTCTATTGTTTGCTCCAATTTAGAAATTTTAAAATGTTAAAGCATTGGACCTTGCTGCAAAATAGAATTTCTTAATAGACCTATTGTTAAGTATAAGCCTGAATTTCAGGCAAGTTTCAATCATCTATTAATGTAACTTGAAAGAACAAATGCTTTTTTTACCTGTCAAGACAGACTTTACTCCATTGTCTGTAGAATTCATTTACCAGAAGTTAATTGCTTGCCAATCGCAAATGATTAACTAATCCATTTACCTCACAATGACTGACCTTCAATTAATACAAGACTTTTTAAATATAAAAATCCATTTTATTCATTTCCTCAAAGAGTTTCACAGAACCCTTATTTCGAAGTACGGATCCTATCCAGACCTGTCTATTTTACAAAATTTTCTGATATCACAAGTCAAAATTCTACAATGTACAGGTATATTGCAAGTATCCTTCTTAATATCAATTTTCCTTTCCAAAAAAGCTGGCTAGCTACAGCAACCCTTGCATTTGACTTCTGTTGTGAACGTCTGCAAATTACTCCAACAGCTTATAAAAATAAATTAGGAAACTTGTTATGGTCTAAACCCACTAGCACTCGTTTACAAATTAATCTTGCTAACTAGTTTCTAACTTGAGTAACTTGCATGTTGCATGTCTTATGCTGAAACGAGAAGCCAAGGAGATGGGGGAAGGGAGCAGGGAGTGATGTGCATTTGGAAACAGCTGTACAGACTACTTTTGGGGTTGTTTGGTTTTGGTTTTTGTTTTGTTTTGTTTTTTGTTTTGTTTTTAAGGAAATCCTTTGTAACTGTCACATGGTAGAATCGAATTATTTAGATAGGAAACGACTCCATGGCTATTTCATTGCTGCTGAACGGGGAACAAGGCCTTCTTTTCTTTTCCTGTAAATTCTGATTTTTTTTTTTTTTAATGGCCCCTTTCAAATCCACCCATCACTTCTACTTCTTAACATTTCACATTCTCTGCCACTGGAAATGGGGCCACATTCTTTCCCAATGAATAACACCAGCAACAAAAGAAACTCAAATTTAGAAAGCTGCAGGCAGCTGAAGGACCACCTTACAGCTTCTGAGACATAAAAGGACAGTCAGTCCTTGTAACAGGAGACTCTACAGTTTCCAATATTGGAGGAGTAGGTAAAAATTAGTTAGCTCAGACCTGCCAAATTCATGTCAATTCCAAGTCTAGGGAGCGAGGGAGTTAGAACTTCAACGAGCTCCACTCCGCCCAGCCCCAGCTCATGATACTCAGATTGGTATCTGTAAGCAGATTTAGCTCACACACACAATTCGGATGCAGGAGAGGTGGTGCAATTTGGATCTGGGCCCATCTGCAATAGACAACTTATTAAAAAACAAACCAAACCAAACAACAGTTGGTACAACCAGCAAGAAAATGCGTTTGAGCTTTCTTCAAATAGATGATCTCATACTGAACTTTTTCAATTACTTTATTCCTCTATTTACATTCCCCAAAACCTGGAAGAAGGAAAACACTAACTTGAAAGAACATTGAGGTGTGAGTAGTTCATATTTTCTATTTCCGAGCTATGATTTCTTCTTGTGTGCAGTAGTGATGGTTAGGAGAGAACAATGCATTCCTCAAAACTCAGTAAGAATTTATCTTTACATCAGTGTTTGTTATGAACTTGCCTGTTTTCCATGTACAAAGAATAAAATATAGTACTGAAGAATAGAAAGTGAAAAGGTTAAATAGTCAGCAGAAGAAAAAATTGCCAGTTTTCCCCTCATCCATACACATGTTGGTAATTATTTTCCTCACCAGTATTACACAGCTTGTGACACTGCTGATTCTTAAAGGCCAATGTTTTGGGACTCTCCTAATTGTTGCTGGTTATACATCTACTTTTCAAATTCAGCAGTGATCAAAGGCACACACAAGTAAATCCCTATCTGGATTATGTTTTAACCTATTATTAGGATTGAAACAGAAAACAAACAACACTTCCATAATTGAAACTTGTTTCATTTACCTCTCAACACTCTACATTGTCAGCTTCACCCCTTTGTGGATGGCAGGTTGTGTCACTCCCAAGTGCAGCTGCAGCCACTGTCACATGTATGTTCTTCCCCGGGCTCAGCAGGTATTTACTAACCATGGCAGCATCAAAACAGCAGGCAGGACATATGCACGCAGAAACAAAAACTGCCAATGTAGTTTGATGTAGCTCTCCAGTTGACCTGAACTCCCCTTCATATGTAAAGCAGTGGCAAAAGAAATCCACAACCATCTCCCTGCTAACTTTGAATTATAATAACATTCTCTTTAAAAAACCTTCTTGCAAGTTTGTTCAGCTAGTTTTAGAAAATATTTTTGCAGATTCCAAGTATGCAAAGCCAAAATTGAGTCAGAAAGAAGCCTCTATATTATGTAAGTATGAATTGTAGGTGTAACTAGTTTTCAGATATATAACATAACAGTTAATAATTTTGTTTTCAGAATTTGGCTTCTCCATCTCAGTTTGAATTTGGCAAAATTGTACTTACTTATCACAAATAATGATATTTAAATATACTTGCAGTTCTCCCAGGGCTATTTATTTCATGTTCTCTCTCTGCATTTTTTGTTTGCTCATGTGAAACTCCTTAAGACTCAGACAGCTGCAGATTCTCTACCACGTGTTCATCTTTGCTCCTTCCCATTTCTGCTGTTCACTCATACCTGTTCTTGTGTTCCCATTTCTCATACTTGGCAACAGGCCAAGGAACGAACCTTTTAGAAAGGAAAACAGACAAACACCAAAATAAGGGTTTGGTAAGACCAACTAAATAGTGCTGCAAATTCACTTATATTCAGGAAATGGCAAAGCCCTCGGGGTTTTTTTTTATTCATAGATTATGTCAGCATTTGTGTACTTCCTTTAGTGTGATGTACTTGCTATATGAAGCGGCTTCCTTAAGGGATTTAAGGACCTACTGCTGCTAGATAAAGTTTTTCTCCCCTAGAAGTAACATTGTTCTGTTGTCTCTTAATATATTCAGAATCTGATAGACTTGTCAACATATTTTTTCATTTACATATTTTTTACTATGAAGCTGTGTGAGAGAACATATTGTTACAGTTTTTGAAGGATCCATGTCTAACAGTGCATCCAGGCAGTGTCAAGCTAAATGATACTGAAAATGGATGAAAAACCTGGTTCACTCACGTTTTCTTCTCCATGCGCTGGATTAGAGGCAGCTGCTGAGCAGACCTTGAAGGGAGTTTAAAAAATATTGATTAAATACATCTGAACGGCATTCCATAAGCAAAAATCTGAGTACATCTAAAGTAGTAACTTAAATGTTCACACGCTGGCCAAAAGACTTTGTCTGCCTTTTTAATGGTCCCTGATAAAGTTCATAATTTTAGTGTGCACTTCCCTGAAAATATAAATTAGGTATAAGTATGCAGTGTCTGGAAAATAAGAACAGTACAGAGATAAACTTGAGAAAGCAAGCGTTTAAGTGCTTGGTACAGTGTAGTTATATTATAGCATATTACACAGAGTACACATGAGCTGCCTTGCCAAATTCAGATAGGATATAAATAGTGGTATTAGATGTTGGTGAAACTGTAAGTGCGTACATATCAGTCTACTTTACAAGTAGTAATCCCTCTGCTGGCACTTAATATCATCACCTTCAGCCATCACTCTACCATCATGGACTTTTTAATATTCTGTCATGGAGAAATTTTGGTTAGAAATCTGACTATTGTGAACACAGCTTTGTGTTACTAAGCATTCATGTTTGTCAAGACTATGCTCTTCTCATATCTCTATTTGCTTTTGCCTTGTCTAGCCTACTTCTGTCTAAGCAATACTTGATAGCCTGTCCTCCCTTTAGACACCAATTCCTTGTGTTCTTTGTTAACCACCCATTCAAGTACTGGCTCAAGTAACCTTAGTTACCTTCTCTGCTGCCACATACCCTGAATTTAAGAAAATCTTCCACTGATACTCAGTATTCCGTGCTGCTGGATCACGGTGTTGTCAGTGAGCTCCTTTGTCACCTTGGCTGATGACCTGCATGGATGCAAACATCCAGTGTGTTCACTGAAGTAAGGATGTAAGGATGAAGTGACCAGGGCTGCACAATCCAAAGAAGTGATTTTATTTAGTGACTTCAAATGCAAATTGTTCTTTACAAGGGTTTGAAATTCCAACTTTCATATTCAAGTCCCAAAATGGTGTTGTGGTGTAACATTTTAATGATTATCCCCTCAAGCCATTCACAAAACACATTGATTGAATCATCATTAGTTGCTTTCCTAGCAACATAAACCTATATAATCAATATATTTCCTGACTTTGTTCAAAGGCAAATCATGATGATTCTATTGCTCACAGAGTCATACCCAAACACTTTGATGCTTCCCTGAGTTTGATAAATGCAACCCCTTTTTAAGCCTCTGTAGAGTACACCACATACCTATCCATCACCACAAAATGACCCCATTGTTACAGGACAGCACTGAAACTGCACATCCATTCATCAAACATCTTTCTTGGGCCATAATGGTAAACTGCAAGTTCATATTAATTTGTAATGTTTCACATCATTATTTACTGCAAGCAGCAGCGATTCTGTGGAAGAATTAGGAAGAGCAGCATCACAAATACAATTGATACTTTTCACAAAGGAGCTTCTTAATCAGGATTTGTTAGTACCACACATCTTCTCATTTTTTAACCAAACATAGGACTTTACTCATCTAATGCGACAAAGGGAGAGACTTCACTCATACTGTCTTCCCTCCAGTAGGCAGCCACCACAGGCTAAATACATTACCAAACTTCGCCAGTTTCCTCGGCGATATTTCCTTTAAGCAGTCCCATACACTCAGAAATTCCTCAAATCTTCCCTGTTATTTGAAAAAATATCAAGCAAACACATAGAGCAATATGCTACTACTACAACTGTCTGTAGGTAACTGCAGATTTCCTTGCAACCTGGCCAGGGGAAAAAAAATCCAGGAAGGACTTTAAAGAATGGAAAAGTTGAATTTGAAATGGACTCCTTTCAAGTGACCTTGGGCTGATGACATAATGCTCTTTGTCACAACCCCTTCTGCTGTGCAGCAAGTATTAGAGAGCCAATAAAAGGCTAATGAAAAATACAGGCTATTCTTGAATATGCCATAAATAAAGCAATTTTACTTAATTAATAAAAGTAGAATATGAACTAACTTCATGCTTAATGGTTAGCAACAGAGACTTCATTAATTCCGTTACCTGGGATCAAATTTATCCAATTGGAACTTGTCTGATAGAAACTGGTAAAATTGGAAGAATAGTTTATCCATCCATGGCTTCCCATATAAAAGCCTTAAAAAATACCCATTTCACCTCAAAAAGTAGAAATAGTTGACTGGTGAAATACTTAATTTTTTGCTGTAGCAACTTAGGAATGTGAATTCTGAGAAATTATTGATAGTGACAGGAAGAAAATTGAAGCTTTTGAGAAGTGGTGCAAGTGAAGATGCTTGCATATCTCCTGGGCAGAAAAGATTATAAATGCTCATATTAAATATATTATCAGAGAAAAGTAGACATGGTTGTCAGAAATGAATTGGTGTAAATGTATGTGATTTGGACACATCAGTAGAGATGGAAATAACCTTGAGAATGTAATTATGGAGTGAATAGTGACAAGTCATCATAATAGAGAGCAGCTAGAAAGGAGGTGGATAGATGGCACACAGTGGGCTGCTGTGACTTCAGTTACTGGATGCTCAAGACTAGCAGCAGATCAAGGAGGCTTCTAAAAATTCTCATATGAAACCACCAATATGCAGGTGCCAATAACTTTACTTGCAAGCAAAAGAAACAAGTGTAATTGTTCTGTCAATACAATACTTTGTAAATTACAAGTGTATTTACAGGTATCCACTTTTCCACAATGGCTTAAATATATTGACAACAACAAACCTTTGTCATTTCTGAACGTGCCTTGATACCGCAACTGCCCTATCTCCAAGACATTTTCAGACACCACAGGAGAAAGCCCTCCTTACCAAAACCAGAGCAAAATAACATTTAGACAGATTACAGCGAGTGATCAGTTTCAAAGGAGTGTATCATCCATACAGTATTGGGTCCTTCCCTTTATTCAGAACTGGTGGCACTCCATGAAAAGTCAGCATGTCGTGAGATTCCCCTCTCTTTTCCAAAGAAGGCCTTTGTGTCTTCATGGGATTGTCTTCATGAGATAATACACAAGTCCTCCTCCACCCTTTTATGGATTTGCTTTGTCAACACAGATCACGGGAGACACACATAAGTCCCTGTTTTCAGGACAAAACATGCTTCTTGGTCTGTTTTTTGGTGAGAGTAATTTCACTGCAAATACCCTCTGGAATAGGATACCTTTTGGAGCTCTTTCATTTTGGCAACCCACACTGCAAAGAAACCCACCTTTGATTCAAGTGAGTGTAAACACTGTTCTGAATTTACAGCAGATGTAAAAAACATCAATTCTTTTCTAAAAATAGGTCATTACAACAATTAGGAACTGTTATCAAAGATATGATATACTGCAAAGTTTAATTAGAAACCACAGGGATATCTGAAGATCCAGTGCAGGAAGCTTGGAGAGATTTTAACTGGAGGAGCTATATGCAACTGCACATGTGAGAGAATCAACAGACAGAAGGAAAGATGACCTGAAACAAAGACTAATACTGAACTAAAAAAACTAAGAGAGAAAGCTTCTGTGCAGAATTGAAGCAAAAAAAAAAAAAAAATACTTTCCAGGGTTTGATTTTTGCTGAGTTCAGAAGAACTGGTGTATTGCAGGAAAAAATGTGTATCACTGAAAAAATAAACAGGCTTTCCTAAGGGCGGGGGGAGGGAAGCATTCATTATTAGGAAGCAACCTACTACATATCAAAAGCTGGCTAAATTCTGGAGTTGAAAACAAGTAATTAAGCTTTCCCACACACACACCTCCTTGACCTCTTTGACTGTGACTTAAAAAATTTAATGGTGGAAGACCACACTCTACCACCTGGTTCTGCAAAGCAGCAGCTTTCAAGAGCATAGCTATTATTAGGAAGACAAGTGCCTTCCGAACCCATCAGATAGGATTTCTTACTTGTCTGCCCAGCTCACTAACAGATAAAATTTGTTCCACACTTTGTGACACACTGTTGTGTCTTGATACGTTCTTGATCATTATTACTATCCATGCTTACTGTACTAACAAAGACCTGAGGACAACTGTTAAGCTGTTCCTGGAAAGATATGTGCATAGCTTAATTAAATCGACATGAATTAAGGGATTTTCTGTGCTTAAAGTAATTGCTCCATACTCTCTTCTGTTTCACCTGAAAGCTGTTTTGTTCTGAAAAACTTGTGTTTAGTTATTTCCCTCACCAGTAAAAACACCACTTTATTCTTTTCTTGCTACTTTCCTGTAACCTCTCCTGCCATAATACAAAGAAGGACCCCACAAGACTGCCCCACAAAAGTGTTCAGCACCCTTTATTTTTGTCAGCTTGTAAATTACACTTGCAATGGTAATCTAAAACATATTAATAAACAAACAAACAAAATATTGGAGTAAATACATTCCAATAAAAATATCGGGGTTAAAAGTAAATAAATTCCAACATAAATCTGTCCAGGTAGGGACTAAATAAAATCTGGGGAAAGACTAAAGGACTGGTTCTTATAATTAGGCACAGCCATCCATTAAAACCAAAGGGATCATGTGAACCTGGCTACAACTGTACAAGAAGCAGAGTCCAAGTCAGATCTCAGCTGCTTGCTGAAATTAGAAGGGTGAAGGTCAAACAAGCAAAGGCAACAAACCAGACACTAGCTGCTGTAATCATATCTGCAGGCAGATTTCAGGACAATTCAGATTAAAAGTACCACAGGTCAGATTATCTGAAGCTTTTATGTTTGCACATTCTGAAAATGCCATGCATATATTCAAGCTAATTGGCAGTTAAGTGTTCATTCATACCTCCCTTAATTGTGTGTGTGATATCAGAACCACACGCTTTGTTTTAGCCCTTTGGAATTTCAAATGCTGCAGAAGTACAAACCCCGCTGCTTCTCTTCTGAGAAAAGATGGACCATTGCCTAATCATCCTATGATTACACAATTGCACCTACTCCTCTCTCAACCATTTTGCTAATCATTATTTTTCTCATTCAAAACACCATATATCTGACTAAAAGCATCTGAACTAATGGCTATCCTAAGAGCACTCTGACAGTTTTACACCAGTACACAGCAAGGTTGTGTTGATACTAGAACCTAGAGTCAGACAGCAAATGATACCAGGAGTGAACAGTCTACCAGCAGAAACTGCACTTGCATTTAATAGTTAAGGACACCAACAACATTGACACTGAGGGGTGGTCAAAATTTTCATACCACTGACTAATCATTGCCTGTGAAAGCAGAAATCTAGCGTGAACTCAGCTTTTTACTGATGTATTATTTCAGGACTTTTTCCATGTTACATTACGGATATGAAATCCCAAGACCTAGAAGTCTTTAAAACATTACACCACAGTAATTGCTAACTTCACTACCTATCTTAAGTCTGCAAGAGACCAAGAGCACTCCACAGACAACTAGACGAAGGTGAAATAAAACTTTAATTGAATGAGCAAACTTTGCCTGGCACTTTCAAGTGAAATCTTTGAACTGCCCCATTCAACTACATGTTAGTTACAGTGTACATATGCCTTAGAATGCAAGAGTTCACCTTATTCTTCTGTTGACAATAAAAGTGACTGGAGGTACATACTAGAGGCTCTGCACTGGGTTTGACTGTAACTTAGACTAAAACCAAGTAGCCTTTTAATTCCTATTTCTACTTTATGACCTGCTGTATAAAGATTTCTAGGTAAAGATGGTGTTCCTTTGTAAAAAGCTTGTAACCACAAGATTACAAGAAAACATTATAACACCATAGGTCACATTAATAATATACATAAAATACTGCTTTTCAATAACAAGAACGCAATATTTAAGAATAAACATTAAAAAATTAGGAAGTTCAGAGTCTTAGGTCAGATTTCTAGAATATGACACCCATAATACAATTCCGTTCAAAGAAAAGCCTGCCTAACATCTTCCTAGCTTTATGCTTGGGTCATTAAAAAACTCAGCAAAGGTCAATTAAAATTTATTTCTTGCATCAGTTTTACTAACTTACCCTATCTTTTTAAAATTTAAATTGAAGACAGCTCATATAGGTTTTTGATACATTTTAGCTACAGAATATTTTTCTACAATTTGTTTCTGATTTATTGTTTTAATACAAGTGTATTAAAAATAAGGAATCTACACCAAATTGCTTATATTAGTAATTTCATTTGGGAAACAAATGTGCCTAATGTAACAAATGCAATGATCAAAAACTTCAATTTTAAAAAGTATAATAGTTCTGACAGTACATATTATTTTATTGACAACAAATAAGGGTTGATAGCTAGTCTGAGTACTTCAGCTCTAAGGCAAATCTGAACGGCCACTGAACTTCAGATTAGGAAAAAGATTAAACACTTGGCGCTGGCTTTTTTTATTAAATCAGTAAAACCTTGTTAAAACTGAATTGTGTATCCTATTCTTATGGTCACCTGCCCATTGTGAATGCCCCAATTCATCAATCCTTAAGCCTGGAGAGAATAATTTTATCTAAGCCTGGACTCATAGCCGCATTTAAATGCCTTCCCTAGCAGCACCCTTCTACATTTCCAAATCAGTATCTGAAATCTCTTAGGGGTTCCTTCCAACTCTTTGTCATTTTCACTGTAATCCTTCTGAGCTGGTTTCATAGAGGCTATGGACACCCAAGGCTTTAACTCCCCTAGGACAAGCCTAAAGGGAAACAAGGAACACAGGTGTAAGAGAGAAATCTCCTACCCACATACTACTACAGCAGAAGTACCTGAGAGCTCCTCAGTGTTCATATGTTTTCCTCCCACACCTTGTAAATCTGGAATTCGGCATAGTTTATCATAATCTTACTTACTTACCCCTTTCCCATCCCCTCGCACGTTTCCTGCATGACCCACAGGCCACAGCGGCCCCTCTGCTGTGCCCAGCAAGGCCGCGTCACACAAGCGCAGCCCCTGCAGAGAAACCTGTCCCTCCACGCAGACTGCTCCCAGCCACCTGCCTTCCATTTGCTCTATAGAACACTCTACTTAGAGACTTTCAAAACTGCCAAGAAAGATACTTCTAGCTGGCTCGAGTAACCAGGAATAGTCAGATGAAGACCCTAAATTATTCTTGATCAGTTAAAAGTTATCTTTTGGTTCCCATGCACCTTCTCTGAGCAGGTCAAGCATCTGGAAAACTTCCTAGCCACCTACAGTTCAGACATGCAGGGCACATAACGCAAATTCAAAACAGACAAATACATCCCACTTTGCTACTGACTTTCCAGACATAGCCCATCTCTTGGAAATATGAAAGAATATTAAATTACAAAGACATTTTGCATGGAAGGATTTCCTGAGTTGGCTGGCAATGGTTCCTTCGGTCTGCGTATTTAAGTTTCTCCTGGAGATTTATAAATACATTAACGTATGAGAAACTCATCTGCCACCGAGAAGAAAAATTGGGACGTCGATGCTGCTCTTCCCCCTCGCCTCCCGCCCGCCACAGCCCGCTCCGTGCCACCCCACACACCGTTCCCCCCCATTTTCTGGTTTATCACGCAGACCAGGCCTCACCACCGGCACCAGCTGCCCGAGGCACCGGCAGGACGAGCCCGCGCAGCCATGGGCAGCCCGGCTCCGTGAGGAAGCACAAACATGTCTCTCTCCTTCCCGCACACGGCGCCACCGCCCTGCAGCCGGGAACCTGCCCGTCCCCTCCCCGGCAGCCGGCCCCACGCCGCCCGGGCCTCGCCCTCAGAGCCGGCCGCTGCCCCCCGCCGCCCAGCACAGCCCCGCGGGGCTGAGACCCGCCAGGAGAGCGGCCCTCAGGCCGGGGCCCGCCCGGCCCAGCCGCCCCGGGGGTTTTGGCGCCAAGCGGGAGGCAGCGCTGCGGCGGCCGTGCCCGGTACTGCCCGCCGCCGCCCTGCGCGGGGCTCGGCGAGGTAGGAGACTTACAGGCCGGCCTCGCCCCTGCCCCAGGGCTGGGGCTGGGGGATCCTAGCTGGGCGGCGCTGCGGGCCCGGCCTCAGGCCCGAAGGCGGGCGGGCAGGGGGGCGGCGCGGAGCCTCCTCCCGGGCTGTTCTTCCCCGGCCGGACGGAGAGCGGCACTGTGTCCCCGCGGCGCACGCTCCGCCGGAGCCTCCCCCTCTCCCCAGCCGCCGCCGCCGCCACCGAGCAGCCTCCCCCTCCCCCCACCCCTCCCCGAGCAGGAGCCGCCGCCGCACCGCGGAGCAGGGAGGCGGCGGGAGCAGCCAGGGCAGCGGCCGGCCGGGGCAGCGGCGGAGAGCGAGGACCACCCGGCACGGAGGCTACTCAATGCTGCACCTTCCGGAGCTGCATGAGGTAAAGGCGGCTCCAGGTCCCGCTTCCCTCCGTCCCCGTTCCCCCTCTCCCGGCCGCCCGCGGCCGGCGGGGGTGTGTGCGCCGAGCTGGGGGTGGCTCTTTGTGGGCCCGGCCGGGTGCGGGGCGGCGGGCCGAGGAGGGGCTGCGGGCGGGGGGCTGAGGGGACATGAAGTTGCGGGAACAAATGGAAAGTGGAGAGTGGCCTGGCCCCCTCCCCGGGGGGGCTCCCGCCGCCGCGAGGGGTCGGGCGGGGGGCTCGGCGCCGGGCGGGGGGGCCGGCGGGGGTGTTTTGTTTGTGCCCGCCGCCGCCTCCTTCCCTCCCCCTCCCCTGTTGGTTTCTCTGCCTCCTGATAGTTTTGAGGCCTAACTGTTTAGGCCTCGTCTCCCGGCTCCGGGGCCGGTGTGCCGGCTCCGACTCCCCGCCCGGGGCCGGGAATTGCACCCTCCCGTCCGCTCCTCGGGCCGTAGCGGGCCCTCGGCCCCGGGACATCCTTCGATCGAGCCCGAAATTTCATTGTAAAATCGTCGGTTCCGAACTAACAGTGTTGGGCTGGAGCAGCCCCGCAATGAAAGGAGGCGCCGGGGGGGAGCGGAGGGGCCGGAGTTGTGAGGAGCGGCCGCGGGCCCGGCCTCGCTGCGGCGCCGCCCGGGGCGCGGGATGCGGCGGGGGGCGCAGCCCGCGGGGTGATAACCGGGGCCTTCTGCGAAATGAGGGTGAGAAATGGAAAAAGAGGGTTAGAAAGTCGTTTCCATTCTGCTGAACTTTTGTTTTCTGACCGATAGAGGCCGGTAGAGGACTGTGGAGAAGGAAAGTTTATAACCAGCAGCGCCAGGATGGACTTCCCTGCTACCCAACCAAAACCTGCTGCCGACGGTAAAATCATCTACTATCCTCCTGGAGTGAAGGAGATTACGGACAAAATTACCAACGATGAGGTGGTTAAACGGTTAAAGGTGAGCAATCCTGGCTACCGTCACCTTCTTGCAACTTTTGCTTCTTAAAGTAAACGTTTCATCACGGAAAAGGAGAACTGCCCAGAGAACTGTCTCCTTGTCATAGGTGAAATGTCTCCTTGCCTGCAGACCTTTATGGGAATGCCACTTCCTTGCTTTTCCTTAAAATAGGAGGAGTTATATTTGTAATTTGTGAATGTACTCATATGAGTTCTCAAAAAGCCGGAGCTGATACGTTAAGTTGTTGATTTGTGTGTGAAATACAGTCACAGTTTTGGGGAGAGTTCTGAAGTGGAATCATAAGTAATAATTCCAAGATAAGTTACTGAAAATTTTCCGTGATAATCTAGAAGGTTTTTGTGGGTTCCAGCACTTTGAGGAGGCATAGTTGAACGGGGAAGCAGCAGATCTAGTTAAGGGTATTCTTGACTGAAAAGATGGCAGTGTTCACAAACAGCATGGATGAAATTCTGGAGTTTGTAGATGGAATTTTGAAATTGTTTCCTATGTAAAACTTGCCTCAGATTTTGCAATTTGATATAATAAGCATAAATTCATTACTACTCAGTATAACTGATGCTTGGTGAAGTTGATAAATTTTCATAAGCAAAAGGGTCTGTTACAAGAGCATCTTCTCTGCTTGCTTGACAGCATCCTGGGGGACTGTGAGGCTTATCTCTATTGTTTTTTTTTAATCTCTTTTTCCACTTAAAACATGAAATACTAAGGTGATACAATGGTAGTATTTCTTAGCTCTTTACTGAAAATAGAGAATAAAGTTGACCATTGATCAAATATTGGCACAGCTCGTTTGTTAACATCATGGTCTTTGGACCAGAAAGTTGTCGTAACCTGGGATTTGGTCTTATGCCAAGGGTGGAGATGTAGTCATAATTTTTTAGAGACTGGAAATATTCTCTCATCTGATTATGTGTTTCCCATCATAACAGTGACCTCACAAAGACTGAAAAATAAAAATCATGGTCTTGGCTAGTCAGATAGTACATCAAAAAGTCTCTTACCTGTAAATGTGAAGAGAATGTAGGCTTTGTGCTTTGCTTTTGAAGCAGCCAGACAAATGTCAGTTGTTGATTTGAAAACAAGCCTTGCTTTCTAATTACAATTTTGGAAATTATTGAATGGACAAGTCCAGCCTAGTATTTTCAGGATGCCAGTGGAATATTGTCAGTGGCAAGGGAAGATCCTATAGTTTTGATTGTTTCAACAGAGACCTTCAATCAAAGTCTGTGTGGAATGGGACAGAGCACTCTTTTGAGGTGCTCATTGAAATGGGTATTTTATCCCAGTTGGAGAACTTGGAGTGGTGAGCTTGCCATTCCTAGATAACAGGAATTTTAAAATCATGTGTGTATGTTTTGCTGAATTCACATGTGTGTGTTGGACATAATTTTCAGGCTAAGAGCAGATTTTTTTTTTTCTGTCATTTTTTCATGAACTACTGTTAAGCAATTCAGGTGACCTCAAGACTGTGAACTAACTTTAAATGGGAATACTTTTCTAGTGGACTTACTGTCACTGAAAAGACAGAGGAAGATCCTTCTTATTGGTACTGCTTAATCTGAGTTTGAGGAATTATTTTTTATCAGATATTGGCTTTACTGAAGTATCAATAAAATCAGAAGTACTGTACACTTTAGAACTAAACCAACAAGTGTTGTTTCCCTATGTTTTTGCATAGACATACATATAATCTTCATTTATGAAATAAAAATCTTTTTGTCAACTCGATTTATAAAAACTAATTCACTTTGGCACATGGAATATTATAATGATGTAGTGCTTGGGATGGAAATGTGTGAAAAAGTTTTGTTCACTTAAAGGATACCTTTGCACAGCTTTAAATAGGGCTTAATGTTAAAAGCCAGCTTTAGCAGAATGTACAAATTCAGGCATGAATCAATCCTTGAAGTAAGGTGTTTACCGCCTTCTTGGCCATGGATGATCTAAAGATGCTCTATGTGTCTCTTACAGAAGATTGTTGTTTTGGCTGTCAGGCTTTGGGTCAGTTCCTGCAAATTTTTAATTCTTTTAGCTCACAGAAGGTCATGGTCAACTTAATTGGCTACAAATTTGTGTCCTTATTATCAACTTTTCTGATATCACATTGGTATTTTTGTGTCTAGACCTTTTCTCTTAATGAAGGGTTTTCTTATTATTGGAACTTGAGACATTCTGGGCTTTTGTCCCAAAGTGTCTGAGCAGCAGCTTTTGTGCCAAGGACTTCTTTTTAAAAGAATGTTTTTCTATCCTTTCCCTCCTTCTGCTTGAAGTTGTGGGTAATAAAATGTAGGCCAGATTAACTTACAGTGTTTTGATATATCTATATGGTAACATTAGCACTGTCTTGAAAATGGACAATTGAGAATTTTAAAATGAACATGTACCTTCCAAGCGACTTAGAAAGGAAAAGCCTCTGGATTGCATATGTATGATGAATTAAACACTAGTTCGATGCTTAGTGGAGTCAAAGGTGTTTTCTTGCGTGTTAGATTACACTGATGGGTTGGTGCCTTCCTAGAGTGGGTCAATATTAGATGTATAATTTCAGCTATGGAAGAAGTGATTTTAACTGTGGTATGCTGTGGGTGGGGACAAGTGTCCATTCAACAGATCCAATTAAGTTTAACCTAACTAGGCAGCTAGCATATAGCAGAGTTGAAGCTTGCTCTACTTAGACTACAAAATGTGATTTGTTTGGCTTTTTTGTCTAATGTTCCTCTTTGCACCACAACTGTTCATATTACATAGTGTTTGATTTCAGGGCTGTAAGTCAAATGCTTGGCAATTCAGTAAGGCTTGTGAGGAGAGGTAATAACTTTTATTTAACCAAGCAATAGAAGTAGAAAACAACAAACAACTCTAATGCACAGAAGTAGTCCTTGAGTTCCAAAATTGAGCCAGCAACTCAGTACAAGTTGAGAACAATTGTACTAGCAATATTGTATTTCTTCCCATAAGATAGTTGAAGATTGAAAGAAGTTTCAAAAACTTAGCATCTGCTTTGCTGCAGAGCTTCTCTATTGATTTTTTTTTTTTTTTTCCAAAATTGGCTGTATTTTACTGCCTTGTCAAACTCTAGGCTTGTATGCTGTTGTCAGTAAAATACTAAATCTCAGATTTCATTTTCTTTGGTCAGAAGATAATATTTTGATGTCATTTATATATAAACTTGTAATCATTATTCATAAGATTATTAGTAGTGTACTAAATTGTCAGATATGCTAAAAATAGCCACATCAATTCAACACACACAGTGTTTCTCGGAGCGTGACAGAACAGCCTTTGTAGGCAAAGCCAGAACTGCCACTGCTGCTTGTCCCAACCTCTGTTTTGTACTTTCTCTACAAGCATTTTGTTTTGCCACGTGCCAAAACAGGTGGATGAACAGATCTGGGTTAAAACTTAGGAGGGAAAAAAACCACCAAAACCTGTGTTAATTTTAGCCTGAATCGTGTTCTTGCCTGATTTATTGTGAGATCTCACAAAAATGCTTGTGCTGGCGCAGGGGGAAAAAGTAACTTCTTTCTGTGGCAGTGTTGATGGAACTTCAGAGTTGATTTAAATGTGAAAGTTTGGAACTCTTTCTTTTGAGAGAGTTTTGCAGAAACAATGCAATAGTGCCCATGTCTATCTGGCCTGATAGTTTCTTGTTTGTGTTTTGTTTTGGTTTTTTTTAAGTAAAAGAAATAATGTACAATCACAAGTTGAGATACAGCTTTATACCAACAACTACACAGTTTGGTAAAATGTATGACAAGTTTGTGGAAAAATTGATAGCATTTATAATGCAGAGTTTTATTTTACCTATAGATATCAGTGTAAGCAACGCTAATTCATAAAAGCTGAATTTTGATCAGAAGCTGAAGATATGAAAGTGCTTCCCTCCCACCCCCCCCAAAAAAGGAGGAAGTTTCTGAAACTGTTGAAAGGAAAAGGAGTGATAAATTAGTTTCAGCACAGAAATGTTTAACAAAGGTTTAAGGCAGTGTAAAAAAAACTGTCTTTGTGAAATCAGGAGTTTTATAGGCTATAATTTATTGAAGTCAACGTAGTTCTTCTTTATCATAGCTGGGGTTAGTATTGTGTTTCCTGTTGCTTTTGGTTTTATTTTTGTTTGGTTTGGGGAGTGATTTTTTTCCTTATGCTTTTCAATCTGTCCAGTAGTCTTGTTGCTTTTCCCATGGAAAAGGCAAGGCCTTTTCTGTGAAAATCTTTTGATTTCCAACCCTCCCCCCCACACCTTCTTCTCAGTTCTCTCCCTGCCACTCCACCCCGAGGCCTAGCTTGTGATCACCTGGAGAAGCTGGCGCTCCTAGTGTGCCTTGAAGCCTTCCTTATCTTGTCCCATGACATTTCTTAGTTATCTGATATGTATTTGTGCCAGAGTCAAACACTCCCTCTCCTTCTTCCCATTGTCTTTCTGCGTGTTCCTCTGGTTATGAGATGTTGGCCTCTTTGTAGTTGGGCCTTCTGGGCCTTTATCTTTGGAAGATTATCCTCATATCACTAGAAATAGCTAATGCTAGTAATTCATCATATTATGCACAGGCGTTTTTTAGGCTTCTGTTACATGATGTTATAGTAGAGAAAGGTTGGGGTTTTTGCTACTTAAATGTTTTAGTGTAGACTGAAGGTATGTGAGAAGAAAAAAAAAAGTTGCTTTTTACTCAGGCTGGCATTTCTGCATGAGTTGATGGCAGCTCTCTGAGGTTGTGCATTTAGATCGACCTTTGACCTGACCTGGCTATGCTTATGTAGTTATTTTGAAGAAAACTAAAAAAGATAAAGTAGAGTATGATCTGGGAGAAGAAAATCTGTTTTATGTCGTGTCATACACTAGAATTTGGTATGCATGAGGGAAAAGGTAATGCAT
The DNA here is from genome assembly GCF_963082525.1 of Nesoenas mayeri. Taxonomy (NCBI): domain Eukaryota; kingdom Metazoa; phylum Chordata; class Aves; order Columbiformes; family Columbidae; genus Nesoenas; species Nesoenas mayeri. The sequence continues at coordinate 53,309,325 of NC_137540.1, forward strand.
ATTAAGTATGTTGAATTGTATTATTTAATAAATACCGTTTGCTGGCAGGACTTAGATAACGTGTATTTTCATGGCTTAAACCTCTGACTTGCATGTACTTACATGCTTACATTTAAGAATTACGAGTATTTTTGTGGAGGTCATATAGCCAGGTTATAGAAATGATCCACAGTTAATTATTCTAAAAATGTTTAAATTTCCATTAATTGTATTTAACTGCAGACTGCAGTTTGCAATGTTCTTGAGCTATTGCCGGCCACATAAGCCTAAAGCCAAATTTCTAATTTGATTTTGCTCATAGTTTAATCATTTTAATTAGTTTGACTCTTGTAACAATCAAGTTTTTCATTAACTAGGACAGGCCACTAGTCAGAGAAGAAGAAATCTTGTTCTGATTTTTTTTTCCAATGGAATAATAGCTGTTTGCTTTGTGAATGTCCCAATTTAATCAATCCTTAGAGACACGACCACGTAGGCTCACCCAGTTCACCCAGATGTTACTTAATTTCAAAATGATTGATGACGAGACCCTTTGTTTTTGTGTCTGATAATTTTCTTTTGTTACAAGTGCATCAGTAATTAATGGCAATTTCACATGTACAATGTTATTCTAATGGTTTCCTGGCAACAAGAAGATAAATATATTGTAAAAGAAAAGAAGCACAATTTGGAAGGGAGAAAAATAGAGGTTGCTGAATTAGGAATGATAACTTCTGATAACTGACCACCAAAATGAACACAGTAGCTGAGAAGTTATGCTCTCATTTATTCTGTTACGAAACTCAAAGAATTACTGATTTTATTCTTGTGCTAATTCTTTTGTGAGGTGAGAACATGATGTTAATAACAATTTAAAAGATGCAGAACTGAAGAGCTACTGTAAGGGAAAAAAAAACCATACCCAAACACAAGAAATGTAAGCTGGCTTCATATGCCTGATTTGGCATTTCTGAAATGTGACTTCTGAAGTGACTGTGCATTCTGTTGTTCTTTACATGTTCAGTCTACAAGTTCCTTTTGTTTCAGTTATATTTCTGGGTGCCTAGCACTTCTGTAAGCCTGGCCTCATCATCTCTGCTGAAGAACCCAGGAAATGACAAATGTTTTCTGTGAAAACTTTGTTATAGATTGTTTAACAGGCATCATATAGAAACTTTTTAAGAGGTGGGAGGCTAGCATGCAGGTCTTCAGGCTTAACTGTTTCAAAACAAGGCATTCATTTCCTGCCATATTTTCCATCAGTTATAGTGTCCCAGCTTCAATAAATAAGGAGGGTGTCCTTTGGGCAATACACTCCTCTACCAGACAACCTCGATTAACTCCAGAGCAAGTCCTTTCTGTGGACTGAACAAAGTAATGGCTTCGAGTTTTTTGTTTGTTTTTAAGAAAAGAAAAAAAGAAAAAGGAGTATGTAATCACTTACCAAATACCGTATTAACATTAGGACTGAGGAGTCTGACTGGAGGTTTGAGAAGTATAGGATTCTTTACCTTGAGAAAGAGATGAATAAGAGCTATTGTGACAAAAGCTTAGAAAATAATGAATGACGTAGTAAACTAGGAATTTTTGGTTTTGCACCCTCTCCAGAAGAAAGAACACTAATTGAAACTGAAACTTTAAAAACTGTTGAAGGTTAAATATTTCTTAGGGTTATACTGGCAGGTTGCAGCAGAGCAGGGCTGATCCGATCCTTTATGCAGAGATAAGTAACATGCTTTAATCATACAAATCACTTGCTTTAGGTGTGTGTGCTTGCCACTATGTATTTTATTGGTGTAATGTGAGATATTTCTTGTGTATTCAAGTATTTTAAATAAAGTTTGGATACAAAATTCTTGACATATCACTGCATTCTCATGAGGAGTTTGTATGCATAAGTTTGCAAAATATCAGGAGCCTTAGCTATGCTAAAAGACTCATCAGTGAAGTGTTAATCTCACAACAGTGCTATGAAGTAGAAGAAAAAATATCCATTGGTTTGCAGACAGTAATATGGAGATGATTGATAGGAAAGGAGATCAAACATTATCTGAGGTTACTTTTCTTCCTTGCTTACTTGAATGAATTAATATTATTTTGTCTGCTTAATGTCTGTGTGGATCTTTTACTACCAAAAAGCAGAACAACAGACACACTACATATTATAGCTATTTTTGTAGTTAAAAAACCCCGAACTTTTGTCTGGTCTCCAGTCTATGTTAAATGTTCTTTGTATATGAAATTTTTCCAGACTGCAATATCTTCTTAATCACCATTGTTACGTAGAAATCTAAAACACATGCTTATTATTGGTGTCACTCAAAGCAATGTGTGTTTGCTGGCTCTGCAGCTGCAGTAAACTAATGAACTGTATTCCCACTGCTGTGCTGACATCAGAATTTGGCTGTTGCAAAGATGTCTTAAGCATTATGAAGTACTGTTAAAGGTAAACAAAGATAAAATTGGCACCAAGTATGTTCCTGCTTAGAAAGAAAGGTTGAAAACTTTGTGGTACTTAGATAGCATGGGATATCCTAAACCTATGTTTTATTTGAGACAGTTGATATGTACTTACCTGATGGAGATGTCAGAGCTTGCAGGGTTAGGATCAGTTTTTCAGCCACAGTGGGGGCAAAATCCACTCAAATTTACTTACTGCAAAGACTGGTCAGCCTTTTAAATGTCTTAGTTATTCTCGAGTGAGTTCCTATTTCTTTCGAGTTGTTCAGTAATATTATCCAATCTTAATGGTACTCTATTGTTTTCCATGAGTAGAGCTTGTCAGCTTTGCTGAAACACTGGTGTAGTCATTAGCAATTTTAGGCTTTATTTTATGTTTTTAGTGTTGTATTTTAATATGTTATGGTATAAATTATGACATCTCTCTCTAGGAGATTTATAAAAACTTTCCAAAGTGTTGAAACAGAGGAAAAGTTTTGTACTGGCAAAATACATTCATGAACATTAAAGAGACATATGTCTTCTCTATTTACAAATAATTTTTGAAGTGATACAGACATTGCAGATGAAAGAGAAGGAGAAAGAACCTTTTAAAAGGAGTTTGGAGAAATCAAATATTTCTGGCGTCTCTCTACCCCCTTCTTTGCCAGCTAAAACTAAAAATGATACCTTCATGCCTTGATCATCTTGATGAAAATTTTATATGTGACATGCTGTTACAGAAAGGGTAAAGCAAAAATGAAAAAGAGAAAGGGGAAAAAAAAGAAACAAAGCAAAACCACTCAAAAGTAGCTAAAAATCTCAAAAGATGATTACTATGTTCTTTAGTTAGTGTTTTCTATAATATTTTTCTTACTTTTTTTTTTCAGTATTTTGGCTGCTTAGAATCACAATGGTGTTGCAAATGCTGAACCAAAATTGTGCAGTGAAAGTAGAGTTGAATTAGGAAGTGCTTAATATAAAGAAAATCTGCAGTTTGAGCTATAGTGTGGATGTGAAAAGAAGTTTAAGTCATTCGTTGAAAACAAACTGATTGACTTTTGTTACCAATTTAATGAAAGGAAAATTATGTTGGATATTTCCCTTTACAGCTTTTACTCCACCTTCAGATGGGTGGAGTAGTCAAAGTAGGGTATATCCTGCTATTTTAATATTTTGTGTTTTAACTGTGTTCTTCTGTTACTATTTGAAAATATATTAATGCGCTTATTTATCCAAAGTCCAGTAAAGGTTCTCCATAATAAACTCATTATTGAAATTTAATCAAACCATAGTAAAATTTTAATAGGGACTTATTTGAAATTAGAGTTTGAAAAATATAAAAAAATTATTTTCTTGTGATGTGAAGGAGTAAAACCTGATACTTGATCACTTAACTTTCACTGATTGCAGTGCCTTTCTGTGGGATTTAATCCTGATGTCCTAGTCGGTTAGAAAGGATACAGTTTTTCTTTAAAAACTTTGTTTACATGAAAGAGTGAAGAGGAATCATTCGGAAATTATGCGCCTTTGTTCACCCAGCGATGCAATGTATTTTGGGATAAGTGAAGTTTAATTCTTAAGCTTCTGCAGTAATAAGAATGAAATAAACTCAGTACTTACTTTTGATGGTAGGATTAGAATTCAGCGTTCTGCGGGGAGGTGGAAAAGGTTACTCTGTATGTTTGTTTTTTGACAGGTGGTTCTTTCTCACTACTGAATTGCTGCAGAGCTAACATTCATTAACTTACAAAGTAAAACAAAGAAATGCAAGGCAACTTTAAAGCTTTTTGCTGAAAAATGTTCATTTAAATACCTTATTCAACCACCCTTTGTAAATGTAGTTGGCATGTGTCACTATTTCTGAAAATAAACTAGTCCATCTCTTCTCTAAAGCTCACTTCTGTTATCGCCAGTAAAATTCCAGTGGCAAGAAAAGTAGTACTATTTTTGCTTGTGTGAAGTCAGTAAATGAAGGTATAGGAGTTGCATTTATGAGCTGTTAGTGACATTTTTTTCTTAGAAAATGTATGTAGAATATGGAAGTAGGCATAACTCTGCAGCCTAAGGGAAATAGGGAAATCTGGAAATAAGATTTCAGCTTTGTTCCGGTTGGAACTGGTGGTCTGGACTGCTGTAAAATCATAAGAATTTTGCTTTAGGAAATTAGAGTGTTCACCAAGTACTAAAACTGTATCTTTGTAGAATATATATGCATTGATACAACTGGAAGTAGGTCAGGAGAAAACCTAATAAGTTGTTAAAACATCTCTTTGAACTGAGAGTGAAAACCAAGTTAAAGACTATGTTTCTAAACCTCTGCTGGGAAACCCGTGGTGGCATGTAATGTTTTCCAAAGTTATGTTCTTTCAGTCCTAGCCTTTGTTTCCCTTTAAAGGTTAAAACACCTTTGGTTGGATTACAAAATCAAAAGGCTGCCATTTAATTTTGTTTAATTTTGACATCTTTGCTTATTGTTCTTAGTTTAGATTCTTATGCAAATTGGAGCATTCTGTTCTGAGTTGTTTGTTACATAGATTTAAAGCATGACTTATCCTAGAGTTTCAGCTCTGTATGCCAGTCTACTTCTGATGCTGAAATTAGTTTCTGATCCCCATATACACCTGTGGGGATGGAGTTCCCTGCTACATTTTATCTAGCAGTGGAGCTGGTTTGAGAGATATCTGCAGAGACTCTCTTACAACAGCTCTGCCTCCTGAGGAGTCGTACTGTGGAACTGTGCCCTAATTCACAGCATCTTGAGACTCTTCAGAGTCACTCCAACTTCAGTCTGTATGTGGGCTGTGCTGAGCTCAAGTTTCTGTATACTATCTAATGTCTCTCAACACTTTGGTTAAAAGCCTGGCATCATGCAACATCCCCATAAAATTAATTATAAAACTAACCTCAATATTTTAGAAATAAGGAAAATATCAATTACTAGCATTTTTAGAGGATTTGCTGAGGGTTTCCCCACTGCTTTTCATCATCTTTGTCAATCTCCTGCTAGAAAACAAAACTGTGTAAAAATAATTTCATCAGGAAGGTGAAAAGGTGGAGGGGTAAGTAGTGACAGGTTAGTTCTGCAGAGTATTGCGAGTCAGAGTAGTAATCTGAGCTGACCTGCATAGTGGGTATTTTAACATAGTCGAAAGCAAGTTAGTTTATCTAAACCTAAAAAAATGCAAGTCCTCTTTAAGGAGTGCCAGAACTGTGTTTTGGAAGCTTGTCATCCTATCACTGTTGTACCTTACTAGTTTGAGTACTCTCAAGTTGATGCTGCTGCTGAAGGAAACAGTTACTCATCTTCACGCTGCTGCCGGTGCTGTTCAGGGAGAATAATGATTCAAAGTCGTTTGCCTTATTTGAGTCAGCAGCACTCTCAAGGCCATAGAAACAAATCAAGTCTGTGAAGAGTAAGCGTAGAACAGTAAAAAAATAGAGGCACATAGTGACTGTAGGCAAGGAGGGGGAAAGTAGTATATTTGGAAAGGATGGAGTTGCTGCACCAGTAGCTGGGGGATTGCCCTGAGTCAGGCCCTGATATGCTTCACTCTGCTGGTACGCATGGAAGCACAAACACCAAAGCTGGCGCTGTGAGCCAGTGAAGTACCCTTGCTTGCTTGTGGGCCGTCCTTTTCCACGTGCTGGATTATGGAAGTGATCCTGCTCAAAAAACAATTTTTCTTTTTTTTTTTTTTTTCCAGGTTAGTTTTAGTTTGGATCACTGTGATTTAAGCAGTCACCTTCTATCCCCTCCTTGTGCTGGCAGAAGCTGTATGACCATCTTGGGGTGGTAGAACTGTTACTTGCAGTGACAGCTTAATTTGGAACACTGTGTTCATTTGGTTTGGCATTAAATCAACTTAAAGATTCATTAAACTGCACCATAAGATTGGGCTGAAGCATTCCCACCCTCCCCTGTGCATTTTTACAGCCATGTAGTGAGCTGGTTCCAGAAGCAGATCTATCTGAAAAGTAACCTGGCCAGAAAAAGGGATTTTTCAGTAGTGTCACTCATTAGTTGCATGCCTGCTGGAGTAATGGAGGGACAGGTCTGACAGATTTGAGTTGACTTACATTTCTGTAAAACTGCACCCTAAGAAATTCTACAGACACCCCTCGCTCCCCCAATTTGGTGAGGCAGTATGTGTATACAAAATGAAGTGAGTCCCTTGTTTCAGAGAGCTGCAAATGTAAGTGTGTGAATGATACGCTACTCTTCCGTGTCTGAAAAGAAACTTAAGATACAGAGGAGAATGTTCTCTGGTTAGAAATAATGGGAATCAGTGCCGTTTTCATATGTAAACGTGTAGATTGTGCTGGTGCCAGTAATTTTGAACTAATGTGAATGTTGTGGAATCCACAATGAATTCTGTAATATTTTAACTGACTGGCTGCTGTAATATGTCGTACCATTTATCTTAATACATGATTGCTTTCAAAATAAATTGATTTTGCATTGGAATTCAGAATTGATCTGGTAATATTTAGTGAGAGGTGCTTACACATGCTTCTTCTTTTTTTAGAAACATTCACTTTCCTCTTTTTTTCCCCTTATTGCCTTTCCCATTTGTACAAAAGAAGGAATTTGAGGTTTCAGTGTTTTTCAGGCCTCCCCAAGCCTGATGGCTCACAGTTCTGTACCACTATTATGATTATGAGATGTGGTCTTTGATGTTTCGACTGGTCTTTTCCTGTTCTGCAGTCCAGACTACTGAGTCTTGTGCTGTGACTTGAACTAGAGTAGGCAGTACAGGCCAGTGCTTGCAAACAGATTTGTCTTCATGCCAACTCTCATTTTATTTTTTTTTCTTTCTTTTTTTTTTTTTTCCTCTCCTAACGCCTACTGTAGTTGATTGTTCTTTAAACAAAGACTTGCACTAGCTCACAGGATGTATATTTGTCTGTAGGGGAATATGTGTGTGCATATATACACAGAAATGAATCTTTTATTTCCAAATAATCACACGTGCAAAAAAAAGTGTACTACCCAGCAGACAGGCACCATAAATAGCTTTCTCTCCCCCAAGCAGGAACTGATAAAATGCAAGTAGTAGAATCTTTTCTTTGTGTCATCCCAAAGCCAACATTATTAACACTCCATAGGGTTCGTAGCTGTTTACTGTTGCACATGGAGATCTTACAAATTATTCCTAGAGAGTGAGAACTCTTCTTCTTTAACCTGTAGTTCTTACACTTCAGGGCCTGAGAGGTGTGCAGAATATATTGTTAAGGACTCCTTGGTAGGCCAGAAATCTGGCTGCTGTTGAAAAATGTTTGAACATCATTTTGTTTATTCTTTGAAGAGCCAAGTGTTTACAAGGAGCTTGCACTTTTGTGGTGGTGTATGCATTGAAATTCTGTAGTTGTCAAACTTCAGCCAACCTTAGCACCTGTTTTTTTAGTAGTAATTTGTTTGTACATGGAAACTGCTATGAAAATAGCTGCATGGGAATGTTGCCAGAAACTGCTGGATGAAGTGGTATGGATAATTTTGATTATACAAATCTTCACTTTGAAATAATTTGATTTCATCTTGCGTTATTGAGTGGGTTTGTGGCTTGTTGGTTTTAGTTGTTTCATTTTGTGTTATTATTAAAGTAAAACTTTATTTGTAATCTTCAAATCAGAAAGCTTCAAAATAATGCTCAAGAAATTAATGTGTGGATATGCTTTGCATATATTCGCCTGTCAGTAGTATAACTGAGATTCCTGGGGTTCAGTCTTTTTGTTTGTGAATAAATTCTGGAGACCTTAAGTGAGTCTTGATTCAAAATCTCTAAGTACCGTTCAAGTCTTTGATATATGAAAGAAAGAATAAATTTGTGAATACCTGATGCCATTCATGACCAATGAATTGAATGTTCAGAGGCTTGATCAGCCCAAAGAAAGTTTGATACATTGATTGTAGATAATAATCATGTTGCAAACGGAAGCTAGGTGAAGGCCAATATCAATTTTGCTGTACACTGACTTTGCGCTGCTTTAATTCAGATCAGAATGCATGCAAAACTGTCACAAGAATTGACTGTCTTCTGAAATTCTCCTTTTGACATCCAAAAGCAGCTCCTAAGCAAATTCAAAACAAATGTTGTAGGCTCAGTGTCAACTGTACGCAGGTGGCCACCACCTAATTTGTATGTTACTCCGTGATTTTACAGCTATCAAGTTAACCCTGTGTGCAATCAGTCAGAGTTCTGGCAGCAGGAAGCATCTTTCGCCATCTTTCTGTTTCCTTTGAATGTTTCCCTTTAGTACTTACTTCTTTTTGGTCTTTAATACAGGGCTGTATTTACCACTAGTGAGGAAACTGCCAGAGTAACACCTGGCCTCTCCACTTGGCTTGGAATTTCAGCCTTATCCAGATTATTGTTATTTACTTTACTCTCAACATCTGGAATATAATTCTGTGATTAATCCCATCATAAATGTATCAGTATTTTGGGACTATCTAACACAAATACTGGAGCATTTTCCTCAATATAAGTTACTTGGGCAGCAACTTTTTGTCTCTTTCTACACTCATTTCTTAGAAAATTTGTAGTTAAATATTAGGTCTCAGCCCTTTAAGGTGTTAAATGGCTTCAACTTAAAGCCTGAGTTTTAGGCCCTAAAGATTATAGTTCACAGCTTTTGTTATAAATCTCAGCCAACAACATTTTTAGAATGTTCAATGAGCTCCTGCAGCTATTGAAGGCTGTTGAAAACTTCCACAGTCTACAGGCCAAAGTACACTCTGAAGTCTTCCTTTCTCACTATGAAAATGCATTGCAAAATGTTTTGATTTTGAATTTAAAAAAAAAAAAAAAAGGGAAAAAAAAATCATCCAGAAGAAAATATTGTACTTTTACATTTTTCTTTTTAGGATGGGAATGTGAAAAAACAAACAGAGCAAGACACATTTCACAGTTTGGGGTTTTTTTGTAAACCATTTCAGTATGCTAGTGACTTGCATGCTATGATTATGAGGGTGATTAAAAAAAAAAAGCCAGAACAAAACACACACACAAAACACAAAAACAACCTACAGCACATCAATGAAACTTGAATTTCATTCTGTTGTGGATTTTGAAGAGTTAAAAGCAATGGAGCTTTTTGTCTTTTACATCTTGTATATGCAAGCTTAGAACAAACATGAGAAGTTTATATGGTTCAGGACCTGAAGGCAATAACTATACAGTCTAAGGTGGTTTTAAGTAAAAAAGTAAAATTTTGTGCTTATGTAGTGGTTGATGTGTCATACTTCGGAAAGATCAAGTGGTTTATTTTGACGATCACCTGATCAACTAATTGGCATTCTGCTGCAGTTTTGATCAGAGAGATCTGTTGTGTCCTTTTGTAGGTAACATTTCCCCTCCTTTTTTTCAAGTTTCCCAGTCATTGTCTGTTATAATATTTTTTTATGTTTTAGCTGCTTTTTTAATCTCCAGTACGTGCATGCGGACTGCCATTCTGAGGTCACTGCAGCTGAACAAGTGAAGTTGAATCTTTGTTCGATTTTTTTTTAAGTCAGAGAAACAGAAACAAAGATAATTTTTAAACAATGAGGCGTTATTTTTGCTTGTGGCTTCAGGCCACTTCAGTCCAGCACTCTTGATGAAGTATGTGCTTTCTCGTGTGTGCTGGGCAATCATAATTGTTTAGGCTGAGGCTCGCTGCCTTCTTGGTAAGCTGCTCAGTTGTATCTTTGGCACTGCCTCTTAGTCACAGATGCAGACATGTGTGAAATGACCAAATCCTCTGCCAGTACCCAATTTATGTTCATGCTTGGGGTACAGGTTGGTATTGTTTCAGGTCTCTGATCTTATAAAGGCAATTCACTGCATCTTTCAAGTGAAGGCAAAAGTTAACTCGCTGCTGCAGTGTGTGCACCATCCTGAAACAGGGGTACTGTTGGATTGGTAGAATTTATTGGAAAAGGTTAAATAACTGTAATATGAGACTCTTAGAAACTGTAAAATTCAGTGGCTAACACCTAGCTTATTACTAATAAAGTATTTTGTTAAAGTAATTTTAAAGAAGCAAGAGGTAAAATATTAACAGGGACATAACCTTGAGAAGTGGATTGATTCTTGCATTGTTTTGTTCTTTTGTACTTGTACTTTTGTACTTTTGAGCTTGAAATTTCCCAAATTTTGTCATGGAGAGGGTAAGTGGTTTTTCTGGATGAACACGATAAAACATACTGCAAATACAGAATTACTGTGCCTCAAGTGCTTTTTAAAGTACGTTGGACCTTTAAAAATTTTCCATTATTCCTGTTTTAGGCATTCTTCATGAGAAAGTTGCAGGCAGCTGTGTAAACTACATTTAGTCACAGAATCACAGAATGTTAGGGATTGGAAGGGACCTCAAAAGATCATCTAGTCCAATCCCCCTGCCAGAGCAGGAACACCTAGATGACATTACACAGCAAGGCTTCCAGGCGGGTTTTGAATGTCTCCAGAGCAGGGGACTCCACAACCTCCCTGGGCAGCCTGTTCCAGTGCTCTGTCACCCTCACTGTGAAGAATTTTCTTCTCAAATTTAAGTGGAACCTTTTGTGTTGCAGTTTGTACCCATTACCCCTTGTCCTATCATTGTTTGTCACCGAGAAGAGCCTGGCTCCATCCTCGTGACACTCACCCTTTATATATTTGTAAACATTAGTGAGGTCACCCCTCAGTCTCCTCCAAGCCAAAGAGACCCAGCTCCCTCAGCCTTTCCTCATAAGGGAGATGAGTACTTGCAGGTTGATGATTTCAGTAACATAGTTTAGTGAAATGTTAATCTAAATTCAGCATAGTTAATTCTGACACTAAACTTAAATAGTCTTTTTACATATATAAATGATAAATATTAAACATATAAATAGTGTAACTTTTAAGAAAAATTGTACACAGTGAATTTTGGGGTTTTAACCTTAAGGTCTTCTTGATTTGAGTTTTTCCTTGCATAGTTATGATTTTTTTATTTTCAGAAAATACTTTATTTTTTTCTTAGATAATTTAGTTGTTATACTAATTAGAGAGATCCAAAATAAAGCAGAAGTGAATATGAAGGTTAAAATAGTAAAATGTGGCACAATGCAGGTGATGTCAGTAGATTGACCAGGAATGGTCTGGGGAACCTGTCTAATGGTGGGCACCTGGTGTTTGCAGTAGAAATGGTCATACCATGAAGTCTTCATCTGAAGTCCATTTTTAGCAAAGGAAGGAAATTTCAGTGCACACTGTGATTTTTAGGACAGCGGTGATCTTTACATATTTCACTGAAAATTTAATACAAGAAAATTCCTTATTGGAACTCCTTAAAAAAACAGCCGTGTTTTGAAAATATTCTTTAAAAAAATAATCTTTGCAATAGCACTTTATATCTGATATATTGCCTACTTCTTATCTTAGCAAAATCAGTAGCTATAAAACTGTGTGATTACATATGAGGAATGTTGAAGGACAGGTACAGCAGTTACAGGCATATTCTAATTATCCACAAGGCAAGAATTTGATGGAACCGATAGACAAATAGTTGCAGAACTTTTGCAGAGGAAATTGGGAGTTACTTAAAGTTCTCAAAATATTAGAGAAGAATTCCCAGACAAGACTTTATTAGCTTGAAATTAAAATAACTACAGAAAATTAATAAAACCTCTAAAACTCTGAGAAGTGACATAGTATCCTCTAAATCAGTATTGCTAATCCAGAAAGGCACAGTAGAACTCTGTAAAAGCAGTATTTTATTTTTTTTTCTTTAATTAGGAAAAAAAAGATCTTGATTTTGGAAACAGAATACGTATTTTGGATGGGGGATAATTTTCAGTTGCCTCAAAGTAATTATATTCCTTGAAAATATTATTAAAATGTTTAGCAAAGTTAGAACCAAATGAAAACATAGTCCTCTAACTGGTGATTTGGTGTAAACATTAAGTCTAAAGAAATTAAAACAGATATGAGGTAGAGATGTGAACGGGGAAAACTCTGGGGGTTTTCTATCTTTTCCTCAGACTCCTGCCTTTGCGTGTTTGATTTTTGATTTTCTTTGAACATACAAATGTACCTCAGTCCCATATCCAAAGTGGAAAAGTCCATATTCTTGTGTGAAACACTGTATCATAAAATGAACAGTAACATCATTAAAAATAGCACTTTAAATACTCGTATGTAAAGTCCTCCAAAATGCTTTCTGTAAATAATGTATTAAATTCGAAGTATTTCCACACTTTTAATATTGGCAGTTATGATGGTAATAGTACAAGTTGAATTTATTGAAGACTTTTCATGTTATTCTTTGCTACCTACATTATAATAAAATCCATAGGCTTGTCATATTCATTTTTTCCCAAGCTTATTTCTCAGAAACTGAATATCCTACATATAATCATTATGTCTTTAGTATCATCCTGTGGCTAAGCACTGTGGATTTGACTTTCATATCCTTACATCAGCAATATTGGGGCCTTTTATTTTTCCGTTAGTCTCCTACCTATTTTAGAGAAAGCTTTTAAAATTGAAAATTTATTAAAAATGGTTTAATTATTTTAACATGTATCAGAAATCAGTCTTTAGGGATACTTGTCATTAGTCAGAGGAAAATAATTTGAAGTTGTTAAATGAATTCTACCAATACAATACTTTCCATGCACTAATTATACATAATTTTCCTCCTTATTAAAGAATTAAATAAGTCTTATAGCCAGGAAACCAATCCAAACATGTTCCAGGTCCAATTTTTCATGCACCATTTTTCTCCTGTGCTTTAAGAATTTCCAGATACTTTGCTTATATTGAGGCTACTGAAAAATAAAATGAAACCACCATCCACACACCAAATAAGCAATTTCTGCATTTTGCACTCGGTCCATTCTAGAGTGCCCTATTTTTGAACTTGGTAGCTGCCTAAGGAGAAAACTTTTTTGCTTTTTTTAAATTAATAATATAGATAATAGTGTTCAACAGGTAGGAAAATGGTCTAGTGAAATAGTGCCTCATTGGAGAAGCTAATTTGCCTGAACAGAAGCTCCTTGCAGAAGCGTGTCTGGTTTGGGAGGTGCAGGAGCTGGTTCCCCACCTCTGGCGGGAGTTGTCTGCAGGGTGATGAACTGAGCGCCCATGTCAGCTGGTGCCCCCGGGAGCGGGTTCTGGTTCCATGTGCTGTTGGATACGGGGGGTTTGTTGTTGTTGCTGGTTGGTAGTGGTAATTTTGATTGTGACATACAAAAACATTTCACAGTTTGATAGTCTTGAGTTTTTGTCTAGCCTTTCACATGGCAATGGAAACCTGTGAATTCTGCATTCTAGATAGTTGTGGTTAATATGACAGTGTTAAAGCTCCAGGAGATGACAGGCACACAGGCAAAATTTTTCAGTGCCATTTTATCAGTAGATAAGGCTTTGCACTAGGGTTTCACATGATTTGCCTTCTGATGTTCAGTCCTGACGCTCAGTGGAATCTGGCTCCTAAAGAAACCAGAAAATTAATGCTGTGGCTGAAGAGTATTTCCTTGTTCAGTTTGGTGCCTTCCTGTGCTACTGACTACAATGGTGTTATGTGTAATTGCCAGTCATTGAACAGGTTCCATGAAAGAATTTTTAATTTCTTCTCTTACTGTTGCAGACTGTGCAGTCAGACCAAAAGAACAAGGTACAAATATTTTTATATAATTTTTTGCTACAGTAGATGTAGCAGACTTTCAACACACCACAATTTACAAGACTGCTGAAATAGAAAAACTGTGTTTTCTTTGAAAAAATACCCTTTTCTGGTCCCATGTATTGGTCATGTTGGAACACAAGCAGGAAAGAGAGCATGATGCAATTTATACACTACCCCTTCTGGATGAGTGAGTCAGGAAGACTGTGTGATGTACCACGGGATGCACCTGCCCTGTGCTGTAGAAATAGACATAGATATAGTCTTTAAAACATAATATTGCTGGAAGCATTGTTCTCTAGTTGTGTGTTGAAGTGAAACTCTAACACATGATTTTGTTGTGAGAACTGAGCCTAAATAGTCACTGTAAAAGGAATCCTTAGAGTCAATTCACAGTAGAAATGAAAATGCCATTGCTGTTCTTGTCCAGCACCACCTTTTCTTTGCAAGAGGAAATGAATTATGGCACAGCAGTGAGCTGGTTATAAAGAATCCTCTCCTTCACATCTGGAGGCTATTATCAAAGTGTTAGGAAACTTCATATGGAAACAGAAACTCCTTCACCGTGGGGAATACGCTTTTAAGAATTTTCTGGGTTTGCCCCAGCCATATATAACACTTTCTAGTATACCTAGGGGAAAAGGACTATTTAATGAAATGCTTTTAACTGATGATGTCTTGAATTATCATTAGAATGTTTAAAGAATAGGCTCTTTTTAGTCCCTTTGCAAGTATTTTTTGTAATGTATCTATATATGTGGAAACAGAGTTTCTAAGAACTTAAGCAACTTTCAGTGTTTCAATTTATGAACCCTCTTTAGAGTACTTAAACAATTGTTAGACTTTGCAAGGAAAATTGGAAAGAATCTCATTACAAACCTTTCCAATAATGAAGACTAGATACCGCCAAAGACTGGATTGCTTTATTAAAAGAAACAAAGAAAAAAAAATAAGTTGGTGCTGTGGCACCACACTCAAACATCTAATCATGGATTTGTAAGAGGTGGTGACTAGCATGAGTATAAGGAGATAAAGTCACAATAAATATGTGCACTGTTTCTCCTCATTATTTGAGAAGAAATATACATACATTACTAAAATGTGATTTGATCCATGATATTATAGCATGTGTCATAAAAAATTGTGTGAAACAGCTTAAAACTAGGACAACAAAATACTTAAAAGGATTTCAATATGCTAAGGCCAAACTAACAATACTTCTTGAAGTTTCTTCCATTAAAATTACTTTAAAAGGTCTTGGGTTGAGTAGCCAAGTATTGTAATGCATAAAAAGCTGACAAAAAAGAGAATTAAAGAAATAATTTTTGTTAGTGACAAACCATACAGTGACATGAGATTAGATAGTACTCTGCACACTTGAAAACCTTTTAGCTGTTTTAGAAACAGGAAATATGATGAGGTGAGTTGGTTTGGTTGGTCACAGCCAAGGACTATTTCATGAATCCCTTTTAAGCCAAATAATTTAAATGAGTGGGGTGAATCCAGTGGAAGCTTTTAGGCTTAACGTCAGCAAAAGCAAGACGAGGAATGGTGAGCAAAACTATTTACTGACTTTATGAAGTTGTAAAGAACTGAGGGAAGACTGATGCATCAATCTAGGCTGCTCAGTGGAATCTCACTGAACAGCTTCTATCAAAAAATTTAATAGAACTTAACGATGGGTAAGGAGCTAAATGCTCCTATGGATGTTATGCTTCCTTTATATAAATTAGGCATGTGTGCTGGTTTGAATACTATGTGAATGTGCTCTGTGCAATACTACAGTTCTAGTGAACCTTTACTTCCAAAGGCATGAGATGAGGATGTGATGAGAATAAGAATCTACAAGGCAGAGTAAAAATGATGGTCTAGAAGGGTAAATGGGGAACCTCTGCTGTCTCATGTCACGATATAAAACCAGGAAATGTATCATTAAATTCAAATGAATGAATGAGTTGATACATATTTGGTACAAGTTTTGGAGGTTAATGACATGTTTCTGGGACCTTGAATTTAAAACTATCAGTGATCACATCTTATGCTTATGGCATTTTCTAATGAACAGAGGAAAATTTTCTGGGAGACTAGTATGATTTTGATATAGCTGCCCTTTTCAGGCTTCACGTGCTTGCCACTATTGAGGTTGCTTGTTAAGAGTTTATGTACTGGAATGCTAAATTCTTCTTCCCTCCCTGGTGTTTGCCATTGAATTCTATCTACCTTCCCTTCTACTGATTCTGTAACGTATGGCTGGCTGTGGGCTAACTATGTGTGTCAGAAGACTGCCCAGAGTTATTCAACAAGTGTTGGGGCCCAGTGCAAAATATGGGGTGGCAGCACATGGCCAGAGGCAGGAAAGGGTAGCAGGAAAGGAAGGAGATGGTTGCAGCAAGCGTTTAAACTGGATCTTCGTCATGTCATGTGAAACCAAAACTGTAGCTACTGGGAGATGGGCTTGAACTGTGTACTGCTGAGAGTCCTGGTTGGCAAATGGCTCTGAATTTGTCTGTGTTTCATCTTCTTTGGTGTTTCTTAGCCTGTCAGTGTGTACTCTAGCCAGTCAGTTAAAAGGGAAGTTCTGTTAAATTCCTGACTGTTAAAGCTGATTAAAATCCACTTTCTCCTTAATGGCAAAGTTTAACATCTTCAGAACTACCAAAAGCACAGCCTATTTTGATGGGAGTGTTTGTTTGGTGTGTTTGTTTTTGTTTTGTTTTGTTTTAAATTTTATTTTAGCAGCTTAAAATAGTCGCTGTTTCAAAGGAGAGGAGAAATGAGAAAGATCTCGTATTCTTACAACAGCAGGTATAAATGAATTTACAGGATGATCTTACATGAAGCATAGTGGTACCTGCTTAAACACACACACAAAAAAAAAGACTTGGCTTTAAAGTGTCATTTGTCTTGGAGGAAAAAGCACGTCACAATTACATATAGCAGTGAAGGAACTGGGATGGTATAAAAATGGCTTTGAATCTTCCAGATCTTGCTACAATAAAAATTTAAAGTCAAATACTGTAAATACTGTCTGAAGTAATCAGTTCTGAGTAAGATGATGTATTTTTGTCAAGCTTGAGTGCTAAGGACAGGCATGTAGCGTTTTCTTTGCACATCATTAATCTGATTTTTCCCATGGGCTTGTTCATGGCCAAAGATTACAAGACTTATCACATGTGGTGATAATAGTATTGGGATTATCTTCTGATGGGCAGGAAGGACACTGTTTTGTTTCCTTTTGTGCTGAAGCAGACTTCCTTGCAACCTTTCCTTGCAGTAATCCATACAAGTTACTGTAATCAAGATATCAACGTCACATGACTGATTTTGCAGGGCAAAATATTTCACCACTATTTAAATTGTGTATTCTAATGTGTGCTGTGAAAGACATTTTATATTATGGCATCTGATTTTTCTCTTTTTATTTGCCTTTTTCTCCCCATTTGTTGCATTTATGTTACTTGAGGAATCTTCTAGATTTGTAGCAGAACTGGAATTCTGCTATGTTTTAATTATAGAGATACAACATGTGGATAGTTGTACAACCTCTCTCCCAAATTGGTAACAATATTTGTCCTGGTTTGATTATGATACTTGTATGTGTGTCATGTTTATATTTGTTATGTAGTTACTTAAAAACATGTATCAAGAAAGCTACTTCAAATAATTCATTAACTGCTCAGCATACTGTTTTTATTATAAGTAGTAGTTGGTCTCTCTGGCTTTTTGTATGTCAGATTAATTGAACATCTGGTATCCTGGAAAATATTGTCAGAGTTGCTCAATGTAAGTAAAATAATACAGAATATGCTGTTCTAGCAATGTGCAGGTAGTGGTAAATTACAAGTCTAAGACTTCTTAGCTTGTGATCTGGCAGTTGGCCAAACCTCCAAAGAAAAGCCCAGTGTAGGCGAGTCCCCAGAGGAAGGGCAGCCAGTGACACTCTTTCCCAGTTACAGGGACTTTACTGTACAGACTGCTATCGCTGTTGTGCGTAAGCTTTAAATATCTTATAATACATCTACAGTCACATATAGAAACCCTGGTCATTGGCTTCACTTGGTGAGTAGGATATAAAGAAGGCAGCAAATAGTCTTTGCCTGAAAAGGTGTGCAACGTGCTTTGTATAATGTTTTGTTCAACTTTTTTTTTTTTTCCTGAGTTATTCAGAACCTCTTAAGTGTCCTGTCATGGTGTAGAGATTAGAGATAGAATTTGTAGTGGAAATCTGGCAACAAAATGTATTTTTCAGGAGTTAATAACAGTACCATGACGGGAGCGCCACTTTTTGTTTTACTAATGACAACAGCAAAACTTCACAAAAATCCATTGGCTCCTTTCCAGTTCATTGCTTCTGTGGTTCACACGTGCCCATTGCTTAATTTGTGCATCTACTTCTGTCCAGCTACGACTCTGATAAATGTGAACCCTGAAAAGGAATTGTTTGCCGTGAAGTGAAACCCAGCAGTGGATGGTGCTCCAGAGCGTGCGCTCCTACTGTCAGAAAGCAGCCCCGGTTCTCAGACTGGAGATGCTGCTGGCCCATTTCTAGCCACTTCTCCTTGTAGTCTTTTTCCAGTGCATAAATGGGACCCCTGTATTTAAGGCATAGTAAAAGAGAGACCTTTGGCTGTTGTTTTGGTAGATTGAGCAAACCACAGTCTCGTAATGTCTCCTTACAAGAAAAGGCTTTTGGGACTCTTTTGGTAGCCGCCTTCTGTACCTTTCCCATTTTCAATTATTTTTCATTCAGTC
The DNA here is from genome assembly GCF_963082525.1 of Nesoenas mayeri. NCBI lineage: Eukaryota > Metazoa > Chordata > Aves > Columbiformes > Columbidae > Nesoenas > Nesoenas mayeri. The sequence continues at coordinate 53,328,126 of NC_137540.1, forward strand.
AGTGAGGGTAATCAGACCTAAGTCATGTGTTTCAAATCAGCATTTAGTATTTTTAGCATTTCAGGAGTTGTATTGCTGTTTTTTCCTTTCCTTGACTGGAAGTACTTCTTCTGTCATATCCTGTAATTGCATTTTCATTGTTTTCATGCACATAGCCTGTGGTTGGCTCATAATCTCTTTACAATTGCTTAATAAATGTCTCTCTTTCTCTTCTCCTGTTGTTTCCAGCTGATATGCTCTTAATAGCACAAGTTCTTTTTTTTAAGCACTAAGCTTGTGACCATTGAGCAGTTTGATTTTTGGTATTTCTGTTCGTCTCGTATAACGTCCTGTACTGCCAGTCCCTCACTCTTGTCATTACGCTCCCTTCCTACTTCTTGTACCACGGTTGTTTATGAAAATAACAAATAGGGTCAGTTATAACACTGTTCTCCACCAGTAAATTCATTCAGGTCCAAAAGGTCCTCTCAGTTTAACACTTCAGGAAGGGGGTAAGGAGGAAGTGTTGGGCTAAACTTCATCTCTTCCAGTGTCCTCAGTTTCCATGTGGCTCGGTGTGATGCTGTTCTTGACACTCAGACAAATTGCCTGTCTTGTTCTTCCTTGTCGGCAGAGTTGTGTATCTTATCAAATGAAGTTCATCAGGTTAGCAAAGTAATTATCTTTCTATGTGTTACCCTGTTTCTCTTAACTTCTGTGTTTATTTAGCCTTTCCAAATTAGGTTTGTATTATAAATTTCTGTTGATGTCAGTCTATTGGATGTGTTTGCAGGATCTTCTTTCTTGATTATTAGGTTGGCAGTTGCTAATTTCTGGCCAGTTGGTATCCTGCTTGGTTTGTCATTGTGGAATTTTCTTTGTGTTGTGTGTTGGTTCCTTGTGTGTGTTTTGTTTTGTTGTTTTTTAAATAAAAGCAAACTAAACCTGTGTTGCTAAGTTTTGTGATTTTTTTTTTTTTGGTCAGGTATTTAAAGATTCTGAAATGCCAATCATCTAGCCCTCCTGATTTGAATATTTTGAGTTATTTTATTTTTGTTTCTATCCTCACAGTAATTTCCATTTTTCCATGTTTGGTGGCTCTGGCTGATAGATAAGACTATATCTGAGGGAGACCAAGACTTTTCTTCCTAAATCTGTACCATTTAGAAGTATTTTTTCCAGATAGACATCTGTGGATTTTGCTACGTTTTACAATTAGGTCTTAGTCAAAGAACATAATTTATTGTTAATAGCTAATTGCAAGGGTCACTCATAATACTGTTTAAATCATGTAAGGAAAAAAAGCAAAACCATGCTGATAGCAGAGTTGGAAATTGCAGCCTTTGAGTGTACTTTGATTTCAACCTTCTTTTGACATCTTTCCCTGAGCTGTCCAAGCTCTGGAAGAGTCAAGTGGGGCTCCTATCAACCTGAGGAAGTTTTTATTCCTATATCAGGAAATGGTATCAAATTCTCTCAATCGTTAAATTTATTTTTTCAATTATTTCAAGTCGAATTTTTAAATACTATCTTTCTCTGGTCTTTTTTCAAGCCAAGGGTGGTTAAATGGTGGTTATTCTTTGGAATAATAAGCTGCTGTGTGAACAGTAAAACAAATGCAACCTGTGCACACCTACCCCGTGCTGTGACTGGCTTGGAGGTTTGTGTTTGTCCTGCCAGCTGCAGCAAGGCTTCCGTCCATCTGCCTGCTGTTTCCTCTCTGCAAGCGCTTGTTTGAGTCTTTATCTGCACTGATCACCCTCTCTTCTCTTTGTGTTTATATAACCCTCCTCCCTGTAAAGCTGGAATCAGCTTTTAGCCATAGCTTGAGCTTCGTGATCCAGCAAATCATGCACCTCAATCTACATGGTCAATAAACACAAAACAGGGGCTGAACAGCAAAAGTTAGTATTCCCATCTGAGGCACAGGTCTTGCACAAGAGCAGCATGCAGCTGAGTCATGCGAGGACAAGCTACCATGCGGATTTACTGTCTTTGCAAACAGGCTGCATGGAAACTGTGTGTGAGGTGTGGCAGACGGCGAACAACACTTAGGCAACCTCCAGTGTGTGTTTCAATGCAACTGAAAGGCTGGCAGTCTCAGGAGGAGCTGGAGGTAGAGTTCATCTCACCTCTAGTCACACTGAGCTGCTTTCATGGTCAGCGCAGAGAATTAGGCACTTCCAGAGCAGAATTGAGTTGACATCTGCAGATGTCATTATAGACATCTGTGCTTGAATTCGGTCGTGGTCTGTGCATTTCTCTCCAGCGGGTGAAAGGGTAGCCCCGAGTGACTGGCTTGCGTAGGGTGTGTTTTCATGCAGTCTTCAAGTTTCAATATGTTCATAATGTGACAAGACTGACTTAGCAGTCTCAATTTAACTGCAGTTCTTGCTAATTTGAGTGAAGATGTTTGCATTTCTGTACCATCTCCAATGCTACGATAATTTCACTTCTGTGTTTGCAGAGCCTGGGAGAATGAAATCTTGGTTTGATAATTAGAGTTTCAGGGTACTGTGGTAAAATGGCATTAACAAAAATTTCTAGAATAGTTTTAATGCTTTTATTTCTGCAAGGTAACTACAGTACCAATATGTGATAACTTAATGGAGATATGTTAAATCAAAACCAATGCAGAATGAATGTAAATGTCAATAACTCTATTTTGTTTACATTTGCTAGCAATTAGTGTTCAAATCGAGTGCTTAATTGTTTGAGAAAAAAATGAGTGATGTTATATTAATGTATTTAAATAATACTGGTTTGTCTTCTGCTTTTTGCACAGAGGATATTAAGAATTTTCTGTGGTGGAAGCTACTGAGTCTGTAGTGTTTTATATAAATGAATTTTAGTGCCCTAGTTACGGTTGCTTCAACTGTACAGCAAGACTTCAGTTAGGCAATAGTACTGTAATTTGAAAAAGTAGTGAGTTCCTACTACAGTTTAATCACTTTTTCCTGGAATAAAAACTGACTTAGCATGATAATACAATAATTAATACCCAACTGTGAAATAACTACTTCATTCTGCTAGAGAAATATTTATATAGGGTTGAATCAAAACTTTGAGAAGTCGAGATTCCTTTTAGACCTAAAATGAAAACTGTAATAAAAAGAGGAATTGGAGTGGGGTTTTGTTTGTTTGAGGCTTTTTTTTTTAATTAGAACAAGGGTAGTTAGGATGGATCAGATGATACCTTCAATGTAATTTGCTTTAACAAAGTATGAACCACAGCCTTGAATTTTGTTGTGCTTACTTGCTTTGTCATATGCCTTCATTGTTGTGTTTATGTATATCACTAGTTATATGACTGGTTTCTAGTTTGGGTTTGAAAACAATTTAAACCTTTAAATTATTTTGACCTTTAGTCTTCTGTATATTTCAGGTTTTCGTTTTTGCTCTTCTAATAAATTAATTTTCTAGGTGTCACAATACCTGTATTGCAGTGGTATGGCTAGGAAATTATACCTATGAAAACCTTTCTGAACCAGTTATGAGCAGTTCTTTACAAGAACTATGACTACAATAAAATTTTAGAAAAGAGTTTTTGGCAAGGGCAGGATAAGTATGCCTAACTTCACATGTTAATATTTCTGTTGATGCTGTGTATCCTAAGTAATACCAATCCCGGGTGATTAGAAGTAACTTTTCTTTGTCAGACCTAAACACAGAAAAGAACTTGCAGTATATTGTCATTTCATTTCTTTGTATTGTTGTCATTTTGTTTCTTTGTATTGTGGACGTATTTGTGAGCTGTAGTCCTAGACCAAGACTGTCCATTAGACATGGTATAAATGGGGGGGAGGAAGGGAAGGTGATTCCTGTCGTAGAGGAAACAAGACGATGATGGCTGTGGAGAGAAAGACGGGAGTGCCCCAGAAGAGCATGGAACTGCTGTTGATCCGGGTGTTTTACTTCAGGATATGCGGTTCTATTAAGTGGTACCATCAAACATACAGTGTCTTGCACATCTGAAGACTTAAGTTGCTCTCTTGATAGTTGCTTGATAACTACTTTTTTCAGTTGTGCTAGAGAGCAAGAGTGCCAGTCCTGTAACTGGTGGAATTTTGAGTGAGCTCTTGGGTTTCTAATGAGTGTGAAGATGCAAGCATATATTGAATTTAATGTCTGATTTTAATTGTTTTTTTTAACAATTGATTTCATATGGAGATTAGCGGGCATTTGGAAATAATTCTATTGTGTAATACCTTGATCAGTGCCAGCAGCTGCTTGGCTATAGCAGAGATTACTCCCAGGCCATAGGATCTTAGGTGTAGTTAATTGCGTATATTGAAGAAATGTGTATAATTATTTTGTTGAACTGTGATGACAGTCCTACAAATTTATGGATTGTACTTAAATGCAAGTCTTTATTAATTCCCTTTTCCCAAAATCTTGTATGTGTCTTGCCACTAGCAAGAATTTACATCTTGCTTTTAACTGCGGTATAGCCCTCTGTAGTTTGTCTATATGTTACTTTCATTATTTGCATTATATTATATATTTTCTGTACCCCATACATTTTATTCATTATTTGTATTGCTTTGGTATCTGGAATCGTAGATAAAGACCAACAGAGTATTCTGTTCGTTTCTTGTGCGTGCTGTAAGCAGAACGTCATGCACCGAATACTTTATTATAAAACAAAAGACAACACACAAATACAAGCAGATATGAGACCATAAAGAAACAATGGAGGCAACATTAATCAGTGTATTAAATAGCAGTTGCAGCTTGCCAATGACCTGATTACTGCCCAACTGTTGGTTTGCAATCGAGAAGAAATACCAAGGAGTGCTTTGCAGGGAAATAGAATGAGGTTTTATGGACATTTGCTGGCAGTTCCTTTTGAATACAAGAGCAACATAGGAGAATTTGTAAGGGTGGTGTGTTTTCAAACAGGCAAGATGGTGCCGAAGACTAGTTTCATTGCTTTAATCCCAGAATATCCTAACATTTTGTTACCAAATGGGAATGCTGTGTGAGCTCTCATAGCACTATGCTGCCCTACCTTGTCTGTTTTTGACATGACAGAGAAGGGATATATGCAAGATTTATGCATATTGTCATATGAATATGAGAACCCAAAGAGAGATCTTAATATAGGAGGGTATTCTGATACGAATAGGGAGAAAGGAGATTGGGTTTATGTGAAAGATCAAAACGTCACTCATATAGGTTATCTATAAAATGAGTAAAAAGACTGGAAGGAACTTTAGTGGGATGAGTTTATATGGTACAGAGACAGTTTATTGTCAGTCTCCAGGGCAGGATCCACAGATCTTTAAGTCCTTTCTGCCCTGTTCCTAAAGACTTCAGTAGTAGTAATCTGAATCCCACGCTGCAAGTCAAAACCATTATTCTCTGTCCTGTCACCAGCAGAGAGAGTGGGGTGTGGTTTTTTTAGGTTTTGCATCAGGTTGGTTTTTGGTTAAGTGGTGGTGTTAATTTGTTTGGGTTTGGTTTTTCGCTTGTTTGTTTTGTGTGGGGTTTTTTGTTTGTGCTGTTGCTAGTTGGTTGGTTGTAGTTTTTTTAAATCTTCCTTATTGAAAGAACCTGGTAAGTTTTGAGAACTATGTAATCTATTTTTTCAATTCCAGGATCTGGGAAGGACGGGTGATGTGTCGTACTGTAACAGACAGGCCTGTACTGTCAATATTCAGATGTTTTCATCCTTTCAGCTAATGTTTCAAAATACAGCTTAAGAATATTTTTAGGGAAACAGGCCAGTGCAAGGTAGAATTTGGACTTTTGTGGGCTGTGGCTGTAAAGTTCTCTTTTATTTTGTTGGTATGTTGTCTGTTTTTCTCTGTTTCTTCTTTTTTTTTTTTTTTTCCTCTGTAAGTTGCTTCATGAAGGAATGTACTTCTACATTTATAGAAATAGAGGAGGAGTTTTAAATAATGTACTATAGGAAAAGCTGCTGTCCAGCTTTTGTTTTAATTTATAAGATCTACTGAGTTTAAAACTGGGTTCCGAAACTCAGGGAGAAGGTAAAGCTGAAAGACAGTGTTTCCATGTTGGAAGCAGGGGCATGTTTAATAATGGAGGAACAAGTTTAGTATAATTTGAATGACATCATAACAGAAGAATTGTGGTAAGAGATGTTTTTATTAGCTGTGTGAGTTCAGTCTCCTCTTGTGCTCTACTTTTAATATTCTTGAGGTGAATTTGACCATTAAATTTTATTATTTCATGTTGTCTCTTATGTCTCTTTAATGTGTTTGTAATGGGTGTGCTACTGGTATGCAATATGGCTGGCCTTCACAATTTTACCTCAAATGATGCTCAAGTGACATGGAGGAATGGGATGCAAAGACCGATTTGACTGAGGTTAGACTAAGAATCTGTGGCACACATCCCAGTTCTGTCCTGCCATCCTAGAAGCCGACCTCATCCTTCAACAAACCCTATTCCAGAGGTTAAACCTGCAACCTTTTATTTCTTCAAACTGAAGCTTCACTTTCAGTTCTGCCAAATCATTATGTTGAGATCCTTCAGTTAACTGGGGTTCTACAGTAATTAAAAATAACCAATTTTGGTGGCATTTCATAGGAATTAGTAGTTCTTAGCTGCACCAGAAGAAACAAGGAAACTACAAAGTTGATATTTTTCATTATATAGATAAAGCTATAGACACAATTTTCAGTATGCAGAGAACAGATCTGTTACATTAGGTATTTTGTACATGAGGCCTTAAATTTTTACCTGGTATCTAGTTAATTTAAACCAGCTAAAAGGATTGTGCCTATGTAAAATAGTTCTTGAGTTCTGTGCCTTGATACAGGCAGAGCACAAGACTCACTTCTTAGGCTCTTCTAAAGTCTTGGCATAGCTCTTAAAAGCAGCTGCATTGTACTGTGGCTTATACATCAGGCCAGCTGGCTTGCAGCCCCTCGTACTGTCCATACTGAGGCAAGTCCTCCCTTTGAAGAGGTCTGCGACTGCTCTGACGAAGAGGTGCTGCCATCTCCAACCTCACTGGTGTGTTAAGATTGGCAAAGTAAGCAGAGCTGCGAAGCGTTTTTTGGTGTCTTATTTTAAAATACTGAGTTCAATAAGCCTTTAAGTATTGGATTAACACTTCCCTTTTTCTGATATTTGTCCTAATGAAAAGGTTGTAGTACTGTGATTATGCAGTGGAGCACATATTGACAGCATTCCATCCTTTTAGAAAGTATTTGTTAGTAATTAGGAATACAATGAAAAAGCACTCCAATGTTTTGTGGGCTTTTTTTCTGTGTTTTTCAGATGGTGGTAAAAACCTTCATGGATATGGACCAGGACTCGGAGGATGAGAAGCAGCAGTATCTCCCATTAGCCTTGCACCTTGCGTCTGAATTCTTCCTCAGGAATCCCAATAAAGATGTGCGCCTCCTTGTAGCATGTTGTTTGGCTGATATTTTTCGTATCTATGCTCCTGAAGCTCCATATACTTCCCATGACAAACTTAAGGTAAAAAAGCTTTATGAAATAAAGGCTTTCTTCCTACTTCATTCTCTTACTGAGGGGAAAAAAGACAGCCACCACCACTCTTAAAAAAAACAAACAAACAATAAAACCCTACTTTTTTTGTTTTGTTTTGTTTTGCTCATACTTATACTGATGTTCAGTTTTATTAAAGAGATGTTGCTTTAGTCCTGTGAGTCAATGTAGTACTTTAAGGGCCAGAGATGTGTAAAGGAACGCTAGACAGCCAGTATCTGTGTTGGGGACAGCTTTCTGTCAGTGCCTAGAAAAGGCAATTTGATGTTCTCATATCATGAGTTTGTAAATGTGTGTAGATGTCACTACTAAAGGGTTGTATTTTTATTCTCTACTGATTCAAGCTTGTAAACACTTTCTTGTTTTTTGACAGGACATATTCTTGTTTATTACAAGACAATTAAAAGGCTTGGAGGACACGAAGAGCCCTCAATTTAACAGATACTTTTACTTGTTAGAGGTAACACAATAACTGTAACTTTCAGTGATGGTATTTGCTCTGGAAGCCTAAGAAATGTAATCAGTCCTCCAGATGTGCCGATATGCCTGGGAAATTTCTTTGATTCTGTAAATCGTACCAGACTCATTAAAGTTCAATTAATTGCTTCTTTTAGCAGTTACAATTCTGTTTGCATTTAATGAGTTCATGCAGCCTGTAGTTGATGACATGTTAAAATGATTGGTATTTATTAACACTTAGCCTTTGTCTTACAATTCTATACATTGTTTTTCTTATCATGCACCCTTAAGGTTATATTAGCTCATCAAGAGAGAATTTCAAATGCTGATTAAAATGCAAATCTGCTTATATTGGTGATGGGAGAAGGAATGTAAGATTTTGGTTTAATAACATTAGAGAAACATACTCTTGAGAAGGAGTGAAGGGGTTTTATTAGTATACATTTAGAAAGAGTATCTTGTTTGTAAACCTTTTATTGATGTTTAAAACTGTATTGTTTGACAGCGTGAAGAAAGAAGTTTAAAAACATGAACTTGTTAACAGTTTCTGTCAGTCTGCTTCTATACATACAAAATGAGATTATTCTATATTTAGTTATTTCCTGGATATATGTTGCAAAGCTCCTTTGATTTAAGAGCTCTTCATATACAAAGCAAATATCCAGTCTCTTTCCCCAAAGGGTGTAAAATCTGTTGTATAATATTTTTTCTTAAACAGAAAAAAATGTAACTAACGTGATTATATTTATGTGACTTAGTGTGAGGTTGTAATATCCTAAATATCCTATTTCTATTTTAGAATTTAGCTTGGGTTAAATCTTACAACATCTGCTTTGAGTTGGAAGATTGCAATGAAATTTTTATTCAGCTTTTTAGGACTCTTTTTTCAGTTATCAAGTAAGTTGCGTTGCTTCAATTATATTAAAATATTATCAGTTTTGGGGTAGACTGAATCCTTGCATAGTCTACAAATAGATATGTCTGAATAGAGCACATTCTTCCAAACAAGGGGATACGGGGAAAGCAAATGAGTGCGAATTACTGACAATATAGAGGGTGATGTGTTTTAACATCTCTTGCATGTGCTCCAACAGTGTACTTCATTCTGACTCATTTATCTACATTTGTATTTCCATGGTTGTTGTTTTCTTCTTTTTTGTTTTGTTTCACTTCTTAAAGCAAAGCTAGAGTATTCGAGGTTTTTGAAGCTTTCTATAAGAGAGGAAAGGCGCATAAAATAGTTTTGAGATGTGGAGACTCTAAGGGAGGCTGGACAGCATTAGATATTTGTTTCTTAACAGTACTGTTACTGTTTGTCAGAGTCTGAAAATTTAGTATTGCTAATATTCTTTTATCTTCTTAGTAATAGCCACAACCAGAAGGTACAAATGCATATGCTGGATTTGATGAGTTCTATCATCATGGAAGGCGATGGAGTAACTCAGGAGCTGCTGGACTCTATTTTGATTAACCTCATTCCTGCACACAAGGTTTGCAAAGCAAAATACTATAGTAGTATGTCATTATAACAATAATTCTTTTTACTTTTTGCTTGTTTATCTCTCCACACATTTCAGCCATCATATCTGCTTTCTTTTTTTTCCTCCCCAGCCTTGTAACAGTAGATTGAAAATTTCCTTTGGGAATTAGTTGTTGCTGTTCATTAGCTGTGTCTAGGTTGTTTGGTATCAAGTACTTGTCACCTCAGGAACTCTGTACTGAAACAGTAATAAAGTATTTTCAAGCAAATATAATAGGAGAACGTATCTTCAGGGTTGTGGATTGTTGTTTGGGGTTTGTTTTTTGTGTTTTGTTTTGGTTTTAATTAGTTGGTTGCTTTTAGTGCTCCATATTCTTTCATGAGTTCCACAATCTTTCTGCCCTTTGCAGAGTTCAGCATCTCTTTAACTCACTGTAAGTGACGCTACTTCTTCCCAGAGGGCTCTTACAGGAGCCCCTCCTAGCAGGTGGTCACTGTCACACTGGTGTTGTCGTAGCCCATCTACACAGCTACTTGGGCAGGTTTTTCAGAGACTCCTTTACAGACAGCTTCATGAACTGTCACTGATGCTACCCTTCTGGTTTCATTGTGTGACTGACTGTCTGGTCACTGGGTCTGCAGTTGAGCTTTTGAAGTACCTTTGCTGTAATAGCTAAATAAAGTTGAAAGGAGAATAAACACGACTCCCTTAGCTGTGAAATCACAAGAAGTGAGATGCAGGCTGGTATTGCTTTGCATTGACTAAGAAAATTCCCTTGCTAAGACACTTGTGCTTCTTACTGAAAAATGTATGTAGAACAGTAAGTTTCAGTTATGAGCTACAGTAAGTAAACTATACTCTGATTACCAGGTATGTGTATCTATCATCTGAGATCAGTTTGCATTCCTTCTGTCATGACCATGAGATGTGAATATCATTCTATCAACTCATTTTTATTGACAGCAATGAGATGGTGTCTTGTTAAAACTGCTAACAGGAAGGGAGGCCTCTTAGAAGAATAGAAAAAGAGTCCTTTTGAAAATATGCTGTTCTTTTAAAGTTGTCTCTAATCAATTATAGGCAGTAGATATCTGGAGTGGAAATAGGAGTGGAGATGTACGTGTCAGGTGCTGGCTCAGGCTGTTAACAATGGTGGGCATTACTCTGAGAGTGCAAAGACTGACTAAACCTTGTACAGCTGAACAGTGTGTTGTGACTACTTGGTGTAGGCCAAGTAAAAGAGAATAAGATCCTTCTTTAGCGTTAATGTAGTGAACTTAATCATATTCATTTTGCCTAGTGAAAGAAATTCTCAAGCAAGGCTTTGACAAGAGGGGGGGTGAACTGAGTGTAAATATGGGGTCGTACTGCATATTTAGTATGTTGGCCTCTAGACTGGTGGCCAGTCCTTACTGGCTCTTGACCATCATGACTGAGAAAATAATACGCTGTGGACAGTGCTCACTATCATACTATGGTCAGTATTTTGGTCTGTTTTAACTTGTTTCCTGTAACAACAGACCTTAAACTACTTCTTTACCATGGTAGTGTTTAAAAATACCACACACACAAAACCCCGGAAAGTTCTTTTGTCTGCTCTGCCTAGCAGAGTTTTACTGCGGTAATTATGTTCTCTTTTTATGAACAGATCTCCTAGGAAATTCTGATTATATTAATTGTTTGTCCTTAGGTGTGTAAATCAGAAGCACCATAGCTTGAAAAGCACAGTTTATTTTATTTTAGAGAAAATGTAACAACAATAGTTTTATGCCTGTGCAAAGCAATTGAATACTAGTTATTCTCTGCAACGACACAATAGAAATATCGGTGTGGCTAGACTGTTACTTTTAATGGAAGTTCATCTTTGTAAAGGAACTGAAATATGTATTTTGGATAACGTATTCTTTACTTTCTTGAGCTTTTTCGTGAGTTGTGTTTTTGTTTGCTTTAGATTTTCTTACATTGTGTAACACAATTCTGCAATAAAAATGAGAAATGTACTGGTACCTAGACATGAAGTAAAGTCTACATCAGCATCTAAATTACATTAATTTGTAAATCCATTACCAGTTAAATGGCTTTACTGTACATTGTTCTCTCTGTGTGTGCTAATGTGGCTCTCCTCTAGTAAGTCCAGGTTTTCAATAGCAGTAAGATATGTCACCTTTTGTTCAGAACACCTATGGCATCAAACTGTAATTCTTTTTATCAACTTTAAAGCCAGGACTACTGAGTTAATAGTTTTCTTTGCAGTCTTACTATCAAGATTATCCCTTAAAGGCATATGTTTCATGTATTAAAAATCTTGATTTTCTTCCGCATCCTCTACAGCATGGACAATCCAGACCTTCAAGGGTTTTTTTTCTCCTAACAGTCTGATCGTTTATTTATTATTTATTAATAGTTCTTTATTTTGTATTTTCTAGGCTGTTTTGGTGTTTGTTGTTGTGTTGTTTGGGTTTTTTTTGTGGTTTTGGGGGCTTTTTTTAGCTCTGGTGAGCCTGTCTAGGGAAAAAAAAAACCAACCCAAACAAATAAACAATAAAACTTCATTGCAATAAATGTTTGAAGCTGTATTGAAGATACAAATAAAATATATTTTCTATGAGTTTGGCAGTCCTTCAGCTTAGTACAGACATACCTGCCAACTAGAGTTTAATCATTTTCTGTTTTGGAGAGAAACTGTTTTGTTTTGAATTTGAGAAGAGTTTATACATATCTGTCTATAATGAGACATCCATTTAGTGCTGTGGTAACTGAGGAGATATTTGTTTCGGCCTTTGGCCATTTGATTCTCTTTACTATCATTTGATGAATTGTCTTTTGGTTTGTCATCTCGTCAGCTAGAGGAACATGCGGGAGTCATTCCCAATGTAGACTTGCCAAATACCGTCTTTCCAAGAATCAGTCATCCTGAGGCTTTAGCTGTATTTTGTCTGCAGCCATCTGTAATTTTCAGGGCAATCAGCTAATCCACCTACCTTTTTTTTCCCCCCCTCCTCCAAGCTGCATTAATCCCTAGATGAGATTAAATATTTCTTATTGGATTCTGTGCAGATTTGGACAGTCACATTTTTCAGATGTGCAGCTACATTCCTTATCTTGCTCAAGAGTAACAAAACCCCTGTTCAGGTTTGTTATGTTGCAATCAAATGTGCCTGTGGGAAGTTTGCAGCTCCCCCGTCCCAAGCGCAGGTGCTCTTGTGCTCTCCACGGGTGTCCCAGAGTGGGCATTGCCCTGCGGGGAGAAGGCAGCGCCGTCTTACCCTCCGGACAACGCTGAGCTTTGGCTACAGGGTGTACCTTCAATGACTATGTGAGGGGAAAACAAAACCACATTTAAACAGTGAATTAGAATAGTTGATTTTTCAGTGGGCAAAATTTGGTGCCCGTTAATTATCAAAGTATGGAGATGTGATAATGTTTCTTCGCATTTTTTTTTATGTGATTGCATGTGTAAACTTTTCCTAGATCTTAATGCAATGCTAAAGGTAACAACTGGAGTGACAGTCGTAGAATAATGTGCAGGAAGTTATGGTTTTGGGTTAGATTTCTTTGTGTGAAGAACTAGTTTTAAGATTTTTCTAAGTGGAATTAACATAACTGAACTTAGCTTCGAAAACAAATTGGCGGTAAAACACACCTTTATAAAGTCATAGTCTTTTAAGGCTGGGAGAGAAAGTAAAGTAATCCGTCTCTATTTTTTTTTTTCTTTATTTCAGAACCTTAATAAACAAGCATTTGATCTTGCAAAAGTCCTGTTGAAAAGGACCGTCCAGACCATTGAACCATGTATTGCCAATGTATGTAAATTAATTAATCCGTGTTAACTACAAATAACAAGTGTTCTTGTTACTGTCTTGAATTATTGGAGATTTGTTTCTTTATTTAAAAATATTGTTTATAGAACTCACATTTTGTAATGTAGTTATAAGAATAGAGTTTTCTAAATAGGATATTATTAGCTTGCTTGTTAAAGAAATATTTGAGCTGTTTCAAATCAGTGAAGAGGAAATTGATTTTTACCCATCTTAGTCTAAGGGTAAGCCTAAATCCAGTCTGTAAAAACAGAGGACTACCAAAAAATCCTGCTCCAACAAAAGGAGTTGTTAGTGCTTCGTATGTTCAGCAATTGGACATTTTCATATCAAACTTTAGGATGAAGCGTTTCAAACTACCAGCTCTTTACCAGACTGTTTTTCCATTCTGAACTTGTATTAGTCATGAAGACTGAAAGAATTGAGTTTTTACAAGGCTTCCTTCTACTATAATTTGTTTTGTTGAATGTCAGTGTTGTACGGTCTGCATATTAAAATACCTACTACAGGCTTGTAGGGGTATGTAGTCTGGTCCATTCTGCTGCCTTTCCGTGTTGCTGAAGCCAATAGAATACTTAAAAGTCAGAATAGTTTAGAAAGGGAATTATGCAAATTCATAAAAGGTTAATCAGTAAGTACTGAAAAGCTCAAGGAGTCTCACTAACAAGTACCACTTCCCAGTTCCCCTGTTTCTTGAAGCTTTAAGCTTGGACACAGGAAAGTGCGTATAGTGACCTTTGAGTTGGTTTTAATATTATTCTTCTTACTTTCTCATTCAAGTGTATAATAGCTTCATAGCATTTGCACTGCTCAAATAATATTAATATTAAGCCACAGTATCTAACAGGAAGTATATCAAGCATATTAAAATTTAACAAATCCAAAAGGAATCATTCATATTTTAGGCTGCTCGGGTTTTTTCTGTTAGATAGCTAACAACCTTGGTACATTACCATCAAGTATCACAAGACGTATCATAAAGCAATCTGACATTCTTTAAAGTGGATTAAAAGTAGAGAAGTTTCTTTCTCAGCATTCAATGATCTTCAATTTGAATTGATTTTAAATTATAAGAAAATTAAAAATAGGACGCTATGTTTTTTTTCTCAACTTCTGCTGGATGAATATGCCTTTTAAATTACCAGTTCTTGTATTACCTGTTAATTTTGCTGGGGAGGTGGTTATTGATATTTTAAATTATCAAATTACTATAAATTAATTGATCCTGATGGATGTAATAGTACTGAATTATAAAAGATGTTTGCTTGTAATTTGCTTGAGCAAAAACTGTAAGGATGAAATGCTTTGATGTAATGAAAAAAATGTGCATTGAGTACCATCCATTAGAATTAAAGTACTGACATACTACGTTAAAATAACTTTTAAAAATAGTGTTTGCATGAATGAAGGAAAATCTGCTAGATAATATTGTTTGTATTCTAGTTTTTTAACCAGGTTCTGGTTCTGGGAAAGTCTTCAGTAAGTGACTTATCAGAACATGTGTTTGACTTGATACAAGAGCTTTTTGCCATAGATCCTCACTTACTGCTCTCTGTCATGCCACAGCTGGAATTCAAGCTGAAGGTAGGTTGCAATGTAGCTTTGGACAAGTAATCAAATGTTGTATGGATATTAAGAGTGCAGAGCTGTAGATTTATTAACTGTTCTACTAGAGGAATACAAGTTTTGTATTTATCACCTTATTTTGAAGGTAAATGTAATATTAAAGGAAGGACACTGGCAAGTTGTATGCAGTTGTGTGCTTTCTGTGCTTGCAAACAAAATATGTAATCATTATAATGATAAATTTATATGATCTAATACAAAAGTTGTAGATGAAATCCAAGGATTAAGTAGCTGATATTTGTAAAGTAATTAGGCTATGGTTGCCTTATCTCATGAAACGCAAGTGTGTCAGCCTCAGTATTGACTTGCAGAATTTTCTTCTGTGAAATTTTATTTTAATAACAGAGGAAGTATTTTCAAATATTTTCTCAGATTTGTCATAATCATCTAATAAAATTAGCTGACTTCGTTGGGATCCTTGGAAATAGTTCATTTATCCTGATTTGGGGGCTTGAGGTTTTAAATTAAAAAGCTGTTTGTCTTTTGTAAGGTTGTAAGTGGACAAGGGAAATAATTTTATCTGTGTGCATGTACATAAAGGATATGGTGGCAACAAACAAAAATAACCAAGAAATGGGTATTTGGTGAAATTAGATATATCTTTTATTAATGCACATCTGTCTGTAACGTCTTACTTGGTGTCTTTTCCCCACAAATGAAATAGTCTTAAAGTATGTTTTAAAACAAAAATAAGATCATTCATTGTTGTAATTGTTAGGTTTATATTGTATTCTAAGTACCGTGCATTGGTTTTTATTCCTGAAAGAGATGGACTTTTCAAAGCACAGACATCTATTCAATGGCTGTAATAGGTTAACTTAATAGGTGTTTGTGTATTTTTACTCACATTCATTTAATAATCTAATTAGGGAGACTGAGAGTTATCAGACATTATTTCAAACTCACTTTGTAATCTAACTTATAGAAGCAGAAGGAAAAGGGAGCCAAAAATTATTAAGATATTACAGATGATGATTTACAGTTCCTTTTTTCATACTTGGTTTTTAGAGCAATGATGGAGAAGAACGTTTGGCTGTTGTTCGACTTCTGGCTAAACTCTTTGGCTCCAAAGATTCTGATCTAGCCACACAAAATCGTCCTCTTTGGCAGTGCTTTCTTGGGCGGTGAGACAAACTGGGATAGAATTCTGAATTTCTTTGCTTTTTGTTCTGATTTTACTGATAGTACTGCATTTTTTCATTGTGTTTTTAGAGGATTTAACTGGTTGCTTGTATTTGAACAAGTTCTTTTGAAGCAGAGAATTGCATACAGTTATATTTCAGAACAAAGAAGCTTGAAGGGCTGCTGCTATATTGCTGTGAGCTATGGGAATATAGGCTAGATAAACAGCACATTACATACATAGCAGAAATTACACAATAGATATGCCAGCATTGTTTGAAAATTCATACTGTTCAGCTGTATCTGCAACTATATCTGTTCTATTTGGCATTTACCTTTTTGAGTGAAGAAATACAGAAATTTATAATTTTTTAAAAAGTGAATGTTTTCAAATAGTATATGTTATATGGTGAATTATATTTTTATAATTTGAGATATAGATATATATATATATACACACACACACATATGCACACACATGATTGTCAGTGTATAGAGAATTATGTTCAAAACTCAGTGGACAAATCCGCATATAGCATATTCATCTTAAGTCCTGACTTAATTTCACAAGAAATAACATAAAACTTTGAATGAGGTACATTACGGAGATAAATTTAAAACATTTCTATTGTATTATTTTGCCATATAAAAGTATTCTAATAGTTAATGGAACATACTATCAACACATGTTACTACATAGAGAATAATCTTGATTTGAAAGGCTAATTAAAAATTAACATTCATCATCTTCTATCCCTCCAGGTTCAATGATATCCATGTCCCTGTGAGATTAGAGAGTGTGAAATTCGCCAGTCATTGTTTAATGAACCATCCAGACTTAGCAAAAGACCTCACTGGTGAGATGCTCATACAGGGGTTTAGAATAATTTAAGAAATGAGCAAGGAAGAATGTAATTATTTCTGTACATAGCAGTGTATTTCTAAAATGTATCCAGCCCAATGCCTGATGCAGGGTGGAAGAGCAAACTACTGAGTAATTACTTTGTGCTGAAGACAAGTGCTGCTTATTAGAAACTGGACTTTGTCAGAATGAGCACTTAAGAAGCGGCCCATTGCAGAATGAGTTTTTAAGTCATTTCAGATGCTAATGAAACTTTTGGCAAGTCAAAGCAAATGTTCGTGCAATGTCTTGATTTATTTTCAAAAACAGTCAGCGTGTTCCCCAGTACTCCTCTCCACTGAGTTTAGAAAATGCCATTGTGCTGATCTAAACTTAAGTTTCTTCCTTCCCTTCAGCATGATTTTAACTGCAAGCAGAATTTCAGGCTTAACTGAAAATACTGTTCTTTTTTGGTGCAAGCTAACCTGCAGCAATTGTCAGTATTTTTAATTTATTATTTACCTTCTTAGCTCCTTGGGAATGAGAGTCTCTGCTCTTTTTATTTCTTCTCACCACCTCCCTGCCCTTTACTTTCAGGATATTCTAATCAGCTTAATTTCACTTTGTTGCCTGTTGCAAATGAGGTTATTGTAAAAGCTATTCCCTTTATATTCTTCTGATATTTATAATTATAGAACTGTTTTATATTTAACATAGAAAATGATGGAACAGATGTTTCCTGTAAGCAGTTACAGGTTTAATAGGTTGTAT
Source organism: Nesoenas mayeri (assembly GCF_963082525.1). Lineage (NCBI taxonomy): Eukaryota > Metazoa > Chordata > Aves > Columbiformes > Columbidae > Nesoenas > Nesoenas mayeri. The sequence continues at coordinate 53,345,708 of NC_137540.1, forward strand.
GGTTGTGACTGACATCTAATTGTTTTAACATTATTAATAAATTGGAATACATCATATGTACATAAAAATAGACAAGCTTCTCATTGTTTCTGATCATAACAGAATATTTGAAGGTTAGATCACATGACCCAGAAGAAGCCATTCGACATGATGTAATTGTTACAATTATTACTGCGGGCAAGAGAGATCTTTCTTTAGTCAATGACCAGCTGCTTGGCTTTGTAAGGGAAAGAACGCTAGACAAACGGGTAAGTGTTAACATTTTATTTTCAGGAATATTTGTATCTAGTATAATTTGGTAAAGGCAAAATGAAAGAAACCAAGACCCACAGATGCAGAGAATCCTAGACTTGACAATGAAATAGAATGCCGTGGGGAAAAATAATTTTCTTACCAGAACATCTTTATGTAGGTTCCATGTTATGGAGACACCAATCAAGTGCTGCCAGGCAAATAAGATCATTGGCTTGTGAGGAACACAATCATATTGTATAAGAATATAAGAATTCCTGCATATGTTTAGGCCAAAGGTCTCTATAGCCCAGTTCACTTCTCATAGCAGTCAGTTTTGGCTCCCAGCAATTTGTGCTTGATCATGTTCATCATAGCTTTCAATGGAACTTCATTCCATGAATTTATCAAGCTCTTTCTTGAACTTACTTGTACTTTATAAGCATTCATGGCATCTGCATCAGTAAATTCAAGTTTAATGTATGTGTGGAAAAAGTAATTTCACTTGTTTGTTTTAAACTTGTCTGATTTCACTGGGTATCTCATAGGTCTTGCATTATGTGAAATAATAGATATTCTTTGACCCACTTATGATTAATAAATATGTATACCATATCTTCTCCACTCCTCTACTTCCCAAGCTAAAGAATCACCTGATTAACTTTCACACAAATTGATTATTACGCACTTCTATCATTCTTATCTGGTTGTTTTATACCCTGTTGAACCAAGGTGACCAGACTCAACCATGGTATTCAAGGTGTGTGCCGTGTTGTTTGCATACTTTATGATTTTTTTTCTTATTCTTTGACAATCTGTTTGCCTTTCAGGCTATTTGTGAGCCCTAATCCGACAATTTTGGAAAGCATCCATATTGACTTCAGTATCTTTCCTGAAAAATTTTAGATGATACATTGCCCAAACTATACATGCAGAGTTAATGCAGATAGGAAAACTTGGACTTAATCTGAATTTCTTTCACTTAATATTGTAACGATTCAGTAGCATGACCTTTGTCTGCATTTTTTCATTATCATGTTAGATCTAACTACTTCAGTAAGTTTTATAAACATTGAATTAGTTTTCAAATAATTTTCATATTTTAAGTGTCACGGATTCCTTCTGACTCCATCAATAAGTTCCCTTTTCCTTCATTGTGAAAACCAGTCATTTGTTTCCACCCATTGTTTCCGATGTTTTAATTAATAATTAATTCACAATAGGATTTTTATTTTAAAATCCTCTGGTGTGAGACTTTGTTGGAACTTCTTATTATGTAAAGTGTAATGACTGATTCCCATAACTTCATTTTTCAGCAGTGTCTACTCTTTGTTGTTGTTAATGTTTTGTTTCAACCTGTTTACCCATTGCAAATCAGAAGTTCTGGTTAATGGTGTTCTTTTCATCTTGGGACCCTTGGGCTTCTTTCACATTTGCTGTGTTCAGTCTGTTCATTGACAGATTGCACTAACAGAATAGTTAGTATTTGGTGTATCATTTCTAAATTCCTGTAGAAGTCGTGGATGGGACACCACCTGGTCTTAATGATTTTGTTACTGCTGATTTTATTAATTTTTAAAATGTTTAATGATACTTTAAGAAATGTCTTCAGACATTTCTCCCAGAATGTATCTTGTTTGTCTTCCAGCCCTACAAGAGAGTCTAGAAGGCTTCCTGCTTCTGTATGCTCTGGTGAAGATGTTTAATTAGTTTGCTTTTAATAATTTGGTTCTGAAACTTCCACCATGCTTCATCAAGGATTTACCTTCCACTTGCCAGAGCTTATACTTTTTCATGTTTACACTCATTAGGATGTGGTCTCATGATCTTTGGAGGACGATGTTTTAATATCAAACTTCACTGTGCTATGTAGCTCTGTTGATTTTTGTTTTTGTTGTTTCTTTTGATGAGGGGCATCCTTTCTATAACCTATGTCATTCTAGCAGTTACTTTAATTATTTTAAAATGTTTTTAGCTTTTTTTATGTTCCCCTTTTTAAATGAGAGTTTTACTGTAGTGGATTTTAAGAAAAGGCTGTCATCTTTGCAAAAAGAGAAGTACTGATTTTGAGTATGTTCACTATTATAAAGCAGCTCTTCAGTTAGTTGTACCTGCAGCTTGACCGTGCACATTTCTCAGGAGTCATTAAGACCACCTTCCTTCTTTTTCACCCATTAAACACACATGCCCAGAAGGTCATTTATGAGATGTAAAACTTCTAGCATAAGCACCACTTCCCACTGGATTTCCACCTGGTCAGAATGGGACGATTGTTACTATGTCTTCTACGCATGTCTCTCTTCTGCTCTAGCATGTTGCTATCAGGAAGGGGCAGTTGGTTGTACAGCTCTAAGACTCATTTCTGTGGAGCTAGGGTTTTTCAGTTCATGTAGCCTTAAACCTAGTGAGGTACTTCTTAATGTTCCAAATATATTTGACTCAGTGACTTCACACTGGTCATAGGTTTGATGGTGTGTTACATTTCAAGGTTAGGTGCCTTTTCAGGCATTCATCAGTGAAAAATAACTTCACCTCTAGATGATGTTTCTCTTCTAAAAATCTCTGGAGAGAGCTGCAATGAGAATACATCCTGTGGTAAAATGAAAATTGGGGATTGACTAGAAATTACTACAACAAATGCTTAGCGCTTGAAGTAGACCTTAACAATGTAGCATGTCTTTGTAAATACACAAAGTGTTTTAAAATTAATATCAAGGACTTGTAAACTTTCAGCTTGCTTTTTTTATTTTTTTTTTTAGGATTTTTCTCTAGTTGGTGGAGGGGGGTTGATATGTCCATGTGACTGTCTTTTATATTTTCTGTGTAGGATTTTTCCAGTTCCAGACATAGTACATTATACCTATTTTAATTATTCTTTTGCTTTAAATAACTGGATTGTCTTCTGCCAATTGCATTTACCCATTGTAGCCAGGTTTCTGTTGGATGAATCTGCAAACCCCTAAGTGATCATTTATCTCTTTGACTCCATCCAATTCTGTTTAGGCCTGCAATCATCTATCAAATGAGTGTAGATATTACTACAAAAAGAACACTTGTCTAACAGGCTGAAATAAAATGCTGATAGTTTAAACACACTAATCTGTTATTTCATTTCTTTTTTCTTTATAAAACAATGTGGAATCTAGAAAACTTTAAATTATGCTGGCTCTTATGCCATTTATGTGACCTGTTTTGTCTCCTGACCACATTCTAATTGGTACAGTATTAGTAAAGATAGCCAAATAACTTTTTTCAGGTGGAAGTTTTTGGCTAAGGGGACAGTACTTAGTTTTCTAAAAAAAGTCTAACTTGCTAAAAAGCTAACTTGCTCTGTATGGGCATTTGCACAATGATTGCAGGTTATTTTAAAAAACAAACAAACCAACCTTGAGCAAACCCAACCACAACCCATGGATTTCAGATCCATTTTTATTGTTCCGGTTGGAAGCTTCCAGCTTGAAGGCAAAAGCTGTAGGATGAGGAGCCATAGGAACAGACTCCCATTTCCTATTTCTCTTTACACATTTTTCTGTATATGTTAGTTCTAACTCCTCCTTCTCTGTTTGTAGTAAAAAACATGGTGGCTTCTTCCAGATGAAGGAGAAGGATTTTAAGATTTTAATATTGTTAACTCTATGGAAAGAATAGGTTAACTATTCCAACAGGCAAGGGATTATCTTGAACTTTGAATAACGGGTTTTTAACTCAGCCTTGCAGTCCTCAGTGAAGGAGTTTGATTATACTGGCTAACCAAGGACGCTAAGACTGTCAAAATTCTTTTGCTAATTAAATCAGGGTAGTCATTCTGTTAGCTGTGTTCTGCTCCCTTTGAAACTGATTATTACGTTCCCCTTGATTTTTCATTTATCTTTTACCCTACTGTATGTATGTAGTTCCCAGTAGCACCCTACTCTTCTTTTCCTACCTGTATCTCCTGTGCAGTGATGGGCTCTCATGGTGTCTCCAAGCGTTCTCTAAAGGGACTCTGTCCAGTACCTTCCATCTTCTGCCTGGAAATGCTTTTCTGTGTTCTCTGACTTCTACTCTCTACAGCAATTTCAGTGATCAACAATCTATTGACAATCCAAACCTCCTTTCCTTATAACCCCTTGTTAAATACTCTGCTTTCATTTTAGGCTGAAATTTTCTAGAATAATTTCTTGCAATCCTTCTCCATTATCTTCTGACAATAGGTTTGCCATGTTTCCTGTTTGATGAAGCTGTCACTTGCATTGGAAGAGTATATTGGAATGCTGAAAATTTTAATCATTTTCTGAAAATGTTTCTCTTTCAGACCTTTATTTTCTTTAAAATGTGCTTTAGATCACAATGGGTGTGAGCAAATTCCTGCAGAGGAGTTTAAAATAACTTCTGTTTATAGAAAAAAATGTTCTCCTTTGTGAAAACAAAGTATTATACTGTATACTGTCAAAGTCATTAGCATCTTGACCTGGTACTTGTGGTTTTAATATTTAAGAAATATGTAACAAAATACAATTTCATTATTTCCATCATCTTAATGCAACTTACTCCAACAGTTAGTGATGTCTAAGGCTGTTGTGCTGACATAAGCCATATTATCTTCACGATTTTTCTTTTATTTGCCCCTCAAGAAAAGGAAGTCACTCAGTAAAACTATTAAGAAATTAAATGTGCAGTATCTCACTTAGTGTTATTAAAAAAAGCCCTACAAAGTTCTGCACAGTGTGAATTACAGTATCTACATTTATGCTTGATAAGGTGAGATGATTTGAGCACAGTCCTTGGAGTTCAAGGCCAAAATTGATATCTAGCGTGTTTGGGAAGAAATTATCTCTTCCAGTTTGAGTTTCACACGTTTCTTTTATATGGTGAGGGAAAACAAGTTTCTTCTGAGGCTTTCTGTGTGAATCATTTCAGTGGGACACTAAATTAGTCCTCAGTGTTGTGGTGTGATTTCTTCCAGAAGTTAGCATAAGAGAGCTTACAGATCTTGTCCATTAAATAGTGAGAATTTCCTGTTTACATAAGGGGACAAAGTAGTGACCACCAAAAGCAAGGATGAGAACCCGGGAATTCCATCTGTGGATGCTGTAGTCTGGCTTTTTCCTGGATCCCTGGAGTCTTACAGCAGTTACTGTGAGGCTTCAGCAGAAAGGGCCTCTCCTGCTGTCCTAGAAAGTGGCCTAAGAATTCAAGTCCTAGCAGGTTTAGCCAGGCCTAAGCTCTGGATCTCCCATTTCTAGACAAGTGTCCTCCAAAACAGTGCAAGGCTATGGGGAGAAAGACGACTTCCACCTCTGATTGATCTCTGTCTCTAGATAGATAAGTCTTCCAAATCCTGGCTCAAGAAGGTGCTTATTCAGGCATACATGTTAAGCTGTACTTCACTTTTTTTATAGTGACTCACTCCCAGATTTTCTTTGCTCAGCACAGAGGAGTGCTAGATTCCTCTGTACAGACAATACCTAATCTGCACAGGATGGGGAAGAAGCCCCGTATGGGGGCTTTACTGATTCTCATTTGGAGGCTCTGAACAGCGTTTTTCAGCTTTTGAAGTGTTGAGATGTAGGAGGTCAGAATGTGGCTGTTTTGTCTTTCACACTTCTACATCTTTACTGTATTTGGTGTATGTTTGATATTTATTTACCAAAACCACTTCCCCCCCTCCTTTTCATTTCTTCCCTCTCAAGTGGCGAGTAAGGAAAGAAGCTATGATGGGTCTTGCCCAGCTATACAAGAAGTATTGTCTTCATGCCGAGGCTGGAAAAGATGCTGCAGAGAAAGTGAGCTGGATAAAGGATAAACTTTTGCACATATATTATCAAAATAGCATTGATGACAAGTGAGTCAACCTAAGCTTTCTTAATTTTAATTGTATAGTGATAAGAGATACTCTGAAAATATGTGCTTATCCTGAGAAAGCTGTTATATCACATTCTGTGTTTGTGGTTTTAAGTGTGATGTATTTAATTAATAATCATTAAGACATGTACTAAGATATTCAGGATGGTTGCATTATCTGTTCACGTATTCATTCTGTTTATTGATGGAAGTAGATCTATGATGATAGTAGCTTGTCATTAACTAACCACCGTGTAGAAAAACCAAAAAAGTCAAATTTTGCATTTACTGTGCGCAGCTTTTGTTTGCATTACTGCTTCCCAGAGGCTAGCATGTTCACATCCCTCATCTACGAGCTTCATGCGTGTACGCACCGCAGTACATGCTCAGACTTCTCCTTTTGGTGTGCTATGTAGAAATGGAGCATTTAGGAAGAACGAAAGCTGAAGAAATATCAGGGATGCTTCTGCTGTTGTCTCATATTCCCTGTTCTGTGACTCAAGTCCCTTTAATTTTTGAAATACCTTTTTGGCTTAGGGAAGAGTATTTTGGTCAATGTTTTGGACAGTAATTTTCAGCTCTCGCTATTAATTCTTCGTCTGTCACAAGGAAAGCCAAACTATGAGACAGAATTTCAGCCTAGCTTTCTAATACCGCGGATTTGGAAATCAGCCGTTTCTGTGTAGCAATTCTTAGCTCTTGCTTATGCAGTCTGCTACCACTGTGTGTTTCATGATCTTAGGGACTAGTCTGGGTGGGCTAATCACCTCCTTCAGTTGCCAGTTTTGACGGTGGATTCTTACTACTGCAGTGGTGAAGGCTCTTTGATTTTTAGCTTCTATATTAGCATAATGAGTAGTTTCAAATGTTTTGCTTTTTGTCAAATACTACAGTTTTATTTTAACCTTTCCCTCAAGTCTACTTCAGATTTTTACATTTCCTACCCCTTGAGTTATATACTTTTATTCTTTCTCCTTCATTTAGGCTTTTTACTGTCTATATCCCTTTCTCTTATGTATGAGATTGAACAAAGAGAGATTCTGAGAGCCTAAAGAAAAAGGAGAACTTGGATGGTGACAAATAAAGCAATTACTCCCTCTTAGAAGTGAAAATGAAAGAACAAGGAAAAGCTCTCAAGAAGCAGTTTTTGCTAATCTTTGTATCAGTGATGTAAGGGATCCTTACAGATGAGAAAAAGACAACTACTTTTTTTTCGTTTTGAAAAAACTAATTGCAATGATTTCTGATATTTCTTGATCTTTCAACATATCTGAAAGGTATCACCACTTCTGGAAATACAGTTTTTATTTTTTCTTTTCCTGCAGATTACTGGTAGAGAAAATCTTTGCTCAGTATCTCGTTCCACACAATTTGGAAACAGAAGAGCGAATGAAGTGCTTGTACTATTTGTATGCTAGCTTGGATCCCAATGCTGTCAAGTGAGTATAGCTTGTGTTCAGCAAATAGTTGCTTTCTCAAGCTTTTCCACCGTCTATATTGTCTTACGTGTATTATCAGGATTTAATTAATAATGTAAGTAATTGATTCTTAACATTATTTGCAAGTAGTACTTCAAAACATTTCCCTTGTATATACAAACTCTACATGTCCATTAGACTAAAAGATATCTCGATACTTGAAGAGAGTGGGTTTATACATCTGTTTTCATCCAATAAAAATAACTCTGAGTTTAAAATGTCCAAATAATGACTTCTGGATTTGCTCTATATCAGGGCCCATGATGAAGAGATCTACGACTGAACACTTGTTGATAGTGGTCTGGTTTTTATTTAAAAAAGATTATTTTCAAGATAATTTGGGTGGTTGTAAGACATACTGTGGCTGTCCTGCATGTGTGAAATTGCTCCAAGTAGAATAATAAGACAAGTGATGTTCTGTAAAAAGAGAAAATCTGTTCCACCTTCTTTGGAACAGTTATTTTTAATAGTTGGTAGGTTTTGATTGTGCCTAGCAGGTGTTGCACTTGTAAGATAGATAAATAATTTTGTTTACTAATACATCCATTGTGTTCTTGTCATGAACAAATTGGTAAACTTTTCTGGTTTTGCACTTTTCGCAGAGCACTGAATGAGATGTGGAAGTGCCAGAACATGCTAAGGAGTCACGTACGAGAACTACTAGACTTGCATAAGCAGCCCACTGTACGGTTTGGAAAATATTAATGCTTTATCCAGTGGATCTGTTAGACTAATTTACTGGGGTTTTTTAATACTATATTATTTTTTCAGTGTGACTTTATTATTCTGTTGACTTCCATATGTAGACAATGTTCCATTCTCATTAAGTAAAGTTTGTTTTGGTAATGCTTAAAGGTAAATGGCCTCCTTATATTTACTATTATTTTATATCACTGGTCAATTACTTAGGAAAAAATTTTTAAAAATGTTCCAAGTTTTTTGTTTCCTTTTGTGACAGACCTTTTTGTTTCTCATTTTATAACATGTTTTGAGAATGGAATATGTTTTAAAATAAAGCAATTATTTGTTTGTTTGAAAACTAAAGTTTTAAAGTATTTATACTGGAATTTTACTTATAAACACATCTTCAAACTAGGAGAAACTTTAAATAGAGGGGCATTGCTTTGGAGTTTTGGTGTGAGGGTGGGCTTGGGGAATTGTTTATTTGGTTGTGAGGGTTTTTTGTTTTGTGTGAGGGGGTTTATTGTTTGTTTTTGTTTGTTTGTTTTTAAGGTCTTTTTCCAACAATTTCTTTTGATCAGTTATGCGAATTAGTTAATTTTTCCAGTTCTTTGATACTGCAGGGAGATTTTTTCCCTTTTTCTGTATGTAATAGCTGCTGATGATATTGTTATACTATTCTAGTGTTTATTCTTAAAACAAAAACATAAAACGTAAGATTCCAGAGTAGAATTAAGTGCTGGAGAAGAACTAACAGATCAGCTTAAAGGTATATTTTATAAAGGAGATATTGCTGATTCATTTGTTTTTGCTGTTGTCCGTAGTCAGAAGCAAACAGTGCTGCCATGTTTGGAAAGCTGATGACCATAGCAAGTAAGTCATAATAAGTTCTATAAACTGTTATTACAGCATTCCTGGAAATGGTACTTCTGTGAAGCTTGGCATACTCAAGTGTTAAATTGTGTTTAATCATACAGAAAACCTTCCAGATCCTGGAAAAGCACAAGATTTTGTGAAGAAATTCAATCAGGTTCTGGGTGACGATGAGAAACTTCGGTCCCAGCTTGAACTACTGATTAGCCCTACGTGTTCTTGTAAACAGGCAGATGTCTGTGTGGTAAGGAAATGGAACAGCAAATTTTTATACCTTAAATATTTGTGCTTAAAATGATTATTTGGATTTAATAGTCTCTTTTAATACCTACTTGGAATTAATGGTCTCTTTTGGTACCTTAACATGAGTTTGATATATTTCCGACTTCCATAAAATACCTTTTTGGTTAACCTGTAAAGATTATGGAAAATGTAATTTATGGTCATCATCTTGCCTCCTAACAAAAATTAGCCGTATTCCTTCCTGAGATTATGAGCATCAAGCATGAAGTCTAAAAGACTCAATTTTTTAAAAAAATAATATTTTGAGTGTCTCTTTTGTGGTAAAGTTCCTAAACTCTCTTCTGACACTGATGAAACTTGTTCTGAGTACCAGCAAGCCAAATATTATCTGCATATTATTCATTTCTTTTTCTTCTCAGAATGTTATTTTGAGATCAGTCCCTGTCCCAACCCCCCACCTATTTAACCTCTGATGAAAATACGCATTCTAATAAGAAGTTGGACTTTTCCAGAGATTGTGCCAGCAATCACAGATATTTTTTTTTTTCCCATTATGGTCCCAAAATAAAAGTAAGCAATTTAATTGACAGAAATAGCAGTAAAGAGCATCAACAAACAAACATAGGCTTCTTGGGTTTTGTCTGATGGCTCTGAAATTGTCCAGGGAAGAGAGCAGAATGACCTTCAGAATTATGTCCTAACCACTTGATGTGAAGAGTGTGTCTCCTTCTAAACCAGTCGATTTTGCGCTTTGGGAGCGCAGGGATGCAGTTTCAAGAGGAAGGTTTCTTTCCTCTTCCTGAAGATAATTTAGCATGAAAGTTACAACCGCTTCCTAGTTTCTGGGATCTGCAGCATCCAACCGTTTAGGAGAAGGAAGGTCAAGAAGCCATTTCTTTGAGAGAATTTTAGACTTCTGTTCAAAACAAAAATATCTTCTTATCCACCTTCTGCTGGGTTTGCAGCTGGAAGTAATGTTCTTGACATTTGGGGCATTCAGAGGGGAAAACCAGGTTTTTGGATCCAGAACATTCATAGGGTTCTGAACATCTGTTGTAGCCAAGGTCATGTAGTGCTTCTGCACATCTACAGTAGTGTAGCTTTTAGTGCGATTTTTTTCATTGTTGCATATGAAATCTCACACGTACAACAGTGTTACCTACAAATTTATGAATTACTGTTCTCAACACAGATATTCAAATTCCTTCTACCATTCCACTTAGCTCTTCCTTGAGTCTGTTTTCTATCTGTCCTGCAATTCTTTAAGAAGCTCTGAAGAACTCTCACTAGAAACCTAAATGCATCTTCCATTTAAATAGTTTGGCAAAGTATGTCTGCTTTCAATATAATGTGATAAAGAAAGATTTGGAGATAACAACAGCCCTCCCTTAAAATATGTTTCAGTGATTATATAGACAATCTCTGTGGTTAAATGAAGTGGCTATATTTAGTTTAGTCAACATGCTTAAGTAGTAAGAAAAGTGAGTATAATTCTTGTTTGTATCTGACGTTCTTGTAGAGAGAGATAGCCCGGAAACTTGCTAATCCTAAGCAGCCAACAAATCCTTTTCTGGAAATGGTCAAATTTCTTTTGGAACGAATTGCCCCTGTACATATTGACTCAGAAGCCATTAGGTAAGTTTGAAAGATCATACTAACTCAAGAATTATTATAAAGGTGATTCGAATGACCAAAAAAAAAAAGGGATTTAGATTAGTCTGTGCTAGCAGTACATATGCTTTAAAAAATAAAAAAGTGTGGGTATCTTCATTTCTAGCAGCCTAGAGAATGCAATTTGATTTTTTTCCTACTTCTTTGCAGTGCCATCTGCAAATTATTTAAAAAATATATTAGTAGTAGTTGTTCCCAGTGAAACTGTTATTTGTAGGGCTTAAGGTGAAAATGATGATCATTATTTTCACATAGTTAACTACAATACAGTCTTCCATGTAGCAGCTGAATTAATTAGCTTTTGTGGAATTGTGTAAGAATGTTTGGATTTCTTCTGAGACTTGTCTGGCAACCTAATTATGTTCTGAAACTCATGCAACTATGTGTTGATCTGAGTGCTGCCAACATGCAGCATTTTTTTTTACTGTGTATTTTTTTTCCCCCTAAAGAATTAATTTTGCAGAAAGCTAATTCAGAAGGAAAAGGAATAATGGAATAGCTGGATAGATTTAAAAAAAAAAAAGGCTAAAAGACCTCTCCCCCACAAGGGACTATTGCCTTCCCTTTATTTATTGTCAAAAAGGCTGGAGATAGCAGCAAGATTACTTGTTTAAAGTTGTACATTGTGACATTCATTTGCTTTTTTATTTTTTATCTCTTATTTCAGTGCACTAGTAAAACTAATGAATAAATCCATAGAGGGGACAGCTGATGATGAAGAGGAGGGTGTAAGTCCTGATACTGCTATTCGTGCAGGACTTGAACTTCTCAAGGTAATCTACATTAATGCAGCTATAGTTTGTAATGGAAGGGACAAAAGTGGTATGACTAATGAATTAATCTTAGCATGGTTTTAATAGTTACTATTTAGATAATACTTTTTTAATGTGTGAAACTGTTTGGTTATTAGTACGTGCTTGGGAAAAGAATAACGGAAGAAGTAGGAATTTGGAAGAAGTATGTTTTCAAAAGAGTGCCAAGAATTGAAATATGCACATTAAAGTATAAATTTGTTTCTGCTTAGGGCAGTCAAATAGAAGAAGGTGCAGAGGTAAAGTGAGAGGAAGAGAAATGGGGAAATTAGAAGAGGCATGTTCCTTGGGGCCTATATGGTACTGGAAGGAACGCAAGCAATAAACCAAGAGCCAGGTTATGTAGAGGAGAAAAGGGGAGAGAGGAACTTGTGTTCTCGGTGGTGATGGGAAATAGCTGGGGGAGAAAGAAGGATTTGAAATATCTGGAAAACATCTGTGATGGATTTGGCAGTTCCCTAATGAGACTTCATTTTCAACATGTTGCAAAGGGCAGTATAAAATATAGGAGGGAACAGAGAGGAAGGTTACATAGTTAAAGGGAGACTTTTCAGAGATATGAATGAACGAGGTGGAGTTCGTGGAGGTATATCACACCAAATTTGGTAATGGCAACCATGGTAGAAATAGTTCTACAGGAGTATGCAAGGAAGTAATGTCTGTTTGCTAATGCAGCCCAGAATAGAAATCTGCCAAGGTTGAATATTTTGGTGCTGTGGTGTGGATATCTTTAAGAATGTTATTTCACACACTGATACTCACTCAAGTAGGCAACTCTGATCGAAGAAACCAAGATAAGATAAATCCAAAGAATACCCAAAATACATGCAACTTTTCATTGTTCTCCTTGCCTTATGTTATCTGAACTTAATGTAGTTTTGGTTGGGGGTAGCCTTTTGTTCTTTCTTGCCCTACCTTGAATCCCTGCATGCTTAGTTTCTGAGTTGACATTTCTATTATTACAGAATGGGTTCTATTTCATTAGCTTTGGATTAAAAGGACAGTAATCTATGTTTTGTTTGTAGATATCTTACCTTCTTAATGTCTTTTCTGTGCAGGGACTATAGATTCTAGAGAAATTAAGAGGGGAGGACCTGAAGAACAAACCATAGATTAATTTATTTGAAAACAGATGTATCACCTCCAAAATGTAGTTATGGAGTGTAATAATCTCATATGAGCATGTAGTATCTATTTATGTTGATGGTAATGCTCATAAACAGCCATAATTTTGTTTTCTGATGATTCCTTTACCATGAATAAATATACCTCTGGTTTAATGTGTATCTACAGGTTCTGTCCTTTACACATCCTACCTCGTTCCACTCTGCAGAGACGTATGAGTCTCTGCTGCAGTGCCTCAGGATGGAAGATGATAAAGTAGCTGAGGCAGCCATACAGATTTTCAGAAACACGGGTCACAAAATAGAAACAGACCTGCCACAGATAAGATCGTAAGTGTATTTCTTTATGTCCTGATTTTCATACCTGGAATTCTGCCTCTTGATAGTTTATTCACTGTGTTGCCCCTAAAATTACTTCATAGTCTTGCAAATGTGAACAGCTTCTCTTCCATAATTTTGTATTCCTTCACTACCTTTCTGTCTCTTCGTTTTTAAATTCTGCATTCTCACAATTGTTGTGTATTTACCAAAGATGTTAGGTGCTTCTTAAAAATCTTCTTATAATAGACTCATTAAAACCAGCAGGTAGCATGTTTCATAGGTTACAAAAGAAGCAATGGCAAAAATATGGCAAAGATATAATCCTGTGGCATCATTTCTACTCGTATCTGTCCTTCACACAATTTTTCTGTCTTTATAAGGAACAGAAGTACAGTCTCTGATGGTTAACAGCTCTGTTTGTTACGAAACAAGTTGGGAAACAAGATCCAAAAGCAGACATTAATTTCTAACAAAGAATAATTGGCTGTCTATAAGTTGTCATTATGCAATTCATGCTTTAACTGCCGATTAAAGCTGCATAATCTACTAGGTATTCACAGACTATTTAAAATCTTGTGGGTAACGTCTGAAACCTTAAAATTAGCCTGTTAATAGCTCACTAATCCAGATTATAAAGCACGGGTTTCAAGTTCTCGTATATTGAAATAGCATCTTGCTAAAATGCATACCAATGTACACCTTAAGTTCTCGGTGAATTGAAGACGTAACCTCAGTGATTCTTATGGATTTGAATCAGATTTGGGGCAAAAGAAAAATGTTACAAGATCACATATGAGATGCCTTTCAAGACATTGTTAGAGGTGAAGAGAAGGAAAAACCCAGCAATTCCCCATTGTCAGTGTAGTTCCCAGTATTGTCTCAATTGTCTGTAGTTCCCTACTAGAGTTCAGTCAAGACTTTGCATTGCTAGAGAATGTCATCTTCTGTTAAAGGAGCTGGTGTTGTTGACTTTTCTTTTGGCTTTGTGCCAAATACCTTAGCCAGGTATTGCTGAAGTATCATCTGGGCAGCATCAAATAACTTAAAAATATAACTGTCAAAATGGAGGTTTAGTCCTTGGCAGGGTTTGCAAGCAAGTCAGGTTAATGTTCTGAAAGCCCAAACCGGAAAAAGAAGTCTGAGGACAAGCAGATGTTCTGGATTTCATATATTCAGAAGTCTTTATTGTAAACAAAAGATTTCATATAATCAGCCAGATAGTTTGTTTCAAGTGACCTGTTTCATGAGGTTTTTTTAAACCACTTGTGGGCAGACCGCTGGCAGGCTGTTGAAGCAGTGCTCACCAGCAGTAGCCCAAGTTCTTTCTCACATGGAAAATGAATGGGTTTGTGCACCAGCTGATGGGCAAGGACCGCTGCATAACTCTGGAGTCTGATGGAATCATTGGCCATGCTCAAAGAGAGCCTGTGACCTCGTGTAAACTTGTAGATGTAAGACATGTAAATGTGCACGTAAACGGGTCAGGTTTCACCTTTTGCAGATCAGTGTCGGTTGGGGTGCGATGAGGTATGGTTTGCAACCGATGCACTGAGGCTTGGCTGAAGTCCTTATTTTAAACAAGGGTTTTACTTAATTATTTGCTATTTTGGTTCTTATTTAATCCAGTTTGTGAAGTCTTAACAGATTGGAGAACATCCTCCTACTTTAGGATACTGTTAACATTTTTCTAGAGGTCTTTTTGTTTTGGGGTTTTGTGTGGTTCTTGAGGAAAATGTTTGAGACATCATTCTTTCAACCTTTCAGGCGCTTCCACCTCTTGGTGCTGATTTTGATTATGTGGGATGTGCCAGTGAAGGCTGGGTGCTGAACAATCCATGCACGGAATGCTGTATTGTTACTGAGCCCTTCAAGAATGCAAGGAAGTTTTTTTAGATGTTTCTGTGTCAGAAGCTTTCTAGGCAATTTTGTTTTGTCGAGTCAGTTGCTGGGCGAGTTGCGAGGTGACCCTCATGAGCTGGTGTCTCAGGGGCCAGGCCGCCTCCCAGTGCTCGCTCAGGACTGGAACCAAACACTCTGACCAGCCTCCCGCTGGCCTCTGCAGTGGCCTCTGCCCTGCTCTTCCCTCCAGCAGATGGATTTTGAGGGATTCAAATTCAAAAGTTCAGAACAAAGCAGTAGTTTGCTTGAGTATATATTGCAATTAAAGACCAAAATTAAAGCAGGAGGGACCTATAAACACACTGATGTTCTGTGGTTATTCTAAACTTTCATACATTTTCTTCAGCCCTGTCACTTCCAGCTTGAATAAGAAGCCCAGGAGTTTACCCTAGCTGAACTTGTCAGATTCTCTCCACCTCATAAATATAGGCTTTCTAAGCAGCCTTATTTTGATCATTATTTTCTTTCATGTTCGATTTTTCCCTGTGGGTTTTTTTTCTGCTTAACTGTGTACAGGCACATGTTCAACAAGTATCACTAAATACAGCTCTATTCTGCTTTTCACTTTGTGATTACGATCTTTCCTGAACAGACTTCAAAGGAATGCTTGATTTATAAGACTGTAAAGATACGTTTATATAGGTGAAGAGCTTTATTTTTGTAGATTGCAAATTGCATTTTGAAGTATTTTGTTTAATGTTCACAGAACACTAATTCCAATTTTGCACCAGAAAGCGAAAAGAGGCACACCTCATCAGGCAAAACAAGCTGTTCACTGTATACATGCCATATTTTCAAATAAAGAAGTGCAACTTGCACAGATCTTTGAGGTATGTCTTTTGTTTTTAACATTTGTTTTTGCTGTTCTTAATTTATGCTAGTAATTAACATTAACTCAATGCATACTGTTTATTAATAGATAACAATGTATGAGGTCAGGAAGCCTATAGGTGCATGGTAGTCAAGATAAGTCATTAACTTTACAATATCTAATTACTGATGTTTATATCTTACAGTCACAATTTCTTAATATTCTGATGTCTGATAGATAAAGTACTCCTTTTTGTCTACACAGGAAAAGTTAGGGGGAAATAAGCTAAATATGCTGCAATGATCCACACTAAATCCCATGAGGACACATTTAGCAGATCCTAAATGAGACATAACATCTCCTACTTTCAGGCTGTATTAAATTACCATGCTTTAAGGTCTTTGCACATCCAGCACTTTCTCACTGAGGAAGCTAGTGCAGAATAACTACTTGACTATAAGCTCAGACATTAGCTTACTGTTCACCTACTGCTTGCTTAGACAAGTTGTAAAGCAAAAAATCACCTTATACAGAGCAGAGGGATTATTGCTTTTCACAGTAATCTCTTAAATAATAACATTATTAATCTGCACTTGTAAAATATCTTAAGTTCTTAATCTCTGCTATCTTTGAACCTATGCATAATTCAGAAGTGTGAAAAGCTTTGAATTAAGCTTACAGAGTTTGACATCTGTGGGAGCTCATGTTCCCTCCCTAATTCCAGAATCTGGTGTGAGAGTGCTGGGTGATACAGCAGCACTGGTGACTGTTACCTGGAAGGGAAATGCTGATCACTGAAAGAAATGTCACTGGTGGTTTCCAAGGTTTTTTTACCTTCTTTTTGTTTTCCTGCCATTTGGAGTTATGATTCAGATCTTCACAGCTCCTGAATACAATTGAGCCAGTTTTTCCCATGTCTCCCAGGTTTAAATGTGTTTTACCACTGAAACAGGAAGAAAATACAAAATTTGTTCTGCCCCTATCTCATTTGAGATTTTTGGTTAATCATTTCATTAGGAAATCACATTCTTTCTGGTTTGGTTTGCTAACTTTATTAATGCTTATAGAAAAACCGTGAAACCCATCAGCAATCCCACAGTAAAAGAAATTGTTTTTAGTCATGCTAGCTTACTTTTTGTTTTTCCTCCTTCCTCAGCCTCTTAGTAGAAGTTTGAATGCTGATGTGCCAGAACAACTTATAACTCCATTGGTCTCGTTGGGTCATATTTCTATGTTGGCTCCAGACCAGTTTGCTTCTCCAATGAAATCTGTTGTTGCAAATTTCATTGTAAAAGATCTCCTAATGAATGACAGGGTAAGATTTTCTTTTTCGGTAAGTCCATCCTATTCTCTTCACCTGTTATTAGTTCCGTGGGGAATAGAGCTTTTTTGTTAAAGCAGTCGATAAAGGAACATTCTGTAAATGGCTAGTACAGTGATAATTGCATTAGAAAAGATCTTTGTGTGAAAGTAAGCTTAGTCCGTGACTTTTTTCCATTTTTACTTCTGAATTTTCTGTGTGGCTTGAACGACTTCTTAAACTTACATGAATGTCTGTAGTCAACAGGTGAGCAAAATGGCAAATTGTGGTCTCCAGATGAAGAAGTTTCTCCAGAAGTACTAGCAAAGGTGAATGATCTGCTGTCAGTAATAATGTGTATATTTGAGATTTAAAATTCACTTTTTCCAAATTGTGCAATTGAGAGTATTAGAATAAATCCCTTTGAGTTCTTTTATATTGGTCTCCATAGAATATGCAGTGTTCTAGAGTTTTTGTGTATGATACACACAGTTATAGAACTGGTAGAAACTATGCATTTTGGTGTCTTCACTTACGGATATTAATTATGTTGAGAAAAAAATAAGAGGTTAAAAAGTTTTAGTTTTCCTTACAAGAAAGGTAGTTTGACTTTGCTGACTGTAAACAGATTTTAAATAAATTGAGACCCTGATGAATGTTACTAATTCATCTTCATAGGCTATTTACTGTGAATCTAATTATGGCCATTTCTAGAAATGTTTATCTAGTTGCTCTTATTTTTAATCATGTAGCCAGTATCCTGCATCCTCTAGATGCACTTGTGAGAAGACACTGAACCATAGTTGAAATGTCCTGATGTCACAAAGACTGCTACTTCCTTCTTCACTCTGTAAATATTTACTGCTTCATTCTGTTCCTTTAAAAATATATCAGCTCTAATAAATAGGAGTCAATGGAAATTTCAGTTTGGCAACAATAGGTTATAGTGCCTTATCTAATGAGGTAAATTCGTTGTTGATTTGTTCGTGTTTGATAGGTGCAAGCAATTAAACTGTTGGTACGCTGGCTGTTGGGTATGAAAAACAACCAGTCCAAGTCTGCAAATTCCACACTCCGGTTATTATCAGCTATGCTTGTCAGCGAAGGAGACTTGACAGAACAGAAGCGAATCAGGTCAGAAAAGAGAAAATCTGTGGGGAAAATTGTTGCTTTCATTTAGGCAGCAATATGAAAACAAGAAACTTGATTCTTCTCATTTGACTGGAATTAAGTTTCTTGTGGGGAAAGCAGAGCACCTTATTTTCACAAATTTGCTTGAATTAATTTAGCTTGATTGGAAGCTATAGAACTGTGATCTGAGCTGACAGAGAAAAACTTTAATTGCTCATTCATCTTATTAAAAGGAGTCCTGACATGCAAGTAATTTAAGAATAGTTGTGGTGAGTTGTGTTTTGTTTTTTCCCTCTCATGCTTGTGTAGTAAATCGGATATGTCTCGACTGCGATTAGCTGCTGGTAGTGCAATAATGAAGCTTGCACAGGAACCCTGTTACCATGAAATAATTACCCCAGAACAGTTCCAGCTCTGTGCACTTGTCATTAATGTAAGTATCCACATTTTAATTGAAGTGACTTTCAAGTAATTGAGTTCAGAGTCCTTACATATGAGCTTTTGTTATTGCTGCAAATCTGAGTATTTTCTATTCCTCGCTGCAGCTTTCAGAAGAGTTCTTGAAATTTCAAATATTTATTGTGCTACACACATTGACATTTTTTAAAAGTTTCCGCATAATTCCACCTTGAATTTTATTTATTTATTTATTTTAAACCCCAAAGTTTTTATGGTTGTACTCTTACATTGCTATAGGATGAGTGCTACCAAGTGAGGCAGATATTTGCCCAGAAACTGCATAAGGCACTTGTGAAATTACTGCTCCCTTTGGAATATATGGCAATCTTCGCTTTGTGTGCCAAAGACCCTGTGAAAGAGAGAAGAGCACATGCCAGACAGTGCTTGCTCAAAAACATCAGTATACGAAGAGAATATATTAAACAGAATCCTATGGCTAACGGTTAGTATTTTGGTTAAATTGTTCAGAATATAATAGTCAAAGATTAAAATGGAAGGAGTAATCATTAAAATTTAAGTAAATTGTTTTTGTAAAGAAAGGCTGGATAAGTTTTATTTCCTTATCTTTGTAGCAGATACATGCAAATCTAAATTTACTTAGTTTAGCATAAAGTACTTCTCTGTACATTGCTGAGAATTTTGCATGTAAACTACAATGCTGTTATTGTGGTAGTTGTTTTGCTCAAAAAATGAAGTTCTGTTTTCTGATATTTTAGGCTTTATGACTTTCTTCCTGAAGTAAGACCAAGCAGTTTTGTACTAGTAAAACTCATTCATTTCTTTTTAATGATGCATTAAAAGTAAAATCTGTAGGAAGAAAATGCAAGTCGAAATTTACTTTGAAAA
The DNA here is from genome assembly GCF_963082525.1 of Nesoenas mayeri. Taxonomy (NCBI): domain Eukaryota; kingdom Metazoa; phylum Chordata; class Aves; order Columbiformes; family Columbidae; genus Nesoenas; species Nesoenas mayeri. Next base: position 53,365,411 of record NC_137540.1, read on the forward strand.
AGTGTTTCTTGTGATATGTGTGTGTGTAGTAAAGAGGTTATTCATTATTTCTTTTTGTTACTGTAGAAAAATTGCTGTCCTTGCTGCCTGAATACGTGGTACCATATATGATTCACTTGCTGGCGCATGATCCAGATTTCACAAAACCTCAGGATGTTGATCAGCTTCGTGATGTCAAAGAGTAAGTGTCAAAGGATTCTATAATTGTTATACTGAGAATTTTTCTGTGCTTGGAAAAAACTGATTAGGAAGAGTAACTCCTTATTTTGCATAACAGCAGTCTTGGAAACGTGTAACACTTTAACCAAGGGAAGAAGGCATTAACAACTGCGTAGCGGCATATTCTGAAAGCCCAAATGGTAGCCTGTAGATCACACCGTAGTATACCAAATTAATGAGTTGTTTAAGCTTCTTTTGAAGTATTGTAATGATTTTAGATGATCTTATTTGTGCCTAAATTATATTATTTATTTCCCAACACATTAAGGAGATGCCCAGTAATTTCAGTTCAAATATTAATATTTTGGAACTTATAAAATATAGAGCTCGTCCAAGAATTGAAAATATAATGCCACTGGTGCAGGGTCAGAGTCCTGTTTCTCTAGAAACTCTTTTTTTGTTAATTATTATTTCCTATGGAAACCTACTAGAATTCATGCTAAGTTTGCTGCTGACTTATCGTTTGCACTGTACGTCTGCAGTGCAGCCTTAGTGCTTCTTAATGTATTCAGCACAGAAGCGTGTCATACAGAAGCTTGCTCTCTTCTATTTCCAGTTTGAGACCGCCTTGTGTGCCTTAAATAAACTTCCACACCTAAGTATAGCTTTTGTATTTGTCTTGTAATTAATTTTTTAAAATACCTACGTGTTAGCACTTCTTAAAAATAGCTAAAGCATCCCCTCTGCAACTTTAGTTTTAGTGTTTCATGTTTTTCGTGTATTTATTTTTGATGGAAGTGTGAGGCATGTTCTTTTGGTATTACAAAGGCATTTATAACCACGTACTACAATATACGTCATCAGAAAAGCAGTTCATTCTTGACACAAACAGACCAGTTCACATCTTCATTCTTTTTGCACCTTCACCTGTGAGAGTTCAAGTCTGATTCTTTCTTTAAATGAAAAAAATAATTTGTTTTGATTTCTGAGTTACTTCACTCACACCTGATCAGAACCTGGAGTCAGTGAAGATTTCTTACCTAATTGTCTAGTCTACATTCTGTCCCAGGACTCCTTGTTCCTGGCAACATCTGAAAGCACTCTCCAGCAAGTACTTTATCCAAAATGCGTGGAACAAGTTCTGATGCGTGGTTGTTAATACTTGCTCTGAGAAGTGCTTTCTAGTGCGCAGAGCTTTTTTGGAAACTGCTTCTATAGTTCTCCTTTGTTGTCAAATTTCCTCCCTCATGTTTGTCGCAGGCTGGCTGAACTAGCCAGAGAGGGCTGCTCCAAACAAAGAAATACTCTGTACGGGAATTTTGGCAGGAATACTTCTCCGAAGAGTCTCCTGAGATAAATGCAAAACATTTTTCTCATATAATGTAATACAGTGTTTCTTTAAAGAGTTCTGAGAGCCGCAGTGTTGGCTTTGAAGTGTTAACATAGATGCTTGCAATCTTGGAAAAGCAGACTGGCAGTGCATTTTGTAGTTGTCTCTGTAGTTCATCTTGGCTTTATGTGGCCTAAATACAGCCACATAAAGTAAGTACATGCTTAGCAAGTTCCTTAACCATAGTCTGTGATATTTATTCTTATGGAGTTTTTGAAGCTTGTCCTACAGCGGTATGTTTGGGTTTGAGTTTGGTGAGTTTTTTGAGTCATTGTTTGTTTCTTCTGATTCCATGTTCCAAAAATACTGAAATGGATACAGAGAATGAGCTTACTTTATGTGACTGTGTTCTTCTCAGTGCATATTTTTCTACATGAAATCCCACTTTTGTTCTGGAAAGGTCTTTTTCAAGGTTGATAATGATCTATTTAATTTTTTTATTTTGTGAGGAAATCAAGCTATTGAAGTTGACATGTGTTAACTGGAATCATCAGGGTAAAATTTGTCCTCAATAGTAATCTTTGGATGGCACAGGATTTTGGAGATGCTGGGTCAGCGCGGCATTTTATCGGTCCTGTATTAATCTCATTTAAGTACTTGAGAATAGTGAATAGGTAGATGTAAAGGTATCTGATGCATTTGTTTACTTATAGCCTTTGTAGCTCTTGGATGCAAGTCAGAATGTGCACGTCTTATTTTATTTGTACACCAGATAACTAAGTATGTATTTTGACGGAGCACAACCCTTGTTTACTTTGAATTTTTGAGATAAATGCTGCTTCATCTCTTGCATTACAGTCTTTAATTTGTATCAGTTAAGAAGACTGGGGCTTTTGTGGACAGGGAATTCTGATGTTCAGTCATCCTGTGTTTCTGGTTTTTTATTGGCCTCTTTCTGCAAGGTAATCTCTCTTCCAGAGATCTGAATTAAATTAGCTACTGGCAAAGTTTGCATTTCTCAGTCTTTCCCAGCTAAGTGTTATTTTACTATTTTTATGACTGTGGTTGACCCACTGGTCATATGCAGCTCTGAAGCTTGACAGCGAATTTGGATGAGCTAGTTGTGCCTGTATCATAATTGAAAAATTCTTAAAACAAGCTTTTAGTCAAAATATATTGGGTTCTCCCTATAAGTAAATGAGATTTAAAGAAATAAAACTGTGAAAGCTAATTCCGTTACGCCCATATGTAAGGATTTCTTTTCATTAGCAAGTATCTGACCTGTTCAGTGTTGGATCTCCTCTCCTGTGTGAGTTCCAGTATTAAACCTCGTCATGTGGGTAACTGCCCAGCAGCAGTAGGATTTGATTAAGCCTGTTCTGAGTGTGGTTACGGTACATCATTGATAGGAACATAGACATAGCTCAAAGCAGTGATTACAGAATTTTATCTAGGTGATGACAGCACCAGAATTCTTGCTTCTGTTCATATTTGGAAGAGAAAAATATTGATGGGTTGGGCAGTGTTTACAGATATAAGAGAAGCACACTAATTTGGCAGATTTATGCCAAAGAGTACAATTGAGACTGTGTTTTAAAGGTCTAGACTCTATTTATGCCGTCGGATGATAATATCTGTTTATGATATCTTCAAATTGGTTGTGGTTTCTTGAGGAAAAGCTAGTACAGCTGTCAAAAATTTTTAAGACATTGCTATGTGTCGGACCTGCAGTATACAAGCTGGAATATAATTGCTTGTGGTTTTATGGCATTTTAGGTGTCTGTGGTTCATGCTTGAAGTTTTAATGACAAAGAATGAGAACAACAGCCATGCCTTCATGAAAAAAATGGCAGAAAACATCAAACTTACCCGAGATGCTCAGTCTCCTGATGAACCAAAGGCAAATGAAGTAAGAAATGCAGTTCAGATAAGTGTTGGGTGATGGGCAGAGGATTTCACAAGCAGTTGATGAACAGAATTTGCAGGAAATCTGAAAGCATTAGCTCAGATATTTTTATGGTCTATTATAGAGAGAGTGTTAATTGCGAGCATTGTCTGTATGTTGCCAATCTCATTCTTTCAGAACCTTGCTGACCTTATCCAGCACACAGTGCCTAATAAAGTTAATAGGCAAAATTGGTTAACTATTCCTGTTACTGTCTGCCTGCCTTATTTTAACTTCTACTGCCTAATTTCCCAACATACATATCTTCTGCTTTTGGGTAATACTGTACTATGTAGCTACTGTTAAGCCTATTAGTTTGTAGCAGAGATGAGAATCCATCTATGGTGATTTGACTGAATAGGAGTTTCTATTGTAGAGCATAAACATGTAAAGTATTATTAGTTTCTGTTAAATAGTATCATATGAAAAAAGGGACTACTGTATGTGTTTGAAAAGCCAGCAGTACGGTTAATGATGTCATTACAAAATACGTCTTCAGTGGTGGTTATTGTAACACATAAACTTTTTAAAGAACTACATTCACTGTACACTGTAGAAACAGTAATTCCTAAAGCATACTTTTCTTTTTTCTTCAGAAACTTTATACAGTATGTGATGTAGCACTATGTGTAATCAACAGCAAAAGTGCTTTGTGCAATGCAGATTCACCGAAGGACCCTGTACTGCCAACCAAATTTTTTACACAACCTGAGAAGGTACATTTGTTAATTTAATTTCCAAAGTAATAAGGGGAAATACTTTGATTTTATAATTGAGAGCTGGTTATCTCCATAACATAATATCATGAGTGGGAAAATGCATCTATTTTTTCCTCAGCAATTACATTTTTTAACATCGGCTGTATGCTATGTTATTTGTCTTATGAATGTGTGCCAGAAATGTTTGTAACCAGGTGAGAGCTAATTAGAATAAATATTGATATGTTAGCCTGTTTTGCTAGATCATCTCATTAAAGTGTTTTACAAGGCCATCTGAATATATGAGAATATATGTGTATTCTGACTGTGTAACTGAATTACAATGCAAAGCAGACCAAAAAAAAAAGTGAGAACATTTTTTATATTATCCGTGGTATGTTTATATCTGTCAGTAGCTGTTCGGCTGTTTTGCTTGTTGTACCAGTTTGTCCCCTTAATTGACTGGTGATCTTAGTGAGCACAGCTCTACTGTCAGCAGCAGCACCGCTGTTCTTTAAGGGGAATACTTCTGAAAAGTGTAAGTGGAACCAAAGTAATTCTCTGGACTAGACCTGATATTTTGATTGTACTGAAGAACATATTTCACATTTTTTCAGTGTCTTAGGCTGTTAAATAGCAGCCTTTCCAGAGTCTGTTAAAGCAAAATCTAGTTTGCTTTTTTAATTGTGAAATGGCAGGTGCCGTGGTGACAGGGAGCTGGTGTCTGTGATAGCGTCCCGCATTCAGATTTAGTGTTTTGGTCTGTGTAAACTGTACTCAGAGTGACAAAGGCAGCAGTTTTCAACTTTAGAGAACACGGCACCTCTTTTCCTCTTTGGACTTCCCATTAAAAATATGTAAGTGAAAAAATAGAAACGGCAGTTCTGCTTCATTTCAAACAATTCATGTCATTCAAGAAGAAAAAACACTAATCCCAACTTCAAGTATGGCATACTGTCGTTCAGCAATGCTCCCTACAAATCTCCTCTAAAATACTATTTTGACCTATCTTTATTAGACTGATTATTTGTCAGCAGGTTGCGTGGTGCGAAATATCTGTAGCACTTGATAGCAGCATCTAATTTGGTGTATATATAAAGAATATAACAGCAAGATTGAAAGATCAAACACAAACTGATTTTTATTTCATTTTTTGTACAGGATTTCTGCAATGACAGGAATTACATTTCAGAAGAGATAAGGGTTCTTCTTTTGACAGGAAAGGTACTGCATTTTGACAAGTTAAAATTCTTCTAATGTTTCTTGAGATTTTTTTAAATGTCCCGGACTGCTGTAGTTTAAAAATTGTGTTAAGACTTTGTGTACAATAATATGTCATTCTTTTATTTGATGGCGTAAATAATGCCTTTAACGTACTAGCTGGTGAGTACACAACACCATGACTGTTACCTGTGCGCTGAGGCTTAGGTTCTTCATTAACTACAGATTTTCACATGACCACAGGTTTTTCCATTACTCAAATGTGTGTGGCATAAAGTTAGGATGCAGATACTGAATTGTGACACCACCAGTGTTGGAGGTCTTAAATTTTCTTCTTAATATCTTTAAGATAGCTGTTAATGATGTTAAAATCAAATGCAAATGTCTACACCCTTTTGAATCTCTCATTTATTTCAGACATAATTTGGCTGATAGCTTCACAGGGGAGAGAAAATACCAAGTCTTTTGGTTCAGGGGGAGGAACATACAAAAAAAAAACCAATCCGTTTTTATACCTTTTAATATCAGCTGTTCTTCCTTGGGATTCTGAACCTGTCCTTCCTAGGTTCTGGTTAAATTACGTAGGAATGCTTTTTTGTCTAACTCAATAAATTAGCAGGTTGGTTGTTAGGGGTTTTTTTTGAGCTTACTGAAAGAATGCTGACTGTCCTGTAAAATATAAAAATCCTGATAACAGTATAAATCATGGTTTTTATATACATTTCATGTTAATTTTCATGTTTTGTGTTCCATGAACTGTTACTGCATTAGTTTATAAGGTCTTCCATTAGAGCAGAACTTTGTGGTAATTTTTCTTTGTAAGAGTAGAGACAAACAATCCCTCTGTAAATAGCCATATCATTTAAAATTGCTTCTCTCACACTGATGTTGCATTTATACAAAAAGTTTCCCCTGTCAGACTTCATGCGGGTGAGGTTTGCGCAGCTGGCAGAATCCTGCCTCTCCTTGCTCTGTGTCCGTGCTGTGAGCCCAGCCAAGGTGCTGCTGGGAGCAGGGCTGGGCTTACCTCAGGGAGGGAGCAGGCTGAGAACCCACCACCTGCTTTAGCAGCAGCCAGTACCGGCCTCATGCTTTAAATATCCTCAGAAGGAGAGGTCTCTCTCTACTGCTGTGGTTGTTTCACCTTTGACAATATTCAAATATAATGAATGAAGCATTTGAAGCAAGTTTGATTTGCTGTGTAAACTTGCTACATTTCTCTTCTGATAAGGCACTCAGCAATGCAGACTAAAACTATGTCCTCAATTAAAAAATGTTACTGGTGTAAGACAAGCCCCTCTCATGCAGATTTGAGGGGGAGGGATGTCCTATACCAAGCTAGTAATATTGAGGTAATTTTCAATGTTCTGGGAAAACAGACATTTATTCCATGCTCAAATAGAGTGCACAAACATTGGATTCTTTTTCTGTCTACTTCCATTTTGGAAAACATGGATGTATAAGGATGTCCTGCTGCCTCAGACCAGTGGTCCTTTTTGGCTGATGGGCTGAAACAGCGTGATTAGGGAGAGCATTCAAGCCTTGCCACTTTCTACAGTGTGTTCCCCCTCATACTCCTCCAGCATTCAGAATTTTTATAATGGGATGTTAGACTGTGTGCTTGCTGATGTTGCTGGTGTCCCAAATCCATCAGCTCAGCGTTGAACCTCCAGGTACTCTGCCTTCACAACTCCTTGTGGCACGAGGTGCCAGCAATTTGCAACCTATGGGTTCTGCAGAAGCACTTTCTCTTCCCCCTTAAACATTTTTTCCTATTAATTGCACCAAATCCTTCCTACTTTTCATAAAATACTCCATAAATAGATCAAATAAAACATTACCAGAACAATATATTTAAGTCAATGTTGTACAGTATTAGCGCTGGGATGATGCAGCTACTGAACACGTGCTCAGTAACAAGCTGTTTCTACAGGAATCATTGCTTTTTTTTGCTAGCCAAATGTTTTCCAGCATCTGTGGTATCTCTCTCCTTCCTGCTCCCTCATAACTTCAGCACATGGGAATTAATTTTTCTTATGAGAATGTCTTAATAAATTAACCTGGTCTCTGAGGAAATGTAAAATTAATGAAGAATGTGACATGCCAGTTCTGAAAACTTCCTTGACTTCTCTCCAGAGACAAAATAAAAAACTTCTTCCTGCCTACCTAGCATGACCAAGTCAGGCAAAGGACAGCAGCAAAATCTAAAATATCATTACTGTGTTGGAGAACTCCAGAATAGACACATAGTGTTAAATATTTTTATATTGGTTTTCTGTATAGGAAAAGCGTATACTTTTTCTGCTGTCGCAGTGAACCCAATTCTGCATTACATTTTGGAAAGCCTTTCCCAGAGGTGCTTTGCTTTGGAAATACAGGATGTTGACACACCTTTTTGGTCCTCTAATATTATCTAACGTTCTGGGTTTCATTGGGACTTCTCTACCTGCTACCCCTTCGAAGACAGTTGGTGAAGTGCTGTCAAACGACAAGAAATAAAAGTAGGATAGACAGTGTTTTCTAATTAAAGATGAGGTCTGTGGCTCTGAAATGATGGCATTGTGATTGAGACTGTTAACCCAGAAAAAGTATTTGAAAATACTGAAGGAAATATTTTAAAGATTAAATATGTATCCGAAGTTTCCATTTCTAAGATTAAACCTTTCTTTTTAGCCAAAACCAACTGGTGTATTAGGTACAGTAAACAAACCGTTATCTGCAACTGGAAGGAGACCGTGTATTAGAACTGCAGGCTCAGAGACTGGCAGCAGCATCAGTGTGAACTCTGAGCTCAGCTCTTCTGCAGGAAACAGATCAAGGTACAGGAATTGGAAATTTCTTTCATCAGCTCTTTTTACTTCATGTTCTCCAGTGTGTTCATATGTTTTAGAACAGGAGATGATTTGGTGTGTGTGCTTATGTGTTTGGAGAATGTCTTTGTTTTGTCCAGTTTAAAAAAAAAATAGTAGTTCTCTATAGGTAAAAATCTCCATCTTTGCTTTTTGTTTGGGGTTCTTCTAGTAGACAAAAACTGAGTGCAGTGTTTAGGTGTGGTACACCTGTAATAGCATATAATACAACAGAAGGGACACTATACTGTCTGAAATTTTGGGTGTTAATATTCATAACATTTTTACATCTGAAAATATATGAAGAGACCAGCCATAATTATACTAAACAGATTTTGCAACTTGCACGTTTTTGATGTAAAAATTAGGATTAGTCATGATTAGTAACAAGAAACATTTTTGATGTAAATGAATTATTCTGACCTATTTAAGATTAACACCATTAAAATGAGCTTGTTGAAGAGGACCAGGATCTCAGTGGAAAGATGCAACATATGATTGTAGTATTTGGTCTGTCTTCTAATAAGTGTTATTTTTATGTGGATCCAGAGTTTTAAAATTTATCATAAATCTGGAGAACCAGTTTTCACTTTCAGATTTTAAGATTGTTTTATTTGTTTTGGAATGGTTAAGGTGAAGGGTTGAAGAAAGTAGAGAAGGGTGAGGGGTTAAAGAAAGTAGAGAAAATCGGTTCTGGTTGCTACATTTCATAAGGCCAAAAGGAAGTATAGCTCAGTTCAGAATCTGCTCTATTAGTGTGTGTGATATATGCTGTGGTATCTTGATTATTTTTTTAACTACTTTGTTTTTGGAACTATTGTGTGTTTGTGTAAATTAACTGGACGTTTGAGCATTGCTGGTTTTCATTTATCTTCACGACCTTTGCCAGTATCGACTTTTTCTATCTGAAAAAGAATACAGCCTCGTTTAGAGCATTGGACTTAAATTTGCAAAAAAGAACTATATGCCATTGTGTCTCTGATAAGGAATTTGGCTCAGTGACTAGCCAGTCCCTTTCAGACCTTTCCTAGTTCTGGTAGAGAAAATATAAGTGTAGACTCAAGAAAATTCAACTCTTTTTAAAGTAATTTAGCCTGTCTGCATTGATTTATATCCATTTATTTATTTAAATAATTGCAAGCATTTTTCTTCATTTGTTTTGTGTATTTTGGCTTTGTTTTGTCTCCAATTATGCTACCAGGGAACAAAGTTCAGATATATCAGAAACTGGGGTCAGTGAAAATGAAGAAAATCCTGTGAGGATTATCTCAGTCACACCAGCAAAGACAGAACCTGTGAAAAACAAGGTATGTCTGGAGATTTTATGGACTATCTCTCTATAATTAGCTTGGCATTGGGGGTTTATTCCTTACACACCACTGCAGGTGGTCTCCGAGGAACTGGTAACGTCTGATTTCATTTCATGTAGTTATAGCACTTCCCTAGCCCAATAGAAGAGCCCTTACTTTCAAAACTATTTATTTTATCCAGAGTAATTAATAGAGCTCATGTGCTCAAAAATAGCACAGACAAATTGGAAGGGACTTCTTTTTTCTAAAATTCCAAAAGATTCCCACCTTTGTTCTGTGTTTTCCAGTGTAAATAACAGTAAGGCTGTGATTGAGAGTGATGGTTGACACCTGTAGCTTTAACTGAAGATATTGCCAGGAAAATTTCAAGTGCTCCTTTGGCATGAAATCAACATGTAACTTTTGGATGGTGTCACAAATAAATATTATTTAAACTCTGAGGAATTCTAATGCTTTTCCCACCTTCTATTGGAGAGAGAAGATCATGCTTAAATCATAATGATTTCTTAACTTATAACATGTACAATTGCAAGAAGTTTAACCAAGGTAAAGGCGAAGTCCTGCACCTGGGGTAGCTTAAACCCAGGCAGCAGAGCAACAGGTGGGATCTGCCTGGCTGAGGGTGTAGGTTGGCTGAGAAGGACCTGGGGACCATGGCAGGGGACAAGCAGCACAGTGTGGGTTGGCAGCGTGCCTTGAGCAGTGAGGGCAGCCAGGGTCCTGGGCTGCACCAGCAAGAGCACAGCCAGCAGATCGAGGAATGGGATTATTCCACCCTCTGTGGCATTCATTCAGCCACGCCTGGAATGCTGTGTCCTTCCCACTTCAGCAGAGACTCCAAAAAACAGGAGAGAACCTTGCAGAGGGGCCACCAAGATGAGAAAGGCTTAGAGAGGTTGTTGTATGAGGAAAGGTCGAAGGTGTTGGGTTTGTTCAGCCTAGAGAAGAGGAGCCTTGGGGGAATCTGATCAGTCTTTTAGTACCTTCAAGGTATTTATGGAGCTGGTGGAGGTACTCTCTTAGTGCTGCATGGCAGCAGGACAAAATGCTACAGGCAGAAGTTGCTTCAGGGGAAATTCCATCTGGGTAGAAGCAAAAAAAAAACCCCTCGACACTGTGCAGAATATTAAATACTGGAACAGGTTGCCCAGAAAAGTGGGGGAATGTTGTGGCTCACAGCTTGGCTTGTCGAGGGCCCTGGATAATTGAGGCCCTGCTTTCAACAGAAGGTTTGACCAGAGCTGATTCTAAAAGCAAAATAGATTTTTATTTTTTTTTTTAACGATGTAGGGATACATGGTGGTTTATGCTGTCCATGTTTTAAGAAGTTATATATCTACTCAGTCTCTTTGTGATTGGATGAAATGAGAGTCATATGCAGGTGTTTTGGATTTGTATCATCACATAGAAGAATTCAGATTTTTTAAAAAATCTTTTAAAATAAAATCCATGTGATATTCACATCCATGCGCTAATGAAGAAGAAAAAAAGTCTCCCAAATTTCAAGATACGCTAGTTCCTTTTTTCTTCTTTTTCCCCAAAATAGGGTTCTTTGGAAAAGTCAGAGCAGTTAGGCAAAGCATTTATGAAATAAATCTTAAAAAAATGCTTTCTAGGTTCTTGAAACCTGTCGTAGGTTGAAGTTTTCAAGGAGCGGTTATCTTCTGAATCACAGGTGTAAATGGCTCCTATGAAGCTGCTAGAACAGTAATAAAGATTACAGAGACCCCATGACTTAGTTAAACAGTCAAGAAATAACAGTAGAACATTTAACAAAATAGTCCTTGGTTCAGATGCAGTGCTTGTAATAGTGAGTGACCTTGCTTGCGGTGCTGGAAATTGCGAAGTCATCCCGGCCATGCTTCTGCAGTGCCCTTTTCTGCTGCTCCGCCTCGCTGCTTTGGCCGCCGGCATTCAAATGAAGGTCCAGCATCCAGGTGCTCCCTCTTGGTTCCCACAGGGATGCTTTTCTGTGCAGAGACCTGCATTGTCACCACGTCACCATCCTTTCTGTTTCACATACACAGGCACCACTTCATGAAATGCAATGACTTCCATTGCTTTCTTCATTGGAATCAGACAAACATGCACATAGGCCATACCTATTTAGACAAAGACTTACCAAAGGCTGCAAGATTCATTTTTGACTAGGTCTTACTCCCTTTATTCCCAGCAAGCCTTGTTTATTTTTTTCCTTTCACTGGCGTTTAGGGTTGTAGTAATCTGCACTTGTACTGAAGGTTGACCTCAAAATTTGCATATGTTGAAGTAAATGTAATTTGGTGTACCAGAATCGGTACTCTTGCTCCTCAGTTCTCCCCTGTTGGTTGGCAAAGAGGCAGTAAAGGAGCTTGCCCAAAAGAACCATCAGGAGAAGAGCTGAGATTATTAATCTTACTCTAATCTCACTTCCAAGCAACTACAAGATAGACTGAGTGCACATACTAACATTGCACACAGTGTAGAAAATCTTTTTGCAAGGTTAATGTCAGAAATCCCGTTTGGTAAAACTTTTTACTAGGTCTAAGCCCACGTGATGTGGATGCATAGAAGAGGCTCTTAGGGACATGGTTTAGTGCTAGATTTAGGTTATGGTTGGACTCAATGATCTTAAGGGCCTCTTCCAACCAAAATGATTACATGATTCTGTGATTATAACAATGCTTACTTTCTGTTTTATAAACTCATGTTTCCGTTGGAGGGAGGTAACAATTTGAGTTTACCTTTGGGAATCCTTCCTTTGTTCACATCAATGTTTTTTATTTTCCAGGAGATTAATTCTGATCAGGCGACACAAGGAAACAGCACTGAACGTGGGAAAAAAAGAACAGCAACAGCATCTGGAACTGAAAATATTCATCAAAAACCAGAAGAAAAAAATGCAGATGAAACAGGACCATCACTAGCAGCAAAAACCAGGAGAGGGCGAACATCCAAACCTGAACCTCAGGGCACCTCTGCAAAAAATGAGGAATCTAATAAACCGCCTGTCAGGGGAAGGAAAAGGGCAGCAGTCAGTCAAGAAAGTCCAGGGAGTTTGGAGGCAGGTAACGCCAAAGCACCAAAACAGCAAGACACAGCAAAAAAGCCAGCAGCAGCACAGAGACAAATCGATCTACAAAGGTAAAAATAAACCAATGAAATACATGGGTGGGGCGGGCCTTTCCTGTCTCGAGTCAGACCCCAAATTTGCCATTATAGCAGATCTAACCTGTGTTAAAGGGCACAACTAAACCACAATGACTTATAAACACAATGGTCCAGCGTATCTTGTTTTGTGTTCTGTTTTTCAAAGTAAGTACCAGAGCAGCTGGAATTGGAGAAATGAATTTGTTTGGTGAGAACAGGATAATTTAACCCGTTTTTGCCTGTTGCATCCTGGTTCCCCGTACTGGTGCTGCTCTGTAAAAGAACTGAGAGTTGAGGGTGTTCAGCACATTCATTACCGCCAGGTACACAGGGATTCAAGTGCTGTGCTCTGCTCCAGTTCATTGATAATAACGGCTCGAAAAATCATCATCTTTAATCAACAGAAAAAACTGTAATTCTAGCTGTAATTCTTTCTGATATGTTTGGTCTGTGCTTGTTTAATATTAACAATATTTTAATATATATTTTAAGTAAATGAAAAGCAGAATTTGGAACTATGTAAATTTCAAAACAGCTCATGGATGATAATTTATTTCTCTGTACTCTAGTGTTTATGTACGTTGATTTGATTTCTAATATAAGCAAACCACAAATGCACATAAACGCTAAGCAATTTGTTTAGCTGAATCTGATACAATAATAATTTTAATGCAAGAGTGTCCAAAGCTGTAGAGCAATAAGGTCAGCAAACCTGTGTGCTGGAAGAAATCACAAATTAATCTAAGAGAGGAAAGAATCATTGGAATTGATTCTTTCTAGAGATTTTGTAAATTGAAGATCTTGCAGAGAGCCTTGGTCAAAAAGAATTACCCTTTGCTCTCACAGCAAGGTTCATACGCTAGTACATTGTTTGGTCTTTCAAGAGAGTAATTGTGTACTGCCTTGCAATGTTTGTTTAATACATCAAAATTCTTTAAGTCTTCATAACAAATTGCACTACCCATAGCCTTTAATAAACCACCTCTGTTGGATAACTTCTTTAAAATATGTAATACCTCAGTGTTTGTTGGAAAAAATGCCAAACCATTGTTAACGTTTTTCAGAAGCCAGGTGCTTGGAAGTGATGGAGATTCACTGTTGGAGATAGACTCCAGCCCAGAATATTCCCAAAATGCAATGGATCTTTTTAAGGCCTGTGGCAGCAGCCAGGAAGAGACTGAGGAGACAGAGATAGCAGAGGGAGGATTCCTTAAGGTGTAGCAGGCATCTTATATAGGACAACTCGGGGCGGGGGTTATTGTAGCTTATACAGTAAGGAATCAAAGAAATTTGTCTGTCTGTCTTCTAGAAAAATGTGTGTAAAAATAGCTACATCTGGTAGAGTTTTTGCTTTTAAGTAGACATCTATAAGTTACTGTAAATGCTTGGAAAAAACTTTAGAAGTAGTGCTGGTTCTTAAGTAAGGCTATTTTTATAAACTTAGTTAATTAAATACAGTAAATTACAACATGTTAGCATTCTTATTCTCTGATTCCAGCAAAAGCTATAGGTAAATGTATTTCTGCTTATGCTGAAAAAGACATTACTCGGTTATGGAATAATTATTATTACTAAACTTGTGTATTTCCAAGTTTACTAGGAACTTGTGCTATGCAATAAGAAAATTCAATTATATTCAATTAATTATGTAATTGTTAAGAAGATACAAAATGGAGTTGGAAGAATATACAAAATAGTGTAAAAGCTAAATTGTAAAGTATGTAGGTAGGAATTTGATTCAAAATCAGTTGTAATTTCCATGTCCTTAACTTTTCTTTCCTTTTCTGCCCCCAAAAAGGTAAAAAGAAAACTCGCTCCAAAAGGGAGGAAATGAAGGCCAAATAAAGGCATGCTCCAAGCTTCTGCAAAAACTAGGATTCAGAAATTTCCTGTACAAGAACTGAAATTACTTCAAAACACACAGCTTTCAGCTCTGAAACCAGAAGGAAAACTATGCTTCCCTTTCACCTGAAATTAATCCTTCTCAATGAAAATGTAAAGCAGAAACTCTTGAGAGAGAGGCTAAAAGCATCTGTACTTATTTCCCCAGAGACTTTTTTTATGAAAAGTCAATAATTAAGCAAATTGCTTAACACTTGGTTCCAGTTCCTGCATTCTGGAGTTTAAAAGTGTATTTACACCATTAATTTTCATGCTGCATTTTTTTTTAAAGAAAGCCAGAGGAGGTCCTTACACTGACATTGACAATTCGTGATCCTAGAGCCAGGTATCCCCATGTTTCACAGAAAAAGTAGAAGTCTACTGAATGGATTTTAAACGAGACTAGAGGAAAAAAAGCTCACAAAAAGTTTTTTGCTTTACTTTTGGAGACTGTTTTATGTATAATTCTTTCTGCCTGCCTACTTTTCTGCAAAAATAAGATGTACAGATTTCAGACCCTGCTATGAAAAGTCATGTGGTGGCAATTTTATAAATGTTGCTTTCTGATTTTTATCAGAGTGGGAAAGTAATCACTTAAAATTATTATTAATTCGCAAGTAGACATTTCATTTTTTAATTTTTCCCTCCATTTTAGTTTAATATAATTTGCAATAAGTGTACATATTGATGTTTGTTTTATAAAAACATATATCACTTTTAAGTGTTTTTACTCCTGTGGTTCTGTTGGAATATTCGAAATTTTAAAGGAGTAAAGACAGTCCAGCATTTGATTTTATAATGTTTGCCACCAGATTTTTATTATTGATGTAAAGAAAAAAAAAAATCAATTTTTAAAAATAGTTGGACTTTGGCAGCTTTGTAAGGAAAGTTGGAAATGTTTAGGATTGCTCTCAATTTTAAGCATTGTGCTGATTGGAAGTAAGTCTGTTTTGCATTTTGTCTTCCTGTCCAGGCTCATTTTTTAATGTTTATTTTAGAAGATTGTTGCATCAATATTATGTTTCCTGGCATTGTTCAGCATAGAAACAGTGTACACTTTTATGTACACATGATCATATTTAAGTTTGTTGCATAAAATAAACGCTTCTAGGTGTCACGTGCCAGTCTTTTTTTTCTTTACAGAAAACTACTTGCTGTATCTGTGCATGGACCTTCATCGAAATTTTGCGTTGAGCACAGAAGTTGTGATGCAGACAGTTACCCTGGGTAAAAGAGAAGTGTTCTAGGTGAAGTTACTTGCAGAGTTGTGTGGGAAGAAGGGAAATGTGCAGTCCCTGGATTCGGTGTAGAAGAGCTGGATGCTGTTGCCAGGAGCTGAGGTTTGCTTGGCGCTCCTGGAGCGGGCAGGGCGCTTCGACTTGCAGGATTTGAAATGCTTTGATGGATGTTTTTTCCACTTAAATTTGAGAAGAAACTTCTTCTCAGTGAGGGTGACAGACACTGGAACAGGCTGCCCAGGGAGGTTGTGGAGTCTCCTTCTCTGGAGACATTCAAAACCCGCCTGGACATGTTCCTGTGCGACCTCACCTGGGCGTTCCTGCTCCAGCAGGGGGATTGGACTAGATGATCTTTTGAGGTCCCTTCCAATCCCTAACATACTGTGATACTGTGATACTGTGGAGGGAGGCTGGGAGGATTTTAAAAGCATTTAATTAGACATCTGTCAGGGTTTTCATTTCTAAAGCTGAAATAAGAGAGATTTGCTGATCAAAAATGCAGTTTCTTTTTAGTGCTCTGGTCAAATGCTTCCCTGGTGCAAAAGTTACAGTATTTTGGTTTAAACTATATTTTAAATGTTTTTGTTAGAAGTCTTCTGGTGCTACCTAAAAAAGAATCTCTCTTTTAGAAATTAGCTCTGGTACCTTATGGTGTGCTTCTAACAATGATTTAAATCTGGATTTGATGAATCTAGAAATCTTGACAAATATTCAGAATGGTTTTCCAAAAGCTTTGATTTTTGTGAGGTGGATAATTATGGAGTTTTTTGGTTTTGTCTATGGTTTTCTTTTTTTTTTCCCCTTTTGGTTTATGTTGGGTTTTTTTGGTATGGGTTTGGCTTTTTTGTTTGTTTGGGTTTTTTTGGTCAGTTATTAATCAGTTCAAATGTCAAGTTACTCAAGGTGTCGTCACAGAATAATTTAGGTTAGAAGGGGTTTCTGGAGGTTCAGTGCTGCACTTAGAGCAGGGGTTTCAGTTGTCTTTCAAAAACAGTATAATTGACTGAGCAAAAATGCAGCATATGAACTCTAGGAAAGGTCCACTGGTGACCCACTGGTTTCGTGTCAGAACTTGCCCCAGGCAAGGCTACACACAGAACTTCTGTCCTTCTCCAAAGTCCTGAGAGCTGCCAGGGTACAGCTTGGAGTTGCCTCTTTCTATAAGAACCGCGTCCCCTGAGGCCAGGGCTCCTCACAGCAGCTGACAGCCAGCACTTGGAACCATCCGCCTTTGTAACAAACACAGGCAAGTACAGGGGACAACAAATTGTTATATATACGTAATTTATGCATTGCTACTGATGCTTAAGAGTAATCAGTATGAGACTGTGGAATTGGAGGCAAATTATTCCAAAGAAAGAGGTGGGGGTTTTGTACTTGGCCATAGTGGGGTATTAAAATACTTTACGTAAGAATTGTAACAAGAAAACTGATGCTCGGCGTTTTTTTACTTGTTAATGTGTGATAAAGAATAAAAAGAAGCCTGATAAAACCCAGTCTTTATGGCCCTTACCCCGTGTAGGATTTAAAGGTGCTGAGGTTTCACCTTCAGCTACATAATTAGAACTAAGTTCTCATCATCTTTAAGCTCCCATCTTCATGGAAGTGTGGCTTTGTTTCTTGGCAGACATACATTTATTCCTGTTTCTGTGTCCCTCCTGATGCCTGGACTGCCTGGCTTTCCCAGCAGTGAGACTGTAAGGCTGTTCTGAGAACATACTTTGTAACCTACTGACCCTCTACCACTCAACAAAATTAAATCTGAATAGTTGTTTTAGACAAAACAATAATGTTTTCTAGAGCAATCTTAAACAGGAAAAATAACATCCATTACAAATCTTTTCTGCACGTGCTGTCAAGCCTTTCAGTTTTAGAACTGATACATTTTAGATAAGGATTTGTTATTTACTTCCAGCCCTTAGATACATTGTTGGACCAGGTTCAACATCAGACTGGCTCTTGAGTTTCAAGTGAACTGAGGGGGCTATCACAGCCCAACTGTCTCTGAAGATCCAAAAAGATGTGGGATCACCAAACATTTACAATACATGGGAAATTGGCTTTAAGAAATCATCTACATGGATCCTAGTTTGCTTGCACGTGTGCTCCGTTTTTATATTTGTCAGCAGTAATAGGTGGGTTAGTGCACGGAAATCAAGTCCCAAACCGATGCTGAAGGAAATTGCCCGAACCAAAGCAGCTGGGCTGTGAAGTCGGCTTGCCAGCCAGGCTGCAGGTGTGCGGAGCTGATAAGCTGCCAGCAGTCACAGGACAGCTGGGCTAGGCCCAAGGAATCGGATCTCTGTGCAGGAACAGGTTTGCGCAGGGAACAGCAACGTGTGAAACACCAATTAGTAAAGTACAGCAGCACTCGATATGTCTCTTGAAGCCTTCCCCTACTTACATTTCTGACGAGGAGGGATTCATCCTGTACTCAAATGTTCAGAGGGAAGCTCCAATAGTAAGATAAAGTACTCCTGAACTTCAAAGACCAACAGCAGCTTCCATTCCTTAAAGACTTTTTAAGCCCAGCATTCCCTGGATCCATTGGCCGTGGTTCCTGGAAGGCAGCAAACCAGAGCGGACTTCCTCAGGAACAGAACTTGGAAGCCCTGGTACAGAAGCAGAGGTGGCGGCTGACAGCTTCTGCCTTCCCTCCTGTGTGGCCTGGGTCAGGACAGCAGATCCAAAATTCCTTATTCCTCTACTTCTACCACATGAGAGACCAAAGAGGGTGAGCAACCCAGTTCCTCCCTTTGATCTCACACTCTGTGATCTTTTTACTGAAGGTGGCCGGTCCCACAGCTCCCGTCAGAGATTCCTTAGCACCAAGTCACTGTGGTGACCCACAGGATGATCCTGTTCGCAAACCTGACTCACTAGAATGCTTTGCAGAGTAGCAACATCTCACATGCAAGGCAAGTTCCTGGCCTTATTTTCTGCAGTCTGAAAGGAAATGAGCAAGTTTTTGGCATTTGCAGCTGCTTGTAAAGAAAGGAGCAGGACCACACCAAAAGGTCAGTTCAGACTTGTTCCAGTTCGGATAATCTCCCCCTCACTCGGGCTAGAAGAGCTGAAGCAGCAGCCACGCTTACTCCAGGAACTGAACTGAACTTGGTCCGCATCACAAGTGTCTAAAGACCAGTGAGAGTGTTCCTCGGAGCCTTGGTGTCACTCACAGGTGCCTGACACACTGCATGAAGTCACTGGGACTGCTGCCAGCAGCAGGCAGCGTGCAGTCATCTACCACTGCCCCGAAAGACGTCCTCCTGCTGACCTGAGGGAAAGACCTTTCTGACCTGCAGCGGAGCATCTGCTCTGTGTTTCGGCCTAGTGAAAGTCATGACAAACTTCTATCAGGAACTGACTGTGCAATGGCTGGTGTTGGGACTCAACAGCAGGAAGAGTCAGGACTCATGGTGACCACTTCAGCTTTGGCAAGAAATGATTCTGCGACACTAAGTAGCTGTTCAACTTGGAACCTGGTGGGTTCATCACCAGCTGCAGTGCTAGATCCACAGTCAGCAGAGCTGAGACATCCATGGGCAACAGAGATGGGTGGCACAGCTGAGCCCTGTGTTACTTGATGAGGAGGAACAGCCATCAGGAGACACATCTGCTCTTCAGTGGGAGCACAGAGGTTCACCCGAGCTCATTTGTTACTTGCCGAAGTCATGCAGGCAGCAGAGCCCTGTTGGCAGCGTGTCAGCCAAGGCAAGAAGCACACGAACAATTAACTTTGTGTACACTGAGCGTCCTCCTCCCACGACAAGACTGTTTTTTGAACAGCCACAAGAGCTTGGATGTGTGTTCATAGCTCTGCAAGGCGGGCGTGCTCCAGAACGAGAAATACACGTTTTGCTGCTTAAGTTCAGGCGTTTCATTCTCCTCTTGTTGCCCTGGAAGCGGAGATCAATTTATGTTGACCCTGCTGCACCACAGCTTCTGAAGCAAGAGATGGTAGGTGATGATGGCTGAGTTGCTTTAGCGATGGGTCCGATTGCTGTAAAGCAGGTGGGTTATCACTGCATGCTTCAGGCAGTAATATCTGATTTCTTACCTTGGCATGAAAAAGTTGCAACAGCCAGCGTCTGGCTGGGCAGTCGGCACGTGGTCTGGTACCCCACCCCAAGGACAGCTGGGAAACTCCGAATATTTTGCCTTGCGGTACGAGTGAAAACTCAAAATACCATTTGCTTTGCTATATATTCAGGTGTCTCTGCATCATCCATCTCAGTCCTGCCCCCAAACCACGAACAGGGTGGGTTTACACTGGTGGCAGAGGCCTGAGCCTTCTCCCAGGAGGTTTACGTGCCGTCTCCAGAGCTGTGCAGGGTGTCCTGCGTGGACACTGAGCTGCTCCCTGCTGCCCACAAACCTCTTTGCTTCCTGTGAAATTAGGAGAGGTTGTCACTGCCCAAGTACTTTGTGCCATCACCTCTTGGCTGCTTCCATCCCTGGGTGTTCCCAAGAAAGGAGAGAGCAATATGTAGCGTGGATGAATTATTCTGGGTGGTGGTAGCAGCAGCAATCACTGCTCTCTTCCCTCATGCTGTTACACCAGGACAGCATTTGGGCTGGGACATGGACACAGAAGTCCCTCTGCAGGCCCTGGGAGCAGATGTGACAGCAATAGCCCTGTACCTGTCCATAGCGCCCTTCCCCATCCCCTTTTCTCAGCCTCCTGGCCACAGTATGTTGCTATTCCTCCAGGCCCTCTTTGCTGTGTCCATCCGTGCCTGCACACTGTGTCTCCTGCATTTCATCTCACTTTCCTCTACATGAGCTCGGCTTCTAGCGTAAAAAGGTTTGGGGAGAAAGAGGGCCCTGTGCTGTGATTCATTTCTGAGGAGGTAAATTCAGTTTATCAGGCTCTGCTTTACTAACAAGATTTTAAACTCTGCTTTTTCCTCAAGGACTCCCCATGTTCACCGTAGGTGTCCTCCCAAATTCGGCACAGGTTGCTGCTCTTACTCTCTTTCTTCATCAAGTGGGGAGCTGTTTCTCAGAGCACACCTACCACACTGACTGTGGTGACCTGTTCATTACCGTAATGTCACCTGGGCTGTGGGTCACCTCGGGAGCTGCCAGGGAGTCGGTCAACAGGCACTGAATGGCCAAATCTCCAAATGCTTTAGGGAAGTTTTCTGCTCATCTGGACTATGACAAGCTATGACGGGAGATCCAGCATTGCCCCACCCAGGAGCAGTGTGTCTTTTTAACCCTGTCTGATTTCCACAGGTGTATGGAAACACCTCACAGGCTGAACCTACCAGATCATGGTGGCATTTACAGTCCTGTTGTGTTGACCATGGTCATCTCTCTGGCTTTCCAGGTTTCAGAGACATCTTCCTGGAAAGATCATCCATCACAGGGTATCAATGTGTATAAATACCTAAATGGCAGAGCGTAAACAAATGGAGCCCAGCTCTTCTCAATGCACACACATTAAGATGTGCTTGGAGGTACGTCTCTAGAGATGTTTGATTTATTTAGTTGAGTATTTGGCTCCGAGTCCTCTAAAACTATGATAACAATTGGTTCCATTGAGCGTTACTTGAGCTTGGCCTTCCATATACAAAAGTTGTGTCAGTAGTTTGAGTTCTTCTCATTTTGTCTTCCTGCTGATCCTGGGGTTTTTTGCCATGACAGTGGTTCATAACACCAAGTTCAATGTGTCTGTGGTGCTCAGATCCAGAAAGGAGAGCATGTGGGAATAACTCAAGGGCTTTTTTGTATCATCTGCAACCTTCAGATACTGACCCTGCTAACGCAGCAGATGTTACCAAAATCCTTCTAAGTAGGATAATGGAGGGAGCTTTGACCTACTTAAAAAAATGATTAAAACAATATATTTATTTTATTACAGGTCAGGCTGGCAGCAACTTCCTTAATGTCCAAGGGGCTGCGCTTGCAGAGGAAGCCAGCGGAGCAGCAGAGCTGAGCTGGCAGGACTGAGCAGCGGGGAGGTGTAGGTGCAGGTGCAGGTGCCGGGCTCAGCCTACACGCAGCCACAGCTGGGTGGGCATTCGGCCCCTGTCCGGGCTCAGAGGTTGCAGGGCTTGTCTGTGCTCGCAGCCCAGCGTGGGCAGGCACGGCGCCCGGTGTGGGGCGGTGGTGCTGGATGGGACCTGTGGCCCACCTGGTGACCTTGCACAGAGGAAGAGTTCTGTGCCACCTCCACTGTGACCTGGGGCAGAGAAACACCCCCCTCCCACCACCCACCTCTGTGTGTTTTAGGGGCCTAAACAGACAAGTGCTTATTTTCGAAGCTACAGATCCTCTTAGCACATGTTCGGCATCACAGACACCTGAATTGTCGGATGCCTGGTCGAGACCCAAGCCCCAAACCTCTGCCTGGCACTGGGACCAAAGGCACCCCACCCCCAGAGCTATAGTCACAGGGGCAGGTGCCTTCCTATTAAATGTACCAAGGCAGATTTGCTATCTTGCTCAGATCCCAACAGCTCACATCTGCTTGTTACTTGGTCACTCTTCAGCCTTGAAATCCCCTAACAAACAGCCCCGGTAACGTGTTGCTCCTCCAAAAGCCCCCTGGTCCTGTTGTGCCCAAGCCCCTTCCGGCCCACGGAGCAGCTCCACGTTCAGAGGGCACTCGCTCATCACCTCTGCCAGGGGAAGGAGGGAGGTTCCTACTCTTAAAACGACGTTTTCCCTGAGGATGTTTTTGGAAGCTGCCCAAAGCAGTTGGCCAAGACGATACCAGAATTTCATTTGACTGCATCAAGCTACTTTCTTTCCAAACCATTGTACCTTTAAGCCAAAATGTCTGAGGTGTTTGTTTCCTTACCTTTCTACTAGCAAGAGGGCTTTGTCATTTCACAAATGCAGGACGTCACCCATTTGTGTCCATTTTATTTGCTTCTTTTGCAGCGACTGTGACAGACACAGCCCCCGTTTCCATGATCACCTGGACAGACAGCAGCTGCAGCCAGCTCAGCCCCCCCAGCTGTGTGTGGCCCCCCCAGGGCTGAGCAGAGGGGCAGGGCCACCCCCCTCGACCCACTGGCAGCGCTTTGTCTAATGCAGCCTGGGAGACCGTTTGCTGCCTTGGCTGCAAGGGCACGTGGCTGGCTCAGGCTCAACTTGGTGCCCACCAGGTCCCCCCAAGGTCCTTTTCTGCCAAGCTGCTCCGCAGCTGTCCCAGCATGTCCTGGTGCCTGCAGTGGTTCCACCCAGGTGCAGGACTCTGCACTTCCCCTTGCTGAACTGCTCATAGGGGCGAAGGGCCAATAAGCAATATAAAAAACCAAATCTTTCCTCCTTTCTTTTTAAGAACCTTTTGTTTTGTTTTGGCCTCTGTATTGTCTGACTCAGTGAAACTTTGGTAACTACTTTGTTCGTACATGTCTACTTCTAACTAGCTCTCTGACGAGTATGGCCTGGAGACAGTTTACTCCTGGCATTTTTGATGTGGTGCAGACCATTTAAGGACTTGAATGTGGAAGATGTGACAATGGCAAATGTGCGTGCCAAGCAAAAGGAGAACATCCCTCCCCCACGCCCCCATCCCCGCGGTGCATTGGCCTCTGGGCAGTTCATACACAGGCTTCACATCTCAGTTTGCCCTGTTACCAGTAAAAGCAATGTCAGAGGTTTCCGTGCCATTTGAACTGACAGCTTCAGATAAACCACTTTATATACAGATAAACCACCACAGTGATGTGAGGACGTGTTGGCCACCACTTCCAGGAACACCTGGGCCCTGCGCTGTGTCTGGGTTTGTTCTTCAGCCTTGCGCTTAAGGGAAACATGAACGTGCACCAGCAGAGTGATTGCCAGTGCTATTGCTTTGTTACCAAACAGGCTTATCTGCCAGGCTGTTCCTAATGCAGTGCGGAACGGGACCAGCCAGTTCCAGGTCTGCTTTTTGAACCAAAACCCACCTTGGAGCATACCCAGCTCTTGGGTTTGGGGCTGTGATCAGTGAGGTGTTCCTGCTTTAAGGAAACCAACCTCATGCCCAACTCTCCACCCAGGCAAGGGGCAGATGTTTAAAATGGGGACAGCCAGCTCTGCCCTGAGAGCAGCAAGGGCTGCTCCCGTGAGCCAGGGACCTGGCTCAGCTGCAGGGAACTTCCCAAACCTCTCAGACAGGGGCGGCGGGAGCCTTGACTGCTCACCACCTATGGTGTTCTCGAGCTGCCAGCTGTGAGAAGTTCTGGGAAAGACAGAGGAGGAGCCCAGGGCAGGGAGAGCGAGGCACCCGCTGTAGGAGCTGGGGCCATGAGGCCAGACCCTGCCCCACCCCTGCCAGCAAGGGCAGCTGACACCGAGGACTCGGGTTGATGAAGGGTCTGATAGCTCCAGTACCAGCAGCACAGAACAGCTTCTCCCCTGCCTTCCCCACAGCAACACTGGACTCGTTTTTTTCCTCACCTTCCCACCTGATCACCCTTTATTTTACACCAGACTGTCACAAACCCACCTAAATACTTCATGTATTCCAACACTAGGCAGCCACTAAGTGAAGCAATGTAATTTATTTGACATTATACCAGACACGGATGCTCCAGACCCAGACTTGACCTTAAAACAATTTAAACCCCTGGATTTGCTGTATTAGCAGTATCAGAGCCCAGTGTGTCACTGTTAGAGCTCTCAGAACAGAAAGCTGAGCAGAGGGGTCGAGCTGCTGAGCACTGTCAGTCTGTTTCACCTGACAACTCAGTTTTGAGGTGCTGGAAGAAATGACAAAGGCTGTAGGACAACTTTGCAAGTATTTCAGTATAAAGCAGCTCCCCGTTACTCATGTTGTAGAAGCTCCTAACTACAAGAGCAAGGGAATATGGATTTTTTTTCTAAACTAATGGGCAGGCTCAGAGAAGCAGCCGCCCCCCGCAGCAGAGGGGTCAATGATCTGTGTAACACAACACAACCTGTGATGGGTGGAAAGTTAAATGAAAAAGCCAACCCCTTACACCAGTGGTTTAACTCTGTAAACCCGTGCAGCACCATCACCTGCAGCAGAGCCTGCCTGGAAACCAGCAAAACCCACCGGGGACACACACACCCCCAAAGATGGGCCATAGATGGGAAACAGAACATCACACCCAGCTTTGCTGGACAGACACCCACAAACTGCTTCACCCCATCTAACAAATGACAACAGAGTCACACCAAAAAAAGTGAAAAGTATGTACTGGTGGGAAACAAACCCATAGTCACCCTCTCTGCTGGGTTCTTCCTACCTGAGAAACCAGGGCAGTGTTATTACCCAGTGGCTGTCACCTCCCCTGTAAGAACCAACTCTAGTTTATACAAACCTCATAGTTTAAAATGCACAAAGATGAGATGAAAAATGGAAACTCCAAGAACATTTTCCTCTGTGAGTTATCGACTTTGTTTCTTCACACATAGTCTTTAAAGGAGACACAAGGTGTTGTACATGTATTTCTTAGCTTCTTGCTCTCACCTGAAGTAACACACACTTTGACTACACAGCTTGTGTTCATACAACTTCCTTCTTCAAAAATGTTTCATATGCATCATGGAATTGGTCATCCCTTTCTCTTTCCTTACTGCGTACCCTGCCCTCTCAGAACAACTTCAGCTACTGGAAATAACATAAGAACTGCTTTCAGGGAAACATGCATTTATTGTGAAGCATTCCCAGTGAAAATCAACATCTTTTAAAATGTGTGTTTATTAAAAAATCATTTGTGTACAAAAGTGTTTGTGTAGTTTTTATTTTCAAGACAAAAAACACTGATGCTGCGTTCCAGCCCACCCGCTCCTCCTGTACACGAAGTCTGATGCTCAGGAACCAACCTCTTGCAATATTGTTTTTATTGGTAAATATTTCAACTAGAAAAGTCAGAATTGGGGATGGAAAAGGTAAGTGAAAAGCAGGGTTCTTCAACAGTTGACATCAGCATTCGTATGATGACAGCATCCTTCAGACACCACAACAGAGCACCAGCAGTTGCCACAAACCGTAAAATGGACAAGTACAGCATTTTCACAGTACATTTCCTCGTCTGTCGAGTCATGGATCTTGACTTACATTATTGATGAATGGCTCAGCACCATAAGCGATTGGCTATTTTGATGCCTACAAAGCAGGTAACAGCAGAGAAGGAACATCACAGCACAGTGCAAATGATTCGCAGGAGAGTTTGTCCCGGGAGAACAAATCTGAACTTGAAACCTACAGAGCACTGCAGCTGGATAACTGAGCAAGAAGCAAAATATGCGGTAAGGACGGCTGGGCCTGTGAGCCTGGTGATGAGTCAGCTGATGACACCAACACCACAAACGGGAAGAGCAAGATACACCATTTACTGATGGGTTTGGAAGAAATCAGAAAACTACCAAGAAGCGGTTCCCCCGTGCCCAGCCATGGCAGGACGCTGCGCCTGCAGAACGAGGACCAGAACTGAGAAGACATCTACGGGATCTTCCCAGGAAAAGCTTTAGGCACCCAACGAGCATCTTCCCTTTCATGCTTTAGTTCTGCGACACAGACAGCATGACGAAATGCGCTCTCACTAGCTATTGTTAATTGCTCATCAAAACTGTACAAAACCAACCAGCTGATGACAAATCAGCAGCCAGGCTCCAGACGCTTCTTGTCAACTCCATCAACAAAACAGACCAGGAGAAAACACCTCATCTGCTCATCAGCAGACATTAACTAACTTTCACTACTGCATTTTCTAACCTCTCCCCCTTTGGGCAAGCCTCCAAGTCCCAGCTGGCTCTAGTTGGGCTTTGGGAAGGAAACACGGGACATGCACACACAGTTTGGTTTCCCTGTGCTGGAAACACATCCCTTCACCCTCACAGCACATGGAACAACACTGGAAACAACTCTCGCTTGAGACTGTTCTGGTTCCCCCCAGCCCTTCTCCAGCTCAACAAGCAACCCGTGTGCTCTGCAGCGCCTCGTCTGATCCGCAGCTGTTAAGCTTACATTTGCATAGTTTAAATGTTTGTTATCTGCACCACATAACGCAGATTTGGTGTTACAAGGTAAGCTGCTTTCTGGCTATTTAATTCCTCCTTTCAGACAACAACAGGAAGATCCTATATTCCTTATGTTAGTGTTCCAACACTAATTTACTTGGGAAACAATTAAATACAATGATAATTTAAAAAAACCAAGACACACTCCTACGCCATTAGTACCTAACTGCTCTGATAACTGCTACAGAACCAATTACAGCCAAGCTCCTTTGTACTCGGCAGCAAGCTTGTTTTAAAAAAGAAGTTTTGACTATGCAAGATGAATAGCACAAAGTGCCGCATCTTCCCAGAAGGATACGTTCCTCAGTTTTTGTCTCCAAAATGTACCAGTTTGTCACACTGAGAACACAGCTTGTTTGCAGCAGCAACGGGAGGAAGCTGTGAATGTGGCGAGTGGGAATGCGATGCAGTCAGGGCTTTTGGCACTCGTGGGAAAATGGCAAAGCTGTAGTTTACTGTTCTTGAGGAACTGGACAAGAAAGGAGTTTCTTGTTCCCCACCAACAAAACAAACAAGGGATAAACTACTTCGCTCAATGCATGTTAAGATGTTCAGCAGCGAAATCTGACTGACGCTCTGGCAATCAGTAACTTCATTACCAATACCTTGCTTAGAAAAATGGGGCCACTTAGACTTCAAAAGTACTGTTTCAAGCTGTCTTCTTACACGATAGAGGAAGACAATGCAGCATTTACTTGTATGTAGAAAGCAACTGTACTCATGTTTTATGTTCTTGTTGTAAGTGGTAAACGTGCAGCCAGAGAGGACCACACGGCAGCTCCAGGTCTGGGAATGCACAGGGCCCTGAATATGGCGATGTTCAGTCCTACAGCAAACAGAACTACCATTTTATATGTACAAACTCACAACGATAAACTGAACACTAACAGCAAAACTCCTAGGGCTCAGCCCCAGCTGCAGTTAAACTAACCTCGTACAACATTATCCCTATATTCAACTCTGATAATTACCAAGAATACAAAAACATTCCTTATAAAGGACTCACATGTCAAAATTCAGAGGGACTTCAGACCACAGGTGTCTCCTTAATGCTGGGTCAAGTTTCCTTCCCAGCTCAGCTCTTGAGAAGCTTCCCTCCCGCCAGCAGCCCCGCTGGCATCAAGGTCTCTCTGCTACCAAGCAAGGGATGGAGGGCAAACCCCAGTATCCAACATCTACACATCAGGGGGAAGGGGAAGACGAGTGTTTTGCAGTAGAGAAGAAAATGAGGTAACTTCATGAGAGAAATAAAAGTTAACAGGACACTGTTTCAGAGGTGACCACGCTCACCTGAGAACCTTTTCCTCTTTCCTCCCCCTCCCCTTTCCCTGGCCTCCTTTAGCTTTTTATGTACTGTTGGAAAAACCTGCTCTCTTTAGGAGACTAATCCTATCAAAAGACACGTTCAGAAGCCCATAACTGAGAAGTTTCATGTCCCCGACAATGATTTCCAAGTTCTTTCTTTTGATAAATAGCAGCGAAGAACAAGGGAAAGTAGTCAGCAATTTATAATTACCACCAGGGTAAAACACCAAGGTGTTGATGTAACCAAGAAGTTCTCAGCCTGTATAACAGAAAAGACAGCAACTTGAGATTAACACAAGTGGCGTTTTGCCACGGTTTCCTACCGCCCCTGGTTTTCACCTGGCAAACCAGCTGAACAGTAGCAGCTTCTTGTTAAAAAAATAAATAAATATAAGGAAAGACAAAACAACTCATTTCCTTTGGCATCATTGCAAATGATTTACACTAACTCAAGAAAACCCAAGAACACTGATCACTGACTACACCTTAAAAAGAAGTATAAAAACTAAGCACTGTATTGCACTGATATGAGTTCAAAGTATTTACTGTCTGTGCCCTGAAATGTTTTAAGTTGGGACACATCAGCCAGAGCGGTACAGGGAACAGCCCAGAACGCGCCAGGTCTCTACAGCTCTATCTGCTGGTTCTGTTCCTCTACCACTGTGCTCCAAATATTCAACAGATACAATAATGTTTCCAGTTTCTTCTAGTATGATTTATAAACAGACTGTCTATGAAGCGTGAAAATATTTCATCTTGTACTCCATAGCTCCAGAAAAATCCCAAACAGACGTATTTCTCCACCCCATCAATCCACTGTTTCAGAGAAAAAACAAAAGAGTGATGGAAAAGATGACTTTGTAGTACTCCATTATCCACAATCCCCGCTCTCCAGTCTCAGGATTTCTCTGAACTTCCTTGTCAGATATATTCTCAAAAGTTAGCATCATATTCACAAAGACATTACAGCTCTCTTTAAATAGATGTACTAGTGTTTGAAGTTGCAAAACTAATAATTTTCAAGCTTTTGCACTCAGGATGAAATGTCATTTTAATACGAATAAAAAGACTGACTGTATGTACAAGCCAAGGTAAGATTTCAGTTCTCGTTTATCAGAAACATCAATCCAAAAGAAAGCTAAATTGAGAACACACTTCTACTTCTATGTGCATTTGAAGTATGTACAGTAAGAACACCAACACAGCCTCCATGTGTCAACTAGAGAAAAACGCAAGCAAGGATGAATATTAAGGTACCTGGTAAGCAATCCTTACATTGAAGCCCAAAATAAAGCCAGAAAACCGCTGGGGGAAGAAAAAACAAAAAGCTGATTGCATCATATCAAGTACTCAAAGAAAAATTGTTTTTAATACTCAGTATGCTAGAGAATCAGCTTTTCCTCCTTCAAATCCAGTGAAATCATATTATCTGGAATATACTAAAGAACATTTTACATCTGCTTAAGACAAAAAAGGAAAGAAAACCACCTCCATCTTTTTGTGCTATATTGAGGCATACTCCTTATGAGATTGTGGAGAAAACATGATGGATGAAAACCATTACTGATAATTCAAAACAGATTCTTTAAAGGGGAGCCTAGACTACTGTAAATGGCACACGTAATACCCACAGATGAAGAAACATAATCTAGGGAGAATTTTTAGCTGTATGATGGCAGAGAGACGAGAATCAGGATTCCCAATTAATAAGCTAAGAAGGAACCGGTTCTGAGTAGGTCACCATTTGGAACTTTGGGTAAGTCTTGAAAGTCTTTCAGGAAAAAAAGTTACAAGAACACTCGAGTATTTCAGTGGTGCTCTCTTCAGCGACCCTACCTAATATGTCTAGTAAGTACAAGCATGCAAATATAGGTCAATCCACAGGCACATAGGATCCATGTTAAAAACAGTAAGATAGCTGTGATGAGTGGCACCAACAATTTTGATGACTAACACTCAAAAATGTTGCTCTCTGAATTACTAAATCAAAATCCTGAAGCAAGTTCCTGCTAGTCTTCGTCACACTGCTAAACACTAAAGTAGGCATGTTTTTCCCCCATTATTTTAGCTGAGCTCCAAGAATTTTTACAATATTTAGTAAGAAAAAAAATTAAAGTATTTCCCCTTTTTAAATTTACACAGACGTTTAATTAGCTTTATTTACAGAGCGGTTTTTTTCAGTCTCCAATAGTGCCTAGATAGCATCATCAGGCAAGGGTGCCAGTTTTAAAAGAGAATCTATATAGAATCCTAAAAATAACAGATGGTGATGCTCCTCCAGAAGGGGCAAGCTGGACTACTGAAGCAGCTCTCTCTACATGGCTCAGTTACTCAGCAGTAATTCTGTTGCAGTCTCTACATCCCATGATTTTGATGACAAGGCCACTATTACTGCATTCTGCAATGAGAAAACAAAAGCAACAATATTTTCAGCGTGTGATCCTGCGGCTCTGAGAAGCTCAATGTAAAGTTCTCAGGTTAATCAGAACACATTAGTTGACCATTTGTTAAATCCTAAGTAATTTATAGAAAAATTGTTACAAAAGACAGGGATAGCTCACAAGATCTACTAGTAATGTAGTATTTTCACACTCCGATTCTTAAAAATAATTAGGAAAACAGAAAGATTAGACCTACAAAAGGTCATGGAAGTAGTGAGTCTACTTTAATATACTAGTGACTCCCAGTATTTATACACATACACTTGACCTGCCCCTACTGAAGAATATTTAAGTTACACATACTTACCCTATCAAAGCCCATAGCACAAAGGTTTTCTATTTTTTTGGTGTATTCTGGACTAGAAACTGGTGCTCCAGCATACACATGTGCCCAAAGCCGAGCTGTCTGTTTAAACATTTCTGGATTTTGTTTGTACTACACAAAAGAGAGAGGGGAGAGAAGGGGAAAGTCAAAACAAGTCAGCAATCCGACCACAAAGCAAAATGATAGGCAGATTCCAGTCTATCATTCTTCTCACAGTATCTTCAACCGTGTTGCACACTAATTGTACTGCTATTTTGGAAACGAAATTTGGAGGCAAGGATTACACAGAGCAAACCTATGCAAGCATTTGATATAATGCACTTATGCCTTTAGGTTAATTACAGGCTGTGGGTATTTTATGCGTACAATCAGGTACTGTTCTCAATTGCACTGATCAAAAGTAAAGCAGCTATATTTAGCACAGCTACCGAAAATTTATATTCAGTGTGGCAGAGCACAAATTATCCATATGTTAACATCTCCTGGAAGTACATACTGCAGACTAATCTGTTTCTCTAATCACTTAAAAATACGCCTGGTATTTTTACGCAAGTACGTCTGCAGTTTTTCAGTCAGGGCTGACAATTTACAACCAGGCTTCCCCCCGAGAATAAAGATATTGATAGCATGTGTGACAAAAGAAGGGCTGAAAAATGGGTGAGCATGTGCAAAAAGCTGGGAAGCTGCAATTCCTTTCATGCAAGCTATTATTTACCAGAAAAAATAAATCATGCAGATTATGTAAATATTATTTTGCACCAATGACTAACAAGTTTTCTAATAAACAACAGAATGGACCTTATCACAGAGTTTTCAGCCTGCGCCAAGAACTCAAAAGCCAAGGAAGTGGGTCATCTGTCACAAATTAGACTCAGAAATGCAAGATGAGTTTCCTATTTTAGTAACTTTTGTATGCAATAGAAGTTTAAAATATTTGTATTTTTTTAAAAAAAAGACTCCCTTAATCATTATACTTTTAAAAAGTAGGCATTTCCATCTTCAGATATATAAAATTTTTTAGCACTAAATAATAAGACAAGATATTGGAAATATAATATTCAAATATTTAGATGCATTTTAAGGACAGAAATGTGGTTGAATATCATTCTAAGCATTTTATTCACATAAGAAAACACTCATTAAACCTACAAAGCACTGTCAAAGTGAACACAATATTTTTTTACTGCTGCGCCCTTCATTTTACCAGCCCCCCAGCAACACCCACAAACCACACTGCACTATGTGCTTTGTACACCTCCCACTAATTCTGATCCACATCAAGTCATTTGTATATTTACTACCTGATTATTAGTGGCATTAAAACAAACATGGGAGACTATCTATTGCTGGAAATAACACGTGGTTATAAATACAGTAGTCTGTAATAAATGTCTTTGGCTGCAATGACTAGAAGAGAGTAAGGATTAAGTTAAGCACCAGTGGCATCCTGAAGTACTATATTCTTCTGCTCTTGAGACCTTCCCCCAGTTTTTTTTTATTCAATATTTTTGAGAACACTGCCAAGCCTAGAAAGCAACTAGCTCAAGTGCAAAGGATTAGTCATAACTGCATTTTATTCAGAACTAGCTTTCAGTGTTCTATAAATAAAATTCCTTTACTTAGGTACCCATAAATAATGTAACTTCTCACTGAATTGAGAAAAGCCTAAAGGCACCTTTTACTGATGTCTCTATACCAGGAATCTGAGGCAGTTAACGTTGCTGTACTCCAACAAAACCCAGCACCCAGCTGAAGCAGTTTCGACACCAGACAGCTGGTGTCTGAAAGGTGGGAGGTGTCTGAAAATCCCATCATTATTCAAACAGGAGTTCTCCCCAGGATTCAGCTCAAGAGCTTGTAGGACACTGCCATTTACCGGGACA
Source organism: Nesoenas mayeri (assembly GCF_963082525.1). Lineage (NCBI taxonomy): Eukaryota > Metazoa > Chordata > Aves > Columbiformes > Columbidae > Nesoenas > Nesoenas mayeri. The sequence continues at coordinate 53,398,114 of NC_137540.1, forward strand.
GCTTCGTAGTCTAACACACAGGTTAGTAAATTAACATAATGAAAAATGAGGGTGGAGGATAACTAACTCCATGGGAATTTTTGCTTTGGAAAACAAACAAACAAAAAAAACTAAAAAAGACCCCACCACCAAATAAATCACATGAAGGAATTGGGTGATTACCACCACATCTCTCAAAGATTTTATAATCACTTTCTACTTACACACATTTGTAACTCAAGGCCAAGCCCCAGTACAGTTTTCCTGCAGGTATGTGCAGGGAACAGGAGGAACTGAAACCTCCCGCATCAGCCCTGCCACAGCACCGCAGGACACGTCCCCACAGGCAGCAGCCTGGAACATCGCTCTGCACAACCTATGAGGTTTCATGAAGTTTTCTGCCTGAGAAAAAACTCTTTCCAGCTCTAGTGCTTCTACAAGACCGTTACAATTCCCACACAAAATTCTACCAGAGCCGGAATGGGAAACACTACTCCTGCTCTTTGTTAAACAAAAAAAAAAGGAAAAAGTGATTTTGTTTAACAAAGAGAGTGTGACAGCAAGGGCATGCATCCAGCAAGAAAAAACAGTGTGGGGACATGCCTGGTGGCCTCGTTGGCCTTTGCAGCAATTCTCCCTGCGCTGAGCAATTGAGGTTGACAGAACTGTTCGGGGACATTTGTTCAGAGCAGCCTCCCAGCGCTGCAGAACCCACAGGCGCGTTCTGCACTGGCTGCTGAGCGCAGCAACCAGCGCTCCCCGCACAGGGCCGCAGGGGCTCCTCATCTCCGCACCCCCTCCAAATCCTGGCAGGTTTGATGAACTGCTCATCTGCCTCCTACAGAGATTGTTATGGGGAAGGAGTGCACACCCTGTCCTGGAGAGTCCTTACAGAGGACATTGATGCTGGAAGAACCCTCTACTCACTCTGTTCCTTTGTTACTGAACTACACCCTGACTGCCGGTCAGTGGGGAGCCCAAGCTGCCTCCCCCTCCCAGAGGGAAAAGGAAAACACCACCCACCTACTTGAGCTTTCGTTGAAAATTGTCAGACTTTTCAGTTATAGAATGACTATTCCTATCTTTCATCAACACTTTAAATAGAACCATGTCAGCCCTGGTATGGCATATGGTCAAACTGACATTTTATTGTTACTTACTTTTTAGGAGTTATCACTACTGTCTGTAAAGCAACAAACCCTGTTGATTACAGAATTCTACTGATATCAGTTTAACCAGTGACTAAAACAGTTATCCTGAGTACTTGCAAAGGTAAAATACACAGGATGCTTCATTCAGATAAATTGCTCCCCAGGATTAAATGCAACATTAATTCATGTAAAGTCACTATCCATAAAATTTTGACATTAAACAGATACAATGCTCAAAAATGTTAATATTAATCTGGAAGAAGAGCTACAGCCCAAGCCAAATCCCATGAACACCATCAAGTTAAAACTAATTTTAAACCAATACACCATTGCTTTTCTTCTACTAGAAGCCTTGGATTTTGAATGGCAAGTTATACTGGGATTCATTTTACTATGCAGTTGTCTCCTGACATTTCTGACAAGCTAAAAAAGGAACAAAACGAACAAAATAGACTTCCTGACACTGGAAAATAACTGCTACTTACTCTGGAATCCAAAGAGCACAAAAACACCATAGTAACTCACACTTACTGCAAAGTAATTTTCCAATAAATTACTTAAAATCTTTATCTCCCCCAGCATCTGGGACCTAATATGAATTAGCAAAGGTCACAGAAGTGTTACAAATTCACCGTGAACTGAGTATCTTACCTGGTTTGCCACTACTGCGTCTTGTGGATCATCTGGTTCTGCAGCTGCCAACAACGCTTGCAGCGATAACAACACTGTTCTTAAAGTCATTGCTGCTGCCCTAAAATTAAACATTTGAAAATGACTTCACCAAATCACACGCCTGTACTCACCTTTGCTGCCGTACTAGTATCGTGGAAGATATAAGAGTACATGTACAAATCCTAAGTCTAAGAATCGTAATTTTAAACTGCTGCAGCTTATAGGTATTAGAATGCCATTCAATGTATTTATTTAAATAGAGTTTTAAACATGGATTTTCTTATTAACAACGCTTTCTTAAGCTTTTGGAAAATACAGTCCTTGACCTACACCTGACCATGCCCAATTAACATAATTCATTCCACCTGAAAAAAGAAATTAAAGCAAATTTGAAGCTTGTGTTGTCCTTCTTTACTACCAGTAACAGCACCTTGCGCAAAGTGTAGGTAGGGAGCGGGCAGCCCACGTGTGCTCCCTCTGCTGGCACTCGTCACAGCCAAATAGCACGTGCAGAAATACCGACCTATATTTTAAATGCTTATAGCAGACAAGTAATTTTATAGAATACATATCTTCTGCATTGCATCAGTTTTAATATGACATTTTTCAATAAAACTTAGCAACTTACATAGCAAATTACTACTGTAATAATTAAGTAGTTCGGTTGCTACAGAATGTGCATTTTTTTTTTTTCAGAATTTCAGATTCTCTTCCAGTTACACTGAAGTATTTCAGGTTCCGAGCTGAATGCTTCTACCAAGCCAAAGAATGGATCTTCACATTACAACAAAGTTGGGGATTAACTAATAAGATTACATTTAATCAGATAAAAGCCACCTAGTTACTGAAACATATTCTCAGCTGGGTGATGAGCGCCCAGCTGACATAGTAAACTCGGGTGTACAAAGCATCTTGTTTTTCACACCTAGATCACACATAGAAAAACCTGAGTGGAAGAACATAGCATAGAAACACGTAAAGCAAAAATATTTTTATTTTACTCGTATAATTCCCTGTTCTTTGTGCCTCCAATGGTTTATACCGTATTGAAATTAATCTAATTAATGTACGCATTGATGACACAATTCAAAGTGTTATCTGCCAGTATTAGATGAATGTAATGCAAAATATTTACTATTTCAGCATTCAGCCATCACAGAATGCTAAGTCTTTCGGGCCTTACTATGCTTGAATGGATTTAATAACTTCTATGAAATGAATTTCAGGAATTACCACATCCTACCACATGTTATAAACCCTGAAGTATTTTTTTCCCAGTTATTTCATTACACTATTTAGTGTAAGTTTAAAGCCAGACTTAATATGAAATAATCTACAAACTGTAACTGATACGGTAGTTACTTTCACCAAATAAAAGCTTTTCTGCACTTCCCTTCACAGAAATCATCCGACATTAGAGACATCTGAAAATACTGCCATTATTTAAAACAGAGAAGACAACATGAAAGGGGTCATGTCACTTGTGTCACCTTTGCATGCCATTTACTTGCATTTACACTGTACTTTCTTGGAGTGGCAAATACACCATGGGGAGAAGGGGCATTAGTAAGGACCAAAGGTGTCGCGGATGCCTGGAACCCAAGTTCTGTGTTGGCTGCAGCCGCCTCTGGCTTTCCAGACTGCCAGGCCCTCCCAGCCCCTGTGCATCTGTTATGCTTGTAGGTTTTTATATAAAGCACACTGGGACTTGAACTTCTGTGCCGATACTCCAATTTCAAAATGAATAATAAAAATAAATGCCTCATCAATTTGGATATACAGATGGCTATATGCCCAGCATACTCAAACTCTAACATAATTAGTTTACAGACAGGGCTAGTTTAGCTATGGATGTAAAAAGGTTTAACAATGTAGTTTACAACTTATTTTCAAGTCTCATGCCTGAAAAGGGCTTTCACATCATATGCATAATAAAGCAAAGTCTTCACTGGACACAAACATTTAAAGAAATATCCTTAAATCATAAGAAAAAAACCTGTTACAGGTTCAGCTGCTGTTTGTATTGAAAAAAGGAAATTGAAGCTTGTGATTAATGGTAAAGAAAATCTGACATATTTTGTGTAACTATTATATACTCATGGAACATTTTCTGCCTTTAGGACACCAATTATCTGTCCCGATCAAAGGAACCTAAAACGTCTTGTTATTTTTTAATGTAGCTCAGTCTTAATTTTTCAGACACAAATTAAGATTCCTGGAAGAAACTGAAGGGACAGCTAAAAATAGATTAGTGTTTCCCAAGTACCTTAAGCGGGTCTTCTTCCTTCCCATTACTTTCTTTTGGGAGAATAAAGTGAATGGAGATGACTGCCCAGAACTACATTTACGGAGACTAGTAAGAGTAAAAACAATTCTCACCATCAGTTCTAGAAGAAAACCTATGCTGATAGTGGCACAAAACTGAAAAAACAAGAATGCACGCCCCCTCCACATGACATCCCCATAGGCTAGAGAAGAATGTGCTGCAAAAAAAGTTGTGTTTTCCTTAAAACAGTATTCCAGTGGAAAGATATGTCTTCCACATTTTCCAGTGCTCCTCAAGGGCTTATTTTTCTAGAATAGAATCCTGAAAAAAAAAAAATTTCAACTCTTCTTATATCTGAAGTTTGTGGATTTATGGAGTTCAAGCAATTTCCTTTGGTAACTCAAGCTGGCTTCATGCTTGGGTTTTAGCTTTTTCCTTTCCTCCTTTGCAAAGGCAAGCTTCTGTCACTCCTGACAGAATTCTGTCTGCTCTGTTCTTAACTGGAGCCTCACAAGTTTCTTGGAAAATCTATTTCAGTGCTCCGCCATGCTTGATATTCTGCACACTGCAATGGCTTTCCAGTCTTTCACCGTGGGTCATATTTGCTTAGACCATCATTCTCGTCACTTGACTCAATTTTTCCTATGGTTACCATCTTTCTTGGAATACAATGCTCCAAGTGGGTACAATGCCCCAATGAAAGCCTGATCAATCATAAATAAAAAGCAGGCAGCTTGTATAATGAGTTTTGTGGGTAAAACTTCTTCCTTCCCAGCATCATATTCACCTTACAAATGACATTCTGCTGCCTTTGTTCCCTGACACTACTGGCTCCTGTTTTCTCCTCAAGTTTACAATAACCCTTGACTCCCACCCTCATCCCAAAATGCTGCGTAGCCCCTGTGCAGGCCAACAGGTCTGACACCTACAAGAGGGGAGGAAATGCCAGTAACACCTACCAGTGAGCTGCAGGGAGCTTATGGCAGGGAAGCACCTTCCCTCTGAGGCTTCAAACCTAAAGCATCTGCTCCAGATATCCTAACCAAACCCCAGGCTTTTGATTTGCATTGCATTTGTTAAACCGCACAGGAAACCTGAAGTGAATCAGAACAAAGCAAGCTGATATATATTTTACTCATGTTTTGTTGGGGTTTTGTTTGGTTTTGTTTGTTTGTTTTTTAGTATCTTGGGGCATTTCCATTAAAAAAAAAAGAGCACCCCTAGTTTGTGTGAATATAGTGATAATATTAAAAAGCACAATAAGTCAGCTGTGCCCAGCATGCTTGAGGTAAGAAATCTCTTACCTTTCGATGAGCAGAAAGAGTCCTAAGAGGATTATGAAACACTGCCAGTTTTTCCTTTTCTTCTTCATTTTTAACGGCTAAGTAATTTTCCATTTAGGACGTTTTTACTGATGTTCTGTACATTCCTCCCTGGAAATAATCTCTCTAGTTACTGAGAGGTAACCCAGCAGAACAACAGGAACAGCTGCAGCCAGCAGACTGCTGCTCCACTCTGTCAATCAAACATGGCTACTGGGAATAATATCTATTTTTTTTTAATATATATATATATATATAAAAATAAAAAATAATCTGCAGTATTTATTCCATTTGTGAAATAACTAAGCTTGTTAATCCAAAAGAAAAGCCCTGGGAACTTGTACCAAGGGCTTGTGGAATCTGGAAGAAGGGAGGAAATGAATAAGGCCTTTGAGTAGGAGCTCGTTGTATAGTCACTGTTTACAGGAGAAATACAAGACTGGGCACCCATTAGGGAAAGGAGGAAGAAAAAAAAAAAAGAGAATAATAGCTTTGACACAGTGCTGGGGGGGGGCGAGACAGCCTGCTTGCTGAAGAGTTCTCTCAAACAATGTTAATATTCTCTGCATTTTTCTCAAAGCTTTAAAGAGGCTCAGTGCTCCTCAAACACTGTGAACAGAACCCAGCAGTTTTAGATACCCAAGATGATTACGAGCTGGCTGTTGCTCACATATCTATCAAAATTGTGTTCTCTCTTATGATTTCTGCATCTCAACTGAAACTGAAGTGTGAAACCTCCAGTACAACCACTATGAAAAAATTTCCAATTATTCATTTTTATTTCAACCGTCAAAACCACAACAGGCAAGAGTATTTTGTAGCCATACACACAGGCACAACACATTTGCTCAATAATCACTGCTCAAGGGATTTATGCAGAACAGCTTTCAAGTAATTTAGTTCTCTGGTTTCAATGAAGACTATTAGATACATTTTATATTTAAGAATAAGATTTTGAGATAGAATACTAGCCTAGAAGATAAATCTAGGCTACAGTCAGTGAAACCACATAACAAGTCAGATCAGATCAGCATAAGCAGTATTACTTCTACAAAATCATATAGTTATTTTAATTCTACCAGCAAACAGTAGCTGTTTTGCAAACAACTGGCATAACAGGTATTTACAAATCTAAACATAATGAAAATCCACAGCGGCAAAGAATTTCAGCATAAAGCATATACTGTGAAGAAAGAACTTCATTAAACTCATTAAAAAAGATCATTTAAACACATTACTCTGCAAACTGATAAAACCTCCTGCCAGTATGTAGAATAATATCTCAACTATGCTCACTGGAATAGAAAATCATTGGATGAGTGAGTAGAGGAAAGACTTTTTCTAAATGACACAAACACATTGAAAACTTTGAGTTTTTATTCACCATATGTGACTCTTTTATCAGTTTATTAACTCTTTAAGAAACCTACTAAGTCCCATAGGCCCAAATTCTGTCCTTTAGCTCCCACTAACCTCCCTGAAAAACACAGACATGCACTGGAATTTGAGACTTACATTTAAGCACACCAACAAGAGCAGCATTATTCAGTGAAGAGCATGACAAGTCAATGAAGTGGCACTTCAGAAACAAAGCTTGTTACAAGAGAGAGACTGTGGAACTAAATATATTTTCTAGAACACATCCATTAGAATATTTCAGCATTGCATTTGTCCCATTTACCTTTTACTACCTGGTGAAATCTATTACATTTTCAAGGTTGGAGGGGTATTGCTTGGGGATTTTTTGTTGTTGTTTTGTTTATTTGCTTTCTAATGAAGTTATCATTTTATTCAAACCACTGTTCAACCTACACATGCGGAAAACTTAAACATAGTGATGTAGGTATTTCTCAGTTTAAACAGCTACAACAGCATATACTGAAGAATGATAAACAACTTATTTAAATAATATTAACCATTCATATGGCTTAGGAAGCTTTAGGAAGCTACTCAGAAAAAACAGTCTTATCTATTACAATACCGAAATCCTTCAAACAAGAAAGGATGGAAAGAGCCACAAGCTTCCTCTTCTCCAAAGGACCAGAGGCTTTGACAAGCACTTCAACAACACTCAAGCAACTTTCTTGTACCATGATTAAAAACCAAAACTTACACAGAGCACCACTAGAAAATGAAGGGATCAATACATTAAGAAAAAATTGAAAAGGGGTTATAGTATATAGGAACCCTCCCCCCAACACCAAGTTCTGTGAAATTCTTTCCTTAGTGCTTCCAAATGAAGACACTGTTTCAAAGGAAGAGATTAACAGTATGTAAGGACACTGGTATATTTGATTTTGCACATTTATATCTGTATGGAATCTTACCATTGATCTTTCAGAATATCCAAACAAATGGCCCCAGTGACTGAGCTAATATTAGGATGCCATATTTTGGTGATAAACCGCACCTAGAAGACAATTTTTAAAAACAAAAATTATTATTAAATGCAGTATAGTTAAGTACGCAGTTTAAATGCACCATTTCTAATAATATTATAAAGAAATAATAATTCAGGACATATCAAGCTAAAAAACAGAACTAAGACACGTGACACCACTTATTTCAAGAGGTTTCAAGTTTGCAAGGCCCTTTGTTAGACAGAGACTTGCTTTACTCAAAACCCGACTACAGCCCATCTGAGGACAAACTCATCCCAAATTGCTTTCCCGTGCACTGTCCTGCGCGCACATGCCGGCATCACACAAAGTTGCTCAGAAATATCCTCCAGCAGTATCACTCTTTCAATGTAACTAGGTGGCCAAACATACACTTAAAACATCCAACACTTTAAATGCTAGAAAGTTCACTTTATTAAAAGTGAAACGAGTCCCTGAACTCTTACCATAGGTATTGAATCTCACTGTTCAGCTAAATTGTTGGTAGCCACAGAAGTATTATAAAAATTTCCTTGGTGGATGCTAATACTTCTACAACCACCCAGTCTTGTTACCCATATGCACAAGGCTCTTGAACAAACCAAAACCTAACTAGGTTACAATTACTTTGCTGTCGAAAGGATCTAGAGTTACTACACTAAAATGAAGAGTTTTCATGCTTTGTGAGCATGAATAAAGTCAGGTGGTTTGGTTTTGTTTGGTTTGGTTTTTGTTGTTTTTTCTTTTTTTCTACAGACACTGAGAAAGTTAAAAGCAGCATTTTCTTTTAAAACCCCAACCTGTCCTTTGAAAGGAATATATACATGCCTTTAGAAATTTCTCCTTCATTTTCTTCAAACCTCCTATTTCAGGTTGCATTTTAACTGCCTTCTAGTGACTTTTGACCTGTCTGTTTCTTGTATCTACCTCCTCACCCCAAACTCCTGAGAAACATTTTATGTATAGTACAGGTCTTTCTTTTGCCTCGATCGGCAAGCAAATCAGTGCAGAGAACACGCTACGTGTCAGGCACTACACCAAAAGACTGTACATACAGGGCTATAATAAAATCAGTGCCATCACGGTGTATAAATAGGCAAGGCCACAACAGTTCTGCTTTCCGGGACAGAAAATAAGAGACCATGTCAGCTGAGCCACTTATTAACTAGCTCAACTCTTCAAATCACTTTGAAAATGTAAAAAGCCTGTAAATACTAGGTAATTTCTCACAGTGAATGACAGCTAACAATGGCTGTCAAAGCACATACTGAATAAGCCAAAGAAATCTTTCAGACAAAAGGCCAGGCTAGACACAAGCAAAAAGGCCTCCAATTCAAGACTGTAGGCTCCAGAACAAGCAGTGCTACGCTACAGTGCACTGAGCTTCTAACAGCTGTCTGGAAGCTCTGGAAATGGAAACCATCAAGCCCTAAAGCACCAATTAAACCATGATCCACAGATCCATCTTTCAGAGTCTACACACTGTTTCAGCCCTCCTTGTTTTAGCTCCAGCCAGCACACATGCAGATTAAATAACTGAAACCAACAGATGTTTCTTTAAGACTTTCAATGTGTTTCACTCCAGTGTCAAGGAAGACATTCAAAGGACAAGAGCCAAGGAGCTAAGAGCCACTGGCACCTCTCCCTTCTCTTCCCCAGTTCCTTCCCAGTATTACCTACCAGGATGAAAATAAACAGGATCTAGGACACATTCTTAATTCAAAGACATCTTTCTGACAAACAGAAAATCAATCAAGGAGCTGAGTTAGACATCTCGGGAGTCTCATGACTCATCAGAAAACACAGAAGAAGGGACTAAATTAGGGCACAGGAATATACAGTTGCAGCTGCACATGGCTGGGGAGAACACTGCTCATATTGATCCATTTAGAAGAGAAGTGGACTCACAAATTTAAAGCGCTAGAAAGACACAGTAAAGTTGAAAGGACAATAAGATGCAAAAAATGTAGGAGTGACTTTACCACAGCTGTTTCTCTTGTCTCTCATCTGTGTGCAGGCTTCATACATTCCTTCAGAGTTGCAGTAAGACCACTGTATTTCTCTATTGGTTCTTCCAACTCACACAACTGTACACCTCACTGTATAATTACTACTAGAAACTGGGTAGGTTAGACATGAGTCAACTAAATATAATTTATGGAGCCCAAGAAATTAAAAGAATGAGTCATATCTATTACAGCATTTCTTCATTAATAGCGAGGGGGAGGGAAGGCAGCCATAATCTCTACATCAAGTAAAACTGCCTGAAAACTGTATTTATCTTGCCAATAATGAACTAGATGAGGGTCAATAATAAGGCACAAGCTTCTCCCCAGCATCTGCCAGTCTGTACTTTAAGGAATAATTAGAGTGTACTTCTGATTGGATACAGCTATGCATCCTGCATTATTTCCACCTAAAAATGACAGTGGCAATGCCTCTCTAGAGGAGAATAAAAAATAAATTTTTAAAAAAAAAATAAATAAAAATTAAAATAAAATAAAATAAAACAAAACAACAAATATGAAAGACAGGTACTACAAAGAGACTACATGCACAAGCAAATGAAAAAGAATAGCCAAAGCCAACTCGTTAGCCAATTTTTTTTTAGCCAAAAAAGTGTCTACAGTACCTTAGGAGGATTAAACGGATATGTTTCTGGAATTTTTATCTCTAGTTGATATCTTCCACCTGCAAAAGACAAGAAAAAATTACAAATTAAAAGAAAAGAACATTACTCCAGCTTAGTCTTTCACAACAATAAAGCTTATGTTTCTAAATAGACAGGTTTTTAAGTAATTCAAATTTACTCAGAAGTATTAGCTAGAAGACAACTCTAAATTTCATATACTTTATAAATAAATGCATGTAGAGTCAATCTAACAGTGTCATATTTGATTATACGTAAGAAATACAGATTCTGATTTGTAAGTTTAACATGTACATTCTCCCATAGTTTCTCATCTCCAACCTTGTAATTGTCATGTTCTATTTTAGTAAAATGTATCAAAATGTGAAGTAAATATCCTCTCCGCAACAGATGAAACACAGGTCACGGGAACATTCAAGCTGAACATGGCATATTACACTATTTTGACTTTTTTCTGATACCTTATGCCAATAATTTTTTTCAAATTACAGAACTGAAATTAACTATTTCATTTTAAACTTTCTGGAACTGAAGAATGCTCAACTAAGTCACTTAAGAAAAGCTCCCACACTTTGAAATTAAAAAAAAAAAAACAAAAGGAGGCTCCAGTGATACTTTCACTATGTTCTACTTTACTGTCTGAAGTAGTTACTTCCAATTCTGCAAACACTTGGACACACTAGTGCTATTAATATAGTTTGCAGAATTACAGCATGCAAATAAAGGACAGTATGAGCTTGGCAGACAGAGTTACCTTCTACTGCCCTTTTCTGAACATTCTTCATTTGTCTCTCTGTTACAGTATCATTACCTACATCTATTTCAATTATAGTTCTGTTAAATTTCAGGTTTGCTATCAATACTTCTGTCTTTTGGAGCAATCTCAAACTGTCTCTGCTCACTGAAGATCATTTGGCAGGCAGCAGTTTAATAACAAGAAGAACAAAGCCTAACAAGACATATACACCAATTTAGACATCTTATTTTACAGAGACGTATAGTATTTCTCCTCACTTGCTACTCCTGTTCTTTCAGAAGGAACTGTTTCCCTCCCTCAATATACTTTGTTACAGTTTATCAATTTCCTTGAATTAAAGCTGAAGTATCTGCAATCTATTTCTCCTTTGGGATTTCAGGAGCAATTGACTCTGCTGCACAACACTCCATACAAAACCAGCTCTCAAGTAGTCTCAATACAGGCAGAAAGATCCATATGCAGGAAAAGAACCTCAAATGAATACTCTGAACATTTCAGTCTCTGGCAGCTCTTTATCTGTGCCAAAACACACCTTAGCAGCTACTAACGCCTCTTACTTTCAAAATATGAATCAGTCTAATACACTACACCTCAAACTGCTTAATAGCAGTTTTGTATTTTCCACTACTTTATACAGCTGTTTGGTTTCACTGCAGTAACTTGAGAAGATTTAACAGAAAATACAGTAGAAGAAAAGCAAATAAATCCAAAATTAAAACAGCTGATGTCTAAGCTCATCACCTCTCTTACAGGACAGCACAGCCGCAATATTTTTGAAGACAGGTACATCAACAACAGACCTTAACTAACTTTGCTTTTCCTTTTGTCTGAATCAAAGCATAATTCAGCATCTTTTTTTTTCTAAGAAACACAACGATTACACTGCTCCTGGATTGAAGAAATTCATCAGTCCCTGTATGATTTTACTGTCACACCATTTTGTAAGGTCATATAAAACCTGTCCTAAGTTTTACCATTTCTTCTGCTTACCACTAAAACTTGCCTTTAAAAGACAGACTATTGCAGCTATTCAGCCACCGTTTTTTCTACCTGGAATGTACAAGTTCAAAAGATTTTAAAACTGCAGGGCCTAGCAAGTTGATAATATTATTTATAAGGTACTGTTGTTGTGTACTGAACTTTGCAGTTAAAAATGCAGGCTTGAAGACTTAAACTGGACAAATCTGTATAATAATTTCCTTAATGACATTTAAAATGCAAATGACTAATGTAACAACTTCTGCGTATCAGTATTTCTGTGGAATTTTTTTTAAAAGGAGTATGCATATGTATGGCTTTTCAACAGCTATTTAATATTTGATATTGAATTAAACAGTAATGGGAGAATATTCATTATATACTCCTACTGGAGCATATGTCTCAAGTTTTAGCTCTTTTCCTTAAAGAAAAACCCTATTATAAATTTTGCAGTTACTGTGCCTCACTTGTTAATTTGGCTTGAAATTAATACTACAGTTACACAAGGTTTAAAAAAACAAAACAAAAAAATCCATAATCTATTGAAGAGCTCTTGAAGCAAGTAAAATCCAACAGCCATTAACCTACACTTTCAAAGGTCCTCTCTCCAAACATACACGTTCTCCTTTGGGATGGCAAATGTTTTTCAGTTGAAGCTGTGTTTTGCAATATTCTTTTAATTTGATCAAAATGCATTGTCACAACTGACAGAAAAAGCTGTAAAATTTGTCCACAATAGACAGCATTTTTCCTCTCAGTCACACTTAAACCAATGTCCTAACATCTCCCACGAAAGAATTCTGCAGCAGCAGTTTGTTTTCAGATGCCTCAAAACTGCAGTCAACAGTAAATATTGCTGTTCTTTCACTTTACAATGGTCGTAGAATTCCCTCCAGGGAACTGTCTGACCTGAACTACTGCACTAATTAACTCTTCTTCATAAAGCACTTCTTGCTGTGTCACTGTTCAGACTACAGATGACAGATCAGTCTGTAATTATGCAGTATGCATTACTGCATTAGTCATAAAATCTAAACTACACTCACTGGCAAACCCTTCATAATTACATAAGGGAATAAATGCATAAAACTATGTTACAGAAATATTAACATTCCAAAGTAAATTACTCAAGTGTCAGGAAACACCAGAAATTGGGTTCCCAGTAAGTTTCATTTTGCTCCTCGATGCATGTGTCTTCTAGATTAAAGTAAGCTTACTATCACATTACTTTTCCATTAAATCCTTGCCATAATCAAAATACATAATAGTTTTAGCCCCCAAAATGGGGTATTTACTGTATCTTCATCACTAAATGTACTCATATGTAAGCAAGCAAGCATATATTTCACATCAACAAATTCTGCACTAAACACATACTGCTGAATTTCATTAGCTGGATATGCTGAATCTGTGAATAGACAGTGCTCAGCTTCTGGAATTTTGGTGTAGCTGAATTATCCAGCATCACACAGAACCCAGTTCTGCAGACAGGCATTCAGATCTTTTTTTACCCTCTTCATGAATCGCTATACAGTTTTAACTTTTGTGACACATGAATACAACTTTCATTTCAAATAACTCCGAATACATTCTCCAAAAAAGGTCAATTTTATAAGCTATGGTAAGGCTGGCCTGAAGGGGGCGGGGGAGGGGAGGCAAGCTGTGACAGACCAGCTCACCAGAGGAAGATGAATTCTGCTTGAATGGAAAAGCAAACACTAAAATCTTCCAAAACAACACCCTCCCCTCCCACCATTCTGATGTTTCCTAGTACCCAATTAGTTAATTTTGCAGCATCTTCACATCTGTATACTTTACAAGACCAGCTATATTTGCAGAAGAACTATTACACTGAACAGTAATCTACTTCCAAAGAGGTCACCAGAACAACTATGTATTTCAGGTTCTCCTTTTAAACTGAAGTCCCATGTTACGACCAGAAGAATTAAGCTTCTTTCCAGACATTACCTTCTGACAACTAAACTCTAGTGGCTGATGAGATGAGGATAGAGACACATGGGTGAAGGGAGGAAGGAGAAAGCCACCATTATTTGTTAGATAGCAGAGGAACTCTGGGACTAAAGTTCTAGAGGGGAGCATCCCTACCATCACAGATGCTCTTACTGTGCTACTCTCTCCCTTCCAGGCTCATTTCCTTCCTCCTCAGCTCCTGACACCTTCTACCCTTGTCCAACATTCTCAAAGGTCAACCCCTGGCAGGCTGTTTCCTCATCCTTATCTGCGCTGGAGGTGGTGGGCACTGGGGAGACTCCCTGATCTCCAGGTCAGTGCTGCTGCCCCAGCAGCTCCCAGCCTGGAGCAGAAACCAGAAGTGATGTCCTCCCCAGAGAAGGCACAAGCACCAGATTTTCATTGGTAGCCACCAACACGTTCAAGTGCATATACACCTATAAGCTACAAAACTATTTTCTGGTGTTTTCCCCACTTGATGAGAACATATTTTTCAAAATAATGACAAACAGTATGTATCTGGTCTCTGGACAATACTCAAGTCCCAGTCTTAGTTCCAAAGCATGGAACAACTAGAGCAAGGGAAAACTGGGAAAATTGTTTTCATTTGCAACAAAATTATTTCTTTGCCTGTAACTTTCCTTGAGACATTTTTGTTTACTGGAAGTTCAAATTCAAATCAAAGTAGATACCTGGCATAGAAAATTTGAATAAAACACTATTTTAAAGTAACCAAATAGTAAATAAATAATCCTCATTTATGATTAAGTAACTTCAATAGAAGGTGTAATATATATGGAGCTGGCAGACACAGGCAAACAAAGTTTACAAGTACCAGCACTATTGAGTAATTTGGTATCTCCAATGAAGTATATTCGCTTCTGTTAAACCTTCTCTATGTAATAAGTTATCTTGCTTTTTACAGACTGAAGAGATGCACAATTACTGATACCAGCTTTCATAAACAAGTTCTACTATAGAGTCTTCCACCCCAGTATAAATTAAATATTGGGACCCATGGATGCTTGAGATTCATCCCAAATTTAATCTGCAATGACATTTCTCCCTGAGATGGAAAAATGCAACAGGTTTTTGAATGACCACCATATTACATCACAGAAATACATGTACTGTTACACTAGATTCTGGAGCTCAGCTTCTTGATGCTTCAGGGCTAAGAAGCTTAAACTGCCAAGATGGTAAACAACCAAAAGTCAGCAGCATACCAACTACACTGCACACCTTATACCTGTCAATTAACCTTTGATATGGCATAGTCTGACTTACTGTAGAACAGATCTGTCTTCAGGCAACACAGAAATTCAACTGAAGTATTTTTTCAAGCTTAAAATTTGATTTTTTTTTTTAAAAAAAGGCTATTTTAAGACACATAGCTCTACATATTTATGCTATAAATTAATTTTACAAACAAAGCATCTCAAGACACAATTTGAAGGGTACAATGATTGCATACACAAAAACATTACTTGCCTTCATATGGTGTGTCCGGAGGTCCTGCTATTTCTCCTCTTAATTCTGTAAAATTCTCATCTACAAGATCTACTTTAATTTGATTTTTGCTCGTCTTAAAAATAAACAGAGAAACAAAGAGTCATGAGTAAACATTTGACATACAAATTTCCCCCAAAAGATGGTATTTTATATTTTTAGAATAGTAGTTTTTAAAATATATATATAAATAAAATTTTTAATATATAGTAACCTAACGTGAATAGCTATCTTCCAGCTGGAATTTTACTTCAATAAAAATAGACATTTTGCAAAGCATTAGAAATTTAAAGAATATTATACTATCACTAAAATAAGCAAAGCAACCCAGCAATATAATATCTAAAGCTATATTTTAAAGTTGATTACATTTTAAAAAGACTATGATCTTTCAATTCAGGTATTAGTTCTACATATCTTAAACTATAAAACTAAATTGACTGAGTTACACATTTTTTTTCTTGTTTAGAACAGTTTAATTAATAGCAGGCATGATTGTCACTTTCACTGGAATACAGAAAGACTTCCCCAAATGGATCACTCACTATTTTTAACAACATGATGATCTAAACAGAATACTGTAGTCTTGTTTAAGATCATGTTTATCTTAAATATTTAGGCGTAAGGTACAATTTATTTATAACTTGAATTTAATTGTCACCTCCTCAACATTTTCACACCCTATATCAACTTGCCTACAAAACACTGTATTTTGATACTAAAAATCCCGTATGTTATCCAGAAACAGATTCTCAGGAGCGTTTAGCCAGAGCTACTTGTTCCATTGAATTTGCTTTCCAAGTCCCAAGAGCAATATTAGTGAAATTCATTCAAATCCTCCAGCCAGTAACTTTTTTTTGGGAAACAAAGCAGAATCTCCTTTTAAAAAGACATACCATGAAGTTACTACACGTTTGTCCATCCTGCTACTTCTGTATGCCATACTCACTGACTGCAACACAGATTTCTTGAATCCTGCATTTCAGTTGTGGGGGTTTTTTTTGTTTTTCAAAGCCTCGTAATTTTCTCCAGTATTTTTAAATTGTTACAACTAGTTCTACACCAAAAAGTCCCGTACAGCTGCGCTTCTCTCTCAGAGTAAACCCGGTTGCTGACAGCTATGAGAGAAGATTTAAGTCAGATAAAGCTGATGGTTTCCATCAACTGGTTCTTGGATCTACCAATGATGTGAACAGTTAAGTTCTTCCCTGAGGAACAGCTGTGAGATTATTTCCTTCCTGTAAATGTTCTATAGATTCAGTTCTGCCCACTGAAGAGGGTGCTCTTCTGACCAGAGATGCTCACAGATAGAAAGCAAAAACAGTTGAAGTAAAAGTTCCACCATGTGAAGTACCCTAATTAAAAGTTTCACTAAATTAATCCTACGGTGACCCAGGAGCTTTTTACATCGATAGTTACACGCATTTCCCTTTAAAATTTGGGTAAAAGCCCTTCAACCCACACAAATGAGGAGGCATCTGCAACTGCACGCATGAAGCCAAGTACCGCACTGAAAAACAAAGATTCAACCACACCACAAATTAAGAATGCACCATGCACCTTCAAATATCAAAAGCCAGTATTCAGTAATGGTTCTGTTTTACAAATTTGTAATTATAAAGTATCTTTTGTCTTTAGCCCAGCATCAGATCTTTTGTTGTCTTTCATTACCCTAGCTAAGGCATCAGAGAAAGGAAGTTATTAATAGAACTGATGAAATTATGTTTTTAAATGTATCTTAAATTTATATGAAAAGTAGTAGGAAAGAAAATAATTTGCCTGATTAGAGAGCAAATGGAACAGTTCTCTTTCAAAGCTTTGTTTCCATAATACTGAGCAGCAGAAATCAGAATGTTCCAGCAAGACAGCTCTCCCCAATAGGCAGGCACCGTAAGAAACCCCCTCTCTGAACCCAAATCAATCACAGGCAACACTTTCCTCTTATAAACTTTCCAACCCTCCTTTTAAGTTCTTTGCTCTCACTATTCCAACTGGTAGCTCATTCCACAACATCACAATTGTTAAAAGCTTTCTAAACTACAATTTAGGTAAATTTACCTAATCTATTTATGCCCACCTGTGACAGCATGGTTTCCCAGCTTCAACAACTTTCTTTGTATCTCTAGGATTTATTCCCCTCAAATATATGTGGTATTTATACCAATTTCCCTTTTCGGCTTTAATTTTGCTATAAACAAGTTAAGATTTTCATCTCCCCATACTGATTTTTTAAGAATTTCTCAGCTCTACACTCCATGACCTGCATGTGCCAGGAACACCGTTGCACTCACTGAAAATACACCACAACCAGCATAACCCAAGATCAAACTTGCCTTCTTCCGCGGCAGCGTGACACAAGGCTCAGATTAAGGGATGGAGTCCCAGCAAGGCTTCCCAGGGCAGTTTTTTCCCCCTTCAGTGGCTGCACCGTGCTTCCTCAGAGGTTCTGCCCATGTGCATCGCCTCTGAGCTCACAAAGCAGCACACTGGTTTAAATAACCACTACAGTTAAGGAGTCACTAAAACTACCTGCTCAGGTAGTCATTCTCAGGTCTATTCAGATTCTCCTGCTCTCCCTCTGTCACCTAGTAAGCTCCTCTCAACTTCATCTGGCAAGCTTCCAGGTGACAACAGAAGTTGTTCCTCACAAGTAAACCTGTAGCTTTCCACTCTGAGGACTGAAGCCCTGCAAGAAGGATGAATTTCAATGATACGATCTATGGTTAACCCATGCTGCAACTTGCTTGATTTTCTACTCAGCATTTCACTTTTCTTTAGTGCCCTGCACACTGTTGTGTGTGCAGCCTGCATATCCGCCTTCATATTCCACTGCAATGAGTACCACACTAGCCATTTTTCCAAAACAAATCCTTCCCAACTTCATATATTTATTAAAAAAACAAACAAGCACCCTATTGCTAAGCCTAGTTTCTTCCAAGAGTCAATGGATCCTGGTCCCCCACATGAGGTGACTGTTTCCACGACTACAGCTATAGTTGTCTCCACACCCTCATCTTCTTTGGACAGAACCTTAAGGAAAAATGGCAGGCTATTTTACACTGGTTCAGTGTAAGGATTAATCTAACTCTGAGTTCAGGCTTAAATTCTACACGTTCCACATATAAGAAATGCATTTTTAATTTACACAGCTGAACAACTTTTTTCATGGTATTCTGATAGACCTTTTGAGGTGTATGTCAGCTTGACCTTGCCAGTTCTTGCTTTTTGCTTCATCCCTAGAGTAATAACTAGTATTTAACTGTGCTGAAGTGATTATTCATCCAATTAAATCTGGAGTGTTTTCCTACAATACTTCCCCTTGATGAGGATCACACAGAATAAAATTACTTAATTTAGCAGCTCTAACAGAATAAATCCCTGGCCTCCACCATAATAATCTGTCTCTAAAATGTTACCAAGAGCAGAGTTCTCCAAAAATGTACCTCTGACACTAATGATCTTAGGACAGAGTTTATGAATCAACTTCTGATCTAACAACACAAGTTGATTTTCCAGAAGCAATTATTCTACAAACACCTCATTATGATTCCATATCAAGTCTGAAGTAGCATCATCTCCTGTTGACTCAGTAACAATTTGGTGACTGAATCACTGGACTAGTAATTCCTGAAATATCTGAGCCATGCCATCACTAACAGCATTTATTTCCATAATCTCAACGAAGGTAAATTCTGTAACAATACAATTCCCACCAGCATTTCTCACCAATGTGAAACACTCCATTGACACCAAAATTCCTTTCTAGGAATCTACAAGCCAAACACTACACCCAGCAGAACTTCCATCATCACATCTGAAAATTATTTTGACCAATACTGACAAAAACATAAGAGAAAGGAGTGGTTACATTAACACCCCTGATATTATGCAACGGATAATGTCATTCCCTCATCTGTATTTCTTCATATTCTACTCAGATTATGCATAGCCTTTTTTCTTTTTAAATGCATTCACTGTTTCACACTGGGGCTCTAGTCAACACATTTGTCATCTTTTAGACCATAACAACTGCCAAGGCTCCTCATGCATTGCTATAGTCATGCTTACACAATTTTATTCTGCCTTGTAGAGATTAAACCCAAGCATGCATGAGGCAGAAAAGCTGGGGAAGATTCATACAAGGCACTTTCATCCATTACAAAAGCCTTATCTCTAAAAAGAAACCCAAAGGAATCAATCCTTCATGAAGAGTCATTCTGTGAGCATTTCCTGAAGACTGAACACTCAACCACATTTATCACAGTAGCTATTGATCAATAGTATTTTGACTTGTCTTTGCCTGCCTCCTCTTTAAAAAAAAAAAAAAAAAAAATTCCAGAATTACACTGTATAGTTTTATATCTGAGTATCTTCCTTGTATAGAAAGATACACTCCAGCAGAAACTTTGAAGAGTAAGTTCTGCCACTGTGAAGACTATCACACACATCTTCTCCACTTCTACTAAAATCCTTTTAGAGAGCAGCCCTGGACCTTGCAATATTACTCTGAGCAGACAAGCAGCTCTTCTTTGCATTCACCATGGTCTCCAGGCCCTACCAAGGAGTCCCTCATCAGAGTGCCCTGCCTTCTTCCTGCAGTTAATCCACCCTTTCTCCTGAGCCTTCCATGGCATCTCCTCCTCTCCAATCTGCCTTTTAAAAACTCTTATTTATGTTATTCATGGCTTGTTACCCTCTTCACTAAGATAAAAAGCAAAAATAGAGCCAAGACAAAACATATCAACATCATAGGAGAATGTTAAGATGATAAGAATTGCACTGTTCTTCTAAACATTTGTTTCCCATATACAAAATAGTATTTACTACATTTAGTAAAAAATTAAATTATATGTTCCAAGTTCCAAGTTCAATCTTGAGGTAAGTCTGCTTCCTGAAGACTGAAGATAGATTATATGGCTTTTTTTTTAGTAGGAATTACAAATGCATTTGAAGTTTCTAGGCTTTACGAAAAGCAGGCTATCAGAAAAAAGTAAACCTCAAGTACTCCGTATAAAAATGCCTATTATCAGAGTTGGCAATGTATGGATAGATACTGGC
This sequence comes from Nesoenas mayeri, assembly GCF_963082525.1. Lineage (NCBI taxonomy): Eukaryota > Metazoa > Chordata > Aves > Columbiformes > Columbidae > Nesoenas > Nesoenas mayeri. Next base: position 53,418,805 of record NC_137540.1, read on the forward strand.
AGGTTTAACAAAAAATGCAGCAGTAAGATGGGGTTTGTTTTTTTGGGGTTTGTTTTGTTTTTTTTTTAATTACATGGCCAGGAGTTTTTGACATCTATGTTGAAACCGCAAGTGGAAGGGAAAAAAAATGCCCCCTACCCCTGGTTCCCCACACTTCTAAGTCAGTCATGGCCACAAAACACATTATAAACTTAATACTGGATGATGATGGCATACAAAGAAATTTTGAGTGAAGTTATTCTAGAACCAACCAGCTCTACTTACTACCCCATGATATTATCTTAACATTAGACCTTTGATGTCTGCATAAGAAAACTGGTCTAAAGAAATGTAAAAAGCCACATTCCTCATTCAAGGCCAGGCTGACAGGGCAACACGATCTAGTCGCACATGTCCCTGCTCAGTGAAAGGAGATTTGGACTAGATGACCCCTGAAGGTCCCTTCCAACCAAAACTATTCTATGATTCCATGAAATTCTCCACTATGTATCCATTACTATACATATTATGTTTTGAACCGTTGTGGCCAGAACAACAAAGGAAAATAAATAATGTTTATTATCAATATTAATAGCTTCAATTCACAAAATCACAGAATGTTAAGGATTGGAAGGGACTTTGAAAGATCATCGAGTCCCATCCCCCCACCAGAGCAGAAACACCTAGAGGAGATTACACAGAAATACATCCAGGTGGGTTTTGAATGTCTCCAGAGAAGGAGACTCCACAACCCACCTGGGCAGCCTGTTCCAGTGCTCTGTTACCCTCACTGTGAAGAAGTTTCTTCTTTCTTAAAAATAATAAATAATGTAAAAATAAATTATTACTTATATGTTCTAAGTGTAGCTGTCTCACCTTACATATTCAGATATCACGTGCAAAGTTCGTACCAAATGTATCTGGGTAATAATGCTAAGATGGTAAGTAAGGATTCATAAAACCAAAAGATCACCACACACCTGCCCTTCTCCAAGCAAACAAAAAAACCTCTTACTTTAAACAGGATTAGGTTTGGAATTTAAAACCCAATGGTTACTTCCAAATAATTCCGGTCATAAAAAACAAAACCCTGCTATTCCATACAGCAACTCACTATTTGCATTTGTGATTTTACAGGTCCTGTAATGTGATTTTCCTCCATCTTTAGGGGAATATACTTTACATGAGCCAAAGTACTACTATCTTCCATTTCTTTACATTGTTTTTACATAAAGTGACTCAGAAAACTAAAGAGATATATGTGTATATATAAAGAAAACCACACACACAACAGAAAAACCCTAACCTGAAAAGACACACAGGGGTATAGATAAACAAGCCTAGTTGCAATAAAAGCAGCTAAGTATTAAAAATCTGTAACCATCCAGTGCTTTAAGACTAGCAACTTATATATTAAGGAAAAGTTTTAAGTGACAGAAATGTTAAAGAAAGTACATGCCAAGATTTCAGCAAAGATTAAGGAGTAAATTTGAAAAATATCTCCAGAATTTTCTCAACCAATGACAACATCCACTAGCTTGCAAGGGAAGGTGTGCATATAAAACAAAGGTTTTATATCGCTAATTATTTCCCAATTGCACCAAAGTGCCTTTTTATCTTTCTTTCAGACAGAATTTTAAAATTATTGCTTAATTCCTCTATGAGGTAAATTAGCAGTAAACACTTTTTAACTTACCTAAAATCTAATCAAAATTCAGTTACTTCTTTAATATAGGTACAAGTTACAAATGTAAAGTAGGTACTTTTGAACATCCAAATATTTTATATTGATGCTTTAAGAACCAATATTTAATAAGCCAAACTAAGATATAAGTAACTTCACCCTAGTCTGAAGCCATGCTCACAAAATTGATCTATGGTAGTTATTAGTAACTCAGAAGTACTTCTTACCCTCCCCCCATTTTATATTCTACCACAACAGTCCTACTCTACACCAAAATCTGGCATAAACATATCTCAAGAGAGTAACAGAAAAAGATCGTCTGATTGACTATCATAATGAAATCCATAATACTATTTTTGCAAAAGGCCATGAGTATTTTGAGTCAACATAAGTGTTAGGCAGAAAACTTCAACCTTTCGGTAGCAGAACTTACACCATTAAACAATTATTTAAATTAATGACTTAAAAAGCAAAACCAAATTCATTCTTATCCCATTTACCAACCCCTTGCAAATTTGTGGGTAAATATTCAAAGTAATTTTGTTTTGCCGTAATCGCCGTGTTATTTTCTTATACTCTTTTGCTATCATACCGTTAACTCTCTCAACTTAGTCCAAATGATTCAGCTCTCTCCATATCACTGGCATGCCAGAAAGGGAGGATTCTAACAAAGTTCAACTCCTAGGCTCCAGTCTAAGAAGTCAACTACCAGCCTCTCCTCTTATCTCCATGGCCTTATTTCTGTTCAAACTAATGCTCCACTTTCTCAACCTTTTGCTACCACAGAGTAGCTCAGAATAAGTAGGTTGTATCTGCTTAGCCCAGCCTTCTGCAAGAAACAGGAAAACAGCAAGAAGGCAGGATTTATCCTATTAGGAAGCAAAGTACAGGACACTGTCCTGCAGCAAACCAGCAAATTCAACTTCAAAAATATTGAGGTTTGTATTTTTTTTCTCCAGTCACAAAGAGCTACCAAAGCAAGAGGGAATAGCTTGATACTTCACAAGTTTTCCTTCAGACTCACTCCAGATTGAAAGAAAAGAATCAAGCACATCTCCAGAGCCCTAAAAAAATGAAGCTTGTTACTACTGAGAAGCAGAAATGTCACATCACCACCACAGTCATGGCTATGAAGCAACCCGTTGAGATGAGCACATCACATTTGCATACTCAGAGCTCTTTCTGACCTTCAAAGCACAGAGCAGCACTCATCTGTGCAACAAATGTTTGGGGCAGGGCAAGGAGAAGAGAGGAAAATAAAGCACATTCAAGAGCAGTTTTCCTAGATAAGAAACGTTCACTACTAAGAAATGCATTTTCTTAAAATGCTCCCACGTTCTTTGACCCTACTCTCAATTTCAGTCTTGAAGTTCTTCCACATTTCACATTCTATTTCATCTCACTGTATTCACACCTATTCCTAGAGTTACGCCTGTTTCAGTTAAAAAGTGCAAGATTATTTTTGTGTACTATTTTTTTCATTTAGTGATCAACATACTATGTTACTAACACATAACTCGTATTTTAGTATACCTAAGCAGCTACAAATATGAATACTGTGAATTCTGCAGTACTCAGACTAGTACTTTCTTATTTTTAATAGTTTTACTTCTTAAATGCATCTTGATAAAAAATGTCTTCGAGACTAAACCTGTGCCAACCTTAAAATTCTGTATTATTACACATGTTTACGTACAAACACAACACTGAGAGGTTGTTTGTTTTTCCTGACAGAACACAAAATATCCCAAGTATTTAGAATGTCTTCATTTTGCAAGACTTAGCCCGGAGCATCACCAAGGTATATAAATACCTATTCTTGCTAATGTTTAGCTGTTAAAACACCACTCTACCAAAAAATCTAAGAGCCTGCACTTTCATGGCAACTTAAGCCAGTCTAATAGCTGCCACGGTCCTACTCTCCTCCTGGTCCTGGTACAACTAATGTAAAGGAAGGGGTAGGATTTTGTGCAAGTGTTCACACAACTGCAGAGCAAGCATCTGACTTTAAAACATCTTAGAAAGAAAGTTTTTTCATTTTAACCCAACTCCCTGATCTGATTCATCACAAACACTGCAAGTAAGAGGAGCACAAAACTGGGAAGAGGAAACCAGGGTGCAGGAGGAATGTGACTCTGCTTCTTGGCACTGCCTGAGGACAACTTGAAAGAATTTTGAAACTTTAATTCTAGTGTCTGTCTGAATAATTTCTGACAAAATCTTTGTGTCAGTGATGAGCACAAAGAAGTGTAACTGACACAGCTACGCTGGAATAAACCTAAAGCACAGTTATACAATCATTACTTGTCTCACTACAGGATAGTGTGGTTAAACTAGTAAAGCTATGCCACAAAAGCTGTGTACACACCAGCTTGCTTACGGTGCCGTGCTGGTGTAAGGGCTCCAACACAGACACGGGCTATGTCCCATCTTTAAGTATGCAAGACATTTGCAGTACCTAGAAGTATTAATCGTGGTCATGAGTTGCCAGAACCTGAGTGCCACTGAGATACTCAACATCAGAATATGCGCAGTGCAAGGGACTCCTGCTCTGGATAACCCAGTCCATAGAATCACAGAACGTTAGGGATTGGAAGGGACCTCAAAAGATCATCTAGTCCAATCCCCCCTCTGAAGCAGGAACACCTAGATAAGGCTACACAGGAATGTGTCCAGGTGGGTTTTTAATGTCTCCAGAGAAGGAGACTCCACAACCTCCCTGAGCAGCCTGTTCCAGTGCTCTGTTACCCTCACTGAGAAGTAGTTTCTTCTCAAATTTAAGTGGAACCTCTTGTGTTCCAGTTTGAACTCATTACCCCTTGTCCTACCATTTGTTATCACTGAGAAGAGCCTGGCTCCATCCTCATGACACTCACCCTTTATATATTTATAAACATTAATGGGGTCATCCCTCAGTCTCCTCCAAGCTAAAGAGACCCAGCTCCCTCAGCCTTTCCTCATAAGGGAGATGCTCCACACCCTTCATCATCTTTGTTGCCCTGTGCTGGACTCTCTCCAGCAGTTCCCTGTCCTTCTTGAACTGAGGGGCCCAGAACTGGACACAATATTCCAGATGTGGTCTCACCAAGGCAGAGTAGAGGGGAAGGAGAACTTCTCTCAGTGTACTAACCACCCCCCTTCTAATACACCCCAGGATGCCACTGGCCTTCTTGGCCACAAAGGCCCAGTGCTGGCTCATGGCCATCCTGCTGTCCACCAGGACCCCCAGGTCCCTTTCCCCTACACTGCTCTCTAATAGGTTGTTCCCCAGCTTATACTGGAACCTGGGGTGGCTCCTGCCCAGATGCAGGACTCTACACTTGCCCTTGTTATATTTCATTAAATTTTTCCCCACCCAACTCTCCAGCCTGTCAAGGTCTTGCTGGATGGCAGCACAGCCTTCTGGTCTGTCAGCCACTCATCCCAGCTTGCTGTCATCAGCAAATTTGCTGATAGTGCACTCTATTCCCTCATCCAAGTCACTGATGAATATATTGAATAATACTGGCCCCAGTACTGACCCTTAAGGCACTCCACCAGATAAAGGCCTCCAACTAGACTCAGCCCCATTGACCACGACTCTCTGGCTTCTTCCCTTCAGCCAGTTTGCAGTCCACCTCACTGCCTGATGATCCAGACTGCACTTCCTCAGTTTAGCTATACGGATGCTGTGGGAGACTGTCAAATGCTTTACTGAAGTCAAGGTAGACCACATCCGCTGCTCTGCCATCATCTATCCACCTTGTTATGTCCTCATAAAAGTCAATGAGGTTGGTCAAGCACAAATTCCCCTTGGTGAAGCCATGCTGACTGCCCCTAATGACCTTCTTATCCTTGATATGTCCTGAGAGGGCACCAAGGATAAGTTGTTCCCTCAGTTTCCCAGGGATGGAGGTGAGGCTGGCTGGTCTATAGTTACCCGGGTCCTCCTTCTTGCCCTTTTTGAAGACTGGAGTGACATTTGCTTTTCTCCAGTCCTCAGGCACCTCTCCTGCTTCCCAAGGCTTGGCAAAGATGATGGAGAGTGGTCCAGCAATGACCTCAGCCAGCTCCCTCAGCACCCACAGGTGCATCCCATCTGGACCCATGGATTTATGGATGTCCAGATTGCCTAACTGCTCCCTAACCCAGTCCTCATCAACCGAGGCAAACTCCTCCATTGTCCTGCCTTCCTCTGGGGCCTCAGCAGTACGGGGCTCCTCAGGACAGCTTCTGGCAGAGTAGACAGAGACAAAGAAGGTGGTCAGTAACTCTGCCTTCTCTGTGTCTTTTGTCACCAGGGCACCCACCTTGTTCATCAGTGGGCCTACACTGCCTCTGATGTTAGTTTCATCTGCCACGTATTTGGAAAAGCTCTTCCTGCTGTCCTTGATCCCTCTCGCCAGGTTTAATTCTAAGGAGCTCTTAGCTTTCCTAGTTGCCTCCCTACACCCTCTGACAACAGCCTTATATTCTCCCCAAGTGGCCAGCCCCTCCTTCCATTATCTATAAACTCTCCTCTTCCAATTGAGCTTACCCAGCAGCTCCCTGTTTAACCACGCAGGTATCCTGGCTCCCTTCCTTGATTTCCTACTTGTCAGGATGCTCTGATCTTGTGCCTGATAGAAACAGTTCCTGAACACTAACCAACTAGTCCCTTTACCTTCAAGCAGCCTTGCCCACAGGATTTCCCTTAGCAATTGTTTGAAAAGGCTGAAGTTTGCCCTGCTGAAGTACAGGCTTGTAATTCTGCTTGCTTTGTGTTCCTGCCACACAAGATCCTGAACTCCACCATCTCATGGTCGCTGCAACCAAGGCAGCCCTCAACCTTTATTGCTTCAACCAGACCCTCCTTGTTAGTGAGGATAAGATCCAGCAGTGCACCTCTCCTAGTCGGTTCCTCCACCATTTGTATCAGAAAGTTATCATCAATGCACTGGAGGAATCTCCTAGACTGCGGCTGGCTGGCTGAGTAGTCCTTCCAGCAAACATCAGGGAAGTTAAAATCCCCCACAACAACCAGGGCCTCTGACTGTGAGGCTGCTCTCAGCTGCCCATAGAAGGCCTCATCAACTTCCTCACCCTGATCTGGTGGCCTGTAACAGACACCCACAACAAAATCACCCCTGCCAACCTGCCCCTTAATTCTCACCCATAGACTCTCAACTCGCTCTTCATCCGCCCCTGGACAGTACTCAATACATTGTAGTTGCTCTCTCATTTAAAGAGCAACTCCACCACCACACCTGGCTGGCCTCTCTTTCCTGAAAAGGACATAGCTATCCATGACCACATTCCAGTCATGTGAGCTGTCCCATCATGCCTCTGTAATTGCCACCAGGTCATAATCTCCTGCCCGAATACAGGTTTCTAACTCCTCCTGCTTATTCCCCATGCTGCACACATTGGTGTACAGGCATTTCAGGGAGCAAGCTGAGCACACTTATTTCACCCTAGGGGGTATGGGAGACCTCCCAGACTTCATCAACTCTAGAGTGCTGCCCTACTGGTGCAAGCCCAGCTACAACTTCATCCCCCTTTGAATCTAATTTAAAGCTCTCCAAATGAGCCCTGCTAATTCCTGTCCCAGCATCCTTTTGCCCCTGTGAGATTAACCTTTCTCACACATCACTGTCTGGATTTGTATCTTATAAAACCAGCCGTTTTCAAAGAATACAAAGCCCTGCCCCTAGCACCAGTCTTGCAGCCAATCATTTATGGACTGAATTCTTCTACTCCATTCCACGTCAGCACACAAAAACGGAAGGAGGGAAGAGAAAATAACTTGCACCCCAGACTCTTTCACCAATCATTCCAAGGCCTTTAAATCTTTCTTCATTTCCCTCAGACTATGGGATGCAGCTCCTTCCCCACTTGTCTGGAAGATCAGCAGTGGGTAGTAGTACCTCAACTGCACCAGGTTGGGGAGTGTCCTGGTGATATCCCTGATCTGGGCTTCAGGTAGACTACACTCTTCCCTGTGACAAGGGCCAACTCTGCATATTGGGCCCTCTGTCCATCTCAGAAGGGAATTGTCTACTACAATTTCCTTCCTTTCTTATCAGAGGTAGTCTTGAGTTGTGGAGTCAACCATCTCTTCCTATGTGACCTTGTAGGCAGGCCTTGCACCACATCCTCACCTACCTCTCCTTCAAGATCCAGGGCCTTAGGGCCTTAAACCTACTACAGGGGGGTACATGAGGGAGCAAAGCAGGTGGGGGGGGGGGGGGGGGGGGGGTGCCCATGACACCAAACTGGAACTTGCTTCCAACCCTCCTCATCTATCTGGTCCCCTACCTCTGCCTGACAGTGACATGGCATGGGCTGTCCCAGGTCTCCCCACTCTGCCTGACAGGGCAGAGGGTCCATCACCTTTTGGGGGTATCCCCCTACAGTCTTTATGACTGGCATGCCAGGGAGTCACTCCACCAGTCAGTCAATCTCCTTCTCACACTCCCTGATGGTCCTCAGTCTCTCAACTTCCTCCTGAAGTTCCACCACCATGCTGAGCTGAACTTGCACCTGCTTACCCCTCACACAGGTGGGATACCTGCCTCCCTCCCCCAGCAGGAGCAGGTTCTGGCACTCCCTGCAGCCAGAGACCTGAACAGCCACAGTTCGGGGCAGGCCCTCCATCTGGGTTGCCACAGTCCAAGACAGCCTAAATGAACATGCAATTCTGCAGTAATACAAGATGCACTTTCCTCAAATTTTTATGCACATCTGGCTTCGGCACAAAACAACCGAAAAACCCTGCAGATAAAGTATGCTTTAAAAATTAGTTTGAACCATACTTTGAATTAGTAATTTATAAATACACAAACCCATCTGAGGCAGATTACTCACTCAATTCTGTAAGTTACCCTACTTAGGTTGCTAGTAGTTCTACATATGAAGGAATCACAGGATTCAGCTCATTTTAAATCAAGTATGCTAATTCACTCGCAGTTTAAAGACAGGTAGAAAGAGCTCAGTGCAGTTCTTCTGCACCAGCATCTTTAGGGAAGACCCTATTTCAAAAGGCTTACTAAAACACCATGAAGGCTCTAAGAGTTTCCAGAAAGGCAGCAAATACAACACAGCTACCATGATTTCCATTTATCTATTCTATCTCATTTATCTATTCTATCTTATTTCACAATGGCTTTCTGTACTTGAACAGAATCCAACACAGCAAAAACTTTAAAATAGTTTTTCACAGTTCACTTTCAGTTTAAAAAGTTACATATATATATATTTGGCTTGAACTAAACTACCTATTTAAGTAAAACATGGACTGATGCATTTGTGGGTTTTGTGTTTTTTTTCCCCCCCTCCATAAAACACTGCATAAACATATTTTAGATTCTGAAGGCACATCATCTTAAACCTTGATTTTCTGGGGTAACTAGACTTATACAATCATTAGTCATTCCCTTTCCCAATGAACTGTTGATCTTGCTGACTAATAATGAAAAGAAACAATGAAACAATGAACACAAATTAGTTTCCCCTGTGTCTTGTGACAGCAGACAAAGGTAGACAGGACAGCCACTATTAACTCTCCAACAGGAGAATGATACACAGTATGAGCTCAGCTCTCTTAGACATAACTCCAAATTGGAGTTATACCATATAACTGCGTTTTATGGCGTCAAATAAAACGTAATTGCTTAACTTCTTCTGTAGCCAGGAATATTCACAACATCACTGTCTTGTGCAGACACTTCGAAGACTAGAGAGAAGCAATCCATGGCCTTAGCACAATTGTGTTACAGCATACCAGAATAACAGACACAGGTCTGATCCTCAAATATGGTTATTTCTGCTGCTCATAGAGGTACTTAATATATTATGCAGATATAATTTTATTAAATACTCACGGCAAGCACATTCAAGTGCTCCCAATTCAAATATTACAAGTATTAACATTGATACAATCTGAGGAGAAAATGGGAGATAAGTCAGGAGTGCAAAAGTGGACTACATCCCTAGAGTGCCTTATAGAATACTATTTCTCAAAATTGTCATTCTTTGCCGTAAAAGAACTAAATTACTTATTTTCCTTATCTAAATTGCAGCAAAGTTTTACCTAGTTTGTCAGAGACAAAAAGATAGTTATGCATATTAATGATAAAGTTTAACCAAAGGCATTTTCTCCATTTAATATGAGCAGAAATTATTAGTGTAAAAGTGATGAAGTATAGTAATGACAACAATCCTTACTAGGAATATGAAACAAGCTAGAAACCAATTAATGGGTAAATAATTTAAGAACTACACTAAGTATTTGCACTAGTTTAACGAGTTTAATGCATCTGAAAGACCATTAGACAATTCAGGATTGGACTGTTAACCAGCACTTCCTTGCAGTTTAGAGTTAAACAATTTTACTATGATAAAATGTTAACTTCTGTAAATTTCATACTGAGTAAAGTGAATTAACCTTAGGACTCTTCTTTCCTATTAAAGCCCAACTCCTGGAAACAAGCACAGAAGAATGAATGGGAGACTGAGAAGGCTAAAGGATTGGCTTATTCCAAGTACCTTCAAGTCCACAAAGATTTTTGTGGTCAGACAGTAACACCTGGTAGCTGCAGCCTCACCCCTAAGCCTAAATTGACTAACCCAGTCCTGTCACCAGTGACTGCTCTCTTTAGTCAGGTTTGTAAGAGATTACCCAAGACAACAAAATGAGCCAGACTCCAACAGAGAGCAAGGGCTTTTTTTTTGTTTGTTTTCCACTTACTCTCAAAATCTTTAGGATTCTACCAACTGATATGTAGACCATTCACTAGAAATTTGGACTCAACTGGATTCACATTAACATGAAAAAATTACATTAATTGAACACAGGAATGAGCAATAGATCTTGCCTTCCCTGTACAAATATTCCCACTACCAATACTTGGCCAACTCATGGGTCCGGTCAAATGATCACTACCCTTATATTTTAATTGTTTTGAGTCAGACTGAAGTAATATTCATAACCCTAGTGCTTACTAGCATCTATGTAATACTGATCATACAAGTTCAATGGTATTACATTCAGAGAAGTTTAAAAACAGCTACATGGTTCAGATAAAAAGGCTTAAAATTACAAGTAAATTAATAATTCAGAAAGACCACCTTAGAAGCGAGAATAATCAGTAGTTTTCTTAAACCATCCTAATAAATGCATTTTGTTTTGAATTGACTATTCTTCAGGTACCAAAAAAGCAATTCAGGGACAAACTCCTCTGAAGGCAAAGACATACAGATTAATCCTGAATTATTTTCCAGCACAAACTGGAAAATATAACCGAACACACCATAGACAGAATTAAGAAAACCAAAGATGCACTGTAATGGCATTTCAGTATCCTTTTCATGTAACTATAGGAAACGGGTCTAAACCTTGCTTTGTCTGAAATCACAGGCATGGTTTGAAATACATAGCAGACAAAATTACTTCTGGGAATGTACAAAGGATGTCACAAACCACTATTTTAAAGCTAAGATGATCTCCACATTTTGGAGAAATGCAGCTTAAAGAAGCACTAGGGATCTCATATCTGTTTGATCTTCAGGGTTCGAACCCAGAACTTGTTTAGCCTGAAAACCCTGACAGCTTTGCCTCTACTAGAAAACTCCAGCCTCTAATTTGAAGAGGATTCACTATTGTTTTACAACAGTGGAAACTTCAGAACTAAAAAGAAAAAGCCCACTTTCAAATTATTCAGTTTGTTTACAGGGGAGTTCTATGAGGTGGGGTGACAGAACTGGAGCTGCTGTCTAGATGTTTTCTTTCAGAAACAGAAAAAAATACGGTAATTAAAACAAAAATTTATACTAGAAATACAGAATCATGGAGGAAGAGACACCTGGGTGGTCTCTAGTTCTACCTCCTGCTCAAAGCAGGTTCAAAGAGAGCAGGCTGCTCAAGAACTTGTTGAGAGAGATGCCAAAACCTCACCAGTCAATCTGTTTAAACGTTTGACTATCGTTGTAATTTTTTTCCCCTGGTGTCTAGTCAGAATTTCCCGTGTTCCAGCTTATGTCTGTTGCCTCCTATCCTATCCCCACGCACTTCTGAGACAAGCCTGGCTCTTCTCCAGAGCCTCTCATTAGGTATTTGTGGATGACACGAAGATGTCCCTTTGAACAGTTCTCTCAACAACATTCATTCTCTCACTGTCTCATCACACATTATGTGCTTCAGCCCCTTAACCACCCTGATGGTGTTCTGTTGGGCTTACTCCAGTATATCAACGTCCTACACTGGAAAGCCCAAAACTGGACACAGTACCCCAGATATGGTCTCATAAGCACAGAGGTGAAGAATCACTTTTTGCAACCCACTGACTACATACTACCCAGTATGCAGTTGGGCTGCTTTGCCACAAGAGCACTGCCAAATCACGTTCAACTGGGTCACACAGGTCTTCTCCTGCTAGCCTGCTGGTTTGCAGTCAGTCGCCATGCTGAATGCACTGGTGTATGGCACTCTTTCCTCCCAGATGCAGGACTTGGTACTTACCTCTGCTGAACTTCAGAAAGTTCCTGACAGCCCATTAATTTCTCCAGCCTACTAAGACCCCATTGCTTAGCAGCCCTGTGCTCCAGCACACTGACACTCCCACCACCATTTTTTTATCATATGCAAGCATGCTGAGAGGTTGAACAGAGATTGGTACCAATATAATGTCAGTTTAAAGGCTGTCATCTTTACACCTTGTCTACCTTCACACCTTTATTTAACCAGGCATGCTCTATCTTTATTCACACAAACAGTCCCACTGCACTCACTAAGCCTCTACTGACTTCAGTGAAACTTTTCTTATTAATCTAGAGTTAAGAAGATGTATTAGTAGGAAATGGGCACTGTTTAAAAAAAATCTGTTGCTGATTCAGAAGTCATAATAGGAGACTTCTTAGATATCTGCGTGGGTTCTACATGATAAATGGGAAGAAAAACAAGCACCCACAATTTCCAACAGGCCCTTCCAGTAACATTAAAGCACAGTTGCTACTAAAAGTTTCCATCTATGAGAATTCAACTTCTAGAACCCAAAACTGCCCAAATATAATTAAAAAAAAAAGTTTTTCTGAGTCTGAAGACTAAATGCTTATGGTTTTCCAAACAGCAAGAAAATTTCAGAGATGCCACTTTGCATCTTACCGCAAACTGCTACAAATCACAAGACCACTACAGGCAATGATGAAAGCAAACACCAGAGCTACTAGAACCCTAAAAATCTAAGAAGAGACACAGTATGGCAGACTACCATTACCCTTCCCTTTCCCCTTTCTCCTCTAAATCACAAAAACACACAGTGGACTCCAAAATAAACACATACTTCCTTCTTGGAAACGAAGTACCATTTTTTGCCATTAACCTACTATCTCCACTTGAATGCTAGTCTGGATTCAAGCAAGCTACAAATTTTAACCGCTACTTCAGATATCTGCTCATGCAGATATTCATAATACATAACTGCAGCTGAGTTTAATTTATTCTCAGCTCTATCTGGGCTTACCTCCCATGCAGATAAGCCCCTGCCTCTTGATATTCATAAGAGAAGAATATTTTGTGGTAGAGATACCAGCAACTCTCTTCTTGCTAGGAGGAAGGCTTGTTTCCCAATGCATTAACTTCAGTACCAGAAGAGTCATTTCACCGCATCTATTCGCCTCTGACTTTCAGATGGCCAGAAGCCACCTCCCATTTCTACATTATCCAAGAAACTGGATGGCCAATTAAACATTGAATCCTTCAATGCTACCATAATACACTTTCTTCAAAGCATAACACACAGTGTTGTATTAAAATATGAAAATAAGTCACACATTGTTTAACATACTCAGTGAACTACAAATACTTCTCACCATCAGTCTTTAGGTGACCACAAGATTTTTCAACACATTCCTGTTCATTGTTAAAGGCCAGAAAGACAATTCCTCTCATAAGACAAACTTACAAACAGAGAACAGGTAAGGATTTGGTTACTCATTGCAATATTCCAGTAGCTCTATTCTGAAATAATACCAGCTAACTTTCACCAAAGCCTTCTCCCACTTATCAAAAGGGAAATACTATTCTCCCTCCACCTGTTTATTGGTTTCTCCATTATGCTGCAGCCTCACGCTTTTGTTCAAAATATATTTTGCAGCTTTAGAATTTAAGTCCATAAAACCAAGATAACAGATCAATGAAATGACAGAACAAAAAAAGACGTAAAATTGAGCGACTCATGCCTTGCCTAGACTAGGATTTGGAGTAAGATGCGAGTTAGTGTACTGCTTACTCTTTCTAGAATTTTAATATAAGCACAGTACAGTACCCTTAACACATATTCAACCAGTCAAGTTACTACCTGTACTAACTTATCAGCTTCATCTTTGTTAAAGATGCAGTACCTCATCTATCTTAGAATTTTAAAGGTTTTTCCACACACAAAGGTAAAAAGATTTATTTAAATCACACTTTGAAGAGTACTCCTGGCAAACAAATGGTTGGTTTCATGTATTTAATTCAAATATTAAAGATATGCAAAGTTATAAGGATCTCTCTTAAATACACAATATCTCATTCTTAAGCTTATGTGTAGGGCTTATAATAAAACTAGAAATAGTAAAGCAATCAGAGCAAAAATGCTCCTGTTGCTCAAGTGTGAAAAGAATTTAAATGCTTTTTCAAAAGAGGCAAGAAGCCACAGACTCAAAAAAAATTAAAAATCTTTCATCTCTTATCTGTAAACTAGAGATCAAGATAAAGTCTAAAATTCACGTTTTAGTGATTTCCTAAAAATGCTAGTTAAGTAAACAGAAAGTGCTAAGTATAGGAAAAGTATATTTAGTCATAGTAGCAAGGATTCATAGAATTCTTGTCCAAGGATCCACGGATCCTTAACCATAGCACAGATAAACACACTTTTCAGAACTCTTCCTTCACTGATATTTAGAAGTGAAATTTGGTGATCCGTATACATACTTCAAATGCAGAAGGAATTAATTGCCATCCAGCTGCTCCCTTTTAGAAACATTTTTCATTCCACCACCCCATTTCAGCCCAAAGGTGAGTACTAGAAAAAGACAGAACAAACTTCCTATGTACTTTTTGCAAGTGTGCCTGTCCCATCCCTGCCCGCCCAGGCATTTGTGCTGATATTGCATCTGCAAAGAAACAGGTGGTCTGCTCTTCATGTTCAGGTGTAGCTCAAAGCATCAAATCAAGAATAATTTAAGTGCAGATAATGTGAGCCACTTTGCCTTCAGAGGGGGACTTAAAGCTTGTAAATACAAAATTTAGCATCACCACTCATGAAAGCTTTTTTAAAGAAACAAGGTATAATAATCATTTTAGCACACAAATCACCTCGAAAAAAAACCAGCCTTTTTTCCTCTGATTTGTAGTATTTAGTTACAGCTCCATTCACCACCTCACTCCATAAGTTTTTGTGCTCAGTGGTACTGACACCATAGTCTGGCTGCCTTTGAATGTACAAACATTCACAAAAACTTTGCTTGCAACTCAGGCAGCTATTGAGTAATGCTGAAATTCTGCATTCAAGACAGAAGAGCTAGTATATTCTGTAAACAGCAATTTCATACACAGTGCTGTACCAGTATAACACTCATATGCAGCTTGCTAATGGCAGGAAAAAGCAGAAATATCAAACTCTTCTGTATTTTAATTTTGAAATTCCATCATTTCAGTTTCATAAGAATTGTGGTCTTCTTTTGGGGAAACCTTAGGCAGCTTAAAAGCAATTTGATATTATTTATTTCCAACATTCTGTACTGAGCCCTTCAATGCACAGACTAAACAAACAGGAAAGATTAAAAACGTGCTCGCTAGATCCAACCGTAATAGTAAGAAAATCAGAAAGAATATAGATGTCCCCACAAATTCCTATGTAAGTTAAGGGGTTTTTTTCTACATAAAGCAAAGTGAAAGGGTCGTGAAGCTTTTAGACAACACTTGAAACTACAGACTTCTTCGTTCTCCCAAAATCAGCTGGTTATATGTGGTATGAGTCTAGATTTTCTAGCTTCAGTATAAAGGTATCCACCTAGAAATTTCCCTTAGCTTACATGCAATTCTGTATTTGCTGTGCAATAGCTCAGCAAAATCAGCCTGGGCTCTGAGGGCAGCTGTAAAACCAGGCCCTCACATTTTTCTAGGGGCTAGTTCAGGCTGCATAGCAACAATGCTGTTAGCACACAATCTAAAAGCACATCAACTACTGCTACCCTAAACACGGTTTCCTGAAGTCACCAGTATATTTCAAAAATTATCCTCTCCATTTTTCCTCTGTGAATGTGTCCAGATTTCAATAAACACCTGCCTTAAGAGTTACATCTTCGCATTAACATTTCACAAGCATTTAACCTGCAACATCATCCCAAGCAGGACGACAATGACGACACAACCATTACAACCCATCTGGCTGACATCCACCAACTCAGATACAGACACCGCAAGAGCCGTGTTGATGCAACCCTGCAAACGCTGCTATATGTCCCCAACGCTGACCAAAACTTCTTCAATGTCCCCTTCAAAGCAGTCATGGTGTCTCACTGACCGCCACATACCTCAGAAACACATTGCTCAGGAAACGAGGGAGCATGATTGAAATGAGTGAGGCTTTAAAAGCATCCACCTGAAGGTGAGTAAGCCTGCAGTGGGGTAAAGGCAGTTCTGTATTAAAGTAACATAAATAAATAGGGATTTACCTGCAACCCTCTTTGTAAAAACTGAAGCCGCTCTCTGCAGCCTCAGGCTCTGGCTGACCAGAGGGCCGACTTCAGGGGTTGTGAGTCCACGTCCCCGCACCTCGGCCTCACCGATCGCTTCACCCCTCCCGGCGGGGCGGCGCGTGGGCCTGGCGGCGCGCGGGCGGGGGACACGGGGGGCGCGGGCCGGGGGCCCTGGTCGCCCCGCGCCGGGCAGGCCCCACCCCGCCCTGCAGCCTCGGGCCTGGCAGCGCGCTCCCTCCCGGGCATCGCCCGCCCGCCGCGGGGGCCTGCCCGCCCGCTCCCCCCGGGGCGCGCCCCCACAGCCGCTGCCGCCGCATCACTTCCTGGGCCCGGCCCGCCGGCCCCGCTCCCCCTCGGGCCGCCGGCGGCTCTCGTTGCCCGCTGGGGGAGGGGCTCCAGGGCCCCCTCCTCCCCCCTCCCGGCGGCTGGCGGGTCCCGTCTCCCCGGGAATCGCCATTCTCCTCCCCGAGGCCGTGGGACTGGCCCACCCCCAGCACGGGGAGGTGGGGCTGAGGGGCAAGCGGGGTCCCCGTGCAGGCCGGCGGGGCGCCCGCACCTTCCCCCGCTGCCCGCACTCACAGACACACAGACGGGGGAAGGTGGCGGCGGCGGCACGCAAGGGAATGGGAGAGGCTCTGACCTCCTCGCTCTTCAGCACCTCCTTGAACTCCCGCTTGATCCTCTGCACCGCGATGTTAGCCATCTCTGCAGCGGGCACCCACTCGCCGCTGCCTCCGAGCCGGGCCCAGCGAGCTCCGCCGCCGCCGCTCCCGCTGGATAACTCCCGGCCCCACCAAAATGGCGCCCGCGCCGAGCATGCGCGCTGGGGCCGCCGGCTCCGCCGCCGCTCAGGAGGGGCTGTCGTGTGCGCGGACCGGAGCAGAGCAGAGCGGAGCGGAGCGGGCACCGGGGCTCCGCCGCGGGGGGGTCGAGCGCTGGCTAGTGGCGGCGTGCGCTCTCGGCCTCCTCCTCTCCGCGGCTCCCCGGGGAAGGATGCCGCCGCCGCCGCCGCCTCCTCAGGGGGCGCGGGGGTTCCGCCTCGGGAGCGCCCGCCTGCCGCCGCTCGCCATGTCATGGGCCGGGCGGGTCCCCAGCGGCGCCCGGCGAAGGTGTGCGGAGAAACGCCCGCAGGCAAAGCCCCGCCGCCGGGAGTCGGGGCAGCGTTGAGGCGGTTGTGTCGCCATGGCTGCCGCCGCGGGCAGCGCGGCCCGACCGGCCTCCCTGGCCCGGCGTTGTGCCAGCAGCCGCGGCGGGGGCATGCCTGGAGCACCGGGCCGGGCTGAAGGGGGTGCCCTCGGGAGGGCTGGGCCGGGCTGGGCCGGCGAGTCCCGAGGTAGCAGGGGAAAAGCCTGAGGTGTCCCTGAGGAAACAGCTGGCCCAAGGACCAGCTGACAGGTGTTCTGGTGAAGTCCCGGAGCAAAGATAACCAGGGGGGGTTTCACATGCCTTGAGAATCTGTTCAACCTGCCCATACTGCAGTGCCTGTTAGCTTTGTGGTCTTTTTTACTTATGCTCTCTGGATAAAACTGCAGCTCCTCGCACACTGCGCCGCTGGCCCAGCACCTTGCAGTCTTGACACTCGCCCTTCCCTTGGAGACACTGCTGCGTCCTCGCCTGGGACGGGGATCGCACAGGCCCGGCAGGCCCAGGAGCAGGCAGCTCTGAGGAGGCACTGTAAGGAACTCTTTCTTTTTATAGATTCTGCTACAATATTTTTAAAATAGAGTAAAAGGTGAACATCATTCCTGTCTAATGGACTGTTGTATTTTATTGCAGAAGCAAACGTGGCAAGCCACAGATGTTCCGCCGTCTAGAAAACTGAAATAGGATACCAGTAACCATCTCTGCTAGCCTGAGGTGCGCAAAATATGGTATGGTCTATAGATAGATTTTCAAAGGGGAACCTGAGATTGCATTTACAACTGTTGTTTATCAGGAACTCGAGGCTTTCAAGACCTTAAGGTCTATAGAAAGATTTTATAGTGCCTCTTCTTAACGGTGCAGTGCAGGACAATGTACAACATAGACATTTATTTCAACAAATGTCTACTTCTGGTATGGCTGTTGTCTGTAATTTATCTTCATTAGTATACGCAACTATTATATGCATAGCAAAGTATAGGCGCAACCAATAACAAAAATTCTAACTAATACAGATTTGCATAGCCCTTTTTCTGTGTATGTTTACTCTTCCCCTGTGGTTTGACTGGAAAAAGACTGTTTTCCTGCAAGAATGTTGTACCATATGCATCTGTTCATCACCTTAGGTCTTCCTCAGACAGAAACTTGTTTTTAATGCAGTGCACAATGCAGTTTTTCAGCTGAGGTTTTTAGCACCTTTTTGAGAAGGATCATTTTGCATTAGGCCTGATTTCTTTTTAATGACTTCTAGTGTAAACTTGGGCCTTCATCTTCAGAATAATTTAGACATCTGACTCCTGCTGATGTGTCTTAAGTTCATTTAGAGAAGGTAGACCGTGGCTTCTCTGTGCCTTAGGCTCTCACCTGTAAAATAAGCATAATAACTCTTTTCTGCCTCTTATAGCTCATAGATGAAAGTTAGGTTTATGGTGTGCTGAGCTCTTACTGAGTACTAGAGAAAAAACTATAAAGGCGGCACATAAAATCTTCAGGTTAAATGCCTCATGTCTTTTCAGACAGCTCATAGAAAGAAGCTGAGCTAATATTCAGATTTTGCTCTGAATGGAGTGGAAAACATGACCTTTATCAAGTGTCAGAATCCTTTGTGTTCCTGTGAGTGTCTTTGTATGTTATAGGTAGTAGACATCTAGTAACAGCCACAGTAAAGGGCAGTGATTTTTGCCTGCTTTGTATCTAGGTTTATTTTCATGTGCTCATTTGGTTTACAAATGTCAGAGTCTGTTACTGCAAAAAGCAAATCAAATTAATATGAATTACTGCATCTCTTCTCTTTACTATACCCCACTTTTCCCTTGTCCTTAAATAGGCATCCTTCAGTTATCTCACAGCTGTTTCATATTCACCATATACTGTGTTAATTTTGTCTTTGGGAAAAGACAGAGAATACAGAAAGGCTTTTTGGAAGGTAGAACAGAGTAGCGGTGAGTTCTGCCAGGATTAAAATACTGCATAAGATCAGTACCTTATGTAATCAGCATGATGGGGTTATCACTGTATACCTCTTATATTGTTTTACGCTTTACTATAGTTTACTATTTTGCAGAAGACTCTACAGGGGTTTAGGCCAGAACAGGACCATAGACTAACAGTCTTTGAATAGGTGTTTCAGGTTTTTCTTTTGGTTTGGTTTAGGATTTGTTTTAGAGGGCTTTTTGTGTGAAATAAGAAAATGCTTAGAAAAAATGAGAATGTAGCGTCTTTGTGTTATTTCAGTGACTTCCATGTCTGACTTCCTAATATATTTTATGGTATGTTGATAATACAGCTCTGTGTGTATCTTCTGAATTAAGTTCTCATTAGTCTTTCACCCTTAGAAAGATCCGTACACAAAATGAAAAAGTGGAGTCCTTTGAACATAGTCAGCTTACTTTTTGAATTATGAAATTTTGTATTAATAGGATATCTCATTTCAGGAGATAGTTCTTTCATTGATCCCATCGTCAGTTTAGCCTTATACCAAACAGTTTTTTCAACAGCAGCTTTCAAAAACTGACCAAAAATTGGTCTATACTTTTGCCCATTGGTGTTGATGATAACTAGCAGAGTGGGAGATAAAATTCTGGGTATCCACACATCATTTAGTATGTTTGGTGTATTGCTTCGAAATACTTCTGGAAGTAGGTGCAGGAAAAATGTTGTATTAAATGAAGTTCAAACTATTTAAGATTACTGCAGGAGGAAAGTTTATAGGATCAGTGCCTGTAAAGTAAGATCGGTGGCTGTACGACCTCAGCCCAAGCTCTCAGTATGGAAAGGCAGCCATTGTTCGTTAGCCGATGCTAGAATAGGCAGACACCCTAAATACTGTATCGTTTCCCATGTGATATGGGAAATATTATCTATTCTACAACATATATAGGAAACTTGCCCACATTTTCATAGGAAAGTGGCTATTGTTCCTGCACAAACTGCGCACGTTGGACTCACTTGCTGTACATACGGTACAGTCACTGGGTGCATGGTTCGTGTGTCTGAGCCTACAGATGCCCCCAGCCCCAGGATACTTCCTGGGGACTCCAAAATGCTTATGACAGCACTAAATATGATTAAATTTCTGTTCTTCAAGTTAAGATTCTTTGTCATCTTTTCCTCATTTCCCTGTTTTACTAATTTTATTCTGTTCATATCAATGGGACCTTTTTCTCGTAGAATTATTCAGATAGAATTTGAAATTATTGAGATGATTCCCTGTGATTAGAAGAAAACACCATTTTTGAAACTATAACTTTCCAGCACATGACATTCTGTTCTTGTTTTGCTGCTTTGTGTCTTGCATAACAAGACTCCCCTACCCTCACCTTGACCTCTTCAGTTTAGAAAAATCAAAAATGTCAGGAGTGATATTTTCTTGTTGCTGGAGGTTTCTCACTGGAGAGCAGAGCTCTCTCAAGATCTGTGTATTGATTTCAAACACTTTAGAAACAAAGGTTGGACCTCCAACATATTTTTAATTCTTATTTTGATTATTTCATGAGGTATCCATTTGAGGATTAACTTTACAGGCTGTGTTAGTATCAGGTGGTATGCACTTTGCATTTAAATGTTCACACAATCATTTATAATAACACTTTATTTAAAAAATCAGCAAGAAATAATATTCATAAAGCTAGGTTATTTTAAAATTTAATCCTCATTTTCCACCAAACGTACTCCTACAGCTCTCTTTCTGTCATCTCAGCTTTTAACAGCGAGGCCTACGTGCCAGAAGTTGTCTTTTTTATCTGCATCTCATTTAGCACATTTCAGAGACGACAAAAATAAACTTAGCCTGCACGTTTATTGTCTGTCGTATTGTGTTCCTGTTGTGGCAGCGTCTGGATGACTCAACTCATTCCGAAGATTAGCTGTATCATAAAAATAACTAACTAGTGGTGCAAGTTGACCGAGTTTTCAGGTGTCATCTGAACTTTCCTGTTCCTCCTCTCCGTGTCCACGTCCGGTTGCGCGGCCAGGTCTAAGAGTGCCCTCTCCCGGGTGGAACGGGGGCGGCCGCCGTGCGCGGCTCGGGCGGATCCCTCGGCTGGGGAGCTCATGGCTCCGCTGCTGCCTTGCCCGGGCTTCCCTGCAACGGTGTCGAGGAAGAACTTGGAGGAGTTCTGCAGGCAGAAATGCCTAAAACAACAGAACTGAAATTATTCGGTGTTCCTGGTAGAGGGAGGAGTCATTCACTCATCATGTCTGCACTTTCCAAGTTGTGTTTTTCGTGTCATTCGCAACTTAAATATATATACTTAAAAAGGTAGTAAGTATACTAACAAAACCTCAGAGTCACCTGAAGTCATTCAGTTTGAATTCATATGATGCAATTCATCTGACTTAGTGAACTTAGATCAGAAATTAATTCAGCTATTGATTTTTACATCAATCAATCTAGGGCTTAAACAAGATTTAGCAATGTTTTCATTAAATAATGCATGTGCAGAAATTTTCCGTAGTATAAAAATAACATGCTATTGCTCTTCACTTGTTGAGGGTTTCTATTAGAAACTGACAGTACGCCCTGGACTTTTCATTCATTTGGTGGCCTAGCAATATCTTCTAAATTTATGCTACATCTGAACCTGATGTTTTTGGTAGGAAAACCTAGATACAAACAGCCCAAACACTTTTAAGTGTGTTAGCATAATTATTGGGTTTTTTAAACTTCCACTTCTTTGTTGAGTGACTTTCAACTGGTGGTATATGCACCTTGGGGGACAAGGGCTTTTTCTTGTGTGTTCATGAAAGAGAAGAAAAAAAATCAGGTTCAGCTGAGACATAGCTCTTGTAATTCTGCAGGAAGTGCCAAGTTTATTTACATTCTTAATGAGCGGGCATCTACGTTGAAAAATTTGGCATAAGCAGACTGACCAGTTGATTACCGGGATGTAAAAGCATTTCATATAAAGGAAAAGGTATACAGCTCTTCTCCTTTCTTCCTATTACAAAAAGGAGATAGCAATCATCTTTTTGAGGGTCTTTTCAAAAGGAAAGCAAGATGGGAATACAGAAAGAGATTTCACAACCTAACATGGCTATTATTATTAGTTTTATAAGTATTAGAGTTATAAGGGAAGAGAGGATTTGGCCAGTAATTTGAAGCATATAGTCACAATGCTGCATTGCTTGTATATTGTTTTCCACTCAGAAACATTTTCTACTCTGAGTGAAGTATTTGTACCAATTTAAGCATTTATATTACCATCTATTAACATAATAACTTATAGTACGTTATCAAATCTATGTAAATTAATCTAATATGGCAGCCTTCCTTTCATAGATAGGTAGAAAAGGGACTTATAGCTGCCCAAAAAGGGCAGCTGGACATTTTTTCCTGGCCAGCTGGACATCATCATCTCCTCATGTCCTTAGGATTTGTGACTGAACAACAATCCCTGCTATTCTAATGACTACAGGAGCTGAAATCAGGTTCAGGCTGATGCTCAGAAAACCTCCATTTCATAAATGTCATCAGAACTGAAGTATATAGGTCCTTGAAGCTGGAAGCTTATGTTTGTTGTTCAGTGCAGTGATAGCAAGGAACTATCTAAATGCAGTAAGAGAGAAGACAAAACAGCGTAAATATTTTGGAATGATTGCTTGGGGATGGAGTTAGGGTCTGTCATTAGGAGAGCTGATTTTAGAATTAGAACTGAAACAGCAAATTGTTGTGAAGCATTAATTGAATTAATATGATAATTCAGAATAAGTAAAAAATAAAACCATTTCCATTAGAGGAAAAGTAAATGCAGTCACAGCCTAATTGCATGACATTGGTAGTGGTCCTTAATTGCCAAAATATTTTAATATTCCTGAAAGTGTAGATAAGCTAACTGGTGGAAAGCTCATTGTGTAGAAAGTGGTCTAAGTGACCACAGGTAGATCAAATTTGGGTCTCCAGGATGCTTCCACCTGTCTTCCTGCCTTCTCTGTTGAGGACACAGACAACACTTAGTCAGGGAGTATATGTTGCAAACTGTCCTCCTACATCACTGCTGAATCTTTGCAGGAGAAAGGGATGTGACGGGACACCTTTTCCTCTTCATGTGTGTAACCTGAGACATACAGCCATCAATGCAGCCTGCAAACAGTATCAAGCTCCTGCAGGCAATAGTATCACACAGTACACGTGATCCCATCTCAAAAAAGATTTCCAGCTATAAGACAATATGGATTAAAGATGTATGAATAGCCACAGTGTAATACCAGAACATACGTAGTAAAATCAGAAATCTAATGAAAGCCAAAACACAGGCAGAACATACTCCAGTATACGTGGCATCATCAATTGTTATGGGTCCCTGCAATGGCCTCTGTTTTGTAAAACACAAGACTTCTTAAAGATCCTGAAAGGCAGGAAAATATAATTCCTTTTAATAAAAAAGAAGTCTGGAGCTCTCAAATTCAGCTATTACTGCTTGACCCAGAAATTTTGGGATTCTGAGGCTTTTTGAAAATTCTAACTAGAATTTGAACTTATTTCTAATTATGACCATCTTGCAAAAATACAGTATAATGTCATGACAAGGCACCAAATCTACAACTGACGAAAGTCTCTTGGAACTGTCTGCAATTAAAATTTACAAAATAGTGAAGTTTGTTAGAGATCATCCAGAAAGAGCTCAACCCTGACAGACGGGTAATTTATCAGGCTGTATTGCTGTTGATACTGTTGATACCATCCTAAAATATCCTAATTTTGGAAATGAGAACAATTTTGTATTAGGGAAAAAAAAAAGAAAACCAAAACACTTTTCTATTTATCTTACTACAGTAGAATAAATAATTTAGGGCTAAATCATTAAGTTTAAGTCACTGTTTAGACCACAATCATGTAAAAAGTTAATTGAACTGCATTTGAAGCCATAGAAACCAGTAAGGACCATTCAGGGATACAAATTAAGAAAAGCTGGTTTTGTTTTCCTGACCTGATTACCTCCAGTTTGGCTGTATGGCTAGCAAGAATGTAGGATCTGGCAAGTTATTAGAGGAGAACATTGAGGATAAAGTCAGGTTAAACAAAGAAGGCTCAGATAGCGTTCTGTTATCGAGTAATGTACAATTTCCCTGAATGCAGCAGAAGTAAGCAATTTCTCTGGTCTTTGAATTTCTGTTAGGTACACAGTGTTTCACACAGCAGTATCTAGAAAAACCCTGTTGTTCTGTGTGTCTTTCTTTTGAATAGTAGCATATGCCTTTGTTAGGTGGAAGATCTAGCTTAGGTGTAAGGAGCTTCTTGTCTTGTACATTTTTCTCAAATGAGGGGTAGCAATTATAGCAGCCTCAGCAAAGTATTATATAACCCATCTCATAAAATTCCCCATTACAGCTTTCACATCTTCCTGACAGAGTGCAAAAAGATCACGTGGTAAATTTGAATTTGTCACCTTTTAAAAGGCAGTATTCTAGACTGTATCTTTCATTCTCCAATTAGAGGTTAGTCATGCTGGGAGAGAGTCATTCTGTGTGATTGTCTCTCAGGATCTTGTAGATCTTAAGTCATAGGAATGCTATAACATTATGCTGTTGGCCCCTTCCCCAAACATACAGCAGACATAAAAGATATTAACACTGAATAGTATATATAGAGAGAGTGTCTTCCTGCACAGATATTTCTAGATGTCTTACTATCTCTATCCCTGTATTTTAATATCAACCATCTCAAATAATTTTATTCCTATGGAACATGTGGTAACAGTGCTCTGTAGATGTACCTACTCCTGGGTTCCCTCTTGAGTGGCACAGTATCACAGAACCACAGCATGGCTGAGGTTGGATGAGACCTCTTGAGATCATCTAGTCCACCCCCCAGTTAAAGTGGAGTCAGCCAGAGCAGGTTGCCCAGGAGGACCATGGCCATTTGAGTTTTGAATATCTCTAAGGATGGACACACCGTAGCCTTTCTGGGCAACCTCTGCCAGTGTTCAACCACCATTTGAGTAAAGAAATGTTTCCTATGTTCAGCTGGAATGTCACATGTTTCAGTTTGTTCACAGTACTCTTGCCCTGTCACTGGGCACCACTGAGAAAAATAGCTCACTCAGTAGTTTCTCTACACAGGTGTTGAACTTTTGGTATAATACAGCACTGGCTTCAAATCTTTCCATCTTTATTTCAGTAATTACCTCCAGTTTTAGAGACAACATCTATGTCTAATTTTGACTTTACTAGTTTAACACAAAGTAACCACAACAACCCATTTAACCACTGAAAATGTAAATTCACACTCTTGAATGCCGAAATGTTTTCCCTTAATCTGTGCAGTGTTTTGCAAATTTTTTAAGCTGTGAAGTGTGAGCTGAGCACTACAGAATTCTTTTTTTTTTTTCCTGACCTGACAGTGTTATCGAGGAGTTCTGTAAATCCTAATTTTCTTTCTTATACCAAACCACTTGTAGGGTTTACAGCTCCTGTTCAACAGGTTTGACATAGTGCAGCAGCCATCCAGCTGTATCATACTACATGCTCAAACAGCAAATGTACACAAGCTAAAACCCTTGCATTATGTTCACACAGATCTTGGCCATCTGAGACAGCAGTCATTTCTAGTTCACTTGTCAATACTCATGTTCTAAGATGCAAAATGAAAAGCATGGTTGAATGTGCTACAGAAACCAGAGTATCACTTAGAACGATCAGATTATTTTCCAACAGTTTGATTTAGTTCTCTGTAGTCCATACAAAGATGCTGCCACATTTTATGTGATAGAATACTGATCTCCAAGGACTGACTGGCAGAGTTATGCCTTTTGATACACCTCCTCAGTGATGCGTGAAATGCCTTCTCTCTTTGTTATCTCTTTTTTCTTGGTAAATAATGCTTTGGCTTTTTAATAGATGGTTAAATTTCAGTCATATCCTTAGTGCTTAATACCAACTGCAAAACTGAATATATCCATTTCAGATCAGAGGAATTCCCAGCTCCTGACAAGAAAAGTTTGACTCCTTCCTGTTTCTTTGTTAGATGTAGTAAAGTTTAACCAAAAAAAAATCCTTTGGGATCATATTTTCATTTCTTTCTCTCACATGTTGTTCTTCACTAACATTCATCAAATCTGTTGGCTTGCATTTGTGCCCATGGTTAATCTTTTAGATGTGGCTTCTTCTTTTAGATGTTCACTTGGAAAATGAGCTGGGATTCATTTTTATTTCAAGTCTACAAGAACTGTAGCAGTTGAGGGCTCTGACTCATGTTCAGAGGCAGTTTCAAACTGAATTCTGAAATGGCTCTGAACATAGAGGGAGGGTGACATGAGATGTGTTTTTCCTGAGTGGCAGCAATCTTCAGATGAATACAGCAGTGTTAGCTGCTGGTAAGTTTATGGCTGCAGATAGCTTATGGCTGTGAACTGCAGTTGCTTAAGAAGCAGTTCACACTGTTTCTCATCTTTTCTTTGCAAGAAAGACACCACAACCATGCAGCTGCTCTTATGGTTTCTGCCCCAGAGGAAAAACAATTTGTTAAGGTTATACCAGTGTTAGTTCACTTAGACCGCATTTTTAGAGGAGATTTCCCAAAGTATTTCCAAATACATTCCAGACATTGATCGCATAATTATCAATTACAATGAAATTTAGTGGAACTTTGTCTCATTAACTTGTGTGGTTACAGAGAACTTACTGTTCTAATTCTACAGATCCATTTCAGCCTGGTATATATTTACCAGCAAGTGTTATCATTAACAATTTGGCGGTTCAGATTTTAATCCTCTATTTTTAAATGGGTTTTGCAAGCCTGATCTTCTAAGTGTCCCAGTTGGCCTGCTTGCATTTCATAGTTACTGTAAGTTATTCGTCAACAATCTAGGTAAGTGTGAAATAATCCTTGTCATCCCCTTAACTTCAGATTTCCTGCCTCCATTTCCTAGTTTGGAAAACTTCATTGGGCAGCTGTGATCTGGCAGCATTACAGCAATCCTTTAGGATCATTTCCCCTGGCCTGTGGTTAACTTGTCTCAAAGTCTGTGTTAGTATGTGGATGCTTCAGGAGCACAAAAGCCTTCCATAGATCCTCTGACAAATTCAGTGGAGTATCTTGTTTCCACCAAGCCATTTTTTTTTCTGTGAGTCCTGACAGCTTAGGTTGTGGTTGCATGTTCATTAATCTTGTATCTGTACATAGACAGATAATCTCGCAGTATAAATTTGGTTCAGTGATGATCACATGACTGAATTTATGTCAAATTAACCTAAGTACACAATATAGTCTTTGTGCCAGCTAATTCACAGGCTTGCTGGCTAGTATCCCAAAGTGCTTTGCAATTCTCCAGTGCTTTGTGAGATGTCAGCCCAGCTGAATTCTAGGAGTGTTTGTGAGCAACTTTTCTAAGGGCTTGGATTCTTTTTCCAAAATTAGCTCCCTCGTTCCAGAAACCCAGTGTTGCTGCCAAAAAGCCACTCCTACCTTGCTACTGCAGAGGTACTTTATCATCTTTTCTTTTCCACTTCTTGGATGCCATTTTCAGATCATGCTGCAGATGTCTTCCAAGTGGCTCTTCAGTATCAAAATTTTGCAGTAGAGTTTCATGTAGAATCCTTCTGGGAACAGTATTATCTTCTCATTATGGACAGCATACAAGTAAAGAGGGAGCAGACAGAAAAAGAGTTACATATTAGAGTATGTGCCCCATTTCTAGGTAATTTTTTCAGACATGATGAAACTGCATGAATTGCAGATGAAGCATTTCCACTACACAAAGTATCTGGATGCGAGCGGTACAACGCCTAGTGGTATGAGGTATGCAGCAAAGATGAAAAGAACATCAGCAGAAAGAGAACTTCAGAATGGGAAAAGTAGTGTTCTTGGGTATCTGTAAACAAGCTTGTCCGTTATTTGGCAAGTTAGATCTCCAACAGGACTCCAGCTTTTCTGTTGCCTATCAGGGTAGAAAAGTTGAAAGCTAGCACTGTGATGTGGAATGTGACATCTGCCTATTGCTTTACGAAGTGCCCAATCCACACTACTTTGAGATGATGGATGTAAAGAACGTCATAGTAAGTTTTACTCAACTCCCACCCTCCTCCATTGTACAGGGGTATTTGGGGAAGGAACATTACTGTCTTCTGCCTTTCAAGCAGAGTTGTTTTCATAGTTTTAGCTTGGCGGTGGACAGCACAATTCTTTTTAGTGTGCCAAAATCAATGGACTTACTATTGTGTCTTTGTTACTAGCTGATATAGAATGACTCTAATGCCTAAGTCATCACTGTTTTCATCATAGTTTGGTTGCCAGAAAGGAGACTTCATAGAGTGAGTCTGAAAACAGCCTCCATATCAGGATCTCATTAAAACTGCTGTATTGTGCACTAAATTTGTGAGTGTAAGGGGGAACAGATGGCTGAAGCCTGGGAGTAGGAAGCTGAGATAGAATCAGTGCCTGCTATGGCTTGTTCATTTGTCCGTGGCATCCAGGAGGGCCAAATTCTGAGGGATGCTCTGGCAGAATGTTTTATGCAAAATACCTAGCAACTTTCTG
Organism: Nesoenas mayeri; assembly: GCF_963082525.1. Lineage (NCBI taxonomy): Eukaryota > Metazoa > Chordata > Aves > Columbiformes > Columbidae > Nesoenas > Nesoenas mayeri. The sequence goes on from NC_137540.1 coordinate 53,447,784, forward strand.
TTTAAATATATGTGCTTGCTGATTTGAAGTAGTAAGCTTATGCCTTGTTTTTCTTATTCCTGGTTTCTACTTTCTACAGCTCCTATTGCCTGCCCCTTTTCCTCAACAGTTCATACTTTGAAATTTCATCCATGAGGATCACCCTTTCACGAATCCATCCTTCATTTAAGCCCATTGGCTTGCCATATTTCCAGGAATGCCAATGGAAAGATATATGTTGAGCAAAGAAGAATAATCACAAAAATAATTGCTATTTTGCTGTCAAAAAGACAGTGCAAATCATGGTTTGGGTTGGAAGTTACCTTAGAGATCATCCAGTTCCAACCACCCGCCATGGGCAGGTCCACCTTCCACCAGACCAGGTTGCTCAAAGCCCCATCCAGCTTGGCGTTGAACACTTCCAGGGATGGGGCATCCACAGCTTCTCTGCACAGCCTGTTCCAGTGCCTCACCACCCTTGTGATGAAGCATTTCTTCCTTATATCTAATCCAAATCTACTCTCTTTCAGTTTAAAGCCATTACCCTTTGTCCTGTCACTACATGCCCTTGTAAAAAGTCACTCTCCGGCTTCCTTGTAGGTCTCCTTTAAGTACTGGAAGGCTGCTATAAGGTCTCTCCAGAGCCTTCTCTTCTCCAGACTGAACAACTCTCTCAGCCTGTCTTCACAGGAGAGGTGTTCCAGCCTTCTGATCATCTTTGTGGCCCTCCTCTGGATGTGCTTCAACAGGTCCATGTCCTCCTTATGAGATTACCAGATGTGCTGCGAGTTCCTGGATGGGGTAATGTTACAAATGAGCCAGAAAGAGGGGATGCGCTGAGTTTTGAGGTGGCTGTGTTTGATTCAAAATAAAAGAGGAAGATGTCACAGCTCTGGCTGCTAAGTGTGTACTGCTTTCTTGGAGATTGCTCAGTCGTCATCCCCATCAACTCCTGCCTCTCCTTTACAGACTCTTTGCAGGTTCATATTATTTCTGACAAGGCATCCAAGACTGTCTGTCCAGCTCACTTAATCTTGCTCTTCCAGTTATAGGATTGTCCAGATTCAGTTCTCCAAGATTCAGTCACTATGAGACTCTCTTTTCAATTACAATAGTTGCCCCAAGTGTGCTTTTAGGTACAGTCGGCTGTTTGGCTTTACCCATAGGCAAGAAAGAAGTGTTCAGTGTTCCTGCCTCAGCTTGACAGGAGGAACTTTTCACCATTGTGTGGTTGCCATTGCTTTCCTCTCTTCTTTGAGCCCAGGACTCGTGGTAAGCTATGTCTGGCTTTGGGATTCCAGGATCTCAGATCCGTTTTCTACAACAATGACTAGCCCCAGGTGGTAGCTGTGGGAGACAGATAGGCAAGGCTGCTTAAGGGTGTTGAGGAGCTGTTTCTGCTTGCTTCTGGGATGGCTTGTTCCATGATGAAGTGTTAGAACGGCTGAGGGAGAGAGGGGAGGATGGATCATTCTGTTCATCATTCTGTTTGTGACCACCCTCTGACACTATTGTCTTGGATAGTTTTGTGTTTGGCCAGGACAAAGTACACTTCAAGCCAAGTGTACCTTGATATTGCTGATATTCGTGGTTCCTGTTGCACTTGAAACTCCTGGACAGGCTGTCAAGAAACCTGTTCTCCCAGGAAACATTGTAGGGATGTAGTTTTATATTTCCAAATTAAAGATAAATTTTAGCATCCTTAGTGCTTTACTGGAGGTTCAGTTCCCGTGGTTGAGGAAGACAAGATGACACGAGTTCTGCATAGTTTGGCTTTTTTGTATGATAACTTGGTTTTGTGTCAGTGCCTTGATTCACTTTTCAGTGTTGACACTGCTCATTTGAATGCTAACACAAGAGAGGGGGCTGAGACATGGGAGAGGCAACATCCACAGCAAGTCATGGTGGCATAACTAGATAGAGGTAGCCTGCCTGCCTGCTGCCACTCAGGAAGCAGAATGGTTATGTCCAGGGCAGCCCTAATGAGCAAGAGTTAGCCTACACCTGTCTTACAGGGAGAGGTGGCTCTGCACACCAGTGATGGCTGGACATGCAAGGCTGCCAACTGGCAATGCACCCGAGACTTGGCAGAGCAACCTAGGCTTGACACCCAAGGCTCGAAAAAAACTTGTAGAAAAAACTGTAGCCATGAAAGGAGGTTTGAAAGGCTCATGACAGCAGCAAAGAGTGATGAGAACAGACAAGCTTGTCCCCATATGTGGGCCATATCAGACTGTATGAGGCACTGTTGCCATGAGGATGTACTGACTTGTGAGAACTCACAACTTACATCCAACCTTCCTTTCTCACTGTAATTGTAGCATCATTCTTGTTTTCTGGCTTGGAGGAGGTAAGCCACCCTTGGAAACACCAGAGGACAAGATTTTCTTTCCTGTGAAATCCCCATTGCATTATGGCATGGTATCACATCCCCAGGACAGGATGCAGTCCAGCTCTCTGTATGGGAGCCTGGCACCTTGCCCAGGCACAGGTAAACCCAACTGGCTGATGTGAGGAGCCATGATTAGAAATGTTCCTTTCTAACTTCCTTCCACAATATCTAAATGCATATTTTGAGGGATGCTTTAATTGCAGAGAAGCCTTGTGGGTCATGAGTTCCTTAACATGCTTTCAGTTCCTAGGTGAGAAACTTCACTGTAAATTCCATCATACTTTGGGGGTGATGGCTTGGGGCCAAGCAACCGAGGTGACACGTTTCTGACAGGGGCACAGAGCCCTGACAGTGGGGGCTGTGGCAGACCCACCCGCATTCCAGGCCCCAGAGGAGCTATTTTCCTTGCGTCTTCCCAGCGCCGACTTAATGGGGCTTTATTTTAAGGCCGACGCGTTGCTTGAGAATGACACCGCCCGGCACACCGGGCTACCGCGCCCGCGTATCCCCCTGCCCGCCCAGCGCCCGAGCCGGGCTCGGCCGGGCCGCGGCTGCCCCTGCCCGGTGAGCCGCCCGGCTCCGGTGCGCGCTGGCAGCGTCCCGCGGGGGGCCGGGCCGTGCCGCGGAGGGGCGTGCGCTGGGGGCGGGAGCCGCGCGGCACCGCCCCGGCCCCGCCGCCGCCGGTAGCCGGCAGATCCGGGTCTCGTGGCGCGGGCTGACGTGTGAGCCGGCCCGAAGCAGCGGGGCCGAGCCGCGGGGCCGCCTCTGCCAGCCCGGCCGCCCCTGCCAGCCCGGCCGCCCTGCCGCCGCCCCCGCCAGCCCGGCCGCCCTGCCGCCGCCCCCGAGCCGCGCAGCCCGCAGCAGCGCTCCGCGCCCCCGGGACGGCGGCCGCAGTACGGTGAGCGGGGGGCGCCGCGGCGGGGCAGGGGAAGGCGCGGGCCAGCCGCGGTCAGGCACCGCCGGGCGGGTTTCCGCGGACACCGCCGCCTGTCCCTCCGTCCGCCAGGCGCGGAGCGGCGCGGTGCGGCCCGGGGGATGGCCGCGGAGCCTGGAGAGGCCCCGGTCGGGGCTGCAGGCGTAACTTTAATAGTGTTGAAATACAGAAGTGTCCCCGCTGCCGGGCGCTTCGCCCGGTGCCTGGGAAGGTAAACACTGGGAGAGCCGGAGCCGTTCCGCTCGTTGTTAGGCAGCTCTTTTTCGAACTGTGAAACGTCTGCTCGTCTACTTCACAGCTGGTCTCATTCGGGTTTTTCTGGTTGTTGGCGTTTTTAGTGCAATGTGTCACTCTTGTGTTGATTTTTTTGTTCTTGTTTTGGTTTGTTTTTTTAAGGATCTCAGTCTGATACTTGGAGCCTGAGAGTTTTAGTTTTCTTTCTCTAAAAAAGCTGGAAGTGGCATGCTGACACCAGGGTGTGTGCTCTCAGGCTGTTCCCCACTGTTTGAAAAGCATGTGCCACTGAAGTGGGTGAAATTGGACAATGTCTCCTGATAGATAATCTCAGGAAAAGGACAGCGTCGTGCTGCCATTAATTTATGAAAGATAGGATTCCTGCCAGGAACTCTTCATATGTGTGCTCCAAGATGTGAGTCGTAGTGCATTCCAGTGGGGAAGGGGTATATTGACCTTGGAGACCAGGAGATATTGTCCATGGTCATTTCTTTGCAGCTGTCACCACTCCAGATTCCCCAGAGTCCTGCCCTACCGCTCCGGCGCTGCCTTCCATGGCAGTTTTGAGGCCTGAGCTGACCACTGCTTCTATGTGCATGTGGTGCATGACCTGCATCAAAAACTTTAGTTTCCTGGCAAACACTTGTTTGTCTACTCATTCTTCAGAATTGCAGTTTTGAGACGTGAGGATATTTAACTTTTTTGGTCTTAACAGCTTATTATGTTAATGTTACTAATGTGTGTACTGGGAATGGGACATATCTGCAGTGAGCATTAGTGAGTTACGTCTTAGAAGTCTTTGCATGCTTCCCTATTAGAGTGCTATCCACCTTTGCTTGCTTTTGTTACTTTCCAAAAGCAGACATCAGCTCAAAAAAATCAAAATGGGAAAAAAAAAGAAATGCCTTACTTTTGATTTCTTGTTATATACAGTGAGAGAATTATCCTTGATAATTCCATCTAATTCCTGTGACCTGTCAAGATGAAAGAAATCAAGCTATTGATGTCAGTCATTGATTTAGAAAAGTGACCCTGTCTCTGACAGTGTGGCTTAAAATGGTAGAAGCATTTGGCAAAATAAAAGTAGTTGTAATGTTAGCAATACGTCGGTTCAGCCCTAGCGCTGTTCCCTCTGCTGCCACTGAGGTGGATGAGTACAACCTCTTTGGTTCTTTTGCCTTGTTTCATAAAATACGAGATTTACAATTTTTGCCTAACACCAGAGTGGTATAGAATTCCATATTTCAAGTGGTTTAAGATCATGTTGTATATGGTGCTAAACAAGTGCAAAACTGCACTGGATGCATTATCGGTTATTCCACAAAGTATTGTCGTGTTTGTTTCTCTGGCAGGTGGGGACGTCCCTGACCTGTTCAGGAGTGTAAGGGGGAGGTTCTTCTTTAGAACGGAGACAGCGGTAGCAGCCATTCTATGTCTCTGGGTGGATCTTACTTTAACCTAGCTCGATATATTTTCCTGACTATAGAAACAAATATAATGAACATGGTTCAATGAAATTCCATCTAGTGTGCACGTTGTGATGGTTTTGCAGCACCTCACCCAAACCACAGTCAAGACTACTAAGTCTGAAGTGCATGGCCCTGTTACATGGGTAACATTCTGCAGTCCATGTTCTTCCCTTGTTCTGAGGGAGAAATAAGAATAACATGCTTGTTTTTATATAGATTACTTTTAAAACAATTTGAAAATGCTTTATAGTTTTAATAGCTTTTTAACTGCTGTACCTGTTTTCAAAAGGTTGGTATTTGGTTTTAGAGAAAGTTAGTTTCTAACTGACTTCTTGTTTTGTTATTAATTTCCCGTTTTCTACTTTCATATATTTAGACTTCAGAATTAGTGATGTGTGACTGTTATTTGCATAACAGATGTGTAATAAAACAAAGTCGATGTTTGTGTTTCAGAATTTTCCCTCAGAGATATTTTAGATACTTGACATACAGTCTTAAAGACCAAGTTTTGTCTCTGCTCAAGTTCATCATAGCAGAATTTGCCCTAACAGCATCACAGGTCTTCACAGTAGCAAGATCCTCTTTCTCTTCTAAAAAGTGCGTGTGAATAGAGAATGTGTACAGTGCCCTGACAATACCAAGTATCAGATTCTTACTCTGTATGGTTTTACTCATCACAACAAATACTAAAATATTTTCGCAGATGCATTTATATTTAGAAAATTTGATGTAATCAGTCCATATTCTGCTTGGGAAGCAAATCAGAGACTGTGAGACTGATTTGCATACATGTACTTACATACATGCCATTACACTTGATGTTGAGCATATTTTTGTTTTAGCTTCCTAGGTTGCAGATTCAGTGTATTAATTGATTGATTAGTGGAAGCAAAGAAAAGTTTGTAAGGTTATACCATGGAGCCAAATCTTGCAGTCCTTGTTCAGGTTAAAAAAAAATAGAAAGAAATTATTTTCGCCGAATAGCTCCTTCAGCTTGTATGCCTTGGCTCACCAAGAGCTAGCTTCCCCAGGTCCCAAGGAGCCTCATTTGAAGAAAGACTCCTCATTATGAAGAAATACAGTCAGGTGTACAGTATCAGTCTCTGTTAGCAGTGTTAGTCCTATTTCTGCTGGACTCGAGTAGCAGAACAGTGGAGAAATGTGGTCCTATCCTCCTCTTTTCATCCCATCGCCTATTCCATGGTAATGGCTGGGGCAAGAAGAAGGTCTCTTAGTGCTGATCAATATGATTTTTTGTGAAAGATTTGAAGATGCTCGGAGAGCAGCCTCTGGCATGATTGAGTGGTTGTACATTAGCATGGTTATTAATTGAACAACTGTACTTCAGAGGCTTTAGTCAAAGTGTCTAGTTCATATTTTTATAGATAATGGAACAAATTAGTCCCATTTGGGTGGGAACAGATAGAATTACACTTGATAAAAAGTTTTCCTCATTAAGATTATTTCTGATTCTTCTGTAGCTTGTGCAGAGCATCAAAAACCATGGCTTTCTGGAGCTAAATATAGTTTCATTCTTACTTTATAAAACCGCTAGATAAATGTCAGATCCAAAGCACTGTAGGAAAGAAAAGATTTTTATCAGAAAGAACAGAAAAACTCTACAAAAATGCAGCACCAACCATTTACATGACATAAGCAGCTGCAATGCTTTATTCGTCAAAGCTTTGGTCTTTTTTGTTAATATATTCACATCTATATGTTTGTATATTTGCTGTTATTTAATCATAAAAGCTTTATTTTTAGCAAGGCAATATTTTTAGGTAACTCGATAAAATAGTTTTTGTGAGTTTTCATAAATTAAAAAGTTAAAGAACAGCTGTCCAAATGCGATTGCATGAAGATGTGAAGAAAAGTAGGTGTTACCTCTTCAAACAGTTGGACTAAATCAAGTGTGAAACAAAGCTTCCTTGTGTGAGTGGCCTAAGTTTAACAAGAATTCTTGTGCAAGTGGTTATGGTCATGTTCAGGGCTCATCACTTTAATATCTAGGTGGGACTGATTAGACATTACCTGTCATTAAGCACCCCTCTTTGAAAGGGCTAGGTAACGCTTGTATCAGAGACCCCAATGAAATATAGAAATATTCTTATACGTAGACTTTTCTTGAGCCTAGGAGATGGTCAGATGCTTCAGTTTCAATTTAGTACATAGAACAAAAGTGTCTGAAGATGAAAAATACATTATTTCCTTCAGGAAAACCATGGAGCCAAAGGTGAGATGTGTGTCGCAAACTAATCCTGATCGTGTGAAATAGTACAATGGATTTTCCTTGTGCAAATTAATGTAATATATGTAAAAATCTGTTGCTAGTAGGTGCAGGGGAGACTTGCATTATTTACATAGCACTTTCCTTTTGATAGTTGAAACTAGTTTGTGAGTCTGTTGAATTAGATGGATGTTATTCTCTGGTAAAAACTGGGTCATCTTTTAGGTAAATGTATGTAAATAACCAAGCCCAGAAATCCTGTTAATTGCTACAGATTCCCTCTGGTGTAAGTACTGATTAAAAATCTTCTAATTGATAAGCTTCAAATTGTTTACAGCAGGTATGTGGAAAACCTGATTCAATTTCCATTGAAGTCGCAGACAGGCACCCACTAGCTTCAGATAAAATTTGATCTGGCCTAAAGGGGTTGGGAGTAGGGCTGCCAGGGAATAGAGCTGCTTTCATCTGAAAATTGAAAATCCTGCTATCTTTCTCAGCATGCTGCTGCCCTGCTAAATCTGTTTGCTCAGTGGCAAGTTATTAGAAACATATGTCATCCCTGGAGAAAAAAATAATGAAAATATTCCAAGGAGTTGCAGTATAATTTTGTGTTTGTATGCAATTGGAGTAATGTTAAGGAATAGTATATTTTTACAGTTTTAGGTATTTAGTAAGGTATTTTATGATCTAAACAATTGTACTCTTGATAAACAAGTCTCAAAAAACTTCATAGCTCATGATTTAGGGCTGTGCTTGCTGGCTCAATATTGTGGAAAAAACTTTCATTTTTATTTGTTTTGAAACAGTACGTTTTTGTAAAGGGTTAAGATAATTTTTTATTGTTTATTTTTGCAAAGAGAGGAAATGCCTAAAACTTTCTGAATTACTGACCCTCCAAAAAAATAACTTCAAAATAAGGCTACCTGAGCTGCAGGAACTGCCTGGGTGCTGACGGTTAGCTCAGGGCAGCTCTGAAATGTCTCAGCATAACCTTTTTTCTTTCACAGACTAAGCAAAGTCACGTTCACTCGCAGTTCCCATGGGCTAAGAGCGTGTGCAGGGACTTGTGCCACAGCTCAGCTGCTGAGCTGTGGCTTTGTTACACCCCAGCCATTTGCTCGTGAATTTGAGTCCTGACCCTCGCTGGCAGAGCTTTAAAGTTGGAGCCGCTTTGAGCTCTCAAGTCACTTTGGTAGCCTTTAACATATTAATCATAATCTTGATTTATAAATCTTGGAACAAGAGCAGAAATGTTGTATAGATAGGTTACATAGCTTGTTATAGGAACATATTGGTTTGCAATGCTTGGTCTTTTAAAGTAAATGATTAGTTTTGTATTATGAAGCCCAAAAGGGCTCATGGGCGGGGTAACCAAGAGCAAAGTCGCTTTCCCTGTTGTACTCCCATGGGGAGGCTGGTGCAAGATGCTCAGCTCCCCAGTTTTCCATCTGCAGGGAGTACCCTTTGTTCCTGTTTCCCTGCAAAGGTCTGCTCCGTGGAAGGCCAGCTCCTCTTTCGTGTGTAGCTACTTGTCCAGAGTCAGGCCTGTCAAAACATTGCAACACAAGCCTGTAGCCCTGGTTGGCATGGGCATCCTCAGTGCTGGTGCAGAAGTGCTCTCAGCAGGGATTTCAGATTTGGTATGTGCTGCAATAGTGCATCACTTGTACAGCTGCAGGGATGCTGGATTTAGGAGATTGGCAATTGTTGCTGGGGAATGGGAAGAGGAATGTCAACACAAACAGTGGGGTAGCCTGTAGTGCCAGAGACACTAAGCAAAAGCAGGAGAGTAAGCAAATTTGCTTAGGACCTGGTGCTTCTACTTACCACTCAAGTGGAAAATCCCATTAAAGTCAATGAGTTCTTGCCTTACTGAAGACCACAGGAGAGGGCTCCCAGTCTCCTCTTTGAACTAGTTGAAACAATGTTAGTAATTTAACAGAGGATAGCCCACCCTTCTGCATTAACATACATCAAACAAAATGGTTAAATAGCCATAATTTTGTTGTCCTATACCATTGTAGAGGTCTCCTACACTAGAAATAAATGTTAAACTGAAGCTAAAGCATTTACTTAGCAGAAAGAGGGTATTATTCTTGGACAGTGTTCTGTGTCATTGACATCTTCTCTTAATTAGCTTTCATATTCCAAGAGATTTCTTTCAGAAAAATGTAATTCTTTTAACAAAAGGATGACCAAATGCTGACAGCTGGAGTTTGGCAATAACATTCTGTATCAAATATCTGTAAATGAATTCTAAAATAGCTGGACTGCTTTTTTCGTCCATGACTGGCTGTGCATAATTAACTTCTTTTCAAGTGTTTTGCCCAGAAGAAATGTTAAGCCACCTGCATGGGAATAAGCAAATAGCTTTTTTCTAATTGTGGTAGGTCTTATTTAGCTCCCTTGGGGAATTCACTTTTGATCACTGACATCAGCCTTACAGCCTGAAATCTCGCTTGTCACACTTTGAGGATTGGCCATGAAAAGGAAGGTAGGGAACAGTACTGGACAGTGGGGGGTTTTAATGTGTGGGTTCTTGTCCTCTGGGAGTTGTACTTGATGCTGACAAGCCTTAACTAAACTGAAAGAAGCACCTGTGTCATCTTCTGTATTTCCCTGATTTACCATTCTGTGTTGAACTGATACCTGTATCCTTGGTTAAGGTTACAGGTTGGTTACAGGTAAGCATACCTGTAACCTTGGTTAGCCTTGTCCACAAAGAGTAAGTTTCCTACCGGGTTCCTACCAGATCCTGCTGCTCTTTAGAGCGTTGTGAACTTTTTCACACACCTCAGTGAGAGAGGAGTTGTGATGCTTGGCTGTGAAAGGGTTTTGACCATAATTGTATGACTTTGAATTTCTCATGCTCTGGCTCCTGCTTCGCTGCTCTCGGAGCCAGCGCTGTTGGCAGTCGCCAGAAGAATTTCCTGCCCCACTGAGAGCAGGTCCAATGTCTGCATTGGGATGAAAAGGGTAGTGGCCCAGCAGTGCTCACAACATTGTGGTGGTCACACAGTGGTGGGCTCCTGCTGTGGGGTGGAGGGATGTGCCAGTGCTCCAGTAGTCTTGTGACGCCATCTGAAAAAAAACATCAGGAAGATCTTTAGCACTTCTCAGTTTTGAGCCTATCCACGCTGAAAAGCTCCTCCCCTGATGTCAGAATATCACTGTAGTATCTTTCAGTGGCTGGCTCAGCATTTCTTAGTTTCTTTGGTTTTGCTTCTATTTTTCTGGAGTTGTTTTGTATTAAACTAGCGTTTGTAAGAAGTACCAGATGGATGGCACTAGAAGATTAATTCATAATTTACTTACATACCAAATGATTTGTGAGATGGTAGCCAAGTTACCCACTAGTATGCCTTGAACGGGATGTGGCTGGGTGAGCATTCTCTTGTGGAGCTCTTCCTGGTCTTGATGTCTCTGAAACCAACAAGAACAGCACCAGTTGGATACATCTGTGTGCATGGTTAGGCACTGACTTTTCCATGAGGAAAGGAACTGGCTTAGCTTAATCTGCGTTGAAGAGTTCATCTTGTTAATTATCCTGAGAAAAGTCGCAGTGCAAAAATACACTTGCCAGCTCATTAGGCTACAGCTGGAAGTCCATGGAGACGTGCTGACACTTCCAAGTACAAAATCAGCTGCTTTCCTCCCTGCCCCCTGGAATTATAAGGAAAGAGAGTAGAGAGGATTGGTTTATACTCTGAAAGTGTTGCTATGTCTAGGAACCCTCTTTGGGTATTGTATCAGCCAGCCATCAAAATCATTGCAGCTGTTTTCCCTAGAACAGCTAAATGGCTGATCTGAACTGGGACAATTAGTTGGAGAAAACTGTAATTGGAGCCACACTTTGCTGTGGCTGTGCTCCTCCTGGCAGGACACACATTTATATCCTGCTGGTTTGCTTTTGCTGCCTAGTCAGCCAGCTGGTTTTCTTTTGTCCTGAAAACTCAATGCCCAGGAGGAGGCCTGGTAGAAAAAGATCATCAGTAGTCCTCTGGAGATCTGTGACCTTGCAGAGCTACTAGATCCGGCTCCACTGAAGCCAGTGGGAATGCTGGTATTCATTTAGGTAGAAGTAGGATGGAGCTGTAACCATGGAGGAGATGACGGGAGAGTTTCTCTTGCATTCTTAATAAAAGGGATTAAAAATTACCATTGTGAAAAAGCCAAGTATAATGTCGTAGTGTTTCAGACTTAAGTTCCATGAGGGCATATTTACTTGAACTATCTAAATTGCAATAATAGAGGAGAACAGGTCACTGGAATGTTTTAATTAGTATCAATTTGTATACAAGATTCTTCTCTTTTATAGAACCTATTTTTGGCCTTGTATGAGCAGAGGAAGTTGCTTTGTAGAGGAAGTTTCCTTAGAAATCTTCTAGCTTATTTTTGACAGTTCTATAACCCCGACAATTTAAAACTCCTGCACAAAAAATGCCGACCACCTCCACTGGATACTTGTGCCAGGCCCTTGGCTTCCTGATCGTTTCTCGGAGACAGGACTTCAAGTGCGGCATTGCAAGGGTGTTACACCACACGAGGCCAAAGTGCAGGATGTTTTAGATGAGAATACTTGGAGGCCGTTTGGAGGTGGATATGGTTATACAAAAGAACCAAACTTGGGGTGTGCTGTGAAGAAAATAATTGCAGAAAGGGTCAGGTATAGTAAGACAGCATGGATACTAAAATGGCTTAGTTGCAGGTAAAAGGGCAAGAGAACAAATCCTTTTTTATGGGAACCTGGCTCCTTTAGGAGATTAGGAAGGTATAGGAGAAAGGGTTTCTGTCTCTGACAGTAGAATAGAAATGAACGTTTTATCTTTGGGTCAGTGAATCGTTGATGCTTTTTGTATGGCTTTTGCTATTTTAGTCCTTTATCATTTTCCAGAATGCCTGCAGAGGCATAACAAGTCATTTGCTTTCTTTCTGTATTTTTTATTTAAAATTTTATACATATTTTCATTTGTTCTGCCACACTTCTCTCAGGCTGAACTCAGAAACAAAATTAATTTTATGGCTTGTTAGAGATATTTGACAATTGTGCTTTGAGTTATTGCAGTTGGCTGAAAAACAGTAATGAGGAGCTGAATAGAGGTTTGTTTCTCTTGAAAGTAATATGGAAAGATTTTGTTGTCTGCTGTACTGTGAGGTGTTTTGCTCTCAAGTATTTCTTACCTTCAATCTTCAAGAAAATAACAACACAGCAAAAATAATTCTTAGCAGAGGAAATCTTCAGCCATTGTATGTATTGCGTGTGTGTGATAGCCTGCATTTTTAAAAGTGCCCGGATCCAGGAAAGATAAGAGTTAGTGGGCTTAGAGTTTTGGTGCTGAAGATGACGGATTTAGTTCATGACAAGTCTGTAGTGACTCTGATTTAATAGTGGAGTTATAAGTATTTTTACGTGCTTCTTTATACCAAGGAGTAGAGATCACAAATATGTGCACATGGGCAATCTTGCTAATCCGCATTATATTGGAGTCACGTTGGAGGACATCCAGCACATGGAAAATTGACAAAACTTCTTGTTTGCCTTCATGCTAGAAAGGAATTCAGTGTTGTAATTATTAGAGTGGAGAGAGAGAATAATTTCTGTCTCCCAGAGCTCACCAGCTGCGTGATATATACTCAGGAGAGGTGTTGCTGAATTGGGAAATAATGTATAGTCATTGCAATAATAAAAAATACAAGACAGTCTCCAGGTACAAAAAAAATCAGGTTATAGCCATAAAGATTGCTTTTTTGATAGCAGGGTGTATAAAATGTAATACACAGCTGTAGGCCTGGGATTGGGGAAGATAATGAAAGAAGAAACAATTTGCAATAATTACTATAACTGAGAATGCTATTTTTTAAGTCATGAGAGACTAGAAATATTTTTTAACATGGCTTCATTACCTACAATTTTGAATAGATGCTCAAGTCAAAAGGTAATGGTGGGCTTTTATTTCTATTTTAAATCACCAGAGACTGTCCTCCACTTTGCTCCTGAATTATAGTAATTCCAGCTCTGACTACAGTATTTTAATTTCAGTTGTACTGTTTGTGGTTGCCTCTGTGCCTCTTTATACTGTAAATGTCATATTGACTCTTTGATAGTACATTGTATTTGTCCACTTTTACTAATTCTCTCCTTTATTATGCTCTCTATCAGTTTGCTTAGTCTAGAGCCCATAATATATACCTTCTCAGCTGTTATCAGTGGGAGCTTTGGTATATTTGCCAAGTGTATCTTCCAGCTGTTTGTAAACCATGTGAATGTAAATATTGTGCTTGCAGTAATATGGCCAAACCAAAACACAGTAATTTTACCTAGAGTAAAATTACTTGCAGGTATTTGACAGCGTAGACTTACCAGTTGCTGTGGCCTTACCAGTTACTCTATAAATTCCAATTAAAACAAGGTAGTGATAAACAGGAAAACACACAGAAAAATAAGTAAAATAAAATAAAACTACAAGCTTTTTTTTTCTTTCTCTGGGTCGTGAGGAAAAGAACAGAGCAGATCCTCCTATTTTCTGTGACAGATTGTATGTAGAAGAACTGTATTTGCAAAAGGTGGAGAGCTGGCATGACTCACAGCAAAGAGGTCAGGGCTGGGCAGAACAAGTTGGCCACTGACGTGAGATCAGACAATTGCGAGTACCGGGAGGCGGGCAGGAAGCGCTCTAAGCACACTGCACTTCTGGAACAGGGGTTTTGCCAACAGGCTGCCTGAGAGCACGCCGTGGAGACAAGGAATTCTGCTCCGTGATGTATTACATAAAAATACTAGTATCTTTTTACCAAATCTTACACAGGGTCACAAACTATTACAGATTACAGAGTTTAGTTGACATTTAGTCCTTTATGCATTCAAGCTTTGTTACAAATAATACAGTTATCAAGCCAAGAATGTTTTAATGAGGAATACAGATGTGAGAGTGTAATTTTACAAGTGAAAGTCATCATATACAGGGTCTTTCAAAAGATGGACCCAGTTTGAAATCACTTTGCTTTGAAATTGGGTCCATCTTTTTGAAACACTCTGTAGTATAGAGTGGTTCTCACTTGTTTATAACTGGTCACCCACATATAAAATCTACTGTTTCTTCCAGTTCCCAGCAAAAAAATGATTGCACAAGGCGAGATTAGTTAGCCGTTTGGGTTTTTTTAAAGTAATAAAATAAACCTAGTTTAGTATCTTTATTGGGGAAAACCTAGTGGTACTCCCAAAGTAGATGGTCTGTCTTCAGTTCTTTGCTGATAAAAGAGCTTGTTACAGGCTTGGAGGAAGGAAAGATAAATGATGATTCCTTTCAGCATCACATGAAGGTGAGAAAGCTTGTAAGGGATCCTTTTGTTGAAAGCTTGGATGGCATTTTCCTTGGTGATGTATTCTGCTTTATTTTAGCTCATTAAGGTAACTTGTCATGTGCAGTTCAGATGCCTTGGGGTAAATTCCTTCTAGCACATCTCCTCTTAAATGTATGATGTTATATGACAGAATAATTTTCCCCATTCATTGTCTAATTATTTTCAGTTGTGTGCTCTACAAAGAATGTTACCCTGATTTCATTGGTGATGGCTCTCGTATGATGTTTTGATATCTTGTAGTCATATATAAACACTCCCCTGTTAATTGCTGTGACATTACTATGTGTTTCTGACTCCTAAATTCTTTCAAGTTACAGTTAAATATTATTTTGCAACTTTACTGGTTCAAATACATTCTTTTGGATGTCAGCTTTATCTCCTGAGAAACTAGTTTGCACTGATTAGCAATCAGTGCTTTTACCTGTTCCTTGTGCTAAAAAAGTTGATGTGGCACATCATCCAGGGAGATTTCGTAGTTAAAAATTTATTCTGTTGCTGTCATGCAGTTCTAGTGGTTCTGAGATAATTTTATGAAAGTTAGTGTGGTAACTTTATAATTAATTCTCAAAAAGAATCATTAGATCATCTGCCATGGTCTCCTGTATGGTGGAGAACATTATATCTAAACTTGTGTGCTTTTGTATTTTAACCTGTAACCTGGATTTGGCTGAAGCACATCTGAATGCACTGAGAGATGGGAAATCCATCCCTTCTTTGGCAGTTTGTCACACTGGTCAATTACTGTAATGGCAAAAATGTATGCCTTGCTTCTGTTTGGAATTTGGTTGGTTACAGCTTCCAGCCATTGGTTCTTGATCACCTCTTCCCTGAAGAACTTCTTAATACTCAGGTTTATTTTTCTATGCAAAGGTACTTGTAGGCAACATAATTAACTCATCTTCAAATCTTGTCGCTACATTGCCAGATTATTCTTTCTTAGTGTTGAGGCAAAAAGCCTTTCATCCTTTCTTTTTTTTTTTTTTTTCCCCTCATTTTCGGTATTCTTTTTAAAAAGTAGAGACCCTAGCAGATTAAGGGCACTGATGTTTAGACTCCATAATGAAGATATGGCTATCTCTTACCTTCCCTTACTGTCTGGGTAACAGAGAAGAGTGGTAGGCATTGACAGAGGGAGGTCTCCTGAAGTGCATTTTCTTTTTTCCATCACCTTTTTGCCCCAAGAGAGGAGAACTATTGTGATACATTCTGTTGAGTGAAGGTATCTTATAGCCTTATCGGTTATTCCTTTTTCTCCTAGTGAGGTTAAAACATTAAAATTCTGATGCTTGATTAAGGCTGTAAGTTTTTATAGGTGGTGACTGCAGAGCACATCTGTTGATTCAGCACACCCTTATCAAATAGGTGGCACCTTCGTAAACTACTTATTTTAGGAAATTGAGAGGTTGTATCTACTCTAGGCTGCTGCATTTATCAGGCTTGCCAGTTATCTCACATTAGGACCTCAGTGTGTGCAACAAAACACAATCTGAATCTGCCTTTATTGATACCAAGTTAACAAAAATATTTTGGAAGTATCATTATACAGAACTGATCTAATACATCATAGGAGTCCCCATTTGAGAAAAATCAATCCCTGATTTGAGCACAAGGGTAGAAATGCCTTGCAATCTACTACCCATTTTGACCATCAATTAAGCCACTGAGAAAGGTATTGGTAAATAGTAAAGATACGCTTGACATGTCTGCTGTAGGTGGTTTTAGCGATGAATAAACTAGAATTGATTCCCTACCATGTCCAATACAGCTTCTTTCTGTATTGCTAAGTGAGTGACCTACTTCTTTGATCTAAAATTAGTGTATGTAGCTCCATTTTTAAAGTGTTTCCAAGTACATTCACTTTTGCAACCCTGCTACTTGCTTTCATTGTACAATAATGATAGAATGGTTTGGGTTGGAACGGATGTTAGAGATCATCTAGTTCCAACCCCCCGCCATGGGCAGGTCCACCTTCCACCAGACCAGGTTGCTCAAAGCCCCGTCCAGCCTGGCCTTGAACACTTCCAGGGATGGGGCATCCACAGCTTCTCTGCGCAGCCTGTTCCAGTGCCTCACTGCCCTCGTGATGAATAATTTCTTCTTTATATCTAACCCAAATCTACCCTCTTTCAGTTTAAAGCCGTTACTCCTTGTCCTGTCACTACATACCCTTGTAAAGAGTCACTCTCGAGCTTCCTTGTAGGTCCCCTTTAGGTACCAGAAGGCTGCTATAAGGTGTCTGCGGAGCTTTCTCTTCTCCAGACTGAATAAGCTCAACTCTTATCAGCCTGTCTTCATAGAAAAGGTGCTCCAGCCCTCTGATCATCTTTGTGGCCCTCCTCTGAACTCACTTCAACAGGTCCATGTCCCTCTTATTTTGGGGGCCCCAGAGCTGAACGCAGTATTCCGGGTGGGCTCCCACAGGAGCAGAGCAGAGAAGAATCACCTCCCTTGAGCTACTGATGATGCTTCTTTTACTACAGCCTAGGATACAGTTGGCTTTCTGGGCTGCAAGTGCACATTACCAGCTTCATGTTGAGCTTCTCATCAACCAAATCCCCCAAATCCTTCTCCTTGGGGCTGCTCTTAGTCCATTCGCTGCCCAGCCTGTATTTGTGCTTGGGATTGCCCCAACCCATGTGTAGGACCTTGCACTTGGCCTTGTTTAGCTTCATGAGGTTTGCACAGGCCCATCTCTCCAGCCTATCTTGTCCTTCCGGATGGCATCCCTGCTCTCAGGCATGTCAGCTGCACCACACACCTTGTTGTTGTTGGCAAACTTGCTGAGGGTGCACTCCATCCCACTGTCCATGTTACCAACAACAATGTTAAAAGTGTTGGTCCCAATACCAGCCTCTGAGGAACGTCACTCACCAGTGGTCTCCACTTGGACATTGAGCTGTTGACCACAACTCTTTGAGTGCAACCACCCAGCCAATTCCTTATCCACTGAGTGGTCCAGCTATCCAATCCATGTCTCTCCAATTTAGAGACAAGGATGTTGCGCAGGACAGTGTCAAATGCTTTGCATAAATCCAGGTAGGTGATGCCAGTTGCTCTTCCCTTATCCACCCATGCTGTAACCCCATTGTAGAAGGCGACCAAATTTGTCAGGCACAATTTGCCCTTAGTGAAGCCATGTTGACTGTCACCAGTCATCTCCTTATTTTCCATGTGCCTTAGCACAGTTTCCAGGAAGATCTGCTCCATGATCTTGCCAGGCACAGAGGTGAGGCTGACTGGCCTGTAGTTTTCCAGGTTTTCCTTTTTTCCCTTTTTAAAAATGGGGGTTATGTTTCGCCTTTTCCAGTCAGTGGGAACTTCACCAGACTGCCACAACTTCTCAAATGTGATCAATAGTGGCTTTGCAACTTCATTTACCATTTCCCGCCGGACCCCCAGATGCATCTCATCAGGTACCATGGACTTGTGCACCTTCATGTGGTTTAGATAGTCTTGAACCAGATCTTCTCCTATCATGTGCTGTTCTTCATTCTCCCAGTCCTTTTTCCTTCTGCATCTTGTGTGGTGTGGCTAGAGCACTTGCCAGTGAAGACAGAGGCAAAAATGTTGTTGAGTACCTCAGCCTTCTCCATATCCTGGGTAACCAGGTCTGCCATTTCCTTCTCAAAACGGTCCACAGTTTCCCCAGTTTTCCTTTTATCATTGACGTACCTACGGAAGCTTTTCTTGTTGCTCTTCACGTCCCTGATCAGATTGAATTCTATCAGGGCTTTAGCTTTCCTAGCCTGATCCCTGGCTGCTCAGGCAATTTCTCTCTATTCCTCTCAGGGTACCTGTCCCTGCTTCCACCCTCCATAGGCTTCCTGTTTGTGTCTGAGTTTGTCCAGCAGCTACTTGTTCATCCATGCAGGTCTCCTGACGTTTTTGCCTGAGTTCATTTTTGTTGGGATGCATCGTTCCTGAGCTTGGAGGAGCTGATAAGGATGATTGTTTCTTCCTTTAGCAAAGAACTTACTGGGTTTTAAGTTATTTTTCTGTGCATTGATCCAGAGGGAGAACATCACTTTGTTAGGGTTTAGGAGTACAAGTTTCTCTGACTTTTCAGATTGTATTCGTACACTTAAGAGTTTCCCATTGCAGATGAGAGACCAGAATTTAATCTATGTAGTTCTTGTTTGTTGGGATGTATTTCGTTGTGGTATGTAGGAAGACCAAGGGGAAACACAGAAATTCTTGCAAAAAATTATTTGATTCTCTAAGGAAGCCAGTGTGAGGTGCTGCTTTCAGCAACATCAAAATGTAACTGCACATACCAGACTTCTTCACTCATGCTGCCAAAGGCATAATAGGATTACCCTGCTTTGTTTTGCTTTTTCACCCTGGCATTAAATGAACTGAAACTTGATGTGTGAGTCTCTCAAAAATAAGGTCAGTTGAAAAAGAGTTCATTATCTTTTTATTCTTGTTCTTCTCAGGTGTTCACAGGCAAGTTCAGGTTTATCCAGAGAACCATGGCAGAAGGTGGATTTGATCCTTGTGAATGCATTTGCTCTCATGAACACGCAATGAGAAGACTGATCAATCTGGTAAGGATAACATGAGCATATTTGGAAGGGTGGTTATTCAGACATTACTTCAGCTCTTGCAGATTTGCAATTACTGATGTTTTGATGCTGCTTATTCAGTTGTGTGTACAGTTAGAGACTGTGTATCTGACTTTCTCATGAGCTTTTGAATAGTTAATACAAATTACAGCTTTCTGTTTATTTCCCAGAGCTGCATTTTGACAGCATTTGCAGTGTTTCTATTGAAATGTTTCTTTGTAACCTTGGTCTACATAAAAACAAAGAAACTACCCCATAAACTCTTTGAGTTCGAGGTGGTAATACATATGTGAAGTTGCATGTACTCATATGGCAAGATAGCAATGTCTATTTTTTTTTTTTCTAAGTAAAAGTATGTAATTTTTAAAATAACAGTAACATCAGTGGCTGCAGCAGAAGCCAAAATGATCCCCCAGAAGAACAGGAAGGAATGACAAGCGCTTGTCATCTCACAGACCATGAGATCCTTGGGCTAAGCATCAGAGTTGGAGTTGCCAGACAGCCCAGATCCATGTAGTGGCGAGCTGCACCAAAGGCCAAAATGACACCAGACAAACAGAGCGTGTCTGCATAGCCATTTCCATGTGCTTTAGGGGCCTGATATCATTTCCCCATGGCAGTTCGCAAGGGTGGTGGAGCCAGTGCACTCTTGATACTCACAAGTCATTAGAGGTTGATTCACATTCTTATCGCTGAACAGGCAAACAAGCTTGTTTGAGGGATGGAGGTGCAAGAAGTAAAAGGGATTGTGTTACCAGGATTGTTCAGGGTGGAAGGAACTTCAGGAGGTCATCTAGGCCGACCTTCTGCTCAAAGCGGGGTCAAAAGTGAATGCAGACCAGGTAATTCAGGGCGTTTATTCCAGCTGAATCTTGATAACCTCCAAGATTAGCAATTCCACAGCCTGTTGGGGCAACCTGCTCTAATGTTTCTTCGTCCTTGTGGTAGAAATTTTTCTCCATCCACTGTTTTAGTTGAATCCATTGTGCTCTCTGCCATACAGCAATATGAAGAGCATGTCTCTGTCCTCTCAATAACCTCCTTGTAGGTACTGGGGGGCTGCTGTTAGATCTACTCAAACCCATCTCTTCTCTGGGCTGAGCAAGCCCAGTTCCCTCAGCCTCTACTTACAGGGCAAGTGCTCCAGCCCATGGTGACCCCCTTCTGAATTCACTTCAGTCTGTAAATATATATGTCTTGTGTCAGGGAGCTTGAGACAGGATGCAACATTCCAGATATGGGTTTAGAGTGCTGAGCACAGGGGTGTAATCGCATCCTTCGGTCTACTTATGCGCTGTTTAAAGGTCAATGGTGTTGGCACGAGGGCACAGAAAATTGAGGCTTCTGTGGAGAACAGTTGTCTCTTCTGTGGAGCCTTTATATCAGGGCTCAGCCATTCTAGCTCCTGCTTCCCAGTTAGAGGCACAATTTCAAAATACTCCAAGCTTTCCCTGATACCCCCGTATGGACACTCGTACATATGTTCTTTCCCCCCAAAATTTTTCTTCTTGTCCTCAACATATCATTTGTGCCATATCCCACAGCTGTGTTGATTCTGTATCTTGAGACATCTGGACACATGTTGAAGTGATGACAGGATGACAAAGAAACCCCTAGTACCAAGCCTCAGGAAGCTGTGAGGGAGAAAGGAAAAATGCATGTTGGCTGCTCTTTCTTTTGAGGTTTGTCAGATGCAAATCTGACCCCCATTCTGCATTTTTTTTTTATCCTTTCATTTTTTGCTAGAAGACACTGACAGGCAGTAGTACCAGTCACCAGTTCTCTTTATGTTGTGGCTGGAGGATTCTAGGTATGAATGATGTAGGCGAGTTGTGTCCAAAGTGCTGCAAAGGTCTGTGAGATTTTTTTTTCCTGGGCTGCACCATGCATTATAAGGTGGGTGCAAATGGATCATCTGGAGGGACACCAGTTCCTGTGTTGTGGATGTAAATAGAGCACATCTTAGGTGGACACTCTTGGGCAGTCATTAAGACCAGTCTAACACTGTTCCTGTGTAGTTGCAGGAATGGAGTTTATTGCTCAGTGTCCAGCTTCCAAAAAGATCATACCAATTAGCACTTGAAATGGTGAGGAGTAAGGGGAAATGACAGATTTCATCTATCTTAAAAAGCAAAACAGATGCTCCTAAATATTTATAAGAGCGAATTACTAGCTGGGATAATTCAGAAAGGAAAAGTTTCAGTCATTAGCCAGACTATCCTCAAGTAACCTGTTGCATTATTTTAGCAGGAGACTTGCTAAGCCTTCATTATTGGGTCTGTAACTTCCATGCTTCAGTGAGAGTTTGCTTCATAAGTTTCTGGTTTGTCACTCAATCTTACACAACATAAGCAACAGGAATTTTACTATTTGTTTTAAAAGGAACCCTTGGACATCGATTCTCAAAATTGCTGACCCCCACAAGTCTCAATGGAGACTGGGTGCCCACTGCCTCTAAAAGCTGGATCCTCCAAAGCTTTGCTCCAAGACCATTGCAATACAGGAAAGCTAGGCAATCTGTAGTTGCACAGACTGTGAGGGGAAAAAAATAACCAAGCATGCTGTATCCCCCAGATGGTTCACTGTACTTACGTAATTGTTGATTCTTTTTGTCTTAGATGTATAAAACACACCAGAGCACATTTGAATGGTGTTACAGCTGGGAGTGCTTGTCAAGATTTTGGAGCAAATAGTGTAACAAGGTGGTTGTAATTATGTCCAGACTGAGCGTTGTAAATCCAGAAGTTCAGAGTTAAGATCAAGTTTAGCGCAACAGCAGTGTAATTGTAAGGGTTGCCCAGGTGTGGAAGTGTACATGTAGGATTCTTCAGTCTAGTAATGACATTGTGCAAAAACCCCGTGATTGATATAGACTTGCATTTGTGTTAAAGTAAACTAAATTTTACAGATGAATTAGTTTATACCTATGTAGAACAACACTGATAAGAATTAAGGCTTCTGCTAATGAAGAAGGCCTGATGTATTCAGTTACATGTAGGGTTAAAAATATGTATTCAAATACACTGGATTTCTGTTAGAGTTAAAGGTACAGGAAATTTGAATGATGCTGCTATGCCTAAGGCCAGAAGGAGGTCAAAAAGTCTGACTTTACAACCTGAAGTTCTCATTTAAATTTCCAGCATGTTACTTTTGATTTCTAATTTAATTGGTGTATTTATTTTGAAATCTTAGAAAAGGTATTTGGCATTCCAAGTACAATTTGTGGATGAATACATTACATTTTTAATATATACCATATCGTTTAAATCTCTACTTGAAATGCAGACTTCAGTTTATCTTGTCATTACAATTAACGCCTATACAATGAAGAAAGAAAAGCTATTATCATTTAAACTCTTCTTCTTCTCTGCTATTAGTAACACCACAGAAGATTACAAACAAGAGCACTGTTTGTTTTTAAAAAGCCTAACTCTTACTAAGCTGGCTCGATTATTTTTCTGTCCTTTGTTTTGCTTGACTAAGCAAGGGTTTGTTTTGTTTTCTTCTTAATTCATAATACCACAAAGATTTTGTGTACAGTTCACTGTATATCTTTAAAGTGCATGATTTTTTTTTTACATTTTTTTCAGCTTATTAGGTTAACTGGGAGATTTTGTTCTTACCCACAGTTCTGAGAACTTATATATACATACTTAAGTGGCATTGAATTATGCTGAATGTTCTATTGTTTTACTGAAGTGGATTTTTCAGGGTTCTCTTTGGTGTCAAAATTTTGCACATGATAAACTTCTGTAGTATAGCCACTGTAAATAATAAGCAAATATTCCTAGGAAAAAATAGAAATCTAAAGTCTTTGGCTGTGACTTCATAAATATAATCTCTAGTATGTAATACCCATGGCAACATCTGTTATGATTTTGATGTTGTGTAACAATTTGACTATTGTTTTTGGGCTCACTTTTTACACTATGGATATAGCAGATAATTGGGAACTTCCCTAAGAGGAAGCAAGCACAGAAGAAAAACATCACAAGACTTTCCATTCTCTGCGGATGCACAAGAATTGTCAAAAGACAATGACAGATTTTTTAGCTTGTATGACTTTATCTCCTGTTCAGTCTCCTCCATCTGCAAAACTTATTTTGACAAGCAGACCCAAAGTTCAAGAATGAAGAACAAACAACATCAAGTACTTTAATGGGGGGGACTCTGTCAGACAAGGGGCCATTTGTTTGAAAGGGTCATGGTGAAGGACATTCTGTGGTGTCCAGAGGGAATGGTTCCTGTCTCAGTTGTGGCAGAGGAGTGCAAATCTCTAGATCAGAATTATGTTATATGTAAAGCTTTTTGTTTCCCTTTTCTTCACTTCTTTTGTAAAATAAAAACTGATTGCACTACATTACTCCTCTGGACTTTGGTACTCTCTGAGTAGGCATGGTTGATCCATGGAATATCTTAGCCCAAGGTTCAGCTCATGTCTGAAAATGAGACTGAAAACACTGTGTATGTGGTGAGGGCAATAATCATACATAGAGTGTCTTCCATTTGCAAATTCTCTTAACTATTTCAACACAATTTGTTCAAACACATTTTTGTCAACCAAGTTTCCACATAATTCTCTTGGCCAGGTCGTTTTAGAGTCTTACTATTATAAACTGGCATAGTCTGAAATAGTATCCAGCGTAGCCCTGAATCTTGGCTGAGGGAGACTTTGTGCAAACAGCACAGAATAAACACGGATGACTAAAATAGATCTGCGTTCCATGCTGCAAATGGTTGAAAAGCTCTCAAGATGTCAGCACAGCTAGGCCCGACTTAAAGTCCCTCAAGCAACCAACAAAAGTGAGTTAACCTACTGAGGTGGCCTTCTACTGAAATCACAGCAGAACTATACCAAATACATTTGTGATAATTTAAAGTGATCTTCTAAATGTGGAGATTGCCCTGAAGACTCCTTATGTATGTTTTACAGCATTTGCCTTCTAATACAGATATATAGATTATAGATATATAGATATATAGATTTTTTTTTTAATAGCAGTTACTGCTGCTTCTAGTCTATAGCCCTTCTTAGCCAAACACCCCAAGGACTAGAAATTGCATTTTGCTCTCACTTGCCCCTTTTTTCCCAGACCTGTGCCTTCAATTCCAAATTTCATGGAGTTCGGGCTGTTTCAAAAAGGACCTTTCCCAACAATTGAACCTCAGGTTTGTCATTAGGATGAAGAAACTATCACTCTTCTGAAATGCAGGGTGAAAGACTTGATGCACCCCCTATGGCACTGGGCCAAAAGAATAAAACCGAAGGTTGGAGGGGAAGGGTGTCAGCCTGTTCCTGAGCGCTCCTGCTCCACTGACTGCCATTTCCCCACCTCCACTGGGTGCTCAAGGTGCTGGTGTTGCACAGGTTAAGGCCCCAAAACTATATCACAGAACTCATGCACTGCTAATGGTCTTTAACCCAGAAACTAGTTCTAGATCAATGACTATAAATGGAGACTATTTTCTAGATGGGTAAGTGGATGTTTTGTTTTTTTTTTTAAATAAAAGCCATTAAAAATGGTGTCTACTTGGGTCTGTATCCCACGGAGACCATTTTTTCCTGTATGTGGTTAGGTGTCAGGATTAACTGAATGCTGAGGTTGCCTCTCATTCTTTGTATTTCCCATTCCTGAGCTTTGTTGTATGCTGGGAGCTAATGCTTCTTCGCTAGAACAGATTAAAAAAAAAATATATTTATATATTATATATATATATAAATAAATCTCAGTCATGCTTAATGCTCATCTCAGAGCATGCATAGTTTGACAGCATTGCAAGCAGCATAGAAAATTATGCATTGAAGATTCCGTCAGCTTGATATTCCAGAAGTAATGAATAGCTATAACCTGTATTATAATGACTTAACTGGTTTTGGTGATCAGAGCTGTGTTGTAGCCATTTCATTTGAGGAAAAAGGAGAAAATTGTGGTTTTTCTCAGGCCACGTGTGGATGTAATCAACACTTAGAGCAAACTGTACTTATCTGTTGGAACTCCTAGTTCTAAGCCTTTTCCTGAAGGCTGTCTATGTGGGAGTACCCTTTTCATTTGCTAATATGCATTATTTTGCAGAAAATACTCAACTGCTCAGTCAGAAAACCCACATGTATTCTGGTTTTGTATTTTATATGTAAGTCTGGTAATCTGCTCTTGGGAGATCTGTGTATGTTGTTCATGAATGTTTTCAGGTGTCTCTGTAGTAGTACTGTGTAATATTCTGTCTTGTCCCTTTGTTGTATAGTATTTCGTGTAGTCAGACATGCTGTGAGCTCCTTGTAGTGGTACTGACCATCATACTGCCCTGGCTCTCCCTGTTCTGCTAATTCATTCTGCTTTACATTCACTAAAAGTAGGATGCCAGTGATATCCCAGGTTCTCAAGGCCAACATTATAAAATGAAGTACCAATAAAAGTCGTGCAATTGTAGGAAAATAAGGGAAACGTGGAACTGGGGGATCTATATGATGCTGACATGAAACAGCAGTCCCAGGAGAAATGAGAAAATAAAGGGAAGAATGAGTTCTTGCATGAATCAAGGCTCCTGTTTGCGTAGCGGTCCCTCTGACTTGTTTATCTGCTGCATCTTCCTCCAGAAAATTTCAAGTCTTACAGTACAGAAGTTAATGTTCTCCTTCTGTCATAACTGGCTGATGGTTCTGGGTCTTCGGAGCTGGTTTTTAATCTAGGAGTATTATTCTGAAAGGTACCAGCCATCCTTCTCCCTCATTTGCCATGGGAGAGAAAATTACTTGTTACCTTGTGGGACCCAACTCCATATTTTTATCGCAGAGATAAAATGTTCCTTGTATGAACAATCATTTATTTTATTTCAGTTCTGCATATGCTCATAGAAGGTGTAGGAGTGGGGAAGGCAGTATTTGCTTTTTCCTTGTTTGTTCCTCTAGGAGAAGCTAATGTAGTTTAAGAGACTAATTCCATCAGCATGCCCTTCTTTTCCCCTGATTTTTCTCTTATTTCTCTTGGCCCACTTGTAGCAGAATAATGCATGTAGGTGCCACTTTTTGCATCTTTAAATCTGAACTCTACAATTCCATTTGCAACCTGGCTTGTATTCAGGACAGGCCTATCCTACCACAGCAATTTATTTATCATGTTGTTTACTGAATCGTTTATATACTTTGGACAGAATAGATGTGGCTTCCAACAAAGCTTAAAGAGTGATTTCATTACCCAGAAGCATGAGAACACAATCAGGAGTGTGCCATGGTTTTGTCATCTTCTGACATTGTTGGAGCAAGAAAGCAGAGCTCACAACTGGTCTAAAATACAAAAAAGTATTTTCAGAATGGACAATGTTTTGCCCTTACTATTGCATAAAATTTTCTATCAACAGTCTTTATGATTCCATTTTAAATTTACTTTTTTCATAGGATAAATGACTGTACCAAGTTAGTTATTTGTCCTTGCTTTCCTACATATCAATCCTTTTCATTGCCACCATTATCCATTTCTGCTCTCTTATCTTTGTACCTAATTTGTCTGTTTCTTTCACACATCACAGTTTTTCTGTATGGAGGTCTTTTCCTGACCTGGCTCATGAACTTGCTTATATTTCATTCATGTCTTTTCTGTGGACTTACTTCTGCTTTGAGCTGTCTCAAAAGTTATTCTAAAAGACAATTATTTTCATTATCCCCACATAAATAATTTTCTTTCATCTCATCTGCCATTCACAGAAGTCTTTGTTGATTATTGCACTGTGGTCCTGTTCTCCTTGTTTTGTTACCTCTTTATTACACTGTTTCTGGAGTTGGACAGGGATTATGCCATTATTTCTTCTGAAAAATGACAAACCAGTGAGCTGTCTGATGATTAGTATCTTCCTGATATTTGTATGTGCCGTCTTTTTTTTAACTCCTAAATAAGACATTTAACTCTTAAAAAGAAATTGTTCGTACTGGGTGGGAGCCCTTAATCTTTTTCCACACAAGACACTTACTAGCTTTAGTGAAAAAAAATAATTAAATTTGAGCAGAAATTGCAAGACCAGTCCCAGGGTTTGTGAGACCATTGAACTCTGGGGTGGCAAATCCTGAAAACTCATCCCAAGAGGAAGCATTGACATGAGGACGAGTCACTGTGCAGGTAGGCAGAAGTCTGAATTTCCTTCTCCACAGCAGCTGTCTATCATGAGTGGTAAATGCAAAGTAGCTTAAACTTCTTTCATGGGAAAACTGAAATGATCCCAGTGGCTGAGGTCACTGTATTGGAAAAACAAGGTCTCTGTTTAGCTCGATGAAGCTGTTTGACTGAGCTCACTGTTTCACTTGGACTTGGGTGATTTTGCGGAGCAGCTAACATGCAGTAAAAGTTCACACCCTGTTTTTGCCACACAGTGGCATGTTTGTGTGCCCATAGTAAGTTTGCACATGAAAAAGAGAGACATTACTTAGTACAGTGACTTTGCAAAAAGTTTCCAGAGGCTGATAGCAGTGTCCCTTTGCTGTGACTGTTCACATTTTGCTCACAGCTGGGGGTTGTGAAAAGTGGTGGCTATCATTACTAAAAACTGTGCAGAATCCCATCAGAACTTGGCATCTGTTCTAAGAGTAGTAGCAGGATGCAGGTTTCAGGTATGCTTGATGGGTTGATCCACAAGATGGCATATTAAAGCTGTACTTTATATATACTGTCAAAGGAGCAAAGTCTAAACACTGTCGTTAGTGTGAACTGGGGTGGAAAGCTGCGTCTTTTGGAAACAAAGGAAGAGCTGTTTCACATTGGAACTAGGAGCTATTTGAAATGTGGAGTTTTTATTTTTGCAATGCAAAATTTGAGCATCATGGGGAAAGACTGAGGAGAAGCCCTCTTCTCTCTTACCGCTAGAAGTAACTTGGTTTCTTTTTCTCTTGGCATTTTGTTGGGTTTACATTCAAAATCTGTCAGTAAGTGGATGCTGGTTTGCTGTAATTCAGCCACTGGTGCCTCCCAGTTCCAAGAACTCATGACGGGCTTCATAGAAACCAAATACACATATCAACCAAGAGTTCTTGTGATTTGGGGATTAATAATTTATATTATTTTAACTTAACTATTCACAATTTTAAGTGTACTTGAAGTGAATTAAAGTTCACAGTGGTATTTTAAATAATGTGCTTTTGTAATTAGTATTTTTACTTGTATTGCCTGCAAATTTGCACTGTATTAAAACTGAAAATTTTGGAACCTTTGTAGCTCCCTTTTAGCTTTCATGCTGTTTACAATTTGCGTTTACTTCATTTTGGACAGCAAAAGATAAATAAGTTCATTTTTTGGCTCGCATGCACTAAGCCATTGATTGTATTTGGATGACAAACTGCACAGAGAATGTTAGAACTCTGATAAAATCCTCTTCATTTAAATGGAAGAAAATAATAATTTCTATAAATATTTAGTTTTGTAACATTTTTCACGCTCTTCTTTTGTTGAATAAGCCCTGATGTTTCATTCACCTGATATCTCTGCAGAAAAGGGGCCTGTTACAGAATATACTGAAAAACATAAAAAGGCTGTTGCTGACTTTAGCAGGTGTCAGATCAGGCAGACAACTATTCATCTTCCGCTAAACTAATTTTTTTTTTGACAACACAAGGATCTCCGAAATATGAATAAGACCAAAACCACCATTAATAATATTGTCTTTAAATATGTAGGAGTTTATGTATTCTAAGAATTATCTCTCCAGATTTTTCTCATCAACTGTGTAGTGCTCCCAGTCTGAAAAACATTGAGTGTATTTGAGAAGACCTTTTGAGGGTTTTGTTGAGAAGAGCGAAGGTCTTGTTCAACTTTTTATTATTATTTCCCAAACTTTCATCCAAACTCGCCCTCCACATACAAAGAGAATATCTGAATACAAAGGTCTGCTTATTTCTAATCCCTGATAATTGGTCTTTTTTCAGTTACCTGCAACTGAAATGTCTCACGTTCAATTTTTTTCCAACAGTTGCTATGTCCATTTTGGGTGTCTTTACCAAGAGAGAGCTAACTGGTAGAAGGAGCGTTCTTGTTTCAGCAACAGGCATTGCCCTTCCCAGCCGCGCAGCTCACGTCAGCGTTTCATACACGTGCCAGAATAGTTTCTTTTCTTTTGACCAGTTGAATGACCATGAGAGATCAGATTTATATTGGGTTACAGAGTTCAGAACTAGTTCACCCGAATGAATTGAGAAAAATGTGTTTTTACTGCTCCTCGTTTTCCATCATGTCGTGTTTCATCCCAAGAGAACAATACACGGCCTATCGTGGAGCTGCTGAAAACAGGTTTGTTACCTGGCTCGCTGGCTTACAGAGCCCTCCTGGAGCTTCTGCTGGTGGATTACTGACCTTTTGCATGTGTTTGTAGTCAGGAGGGAAGATATTTGAGTGGGTTTTTTATCATGGGATCTATGTCTTCTTAAAACCTATTTGAGTCTATGGGTAGTCCTGTTCTGACCAAATCTTCTCCAGCACAAGTGGTTTTTATAAGAAATTATTGTACTACCTGGAACAGTTGCAAAATATTTCTAAGAAATATTTGTATGGATGGATATGAACGTAGCAGTGTAACTTTTTTTAGGTGGGATCTTTAAACCTGCGTGATTGTATAATTATGTATTGTTTTGATTTTGGAGGAATTTCACACAAATTATAAAAATGCAGGTTTTTTCATACTTTTCTCCTCTAACTGTTTCATAACATAATTTGAGGTTTCTAAACCTGCCTTGTACAGTTAATTTCTAAATCCCCATGAAAAAATCTGTTATCCAAACCCTCTGGAAAGCACAGCCCCATTAGCAGACAAAATACAGATGGCCCTCTACTTTGTAGAAGTTCCTCTGTATGTTATTCCTCCATATATAAGCAGACTTTTTTCCATATTGACAAGGAATACACTAATATAAAAACTTATTTTTCAGCAGAGATCTGCAGAGCAGTCCTAGTGGTATTATTCTTAAGACCGCTTGCTTACTGTAATATTTGTATCATTGGTGTTTCCAGCAGTGCTTTTCATTCTGAGGTCTTGGAATCTGTCCTGTCTTTTGAGAAGTCACTAAAGATGCCCATAGGATAAAACTCAGTATCTGGGTGTACCCTCTGGGCACACAGAATGTCTGGGATTTAATACTTATTGTGTCTTAATCAGGTGGCCTCCTATATAACAGGTGTTTCCAGACGGTGCATAGGCTTTTCATGAAGGGATGGTCAAGGTGGTGGTGAATGACAAAGCACAGTTGATCATGGTCGCTGCTGAGACCGCTCTTCCAGAAAGGCACAGCTGTAGCCAGCAGATCTTTCTGTTGTTGTTAAACAAGCTTCTGTGGTGGTGAACATGTTCGTGTTAGTCAAAGCTGGAGTTCCATCTTTTTTTTTGTTGTGTGTGGTAATGGTGGAAGCCCATCTGTTTGACAGGTGAAGGAACAGAATAGTAATAGAGGGATAACGATCTGTATGAAGTTTCTCATCATATACCTATTACCCATTTTAATTCTGGACATCATTCTGTATTGAAGAATACCTGTAGACTCTGTTCTACAGATTAGGGATTATAAATTAAGCCCCCTCCAGAATAAATCTCTGTACAAAGAGAAGATAATTATGTTGCCGATCTCTTTAAAATGTGGGTATAGTGATATCCAGTTTTCCCAGTTCAGGAATCTCTGAGTGTCAGAAATTCCAAATTGATACTATTGCTAATGTAAAACCTCCCCTTTGAGAATTAATTCCAAAGTTTGAAAATAAAATAAGCTTTAACTTTTATATAAGAGGTGCAGTAAATATGCATAGGGGTTTTTTTGGTGTTTTTGTTTTTCTAATAAGGTAAGTAGAAGTCATTTGTTTGTCCCCTGGTGTTGTTTTTAACTATAGAAATAGCTGAAAGGTTAAACCCAGTATTTCCTAAGGAACTTCTTTGTAGTCTCAGTAAATTTTCTAGCAGATCTCAATATATTAATGAATGAATGAATGTGATTGATCTCCAATTACATATTTCTTTTTCTTTCTCAAATGTGTCAGTCATTGAAGATCATTATGCTAAAGGAACTTTTCCAAAAATCTTCCTCTGGTTGTTCATCTGTTTCCTTGATGTGCTTTGCCTAACATTATGACTACATACAGCAAGTCGGTTATGCCAATACAAGGGGAAATTTGGTTTGTAGTAATTACATATTTCTTTCATAAGGAATATCATCTTCTCTTTTACATTCGTATATTGACTCTGATAATAAACAGATTAGCCTGTTGTGACAAGAAATGTTGGGATTTGTGACACTGCTGTGACAATAAAACCTGTCAAAAAACAAATATCAGTTCTAACCAAGGCATTGTAATAATTACATACTTTTAAAAACTTTTATTTTTAATCCATGTAGTTTACCTAAGCAGAGGATAGAACCTGTTTCCTTAACAGATTAAATCCCATCCATGTAAGCTCTTTGTGACTGATAAAGAATCTGATATTTGTCTTTCTTTTTTGACTCTGTCATCTGTAAAATAATTATACTGATTTCCAGGTTAGCCGATGTTGACTTTTCTTGCAGTTAGCAAGCTTAGCTAGTCTGTAAATGTAAATAGTCAGTTGCTGAAAGTGTTTTAACTTTTCCTTATCAGTAAAGAGAAAAAACAGTAAAGTACATATTAAAATCCACTTCAAAATATCTTAGGTGGAAAAATAGTAATTACTAAGTTGAAAGATGAAATTTTAATTTGTCTTCTCTGTGCTTAACTGTTATTAGTCTGATAATTTCTTATTATGTAAACACAGAGTATTTTAATGTTACTTGATCTAGTTTGTAGTAGGAACACCTGTACATTATAAATCTCAGAATCTATATCTGTGTATAACAACATGTATATCACTATAGATTTTTAACTTGAATTTTAAAAAGCATTCAGTGGCTGCAACCTGTTTGGAAGGAATAACACTTTAGTCAGGTAATTTAAATGTATTATGCAAGTACCTCTATATCTGGGATTCTTCACACAGCATAAGCAAAGAGTGACGCAGTAAAGGATCAGTTATAATCTTCCTTATCTTGAGCTGGTGGTCTGATGTTATATTAATCGTGATTTCAGTGAAAGCTGACTGAGTCTCATTGCTAAGTGCCTTTCTTTTTCTCTGTTTCAGCTGAGACAATCCCAGTCCTACTGCACAGACACAGAATGCCTTCAGGAATGTGAGTAACTCTCAAGATCAGGTGCATGGAAGTAAAATAAGCAGTAGTAATTAGAGTCTGACTGGTCTTTAAAATGCAACAGTTGACTCAACATTGTAGGAACATATTACATTAAATCAAATACTACAATACTAAAATTGTTATGGTAGGGAGGTAATTTCTGAAGATCTGTGATGCATGTGAACATTTGTACATTGGAAGCATTGCATGGAAGCAGCAATGGTGAGCAGGCTGGAGGTACCAACATAGCAGCATGACCATTGATCAGGCCCCAACTGTACTGAATCTTACCATTAGCTTCCAAATAGGATTATTTCAGTTTTTCCCCAAGGAGAAAATTCAGAGGGGACTTTATTTGTCCTCTTTACAGTCATAGCAGCCTAACCAGTAAAGACGGGATATTCAGCACAGATCCAAACATGTACACGTGTTCCTGGCTGAGGCTGAGTAACTTACTGGCAGTGCTCTGAACCCTTCACTCCACTGTGAAGGAGAGGAGATTCCCCACCAGCTCTGACTGATAAGTTGACACACATCGTGACTGCATATCTGTTGACTTGATGGCTGTTAGTTAATGAAGCAGAGTACCAATGTGTATGTTTCCTTAAAATTTGCTGTGAAATACATTAAAAAACCCTCTCCCAAATGGTGAGCGTTACTAGGACAGTCAAACATTACTGGCATCTGCAGGAAGCATAGCTGTGCAAAGGTAATGCAGTAATGCAAGTTTGCCCTGAGGCACTCTGTTTACAGTATCCATGGTCTAGAGGGAACAGTGCCAAATGCTTAAAAATTAAGTGGATCTACTTTTCCTGTATTGCTTTAGCAACTGAGGATATGAACTCACTCAATTACGCTATATCAGGATTACTGTAATGCTCAGAGGCAGCAGGGAACACCTGAGCAGCGTTCTGGAAGCAAGAGCTGCTGCTTCCTGTGTCTTCTGCAGGTCCAGGAGCAGTGCAGTCAGGGTTTCTGGGCCGTTGGGGAGAGGGCATGCCTTCATTTACTCTCATGTTCCTCCCTCTTCACTCCCAGTAAAACCTGTTTAGAGATGGACATCTAGCTTGGACTTGCACTATGTCCTCCCAGTGTGGAACATTCTCAGATTCATTGCCATGTTGGGCTGAAGGGGAAAAGCTGTGAGCTTTCCCACGTAACCCCTGAGTGGGGTGCACATGTGCCGTAACAGTGCTGCTGGCTTTACTCTTTCTTTTGGGGCTTTCCAAGTCATGCTGTGTGTCGTGGTTTAACCCAAGCTAGCAATATAACGATGATAGCCGCTCACTCACCACCCCCCCCAAATAGGGGAGAGGAACAAAAGGGAAGGAGAAACTCGTGGTTTGAGATAAACACTGTTTAATGAAATAACAAAATAATGCCAATATACTACTACTAATAATAATATATATAAAATAGAAATAGAATATAAAATAAGAGATACTCAATGCAGAAAGGCCCAGAGGCCTCTGCCAAATGGCAGGATGGCATAAGACTAAACTACAGAAAAACTTCTCAACAGAACTTCCCTGAATGGGTCTCCATCCATGCTCCAACTCAACTCTGAGCCCAGTGGGAAAGTCCCAACTCTCCTTAAATATGAAGCATGATGCTAATAGGATGGAATATTCTCACTGATCAGTCTGGTTGTCAGTCAAGCTCTGCCCCATCTCTGCACCCCTTCACTGATGCCTCACACCTGTGGGCAGAGCTCAGAGGCCTTGCCTGTCAGACCAGAGCAATTAAAGACATGGACTCTGTCCTGGAGTGTTATCCTCTTGTTCTCAAACTAAATCTGAACAGTGACTGTGCTAGCTA
This sequence comes from Nesoenas mayeri, assembly GCF_963082525.1. Classification (NCBI taxonomy): domain Eukaryota; kingdom Metazoa; phylum Chordata; class Aves; order Columbiformes; family Columbidae; genus Nesoenas; species Nesoenas mayeri. The sequence continues at coordinate 53,481,920 of NC_137540.1, forward strand.
TGAAAAAGAAAGGTTTCTAACTGCATGGAGAAAATTAATTCGTTTTAGTCAAACCGGTACACTGTGACTTACAGCACCCTTCCTTTTCCAAATGCACCTCTCCTAGAGCAGACTTTTTAGTCTCCCACACCTTAGACTTCTGTGTGTGGTGGTTTTGTTTGGTTTTTTAATCACAGGCATGGAGAAGAGGGAAAGAGGCAAGTGACAGGAAACAGAATATTTTCTGTATTAGAAGTAGGCACAGACAGGCTGTACAGCTTTCTGATCTTTAGTCCACAGTCAAAATCAAACGATGGTAGGTCATTCTCACTCAAGCCTTTGGAGTCTTGGCTTATCAGTGTTTATGCAGCTCTTAGGCTAAAGACTGCATAAATGAGTAAGTTCTGTTAAGTGTGGGCACAATGCTTGTGGGATAGCTTTCATGCTACCAAGCAATAATACAGTGGGGATGCAAATGGTTTGTGGCAAATAGCTTTCCATCCTGAAAGAGATCCTTGCAATAACTGTCTGCAGATGCAAGCAATTTGGCAGCAATTGTTCCAAACCAGTGGTTTGTTTCAAAAACCAAAGCAAAAATTATAGAGTAAATCCTCTCCAACGTTATTGTATTGCCTTAAATTTAGCTTCAGCAAAGGTATCTTTCTGCTGATGCAATGACACTGCCTATTTGCCAGATTATTTTGTGATGCTTCTGTGAGTCTGTGCTTGGGCCAACATGAGCTCTGTAAGATTCCCGGGAGTCAAAGGCAAAAACAAACAGATGGAGCCTGGAGAAGTTTCTAGACATGTTTTCAGAGACAGATTAAAACAATTCTGGGCTGGTCTTCTGCCCATTGCTTCATCCCGTTCTGATGAGCTGTACCGTGATGAGCTGATTTCTGAGGTGGGTCTCCTCTTCCCTGCGTCACACAGATCCATTTCCTGTCACTTGCTGACTTTGGTTCCTCATTTCAGGACCTTGATATGAAGAAGCTTGTTCTCACCCATTCACTCATTCCCAGGATTTGGTCTTCCTTCTGGAAGCACAGCTGGGAATGTTGTCATACACAGATTCTTAAGTTGCAAGCTTGTGGAATAACTGATGAGCTGTATGTGGTTTTGTTTTGGGAAATGTCATGGCTGCGGTTCAGCCAGTGTCACAGCAGCGTCATGTTATGCTGTTGCTACCAGCTGGAAGTTCTCAGAAGCATCCTGTGTTGATTCTTCTGAGCACACTTTGTTTTTTCAAACCTTGATTTCAGATCTCTTCTAGATTTTTGGAGCCAGATCAAAGCAGTAGCACCATGGCTCCCTCATTCGCATTTTTGTGTTATAAGCTCTAAATTTTTATTGCTGGTTGTTGGAACCATTATATTGTAGTGACTACCCTGCAGAGAGTTTCGTACCAGGATTGAGACCAGAGTTTTCAGATTTGTACTCCTACATACTGGAGGATATGAACGGCACTTCGGAGAGCATTTGGGTACTCTGCCTGGTGGCTGTTCTGCTGGTTGTCCATCAGAATATCTGATATGGCACTAACGCACGTATCAGAGTGTGATGACTGTTCTCTCCATTTCAGTGGGTGCCTTGGAGAAAAAAGGCTGCAAGTTTTGAATATGCAACACATTTAACATTCTGATGGGATTGTTTATGCTCAGCAAATCAGAAGATCTTACAGTTTCCCTTGAAATGAGGAATAAGAGCGATAATTATTTTCTGAATTCTGTTTAATGCAAGTGGAGCAGGGAAGATTTCTCTGAAGTGTGTTCCAGTTGCAACATCAGCGGTTCATCCAGCCCAGGGAGGATCCCCAGCTGGTACTGAGCTGCTCTGATGGCTCATGGCCCTTCACAGTCAGAGGAAATGAAGGCCCACTGCCTGAGTTTTTTCTATGTTCTAACGATTCCCAGATGTTGTGACCTGGATTTACTACATTCATATTTTCAACACTATTCTCAGTGGTCTCCTAGCTTGTAATATGATCAGAGATGACTGTCTCAAATGTTGTCTACTTCCAAATGTATTTTAAAATGAATGCGTGTCTGTGATTCATCTTGAGTTGTACTCACCTAGGGGAGTCACAGCAGCCTAACCCAATGGCACGAAATGTCTGCCAACTCTTCCCTCCCTTTTCTGGTAATTCCCTTCTCCTTTCCTCTGCTGAAGTTCTTTGTGGCTTTCTTCAGTTTCCCTATCCCTTGCCTTTGAGAGTGTCAGCTTGCAGGGATTGTCTGCTGAAGGTCCCACAGGGTCTTTGTCTTCTCTGATGATTCATCTATAAGATACCACTCTTCACACCATTTCTACCTTTTTTTCACAGAACAGGCAAGGCTAAAAACATTGTGAAAAGAAGGCAGCACAGGTCAGAGAGCATGATTTTGCCTTCCCACATGCAGATGTTGAAACAGTAAAGAGCTGAAGATCCACAAGAAGCTATTTCTACCATAACATGACAGGCAAAAAACACCATATGGAATATACTTGTACAGTAAAAGAAATGCAGTCTTTCCTCTTCTTCTTTAGAGTACAACCTCACTCTGAATGAAGAATAGCACTTTAAGAGAAGAATGATGTTCATATAAGGAATATTTAACAAGGATATTTATTAACTTTAATATTGTATTCTTGAGATTTCAGTTGCACAGTCAGAAGGTGGTTGACCTTTAATCTTTAGAAATTATTTTTACCAAACTCATCATTTTAGTAGCTTTGACTGCCTTCTAGTAGAACATTAAATGAGGTGGCAAACATCTGTCACAGAATTTTTTTTTCCCTTTCCCATTTCTTTCCAAGAGAAGACTAATTTATTTCGCCCTAGTCTCTGTTTCTGTAGGAGAAAGCAAGCCAAAGAGCTGTGCCTCGTATGTGGAGCAACAGATGGGATTCACCATAGTCATTAGCTCTCACATGAGTTCATCCCACAGTCTCAGACCAGCCTCTCATAAAGCTTTCTCCTACACAGAGATAATTCAACTACGGTGTAAAAACAAATAAAAATCCAGGTAACCAGAGGCGCAGAACTGCTCATGGCTTCATTCAGAAGTGCATGAATATATAGGTACGCTGAGCCCGGGGGACCAGATATTATGAAAATAATGACCTTGGGCTGGATTCGGTGTTGTATGGAAAGGCAGGCTAGAGACTGTAGGTTTCATTTCACTCAGGGACACAGGAGTCTACATTCTTATACACTATATGCACTAGTTATTGCCTTCCAGGCACTGGTGATTAATAACCGGATCCATCCATCAAAACGAGTGGTGGCAGGGACATCCATCTGTGAGGTTAGAACAAGACGATCTTCTATCCATCTGGGAATATTAGAAAATATAATCACAGGTCCTCTTTAGGTTAGCCTTTGTTCTTCAAGGAATCAAAAAACCACTTCTAAATTACCTGCAAAAATATCAGTTATAGGTAAAAGTATTGTGGTCATGAACTCTTAAAAATGAGATCTCTTCTTGTGCTCACCAGCATGAATTCCATCCTGCTTGATTTCAGCTTCACTCAGCTGTTCTTTATCCATAAGCTGGCCTTGTCTGATTATTTGGTTGTCTCAGTGATGGAGGTCTTTGTAGCAAAATATTGTTTTCTTCTACATATTATTGCTCCCAGTAGCTGAAAAAGCTTCCTGTCCTCATGTTTTGTGATAAAAAGCTTGGAAAAGTGTGATTCACCCCCGCTATGCAAGATTTTGCTTATCCTCATCTCCTTATGTTAGATAAAGTAACAGATTCTGAAATATCTCACATCCTTATTAGAACACATGGTCATTTGTGAGAGGTGTGGGTTTAACGATTCTTGAATAGAGTAAACAGTGTTGTGGCTGTTTCAGTATCTGGAATGCTTTCAGTAGGTAGTACAGGGTCAAGCTGTGTTAGATCAGTTAGATCTTGCTTAACTTAGTTCAGAATATGCTTCAGCACATTTACTTCTATATAAACCATATTACAATGCAGGCTGGAAGAAGTTGTGTCTTGCACGAACACCTGTAGTTTCCCTCTGTGGTTCCTTCTGCTCCCTTCCTTGATCTGTAGCCTGAATGGACCTAGCAGCAGTTGGTTATCCCAACTCTTGTCTAACCATGGGCCCTAAGTGCTCTGTGGTTCAGCAAATATTCCAGAAGGCGGCCTGAGTAGTCCTTGTTTCTCTGTGTTGTATGGAGAATCCAGCATAACAGGTGATCTGAATTTTCAGTATTCTGCTGAACATCCATGCCAAAGCAGGTGCTGAAGGCTGTCTTGCGCGCTACTGAAGGTGGTCTCAGGGTAGCTATTAATGTTGTCTGGAAGCTTAAAAATAAAGCAGTTGTTTTTTTTCATGCCAAATTATGTGCTGATTTAATGCATTGCATATATAAAGGTCATCTAAGACTTAAAGTACTGATGTGTTATGTTGATAGCAATATTGTCCCTCAGCACAATTGCAGATCTAAACTCTTACCTGTGCAGTTCCACATGCTTTCTGAATCAATTGTCTGCTAGCGTCTAATGAATTAAAGGCTGTAGCATTCTCATTCATTTTCTTTGCACTATACCTTCTCATATACAGCACCCTTTATTTATTCCGATCTCCAAAAGAATTGTCACTTGTAGTTGTATATACTTCTAATCATAACATTCCTCTACATTAGCAACTTGTGAGTTTTTAAATGTCTACATTTTGGACACTTCAAAAGCAAGAGCTGTGTGGCAGTTTCGTTTGTTCATACATGTTAATGGTGGTGGTTGTGCTGTGAGAAGCATCACCTTCTATAAGGTTTTTTTTTTCTTCTTTGACATTTTTGAGTGCATGTGATGTCAGTAAAGGACATGAGCCCCATAGCCTCAACTCATGAAGTCGCATTGACAGCAGAGCGGTGTTGTGACTGGTGTAGCTGTAAGCTGCCCCGCAGTGCCCCTGTGCTGTGCCGTGAAGAAACCACTTTCACAGAAGAGCCCCTGTTAAAAATGCTTCCCAGTGTGACAGTGATGAGGGTGATTCTTTGGTGCTAGCATTAACCTTCAAGGAAATTAGTCCAGCAGCTCACTGGGCATGAGCTACCTAGCAAATGTTAAAGAAGAGCACCTTCCAAACAATACTGGATCCAGACTTGACTCTGTAATGAGATGATCCAAGTGAGTTGAGACAGCTGAAAAATCTGACAGATACAAAAGTCCTTGTGGAGTTTCCCTGGATGTTAAAGTTTTCAACTTGAGTAATAAAATAGAATAGCTCTTCTCTTCCTGAAGGTTATTCGTTATAGGTTTGTATTTATTGTTCTGTATTAATTGATCACTTAGATCATTAGTGAAGTCTTTACATACTACAGGGTGTTTCAAAAAGATGGACCCAATTTGGAATCACTGTATCTCTGCAACGATGAACAGCCCATGGATGAAATTCCTACCACTTGAAGGGGTGGGGAATAGAGTTTCAGATGATTACTGCTAGACACCTCTGCCAGCACGTTTGTAACTTTTGTGCAAGTGTAACATGTTGCCATAGTGAAATATACTTATTTGAAATTGTGTTCATCTCTTTCAAACAACCTGTAAGCCATGTAAGTACCGTAGGTAGTTAACTTATATATTGGTTTACACTTCAGCTGACAACTTTAGTTACAGTTTGATTATTTGAAATGATGTTTCAGAGGATAAAAGTTGTTGTTTTCAAATGTGCAGGTATTTGCCAGAGTTTCTTGATCCAAAAAGCCTGACCAGCCATCTCCAATGTGATGTGATTTTCTCAGTTTTATTTCCATGCTTTGATGTCTCAGCCATTCTGTATGGAAATTAGGTGTAAATTTTTTATATTGTATTCCCGGGCCTCACTTTTTCATGTATCTCCTCATCATTTTTCCCCCTCCTGACAGATGGGTTTTCCTTGATGCTATCAGAAATACCACATGACCTGGGTAACCAGTCCTGGAGATCTGGCATGTGGGCACTGGCACTTATCTGAACAAACTCTCAATAAATAACTTACAGTAGCCAAGAAAAATGTAACCATTATTTTGCCTCTTCTTGCTAGAATTAGCACGTTCTCTGTATGGGGCCTAATAACAGAGTTTAAGCTTTCATCTCTCTAGTCTTTTATTTGTTTAAGGCAAAAAACAAACACCAACATGCAGATGGAGGTTTTTCCTACATAACTGTATTTTGCATCAAGTTTGATTTCTTAAACACAAAGTGTGTGTTTATCACTTCAGTTCACTAGGAGTTCGTGTGAACTAAGAAATAGTCATGATAATTCTGAGAACTCCAGTGAAATCTTATGAAGTAGATTCTCTCTTCAAAGGGATAAGAAATGTGATTAAAAAATCAGTGTAACACTAACGAAGAATTACTTGTCTCAAAGCCAAAAGGAAGGACTAATCAGAGAACTCGATTGAAAAATATTTCATGGGTTTTTTTCTGAGACTTATGTTGTATTTTTGTTTTCAGTTTGGGGAAAGAACTCAGCTGTCACTCTGTGTTATAACTTGAATTTTCCTTGTCTGTAGTGCCAGGACCAAATTCCTCCAGTGACAATGGTATCAGCTTTGCCATGATAATGATGGCCTGGGTGGTGATTGCACTTGTCCTGTTCTTACTGAGACCTCGTAATCTGAGAGGATCCAACTTAGCCGGAAAGCCAACCAGCCCGCACAACGTAAGTGCATCATCAAGTGCCCTGCAGAGAAACTCTACAATAGCTTAAACCTATTTTGTTTTAATACAGACTATCTTGCAGTCTTTTTTTCCTTACTTCTTTTTTTTCCCCTGTATTTTCTTGGAACTCCATTAGCAATGAAAATGAGTAAAACCAAAGTGAAAGCAGAATCACAAGAGCCAGCTGTGAGCCCTGCCATGGGATGGAGCAGGCACGGGTGACTGACTGTGGGTCACACTGTCCTCTGGACACTGGCTGTCCCTGGTTGGAATTGCCTCCTGCCTTCTTAAGTACCAGAGGAAAATCACAGCTTTAAGAGAAGTCATTAAACAAAATTACAGCATGAAAATAGGGTGGTCATCTTTGTCCTAGATACAGGATAATGGGAAAAAAAAGCTATCAGTGCAGGAAACAGTATTGTTCTTTGATACTCATTTACTCTGAATATTGAAAGAGACATTGAGTGATCTTAAAAGGAAGCACAATGTAACTCTTTGGCATTCTTCTTTTATTTCTAAATCCTTTTATGTGAAGCACTGTTTCTAATCCTGTACGTGTTTTTTTCTTTCTTTTTCTCCTTCCTTCCCCCTAGGGACAAGAACCACCCGCCCCACCAGTGGACTAGAGCATTCGGTATTGGAAAAGTCCAGCAGCTGAAACCTTGCACGACCAAATGAACAAAGTGACCATATTACTCCTAAACCCCATTCAATACTGTTTTCTTTTCTCATTTATATAGAGCAGAGTTATCATTCAACAGTTATCTTCATGAACTGCTTTTAGCGACTTCAATTTTAAGTTAATTTTTGCTTTGTATGTTGTTACAATTCTCAGTAGATTGTAATTTGAATAATTATAAGGCATTGCAGGGGTTTTTTGGTTGTTACCATTACTGTGGACATTCCATTCGGTCTCTTTCTCTTACAGCTATCTTAATTTCTTTACAGTGATTTCTGATATGCATTGAAAGAAAAAGAAAATCCCTGCACATCTATAATAATGGAAGGTTACTGACCTTTCTTCAGATTAATCTATATTTTTTTCTCCAGTATGCTTTGGGAGTTTTATTGTGGTTGCAACTATTAGCTTAGTTATGTGGTGAAAAATTGAAATTATTTCATATTTGCCCTGGGTTCAGAGCAGCTTGTAGTCTGGTCTTTGGATGACTAACATAGTTTTCAGGGTTGTTGTCAAAAGCACGGGTTGTCCACTAGAATTATACTCTGTGTGTGTGTGTGCAAAGAAGTGAATGTGATAATTGCCACAGTCAAAGCTCTGACATATATAGTGGGGACTTTACGCAAAAGATTATACCACCAAAAAATAAATTAATTTTATCTTGTTCATTAATAAATGATATATCCTATTCAATATGTTGTCAAAAATGTATTTCAAAAATGTATTCCAAAAATGGATTTGTTTATTTACAGGTTTTATGAACGGAGAAATTTAGTCAGAATAAGAACTTTGTAGAATTTTCTGTTCTCATATAGTCTCTTAATAATCCATATCTTAACAAGTTTTTTAGCCACAATGTAATGTATGTTGGATAGGATGAAATCATACGAAGAGTTACTGAAGTTACCAACTTTTGGTATACAACATATACTGGATATTCAGGTTTTTTCACCTGTATGTTGTCAGCAATTCTTAACATTTCATCCTTATCTACTGGTTGTAATTGTAGAATAACAAACTTGCAGGTGAATCCATATAGCATGTCTTTTCCCTCTAGTATTTGTGTGTATGTGTGGTGTGTTTATGCGTGCGTGTGGCTGTGCACGTACCTGTGCACATCTCCCATTGTAGCAAATGGGAATTACTTTTTTATATACATTAATTTAAAAACATTTTAAAGATGTACAGAAAAGTGACACTGTATATTTTTCTTGATCAATTCAGAAAATTGATGAGAATAATGTAAAAAACATTTTTATGTTACCACCATGAAGCTTCTTTCCATAAAGGTCAGTAGAACAGACATGGGAATTCAAAGCCTTACTCTACAAACCTTTATTTCATGAGGACTTTAGTTACGGAGCTGAAGGAACTAACTGTTAAGATGCATAAAGGTTTGTGTTAATGGGCTCTAACAAAAATCTCGCATCAGATCCCGTGGTTGACAGGCGCAGGGTTTTCCTCCTCAGGGTAAATGGCGGGCCAGCTAAGCCTCCTTGTAAAGGCACAGCACAGACCTGAAGAAAGGCTTCTGTAATTCGATGTATTTGCCCTTTCAATTTCTGTGGAACAGTGTGCTCCCAAGCATCGGAGCATGTGTAAAAAATAAAAAATAAAAATAAAAAGAAGGTTGGGCCAGGTGCTCTCAGTGACATTCGTGCAGTGCCATGGAAAGCAACGGAGCTGCAGCAGGGAAGCTGAGAGAATTCGTCCTGTTATGTCTAATGGTGTCCAGGCCACAAACACTGTGTAAAGATGTCACTGGGACAAGCAATCTGACTGTGCTTGCTTTCTGCCTTCCATGTGCATTTATGTTTGGGATGCTATTTTGAACAGAATGAGTAATACGACATCATTTTGTTGAACCAACAAGAAAATATATATAATCTCCTACACTGACCTTTTCTCCAAGGATTTTTGGCCAGAATCGTTCACTATCAGATGCATAAAACCAATTGATTAAAAAGCCACCTGAAACAGGCTTCGTTTCAGACAGAGCACCACTCCTCATCCTGTTGGAAGTCGGTGAGATTTACAGCAGATGCTCCTCACTTGTGAGGGTCAGTCTCGCTTGACTTCAGTGTCTGTGTATGTATTGATAAAACTCACCATGTGCACCCAGCTCCAACAGTCTTGGCAAATGAACTTTTTGTTCAGAGTAATGTTGTGGTTTACATTTAAATGAACTATCTTTGCTTGAAATTCCTCTAAGTAATTGTCCCAGTGATTTTATACATGTATGCTTTCCTTATGTAAATTGCTATTTTAAATTTTCTATGTAAAAGAAAAAACATTGGAAATACTTTATTGTAAAATGTTTTACTAAAGAGCCAGGCCACTATCCCATGTCAAAATATATGCCTTTTAAATTCAGATACTCTCTCCAAGATATAACCTTCAGATCACCACTCTTAATTAAAATAAAAGGAACTAATTGTAGGACTTTTTTTTTGCCACTCTTATTCATGTTAGATAGTGCCTTACTCATCAAGTAGTTGCACTGAAGTTTGTGGGACTACTCTGAGATAATGTACTAGTAGCAGCTTTAGTAAGGGTGGCAGAAATCTGGCCTTTAGTGGTGTAGTTTGCAATGAAATAATTGTGTCATGGTTACAGATGTTTATGGTAAATTTTGAGAAGTCTGGAAGAGATTAGTAGTATGTGAAGCTTCAGGATACGAATAAATCTGTAACGAGGGTTTTAAACTTGGTTATGAAGAGACGCAAGTTGTAGCAACTTGGGAAATATGGAGGGAAGTTTACAATTATACCTTAGCTTAGAACTTTGTTAAAACAATAGCATTTTTAGCGTCTGCTTAACACAATTATTATACTCTGAAATGAGAAATCATATGTATTCATGTATTGTCTGCAGATCACTTAGCCTTGTAATGTTCATGATTGAAAAAGGAAGAGTGATGGTGTGATATACTTAATGTAAATCGGTGGTTTAAAATGTCTGAATTTTGCCAAACAAAAAATCATCTGTGCCATTCACAGTTTCCTAGTAATCTTTTACTGAGTACTTGGATTGGGATAAAGGGCTTGTACTATGCACTTTTTATGGACTTAACAAAATAAATAGCAATCATTAGTAACCTTTTATCTTTGTCTGTTAGTCTTCGTATAAGATGTAAGACTGCACCAACCTATCAATTTCTAAAGTAATTTGAAATAATCTAAAAGTAAGTATCAGTAAAAATGGCATATCATTTGTGTAATTTTTAAAACATCAATTCCAGCTTTCCTAACGGACACGTTCCTTCTGTATGCATCTCAAGCAAGTCAGAATGAATTATAAGTGGTTTCCAATGTTTAAGATACTTTGATGACCAACACAGATATCTCTGCCTTTTGCTCTTCAAAGTAGTTATGCAACCTAGTAAGTTAGAAGTACTACAGTAAGACAAGTAATGGCACAGGCCAAATATGCCAATTACGTTACTTCATTTTAGATCGAATCCTACTACTTTGGGATTTGCAGTCTGTTTTCTAGTCCCTGTTCTTGGCAGTGACACAGTGAGATGCTGAAGTTTGTACATCTCAGCTGGACGCAGAGCTGCTGTAAGGAAGATGCTCCAGTGGATCTGAGGCAGTGTGTAGAAGCAGTAGAGACCTGCTGCTCCCTCGCTGTTCCCGTGGGGTGCAGCGCTCCTCTTCCTCCGCAGGCAGAGTGTGAAATGCCTCGGCAGCAGCTCAGATCCCATGTCAGGGATTCCTCTGTTAATCCAAGGAAGAAAAGGAAAATGCCAGGGGGGCATTAGGGTTTAAAATAATACAGCTATCCAGAGAAAGTGGCAATAAATACCAGAGTATCAGAAACAAAATCAGAATTTTATTTTTAATAGTACTACTACTAATAAAAATTAATAAATTCTTTAGGCATCTGAGTCAATTTAGAAACTCTGTGGTCTTAATCAGAGATCATTAATGTCTGCTTATCAAGATTTACCCTTTTACTCAAACATGAGGTTATAAATAACTCCTAAAACTAAAGCTAAACTTAAGTACAGTTGTTAAGATGTTTGCCAAGGGTGCACATGCTTATCATGAAAAGTAATGCAGAAACGAAATTGCCACAAATTTAAATTAGCTTCAGAATCATAGAATGTCCTGAGTTGGAAGGGACATCAAGTCCAAGGTATCATCAAGTGCAGCTCCTGTCCCTGCACAGGACAACCCCACAGTTCACACCGTGTGTCTGAGGGCATTGTCATCTCTTCTTGAACACTGTCGGGCCTGGGGCTGTGACACCTCCCTGGGGAGCCTGTTCCAGTGCTCCAGCACCCTCTGAGTGAAGAACTTTTTCCTAATGTCCATCCTAAACCTTCCCTGGCGCACCTTCCTGCCATTCCCTCGGGTTCTGCCACTGATCAGCAGAGAGAAGAGATCAGCACCTGCCCCTCCTCCTCGCTGGCTTGTGAAGAAGCTGCACACCGTGATGAGGCCTCCCCTCAGTCTTCTCACATCCAACTATGTTGAAGGTATCTGCATCAGGCCTGGCTGTTCAGGACCACCAGGTAGTTGGAGAAGATTGCCCCAAAACCTGAAAAATAAATTGTATCTTCTCTAGGATGTTTGGGAGAAATACACCAAATCGTTGTAGCAAAGTATGCCATGAACATGAAGATGGTTCCTTGTGAAAATGGACAACTCATATTCATCTCTCTTTCTACCCTGACTTGTTCAGTACCAGCCAACAGCTTCCAGTGCAATTCACTGCAAAGACATGGACCTTGGGTGGGAGGAGCACAAACAGACTGTCTCATGGTGAACCACCTCCTCACTTGTAAAACAGCACAACTCTCTTGGCTTCCAGGGGGTTACACTCCTCAATGTCAGCTGAAGATTTGTCTCCACACAAGAATAACTGAACCTATGTTACCTGATCTTGTATCAAAATTATCACCAACTCCCACAGCAGGCACTTTGTAATTAAAGATAATAACTACAAGAATCTGGCTTCCACATCACCTTTTTAGCATCTGCAGATACAAGTGTTGGTCAAAGAGGGTATCTGAAACAAACATATTTCAATATACGACAATAAACATTAATTCACTGTATATATGCAGCTTTTAAAAGGTTTCACTGTTCTTGTTTGCATGGAAAATTAGATGGTAAAACATTTTATACAATGTTAATTGAAAATACAGCAGTAATTTCTAATCAAAGATAACAAGTAGCAGGATTTTGTTATTATGTCCTCCAAGCTATAAACAATGAAACTGAGGAATAATTTCTGTGACTATATAGTTTCAGACTTATACCTATTTTTAAAATGTTGAAGGTTATTTATTTCTCCAGATGTAAAAATACCCTTAAAATGTAAGAGAAGATACTAGAGCTGAGAAAATGTTTCTAAAGCAGACCAACAAAAACCCCCACCATTGTACAACATTCTCACGGTAACAGCAATTGCTATTTTAGAAAAGGTGGAGGAGCTCAGTTTAGAGCAGAACTTGTAGAGAAAATGATAAATGATAAACTGAATATTATTAGCAAGAAAATTATCCACAGAAGCCCTCAACAGGACTGGACTCTACACCAAGGACTGCATGTAGCACATCAAAATCTCCGTTGTGGTGATAGTGAGTAAAAATCCAGTTTCATCAGCTCTCCTAGTGTTTTCACAGAGCTTTGGTTTCCATCCTCAGCTTCATATAAATGAAATAGAAAATCCAAATAATAATTTTTCCCACTTCATCAAATATTAGCTTGCAATTTGAATCGCAAGTGCGTCTTGGCTCTGACACCACCTCTGGCTGTATGCTTCTGTTGGGCTTCTCTAAGAAGGGGAAAGAGATTAAGCCCCATTTTCAGGCATTCTGTAACAGTGGAGCAAATCTTCACCTTATTTTATGTGAACAAGTGTAAAGGCAATGGGACAACTCAGATGAGTAAAACCCTTCAAAGAAGTCATGCTACAAAATGATTTCTCTCCAGTGGGGCTATGATAAAAACCAGTGCCTCATCTGGCTGTTCTTCCATTGCATTAGTTTTAGCATTGAAGGCTTCCTTATTGTTTTATTGAAATGGCTGTTATGCCTGAAATGGCTCTCCTGTTGGGAGATTTAGTATGCTCCATGTTCAGAAAAGCAATGCTGCTGCTGAAGGAAAGGCTTTGATGTCTGCTCTAATGTGTGTGGTTTTCAGATCAGGGAAAAAACATAAAAAAGGCATTTACTACGCAATGGACAAGGCCACCAAATGTAATCACGCCTGGGAGGAAGTGTGAATAATTTTTGTGTATACTGAGAGATTTAAATAATCAAATTAGGGGAAAGTCATATACTGGAAAACAAAACGTCATGCAAGAACTAAAAGAACGGGGTTTGAGAGGACACTCTCAACAGAGTTTCAGGGTAGACTTGCCCTGATTTTTAAACGTTTTAATCCTGCCTGACTTTTGGTTTCAATTTATATTGCAATATTGTCCATGAGCCCAGCTGAAATTATTGTCCAGATGTTCTGGGCCCTGACCAGAAACTCAGTGCATTTTGGGACAAATTTTACCAATAATTGCAGTTTGGCACACTGGTTGTCACTAATGAAAATATTGCATTAGATTAATAATAAACTGTTTGGGCAAACTGTCAGACCAAACAGCAAAGTCTAAGCTCTGGTGAGCCAAAGAGGTGGAGGTGAGGAGAGGGCCCAAGTAGGGACGTGCCAGGCAGAAAATGTCTCTTGCAACAACTCAAAACAGCGGCTCTGTGCAGTTAACTGTTATGGTTGGCTCTGAGCACACGTAGGAGCTCTGGCACTCGGCTGCCTGTGTCCAAAACTGGTGTCCGGCTTGCTTTGTGCGGCTGCTGGAGCCCTTTCCAGAGGAACACGCATGCCCAGTCCCACATGTCCCTGTGTAATCTCCTTAGCTCCATCCCCTTCCTTCCTCTTAGTGCTGTAAAATACAAAGCACAGATTCAAATACTGATCCAACTGGTCTGTGGACAAGTCTTCCGGGCACTTCTGTGCCTCAGCCTGGGACTGCTGCCCGGTAGCTCAGATTTCCTGGTCACATGTGGGGTTGCCTCCTGGTTGTGCTGTGTCACAAGTTAAAGAAAGGCTTGATAGGCAATGGTGGTTGGTAAATCTGTGCCAGATGTCACTGCCACGCACTGATTACACAAACACAGCTACCTTTAGTTAATGATCAGCTAAATCTTTTGGGGAACTAGCGTGACAATAAACAGTCCCTACACATGATACAAAATGTCTTTCATAACCAGGGTTACTTACTGGCTTTTCCTCTTGCCTCCAACACCAGGGTGCTGGCCAGGAGATTACACAAGCATACACTGGCTTGCTCTTTCTTTTTTCCCCTCCCCTTCTCCCAGTCCCCCAAATCCTTCATAAATCATTATTTCTCTCTTGCACAATGGATCGGCTTGTACATGAGAGCTGGGGAGTGTCCCCTCTACCCAGCTGTGGCATTCAGATGGCCCTGCCCTCCATGGTTTCTGGAAAGTGGAGATAAGGCCTTGATCCCACTCCTCGATTTTTCTCACAGAGACAAGAACATAGGGTCTGATCTCACACTAGTACATCTCCCGGCCATTGAACTTTTATATTAAAAAGACATTACCACTTTCCTTGGCCAGATTTTTTGAAAGAAACAGTCTTAATTCTTCGGATTGCGTGCTGTTTGATCCTGCTGGTGCTAGCCTTTGCCTGAGCACACATTAAAGACCAGGTCCATGAGAGCATATAGCAAAGGGATCACTCATTTTCAGGATCAGATCAAGTTTAGATATGAGGCAGGCAACTGAACTGCTTAGGCCAGATCAGACTGAGGCAGAAGATGTACCTTCAGGTACCTAAGGAAATGTGTTGTCAAAACTTGAGTATCTTGATTTTGTATACCTTTTGGAGTCCATCTCCTAAGACTACATTATTGACTAGGATATAAACTCTGTCCTTTGTGTGTCTATAGTCTAAAAATTACAAGTATCTCTAAAAAAGCCTATTCTCCTTAAGTAGGTGCATATGAATTATGATAACCACCTTTCTTGGACATGGATGCTTCCGTGAATTACATTTCAGGCTGTTAATATCAGGATCTGCAAAGATGATCTCCTAGCAGGACGTGTGAGCAGTGCTCTCAGAAGTATAGATTACTTAAAGCTAAATTATCATGCAAATGACAATATTTAAAATGTAAAATCCTGAATGAATGGAACAGTGACTCATCAATCTTACCAGTAGCTCTCTCAAGCCTCATCTGCCTTGCAGCAGCCCAGGGCTGTGCTCCCCAAGCAGTGTGCTTCAGGAGGTTTAATGCTATGCCCTGAAGCCTTACATAAGCTTTATTGCCTCTGGGCAATTGTAAAAAATTCCGCGTGATAGAAAACGATGGGTCTGTCTGAACAGAAAAACAAAGAAAACCCCACCCACTAATTCAGAATTTATTCAGTAATGAGAGAGGAGACCCAAGCTCCATGCCCTTCTCATTCCAGTGATTCTGAGCCCTGCATTTTCCCCCTGCCAGCAGTACCCTCACCACCAGAGTGCAGGCTATAGGGAAACAAAAGCAGCCCTCATCACCCTTTCTGGGGAAGTTGTGCCATTCTGCAAGAGCAAATTCGAGATCCACATCCCAGGCAGGGGGTGTGACAGTGTAGTCTATCAATGAAGGCCCTTTGCTAAGAGAAAAGAGACTGAGGTCCATTGCCTGCTCCGAGGGCTGTTCAGGTGTTTGAAGCAGCTCTCAAATCACAGATCGCAATCCAGACCTTTCTCCTCCCAGGAAAGGGCCATGACTACCAGACCTGTATTCTCTTTCTAGCTCCTTTGCAAATCAGCATAGATGCAGGTGGAGAATTAGATCCCCATGTTTCTTTATAACCCACCGAACGCAGCACTCTCCTGAGACAGGTATGTCTGAAACCCCTGGCTGAAGAAGGCTCTCAGGCTCCTGCCCTCATTTTAGCAATCACTAAACCTCAACCAGGAGGTATGAGCTGACTCTAACAACTGCTAACTACTCATACATACAGCAGTATGTGAAGGCAACTCCTTCTTACAAACGTGGCCTCACACATAGTGACCACCACTGTGCTTAGAAAACCTATTAATTTGTCAGGCACACGCTAAGCACATTTATCATACAAAGACTTTTGAGGGGCCACGTAAAGGATCTGAAGTGGATTTGGCCTTTGCAAGAGAGCAACAGGTGTTTACAGAGGGACCAGACGAAGTTCTTAGTAGTAGCATTTATGGCTCTTCCGAGACCTCAGGAGACAGGGGTTTTGAAGATGATGGTATAGGTGAGACTGACTCCGTAGTGAGGGCTAGACTTCGCCTAGACTTCCCTGGAAAAAAGGATATGTCCAAAATTGAGACATCTGTGCAAATTAGCAATGAGACAAGACATTACTTGTTTTTACTTCAGGTGAACCCTGCACCTTTGCCAAGGGGTTCTTCGCCCAACCACACTGACCCTGCTAAGATTCCACCGTGAGATCGCAAATCTCAGTGGGCTCTTTCAGCACAGACGCACACATTTTACAGCGCCATTTCTAAAGGACCAGTGAGCTACAGTAGCTATTCACTTAAGCAGGCTCAGATTCTTCTAGGGCAGGGGTGTCAAACTCATTTTCAGTGGGGCCACATCGTTATACAGTCCTAAAATTACATTCAGCCCTTTGAAGGCAATTGCAAGGCTGATGTGGCCCCCGGTGAAAATGAGTTTGACACTCCTGGTCTAGGGAAAGATCAGATCCTCCAGGGTAAAATAGCAACACACTAGAACATAAAACAGAAACAATTATTTCAGTTTCTTTTTATATACTTTAACACCTATGGGCAAAAATGCCATATAAGAACAAGGCAATACTTTATTTGCATTGTTAACAAGGACATACATATAGTATCCACCTAATTTGGCAGTGTTTAACATAGAAACTGAAATCTGTTAAAAGCATAAATGATTGCAGTGTTGCAGATGCTGGAAAAAAAACCAAATAGCTTGTAGGAGATGCAGCATAAGTGAACTTGAATGCAATGGAGAAGATGGTAGATTTCTCAGTCTTTCTGCTCCCAAAGCCAGATGAAGCATACTAATAACATAGCACATTTATACAAAAGGCATAAGTAGTACCTAAGACTTTTGATACAACTAGGCAGTGTATCCTTGAGCAGTGCCCAGATCAGAGGGCAAGTAAGTGCGAGGTCATTGGTAACGTTGGCAATCTGGACTTTAAACACTGTATTTTACTGTTACCTACCCACATGACTTTGATGAGACAGCACTATACTGCAGGAGAGAGAACGTATTGTGAGTTTTGTTTCCCAGTAAGCACAGCTAAAGTACCGAAAATGATTCACACATGGGACCACCAAAATTTGTTTTCCTTACAGAAACACGTTGGGGCTGGGGGGAGCAGTTCAGTGAGGCACCCTGCTGATCTGTCAGCCCGCGGTGACCCGGACCTCGCCAAGGAGCCCCGGCCGGGCACCTGCAGCCCCGGCTGCCTGGGGACAGCGGCTGCAGGGGCTCCGGGGAAGCCCCCGCTCCCCACTGCCTGGGAACCCCTCCAGTGCCTCTCTGAGGGGCCACGCTGCCGCCCAGACCCCCCTCCCAGAAAGAGGCAGCGAGACCAGCCGCCAGTCCAGCCGCCCTGACGCAAAAAAGCCCAAATCCAGCAAGCGGAATGAGGTGTAAAACACGCCCGGACTGACCCGCGGGGAAAGGGGCCGCCGGAGGCGCGGTCCCGCCCGGGCTGGGGAGCGCCCCGGGAGGCGCCGCTCTCCCCTGTCAAGGCTGAGGGGAAGCCGCTGCGGCGAGGCCCGCCCAGCCCGGCCCGGCCCCGAGGCCAGGCCGCCGAGACCCCAGCCGGGCCCGGGGACCCTGCGGCCCCTCGGCCGCCCGCGCGGCGGCGGGCGCGGGCCGGCGCCTGAGGTGTCCCGCGCCCATTCGCCGGCGGCGGGAAGGGCGGGCGAGCTGTGCGCCGGCCTCCGGGGAAGGGAGGAGCCGGGGGCGGCCTCGCCCGCCGTGCCCGGGATGAAGCAGCCGCCTCAGCCCCGCGGCGGCCCTTTAAATAGCCGCCGCCGCTCGACTCGCAGTGGGGTGTTGTCCTGAGCTCGCCGAGCATCCTCTCCGCAGCCCTCTCGCTCGATCCGCGCCCACCCGCAGTAAGTCCCCGGGATGCGGCTTCGGTGCCGGCCGCGGGCTCCCATGCTGCCTTCCCTGGGGCGGTGGCGGCCTTTCCCGCCGGCTGCCGCCCTCCCCTGCCCCGGGGCCGAATTGCGGTCGGGGAGCCGCCCTCAGCCGCGGCCGGCGGGAACCTCTCACTGGGCTCCGGGGATGGAGTCCGCGGGGATCGGCCCCGGCCCGAGCCGCCCGGAGGGGAGCGGGGCCGCTTCCCGGTCGGCTCCTTGCACCGGGAAGGAGGCGGTGGCTGCGGCCTCGGCGCTGCCTGCGCCTTTCCCGGCCGAGGGGCTGCGGGGGCGCGGCCCGGGGGTCCCGGCCGATCGCGGCCTGGCGCGGCCCTGCCCGCCGGGGTCCGGCCCTGCGCGCTGCCGGCAGCGGCGGGCTCTGCTCCTCCGCCGTGGCACCGACAGTTCCGCGGCCCATGGGGCGGTATTTACGCCGGCAGGCTGCGGGGCCGTGTGTGCGGCGCTCCCCTGGGGCAGCTCCAGAGCCTCCCGGGCGAGAGAGTCACTGCAGGGCGGGAGATCAGCTGTGAGAAAACGCTCCTCTCTGTGGCAACACAATACAATCTCAAGTCATTGGTTCTCTCATATCTCCATGAATTGTTGGCCAGTGTTTTAATGTATAACTCCTTATTCTCTTCCTCCCCACTCCCTCCTCTTCCTAGATCAATCATGTTTGAAATTAAGAAGATCTGCTGCATTGGTGCTGGTTATGTTGGTGGGCCAACCTGTAGTGTTATTGCACAGATGTGTCCCAATATCAAAGTCACTGTTGTGGATGTCAATGAGGCCAGAATCAATGCCTGGAATTCAGATGCGCTCCCGATCTATGAGGTAAACATGTCTTGCTGCTGTCTTTTCCAGCCAACGTTGCATTTACTTCCCTCCCACCACATGGCATTTCCATAGGGCCCATTTCTGAAGCCTGATAAGTATAGCACAGTGATGTCCTTCAAAAAGAGTATTCTGAGACAGCTGCTTGTCACTACTGCTCATTAAACCAGATTCTTGAAATAACTTAGTATGTCTGGTGCCAGCAAGTATTTAAGGATTATATATGAAGGGTTTAGTAAGTAAAAATGTATTTATAGTGAGTTGTGCTAAATCATGTTGACTTTCTTTTGGGACCCAATTTAATCATAACATGGTCCTCTTACTCAGTTATAAATATTATCTGCTGTGTTGTAGCACAATATGAATGTAAGATTTATTCCCATTATGAACACTGCCAAAATCCAATCTGTGTTGCCCATCTTAACCATGTTGTAAGATGCGGACAGTCATTCCTTATTTACATGTATCGTAAACCTCCAGTCTCATCTGGGAAGACTAGGTCAGACAAAAAATATTTTAAATGTATCATACTGTCAGTCCTTCATTACAGAATTACTTGAATTGGGAGATATACATAAAGCAGTTTTTCTATTTTGCGTCTCTTAGCCCTTGTTATTTTTCTCTCTTTTTCACCCTTAAAGAGTAGCTCTGTTTTTCATTCTTTCATGAAATATTGCTTTTCTAGATTCAAATTATTTTCTTTAGTGAGAATGAAAACGTATCTTCACTTGTCTCCCAAACACAAGGCATGTTTCCTGGTACTAACAGTTACTGTCTTGTTGTAAGAAGTCTTCTGAATCCTGTTTCTGCTGTAAAACTAATGTATTTACTTTTTCCTCTCTTAAAACCAAACATATATTGTGGCTCTTTAGATGAAGATGAATAGATGTCCTTTGTCATACATATTCAAAGAAAGGTGTGTATAATGCTCAGATTAGCAGGTGAGACGAAAGGTCACGAAAGCAAGTACTTGTCTTCTATAAACCCTTAGACTGAGTGAGTTAAAGCAGAGCTAGTCTTGGCATGTTTTTTAAAAAAACAAACTCACAACATCTGTTTCCTGGAATGGTGTCCTTTGCTTACAAAGAATGTACAAAAACTGCCAAGAATTGGTTCAGGCAGTTGTGAAATTGAGTCATTGCACAGTGTGGTTTTTTGTATTTTTTGTTTTAGTTTTTTTTCTTTCCAGTGTCAGAAATAGTCTGGTGGGCTGCCTTTCTGTTTGCATCCCAGTAACACCATAGGTGGAACATGTGGTGATGTGATGCGTTGTCATACATGTTATTCTGCCTGTGCTGACCTTTGTTTTCCTTTTAAGTAGGTATTTGCTGTAAAGTGAGACAGCAAAAATGTCTTGCATAAGAAAGCTGCTTCTTTGTTTTCCTCTCTCTCCTTCCAATGAACTTTTGCCTTTCTGGCACGTAATCAAACATTTCATGTCATGATAGGTGTCTCAAATTGGAGATCTTACTGCCAGGTTACAATGTATTTTTCTTTTATCTATGACAACGATGTTTTAGTTCAATCATTTTGTAGATCATTCTAATAAAGAAGATTGCTCCTGTACACTATGGCTTCCGCCTCCTCTTGTCTGTGTTTAAGTGTTAAGGGAAGGGAAAGTGTTGTGGCATAGTATTTAGAATATCTACTATAAAGAATATAACTGAATTGTGCCTGTGATTTATCTGTGCAGTGGGTGTGGTGCTATGATTCGTTTAGTGTGGTCCAAATGCAACTGGTTGCCAAAAGGAGTGGTCTTTATCTCCTGTGCGTCACCACTGCCTTTCTTTCGCTGGCTCTGGGCTTGCTAATTTGGTGGAAGACTTCTTTGTGGTGGTGTTTGTGGTTTTTTTGTGATGAATAGGTTTTAGATGTGATGTTGAGAGGTCATGGAATGTGTAGCTGAGACAAAAGGGAAGTTTGGACCAACTTTTTCTTTGCATCCTGGGGAATGCTGTAAGACTTTACTTCTTGAATCTACCTGACATCATGTGATGGGTGTTTCTTTAACTGTTGCTCATGGTAACAGGATTGAGCGTGAGAATAACTGGGGCCTAAAATCTGGTTGTGCGAATAACTCAGTGTGGCTGAAAGTTTGGAAACATCATTTTGGGTGTTTTCAATAAGAAAGGGCTTTTTCTCCACTATGTAAATCTACAGAAGCTTTACTTTCTATCTGGGAGACTGAAAACCTGCATTAACCTTAACTGCTATTTTTTTTTTTCTGCTCTTTTCAGCCAGGGTTAAAAGAAGTGGTGGAATCCTGTCGAGGAAGAAATCTCTTCTTTTCCACCAGTATTGATGATGCCATTAGAGAAGCTGATCTTGTATTTATTTCTGTAAGTTTGAGTAGACAAGGTGGTTGTGTTTGTCTTTTCTTTGTTCTTTCTTATCAAATCATGTTACTCTAATGTTAGGACGAGGCCTTTGTTTTGTCATATAAATTCAGTTAGCAATGCCATGTCAGTGTGTTACAATTTTCCCCTTGTCTTTCTGTGTACTGTGGGAAAAAAGTTAAGTAAGCTTTTTATTTCATTCTAATCTGTTTCTTGTAGCCACTAGAATGTTTGACAAGTTAACAGGCTCTAAGTCAAAATGGTGAGGTTGATGTTTAGCTTGGTTAGAGATATGGGGTCTTAGAGCAAATCTGTGATTGCAGTGTACTACTGAAATCCATGGGACTTCAATAATGTTGACAGAGTTTTTAGAAGGGGATGCAAAATCATAGACTGATTATTGGGTTTCAAAGATTATTTATTTCTAGAAGCTTTTAAAAAGCAATGTATTAATGGAAGAGGGGCTGGCTTTAGTATTTTCTAACTGTTGTTGCCATTACTAGGAAGAAGATTCTGTCAAACATAAGCAGTGTGACCTTTTGTAATCCAGAAGGTTGTTCTTAATGCAAAATCAAAAAAAAAAAACCCAACAAAAAAGCCAAACAAACAAACAAAAAACCAAACAACCCTGCTGTTCATCTTGGTAGGCCACAGTTGAGTTATTTTTGTTACTTATGTCTTCTTTTCTTCAGAGCTCTTCTTTGTTAGGGCACCTCAGTGCAGAGCTCTCTTTCAGATAGTATTTTTCTCCATTTGTTAAGTCTAAAATGAATGCCGTTTGGCTGGATGACTGCCACTCATGCAGGCTATATATTGCCACCCATCCTTGGCTTAAACCATGCTGTTGTGCTTTAAATATTGTTGCCATTTCTTATTTCAGTTTGTAATGAAAAGGGTACTCTGTCTTAATCTAAATGATGTGTTTTCCCTCATGTTACCTTTTTTGTGTAATTCAGTATAGCAGTTTTTCAACAGCCGTACACTTAGGTTTCACTGCGGAATGGGTTTAAACCATAACTGCCTTACTAGCTGCAAGGTCCTTATGTGAATTTTTGCACTCCTGATGTGGGACAGGAAACAAAAGGTGGCTGGCTGTAATAGTGAAGAAATTACTGATGTTGTCAGAATAAGGACTAAGTTTCACCATGGCCCACAGAGCTGCTGTGAATTGCTCTTGTTTAAATTATATTTGAACAGTGGCCGATGAGCTTTCTTTAGAAGACAAAATGGGTAATTTAGAAAGCTAATAGCTGTTCATCTGATATGGTAACTAGAATAATTCTGGGGTAGAAGCAAGCTGGACTTTGGTAAGGTAAATGTCTGTCATTCTTAACACATGAGCTACTGACAAGGTGAAATTGTTAAGAGACCTGTAACATTTCTTGCCCCTCTATGTGTTTGTAACTAGGTTAACACTCCAACAAAGACCTATGGGATGGGAAAAGGTCGAGCAGCTGATCTGAAATACATTGAAGCTTGTGCCAGGCGCATTGTACAAAATTCGAATGGCTATAAAATTGTCACTGAAAAAAGCACGGTTCCAGTACGTGCTGCGGAGAGCATTCGTCGAATATTTGATGCTAATACTAAGCCTAACTTGGATTTGCAGGTAAGCATAATCTTTGAGTTGTGTATTTAAAGACTGGTTGTTGCTTTTGGCTTTTATCTGTTCTTTGTTTCTGTGCCTGTAGGTGCTGTCTAACCCAGAGTTCCTCGCAGAAGGAACAGCCATCAAGGACCTGAAGAACCCAGACAGAGTGCTTATCGGTGGAGATGATTCTCCAGAGGGACAGAAAGCTGTTCGTGCTCTTTGTGCTGTTTATGAGCACTGGGTGCCCAAAGAAAAAATCCTCACAACCAATACCTGGTCATCAGAACTTTCTAAACTGGTCAGTGTTACTCACTGCTGTTGTCTGCAATGAGCAAAAGGAGTAAATGAGACGAAGCTCAGAAGCAGAAGTTCTCTGACACTGAGTGATGCAGATGCAGTTAGGAAAAATCGGCGAGGTTGGGGAAAACCCAGTATCTGTCAAAGGGCATTAATCCTTTCTAATTATCTCAGCTGAGCTAATAGATTATATCAACTTTCTATGAAATCCTTTTTTTACTTTTATTGCTGTGTTATTTATTACAAAGAGGAAACCTCCAGTGGTGCAGAAACTGGTTGCCATCATAAAACATTTCAGGCTCTGCAAGTTAAGCACTTCATTATTTTGCTTAGATCCCATTAACTGGAATTTATGTATTATACTAGTTATATTACCATTTTGTAACTCAGAGTTACTTTAGATGCTAAAGTAATCCTTCCAGTAATAGTCCCCTTTCATCTAGGGGCATCATGGTTTCTGGAAGAATAAAGTTCTCTTTTTAATTTATTTACAGGCAGCTAATGCTTTCCTTGCCCAAAGAATCAGCAGCATTAACTCAATCAGTGCTCTGTGTGAAGCTACAGGAGCAGATGTTGAAGAAGTAGCAAGAGCTATTGGGACAGACCAAAGAATTGGAAACAAGTTTCTCAAAGCCAGTGTTGGTAAATAAAAATTCCTTTTTTTTTTTTTTCCCCCTCCTTCTGGGCTTCTGTTTAATAGTGCAGTAGGTCTACTAGTAGTGTTTTGAATTAAGTGATCTGATAGGCTAAAACCTTCTACAGCATGAGTGTGTGAAAAAATTGCTGTAAAGCAGTAGCATAAGTCACTTGTTTTCTGGTAAAATGTCTAGGACTGGGGTTGCTCTAGACCCTGGCAGTCTGAAATCTGAGAGTTCAGAGTGCATGCTTTATCCTGCCTGGGACATTGGAAGGAAGAGATACAACTTCATTTTTCTGAAGCATCACTGATGACAGTACTCTCCAAGATGTCTTCCCAGTTATAACTGCTGTGGTTTTGTTTGGCAGTTGCTGCCAGTGGCCTGAGGAAGATGCCTCTAGATAAGAATGTGTGATGGGAACTTCTAATTTGTGATGAATTCAGTTTAGATTTACCAGAGAGTAAGATGTAATAAAGTGGTGATCAGTGCAACAAACTTTGAAACTTGCATAACAAGACTAAAGCCCATCGTTATGGCTACACTCTTCATGCTAGCAAGATGTATGACTTTGAAATAACCTTATTGAATATAACTTCTTCTAGAGCCTATGCAAAAATGAAAAGTAGATAGCAATTATATTACCAAAATTTCTTGTACAATGTGTTCCTCTTGGACTCTAAGCAAAGTTCTAGGGGTTGAGGATCTCTCTAATTGTCTCAGTTCTCCCTTAGTCAGCTGTGGTGATCTTTTGGTTCTTGGCAATCATTAGATATCCATTTAGGAGTGGGGGAGGGAAGAACCTAATCTTAACATTTTGTGTTCTGAGAAATATTCATCTAAATACCTAGGCAGGGGGAGAGCAAACCCAGGAGCTTCTCCACCCACTTTTAATAATAAAAAAACTAGGGGCCTGGGACTGGATTAAAACTTTAGTGGGACCTGAAGCAGATTTTAGGGCTTCTGTAACAGACTGTTAGGTCCAGGAGTTGGATTTTGAGAGATCCTTAAAGTTTTCATTTGCTATCAGTGAAATACTGGGAAAAAATGTAATGCTGACTATGTAAATGATTGCCTAAAACTATTTGAGCCCAAAGACTGGGTTTGAGTAGTACCTTAGTCACTTGTAAAATAACCACTTTCTTTTTCAGGGTTTGGAGGTAGCTGTTTTCAGAAGGATGTCTTGAATTTAGTGTACCTCTGTGAGGCACTGAACTTACCTGAAGTAGCCCGCTACTGGCAACAGGTACAAGTTCTCCACTATTTTTTTTTTTTTTTAATGGGGTGATGTTTTATCAGCTCTCAGCTTTTCAGGCATTGTGCTTTTGAGCACCGTCTCCATGTAATGTGTTCCTACTTTAAGGAACAGATACCTTAATATTGATCATGTTTACATTTTAGGGCCCTCAGCCTAACACTTGCATTTCATATTCATGGGTGCTTAGGCTTTTTTGAGGTGAGTTAGGTTGTCTGGATCAAGTGGACTGGGAAGTTGTTTAGAAGCAGCAGTAGAAAATTTCAAGTACAAGCAAGTCTTCTTTTTGCACTTTGTTATCTCTGTCCACTTTGAATTCAGAGCTTATGATCTTTTCTTCAGGGTCTACCTTTACAGTTCCTTTTTCTGAAAGAACTCAGCAAAACTTGCTGTTCTTTTAAATAAACATGGTTGCTGCTGTTCCCTGGTTAATGTTAAGAATGATTAGGAAGTTGTGGATGCTTTCAGGCTTAGCACCAGTGCAGCAATACCAGGATGCTCAGTCTGTACTAGCAAGTGTTTTTTCTGTTAGCAGTGAAGGCATCTCACCCCTCTTCCCAGTGCTGACTGAGGAAGCAGCTTACACATATGTTATATGGTCAGAAGAACAGATTTGGTTTATTGTCCGAATGAAATACAAGGCTGCCTAGCAGATGCCCCCAGAATACAAAGCACATGATTTGCCTACATTACTAGCAGCTTTTCTTATTTTCAGTCTTCTTTTTGGCTAGCCTTTTTCCCCCTCACTTTTCTCCATCCTGGTCTGCTGCTAAATTAACAGCCTTCCCATGTTTACTTCCATTATTGGTCATTTGTGCCACATCCATACTGAAGTCCAATATTTCTTACACCGTTACCTACATCATCGTGGTTGTGTGCTACTGTCAGTGGGGTTACTTAGGCTCTATTGGCTTCACCGGGTTCTGTTCCCCCAAAGGCCCCTCATACTCCCTTCCAATTGTCTGAAGCTTGGCTGGATCTCACTCATAATTCCTGTATAACTACTTCCAAAACTCTGCCATCCTTCACAGTGCTATCTGTAACTTTTGTCAGCTTCTTACCGTGTGATGGCCAGTTGTTTTCTACATCCTGTTCAGATAGTTTAAACCTTCAGCCAGGGGCTAGACAGCAGCCTACTTACTTGCTTCTAACAATAACTCTTATATTAATTGCTTGGGACAAGGAAGATCTGGGTTTTATGCTGTCTGCCTCAAGAGGTTCAGATTGACATCTTCCTGAAAAATGTACTTCATTAGGATAGCCTAGTCCCTGATGGAGACGTTTGCAATCCCATCAGTGAAGTGAGACTAACATACTGTGTGAACCTTGTGTGGGACTTGGATGCATTGGCACAGCAGGAAAGAGAGAGCCAGGAAAGAGAGAGCCAGAGGTTTTGATATTTGCTTCAAGAACTACTGCTTTTACTCAATGTAAAATGTGAGCAGACAACTGATAATCCCTGGAGCTGCAGGAACTAACCATGTTACCTCAGTGATAATCTGATGAATAAGGAAAAGTTAATGCTCTCTTGAGAAAAACAAACAAACCCAAACAACAACAACAAAAAAGCCAAATTGCTTTGGTTCTCTGTCTTTGAGATCACAAGGGTCTTTCTCAAAATGCAACCTACTTCATATCTTAGCAACTCAGAGGCATAGGAACACTTATGATTTGCTCTGTGTGGAGGTGTTTTTTTTGTTTAACAAAAGCCTAAAAGGTTGCATTGTTAATGTAAGCAAACTAGTTTAAAGTGCTTTTAATGCTTTTGTGTGCTCTTGTTCTGTTTTAAGAGCAATATTTTGCAGTGTTTCTCTGTGACTTATTAAGTTGTGGACAAACAGGATAGTAAGAACAGCTGCTGCAGGGTTAGGATAAGGTGAAGAGTACAGTGTTCATTTAGTACAACCCCTTACATGCACCTTCTGCTTCCTGAGAGTGCTGTCATCTTGCAAAGGTCTACCTGCCCCAGCCCACGTTGGTCAAGTCCTCATGTAATGCACACACCTGTATAAGCAACTGTGTGAACCCCTTCTTTGTGGCCTGAGCACTGCACTGTCAGCAGCTCATCCCAGGGCACACTCATGGGAGACCTCAGACAAGTCTGAAGGACAGGATGCAAGTTCTGGAGGACATGTTGATCAGAGCAGCTCCAGAATCCTAACTCTTATTCTCTCTGGCCTTTACAGAGGACAGAGGTCTCCAACACTGAAGTCTTATTCACTTGAAAACACCTGAAGAAATATGTGTCCCTTTTACCTTGTCACCTGTTTTACATTACACATCACCACCCTGTTAAATTGCATAAATCACACTGCTTTTATTTCTTCTCTTCAAATAAACCTGGTTCAGCAATATCATTGTACTGTTTAGTTCATACCTTATGTTCCATAGACTGCTGCTGTTAATTCTCACTTCAGGTTGAAAATACCTTAAAAATCAAGAGGGACGTATAGTTCTTTCCAGTCCATGGTGAACATTGTCTAGATGAGGAAGCCTTATGTACCATCACGTTTTATATAATTTCAGGTAATAGACATGAATGATTATCAGAGAAGAAGATTTGCTTCCCGGATTATTGACAGCTTGTTCAATACTGTCACTGATAAGAAGATTGCTATTTTGGGGTTTGCATTCAAAAAGGATACTGGGGACACAAGGTAAGAAAGCAAATTCAGTTCATTAATGTAGGTTCCTTACACTTGTTGCCACCTATGCTGCCAAACCACCCTATTGAATTGTGTTAAGAAAACCAGATCAGATATAGGACCCTTAAATTCTTGTGACTGGATTGGCTTGTAACAAGCATTAGTCTCTCTTAAATGGGTGAGACAACTGATTCTTGCCCTCTACAATGTACCTGAATCATTCAGAAGCTAGAGCAGATAACTCTAGCCCATATTAACTTGCATAAGAGATTTTGAGCCCTTCCAGGAATTCTCCACAGGAAAGAATGTGAGTGTTTTTTACAACTGACTCCAAATTGCTATGTGAAGCCCAAGTTTCAGCTTTCTTTCTCAAAGGTGGTTAATTCTGTTTTCCTGTAAAGCTCAAACTTAATACAGTTCTCCCTAACTGCTCTTTGTGGGGAATGCTTATGCGATTGATGCCTTGTTAATTACAGTCAATAGAAGTCCTGAGGCTTAGTATCTCTCTTGTATGATTCAGCAAGAGACATGTAAATTTGTTTTTCATATTACTTTCCTTGGCATCCCTCAGTTTCAAGTTTGCTGCTGGCATGGATTACCACTAAGATGTTTAATGTAGAGCTGGTGTAAAAGCTCTGGCATTGTGTATCATGACACTTGAAGGCTTTCGTTACTTAAAATATGCTATCTGGTTCTCTGATTCACTTCCTTAGAGAGTCGTCCAGTATCTACATTAGCAAGTATTTAATGGATGAAGGAGCAAAGCTCCATATCTATGATCCTAAAGTACCTAAGGAACAAATCATCTTAGACCTCTCACATCCAGGTGTTTCAGAAGATAACCAAGGTAAGAATGCTCATGTAATACTTATTCTTGCCACCCCCTTCATACCTGCACTCCCCCAAAGAAGAAAACCCTCAGCCGATTCTCAAAATAAACTCACTTTCACATTTTCACCATGGCAATGATGTGCCGTTGGCTACACTTACTAGAGGATTAGAGCTGCTGACAGTACAGAGGATTACTGTAACTCTTGCCTCTTTCGCCATAGCTTTTATACATAAATGCTAATTCTGTACTATTGTATATTTTTCTTCTGAAAAATATTCATTTGAATACACACAAAGAACTTTCTCTGCTCAATTAAAAGGAAGAGAAAGAAGAATGTCTAGAAGTAGGAAAGACTAGTGTTGTTCTGTCAGCTCCTTTGTGTCCTGAGTCCTATCTTGCCTCAGTTCTTGCTTGCATATGTAAAGTAGAAATAAAGAAATATTTCTGGAATTCACTGTAAGGCATTCTCCCCCTCCCCTATATCACTTCCAAATTAATCTGTTCCCTTAAATTCAAGAAAACTTTAAAGTAATCTTGTATGACTGGAAGTTTATTGAGGAGGAGCAGGGAGTTATTTGGGATTTTTGTTTTCGTATTGGGAAGGGAGAGAAGGATAGACAGGGCTTCTAGAGGTGAAGAGAATGGAGGAAAACAAGCTGTGAAGAAGAGTGAAGGCTGTACATTATTTAACATACCCTTGAATTAGAGAGGGATGAGGGGGCTGCCTCTAGACAGCTGCTGAGGCAGTCAAAGGATGAAGGCAGCCCCTAGTGAGACGTGAATCTCTTCTACTGTGAACTGAGTGTTAAACAGCAACTGCAGTGTGCTGCTTGTGTACAGGCAGTGACCTCTGCGAGAGCTGGCATTTGAACTTCTAATTCTAGAGATGCTTTTAAATGTTTGAAGTTAGGCATTTGAATTCAATTTAAACGATCAAATGCCTTGGCTCTATTCAGATGCCAGGTACAAGCCGCTTTCACTTAAATAAGTAAAATCAAAGCGACAGATGTCTTTGTCAGGAAACATCTCTAGGTGAGTGACCTGAAACTCTCCTTGTTTGAGTAGGGCAAGGAATGCAACTTGTTCACCAGGAGTGCACCAGGTTGGTACTAAAGATGTGTGCAGAACAAAATTTTATTTTCCTTCGTTACAGTGTCTCGGTTGGTCACTATAAGTAATGATCCTTATGAAGCCTGTGATGGAGCTCATGCACTTGTAATTTGCACTGAATGGGATATGTTTAAGGTAAAAATGTTATCTTCAAATTAAACTGAAAAAAACAAAGCGGGAGTGTTGTGCTATTTATCTGTCCTATCTGTTTTAATTGCCCTTTACAGGAGTTGGATTATGAACGTATTCATAAGAAGATGCTGAAGCCTGCATTTATCTTTGATGGTAGGAGAGTTCTAGATGATCTTCACAATGAGCTACAAGTCATTGGCTTCCAGGTAATCAGCTGGGTGATGCTGATTCATGCATTTATTTTCCTTCTACTCTCTGTTCCCTCTTGCTACTCAGTCATTGCAGAGGAAAAACAAGGGGAAAAAGAAAAAACAAAACTCTTCAAGTGAGGATTTATATCTAAAACTGTCTGTACTTAAGCCTCTTTGCTAGTGCTCTCCTCTTTCTCCTGTACCTTCCTGTTCTTGTAGCCTGATGCTCTGTTAAAATCCAAGCTGCATCAGCCTATGCCATCAACATTCAGCAGTGTAAACATGCTTTGAAGCACTTACAGCATAGACAGAATTTGACTAATACTAGAATTGCCTGAATAATCTGACAGAATCATCTCAGCCAGGGACCATCAGAACAAAATCTACAAGCCAGATTAGATGGATGTTTCGTTTCATTCTGTGTACTCCTGAGTACTGTCTCTACTTGAATAATGGCCGTAGACTTCCTCTCTTGCTATTTTTCCCCTGCTTAAACTACACGTGATTATTACACTGTGAACAGGTTTGTAGAAAATGTTTTAACCAGTCGGTTGAGGCTGTTACTGGCAAATATGGTACATAGAGCTGACACAACTACCTGGTTACATCAGCAGACTCTGAAAAGAGTTGTTTAAACAGTCAGTCCTGGTATATGTCTAGAATATATTGATTAAATTTCTGTTAAACTTATTACTTAAGATATTTTGTGTTTTGATGCTTTGCAATTTAAACTATTGCACCTGTATTACTTAAGAGGAAAGTTACGGCTCTTCTCACCTCCTGGGCATCTGAACGATTTTACTAGCTGGTGTTTTGTGTTCTACAAGTTCTGTCCTCACTGATTTTTACGTTAGTCTGACCTAAAAGTTATGGGAACCTGTCTCACTCTTTGAATTTTGCAGTACTGGGCTTATGTGTGTCAGCTTTGTGACATACTTTTTCTTGTATAGAGTTGTCCGCTTTTAGCTTTTCACAGTCTGTTTCAAAAACATTCCACTGCATTAAGGATGAGAAGAGCTTCTTCTGTCTCGATTTACTGGATATAAACCTTTAGACAAAGGAGGTAAAACCCACTCTTTCTGAATACCCAGAAATATTTTATGATATTTGTACTGATAGTCCTGTGGAAGCTGAGGCACGTGAATGTTCAAATTGGCAAGATGCAGCTCTAAATAGGCAAAGCAGGCACCTGTGAAAAGCTATTTTTTAAAAAAGCTCTTTGCAACTCCGGTCCCAGAAACTGTAACCCTGGGCACACTGCACTTTCTGGCTTGTATTACTCTAATGTTCATGAACTGTAGTCACAGTCCTGGCTTTAGTTTGTGGATTCCTCATAGGCTTCCAGGATTTTGTTTAGCTTGCCATACTCACTTCCTAAATGTGTTTTCTCTTTCAGATTGAAACAATTGGGAAGAAGGTGTCAGCCAAAAGAATTCCTTTTGCTTCTTCATGTGAAATTCCTAAATTCAGCCTGCAGGACCCACCTGTCAAAAAGCCTAGAGTATAATGTTTAATAGGTACTGAAGGAATTCTGTGGACCTTCTTAGTGATAATTGTAAGCCTGTGCTTTTTTTTTTAAGGAAAGATATTTTTCATAAACTGAAAACCAATTTTACACTATAAATGGTACCTAGTACATGTGAATTCAGTCTATTTTCAAATCTCTATTTTTATAGCTTTTTTTTGTTACTGAAGATGGTACAGACCTGTTTTTAATAATGAATCATCTTTTAAGTGGAAAAGTTACCTTAAAACTGCAGACTTCTGCTTTCAGAAATGTTCCTAAACTGCACTTCACATGTTTCAAGTGATATGAGAGCAAAAGTAGAACGTCTTTTTACTTTAGTCCAGTTATGGACAGTGATCAGGAATTTTGATCTCACTGAGTCTTCATTTGCTTTTGGGGTTATTAGCCCAATTAAATGCTCGCTGTAACTGGAATTGAAGTCGGAAGAGAAGCTCCAAGTGAATTTGGTAGGATTTGGGTTGATCCCTAAAACAGAGGTAACTGCAGCAATCCTGCCCTGATCCTGGCTGGGATCAGTGGGCACTGATGCCGTCTAAACCATGTCTGTTGGGAGGCCAGATAGTTCTGCAGGCATCGATCATGTAATTAATAACAGGGTACTAGCAGCTATAAACTGATCCTTTGGCAGATCTTCACTTTTGATTCTTTGGTTGTCTTGCCTACATTCCATGTGCAGCCACATAAATTATCGATCTAATCAGATTCCTGGGGCAAGTTTTTCCTAAGTTACAGCAAGACAGCCAGTCTTCAGCAGAGGAGCATTCTGCTTGTTTGAACAATGAATTTAAGCAGAATTACCTTAATTTGGTGTCAGTCCAAGTAGAAAGTAAATATTGGCTTCAAAGCTACCTGATGATTATCTTTTTCCTTCCTTTCTGCTTAGGTACTTCATCTGAAAGCAGCTTTCTTAATGAATCTGCAAAAATTATTCTCTGCTGCTAAGAAATTATTGAAAATGAAAATTCAGCCCCATAAGTTAGTCAGCTTGCTACCTCATTAAATTAGCAGGAATGAATACTTCCTATGTTATCTTGTTATTTTTGCCTTTACTATGACTTTATTTCTACTTGTTTTTATTATTCTAAATTGGCCAGTGCTATTAAAATCCTTGAGATGATGAAGTTTGCGTTTGACTGGTTGCATGGCGTTGTCAAATGGAGGGGGGAGGGTAGAGAAGGATGGTCATAAACAGGTTTCAGACTAGAAGGCGTAGGTATCTCAGATAAATAATAGTTGTGTTGGGATGTTAGAGAATTTTCCTGTAACTAGTCACATAATACATTCTGAATTAATTCAACAGGTGTGCCTTCAGGTATGCCATATCAGTAGTTAAACAGAGCATAAGATCAGTGTCATCTTGGAAGCGAGTGCTATATTATCACAACTACCTACAGAAATATAGATAAAATTTAAGCTTTAGGACAGCTATTTAAAGATTTAAGGATGGTGTTATCTGACTGAAATAGCTGTGTCCTTGAGCCAGATGCTTTCCAGTTTTGCACATTAACGGATTCCACGTAGAGACTTAGTATGCAGCAATCTCTCAACACTTAGGGCAAACATGCCTTGGGCTTTTTGTCCCATCATAAGATTCTTTGGTGAGGAGTGTACCAGAAGCTAGACAAAATGAGTGGGAATTATGGAGGCTTGAAATCATACTGTCATCTTTCATCATGCCATCTCTTCTTCCCAGTTCATACAATACCCACAGAGCAGGGTTGACCCTTTGATACAGCTGTGTTTAAGCATTACAATCCAACTGGTGGGTCACCCTGTCTTTGCAGGCAGATATCTTGACTACCTCTGTCCCCATAGTGCTGGAGAGGGCAAGCTGGTAGTTTCTCCTTAGGGATTAAGAAGAGGGTCCTGACAAGTTGTGCTCGAAGGATCTCTTGTCCTGAGCTATGTTCAGGGGGAGCACAGCACTGTTTCAGGGCTTGTCTTGACAGGGAGGGTGAACAGAGGCTTCAGAAGATTGAGTTGTTTTTCAGAAACTTGTACCCAGCTATAACAGTAGCACCTCTGTGTGGGACCTGTCCTCCTCACTTTGGACAGATTAACTATTAAACTCTGGTGTGAAGTATTGCTCCTGTCAGGAATGTGCAAGAGTTACAGGGCTAATCAGTGTTCCTGCAGTTTCCAGTGGCTTTTCACATGCTGCCCCAAGCAGATGGAGGAACTGTTAATAGGTGCTGTACCCCTGTTCCATGTCTCCTGCAGTCTTGGTCAAACCCTGGATAGTCACTTATGGCTTAATCATAAGGATGAGGAAGAATGGACAAGTTCATTATAGTGTGATCACTCCAACTCCTCTTTCTTAGGAAAGGGAGATCCTTTCAGAAGAGCAACAAAGGGTAGAACTGGTACTAGCATTTTCCTTGCTTTCTTGAGCAGGCAGCTTATTGAATTTCTTGGTGGCTACATTATTTTAGTGGGACAGTGGGCTGGTGGAGCACCCCACAGGATACTGCATGTGAGCAAGAGAACCTTTACCATGGGCCACAAGAGCAAGCTTCCCAAGATTTTCTAGAACTGTGAATCATAAGCCATTGTCTTCAGAGCACAGTTGCCAGGGAAATAAGAATTGGAGATTACTTGCGTTCCTGCTTTGAAGGCTTGAGTAGTGCATGTAGGAGATGGCTTTTAATGCTATTGAAGTGGGATCTTACAGCATGTAACTCTTGATGAGAAGTGTGTAATATGAGTAATGGGTTCCTGTGTTCTGAAATCATTTTTTTATGGGGCACTTAATAAAATGCAATCTCACAGTAGCACTGATTTTTTTCACTGCAAAAATGTGAATACAACATCTGCAGCAAATCCAGCTTGAATACAAGCCTATGAATAGTATAATATAGACTTCATATATAAGACGTACCTAGACAAATTGTAAATGCCAGGCAAGTTGTACTGTCTTTCTCTTCTGTATGTGTTTAAACCTTTATGCAGCTACAACTAGTCCAGTCCCAGGCCTGTAGTAGCCAAGAATTTTGCAACTGAATACAACCAACACATTTTCAACCAAGATGAGTTAGTGTAGGAGCTGTTAGTGGTGAGATTTTTGTACTGGCCAACAAGTTTACACTTCTGTCACTTGAGGTTCTTCTTTTGATCTGGAATTTACAGAAGTGCTATAATCTTGCTCAACAGCTGAAGTTTGAAATGAGTTGTGAAACAATGCAGGAAAGCATAATCCTAATTGCTTTAGGAATACTGGAGTCAATTTTCATTACTTGCTTTTTTTATTCCAAGCTAAGAATTTCTCTTTCAAGTTGAACATCTGCAATAAGTTGCCATATGTTGTAGTAAACAGCATAAATACTTGACATTTCATTTAAAAATAAAGGGGATGCAAATATCAATTACTGATCAAGTAGGAAAAAATTAAAACTATTCTTAGATGAACAGTCTGGCTTTATTGATTATAACCTGAAGATTTGAAGTCAGGGGAAGATGTAGCACCTCTCTAGTCAGCTGCATAACATTTAATTATGCTTTACAAAGCGTAGTAGATTGACGTAATGATGCTAAAAAAGACCATTCATTTGAAGTGTCTGCATCAACTTGAAATCATATTCCCAAAACTCGGTTTGCTTTCCTGATTGCAAGGAAGATTAATGTTTCTTAAAATATTTTATGACTGCTTTGTGATACAAACTGACAGAATTAAGTGATTGACATATAAAAAGAAAATGTTACTAAACATGAAACTTCATTAGAAGCAAAATTAAGATAGTCATGAAACCTGTGCTGAATTTATAACCAGGAGTTCTGTGAGAGTTCGGTGCTTTAACATATAGCTAAGGAAAAACTGAGTGCAATAGGGAAGGAAGATGGTTGTAAAAGCAGGATTTAACTAGGAAAAGCACTTTTAAGACTTGTCATAGTACAAATTGTGGGAGGTCATCAAAGGCTTAAACAAACGTGTATGAAAACAAAATGTGACTGCTTTCCTTGGAAACCAGAGCAAAACATGCAGTTAGAAAATAGCTTATATAGCTTCTGAAACTTGGTACCAGCTAGCACACATTGTGTAAAAGTGAGAGATCATCTTCCAAACTGCATAGCAGCAATTCATAAAATAATTCTAACATGAAATAACATTGGATTGTGTTTTCTGAAGCATTATTTCTCTCATTGTAAAGAAGTCATGGATAATCACTGTGCAATATCCTCTCGTCCCGGTTTGATAATAGCTGTATGGCTCACAGTTCCTTCTTCTGTATTTCTGGTGTTGATGTGCTGAAAGAGCAGTAACTTGGCAAAAGCTACATTAACATTCTGTTAAATCTGCTCTGTAGGCAAGTTAAAACCATACTGTATAGTAGGATCTCTAATAACAGCTGGCAGCTGTTAACTGTGTGGGTATCCTGCGGTGAATGTTGCTCTCCTCTGGGCCTGCTGCTGTGCACGGAGTCCTGGAGTTCCTTGGCAGAGTCGGTAACCTTCCGCTGCTGTGGTATTCAGTGTACTTCAGCTGAAGCAGGGTGTTCACTGGCACAAAGCACACCTTGTCTTTTCAAGACTAGGGCTCAGATTTTTTTTTTAAATTTAAATTTTAAAATTTATTATTACTTTAAAATAAAAAAGCCCTTTCTCTGCCTTTACAAAGTACAGCTATTAAGACTTCTGTTCTTCCCCTCTGGTCCTCATGGCTCAAGTTTCTCTTCCCCTAATTTCTACTTCCATTATACCACTTAATTAGTGCAGTCCTTCTAGCTTAAGGCTATTTGTCTTCATAATGCTTTAATATTGCTGTCCTTCATTTTGTGAAGTGTCAATTTGGCATCACTGGCCTCAGTCATATTATCTCATTTTTCTTGTTCATGACAATACGAAGTTTCTGCTATATATTAACTTACTAATTAGTTGTCTTCCTTCTAACATCTTGCTGAGTGGAGGGGTGGGTAGAGGGTCCACTCTCCTTCCTATAAACTACAGTACTTGATATAAGTACAATAGCCAGCCATAGAGATTACCTGTGTGGTGAGTGTTTGGGATCAGCTAACAAATTTCTGGCACGTTTCCCAAATAACTTCATGGAGATAAATCTGAAGCCAGGTCAAAAACTCCTTCTAACATCCACAGCAGACAACTGAGAATTATTAGGGAGAGATGCACTTTGAATTATCATGACTGTAAGTAGAAGAATTTACAGCTGCTGCTACACCATAAGCCATGCTTTTATTTGTGCTTGAGCTTCATATGATCTGCAATGGATTTCACATCTCATCCACAGTGCAGTTTACTTGTTGGCATTCACTTAACAGCCAGACCCCAGGTCTCAAGGGTGCAGGCAAGCAGACTGATCAAACAAAACCATTGCACACTTACATTGGGTATTTGACTTTGCTTTAATGATGATAGCTGTGGAGAGGAAGCACAGTACAGAACACAACAGTTCTGCAAACCCAATACCGAAGAAGCACTTGTGCAACTCAGTGGGGTTTATTAGTAGGGGTGGCTCTATTTATGCTGTTATGGCAACTCCAGTTTGCCATGTGGTTTAAATTATATAGTATCTACACAAGGTTCATTGTCTTGCCCCCCAGGGCTCTTGTTTTCTTCAGCTTGATACCTTGCATTTATCAAGGCTCACACTTTGAGACATGCAAGCACCTGAAAAGCGTCAGCCATCAGAATGGACAGCTCATTTTCTTAAGATGCAGGTAAGAGACACCATCTCTTGAAAAAGTATTAACAATACTTTTTCTGGCGTGGTTCAAGACAGCCCTAACTTGGTCCTTTGTCATGTACACCATCTCTCTTAGAACTCCTCTATTTCTCAGAGCCCCTGCAAGCTTTTGTTGCATAATGGTAAGATACACCAAAACATCAGTACCTTTCAAATTACCTATTGGCATCTTCACAGGTATTAACTGCAGCACTGCTGATGGTGGTATCAAACCTGTTGACTTAAATCTGTCTGATTTTTTTTTCCAGCTCACATTTCTTCCACCTCAGTTCCATCACTCTTTCAAATCAGTTCTATCTTCTGACTTGTTGCTGAACACTGGAAATACTATGTAGTTGTAGCCTTGCCAGAATGAATAAGGTAAACTACTGTGAAGTGTTTTGCTGAGGGAGAAGTGTTCTGGACAGATAGTAAGTCTATTCATACATCCACCATACGGTCTTCTGCGTTTCTGGAACTGAGTATAATTATGCACTGAAAAAAAGGATCCTTAAAACTGGCTGTTTTAAATAGGCTCAATCTCATTTTCAGATGGCTTTTGTCTTTCTTTTTTCTACCAAGTTCTTCAAGAAGAATTCACCTAATTAAAAGGGAAAAAAGCACCAAAATTATTTGTAGTTATTTCAATGAAACAAACCAAAACAATAAACATTCTCATTTAACGCAAGTACTCTATTCTACAATTGTTCTTACCAGTATTCTGTAGTAATTCAATTCTATAAAACAAGAGTTTCAATACATACAACAGGCATGTGGAAAAAAAAACCAACAAACCCCATAACTCAACGATGCCTCCACCCTCAAAATCCTGATTTTCCTCATGCCAGTTTTATGAAATAGCTCTGCTTCTTTGTGCTTTCCAGCAGGCAAAGGTAAAGTAATTTAATTAAAAATTAAATCCTGTTTCATAAAGTATCAGCAACTTCTAGGGAAACCTGCTATAAATCTCATTCGAGCTGACATTAAAACAACCTGAGAAGCCCCAGATGAGTCTTCTCTCCTCCCTCCTTAGAAAAAAGCAGGATGTTGGATCTGCATATCAGTTCCATTAATATCAGCCGCTATTTAATACCCAGTGGTTTGTCAGAAAAAGCACTGCCATAAACATGCCTAATTATTTTTAGGGCACTGTAAATAAATTCTGCCTAAAGCAACAAAATTACATCACAAACAACAAAGGGCCCCATTAAACCCTGAAGTGCCCAAGAAGCACAATGTAAAGGAAAATTTGCAATTTGGGTACCCTTCATCCTGCTTCACATGCTTAGTACAAACCAGGTTTGGCAAAAAAAAAAAAAAAAAAGCTTACGCAGCACAGCAATTCTACAAATACCAATTACTGTCATACTGATGCATTTAGATGACCTATAGAAGACAGTAGGTGTAAAAAAAAAATACCAAGAAAAAAAATGATGACAATATGAAGTGTCCTTGAGCTAAAGTGAGTGTTGTTGCGTATTACTTCACCATTTTAACTTTATATAATAAAATGTTATGTGCTAAATAATCTAATGCTTTTCAGTAATTTACCTGCTTTATAGGAGGAGCGCACTAAAGGCCCACTAGCAGTGTAATGGAATCCAAGATCATTTCCTACTTTTTCCCAGTACTTGAATTTTTCAGGAGTTATGTACTCATCGACCTGAATGAAAAGAATTCATTATGATTGGGTATTAATGCCAAGAAAATGGCTATAGATAACATGTAATGGCAGGAAACACAGTTACATTGCAAGGTCAAAATGTTACACTCCAATACTTTCAGCAGTTAAGTCACAAACTGCATTTTCTCTCTGCTTTCTACCAAAAGAAAGCATTTCATTTGTTTTTTCTAGTTGGCTGAGAAGTTTAGAATTCAATTTCCAGTTGTTGCTTTAGCATTTTCTTCACTCTGTTTTTGAAACTTTTTTGTCAAAATTATTTTTAAAACTCCATAATAGTCCTACAGATCTCTTCATTAACAGTTATTTCAGTGAAACACAGGAACAGAGACTCAAGCTCTGGACAAATTACAGAAGGAGAAACTGGTGATTTCCCCAGCTGAAGTGGAACCATTAAAGGAGAGCCTGTGAGAGGGCTGTGTTAGTGACATACACCGAGGCTCCTGTTTTCCAGAATCACGCCTCAGCTCCAGCTGTCTCCCCAGCTAACGGCAGCAAGTAGCAGTAGGGAGTCTGCAGAAGATGGAAGGGATTAGATGGCTGAGGGCATTTTTTGTGAAGAGTTTTAACAGATGAAGATTACGTTAAACAAGGTAGGAATTTTTTCCCAACATATGCACTTGTAAGGATGCGTATCAAAGCCTCCATTTAGAAAGAGGACATTTGATGGTGCGAGGTACAGACCATAACGCTGCCTGTAAATTAAAGGGTTTTTTACCTTTAGGTGACGTTTTGTTGGTTGCATGTACTGCCCTAGGGTCAAACAATCTACATCCGCCTCCCGCAATACTGTAAAAACAAAATTCTGTGTTAGTGGCAGAAGGTTCACAAGGGATTGTCAGCAATTAGAAAACTCCTTCCTTCCAGGTCTGCAGAGGTCACTCCGCAGCACCCTCTGCTCCCTGGCACAGGGAACCTGCCGCCTCCAGGAGCAGTAGCAGGTACCTCGTTTGCAGCTCCACGCTGCAGCAAGACCTGAGCCATCTCATTTAAAGCCAGAGAGAACAATACCATTGCGCTGCGCTCACTGCAGTCACATGTTTGACTGCAGAGACGACACGCTCTTGTCTTTTTTATATTACTGCTTTTCATTGTGTCTTTAGGTCAGAACCTTCACTTGACAAAAAACAGATGCATGCACATACACTTGGCACTTCTCCACTGTTTCAAGCAACTTCATGCCAAAAACAGGCAGTCAGTTCTAAAGAGCTATAAATCAGGGGAAACTGCCAACATGCCAGTTTCACACACTTAGGATGTACGTTAATATTTATGCCTGCAGAATCTCATAGACTTTGTCTACTAAAGTTTGAGTATATACTAGAATCAATATACAACAAATGAGTTCAGGTAGTTTACTTACAGATGGAAATCCAGACACCTGATTGCCAGCTAGCCTGAAGAATTGTTCACTGCAGCTAGTGGGGGATTCTGAGCAAAGGGATGGCTGAGGAATCACATTTTGCATTAACATCTCCATATATATTCTGGTTACTTGTGCTGGTTGCCCCACATCAGATAGGAATAAAACATGGTGTTTTGACTACAGCATTTCACTCACTGTTATCCTGTAATCTCTGTTTAGATTTATATGGTTCTGTAAAGAAACTGGTTCAATATCAGCACATTTACATGTTTTTTAACTTGTACCCAAAGGATGGAAGTGAACAAAATTAGGGTAACTGAATAAATGTGGTGGGTAACAGTTTGTCTCCAAATATATCCATGAAAGTGGCCTGAAAACAAATTACACCCAATCTGAAATTTTGTGTTCTTGTGGTTAGGAAATGCTAGGCAGGAAGAATGGGAAAATCAGGAACTCTAGTTTTGTGGTCCAGATTGTGGGACAGCTGCAGAAAAACTAGACTAGAATCACTGCATTCTAAATATGGGTTTTTGTACATGAAGTACCAGGTAGACATTATTTCAGGATATAGAAGAAATGTCATAGGATTTATGAACTTAGAAGCTCACTGTATTCACTTACCACTGTGAAATTTTCTCATCTTAAAAATGCATTTACAAGAAAACATAGGAGGCCCCACCTTGAATCCTGTGTTCAGTTTTGGGCCCTCATCATAAGAAGGACATTGAGGTACTAGAAAGAGTGCAGAGGAGGGTGACAAAGCTGGTGAGAGACCTAAAGCACAAGTCCTAGAGCATCTGAGGGAGATGAGGCTGTTTATCCTGGAGAAAAGGAGGCTGAGGGGAGACCTTAGCACTGTCTACAGCTACCTGAAAGGAGGTTGTAGCATGGAGGGTGTTGGTCTCCTCTCCCAAGTAGCAAGTGATAGGACAAGAGGAAATGGCCTCAAGTTGTGCCAGGGGAGGCTGAGATTAGATATTAGGAAAAAATTCTTCACAGAAAGGGTTGTCAGGCATTGGAACGGGCTGCCCAGGGAAGGGGTTGAGTCACCATCCCTGGAGGTGTTTAAAAAGTATTTAGACGAGGTTCTTAGGGACATGGTTTAGTGCCAGAGTTTGGTTATGGATGGACTTGATGATCCTGAGGATCTCTTCCAACTGAAATGATTCTGTGAATCTATGACTCTATAAGAACATGCTACATCTCCAAGCATAATTGTATTTTTTGCACCTAAATAAGCCGAAATAGATGATTTTAAACAATCAGGTCCACTATTTCTAAAAAAGAATGCACAGTAAGGCAACTACATTGCAAGCCCATTAGTACAGTATTACAAATATAAGAATATTAATATGGTAACACAAAGTTATAATTTCCATTGAAATCAACACAAGCTGGATCTACCTGTCAAACTGAATCTGAAAGCCCCATGAAGGCAAAATATTTCAAAAGTTCCATCTTTTATAACCAAACTTTTTTTTCCCCCCATAAAGCTCAGGAAACAGTTCCAGCACCAGCAAATCGATTTACATGTAGAGGTAAAGATGCTTTCAACTGTTTTCCAGCACAATAGCATTAAAACCTGTGGATTTTGGCATATATTTCACCACCAACTTACATTTCATAGTGGAATATACTTGTTCGTCTGTCTCGCCTAGTCCCAGCATAATGGAGGTTTTAGAGATGAGGCCGGGCTGCACCTCTTTAGCGTGCTTCAGCACACGGACGGACTGCTCAAAGTTGGCTCGCGGATCACGCACTTTCCTGTATTTTCAGCACAAAAGGAAAAAAACGCATGAAAGGCTGCACAGAATTCAAGAGATGCCGGGGAAGGTGCACTCTGCTAGTTGCTACAAAGGGACAACGCCAGTTTAGAGGTTTGGCTGTGCGGTCTGTCACCAGCCGCCACCCCCGCAGCACCACGAGCGATGGGAGGCGCCCCGCTGGAGCACGGCTGGCCGGGGCGCGGCACGGCCCGCCCCGCAGCCCCCCTGCCCGCCGCCGCCGCCGCCGCCCGGGCCGCCCCGGGGCCGTGGAGCGAGCGCCCTCTGCCGGCGGGCGGCGAGTAGGGCGCGGCGCCGCGCGCGGGGCAGGCTGGGAGTGGGACCGGCCGCCCGCCCCGCGCCATTTCGCCCCGCGGAGCCGGAGCCGTGTGGCGCTGTCCCGCCCCCACGCAGCCCTCCCACACGCAGCTCTTGCTCGCCTCTGCAATTCGGGCACCGTTTCCACGTTGTGGGCGTACACGTCCAGCCCTGACAAGGCCACTTTCTCCACAGCCTTTAGGTCCCCGCGAAAATCGGGAGTCAGGCATTCCACCAGGATCTTAGGGTTCCTGGAGAGGAAAGACGGAATGAACACATCTGCGGGATTTGCGTGAGTGTTGCTAAAGCACTCAGCACCACAAAAACCCAAACATGACTAAATAAATGACGCTCTGATAAGCAAAGCAAAGTTAATTCAGGATACAATTCTAAACCAACAGATCTCTGCAAACACTTGCATTACAATTCAAACAAAACATCATCTGGCTTAATTCCTGATTTTACTTGTGTGAGCTGAAATAGATTGAAAGCCAAATAATAAACATAAAAGCGATTCCAACAGTTTTTAAAGAATCAATATCACTGCTTTTAGGTGATTTTTCATGTGCCCGTTGCAGGTTGAGTTTAATATCATAGCTCCGAAATACAGCAGAGCTATAATCCTGCCTGCTGGGATAAGATGACCCTGCGTTATTGCCCTGGAATCTAATGTTGGCATCCAGGAGCCAGATCTCAGCTCAGAAAGGCAGGTGGGGGGCACTGCAGGAACCTTTCAAGTCCCAGGATACAGTGGATGAAGACTTAAATGAAGTCAGTCCAATTAAATCTGCAGGCAGACACGTACGCCATGTAACAGCACACGGGGCACTGATGCAGTGAAGACGACACAGCCAGCGCAAGCAGGAAGGTACAATCACAGAGTTAGGAACGGCCATTGCGGGAAAAGGCAAAGTGATCTGCTCCCTGCTGGAAGGGAAACCCGAGTTCCTCCATGGTGAGGTGACACTGCTACACACACCCGCTGTGCACGAGCCCCAGGCTTCAAGAATGAACACACCTCAAAACTATGTGCTCGTTTCCTGGTAAAACAGCTGCTTGCTCAAAGAAATAAGCCAGTGCTTAGCTTTAAATAAGCCTGGGCTAAATTGGAAATGCATCCAAATACAAAATGCTTTGGGGGCATTATATGAGAAAGATGAAAAACATGGAAAAAGGGGATGCAGGCTAATGGCAGACTTTTGTATTTGCATGGCCCCTGGGATAATCCAGCTAAAGGTAGTTTTGACCTATACGCAGTACCACATTCTAAAGCTTTAATAATGGTAGTAATACATTATTGATATACCTTTCTTTCAGATGGGAGACTGTCTTTGCAAAGTGTTCTGCTCCACCGTCAGGCATATCTAGAAGCATTTCAATTATTCAGTTAACCTTTCTGTTCAATACATGTATTTACTTATTACCAGAGCCACAAAACCCCTACAGACTCAAATTTAAACGCAAAATATTAAAGCAGTCAAACCCCAGTGCTATCTTACTGCTTGCCAAAGGTTTCTAATAAATAATTCTACCAAAGCCTTGTTCTGCACAAAGTCTAACTATGATCATCTAGTGCAGACTTCAAATGTTTACTCCAAATTTACCCGTCTTTAGGTTCACTGTCAGTCTGAGCACAAAAAGGTTTTATCTATTCCTGGTTTTGATCTGAGACACAGTTCTACAAAAACTGAAATATATATATATTATTGCTCTTTTATTGTAAGCCACTTTGAAGCTACAAGGACTTTCCACCACAATGAGCAACCTTTACAATGGTTTTCTGCACCCATGTGGTGTCACCACAAAGGAATTACTACAACCTTAGAAAAAGGCAACTTTCAGTTTTGTTACCTGTAGTATATTCCAAGTTTAGTTTTTGGAAGGAAGTGCTGTAATGGTATTGTATAGGAATTTTTTGGGGTTGTGTGTTTTTTTTTTTTGTAGATCAAATTATAGAACACAGTGTGTATGTATATATCTTGAAAAATAATTAGTTAAAATGTTGAATATGG
This sequence comes from Nesoenas mayeri, assembly GCF_963082525.1. NCBI lineage: Eukaryota > Metazoa > Chordata > Aves > Columbiformes > Columbidae > Nesoenas > Nesoenas mayeri. The sequence continues at coordinate 53,526,569 of NC_137540.1, forward strand.
TAATACTTTAATGTTCAATAACAGTGTAACTTATATTTCACCAGCCATAGAGACATAGTAAGAATATGTAAAAACTTTCTAAAGTGTCAGCATTGTCAACTCCTTTAAAATAGTAATCTTCAAAAGCTGTGCTGAGTAATAAATGTTTATCAAGGTCTGTGTTTACCCCACGTAAGGCACATGAGAGCTCAGACTGGAAGACACGAGTGACAACATACTAACCATCCCTGTCCACAGACGTCAGCACCACATAATCCAAGCCCCACTCAGCTATGGCCTTTGCTGTGTTGTAAGGCTCCTCGGGATCCAGTGGAGGTGGATTTTTTGCTGTCTTTACCGAACAAAATCTGCAACCTCTAGTGCATGTGTCACCCATCAGCTGAAATAAGAAAGACATTCCTACCTTTACATCATGCACATCGCTACTGCTCAGCTGAGAAACAGCTGCATAAGCCAGACCTGATCAATACCAAGCAAAAAAAAAAACTAGGATAGTGCTTTACTCTGCATTTCTTGTAATAAACCCACTCCACTACAGTAGAGATCCAGCAATACACTACAAAGAGCTCAAACATTAGCAGAGTACTTAAGACACATGGTTTACCATAATAGTAGCTGTAGCTGTGGCGTATTCACCACCTCCCCAGCACTCTCCAATGTTGGGACAACGTGCTTCTTCACATACCTAAAGGTAAAACACAGAAATGTACTTGCATTTTTTTCAATGCTGTTATTGAAAATTATTACTATTAACCAAGTTCAATAGCAGGCTACAAACAAAACATAATTGATGATAAATAAGGAGATTAACAGAATTACATCTCATTCTATAAAATGTCAGTAGAAAAGCTAGGAAGAATTGTTTCCTGACACCCATTACCATTCTTTTCCTCTGCTTTCCAAGTCCAAAAAACTCAACCATGTAGCTGCCTTATTAACTAGCACAGATTGCCATTAACATTTTTAATTTAAAACTGATAAAATGTTCATAAAGTCTATGATTCATCAAAGCATGACCTTGCTTTGGAAAAAAAAAAAAGGAAAAAGGCTCTCCATGCATACCCACCATGTTTTACCATCTGGAAGGTACATTTAATGAAATACATATATTTCTAGATCTTTTTTTCATGCAAAACATGTATGTAATGCTGAAATTGTGTCTGTTTCCATTAAAACCAGTCACATGTAGCATCTTCTGATCCATTTGGTGATGCAAGTAGTACACGCTAGTACTTAAAATCACAGCAGGAAAAATGTGAAATAGTGTATTGGATTTGTCTTCATTCTTTATGAGTAAAATTCACTGCTGGCAAAAAGGATCAGCATTGCACTTGGTTTCAGCATTGAACATCATGAAAGACATGATTTCTGCCTGTCCTCTACAGAGAAATAATTTTGTATCTGTAAAAAATGCCTTATTTCTAGAGGAAAACTTGGTTGGTACTGGATTTACCGTATGAAGATTTAAACTTCTCAAGGTATTCTTTAGCTTATTGTAGTTCTTTCCCATGGGAATCTTTGTTTTCAGCCACGGAGGAAGTGGCAGCCTGAATAACATCAAGCAAACATAAAGATCAATAAATTATTTACAGGGTAAGAGTCCATTAATTTCATAGATCCACTTTAGTTTGTTACAGATCCCAATTAGGAAAGGTTCCTTGAAAACTGGCGCAACTCAGCAACCAATATTAACGTCATTCATAGTCATAACGGACTTCTCTCTTCCATGTTTATCATCATCCCAACTTTCAAGAGTGGGAGTTTGTTCTCCTTGGAAGGTTTAAAACTATTAAGTGTACTGGTGGGATTTAATAGTACCACACTGGAGACTGCAACAACTAATGGCAGCACATGTTACACAGCTATCACAAAGTCTAATCAAATTTTTAAGTATGGGGGTTTTAAGCACTTTTAGATTTAGCCTTCCTTTTTTTGTTTTACTCTATCAATAATATTTTTTCAAGACCAAAGTAGGATACACTTACCTACTGATGCACATCTGTAATTTAATACCGGTTGTGGTACAAGCACTCAAATGAGAAAATACCACCATGTCTTTGTGTTTTATTATGCATTTGAAGCCAATAATGTGTTTGTTCTTTCTTGAAAAATTATTATATTAGCAAGCCGGTATGACAGAATTTATTAAAAATACATTCTATACGCTTTGTAGTTAATACTAAACATGCAAGATACCGCAAGATCACAACTACCTTTCTCCTTTCTGACGCTTTAAATTGCCTTTATACTCAGCCCACGCGCTCTTGTCTGCCAAATCTCCAGATACAAAGTCCTGTAAGTCTGGTCCATTTTGCAGAAACACTTTTTTTTCGTCTGGCAAAGAACCCCACGTTCTGTACTGGTTACACACATGGCTCCCAAACACCTAAAAGAAGCATCACTGTAATTTATTGAATTATAAATGTGCTAGTACGATATATTAACAACCTGCTTGTCATTTTGGTGTTTAGTATAGGCTTTACAGAGTTTGTGTAAGCCTTTTCCCGATTGCCTTTCAGTTAAACATGCAATGAACGTTTCTGTCATGGGAAGCTGACAAAAAGCACGATCTTTTCCAAAACATCTTGATCTGAAACAAAGTGATATGGGTTTTGGCTACAGATAACATCTTGCGGATTAACGCGAGGTTTCGGGGCAGTGCGGGTGCTCCGAGGCGCAGCCCCGGCGGTTCCCGGCAGCCGGTTCCGGCAGCGGCTCCGCGGCCGCTCCGTCCCCCGCCCGCTGCGTGAGCGCGGGCACCGCGGGCAGCGCCGCTCCCGCCCGGCCCCGCCGTGGGGACAGCCCTGCCGGGCCCAGCCAGCGCTGTCACCGCGCGGCCACAGCCGGGCCCAGGGAACGGCACCGCCTCCCGCCGCCACGCCGGACCCCGGTCCCGGCCCCTCACCAGGGCGCCCCGAGCGCTACGTGCTGCCGGGCCGCGACGTGCACCCCGACAGCCCGCTGCGGCATACGGCCCCGCTCACCCGTCCCTGGGGCCCCAGCAGGAGCCGCCGGGCGGCCGTGGTGGCGGCCCCGCAGCGGCGGCCCCGCGGCAGCAGCGACATGGCGGCGTCCGCCAAGCAGCCGGACCGGCTCCCCCGATCGACCCTCCCAGCGCTCGGCCGCCCCGCCTGGCCGCCTCAGCCAGATCACGCGCATCGGGCCTCGGCTATTCTTGGCTCCCGGACGGCTACCTCGGCGTGATGACGAACGGCGGCCCGGGAGCGGGTACAAGTACGTGATGACGTCAGACGCTGTCTCTTTCCTCTCTGTCTGCTGCCAGGTGAGCCGCGGCCCGGCGGCCGCATCCGGAACCATCCGGGACCATCCGCCGCGGGCAGCGTCCCGATACCCCGCCCGGGCCTGGGCAGCCTCCCGGGGCGCCGCCGGGCCCCGCCGCCAAGTCCTGTGCCGGCTCTTGGCGGGGGAAGCCCCGGGATGGTGCCTTCACCAGCTGCCCCCTCCCCTGGCGGTTCTAGGCCCGGGCTGGGCCCCGCTGTGGAGTTGAGCGCTGAGGCCGCCGCTTCTCTCCGCTCCTGCGGGGCCTGGGCGGGAGGTATCGGCGTTGAGCGGTGCCCGGCGTCGTGGCGGGGCAGAGGAGGGTGGGGGCGTCGGGTCGGTGCTCCGTAGTTGCCGGTTCCGGGGTACGTGCGAGAGAGGGCGCGGGAAAGGGTCCCGGCCGCGGGGCTCTGCAGTGTCTCTGTGCTGTCCCTTGCAGGATGAAGACCATCCTCAGCAACCAGACCGTTGACATCCCCGAGCAAGGTACGTCTGCGTTTGAGCGGCGTTCCGTGGTGCCGACTCCGCAGCCGGTTAACGTGTGCTTGTCTCTGATTTGCAGTCAGTGTGTCACTGAAGGGCCGGACGGTCATTGTAAAGGGCCCCAGAGGAACCTTGCGGAGGGATTTTAACCACATCAATGTGGAGCTCTCCCTCCTGGGGAAGAAACACAAGAAGGTGAGTGCTGCAGAAATCGTTTCTCTGCCCAGAGTGGGAGGGTAGCTTTACAGTTAACTATAAAACTTCTTGGTAGTATAGGAGATTAAACCAGAATTTTAAGCCACCGATAAGTTATTTAATTTTTCGTTTTATTTCTGTTTTTTCTGAAAGAAGCTGTCTTCCTGGAACCTTGTGACCTACTTGGGGACTGGAATTCTTGAAACACTATGATATGTTGAAGTGAATTTGTTGATGGATATTCTTCTGTAGTTACAGTCAGATAGTTACTGGGAAGGTGATTGATCATTATATGCTGTGTTTTATGAACTGGCTAGTTTGAACTAGACAAAACTAAATCTCTACATTTAATTTCCAGAATTGGTAAATTGTATCAGGAGAAGAAATGGTTTCTAAATAATGCATAATGTTTTCGAACTACCTTAAAAACTACCAAAAAAAGGGGAAGAATGGCTGATTTCAGCTACTTTTTCACAAGCATGAACCCCCACACAATGTTTCTTAAGAGTTGATAGATAATGCCTAGGAGACTGATTTTGGAACAATCTCTGCAGTGTTAGCATTTGATAAAACATTTTTCATTTTAAGATGTCAAAATATCTATCCCAGCTTTTTTGAAGATTTGTTAGTAATGAGATATTAAAAAAAATATTTCTTATACATCATGGGGTTAGGACTTAAAAGGCTTGAGCAAGGGGGCCTTTAATAATCTTTCAGTGAAACAAAGTATCTTTGTGCTTTTGTTAGGAGGGTTTTTAAGTCATTTACCTGAACTTCTCACTCTTAGTTTGCCACAAAAACTATTTTATGCCTAGTTTTGAAGTGCAGCTGAGAGCTTTGTTAATTCTATTTATTTTTTCAACACAGCTACGTGTTGACAAGTGGTGGGGTAACAGAAAGGAGCTGGCAACAGTTCGCACAATTTGCAGCCATGTACAGAACATGATAAAGGGTGTTACGCTGGTGAGTTTTATTTTGAAATAGGATAATTCCTGTCATTTTTGTTACCGACAATAATGGATGCCTTCTACTTCAGTGAGAGGTTTTCTAAGCATCCAAGCGTAGCTTTCTCTCTCTGCTTTTCTTGCACGTGCTGTCAAGTTCTGCAGGTGGAAGAAAGCATGAGCAATAAACTCTGGAAGTCTCCGGGGCTGAGTGGCTTGCCCTTGTTAAGAAACTACTTTCAATATATTTTGGGTTTAGATACCTCCAGTAAGCTTTACGTATCTGTTTTACCTTTTGGATGCGTTCTGCTTCCATATCTGATAATGTCTTTTATTATAGGGATTTCGTTACAAGATGAGGTCGGTGTACGCTCACTTCCCAATCAATGTAGTTATACAGGATAACGGCTCGCTTGTGGAAATCCGAAACTTCTTGGGAGAGAAGTACATTCGCAGAGTGCGTATGAGGCCAGGTGAGCCTATCTGGATACTTTGTCATTTACTGTATCTAACTAGGATTTCTAAACTAGTCTCTTTGAGTACCGCTCCTGGTAACAGGAGATGATGAATGATTGTTGAAGCAGCGTTTGTCTGCATTTATATAATTTTATGATATCTTTGCCACTGTTTAGATTTACTATTAATAATGTTTTTGTAATTTATTTTTAGTAATGAGATCTAGCTAATAGCTTATAACTAGTCTAGACCTGTTTATTGAGCTAGTAGCTAATAACTAGTTTAGACCTACTCCTCCTTTAATAGGAGTTACAAGGACTCCAGTGTTTGCTTTCATCATTGTGAGATCTTGACAGTTTTTATGCTTAGTTTTAGATTTGTGGTGTGGTTTTAAACATTGTACATGAACTAGTTTCACACCACATCATATATTTGGTGTTTGAAGTAGCGTTGTATTTGGAATTTCCTTCAAAATTACCATCTTACCTGTTGGATTTACATCTTGCATACTTGGAGTTGTAGCAAAAAGTATAACAGAGCAGGCATTTGATGGAGCTTGTTAAACCTCTGGAAGGTGGAGACGAAATATGTCAGAAACACAGTTACTTTAGGACTGCAGGGAAGACTTTGCATATCCATTTTTTCATAGTTCCACTTCTGGTGAAAGTTTGGGTAAGGATATTTAGTGTGACTGATGGTGTTGGGGGGTCACTTGGTGTGACTGGTGTTTTTGCGTTCACTTTAGATGAAAACATCAGACTTGTCCAAAAACATGGGTAGATACAGCGTGGAGTTACAGTGGCTTTGATATGGATTTACTGTGGATTATTAAGGGTGGATTGAGTATTGTATTTGATTTTTTTAAGTCAGCATTTGCTTCAAAGATACTAAAGTGCTGACTTAAAAACTAACATCAATTGATTAAACAGATCAAACTATAAAAACTTGTGTTATTCCTGCAAATGAAAGTTTCCAGTTAGACTCTTGAAAGTCCTAGAGTTTACTCCTTGTGAGTCTTTGCAGTGTTGCTAGTGTAAACATAGTCCTTGACATGTCAGGGGGGCAGGGGTTTTTTAATGACTTCTGATTGGGGTGATTCCAGTTTTGCCTTAATGAACATAAGAGTGGGGAAAATGGCACCACCTAGCTGACAAAGCCATGATGGCAAAATCTCTGGCTTGTACACAGTGTTGGTTATTAATGCTATAATGTTGTCACATGTAAGGGGGAATATCACTTCGTTGTTTCCAATCCAGAGTATGACTTGCACTAATCTTTGGATTCTGAAACTGTGAGGGTGACCATCCTGGAAGTGATTTGGGGGACTCTTTAACAGAGTCATAGAAGCTAATTGTTGTCAAGAATACTGCTTTCTAGTTGTGTAAATTGGGACAGGATGTGAATACAGTTTCTTTAGTACACTTAATTAACATCTTCACCAATGACACTGATTGTGTGTTTTCCTTTCTGTAGGTGTTTCATGTGCAGTATCTCAAGCCCAGAAGGATGAGCTGATCCTTGAAGGGAACGACATTGAATTGGTCTCCAATTCAGGTTTGTCAAAGCAGATGTGTGGGAAGATAAAATGGTACAGCCACTTTTATCTGAAGATACCAGCTTAGCAAGCTGTGTGTCTTTTTACTCAAACCCTGAGGTAAACAACAGCTCGGATTTCTTTTTTTTTTCCTTTAGTCACTGTAATTGCTTTTCATAGTTTGTTACACTTTTTCTAAACAAGTCCATAGGACCTTTGTTATTTTTGAGTCAGTATTGATGGCCTTTCTGGCACCAAACTTTTCAGCTTTTCAGTTGTGCAAATGTGCAGTGATAAAACTTGCTTTTTCTGAGCTGCCAAGGCAGGCTCAGTGAAATGCATTCTGTTTTCATTAGAACTAATGGGATTCCAAGTTGGTATTTCCTTTCTCCAGATGACAGTTTCATTTGTTAGTAGAAATATTGGAGAGTAAACAAAGGCTGCAAGTTGGCTTCGACCTCTTGCTTTGTGCTAATGGTTTTGCTTTGTCTGCAGCTGCCTTGATCCAGCAAGCCACTACAGTCAAGAACAAGGATATCAGGAAATTCTTGGATGGTATCTATGTCTCTGAGAAAGGAACAGTACAGCAGGCAGACGAGTAAAACTCTTACAGGTTGGTGTCATTTTAACATAGATTGTACATTTTCTGGGTAGACGGGGGCTTGACAAAGTTTATCTACTTGAACAAGGCTATGGTTGAGCAGTTTCCCAAGAGGGACATAGTTGTACTTCCGAAAGGCCTCATAAAACTTGAATTCTGCTAGGCTGCTTGACAGCAGCCTTCCATCTCTCATCAGCCTGGGATTATGCTACCGTATGGAGAAATACCTAACGGTATTCTACACTGTGAGTGTTAGTTATGACAGTGGCTGAGAATTTGAAGCCAGCTGATGTAGCATGACAGACCAGTTTATAGCTGTTTACAGAGAGGACTTTCTTACGCTAATGTTTCTCCTGGTTGGACACTGACTTCACTAAAAAAGTGGTCAGCACATAATTTATGTATAAAGATCTTCTGTGTAGTTTGTGTGTGAATGCTTGTAAACAAAGCTAAATTTAGCAAGGACAGTTAAACTACATTGACTATGCACATTTGTAACTGAAGCTGAGTACAAGGATTTGGGGATAATTTAAGAATCTTAACTGCTAAAGGAATTTGATGCCTTTCAGCCATGTATGGTACAGAACAGGATGAGACAGGCTGACTTGCAAATGAGTTAAATGTTGTGTGACTTCTGAACCTAGGCTTGAGACAGGATACAGATAAAGTGAGTTTCGTAAACAATTTCCTGTCACAAACCAGGTACCAGACACTTGCAAGCCACAGAAAAATGATTTTTAATGCTGTTCCAAGTTCCTTGAGAGATGGAACAACTTGTTACCCGCTTGTTGTGAGCTGTTGTGCTTGAAGGCATCTTTAATCTTGTCTGAATAAAGTTAAGCAAATTCATTCAGCTATTAATGCCTGTCTTGCCTTAAAACTATCAGATAAGTTAACTTGTCATGTGTCTATAAACTCTCAATTGCACATTTGCAAGGCTAAAACCTTTCTAAAAGCACTTTTTATTTACAGTTGTCTGGATCCTGAGACAAACCACCATGAGACATTATATCAGCAAGTACCAGCTTGAAAGAAACTGATACAAAACCCAAACACCATGAGAGATTTAATAAAATAAAACATATTTCATATCTTGGCTTTGCTTTTTTTTTTTTTTAAGAACTAAAAGGTGGTTGCATGAACCTGTTCAAGATCTTTTGATTTTAGGGAAGCAGATTGTCACAGGGTGTAATGCTAAATAACGTTGACATTGTGTACGTGTTGCTTCACCAGTTTCCAAGAACATTCAGACTGAAGTCTCCACCTCATGCTGGTGAATGGTGGACCCAGCATGTAAAGCCATGAAGTGGTAGTTTTAAATCAGCATTAGGAAATAGCAAAAATATTATTCTAACAGAAAGAAGACTAGTCTTTCACATGACACTGCAAAAGCTGATTTCTGTGTACAGTTTCTGGAGGGGAATTCAGGCTTGTGATGACAGAATCCGAAGTAGTTTAAAAACAAAACTGGAATCAGTAGAATCGAACTTACAAGACCGTTTAAACTAAATACAGAGACAGAAGTAGTCTGAAAAGTACGATGCTTTAGCTGTACTGCTCAATTAAGAAAACCAAGGACTTGACCTCAGAGTTCAGACAGAGCTTATTGCTGAGTTTTACCAACAGTGGTTTGTGTTACCTGGGAATATAGCTGTATTTTATTAGTTACTAATCTTACCATGTAGCAACATACAGTTGGGATTTTGTGCTATTTCAGTGCTGTGGTAAAATCCACATTGTCGCTTGTTATATTCAATTTTGAAAAAAAGATTTACAGAAAATACTGGGACAGTGCAGAAACATACTTGGCAATAAGTGGCTAAAGCATAACATTGAGGAAAGCACTGTGTGTGCCAAGGAAATACAGAAGGTTGCCCAAAGTATGTACCCCTTGCATGATTCTGCTGAGTTCCACTAGGATGGGCAGTCACAGTGTCTCTGAGCCTGGAAAAGCAGTGGTACTAAACTGCAGACGTGGACTTTGCACATGGCCTGCGTAATGTTTTTAAGATGGGTTCTTGTGCTGTTCCAATTGTGCAGCTACAGGAGCCTTCCAGAATTCTCTGTGCCCTCACAATGTACATGGAATGCAAGAGGAATTTCCTTGTGGTGTGTTTTGGTTCGGTTCCCCAGTTGCTGTGAGCGATAACTAGTCAGTGGAGAGAGAACTAGTAATGGAAGGATGCACCCACTTCTAGCACCTGTGCTGTTTGCTGCACTGGTAGAACATTTTAGAGTCTAAAATGGGCCAAAGTCCCTCATCATTTTACTACAATTTACCTTTTGAATTAATGAACCTGCTGTGTTGTTGACCAATACTTGACATATAATGGCGAAATAGTCTCGTACATTTATGAACTGAGATACAAGGTTGGATCAGGTATTGAGAATTAAAGGTTCTATTGGTTGCACATACCCTTGAAGTAGCACTTACACAAAGTTTCTAGTAGTCTGCGTGTAAGTGGACATCATACTTAATCATTTATGTTCTTATTTATTTTATCATAATACATTGTCATTTACATTGTGCTTGATGCCATCTTGGATGTTGAGATGGAGCTGGAGAAGACAATGTGTTTATACCCTCATCTCTTCAGAAGCACTGGGGTACAGATAAAGCAAGTCTATCTGCTTTGAGGACCTCAAGACTGAGAGAACTAGCTTCTAATGGGAACAGGTCGGGGGTTTCACTATGTCTTGAAAATGGTACTAGCCACTGGAAAAGAAGGTGGCAAAGCGGAGGAAGGCAGTAGGAATTTAACTGGTGACTCTTTCTGGCCTTCTTCCTAGAGCAGCTTCTCTGCCCCTTTCCAGAGGTGCATAGTGTCTGCCTGGGCAGTGATGATCTGAGCATGCTCTTTGATGCCGTGACTGAAAAGGCTGGCCAATGTGAATTTTAAATGATAGTTCAGGGAAAGATCTTGTGCTCATTTTGAGATGACCAAAACCAGACCAAGGAAAACCCAGGTTTTGTCCCTGAAAAGTTTAAACATGATAGCAGGTTCATTTGTCCTTTAAAAGCATTGTGCCTGGGTTGGTAGCTTTTGTTTAATGCAGCAATAGCAATAAACTCCTCTCATGGATTTATCCCACCTCTGGCTTGCAATGGCACTTGACAAGAGCTAAGATGATAATATATATATTTCTATGAAAAAGTGTGATTTAGAATTATATTAATCACTTCCTTGAGAGGTTTAATAGTTACTATTTGTTTTCATGTTTTCTGATAGTAAAAGTTTTTACAGCTACCCCATTTTTGAGATGAGAGATAGCGAGTGTAAATTATGACTTGTCTCCTGTGGGTCCAGTTACATTTGCTTAAACTATAAATATCTGATCTCTACTTCACCCAATATGTAAGAGATACTACTGTATTGGTCAATAATGGAATTAACTTGGGTTTGTTCTTTTAGAGGCATCTTCAGAAGCTGGCCCAGCATGTTTTATTCTTGGTTTTGAACTTGATGGAAGGTTTGTGGGTTTTAATAACACTTTTATTTGTAAACCCGAACAACTGCAGTTTCATGCTTAACAACATTCATGGCAGGAATACACATCACAAGACTCTGTGGTCCAAAAAGGTTCATAGAAAAGTGCACATCAGGATCTCTTTTCAAGTCAAACTGTTTGAAAGGTTATTCCAAGGCACAGGAGAGTCATAGACTGATCTTTTTAAAAAAAAAATAGATGAATTTATCATCTTCTGCATACTGAAGGTGGATAGAAGTAATTTCACCAGCAAGAAATGTCACAGCTCTTCTTCCTGTGCATACAATTATTTTACGTTCTCCAACAAAATGCTTGGGGTGTGTGACTGGAGTGACTCGCGTGGTGCTTTTCTACAGTTGTTTGATCTGCACCATCCTTTGTAGAATGCAAACAGCGATGAATTTCCCTGAAAGTGGGCTTGTGCCCCTTTAAAATGAAAGACAGATGCGCTGGATGCTTTTTGCCTTGAAACGTTTTCTTCTTTTTCTTTTGTGAAAAACAGTAATGGTTAAAAGCAAGATAAGGGTAGAGAAAAGGCAACAGGCAAAGAATATTAGTGGCTTCTTCTGAGAAATAAACAAGCAGAAGCTACACTGCTTTTCTTGGTTGGAGGGGTTGCAAACTGAGTAGTCAGCAGGAAAGCCATTGTTGCTTATCAGGTTATTGTAAGATTTTATTGAAGGCTTTCCTTTTGAATCTGAAGTGAAGAATCCAAATCTGGGCTTCAATTTTTCTTCAGTCAGCTTAAATGCATAGTAGCCTTTAATCTTGACTTTATCAATGTAGTATGCTGGGAAAGAAAAGGAAAAAAAAAAGAAACAAATGTTAATAAAACCTTGCATGACCTGCAGACCTTCTGCTAATTAGTTCAGATTTCTAATGATTAATTTATCAATTTAAAAAGGATAATTGCATCATAAAATATTTACTTACTGCTTCTAGCAATAATCAGCTCACACTGTCTTAAGTAGAAAGAGTGCATCATTGTTTTAAAAAAATGTTAGAACTTGGGACTTTTCTGGACCTACTCTGTGAAATGTGGATTTGAGCAGGGTTAGAGCTGGGAACTTGCTTTTCTGGGAAAAGCCGGACGCTGCTCTTCCAGCTGCAGGGACTCCAGGGGAGCAGCTGCTTGTCTGTGCCGTGAGAGGAGATTTCCAAAAATTCCTGCCCTCTTCCAAAACCAGCTGCTCAGCCCTGCGGCATGTGTGGCTGTATGTGATACTGTATGTATATATACCAAGTGTTGGGTGAAAATACTTTAATGAAATCATACAGAGCAGTCCTTGGTGAGTAAACATCTCTCCAATCCATGTGTAAGTAGACAGCATAGTCAGGTGTGTGACCCAGATTGATCAAGAACCTTGTAAATGGGGTAGAGGGTATGTGTGGAATCTTCTTGTAAGTACTAGAAAGTATCATACTATCTAAAAATTAAAATGGGACTACTATGATGAGTGCCCTTTAAACAACCTTTTCCTTTACTAAATTATTGCTCTTTTGTTTTCAATGTGAAATTAGCACAGAAAATAAACCAGCAAATGCTCTAGTAATTGAGAAAGAGCTAAGTAGTGGAGGGGGAATTCTATGTTTCTCATTGGTGTGTAAAAGTAATCTGAAGCCATGCTTGCTGAAGGAATGCCTGGGTCTATGACATGGAAATGGCTTGGGGGAACGTGAATCTGTCATGTACTCACCTTTTAAAACCTCTTGTACATATTTTCCTAGGTAATAATTCCGAAGTTCATCGTTGTCTAAGGACTGGTCATCTATTCCATTTGCTGTGATGTAAATATCAATGTCACCGTAGGTTTTTTTAATCCACCTGAGAACTTTGCGCACTCCCCAAGGCACCACTGCCAAACGGGAAGGGGAGCTCAGGCAGGTGATATCCTGCAGAAACTGGATGTCACGGTCAGATTCATACTGGCTCCCGTTCTGAGGTTCGTGAATCACAAATCTGGTGGTGAAATGATTCAGCGCATAAAAGTCAGCTGCACCTTTAATGAGCTGCTTTTCCTCGCTTGTGAAAGATGGCAATGAAGAGTATGAGAGGCCTTTTCTGTTTTTCAAGCTGATGTATTCCCTCATAGCAGCTGGGTAGTCCCCAGTCTTAAATATGGGATCGGCAAACCAGCCTATTTCAAACTGAAGAAACCTGTTGGCAGCTTTCAGATGAGATTCAAAGTAGGGGTTGGCAGGCTCAGCCCAGTCCGAATGCAGGGACAGGGACACTTTGCCATGCTGAAAGGACCGGTACTGCTCATCGTATGTTTTCCAGGCCATGGCATGTGCTATTAACAAATTGTGTGCTGCCCGATATGTATCATTGCTGCTCCTGTTATAGACATCACTTAGCCGGTTAGGCTCATTTATTGTAATCCAAAGTTTAACCAAATCGCCAAATTCCCGAAAACAGAGAGCTGCATAGTCTTGAAAAGCGTAGGCAGTAGACCGGTTCAGCCACCCTCCTGTCTGCAGCAAAGGACCTGGCAGGCCCAGGTATGCGTGAGTTGGATAATATAAGGTGACCATGGACTGAACACTGAGTTTCAGTACTTCACTAATCACGCATCTGTAATACCGAAGAACTTGCCTGTTTACCACTGACAAATCTCCATTGGGTAAAATTAGTGACCAGTCAAGTGCAAATCTGTAATGCGTGACTTTCATTTTTTCCAGGAGGTCAAGTTGCTTTTTAATACTGACAAAATCTGTGCACTGTGGTGGTCGGGTTTTTAGCTTCACCCCTTTAACTTTGTGCAGGAGCCCATCTCCTGTGATGTTCCAGAGGTACAGGCTGGAATCACAGAACTGCGGTGAGGAAGCCATAGATTCTGCCTGTGAAAACAAAAACAATATGGTACAGTAGGGTTTAATTGCATGAAGGCGTGCTTGTAGTCCACACTTCTGCCTCTGGCTGTAGGATTAGTGCTGGGTGTCAGGAGGTCCTGCTCGGATGCTTCAAGGGGAAGAGGATAACCAACTCATTTATATGGACTTTGCCTGTGCTAATGGTCATCTTACCAATTCTGTTCCTTCATCTATGGAAAACATAAAAATTGCCCTGCCACCAGCCTCCACGACATACATTTTCACACAGATACATCTCCCTGGTCGAGTTCACTCTGTGGTCACGTGAAGAGCAGCTCTCAGGCAGCTGGCAGGAGCACGGGCTGGTAAGGACAAGGTACATGAGGCAGGCACAGGTTATTTTGGTACTGCTGCTGAGATCAGCCTTGTGAAACTGTGGCATAGTGTTCCCTGGTCTTAGCAATAGTCCTTCTGCCTATGCAAACATCTGACAAAAATGGCTACTAGTGTTTATTATTAGTTACATATTCACTATTTTCTACCAGGTAGTAAAGTTAGTAGAGGATGCATCCTCTGTAGCACTTTTTGTAGGATTTATAAGATTTATAATACAATATAGTGAAGCACTGTGTATTTCCTCAAAATTATTAACAAAGTATATAGAAGCTTTTTTTTTTTTCTTATAGTTGTCAGTGAATAGGTTATGGAGTTTTGTTGTTATTTTTTTAGGCTAATGTTGGTCACTGGACTACCTTTCTGTATTTGTCATGGAAGAGTATCCCAACACTGGCCATGCACATGGTTAGCTTATCTACCACATTTAGAGTAGAAACAGATACTGTAGGAACCGTTATGGAAAAATGGTGGTATGATCTATTTCCAAATGGGAGCTCAGATGGTAAAAGCCATGTGCTGGTACTACATATTTTTGCCTGTGGTATAAGTCTTTTCGAAGAATGGCTTGTTACCCACTTGTGCAGGTGGCACCAGGCTCAGCCCAGGAATCTGCTTCTGCCTTGTCCAGGAGCCTTAGACAAGACCTGGAGCCTGCAGGTACCTGTGCTGCCACCAGCATAACCACTTTGTCCCTGCCCTGTGCCACTGTCTCTGTCGTGGTGTTGTCGGCATCCCTATGGCCACACTGTGAACTGGATTGGGAAACCCCTGGTTGAAAAATAACCCAAGAACAATCAATTGGGGTCAGCTTCTTGGTCTGAAATCTTCTGATCTGATCTGCCATGTGGAGACATGAGCAGAGGGAAGGCGAGGGAGGGCCCGCCTTGGATGGGCTCGTGCAGCAGGGTCTGCAGCTGCCAGAGCACGCCAGCGCTGTGACTAGCTCACCTGAAAACCTGTGAAGTAGATAAAATTGAACCTATGCAGTTATGACTAGGCTTAACTTCTGTTTGCAGTGTGCATTGAGATTCCCCTCAAAAATATGCTGTACACAGTCAGTTATTCACAAAATTGTTGATTGCTCTGCATCTAGCAGTCTTCCCAAAAATCTACCCTTACCTTAAGAACAGACTCGGTGATACCCCAGGAGAAGTCACAGGAGAACTGAGCTTGCAGGCTTAGAGTAGACTCTGTTGGGAAGAAGCCGTTTTCTTGTATGATTTGTTTGTAATAAAGTGCAGATGACTTGGGAATCCTTTCCTTTTTATCACTTTTGAAATCTACATAAAATAATCCACGTCTGATGTTGTAAGCATGTTGCCATTCAAAGCCATCAAGGAGCGACCAGGCTGTGTAACCAAACACATCTATGTTGTCGTGTTTAATAGCTGTGTACGAGAAAGAAACATACATGAGTCTTATATTTAGGGCTCTAACATATATAAGGGATGTCTTACGCAAATTTACTCAGGCTGCTTAGCTGTTGAATGACATTTGCCAGGGTGATGTTGGTCATGCGTTCCAGCTCGCTTCAAACATCAGGCAACATCTGACAGCACAGGTGCCTTGGCCTGATGTTCCCTGTTACTAATGGCATCGTGGGCCTGCTTCAGGCACTGTTCCCTCTCTATGCTCTCCTCTCCGGCCCCCTTGGCTTGCTACCACCACAGTGGACCAGCCCGGCCGTCCGCCATTCCACAGCTTCCCCACCCTACCCTGACTGAGCCTCACAGAATAGTTTGGGTTGGAAGGGACCTTCAAAGGTCATCTAGTCCAAGCCCCCTGCACTGAGCAGGGACATCTCTAACTAGATCAGTTGCTCAAAGCTCTGTCCAGCCTGGCCTGGAATGTTTCCTGGGGCATCTACCACCTCTCTGGGCAACCTGGGCCAGTGTTTCACCACCCTCATTGTAAAAAATTTCTTCCCTATAGCTTGTCTTAATCTCTCCTTTTTTAGTTTAAAACCATTACCCCTTGTCCTGTTGCAACAGGCCCTGTTAAAAAGTCTGTCCTCATTCTTCTTACAGGCCCCTTTTATGTACAGAAAGGCCACAGTAAGGTCTCCCCAGAGCCTTCTCCAGGCTGAACAACCCCAATTCTCTCAGCCTCGGCTCCCAGGAGGTGTGTTCCATCCCTCTCCTCATGGTTGTGGCCTCCTCTGGACCTGCTCCAACAAGTCCATGTCCTTCCTGTGCTAAGGGCTTGAGAGCTGGGTGCCACATCCAGATTTTAAGCTGTGTTTGATGATTTGCAAGTAACATATACCAATAAAATTAGAGAATTGTGAGTAAAAATTATGGGAGCAACAGCTGATCTAGTTTGTGACTTTGTCATGAAGCTAAAACTTTTATTGCTGTACCTTCACTTGAAAGATTTCTGCAAGCTCTTAACATTTAGTAGTGTCTCTTCAGCTTCTAAATTGAAAAATTAAATGTGTCAGTATGGGACATGTACTGACTTTAGAAGAAGCTGGGTTGATCAAGCCGGAGACAGAAGTGCTTGATTGATTCATAGAATGGGTGGAGGACATGCATGTTTCTTCAGATAATTTTAATGTCGCTCCACCTTGTAAAGGAGTACACATATGATCTTTTACATATAATTATGAGAAAGATGCCAAAACAACTGCTTTCTTGGATGTGTAACCCAATTCACCAGGAAGGGTAGCAGAACTTTCAAAGCAGCTTCTCGCTGGACACTAATGTTTGTTACCCACTTACAGCGTGTGCCAGCTGGCAGCCTGGAAGAAAGCATCCCAACACCATGCTCAGCCATGTCAGCTGCCTGTCGCCTGCTTTAAGCGAGGAAATAACACAGGATGACTCCTCACATTAACCTTACAAGGGCAGGAATATCAAGGGCAATCCACTGAGGATTTTGATGCAGCCAGCCATTATTACCTGTAGTCTACTGAGAGTAAGCCAAGGGATAAACAAAGTATTCTGATGCAAAGCTCCATCATCACCCAACATTCGTTTGCCTTATTTTCTCAGGACATTCAACTTTGCACAGTTTTATATTTCCACTGAACTTCCTTGCCTTAGTCACACTGTGCTGCAACGTCAGCAAGAGGCAGTTTTGCACAGGACTTGTATTCATGCAGCAGGGTGACAGGGTACCCAGCAGTACTGTCATAGTCTGGTATGGTATTTTACTAGCTGCTGGATAAAGGAATCAGAAAGTCCAAGAGTCTGCAGTGTAACTATGTGAGAAACTAATAGACAAGCCTAGAATACTTGGCCTTGAAAATGAAGGAATGCAACGAAGCAATGCAATGACATGCACGTTCAAGAAAAGCGACTTTTAAATACTAGGGAAACCATGGGAGAAAGCACAAAAATGTCTGAAAAGATCAAATGCAAAACATGGAGATGGGGAATGATACAGTGGATAAAGAGATAGGCCAGAAGGGTCTTGTAAGTAAAGATGAATACTTCATGTCTGCAATGGGGAAGCCTGAATCAATGGAAGTAGACGTATAGGGACAGCATAAGTGACAATTATTATTTTTAGAAGCACACTGAATGCATGGGAGCTAAGTTTAATTGTCAGAGCAAAAGATGCTGCACTACTCGAGATGGTGCATGCCTAGATGAGAATTTTTGTCTTTTTAAATAGGTAGGGGGAAAAAGCACTATTTTATGTCTATTTTGTGATAAAAAGAATTAGTAGGCAGGTGACAGGCAGAGCTCCTGTGGGTCAGTGTGAGAGTGCATTTGTAGCATTGTCTGCAGTGACAGTGAAAGAAGAGGGCAGGAACAAGGGGCTGAAGATAGAAAAGGTCAGGAGTTAACAAAGCTTCCTGTGTCACCAGAGGTGACATCTGTGGAAGCAGATCTCAAAGCATTTCTATGTCTGCATCTGCTATAGGTGGACCCTTGAAGTCCTCTCTGCAGAAGCAATGGTTTCAGTAGACAGGGGTATGCGTGTCCCTGCGAGGCTGTAGTTTCAACTGCGTCTTTGTCTTCTAATCAGGGTCAGTTCATTGCAATGGTGATGTTATATACGTCACGTATTTTTGTGACTCACAGTGCCGTAAGATACAGACATACAGCACAAAGTTTACAACACTCTCTTCGAACATACACAGTATAGCTCCTCAGAGCATGTTACATGTTGTCTTAACAGCCACCATCCCATTACCATTTGGCCTACATAAATGACATTTTGAGGTTAACATGACCTAACTGATTTCACAGCAAACAGCAAATTTACCTCACTTCTCTGTAAGTAAAAATATGAAAATATGTTCCAAATATCATTCCTAATGAGGCAAATGAAAGTTTGTTTCACAAATAAATGCATTAGTTAAGAGATAATCCTGTATTTTGAAGCAAAGGTTGAAGTAACAAGGTGGATAGATGATGGCAGAGCTGTGGATGTGGTCTACCTTGACTTCAGTAAAGCCTGTGACACAGTCTCCCACAGCATCCTCACAGCTAAGTTGAGGATGTGTGGTTTAGACAATAGAATAGTGAGGTGGGTTACAAACTGGCTTAAGGAGAGAAGCCAGAGAGTGGTGGTCAATGGTGCGGAGTCTATTTGGAGGCCAGTATCTAGTGGAGTACCTCAGGGGTCAGTACTGGGGCCAGTATTATTCAATATATTCATTAACGATTTAGACAAGGGAATAGAGTGCACTATCAGCAAGTTTGCTGATGACACTAAGCTGGGAGGAGTGGCTGACACACCAGAAGGCTGTGCTGCCATCCAGCGGGACCTGGACAGGCTGGAGAGTTGGGCAGGGAATAACCTAATGAAATTTAACATGGGAAAGTGTAGAGTCCTGCATCTGGGCAGGAACAACCCCAGGTTCCAGTACAGGTTGGGAAATTACATGTTAGAGAGCAGTGTAGGGGAAAGGGACCTGGGGGTCCTGGTGGACAACAGGATGACCATGAGCCAGTACTGTGCCCTTGTGGCCAAGAAGGCCAATGGCATCCTGGGGTGTATTACAAGGGGGGTGGTTAGTAGATTGAGAGAGGTCCTCCTTCCCCTCTACTCTGCCCTGGTGAGACCACATCTGGAATATTGTGTCCAGTTCTGGGCCCCTCAGTTCAAGAAGGACAGGGAACTGCTGGAGAGGGTCCAGCATAGTGCAGCGAAGATGATTAAGGGAGTGGAGCAACTCCCGTATGAGGAAAGGCTGAGGGAGCTGGGTCTCTTTAGTTTGGAGAAGAGGAGACTGAGGGGTGACCTTATTAATGTTTATAAATATATAAAGGGTGAGTGCCACGAGGATGGAGCCAGGTGCTTCTTGGTGGCAAACAATGATAGGACAAGGGGTAATGGGATCAAGCTGGAACACAAGAGGTTCCACTTAAATTTGAGAAGAAACTTCTTCTCAGTGAGGGTGATGGAGCACTGGAACAGGCTGCCCAGGGAGGTTGTGGAGTCTCCTTCTCTGGAGACATTCAAAACCCGCCTGGACATGTTCCTGTGCGACCTCACCTAGGCGTTCCTGCTCCAGCAGGGGGATTGGACTAGATGATCTTTTGAGGTCCCTTCCAATCCCAAACATGCTGTGATACTGTGATCTGCATACATAAAAATATAAATGACAATTCTTGAGAAGTAGTTATTGGCTGAACATCAGCCAAGTTTTTCAGAAGTGTGAATCCATGGATGGTTATTACAGCTTGGTCTGCTGTAGAGGATTCAAAAAAGAACATGCTATGGATTTTCTTACGTATGTGTCTAGGAATGTACCTGCTCCACACCTCCAAATCCAGTCCTGCATCTATACTCTTCTGCTGTGTCAAGGCAGTATTAAAGTATCATAAACCAAATATTGGATTGTAACCTCCTCAAAATCTGGAAAAGGCAGGGCATATCGCATAGATGTGCTATGTGAACTTTACAGCTTGAACCAACTTTAAATATATCTAGATAATCTTCATTAGAAGCTTAATTCCATTTGTTGGTGATACAGTACTTCCTGACTTGTTCTCAGAGCAAACAATTACTTGTGTTTTCCCTTTTCTGAGGATAAGAAAGGCTTTTGTGAAGGGACACGAGCCACCGCATTGCTGCAGTGTGGCAGCGGGAGCGGGGCAGCCTGCTGGGAGCATGGGTCCTGCGACCAGCAGCTGTCCCTGTCCCTGTCCCTGTCCCTGTCCCTATCCCTGCGCCCAACCTACAAACTGCCTGAGGGGGAAAGAAATCATAGTTTTGCAGAGGCTTTAGGTATTGACAGTGTTTATATTCCATACAAAATTAAATCGTTTGCCTTCAGAGAGCACCTCCGTCTGCTGGCTTTATGAGGGAAAAATAACAAGATTAGAAGTGTGTCTTTAAAACATATTATCTCTGTTTGGCATGAAATAATCCTGAGGAATGACTGCCTTTCTCCTGCTGGTTTCCATCACCCATTTTATATTGGAGTGGGACCCCAACACAACACTGACAGTCTGGAGTCACGGTCTCGTTTTCCTGCTGTCAAGATATGTACCTGCACAAAGGTTTTACAGGTGGGCTGCCAGCAGTGATAACTGATATCCAATAGATTCATTTTCATTTATTTCTGGTTCAGTTTTGCACTTTTTTGATTTTAAAATCCAACGCAGCTGTTGGACTTTAGCTTCCTGGAACAGGGACTATTGGTTTTTTCTGTGTTTGTACAACACCTACACCAGTAGATCCTGATCCATGACTTGTACTCATGCAGTATAAACAATTAATAATTAACTTAGTTGCTATTATATCTTTTTTAAAAAAGATTAAATCATTACAGCGTTAAATGATCTTAAAAAGCTCACCGAAAATCCAACAAGTAACTTGTATACAAACCTTGTAAAACCTTATTAATGAAATTTTTCATCATGTAGATGGCTGTGGTGTCATCTGTTTTCACATGGCTGTCAGTGAACCAGCCGTTCTCTGCAATCAAGATTCGAGGATTGTTGTATTCCAGTTTAATCCAGTTCAGTACTTCCCTCAAATTGAGTGACAAATTTTGTCCCATTTTTGGTAGAGTGTTTGGAGGTTTAAAGTTATTAGGACCGAAGGAAAATGCAAAGAAGTCAGCTGTTCCCTTTATGTAGTTTTTCTCATCCTCAGTAAAGCGTGGCAAAAACAATAATTCATTTTTCAGTTCTTCTGGATAATCGCCGTCCCCATGGATGGGTTTAGCAAACCACCCAAGTACTCTCTCCATAGACTGCTGACACTTAGAAATGTCCAGCGCATCTTCTGATTTGTTAGGTTCAATCCAGTGGGATCCCAGCACTATGGATATCATCCCCTTCTGATATGGCTGAAAGTGGTCTTTGTAGTTATGCCAAACTTTTGCGTGAGCCTGATGGGAGAAAAATAGCATTAAATACCAGTAAATCTGTGTGTGTGTAGGCAGCTAGACAGGCAGGCAGCTGGATCTGATTCACTGCAGACTTCTATGGCAATTTTAACAAACAGTTAACAAACCCTCTAACAGTAATGGGCAATGACTGTAATACTGCAAGGCACCTTGAGATGATGGTAACACTCAGCGTCTCGTGGGCTGTTCCTATGACACATCAGGGCTGTGGCTTTTTGCCTTTTACTATAGGTCTAAATTTCACAGGAGGTCCCAGCAGGGATGTGAACAGCTGCTACATGGACACTTTGGGACTGAACAGCTGTTGGTTGTGGGATTTGAACCCTCTGATCTGGACAGTCCCATCCCGGTCTTTCTTTGTCAAGCAGTGATTGCTGATGTGGTTAAAATTGTAAACCACTGTGAGAACTGATACATAAATGATCCATCTCAGATTAGGTTTCCTTTGTGAGTGTTGGCTGTGTACTATTGACTGCTCTGTGCTATGGGCATCACCTGGATTTCCTCTGATTTATACATATCCACCTCATACTCTTCTCGGGATACACTTCCATGTGTTTGGTTTGTCTAATCATAATGTTCTACTTTTGAGATTTGCACAGTCCCTACATGTAAAAAATTGAGAAAAGACCCAGCTGCGAAGTTTGAACTCAAATGTCAAGTTTCATCGTTTTGTGTGAGAATTTTGCTGTAGGATTTTAGTTCATTTCTTCTTTGAAGTTGCTATAATAACTTTTCTGACAGTAGCATACATAGCACAGAATGAAGCTTATTCATTTTGAGAGCAACACCACTTTGGTTTTAAAAGGCAGCAGAATCTCATAAGATCCCTTGGATATGACATGTTTTAGTATGCATAATCAGCTGAATATTGACTTCCCTAGGACAGACAGGGAAATTTGCTATTTCTGTTAGTGGCAAGGAAAGCACACCATGTATCACATCTTATTTTAATTTTTATCTGTATCATCATGTTTCGGAAAGCTTAGCTTTGAATTACATTCAAATGTAATATTGTCAATTACTTAAATAAGAGAATACGGCAGTCGAAATTTACACCAAAAAAAAGGAATCCATGGGAGTCTAAGGAGCCAGTAGCATTGTCAGAGTGCCACAGGAAAAGGGAAGAGTGGGGTGTCAGAGGAGGGTGACCCTGGATCGCAGTGTGGATCGTGCCAGAGGACCTGGCAGAGCAGAGGGGAGCTGACCTCTCCCAGCTGATGAGTTGTCCAGTAACTCAGGGTTTACATTATTGCTGACGGGTAGCTCTATACTCTTAAGCTGGAAAGAAAACAACTGTATCCAGAAAAAACATTGGGAGGCATTGTGAAATGCTTTGAGTGCCGAGTTAGACTGACATCATTACCAAGTCAAACAGCACTGCTTACCTTTCACAATAATTTCAGTTAATTTATCTCGAAACACACAGCCTTGGCAGTTTAAAAACCCGAAAGAACTGATGTCAGGTAGGTATTTGGTTAAGCTAGGGAGTCCTGAAGAATTACAGTTTGTGAAATATTGTCTATCAGTTGTTTATGGTTTCTAAGGTCATGCTCATAACATTTGTTCAAGGTCTGTCTTTGAAAATACTGATAAAGTAACATTAACCTTTGAAATGCAGGTTCTGTACTCATGAGGCAAATTGCAAGATACAGTTAAAATATTATAAAGTGGTATTCTTACTAGTCTCATCAGAAAATTTAAGTGGCCAGTGCCATCTCTTCTCTTACCCTCACTGTCCTCTCCTGAAGGTCCCTCCAGCCCGGGGTGGCTGTTTGGGCCAGGCTTGCTTTGTTCTCTGCCTCTAGTGATTTCTCACCTTGTTAGTATATAATTTTTTTTCCCCAGACATAAGCTGCTAACACCACTATTTAATCAGAGGTACGTGGTTGCATTGGCTTAACAAGAAAAACCCTGCTGAAGTCACCTGTATTGCACACAGGGCCAAGGAGCATGACACCAGGTGAAACTTAGCAATCACACATTTCTAGGCGAAGCGGAGAAAGACGGCTTTGCCAAAAAACAACTAATTAGAATGCAATACTGACATGCAAAATACAATCAGGGACAACTCACTGTATTCATATGCATCTTCAGGAGGTTGATTAGAAGAAAATAAAGTTGCTATTAAAAATATTGTCTACAATAGAGAATGCAGCCACAGGTACAATTCTACAGGAGTAGACCTCAAGTACAAATAAGTACATTTAACGTGATTCAAAACAGGATCCCCATTCACAAAGTTATGTGTGGCACTGATGTATCTTAATTCTGGGGGTTAACTCCATTGAAAAAAATTGTCACCCTGTCTATAGAAAGGGTTTTTACAGACAGAATAGAGAAAATAGCATTTGTTTTGAGTTGTTAATTACCTGTAAAGTAGCTTAACATTCTCACATGGAAGGTGTTTGCTAAGTGCAAATTATCATTGATTAGAATTAACTGATTAATATAATTTGTTTGTAAGACCACAGATGGAACAAACATAAATTTAAAAGCTCTGTCATACATCAAATTGGCTGTCTTTTTTCAGTTAGAGTTTAATCCCTAATCTTTCACTTTCCATGTTAGATCAAGGACAAATGTCAAGGCTAAGTACACAGTGAAAGCAGGATCAATATTGTATATTTATTCTAGATATATATGACACATCAATTTCAGTATATTTTCCTGGTATTAATATAGAAACTATTCCATAGACTTGAAAGTCACCAAGAGTCAGTCAAGATTAACCCTGTAAACAGGCTAGATAGGATAAGTCAATTTAATAAAATCAAGACAATGGTATTGTTCTCCTCTCTCTCTTCTGGAAATAGTCTCAAAGTCCTTCAAACTCTGATCTTGTAATTTATCATGTATGTATGCAAAGAGCTTACTACTGAAAGACCAATACTTTCAAATTCTTAAGATATGTTAAAGTCAAGCAATTTTCCTGAATGTCTCAGCAATGAGCACACAAAACAATGTTGGGGGCATACAGAATTTTTTTAATGTGCTGGAGATCAAGAACATTTAGGAAAACAGAATGAAAAAATCCTAATAAAATGGTTCTGGTTTTATATTTAATTTTTTGGTTTTTAAACCATGAAGAGCTAGAATACAGAGTCTGATGATTATGGTGTTAACCATCACTTTAGAAGAAGGGCGAGTGTGTGTGGCTTATTCGGAGAGTGTATGTCAGTTCAAGGCCCTTTCGATCTGTGGTAAAAATGCCACATAGTCAGTACAGCTAAAGCTCTTATTTTGCAAACTGACTCTGAAGCTCCATCCTTGTGAAGGAAAAAAGGGCTCTTGATATGTAGGCAACTAAATTTCTAAGAGGGTGGTTTGAAGGACCAAGATTTTGCTGTCGATTTTTTTGTATGCTGTCTTGCATTTAAATTGGTTTTTTCTTGATGATTTCCAAGAAGAGTGAGAAAGCTAACCCGAAAATAACAAATCATACAAAGAAAGTTTGAATCAGTGCTGAGTTTTACATCATCTTTGATGGCTGCTACAGTTTGGAAAAATCTTCCAGCAAAGACACTTGCAAGCACAGACAATTCTGCTGTCCATCCTAGAGCTGTACTTGATGGAGATAGATTTCCCTCCTCCTGTAAGAAATATGGGCACTGGTGCAGGTTCATCTTTCTAGATCCTAATGGAAACAGGCTCATTTGGAGGAAGGAAAGAAAGTGGCTGGTTGGATGTAGAAATAAGAATTATCCCCCGTTCATTCAGCAGAAATTAGTTTTTAAGGTGAATGAATTATGGGACTTCTCTGGGACACGCTCATCCCAAGATCCCAAAGGCAGCAGTGTCCACAAAGAGATCCTGGCACAGGGAGAGCTACCGAAGAGCTGGGAGCGATGTGACTGGGCACAGAGATGAACCTGGTCTGTGACCGATCTGTATGGAGATGCAATGTTCGAAAGGGAATTTATTGCCTTTTCCCAGTTTGTGATATGATGATATGTCCATGAAGAAAATTTTTAGGGAGATCTTATGCTGTCAGTTTTCTCTTGGGCTTTTCTGCCAGATGGAAAGGAGTGTGAATGATCTCTAACAGGAAAAACAAAATCCCCTTTCTGCTTGTTACGTAGCAAAGGCAGCACTGCCCAGAGGACACTGATACAGAGGATGGGAAGCAGACAGCTTGGTCTGCAGTTTGTGATCTTTACAAGCCTCAGTCTAAATCCAGATAAATCGGTAATAAATCAGGTAAATAGCTCATTTAGCTCCAGACACAGTGATTCATCTGCTTTATATTTTCTTGCTTCTTGTCAGATTTATTTACTGTTAAATAAACCCATTTAATTTTTTCTTGTGTGCCGTTTTTTTCTTCTCTGCCTCAGTGTGGCAGCTGCCTCAGGAGCAAGTGCATAGTTTTTGTATCTTCGTTGATGCATCATATGGCAAGTTATATGTTAGCATCTATTGTTTTCTGATGTTGCTTTTGTGAAGTACGATCACCTTTAATTAAGAAAGGCCACTTTTGGTGGCCATTCTCCATCTGGTGTAAGATTCCACATGCTCCTCGTGTTAGTGGTAATGAGCACACAGTTGAACAGAGATTTATCTAAGTGAAACTCTTAGCAATTTATAAGTCAAACTTCCTATTCATTTCCATGGAAGTATCACATTTCACATGGAAGTATCAGATCCTTTAAAATTATCAGTAGCAATTATTACACTCTGTGTATGAAAACAATACATAGTAACATGCAAATATGTTTTTTAAATTGAAATGTTGAGTTCTTCTGTGGATTATTTTCCGCAGGTGGATCTAAGCTCCCTGTTTAGCAGCCTTTGCTTCTGCATTCACCAGCCTTCTTTATATGTAAAAGGCAAGGCTGTCTCTTAAGCAGATGTATCTGGGGCATTCCTCTAAAAGGATGTGAGACACAGAGGAAAAGTACATGTATTAGGTGATATAGCACCTGCAGTGTCTTCTGCCAGCCAACACCATGGGGCTCTGGGGCTTGGTGAAGATAGACCAACTCGACTTCTGTTAAAAAGCCTTAATAAGGTAATTATCTACCTAATTACCTACCTGATTTTGTTCACAGAAGCAGACCATTATCAGTTCTGAAATGCATGGACTTTTTCCTTATGCTGGCCAATTATTTGAGTTTTAAGATTTTGGATTTCTTTAGTCTACTGAAATTGATACTTTAAGAGAAATTTCTTGAGCCCTCTTTTAGAGATGCAAAAATCTCCAGCAACTTCCAAACTGTTCTTACAATAAAATAATCCAAAGTCCAAAAAAGCAGAAGTTTATGGTTTGTTATATTGCTTTCGTGATTCTACAGAACCTCACTTCAGTTTATGATTGATATACCACATAAAAGCACTCCTTTATATAAATGGTGATTAGTTCTCACAACGTCACAACTGCAACAGTGCCCTGGTAGATGAAACTAAAAGTAGGACTCATGAGAGGCTCATTTAGTTTATCCAAAGGTACTACAAAAAGGCTTGAGAATGATTTTTCAACAGTTTGCTATGTAACAGAGCGGTGGCCAGATTAGTTTCTCTGGAGCATTACAGACCCATTTTTCCTGCTCAGCATAGTTCACAGGTGGACCTGGCAATGCACATGGGGTGCCATGGAGAATATTGTCTTTCAATCACTTGTCCAAAAATGAAGCCTTGACGTGGACAAGAATGTGTCTCTTCCTAAAGCCACTGAGGTAAATGGGAATCTTTTTAACAGCTTTAACAGTCTTTGCCTCACACGGCTAAAACCTGACATGCTGGTCTTTTATTTTTGGGAGGAAATTTTTGGTTTGCAGTGGTAAATTAGGAGGTAGCTGTAATACAATGTCTGAGAAACAGATTTGTGTATACCAGTCCTGAAATAAAAAGCCATGTGAAATCTCTTTAAAGAGAGATCCTTATAACATTCCCTGCCTCTCAAAGAAGAGACATTTCACAACACATGAATCCAAATTATGCATCAATACATTAAATAAATACTGTGTTGTCAACAATACTAAACAAACCGAACATTTAGATAACCACAAAAAAAAATGAGGAAGATTCTGGCTAGTTGGCTTGAAATTTTACAGTGCCACAGGAGAGAACTGCTAATACATTAGGTAATGCTCATAGACTGTAAGAAAGATACAACATGAAAATAATTTCTTCCCTCAAATAATTAAAAACTAATTAATGGATTGTGTGTTGTGGAAAGTCTCATTAACTCTTTCATTTAAATGACTGATGTTGTAGTCAGATTCACAGACTTTCAAGCTAGTATGAAATATTAGATCAAGTCTGAGATATAAATAATATTGACCAAGGAACTGAGGTCAGTAATTTGTATATCAGGCCCAGCTGTGCTTGGTTTCCTGGAACTCTTCAGCAGAGGCGCCACTCACTGTGCTACTGACACAGATTTTACAGAGTGGGAACATGCAGAGACTGCCTAGTTGGTACCCAGGTTTGACTGCACCACTCTGAAATGCAGGCAAGGAACACTGCAAACTTATGTTGTATCTTTTACATGTATTATATCTAATATACTTTATATAGAACTTGAAAATGAAAAGAATGATTGTTGGTTCTTTTTGTTGGTTCAGTTCTTTTTGAGATGTTTCACAAATCTCTATAGTTAAATCATTGTCGTGCTAAGTCTGAAATCAGTGACTCAGGATGCTCGATGACTTTTCTGTGTGAAACTTGTATTGACTGCAGTGTGAATTTTCTGAAAAAGGAGGTTCTGCAGGTTCAAGCCCAGAAGCAAACAGAAGAAATTAAAATGGTCAGTTGCAGAATATTTTTAACTACTCTGGCATTTTTTTTTTCCTACATGCATACTTCTTTCTGTAGGAAAAATATATTCAGATTTGGTAGGTAGTAGAAAAATTCTCTTTGTGACAGCTAGTAATAGTTCAAGCAGAGGGAATTATACTAGCTGCTCTATCAGAGACAGAATAGTGGCTTGCTCTGTAAACTGCTTTGAGCACTACAGGTTAAAAAGTTCCTGTATTGATGTTGTTAATTCTAATCTTAAACTGCTGTTATTGGAAATTGTTTTAAATTATAGCAAGATAAAATAAGAATATAAGCTCCTATGCATAGGAACTAGCTGCTCTGTAGAATGAAATTAATAATCTATCAGAGGAGATTGTGTAAACTCTGTAATGCTCTTGAGAATATAAAGATCAATGTCTGCATTTTCTCCTTAAAAAGTATGACCCACTTCAGACTTCTCTTTTTGTCCTTCCCAAAGAAAGAATACCAGGAGCTGAGGACCCAGTACTGCAGCTGTTGAAGCTGTTGATCAAGCTTTTGGATGTGTAATTCTGTAGAAGACAGCTGATAAATAAGACTGACATAAAAATTAAAATGCTGAAAACATCATGGAAATGATGTAATTTTGAAGCTCTATACAGAAGGGGCCATTAGTTTTCTTCCAAACCCCAGCACTGCTGACCTTGCTAGTTCAGCGATAAACATTTTGCAATCTGATCTTACTAAGTTTGAACTAATCATATTTAGACATACATACTCTTTTGCTAGTAGAATTGATCCAATATGCAAATGAAAATACACTTAATTTTAAACTAATAGAATAGTCATTTCAGCGTAGCCAAATGAATGGTCATGTCAGTGTATTTAGTTAAGTGAAAAGAATAAAGGTGAATCATGCTCTTTAATAGCCAGATTTTGTAGGCAGCATCTAATTTAAATAAAGCAATAAACAAGCACTTTAAAACAAATAATGACTGAGTCCGCTGTTGTGACAACAACAATAAAATCAACATGAGAATTTAAAAAAGGACTGCCTTAGGTAAGGGTTATTTATAGGTGCTTTAACATTCCTTGATTTTTTCTTAAAACATTGACTATATGATTGATTCCTCCCATCATTTCCCATAGCAGTGCAAGATCGGTTTTCAAAATCTTACCATACTGTACCTTGATCAAATTGTGTCCTACAGAGTAGACTGTTGTTATTTTCCCTCTCTCTCCAGGAGCATGAATACCTGTGCCATACCCATGCCAAGCAACTAAATACGGATTGTGGATTGTAATCCAATACTTAACACGATCCCCAAAGGTCTGAAAGCAAAAGGTGGCATAGTCATTGAAGATATCAATCACTGATTCGTTTTTCCATCCCCCATATTCTTCTTGCAGCATCAAGGGCAGGTCCCAGTGGTACAGAGTAACCATGGGGTCGATATTTCTGTAGAGCAGAGAGTCAATAAGGGTGTTGTAATACTGGAGTCCTTTTTCATTAGGAGCTGCTACCACTCCAGTGGGAAAAAGCCTTGACCATGAAATTGAAAACTGGTAAAAAGTAACTCCCAAAAAATCCAGAGCTGCCATATCTTTGTCCAACAAAGTGTAACTGTCACTGGAGGCATCTGTGCTGTCAGCATCCCTGAGCTCTGAGTGGATGAAGCGGTCCCAGACGGAGAAGCCCTTCCCGTCCTTCTTCCAGCCGCCTTCCACCTGGAAAGCCCCCGTTCCTACGCCCCAGAGAAACTCTTTGGGGAATGTGTCATACAGAAACATCTGTGTTTCACTCACAAGGCTGAAGTGGGGATCCTTTTTCCACACAGATCGTCCCTCTCCGGCAAGCCCAGTAACTATCCTTATGAAAACTAATGTCCAAAAAGCCAAAGATCTCTCCAGTCGTCGGCCACACATTATGACGGTTTATAGTGTCAGTGTTAAAAGCCAGATTTCTTCGACTGATGCTGAAAAAAATCCATTCATTCACTGGAGTCCCCGCTGTGCAGACTGTCTTCATTTGCCACGAACTGCTTGAGTGTCTTATCAAACCTTCACTAAACCCTTCTGATTGTAAAAGCCCTGTCAATGATTAGCCTGAACCGAGAGCCCTAGAACGAGTCAGAGAGCGACGTAATTTTTAGGGAGGTGGCCTCTGTATGACCACTGAGACACCTAGCTGGTGTAACCAATCTATCGTTATTTAAAGCTCAGTCATTTGGGTGGGAGAATATAGGTGGCAGAGGGTGCTAAGAAACTACCACATCCTTTATTCCTCATGCAGCTGTATTTCGTGGAAACATGGCAGAATTATAACTCAGATTACATAGTCTCTGATTAAAAGGTGATTTCTCCTTCTGTATAATTGGATGGCTGGAAGGGCAGTATGTCATTCCTCAGTCCTGCCCTCCCCAAAAATCCTGTTTCTGCTGAAAAATTCTCGCTGGACCCCTGGGAAATGTTGTCATGGAGAAGAGATATGTGCATATCCCACTGATTACATAAAACACAAAGCGAGTCAATATTTCAAATACACGAAACTGTTTTTCTTTCCTACATAAAAATCTGCTGTACAGCACCAGTACAAAATTAACAGGGGTTGGTTCCAGTCATTAAGCAATTTCCCTGGATTTCTTCAAACAAACACAATTAGTGAAGATAATTAGCGCTGAAAGATACTGTTTCAGCACTAATTAATTTAACAACCTTGGTACACATAGCTGGGGCATCAGTACAGCAAGTAACTTACAGAGCAATTATACAATATAATTTCATCTTTTAACATATTTCAAATTACAGAAAAGCTACAAGAATTGAGATACAGTAAATTTACCAAACACAGTACAACTGATGTCTGCCGCTTTTGCATTTCTTGAGGTACAGTAATGTAAAGTGTATCCACACTTAGATCACAGTTGCTGACGAGATTCACAGAATGTGACAGCAACGTGAAGCAACTTCACATGCAAGAAAGATAACTCACTGAAATCTGAACATGGGAACCACCTACATGTAGAACGCTGCTTGGATGAATTAGCCCTGCTGGCGTGTAGGATGCGAAACTGCAGATGGACGGCTGGGCTGCTGCTGCTCTACTGCTCCTGCTGCCTCTGAGAATGTGCCTGCAGGCTGCCCCGGTGTTTTCCCCAGCATTGCACAATGCTGTTCAGACATACCTCCATGTGACAATGAAGCTACCTGAAACAATGGAAGATGGAAGACATATTACAGATTTGTTTTTATGATAAACAACAAAACACCTACCCCATTAATTTTTGCAGCACTTCTCTGCAGCACCTTTACAAGAAATAGTGTCACCATAGATGAAGAAGAACATTCCCACTGATGTCTTCTGCACTGCAGATCTCTGCTGGGGGGTGGCCATGCATCTAAAGTCTGCCCAACATAACAAACCCAGCACGCTCGCAAACACCTGGGGTGACTGATCCGTACTTCTCAGTAAACATCCTACCAACGGCAGTTTGAAAAGAGGCGTAGATACCAAGCTGGTCTGCAGCATATGCTGATGTTCCTTTCTTATTCTACGGAATAGCATTTTGAAATGGTAACTGGGACAGTTATTGCATGAACATAGTCCTTCTATTTTATCATTTAAAAGCTTTGATTGTATATTTTGTACTTTATGAAACAAAACCCAGATACACTGATAGTGACTTGAATTTGGAAGGGAGTTTTGATTAGCTAAGGAGAGTTGGGGAAACGCTGTGACTGTTAATTTGGTCAACAATTAGCACAGGCTAGTGAGATGTGATCAGGGGCTGTTGAGAAGCGAGGGGAAAGGGAGGGGAAGAGGAAGGAATGAATGATTCCACTAGCTCAAGCAGCAGAGCTGGTACAGACTCCAACCCCACTGCTGTACCGGACGTCAGTGTGATGCCGCACCGCGGGACTCCTGCCTCTGGCACTTGGTGAGTCTGGCTTCAGGAGGAATCAAGGCTGCGAGAGGCTGTGGGCTCTGCGCCACTTGCTGTTACTGTTACAGTAGCTGGGAAGTCTAATGATTATGCAGTTCAATTCTCAGCTGTCAAATTTCCTTTTCTATCTGTGCCTCTGCCAAGGCAAATGATCCAAATTACCAAACCAACTTTTCACTTGACCATTAATTATGTGTTCTCTTTGTTTTAGGCACTTGGCTTGAAAATCTGGGGTTTGATCTGCAGAAATGCTGAACACATTATTAGATGAAAGGAGTTTAGAATGTCTGCAATGTTAGGCTGAGGATCTGAGTTAACACACATTCATTCTGCCCAGATATGCAAATGAAGAGAAGGACCTAAAGACAAAGTTCACTTTGAAAAAGTGTATTGTTTACTTTGACATCAGCTGCTCAACTCTACTAGTACTGACTGCTCAAAAAAGCACAACTTATGTAATTGCCTTCAACAGTGTGAGGCAAATCACATACCTTCATCTTATACCTTTACCTTATACAGCAAAAAATGTTTGCAATGGGATCAAGTCTTTTCTAAAGACATATAATTGTGATGGATACTATAGAAAGCCTAATGTAAATAGAAACTATACCACAGATTTACAAAGAATTTTTGGAATTTTTGGTCTGCAACAAAATGCTAATTCCTGTTTCTACAGTGTGAGAGAAATTTGATTTTCTATACTAGAAACTCTAGTAAGCAAAATATTCCCTACAGGATTCCTCTAAAATAGAGCCTACCATGGGTATTTTAATGCCTATTAATGCTATGAAAAAAATATAGAATTTAATCTGAAATTTTAATTTTAGAAAATGTATTTTTGTTGTGTTTTCCTAATAATTTCCTAATCATTTTCCTAATCATTTTGTTGTGTTTTCCTACAGCATTACCATACTGTATTTCTTTAGGGCAATTCCTAACCTCAGAGCTCCTTTGGACACATATGAAGCTCAGAACATCTCTGTTCCATTATTAAGACTTCGTAAACAATTGAAGAGCATTGTCCCCTAAAACTCCTGAGAAACACGGCCTTGTGGACTTCAAAAGTATCTCAGTATTAAGTTACAGGTATCTACTTTATACTTCAATTAAGTTTCAAATAATTCAACACATAAATTGTATAGAGCTGTAAATAAAACATTGCTGCAAAAGCTGCCATAAAAGTTGATTTCAATTCCAAAACTACATCAACATATCAATATATAACAAATTTGAAAATAAAATAAACAAGACAATATTAACAAAACCAGACTAATCTATTTTTTATTTCTCAATGTAAGAAAATTATTTTTCTCATAAACATCCTCCTCTCTCAATAAGCAAGATAAAGCCTTCACTAGTAATAACAGCAATAGGACTGGGGAAAAACTCAAGTGTATCTATTTTTTTTCCCCATGTATTTTGGAAAATAATAACATACAAAGCCAAGTAGTCTGTGATTTTCAGAAATGGAGAAAAACAGTCTATTTTTAAAAATTATTTGTCTTAGTTGTAAACAGAATGATGACACTGAGTGTACTTCAGCTACTTTTTAAAAAGCTGTACTTTTAGCTGAGTAATATGCCTGTAAAACATGACCCATGATCCATTATGGACTCAAATAATTGTATCTTGCAAGTGCATCACAATACAATGAGTATTCAGTTTTGTTTCCTTTGGCAGAGCATGGTCTTTCTCACTTCCAGTGGTTTCATAGAGTGCAGAAACAGAGGACAGTCTCCCCACCGCGCCCGGAAGTGAATTATGGTCTTTCCAAGTATTCAGCGTGATCTAGTTTTCACAAAGGGTTAAACTCCTGCCTTCCAAGAAACATGAACATGTCAAAGGCCCACAAGCAGATACTGCTCTGCTGGATGTTATTCGAGGTAGCTTTATCAACTACAAATACAGATAACCACCTGCAATAATTCTTTTAGTATTATTTAAACAGTTTGTCTGTCTCGTACAATGTCATCCATTTTAACTGCTCTTTAGTTCTGGTATCAGGAATATGCAAAGCTTTAAATATTACATAATGAGAATTAAACACATAAATACAAACATATCACTGAAGATGTTTTCCTAAAGTGATACCAGTTTGTTAGCATAGCTATTATAGTTGAGCGCCTATTTTGCAAGATTTGCAACTTGCAATACAGGCTGAAAAGCACAGGCTGTGTTTACATGCTTGCTCTGTCTTGTGTTTCTTACGCAGAAACCCAAATTCACAAGCTGTGCTAATGCTGAAAACATTAGTGCAGTTGAGTATGTGTGTTCATAAAAGAACAGCAGCAATTTCTATACAAATAGGGTATTATGATTACTTAAAGTCCAATGTAAAGAATTAAATAGGAATGGTAATTGGTATCATTAATGTTGTCTCAGATTGGACAGAAAGATCTGACTTTCATCTCTGTGTAATTATCTTTGCTGGAGTTTGACCATGCCACCAAGTAGACAGTCTCTTGTTCTTGGAAAAGGAAAAAAGAAAAAAAAAGAAAAAAAAAAGAAAAAAAAAGAGAGAAAGAAAATTAAGTGAATACAGAAGGTATACAAATGGTAGCACTGGATATTGCACTATGAAACAAGTGCAAATTGAGCTTGTGCTCTCCAAGACTAGCAATAATTACACATTCAGCAGGTTGGCAGAATCTAAACATCAGACAAGTAATTATTGAGAGGGCAACTGCTATTATTTGATTTGCCCAAGTTTATTCCCTCAGTGTTCAACAAATAGAGGGAAAATGAAAGAAAACATACAAGATTTCATTAGAAATTAAAAGGCCATTGAGTGAAGCCAGTGTAACTCCGCAGTGTCCCCGGAACCCCCCAGGGGTGGTGTGTGAGCTCCCCTGAGCACATGCAGAACACCGTTCAGGGTTCCAAGTCTGATGATTCCCATGCACCCAGGAACCCAGGGAGGGGCCACCACACGTTTATGGCAGGGAAATGACTTATGTGCTGTGCTGATTCAGACCTGACTCACAGCGGCTGCCCTGCGGCGGTATGAGCTGTGCACGTGTGGGGGATGCTTTGTTTGCACTGACAAACGGTCACTCTCACGGAGGCCTAGCGCCGTTCACTCGTTTGTTAACACAGTGCCAGCTCCGCTCCTCTGCCAGGAGCCGAGGACACACCCACCCCGTGGAGCTGCAGCAGGTAGGGGCGCGCCGTTCTGACGCCAGGGCTACACGCTTTACAACAGGTCAGGACCCCAGCTGCCTGGGCTCCTGCCGAGGTTCAGCGGAGCGGTTGAAAGCGGTTAAACCGCCGCTGCCGGGGAACAGCCGCTGCCGCCCGCACAGGAAGCACGAGAGGGGACAAACGGCACAGGGCCGGGCAGCGGGACGCGGGCCCGGGCAGCAGCGCGAGGCCGCCTCCAACGGCCGGGCGGGCCCAGCGGCCGCGGCTCCGCCCATCGCTCCGCCCGTCGCCACTGTGACGACAACGCCGCGCGCCGGGCTGCGGGAGTTGGCGCGAAGGCGGCGGGGGGCGGACGGGCGGCATGGAGCGGGAGCCGGAGCCGTCCCGTTAGCGAGATAAACCGCCGCGGGCAGCATGGTGAGCGCGCCGCACCGGAGGGCCGCCGGCCTCCTCCTCCGCGGTTCTCCCCCGGGTGGGGGAGGAGGGAAGTGGAGCGTTGCGCAGTTGCCGCGTCCCGCCGGCCGCAGCAGGGCCCGATGGGTGTCCTTCCCAGAGCGTGACTGCAGCCCCGCGGCCGCGGGAGCCCAGCCGGGGTCCCCTTCCCTGAGGGCGGCCCAGGTGCAGAGGCCCCGCGCTGTGGCGGAGCAGAGCCCGCCCGCGCGCTTCCCGCCGCTCCGCCCTGAGGGGCTGAGGCCCAGCTGCCCACGCGTGCCAGCAGAATAACCCCCTGCCCGCGGAAGTGCCCACGGTCGTGCTCTTGCCCCGCGGGGGAAGCATCTGTGCCTCTCCAGCTTGCCTCCCCGAAACCGGGGGGTGAATTAGGCGCGGCCCACGGGCTTGTCCGGTTGGCGGGAAGGCTGTCGAGCTAACCTACCTAAACGCAGTCTGCCGGACTTTTAACTCTTCTGTAATTTCAGTATGAGCATACATTAGCGCCTTTGCTGCTGCCCAGTTGGATGGTGTGCAATATTTGCAGAAAAACAATTGAAATGGGGAAAAAATAACTTTTAAAACGTAGAAGTAGATACTAGTTTATAAATGCTGAACAATGCAGCCCTCAGTAGGATGTAAAGAGTTGGTAAACATACATACGTGTGTGTGTGCGCTTTCCAAAGCACTGCTTATTGATTTAGACATTATAAGATGGTACCTCCTCTTCACCCCTGGCTCAGATAAACTTGCTTCTCTGCAGATGTTTTACTGGTGTGACTGCAAATGCTGTTCAAAGACACTTAGGTTCCTCCTTTCCTGTCTTCCTGGGACAAAGGCTTTTTCCCTCTACATGTCTTCTGAAAGTCACACATCTCACAATGGCTGGCACCTTCCTAGAAGGGAGGAAGACAGCCATCATTTTGAGGGGAGGATGAATTGCCTCGGCTCATTCCTTTTCAGTGCTGAAGAGAAGTATCTGTGCAGCCATCACTGCTGCAGCTGTGAAGACAGAGGCAAAAACAGTGATGTTAGTAACTGGGTTGCCTGTTCTGTGCGTGCAATGACAGCACAAGCATATTGGAGTTTAATATACCCTTGCAAACAGACTTTTTTTCATGTACTGCCAAACATAAATAGCCCCTGTCAGGTTATTTCTGTAGCATCTTCTCAGTTGTGAAGATGTGTGTAGAGTTATACGACGAACTGGTTTGTCTTGGAAAGGTTTTATTTTTCTTACCCAGATTAGTGGCCTGACCCAGTTCCCGAGCAGAGAACTATACTGGTACAACTGAGGGAATAAAGACTGGGAGCAGGGGCTACTTGAGCTGTCTCTAGAGGAAAGAGACATTCATGTGGCCAGAGCTGTAGCACTGGCTGGTGCGTACTTAAAACTGTGATACTGCTCAAAAGTACTGTATAGTACCTGTGCTGCAGTTCCACTATTAGTAAACATTGATTAAGTATAGTTATCCAGGCAAGTGCTACTGGATTCACTGAAGTGAATACTGTAAATTTGCTTTCAGTTAGTGTGATTTTTGTGGTCACACCATATGTTGGAGCCAGTGTTTGCATAAAACTTACACTGAAATAGGCAGATTGTAAATAAATTTTCTTTTGATGCAAGGCCCTCACTTCATAATACTTGAAATAAGGTGCGTTGCTTTCTATTGCAGTCATTGAGCTAGGCTGGTGAAATTCAGTTTTCTGTCTTTTACTGTATTCTGAGGTCAAAAATGAATTACATATTTGGAAAATACTGTGCCTTACTGGTCTTCTAACAATGATTGTGGTTAGGTTGAGCTGGTTCTGTTATGAAAGTGTTGGAGTAGTTGATCTTTGGTTTAGAATGCTTTTGAAATGCAGGAAAAAAAACCAGTATGGAGTGCTTATGAATCTTACAACTAAGTTTTTTGAGCTATTTACTGAAGTCTTAAAAGCCACCCTGACAAACTCTGAGAATCCAGTCTTTGCACTACCTAACATAAAGGTTTCAGTTTCTATTCATGTTATTTCTCCTGAGTAAAACAGACAGATACACATCTTTCAAGACAAAACTTGCAACCTAACATGATTGCTGTGGTCTTCTATTATTGCATCAAATGGAGGATTTGAAGCAGTAGTCAAAACTGGCAAGCACAGTTGTTACTGAGATCATACAGTTACTAAGAGAGCTCAGCAAGAACATAGTTTTTTAGGTTGTTCAGGTGCTATGCATCAATTACTCCCTAATTTAGTGAGAGCAATCAGAAATTCTTACTTAGTTCTACCTCTTACTTAGGTGGAACTACTCAAAGTAACATTTTCTTGTTGCTGCTGGTGAAGCACCTGTGGGGAGTCACACTGATATAACCTTGCCTCTTCAATTATAGCCTTCTGGGCAAGGGAACCACCTGGGACAGCCATGCTGGTGAGTTAACCTAACACTGTCAAGTCCACCTCTAAACCATATCCTTAAGAATCTCATCTACATGTCTTTTAAACCCCTCCAGGGATGGTGACTCACCTCTTCCCTGGGCAGCCTGTTCCAAGGTCCGACAACCCTTCCTGTGAAAGTTATTAGGGAAAAAAAGCCTCTTCAATGAAAAGCAATACACAAGGCTGATGACTCCTGTGTTTTTTTTTGGGAAATGTCATGGAAGGAAACTTGCCAGTGACATTGCTACGTGCCTTTCCTCATTTTAATGAGCACAGATAAAAGCTAAACATACGCAGTTTTTCAGCCTGGTGAACTCATATATCCGTTGCATCATATAGCAATAAAGTGGTCAGTATCATAGAATCATAGAATAGTTTGGGTTGGAAGGGACCTTCGAAGGTCATCTAGTCCAACCCGCTGCACTGAGCAGGGACATCTTTAAGTAGTCAGGTTGCTCAGAGCCCCATCCAGCCTGGCCTTGAATGTCTCCAGGGATGGGGCATCTACCACCGCTCTGGGCAACCTGGGCCAGCATTTAACCACCCTCATTGTAAAAAAATCTCCCCTCCTTGAGTTTAAAACCATCACCCTTTGTCCTATCGCAGCGGACCCTGCTGAAAATGTCTGTCCTCATCTTTCTTACAGGCCCCTTTTAAGTACTGAAAGGCTGCAATAAGGTCTCCCCGGAGCCTTCTCTTCTCTAGGCTGAA
Source organism: Nesoenas mayeri (assembly GCF_963082525.1). Lineage (NCBI taxonomy): Eukaryota > Metazoa > Chordata > Aves > Columbiformes > Columbidae > Nesoenas > Nesoenas mayeri. The sequence continues at coordinate 53,565,435 of NC_137540.1, forward strand.
CAACAAATAGATAAACCCAGAACAGAGGGAAGCATTCCTATCTGGGATATAAGCTTATATAAGACTTTACAAATAGCCTTCACACTTGCAGAATGGGAATCAGTCTGATAGATGCTTCTATCACTTTGTTTCTGTGTTTAGTTATGCAATCAATTAGGGATTTATCTGACATCTTAATAAACGGCACAAAAAATCTGTCTCATTATTCCTGGATAAAAGCTTCACTGAAAGATAACTTTATTGTTGCACTGTCATGTACTTTTCTCCCAAGCAATTCTGAATTCACCCTCTGTTGGAGTCCAGCAGTGGCTAACAAGTTTACCATTTCTTTGGAAGAGCAGAATGGCTGAAGGAGGGTTTATAAGTCCGAGACTTGAAGAAGATTGTACATGGATGTCAATTTTCCTTTGTAGTTTAGGGCTCTGTAGTTCAGTCACTTGCAAGTAGATGGTCACTAAGGGAAATTAAAATGTACTACCTAAATACAAACCTGTATTCAGAAACCTCTAGGTGGCTTGTGTGCTTTAATATTGACAATATTTTCTGAAAAGCTCCATAACGCAATCATGTAACAATAAAAGGAAAAAGCTGCCATTTCTTGAGGGCTGAAGTGCAGTTTGCACCAAGAGAATAGAACAAGTTGTGCTAACACAAGGAGGCAATTTTGGAATATGTAGCTGCTGTATCACCACAGTATTTTCAAAGAAAAAGTAGTATTTGTATGGATGGCCCTTTCTTAATATATGGGTAGAAGATGCTGCTTTCAATGAAAACTAAAACCAATTTTTTATTCTCATTTGACCTATTAATCTAATTAAATACTACCTGCATTATAAAAGATTGTAGCAGTTGACTGTCACCCACTTATTTTAGGTGTTTATGAAGTGATACTGTTTTTTAAAAGTTTGAAGTGGCGGTTTAGGTCCTCTTTATAGCACATTAAACGCAGCAGGGCTTACAGCTATGACATTCATTTTGTGAATTAAAGGTATTTATGAAGAGCTAACTTGATATTTCATAAGAAGTGATGAGGCAGAAAATAATAATTTAGATGTTATAATTTGGGCCTTACCAGTTCAGGAACCGTGATATTAAAATAGTGGAAGAAGCTGGGGCAGACAAATCAATCTCATATAAGTTATTTGTCAAGTCTGCATTTCATAAACCAGGATACAATGGTATTTCCTTGTATAAATAAGTTTTAGAAAAATCTAATATTATTGCATATAGTGTTTGCAGAGCAGCTCACTTACTTCTTAACAGTTTTTAGTTAGAACACTAGAATGGATAGGCCATTACTATTGATCTAAACTTGATTATTCTCCAAGTATTTTAAACCTGAATGTAACAGCTATAAAATGAAAACAAAACTTTAAAGCAACTTTATTTTGCAGTTGTGTACTAAGTGTTTAAATTATTTTACTACATTAAAGATTTAAGGAGACTATGTTACCTTAAGCCTAAAATCAAGTAAGTAATAATGATAGAGTGGTTGGGTCCACGAGTCTACTTTGAGACTTTTTAAACAGATGCTTTCTTCAAACCTGTTAGCTATAGGTACCAGCAGTCAAAATTTCAGAGCTTACATAGTACTGCATGTATATTGTGGGAGCACCTGTGAAACAACAGTATTGAAAATTTATGCCTAAAGGCATAAATTCCATAGAGGGAAGTGTGTGAAATCTCATTGAGGAAGAATGTTTTTCAGTCTACCATTGTCTGTTTGCTGAATCCATATTACTATATGCAGTTAAAACAAAGAGTCTAAACTTTTACAGGAAACAACATTTCTGATTCTAGAAAATTGTTTTAAGCTAAAGGTACTAAATCTATACATATCACATATTTTGTCTATGCTTTCAAACTACATATTCCATTGGTTTTAAGCCCTGTAGGCTCTGATAATCCAAATCCAAACCGCCAGGGAACTGACTGGTAAGAGAAAAAGAGCCTGAAACGCCCCTTCGTATCAATTAGACTTTTATGGAGATTTCTTAAGAATTTACTACTTTACTACTTCCCTGTGATAATGAGAAGCTACCCAGCTGAACTCTATGATGGGGAATAGTTATCATCTGGGTGGAATATAGTCCTGAGCCACACCCTTTACCTGCCATATATGTAGGCCATATGAGGTACTTTTTTTCTCTAAAATGGCTGCAACCCCTGAAGGTAGTGATACCAACAAGGTACACGTTTTCTTGATTTCTTTTTAATAAAACTGAAGTACTAGGTTTTTTTCAACAGAAGCCAGGTTTGGCTTTGTGTGTACAATAGTGTTTTTTTTAAAAGTGAAGCTTCAGCTGCTGACTTAATGTATTTAGAAAGCTTTTAATGGTTGTATTGTGGTCAGATAATAAAATAAGGTTACAAAACAGGCCTTTTGCAGCTCTTAGTATTAAGTTATTTTCTTTGTTTAAATTTTAATCTGTTTCTTGCTGGCTAATTATTTTAGTTAGGTGAGAGCTGCTGTCCTAAACTTACGAGAAAGTGGAAGATACAGCATGTCTCACTACTCTTGGTGCTTTTTTGTCTGTCTACATTGGATGTTATTTCATAATTTAGTTGATCATTTTAGCTACATAAATACTTGGGGCTAAGTTTGTGATGATTAATTGGAAAAAAAATTCAAATGTGCATCCATCTTAAGTCACTGTATTTCATTGCTAACGGAAGTTTGTTTTAAACTGTGTAATGGTGAAGATGTCCGAGTAAGGGAGAAACAAACTTCTTTTTTATTATTCAAAGACAAGGGAAAGGTGTTGTGGTGGCTCAGCAGCTATGTTTTAATTAGCTGGACTTTGTTTTCCCAATTGTAAACAAAATTTCTAGATCAACGTACTATAAGAGAGGAGCTCTTGAGAAAGTAATTTAAGTGTATTGCTCTTTTTTAGTGTAAACTTCTACTTCTGTATTTAAAGTCTTATACATCTGTTTTCCCTTTTACTAGGATATCCGGAAATTCTTTGGTGTTGTGCCTCCTGGAAAGCGACAAGAATGTGAGACCTTGAAAAAGCGTGAAAAAATTAAAAATGGTGAAGAACCCTCAAGTGGGAAGAAAAAAGGAAAGGAGGCTAAGGTTAGTTTTGCTTTTCTTATTTGTGAAGTGCTTGGTTTCTCCGATGTAGGATTGCTTGTATATCTAGTATTTTTTTAAAGTCATAGTTCTTCTTATGTACTCAAGAAACATTATATGTCACTTGTTTTTATATGTATGGGAATAAGCTACCACTTAATATGAACTTCTAGCAGCAAAACTTTGTAGGTGGTGAAGAAAATTGCTGATTTTCAAAATATTTGGATTGTAAGACAGAGGAGAGAGGTAAGCAGAAGTTAAAATGGTTAGGGTACTAATGTAGGCACAGTCAGATGTATTTGAAGTTATTTTAGCTATGGCCCACAGTTCTCTAAGTATCTCTGCTTATTTAATTTTTAATTTAATTAAGATTGAGGCTTATGCATAGTAGATCTAGACATATAAAGATGACATGCTTTTAAGTAAGGTGAAAGTCTGTGATGTAGCTGCCCTCTGTTTTTAAACACCTGTAGAGGAAACAGCACTGCCTTTCTTGGAAATGGTGACCTATGTAAACCAGTTGCGAAGACCAAATTCTGTAAAATGACTAAAGATTAAAATTGGATTGAGTTCTAGTCTGGGAGGACTTTTCATATTAATAATCTAAACTGGTATATAAAAAAAGGAGTGGCTAAAGAGGGCTTTAAAATCACTTAGAGAATAGAAGGATTTCTAATAGGATGGAATGTTTAATGTGAATCATGACAATGAAGAAATAAGATGTTACTTAATAAAATTTGGCTATATAATTTCATTGTCTAAATGTGAAAATAAAGGACCATTCAGAGGAACTGAAAGACCTAGCAATTATCTTATAGGATCAGTTATTTTTACTTTGCATTTTTCTGATTATATAAAAGGAGTTAATGGGTTTCAGATTAGAATTGAATGTGGGTTATAAAACATGCAGTTATGTTTATCTAGAAATATATTTTTAGAAGCATTTACAGCTGTGCATGACTATAAAAAAGCACAGTTGGTTGGTTGGTAGGCCCACGAACCTTACTATCCATGCAGCTTGTGATTTTTCTGAATATCTAAAACTCGTAAATGTTTTTTAAAAAATAAAATTCCTTGAGACAGCTTAATACTAGCTGCTGCTAGGTAGAACATGTTTGTTGACTGTGACCATTTGTGCAAACTCTTACAGTAATTGCACTGCTTAATGGGGGAGAGGAGAAGCTGCAAGCAGCCACGATGCTGAATAGGAAATCAATTGATCTTCAACTGTTGCGTATACTTTTTTATTTTTCAATTATCTGTATTTTACTTTGAAGTTATATCAAATTCTGGTGGCTACAGCGATGCCATATCCAGAATGGAACCAAAAGTGAAAGCTGAATTCCATGCAAGTGGCTTTTTGCCTATACGACCTCTGTTTCTGGTGGGACCATGCAATTTATTTTTTGGAGTAAAAGTTGGAAGGGACTCAAATCTGTTTGCTTTCTGTTAATTTGCATTAAACTGGAATATTTATTCCTAATCATCTTTGGTTTGCTGAAGGCATGTTTAGCTTTGCTACTACTGTTTCTTCCTTATTTCCTCTGCCCTGTACCTTCCTCCCCCTCATAAGTAGCACAAGACTCTTTGTAAACTTAATATTGGTTTTAAAAAATCTATTAGAATTAATTTGAAACTCATATATTTGAATATGTAACTGAGTAAAAGCTGGAAGGACCTGTTTACTGGTTGCACTAATGGACTGTTACTCTTAGGTGAATAATTCACCCAGTGAAGATGATTCCAAACAAAAGCGGACAAACAAGAAAAGGAGAATAATATATGATTCAGGTAGCATTCACAGTTGTTTCTGATTGCTCCTTTGTATCTTTTGCATCAGTATTAAAGGTCAATTAGGTTTTTGGTACATCAGAAGGAAAGCTGTGGTTTGTTTGTTTGGTTTTTTTTTTTTATTTAATGCAATTAAAAACATTTTTCACAGTATTGCTGGATAACTAAATATATTTGATGATAATAAGAGTGCAGTGTGTGCTATGCATGTAATACACGTTGCAAAGTAGCTTTTAATAAAGCCTGTGTAAAAACAAAAACCAAACCCACAAAAAAAGTTCAGATAGTAAATTCTACCAAAACTCAGAACTTTTTTTTGTTGTTATGAAGATGTATATAAATTGTGGAGAGTTTTAGGTTTCCTATTCTTTTAGGGATAAATAACATCCTATGCTGGGTACAGGAGAGGCTCATCATATACTTTAATTTCTTTTTCCTGTCTGTCACATGAACATAATACAGGAGATTGTTTTAAAAGAGTAACTTGTGTTTCCATATGTGTCTTTCTCTATTAAATCTAGTAACTGTTCATGCCATAGTTTTAAATTTACAGTATGGAACACACAGAATATAATATAAAGCACTGCTATCACATTTAAAAAAATATTATTTGGAATGTTATAATAAGGGAAACCCCTTTATAGCACTTGTATCTTAACAACAACAACCCAAAAAGCATCACCTCCCAGAAAAATAAAACCCAACCTGAACCTTTGCCTGTTAAGTTAGTTTAATTTAAGAGCTAGCTGTTTCTAGTTTAATCTTTCTGAGCTGTTATGTTGTTTAATCCCTCTTTGATTGGATTCTGAATCTTGAATAGTTGTAAAACTATAGAAAAAGTGGAGGAGTTTCTAAAATTTTTGACTCCTACTGAAGACTTCAGCTTGAATTTCTAGAAGCAACCTTCTTAACAATAGAATATTGCTTCTCTTGTAGAAGAAAAAAATGATCACAGACACATCTGCCAGAATAATGCTATTATATATAGAAAAATGTGTTTGAATCTTCAGATAAACCATTCTATAAAAAGTTCCTGTTTAGCAGTGAGGAATAGCAGTAGGTAGAAATATTTCTGCATTAGAAGGTGGAGTACAAAAGTAGCATATAACTCAGCTGCTACGTTTAAAGTGCTGACATTGTCTAGACATTTTGCAAACTCATCTGTATTAAGTTTGTGATGGTGTGGGTTTTGTGTGTGTGTGTGTGGTTGTTTTTTTGGATTGGATGTGGTACTTTGACAGTTGCATTCCTTTTTGGAAAGGTCTTTATACAAGCATAGCAATTCTTGGAATAGGTAACAGAATGTTTCTTGTTATATAAGCAAAAAACCACTATCTAGACTGAGTTCTGACCAAATTCTCATTTAGTTATGTATATGGTGGAATAAATAATAGCCAGGCTTTAGCTGATGGAGAAAAGCGAAGCTGTGCTCTGTCCTTCCATATATCTTTGTTGAATGCTTAGTTGAATCTGTGTGGACACATATTAACTGATGTTACATGATCTGTGACTGCATGTATGTGGAGGAAACATACATTTATTTTGTGGTTAAAATACAGATTCAGAAGAAGAGGTGCAGACAGCAAAAAAGTCCAAGAAGCCATCTGAGAAAAAAGCAGTTACTTCAAAGCTTGGTAAAGTTCTGAAGCGGGATCCTGTTGTTTATATTTCAGAAACAGGTAATGGAAGAAACATATCATTATATGTTCAGCTGTAATGGGGTGGATTATGTTACAAATGGGATAGATTGTTTGACTGAGATACTCTTAAATATGACCATAAAATGTAATATTGAGGAAGACAAATTGTGTTCTCCTTAAACAAGCTAACCAAAAGCGCTTCAGAAGTTTAGCCTTAAGTACTGTAAAGTCAGGAGCAGGGCAAAACTGAGGTGATGTTCGGTAGTGGCTTAGGTTGATTTAAATAGGCATAACATTTTGTGAGTTAACACTTCCTTGCTTAAGTGTATTCCATAGATTCCTGGAAAGGAGTTAAGCAAAAGAAATATATTCCTCTCTTGGGGAGAGGAATTAACAATTCTTGATCACTTTTTTGTAGCCTGCTGAAAGAAATCATGGTGGTGATTAACTTCAAAGCTCTCAGCAGAGTTTTGGTTAGATTTAGTCTCCTTTAGAAACAGTAGAGTTTGGCTAAAAACACGATCTTAACTCAAGCCCCAAGTACCATTCAAGTGAAAACAGAGGGCAAATTCTGTCAATTTGAAGAATCTTATGCATTTATTTGTTTTTGTTGTTTTCATGGCTGTTCTTCAAACACGTTTCCTTCCCGACTCCAAACCAAAATAGTGATAGTAATTTTCTGTTGCCCCCACCCCTTTCCTTGTGTTTATTCTATCATAAAGCAATTTTCTTTCCAGTTGTTTAACTTGATATTGTGTGTTTCCTCTACTAAACTTGGGATCACACAGAATGGTTGGAGTTGGAAGAGACCTCTGGAGATCATCTAGTCCAATCCACCTGCTAAAGCAGGTTCACCTAGAGCACTTAGATTCTTAGAAACTGATAAAATTAGCAGACTGGAATCCAAACCTATTTAGATAAAACATGTTTTTAAGTGTTAGAATTCCAGGAGTAGTTCTGTGATATCCCTTTGAGTTTTACGGTGAGCGTTTGGAAAAGTGGACACAGTGCATAGCATATTTTTGGTAGGATCATTGCTGAACATAAATGTTGCCTCCCTATAATCATACCATATGTATATATATATATATTTTTTTTTTTAAAGGATTGTTTGTTGCAGTATCTCATTAAAAGTGTGGCTCAGCTGTTTTTTTTTTCCTATACCCTCCTCTTCCTGAGACTCTTTACAGAATCACTGTTTCTAAGATGGTTTGTGCTTATTTTACTTGTCCTAGATATTTGACCTAGCATTTAGCTGTACTATGTCATGTGTTCATATAAGCTTAATTTTCCAAACTATCCTGAACAATTTATTATATCTATCTTTTTTTGTCCTTTTACTCAAAATGTTGTTTCCTTTGACAGTTTTGTCAACTATTCTTTTCAATTAAAAAGACTCTTTAATAGCATTGATCCCAGAGTAGATAAATTATCAGATTCTTGGGGAATAAACAGTATAGATTTAGGTTCATTATGCAATTCACGGTGGTGTAATCAAGTTTTGCTGCATGGGAACACTGGCCAAGGTTATTAGTGAAATCCCTGAAAACTGTGGCTCAAGGTTACTCTTATCTAAAGAGTTGTAAGTACACACAAGGTTGACTTAGTAGTCTATGACTACAACAATGCCTTTATAACCTTGAGATTTAATGCTTGAATTTTGTTTATATTTAATTTGTATAAATTATTTCTTCAGATTAATTGGGCTGTCAATCTGAGTGTGTTTTAATGGTATTGATACGGCTATTGGCTTGAGATAAATAAGTTATACAATAATAGGAATACACAAATAGTAGATAGAAAAGATCCTAATGAAATTTGTAGGCATTTGTCCTTCCCTTGTTTTTAATGTTACACAGCTGAAAAGAATATGCTTGTTGGACTTCCTCAAAACTCAGAATCTCATTCTCAAGTGTTCTGTCAGTGGCAATGTGTTTGAAAGGGCCTTTTGGCACCAAGTAGTCAGTAGAAGCTTGGTAGTTAATTGCCTTAAGCTATTTTTCAGTTTAGTTTGAAACTTTCTTTCTGTTGCTCAAATTTCTTTTCAGCTCTTCTGTGTAACTATGTGGGATGCAGCTTTCTCGAAGAATATTGGGGGAATTAACTTTTTGGTTTGTATAAGAGTGGATTGATGATGACCTTATTGTGTTTCTTTTTTTCTTACTACATTGGGAAGTTACCTTTTTTTTAAAAAAAAAAAAGAGAACAGTTGCTCTTTGTAATTCTGTAGGAAATACTTTGTTATTATTGAAATAATTGGAATTTAAATAAGCATTTACTTTACTGATGGCCAAAGATAATGTGAAGTAATTCTAATAGGTAACAAGGAGGAAAAAAGAGTCGTCTTTTATTGATCGACCAGTCTTAGTGGATTGGGAAAAACTCCAAATGTTTGTTATACTTGTTAAAGTAACACTTTGTTCAACTCTTTAATGAAGTATGGAACCTTGAGCTCTGTTTGTAGATGATGACCCATTATTATGAGGTGTTGAACCTCATCTGGTTTCATCACAGGTGGTTATTTGGCAGGAATTGTGACTCCACTTCTAGTGAATACTTAATCTTTCATATGCATCATGTAGAGGTCGTTATGCATATGTAGCAATTGCCTTGATCACTTGAATATTGCAAGATACAATTATAAAAAAAAAGAAAAAAAGCCTTGTTGTAGTGGTACGCTGAATTATTTATAAAGCTAGAAAAAAGAAAGTGGTAGAAACTGAGTAGGATTGTAGGTTACTGGAAAACTGTTCCTTGAGAGCTTAGAAGATAGGACAAGAATAACTTGTGAATATGCTTGCTGAATATAGACTCTTATAATATAGTGAATAGTGAGGGTTGTGGAGAAACAAACAAAAAACAACAGAAAAAATCAGTTAAGTTCTAGTACTGGTGGTCAAAAGAAGTCCCCACATCTGAATACTGGTTCAAATGAACAGCAGATTGTTAGCAAATAAGCATGTCATATTCTGAAACATTTCATATGGGAATAAAAACGTTGTCATGGTTACTTCCTGGGCAACACTAACATTGTGTATACAGATGGAAACTGGTATACTTATGCAAAAATGCATGAAGGTGATAAATAACTGCTTTGTGTACCAGCTTTCTTCCAAAGTGTTTTATGAAAGGTCATTTGGGAATATGTAGTTGAACCTTAAGGGAGTTTGACTTGAAGTGCATGTGAGGAGTGAGAGCACAGGCTCTGGCAGAAATCCTATGAAGAAACAGGGACTAGTGTCGCAGAGGACGGAGTCAAAGGCATTTAGGAGCGAACCCCATTCGCATAGATTTGGTGAAGTCTGGCAATATCAGCAGTACCGCGTAAGGGTCCTGTAATGGTAAGTGTGCTGTTGTACTCACATTCTTAGGTGGTGAGAGTAGTGTTGTACCAACATAGTACATGTGCAGTAGTATCTGGCTGCTTTGGTTTGGAGTTGCCTCTGAATAGGGGAGTAAAGGGAAACTGGAGGTGTGAATGAAGTAAAATTTAGTCTGAAAGATGTGATCTTTTTTTATTTTCTCGCAAAATCTAGGATAACAGCAATATTGAGAAATAAATATGGTAACTTGGAATAAAAAATGAATAGGGTTGATTTATCAGAAGGCAGAATGATTACTGTAGAATTACTTTGTCAGCCTGTATTTCAAACATGGCAGGGCATGAAACAAATGCATTACAGTTTAATCTCTGTAACAACTGCTGTTAGATTTTAAGTTTTTAATAATGGGCATGTTGTTGCACTTATTTTTACAAGTACATAGTCATCTTTTAGTACTTTTTGGAGGTGTGTTAAAAGACACTCTGGTCAACCAGCTGTAGTATTGGGCTGTTCTCTTGATATGTTTGGAGTGCAAATGTTTTAATAGTCAATTTATTTTGAGGAGACTGTCTGGAAAAAATAATTTAAATATATACTTAATGCTTGTTCCTTCTTTAAAAAAAATGGCTTCTGTGTGAAAGCTATTGATTCTGTTGGCTGTTTTCAATATTTTTAAAGCCCAAACTATTTTTAATCCGTTTAGAAAAGGAAATTAGTTTCTTTTCAAATGAGTTTTTTTAATAGAACTGTCAGTGTTTGGTTTGCTAACATATATTGATTTTAGTGGGAAATATAATGGCATAAAATACCACTTTTAATAAGAAAACTTCAGGCATGTAGCAGACTGGGCATGTGAGCTTCTTAAACAGAGGCATCAACAGCTCCATGTGCTGTTATTCATTTCATCTTAATTTATAATGTAGAGTAATTTTGCCATTTAATGTGGATGCCAGAATCTTTGCTTTTTAATCCCTTTCCTTGGAAAGCAGTATGAAGTGAATTCTCCTTTTTCTGGTAGCTGAATTCAGAAGTTACCCTGGATAAGTGTAGTAAATCTATTTTAAATGAAGGAACTGAGATGGTATCCTTAATCTCATTGCCTGATAGTTCTGTGGAGATACCTATTCTTGTAAGCATTATACTCTTCCATGACTACAACAAGCACTTTTATTGGGTTTTCTTGTAATAGTTTGGTTGAATTTATGCATGTTTCTGGTAGTACAGTGGAAAAATTCCATGTCTTTGCTGTGAACTAGCAGCTTGCAATGAATTGCACATATGCAAGCTGGTTTTTATTACACAAATACAGAGAAATATGCACACACTGTAAATATATTAAGTACCTTGAGTGTTTACCTTTTATATTCCTTGGAACTTAATTGTATGTCTTCAGTGTTGTGTGCCTCATCTTTGATGCTGTGCATCTGTGGTGTTTTCCAGCTGAGCCGTGGCTATTTTTTCTCCTGCTGATACTTTGGCTCCTTGTGCCTTCAGTGTGGTGAAACACAAGAGGGATGTTTTGCTGGGCATTTACATGCACATCAGAGTAAGGTGACTGTGATGGTCACAGCACTGTAGGTAGTACAGGGAAGTATAAAATGAGATCTCAGAAGCAGAGAATTTAGGAATTTAGTATTTAGTAGGCACTCAGCAATTTCTATGGCAAGTGTGAGTATTTAATTTGTAAAGAGTTGCTATAATTGGTTTTGCAGACAAAAATAATTTACTTCAGTTTAAATATCTTCAGCCTTCTCTTATATTTTTAATGCTCCCAAAACTTCTTTCTAAAGATATTTTTTTAATACATAAGTATGCATATTTGACTTGGAATTTTATTTGAGGTATACTGGACAAAAGCATATCAAAGGCTATGTTGTTTGGCACTGAAGTGTATAATTACAATTAGACACGGCAGCTGTTGCATTGAGGTCTTGGATCCCAGAACCTTTTTCACTTCAGGTGAAAAATGGGACAGAAGCAAATTCTTGAAGTTATGGTTGATAATTGGACAATCCAAATGTAAATTTATGTCAGAGGTGTAAAGCTGGAATGGTTCTGTTAAGCTGTATCTTTTATAACAGCATGGAACCTTGACACATGGATATAGGCAAAGCGCTAACAATTGTGGTTTAAAGTGCATGTTTGTAGTACATCTAAAATCAATTAGCTTGTTGAGAAATTACAAATCTAAATTACTATGCGGACCAGTTTTTGAAATGTAGGTTGCAACTATTGTGTTTTTTAAACAAAGAGGAAGATTGAAAAAAAGAAAAATGCACTTTGCAAGTCACACATAGCGTTTATTATTTTTGGAAGGAGTTACAGGGGTTGAGTTTGAATAGCCTTGCTGGCTTTGAGAAGTGGTGGTTATCTTGAAGATATTTTTCTTAAATCTTTAAGCAAAAGGTGAATACAAAACACAGTCCTACCAAGTGTTGGGACTGTTGAGTACTGATCAATGCATATTTGAAATAATCAAAACCTGATACAGTGACTGATTTTCATACAACTGCTGTGTTTTCCACCCTCAACTTTCGCTTGGGCAGCAATAGCTGTTGCTCTGGACTGCAAGTTCTTTAGGACAGGAGTGGTTTTAAATACTAGCACAGATGTTGTGCTGTTGAAACTGAAGAATGTTCAGAATATTGTAGTTTTATACAAAGAATGTAGATTTGATGAATTCTGGACAGGATGTAGTCCTTTAGCTCCATATAGAAAATCCTTGTGTAGCAGACTACAAACACCCATTTAACATACATCTATCATAATAACTGTGAGTTATTTGTAACCTGTAGATGCCCTGCCTATATTTGGAGTTCTTTTTTTATCATCATAGTAAGGGGTTGTCTCTGCCTTAAAAATTTTGCATTCTAAACAGAGAAGCAGGGAATTTTTCTATAGTGATGAGGAACTCAACAGTACAAAAATAATAAATGAAGATGAATGAAATACTTTGCTTTGAAAGCCATTGGAGGATCTGGCGTGTGCTGCTTGTCACCATTCTCCTTTCCTGCAATCGACTGCTGCTTTACAGATGGGCCTTTTAAAATGATCTGATTTAAACAGATGTTGAAAAGAGCCTAGGTAATTTTGATAGGGCTCAGTTAGGGAAGAACTGCACATGTTGCTCTGTAATCAGCAGATGAAACCCTGTTGAGAAAGGGTGAATATAGGAAAGAGGAAGAGGAATAACAAACGGTTACAGGTGGGCTGCAGGCATTAGTTATTTAACTTAATTGTGCTACTCCTAAAACAGTATATAAAATAAAAGCCAGATGTGCTTTAATGTTGTGGAATAGTTCTTAAAAACCCCCAGGATTTAACAGTTGTTTGTTGCTAGGGGAGTTTGTCCTTGTGTGTTACCTGGCATAATAGGTCCCTGCTTCACGTGTGTTTGCATTTAAAATAATTAAAAGCAATCTCCTGGTTGCCATGCCTATCTGTTCCATTAATCACATGATTAGCTTTCTCTTTGACACAGCTGCTTGATTTCCAGAGAACTCAAGTAGAATATGTGGTCTTGACTTGTGTTTGTAATTCAGAGCTAATCCTGAAAAGAAACCCAAATGTGTATGCTTTGGATATTTTTTTCGTTGTATAGTGCACACACACAAAATGTGTTGATGTAAACAGGAAAAACTGTTCTTGTAATAGTCCTGTTCTTTTATACAATGTTTTTTTTGCAACATATACTTAATCTAGTTGATGGTAGAATTGATTCCTGTTTCTTACTCTGTGAAGTCTATGCCCCCATGTGAGACTGTCTCAAGTGCTCACCTAGCAATTGTTATAAGAATGCAATTAGACTACAATTTTTATAAGCTAAAATAAGAATTTTCACCTTTATTTTCCCACTAATTATTGGCTTGCTTGTATGAGTGAGAATGCCTCTCTTTTACAGGTCATGTGTTGAGAAACGCTGACCTGAATAGTCCAGCAGCGATACTAGGACTGTCTTGCTGTTTAAGTTGTAAATGAAGTCACCTTTGTGCTTGTAAGGAAACTGCGAGTGTACAACTGATGAACTTTGCTGTCACTGCTGGGGCAGTAGGCATGCCTGAGCAGTTTGTTCAAGGAAGAAGCATTAAGGTTTTACAGAAAAGGTTGATACTCTTAGTACTGGAAACGAGGGCAGTGCCTGGAGATCAGACAAATTTGTGCTGCGCTTATGAATTTCTTGAACCCGGGATGAAACTGTAGCCTGAGTATCTGTCCCCTAAAGCATCTTTTGAAACCCACTTAACAGAGCCGGGTGGTTTTGTTTCGTAATGACCGCTTTCATATTCTTGTTCTGCCTTTTCTGTGTTTACTCTGTGGACAGTGGTTCATAAGTGCTGAGAGTCTCTTGTCCTTCAGCTACCGCCTGCAGTCAATAAATGCTTCTCATGCTGTTGTTTCTAGGAAGGACCTAATTAAAGCAAAGGTCTATTTATTGGTGATACTTAGCACTGGCATCATAAATGACTCAACTCTGCATCTTTTTTAATTGAAAGCTAATTATGTTTACTCTGCTTCTTTCTACTTGAGAGAAAGCAATGTCCTGTTGTTATTTAAATGGTTGCGAGTGAATAATGAAAAAAATCAATATTGCATCCAGATCCTCTGATAACAGTAGCGATGAGTAAAGATTCTTTTCCAGCATGGAACAGTCTCCTTAGCTTAAGAAAAGCTGGCAGTGGAGGGACAGAACAGGATTCTTGTCTTCTTTCTGAGATAAAAAAGTGTAATTACATCTGCATTAACTGTTGATTTTTAGCAATAGGTACATTTTACTTCTGCAAATATATTTTTTTGTTAAACTGTAACATTTAAAAGAAGGAAAAATATTGCTGAAATTAAGTTTGAGATAAGCAGTCTCCTACTCAGACCTCAAACTATTGTAAATTGGGAGCCTAAAGCATCTAGTGTCCAAATGTAATGGTTTGTTAAACCGAGCTAAATGGCAGTAAGAGATTTACTGCTGCCTAGGGAAAGTGTATCGTGTTGAGAATAGTAAAGATCGCTGCTGTCAACTGGGGGACTTGGGCTTGAATCTTCTTTTCTGTATATTGCTTTGTGAATTGAATTAGCTAAAATGCCAGTTTCTTTTAGGTAAATGTTTATCTTTAGGCATTCTTGTTTTAACTGCTGAACTGATTTTCTCCCTTACAGATGTATCTCTGTTTTATTTTTCTCCCTCTGAACTTGCTCTCTTAGGAATAGTCAGGATCCCTCTTTGTGCTTGTTATATCCTGTTTAGAGAGTGCTCAGCACTAGAAAGTTCCAGCTGATGCCTAAACCACTCTTGTTGTCATATATTGAGAAAAGGCAAAACAAACAAAAAAATCCCTCTATCTAGTACATAACAAAAATTACAGATGACGCATAACATCATCTAAACTTAGCAAGTGATAAAGAAACTGTTGTATGGAAAGAAATATGGAGGCTTAAATAAACATGACTGGAAAATGATTTTTTTTAAATAATACTGTCAATTTAAGTTCAGTTATAAACCAGATGTTTGGAACATTCTGTGTTTCATATGTTGAGCGAGTGTCTGAAATATCTCTGTTTTGAGAAAAGTAAAACCAGCCTTCAGTTAGAGGCATGCAAATGAGACAGCCTCTGTTTCTGTTCCTCTCAAGTCTTTGCACTTCATTCTTTCTGTGTCTAATGTTCATTTTAGGGATTTTCTTGCAGTTTGCTTCTTAGCCTTTCCACACTTTGAGGCTTTTAAAAGATTTCACCAAAAAGTGCTTTTATCACTAATTGAGAGTTTGCCCAGTGATATTTGTTTCTGTGCTGTCATATTAATCTAATCATTTGGCAATGATATCTGTAGGGTTTTGTATACTTTGATGATAGGGTTTCATTTGTGTAACTGTCAGTAAAAATTCAAGACATGACACAAGACTCTTTGAAGTCCTTGGTAATCTTTTGTTGGTTGATTGACTATGTGGAAAGTTTGGGTGCAGAATGAATAAATGGCAGTCAAACCTTCTTTCTCTTTTTTGTTGCTGGGAAGCCCATTTCCTGGCTATTACAGAAGAGTCCTAAAAGGAAAGGTGGAGTTTTTGTTCAGCAGTATGTGGGCAGTATTGTTTATGCCTTTTTCCTCCTGCTTTTAAATTGAAAAATCTATTTTGTATGCTGAGCTGTTGCCTGATTTCTGTGTTCCTTGAAATGGCTGGATTTCTTTGAGATGATTTTGACTGTACTGGAAGGAGAGTATGTTTAAGTGCAGAAATATGGGGGATGTACAACAGCTCACAGAATCTCTGACTAAAAGGGAAAAGGTAAAAAATGGTGTTAAAGTGTTTCTGCTAAAGCATCCATAAGCTATGAGCAGTAGTAGTTCACAAATAACTGGTAAGCTTATTCAATAAACCTTTTGTAAATACAATGTTCTAATATTTTCCCCTGGTGTAATATTGAGAACTTCTTCAGAATATGCAAGTCTGCAAAGCTGACCGGTTAATGAATCCTATAAAGTAATAAAATACATGTAGCTTTGTACTTCACATTTTATGTGAAGGTAGTGCTGTTGAATTTGATGTAGCATTAATTAAGAAGAGGGTTTAAATTTCGGTGACCTAGATTTTGTGTTTATCATCTTTCCTATGTAAGAAGGGATGACATTCTTTTCAAACCTCTCTAAATGAGAAGTAATGTGTGAACACAAGTAACAAATTTTATGCATCTTTATGTCAGTACTCAGTCTATTGAGACTTGAGCAATGCTGCTGCAGATGCTAAATACTATGTGTTATGCAACTCAGCCTTTTTTCAAATAACTTCTAAATGCCTGTAATGTTTTCTTAGGATCTGAGTTGATGTCTTCTGTTTCATTATAAGAACTTAAATTCCATGTACCAGAAACAATAGAATACTCTTTGTGTTTAGATGAAGAAGATGACTTTGTCAATAAAAGAATTTCCCTGAAACCGAAGGAGAATGGGACATCAGCGATCAGTTGTCCAGGAACAGCTACAGTGAAAAAAGAGGATGTAAAACCTCAAGCTAAAAACAAGCCATTAACTCCAGTGAAACAGACTCCCACCTCAGCACTTGATTACTTTGGGACAAGTAGCGTCCGACGATCAGAAAAGAAACTGGTAGCAAGTAAAAGGAAAGAAGTGAGTACTGATGATGTTCTTTTGGATGCTCATGTGTCTGACAGCAGATCAAAATGGCCAGTTTAATGACTGCAAGGTGGCACTTAACTGCTTGTCCTACTTAATGTTAATTTTTAATAACCCCTCAAGTATAAATTCAGTTCTGATGATATGTGCAGGAATATCAAGTCCTCAAATACCGTTTTAGGGTAGCATTTCCATGTTTGAGAAGATGGCACAAAGTTGAAAGTAGTATTTTCTCTCTTGTGTCTTCTGAAGTGACTTTTCTTAAAATTAAGTAGTTTTCTGGGATTAGTGAGTGGATGGCATAGCTTATAGTTGAGGGGGAGGGCAGGAGGGAGAGGAAGGAGTTGTGTGTTGTGTGGGATTTTTTTTTTTTGCCCAAGCTTTATGGGACACTATATTAATGGAATAACAAAGCACCAAATAAATGATGGAGGAAATTAAAACCTCATAATTTAGTTGTGGATTTCTCTTTCAAGCTGGTCAACTGTGATTGCTTCAGAGATGCTCAGCATTGCTTGGAGGAATGAGATACTTATAGCTTGGTTTTGTTTTGAATAGTAAATTTTCTTGAAAACAGCCTTAACAGTGTTTAGATTAGAAAGCTAGGAATAAAATGCTGCATGTATCATTTCCAGTTCTTTCCTAGAAGTTTACAAAATGAATCCATACAGATTTAATTATTATAAGTTACAAACTACTGGGGAAACTGAACTGTTGGTCTCTTTTTTAAATACAGCTTTCACAAAGCATAGACAGCACCGCAGATGATGAGGCCATTGCTAGGCAACTGCAGCTTGAAGAAGATTCAGAGGTAAAAGCTCTATACTTTTGCTGTTTTATGCCAAGAGCAGTTTGTTTAGCTTAAAATTGTTTTTCCTTAAGAAATTAAGATGAACTTTCTACATATGCTGTAAATAAGTGTTAATAAAATTAATCTGTATACTTAACTCTTGCACATGTGTACATAGTCACACAGTTACTTTTATGGGCATTATTTCAGTTATAGAAACAACATCTCACTTTTCTGTCTGTTCAGTCTCTCTCTTCCTGTGCAGTTGGTATGTCTATAATAATCTTGCTGTTCACACAGAATGCACTTTCTGCCTCCTTGTGTTTTGGGGGTTTTTTTGAGTGTGTTGTGGTTTGTTTTGTATGTGTTGTTGGTAGTTTGTTTATTTTTTTTTCCTCTCCCCTGGAGTGAAAAATTAAAAGCCACAGCCGTCTATGATTGGTTGACTTACTGTCTGAGTTTTGTTGTGCTTGAGAGAAATGTGAGTGATCCTTACGTGTGTGGCTTAAACTTTTCCACTTAAATCAGCACTAATATGAGGGAAAGGTCTGCTTGTCATACATACTTGCTTTGGGGAAAATCGATTCATTTCCCTTATACTGGTAATGCTGAGTGTCATTTGAAATAGGTAGATCGTACATACAAAACTTAGTTTTACCCTTGACCTCTACAGAGGTGTGATGGAACTGGCTTGAATCTATTAGAAAGCTAAAAACCTGTCAGGAAAAATGAGGTGTTGTCTTTCTTCTGAACTGATCTTATAGATAATTCTCTCATTGTCTGTAAGTATTGTCAAAGGAATGTACTTTAATTTGGATGTATCTCTGCCTCAGTCTGCTTTGTCTTTGGTAATTGCTGCCCTTCTACTTTTGCACTGTACACAGGGAAGATAGATGCATGTCATCATTATGGGCATGTGAAAAATAATGTCTGTGGCATATTGGTTTTATGAAGTCTTCTGTTTGAATCTTTTAGCATGACATATTGCATTTCAATACAATTATGAAAGGATTTTTGTTGTTGTTTTGTCAAAACAATGGTCAATCTTGATTTGCAACAATTTTTCTTTCCCTTCTCTTCCCCCGCTTTTTTTTTTTTCCTTCAGCTGGAGAGACAGCTGCATGAAGATGAAGAATTTGCTAAAACTTTGGCCATGTTGGATGAAACACCGCAGAAGAAAAAGGTTGAATTATTTTTAAACTTTAGTTTTTAGAAATTGCATTGCTGGGAGTGTTCTTATTTAGACACCTAACCTTTGTTTTGAGACTTCCACACAAATGCAGTAAAAGCAGCAAAAAAAGTTTTTGTGTGAAAATGAGATACTTTTCATAATTTCCTTCTGGATTTTCCTAACTCAGTAGGTATAGTGTCCTTCCTCATCAGAAACAGTCATATCTTTGTGCTGTTTCTGTTGAAATGGGACTTTAAGCTCTAGTTCTAATTGAGTGATGTGTGTTGCTGAAGAGTCATGCTTTAGATCAGCTGTAGCTCTACTGGTTCAGGAAGAGAATACTCTCCTTGCTCTGAGAGAAGGGGCAGGCAGGGATCTTGAGAGTTTTGGGACTAACCCTAGCAGTGGGAGTCTTCCCAGTTCTTGTAGGTTGTGGTGTAAGGCACAGTAAAATACTTTGAGTTGTACATCAAGGCTCTTGGAATTTAGGATTGCTGATATGAATATAGCAAGTGTTAGTACTTCTAGGCTAATCAGTAAATCAGTCTGGGTCAAAATTGACTAACCTGGAAGCCTGTCTGGCCTTGGACTCAAAGACTGAATATATGCATGGCTGACTGCAGTGTTTGCTCACCTGCCTGCCTTTGACAGGGACTATATTTTGACTTGTGGTAGATGGTAGATCAGCTTTGGTAGATGTCATTCAGTCTGCACCTAATAGCAGGAAAGCCTGGAGATCTGGACTCAGTGGTAGCTCAAGATGTGCATCTCTCACATTGGTATTGGTTTTTTATTTAGGCTCGGAAAGATTCAGGAGGAGAGCAATCAGTGTCGAGCACCAAGAGCAGTCCTAAAGTGGCAGAAGGATACAAGCAGTCGGAAAGAGGTAGGACATGGAATACAGAAAACATTTCACCAATATATAATACTAATGGGATACATTCTGAATGTGCTGTCTTCCCTCTGCCTCCTTTGAAATGAAAACAACAGACTCAGCGGTTGAAGCAATGAATTACACTGCAAAGCAGCAAACGGAATCTGATCATTTAAAAGGGTCTCGATTATCCCCACAGTCATCTGGTGGTAAAAGAGAGTCGACAGATAAGGCCTTACCTTTGAAACCTAGCTCTAAGCTTGTGTCTCTGAAACAAAAAGAAGAGATTGCTGAAAAGGAAAGAGCTGCTCAAACTTCAGTATCAAGAGAAAAAACTGCTTCAGGGAAACAACAGAAGACAACACCAAAGAAGGAGAAAATTTCTCCCAAGAAGGCTGAGGTAGGAACTATCAAAATTATTTTAGTCGGCTTAGTGGAGTTTGCAGGAAAAGAGTTTTCATTTATTATTGTTTGTGTCACTTGTAACTTAGTACTTTTTAATTTGAAGGTATGAAATATCTGAATTTGATGCTTAAATAACAGTTGTGATTAGGAGGGAGACCCTTTTTGAGGATAAGTTTTAAATAGCTTACTGATTAGAAAGCTTAAATGTCTCTTAAAGTGGACATACTATAAAGTAGACTTTATGTAAGTGTGTAGATCTCTTCTATACTTGATCATAGTTCTGGAATAAAATAGGATGTGAATTTAAACAACAATTTATCGATTAAGTTAGCATGTATGTGTGGAATACAGAGAGATCTACAGCAACTTGACAATAAACAATGGGCAAGTTTTTTTTAAGCTCTCAGGTGAGTTTTTGAAGTCTTTGAAAAAGAACAACAAAAAAATACCTCAAAGCATAAGCACCAAAACCAGAACAAGCTTCACTGTTGCATGTCAGTAGGTTAAAAACAAGCATTAGAGCTTTTCCTTTGGTGCATAAAAAGTCTTAAACTGTCATGCTTGAGTATATTTTGTTGTTTTTATGTATATAATATGTGTGGTTTTTTTTTTTTCCCTCCTGCCCAAGTCTGTAAGTCCTGAGGACTCTGAGAAGAAGCGAAACAATTACCAAGCCTACCGAAGCTTTCTTAATCGCGAGGGTCCAAAAGCACTGGGTTCCAAAGAGATACCTCAGGTAAGTTTGGCTGCAGCAGAATTCTGTGTGTAGAAATGGAGCGTATCATAGACTTACTGTTGCAAGTGATCTAACAAGTATCAACTGTACTATGGAAAAACTGGTATTTGTTTTCAAATAGCCAGTATGTACTGGAAAAAGTTGAATTGTAATGCAAAGTAGTGACTAAATGGAAGGGCCTGTACTAATAAATTCAGTACTTGGTTTATGAAGTCATAATGATGAAAAACAGTTTCTGGTCTTAAAGTTGAAGGTTGTGTCACTCATTTGACTGACATGCTATACCAGAAGCACAGAGTTATCAGTGTGATTGGTCAAGTGAACAATGTGTGAAGTTCTGTTCGTAGCTATTCCTTTTAATGGGTTTTGAACTTATAGATCTCTTAGCTAGGTAGCGTAGGCTGATTTTTTTAATGTTCCATAGAGTGCTTGACAGGGTAGGAGGTTAAAAAGTTTCGGGTGAAACAGGTATTTGATAGAATTGCATCAGGTAATGGCATTTCCTGCAATGCTCTGGTCCTCAGGGAGCTGAAAATTGCTTGGAAGGCCTGACATTCGTAATTACTGGCGTTCTGGAGTGTATTGAAAGAGATGAGGCCAAGTCGCTGATTGAACGTTACGGAGGAAAAGTAACTGGCAATGTCAGCAAGAAGACAAACTATCTGGTTATGGGGCGAGACTGTGGCCAATCCAAGTGTGAGAAGGTGAGTGTTCCTGGGCCTGGGCAAAACTGAATTGTTCATGTCTAACTGCATTGATTTTCAGTATCTCTGCCAAAAGGAGAAAGTACTACAAATAAACTGCTTGTTCAAAAGAAAAAGTTGACTGATGATTTAGAGCTTTGTTTTGTTTTCATTTTATATATATATGTGTGTGCTTACATATATGTAAACCTCTTGTTGTTGTGTTCCTGAACCTAGTATCTACTGGAAAGCACTTTGAAGTGACTTATGTAACTCTGTACTTTATTTGACTTTTTAATTCTTTCTTCGGCTCCAGGCATCGACTTTAGGGACAAAAATTATTGATGAGGATGGCCTGTTTGATCTTATTCGAACTATGCCAGGCAAAAAGTCCAAGTATGAGCTGGCAGCTGAAACAGAGGTTTGTTTACAATAAATTTAGGGGTTGGTTGTGTGTGGTGGTGCGTTTTGTTTTGTTTTTCTTAATGTTTAGTTTCTGTTTAATTGAAATGAGTTTTGGTCTTCTGTTCCAATAACAATACCCTACAATTGTCAGTTCGACCTTCTAGGTTAAAAGTATTGAAAATGAAAATTTTATATTTGTGTTTTAGACTTCTACTTGGGAGCTGTAGCATTTTTTCCTCCCACCTTTGTTATACTCTATTACTCTGAATTTTAGGTATCCGATTGAGGGGGTAATTGTATCTCCTTAGATGATTTCAGTTTTAAACGTTGAGGTAATTTTTTCAGGGAATACTGTTAAAACAGTAACAGGTTGAGTCTGTAGTTGCTGATAAAATGCTAATAAAATTCCATTAGCTCTAGCATGTTGTGCACTGAGTATAGATCTAGTTTTGGTACTTCCGGTGTGGCTAGACATGAACTGTTGCATGCAAAGATATCCGTGTCCTAAGGAGAAGCAACTCTAAGCTTACAAGCCAATTATTTTCACTCCCTTTGAATTGTTTTGGGTTGAATACTTTCTGGAATTGTGGGGTTTCTTTGGGTGGGTTGTGTTTTTGGCGGGCTGGATTAGGGGTGTGTGTGTGTATGGGGTGTGGGTTCTTTTTTCTTTTTATTATTAAATAACTGTACTTCTTTTAAAAAAGTGTGTGCTTGAGAGGAGCATCCCTGATTTAGAAACAGGGTTATTCCCTGTGCTTCCACCTTTTAGGCTTGTGTTCCTAGGGTTAACTTGTTTTGATGTTGGAGCTTGGCAGTGTTGTTTTGTGAGAACTGTGCTTCAGTTTCAAGGGTGTCTGATGGCCCATCTGTTCCAACCTGACAGTCATCAGTTTGCATTATTTTATTAACGATGCGTAAGGCTCTTGAGATGACCAGAACATTTCCTGCCTCTTCTGTGGGTTGTGCTATGGAACCGTGTGGCATCGTGTTAACAATGGTTTATTTTTCGGAGAGGAATATTTCTTTATCAGCTCTTGAAGGCTTTTTATCAATACATAAGCTTTGTTACTTTTTAAGCACTTGTGCACATGTGTTCAAAGACAACTTTTTTATTTACTGAATGTTTGTCCATTGATTTTTTTTTTTTTTTTTTTTTTGGAGGGGGGGTGGGGGGAAGAGTATTTTCCTTTAACTTTCTTACTTTTATTTTCCTAAGGGAAAGAAAGCAGAGTCGAGACCTAAAAGGACACCACAGAAAGCTGAAGCTGGAAAAAGGAATTTGAGCCCCTTCAAAAGTGAAGCTGATAATAAAAACCATAAGTCTGCTCCTGAAAAAAGAGATGCTGTCAAACCTGTTAAGAAGGAAGCTGTTCGAAAGCTTATGGACTTTAAACGGCAAACTGTAGAGAAGAAAGAAGCCCCAGAACCTCAGGGGAACTTGGTTTCTGAGATTAAGGAAGATGGAACAGAGAAATTGCTATGGGTAGATAAATACAAGCCTGTAACTCTCAAGGCAATAATTGGACAGCAGGGTGAGCAAAGCTGTGCCAATAAACTACTCCGGTGGCTCCGAAACTGGCACAGGAATGCCTTGGGAGATGGACAAGGTGACCAGCGCGGTTAACTTCTCTCTTGTTCTGCCATGCCAATCACACTGCTTGGTTCCCTCGACTAATAAGGGACTTTGAGATAGTGGAGCAACTCTAGAACAGGCATGAGGCTGAAGTCAGATGCATTTTTTTGTAGCAGCGGTTGGGCCTGAGTGTGTGTGGGTGTTTGGTTGGTTTTAAGCAGTTGTTCACTTACCACCGCCTTCCTCACTGCCCCTTTTCCTGCTGCCCCCCAGGCCAGAAAAACAAACTGTGTCTGAGGATATTTTTTTTAAACCTTGTGATATTTTTAAAAATGTGGTTTGTTGTTTGGTGTTTTCGGTTATGGTGTGTGTTTGGGTTTTTTGTTTGGTTTTGTTTTTTCCAAAAGAAACCAGAACAACCTGTCAGTAATGTATATAAAAATGGCCTCATATTCAGCCTAGTGAATTCTTCCTCTACCAAGCAAAACGTTGGCCAGTGTTAACCTGTTGATACACATGGTGAAAATACGGGACAGCATCATGCATGGGGAAGAGATGGGTCAATAAGGTCCTGGTTCTGCCTGACAAGCAGCCCCTGTCATGTGTAGTGTGTCGTCCTGTGGACAGTTTTTTCTGTGATTAAAACAGTGCTTAAGCTTTACTGCTGTTCTAGTGGGTAGTGAGGTTTTTCCATGTGGTGTGTGTAGCGTTTTGGTTTGTTGTTTTTTTCTTGCAGTGTGGTTGTGAGAAAATTGCAGAAATAGTTGGTTTACATAAATAGTGCTTTTGGTATTTTCAGTTTAGAATCACTGCAAGTCTTAAACTAAGGTAGTTTAAACAGCTTTTCCCCAAATGGCTAGGATGCAGATGTGTATGTATTTTTCCTATTAATCTTGAAATGAGGAAAAACTCCAGTGATGCTTGATGTCTTTAAAGATTTATATGAAGTATGCAGCTTGTTTTGTAATACATACCTAGGTAAAACCTGGAATCTTCTTTTATAGCAAAGACCAACAAAACTGGAGGCAAAGATGATGGTACTGGTTTTAAAGCAGCGTTACTTTCTGGTCCACCTGGAGTTGGTAAAACTACTACAGCTTCTTTGGTTTGTAAGGTGAGTTCCAGCACCATTTGTTACACATTGATGCTGTATCTGGAAAGAAATTGTAGCATGGAGTTGGTCTCTTCTCCCAAGTAGCAAGTGATAGGGCAAGAGGAAATGGCCTCAAGTTGTGCCAGGGGAGGCTGAGATTGGGTATTAGGAAAAAAATTTTCACAGAAAGGGTTGTCAGGTGTTGGAACGGGCTGCCCAGGGAAGGGGTTGAGTTGCTATCCATGGACGTGTTTAAAAAGTGTTTAGATGAGGTTCTTAGGAACGTGGTTTAGTGCAAGAGTTTGGTTATGGTTGGACTCGATGATCCTGAGGGTCTCTTCCAACCAAAATGATTCTGTGATTCTATGGGTGCAGGTGGGTACCCCCTCGGTTATCAGGGTCAGCTGGTCAATCCCACCTGCTCTGAACAGGGTTACAGGGGAGAATATGTGGATGTTTGAGACCTTGATCAGGTCTTGAGCAAGAATATAGCAATGGGTGTCTGTGTTTCTTTCTGTCATGTTGAGAGGAAGTATATTGCAGTATGTTCAGCGATTGGAAATTATTTTCAAAAATCATGAGTGTTTAACACTAGTTCAAGAAGTCAGAGAACATTTGCACTAAATTTAGTAGGAGTTGAATTCTGGCAAGCTTTTGAAAGCTTCTGTGACGAGCTTGGTTATGGTTTTTAATATATCTAACAAATATATTTTTTCCAGGCTCATTTGAAATTCAAATATCGCTTTAGTCTGAGAAAAGTTGGCAGGACTATGCGTCCCTTTCTAAATCTGAACTTAGAAATTAGTTTTTCCGAACTTACCTGAAACAATGTTCCACTAACTGTGTCATGAGAGTCAGCTGGGAACTTTGTGCTGTTGTATCAAGTTATAGATTATTTTTGTTCTTCTTTGACTTGCAAGAACTTTCCTAGAATGTGATACTACCAGCTTGGAAGAGTTGAGAGCTGTTGTCAGCAAGCTGATCTTTGTGCTGGGGAGGAATGACTAATCTCAGTATTGAGTGGCACAGAGTAACTCCCAGTCCCCTCCCATTCCCCCTGCCTTAGAGCTTTGCACTAACAAGCTGGTGCTGCAGCCAAAACCAGACCTGCAGAAAAGCTGGTGTGCTGACTTGGGTTCATTTCTGCACTGGCATCATCTTGTCTGCTTCTGATTTCCAACCAAGCTTGCTCACAGCTGCTTCAGGTTTCTGCAGAGCATTTCACTGTGTTCCACAGGAGAAGCCAAAAACCCCAGGTTGTTGAAGCTGTGAGAGCAAAGCTATGCACGGCTCCCTCCTGTGCCCCCGTGCAGTGGGGGAGCCTGCTGGGCAAGGAGCAGCTGGGTTAAATTCAGGGACTGACATGCAGCCCAGCCCTGTTCTGAAGTGCTAGGACTGCTGCGGGAGCTGCGTGTTTCCTAACTTAAGTACTTCAATGCTTCTCTTTCCTTCAGCTTTCAGAGGGATGTGGCATGTTTCTTGTCTTAACTCTCTGTGCATGAGACTTTGATATGCAGCTGGAAATACCATGGAGCTTAGCCAGCCTTGGCTCATAGTTCTGTTTCCATCCCTGGTGGCAGTTCAGTTAATCCTTCAGAAATAAATCTGTGCTACTTACCTTTTTTTGTTGGTTTTAAATTTTTCTTTTAATTTTTTTTTTCTTTCCTTCTCTTCTGCCTGCCCTCCAGTTCTCTTTTTTTTTTTTTTTTTGCTCTGTGTCTGGCTATAAATATTTCTGGAGTGTGACAAAAGGAGTGTAAGGGGAGAAAAGGAATCAAAGCTACAAATTCTGTGTGAAAGTGGTATTGTTAGAGCTGTTTTCTGGAACTCTGAAATCCATTTCTAATTCTGAGTACTTATATGCTCTTTCACTGATCTGTATTCTCACTTTTTGTGTTTGGACTAGGAGCTGGGCTATAGCTATGTGGAGCTGAATGCCAGTGACACTCGCAGTAAGAACAGTCTCAAGGAAGTAGTTGCTGAATCACTTGACAACACCAGCATCAAAGACTTCTGTTACGGTATGTCTGCTGTTTGAATGAGGATTTTTGTTGTGTTAAGAGTCTGGTTACAGGAGGGATGGAGTTTCCTTGTTACACAACAGTATTAAGATTTTAACTTGCTAATCAGATGGAGGGATCCGGCTCTATTAGAGATGGCTTAATTTAGTAAGCTGGTTTATTTCATCTTCAATTCTTAGAATTAAATCCTGCTCTTAGTAGAATCAGTTGTTAATCTGCACAAAAACTACTCAAGAACTCTGCAGTTACTCCTCTGTTGCGTGGGACTTGTTTCTCAAAGATGATATGAGGCTGTAGTCAGTTTTGTTCTGTGAACATAGATTCATGTGATCAAGTGGCAGAGCAAGAGGTTCACCATCCCCTCAGTTGTCTAGGATGGGCTTACCTAACCTCTAAAGCATTGGGTAAAACTCTGAGCAAGACCCTGTTTTATTCCCATCTCATTTTCTTGTCCATATTCATTTTCAGGCACATCCTCATCAGTTAGCGGGAAACATGTATTGATCATGGATGAAGTGGATGGTATGGCAGGCAATGAAGACAGAGGAGGGATTCAGGTGAAACTGCTATAGTTATTAGCTGATGCCATTGCCAAGAGTGCATACCATGTACAGCACAAAATACTTACGCCAGTCTGCTGTCCTCAGCCCATGCTCCATAGAAAGTCTCTGTAGAGTACAGTTTATCTGACCTATTTCAGAAGTCTGTCTTAGTGTAAAGAACAACTATGCATTGGTAGAGGGGGAAAAATATACGTCTGTAACAGAAACCTGGAGTGATGAGCTCAGGTGTGTGCACTGTAGGTGCTTATTCCTGGACAGATGAACTTATCTTCAGTGACATGTTCCTGCAGTGGGAGGTTTGTAATCTGACTGGGACCGTTGCTCTCTTTAACGGGCAGTAACACTGAATAAGTAATATGGCATAGGCAGTGTTATTCTTCGTTCTCCTTAGCGAGTGCAGTTTTAGCTTCTGAAGATTTTCTGTGGTTGCATGCAATACTATTGGCAATAAAGCATGTACAGATCTTTAGCTCAGATCTAATTGTTCGCATGCAGGAATATGAAATTGAACTGCATTTCAGTTTCATTAGAGCAGGCGAAGTTTGTTCTGGTCAGCCTAATGTTGCTGAAGCTTCAATGAGCTCTTTGGACAGGGAAGAGCTGATCTTACTTGTGCCTCGTCGTTGTTTGTGGCAGGATGCAGTCAGAAAGATGTGTGCCCTCTGGGCACGGGCCAGGTCACACTGGCCTTTGGACAAATTAATCAGCTCTGATATTAACTGCTTCATGAAGAATGGTCTAAACAGGATTGCTGGAAGTGGACTGTGGAAGCGGGTAGACATCAGATTTATTGCAGCTGAATAGAAGAGCCAGTGGAGCCAGGGGCCAGCCTTTCACTGGGTGGAAACATTATTACAGTAGGCGGTTTTATGGACTTGTATCATAGATGAAGTTGTAAGGGACCTCTGAGGTCATCTAGTCCTCCCCCCTGCTTAATGCAGTGCTAAAAAGTATGAGCAGCTTAGGAACTATGTAAAGCAGGGACTAATGCTGCTTTGTATGATACTTAATTTTGCCTTATTCTCAGAGTTATCTGATGCAATTGTTGTCATGTATTTAAATTGCAGGAGTTGATTGGTTTGATTAAACACACAAAAATACCCATCATCTGTATGTGTAATGATCGCAACCATCCTAAAATGCGTTCCTTGGTCCACTACTGTTTGGATCTTCGTTTTCAGAGACCTCGTCTAGAACAGATTAAGGTAAAGAGGCTGTGGCTGCATGAGCTGTGCTGAATTACCATCAGTAACTTCTGTCTTCATGGGGCAGAATTCATGCAGAATGGGAAACACCACTTAAAACTTAGTGGATCACCTCAGTGAGTAACTCTGCTTTTGAAAATGGATTGAGTTTTTCTTCCCAAAGAATGAAGTATCTCAAAGCCTTTCAGATTTAGAAATCCATTTTAAATATATCCAAAGATTTTTATTTTTGTGCTTTTTTTTGTTACAGCAATGACAGGGGATTACTTATATGGGAGAAAATTTGAATTATACATCCTTTAAAAAAAATAGAAAAATAACACTTTCATAGACACGTCACTGTGTTCTGTAGGGGGAAGAATTCATGAGAATTCTCTAGTGACAGTTTCTCAATTGTGTGTATTCCAGGGCGCTATGATGTCTATTGCCTTTAAAGAAGGTTTAAAAATTCCACCACCTGCTATGCAAGAGATAATCCTGGCAGCAAATCAGGACATCAGACAGGTCAGTGCCAATTCAGCATCAGTGTCCATTCAGAAAGCATGTCACAAGTTCTTGAATTCAATGTAGTATTTGAACAGTATTATTATTTTTATATAGAGAGATTAGGTTGTTTGCTGCTCAGTTCTTCCATTTAAAATGCTCTTTTGCTACCAAATTGTCAATTTTCTTCTTTAGGTTTTACATAATCTCAATATGTGGTGTGCAAAAGATAAATCGTTGACTTATGATGAGGCTAAAACGGATGCCAGCAAAGCCAAAAAAGATATCAAACTGGTAAGTGTGAAATGCTGGATTGGCTTTTGCTGTCATATTGCCATACAGTCACTAGGCTTTACAAGCCCAGTGCAGGGAGCTGTCAAACTTGCCACAAATAGAGAGCAGTAAATCCAGGACTGACTATATATCTGTGATTCTGTAATATATTTTGATGTACCAGTCTCTTATGTAAGATGCAATTATGAAGCTCATACTTCTCATCCTGAGTCCTGTAATTCCCTTAATATCAGAAGTAAAACTTAATTCTCAAAAGTGGTAACACACTAGGAAGGAAATACTGAAGGTTGAACTTATGAGTCCAGGTATTATTGGGTACCATCACTACAGTAAATTTGTTGACATTGTGCTGTGTCTTATTTTTTGTGTTGACTTGCGACCCACTGACTTCTTGAAATATCGTTTATGTAGGGCCCTTTTGATGTTGTCCGTAAGGTTTTTGCTGCTGGAGAGGAGGCTTCTCGTATGTCTCTTATAGACAAATCGGATCTTTTCTTCCATGACTATTCCCTTGCACCTCTCTTTGTCCAAGAGAACTATGTACATGTGAAACCAGCTGCTGCTGGGTGAGTTATTCCATACCCTAAATTGACAAAGGCCTTTGTGTCAGGGAGTAAAACTAGACTAAAACTAATCTGGGTATTTTTGCTTTGTAATACAGTCAACTTTGTTTTTTTCCAGAGGAGATCTGAAAAAGCACTTGGTGCTCTTGAGTAGAGCAGCTGATAGTATATGTGATGGTGATATAGTGGACAAACAGATTCGTAGTAAGCAAAACTGGAATCTTCTTCCAACACAGGTGAGCACTTAACACTCATTTTATGTGCTTTATGGGTGTCCAGTGTAAAAGACTGATCCCATGAAATGGATGTTTTGGTATACTTTTATGATGTGTGTAGTTCATACTTCATGCAGTATTCTGTTCTGCTGGTGCGTAGAGCAGTTTCCTTTATCCATATTGTTGAACCTATCATGAACTGTATCATGAAATGTTGTGGAACTTGGAAAAGCTTGAATCTTCTTTCTGAAGCACAGGAGCACATGGCACCTGTGACTTGTGATGTGTAGTACAAGCTTACTCAGTTTGATTCATGTGCTGCTTCTCCCAGCCTTTCACCAGGCCAGTATTTCTCCCAAAGCCCAGAGGACTGAAGCTTCATCGCTGTGCTTCTTTTGATGATCACTGGAACACTGACAATACTTGTGCTTAAAGGATTACGTCTGGCATCAGGGAGTGTATCATAGATGAAGTTGTAAGGGACCTCTGAGGTCATCTAGTCCTCCCCCTTGCTTAATGCAGTGCTAAAAAGTATGAGCAGCTTAGGAACTTGCCTGAGTCTGTGTGTAGTTGTGGTTCTTTGGAAATGTCTCCTTTGCCATGTCCATCTGCTGGCACTGTGGCACTTGTTTGGGTGCAGGCAGCTGTTTGTGTGGCTGCACTCGAAAGCGAGAAATGAACGGGCTTTTAAAAATATTCGTTAATGGCTTTTAAAACCCAGATAATTTCACAGATATTTTAGAATGTGGTAACACATAGGATGGTACAGGAGCTGAAGCTGTAACGTAAAAAGGGTTGAACAGAGACAAGCAGCCAAGGAAGAGTTATCTTAAAACAAGATGTTTCCACTATAGAATAGTATTTACTACTCCTTTGCCTGCAGACCAGTAAGGTAGTATGTGTGGTGTCAGTGAGACTAATTCATTGTGATGTGAGTTTGCTGTGTGTTACTTTTTCAGGCTATTTATGCAAGTGTTCTCCCTGGGGAGCTGATGAGAGGATACATGTCCCAGTTTCCTGTCTTTCCCAGCTGGCTGGGGAAATTTTCATCCACAGGCAAACATGATCGTATCATTCAAGAACTGGCAATGCACATGAGTCTCAGGTAGTACCAGTGCTCCTCCTCTGGTTAATATTGTCACAGATGTTTAGTTCTCATGTAGCTCATTACCTACTGTTAATTCCTTGCTGTGCTGCATACAGTCTTAGGTGCCTATTCTATGAATACCGTTGTGTGTTACTGGTGACACTTAGGACTTAATCTGGACAATAATCAGACTGCAAACACTTCTAGTATTGTTAGTGGAACTGTGACTTTTTTTCCCTGAAGCTGTTGTTTCTCAGGTAGGGATGTTGTTTTAATACCTTGCATCGGGTATACCTAATGCAGGTATGGCAAAAGGAATGGTACAGAACAACTTGCAGTTAACTTGTAAGCAGCTGGTTACCCCTTTGCTGAGGCTCTGCCTACAGGCTGCTTGTGTTTAGAAGTGAGTGGTTCCTGTACAGATTTACTTACTGCTTTCAATGTCACAAAGAACCCAGATGTGCAAGCGGACAGTGAATATGGAGTATTTGTCGTATTTGCGGGATGCACTTGTCCAGCCCTTGAAAGACTTTGGAGCAGATGGAGTACAGGAAGCTATAAACTTCATGGACTCCTACTGCCTGATGAAAGAAGATATTGAAAATATCATGGAAATAAGCACATGGGGAGGCAAACCCAGTCCTTTTTCAGTGTTGGATCCTAAGGTAAGATTCACTGGTGGCTATTTTTTTCCCTTACATACCTTTTAAAAGAAATCCTACAATAATAGGTATGGTATGTATGTGCTGCTGAATGAGTGAAGCTGGTGTAGCTGCAAATGAATCACTTCATTAAGTGCAACTAATTGAAGACCATGGTAGTCTTTGCAAATCAGCTGACAAATATACTACGAAGTCAGGCTGTGCTTTGTTCAGTGGTCATGTTCCTGGTCTGAATGGTCACTGGGAGTTGGCTTTGGGGACGTGGAAGTGTCACACAAAGGGACAGGTAAAGCCAGTATCTTTCTCCACGCAGGCTTGTGGCTGTAAGCTACATCATCTTCCTGCACAGCTTTGCCTTTCCTACTGCCCTGCAAGGGAGGAGGGACATACAACCGTATTTGTTACTGTGTAGGCCCTGAATTCAGGGGTTGACTTGCAGCTTGTGTCTGCTGCAGTTCAGTTAGCCTGAACTGCCAGACCTGGGGGCACTTTGTGTGGTGCTCCCGCAGTATCCCTTTGGGGCTGGTCCATGTGGAGCAGACTTCAGTGGCTGGGACTCTCGTTGGTACAAGGTGAGCTTAAGCTCAAGTCCCTGTTACAAATGAGGCAAGTGTGAGATCTGAACCATTCCAGGTCTAGTGCTCAGGGGAAAAGAACCTGCTCTACTGCTGCCTTAAACATACGCTACTATTGGGTGTTTACACTGAGTCTGAATTTGCTGCTCCAGGGTGGCAGGTGTTCAGTGCTGCTGAGGGTGGCTTTGGTGTGAGTGATGTGCATTAGGGAGCAGCAGAACAGGGCTGATGCTCATTGTGTTTCCTTCCAACCTAACAGGTCAAAGCGGCTTTTACACGTGCCTACAACAAGGAGGCACATCTGACTCCATATTCACTTACTTCTGTCAAGACATCTAAGAGGCAGTCAGGATCTGTGGCGACCTTAGAACTGAATGAAGACTTGAATGTGGAAGAGATACAATCTGAAGAGGATGAGCAAGATACTGTTGAAAGTGATGCAATGATTAAGGTGACTTAGTTTTCTTAGTGTTAAACTACCACACTTAACTGTTTTCTTGGTTTTAGTTATCTGAGACTTTGTAATATCATAAGAATGTAAATGTAAATGAGAATGTAAAAAAACAAAGAAACAAACGTAGATATCGAAAACATCATCTCTTAACTTCTAAATTCCTAACTAGTAGTAGTATGAAAAAGTCTCAGTTATTTCCATCCATTGCCTTTTGCTGGGATGTGTACCAAAGTCAGCCATTGCTGTAAACTCATGAACACAGAATCCAATTCCAACACTAAATAATACTCTAGGTTTTGGTGGGGATGGTGCCATTGGTAGGGAGCAGCCACAGGTCCTTGCATGTGGTTGTCACACATGGCAATATTCCTTTGTACATATCGCCGAATGGGGAACTGTGGTCAGCCCTTAAAACTGAATGTTGTAGAGTCTGAATTCTTGATGTGTTTAAAAACTTCACACCTGAGAGGGGATGGGAAGAGATGGCTCTTTGTTTTTAACACAGCATTTTTGACTTGTGGTTTTGTCAGGTTGCAGTTTGATTTTAAACTGTCTATATATTCTGTTTGTAGCAAAAAAAGGCGAAGTCTTCCAAGCTGCCAAAAAGAGAGAAAAATGAAGAAACAACAAAAAAAGAAGGGAAAAGGAAAGAGAAAACAAGACATTAAACAGAATAAAATCTTCCTCTGCTTATCTAATCTAAAGGCAGCTTTGCTTATCTACTTTGTCAGAAACATGAAGCAGATCAGTGATGGAGCTGGGAAAGAAGAACCAGTGCATGGAAAATGCTCCTCTTATAGAGGTGATGTAGCTACTGTACTCTCACTGTGCAGTGCTGTACTTAATGTGCTACAATATTACAAGCTATAAATACCTTGTACAACACAGACCAGGGTGCAGGAACACAGTGAAAATGGGATGCTTAGTTACCTGGCATTTATGTGATGTCTTCCTAGGACGTCACTGTTTTTTTTAGCAAATCCCCTGATATGATGTGGTGAACTCTTGTAAATAGTACATGATGCAAAAAATCCCCCAAGACCTAAATTGCATATTTGTACATTATAGAAATTAAGCAGTGTATAAAATGAAAATAAAATGTTTCACAGGAGTCTTTTAAAATTTGGCTAAGTTCATAGAGTGTTCTGTCTCTCCCTCTCTTTTGTTCCAAGGTTCTAGCTTTCCTGCTGTTCAGGATGTGGTTATATTCTTTTCCTACAACTTTGCTTTCGTCCTGTTAAAGACACAGAAAAGCAGTGAGATACTTAGTTCTAAAACCTGAGGAGCCTGTGCTTATGAGTTGTATCTTTAATCAAAACCAGAAAGGAATACTTAGAGTAAGAAATGTTTAATAGAAAATAGTCATAAAAGTTCAAAACTGGTGTTGAAAAAGAGAATGTTTGGGGTTTTGGTTTTGTTGTGTTTTTTTCTCCACTCAAATAACCCAGAATGCCCCTGGGTTTGTCTTTGCAGATAAAACGCAAATTTTGCTTGGTGAGAAGAATTATCAATTGGTTTTATTACTATAATAAATCAAAGTACAAAATTTATCAAAAGCTAAATATTTACAGGCTATCACAAAAGAGAAGCCACATGGTTGTTGTTATTAAATCCTAGTGGGGAGATAGGTATAATGTAGTGCTGGGGCTTGCTTTGCTGCTTGTCAGCCAACACATGCAGTTCTGAAAATAAACAGAGGCAGTTAGTCATAGCCCAAGATACAAAGACTGTGATGGCAAACTACAAGGTTTTCTCAGACCAGAAAAAAATAACTGACAAAAATAAGGTTATTGTGGGATATATGAAGTATAACATCCCTTGTGCATTACTTTGACCTATATCTAAGTTTTCACATAAAGCATTTCCACTAGTAACTGCCTTCAAATGTCAACAGGACAAAGGAGCTTTGTTAACTCATTTTCAGTTACCATTCCTTTCACAAAACTGAAGTCTTGGCTTTAAGGGTATGGTGCAAATGGAGCACTGGTCTTGTTTGAAATAGTATTTCAAGCCAATACTATGTTGCTGTTACCCTGTGATATATTCTTACATTCTGTTAAGCAGAGATGCTATGATCATGTAGTCTACATTTCAGATCTGCTCCTTCCTGTTATCATCTCTCTTCCTACACTGAAACACTTGTTGCTGGATCTGTAAAAGGATTTGATGATGCTGATATATTCAAACTGTTTTCTGTGCAACCGAAGCACACCTGGTGTTCAAGGACATGTTCCAAACAATAACATGACCATGGTAAACTGGTTTAAAGCCTCACAACTGGAAAAATTTAACAACCCAGTTAGGGACAGCAGTGAAAGCTACTGGTGTTTGCGTGCCTGGGGTGATGCAGCTGAGTGTCAGTTCGCTGAGGCACAAGCCCAGGCTCTGAGTGTCTTGAACACTGTCTGCCTTGCTGGGAAAAACTCCCCCTGTTCTCCAGAATGAGAAGTGACAAGTACAGGCTCCAGCACATACCTGAATTTATTGGTCCTCATCTTCTGTTTTGAGGTACTGTGTGCAATCATTGATTTTCTTCAGATCAATAATGTCAATCCTTTTGGAACACATTGGACATACGTTTTCAGTCTGTAACATGCTGTTTTAAAAGAAGGGTGACTGGTCAAATGATTCCAACATTCTCAAAGGAACAGCTTGGCCTGAGGCGTAGAGCAAAGTTCTGACCTGTGCTACGTAACAAATACAGGCCAGAGCAGCACCTGCTTCTGTCCAGGCAGCGCATAGGCTGGTTTGTTCGTTTTTACCATTTGACAACTAACAGCACAGCGGAAGGCTGCTGGTGGAGCTGAGTTTGTTCTTTATCGTAGATTTTGGTCCACCCTGGAGCGATGTTCTGTATGTTAGATGAAACCACCAAGGAAGGGGATTCCTCTTCCACCCCACCCCAGGCTGTTACATGTTTTTAGTACCAAATGAAACAGTTTGCTGCTAAAATAAGAACAAACATTGGAATCCTGCAAGGGAAAACAAATCTCAACTTACTTCTTGAATTCTGAATAGAGGGCGGGAAAGTCACAGTGCGGGCAGACTGTCCAGTCATCTCGTACCATGTGCCGACCCTGCGCGCAAAAGCCACAAGTAATGAAATAGCATGTGCTCTCAGCACACTGGGCATTTAGTTTTATAGCTTCTATTGTGAAAAAGTCTCGGTAACTGAGTTCTAAAAGTCTCAAGGAATTCAATACCATAATAGCATTACTTTTGTTTGATTACTGTGTAAATCCTGTACCTAGAAAAGGAGTCTTGGTGAGATGCAGTATTTATCATTTGTGTTCTTAAAAAAAAAAAATCTAAGAATGTATTGAATTACAATTTTTAAAATTATTTTAGTGTGGCAACTCTATAATGTTTTGTGTTGATCTATGTCTAGAGATGAGTGTAAGCCCAATGGGGTTTTTGATGTTGCATATGACATTAAAAAAAACACTCCAAAGCCAAATGACCCTAGCCCAGTAGGTGGCATTCAACACTGTCACATTTGTGAGCATAGTGACTGCCTTGCACGCACCTCTCTGAACAGGAATTATTTCCTCTGGTTTGGTACGGTTTACTAATTTGGTTTTGATACAAAGAATTGGTATGTACCTTCTCACTACTACAAAACACAGCAGCACCTTCAACTATATTTAGCGATCTATGATGTTCTAATAAGATGTGCAACAGTAGACTGTTTTGACACTCATATTTGAAAATGCTGCATTCCTAATGAAGTTACGAATACCTGTAAGTCTAAATAAATAATGTGAAATATCTATGAATATGTACATTATATTTGGCCCATAAAACTATATTTAAAGGCCTTGGGGTTTTTTGTTAAGATACTTCTAAAATAGACCAGTCGTCTTCTGCTAAACCAATAGAGTAAAAACCCAGATAACTGCTATTAATATTTTTTGTAAGATGTAATTATTATTTAGTTTTAATAAAGAATGCTAACTCCAACATTTGATTCCTCCTCAAGTACTTTTTGATGTTTCTGTAATTTTAATGTGACTAATCACTTCAGCATCATAAAGTGTTAGGTATAGAGTAGCTAAGGTCAGTATAAGGATTTTGTACTGATACTGGTAACAGTGGGATGCATGGCTCTTCCACTGGGAAATGTACCCCATCCATACCTTTTCAGTACACTCTAAAGTATCCAGAAACAAAAATGTTGCAACTTCTCATTTCTGTAAGTATCAGTAATATGAAATGCTGAGGTCAGTGGCTGAACCACGACTTAACCAGCAAACACTGCAGCCACTCACCGTTGCAATACAATACGGGAGGTTGTTTTTACAGCCAGGACACAAAAGTTCACACTCTGGGAGTTGGAATCCACAATAGGGACAGGGGGTTGTTGGCTCTTCTGCCTCTGTTGTGTCAGGACGCCTAGAAATAAGATTAAAATGTGAATAAAAAGCCTCAAGCGCTTTGAACTTGAGCAAAGATGTTTTACAATGCCTTTGATACTTAGCAAGTATTTCTCCTTTGAGTTATTGGTATGGCTTCCAGTTGCTATTTTATATTCTACCAGGTAGCTCCTTGTAACTATTACCCAAGTTTCATCACAATTACGTAAGCTCAGAAATAGGTCATTTTCAATCTAATTGGAACAATACAACCTTTTAAAAGACTTGGAAAGCTTTAAACTCATGGTCTCTGTATAAAATGTAAAGCTTGGTTTCACTGTTTTCAGTGTTTTTTCTGTGGCAGGAGTGATTTCTTACATGGCCTTAATGTTTGATTTTCTATGGAACGTGTATATTAGATTCACTTTTAGCACCTTTTTCCAATGGAAATTATAAATCTAATGTTTATCCTAGTGACCCTGAAGCCACTTAGATGGCTTCCTTGGTTATCTTGCTAATTTGCAGAAAGCATACTTTCTCATTTTATTAGCCTGGGCATGTATCCCTCACAATGGCCTGTTCCTTTGTCTGGAGAAATGAGAGGTACGGATAAACATGACAGATTAAGAACAAGCCAACATTTTCTAAGCTTACTGGAATGTTCTAGAAATACTAACAAGCAAGCAGTAGGGAAGAATTTGCATGAATTTTAAAAAATGATTAAAGGATACTAAACAGACTAAGATAAACAGTTCTCACAGCACACATCTGTGGTAACCCACTGCTCTTCTGCATGCTCATAAAACATAAGTGAAAATCGTGTGATTCCACAGCTTCTTATATATAAATATTCAGACTGCTACAGGCCAGAGCCAGCGTCAAAGAATTCCAGAACAACTTTGAGACCAAGTGCTAAGAAAACACAAGGAAGGGGGGAGCAAAAGCAAGGCCTATAGGAAAAAGTTTCCCCATATGAGATGATGGACTGTGAACTGCTGTTGCTTAGGAGCAAGATCTTTCAATTATAATATCTGCTATGAAAACATGAGCCTGCTTTACAAAGTCAAAACTAACCAAGCAGGGTGGAATAGAGACTCATTCTGCTTCTACATAAATCCATAGGCTGCCCCCATCTTAAATATAGGGTGTAGGTCTGGTCCTGCCTCCTCCAAAAAGGTTGTAAAAAGCCTTTCAGAGAAAGGCCACGGGGACCAGTATCCGTGACCAGCTATGTACGCTGAGATTCTGTAGGTCATTAAAAGATACGCCTAGTGGAGAGGAAATGAAAAAGAATGGAGCTCTATAAAATTGCAAGAGACAGAGGAAACATCTCTCCCAAGAGAACTATGAGACAGCACGTTAAACCGGTCAGGGACCAGTCCTGACACACTGAGGAACTGAGCAAAGGAATTTCTTGTCACAGGATTCACCTGGTGCTAAACATTGATGTGGCTTCAAGCACAGAGACCGGATAAGCTTATGGAGAGCTTAGAGACTTGACAAGTATCTAAAACAGCTACGTGGGCTCAGCAAGTCCCCGAAAATAAGGAAAACATTACATATGCTTGCCCTGCTCCTATCCACCCAACTACACTTCCTCCTTTGGCAGAAAATATTGGCTAGGAACGGTCAAAATAGTACTTGAGATAAAGAAGAAAATGTCAAGAATTCATCTATTTTATTTGTCCTTCCTTTCTTTTTTATCTTAACCATTTAGTAAGTAATCTAAATCACAACAGACCACACTGCTGACGCTGTGGTAACTAAGAGTTTATGTGCACATTCCTAACTAGAGAGTAACTAAAGCTGTATGGCTGTACTTACACCTATAAAGAAGATGGAAAACCTAAGTGCTGGTTAGGGAACATGCTATACACACAGTGCAGTTAAGGTTTATCACATCCATGGGAACAGAAGAGTTTCATGTTCAGAAAAGGGTTGAAACCGTTCTTAACCTTCCAAATTTGAGACAGTGAAATAATATGAAAACAGGATAAAGCCCATAGGCATTATGAGCAAAAATAATACTCAAGTAAAGCCTTGATATTGTGTACATTTGAAAGTACAGCTTAACACTGCTCACCTCACCATTGCTTCAATTTTCTTTTTGTATTTAAGATCTATTTTATTACGATACTCAGGTCTCATCAACATAGCAGCAAAACTGAAGGCTGAGTTCTTCAATCCCGCTCTATGACATTCGATTACAGTTGAAGTCAAAATTGGCACAATGTCTGTAAGAGAATGAAAACAATGATGTTAATTATTATTTACCAATATTAACATTGAAAGCCTTTGAGCTAATATGGCTAAAGAGGTACTGATGAAAAATTACCTTCTTTTTCTTCTTATGGTACACAGTTGCACAATTCGTGCAATTCCTGTAACCATATACAAGAAAATAACCGTTTCACCTCTCACCACCTTGCATTTCTGAAGCTCAGCATGGCAGCAGGAATGTTTTAACTATTTCTCCCAAATCTGGTGTGTGCTGTTTTAAGTCTACATTTTCCATGTACCCCAAAAGTATTTTCAAAAGAAGATTGACTAAAATGTTGTTATAAAGTCATAGAACCAATCAGTCCCTTACATATGATCCTGAGACCGTGTGTGGTTCAGGCAGCTCGGTGCTGCAGCTGTGGTGGCTGAGGACAGAAGAACCTGTCCTGGAGGCTGTATATCGAGGAGCTACATCCCGTGGAGGGTGGCAAAGCACACCGTGCATTTACACTTCACCGTGTGCTTTATAGAATCAGAAGAGGAGAATGTATCTTCTAACGCAATGATTAAGGAATTATCCTGTAGAGCACAGCGTGCTCTTCTGTGCTCTCAGCACTTACGTGATGGGAACTTGCTAATGTTGTTGGCCACACGCACGAGCAGACGTGCTCCCTTCATGTGATCACCACGCTTCACGTGCATCTGGAATACACCAAGAAACCTGAATTAACGGCAGCCTTTAGAGAGGAATTCCTGCAGCTCGCTTCTGGCGTGCGTCCTCCTGGGAGCCGCACACCCACGGCTCCCGCACAAAGGTCTGTCGGGCACTAGAGAAAGGGGCAGAAGCAGAGTGGCTTTTTCCCAGCAGTCTGTCTGGCCTCCAGCCGCTCTGTGCTGCTCTCGCCTGGCTGCTGGTGGAGGGGAGGCCAGACGCTGCGTGGAGGCTCAATGGAGATCCGGACAGGCCATGGGTTAACTACTAGAGGTCATCTGAGCCCCCCTGCTTAATTTAATTTACAGAACAGCAGTGATCTGCTTATGGATAATAACAATAATTAGAAATAATACATAAATAACAATTAATTAATTGTACTAGTAGCATAATGTTTTTAAGTATGAATGCAAAAGAAATTCAGGAAGCCATATGTAGGTTTTTAATTATTCAGTATTTTAAAAGAAAGAATATGCCAATCAGAGTCAGAAACCAGCATGGATTGTCTTCCTGAAGCTGGCTGTTAGCAGGCACTTGGGTTCTCTGATACAACCTCTATGACAGTGTAATTTATGTATACAGAGCATCCATACGTACAGTTCAATAAATCAGAGACTGTGCAACTTACACATAAATTCAGCTTCTCAGTTCATTACCTTCACTAAAATATAGCTGTGGAGAATCATAAGGCTTGTAGCCATCTCCGAAGGAATTTTAATCTTCTGGGTCTTTAACTGTGAATACATACTGAAAAGAAGATCATGTGCACTACGGTAGTTTCCTTAAAAACAAACAACGACAAGTAAATTTAATTTTTCATAACAATTGCTTTAGTACTGACATATATGGAAACTGAACAGAAGTTATGTTCATTCTTAGAGCAAATCCTTTGCACAATGATTTCTTTGGAAAGTCACAAGCAGTTGCTTGTCACAGTATCCTCAACAGTATCAGCCAGGGAGTTTGATAAGAAAAAAAAAATTACACTTGGAAAAGTCATCTAAACAGCACTAAAATACACATGTGGAGGATAACTTCATATAATGAAACTTCAAAAATGGAAGATGCTGTACCCAATACATTGCTTCCACAATAAAAAGGAGTTTTTAATTGGTTGGTTGCTGTTCTTTTTAGAGCACTAGGGATGTTACTTCTTTTTGTTCTTTGATGTCAGCTATTCAAAAGCTGTTGTTTCAATGTTAATGTAACATACTTTTACTTTATCATTTATTTGGGCAACTCCTTGCTTCTGCAACCAAACCAACCCAAAACCTGTCAGAGAGATAATTAAAATTTAAATGTTAATTCACTAGATTATACTGCTTCAAGGTTACTATCAATGATTGTCCAGAAACCACAGGATTTCATTTAATTATCAATGTAGCTGAAAACAAACAGTGTTTAGTATGGTTAGTCTACTCTTAAGCTAGTCATTTGTTCTCGATTTTTTAAAAAATTATTAGACGATAAGGAAGTCATACTCTTTGCAGTTGGAGGCATTTAAAGCAAATTTCACATTCGGTTATTTCAGCAAACCTTTTTCCTCTCTATTTGTCTACCAGCAAACATTTTTACTCTGCAGACCAAGCTGGTGTGTGTTGTTACACACCGCAACTGGATCAACTGCGGAATGTGTGTGAGGCAGCTAAATATCACTCCAGAATTAGTTGCTGGAAAACAACATTAATTTTTCATGCTATGTTACTGACTCGGTATAATATGATCAGTCTGAAAATCATGTGATTACATAGAAACAACTTAAAGAAAAACTGCACATGAAATGGCATACCCGAAGGAAAAAATATCAAACAGAATGACTTAGATATTATTTTCTAAATGGATTTTGAAGAATAAGCTACATTGATGTAAACTTCAGAATCAAACTCACTGAAATCTCCCAAAGGAAGAGGGGGACAACCTAAAACAGCCTCTGCAGAGGAAACAGTTATTGCAAGACTGGTGATTTTAATGAGAAAAATATTGTGCTTATTATTGCATTGTTGCAGAATACATCTATACTGTGTGGGATAGTGCATTTTAGATATGTTCTCACACTCAGAGACGCTAGTAAATAATTAAACCATTGAGCCTTTACATTTCCTGCTTACATAACTAGCACCAATGCATTGTTCTCTGCTATGACGAACTGGGAGATGAGCCTGGCCAAGGCTGCTTGGTTGTTTTTTTCCACTCCTTAGCCCAGTGCTGAGGAGCAGTCCATACATGTTAATTTGCCTGGTTTCCTGAGGCTGCTAGTTTTCCTTTATAGATCTTTTTCTTAACTTACTTGAAATGAAAAGCAAGCAGTGTTATGGGAAGGCTGTTGCTGTGGCTACAGAGGAGACTGAATAATGGAGGCAATAGCTATTTTGCTTCTAGCCCTGTCCCTTCTTATTACTTTTTTTTATTTCTAACTTCAGCTACCTATTACAAAGGAAAACAAGGCTTAAATAAGCAGGTGTCTGATCCTTCAACAGAAATCGGCTCCTGTGCACATCTCCCACTGAAAAAAATCACGTTCAAAGACCAAAGGATCAGTATCTAAGTCAAAAATCGCATATAGAAACTGCAGTTCTAAGATCTGTAAGCAAAGTTGCAGGCAATCTTAATCGCTATGTTTACTTGAATGTAATAAGGAACACAGATATTTTCCACAAATTTATTTTTTCCAATTCTTAATATACAGGTATGAGTCCCAAAGTTTTCACAAAGGCTACTTCATATTCAAAATTAAACTTGAATATCATTAAAAGCACTGATACATGTCTTTTCTAAATATAATCCTATATAAATAACAGTACCCGAAGTACTGCAAGGATGTAATGCAAGAGAGGCTGTCACATAATGTTTATAAATATATAAAGGGTGGGTGTCATGAGGATGGAGCCAGGCTCTTCTCGGTGGCAAATAATGATAAGACAAGGGGTAATGCGATCAAGCTGGAACACAAGAGGTTCCACTTAAATTTGAGAAGAAACTTCTTCTCAGTGAGGGTGACAGAGCACTGGAACAGGCTGGCCTGGGAGGTTGTGGAGTCTCCTTCTCTGGAGACATTCAAAATCCACCTGGACATGTTCCTGTGCGACCTCACCTAGGCGTTCCTGCTCCAGCAGGGGGATTGGACTAGATGATCTTTTGAGGTCCCTTCCAATCCCAAACATACTGTGATACTGTGATCAGAGAAAACAGACTTACCTGAAGACTGTTCCTCCCTGGCAATTACTATAGCAGTTCTGGCAGCGTCTCTGTGTTGCTTTAGTGCCATGTATAATTGGAACAGGTACCTGGCATCCTTAATTAAATCATACAAAAGCAATTAATACTACCTGAATACATAGTGCTGTATTCCCTTTCTTTACTCGCCCAGCCCACCACCACATTCTTCAAAGAAAGGGGACGAGCTGCTTTGTTTTGGGAAGAGCTTTTCGCACCAACTTGCTTTAGCTACGCTACGTTCCCGGCAGGTTTGGCCGTGGGCACAGCCAGACAGACACCCCGGCCGAGGACCCTGGCGGAGCCGCGGCAGCTGCTACCACGGCCTGGCCACAGAGACGCAGAAAAGCCGCGGCTGTGAGGCACACGGAGAGTTGTGCAGGTGGGAACCCGGCAACTTCAGACGTGTGGGTGCTTTTGGTGTCCGAAAGAACCAAAGGGCTCCTTTTAGAAATCAAAATATTGCTGGAAATGTTTAAACTGTGTTATGGATCGAGATGCAAACATTGCTTAGCGTGGGTAAGGATGATAAAATCTGGCCATTAAAGAGTGCATTGTTCTGGGACCAGATGGTGCACATCCAAGACAGCTAAAAAATTGAAAATTCAGGGGACAATCAGCTAACAAAATGCACAGAATTTAAAATTTGCTGTACTATGTACTGTTGATCTATTACATGATTCGAGAATGGCAAATGCAGCAAAGGGTTCACTCAAGAACTGGCAATCCAATAGCAGGAAAATTAGTGAAATGATTTAAAAGCAAAACTTTAAAAAAACAAGACAGCAGTGTTGAAGAAAACAAACTTGAGTTCTATTTTTATAGTGTACTCGAAGTTCTAGCAGACTAGTGAAAAACAAAAGAAATGAGTATGAGACAAGAGAACCCGTGTTTCAGAAGGATTTTGAGAAAATCCTCAGAAGAGGCCATTCCTAAAAACACAGCTGAAATACAAAAGAGAATTATGTTGCTTATGATGAAAAGGAACCATTAAGTGAAAAAAACCCTGGGCTAGTGCCACTGGCTTGTATCTTTAGCAGTGATTTCTAAAATTAGATCAACAAAAACTAAAGTCTGTACATGATAATCTTCTAACCAGTAAATCAAGATTAAATTAATTTCTATAATGGTACGGTTCCAAATTAAATACACGAATCAGAAAAAAAAAGACACTGGTAGCTTTATAGACAGCTTAGCACAAAACTCAAACCAACTAATTCTGCAGTACTGTAGTAAATCCAAACTCTTACAATGTGTGTTCTATGTTAAAATGGTATAAAAATGTCTTTTAAAAGAACTGTATTAATCAATATCATGGTGTTCTCTGAAATCCTGTGTGGGTTTTGTATGTAAGTCTCAAACACACAGGAAAAAAGGCAAAAAATCAAAAGAACAGAAATATTAAAGATATAAAGACATTTCCTTATAAAGAAGATGACTGCAAAGATTAACTCCCTACTTGACAGGCAAGGAAAAAAACATCGAAAAATCACAGAAATAAAAGCAAGAGAGAAGGGCATACAGAAAGAAAAAAAGCAAGTCAATTCTTCTTTTCAACTCACAACATAAAGAAAA
Organism: Nesoenas mayeri; assembly: GCF_963082525.1. Lineage (NCBI taxonomy): Eukaryota > Metazoa > Chordata > Aves > Columbiformes > Columbidae > Nesoenas > Nesoenas mayeri. Next base: position 53,610,309 of record NC_137540.1, read on the forward strand.
ACATTAAGTGACCAAAAGTAGTTACTTTTAAACTAATGATGGAGCAGAATTTTAAGTAACACATGATCAAATGTCAAACATCTGAAGATCTGTAACAATAATGAAATAGTTATCTGGATGACAAAGTAACCACTGCTTTCCAGTGTGAGTGGATATTATTTATCCACTGTAAACTGCCTTAAACAGGAAAACTGCTATTCCCTGAGAGGGGTAAAACAAGAACTATTACGAATGGTAGGTTGTGATGTAATTCTTCCCAACTTCTGACACCTCTTATTGGCCACAGACGGCTGTTCCACTGGTGACAGCAGAGCCTGCACTTCTCCCCGTTCAGGCTGCTCCGGCCTTTCCTCCTGCTGCAGCAGGAGAAGGATCCTGTCCCAGCACAGACCGGTGGTCTTATGCGGTATTTGCCATGTCCCTAGTTATATTTTATTTAAAGAATATATTTAAATGACTTACATGGCAGCCACATGTAGAAAATATAGAAAAGTAGAAGGCATTTAAAAAAATTAGTCTCATGTTTCACTTTCATATTCTTACTTTTAAAGTTGGTCCCTTCAAAAGTCTTTGGAAAAATTTATTATTGCAATCTAATCAACCTTAATATTAGATACCCATGATTTTTATTTAGTTTTGCTTTTTAAAACAAATGCACTTAGAAAATATGCACATAGAAAACAGCAGAACCTTGCTAGTTAATGCTCCTTGAAAAATCACTTAAGAACATACAGGACAAATTAAGTATCTTTACATGTTAAAGTTAACAAATACAATAGTTGACATAATGACAGATTTAAGAAATATTTTATAACTGGTCAGACAATAGTGTAGCAAAATGTTGGGAGGCATAATAATTTTGATAATATGGTACTTCATTAAAATCCCTGATAATTGTTGACTGCAAAAGACTTAAATTAATCAGGCTGCTGTGAGCGATGATCAGCTAGGAAGATCAATGCTGAAAGGATTAGCAAGTTTCTGCTGCATGGCTACTTTAAGTTCACTCTTACTTTTAGCTTTACAAAAATACCACCACATAAAAGCTGCTATTCTCTAAAAACAAACCCATTTGCTTCATAATTTAAAAAACACTGTCTCCGTAGCATAATAAGAATAAAGAGGAACTGGTTTTTAAGTAGATTTTAAAAACAAATATGTATGATTTGATAAAGTAAAATTTTGTTACTCACTGAGAGAGACTATGGCAGATTGGATTAAAGCATTCAGAAGAACAAGAGAGAGCTTTTAAACAAGGAAATGAAAGCTCCACATTGAAGTTCAAAACAATGTTAAGTATGGCAATTATGGCATTGACAAAATTCTTAAGTGTTTTCTAAAATCTTTAGCACCTTTTCACTACCGAGATCATACTGCAGCTCGCTTCCCTTATCCGGTCCTACGCACTTCTTTCAACCAGGTGGCCTGGCTGCCACTCTCAGAAAAGGGACTGGATGCTACAGCTCCTGTCCACCCAACTTTCAGCATAAATACAAAATCACTTTTGCTTACACTGATGCTGCACAGTTTTTTCATCTAATGCCTCTAACAGTTTCATTCTCTTCTGGTCTCTGGAGTTGAATTTTGGTTTCACTATGTTTGGTCTTCTTATCATTTTATTAATGTACACATTTCAAATTACAGGTAAGCAGTAAGAGATGTGGGTTGTTTTGGTTTTGTTTTTTTAATGTTATAAAAGAAAGGTGGGCTTGGCCATCAACTGTCCAGTGTCTCTAAGAGTCTAAAACATCAAACCCTTAATCTCTAGGAACCATGCAAAGAGGAAAGCGTCAGAATTTCTAATCTCCCAACAGAATCATAAACCACAGCAGTAATATTAGGGGTGAAATAAACTTACTGCACCAAGAGCATGTCATCTCCATCGTTACCAAATCTTCCTCCCCTCAGTACGGCAGAACTTACTCTTCTGTATATGTCATTTTGCACCTGACTGTATTTACTGTGTGTTTCTATGAGACCTTAAATTCCTTGACTAAGGAATTAATCGCAGACTGTGATGTCCACACCTGAGGTCTGGCTTTCACAGCAGAAAAACACAGGGCTCCACTTAGCTCACACTCAAGCTCTGCTGTAACAGGCAGTAAAGTGGCTCAGCCAACTTGGTTTCGTGAAGCCCAAATATGACTGAATGTACCATAATCTCTGTGAACACCAAAACCAAAAATGGTCTGTGAAGCCTGTTTTTTTAGAGCTCGAACTCTGAGAAACCAGATAGCCTATCAGCAGTCACTCTCTGAAAGAGCTGTCTGTCATCTTAACCTCTGATGCTGCTGATGTCTAACAGAATATTTACAGTGGGCATTTTTAATCTGCCCTGGAAAAAAAAAAATCACACAAAGGGAATAATGGTCAAAATCTACTTCTTGTATTGTATATATAGCGTAGATCTAATTTATGTTCTGCTTAGATGGTGAATGATTCTCTTCCTTTATTAGCAAACCTATCGCACTGGCAAAAAAATACACAAAAATCTATTAGCAAGTGTCTACCAGCTCCCAAATCTGTATATACAAGAGAGAGAAAGATGAAATTGTCTGCTGGTCTGCCAAAAGCCTTTTGTTACACCCAGTGAATGGTTTGCTTTTATTAAAGGAGCAGGAAACCTGGAAGAAAGGACAATGGCCCTTTCAAAATTTTATTAATTGATCACACGACATTAAAAGAAGCCTCATAGCACCTCTCACCTCACAAAGCACTTCCTGAATAGTATAAAATAGTAATATGTACAGTTTTAATGATCCAAAGAAGATATGCTATGATGGTGAGTAACAATGTAAAAATCAGCATCCACAGTATCTTATTCTCCTGTTGTTAATCAGAACTTCCATGTTAGGTCTGCTACCAAAAATCTTTAAATGTGCTTACTTTTTTCTAATTTCCTATCATAAATTAAATATATAATTTTATTCTCCAACACAGAACAGGAACTCTGTGTTTTTCTTCACAGAACTACAGTATATATCCACAGATGAAACTATGAATAAGAAGTTCAAACTTTAAACTAAATACTTCTACATAATAAGAAATCAAAAAAGAAAGATACATATTTTTTAAATAAGGTTTAACTATCGTATAGGCATCTCCATGCCATTTTTTTTTTTCTCTTCATGTCACATTTTAAAACAGAACTATTTTTGAGAATGTGGTAAATAATCACTTAAGAAATCAAGCAGGAGCTGGGTAATTTTGAAAATCTGCCCAAAACTTTTTATGTTTTAAGTTGATAAGTGAATATAGGAGCTAAAGTTACCTAATCTTCTTTGGGTTTTTGTCCCTCATCTCCTATTCACTACCTTACTTTTTTCCACTGCAGCATTTTGACCAAGTCGCCACAATGCAAGAAGAGATTGGTGCTGTAGCTAGGCTGGAAACACACAGATGCTGACTGTCCATCTGGGAAAGGCAGCAGCCAGCTGGCTACTGGCCTCAGCAAACTGCCCAGTTTTGTCTCTTTTCCTCAGTACAAGCGTTAATTTGAACCTCCTCTGTCCAGCTACTTGCTTTCATAGAGCTTGGAGAAAGATGATTATATCTAAGACAGTTACCTCCTTTCTTATTTTCCTGAAATGGAAGTTACTGGGTGAAATGACTCTCAGAGTGATCAAGTATGTCTTGCTCCTAAATGAAACCAAGCTAAAACACAACCTGTGTCTACCAAAAGTTTTAGGACAAAATAAGTTCAAAAGACCTTGTAGCACAGCAACGTGACACAATAGCAGTGGCAAAAATACAATACCTTGGGCATGCCATCACTCTCTCCCATAAGATAGTCTATCAGCTGATTTGTTAGGGCTTCATCATTTGCCCGTCTCACCTATTAAATAAAGACAGAAGAAATTATGATATGAAAGAGAAAGGAAAAATACCTGCTCATAAAGAGGATTTCCATAAAAACACTGGAACTACTTTTTTAGTTCTGTGTCTTCAAATCAGAAGATTACTTGGTTCATCAGCTTTGACCTGCAGTAGTTGCATTTATTTTCTAATGTGTTATGTCAGGGGATTATAACTAAACCCCTACCAGCGCAAACTGTCTCTACCAGCGCAAACTGTTCCTCTGCTTTAGTATTGGAAGGCACCAGAACCCAGGCATCATCAGCTGCAACCTGCTGTGACAAAGCTGTGCCTATCAACCCAGCACAATGCACCTATCACAGGAATATTCAGTGCTGGTCACTACAACAGAGTCAGCACTATCTGGCCAGTTGAAGAGACAGTCTCAAAAATGTGGCTGAGGTTCCACAAGGACACATATGGTACAATTGCTGCAATAGTCTTTGGGCTGTTTCATAGTGTTTGGTTTTTTCATTTGGACTGAAACATCAGGATCCAGAGGAAAGCATTAGACACCTCAGACTTCAGTGTTACAAGCCCTGCTGACAGCTCTGTGAGCTAGAAGGCCTCAAGAGTGGCTGTGCCCAGTTCTAAGCAGTCAGGTTACAGAGTCTGAAAAAAAGTCTAGTGATACCTAACAAGATTTTCAAAGCTGTGGGTTCTTCAAGTGAACAGAGGCAGCTTGAGCATAGTTTGGATGACAGAAAGTGAAAGTTGCAGTGGATGCCTAGATGGAAGCTGGCGATGGGCCCGCTGAGGCAGGTTTCCAGCATATATCGTCTAGAAGGGAATCTCAAGAAACAGAGTAGGTTACCATGCACTAAGGTGCAGCATGAGCTGGAGACCTGATGACCACACAGCTTTAGAGATCATAAGTAAAATAACCAAGCAAAGATTGCTCCAACTTTGCTTCATTTATTCTTCTTCATTGCTTCATTTATTTTCTTTTTTTAGGGATGGACAAGAGATTTTTAGAGATAAAAAGGTTTTAGTAAGACTGATGCTGCAACTGGTCTTCTGTCTGATAGCAGAAGCTGAGAACAGTGAGCAGTGGATACTGGCCACCTGGACTTCAGAAAGGCTTTTTGACACTGTCTCCCATAACATCCTCTTGACAAGCTATGAAGTATAGGCTGGATGAGCAGACAGTGAGGTAGACTGAAAACTGGCCGAGTAACCAGGCCCAGAGGGTTGTGATACATAATACAAAGTCTAGTTGAAGGCCAGTAACTAGCAGTGCACCCCAGGGGTCACTACTGGTTCCAATCTGATCTGGATGATGGAGCAAAGCACACCCTTAGCAAAGCTTGCTGACGAAAGAAAACTGGGTGGAGTGGCTGATACACCAGAGGGCTGTGCTGACATCCAAAGGCTTCTTGACAGGAACCTCAAACAGTTCAACAAGGGGAAGTACAAAATCCAGCACCTGGGGAGAAACTACCCCAGGCACCATTATATGCTGGGGGCCACCCAGCTGGGAAGCAGCTTGGCAGAAAATGACTTGGGGGTCACTAAATTGAACATGAGCCACCAACCTGCCCTTGCAGGAAAGAAGGCTAATGGTATCCTGGGCTGCATTAGGAGAGTGTTGCCATCTAGCTAAGGCAAGTGATCCTTCCCATCTACTCCAGGTGAGGCCACACCTGGAGTGCTGGGTCTGGTTCTGGGCTCCAGTATAAGAAAGAGAAGGCCGTACTGGAGAGAGTCCAGCAAAGGGCCACTAAGATGAGGAAGGGCCTGGAGCATAGCTGGAACTGCTGAGGCTGGAGAAGAGAAGGTCTGGGGGGCTCTTGTCCATTATATAAATATTTGAAAGGAAGTTGCAAAGAAGGCTCAGCCAGGCTCTCTTTAGTGGTGCCCAGTGACAGGACCAGAGGCAACAGCCACCAGCTGGAACACAGGAGGTTCTCTCTGAACATCAGGAAACACTGTCTCACTGCGAGGGTGGCTGAGCACTGGAACAGGTTGTCCATAGCTGTTGTGGAGTCTCCATCCTTGGAGATATTCAAAAGCTGTCTGGACATGGTCGTGGGCAACCACTCTAGGTGGCCCTGCTTGAGGAGGGGCATTGATTCTGTGACAGAGAGTGAGAAAGGAAGCATATGGACCTCTCTAACCATAGCGTGCAGACTGGAAAAATCAACAAAACTGAAAAATCATATATGGATATTGCTAAAGAAGAAAATTTCAAACTCGAGGGTCGCTGACACACAACCACAAAAATCTGAATGAATTCATAACCTGAAACTGAAAACACTTTTTCCTCTGGTTTCAGTATTAATTTATTCTACTTCTTAATGTTTAGATATCACCTTTACTGATGCAGTTTTCTTTCTATTTGCAATCTGTCCAAACACAATCACTGATGCCACAAAAACGGCACAACACTGAAAGTAAACTTCTTCAAAATATGAGGATTTTTTTGTTTTATCAAAGTTACTTACTGTTTCAATTGCCATTTCTATAGCCAAGTTTTCTTCTGTGTTTGGACTTTTCATAAAGTGCTTTAATGCCTAAAATGATAGAAAAGTTAAAACTGAGACACATGAAATTAACACTTTCCTCTTTTTTATCAAGTAATTTCTCTCTGCATTTTGACAGACAAGTGGCACACTGAATGCGCATCTTGACTGTATTTTACAGCCATAAGGACAACCACATACACTACAGAGGTAGCAGCTGCTCTTATAGATACTCCTGCAAGAATGTAGAGTCTTCTCCAAATTCTGGTGTATTCCTTCAACTAACTGTGAAAGATGTTCACAGCAATGTAGTGAGAATAAATTGATGATAAATGTGCTGCTGGATGCCCCCCCGTGCCCCAGTTGAAGAAATGGTCACCTACGAATGGCTGTAATTTGCAAAAATCAGTAATATTTTTTCATATGTGTTCGGCATGCAAAAGTCAAACATTTAATAAGCATTAGTTCGCTGATTGGTAGCTGATCAAAAGGAAGTGTGTCAAACAACATAACTGAATTAACGTCTCCTTTTTTAAAAAAGAAGTTTTAAGTTAGGTCACACTACAGTATTAAATTCATTAATTAATCAGCAACCAAGTCTTCACTGGTCAAACTAATAAATACAAATAAATTCTACTTCTACGTTCAGGACATCTAGAAATTAATTGAGAATAGCCATTGATCCACCTGGAGCCACTATCACTAGGAAAACTTACATGCATGGCAGTGTATAATTCACAGAATACAATGTAGATAATTGTAAATATAAATAGTTTACTTACAATTTTTAAACTTTCTTTAAATATCAGTACGCTACTAGTTAATGTGGCTAAAGTCTATTATGAACTGCTCTAATTTTGAAATACAGTTTTTACGAATGTTTAACTATCACTGTTCTATCCTTTAAATACTGACCCGTCCATATTGACCACACTGTAAGAAAAATTTTCCCGCCTGAAAATGTTTCTTTTCTCCTTCAAAATATAGTGCAATGCTCTGATAATCTTCATTGGTAGTACTTTCAGAACCTGCAACAGACAGACACCAATGATAGGTGAATATTCTTATTAAGTAAAATAAAGACCCTACCAAAGGAACAAATTCCTATTCTACTTTTTTTTTTTCTGACAATCGAAGAAAACAAAAGCCAGGTAGAGTCAAATTATGTCTTAGGTCTTTCTTCCTATTTAATCAGACTAAATGCCAGACATTAGGAGCTAATAATACAGGGAAATAACTGTTTCCATAGATTTTACACCATAATAGGAATTCTGCTTTATTAACAGACATAATAAAATGGCATAACTATGATCTGCTAACCAATTTTTCCATTATGTCTTGGCAACAATAAGAGTAAGTGATTATGAGATTATCACCTGAACTATTTTCACACGTTAAGAATATGTGAGTATATCTGTATCGCACAAAGCAAGACTATTAGGAGCATTGTAACCATGTAGTAGCAGGGAATACTACTTAGTCTTCTAACCAAGAATCCATTTTACTGTACACATGTGAACACAAAGACAGCCATTACTCTAAAGTTAGTTTTAAACCCTTTTTTAGATTACAACTTGAGACGTCCTATCTTGGATAGGAGAGAAGGAAGAAAGCGTAAGGAACAGTAGAACAATAGTCGCCACACCTTGACAAACAGCTGCAACAGTACATCACCAAGCTAACTGTTGTCAAGTTTTTCTAACCTTTGTAACAAGAATACATTTTTAAAGGAAAAGATTAATTGAAAATATGAAATAATTTGGTAGACACATGTGTGCAACTGTTTCTACAAAGAATGGTGCCCAAGACAGGTAAAAAATATAAAATTTATTGCAAATCTACAAGCTGGCCACTCACTGACTTGACTGCCTGAGGTAAAAGTCAGTTCCTCAGTAAGGCGTCCTTTTTGTCTCTCACTGAGACACTAAGAGGCCACAAAGGACCTTAACATGAAAAAAATGAAAGGCAAGTGACATACACATGGAAGAAAAGAGCTGGAACCATGAAAATAATGGAAAAAAGGGGATAAAAATCAAGAACTGCATATATCAAGGTCAAAGAAAGGGATTACTCAACAGACACAATAAAAGTATGAACAAATGCTTTATCTCTATGAATAAACAGAAAACGCTCTAGTATGGGCAAGATTTGAAAATAACCCAGACTGAAGGCCAAGGGAGATACCTAAGCTGAAAGCAAAGCCTAGCTTGTGGGCCTGAGTTAGACACAGGTTGTTAAATCTGTTCATGGTGACTGGAAATGGAAAAGGCTGGGAACAAAGCTTCACACCCCTTGTCTTATAATTTCATATTAGTCTAAACCAATTAAAAGAACAGCAAAACATATTGCAAGCAAACTATTAACCTGGAATACTCACTGATGATATCAGCATAAATCTCCATCTTGTTGTGTTGTTGAGCTAATGTGAAAGCTTCATTATTGCACTTGGACATGACCAGGAACTGGATGGCAGAACCATAGTCACCAAGCTGCAGAAAGAATCTAACCAGAATGAACAAATTAATACCTTAGTATGAATTAGAATAATGAATACAGCAAATGTTTTAGGAATATAGTATATTTTGTGGCATACAAATACAATAAGTTTCTGATGTATCTCAATTATTTTAAATAGGTTTCTAAAATTACCTTTGTATAAATAATACAGCATGGCAACTTTTATTATTGTCTAAAAATTACTTCAGGTTAATAAAACTTTAATCAGAAAGTTTAAAGAAAGGACAAATAAACAGTACCTGCTTATCTGTCCAAACTTTAGAGAACTCACATCAGTAAAGTGAAATCTATAGTTGCTTGCCAAGTACCAATAACCAGAGTCAGATACTTTACCAAGCTTCATCAGCTTCCAACACGTGTGGCCTCCTTCACTCTTTTTAACCTGTGTGATTATGATGGTTACCTGGCCACCATCTTTGCTCCATCAAGAGACTGTGTTTCTCTCACAATATTAACAGCCTTTTCAGGATTATTAAGGTGATCCAAATATAGTCGGATTACACTGTCCCATTGTTTTGCGTGCTCATAAGCTGTCACAGCTTCCTTGTACCTGCAAAATAATGTTTCCACATCAATTTTTCTAACTTTTAAATAACTCTTTACAATGGGGTGTGAAAGAAACACACAGTATTTTATTTCTGAAAGGTTACTCTGTGACACCTTCCTTTCAGTTTGCATATCATAGCCTTGTTCTGCACTTACTATGGTTTTTGTCTCTAGTTCTTTTCCTCTTGGCAGAATGAAAAGCAGGGACAACAGAAAAATGTCTACCACAATACTAATTTTGTCCTACTCTGCCAGCATCTCTTTTGGTTTATTTTAAAAGTGGTTAATCTGTTCCATATGAAGTCACTTGAGAGAGAGCAAGAAAAAACCCAAACTGATGGTAACTAGTTGTACAATTTTAAAAATGAGACTTCTGTTCCGTAAACAAGAAGTTTCTCATTCTCACACTACACAAATGACACAAATAGTATTTTCTACTCTCATCAATGCAAACATTTAGCTTTGGTGCTGCTTTTTATTATTAAGTGTCATTATTCAGAAGCACATTTACTTACAGGTAAAGACTAGTAAGAACTACATTCTGTGATTAAATATAATCTATTTGAACCTTTCATTTAAGCCAATAATTTCACATTATTCAATATTTTGCAAGTGCAACCATTAAGATGTAAGAGTAATCAGTTCTAGAATGAAAAATTTTCTTTCATGATTATTCCCCTTTTGAGTGACCTTTAAAAATCACAGCTAAGGAGTCATTAGAAACAAGCTGAACTTCAATGCCCTGCTAAGAGGACTATTGCATTGGGTGCAGTACTTTAAAACCTCTAATAATTTTTGCTAAAAAGATACTAACACTTAGGAAAAAAATCAAGTAGGAACACATCTTTGATATTAGTGGAAGGTCATTAGATTATGTTAAATCTTTACACAACACTAAGTTTACATATTTCAGAATCAATTTTCATGAGGCTATTTTATGCAAAATTTAAAGTTTTGCTTTTATTTTACAAAAAGAATCATGTATATTAACAATAACACCAACAATGAAAACAGGTTTTATAAAACAAGGTAAACATTTAAATGCACCTGCCATCTGCTTCTTTGGCCTTTGCATATTGTAGGTGAATCTTTGGAGATGAAACATGAGGAAGGAGTTCACCGACCTTTGCCCTAGAAAGACAAGATAATAGTTAGTTAATAAATATATCTGGTTTCAAATTTTCTCCAGTAAAACAAGTGTATTTATATCAACAATTGAATAGGATGCTAAAAAAGAAGTAACTGAACAGAATGTATAAGCTTTGAAGGCACTTAAATATTTTTACAAAGCTGCGCTTCATAGATCTAAGAACTGGAAATTATAGACTACTTCATGAACATACAGGCTTAAAGAAGTACAATATCTTTTTAAAGTCTGAGATGTACAAGCACAAGAAGTGCCAGATCAACAGTATTTACCTCTGGTATTCTCTAATTAAGCTACAGAAGCAGCACAGTATTAAAACTGTAATGTGAAAGAATGTGCAAAAAAAGTTCAAAAGACCCTAGTACAGGTGCAGTGGGGGTTACTCCCATGGTTGTGGACTTCAGGCCACTGGTTGTACAGAGGACTTCAGGCAACTGGTACCAGATTCTCTGAGCAACATCATCCATAACACCGTAGCATGGAGGAACACAGAATTACGTCAGCCCTTCCACAGATCTAACTTCAGGAGTTGCACACAGTGATATGATCTATGAAAACCAGCAAACTACGCAGTGGGCATTTCAATATCAAGGATATGAGAGTCTGAAGACAGACTGATCTTAAAGTTCAGCTATCTTCCTAAAAGACAGAGCACTCCCTAGACTGAAACCCCTTCTGCTACAGCAAAAAAACTTGCAAATCAAGGCTACCATCATACGCAAGCTATCTTACTTAACAAAGTGTTCTTTTGGTCCATTCTGATGCCACTGACACTTCTATGATGGAATAAAATTTTCCTTTGTAAATGAACATAATATTCCAACTTAATTTTTAGGGCACTCATAAGAAAGAAGAAGGTTCACACACACAAAAAGGACTCAAAACTGCATGTAACTTTGAACATAACAGACAAAAAAGAAAAAAGGAAGGCTATCTTCCATTTACCATATAGACTATATTTGAAATAACAAAAGCTTCTGAGAGAACACTGTTCTTTTTTAAGCTTGGGCTGGAATTAATAAAATCAATGAAACATAGTTAATGAGACATTTGTGCCATTCAGAGAATTGTTCCTTTCCAAGGAGCACCACAGCAAGTTCTCTGAAATATAACACTTTCCTAAAACTTGTACTTACCAGTTTTTACACCGGATGTATACCGACGCTGCCTTGTCATAATATTGTCCCTTTTCATACAGCTGAGCAGCTTCTGAAAATTGCTACAATATTGGAAAGCATTAAAATATCATTTCTAGATTAAGATTACTAATAAATATTTTAATAAATTCACATATTCATATTAGCATATCCACATATTCAGTCTTAGCTTTATTAAATCTTTTTCATACCTTCATACTCTCCAGAATAGCTCCACAGTCTCTTTTTAGTAACCTACTGGGATGTTTAATGGCCTGGTTTACCCCTCGACGGATATCTCCCATTCGAATGGACATCTGAGCCACTCCCGCAAGGCAAGCTTCGTCATGTTCTTGGTACTGGCAATCAAATGAAATGCAGTAACTATACATTACACATTGGAAAGAAGAGTTCACAAAACCCACAGCAACCAACCACTGAAACAAATCAACAAAACATTACACGGACTTCGTTAAATCAATTTTTGCCTCAAGATTCTTGCCTAGCTGCAGCTAGTTAGAAGAACTCGGATTAGTTTTCTTCTTAATGTTTGTCTTTTACATCTTTCTTACAAGATGTGTCCAGATCAAGCATACATGAGAATTATCTTGTTTTACAGACAGCTTGGTTCTACTCTCCTCTTTCTTCCAAAACCAACAGCACAGAAAAAGGAAAACTACAGGCAGGATATTTCATTTGTTATTTTTTAAGGTGGTAAGACCACTGATGTTTCATAAAGCCAAATGGCTTGAATTCAGAAAATATTGCTATTTCCCCTAATATGCTCTCCTAGTATCATTAAAGCTGCTTCATAATAGACATTTTGCAAATATTAGGGGAAATAATGCCAGAATAAGGGAGGATCTACTGAATAAATTGATTTTCTAACACAAATCTTGCTTTTCTTTATACAGATAATAATTCATTGAAGAAGAACAGAAGGAATAATTAGGACTTGTGTTACAACAATGTAAATCCTACCAATATTTTCTCTGACAGTTGCACGTCTATCATGAAACAGTTCAAATTCTAAAAACTTAAGTCTAATTATGCCACGTTGTACAACAGCAATACTGCTTTATACCTAGAGAAAGCATCATTCCGTATATTAAAAATAAGAGAAGTGCAAAGACTACTACACAAAAAGCAACAGTCATATAGATTAAGAGCTGAATAAAAAAACCCACCTGAATTCAGGTGAGCCTGAAACATGACAACTTAAAGTGCACTATGACAGTACAAATGTTATCATTAGTAAAAAGGAATTACCTTATTGTTTCCAGTGATTCCCTTCTCGTAATGTGCCAGAGCGTTAACGTAATCACCCCTAAAAGAAAACTGGAAGTTATACAGAAGAATATTTTTAACAGAAAGAGTTGGTTACCTGCTTACCACACAGATTACATATGGATCTGTCTTGCTTTAGAAATACCGACTCCATACAAGGATGTGAAGTATGCAAAAGATGGTCAGTTACACAGTATGTCACAGCACTGACTTATAGCTTGATAAAGCACATGGGAAAAGAGGAAGCCCACCACTCAATTCTGTTATACCAAGACCAATAAACATCCCTTGAAAAACAGGCAAAGAATCAATCTGCATAATACACCTCAATAATCTCACCTCTACTTCCACATAGTTTTTACAGAAGATAAATGAAACTAACCTTCTAAAATTATTTAGAATTTTTGCAACACAAAAACAAAGGTATTTTTTTTCCCTGAAGTACATTCAGAACTCAAGTTATAGATGGTCACATTGCTCCAACTGCCTCCGTTCTTTCCTTTCTGTGACCAACAAGTGTCCTCTCTCAGTGTTAGGGACAGTGACAGGGGGAAGGAGTAGTCTGAAAACTCTATTAAATAGATAGAAGATTTTCTCTTGGTCAGACATTATACAGATCAATTTAATCTGGGAAGAATTAGCTATAAAATACACTTTAAAATCATGGCAAATGGCTAATATCTTCTCTCTTTCATGGATTGGCAGCCTTGAAATTTTACACTCTACCTAAGTAAGATATGTAAGAAAATTAAAGCTACTGGCTATTCAAGGAAAGACAAGCAAAAGGTAGGGCTTGCGTCCATTTTAAGAAGTGTTAAATGATGTGAACTTCCTCTATTTTCCAAGCACTCACCTGCAAAAAAACACTTATTTAGTGAATGATATTTTTATATGGTGGTTCTGTCAGTTGAAAAGAACAGAGATACACTGAAATTAATCAAAAGTAACTATTATTTGCTAACATATGACTCTAGCATTAAGTATTCCTTACAAAATTACTCTTCCTCAGACTATAGCTGCAGGACCTCACAGAATGTTCTCTCAACAATACAGTCAGCTGAAGTATCTCAATTCTGTGTTCTACTTAGCACAAGTACTAGTTTAATATTCTTACACTGCAACTTCACAGAACTTACGTGAACTCAAGTTGCATTGCATATTGCTTTGATATTAAAGGGATCTGGTCTGGAGCCAAACGCTTGGCCAGCTGAAGCGCACTGTCCCAGTGTTGCAAGTCTTTTCGCATCTATTAAGAAAGACCATTAACATTTTCTGATGCAAGTATCAAACTCTGAACTCTAATATGAACTTTATATTGTTCTAAATGCAAATACAGAGCTAGTATTCTAGAAAGATTCAGACAATTTGAGAGACATTAATCCTAAAAGAATTTCTGTCAGTCACATAATGAGAAGAACAAAACCAAAAGAGGGCAGAATTATCAGAAGGTGAAATATTCCAACATTAGGGTGGAGATGAAAACAGCAGAGAAAAATTTACAAAAATTAATACCTCAAGTGCAGCAATAGGACATGAGGATGCCAGATACAAATCTTGAGCCAGATTAAAATCACTAGTAAACATGGCAAGATGTCCTGCTAAAAGGTTGTGGTCTTCTATTCCCTGTAAGTAGATGTAATAGTTGCAAAAATAGTCCAAAAGGAAAAAAAATATTGTTACAAGTAACATAATTTAGTAAGTACAGTAAACCAAAAGATCCCTACATTTTATAACCATGTGTACTTGATTCTACAAAACAGAAAAAGCCCTCACTTTCTCAAAAGCCACTACAGCTAACATTGCCTAAAATCAGCAATTTGCAGAAGTATATTTTAAGGTACTATTTCATGCACACTTCTAAATCTATTTTTGTAATCCGCCCCTCCCCTTTTTAAAAATGATAATAGCGGTCTTAAACATTTCCTCAAAAATAACAAAGGAAAAAAGAGCCTCCAAATGCCTGAGACACTAAGATATTCTGCTGTAGTCAAGCAAATGCAGAAAGCAATGTTGTGCACTCCAGTAGAGACTGCAACCACTTCAAGAGAAAACCAAGCAAGAGTTATGTGGTTTGGACACATTCTCCTCTATAACTCTTAATTCCCTTGAAAATAATTCACTTCCTATGTAAAAAAAAAAAAAACCCACAAAAATAATAATGCAGTATTTCCTGTTAAAAAGGGACCTTACATGTTACCTTTATTTGCTCTAGTGACATGACCATCCCAGCATTACCAAACGTCCGATAAACACGTATTGCAAAATCCACCTCCATGTGATACAAGCAAGCTTTGGCCAGCTCATTCCAACTAGAATGGTCATTCAGAAGTCTGCACAATTCCCACGCTTCAGAAAACCTATAGAACGTAAAACACATTTTAAACTAGTATTGCTTGTACATAAAATTCCCTCTCAACACATTTTTTTCCTAATACTATTGTAGGGAAAACATAGAAAGCATTTACTTCTAGGCCATGAAGAGAGAAGTGCATCAGGAAGAAAGGGAGAAAAACAAATGCTTAACTTACAGTTCCATTTCTCCTCTTTCTACCACACTTTTTCAGGAAATCATCTGCTTTCCCTACTCTGGCATTCTTTCCGTTATACTGATTTTGCGTTGCTTCATTACAGTGGGAGGAGAGTATGCAAGAAGCACCTTCAGCCAGTTTTGGAAGAGCCACTGTCACGGAACTCTGAATAACTCTTGAAAAAAATTACTTTAGCTTTTATTTGACAGTGGAAAAACAAATAAAGCACCACTAGGTCGCTTATTTTGCTTGGTCTGCATAGACAGCTATATGGACTCATGGATCAGTCTAATTTCTCATTATTCAGCATGATAATTTTTAAATCACCAGGATATGCTCTATTGAGCTATAAGCACAGAAGAAAACAATTACACAATATAATTAAAACACAGATGTACCTTTTCAACATTAAAGTCTGAGTAAGCATTTGTCTCAGCTCATTAGGTCCAAAGTCTTTGAAATTGCCAAGGAAACTGTGAGTGCTTAGATAGATATTGTTTGTTTTCCCACTCTGAGTCTGACAAGTTAATTCTCCATTATACAACAACAAAGGCTTATGGGAAAAGGGGACTTCTGTGCCACCTGCCAAAATAATCCTGGATCCTAGATTCAAAAATCAGGAAGAAAAGACGACACAACTTTAAAAATCCTGACATGGTAAAAGTGTAGCAAGCACTTACAGCTGAAATAATGTAGATTAGCAGGGCATTAATTCAAGGTTTCTAATTCTTGTAGTCACCATCTACTGTACAGTGCATATTTTTCAGTGAAGTAAATATACATAACTTAAATCTTCTCTAACTAGTAAGGTAGTTTTCCAAATGTTTGCAGATAAATTTCTTAATGTTTCTCTATCATTACTACATAAATCGCTATGATTATAGTTTTGGGTATCAGTGTAAGTGAATGCAAGTTCTGTCACCCTAATCCTAAGATTTTCTTATGACCATTTCAAAATACAACTGAAGAGCAACGTGTAAACTTCAGACCAAATCTTATAATAGCAAGAATGTAGGGAGTAAAGACCAAAATGCCTTGTTGGAGCTTTATAAAGAAACCCACAAAGCAACTAGTTTACTATGAATCAGTTGCACTTCAAAACTTCTTTAGTACTATTTATTTTTATATGCAGTTATGAAAATATTTAAGACAAACTAAGACTCAGAACATGTTTTACTTTATTAACTAAAATAGTGAAAAAAATTTAAGAGCATTTACAGTACCTTGAATGGCATCCTTATGAAAAACGTAAGTGTACACTTTATCATCATCAAAAGCAACAAAAACACCTTTATCCATTGGCCAGTTTTCCCACAGGATTCCTTTAATAGTTGGTGAGAAATTTGGAATCTCGTATAATCTATCATTTACCTACAAATAATGCAAAAATAAAATTACTAGCAAATGATTAAGGAGACAAACTAAATATTAATCCTAGTTATGATTAAAAATAAAAAAGAATGTAAGTGGTGCAGAAATACAAAAATTGCATTAAGGAAAAGTTTTGTTATAAGCAATGACACTGAATAATAAACAGTTTAATTCAGAAGGGAAGTAAATACAGAAAAAGCACATTATACAAATGTTATTTACTTTTCTTAGAAAAAAATGTACAGGAACCAGCAGTGAAACTGTCAGTGCTGTATTTGAACACACAAGCACATATAGTTCTGCAAATTACTGATCAGGAATTTAACATAAAGAAATTGTCCTGATCTAATATGACAGGTTTTATTTCCTTACATTACCATTAAGTTATCTTTAATCCTCCTTGGCAATTTCTTCTACCAGCATACATGTTGGAGTGACAAAAGCTTCTTCATTCTCTATTAAAAACACTATACAGTTGGAGAGCCTGCTTGTACGTATAACTGTATGGGTATCCCACACTAACTTACTGGACAATAGACAAAGCCATCACTTTTATCATCTATGAAAACCAATCTGGTTCCATTTGGATCTGGAAAAATTTTTCTCACACTGACAGGATGCCGATATTCATTCACATATTGCCAGTCTTCGATGTAGAAATAATGAATAACTCCAGTCTAATGAGAAACAACAGAAAAAGCTAATAATTATATCAGTAAGTGGCAAGTAGATAATTAACTTGGTTGCAGTTTCTCCCATCTTAGAGTGCTGAGCATGAAGAGTGTTCAAAGAACAATACTGCCAAGTGTTTTTTTCATGCCCTTCTTCACCCACAGCTTGTTTTGATCAGGATGGGAAAACCCAAGGCTTTTTGGGGGGTGGGGAAATGAGCTGGAGGTTTGAGGGATTTTCTGTTGTTTTGGTTGTTTATCTCACTCTGCTGTGTGGCAGCAAGCTGTATTTACTGTGCAGTTCTCTGAACAGGGAAAATGCCTTAGGGTCTACTAAGTTTAGCCTTCAAACAAAGTTGAAAAATTTGCCTCCAAGGAAGAACCACACATTAGTAAGAACAGATGTAACTAATTCAGGGGAGAAAAGCAATCAAACTGATTTGCGATTAACACTATATTTCAATCAGTGCTGCACAAAGAACAGCACTGAAAGCAAAAAGCAGCTTTTGAAGTCAATTGTAAAATTTTCAAACATCAAATTGATCAGTTGTGAATTTAGCACTTCAAATGTATCAGTACTAGTTTAGGTACTGAGGAGGTGGGAAAGTCTTCAACTGCTGCAAAACAATTCAAGTTATTAGACTTAATAACACCAGAGACAGTGATTCTGCCTTTCCTCTGGAAGCTCAGTACATCAGTCTGTGTCACAAAGAGCACAATACAACAGTGTCAAATGTGCCCTGTATTTCCAGTGCCAGAAAATACTAAAAGCAAAGAAACTACCCTTCATGCACAGGAAAATCTCTGGAAAAATCCATAAGCGTGTTCATACCCTTCTTCAGAGCCCTTCTAATCCCTATCTTTGTTGAAACACCAAAAAAAAAATCCCTGGGCAAACGCTTCAATAGTAAGTCAAGACTTTCTTGTATGCTGTCATACTTGTTTACCTCATTACTTTTTTGTCCACATCTATCAGATCACCATCTAAATCAACAAATTTGCAAGGCAAGTGCTATGTTTCTTCTTACATCTGGAATACAGTTTGATTGCCAACCCTCTCACCTTGACAAAAGAATTGAATTACGCTATTAAAATCAGTGTTTTGCATCAAACAGTAGTAAAAGCAAAACTTAACCTTCCTGCCAATGCATCTCATATAAATGCAACAGTAAAGGAAGTTGGATGCAATTTTGTCTGTATTTGCACGAAGTTATTGCATAGGTAACAACCTACTGTAAACTTCTCAGAGCACTTTTTTTTTGCTTAAGATATAAGTAATAATCCAAATATATCAGATAGAAATACATTCTGTCTAAAAAGACGTTTAAAACCAGAAATAATACTCACATCTGCACCATATATGAGGAAGTCACTAGTTAAAGCATGGCACAAAATTCGGCATTTATCATCATCTGCTGGGAAGAGTCGAGTTTCTCGTTCTTCCCGAGCATCCAAACCTTCACTTTCTATCTAAATATAAAGAATAGAATGAACTGAAAAATTCCACTGTTAACAATGCGGTATCATAGTTTTGCCTGTATCAAACTGTAAGGAAATAACATGAAACCAAACTTGCAAACTTGCATGTGCATCCCCTAAAAACCCAGCATCTTCTTCTGTCACATTCCCAGAGCCTATTAAAATAAAACTTGTTAAATAGTTCACAAGAAAATAGTTTTTCTTCATCTGTTCTAGACTAGGTTGTATTTCTAAGGTTGACAGGAACTCAGCTTTATATTTTAATTAGTCAGCAAAAAATATCTAGAGAATATTATATTATCTCCATTAGCTGAATATCACTCCCTTTTCTCTCATTTTTAAAACTACATTAACTTGTTTGGCTTAAATCAACTCACTAGTTCAGCACTCCAAATTGCCAGAGCTCTTACCATATGCAACTGGACTTTACCCTCAAAGAGAGCAGCAGCATAATCAGAATTAAGGTGCATACTTGCTACTGTACCCAGGTACTCCACATCTTTAAGCTTTTTTACATCTAAAGAATTCAAACAGAAAAGAAAAAGTAAAAATATTTTCATTTTGTACAGGTCTTCACTTATCATCATCTAAATTTGCAGATGAGTAATCAGAAGCAGACAGGGGACAAGTCACATGTGAAGAGACTTTCTTCTTAGCAGTCAGAGAACTGGTTAGAAAGTACAAATGAAACTCTTTTCCTATGCAACTCTTACTAGTGTCCTTACAGTTGATTAATTTATTATTAGTCAAAAAGGTGATGCTTAGAGAAACATGCAAGCTTTAAATCCACTGTCTAAAAATTTGGACATAGTATAACCAATTTGACCTTATCTCACACAAAAAACATGAGCATCTATCAAACTGAGAATTTAAACCCTCTGATCATATAGATCCTGAGTACTTTGCCAAACTTAGTATTTAAAGAAGTGGCAAAATATTGCCTCTAAAGCCTAAAAGTCCTCCACTGGTTAACAACATGATCTGAGAAAAAGAAAAAAAAAAGAAACATTGTACATTTAATTACCAATACCTTGAACCTGAAATTTTATGCCTTTTATTTACAATGCCTTTTCATAAGTGCTTCAGTCTGTGAAGATCATTATTTGGTCCTAATGGGACCAGATAGCAAGTCAAGTTATTGTACAATGTGGAATGTCCAGAAACACTGAACACAATACTGAAGTCATAAAATAAGAATGAATGATGCAGTAGTTTTAAGAGAAGTAAATTTTTCCTTACTGTTCTCTCCAAGTGCATAAAACCAAGCCCGATTGTTCATTCCTACAGCCAAGTGATAAACACCAATAGCAACAAAACTGGGCTCTACCTCAACAGAGACTGTGACTGGTGGCTCCTGTAAGAAAACAGAAAACCCACAATTTTCATCCACTATTAATAGTTACTTTACCTATATATAAAGGAAGGTTAAATGGAAGAGGTTATCATACGCTCTCCACGTGATTGGCTACAGTAACTTCAAGAAGAGAAGTGAGGTAGGCAATCCGTGTACCGCAAGTATCTCCCAGAATTGGAAGCTTTGTCAAGAAAACATGGAGGGATCCTCTGCGTGTAGATACTGCCAATAACTGTCCATCATCTGTCCAAGCCAGCTGATCTACACCTAAAACATTCACAAGTTTTTTTGGGAAAAAGAAAAAAGATATTTCTTTAATTACTGAAAACAAGAAACAATTATTTTGCTTTAAAATGTGAAAATGGTCAGAATTCACACCTAGGATTATATTTACTAATGTATTCGAAAATAATCAATTAATATAATTCCAAGATTACCTGGAATCACTCAAACCAAAACCATAATTTACTAATTTAGCATTTTCCTAAGAGTGAAGACTTGCCACTAACTTAAGTATTTACAGACACTACAAGAGGAGATAATGGTGGTAACTCATTACCCAAGAACATAGTTTTGTAACAATGGTCTGGATGACATAGGCACAAATCCTGTATATCAGGATGAAAACTGATTAAGTATCGTAAGTTAGCAGAAGAGATGCTGAAAAGCACAAAAAAACCCCCTCACCCACAAAAAAACCCTCAACATGGAAAGAAGCAGAAAACAGTTAAGTATATTATTTCAGTAATCTAAATATATTGTATTACAGATTCAAAAAACCAAAACAATAACTGATCAAATATTCTGAGGTACTTCTCTATACTTTAAACAGATAAAATAAAATATGTTCATATTCTGCTATGGGTCACCTAAAAAATACAAGTTGGGAAAGATAGAACTTACAATAAATTCTATATTTACACAATTTTTTCCAGCAACAGCACTTTCGCTCATGTAAACAGAATCACAACCAAAATCCTGTTTACTTAATTTGTAAAAATTTCTATTCTCATGGGGACTGTTAACATACCTTTGTTTTCATCATCCAAGTTTATTATGGCATACATCTCCCTCAGGTCTGACAGATCATGGATTTTAATGCTAAAACAAAAATAAAGTCATTCTCGCTAATATGAACCTCAGTCATCATGAACCCCATCAAGACAGCCTGATGGAGCACAAAATAGAACACAAACACAAAAATGCCTTCTGTTTCCTAAAAAGCGACACACACTCATTGTTACCCATCACTCTAAATAGTTTATCACTAACACTGTATAAAAACATTTGCTCAAAGAACTAAAATTTGAAGAAAAGGCACAACTTGTCCAATTCAAAACAACTGAGGGGTGGGAAACAGACACTATTCTTCCTTTTTGACCTGTTACAATACAGGTTAGGTTAAATACACATTCTTGATGGACAAACACTGTTCGAAACATAGATGCAAAAAAACCAGTTTTCAATCTGGGTTCACATGAAAAGAGACAGAGTGAGAGTTTACTTATGCTGTCACATTACTCAATATATGCTGCAGAACCCCTTAAAGAAATAATATTTATTGTAGAATAGCCAAAGTGCTTGAAGTTGCACCATGTTTTGCTCAGTTATACCACTCCTGATGTGCAAGTGTCATAAATCAGCAGTATGTTACAGTCATACACAGAACTGAGGACAGACCAGAGTCTGACTCCTACCATCACTCAGCTCTTTTTTCGCTGAAGAAGTCAGATATCACAGAATCAGGGAGTATGCACAACATATTTGGAAAACCTCCAATCTTTTAACTCTTTTTTTCCTTACTTGTTTACACATTTATACTTTTGTCTGGATTGCAGAGAAGAGGATATCAGGATATCAGCATAATCAGTGGAGTTTAAAGTGAATTGTTCTCATATTGCTAAGCAGATGTTTATGTCCAGTCAATAAATCGTAGTAAAGAAATTTGGACCTTTTTTTAGCCAAGTGACACAGCAGAAAAAGAATCAAAACGAAGAACCTATACTAATGTTTAAGTATTTTTTTGCTTACAATTAATTACAATGAAATAATTACCATTGTGGAGATTTTGTTTAAAATTAGTTTCTCCTAACTTTAGGCAGAGAGGCAGTTCCACAGAGCAATTTATCTCATCTTCTCTGCACTTCTCAGGGAGCCTTTACGCCTTAGGGAGCCCTTACGCCTTAGGGAGCCCAGCTTTAAAGTTATGTCAGATTAATTCCATTCTTTATGTATAAAACTACCACTTACCAATTGTCTCCACATGATGCAGCTTTATTTAATGACTGGGATATAGCAATGCTGCTTAGATTATCCTTATGATTATGAGCTTGAAAGATTTCTTGACCTATCTCACGAATGTGTGTTGAAATTACTACAAAACACCCTCGTGAGAAACCAATCATAATGTAGCCATCACCATACCTGTTTAAAAAAAAAAAATAAAAATCTATTTATGCAATATGCAAAATGCATTTTCTTTCAGACTACTGGGGCAACTGTCAATGCCTCCCTTAAATACGAAAAATAATCAATTTTTAGGAATTTCTATAATGCCACTTTACTTTCAGCAAGTTGCATGCATGGCAGTGATGCCAACAGACAGACCTCTGGTATCTTCATTGCAATAAGCAGGCCAGAAGATGGAATTTTCATTTCAAGGTCCTGGCTGACTTGTCCCATCAAAGCTATGCTAAAAATAGTAATGGCAGTCACTGCGCCCTTAGGGCATACTGCTGTAAACGCAGTGGAAGTACCAAAACTACAATCTGTATTTGAGAATAGACAGTTTGTTTACTTTTCATAGTGTCAAGGAGAAAAAGGTTAAAGCAGAAATAGCTACAGTGTGTAAGGATGAATTCAAACAATACCATAGAATCACAGAACAGTCTGGGCTGGAAGGGAACTTCAAAGGTCATCTAGTTAACCCCCTGCAAATGAGCAGGGACATCTTCAACTAGATCAGGTTGCTCAGAGCCCTGTCCAGCCTGGCCTGGAATGTTTCCAGCGATGAGGCATCTACCACCTCTCTGGGCAACCTGGGCCAGTGTCTCACCACCCTCAGCATAAAAAAAATTCTTCCTCATGTCTAGCCTGACCTTCTTTTAGTTTAAGACCATCACCCCTTGTCCTATTGCAACAGGCCCTGCTAAAAAGTCTGTCCTCATCTTTCCTACAGGCTCATTTTAAGTACTGAAAGGCCACAATAAGGTTTCCCTGGAGCCTTCTCTTCTCCAGACTGAACAGTATCTCATCAGCTTAGCTGCAAAAAAAAACTTTGCAAGGGAAACAGCCCAGGTATGCCTTGTTAGACGGTTGGCCATAAATTAAGAAGCATATAGCTACAGGTCTTCTTTCACAGTTGCGGTGCAAAGGAATAAATGTAGATTCCACATTGGCTGAATAGGCATTAAAACACAGGGTATCTTGACTCAAAGATATAGAAACAGTACAGCTACTTTTTGGGTACAGAGCTGAAACGTTTAGTTTGGGATTTCTTCACAGGAACACTATCAATTGCATTACACAGCTAGGAGGCTACAAGAACTTCACACAACTTTGTAAACCAACAAACTATCTGAGGGATACAACTCAACCATTAGCTCTTTCATAAGTTACTCATCCAATCAGAAAACTACCTATAAAATCCTCAGTTTAATCTGCTTTCAGGACAGCAACAGTATTAGTGTTCTAAAGATGACCATACCAACAGAGGCATTTGACAATACTTACAAGATATAGACTTCTTTGTTTTTGGAAAAGAATTATTAAAAAAGCTACAATACATGCAAGAAAAATCTAGTGTAAGCAAGGGATATATGATTTCATTTCAAGCATTCATCTCAACTACTGGGAAAATCTTCAGCTTGCTAATATTAGAATGTTTCATTAAGAAAGTTCTACTCACCACCTGTAGGTTACAATACTGCCGTAAGGTTGCTGAAATTTCAAATCAATCGGGTTATCAGGATCATTCAAATTAAAAAGAAAGAGAGTCTTCTTGCCGACAATTACACTTACCTGCCAATGAATGAAAACAAAAAGGGACTCAATAAGAATTTTAAAATAAGGTCCTACATTCAATAATCCTTAAGAAACCCATGGATCTGAATTCAGAATTGTTATCAACAGTGCAAGAGATTTTCAGGATATTCTCTTTGTGAGTTAGTGGTTCATAGATCTAAATGTAAGTCCAGCAGAGCATACATCTCAAATCCAAGGCTTTTCCCTACAGAAGCATTAAGTCAGCTCTGTTTCCTCAGAGAAGGAGGAGGCAGGCCACATAGAGTTACCTTGTTGGACTACTCTCACTTGAGTTACAATGTCTCTTTTGATCCACAAAATTTTTATCTGTGAGGCTGAAGAGAAGACTATCACAACATCGCTATCAAGTAACTTGCTAAGCCTTGAAAACAGAAAGACAATTCCAAAAGAAACAGCCTGTTAAGTGTGTATTAAACATGCAATATTTGGTACCAATCTAGGTGAGTGCATTTCATTTGATGACTGCCACAGATATGTAGGACTTCATAGTGGAAGAAAGGTTGAACTTTTTTTTCTTTTTGTTGTTGTTTTGTTTTGCTTGTGAGTGTTTTGCTTGTTTGTTTTTAATATATTATTTTTGTTACTAGAGTGTAGGCTATTGTCAGGCATGAGGAAAACACTCATTTTAGAAAAGTCAGGAGGAGCAGCTTCTTTCACCTTATTCCTGGACAAAGACAATTTGAAGGGCTATTTACAAGTTTACTTTCTGTTCCAGCTCTCCTTGTCTAAAAAGGAGACAATGGTTTATTCCTAAAATAAGAGTTGGAAGAATGAAATATATAGCTAGTATTTTCAAACTGAGAAAAAAGGCATATGTTGACCCAAAAATCCATTAATCCAGAATTGAACACTCAAATTTTGACCTATATTTCCTAAATTTACCTCAATACAAAAACTATGTTTTCTGCCCTTTAAAACAGTTTTCTTAAAAGTCCATCGTAGCTTAATTAGGAAGCATTTAAGAAATACTATTTCTTAAACTCTTCTAAGAAATTACAAGAATTATTTTATGTTACAGTGCAAGATGTTAATTCTAGTACTACTTATTTTGATCCAGCTTGCAGGGGTTTTTTTCTGATGCCAACAAGAAACACCTAGGCAATAAATGCCGTGTGGTTTAGAGCTCCTGACAGACCAGCCAAGTACAAACACCAAGAACAACAGAATTACAGAATGCTCCCTAACATTTTACAGCAAACTTGAGAGCTGCAATAAAAAACCTGCAAAGCCGAGGCTGTTGCATGCCCCAGGAAGCAGCAGAAGAAATCAAGGCTGAAGTCCTCAGGTCCTGCATTTTTAAAATAGCTGTTAATTAAATTTTCCTAGGAAGCAGAAAACATGTCACTCCATGCAGAGAGGCAAAAACTCCTACAGCTCTTGTCAAAATAAACCTGGGGAAAAATTCTTTCTTGACACCTATACTCCATAGATTAAATCTGACTGTGAGCATTTAATTATGTTGTGTATAGATCTGGACAAATTCTAACACAGTACCACCTTTCTGTCCATTGATTTTATATGTCTTGTCTTGTTATTTCATTGCTGATCATTTAATAATATGCTCTGCTAATAGTTATCATTAGCCCATTTTTCTGCATTTCACCATTGACTGATCTGATGGACTTGGATTTAGTCTAGAAAGACAATGAAGACAGTGAACCGGGAGCCACTTAGGCAGAGGCAGGATACCACTCACACCAGACTGACACCGGGGCTTTTAGTCTCATGGATGCTGAGGTTTGCTAAGATGAAAACCTAGAGAGCAGTGATCTGTTCACAAAACTGACAGCTGAAAATCTGCCCTCTGAAAGGCGCCTTCTCTGAAGTTTTTACAATCCTGCTCCGTTTCTGTCTGCCACATTGCATATACTGTTCTATATTCGTATTGTATGTATTTAAGTCCCTGCACACATCTCCATCTATTATGCCAGCTACCACTACAAAACTGCTCTTATCTGTCATATTGCTAACCACTGCATTTTTCATGAACACGTCCTTGATGAACAAAGGGGTATGGCTTTAAGAAATTTTCAACACCAAATTTTAAATCAAGGAGGAACAAATTTCTTTCTGGCCCACACTTGGCTGCCAGCAGAAACCCTGAAACATCAGCTTAACACTTTTTGCAGTATTTCGTATTGAATTCTTACTGTGCTCTCCCTGGTTGATATTCTTTCATCGGTCTTCATGACAGAAAACTGCATATCACTGGGATCTGAGCTCACTGCAGTCTGCAAGAGAGCAGTTCACAATGAGAAGTCAACAGTTAATGTAGCAAATACTAATGATTGCATTATTACTGCCCTGTACATTTTAGTGTTAAGGACAGAGTTGTTACTACAAAACTAGGTACCAAAACTAAGAAAAAAGTTGGAGAAAATGTGACCACAGTTTGGATCATTATGACATGTTATCATGGAATATACTGAAAAAATATCTAGGAAACAGTTACAAATATAAATAGAGAAGGAAAGATCCAGTTGAGGAAGACGACTTGCAAGATGATATTATACAGACAGTACTAACTGAAGCAGTACAAGCAAGGTCACTCCAATGCAAATTCAAAGAAAAAAAATCAAGAATAAGGCATATATGTTAAATATTTATAAGACGTTTCAATGTGGACATACCTGATCTGGTTTAGGTAGTGACAGCAATCTAGCTGCTTTTGTAGTCAATATGAGGTTACAAAACCTCATAAGCAAGCCTTGCTCAGGTCTCTGCTGTCTCAGCTACACTGCTTCTACTACCTAAGCCAGCTAGTTTAAAGCACAGATATACCCTAATGAATTTATTATGGTGCTCTTCTCCAGTGGTGATCTTCAGACATATAGATGGAATCACATTAAATGAACTGTGCAAGACTTTCTTTAAAAATCATGAGTGAAACACTGTTCACTAAAGTTTAAAAAGTTAATTATATTCATTTGCAGATTACGCAGCAACTGTCATTGTTTGGAGGGACAGTAATGTATGTAAACAAACGGAATGCTTGGTTAGAGAATCTGAGTGTACTTGGAGGAAGCACTGGAATCATCCTCTTGACAATGCAACGGAGGTCCAGCCTCGGAGTGACCCTTGCACATCGGAGACAAGAACTTTGTTTAACCAAAGCAAAACCAACACTAGAAGTACTTCCTAAACACCTCACAGAGTCATGTGACAGCTGTCCTGTGCTGCTACTGGGGAAGTGAACCTACAATTGCACTCACAGGATCCTCTTGTAACACATACAAATCAGGATCACAGATGAGAGAAGCATGTTCAGGCAGGACCACAACAGAAATGCAGAGACTCTAACATCATAAATCACACTGCATAACACAGAGGCTCAGATGTTTAGAAATGCCCTCATCCTGCATGAAGTTTCCAAAAGGCTCTTTGTCCTTGAAAACAGTGAGACTGAAACGGCATAAACTCCCATGGGTCCCAGCTTTCTCAGGAACCAGAAGAATCAATATAGACCTTAAAATCAAATGGGGGTTACAAACACTACCTGTCTTATAGTATCCCCTTCCTGATTGCTTATAGTAATCATTTTGTCTTCACCACCTAGAGCCAGAAGGTTTTCAGTACTCCAACAACCACAGGTAATCCGCTTAGTGTGCTTACCTGAAAAAGAAAGAAACTTATACAACACAAATGAACACAACCGCAAAAAAATCTGGGATGCTCCATTTGGCTGCTCACAGATTGTGAGCATGTGAAACAAGCTTATCAGAGCAATTACAAATTCAAGAGTCAATTGTTTTTTTTTAAATCTTCTACTCCCAGATGGAAGTCTTTTGACCTTATAGGAACTTCTACAGCCCCTGTGTTCTTCCATTTCTTTGCACCAGATTTCTGGGGACTGTGCTACTTCCTAACCTTTCTGGCCAGAGGTACTCTAAGCAGGTAAGAAAAAGTAATTTAGCAACAAGAACAACCACACAAATCCTTTGAAAACTGTAAAGCAAGAAAGAGAACACGAGTTGCCCATAAGGCAGTATCAGGTATATATATTTTTAGCTTCCTCTGGTAATTACAACAAAACAGAAGGTCCAAGCTGAATATGAGCACATTTTTAACTTCTATATTAATATAAAGAACTAAAAAGGGATCTAAATATATTAGCAAAATTTCACTTTCAGATGGGCAAGCTTAGTTTCAAAATAATGCATACCAAGAACAGGAATCTTGCGAGAAGTCTGACGGTTATATATAAGTAAGTTTCCCTTTGTTGTTCCAACAGCAAGTAAAGTTCCAACTCGAGACCATAATAAGAAAGACATAGCATCCCTAAAATAAAGAAAAATGTTACTTTGTGTAGTAGATATGGGTTCATTTCCGCTCTCTTCCCTATACACAGAATGTTTATGTAGAGTGCAACAGTTTAGAGGAACAGATTCAAACCGAGCTTATTTGTTAATCCAATGCCTGACTATTATGTAGGTCTCAGGAGAGTTTTAAGTCAGTGGCCAAATTCAGAAAGGTAGGGATTTGCACCTAGGCCTTAGATATCTCCTCCCATCCTAAGACACTCTGCTTTGCGAAGAGCATTTTAGTGCCCTTAAAAATCTAAAATAAAATAATCCTAGCACCACTAAAATCACTTCCGCTACATTTAAGCTCCCTTTGACTTGTGTGAAATACTCTGGAAAAAATGTGGTTTATGAAGATACCCAAAAAGTTCACCCATCCTTGTTGCTACCACAAAGTGGAAACGTTGAAGAGAAGCTCCCTGGGGACTTTGGTACTGTTGACAATTAAAAAGGAAAGAAAACTTCTATCAACCCTCAACCCTCCATCCACAACAAAACACTTCCAAACCAGAAAATCATACAAAAATAATTTAAAAATACATTGTAGCATATCAGTTATAACAATATATGTGCTACAAGGACTCAAATAAAAAGATTATTTTTGCAATATATCCTCTACATCAGCAAGTCTATTAAAAAAGCTTTGTAAGAAAATAAAAAAGGAAATTCCAAAGATGAGAAGTCCTTGTGGAAAGAAATGAGACAGATCTGTGCCAGCTGTGCATATTCAACTTAGTTGTCTACAAGTCTCCCTGTACACTTAACAGACAAACAATAAAGTTCCTTTCAGAGGGTGACTCAGTTACACCAGCTACAAGTTCACCTTTCTTCACTACAGTGGAAGCCTCAAGTTTGATTTCAATGTTAGAAGACCCAAATGATTTTACACCACGTGAATTGGCCTGTGGTTCACATGTTAGTACCTGTTCCAATTTCTGGAATAACAGATTAAGTAAGAGGCTTCTCAAGCAGCTGGAAGACTATTGGCTTGTACAGGTTAAATACAACATAGACTCTACGCACAGAGAGAAATCAAAGATTACAATGCATGAATATGATGTCCTGATGGCAATTTAACCAAGTTAAAAAACATACTGCATCATTCTACCTTGCATCAGGTCCTAAGTTGATTTAAGAGATAGCATAAAGAACAGTAGCTCACAGTGGTCCACATCTTCAAATACATACTTTAAAAAAAAATCTTTCTTACCTCATGCCACTGTCTACTTGGCTTGTTTTGTTTGTGTTTGCATCCCACAGAAAAATTGTACTAGATTTGTCTGTGATTATTGCTAAAGTATCTCCATCCTTATCCCAGTCCATAGCAACACAGTTACTGAAGAAAAAAACCACAGATTTTCATTAACAATGTTAAAATGGGAAAACCTTCATATAAGCATGCTTGTTTCTGTTTAAAATGTGTATCACAAAAAGTGAATTTTATCTTAATAGTGATAATTAGAGATAATTTATTCTTCAATCACAGTAAAAGGCTGGAAATAAGAATTCAAAAGAACTACCTAACCTAAGTAAGAAGACTCACTGGTGGGCATCGAAAAGTCAGTACTGTTCAAACTATGATAAGCAGATGCTAATTATTTCAACAAGCTTTTAGGACATGTGGTTACTACACAAGTTTTTTTCTCTTCTTTGCCTTGCCGTGAGAATACAATGTTGTTTTAAAATTGACTTAGATATTATATGTTTCCCTGCAGGAAAGGGTCACATCTGTCCATCAACAAGGTAATGCTTTCCATGTCCATCAATAATGCAGACATCCCTTCACACCACTCTCACCAATCCCCGTAAGGGTAGGGGATCCCTAGGGGAGGTTTCCTCCTGACCATATCTAGCCTGTTCCTCTGGAATGATTGCCTTTCAGGAGCTAGACCGCACACGTGAAAGTCCACCACTTACTAAATTTCACCTGAAAGGAATCCCGTTCATACACTCTGACACCACTGTCTGAGGTGAACAAAAGTGCGATAAGCACAAAAAAGAGTAAGATTCACTTCAGAAGTACACTCTCCATCTAAAGTAAAAATGCCAATGTATACAGTATGCCAGTGACACAAGCAGAGGCACTAAACTAAAAAGGTCTTTCCTCAGTAAGGCTATGATTACAAATTACTAGAAAACTAACTGTAGCAAGAACACAGTCGCGATCAGCGTGACACAAATATATTGTATGCAACCTTGTTAGGCTTTTTCTTAATTTAACAGATCTTTTTCTAACATTTTAATGAAGCAGATTGAATTTAGAATTAATAAGGAGTGCTTTGGGTAGGAGAATACATTTTTCTGACTATTCTCAATAGCTTATTATGAGTTCAGCTTTTACTGTCTCAGACTCCATACATGCTCATCAGTTGGTCTTCATTTCCAGGTATGTTCACCAGACGTAGTACCTCTTCCTAAAAAGTTCTCGCATTATATAAGCACCTCACCAGAAAAGCAGCATTTAAAACAAAAACAACAAAGACAATAATTTAAACCCATCTGAGTACCTACCCTGGTAAGCTGATTTCATTTCTCTTCTGGCCATGACGATCAAAAATTTTCACAGTATGATCACCCCTAAAAAAGATTAGTACATAGAATAATTCCCTTTCTTCATCAGTGATTTCTATGGACAAATGCAATAAATATTTGTAATCTTACCCTGTTACAGCAAGGAAATTTCCCAAAGTTTTCTGCCAAGCAAACTGCACAGGGGAACCAGACCAAGCTTTTTCTAATAGACTGAATACTTGCTGGAAGACAAAAAAAAAGTGAGAAATTATGCATCTTAAAATCATGAGCCTATAATAATAAAAAACTTCCCAACATGCTAGCAACCATGAGTACTGTGGAAGAGAAAAAAAATTTACAACCCTCAAACATAACTTCTGGGTGATTCTAATGCACCAAAGTACCAAAATTCCACAGAAAATTATTTTGATTTGTGCTGGAATAAAAAAAGAAGTTTCTGGTGCTAGGTGTCTGCATTGAAACTATTGTGACTCTATTGAAAGTATTATTTTTCTCTTACAGAGTTACTAGAATTAAAAAATTGCATAGGGTACTCTCCCCTTCATGTCCAAAGTCCAGAATATTTAGTTCTCTAAATTTCATGGCAAAGTCTGGGACCAGAAAGCATTCTTGGTGTGTACAACATAGAAGGTTCAACATCTACATTTTTAAATGTATGTAACTATTTTGTCCTCTCTGAATTGTTGGGTCTTAAAAGCTAAGACCTCAAAGCTACTCAACCATGAAAAGAGATTCTGACTTCTGACTCAGAGTTTCTAAACTTCTCTTTTCTTGCACACTCCCTGCAGGTTTTTCTAGAATTTGAGTGGAAGACAAAGCCCACAGCTTGGTTTCCCAGCTTGCCACCACAGCTTTTTCCCTCCCACTTCATCAGATGAACACCAACACCTGGTGCCCACCAAACGCTTACCTAACGGCCCCTCATCCCTTCTGTTGGGTCGAATGTAAACTGAGGTGTTCTTTGCATTTTACTCACAAGAAGTATAAAAATATGAGAACCACGTTAACACAAGCACAAAGAACACCTGACAACTAGGCTGTTTTTGAAAAAAATTTAATTAAATTTGTAATAAACCAACGACGAAGAAAATCGTTTTGTCAGTGCAGGCAAGCTGCAGCGCACTGTACAGTAACGATCAACTAACCCCTCCGAAGTGGTCTGAGCAGGAAACTACCCTTCGGGCCCCCTCACTCAGCCGCTGCCCGAGGGGTCTCTCGCCCCGCGGTGCTGCCGGGGCCGGTACCGAGGCACCGCCACAGGGCCACGGCAGGACACCGTCCCACGGTAGCAGCTCCGGGCGGCGCAGGCAACTGCCGCGGACAGACCCGGCCGGGCCGGGGCTCCCGGGAGCGGCTCTCGCTGCCCTCAGGCAGCCCCGCGCGCGGCGGCGGGGTCCCGCCCGCTCGAGGCCGGCACGCACAGGCGCGTGCCGACGCGCCCCGCTCCCCTCCCCAGGCCGCAAGCACCGCCCGCCCGCAGCGGGGCCCGCTCGACGCCCAGGCCCCGATCGTGCAGCGGGGAGCAGGAACTACAGCCGCGACCGCTGGCCCTGGGCGCCACCGTGGGCTGGGGCTCCCCGGCGGCCCCCTCCTCCCGCCCGCGCGTACGGCGGCCGAAGAGACTCACCTTCATCGCGCCCACCGCCCGCTGCGCGGCGCCCTCTGCGCATGCGCCTCCCCCTCGACCCGGCTGATCCGCGAGCCCGACCACGCCCGCCCACGGCGTCGCTGTCACCCCGGAGACGGAGGAAGGCCGGCGCCATGACGGCTGTGGGGCGGGGCCACGGGCCGCATCCAATGGGGAGGCGCGCCCGAAGGGGCGGGGGCGGGCCTGTCTTGTGGGGGACACGAGCCGGGGCTGAGCGAGCAGTGGCTGCAATACGTTAAAGTGCTGACAGGGAAATAGGGGTTTTCTAAAACCACAAGTCCAACACGAGGAGCAGCAAAAGTCACATTTCTTAATGAGACCTGTCAAGTCGCGGATACCGGTACACAAAAGAGAGAAAAAAGGCGCTGACTCGATAACTGCGTTCAAGTTCTGTTGCATTCTGTATTTGGTTGCAAACACTGCAGGTTTCACTGCTTAGTAATTTATTTTAAAACAATAAATAGTTCACCGAGAGCATTAACACATTTAAAATTACAAATGTACAAAGACTTTGGGTATCAGATGCTTCAAACGTTCGTAAAACATTCAGTGAGCTCACATCTTCCCATTTTCCATCACAAACGCACACAATTACCTACTGTTCTGAAAACAAAAGGAGCAAGGCACAGAAAAGCAAATACAAAAAGACTTTCCAGACCATTCAAAGCAATTCGGTGTAACAGCATAGGGCTCCAGAAAGGCAAATTATAAACTCTCTGAAAAAATGATATAACTGTTAAATAAGGTAACTAATTGACACAAACCTGTGAGGCACACATAACTCTCCTCCAAGATGCTGAACATGCTCATATGGTGGCAGTTTAGCATCTTGCAGGATTTGGCTCTTTACATTTTGAAGCAACTTTACTGGACAGACAGACAATTGTTTCATTTTATCTTATAAAATCATACATTTCAAATTAGTGCAAAGCCTCATGTAAAATGTAATTAGTCTAGATGAAATGGAATGCTTCAAAAAGTCCAAAGTGCAAACATTAAACTTAAATTGCTTAAGTTCTAATCACACTTTAGAATTCTTCCAATAATTCATGCTTACAGATTTCTCCTTAAACATAGCAAAGTAAATATAAGAACCAAAGTAGAGAAAAAGGTATGATGTTCCGTATCTCACATAAAAAACTTTGACAATCCAAAAAGTACACTGGATGTCAAAAATCTCTGGCAGATATTATTAAATAGCAGATTTCTGTTAGCATAATAAGACAATATTTAAAATAAGCCTTTGGTTAAATAAAAAGTTTGCTAAACTAGGAATGATGATAAAAGTGCAAAAGATTCACCAAATACACATCTTCATTTCCAAGGCTGGCATCACACTTGCCATTTACAATGGTTTGCATTGTTTTTTTTCAGCCTGCATTGTAATAGCTCAGATACTTATGGCAAAACAAGTTTATTATAGGCAAATTAAATATATGGGGTCTAATCCTGTAACTTCTTTCACCCAGAGACAGACTCAATTATATCAGTGGAAGTATATCCATATAGCACATCACTCCGTGTCTGGGGGATCAAGACCCTGAATCTGTAGCACTTGTTTATTACAACAAATTCACAAATGAGTTAACTCATTTCTTAGCACTTCCTAAACAGAAGAACAGAAGTCTTCTGCTGGCAACTGGCTGGTTGCTGCTGATTTTCTTACAAATAGAATTCTTGTAACATATGGGTAACAAAGATGATTTTTTGTAAAAAGTGCTTAGTATTGGTCCGTAAGAACATGTACATGTTAGCTTGAGACCAAACACTCACTGTGGTTGACATCCCACACCTTGTTACTTATTGGTGCACCGGTAGTTTGCTTGAGGAAAAAAGAAATAGTCTATGGAGAATGTCATCTTCATAGAGAAAATAATTTACAGTTTTACAGTCACAACACATGCTCCAGCTCTTCCTAAGCACAATGGTGCAACCTGTAAGAAAGAAAAAAAAAATGCAGTCAGCTTTAAGTATTTTTATTTTTTTTCCTATAACTGACATGTAGTTAATGCTTATAATAATAGTTGCACAGCTGCAACAGAGGCAACATCACCCACATTGTTAATGTGACATTAAAAAAAAGCAAATTGGTCCACAACTTGGATAAAAAGCCACAGAAAAGGTGAAAGTATTTTATATGATAGAGTGAAGCACTTTAGAAGCAATAGCAAACCCCAAGAATATGAAACAATACTTATTGATAATTTCAATTACTTGGTATTACAGAAGAAAGAATCCTTTGATATGGTACAAACTAGACATCTGAGCTAAGCAGTCTGACAACTGAGTAACAGAAAAGAAAATAGCTATACTATTGCCAAAGAAAAAAGGGCCGTTTATTAGAAGTTAACAACTGACTGTTCAAGACAAATCATCTTGAGATGGTAGACAAAAAAAAAAAAAAGAGAGACAACAGAGTAGTAAAGTGCTTTTTAAAGGAGTATTTGAAGTCTCCTTGTAAAAAGAAGCACACTTGAAATAAAAAGAAGATTAAGAGTAGTGTATGGTCTGATCAGAAACTATACCTGTGTCCACTCATTTGTCTGGGGATCGTAAGACTCCACTGTATTAAGGTATGTTTGACCATCATATCCTCCAACAGCATATAACTTGTCACCAAGAAGACATACTCCCACTGCATCTCTGCTAATGCTCATAGAGGCCACAGCAGTCCACATATCTGTTTTTGGATCATACCTAAAAGATAATATGTGTTATGCTGTAAAACTATTGACAAAATTCAACAGAAAAAAATGTACTGGAATTGACCCTCTCAAGGTAGTAGAAAACAGGTATTATTAACACCCAAATCTGTGCTGTCCTAATTTCATGGGACTTTCTTCCCCCAGATACTCTCTTTGAAAATGTTTCTTTAGTCATCTGGTAACATAGTCAGTAGTAGCTACATATCTACTTTGTGCTGTTTTCCATGTAGTAATACACACATATACATACAGCTGGTCTGACTACATTCCTTATTTTATGTCTAAACGTACCACTCCAGAAACAGCTCTGCTGATACACTATAGTGGAACAAGTCTCGCTCTAAGTGGTAACGACTACATGTCACAGCACAGGCTGTTAAAGTTGAGTGTGATACTGAAGAGCGTTACTTGCTGTGAAAGATTATAATTTTCAAAAAAACCTTTGAGCGAAAATTGATGCAGAAAAATAAATGGACATACTGCTTCCTCTTGGGCTTCTAATTATCTGTATTCCTCTAAGAAAAATGGTATTTTCTAAGCTGTAACTTCCTATCTACAAACCTTTTTGGGGTCTTTTTAGTGCAGCTTCCATATGTTAAGTGGTATGTGCCACACGATGTATTTTGCGGTATATAGGACACCAAACCAGTTCGAAAACTATGGCTCTGTTTTGCGCTTTTTGTTGTTTTGTTTGTTTGGTTTGGTTTTTGGTAAAGGACATATCAGATCTCTCAGCACAAATACATTTAGTAAAAGGAGAAGATATGGGCGATGAAGAATCACTGTAAGTGCTGGGAGATAACAGGAAAAGTTTTACATCTTGGTGGGGGGGAGACAGGGAGGAGAGAATTAAAGCATATTTGAGAAATACTAGTGAAGACTTATTGCAGCATTATGAAGTATTTACTGCCAGTTTTAGTTCTTTTATGGATCACAAGTGCTTTTGCAATTTGTAACAGTCATTCATTAATAACTTTATGTGAAGACATACCAACTTTGGAATGACTGAAATACGTGCCAGTTTCCCAGTGTCATCAGGGGATACAAGAAAGAATAGGATGTTTAAGGATCCACCAGTCCTGACTGTTAACTCCTTTAAAAGTTATAATATTAAATGATACAGACTTCTCATGTGAAAGAAGTTCTGTTCCATTTTTAAAAGCATTCCATTCCAAGTTGTTTCCAGTTATCAATCATAATTCATTCAATGACATTGTTAAGAAAAAAAAAAATCAAGATGAAGTGCATAAGGGAGAATTTGCTTTAAATAAACTGTCTTGGCAACATTTTGAATCACACTATGACTACAGAGTATGTTTCTACACATAAGTTTCCTCTGCTCAAGCTAAAAATAACACAGCTATTTTATTGAGTTTCTGCTTGGAGCTCTTGCCATAAATCACTCCATAGACCAGCATGATTAGAATTACTAGCAGGATATGCCTTCATTGGGATATTACCTTTCTACACAGTCTGACAGCCTGGATGTTAAGTTTGACGCAGGGGCATCGTGACCACCTATTGCATACAAGAACCCATTCCAGGTGGTTACACCTACACCACCTCTTCTTTTTGACATCTGGGCACAGAGGGTCCATTTGTTTGTATGAGGATCAAAACATTCTACTGACTTAAGACAAGAACTTCCATCTCGACCACCAACTGCATAAAGCCTACAAAGTAAAAAAAAAAAAAAAAAAAAGAAAAAAATATTGTTTGAACAAGACAAAGTTTCC
This sequence comes from Nesoenas mayeri, assembly GCF_963082525.1. Taxonomy (NCBI): domain Eukaryota; kingdom Metazoa; phylum Chordata; class Aves; order Columbiformes; family Columbidae; genus Nesoenas; species Nesoenas mayeri. The sequence goes on from NC_137540.1 coordinate 53,647,628, forward strand.
AGTGATTTATGAAGGACTTTCAAGTTTGTTAAGAAGCGAAGTTTAGAAGGAGACTTTTGACTTTCAATAGAATGTTTTGTGGCAAAAACTCAGAAGAGATTTAGTTCCAATCTTTTCCTATTGTCATGATCAATGCATAATAACAATAATTTAGAGAAAAATGATTATATCTGTAACACAGCATTTATGTTCCAACCTATGCACATAGCTACTGTTTTCAGAATTACTGATATGATGTGACAGACAAAGGCCCATTTCTAGCAGGGTCAGAAGGACAAATTCAGTAGTTGATCTGTGCATGCAACAACTCTGCCCTGCCTCATCGTGGGCATTCAAATATTTTTCTGGACCTGGGCTTCAGTTCAGGACTGACAGGGCTACGTTAAGGCTCTCACACCCGCTAGGTGGCCTAGTTTGCTCAGTTCTAACAAAAAGGTTTCTAGCATTTGGTACCAACAAAGTATTTCAACTTTTTGGAAAATAAGGATAGAAGGAAAAGATTGGTTTTAGGAGCACTGCATCACTGATAAATCTTTAAAACTAATCAAATTAAACCTGATAAAGAGTTTATGCACAGAGTTTATGAGCAACCTATGCTTAGAACCAGAAATGCCCAGCACTGTTACGCTGTTGAAATGCCCACTCTGTTCCTATTAAAGGCAGGAACTCAGAAGCCACTCTAAAAAGGAAGCAACGCATCGGAAGTGAAGTCCAGTTTGAGAGATCACCTGAAATATCATCAATTAAATCCTTTCATAGCCTAAGGCACATTATAAGGTGGTTATATAATCAAATAAATGTAAGATACTGTATATGATGATAGTGTGAACAATTTGTAACAGTTACTACAAAGCACTATTCAAGATGCTCTCGGTTTGGGAAACACTGTTTGGTTTTTCAAATATATTGACCAACAAACTTAAATTCAAACATCTTGTAAATATGGTAAATATGGTTAAATATGGTTCTCAGTAATGATTTTAATACCCTTTTAGGAAAATACATTTCCATGGAAGTGGCCATGTTTAATAACACAACTTGTGTACTGAAGAATACTGAAAAACCAAGTTGCAGTTCCAAAAAGTTCATGACTAAAAACCAATCCTGTATGCAACACAGCATTTAAATGAAGCCTCCCACTCTACCTCCCCCCAAAACATGACAGAGTTTTGATCACTTATGCAGTGGTTTCACATTTAGGAAACACATATTAATTTCTCTATAGGAAGGTTTTGAGCAAATCATCTGATATATATCAAGTTACAGACAGATATTACTAGAAAGTGCAAAAGTTACTGCTCTCTCAGCTGAAATGCAATAAATTTGCATGTACTTTTAAGCTTTTCCACTACAGGCATCTAGTTTTGCTGCCTAGATTAAGAGTCTAGGCAATGTTCTATAATAATAGAGAAACATGAGACACTAATTCTGGTGCTTTTCATCACATCTCAGACCCTCTACTGAATATACAGAAAACTTCAGACCTAACTTAGGCATCTGAGACTGCAGTGCCAAGGCAGCCCGAGGCACTCTGCCTGCTTGTTCTTCAAGTTCTGCCCTCCTTCCTGCAACCAGGGAGTATTTCCACTCATTCCTGGACTTGTTCCAGATCTCACAGAACCCTCTGCAGGTGCATTTCAGCTGTACTAATTTAGCAGGAGACTGACCTAACGAAAAAAAAACCAACCCAAACTCTCAAAAGCTTTTTACTACCTTACAATACTCAAACAGCTCAAGGGAGATGCGTCAAATGGTACACAGCAGGAAGAGAAAATTTGTGGTCAAGAGAGTGTAAATATTCTGCCACAACCACAATACTACTCAGCAAATCAGTCTGCTATGGTATTCCTGCAGCCACCCCGGCAAAATATCGTTTAGATAAGCCCACTACAAGGGTGGTGGAAAACTGGAAGGACTACTAAGCTCAAACGGCTCTGATCAGGAGAATGAAATCCAGCTGCAGGTGGTAACTAGTGCTGTTTCTCCCAGGATGATACTGTGGTTGATACTGCTCAATGTCTTCATTAATTATCTGAAAGATGTAACGGAAATTAGCTTTAGCAAGTTTACTGATAATATCAAAATATGAGCAGTTGCTGATATGCTGGAGGGCTTGGTTACTATTCAGAGAGACCTAGACAGGCTGGAAAAATGTGCTGACTGTAGTATCATGAAGTTCAGCAAAGGCAAATGGGATGGCATATGCCCATGCACTGGTACAGCCTGGGAACTGACAGGAGAGGAGGCAGCCTAGCAAAGATAGACTTGGAAGCCCTGGCAGACCAGCCAGCAGTATGCCCTTGAAGTAATGACAGCTGATCCCCTTTATTCAGTGTATACAAGACAGTTCTGGATACTGTGTCCATCTTTGGGATCTCAGTACAAGAAAATCTTGCCATACTGGAACAAGTCCAGCTGATGGTCACTAAGATAATGAGTGAGCTAGAACACAAGTCATATGAGGAGAGGCTGAGAGACCTGCCTTTATGCACTCTTAAGAATTCCTGAGACAGCTAAGGAGACAGCTAATGGGAGGTTATACAGAAGACATCATTCTCACAGGTATGCAGTGAAAAAGGGAAGAACAAGAGACAAGTTGAAATATAAGAAATTTCAACTAGATATTAGAAAAAAATGTTCGGTACAATAGTGGCAAACATCAGAACACGTTGCCCAGAGAGGCTATTGAATCTCCATCCTTGGAGATATTAAAAATTCAGATATGACCTGTGCTACCTCAGTTTGAAACTAGATCCAGCTTTAAGGCTGGCCCTGCTTTGAGTTGGTGTTGGATCAATGACTCCAGAAGTCTCTTCCGATCCAAATTATTCTACAATTCTGTGATTCCAACCAATCTTTATTTTTGTAATAGCTTGATTCAAGTACCATTTGTGTTTCGGGATGCTATAGAACAATTAGTCCAAAAGAAAACAATGAAAATCAAAGTCTAGGAATCATGGCCTACAAATAAAGACTGAAGGAGCTGGAATTATTCAGTCCTGATGGCAGAATACTGAGGAGAAGTGTCTTTAAATACAAAAGGCTGTTGCAAATAGGAAAGATGCATTTTCCATGTTCAATTTGGATAGTACAAACAATAACAATATACATCAGCAAAAGGTATTTAAAACTTGACATGAGGAGAATTTCACAGATGTATTAACAGTTAAGGAGATTGCTTAGGGATGTTACAGAAACTTTACCACTGGAGGTTAAGAACAAGATCGCTCTGGCTATGACTGTTTTAGATGTAATTGATTCAGCTTTGAGGTAGCAGAATAGATTAGATAACTGCTCGAGGTCACCATCAGCCACTTCCTGTGACTGCAACATAAAATGACCTAGTTGTCTGAATATGCTTTGTATTAGGAATTAGGCATATTTTCACTGAAAAACAGCTGTAGTAATTTCAGATACCATTCCAGATTAAATTCACTCTGCTTGAACTTACTGTTCGGAGTTAACGCAATATAAAATGACTATTCCTCCATGACTTCACAGTCATTTTGGAAGTTGACTGTTCAAGCTATCACAGTAAGAGGAAATCACTGGAATGCCAGTGAAAGAGAAAACTCATTCACTCCTTTCTGTGTCAAGGCCATGGTAACCTCTTATTTGCCCAGAGAGATGGTGCCTCCTAAGCCATACTGAGGGGCACTGTGATGCTGTGGGGAAGCCTGCTTGATCCAATACAGTATCTTGTCCGTGAATGAAGAAACTGGGTTCTTAATGTTATAAACAGGTATCTATCAAGAGAAGTAACAGTCATTTAGGATGATTGTCTAATTACATTAAAATAACGAGACAGAAAATGGAAGTTGCCTTCACGTACTTTCCATTTAATATTGCTACACCAACAGTGCTCCTTGGAGTTGACATACTAGCTACAAAGTTCCACTGACGAGCCTGTGGATCCCATCTTTCTACTGTATTCAGGTAGCTCCAGCCATCATGTCCTCCTACAGCATACATGGGACCTTCCAATACAGCTACTCCTAAAAAAACAGATATGAAAAACAATCGCTTCTGGATAAGGGGAAAAAAGATCACATTCTCCTAGTGACAGTCCAGTGTGCACCAAAAAATATTTTAAAACAACCAAAAAGAAATTTCCTTTTGGTAGCCAATGCTGGATATATTCTGAAGGAGAAAAGATGTTCAATAAGCAGTTGGCATAAAAACGAAGTTTCCACCCCCCCTAAACTTAACTTCTGAAAGTTTGTTGACCAATCCTAAAACACATAAAAATTTAAAAATATGTGTTCAGCCTTTACAGAACTCTACATACCAAGACCATGACGATGAGTGGACATAGGTGGCATTACACTCCAAGTTTTTGTTCTAGGGTTGTAGCACTCCACAGTATTCAAAGTTTTCAATCCATCTCTGCCACCGACAACATACAATTTATCATCTAAGACTGCAACTCCAAACTGTAATCTTCGTCCATTCATGTTTGCAACAGGAGTCCACATGTTGGTACGAAGTTCATACTTTTCAATGCTTGTAGCTCCTGAATGACAATATATGCAAGTTATAAAAAATAAAAAGGTCTGAATTAAGGTAGTTTTTATTTTAGCAATATGCTGATCCTACGGGACAACATGACGTTCTGCAGCATGTTCCTAATTCTATGTATACAAATAATCTTTTTTGACTTCTTCAAGAACTAACTGCACCATTAAAAAGGATGACTTTCTCAGTGCTTTTCAAGACAAAAAGCAGAATCAAGCCTTTAGAAAAAAAAAATATTAATAATAGGAATAAAAAAACCCACCCTTGTGAAATACAATTATATATTGAAATCAGCTGTTTTGTAATATTAGGCAAAAATCTATGTGACATGAAATACTAAAAGTGTTAACTTTAAAACAATGAGTGAAAGAAAACACTTCCTCTGTTGTAACTTTTCTAACTTGCCAGATTCCTTCTAACTACCATTAAACTATTGAAGTGTCTATAAAACAGAAAATCCAAGTAGCTCTGACAGAAACATTTAATAATTAGTCAAAAAGGGGGTTTTGTTTGTTTTAATGCACATACAGATCAACTTGTGCCCTTTCTATCATTTTCTTCCTTTTCCAAATTACTTCCCACTCAAGTAAATGAAAATCAGTTTTCATTCAGTTCAGCATTTCACTACTTGGAAATCAGATATTCCCTTGATAATTTCAAATTGATCATAACTCTTAGCTTCCAGAATGTTTACAGTATTATCAAAGCCACAGTGGTGGGTTGACCCTGGCTGGACACCAGGTGCCCACCAAAGCAGCTTTATCACTTCACTCCTTGGCTGGAGAGGGGAGAGAAAAATATAACAAAAGGCTTGTGGGTTGAGATAAGGACAGGAACAGATCACTCACCAGTCACTCTCATGGGCTAAACAGACTCAATTTGGCAAAATTAGTTTAATTTATTACCAGAGTAAGATAATGAGAAATAAAAGCAAATCTTCAAACACCTTCCCTCCAACCCTCCTTTCTTCCCAGGCTCAACTTCACGATTTTCTCTACCTCTTCCTCACCAGTAGTGCTGTAGTCAGTTCATCACACGTTGCTTCTGCCACTCCTTCCTCCTCAGGGGTAGGGACTCCTCACACTCTTGCCCTGCTCCAGTGTGAGGTCTTTCCCACAGGGTCACAAGTCCTGCCAGGAGCCTGCTCCAATGTGTGCTGCTCTCTCTACGGTGCCACAGCTCCTGCCAGGAGCATCCACCTGCTCCAGTGTGGGGTCCTCCCTGGGCTGCAGGTGGATCTCAGCTCCACTGTGGACCTCCATGGGCTGCTGGCCTCACCATGGTCTGCACCACGGGCTGCAGGGGAATCTCTGCTCCAGTGCCTGGAGCTCCTCCTGCCCTCCTTCACCCATTCTGGGGTCTGCAGAGGTGTCTCTCTCACATTCTCATCCCTTCCTCCCATTGCAATTGCTGTTGCACAGTTCCCTCCCTTTTCCTTAAATGTGGGAACCGCACTACCACTGTCACTGATGGACTCAGCCCTGCCCAGTGCTGGGTCTACCTCGGAGCCAGCTGGCACTGATTCTATTGGACATGGGGGAAGCTTCTGGCAGCTTCTCACAGAAGCCACTCCATAGCCCTTCCTACCAAAACCTTGCTGTGCAAATCCCATACAGCTACTTAGGCTTTTTAACCTAACAAACAGTGTAATTTAAGATGTTTCATGTTCTATACTGCAGAATCTTTGAATTCTAGAATTAACATGTTGTAAAAAGATCTATAATTTATTTTGAAAAGAATCAGAACAGCTCATCAAGTAATCATTATATAAGCGAATACCTTTTGTGGCATCCATTCCTCCAACTGCAAACAACACGCCTACTGTAGATTTTCTAGGTTTAGTGCGAGGACTTTGCAACATAGGTCGTCTTTCTGGCAACAGATGGTACTTCATTGCTTCCATGATGAGTTTTTGACATTCAATGTCATCCCTAAAGAGTGCATTATTTTCCATATCTGCCAGAAACTGTGAAAAAGGAAGAAAATGAAACAAACCGTATTGCTATAAACCACATCAAGAATAAAAATAAGATTACAAGAAAACATTTTATCTAAAGACTTCCACTGCCCAATTTTAAATTATGTATTTTCAAAATGGTCATACAAAAAAGACTAAAGATAAGCTTGTAACAAACAAAACATTCACATTGTAAGCTAAGCTGTTATGTACAAAACAAAGGAAAGCCACCTGATCTTAACAGATGGTTTAAACTTAATGGTCCCGAGGAAGAAACCAAACTCTCCTAGTGTTCCAGTGCCACTACAGATATGTTCAAGAAAACTGAATCAGGCTCTACCTGTGTAAATCAGTTTAATCTCATGATCTGACTCTCAAATCCTTCCAGTCCAGAGGTGTGTAAAAGCTGTTTCAGGCACAGGCTGAATATTTTAATATATATTCTACTCCTCACTCTGACAGTGACCTAGATCACAGTATGTCAATTAACACAAGCCTTTGCTAAAAATTTTAAGATAAAGGCTGCAAGCAATTTGACAAGTAATAAATTTTAAATCTGTCTTAAATAAAATCCAAGTTAAATAAGGACTATTGATAAAAGTTATTCTGTTTAAAGATTCTGGAGTCTTTTGTATTCCATGTTTGTCAGACTGCAGGAAAAAAATATTAGTAGGCTGAGCGTCCCAACTGTAATTATTAGAAGTCTAGACAACTGGCATTTTTCTGAGCTGCAAGACATAGCCTGAGTAACAGAGAAGAGCAAGTGAAGTGCCCCCCTGGGACCTGGAGAGTTGTCAGAATGACAAGTAAAAGGCAAATGCCTGTGAACTGCCATCACAAAAGCCAAACACTTTGTGAGTATTAGAAATGTAAGTCCACAAACCAGAAACAGATGTCATTGTTGAGCTATTGATACCCAACCGATAACAGGTACAAAACTATTGTGAAATTAGTGATCAGGAGTACTGAAGGGACTCGCTATGAAATAGTTGTGCATAATGTGGTGTGCATATCCCTGGCTTAATGCTGCCTTAATACTGCAAAGTGGCAAACATACATCTATGGTTCCAGAAGAGATATAGGTAAGTATCGCGACTGCTAAGCCTGAACAAGTCTGTATCAGGCAGATCAACAGAAACTATGATAGAAAACATAATTAACATACATAGAGAATTTAATAATAATAATAGTAATAATAGTAATAATAGTAATAATAGTAATAATAGTAATAATAATAGTAAAATCTTTCAAAGCCCTTCACCAGCTACTTTTCAGAAAACTGAGCCTGACTTTTGCAGTATGCTCTGATTGTACTTAAAATAGCAAATTAAAATGTTCTCATGCAAATTAGCAGAGGGAACTTAATCTTCATTCTTTACTTTCAGTATTTCCCATTGTTTTTTCTCCTGATACAAAGCACCACTTCTCATTTCTACAGAGACACTTTGTGATTACAAAACAGTAAACTAAGATCCAGCTTTTAAATGCCAGCATGCAATGCTATAAAGTTACACACAGTTTAAAAACCCCATAAAAATAGTTAATTCCTACTGTCCTAAATCAGCCATTGTCACAGTTGCATGCATGAAAACTAAGGCTTGTACACAACATGACCAACTGAGACCTACAACGTATTTTTCTGATAGACAAGCAGCATTTCATATTTAAAGCAACACCATGTGTGCATATATAAGAGTTTTGCAAAGAGATGCAATCTACATTTTCTCTAGCTTCTCAAGCCCTTAACCTATAGTTTCCTCACAGCATGGGCTCTCAGTCTCTGAAAGCAACTTCATCTCAGTTAAAAAGAAATGCAATCTAAGATTGTTTTGGTACCCCCAAAACCTGCATGTTCCTGAAACTTAGCCTACTGTATTACTGTTTTCTGTAGACTTCACTCAAAAAACTTGAAATGGGCTTACTTAAATGAAAGCCAACTTTTTCCAAGTTTTGTTATTTACATAGCTCCTTTTACTAAAAGCATTTATGACTGAGCAGTTACAAATGATGTGTTAGCATGAAATTATATTCATCAGAAACCTGATGAAGAGAAAGGTAATGCAGATACTTAAATGCTACAGATTTCTGTCTTAAAGGAAGCCAAACTCATCTTGTAACTTGGAAATTGCTTCACCATCTTTTTCATTAATTTATCACAGATGGAATACTTGCCACCTTACAGCTTAAGAAGCCAACAAATATTCATCTTTAGCCTTTGTAAGAATGAAGAGACTTAAAAATACTTAGGATACTGCTTGCATTAGCCAAAGACATGACAAAATGCCATGTACAGAGGAACGCATAAAAACACAACCAGCTAAACTGACCATTATGATTTTTTTGCTTCCAGTGCTCCAGTTTCACAGTATTTCCCAAAGGGTTTTTTAAAGTGTATTAATCTAATATTCTTTGCAATTCTGCTTGCAACATTATTGATTTCAGCAAGTTGTTCAATTTTCTGATTTAATTTCTTTCAAATAACTTTAACCCTTCGACCGTAAAATTGGAAACGTTTTCATTATGTTGTGTTTGCTGTCAGATTGTCTAATGTCATGTGATCATGAGGCAAAACATGACTCTGAAAATGTTAAGACTGTTTTGGGCACTTCAGAATAATTTACTCAATCCACTAATTGTTGTTATATTAAAATCACAGCTTGAAAACTTTAATTTGTTAAGGAAAATCACAAGTAAAAAGGCAACAAAAATATTGTATTAGAAATACAAGTATATATTTAGAGAAGACGTGGAAAATTAAAGAAAAATACTAAGTGAAATATGATATTGCTTTTGTGTTTCATTCTGCTATTTTCCTAATCAGTTACTGAGTGGACATAATCTGATTTCAGGAGATATTTCTGGGATGGATTCTGTACTTCCAGTTTCTAAATATGTTTCAATTACAGTCAGTTAAGTAAAGGAATCCAGCAGTGGGTACCTATTTATTAATTAAACGCTCAACAAAAGCATTATTTCCTCCAAGTCAACTGGCTTACCCTGTATTAAGTTTCTAAAAAAAGTGAATTACCATATCAAGGCCACAACTGAGAAAATCCTGCCATTGCATATATAATAATCAGTATGAAAATATGAATACTAAAATGCTTGCTAGTGAATCTTACTATCCAGCAAGAGGACACCAGATTAGAGGTACTACACAGAATGGTGAGTATGTGATGTGGCATTATGAATGAACTGAAATAGGTTTTTCCTGTGTTAATGAATTCTACTTATTATTCAGGTTCCATAACAACCCTGTTTTCTTCATTTAATAGAGATAATTCTCACTAAACAAACTGAAAGCAAAATCGTTTGACTGTACAGTAATTGTTAAATATTCCAAACGAATGTCTGGCAAGGAAGGCTAGCGCAAGAGAAGGAAAAAAAAATTAAAGAAGTCAAACCTAGTTTACATGCATGTCATCAGATAACAAATACAATGCTATAATACATATGATGCTAACAAGAGCAGTCACTCCCACAAGACTAGAAAAACTAATTTACAACTATTTAAACAAACTGAGCTCAAGTCTTCCTCAGCATTTTGTGTTAATGTCCAAGAAGGAGAAAAAGTATTGATTGGGAAGAACAAAAAGTACCCAAAGATGGTTTATCAACAGTGAACAGAAGAAAAGTCACTTCAAAGAATTTATTCAAATTGTATTTCCTAAATCTCAAGGATAGCTATAATTATATGAAGGAAATGCAGTGATCCAAATAAACTGTGCACATTCCGTAAAGAAGAAATTTAAAAAGAACACACCTTCTAGTGTCAAACATATCCCTGATAAGCATTTTTTAAGCAACAGAAGTGACATTTTCCTAGCAGCCCACCCCTTCTTGTGTCCTGGTTGATCTCAGCATCAGAATATGCTGCAGTCTGTAAAAAGAGGCAGACTATCAAGCCTACACAACGTGCCAAGTCCTTATATGCAGCTCTAAGAATCCAAATCACTAAGAATCCTGAAGCTCTTATGATTTGTCACTGTCAATATATCGATGCTGTAGACATTATACACACTGTAACCATGGTATACACTAGAGAGGAACTAAGCAATTTACTTGTGGAGCGAGCAGAGGCAGTCTAATGTAAGCCAGGAGTTTACTGAGATCTTTCCTTCTCTGCTCCAAATCATGTCGAACCCAAGTAAGTAGTGCATTCAGTATAGTTTCTTCATTAGGAATATTCATGTCATCGCTTGCTAAAAGCTTTGCAATTTCAGAGGCTGGCAATAATAGAAACTCCTGGTTTCTAATTACTTCCATAAAGTTTTCCTGAAAAAGAAAAGAAAAATATTTTCAATAGAGGTGACATCATACTTGGAAGAAATTTTATGGAACTCCTACTATATCTTCCCCTTCACGTCATCTCTCAGTTGTGCCAGTAAATACCACAGGAGAACTGACCTGGGAGAGAAAAAAAAAAGTAAAATAAAAATGTAATGAGTTATTTTGACCCCTGATGATTTCCCCAACTGTATCATTCAGTCCTACAGACAAATATGCTGAAACAACTGAGCAGGAAGTGTACAGACAGGAACAAGCAGTGGGTTGTGGCGGTTACTATCTTGACACTGCAAATTAAAGAAATACTTTCTGTAGTTAAAAAAAAAAAAGGTGCAGTTTGTTCCTGTTGACAACACAGAATACAATGTAAGATGCTTTGTTGAGTAAAGACCACAACATACTACAACTACTGGGCACATCTGTAACTGCTCTCATTACTGCTAGATTAAACTATGTCATTTTCAGAGCAAATAAACAACACTAACAATTTCATTGTTCATTTTAAAGAGATTATTTTAAGTTTATTTTACTATTGTGTAGATTTTATACAGCTGATCTGATTGACTTGGGAGTAAAACATACAAAGAATCCACACTATCGTACACGCCTTGCTTTATTAACAATATTTACTTTGATAGGATTCCATTTTCTTACTCTCATTCTATCATTTCCAGCAACAAATCCTTACTTCAAAATAGGAAAGTCACAATATGTAACACTTCTGACATTGTATCTTATTACTTCATAATCCCAGGGCTAGCAGAATATTCTGTAAGGATTCTCATGAATTTAGGCAGAAATAGCAGAAAAGTATGCAGAGACTCAATCAGCACTATGAACTTAGAGTGAGAAACCTGAATATAACAGAAAAGGGTGAAATGCTGTCTATCCTCTTTCCCCATACACCTTTACAAGGCAGCAAAAAAAAGTAGAAGCAGCCTATTAATCACAACATGTTATTATTTTGGTAGCTCAAAATCCAGCTAAGCTCGTACTCCAAACTGACAGTGATTTCCTTACAACGGAACAGTATTACAATCAATTTAGCAAATTAATTCATGATTATTTTATTTTATTATTTTATTTCAGTACTTTTTAGAAAAAGAGGGAAGTGGGACACTGGATTATTTTATGAATGGATAATCTTTTCTAAGAACATTCCTTACACCTGGTATGGTTTTCTACTTAAAGTAACATAATAAAACTTCCACTAAAGACATATGCAACGACAAAAATTGTTAATCTAATTATCCGTTCCTTTAGCACCCCTCTTACAATAAGATTTGTGTAGCTGGATCCTCAGCCCTTCATTGACCCAAGTGTTTAAGAAGCGTTCAGATGCTTCTTTGGGTCAAGAAGTGAAGAACGAGCCATAGGGACACCCAGGTTGAGATTCTGGTTTTGAATGGCCCGGATTTTTGGTGGACGAGCAGTTCTGTGGGAGTTGGTCTCTCCAAAGTGCCTTAAGGTAACTACCACAAAATGCAGGTGTCCAGAATTAGTTTGGCAAACCTAAATATCTGTCTTCATCTGTTTGCCTGCAAATGTTCATCATATCATAAATATTACAAACTAAATAATATTGCACTACCTACATCTTAACCAAGACAGTCAAGAGGTGTGACAACCTCCTAGGTGTCTGCAGCCCTTTCTGATTCAATTTTCTGCACAGCGCATCCAACCTGGAGGAAAAAGTGCTTTATATTAACAGAGAGGGATGTCTAACTGGGCCCAATATCAAAATTAGCCTTACTTAGTATCTTGTTCAATGATTTAAACAAAAAATAATTGCACAATAATGAAAATACTCTGTATTAGAAGCACATGCATGTTGGGAAAAACAAGATGTTTAGGTCAAAAAAACAAGGAGAATCTTGGGAGCAGAAGCAGGACCTGCACTGTGCAACAGGTACAAATTTAGCATATTAAATGGCAACAAAAACATACAGTACAGTTTTGCATTACGTGTACAAAGGACATTATGACAACAAAGCAAAAAAGGTAACACTTCTTCCTTTTTATTGCTTAGTCTAATAATTTCAAAGCTACACCTCAGTACTCCAAAAATATTAACTGATTAAAGAATGCTGAACAAAGAGGAAAAAACTACTAAGGAGTAAAAAACAGTCCACCTTACATGAAAGCCACACAGACATAAGATGGCTACAAGATGTTTAAGGGGAAAGATCAACTCCAGATTGAGTGGTGTCACTTTCAGATTAGGAAAATAATTGAAAGTGTTATCTGTGCACATAATAACTATTCTTGGATACAATTTGGAAAGGAAAATTTTACATGTAATATCTGAAAAGCTTTCCTACTAGAGAGATCCAGTTTGCTACACAAAAGCAGTGCTTCCAAGTGAAAACCATAATAGATTAGAAAGGAGATTAAAATGTATTTTTTCTTTAATTCTTTTAACCATGTGTTACAAAATTTAAGAAAATTAGCAAATACAGGAATTGAAAACAGTGGTGAAGGGACCGTACCAGTATTTAGTAGCACTACACATGCACTTTTATTTGTTTACTATGATACTGAATGCTTAAAATTGAAGCTGAAAAACAATTAAAACGATTTCTAGAGTTTAAACATGCAGTTCACAGAAATTCACATTCCGCTGAGTTCATTTTTTCCACTGCTGTTTGTGGGTCGATTCTCTGTCCTAGGGAGTTTGCAAGCTGGAGCTGTGCTTTTCATTTTGCTGAATAAACAGGCGGTGAGCACTGACAAAGCAAAAAGCCAACACTTACTATCTTAAACTTTCCATATTGTCTATCCAGATCACAGGAAGAAGAAGGAGAAAGCACTTGCATGGAAAGTTTCCTTTGTCTCTGAAGGCAATGAGAAGCTGATCTTGCATAAGTCAGCCAGTGATCTTCTTTGGAAAGCTTTTTTCCAACTGGATTTAATCACATCAACAGCTGCTGTGCGTAAAAAGCCTGATCTTCCTTCTTGTTGCTTGCAGACAATTGCTTTCTCATGGGAACAAGTTCAACTTCCTTTTGCTCCCGCTCTATTTTTAAAGCAGAGAGTCCTTTTGAGCATAGTATCAAAGCATTCCACTGGGAATACAGCCACTCTTTGGCCTACATCTGGGTTTTTTATGATCTGAATCTGACAATTCCTCTTCCTCTATAGAGATTCTGAAGACAAAAAGGAGCCAGTGTATCTCCTAGCATTCTTAACCTCCTCATTAGCCTTTTCTTTCCTTCTTCTTATAGGAACTCTCTGTGAAAGAACAGGGTATTTCAGAGAACAAATGATCTGCAGTTTCAGTTCCTTGCTTTCTGGTTCTGAAAAAATAAATAGCTTCCCACCCCCAAAATTAGCTCTTTAGAGCTTGTAAACTTTATCAAATGAGTAGCCTGAGGTTTATGTACCAGCTGAAGCAGGGACACCCAGTCCCTGTGTTGTGCTCATTCACATCATAACCTTACATTCACCCTTCCGCAAAGGCAGAATGAATAATACCGATTTTGTAACCTCAGGTCTGACTTGGTACAGAGCACAAAAATATAAAGAGCACATAAGGTCATGATAATTATTTCTAAGGGGTCTTTGATCCCCGCAGTGGGATGCGGTGAGATGGTTGAGCTCCCTCCATGCTGTGTCAGTGCGATTAGACCCTGGGAGAGCAGCAAAGACCTGCAGGCTGAGGGGGCACAAGAGGCAGCTCTAACTACAGGGCTCTGCTTAAACTCTGAACCCAGGCAGCCAAAAAGCAAGAGGTGCTTGACTCGCAGGATCTGAATGGGAACAAACCAGGAATGTAATTTTGTCTACTGGTCAGCTGAGGTGAATTCACTAAGAACTAAGCTATCTGACCTCCTGGTAAACTATTAATAGTCAGATAGATGTCAGATAGCAGCTACTTTATTTTTAGTCAACTTTGACTGCTGTGTTAAGTGATAAACAAACCTAATGTTTTTGGTGGGCCCAGGGTTTGTTTAGGGTACAACTACCGTAGCTTGACTCCTCTGCATAGTTTCTGGATTCCAAAACAAGCTGGGCAGAGTGCAGCAACTTACTGAGTCTTGCCAAGGCAAGATGGATCTATTGTGCTAGGCAGAATTTAGGGAACCTGAAAGATGGAAATACTCATTCCCATCTTTTCATCTGTGAAAACTTAAGATATTTCTAAGTCAGATGATTACTGAGCAGGGTATCTTGGACTGAATTTCAGGTGCAAGAATAAAAAAACCTCCTTGTTTTAGGCACTAACACAGTCTTTGGGTCTGGCCCTTCGTGGACAAAAAAAGCCCCCAACACCTGAAATTTCTCTCCTTTTCATGCTGCCACCTACCAAAAGAACAAGCTGTCCTGGCTGTTGCAAGAAAAAACACAAACTATACCTCTTGACTTCCTCCTCCCACACCATAAACTCCATGTTGCAATGATTTTTTTGTTACCCAACTTCTGCCTTACAAGAATAGCAAGTCAAAGCATCCCACACCTATTCTGCAAAATTTTAGCTTCCATGCTTGACCTCCATCTGTTACTCCATCATCTCCAAGTTTTTCTTCTTATACACAGCCACTGGCTGTGCTCAGGAATCATGGAAACTCCACAATTAACTTTAGCTGAGTTTTGTAACTTTTGATCACTGCTCACGCACTTTTGAAGACTTGTGATGAAAAACAACATGACCTTTCTCTCTGCTTTAAGCGTGGAAAGCTGAGCAATAAAGATTACAAAGCTATCTACCCAGGGGCTGACTCAGGCACTATCATGTGTAATGTTTAGAATGTCAGCTTTTTTTTTGGTAATTAAGAAGTTAAAATCTGGCTACTGAAGAATCTACTGATACCTAAGAACACATCACTAGTCAACACAGATATTTAACGTTCTGGAAATAACAGAGGTTAGCTTTTCCTCAACTTGCCTTTGGTATACCTTCTTTGTGAAAGAGGATCTGTCGGTTTTAATGCAGGGTACACTATCAACTATTTCAAACAAACAAGATGACAAAAGGAGTGTTTCTTTTGACTTTGTGAAGACAGCAAGAAAAATCTACAGAATGCACTTTGTGCAGAAAGACTTTACAAATTGAACAGATATACTACCAGCCAGTCTAATAAAATGCCTAAATGTCCTGGTTTTGAAAAAACAAGACCAGTTCTCTTTTAGTGATTTTTCTTTCAGCTAAGTTCTTCTAGGTGGCTGTACTTTTGTGAGTTTTAGCCTGCATATTTTTCCTAGGATGCTGTACTTGGTGCTGATAAGAGACCAACGGAATGCTGAAGAAGCTCGTGTTTAGATTTATTACTATGGTAGCCAAGAAAGACTGATAAGTTTTCCCACATTCCGTTGTGAGAGGGGTGTGTTTGAGGAGGGGTGGATGGAACAGGTGACTAGAACTGACCCACTGAGGATCAGCTGAGTATCCCATCCCATAATCATCATACCCCCTATTATAAGAGGGTGATAACGAGGGTGACTCTCTCTTCGACCATGTCCGGCATCTAGAGAGGACCCTGTCTGTCTGTCTGCCTGTAACCTACAGGCCTCAGGCCCTGCATCCTGCAACCAGTTTCCGGTTTGCTGTGCAGTCCCGCCCGTGTCTTCCGGGGGCCTGAGCTGCAGCTGTCGGAGCCGCCAGCTCCGCACACCCAGCTCTGCTGCTGGAGTGACGCCAACTCCACATCGAGCATTCGAGATTGGTTTTATATATTTTGTATATATAGTCTCTATTTATTAGTAGCATTAGTAAAACCCTTTAAAACTCTCCAACTTGAAGTCTAAATCTCTCTTCCTTTCTCCTTGTCTTTCTGATCTAAAGGAAAGGGGTGGCGAGAGGTAAAGGAGATAACAGGGAGCATCTGCCACGGTTTATTGTCACCTTGCCTTAAACCTTGACACTAAATTTATAGTTTTATGACCCAAATACTAAATATTAATTACAGCAAAACAGGCTAACCTTTGTACAAAAGATACCTTTATCCAGATACATTTCATGATTGTGTTAACTGTATTTTAAATCCCTGATGCATAAAAGTGAGAGTTGTTCTTTATACAGCATTAAATCCACAACTGATCACTTCAGTTTATTTCATGTTTCACTTAATGCACCCTGAAGATTTTTCAAGTTTTAATTTGCAGTGTCAAAAAGCTGACCTGTTTTGATAACCTTAAAAATTATTCTCCTCTGAAAAGCAGCTTATCAACCACCAACACAGTAAGCAATAAATTAATGCAACATTTAAGTTCTTTTCGCATAACATACATTCACATCTCTATTATAAAGAAGTGTAGCATTCAGATTCTTATTAATTTATTTTTTTGAAATCACACTATATTATGCAATAAAAATGATGCCATAAAATCATGCTAATGCTTTCCAATGACACTAACGAACATTATTCAGACAAAGCAGGTCTGTTAACAGAGGTAGGCCTACTGGGATAACTCACTGATTGGTCCTTCAGTTTGACCAAATGATCATTTCATCTGAATTTCTAGTCTTCATGTAAAGAATTATTTTAATGAAGCAAGTAAGATGCTTATCAAATTATAG
Organism: Nesoenas mayeri; assembly: GCF_963082525.1. Taxonomy (NCBI): domain Eukaryota; kingdom Metazoa; phylum Chordata; class Aves; order Columbiformes; family Columbidae; genus Nesoenas; species Nesoenas mayeri. The sequence continues at coordinate 53,664,904 of NC_137540.1, forward strand.
CATGTGTCATAAAAATCTTTAAAACTGCAGGTTTTTTTAATGACAGAAAAACAGTTACATGGCACATTGATTTTTTTCCTGTCAAAGAAAAACTCATAGAAAAGATACATATTTAAATCTAAGTATTTTATGTTATTCATTACTTTCTAGTTTAAAATTACATGGAAAAGCCAGAAGTATATATTATACTCAGCATAAAAATAATTGTTTTAACAAACAGAATTTCCAGGTACTACAGGTGCACTTAACCCTTATGCTCTAATACTTGTTAATGGAAAGAGCATCGAGTGGGTAGCACTTACTACTGTTGAACATGTTCTTTTTTCAAACAGCTTTTAAACAAATGAAATTACTCAGGGATTTATTTTAATTGAAGATTCAATTGGACTATACATTTCCATGCAGTTTCCATAGCAACATTCATTTCAAACTAAAGAAGCTGCTTCTCTATTACTCATTATTACTAAAATTCAATTTCATGTCTCTGTCGGAACTAAACAACATTAAAAGTGGCCTTGGGAAGAATCCATCTAGCACAACTAATTAATTTTGAAAATGGCTTTTAAAAATCCACCTAATTTAAATTTCATCCACGTTAAAGCCTTAAAAGCAACATTTTTGCCACTGAAGTAAAACAATGGCCAAAAGACATTCAACTGTTTTCCTGTGGTCTGAACAAAACAAAGAGAGGTGCTGTAAAAGAACGACTTTTAGAAAGATCACAGCCCTTTTCTGTCACAAATCATGAACTGCCAGTCAAAATACTGAGACTATAATCCCTAACATTCATCTTTAAAGATGCATTAGTCTAACACTACCATTCTCATCTTGGCAGGTCACTTAGGAGGACATGACAATAGCATACACCAACATATATGCTTATTCTAAAAAAAAGAACAAATAGGTTAGAGGAGGAAGCTTCTCTTTTTACATACTTTTTGCACCGCTGTCTCGCTCAACATTAATTCTTATTTTCCAAAAAAGCATAAGCCACATTTGTCTTTACTGTTTCATCTGACTGTCTACCTAATTACAGTCTCCTTATTTTTGTCTGACCAAAATGAAGATAAAGAATAGAAACATGTAAGTTCCAATCTGCCCACTATTTATTGACCTGGTTTGGTAAATTTCACTTTGTATATGATTTTAAATAGATCAGAGAGATGCACTCACTGAGGAAGTACATTGTATCATATTAAAAAAAAAAGAGCTATTTTAAACTGTTATACATACTAAATTGTTTTAAGCCAGGAAGAAATAACTAAAAAAAACAGAGAAAGTTTTAAACCAGAAAAAACTATGTTGGCAAGAGAAAAAGCCATGGATTTCCAACAGTAATTACAAGACAGAAATTACATCTCTTGGAACTACACCAATAGTGTAACAGCAATGCAATGCCACACAAGCAAATTAAGTACTATCTTCATTTCCACATCTCTTATGCAGTATCTAGATGCCCTCATTCATGTCTCAAGAGCTTACACAGGTGAAATTTCATCAAGAAGAGAGAAAAATGCCTCACAAAATTGCAAAGAACAGATTAACTGACTTGCCTGAGAAATAGTTCTTCCTTATTCTGCTGACAACATTACTAAAATAGGCTCGTGAGAAGGAAGAGAATGTTTTACATTAAAATAAAAGGATGACTACTAGGAAAATGAAGTTTAACTAAGTTGGCAGGTCAGTCTTTCTAAAATTAACTCTGAAAACATAATTGGTTAATTTGTATTTAGCCACATATTGCCTAGCTTCAGATCAAATTGTTTGATGCCACCCTTATATCTCAGTACTAAGAAACTAAGGATAATGCAGAATCTATATTGCTGAATGCCCATATTCATATCCCAGGTCTAACTTAGAACCTGACTGCTCCAGCTCCTTACAAAGTAAGAATTCTATAGTTTCAATTAGTAACCTGTTATTTTGGACTAGATGATGGCAGCTTGCTGACTGCTATGTTTGTTGGTTTTGACTGACAGAAATAGGAACAAGCTTTTGAATGACTTTATTCAATGCATATTCCACAATCCCATTACTGTTAAAGGGAACCACTAATGCTGCCCATTTCCTTCAGACTCTAAACCAGCAACTTCAGAGTTATTTTGTCATTTCTCATCATGGGAACATATGTGCATTCTTGCTTGGAAAATAATCAAGGCTTTCTGGGGGAAAAACATTAGTATTTTATTCAGGCAAACATTCTGTATTTTCTTTACTAAATAAAGCAGATGAGACTTAAAATAACAACGTACCATAGTGTAATTGTGAGCCACCTTGTGCAAGTCAGTGCAACCCTGTGCATCGGCAAAAGATCGGATTCCGAGGCAATTGGACGGGTGAAGCTGCTTCATTAGGAATTTACAGCATGCTTCTACAACCTGAGAGAGCTGCAGAAGGCAAGCTGTAGACAACAGGCACTCAATGTTATCTTCTTTTAATTCAAGGCGACCTAGTAACATTAAAAAGTAGATCACATAATTTGGCTCTTATCATCCGGTAAATTCCCTAAAACTCAGAAGCAATAGCATTATTTACAGATTATATGACAGAATATGAGGCTTAGCCAACATCACCCTCAGCAACAGCTAACCAGCTTTCAAAAATTATTACCTATAATGATGTAACAAAAGTGAATCCTAGTAAGGTTCCTTTTTTTTGCCAGTCATGATTTATTTAAAATATTCATATGATTTGTTAACTACCAGAATATAGTATTATCAGAGAAACTATATCCTACCAGGTTGCCTCCGGTAAAAACAATTACTATTTATTTTTATTTATTTATAAGGAATTAAATAATGTGAATGATAATTTCTAAAGAGCATTTCAAATCTAGAAATGGAATATATAATGGTCACAGGAAGACAATACATTACATGAAACTCCCATTTTCATTCTAATTACCTGTATATGCATATTGAACCAGAGCCCACAATGCATTTGGCTCCACACCTTCCATCTTAATTTCTTCCTGTCTTGCTTCCCTTACGTCATTGGTGAACATTGCCGCAAAGTAGTCCGAAACAGAGGAGAGAACCAACCTGAGTACATCATGCAGGACAAAAGGAGAGAGAAAGAGAGTGGAAAAGAAAAAAAACTTAGTCAACCTGGTGTTTGTTAATTTATGATTCATTACTTTGCCCTTTGAAGAAACACTGTACTGAGAAAAACATTTAAAAATTGACAAACTGCTCCATGCTCTAGTTCCCCACTATGAATAATGAAGTACTGTTACTGAATCTACATTTGCTGCTGAAGTAAATGAATTACTCTTTCAAAGCTTGATGACTTTCAACAGCCAAAACAAAAACAACCCACAAAACCTACATTAATTGGAAATGGAATATAAATACACATTATCGAAATTAAAAAAAAAAAAAAATCAAATTGACTTCTATTTATATTATGTCCGTTAGTTTTTTAAACATGAAAGAATGACCTACTAGTCCTTTTCAAAGTGCTTTAAAATGCTTTTACTCTTGGTGCACACATATGCATTCATTTACTAATACTGATTGCAGAACTAGGCACAGTAAACATGGAGATGGTACAGAGTTACCTCTTTTATGGGTGTGTATTTAGCCCTTTGTTAACAATTCTGAGTATTTCAAGATACTAAGTTAACAGGTTACTGCACAACAGACATTTCATTGGATTATTGACAGCAAAGCACTGAGTATATTTAACAATGCCACTCCACAAAATGTGCAAAAATGTTGATGTCTCAGTATGTGTTCACAGGACAAGAGCAAAAGAGAAAGGAAATCATGTGGAGTAAGAATATTCAACCCATAGTTCTGTTGTATGAAACCTACCATAACTATTCATGAGGTCTGCAGGTCTCTTTGCTAAGAGACCTCCAGGAACAGCCTTGTGGTTTGGATCAGTTTTTGCACTGCTGCAGTTCACTGCTGCCTTGCTCACAGGAATTCATATATAAATACACTCGCACATGTGCTGAGCTACACAAACAGCAAGTCCAAGAATCAAGCCTACTGCAAACACACTACACAGTCCATCTGCATACATTCAACGATTCTAATCCTTCACGAAATGTCAACTTATTCTGTGCTGAATCGTTATATTGACTTGTTAAGACGACAGAGGTCAGGAACCACAAAACAGTAAAATTAATTTAAAAGGTGAGCACCAGCGCTTAGGAGTAACTCTAAACATATATTAATGGCGAGGATTTGCACAGACATACACAAAGTCATGAACTACAAAGAACTGTCTCTTAGTTAATTCACTGCAAAGTAATAAACTGTTGACTAATTTCAACTACCTTTTCCTTGCTGATTTTCTGACCATTGACCATTTGGTCAGGCTTACAGTAGGGTAACACTTTTTTTCCTACTTGCTGAGACAACAGAGTTGTTTTAAGAGCATACGAGGAAAACATTAATTTTATTTTGATTTCGTGTATGATTGAAGTTTTGTAATGAGAAATAAAGTTCTGTTCTTTTACAGAACATATTCTTCTTGAAATATGAGGTTTATTCTGTGGCTGACTTATTGAGAAAAACTAGAACATTCTGTCAAGGTAGTGTCCAGGCATCACTTCTAGGCATTTTAACCTCAATGACGCCTGCAGTTGAATAAAAATACTGCCTCCTAGAGATGTGTAGAAGTTCGGCTAAATTAGAGAGAGTATTCACGTAATGATCATGGGAGAGTTTCTGAAACTGCTTTTGATGCTAGCATGAGATAACAAGATCAGATTTGCATGTAACAGGGGTTCTCATTGGAAGGGAAAGCATGTAGATGGACAGATACAGATCTGAGCAACCCAAGTATCTCTGGAGGTCAGAATTCAAACCAGAATATTCACCTCTGGCAAAACTGGCTTGAACTCTACATGTGTAGAAGTTTGAGCTTGAAAAAGAAAGGTCTCTTTGATGGAAAACTGAAGTTAAAATCTGATACTAACACAGCTGGGGGGGTGGGAGGGAAGTTTCCTCCTTTTTTATTTTTTTTTTTTCTTCCTCCAATAGGGCAAATTGCTTAGTTAGTTGCACTATTAATTAGAAAATGGCTGGACTGTACATATCTTAGCAACAACTATTGAGGAAGTGCCGAATAACAACCTGAGGCCCCAGACAAATACCTTCTTACCAGCTGTTTGATATGTTTGATATCAACAAATTCCTCCCTGTAATATTCAAAGTCCTCCAAAAGAAATCACTAGAAATTTAAAATACAATCCATTTACTATTTTTAGAAACTTGTGTTTGGGTTCATGAGAAGGTATGCATGCTTCACAGTGTTAAGTGATTTCCAGAGGGTGACTTCCATGTGCCAAAACAGGATGTGCAATCCAGGAATAGATTAATACAAGTAAGATGCCACAACATAAATTATATCGATAATAATTTTGTAATAATTTTAGCCAAGGAGTATGTTCACAATGAAAAAAAAATCTTAGAACAGTATCCATACTTTCTCTTAATTCAACTAATTTAGAAAAAAAGTTATTTCAAAGAAAGAAAGGAATTAAAAGACAGTGGCCATGCATCAAGGTGACACTGAGTCAGCATAAAACAAAACAAAGGCAGACTTCCAGCCAACTGGCCTTTTCTGTTCCTATGTTTTTACCACTACTCAATAACAATCAATTACTACTTTACTAATGCCATTTGACACGCACTTCTTCATTGATCTGTTAATCTCATCGCTAGTAACTGATTTTTCTTTCAGACTTTGTTTGTATTGTCTGAAATTAAACTGCAGTCCTACACACCGATTATACAATGTGAAGTAGCTAATACATTCATACAACTGAAAAGATCCACAGAAGACTTTTCCCATTCATATTTGACCTTTTTTGCTAAAAAAGCGCTAGAAGAGCTAAGTGACAAGTGTGATTTTTCAAAAGAAAAATCTTGCAATTATGATAAAACTTACACTTAGAATCACTATCTCCTTGTTAAATACAGTCATCATGGCTCTGTAAGTATTTAACATAAAGAGAATCTGTGTTATTTATTAATAATTTAAATTAACATATTCATCCATATCAAGAGTTCACTGGTAACTAGGGATGCTACAAAATACTGCCTTTCCTCAGTTTCAAAACTGTAGAAACCTATGGGGTTTGTATTCTGAGTTTGTAGTCTCTTTTTCCCTATAAGTAATATTTCTTTCATAATTGGCCCAACTAAAATGCCTATGAAATCAGTATATATTGACATTAGAGAGGCCTCTAAACAGCATTAAAAAAAATTTATATATTCAAGAAAAAGCCTTAATATAGTTGGCATTGTATTGTTTGACTGTGGATGTCAAACATATTTTACCTTTATTCTCCTTCTTACCTAATTACCAGCTCCTGCCAAACACTCAATTCTACATAGATAAGATTACAAGAATTTGGCTACTGAATTACATGCACTAGGTTGGCTGTTCTTTTTCAGTGCACAGGAAAAATGTAGAGAGAAGGGAACACATGAATATCAGAATTTTTCATCTGAGAGATCATAAAATATCTGAACAATCTCTACGGAAAAACACTCAACAGCTACAGGCTAAATACTGACAAAATCTGGGTGTTTCAGTAAGTCTCCTTGCTCTTACCAGAGGTACCAATGCTACTGTTGTTTGTACTGGTCCAAAAAAGGAAAGATCCACTATGACAGCTTAACTAATTTTGAAGTTTTCTACTGAGAGACAGTAAAATATGTGTAAGTAGGGTGGCACGCCTGAATTAAATTGTACTTCTTGTTGGAATTGCCACAAGCTGCATCACCTAGACAGTTTTCTCGGTCTTCAAAGCAATTATGTAAAATGATGATGGCTGTCAAACGTGGCAATTTACAGATTTAGTAGGTCCCAACCTGGTTCACCTGACAGACTGAAGTGAAGCTCCTTCACATCTTAAAGATAAAAGGGACATCTCCTAGGCAACTCCTTGTTTGTGGCTGTATCATAGCTGAAAACAGTCCTGGGGAACTCAACACCACACTAATTGCATTCACCCAAGTTGTAAGGTGAAACTGAATAGTTCATGCACCCTAGAATGAAGCACCTCATACACTGGTGGCTTCAGCTGGTTTCTATTCTTGATAACAAAGCGTGATAGTAATAAAAAAAATATATATATATATATGATAGTGGTACTAATATATCTATATTTATTTTAATTAAATTTGTTTAAAAGCAAGCAATACCTAAACATACATGCTTAAACAGCATGTTTAAGCAATTTCCAGTTATAGCTCTCTTCCAGGGAAATCAAACCTTTCAAAATTTGTTTGCTGCTTCTGACATTGAAATGATGATTACAATAAACCTTCTAGTAATTTTTTTCAAAACAACCACACCATTAGTAGCAATGCCACGTTTTTAACCTAGAGCTATCACAGAACTGCTTTTTTATATACTTGACTTTTTAGAAAGACACTTTGTGTTAAACCATTTAGCTAAAACAAAAAGAGGCTGCAGTGAAGAATTTACAAACTAAGGCAATACAGACTGTGAAAGAATGGAAGTATTATTGGGCAGTATGAAAAAGAAGTACAAAGATAAATAAGCCTTGAGATAAAAATATGTCTGCAAACCAGGATTTGTGCTCTTCCAAACAAGCTTCCTAACACCTAGAGTGCAGAAGCTTCCATTTCCCTCCTTCAGTCCCATGTCTTTTCTATTTCCATCTTTCACTGTCAACAGGAAGAAAACGGCTCTGCATAGTTTTCCAGATTGCTGGTTAAAGGATGCAGAGCAGGTTTTAAATCTCCTCTGGCCAGGCATTTACACAGACCTCCCTTTTCTCAAGTGATTGTGCTGAGCAGCTGTTTATTACAAAACAAAACAAACTTTTATTAGGGATATAGCAGTCAGGTGAATGTAATAAATAGGGATGTAACAAATGACATAAGACATCCAAAATTGCAGTGGACACAGAAAAAGTAACTGATATGAAAAACTTAGTGAGCGTGATTTATAATAATAATGAAAAATCTTCCTTCTTACCAATTCTATGTGACCATGTATTAAGAAAACTCCTTTTATATATATTTCATAAGAAAAAAGAAAGAAAAAAAAGCTGTCCAGTGTGAACTTTCTGTTTTCTTACACATCTTAGAATGCCAAGCCTTTAAGCTAATACCTATTTAATACATCTTTTGTTGCTTATTAAGTCTTAAGATAAAATAATCACTAGTGTTCTGAAATACACTGACTGCTCCAGCCTGCAGTCAATACTAAAGAAATCAGAACGTGGATTCAGGCAGTAAAAAAAATCCTAGAGAATTTCTGTCTTACAACATAGGCTACTGCAAGTACATAAAGCAAGTCTTCTTACCGAATATCTATAAAATTTGGAAGCAAATTTAAGATTTCCATCTTCATCTTTCCCACTATGGAAAAATTTAATTTTCAGTGAGGTACATGGGACATGCTGAGATGAAGAGACTAGTTATTGCTACGCTCCTCTGTGAAACACAACAGTAAGAAAAATAACTTATTCTGCAAAAGGCAAAGCTTCTTTCTAAGTTCCTCCAACATTATAAAGTGAAGTAAGGACAATCATAAGTCTCCCACCTCTTGCTATAAGCACAAGGTGTGTCTCTTTGGCCTTAACTTTCATGCATATTTAAAACACAATATACCAACCACAACAAGATGTTTCTCCTCTTAAGACCAGAGCAAATAACAGGTGGTAGCATATGCCTGATGCTTTACAGAAATACAATAGCAGACACTGGAGGAGCAAAGCCAGTTCTCTAAACAAGAAACAGGTACAAACCACATTAAAGAACTTTTTAGCATACAGAATATTGTCTTTCTGTTTATCCTGTTGCAAAAAAATCTTCCAGTCCTTACAAGATATTTGCAGCTGTCTTCTTCATCCTTCCTACAACTTCTAGCTATTACATAAATCATTCTCTGGAACTATGCACTGTAAAGGTGCTACCTTGGCCACATAAGGAAACACAATTTTTCCTTATTATAAGCACTGTTTTCCTGTTTACAGCACAACAAAACTCTCTGACTTCTGTATTACTGCAGTGGGTGCAAACCTACTAGTGGTGTGTGCATGCCCTGTTCTCATCCGATTCACTCTTTACACAGGGACAATGAAGTTTTGCAACTAATGTGAACAAACTGAAGATGGATTTTAAGCAACTCTGTAGCCACAGGAAAAGCCAAATCATCTTGGTCACCCTGTTGTCTCTCCAAGAAGGATTTATCATCACCCACAGCTACATGGCTCTAAGCGTTTACAAAAGAATTCAAGCAAGGGGTTGGGTGAAGAATAGGACCACCCATTTCCGCAGTAAATGCAGTTAAGATTTGCTTACATCAACTTGGAAAAATCAGAGCTAGTCTTGACTGTTTAAAAATGAAGTTTCATAAAAGGAAGTCTCTGAGACCAAGATCAAGTTATGGTTTAAGTGCTCCTCAAGTCGGTTCCCATCTCCCTGCTACCATTCCCTCAGTTGTGCCAGCACAACAGTGTGGATGATATCTGAACAAAAGCAGAGATCTTGCTTTTTAAGAAAAATACAAAACCCAAACCAGCAACCTCTCCCTATGTTTTTATTACTATTACAGTATTAAGCTGTGGTTTCACTGTGAGGGTAGGAATGAGTCAACAGAAATCAGGAATGCTTTAGGCTGCTATTTCTGTTGTAGACCTAATCTTATGAAACCAGAGCTTAATTATACCTAGGTTCCTATTTGAACTATTAATACTGTGCATTCACTACTGTAATGTGCTTCAGTTATTCATACTTTTGTTTTACAATCTTTGGTATTTTCCTAGCTTTTAAGTGGCATGCTATATGATCTGTTAATTACAGAGATGACAGATAGAGGGCTAAATTAGATCAAACACTACCCTAACACTTAGTGTCAGTGTTCAGTAGCCTGCTATCAAAGGACTCTTCTTACCATAGGAGCAAAACAACTTTATGGACAGAAGACTGTCCTTATTGCTAATTATTACTCCAACAACTTAATTGTTAATACAAAGAAAAGGTTAAATCTATGAAAAAATTTTTATGCCATTTGTGGTACAGAAACCATTACTACTTATAACATTCTGAGGGTGAATTAGGGACTTTGGGGTTTTTATTTTGTTATGCAAATATCTTACTAGAAGCTTGAAGACAAAGTAGGACATGAAGACATCACAACTATTTTTGATGCTGTATCGCATACAACAGACAGAAATTAACTTCTAGTTTCCAAATAAATGTTAAAAAACATAAGCATGTTTAAAGTATTCTAAATTGTTAATGATGGCCTGACCTTTTTTTAAACAAAACACAGGACACACTTTGAAGGTACATTTGTAAAGAATATGAAGTTACTTCAAACTATAATAAACTTACCTGTGAGCTGGAATTCTACGATCACCAGCAACTAACACCACATCGCACAGCTGTTTGTGTCTAAGATAATTTTCCATCTTTTTAAAAGTTTGTTCAGCGTGGTTGAGAGCCTGAAAAAATTCATCTGAGGTACAGGGCTCCATAGTTTGGCAAGATGATAAGGTATGACTGCTGGTGGAAGTTCTGCTGAAGACAATAACAGAAATCTTAGTTCACATAATGTTAAGGTGCAGCAATCATATCTACAGATGCGATTTTAAAATTGGTGTACATTATTTGTTTCAATATATATGGCCCTGTTATTCTGTTTCTCTTCATATTTATAATTTCTTCACAGAATCACAGAATTTCTCTCTTCCTCCAAACCTTATTGAAACGCTTGTGAAAAATGTGCTATCATTTAATGTTGTACTCTTCAACTAACACACAGGCAAAGATCAGTCCAGTCATCTTATCTATAGTGCTGTCAGATTGTTAAGGAAGAACAGAAATCTACCAAGACCTTGAAAACCGAAAAAACAATGCAAGGATACAATAAGGAATCAAACATCTCCCTGACACCCGTTAAAGCCTTTCTTAACACACATGTTGAAGTCTTGCTTCACACTTAGCCTACGGTGGCTAGAACAAAACTCAACATCCATGGAGCCAGTAAAAGAGAGTGGGCATACAGAGAAAAGAAAACATCAGGAAACACACAGATATACCACCACTCCTACTGCATGAAGCCTCATGTGTCTGAAATGTCTGAAATGAGATCTAGCACAGCAGAGGTCAACATAGGGGAAAAGCAAGGGTGGATGGGGAGAAAAATTGCTCCTCTCCATACACACAGCAGTTGGGGAGAAAAGTGGAACAGTGAAAATGTACAAGGAATGTATGGTCCTAGGACATAAAGGAGGTGATTCCTAATTGTGTACACTGAGGGAAGCACCTTTTCTTGCTCACAGTTCTTTAACTGACTACTACTTTTCCAACTTCAATGGTACTCTAGACCTACCATAACATCGGAAGGACATGGATTCACAAGACCTGCATCCAGACCCCTGTTTTCACAAAGATGTCATGAACTCAACAGCATGCTCAGGGATAAGTCCACCAAAGGATGCGGTTCAGTCCTTAGTCTAGTAGATTTATTTCAAGATAGAGCTCCTCAGAATCAAGAGTCTAAATTTCTAAATGTTCTGTAAGGTGTTGTGGTTGTTTTGTTTGGTTGGCTCACTTTGGTTTTCTGTGGTTCTGCCCCACCTCCCCATGCACCCAGAAAGTCAAAAAGGCCAGACAACTTGGCACTTTATTCAAACCTAAATCTAGTAATGGATCAGAAATGAGATACCTGCCTACCTACCTTCCTTGGAGGACTTTATCTTAAATATACCCTCTGAAGCTGTGGTTAGCCATTTATTTAAGTTGTGTCAACTTTATCTCACCCTCGGTGAGTCACTTGCTCTGCTCCACCACTGGCCCTCTGACAAGCCAGAACAACTATTCTTTGTGGCCATTCTAGAAACTGAATCAAGAACGCATATATGTGAAAAATGTAATGATGTAAGAACAAAAACCACTACCCTAGCAAAACTGGGTGGCATTCTCACAGTGAATGAGCATGAAATACTCAGGGAAAGCAACTCAAACCCACAACGCTGCAAAAGAAACAGAAGTGGAACCAACAAGGTACTGGTCAACAAGAAAATGCTTCAGAAATTATTCTTCCCTATCACAATTTATCACATCCTTATTGTGCTGAAACAGCTGTGAGGTTTTGGTTTTTGGTTTTTTGAACCATATCTTAACTGATTCCTTAAATCAACCCCATTAATAATGATTAAAATATTACATTATATCAGGGATTTGATTTACATTACAACCTCACAGAGTTGTGCAGATAGATCTGTGGAAACAATGGACTACTGTGGAGAAGGAAAAGTCTAATCCAGCACTTTACTGGACTGCAGCCTCACTAGGGCTGTTGCCAGCCCTGAGACTGCACACGTGTCCACTCTGCACAGAGCTCAGTGGCAGTCACCACTCTCGCTCAGTAAGGAAAAATAACTGCAGTGGTGTCTGTTTTCCACTAGCGATGATAAAGCACTTATTCAGGACAGAGCCAAGCTCAGTTCTTGCCCTGCCCTACAGAAGTTCAACCCTGTACCTGTCCTCTAGCCAGTCACTTACAAACCACTTTTCATAAGGAAGGAAAAGGAAAGAATAAGTCTCAGTGGTCCATGAAGAAAACATGAGAGAGAGTCTAATAGTTGAGCTACCTGCAGAAAAGGAAAGATAGAGCTTCAAGAACTATTTATGCCTATTACCCAACGACTGGTTATGAAAAATTCAAACTCCCTCCGTCCCCCAAGTGTTTTACGAATCTCTTTCACAGCCAGTTTGCCGCAGCCAGGACAGCTTGGGAGAATACACAAGCGAGGAAAGAACAGAAGAAGGGAGGGACCCACTTTTCTCTCCCAGCAGCAGTACTGAAATGCTACTTCTGCACACCTCGCACCTACTAAGAAAATTATGTTAAAGACTGAGGCTGCCAGTGCACAAGATAAGTGTATCAAAGAACCCTTTCTGCATATTCCTTTAAGATTAATAATAAAGATCGTATTTTTAACACATGAAGTGGAAATATTATTACAAGTATCTTAGAAAGTTAGTCAGTAGGGTTTCCTTTTTGTATTCTTAAACTTCAAGGACACTTTTGTTATTCTTTCCCTATTTATGCCAAAAAGAACATATCTAGCACAGACTAATTTTTATTAAGTATAGTGCAATTTCAGGATGATTGTAAAAATGTAAGTTACTCCAAGGGCAAGGTCTTTCCCATGCCGGCTACACATTTTACTACCCTGGTGACAAACATTAATATACTAAAGATGCCAGTTTTCTTCAATTTCTCTGTCTAATAAAGGATTATGTAAGAGTATGCCTTTTGAAATTAAAATTATGTATAAGCCATGCTATAAACTCATTCATTTTTAAAGGATTTTATTTCTTCAAGTATTGTTTGGCATAAAGAGCTCTACCCAATGTAACAGTTGATTGCAAAGCAGTGAAGAAATAAACTGAGCTAGTAAAGGGATGATAAGTTTCAAAAGTAAAAGCACACATGATGATGACTGAATTCACACCTCTCCTTCTGCTTTTATTTCATTTTGTAGCTTAAACAAAGTCACAGCGCCATTTTCAATATAAAACCAAACAAACCATAACATACACAAGCTTTCTTTCCTCCCACTTCTACTAAACTCTCTCAGAAGAGGCATCAGTGTTTGTCAAATCTTACGGGGAGAAGCATAATCTGTTTCTATCAACAGGATTTGTTGTTTTAATTATTTTAAAGCATTGAGATTAATTTTAAAGGAGTTACAATGGTTATTTTGTAGCAATGACACATATTAGTTAACAACCTATGAATTCCAAAAAGTATTAACTTTGGCTATAACAAAGGTTGCAAAACTTTTTCAATTTATTCTATGCATTTAGAATTATTTTTTGGAAGGCATATCTCAGGTTAAATGTCTTCGTGTTTGTCTTTGAAATAAAAATGAAGCAATAAATGCTGCATTATGACTAAGAAATACAGCAAATGCACATTCCAGGCTATTCATTCTGGAACAGAGATAAAGGAACAAAATCCAAAATTTGAAATGGTATTTTTCCTGAAAAATTGTGTAAAGTTATAGCTGTAAAAAAACCTCTGAAAATTATGCATAAATTCACTAGTATTTAAAACTATTCTACCGTCACAATCAGTTCACCTCATTTAGCTATAACCTCGTCTGTACTTCTAAAAAAGGTCAAGGTCTCCACAGGATAATATGAAATCCTATGAATCTGCAAAAATGTAGTTTTACTGCAAGGTAAGAGTGACACAGTTATACCAAGGGTATGTAGTACAGATGCCAACCTTCCATGTAAGTGCCACATTGTTTCTTTTAACCGTTTGCAGCAAGTAACAGTTATTTCTTTGCATTAAAATGTCACGTTTCTTTTGACGGAAGCAACATGTTGAAATGCAGCTGGTTATTAGAGCCTCAACAGGACGAAGGAGTCAGGCAGCATTATAACAGGATTTCTATCTACAAATTCTGGTGGAGAAAATACCTCAGATGGATTGCTGCTATTTCTACTCAACTGGTTGGTTTACAGATCCAACAAATGAGGTCCATCAAAAGATTTCCATGTTCTGTCTCCTTTTTTCCATTCCATCACCACAAGTCCCGCTCTTCTCCTCTCCCCTCAGCTCCTCAAGGCCTTGCCTCGCTGAGCAAGACGGCAAATACTGTGGGGAAGACATGCTGCACAACTAGCTTTGCAGCAGGTGAATTCCGCCCCTTTCCAGTGAAGGCAAGAAGCTGGGTTTCTCTCCATTAACTAGAAGTGATGTTATCTTTGAGACTTCTGCCCACCCTCACATGAAAATGAAAATGGCCCACGGGTTTTAAAGCTCCCAGCGAAATGGCAGAGGCAATGCTGAACACAACTGCGTAAACTTGGTCCCTTTAGGAAACCAAACTAAAAGCAAATGTTCTGTCTACAACCGCTGAAATTTTCAGGCAACACTATAAACCAACCCAAACGGCTTTCACAGATACACTGAAAACAGTGCAAAATGGGAACTGCAGCAAGAATATGCTGTGCACAGAACTGGCTTAAATTGTTTTTTACATATGCTTCTCTAACACAAACTGGTTGTAGATGAAAGCATTAGAATTAGTAAACACTAGCAAAACCATAGATATGGGGAAAAATACATGTTTTTCTCCTCACTACTATGTTTCCAGTGAACACCACTTTGTTTAGCACAAAACAAAGTAACTGACATCAACATTTTAAATCTGAATTCATTCAACCTTTGAAGATCCCTTCCAACCCAAACTATTCTATGATCCTATGAATTAAGGAAGCTATCAAGCATCCTTATTTGACAGTCTGCATTATTTTGTGATAGAACATATACAGCAATACACAGCACAATCAGGAATCTTAAAGAACTTACAGCCTCAAAGGTCAGTAAGACTGAGGTGAGAGAAAAGACATATCAAAGATTTCTGTAGCCTGGAAATCACTGAGGTGGGGCAGACTTATATTGGAAGTTACAACATACTAACTCTAAGACTGTTCATACAGAGTGATATTGCAGAGTAATTACCACCAGGTACACTCAGACCTTGTATTAGAATCAATTACAGACATCTCACTAAACTGTTCAAGGTTAGGACACAGCTAATGAATTCTGAAATATTGCTTGAATTAATGTTCAAATATAAAAATAAATTTTATATTTATTTGAATACATATCCATCGTTAAATCTCCGGTAAAGTAATTGCAATATTTTAATGCGTGCCTGGGTGAAATGAGCCAGATACAACACACTGCATCCAAGGTATGCTCCAGGTATTTTTTGCGTGATATGCACTGTACCTTCAAGGTCTGTGAACTGCTGCTAAGGCACCCACAAGAAGTTAAGAAAAACAAATCTGTTGCTAATAGGCTTAAATTTGCTGTACAAGTATCTGCACAGCTGTTGGAAAATTTTAAGAAGTGTACAAATCCAAAATGATGACCATTGCCTCAGGAATGTAGGAGAGTTAACAAACAGCAGCAATAGAGGAAATCTAGGAGACAAAACAAGCAAAAGAATTCAAACCTCACTAACCCGGTAAACAATCACTCAAGCTAATACTGGTTACAAATACCAGAGTGTGATGTGAACAGCGTTACAGCCGACCAGCTCCGATCCCTGAATCCCAATGATGTTTGCACCTCAGATACAGCCTTCGTCAAAGATCTGGTACTTGGAATTTGCTTATTCCCGATGCCACCAAGCTCTACACTAATAACAAATGCTTACAGCAGCTCTCATCTAAAGGAATCACATAATGACCTAACGCTGTCAAATGACAAAGACCCGATCTAAATGCTTCTCTACCTGTGCTATATGACATGACAAAGATTGAGGACAACTGATAAACACAAAGCAGTAAAGCTGCTGCTGTCACTTCATGCTTGTAGTGCTGGTAACTGAGCAATAAGTTACAGAAAGCAAAGAAGTAAGGTAATTCCACAGTTTCTACAACAAGTTTTTAATTTTTAAGTTTTTGGTTTTGTTTTTTTATATATACAATTTGTTTCTAATGAAGGTAACAGGGTTTTCATATGGGAAAAAGGTCCTTTGAAAACTACATAGATGATGGTGTTGGTTTGTTGCTTTTTGTTTTTTTCTCAAGTCAATAGATAAGAGCTATATTTTGGACTAATAAAAAAAGACCATTTAATTAAGTTCTTAACATAAGAAAAATTCCAGCTGTTAGGCAGACCTACGTAGTTACCAAACTGCTTATACATTCTTAACAAAGGGAGTGAACAAAATACAGTTTAAGTACAGTCTCTCCATGAGACTAGCGATACAGATAATGCAAAGGAAGTTCTTACGTTACCATTAATTACATATTAAATTATACCAACACTGAACTAAAAATTTATCTAAAACATTTATTTTAAAGCACGGAAGTAAAGCACTAGCACAACTGCAAGACAATAAAAGAATTACAAATAACTCTAGATCCTATAGATGATTAAGCACACAAAGATACCTCCAATTTACAAAGTTCAAATCCTATGTGCATGACCTGTAGTATACAACTCTGCCTGCAAAAAAAGCCCAAACCAAAAACCCCAATGCTGTATCGACTTATCACATGCCCTAAATATGTATCTGCAGTTCTCCAGTTCTACAAAGAATAAATTAGTTTTGTCATATATAAAAAAACTTCTCCTACAATTAAGAACAAATTTATAGTAATTTCAATCTAGACATTTATCCCTTAAAATTACATGTTTTTTTCTACACTGATTGCCTTGCTATGGTGAGAATATCCTATTTGGGGTCATGCTGTGCATAAAAATTCCACATCACCAGTAGATGTTGCTAAAATGGAAGGTGATGTTACACCCATATCATACATATTACCCAGTGACACAGCTATTTGAAAATTCATACCTGAATATAACTTAAAATAGGACCTCTTCAGAGATATGTTATTTACAGCTATAGTTGTTGCAGCACAGTAAGACTGCTGTTCCGAAGCACCAGTATGCAGGATTTCCTCTCCCTGGTACTTTTGCCACTCAGTGATAAAAGCAAGTACACTGTGTTGACTCCTAAACATTTTTACCCTCCCCCCTTTTCTTGAATCTTCAAAGGTTATATAAACCATAAATAGTTAGTGTTTATATTATAGACTACTTCACCCTTGCACTAAATGAGTTCTCCTAGGGAATGCAAAACACTAAAACTGCTATAACTAGACTGATTTGTCCTTCATAGGCTTTAATAAAGAGTGGTACGCTTTTAAATAGTCATACTTTCTGAACTGCTGTATCATCACAAAGTTACCTTAAAAGCGAGATAGCAAACATCATAAAATTTACTTGGAAGCACTACATGCACTATAAAACAGGGAAAAATACTTTTAGTGAAGAATGGCTGGTTTATGCAGTAAAAGGAAATAAAATAATTAAACTGATACCTAACAAGAAAGATTATTAACTTGCCTAATTTACAACAACTGGTAGACACCTTTCACTTAAGAACAAATTTTACAGTTTCATCTTGAGTAACTATATGTAAGATAAGAACACCAAAACATCTTTATAGACACAATAAAACATTTTTTTCTTTTTAAGCCAGATACACAGTTTAAGCCACCTAGATGGACAACTGCAATCACTTTAAGTCACAAATTAGTTGGTTTTCCATAGATGAAGTTTTTTTTTTCCTTCAAGCTGCATATGCACACACACAAACAAAATCTTTGTTTTACAGTCTAAGTATTTTTTACAGTTTAATCTCCCTCACCTACAGAAACAAGTAGAAACATAAGAGTGACAAGAAGCTTATATTTTTATTGTTTTCTCCTAAGTGGTATGGGATTAATTCGCAGCATAACTGAACAATCAGTGTCCCTTCAAAACAGTTTAGAAAGCATTCTGTAACATTACCATGTAATAGTACCTTGTTCATAGCAGCATGTACCTGGCACATTATCTAAAACATGAATGCATCCACATTTGCTTTTTTTTGATGTGCATCCACATTGACTAAAGTTGCCTTTTAAAAAGGTCCTAGTAAACACACAGAGCCCTGGTTATAAATAATTTTCTGTTTCTGATGCACAGCAGCTGCTAGCTTGCTGAATCATTTTAATATAGAATAAGCACCAGCCTATGTATGCATGCTATCCGTGAACATGAAATGAAAATACATTTCTCACAATAGGAAAGTAATAATTAACCTGCAGGAACTGCTGTCCGATTCATTTTCTTCTTCACTTGCTTTATCATCTGTTTCTTGTCTGTCAAGCCCATGTGCACCTCCACAGTCTTCTGCTGAGAAATCAAATGCAGGGATTTCTGAGGCAGATGCCATTGGCCAAGGAGGTGAACTCTGCAAATCCTGTTGGCTGGACCTTCTGTAACCAACTGCTGTTAAAGGTAGGTTACCTGAATCTAAGAACTTTGTGCCACCAGTGGTTACATTTTGTCCTCTATTCCATAAGTCTCCTGGGTGGTTTTCAATTGCGGAGTTAGGAGTTGATGCCTGATGACCAAACCACCTCCATCTGATTTTTAAAATCTGCTTCACGTCAAACTCTTTACGAGAACCAGACATCCTTAGTGAAAGCCAGTGATCGTCTAGGCAACAGGGTAAGAAGCAGCACACATAAAAGAAGATTTGTGCACCCAACCAAGACAAGAGGAACACATGCTCTGCCTGTCTGTGGCAAGCAGATTTTCTACAGAAGGAGGGGATAAAGAATTGCATTCGCATAAAAAAGGCTTCTTTAACGGTGTGTCATTTGAATATAAACAAAAAGCAAGAGACAGTGAAAAAAACAGATAAAGAGAGGTCACCTCAATCAGAAAAAATGCTAATCAGTTTACTCTAAAAGCTCCAAGGCTGTTTCTGTTGCTCTCCTCTGACCATTATCTTTCAAAAACACCGAACAGTATTCATTAAAGCCCTTTCAAGAGATGAATACCACCCCCTTTTCTTAAACCACAAATGACAGAGAAGCAATTCTTGTCCTGCATCTTAGACTCCGGTTCTTATTCTGTTAACTCTTGCCACTACAGAGGAAAAAAAATAATCTTTCTGTTCTGCTAAAGAATAAATTTACAGAAAAGACTTAAAACCAATCCAAAGATAAATGATTATGCTGAGGAGAAGCTGAACTGTAAATAATTATTTTTCTCATTATAGGACATGCACTAACTTAAAAAGGACAAGAGCAGCCTGGAAAGCTCAAGAGACTAGTACTGGGTTATTCAGCCTTTCATCTCGATGTGCTTTGATTCAAGTCTAGGTCTGCAGAAACTGAACATTTCTAACTAAAATGGGATAATTGTTTCCATTCACTTACACATCACTAGAAGCAAAAGCAGGAAAAAGCTAACTGGTTACTATCCAAGACACCAGACACACACCCTGAAAAATAGACAACAAAAGACGACTTCCCAAAAGGCTTCTTTCTAATCACATACAATGGGCTGTTCCAGATTAGATTAAAAATACTGTGATGGACCAATGAGAAAGAGGGATGCATACTTTTGAGACAGAATTCCCTCTAGGTATGCAATTTATGTAATTATTAAAATAGCCAACAGAAGTTTTTACTTAATGAGGAAGAGAAAGCCAAAAGGACAAAATACACAATGGCCATTTTACATTTCCTATGAAAAACAGCCTATTTCCTGATGACATATGGAGCTAGTTGGGTATAAAGTGCTAAGACTCATTCCAATCACATGCAAATAGTAATAACAATTTCAGAACAACAAAGGGGCACTGAATTTTATCAGTCCTCAATAAATGGATCTATGTTTTCAACCTTCACAGTTCAGTTAGTCTGTTCAACTCTCCAATACATACATAACAAATTTATAAGTACTTCTTTTCTACTTTTCATCAAAATTGAAAGTCACTGCCTCTCAGACGAACATTATGAGCTACAAAATATGCAATCTTGTAATTAGGATACCTGCAATGTTCTTTAAAATAGGTTATATGCAGAGCCCATATGAAAACTTAAACAGTGCCCAGTTTTGCCATCCAGAAAACAAACGCTCCATTCCATACTCAATGCCAGGGGTAAATAATGCTATTTGCTTGAGAAGCACAAGGCTGAAAGGCCAAGTTTTAACCTGGAAAGCTCACCCATCTTTGTTCAGAACACAGTTATTTATGACAATGCTTCTCACAAATGCTAGCAAAGCTCATTTCTACAGAGCCAGCATTCCAGCTGTTGTCTACAGAGAGGTGCTGCATGTTGGAATGCAGACCTTGCCAGCACCCTGGCCTGCCAGAACCTGTATCACCAACAACATGCTCAGAAAACAGCTGGAGATACTTGGAAGGTGACATGATTCAGTAGGTAAACATATAAAGTTTTTACCATCTTTCCTGGGGATTTCATCTAAATACAGACAAATAAAAGGGAACTATTTAAGAAGGATAATATTTTACAATATCAGCATGATATGACATGTAGACCCTACTCACCTCATACATGTGCAGCTAGTTCTTAAAATTTAAATGCAGTGTTAAAACACCATAATTTGTGTAACTGCAAGTTGGGTGAAACTACAGCACAGTTTAAAAAGTAATAACAAAACAGCATCTTTTTATTTATCCTCTCCTTACATTTTTTGTCAGTGTCAGGTGTTCATCGAGGGTGAAGAAGCAGGACAAGCAACTGGTGTATTTGTTAACATTCATCACTGCAGTAGTATTTTAACTACCCATTAAACTGCAGAAAGTACACTTTAAATACCTTTATTTCTGCTGGTATGGTAAATCCATTATACATAAGGACTGACCTGGATTCTTTTTCTTGTATAACAGACTCATTTAAAATTCAAACTGTCCCAGTACAAGTCTACCAAGAAAATGGCAGATTTGCCGATTCTAGTGCTTTTTCAGCACTTTCTTATGACTTACTGGGAAATACAGCCTAATTACTGCTTTTTCTTGGCTGTGAAGCTATGGGCTCAAACGGAGATCTGAAAACAAAACCTTAAGAGACCAAAACAGAAAACTGTTTTTTTATTTCCTTTCATTTTTATAGATTATACGTACTCTTGCTCCCCTATAGACTCTCCCAAATTACAGTTCTAGGACAGACTGCATATCTAAAATAGTTCTGTTTCATATAAATAAGGTACAAGTTTGTAAAACAAAGGACCAGATGAGACAAGTTCCACTTAATTCTTCAGTTTAAATTGACAACATTGCTGAGAAATAACAGAGAGCCTCTTCTTGCTCTGGACAATCTTTATTACTATGAATAATGTATGCTTTTATCAGGTCCCCTGCTGGAGTTAACAGACTTCTGAGGAGATCCCAATGATGAAGTGTTAGGACTTTCACTTACTAGGCTCACCCAAAACGCATCTTTGACATTTTGGCTGGTGACTGGTGCTCACAAAGCCAAATGCCCACCCCGAGCCTATGGCCTCCCATCACACATCTTTCTGATGCACTAACCCACTTCCTGCCAAAAAGGTGAGCTGAACGGTATCATCTTGGTCACACACAGCATACACAGACTTTGTAAGGATTCCAAAATACTTTTTTCATTTACTAAGGCAAAACTTTTCGTTTAATGGAAAACCAAGAGTGCTTAAACCCCATTTTTTTCCTGACCTTTGTCATTGTTGCAGCTGAATAACCGTTTTCTATTTTGTGATGAATCGTAACATTTTAAACACAGGTACACTGTCCTCATGGAGAACACAGTTCTGTTCACATTAACAAGGTTGTGTAAGCTTACTGTGGAGATAATTTTGAGAACTTTGATTTTGACTGATCAGATTGATATTCCTAAGAGTGGAGCACCTCAGCAACAAAGTACACAACTTCTCTCATATGAGCAGCTCCTCGAAGTAACAATACATTCCTACAGATTGCAGTGGGGGACAATTTTTCAGATTCTGCCTTCTGAACAAAAGGAAGCCATTTAAATGCATACCGCATGTTAAATCGGCAATTGCGGAAATAGGTAACACCAAGAACATGGCACAACAGTTTTATAAATTGCTCTTCTCAAGATCTTCAGAACAGTTTATTTCCACACAGATAAGAATATTCTTTTACTAGCCAAAAACAACTGACATTCTTTGTTTATTCTTGTTTATTCATATGAGTGTTAAAGGAAGATTGCAACCCAGCATAACTAGCTAGAATTTAGACAACATTTTAACTCCTACGATACTTCTACTTTGTTTTGAGGAAGATATACTCTAAATGTTATTAAGCGCAGCACTGGGAAATACAGAAAAAATATTATTTAAATAATAAGGTCTAAGTGCTTGTATTCATTATGACTTTTCCTTTTTCACTAGGAAATCAGCTAAATTTTCAGATAACCAAATACATTTACGGAATACTTTTCTGAGGCACTTTTAAGATTTGAATCTCAACACGACTTTGCATGGTAACATTTTCCTGTCACTGCTATGGTTTGGCTTCAAAAAACTATCACCACCCAACTTCAGGGCATCTCAGATACAATATTTTCAAGTTATTTAGTCAGTCACACTGATTTAAAATTATCCATTTTTAAATTGAAGATCTAGGGGCATAAAGGCTCAGCTAGTCCTTAAAAGGATCATGAATATTTTCTAAGTGCCAGTTAAAAATGAAAATGTCAAAATAATTAGATAAAGTCTTTGTCTTGACTGTAAGAGTTGTTTCTCTCTTGAAAAAATACAGCTTAATGAAAGCATTAAATATAAAAAGATATTTTAGACATAACTAGACTCATTAAAATGTGACAAAGTAATATATTACTGCCAATGATTAGCAATCCTGGTTATGTATTCTAAACCACAGGAAAGGTTCACTGACCGTAAGATATTCCTCAATTAATCAAATGCATACTTACAGCATAAAAAGTCATTCAAAATTTATCACTTTTTAAAAGGGATTTTTAAACTTTAAAATATTAATTTGAGGCATTAAAATAACTTTACAAAGAAAACTGTGACAGACAAATCCGAAACTGCAATTCTGCTTATAACTACACCTATGTTGAAAGAAATGTTAAATGTTTACTTCCTTTTTTGTTCCCTGTTCCTGCATTCCATCCCCAAAATTACAGAAATAGCTCAACAAAGACTTCAAGAAGATAGCTTATGTTTGTGCTCTGTGTTCTATAAAACAATAATCACTTCCTATCCCAGTGTTTTTAATATGCGCAAACACTTCTGGCTCATGGTTATGTGAAAAGTCCTTTACAGGAGCAACAGCTTAATTCATCCAAGAGAGAGGAAAACATCCCACAGTTGCTGACTGTATGCACTTAAATTCATTGTTCTGACTGGCAGAAATGAGCTGCAGCCAAATTACTGGCACCACACTGCAACTTTCTGCCACTTTGCATTGCACATTTCCCTCGGGAGTTGCAAGCCATATGTTCAGAAGCACTGACTTGAGAGCACTCAGCTCAGCAGCAGCACAAGAAAACCCATACAGAACAACAGCCTGGTTTGCTGTTTATTTTATTCAGATGAGCCAGGGGGAGGCACAAAGATTTCCATATGCAATTGAAGACTACACTGTTAGATCCTACATGTTTTTAGCTCAAGCATCATACCGGTTCACAGAGAACAGTTGTGACGAGGAGCAACAGGCAATAACTAGAACACAAGAGGTTCCACCTAAACATAAGGACACACTTTTTCAGTGTGAGGATGACTGAGTACAGGTTGCCCAGGAAGGTTGTGGAGTTTACACCCTTGGAGACAGTCAAAAGCTGTCTGGACATGGTGCTTGGCAACCTGCTTTGGGTCACCCTGCCCAAGCAGGGGAGGCTGGACCAGGTGACCTCCAGAGGTGCCTTCCAGTCTCAGGCGTTCTGCAATTGTGTGAACTGTTGATCTCTTTGTAAGGTAGCAAAAGAGAAATCAAGTATCTAATTGACCATCATCTACTTATTCCATGGACTTACGGATTTAAACTTAAACTAGACCTTAGAGGACTTATACTGACCTTACAGGAATGGCTGCTGTTACAAGTAAAGACATTTTAATTAATAACAATCTGCGTTTATCATACAAGTAATATGAAAGCAACATAACCTATCAAATTAGCATCTTAATTCTACTTGTGCACTCACATCAATTAAGTGCATTTATGCCATCAGAGCCTTAAAATTAACAGCTGGATAGAAATCAACCATTTTGGTAAGCTAAATTAGGCAGATAAAAAAAGAAAACATTTTGATCTACTGCCAGTTCATGGTTATGGTCTTTACAAGCACAGAAGATATCTGCCAACCGCAATAACTAGATGTAGAGGAGGAGAGGAATTTAAGACGTCAGTTCCACCCTACTGAATGGAAATGTTGCTCCATAACAGGTTATTCTCATCCTCCTGCTAAATGAAATAGTCCTTTCATCTTTTATACATATAAACAAAAGTACTAAGTGCCTTACTTTTTAAAGAAATATTTTAGAAGCATTTTGTCAGAACATTATCAAAAGGATACTGTATGTGCACATGCTTCCCCCCCTCCCCATGTGTGGTATTAAGATTTTCTGTGCCAACTGTAAATATATATTATTTACTTCAATATAACAGTATGGTGCAGAATAACATTTCCTCAATTCAGCTTGCCAGTGATGATTGTTCTTTATACAATTCACTGAACACAGATGAAGCAATGACTACGCAAGAAATGCCACACAAAGAAATTATCTCAATTTCTTATGAAATATACGTATTATACGAAAGGTTTTTAAAAGAGCATTTAAGTGTTCATGTTCCAAATAAGGACTTGTGAGATGAATCATCACCAATCACTACTAAAAATCCTGTTTATAATTAGATGCACTAGTAGCTGACAGCTATACATTACTAGAAAGTATTATCATCTTGTAGAGCAGAACACTCAGTTCTTTAACCTTATTTCTCTGTAGGAAGTGATATTTACAGCAATAACTATAAATTTGAAATTAAGCACTGAAATCATAGATCAATACCAGAGAGCAGTATTCACACTCAAACAGTCCCAGAGATGTTTAAATTGGATCATACATATATTTGTTTATAAACACACAATAAAATGCCTTGTATTACTTGCTGTAATTACAAGCATTGTATCTTGATGATAGGCTTTTCATGTTACAATAAGCTTCACAAAGTCGTAAAAGCAACATGATTAAATTAGAGATGTTAATTAAAGGTTTCAATTGATTCTGCCAGTGATTTTGCTCAAGGAAGCATTATTAGGAAAAAAAAACATGCAGAACAATTCACAGTACATTTAATTATCTCCTTCACTCTAAAATAAAACTAGCCTTCTGCCTTGAGTCAATGTTGCTTACAATAATAAGTATCTGAGGCACATAAGCAAAAATATCCTTTAATTCTGTATTTGGATACTATTAAATCTCACATTAAACTATGTATCAAGTCACCAAATATTGCTAAATATAATCAGTAAACTGGTTTCTTAAGTTCTCCGTTCTGTCTCTGCAGCTTCATGCAGAAGTAACCTCAGGTTCCTCACTAATACTTATTTTACAAACTCTTCTAAGAATACCTCCAGTTCTCCTGCAGGCTTCATCTCACATCATCTCCCTCACCCACATGCACGCACATCCCAGTACAGGCAAGACAAACAAATCCTTTGTCGCGTTCAGACCCAGAAGCAGACTGGCTCATCAGCTGGCAGGTCGAGTAGTATTACTTATTTGGCAGGCCTACCCATATATTTTCAAAATCTTTCAGGAATTTAAACACAATAAAGGCTCTATTCTGCCAGAGTCTGACCAAAATTGGCAAGTAGTCACAAATGTTATTAGGGAGGAACTGATAAGCCAAAAGACATAAATCCAGCTCATCTGGGGAACCCTTCCACAATTGTATAAAACTGAAATGACCTTGAAAAAGACAGCAGCAATTGTAAAAGTCTAGACCATCTATTAAACCTTTACATCGTTCAAGTACTTGCAGAGTTAACTATTCTGCTATCCTATTAGCTGTACTGATCCCCACTTTAGCTGCCTCAACCCGTTTTTACAGGAATCCTACAACATTTCCTGTTCTGCACAGAATGAGCAGCAGATAACAGCCATGGAAACCAATCCCCAGGAGGAACGCAGGACAACGACCCAAACTGTGGTCCTGAGGCCAATATCACAGCAGCATACTCAAAACAGAAAACTCTTGAACCCTGATGGCTAAACTGTCAGAAGGAGAAGGTATAACTGAGGAAAAAAAATTTCCACTATTTGCTTAGCCGGTGTTTTTTTTTCTTTTTCTCCTATCAACTCTGTGTAACTCTCAAGGGAAATACAAAACTAACATGTTGTACTACTGCATGTAGATCTCATCAGATTTAGATGCTTTGCAATCATTTGCCCATCTATCTATCCTCCCCATTAGCTCAAAGTTTTAAGAATTCCTAATTCAGCTTTTAATGTTTCTAAAAAGTATTCTCATTCATTGAGCTTGTAAAGCTTTCAAACAATAATGTTTGAATATTCACTAAAACAATCACTTAATGTGTTTTAAGTACAATTGCTCTTTGGACAAAACATCAGTGGATTTCTTATGCGAAGGTGCAATTTAAATTTGTAGTTGTTAATGAAAAAAAAAAGTCCAAGAAGTCAGAGGAAGTACAAAATAGTTCTACTACTTATCACTTGATCTGCCTACATTTTTATAAACTCATAGATTAATTTTAGTTAATTACTTTTATTTCCTTGGAAAATACTTCCAACTCTAAAATGCTATGGTTCTTTGTGAAGAACTTGCCAAGCCTTATTACATTATGATAGCATCATTAAATGCTCTGCTTTCTTAATGCCTTAATTATAGTTTGAAGGCACAAGCTTGTGATTACATTTACATCCAAAATAGCATTTCTCTTACTGCATGTAAAAGGGCAAGACTTAAACTTTGATTTCAACTTTGGCAAGGACCAAGTGTTCCTTTAATATTCAAAGGTACTTCTTTTTAGAATATTAGAATATATTTTGGAATATCCACCAGAAAAATGCATATGGATATAATAAGTAAAGCACTCCACATTGTTTATTCATCTGAAAAGCAACTACCAGGCTAATGGCTTATTTGTGCAAAAGTCAACATAAAATGTCTATGCTGGTAACACGTAAAAACTTGCTTTCAAATAATCCAACCACCAAAACCACTGACAAAAACCTCATCTTCCCATGAGCTTCTCCTTTGTCTCCTCAAACACAGTACTTGTAAACATTTAATTAAGTTGGAAATGCAGCCATATTACTATTTGCATTCTTTACTGTTCAGATTAGTAAACCTTTCTTGTCTTATTGCAAACTATGAATGTATATCATATTACCTAGCCTGGTGCTATGGGTATTTCTTCTGTTCTACAGGTTACTTCAGTGTGATGCTGACAAGTTTTGTTGGTTCTGAAATCGAGTCTACAGTAAGCATAAGAATGGTTTGTGCCTTTTTTTTTTTTTTTTAAAATAATGAATGATACTATTTCCACACAAATCAAATAAAATCCCTACCCGACAGATTACATCATCACCATCATGCCAATATAGCCCATATCAAAATGTTATCAGTATTTCCTCTTAGCGCTTCAAAAAATATTGGAGAAAGCAAGGGAGGTGGAAGATACATCAGAAAAAAATACAAGCATTTAAAAAATAACCTAAAAGAGGTTTGAAATAAGGTAATTATTTGCTTTTCTCGGTTCTGAACAGCTATGATTGCACAACAGCTCAGCATACTTTGAAAAAAAAGTTTTAAGAGCAACATGGTATAAAGACCTGACCACAGGTTTTTCTTTCCTCTCTCCTCCTTCATTGCCCTTTCCCTTTCATTAATAATGCACAGCAAAAATGAATACAGAAGTGCCAGAAAAAGGAGTTCTTAGAAAATAAAACTGCGTATACTTCAATAAGCTGCAAGTTCTTCCTATTCAAAGTCAATATTAAAAATGTAATGTGTAAACAGTTGTTGCAGTTGCAAATATAGCCACCACAAGGAGCATGGAGCATGAAAGGGCTAAAAAAAACTAAGTAGATCACACTACCACACTCCCACTTAATCTGAAAAAATTATGTGAATCATGGAGTGAAGAATAGGAAATACATTCTGCTCCATCTAAGTCCGGCTTTTAAGATACACTGTCTATTAATTAAACTGATTTTAAAAGATGAGAAGAGAGAACGTGAGGGGAAACCAGCAGGAAGCAGAGCAGAAACTGTTTATAAAAAAATCCACTCAATTGAAAACTTAAAACTGCAAAGTTGAATTATTTTTTATGTTTTGAGTTTAGTTTTTCACAATACTGCCTTTTTTATTTCTTAGTAACTGTAATTAATACGGCATTTCAGAAGAAAAACATACCTCAGACACCAGTTAGTAAAGGAAGTGTTTCCTGCAGAGCCTCTCTTCTTACAGGTTTAAGTTTTAATCAGAACTGAGATTGGAGAGGAAAGATGTCTTTTTAACCAAATACAGAATACTGTAATCACAAAAGCAAAGAGTGATGAAGAAATAGTCATGGTTCTGCCCTCATAATATCCAGCGTTTCACAAAATTAATTAACTTTTCATTTAATGTTGTTCTTTCCAATGCTGCTAGTGTAATGCTTTGCCAAGGTGAGAATTGCTTTATTGTTGGAGACAGAAAGCCTCCCCAGCCAAACAAAAAGCCTTCAACTGCAAGCCGCAAGAAATAATTAAGGAAAGACAATCAGAAACAGGTCTGAAAACATGAAACTGTCCACAGTACTCTTGTTAGTTACTTAGGCTTTCATTCTTTTCAGGTAAGACATTCTGCTCCTCCTCTCCCTCATATAAAACACAGTAAGTGTAGGCATGAGAACCACCTTACATTTTCAAGATGTTTTTCAAAGTTTAAAAGGCTGTAATTATGCAAAACATTTGGGCAAGCTGTGGCTTTTTGAAACTGTAAGGGGTGACATTTCTCAAAATTAAAAAGGTATTTATCCTTAGAATATATCTGAAAAGATGTCAAGAATAATGAATACACTCTTTCAAGAAAAAAAATCCACCACTACTGACTGTATAATAAAGGGCCATATGAGTTTTCACAAAATAAAAGTAGAATGTTTATTTAAGTAGCAATTTCTTGAATTGGAAAGCAATACAAATTTTAAGCAGGTTGATTAAATTCTTTTAAAGTTTTAATAAAATAAAACTATTTTCAATAGAGTCAATACAACACATATCAGCTATTTTGACAAAAGTATCAGCTAAGGCAATGGGACAAGATCCCAATGCATTTTCAAAGACATGAAGTCAGTACTCTACCTTAAATTTCACTGTTTTACAAAAACATCTTGTACAATTTTATAAACAGGTTTCCATTAATTCTGAAAAAAAAAGGATGGATGCCCTTGAAAGAACACAAGTGACTGATCAAAAATTGTTCTTCAAATTATATCCTGTTGTTAAGGAAGACACCAGGAATTTTAACATCAGTTGCGCTTAGAATTGCCACAGGAGGTAATTAATTGGCAAAGTATTCCTCTAAAGAGATTGAAATCAACACCTCTCTCAACTTTACATAAATTAGTCCTCTGGAAAAATACTAGCATAGTCCACAAGACATAATTATTAATCAGCAGCCATGCTTGATAATTAGTCATTCTACCATGCAGTAAGATGCGAATAAGGATTTTTCCTGTAGTGATCCACCTTTTCAGTTCCTTCTCTTTGGAGTACATTTTGGTATTTGATTCAAATTCTTTTTAATTTCCGTGACCAGCAGAGAAAAAGGCACAGGCCAAGTCTAAAAATTCTGACAACCTGCAGGAGGTCATCTACTTTGGTAACTGGAGCTACCATATTTCTGCAAAACAGTGAAAACAAAAGGTCTGTTCTCAAAGTAATTTCTAGGGAACTTTAGTAGTTCTAATGATTTCTAAAGTTCAGGAAGGTGTTGATGTCACCTATGGTGGAAGATACCACCAAGGATATAGACTGACCGAGGAGGGAAAGAAATGGAAAAAGGCAAAAAAAAAAAGGAAAAGAGGAAAAAACCCTGCCTAAAGGTCAATCCTTTATGACCAGAAATTAAATAAAGCCTATTATTTCTGAGAAAACTTGGCAGTCAAGTAGGACTGGTTTCCCCAATTGCTTGATGCCATACATATGTGACTCAATTATGATAATTTTCAGATTATCATTGCCCCTGGGTTAACAGGTTGTTTGGGAAAGGTTTCTAAACAAAGGAGAGGATAAATAAAATGGTGTCAGTATCTCTGTAGACAAAGCTTAATCTCAAGGCACCTGAAAGAAGACCGACTGGCACTTGCTTGAGTTTCATTCTTACATTCTTTATAATCTTATGCTTTTAATGTATCTGACCTAAGTATAGACAGAGAAATACATCAAGCATAAGCAGATGCCTCTCAACCTCTACCTGGGCACTCTGTTTGCAGCAACAAAAGGCACCATTCTGCTATACAACACTAAAACATTTGGCATTGATTACAAGAATGCAGAGTAAGACACAGGTTCTTTTTTGGTGTTATATAAGTCTGCGTTGAAGAAAAACACATAGTAGAGTAATATAATATCAAATACTCTACTGCTGTTGGTACTGATTATCATCTTTGCTAGCGCCAGCAGTTTGACTGCCAATTACTTGCCGAAGTCTATAACATTTTGGCAACCATAAACTTGGAATAAGCTCATTAGGCGTCTTAAAAGCTGCTTCTTCTTTGGGATCAGAGAAATAGGAATAGTAAAGTGCTGTTTTTATATATGTTTTTAAGTATAAGCAGCTTATATGGATGAATTTCATTTAGCCCAAATACTAAGTAAAAACACATTAGCCTTTTTTTTAGTGCAATAGGGAGAGAAGTAAATACTAGAAATCTGAAATAAATGTATAATTAATCTATACAAAAGAAAATAAGAATACTGAAATTCCTCCCAATAGTTTAATAAGGAGCAGTACAAATAAATTAGATTATCTCAATGGACTCAAGCTGCTAACATCCCAAACTTATGATTCTCAACTCATGAGTGTGATGGCCACACAGAGCAAATGCCGAAAGAAAAGCAAGACCTTGTAATAACTACACTCAGAATTCTCAAGTACTTTGTGATCACCTCAGATGAAAACTGTGTCTCAAAAGTTGTGTAATTCTGGGCTGGAGCTGTCTCAGCAGACACCCACAAAGGACACTGCAGCTGGTGCTCAGCCATCACTCTGGGCTACATCTACTCGAAACAGACTTCCTGCTATTCCAGCACATAGAACTGCAACACTCCTGCAAACTTCTTGCTCCTGGAAAGCTAGTCCAAGGTTACAGCCCCCCAAAATACAAATAATAATACAAAATACTATGCCAAAAACTTTATCAAGAACCAGAGAGGTAAAAAAACACACAACAGAACAAATTAAAACATGTACTGTTAAAAATGTTATGTATATTGTAAATTGCCAGTGAAGTGACCGATGATGACATGAACAGCGAGAAAGACCATCTCTCTACTGTATTCATACCATGACATGAATAAATTCTAGACAATGAAGGAGTACATTCCTTGATCACAGTATCACAGTATGTTTGGGATTGGAAGAGACCTCAAAAGATCATCTAGTCCAATCCCCCTGCTGGAGCAGGAACGCCTAGGTGAGGTCACACAGGAACGTGTCCAGGCGGGTTTTGAATGTCTCCAGAGAAGGAGACTCCACAACCCCCCTGGGCAGCCTGTTCCAGTGCTCTGTCACCCTCACTGAGAAGAAGGTTTTACTCAAATTTAAGTGGAACCTCTTGTGTTCCAGCTTGATCCCATTACCCCTTGTCCTATCATTGTTTGCCACTGAGAAGAGCCTGGCTCCATCCTCGTGGCACTCACCCTTTATGTATTTGTAAGCATTAATAAGGTCACCCCTCAGTCTCCTCCAAACTAAAGAGACCCAGCTCACTCAGCCTTTCTTCATAAGGGAGATGCTCCACTCCCTTAATCATCTTCGTTGCCCTACACTGGACCCTCTCCAGCAGTTCCCTGTCCTTCTTGAACTGAGGATCCCAGAACTGGACACAATATGTGGTCTCACCAGGACAAAGTAGAGGGGAAGGAGGACCTCTCTCAATCTACTAACCACCCTCCTTGTAATACACCCCAGGATGCCATTGGCCTTCCTGGCCGCAAGGGCACAGTGCTGGCTCATGGTCATCCTGCTGTCCACCAGGACCCCCAGGTCCCTTTCCCCTACACTGCTCTCTAATATGTAATTTCCCAACCTATACTGGAACCTGGGGTGGTTCCTGCCCAGATGCAGGACTCTACACTTTCCCTTGTTAAATTTCATTAGGTTATTCCCTGCCCAGCTCTCCAGCCTGTCCAGGTCTCGCTGGATGGCAGCACCGCCTTCTGGCGTGTCAGCCACTCCTCCCAGCTTAGTGTCATCAGCCAACTTGCTGATAGTGCACTCTATTCCCTTGTCTAAATCGTTAATGAATATATTGAATAATACTGGCCCCAGTACTGACCCCTGAGGCACTCCACTAGATACTGGCCTCCAACTAGACTCCGCACCATTGACCACCACCCTCTGGCTTCTCTCCTTAAGCCAGCTTGTAACCCACCTCACTACTCTATTGTCTAGATTGTCTATTGATCAACAGTCCCAAACCAGAGATAACTCATGGTCAAGAAAGCAGATTTTTTCATTTTAGTAAAACCTAGTATTCCTAAATTGGTCTGCTTTTCTCACCCTCATTACTATTTTTTCAGCAGTATTTTACTTTACAGAAAGTTTAGATAGAGTCTTGCATGTACTCATGTTTTTTACATTCTTTCATGTCTTTGCTTTGTGTAAATGTCAAAGCTATTCCCTTTGAAAATTACTTTAGCTTAGAACAGTCTTACTACTTTGCTGCCAAAAAAAAAAAAAAAAGTGAAAACCAGTCAGCATTGTTGGAAGTAATGAGATTTGACTGTGCAGTTGGTGGGCCTCTATTCACAAGCATTTATCTAAAGCAGTATTTCGTCTTACAGATTCAGTATCACTTTTCCCATAATGATTAAAAGTTAGACGTTTCTCACAGATTTTGAAAATATTAAAATTGAGCTTTATAGTAACACTGACAGTCTTTTATAAAGCATGCTTTGATAAAGAGGAAAAGTGATGAAATCACATAAAAATGTTCCAAACACCAGGATGTGAAGTCCACAAAAGCAAAGTCAATTCCTGTTTGCGTATGCTTGCCAGAAGGAAGCCCTCACAAAACGTATAACAAAAAAGATGAAATTTCAGGTGTAAGGAAGACCCAATACCTTTGTGGCCTAAAATCACATTCCTTGCAGCATAACTTTTTGTTAGAAGTGAGTAAATACAATAATTACCTGTAACACCGGAATGATCTCTAGGTGTTCAAAGAATCATGTACTTCCATTTGTCTCCCTCCTTCCAAAAATGTGAGGTAGCCGAAAAAATCTAGAAGCAGTAAAATGACAGGGCAAACAAATAAGAACCATGTAAGAGGGGCTGAATTTTGAAAGCAGATTGCCTACTCTGTTCAGACAGAGCTTTGTTCCATTTGTTTGCAATTCCTGAACTTTCGGAGAGGAAGGCAACAAAAGCATGTCACCGCATAACTGTCTCCTTGGTTCCTTCCACAACTCCCAAGTTACATACACAACAAAGACTCTAAAAGAAAGAGGGGAAATTAATATGAAATTTGAATACATAAATTCTCAAGAAACATTGGATTCCAAGAGGTTTGTTTTGTTTTTCTTTTAAATTATCTTAGTGCATTTTCACTCCTAACTTTGGCTAGCTGTCATTCCATGAAGGAAAGATCAGTGAGGAACTGCTCTGTCACATGGAGCAATTAAACTGAACACTGTTGCCAAAGAGTGACACTGACTGTATCGGGAAATAAAGCCAAGTACCGCCACTGAACATGTTGCAATTAATGGAGCAGCTCTATTAAAATTCACGCTTGCTGTTACAGTGGTTCTCAAGCCTTTCTAATGCACAGGCTACTAAAAATTTTCCAACCAAAGCAAGACCTCTGCTCAGAAAACCCAGCCTGCTGAAACACTGTGTGTTTACTATGGGCTCAGCACT
Organism: Nesoenas mayeri; assembly: GCF_963082525.1. NCBI lineage: Eukaryota > Metazoa > Chordata > Aves > Columbiformes > Columbidae > Nesoenas > Nesoenas mayeri. The sequence continues at coordinate 53,699,372 of NC_137540.1, forward strand.
TGACTATAGGCACTTTAAAATGAAAGAAAATGTAGCCCCACATGATACCTGCATGCATAACGTGATACCTAATATCTGACCTCCCATGGCCTGATCTTTCCTACTAGCTGCAAGAACCTTCTGGCTGGTAACAGCACCTCATTCTTGCATCTGGAGCATGTAACCTCATCTCTCCTAGGCAACTGGGGTTTTTTTAAGGCCATACAGCAAACCAATACATGTATTTATGGTCAGCAGTTGTTGTGTTGGAGATTTTGAATGAAAAATTTTGGTTTTATGAAAAAAAGGCAAAAAATGGATAGGTAGGTTTGTAATTAAGGAATTCTTTTACTCGGTAAGATTGCTATAATAAAAGGCAATTTAATTGACAGGGGAGGAGGTAACCTTCCTCCTTGTAGGAGTTGTGTAAGGGAAATGCAAAATCACTTTGTAACTTCTTAAAACTGTAGAAACTTTCATTTTTGGGTCATATTCTGTCTGATTAGGTAATCTTTACCACACCATGAAACACTGAATTACATCAACAAAAACACAAAACATCAACACAACCAAGTAAAAGTCTTTTTAAAAGCACTGGTGATACCAACATCCAGAAAACTGGAAAAAGTTCATCAGTATGAATGTCATTGTTAGCAACAGTTTGCAATTACCGTGTCACCATAATGGTCTAATAGAAGAGTTTTTCATTTTCATTCAAATTTTTTTTTTCTATTTTAAATTTGTAGTCATTGCATTTCTATGAAATAGAATGTGTTAACATCTATTGCCATGGAGAAAACATGCCAGCTTTCATCGTGGATCTGCCCATCCAGAGGGCCAGTTCAATGAAGCTGAGGCATGGCAGAGGAAAATGCTCTCTGAGTCAGATTAGGTTTATTATTATTTTGGTTCTATCCTGCTTTATGGCCCTTAGCACTGTTGAGTGAGCAGAAAACAGGAAAAATACAAGATGGGAACACAATCTCCTCTATCAGGAACGCACCTATGAAGTTCAAGAACAAGGCACTTTCCCCCCCCACTTCTGTTTTCAAATGTTCATCCACACATTTCTGGAAATTCTCATGCAAAAATACTTTCATGAGAAATGATCAGAGACCTTTTCTGGTAAAATTAATGAACTGCTCATGAAAACACATCCTGTGATCTTTTTTTTGAAAAGGATCCATCCCCACAATGACTAAAGTTTGTCTAGATACAAAAGCTACACTGATATAACCATGAGTTCAAATTTTTATTCCTACTCATGCTAGTAAGAAAAGTTGATGGATAATTTTCACTTGAAAATAAGACTGTATTTGGACTTTGGTTTATATAATTTCATAATTAACTTTTAAGCCAAACATATGAAAAAACCCAAGCCTTCCCTTTTTACTGCTCTGCCATTACGGGCCAAACCCTGAGCTCACTGCTAGAACACCCCGATACAGAGCCATGGATGGCCTGACTCGAGCTGGGCTGCTGAGCTACATCACAGTTCACACAACTGAACCAGGGCAAGTTCAAAGCCCAAAGCCACAACAAGGCTTTAAGCAGAAACATGAACCAATAATCTATATAAACAGCAGTCGTTTGATGTTCAACACTTATACTTTTTTGCCCGTGTAACAGCATCACTCCCCATTTTGGTATTTGGCAGTCAGTGCTCTACTCTGTTCGACCAGTCTCACAAAAAAACCAAAAATTAGTTTTTCACTATTTCATATTATGATCGTGAGAGTTAAGAGACAAAGGGGCAAATACCTGAGAGGCTAGCGTGTTAGGTGCACTTTTACCGGGTCTTCGCTCTCAACGCTTTGAACCGAGTCACCCACAGGGGCTGCCCCGCCCGGCGGGACACGGAACCCGCACCCCACACCCGCCGCTGCCGTGCCTGGCTCCCCAGCCCTCCCGCCCCAGCCCGCCGCCTCCTGGCCCGGGGGCAGCAGCCTCCCGGGGCAGCGCCTCGGGCCCGCCCGCCGGGGCCGCCACCTCGGCGGAGCGCGGGCTCCCGCCGCAGCGCGGGGACCGTTACAGCTCCCCCGGCCCGGGACGCCGCCGCCACCAGCCGCTCTCCACAGCAGCCGAGCGCCCGGCGCGGGGAGGGCGGGAGCCCGCCCCCCGCTAGCCCTCGCCCTCCTCCCCACTTTCTCCTCCCCCTCCCGGCAGCGCCGACCCCCTCCCCTCGCTGCCGAGCCCCGACCGCCCTCCTCACCTCTCAAGATCCGGGAAGGGGGCGAGGTTGGGAGGGGCGGGGAAAGAGGAAAACCGCAAGGGAGGCCCCCGCGCCCTCTCCCCTGCCTTCCCGCTCCGCCCCGGCGGCGGCCAGCAACCCGCTCTGCCGGGGGAGGCGGCGGGCGCTGCGCGGTCCCTCCCCGGCGCTAACGGGTCCCCGCGGGCCCCGCTCCCGGCCCCTCCCCTGCGCGCTCGGGCGGCCCCGGCCCAAGGGCCGGCCGCGCACGCGGGGGGAGGGGAGGGCGGGGGAGAGGACCCAGGGGCGGGGCGCCGAGCCACGCCCATACCTCGCCGACTCCGCCTCCAGCCCCGAGGTGGTGCGCGCGCGCCGCCGCCAGCTTCCGCGCGCCCCAGGGCGGGGGAGTGCGTGGCATCGTGTGGTGGGGCCGGGCCGTGTCCGCTCAGTTCCTCTGCGCTGCGCCTCCAGGCCGGGCAGCGGCCCCTTCTGTGGGATTTCTCTTGATTAACCCCATGAAAGGTCTCATTCTGTCGCCGTGTGCCCTTGCCTGTGTTCTAAAACCACAAAGCCAAGCGTCTCATAACTTCCCACTTATCCATTTAAGTGGAATAAGCGTGCAGTGACACACAGCACCACCATTAACCTCCCCTCGGAACCCTGGCACCGTATGGCGCTGGGGCAGCATGGAATGGGCACCGTTTAATGGACAAACCCATTCCAGCCATTGCCAGCCTTGTTCTGCAATGCCTTACGAGTGACCTCTGCCATCCCAAGGTAGAATAATTTCTCAAATGAACAGGCTGTGTGACAGTCAGATGTGCCTCCAACTGATAAAACTGATTTCAGGCCTTGGAGATCATTGCGAGGCGTGGCGGTGCGAGTCTGATGCAGTAATGAGGTTCGTACCACTGTCTTCGCCTAATTCTGTAAGGAAATGTGACCTAAGTGGCTGTGTGCTTATCTATCTGCTGCTTCTCATCCCAGCTGACTCTAAATGATTTAGCCAATTTTAACCAAATTTACCTGAAGGATAGGATTTTCAAAGGTACTAGTTGTTCCAGCTGTGTAAAAATTGTGAGCTAGGCGGAGGGAAGCATGTCCCCAGGAAGGAAAGCCCATGTTTTTCAGATCAGTTTGCAGGTCAGGCTGCGCAGACAGATGTGATTCAGCAGGTCACACACACAGCTGAATAAGGGTAATTGTGTAGGACGCTCAGAGTGTCCCTGGGGGACGTGCGGACGCACCATACATGGGCCTACCTGAACGCAGAAGAGAAACTAAAATGTACCCTAGAATAGATAATCCCCATCTGCTTACTGCAGAGTTCTTGGAAGCCTTCCTCTGTGGAATCTGAGACTCAATATATTCTGCAGGTCATTATTATATCAGGCTGAACCTGGGTGTGATCCTATAGGGCAATTTTTATTTTGACCTTGGGCGCTACCAACAATGATGCAAGTGTGAATGTATCAGAAAGGAATAGATACACATATTACTTGACAAAGTCCTCCTGTTATTTTCCAGTATTTTCTCCGTTCCTTCTGGGCAGAAAGGATGGGTGGACACCCTGCAACTTTGAAAACAGGCAAATATAAATCACTGATATGGAAGATACTTAAGGGGCAATGTGGTGTCCCACGAAGTAGAGCTAATTTGCTCACAGGTGACAAATATAAATTGTGCAGTATTTTACTTTTAAAATTCATACCTATGATTTTTTTATATCTTATTACTTCTGTTGTACTATACTGACAAAAAACAAAACAAAACAAAAAGTCAGTTCATTTTGCTTTTGTTTCATTGCTTTAATTGCATAAAAGTGCTACATTTAAATTATTGCATTAAATTTATATTCACTACAGCTTCATTAAGACTCTTTCTATAGAATGACTACTGTATTTGCTTCCACCTGGCTTACTAATCTTCTGAGATAACTAGATGACAAGAAGGGCATTTCATGTTTTTAGGACATTTCTTATTTTAACTTCAACAGCATTGCTTCATTTTTGTAGTACTCAATATTTAATGGGTTGTGGCAAAAACGCTACATCAGAAGAGAGCTTTCTGAATTAATTAAATCCTTCATACTGTATATACTCTATATTTGAGTCAAATTGTTTTTACATATGCATTATTCAGAGTCGTTTTATTTGGAACATTTCAGAAATGTTCTTTGCAGTCTCATCTGCAAGAAGAATTTATGGAATATCATGGTGGTTGTCAGAAGGAAAGACTTCACTTTTTTAGCTGGAAAGATTAGCTGAAAAATTGTGACTGCAATGTATAGAAATAGTAATGGCTCTATCCAGTCTTCTGATGTAAAAAGGACAGTAACATGCACACTGAAGACACTATAGATTGGCAACACATCTGTCGTCTTTTAAGAATGCACCAGCAGTGACCATATGAACATCTCACACTCAGTTCATTGTACTTAGTACATCAGTTATTGCCAGATCAGAAGCTTTGGGCTGTAATGATAAAATTAAATGTCTGTTAAAGTCTTAAAGATTCTGTATTAAATAAAATTATCTCCCCCCTAGTCCAAATGCATACGTATATAAATAAAACAATAAAATCTCCATATCTGACTCATGTGGTTCTGACTCATTTTTATAATGAAGGTCTGACCAATTTTTAAAAAATGTTCGTGGCCAAATGAGAACAAAATTGCTTCACGAAGATGATTCATTTACTCTTTAGAAGGAATATGAAAGTGGCCATTAGGGGATGATGTTCCTAAAACAAAACTGCCTCAAATGAATAAAATAGTTTCTGTGCAGGATTTTTCTCTTATTTTCATCGTGGTACATGAATTTTATCTTCAGTGTATTCATTTGAATCATCCTTATCTATACCAATGCAAGAACACAACTTAGCTCTCTACAACTCAACATACATACAAGTAAAAAGAAAAGTCATATTAGAAAAAGGAAATGAATAGTGGTTATTTTGCATAATGTCTGCATTAAGTAGAAAGCTAAACCAGGAAGGAAGTTACCACCACTGTGTTAGATGGGAGCGCTTCAGTGACATGTGCTTGCTTTTGAGAAAATCAGAACTCTCCAGATTAGTACTAGCAATAATTATTATGTTTATTTTATGTTTACCTGAATTTTTCAAAATCCACGAAGGTGAGTGATCAGCTTTTAAAATAGCCTTTTATTTGTTCTAAAGTCTAATTGCAATTGAAAAGTTGACATGTGCTTTCCTAAAAGCGAGTTAGGATGCTGTATGGACTTTGCAAAGCATACAGATTTTTTTCATTAGATTTTTAACCAACAGAGTTTATTATATGTGGTAACTTGAAAGGAGTTTGTAATTCAGTTATGTATATTGCAAAATTTTTTTTTAACTATTTCCATGCAACTGTGCTTTAACTATCTTCGTCATTAAGTAGTTAAAATACATATGTTCTTTTATAGCAGATACTCATGTCTTAAAAAATAACTTTTTAAAAGTTTCTATACTTAACTCTCTACTTTTTACTCTCTACTTTGTACAATTACTATCTTATATGAGATGCTGACTGTGAAAGAGAGATGCAGTGGTAGCCTGACAAAAAGTAGAGCAGGATAGGTATAACTGAGTGAAGCAAATCTTTTAACATAAATCCCAAATACATCTTAGTGATCCTAAAGGTCAATAATGGATTTAGGATAAATGCAAAATACATGTGTAAGTTATGCATTCAGTACTTTCTTAAAAGTCTATTAAAAAATTAACATTAAAATAGTTTTGTCACATCTCTTCCTAAGTAAGCTTTTGAATAGATAAATATTATAATAAAAAGGATCCCTTTGACAAGAGGTGCGTGTTCCCAGGCATCATGAAATAAATTATTTCTGAAGCATAATTTTCTGAAAAAAAATAATGCCAAAATATATCCAGATTAGGTTACTTATATTTACATTCTATTTTCATTAACCACAAAGACAGTAATTAGAATATAATTTATATATTTTTATAGTTTATAAATGAACAATGGTTTATAAATGAACCTGCTAAGCTGTCATAAGTTTTTAATATAACAAAATTGATGAGTCTGTTTAAGATGTTGGACTAATGAATGTTTTACCTCCATGCAGAAGTAATCAAGGTATTAGCTAGCACAGCTGATGCAAATAAACAACATCATGACTATTGCCAGAAGAAAACATTGACCTTGCTGTCAAACATCAAAGAGTAATTGCATTTTTCCATTATAACTTTCCTAGATTGTTCTTATTGGTGATGCTTTACGCTGCAATAGCACAATTGCTGCAGTATATAGCAGGATACAGCACATAATTATATTTCGAAAATTAGAGTCATTATCACATTTTGCATGTTCTATAAACAATATGACTATATAACAGCCTGTATAACCAAGTTCAAATTAAATGAGAAAGTAAACATCTTGTCGCAAACCTAAAATATGCAGAATTACTTTGCTGTAGATGTTTCAAATTGCTGGTTACCCCATGAAGCCTCACCACACAGATATCTTCTTGGAAATCTTTGAGGTGTGAAATGTTTGCACTGTATCTTCCTCTCTGTGGGCTTCCTAAGTGAGGGGCAGAGACCTAATTTAACAGGCTTTTTAAGATCACATTAATGTTGTGGGTACTTCAGGTTTTTAACAGAACTTATGAAATGGCAGGCAAGCAACGTATGCAGATGGAAGTAAGTGAAACTTGGATATTTTATCCCAGGGGAAGTTCCAGCATTTTTTTCTTTCCGGAATGGGAATAAAAATGGAAATTTCTTATGAAACGAATTCAGGGGGAAATCAATTTGCAAAAAAACCAAGCCTTTAAAAATTTATCAAAAGAATACAGTTCAGCATTACCAAAGTGAAATGTGTCCTTTATATTTGCAAAGCAACCCACTTGTTTGGTTACGAGTCTTTGAACCTTTAAACCACATTGCTTTAGAACAGGATGTTCTTGTTTTGGAGTCTGATGCTCTCAATCCCAGTTGTGTCCTCTGGGTCCAGCTACTTGATGGAGTGTGTCTCCTTTAACCTATCGGTTGTGTGTTCCCCAACTTGTACTGTAGGCCCTCTATCTCTGCAGTATTACATGATGACTATAATTTCCGCAAGGAAGTGATAAAAATTGAAATTTGCTATACTGCTGAATTGATGCAAAACAGAATACCACAGATCCAACGGAAGAAAGGTCAAGCCAATCCAAAATGAAATATTTATGACTTTCTTAATAGGAAGCAAGTTTTTTACAAATTCAGATCTTCCCTGTGAATAATTTTGTTTTAATGGTGTTGAATTTTCTGTGGAAAACAACCCTGTGAGTAGAGGAATTGCATAATCACAGAACTTCTTAACATTAAGCATGCGAGTTACAGATCTTTGAATATAATGCAGTTTTCTAGACATACTTTGCTTGGTTTAATCTCAGTGATTCTCTTAACTCTTCAGGCCACTTGCGTTCAGATTTCACAAGACCCTTTCCACATTTCCAGTCGTGTTTCTATTTGGGAGGGTGCCTCCCAGGCCCACGCTGAGGCACAAGCCTTTTTGTGGGCACGGCGTTCCGTCTGCCCTGCAGTCCACTGGCAAAGTCCCGTCTCTTTGCAGCCCTGCTCACAGTGTTCACAACATAGATCCCTCCCTAGAAAGTCCCCTGTCCTGGGAGTTGGAAGAAAATAGCATTTACTGGTGTTAGATTGTAATCTGAATGGCTTTCTCAGGAGAGATCTTTCAAGAGGATGGTAGGCGCCCGCCCTCACAGGACAGCAGTCAGACCTTTTCCGCACAGATAATACGACTTTTACACATCTACAACCTGTGTGATGTCCAGGACGCAGCTCAGCATGCTGTGCATGGGCTGCTGCCCCAGCACTGTCGGCGGGTTCCCACAAATCTCTTGGTGCAAGGGGCATGGTAGGGAGTTACCGTCAGTTGACCTGCAGAGCTGTAGTGCTGGTTTTAGGCTGGTTGCACACATGCCTTGCCTGCAGAGCAGAGTAAGCATTTGATTTCTGCTCCTGGCTCAGCTCCACAAAATGCCACCTTCAGCTGGAAGAATTTGACATCAGGAGCCTGCTCCGCTCCAGGTTGTGTAGGTCAGATCATAAGCGTTTTGAGGAAAATGTTCTGTTTCCCTTGCCTCATGGAAAGATCAAGCCCTAAATTCTGTCTGACATTTTTCCCTTTGTATTAAAATGAATAATTTTCTTATTTGCATAGGATGTGTATTTTACATTCCAATTTATTATGTTTTATGAGGAGTTTATGAGTCACTGATGCAGAGTTAGTAAAGTGAAGATAATTGACTTTGGCATTGGATTTGGGATTTTATTCCTGTATCCTGTCTGAATCCTTCAGTGAAGCGTTTCTGAGGCCAGCCTGCTGTCATGTGAGCACAGGTGGCCTCTTGAAGCTATCAGATTGTGGCTGGGTACAGGAGCAATTAAAGGCTACGTTTTTCTCTCTATACACAAGGATTTATGAATATACTACTTCAGTTACTCATAGTGGGAGTTAGATGCAAAATTTCCTCTTCACAGAGATGCAAAGGTACTACTAGAATGGCAAGATTAGCTGCAAAACTATAGGTTAGCGCTGCATCAACTCTGGGAAGTGATTATTTGTATTCATAAATACTTCATGTTGGGGTTCCAGAAGTTTTTTCTTCTTAAATTTTTTCATCTTGAAAAAAATAGTTTAAAGTTAACTCATGTGAAGATGCACAATTTGTACAATAAAGCCCTACTTTCATGTGGAAGACAACTAAAATAACACTCATCAATAATTACTTCTATATGGGTTTTGGTACTTGCCAGAACTGCATTAATGTACTCTAGCTACAGTAATTTGATCCTGAAATTGGAGTATGAATACCAAACCCAATGGTCATAATTAAGATTCATGTTTGTTGACTGAATATAAGAGAATGTGAAGGGTGTGGTCTTGGGATTCAGCAGCGTTTCTGTGTATTTTTTCAGTATGGTTTCAATGTCATTGGAAATAAAGTTTTCAGTCTGAGTAGAGCTATTTTACAGCATAATTGCACTGGTATATTGCAACTGCACAGTTCCAGGGCTAAGTTCCCCCTCCAACAGGAGGGTTACCATCTTCTTCTCATGTACAATCAAATCAGAGCAGCTTTGAAATAGGAATATGACTAGATACCATCACAAATTCAGGTTAGTATTACAAGAGTTTTCAGACAATTCAGCAGTAAAATCCAGGATCTAGGTTGGTGCTTGCTTTCTCATCCTTGCTGATGCATTCAGTTTGCTGCCATAACCCTCAAGAAAGAAAGTGTGTTTCATCCTAAGATGGGTAAAAGATCTATTACGTGATGTTTTCATGCACATATTTGTCCATGTGTCCTGTGTGACTGTCTCGCTAATGTAATACTCTTTGTTGTGGTTTTTTTTTTTTAACAGCTAATACTGTAATTGTGTCATGTGTGGATACCTGTTCATCAAATAACATCACTTTTCCACTTTGTACTTTTAACAATTCTTGCAAAAGATCAGTGCAACAAAGAAGAGAAATCCAGGCTATTTTGCTGAAGGCCATTGTAAACCATTCCAATTTCCACAACATTCCATGCATTTGCCAGACCTCCAGGAGGGAGCAACAGTCCCATACTAAACACACAGAGCCTGAATACAAGAGAGATGTGAAAGCTGATCATCAAGGATCAGGGTTAACAGCTAAAAAAAGTAAGTAGGGAAAGTGAAATACTTAATTTTGAAGTAGTTAGTTACAACATAAAAGACACATTTTTATTTGGTAGTTAAAAGAAAACTATAATATGCTGCTGGTTCTCTATGGTCTTGGCAAATCTATGAACAATGTTTATTTCAGCTTGTCTTTGCATGGCTAGAAAATGAAGGTTTGATGCCAGGTTCTCAGTGGCACTCAATCCTGGCCGTCAGCGAAACACGTCAGTAGCAAAATACTGATGTATTTTATTTGAGGATCTTGTATAAAATTGTGGATGGGGGGGTGGTCATTATCTTCAGGGGGTCTGGAAGAAGGGTGCTGTGTCAGAAGTGTCCCATATCCAGCAGCCATTTGGAACTTTTCTGTTGCAAATTTGATCTCTGCTATCTGGCTTTTATGAACACTCTTATACCCCATCTTTGTTCTTTTAATCTTGCTAAAATTTCTAAAAGAGTTGTAGTTTCTGATGAAGCTCTAGATGTTGAGTGCTGATATTATATGATAAGTGGTGAGCAAGAATTTGAATAACTAATTTGAAGAAATACAAGGAATAACCATTTTTGTGCTTATAGTCTATGATATCCACAACTGTATAGTATCAGATATGGCCAGAATGTTTCATAGATGGCAGCTCTGTCCCAGCAATATGGAAAAGAATTCGGCAACATCCACAGCTTTTTGAATGTGCCATATACACTTGCAAAATGTCTGGAAAATTTTGGGGAAGAGGACACTTCGCATTTTTGCGTTCCTAACATCATCAGCAACAGGGGCAAGAGGCCAAGTCCTGAATATAAGAAATGCAATTCCTTTCCAACCGCATCATTTTCTAATTACAAAATAGCTGTCTTAACAGATAAGAAAAGGACAAAACAGATAATACATGGACAAACTCTGTTCTCAGCTATACAGCTCTAACACTTTTGACAGTGTGTTACTTACTTGTGTTCCTTGTTGACATTGTGCAAGTCTCACAGCTTGTGTGGTTTAAAGTGAAACAAGGACCTTCTGCAGCTAATAGCAGATAAACTAGATGTATACTTCAAATCTCTATAATTATATGACTTTTACTTGATTTTTATTTTTTTCATGGTCTGATTTTTGTCTCTGTTACCTTTGACAACAGATGACAGAAAAACCCACAAACAAACAAACAAACAAAAACAAAAAGCACAAAACCAAACCTGAATAGCAAAAAGGGGCAATAATTTGTAGGGGCAATATATTTTGTACAGATAATCAATACTCTTCACATCTGTTCAGAATATTTTTACATGGTATCCTTTTGTCCATTTTATCATAGTCAATAATGTAAAAGCCTACTGTAGATTTTTGCAAATGAGACAGAACTTATTGTTCTTTCTGAGAGCTGTTTTTTTGTCTAACATATATTATATAATTTTGTTTTAATTTTTAGTTCCAAAAGCAGATGGCACACTTGAAGTGACAACAGAAGATGTTATTTATTTTTATAAATATTTTAATTTAACTACATTTTCTGAGAAAGAAGAAGTAGATCATAATACTTACTACCTGCTGGAAATCCACATTAACAATTCTATAGTTGGAAGAAGAAATGCAGCTGAAGAATACCTAAATCACTCCTGTCTAGTGGCAATGATGGAAGACCAAAATGACTGTATAAATATTTCGCTGCAACTGAAGTCTTATGTGGAATGTAAGTTACAAAGGAGTCAGAAGGGAAATCAAGCCAGAAACAATATTAATCTTGCAAAAAATCTCCAGTAGGTAGTTCTATGCTTTCAGCAACCATTTGAAAGTATTTAAATATTTCACAATAAACCAATGCAATTTTGATCATCCCTTAGTAAAAGACTGTCTTTAGGAGGCAACTGACAGTTTTTATAGTGATTTAAAGCAGGTTTATCTGTGACTTTTTCTTTCCTAGAAACAACAGAGCAAAGTAAGTGTTTGTTGTTTTGTTTTTGCTTAGCAGTGACAGACACACAAATTGCATGTATGAGAAAAGCCAGAATTACTTTTTTCCTCTCCTGTTCCTCATAATGGTATAACCCTGTTGTCTTGGTGGTAAATTAAATAATTCCTGTTAATTTTAGTGGCAGAAGAACCAGGAGACAGGTTTGACTTCTCTTAATGTCATACTGCAATATCCTTACTACAGTACTCTCAAAAGAGAAATCTTCAGCTGCAGTAGGCTTAGTTTTCCCAGAGGACAGCCTGGCAGCTTTTTACATTTATCTTCGTGCTCTAAGAGTTTTTTGGCTGATTGCCTGACCATGGTCAGGGATTCCAGCCTGTCTGTGTGCAACATTTGCCATCTGGGAATTGCTGAATTGTTACATTCATTTAGTTTTGTACGGCAAATGCATTTTCTGCCATACCTTTCCTGGGAAACAATACCTGTTTTGCAGTTGGCTAAACCTATGTTAAATAAATCCAGGTGAAATTGTAGAGAGGGCAGCTTAGTTGTTTGGTTTTTGTGGGTTTTTTTGTATCACAGTATCACAGTATCACAGTATGTTTGGGATTGGAAGGGACCTCAAAAGATCATCTAGTCCAATCCCCCTGCTGGAGCAGGAACGCCTAGGTGAGGTTGCACAGGAACATGTCCAGGTGGGTCTTGAATGTCTCCAGAGAAGGAGACTCTACAACCCCCCTGGGCAGCCTGTTCCAATGCTCTGTTACCCTTACTGAGAAGTTTTTTCTCAAATTTAAGTGGAACCTCTTGTGTTCCAGCTTGATCCCATTGCCCCTTGTCCTATCATTGTTTGCCAACGAGAAGAGCCTGGCTCCATCCTCATGGCACTCACCCTTTATATATTTATAAACATTAATAAGGTCACCCCTCAGTCTCCTCTTCTCCAAACTAAAGAGACCCAGCTCCCTCAGCCTTTCTTCATAAGGGAGGTGCTCCACTCCCTTAATCATCTTGGTTGCCCTACGCTGGACCCTCTCCAGCAGTTCCCTGTCCTTCTTGAACTGAGGGGCCCAGAACTGGACACAATATTCCAGATGGGGTCTCACCAGGGCAGAGTAGAGGGGAAGGAGGACCTCTCTTGATCTACTAACCACCCCCCTTCTAATACATCCCAGGATGCCATTGGCCTTCCTGGCCACAAGGGCACAGTGCTGGCTCATGGTCATCCTGTTGTCCACCAGGACCCCCAGGTCCCTTTCCCCTACACTGCTCTCCAATATGTAATTTCCCAACCTATACTGGAACCTGGGGTTGTTCCTGCCCAGATGCAGGACTCTACACTTTTCCTTGTTAAATTTCATTAGGTTATTCCCCGCTCAACTCTCCAGCCTGTCCAGGTCTCGCTGGATGGCAGCACAGCCTTCTGGCGTGTCAGCCACTCCTCCCAGCTTAGTGTCATCAGTAAACTTGCTGATAGTACACTCTATTCCCTCATCTAAGTCGTTAATGAATATATTGAATAATACTGGCCCCAGTACTGACCCCTGAGGTACTCCACTAGATGTGTGTATGTGTGTGTGTGTGTGTGTGTGTTTGTTTGTTTAAATAAGTAGGTCTAGCTATGAGAGGAATATAGTTTGTAACTTGACCTGCTAACTTGTGTCAGAAATATGAGCTAACCACCATTTGCTAATGGTGATTTACCTGGGAAGTAGTTATCCCAATTTAACAACACATCTTTGTTCTCTTTACTTCAAAACAAAGCTATAGAGGTGCTCAGGTCTTTGCCTAGGTAATGGTGTTGGACAAGTCATTACAAGTCACTACAAGGTGCGGTGGAGTACTCTGTTTGAAAGGAGCCTAAATGACTGTATAGAAGATATTTTTAGTGCTGAATTAGGAGGGATGAACTGTGCTTACCTCAAAGAGCCATGGGGTTCTTGGCAGTTACCTCATGACTTCTCAGTGGAGAAGATAAACAAGGGAAGTTGATGTAGGTCTAATTATATTATTTTAAGTCAAAGAAAGGAAAACAGTGGTTTGGCTATAGTCTGTAATTTGATTTTATATGACTCATAGTAACATAGTTGGGGTTTAAAATAGTTATTTGACAATACTAAGGTATGCATTAACATGCAGCTGCCAAAGAAGTTTGAAAGGTCTTTCAAACAACTAGGGAGGAAAGTTCCCCACATCCTTTCTCTGTGGTGTGTAGTCCTGGCTTGTACTTGTTACTGAACTAATTCCCTGCAGAATGTGGGTGCATTTCTGCAGCAGCTGTTGTCCGAAAGAGCAGCCTACATCCTACACTCAGTCCCATGCTGAGTCTCCCCCACGGCAGTTTTGGTTAAAGACCTCCCCAGAGGGGTCGTGTTGGTGACATTTCCTCACTTTTTGGTAAGAAAATGTCTGTGCATAGAATCTTACCTTCTTCTGTACATGAAGATGGACGAGGAGGTTGAGAATGCCAGTACAGGCCAGTGTTGGACAGTGGACCAATTCCTTCTGTGCTCCAACCAAACAAAGAGAGGATATATATTGCCCTTCTTCTACCTTAAATATAAATGTTGATCAGTGAAACATTTTCTTCCTGGCTGAGTTGCACGTAACACTTTATACAAATAGGGAAAGTTTTCATTCACTTAGCTATGTACAGTTATATGAGACATGGGGGGATAGATGCAGGTGAAAATGAAGCTAGATTTTAGGTAGGAAACTTAATTTCAAAGAACAAAGAAGGCTGAAAGTAAAAGGCATAATCTTCTATTTTGTTTAAAATTTTAATCTGAAGGGATAGTCATTGTCCAAAACCCTACCAATACAGAATGTTCTGCTTTCCTCTGCCAGTGATTTCCTGCTTCATTTTATCTCTTTTACATTTTATGGACAGATCCAATGTGTATGGTGAAGATCATTTGGCTCACTATGATTGCAGTAGTTTTTGTGTCAACTATTTCAATCGTCATCTACAAAATAGTCCAAGAAAATGAACAAAACCGTAAGTAACAAAAAGTCGATCTGCATGAATTTAAAGCTCTATGCAATGAAAAGTGTATGAATTCACAATAACAAAGCTGTTGATTATTAATGTGGTTCAGACGCCAATATTTTAATTATAATATTGTAAGATCTTCTTACTGAGGGACTGAAGTACTCGGATGATTGATATCACCTCTCAACTCTCCAAGCTTGTTGATGGTGAATGAAGTATGGGGGTTTTTGACAGATGCCTCTGATCCTGAGCGAGATGAACTTCTGATTTCAGACCGATTCCAGCAGATAAAACAATTACAGATGAACCTTTTTGAAAGTCTTAAGCAGAAATGCCAATGACCAATATAACCAGATTGCAATACACTTTCCTTCCTGAAGTTGATTCACCTAGCTCATGGTCAAGAAAAATTACAGGATAGATAAGAGGAGATATACACTCAGCTGTCTGCCCTAAAAACTGGTTATCTAAATTCAGCAGTGCTGTAGTCCTAAGCTGAATTAAGCCCAGATAACATTTCTTTTCTTTGCTGTTATTTCGGAAAAGAAAATTGTGCTGTGATTTCTGAATCAGCACTACTGACTACTCCAAATGGTTAAAACTTTGCTATGAAAGATCTTGTCCTTAGTGCAGAGGCTGAAACAATTGTTTCTATGAAAAGCCTTCACCAGCCAAGACAGGCTCTCCCTATGCAATTCATTTGGGATACAAGCTGAAATTGGGATTTACAGTGTTTCTTCTAGCCATATACAGTGAAGACAGCAAGAACAACAGTGTGGGAGTACCCTGAGCTTGAGACTTTTGAGCAAACAAGATAAAGTCCTCTGAACAAAAACAATACAGAAAATTGACCGCTTGTCAGCTGCTGGTCATTGTTTTTCATCCCAAACCAGAGGCAGGTGGTAAAGGGAGCACACTCCCTTTCACTGGTGTGAAAAGCATGTTACTTAACCTGCTACCTGAGATAACAGCTCTTAGATGCTTTTCACAGCCATTTCCTGAGACTTTCTTCCTGTCTCAGCCCCGGTGGGCAGAATACCTTCAGACAAGCAGCACTTAGTTGCTCTTGCCAGGCAGATTTCCATTCCCCTTGCAGTCCAGAGCTGCCAAATGGAGACCTTGGCTACAGGGGAAATGAAGAAATGATAAGCCACATCCATTCCCCTGATCATCCTTATTGTGTCCACAGGCACTTTTGTAACGAAAGAGCAATAGGAGTGTAGCTTTAATGATAACTGAACAGAAGGAAGAAGAGTGCCCACACACAAAATGTTTCTGAGATTTTTTGTTTCATAATGTAAATATTTTCTGCATATATTTTTAATGAATAAGCAAAATAGCTGCTCAAAATGGCAAATCTGTGCCTCCTCTCCTCCCCCTCAATGATTAGAGAAAATCCTGATGATGTTATCTTGGTTAAAATACATGATCTTTTACTTATTGCTAGACCTGAACTCTGAAACCTATTTCATGTATTCAAAAACCCCACAAAGTGCAAATTAGGTCTTTATAAGTGGGCTAGTAAATGCTCTAATTTAAAGGACTTTTATTTGTAATTTCAAAGCTACCTATAATGTCATGAATATGATTTTCTATGCTTTGAGTCATAAGATCCCGTTTTCAATGCAGAACTGTTAGTAGTGATGATTAATGGTTTACTGCCTTTATCTTTAAACATCAGTTTACTATTAAATGCAGGTTTTCCAGAATTGTCATGGACACAAGCAGGGAGGAAAAGATGCCCTTTTGAGGCTTTTAAGTACTCATTGGCTCCTAGAATACATTTTCTGTTGATAGAGGAGTAGTGGTTTTATTACTTAAATTTACAATATATAACATTATAAATAACATCAATATGTTACTGACAAAAACAGAAGCACACAAAAATCAGATTGAAGGGTTGTGTTCCTTATCTATATATATTACAATGCCACCCTTAATTGCAAGTCTACGTATGGCTTTTTCAGTGCTGCCCAAGGAACACAGCAGAAGGTTACTATATTCCTAAAACAGCTGCTAAGAGTCTTTACAGTCATGATTCAGTTAGCAGTTTTTATCTTTATTTTCTGAGCACTATTGGAAGCTGTTAAGAAATACGGAATTATTCATTTTCTCTTGAGACCTTCCAAGACATTCTGCTAGGCAGACTTTGAGAGTCTCTGAAACATTAATGAAGTTATTTCCATGAGTACATAAAATAAAATATCCAAATAAACTTGGTGGAGGTTACTACTGATCCGTGACAAAGGAGCTAAATTAGAAATCAGTCCTTTAGCCTTTTCCCTTCCACTCTTGTCTTCCAACCACTTCCAGAGCTTCCTCTGACATTAACTGTTGCAGTGCATGCTTAGGGCTTCAGCACATTACATCTCCACTCACTAGTCATAATTTAATGCATTTATTAAAGAGGAAGTTTTCTAGTGTTCTCAGAATAAAAATATAAACATCAATCCTGTTATGTTGAATTGGAGCAAGCCCATCATTAGAAGCTGGCTGAGCCCTGAACTGCTGTCACTGTAGCACAGGGCTACCCACAGGAGGTGCACAAACCACTGCATCAGCCCCACCAAGAGCACAGAATTAAGGGAGCAGCTGAAGGACGGAAAAACTGAGGAGTTTATGAACTAGATGCTGAGGAACAGGCAGAGGTGTTCAGCCCAGATATATCTTTCTCTCTCTGGGTGGTGTAGAGCTTGCCCTCAAACTATGCTGACAAAGATGAGCACCCCACACTTGCAAAGAATCTGTCAGCTTCCTAAGAGCCACAACACTCCATCCTTGTTATCCCACTGTCAGCAGTGTGAGTCTGAACCTGTACCCGAACACATACTTCTCTGATAACCTTCCAAAATTTGTTCAAAGTACGTAGTGAAAGAGGCAAACCTGAATGGAATTTCCAAAGCATTTTGTTCAGGAAAATATAAAACATCTGGCCCTAGGTTTTTCTCATCACTTTTTTTCAAAATATTCATGTTTTTTTTTCATGGAAGGTGTGTAATAGTTTAAGAATAAGATGTTCACCAACTTTTCATCTAATTAGTGCTGCATGTATGCATTTTGTTTAAAACAGATTACAAACGAAGAGTAGCAGCAGTTTCTGCTATTGTAAGAAGAAAGAGCCTTAGACGTGCAAGAAGAGCTATGTCTGCTCCTGAAATTAATCCTTTTCCTGGTAGGTAATATAAAAGTAAAATGAAAACTTAACAAATCTTGAGGCATGAGAAGGTCAAGAAGGACCTTTTAAGTCTTTCCTGTCAGAGGATGCTTCAGGTTTGTTTCAGAGTTACCTTGGTCCTACACAAATTTGATCTGGCTTATGTTATGGAAACATTTTTATATCATAAATAAATCTGATGATGAAACTACAAGTAGACTTATGTGTATCATGTGGGAATGCTTCCCCCAGTCTTCCAAATGTGTTACATTAATGACTTTGGGCTTTTTACCTCCTTTTAATTTTTGATCATGTTGTGTGTCACACTTGAGGTTTGGCAGCTGAGTGCTTTGTGTGTGTATGAAAAGTATACAGACATGCACACAAATGTATGGATGCTCTATGTGTTTATGAGTCTTGACGAAATCTGCTACCAAAGGACAGAATGAATGACTTGGAGAATGAGTCTGCTGGCACTTTGCAGACTATTTCTAGGGAAAAAAATCTCACAAAGTACAATCCTCAAGCCTCAGAGAGGAATTAAAATGTAGTCTTCTGAGAGTGTAATATGTTTAGCACAGATAAATTAAATGGCAGAGCTAAACTCAAAGTTTTCATTCCAGAAATTATTATTTGGTAACGAATCTCTGTGTGAGGGGAAATTAGCATCTGTAGCTCTGAGAGTTACTGACATTGCTGGAAGAGTCACAGGCTTTAATAAATTCTATGGATTCCAGTTTCATGAAGCTCTATCTTTAAAAAGATTAACACAGACATATAGAATTACAGCTCTGAATGGCAAACCAACCTCCCTCCAAAACAACTACGAAGTCAGCAAATAAAAAAAAATATTTAAAATTTGGCTAGGCTTGGGTACCTCCCAGTTTGTTTTGTCAGTTCTTCAGGAATAAGAGAAGACTTGGTATTTTCTCTCTACAACTCAGTAACTCATAGCATTTCAATTTTACACAGGAAAGAATGAATAGCTCCCTGTCTGTCTGAACTCTCCCAGGAGTACGATTTATGCCACTCACTTCTAAAGCACTGGCTATGTCTAAGATGTATTTATGAGATCATTATTTTCATCCCGCAGGAAAGGAATTACCTTTCTGGCATCTTTTGTCTTGAGTAACTTCACTAATACAATACCTGTATTATCAGCATGTTCACAATGGCATTCTTAGTGTTGTATATCCAAAGGCATTTTTAATGATGGAGTTTTATGGAAATTCAAACCTAGATTTTCACCAGATTTTACTGAAGAGAATAGGAATCCCATATTGGTTTGGCATTCTGATTTCTGTGTTCCTCCCACTCCAATCTAACCATTTAAACCAGAAAGATGTTCAGTTGTATGAACTGCTATAATAGATTTTATTTTAATATGAAATGTCCTGATTTCACCCACCATCATTCCAGTCAGTCCAGTCAATTTCCCGATTTATACCAATATAATTTAAAGTGGAATCAAGACCATATGAAAAGAGTTTATTTTTTCCGCAGTTGCTAAGTGTAAGATTTGCTACTGTGATAATGGATTATAACTAGCCAGAGATGACTTACTCGACAGTCCTTGATAGTATTTTCACTATCATTGATGCATAGCTCGAAATCTTGAAACAATACATAGAGGTCCACAGAAGACAATACAACCACCCTGGAAACATTGTAACGAGAATAAGTAACTATATATCTGAGAAGATGTGACAGTATCTCATAGAGATGAAAAGATGTATAGGTACTTCTAAAAGGTTGTTCCAAGTTCAGAAAGGATAAGGACAGAAAATGAAGGAAACCTCTGCTTTGGGAATGAGAATTATTTCCTAAGTAGGCTCAGGAAATTACTGTCTTAATATCACTGTGGTCCTACAAAAAGATAATTCACAGCATGGAGACCAGCTTTGTGAAACCATTAGTGGTTCTTTGTCCATGAATCATTACCATTAAGTCCAGTGGCTAGAGGAAAGGAGGAAAAATGTACAGTATGTTCTCTAGGATAGGATGAAAATTGCAGCCTTCCAAATTCGTGGCACTACAAAGGATTAAGCGCATATAGTGAAGATAAGGCAGCGTTAAGCACTCTGGTCATAAATGTTGATTAAACATTGCCTGTGCTGTTAAGGCAAAAAAGTATTCACTAGAGCATGGGCTGTACAGAGTGTGTTTTCTAGACTTTGGATCTGTTCCTGCCATTGCATTTCTGTAAAACAGTCCCTTGAATGGTATGAATGGACAAAACACAGTTGCCCTTAAATGCAGCCACAAGAGAAGGGAAAGAGCACAGAGTGCTTTTTCTTCAGGGCAGGAAGTGCGTATTCTTTAGGTGGCTGATCTGTATTTCCAGACAGAGAGCATTTTTGTGTCAAATAGGACTTGATAGTAGTAGCACATGGAAAATAATCCACAGAAGAAAAGTCAATTCCTTGCTTTGTGTTCATGGCAGAGAATATTAGGGATCTTCCCAGAGAAGAGACTTTTATTGCAAGAATTTCTTTGAGGAGCTTTCTCAGATTGAAGAGGCAGTAGAACAGGGTTTAGAATAACTTAATAAATTAATAATAGCAATTAGAAGGACTAGACAGTATTCCCCACAGTGTTTTAAAATAACTTGGATAGAAACTGCTAAACTGTCACGCACAGTTTACTGCTTAAATCAGCCTCAGTTCCAGAGAAAGGGGAGGCAGCTACACTTACCCCGCTCTCACACCTTGCCCTTAGCCCACTTGCCCAAAACCACTTTAGCACCTTTCCCCTACTAGCAGCTGATGCAGTACAGCTATTCTCATATGGCTGTATCCTAAAAATAAAAAGCCTGGGAACACAGCACAGAATTACTTGTTGGGAGCAGGCCATTGTGTGTGAATTGTACACTACATTATTTAAAAAACAAAACAAAACAAAACAGAACAGGCACAGGAAACAGATTGCATGAAACAGGGTGTTTAGGACCTAGACTGGACCTGCCTAGCAGGGTCTTTTCATACCGGAAGTTTCATTAATATAATTATATGGATTAGACTTACGTTTGAATCTATATTACTAGAAGTTTACCACAATAAATTCCCAATTAGACCTTCTTTTCCTAGTGCAAGAATGACATTCCTTGTTAATTTTTATCCTATTTTGAAAGCAGCATACGTTCTTTTGCAAAAAAGGCCTGTTCTGTGTGGGCAACCTCAGTTCAAACATAATGCTTCGTTTTTCATTGCTCAAATGCTATCCTCCTCTCCTTTTCAGAGATACTCCATTGGCTCACAGAGTCACCCTTTGGTTTGTTACATTTAAGATAAAAATACAGGATTCCTCCACTCACTTCTGTGGCTCACAATAATGCAAAGTTATTTCTGATGGATGGTAATTTTGTAACTCATCCTGAAAGAAGAACATTGCAGGACCACAGTGACAACCAGGACCCAGAGAATAAAACCTCAGGGTTTCTGGCCTGCACTTGTTTTCTGGACTGTTTCGACTTCGTGGCATCCGTAGCATTTGATAAAAGTGAACTCGACAGCTGTAATTTGTGCATAAAAACCAACAATACAAATTTCCCTCAGTAATTTGAATTCCTGTATTGTTTTCTGTGCTATTCTGTTAAAATAATAGTTCCTTTCCTACAAGATTAGAGGAAATAGGCAAAATTCTGCCATCTATCTGATGTGTTGCTACACCTGCACGTTATTTGACAGGTTGGAAATAGAAGCAGCCGCTGGCTCAGTAGTGTCAGGGCTCAGGTCCCAGTGAATTCAGATTCACTCCTCCTTGTATTCTGCCATACATTTACTTTTTAGCGAAGAGGACAGACAGGATACATCTTCTACAGCATCAAATAGATGCAAAGCCTATAAAAGGGGGAATTAATTTAATCTCGGCTAAGTGAAGCATCACCTGCTTGATTTTAATCCTTCTCAGTTCTTGACATAGCTGAATGGTTGTGTCTTCCTCTATGACTTAAATGAGTAATGTCAGGAAAAACAATGCTTGTCACAGTATTCGATATTTAACACAGACTTAATGTTTCTAAGACACAACATTTCTGGAGAAAAATGTGAAGCCTAATTACCACTTGGGATCTTTTTTTTTTTTTAATCTTTCAGATAGGAGGATAAAATCTATACAATGCAGGTAATTTTAGGGAGCTTTTTATAGCTGCTGTATGCTTTCAGTGGAGCACTGATGCACAAGGGGGCATTTCTCTGCTTGGGTTGTGTGCACATAAAACAGCATTACACATAGGCTTGGAAGGGATGCTCAGCCCACATTCCCATGCTCTGCAGGTCCATCCTGAGGGTGAGACAAGATCCATTGCTATTTTTAAAACTACTCCAGTTTTATTTTAACTTTGCTTTTCATAGTCAGTTGCCTAATTGCCAAGACTGAAACTCCACTTTTAAACTGATTTTGTAAAGAGAGAATCCCACGTGATATAGTGAGTGGAGCTACATGTAAGTGACACGGTTCATCCTCTTGTTATGAACTCAGTAGAAAACCCATTTGTAGGTTTACAGAAGTTACAGATGTTTGGGGACAAGATGGACCTGGAGTTAAGATATTATTTGTATTCAATGATAGTACTTTGTAAAATGCATTACATCAACAACTCTGACTTCATTAGCCTGACTATGCTATTTCTGTGTTCCTTTATCTGTATCCCAGTAAGATATCATATCAGTATCTGTGTTGCCAGTGTGCTAAAGGGATCACCACACCCTTCCCTGCCTCTCAGGTGCATGCTGTCATCTTTGTTAACAGCTGGATGATGCCCAGCAGCTCTCCCTGTGTGTATGACAACTTACCTGAGGTCATGTCACGTCTTCCTGGGTGGCAATCTGGATTGTCCATGTGTGAAAATAAACCAGAAAGTTCACACCCTAAATTTCAGTTGTTTCTGCTTAACTGGCCAACTGTAGCTTTTTGTATTTTGAGAGGATCTTAGTTAATGCCAACTTTGCATGCTTTAGTATTTTCACTACTAGTAATTTTTCCAAGAGCATTTAGTTGCCTACCTTCGAGCTGCTTCCTGAGGAGACTTGGGATCAGCATGTTGTAGTCCCACTAGTATCACATGGAAGTTAAACATAAAACTTGGTTAGTACTTTCAGGAGTTCCTGACATGTATTTGCATTTTTAGGCAGCGAAATCCCACTAACAAACTGGCTATCCACCTCTGCCTTCTGTTCAGATAGGGCTCAAATGTTTTCTAGCTTGCAGATTCAGTGTTTAAAACTCTGAAAATGTATTTGCTGTTTAATAATATGGATTAAAATGATTTTATCTTTCAATAGTAAAAACCAGCAAACAACAGATTCCACTTACTGCACAGACCACAAAGATATTGCCCATAATTCCTGAACAAGACCATTGTCATGTGGGTGCATCAGCTGTAGAAGGTAAGTATATACCTTACAACTCAAATTATGCTGTTTTGCCTCGTATTTTTAGAATTAATAGTATGCAATATCTGCTCAAAATAAATTATGACTTCTTCTAGCCAAATATGTGAGATTACAAACTGGAAAATGTGTTTGGTGAGAGTTAGGTGGCAGGGAAACAAAATCAAATTTCCTTCTGCTACCAAGAGTCATCTATAAACTGTTAGCATTTTAAAACCTGCATGTCCCTGAAGTCCCCAGCACAAATTCTGACACTAGTTTTCTGGTGTAGAATATTGTGCCCTGGACAACAGCATTATGCTGATGTTTGTGACAAACACAGAGGAAAGAAGAAATTTGCAAATGATCTCTGAAAAGAATCATGTCTATGAAATAAATAGTTTGCTGATCAAATTCCTCAAACAAAAGAAATTGATCACTTTGTCATAATTATGTATGTCAGAAGAAGTGACAAGAAGTTGGTTTCAGCTTGGAACTCAAACTAATGTCCCACTTCTAAATTTCTCTAGCCATTGTGTTCCAGTAAATTGTTTCAAGAAGTCCAGATGTAAGGAAACAAGTCTGAAGAGAAACGTGCAGCAAGCTATACCTCTTCCTGGCAATTCTCGTAATGCCTAGAAATGGAACAGATGCTACTTGAATAAGCAATGCAGGCTAATATATCACTTGCATAGACAAGGTTATGGCCACTTGCACAGATTGCATTACTGTTTATGGCAATTCCTTTAGGTTAAAAAGCTTAAGAAAGTCCTTCTTTACATCTATTTTAATTGGATGGAGTTTTATTGAAAACTCAATATGATGTCCTGCTATCTTTTTAATGTGTTAAAAAATTTGATGTACTGAAGAGAAGGTTGATTTTTGTGCTTCATGTGGAACCA
Source organism: Nesoenas mayeri (assembly GCF_963082525.1). NCBI lineage: Eukaryota > Metazoa > Chordata > Aves > Columbiformes > Columbidae > Nesoenas > Nesoenas mayeri. Next base: position 53,723,540 of record NC_137540.1, read on the forward strand.
TAAACAATGAAGTTGCATGTTGAGAGCAGGGCTAAAGAAATTTTGAACAGCATTGCTGACAGAAGATGAGGTACTGCCTTAATAAATTAATAGTTAAGCTGGATCATTGTTTGGCTTTTGAGAGAGACTAGCTGGGCTACAGGACAGTGTATTACAGTAATTCAAAATACTCACCACTTTTTAAGTGATTTTCATCTATAGATCTTAGGAGGACTTACAAAGATGGAAAGTTGTCATTATTACTATTCTATAACGAGGATATCAGTTGGCAGAGAAAGATAACATGACTTGGGAAGTCCATGACATAGGTGAGAGCAGTTCTGAGACCATGTGAGTTCAGCTGTTTGCCCTTTGGACGTCACAAGCCTTGGCTGAGTGAGCAGGCCCCTTCCCAGAGCCACATCAGCCTCTGCATGGCAGCTTCTTCCTTTCTCCAGGGACTTCTCCCAACCACCTCAGTATCAGGCTATTTCTTTGTCTGGTATCTGCCAACATTCTCTCAGGCAAATCTTCATCTTCCCATATCCCTGTCTGTCATGTACCTGCCCACCTTTATTGTTTCCTGAGAGAGTATACTCCCAAGAGTATTTACTCTTGGGTTAAAAACAAGACATTTATAAGATTGTAATAAGATGGGATATGAAGGAGCTGCTCACCACTATTCAGAATTATGGCTGATAAGTGGAATGCTTTGTCCTTCCAGGATGTTGGGTTCACCAAAACTCATCTTTTAGAAGCAGGAAAGACAATGTCACGGCCCATTCCCGTGCAAATTTAACTTTTGTGTTCCTAGAGGTGGGAGAAACTCTTGGGATTGACCTGCTAGCACTCCTTTTGCTTTCATTATCGTAAGTGTTGTGTATCAAAGGACAGAAAGAAGAGATGGAACAACTTTGCAGATCTTTGATTGCTCTGTGAGGCAACATATGAGATCTAGAACACTTTGGGATTAAGTTATCCCTTTCCTTAGTCTCTGGGTCAGTGACTGAAAGAGAAAGGTTAGGTATTTTGAGAAACCGCAGGTACCTTGCTCCAGTGCTGCACTGTACAGAAGCAGCTTGTTTTCTTGGTCATAACACAGTCTTCCCATCAGAAGGACTGCTGGCAGTGAGCTGAAAGCTGGAGGTGATACATGGTATCGATGCAGAATACAGGAAATTGCAATGTTACGTGACAGCGAGTGGAAAGGTTACTAAAGGGTGTGGCTAGAGAGGAAAGAACTTAGATCTAGATCTTGAGTTTCATCACATTAGGTTTTGAATAACATTTCTCAAAGGAATACTGTCTCAAAGCTAAATACTCTGTGAAAATAATAAATGCACTTTCTGGTTTAGTTTTGCTTCACTTATTGCAAAGAAGCACTTCCCTCTTCATCTGATAAGGTCTGATTCAACCTGTAACTACTTGTGTTTGTGGGTGGCTTGGTGGCTAATGGTGCGGCAGTTACAGGAAATGTTGCTGGCTAAAGTCCTTTTGGTTACTGAGGCTGTGGAACGAGATTGTGGTCTGCTTTTCTGATGAGTGCCAGGGCTGTCCATGTGAAGTCTCTAGAATGCTACTAAAAACTCCTTTGCTCAACAGGGAGGAGGTGGCTGCATTACAAGTGCTGCACATGAAGACAGGAGAGCATTCACTTAAAAACAAACAAACAAACAAACAAACAAATGATAAATGAGACCCAGACATACATCTTGATGTTTTTCAGGCTCAGTACACATGAGCCCTCTCCTGCGGTGCTTTTGTCCTCAGTCCTGTATTCTCTGAAGCAAAAGGAGCGTTAATGGATTTATTGAATGACGAGGGACAGAACAGTGTTCTCTCTTATGTGGGGGAATTAGAGACAGACACAGATCTGACACAGTGTCTTAAAGCCAACTGTTGCGGACTTTTTTTTTGTTTGGTTTTTTTTTTGGTAAAACGTGTCCAGTGTCATGCTCTGAGCTGTTGTTAGATCAAATTCATACAAATTGCTTACTACTACCCCAAACACTTTATTTATTGCATCAGTCCCTTTGGCAGTCAATGCCCCAAGGACAAGATGACACAATCTTAGTGTCCTGCCTCCCATTAGTTCTCTTAATAAAATCAGTGCATGTGTCAAAGGCTGCATAAAAGCTAATCAGAGTTCCACAACAGCAATTGCCAGCAGTTTTAGTGTTCTGCCTTTCGCCATCAGTACTACCATCTTTCTTTGTAAAGAACTTTGAGATCCTTGAAGACCTAAGGTGCTTTATGTCACTGTATTTACTTCTGAGTGATGGCGTAGCTGTACAGTTAGATAAGACATGTTGGTCTGTCAGTGAATATAGAATCTAAGGGACATAAGGTAGATGACAGGTAACTGACAGGGATGACAAACAGAGGAAGTGTGTGTTTGGCTAAAAAGGTGAAAACCTCTTTCACAGAAATTGTAAAAGTTGATGGGTCCCTTTCCTCCCTTACAATCTAAAAGCAAGTGGACATGAAACCTCCCATATGGGGTGGCTGGCACAAGAGATCAGTAAGTAACAAAGTCTACAAGAAATTGATTGCTATCCAGCTATATTCACAGTATCATTGCTGTTGTTTTCTAAGGATACCCTCCTCTAGCAATTTAGAAATTCAGTTGTGCAGATTCCAGTCCAATACCAGGAAAATTCAATGCAGGTCCACCTAGGGTATTACCTGCGCTTTGGCTCAGGCCCCCGGTGCCATCCTGAAGAGGTCTTCAACTGCCATCATTGCAGAACCTGGTAGCACAAACGGAAAGGGAAACTGAAAGTACTCTTTGCCTGCTTGTCCTTATGTCGTTTTAGCTTTACAAAAATGTTTTCATATTTAGAAAAATGCCTCTCTCATTTGTCTTTGAGCAAGACACCCACACAAACAACAGACAATACAAATTATTCAGGGAAAACAGTGAAACTCATAGTTGAAAACATTCTAGCAAAGGCACATTCTAAGTGTACTCAGCAGCTGGAGATTACAGTTAAGCTATTTTTATAAATCGTGTATGTATTTGTAAAGAACAGTAGATGTGATTTGAAATTGCTGGGATCCTTCCAATTACCCTTTTGACACTTTTTCTGCAAAGCATCATTTCAGTGCTCAGAAGTGATAGTACTGTGGTTAAAGTCATCATAAAATTGGGTGTGATGTTGCTGAAGGCAGAGGTTCCTTCTAGTAATGGAATAACGGCTTTGCCAGTTTGCCTACAGATAACTATGAACAAAGATATATGCCCACATGCAGCTTTAAATTATGTTCATGACTGTATGCAGTCACTCAGTTACATATTTATTTTTTAAATGCCATGAAAGATAATCCCTCCTTTGTTTCTGCTTCCGTAATATATTCAAATCTTAATCAGAGATTAAAATGAAAACTCCTCTCAGTACAAAAGCACTCACAGAATCAGATTGCTGAGCACATTCCAGGGTACTTGGCACAATTATTGGTCTCTGCATAAAATGCATGCCAGCATGTGTTTCTCTCCAAAACAGGTACTAAGAGGTTTTTGAAGGGAAGCACTCCTGGTTGCTTGCAGAACTGGACCATAATGGACACTGGGCAGGCTGTTCAAACTCCATTCCATTAGCCAACATCAATTTTTGATGCATTGCATCCTGCCTACACTTGTCATTTTCCAGCTCACTTCAGCAGCTGCTGCCCCCAGTATGGTTTCACAGCCAAGGAACACTCCTTATCCCAGTTCTTGTGATGTAAAGGAAAAGGAAGACAGATGTTGTTATTGGGCCGGCAGCTACATGCACTGCCAGAATGGATGAAAAGCGGCATTTGCTTTTTCACTCAGTGTAAAAAGTACAGAAATCCTGTGCCCGCAACTGGCATTGTGTGGTTCTCTGAAAACTGACATGAGTTTGGCTGGGATCTGGGCATTTTCATATTTCAATGTTCTTCATCACTTGCTACTCTGGGAGCTGCAGTTCAAATTTCAAAAGTCTCATTGACAATTACTGAAGAATATTTTTCACTTGGAAATGTGGAATAAACTGGTCTTATTTCATTATTTCCAAATTTATCCTAATATATACAAGCACGGCATGGGAAATGCAGTTGGCCACAGGTCTGCAATTTCTTCCGTGCAGCTGGTGGTTCTGATTGGTCTATTTTTATTTTTTCCCATTAGGATAATTCAGCTTATTTTGGCTCAGCTGCAGTGAGACGTTGTTACTACCCCAGAGTTACTTCTGAACTCTGCTGCAGGTGTAGTAGTTCATGAAGAGACGCTCAGGAGCTGACACAGAGCAAGAGATTCTGGAGTGGAGGCAGATACCACACAAAACTGTTTCTGCCCTTATCTAGCTGCTGGGACGGAAGAGAAGAGAGTGAATCCTGCTCAGTTAGTTGAAGGAAACAGATGCGTCACCACCTACCTTTAAAAGGCAGTTCCAGTCAAGCCCTGTGTAGATGGAGGCTCTCTGCAGAAACACCGTTCAGACACTTGAGCAGGCGGATGGGGATGCTCTCCAGGCACCTTCCAGCCCTGCCCGCTCTCGCATTGCCAAACTGCCCTGGCAGTGAATGAGGTGCAGGGCTTCTCACTCAGGTTCCTGTGTTGTGCTCTCCTGGGGCAGGTACCTAAGCCACCACTCTGGTGGCAGGTACCCTTCTCAGGTCTTTTGCTCTAGTCTGATGAGTATCTTCCATTTTGTCTGCCTCCTAGTCACCTTGTTGTTTTCTTTTGCAGTAAAGAATTCATTACTGTGAAAGTCAAAAGAATGACCTTGAAGATAAACTGGGAAAGTCTGCTTTTTTTAATCTCCTGTTTTTGTTTTTTTTTTTTTTTCTTCTTTTTCCTGATATTGTTTTCTTCAGTTTGAGATGTCACCATATGAAATATGGTTACTGTTGGATGAAAGAAGACACACCATACACCACAGAAAAAAGCATCTCTATTTCATCTCCGTTTCCAGTTTGGGGAGCTATATTATCCTTCTTTTCATGAGAATGCCAAGCATACATTTCAGTGGAGAAGCTCCATTATATCTGTCATCAGAACTATCTGGTATTAAGAAAATATGAATGATGGACAAATGTTTTGCTGTAGAATCTACTTCAGTAGGAGAGTATAGATTTCACATCTGTTTTCTGTTCATTCAGGATTCACACTTAATCATATGGATCTGAGATAATCCTTGCAATAATTTTCATTTTCTCTGTTGGAGACAAAATTTATTCTATATTCTCCATAGGATAAGAAAATCTGTTTAAAAATAGAAATGCTCCTCTACTTTCATGAAACAAGCACATTTTCCAGTCATTTTATGGCATAGGTGACTAAAATGCTGAAAAGATACAATTTCTGGCTGTTGAGGAAGGTGGTCAAAGACTCATAGAAGGAGAGAACTCTGCAGTGCATTTTAATTTCTGCAGTAAACCAGGAAGACCTTCATAAATTCTGCAACATCTTACTGGATAAAGAAAAAAATGTGGAAAATAGTAATTTGGCTTCAAACCACAAAATCATTATTATCGGTTTTTAATAACTCATTAAGACACCAAAAGGGCTTTGTACTTTTTGATAAATTGCATTTCTATATTTTGTACTTGCTGAGGTAATTAGTATTCAGACTCATTATCTCTTGGATCTTTTCCTTACTCTCCATTTATTACTGCTCCTCTGAGGGGAATGGAGCTGTTTGGGCTGAGCAGGGTCCCAAATGCATTTGGTGGTAACACGTAATTTGTGGGTACAATTTCAGCAGCAATTACTGGGCAGAGACAGAAACTGCAGAGCCAGGACTTCAGACTCCCTTGTGCTAAATCCATCAGGATGAGCAGATTGTAAACTGCCCATTGCAAATATGATATGCAGCAATTTAGCATCATGTTAATACTTTGTAACCTCCATCCCTTACATTTATATAGCTTTTCCCTCCTGAAGTTTTCTGAAATTGCTTCTCCAGTCATTATACTGCACCAGGCAGTTCAGATTTAATAGCAATAGTGGTGAACATTAGCTCCTGAATGATTTGAGGCCATATGGAATTTTTTATATCTAGTTGGGTAAATCTGAAGCATTTGTTTCTATTGTTTGTTACCATCTTCTAAAAAAAATCAGAGAAAAATACTGTCTTCCTTGATTTGAGGGCTTTTGGAGCTTTATTGCTTATCTGTGGTAATAACTTAAAGCTTTTCAGAATTTTTTTTTAATGCAGTCTATAAAATAAACCTGTCACAATTTGTTTCTGGTTCGTTGGTGGTTTTATTTTTTTTTCCTTTTTACTATAGAACAGCGACTTAGAGATGAAGAGGCATACCTATCTCAATTTACTGCAGAATTGCTAAGGCCATTTTAGTCAGTGTTAAAATGCTTCAACCAATGGCACCATCTATCATTCTTCCCCTTTAGTAATCCAGGAATCTTGTTGATAGGGACAGCCCTGCTCCTTGTGACCCCAATTTAACTTCCTTTCACCTATAATTTAATTCCATTATTCTTGCTGTCTATAACCTCCCTCTTTTCTTTTCCTTGGATGGCTAAACTATGGCTTATTATTTTACTGCCCACAGTTATGCCACAGCTCTGCAAGTGTTTTGTTTTACTACCCTAGAAGGTTCCATCTTCCAAGTCACCTTTAGAAACATGAAGAACAAGTAAGCCCAAAAGGCTCTTATAAGCTTTTAATCTCTGTTGAGTAGAGTTTACCTTGTCTTGCAAGTGTGCTCCAAACCATAGGAAACGGAGAATGGGGAGACATTGCTAGGAATGGTAAGGAAAAAAAAGTGATCCTAAGGTAACTGAAGGTCAAAGGGACCTCAGGCAGGCTCTGGTCCAAACTCCTTATGCTGGAGGAGGAAGGAATGGGCTTAAAAGCAAGCAGTTTAGTGTTTTCCTGGGTTTTTTTGACCCAAAATCCTCTGGGTTTCTCTCCTTCCACGTCCTCTTAACCCCTTGTCTTTTTTCAAAACTGAACATGTGAGAGGAGAAAGGCTGTCCTGGTGCAGACCCTCAAGAACACCATGATGGGCAGGGGCGAGGAACCTGAGACACGAAGGCGGAGGAGAGTGGGATGAACAAAACTGGTAGGGAAGGCAGAACTGGTGAGGGAACTGGAGGAAGGGCACAGAGCACCCCAAATACCAGCATCACATAAGATGCTGGTACAGTGCCTGAGGTAATCAGGGGCTGGAAGAGCAGGATTGCATTTTTACAAGTATAGTAAATGGGTTGAGAGGCTTCTGAAGGTGTTCAAAAGATGTTTAAATTACCCAGTGTTCTGGCTTTCATTTGGGTGACACTGTCAGTCAGACTCCTGAACTGGCAGCTTTTGTTGAACACCTTTCAGCCTCAACCCTGCAGCACAGGAGAGAAAAACCACACGTTTGTTTGAGTGACGTCTTCACGCCTTCCTCTTCAAATTCAATTTACTAAGAATTATGATTAGTCCTTGCTGCAGTGTTTTTACACTCCTTTTGCACATTATTGTGGCATTGCATAAGAAATATTACTTTACTCCTTGGGTAAAATGTTTGCAAGGCAGGATGAATGGTGAGTGCTCTGGGTCTGTTAGAGCAGCTCCCTGAAGGTCTGTGACCAGGAGACCAAAGTGGGGAGACTAAGAAGTTCTTGGCAGCTCCCTGCTCAGGCACTTGTGGGGTGCAGGCGAGAAAGGGAGAATAAGCACCGCAGATCTGGTGTGATCAAATTTGCTGTCTTCTTTCCTTTGAGCTCTTCCTCTTTGAATGTTCTTATCTTTGACTTCCTCCAAGTTAATGTAGATTTTCATTCTACCTCAGAAGTGCCGTTATTGCAGTTCTGCTGCAACTAATCAGATGTCATCTCTTGTTTACTCTGAGCAATGCTGAAAACTTCTTTTAGAGAGTTTTTTCTCTAATCCAACCTTGAAAATTGTTCCCACTTCCAGAAAGCACATCTTTTTTTTCCCTTTGAAAATCATTTTCCCTCTCTCATCTTTTTTCATGTAGCTCAATTTTTGACATTTTATTTTCAGTGTTTTAATTCTAAAGCTGCACACCATTTTCAATATTATGAATGATGAATCTGAGCATGGAAAATACACAGGTAACACACTAAAAGCAGCTGGTTATGTCCTCATATTCTCAGCAACAAAAGTTGACCTGAGATGGAAAAAAAAGTGTTTAAAGTCCAGAGGGGTTTCCAGTCAGACTGTAAGAATTTCCAAGTAGGTCAGACTGGCTGATGGTGTCACATTAAACCTTGCTCCGAGATGGCTTTAAAAAGAACCCAGGAACGTCCTTTTCTACTCTTTACATTCTTTTGAGACTAACAGAAAGGACAGGCCTGTCATTTGAAATAGAAGTGGAATGTCTCAAAGATAATCCTATGAGCTGGGTGACTGCTTGTATAATGAAAACCACTTATGTAAATCAGAAAAAATACATATTTGTCACCCAAAATACTGTGGCATTTCAGACTCATTTAAGTTGTTATGAATCCTGACTGGTGGGTGACACTGGAAACATCATTTAAAAGGCTCTCAAATTGTAGTAATTGCAATTTTGAATTATATGATTCAGGCACCTTTTAGAGGAAGATTTTAACAGCTTCACTGGATGATCTAAGCAGCATGAAAAAAGTGGAAGAGACAGTTCTTTTGTTCAGCTGTCTCAAGCAATGGATGCTGGAGCGTAGGAACAAATCATGAGGAAGAGATGTTTACACATGACTAGACTATACCCTAAAAAGCAGCAAACAACTTACAGCTTGGTTTGCCTTTAACATACAATACTTCCCTTCCAGCTCATCCTTCAGTGATGACCTGTAACAGTGGCTCATCTGCAGGGTTGTAGGTCTGCAGACATTGCTTTAAGTTTCATCCTGCTAAATTTCTCAATTTAGTGAGTGCAAATGCCTGCCTCTTTTGTCTCTGCATAAAAAGGCATCTTCAGAAGTTCATGGAATGCCATAAAAAACAGATCTGCTCAAGAGAAAAGGTAATTTTCACAGTCTAGGTTCTTTTCTAAATAAGGACTTAAAACCAAGTAGTCTGATAAGTGCCAAGGCACACTCAGTGTACTGACCTGGAAAAAGGTGCTGATGAGGGAAGGAACAGTCTCCCTTAAAAGTGTAAGGCAGTCTGGTTTCGTCAGACTCTCAGTAAAATCACACTCATCGTTCCAAAGGCAAATCACAAAATCAGAAAGTGAAAGACTTCACTGTGTACATCTTCCCATCATGTAAGTCTTCAAAACTTTCTTTTTTGGTACACTGTCTCAGTTCAGTATCTCAAATGATTTATTTGACTGAAGGAAAAATACAAACCACTGTAAACAAAATATCCTGGTTACATCCACAGAATACTCTTCTACTGAAATTTTACCTAGAATTGATTTAAAGATATAATATTCAGTTTTCCTAGTACAAGATGATTGCATCTGAGATCAGATGGCGTATCCCTACGCTCATGTTCTGCCCCATTTCCTTTCCTACATTGTATGGATGTAAATACCTTAAGTCCACATGTTATTTTTATAGCTCCTTTTACTTTAGGGTACTTTATTCAATTCATACATAATTTAAACAAGACAGTAAAACCTCTAGTAAGGAGTATCTCAGACAAGCAACTTTTGTCTTAAGAATGCCCCTCAATGATTTCAAACATTATCCCCTGAGGCTTCAACTACTATATTGTTCAGCTTCTGATAAAAGGCACCACTATGAGTCAACACATTTTTCTGACAGGTGTAACACTACATATTCTGCAGTGCATTTCAGAGAAAAAAAATTCTGTATGAAAAAAGTAACTAAATTAATTTATGTCTGAAAACATTAACTCAGCATAGGAACAATATGAAACAGTTATTGCTGTGTTCTGTGACTCATTTGGCAGTAATACCATGGTTACAGATACCTGATGCAGAGCTCTACTCCAGCATGGACAGAAAGGCTTCTTGATGAAAAATAATGATGACATTAATGTAAAAATAAATCCAGAATGTAATGATTGATAGATGTAAACACTAGACTTTTCTTGACAGTCTCTGTTTGAAAAATAAACAAGCTTTTAACTAGGTATTATAATTCTGCTTGCCAGCACAGAACAACTGAAACAAATGCTTTAAACAAACAGGCCTTTTTAGAAGCTACTAAACGCTTTCACCGACGCCCAGATCTTTAAAACTGGACTGCTTGTGCTGCAGTGTATGGAGCGAGGACACAGTCCTGCACTGAGGACTCGTTCTTCTGGGTCACAGAGCGCACACAGGAGCGGCCCCTGGGCAACTACAAACGTGTGTCTTTCCCGCAGCCTGAGACGACCACTGGAGATGAGTTCGTTTGTACGTCTGTGCCCCCGAGGCGCAGAAGACAGAGAAGCACTGGGTGCAATGCAGTGTTTTGCATCAACTAAATGCTATTTCGCAATTCACTTTTGAAAAGATGCCTTCGGAATTAAAGCAATGCCAGGAGGAGCTGTCAGTTGGTGGGAGCTGTATCCTACCTGGCCTAGTGAGTCTGCCAATCAGTTGCATTTTCCTGTGTCCCTCTTTCTCCCATGCTGTAGAAATGTCAGCTGGTCAATATGGCATAAACACCAATGACCGCTGAGCCTTGTTTGCCTTTTCAGCTGCCAAGGGGCTTTATTATTTTTGTTCATACTGCTGTAAATTTTTTTTCATTCTGTGCAAGTGGATTTGAAGGCTACCTACCCAGAAAGATATCTCAAATCTGTTAAATTACAGGGTGGCAGAAAACAGATCTTGCATAAGAAATCTTATTTCAAGGATAGTGAAAATTTCATCTCTAAATAACAAAGGATGGAAATGCCACAATGCACGTGACAGCAGTACAGGGACCACAATAATGTAACGCACAAACTGACCTTTCTGTCCTGATTTGGACTCACAGAAGTTACCATGTGCAAAGCAAGTACATGGTTTCTCACTTCCAATGAACTGGATGGTATTTCCTCATGCACTTTTTCATTAGTTTTACCATGTATTAACTATACTTCTATGCTTAAACATATTCAGATGTTAACTATAATTGAAAAGCATTTAAATATAATTATTGAGTGTATCAAGAGGAAAAAAATACAAAATAGCTGAAAGAAACATAATAAACAATGAAAATCCAGGGGAACAGGCTACGTAAAAGATTGGAAGGTTCTTCCTGTCTACAAGGTAAACGAGCCTAAACAAATTCTGAGGTTCACAGCTCAGGATTTTAAGCTAAGGATATGGATAAAGTATCATGGTTGCTTGTGTTATTAAGAAATGTCATTCCTGCTGCTCAGTTATACCCTGTCTAGCTACTGCCTCAGCGAAGAGGGGATTGCTCTGACATGGGACCTCCGCTCCCACTGCAATTCTCTCATCAGCTTTTCATAACTTCCTTTCTTGGCTCAAAAACTGTACTTCTGAATTGTCTGTATCAGTAACCCCAGTTTATAAAAAGGTTTATAACGTTTAAAATCCAAATTAAACACTAAAGTTCCAACCTGGTAACACATCTGAGAGGAGATTATTTTGGGTGTGTTTCAATTGCCAAAAGGGCAATTTTCTATTCCTTGCATATTAAAAAGATTACTTCGGTTTGCAGTGTTGTTCAGCTATTGGAATTAAGAAATAGACATAAATGAATATAAAATTATGGGTCAGCAAATATAAAGCTGTACCTGTACTCTTAACTGGCTCAGAAAATTTCGTTTCAGTATAATTCTGTATGCATATCCTCTATAATTGTAATTTAGTAAAGTTAATGCCTTTTACTGTACAACTCTTTCAACACAAAGTGTTATGTAAGTGGTACAGATTACAATGCTGTTATTCTTGATACTGTAAATAATAGCTAACAAGCAGAACACTGTCATTTTTTCATATTGGCTAAAATGAAATTCTGAAACCAACTTTTGAAATACATGTTTTTAACTGACAGGATGGAAATGTTTTAAAAATCTTTACACTCTAATTTGTTTTGTTTATTGTCTACAACTGAAAGGGTCAGCACTTAGAATCCATATTGAAGTCAATGCTAATATCAACAAACTTCAGTTTAAATTAATGCAAAGGATATATGCTAATGGCAAAGAAATGACTCAGTTTACTAACTACTTCTAGGTCTAAAAGTCTGGAAGAGTTTTAAAATGTTGTTCAATATGGTATGTGCAAAACCGCGTTTAGTGTCTTCAAAGGTTTGTACATGGCCAGACATCTCTCGTACCGTCTCTTCTGTCTGCATTCACTACAGACATTAGGTCTGTGGTTTCTCTTAAGCCCAGTGGTGACAACTGCTGGCAAATTGTCACTCTTGTGCTTTCAAACAACAGGTCTGGATATGTGAAATTTGCAGAACTGGAAGCAATAGCTGGAAAGCATCCTGAATATAAGTCGTGCTGTTGCAACCCTAATGGGGAGAGAAAACATGTGGTTCATCAGTACAGCTGTCATGTATTTAAGGAATTACATTGTTCTTTTAAATAAACATCTGCATCATGCTATATTAGCATATGTATTCACACAAGATTTTAGAATCTGTACGTAACAAAAATGATAAATTACAACAGTTTCCAGCTAATACGCATAGCCTGAATCACTATGTAAAAATCTCTTTTCTCCTCAGTTTAACCTCCTGGAGAGCTTTGTTTGTAACATCAGCTAAATAAAATGCCACAGCGTTCAGAAGTAGATTTTTAAATACAAAGTAGGTAGTGTTTCCATCAGCAGAACTAATTTTGAATTTGCTGTAGGTGGAAGAAGTGTCACTGAAATTAACAGTTTGAATTATTATAATGGTTTTAATGCATAGTACTATTTTTAAAATTTCTAATACTGAACGGTACAGCAGCTTGAAATGCTCCATGAACCCAGGCTGTACTATTATATACTTGTACACAAATATGGGATTTAAGAGGTACAAAACATCGTATTTCACAATTCTGGACATTCCCAGATTTTGCAATTCCTGGAGCACAGAAAGATAAGTCAGTTGCAACAGCAAATGTATGCAGTAACTAAAGGTGCTGGATAGTAATCTTTACTACAGCTCTATTCAACTCCCCATGATTTTCCTTAATGGTATTGTTAACTCAGTGCAAAGCTGCTTATTGTAAAACAATCTTTTTCCCATTTTTAAGGGACCACAACTATTGGATACAGAATGACAATTTGTAGTCACTACTGTATGTCTATTTGCATTTAGAGAGAAGTGTGATCTAATTAGCAGAGTTCAAAGAATTCATGCTGCAGACAGTACACATTTTAGTAATGTACAAGTATATTACTCCCTCTTGACCTCTCTCTCCTCAGTAAAACCGAGGCACGTTTTACTCACTGTACTTTCCTGATGAAAAGTAGATCATGGTGTCTAATAGAAGAAGCCACTCGCAGATCAAGGTGTCTAATAAATCAGTCATGACCATTTTGGTGATGTCTGACACAATTATCTACGCACTGACCAAGCTTGCTGCTACACTGTGAATCTTTGCAGAAATCTAAATGCCTGCGGATGCAAAAGCACTATTGCATACCTGCAATTCAAATTTTAAAGAAAAGCATAGTCTGAAACTATCTATGAATAAAAAATACTTTGCAAGATTTGAAGTAGGTAACAGAACAGTAAGAATAGGCTTATCCCAAGCAAGCTGTAGACAGGTTAAAAAGAGCTAAACTGCACACTGCAAATTGTCTGCTGTGCTCTGACCAATAGAGCAGCAGAATTTATGAGCTGGCCAGTCTCACATCAGTCATACAATTCTTAAGAATCCTCAGTAAATGCGATATTACTACTACAGTATTTGTGGGAGAAGCTGAACACAACAGAAGAGATGTTTATGATCTGGCGCTGAACAGCTAGAATAATATTATAATTACTTTTTATATAGTTATTTCTTCAGACATAAAGGTGACTGTTTAACTTCAAAATAATTTTACTAGAATATTTCCTAATGTGAAAAAAGTGAAGGCTTACCTCTAATAGCACACTGTCGACGAGGGGGTTAAGAGCCTCTGCCTTCATACTGCTCTGTAAACCGGAAAATAGAATGAAATGGCAGGACAAGAAATACATTTAACAGAAATATACTGATATCTGAGAAGTGGTTTTATGAATTCTATAAAGGTCTTGCTTCACCTTGATTCTTATTCAGACTGTTTATCACAGTATTCCTAATAACTGTGTCTATATTTCACACACACTTCAGTAGATCCCGCAAATTTCTATCAGAGTACAACGAACTAAGACAGGCCCAGAGTTTTACTTTTTCATTAATTCATGTTTCAAAATGCCTTTTTTCCCATGGATATGAGATTCATGTGATGATACTGTCTGTACATTTGTCTATCAGTGCCCTTTTCATCTCCCCTAAAATTTGTTAACCCCTTGCTGATTCAAGGAAACAAGAAGGAGAAATACAGGGCAGAAAATAATGAAGTTCTTAAAAGTTCCATGAAAATCTGCAGTTAGGTGGAAATGAAAGGCCTAGATTAGTTCCCCTACAGAAGGAAAAGCATGTGAAGCACAGATCACCAAACTGGAGGCAGTATACATTGAGCTGGGCAACGCGGGCTGCCCATTAAATATAGCTCCATACACGCATCATTTTTCTCAGCCACCAGATAGGAATAAAAATGGGTACAATGAATAGTGACATTACTAGAGGCTACAGAAATGAAATCCCTAGAAAACCAAGAATCATCAGCTCCTCTGCTTTTTAAAATGGCAACAGTTCTTTCCTTTTTTATTTCTAACTGCTCTTTGCATTGTGGTTTTTCAGAAGGATAGTAACCTCCATCAAGAGTTGCGCTCTTCCAATACCGGACAGTGGACTTTATTAGAATGAAGGAAACACAATCTCGATTACTTTAACTGAGGGATGTCCACTTACAATCCTGTAGATTTCATATTGCCCACTTAAAGAAACATGAAACTCCTTAATTTTAGTCGGGAGAAAAATGGCAGAAAAAAAAAGGGAAGATGATTAGAGAAAAGAAGGGCAATTTTAATGTCAGTTACTAGAAAATCCATTAGAGAGTGTACTGTTTAGCTGATTGTCAATAAACTGAAACAGATAGAGAGCCGTATCAATGAAATACTATTGATTGTATGAATCAATAAATTAAAGTTTGAAAGAAATCTTGTGTGGCAAGCAAAGCTGTTATTTCTTACTTCTGTATTACTGCTCACTCTTAGAAACACCACCAGTATTACAGACTAGGTGCACAGCCAGCACTACAACTAATGTCTGAATTACACAGATATAAGTATAGGGACGGCACAATGTTTGAAGCCATTTAAGCCATTTCTCAGTTTCCCCCAAGATTACGGACTTTGCAGGTCACTGGAATGTGTTAGTGAAAGCAGGTGCTGCTGGCAGGTTAAGGAAGAAGTTGAACCACTGGGACATGCAGGAAGACATAGATTTTCTACAGCCCTGTGTGCTGGGTGCTCCTGGCCTTCCTACTGGTCATGGTGAGCAGAAGGCCCACATCCTCCTCCAAAAGCTTACAGGGATGGGGCAGCACTTAAAGATCACCAGACTGCCCTACTAAAACTCTCCTCTAGTGTCTTTGTGCTTAATTTCTTATATAGCCACACAAAAGTCCACAAAAACAATCTGGTCCCAAAAACAGTATAGAGTTACTAAGAACAAAACCTAGTGCAAGGCTTATGAAAGTTTTAGTTTCCAATTTTCTGAGCTGGCCCAAATTAATATTTAATGTGCAATTTATTTTTATGTGTCTGTGCATGTATTTTTTTCAAGTGTCACACAAAGATAAGATAAAATACAACTCCAAAATGCAAAACAAGCAGTTTCTCCCAGAGTAATGGGAAGGAATGTAAATTATTCAGAATAAAAGCAACCCAATAAATTATGTTCTCTACAAATAACTCTGAAAAAATCTTGTTCAGAGACAGGCTGGAAGAGCTCATGGGAGAACTGAGGAAATTTCCTTTGATGTACATTCATCCTCTCCTGGAGTAATCAAGGGAGCCAGAGTTGGATCTTCTCTGACATTTACAGAACAATTTCAGCAACAGCACAGATTTTGCCTCTGGATCCTGCTAGAATGCTCAGATGTCAGTCATTTTTGAAACATCTTGAAAGGCAGGATACTATTTCTAGCAAAGATGTTCACAGATAAATAGATGTTTCTAAATGGAGTATCTTGAGATATGAGTGATTTTTTTTTTTTAAGATGGATGACCAAACAGATTTTCTAATTCTTAAACCTTTTGCAAACACAGTGATCCTAGGCCAGGGGACCTAGGATCAAAGGCTACAAAGGCAGCTCTTGAAACCATTAGTAAGGTACTGGAAGTGTTACCTGTTAATGACTTTTACACAAATGCATTCAAAAGGCTGAGTAGGAGAGGAAAATGTCACCAAGTGGTGAGACTTCAAATGTGGGGCCCTTTCAGTAGGGGCAAATAAGAAGTACTGAGTGTTGATCATGAAAATGGGAAATGGTGTCTAGAAAGAGAGATTTTAGAAGGCAGGGGACATGCTGCAGTCTATCAAGGCTCATAAACTTTCTCTACAACAGGGAATCTGCTGTAAAAATGCCCTCTGTTCTTGATCTGATGAAAAAAGTATCCTCTTTGCTGGTATCTCATGCAAAGCCACAGGACTCAGGTAACAATTTCTGTTTTAAGAAGTGAACTATGTTAAAAAAAGCCCAAATGCTACAGAAAATGCTGTTATCTTACCCCAGCTGCTGTTAAAGAATCCGAAAACTTCTTTGATAAAGATGAAACTTCGTTGCACATGGCGCTTGTTAAACTGGTTTGAAAAAAAGAGGCAAAGATAAAAATTCATCCTTGTCCTGTCAATGGATAAAAATCCTATGCCTGTTTCAGGCACAAACTCCATCTTAGAAGCCAAAATTATTCTTAAGGCAATTTTACTTCTAGCAATTATTAAAATATTTTAAGGTAGATTTTGCTCATAATATAATTTTTATATTCATCCACTGAAAAATGATGACTACAGCGGCAAAATTATGTCATGTTGCTTTAAACACTAGTCTTACTTGATAGGACAATATTTCAATTTTTTAAATTCTAAATTTCTAGTTTAACTATTGCTTTTCTGATGATTACAACAACACAACTCCTAGAAATACTGTTGGAAATAAATCAAACCTTAATGAGAACAGTGAGAAGTTTCCTATCTAAGCAATAAAACATCTACTCTGTACTAAAAGAGGAAGTACCCTTGCGGTTAAAATACGAGAGAACAAGGAGATCTGATTCTATTCCTGGATGTTTCACTGTTTTGCTAAACTTTCACAAGTGCATCATACAGAACCTCATCCTGCAAGGTGCACCACACCTTAGCTCTAATTCTGAAAAATACTTGATCAAGTACTTCATTTTAGACTGAAGTGTTGCTACAGACTTTGTTAGTGCTACTAGCATTCTTAAAGATAAACACTTGCTTAAATACTTTTCTTACTTAGGACTCAAGTGCTTATAATGTCTTAACATCAAAACCCACTGAAAACAGTAGAATTGATTACTATGGAGAGCCTGAGATATGAATTTTGAGTACCACCAGATAAACTGGCTTATTGGATTTATACTTGTTTTGTTGTGGTTTACTACAAAGCTGCTGATAAATATGGTTCTATTGTTTAGAATTACAGATTGATTTTTGCATATTTTTGGCAGACAAACACTAGATAATGAATCTATTGGCAGACAATAAGACTGCATTATGCACTCTAAATGCAAATTCTGTATGTGTTGGCACAGTATCTTTTGCAGAGGGAACACGAAATGCAACCCAAATTATTATAGAGTGTACATTCACTTGCTGGAGCAGAAACAACTTTTAGCCCCTGAATAGGTCATGTTTTTGTAAACATACATGTCAGCCATGTCAGAAAATGACAGGTAGCCTACATAACTTGCCTACATGAGAAAATGTAGCACCAGGACCCCTAAAGCCAATGCTGTTTGTTGATCCATGAACTTACTGTGCCTCCAAGTGCCAAAAACTTAACAGAACTTCACAAGTTTTAAGAAAATGTCAAATGTCCATATATGCCATACATAATACTCACTTTGTCAGTACTTTTGCTTGATCTTGAGCTGTTTTCTCTACTTCTTGCCCATGCAGAATTAATTCTGCTACTTTATGGAGCTGCTCGATACATCGAGCAGTCACCTCAGCCAGACTTTCAATGGACAGCTTGTAGATTTCCTTAAATTAAAAGCAGAGAATGCTATTATCAATAACAACAACACTGATCAATATGCATATATATATATATATATATAAAAATTTGAAACACAGGAGCCCTCCCCACTCCAACTGGAAATACCAGCCCATACGTAGTCACAAACAACACCAGAAAAATGAAATATCCACAGATGATAAAATACACACCTTATACTCATTCTGAAAAATTAGTAAGAACAAGTCTAGCATTTATTTAGATGGGAACTAGGTCAGTCTTTCAGATTTTTAACACAGCACTTTTAAATCTAGTTCTAACAAATACAAAGATCCCTTAGCTCTAGAATAAGTCATAATTACTTTCATATAGAGCCAAAAGTAACAAGTCATCCCTCAGATGGACCTCCAGAGTAGAAATCAATAATACTCCCAATTAAAAAGTGGCTTTTGTCAGCAATGATTAAAAATTCTACCTAGCACTGTGGTACTACAGCTTTCACCAGCTGACACCAGCTTGAAATCTGCAATCGCATAAAAATCTGTATTATGCAGCATGAGTCTGTTTCCTTCTTTGTACGTTTTTTTGTTAAGAAAACAGGACAGATAATTTCTTTACTAGAATTCATTCAAAAAAATCTTGACAAAGATACCAAGCACATTTAATATTGCTATAACTTGGCACAAAATATTCAATCATAATAAACATGAGGGGTTGTCTAAATGGACAACAGGCCTTAAGTGCTATCTTTCATAAAGAGAATGAACACTTGTGAGTTGCCTAAATAATATTTCTGATTTGTCTGTTTGTGATTTAAACTGTTTAAGAGCTTAAATGAAGTTAGAGAATTTTTTCCACGGGAGAAAGATGCCCAGGAATGCTGACATACGACTTTCCATGTGCTATCGACAGGACACCACAGAATCCCTCAGCTCACTGTATGTTGTGTACACACATGCACACACAGAGAACCACAGATAAAACAATTAAAACAACGTGATAGGCAGAGGACCTGCTACTCTGATATTTCTTAATACTTCCGTGAGTTTATAAAATAAGGACAACATATAAAACCAACACACAAAGATAAATAAGTAATCTTATCTAACAAAGTGTAACAATTTGCTTAATGAAATTTATCCTCCAAAAGCTATTTTACCTCCACAGTTTTGTTTCTATTTACTTCTGGTTTATCACTGTCAATTTTATCTTGTTGTTCAGTGTTTTCTCCACCAGGTTCTCCAGATTTTTCTTTTAGCTTCCCTTCTATGTCTACAGAGGTGGAAGAACTTGCTTCTTCAAGCCAGTCATGAGCTTTTTTCCTGGCCTGCCAAACAAAGAACAACCCCAAAGTTCAGTTCAAATAGGGAATATCAAATGATGTTCCTGAACATTAAATAACAATTTTTACATTCAAAATTTTAAACATCTCAGGCCTCTGTGTGGCATTAAGTGTACATTTACGAAACTGTAGGGAGAAGCATTTCTGGCTACTTAAAGATGGATCAACCAAGGATAATTCCTCTACAGGACTGATATTCCTAGCCAACATATAGAGTGGGCGTTAATACCAAAGTTACTAATATTTCAGCTTTATGAGGTATCTAAGAAAGTGGTACTAAATTCTCAAAGGAAAAATAACTAGAAAATCACTATACCATCAGCTGGCTTCCTAGGCATGAAAGCAGATCAAACTGGAAAAGCCTTGGAGTTTTATACAACTTCAGACTACTGTTGTGGTTAGTAGGAAATTTACGATGTCTCTTTTTTAACATGAAGTCAAATAAGAATATGTTAAGCCCTAAGCCTCTGCTAGTTATCCATAGTCTGTCTATGTATCTAGAGAGAGAAATATTCATCTGAGCCTAAGAACAGTAGGTCAGTCACTGATAGTACAAATGTGACCAGCGATGTGACCAACTTCTAGCCATCTTAGATAATGGAAGTGAGATGAGATAAACCCAAGACCTTGCTTCTAGCTAAGAAGGTCTGAAGAAGTGTCTCAGAGGAATAAAGATGAGTAAGTAAAATAATTCCGAACCTGACCTTTGCTCCCAGAGTGTAAGACCAATCCTGCTGTGCTCATGAGCTCTGTTCTACAACATCTCTGGTTCAAGGCTTTCTAACATGGCCCATTGTGCTAGCTTATCACCGCCACTGCATCACCTCACTAATCTCACTTCTTCTATGAAAGCTTTTCTGTATTCACCCGTGCAGTCCCACCCTCCTGTACTGCGCTTTCTGAACCGAGCTGGGTACTGCGCTGTGTCAGATTGCAGAACAAAACTCTCCCTCTTTGCCCAGGAAACGGGGGCAGCTCACTCACAGGTGCTGACCTTGTTGAGTTTGTCAGGAGTAGCAGCAACGTGCAGTTCAAAGAGCAGTTCAGTGAGCATGCTGACAAACTCCTCACCCATATCTGCTGCAAGAAAAAACAAGACAATTTTTGTTAGGGTGCTATCACTACAATATTTTACACGATCAAATACATCCAAACAGTTTTCCCTGGCACCCTCACACCTGAAAAGCAGCAACAGTGACACAAGAAAGGGGTGTGTGCATGTATATGCTCAAATAAAGAGAACAAGCACCAGAGAGACCCATACAGCCTCATATGCTAGCTTGACACTTTGACTACTCTTTCCACCCCATTTTAAATTCCACTAAGTTTCGCAGAAATAAGGAAGAGGAGAAGAAGCTGCATGATCCCTAGTTATCTGACAAAAATACATGACCCACAAAATAAACAAAGAAGAGATACTAACCTATCCTGTCAAACCAAGGAATAAAAATTGCAGCAGGGCCAGATACAAATAAGCTTCAGAGGAAACACTGCAAAACATGTTCTCTATCGCTCTGTCTGCAAACCACAGCTGAGAGGTGTGTTTTCTTCCTACTTTAAGATTGAGCTTTGCTTAAATGAAGAATGTATTCTGTTCTGCTCTGGAGTAATGAACCTTAAAGAATCTGCACTTTGCACTCTTATTTCACAAGATTTATGAACAAAGATAAATATCACTTGTATTTGAACTTCACCTTTATTATATATATTCTTTTGAATACTTGCAGTTCCCATATTCGAACATGCTCTAAGTTCCTAAAAGTTGGTATTTCGCTTGATTCTGTTCATCTGCACTGAGTTTGGAATCTTCATTAGCATTTTCTAGTGGAATACACAAAATCCATGTTTTTTTAGCCTGATGACACTAAAAGGTCCAAGTCCCCATTCTAAGCCTGATAGAAGTCCAGCTACTTCAAAAATGAATTTCATGTCTTTATGCGTTCCTATTTTTTGGTTAATTTTTTAGGTATGGCCATTTTTTCCACTTTTACGCAAATCTTCAGTACTGGGCTTAAAAGCAGAGGACCATTACTTTCCAGTGAGTCCGCAGATTTTGGTGGAACTGTTTACAGTTCACCATACCTTGCAACATGTGGAAAGGTGGTGGAATCTGACACTCAGATTACACTCTCTTGGCGCAAAGGACATCTCACCTTTGCTTGTAAAGAGAGTGCCTGTCTTTGGTGCTATAAAATAAATTCGTATTTAGCATGAAGAACTCTTCACGTGCAGTGACCAAGAGACTGAGCTTTCCTCTTAACAGCAGGCGAGCAGGTCAAGAAGAATGTATTCAGTAAGCCAAAGAGATGCACAGATTTAATCTCATTGCTGACCTTATCAGTACATTTTTGCAATAGCATTTTCAGGTTTTGCAGTCCAGTACCTCTTACACTGAATTCACTTGTCCTTAAAACAATGCCAACTTGTTTTATAAACTGCAGCATGCTGAAAACTGATAAGTAGTTCACTTCATCAGTGCAAAGTTACCAAAATTGTTGATAACTGGCATAATCAATTCAATGCTCACTTTGGTTACTGTCTCACTGAAGCTCATATATGAAAGTTTAGGTATTAATGACTTTCAAAAACTTTCATAAACAACTGAAAGGAAAAGAAGCTGCAGGGAAAAGTACATGAAAGGGTTGCACAATCAAAGTGAGAGGAAACATTAGAGAGAAGGGTATGCATTTGGCTTTCTCCTGCTTGTGTCAGAAAACATATTTTCTTTCTTTTCAGACTGATTTTGCACCTGACTGTTGAACAAAGACACAAACCCTACTACAATTCAGTTTAAAAGTTGCCAAGCAGAATGCCTACCCCCAATCCTTTCTCAAAATGCCCTTCCTCCAAAGATCATTGCAGTAATTTCTCCTTGTGTAGGACTGAAAGTGTTTATGGTAGAAACTAAAAGAAGCACTAACATGTCTAAATGAGATCCTGAGAGTCCAGGATAAGAAGGGATCCTGAGAGTTTACAGAAAACAAATGGCCACTCTTTTCAAACACTTGAATGCAAAGTACTGGTTTTCCTTCCAGCGAGTCTTTTGCTAAATATATATAGCACTGACAAATGACACCATATAAATAACATGACTTTGATGATGAGAAAGTGGTAACAAATTAGCAATAAGTGGTAATTATTTTCAAATACTGCTTAGTGGCTAGATAAGATTTAACACTTTCAAACACCATTAGTTAATCTCTGACTTTGTAGAGGGTGGCTTCCTTACATAAAGGAAAAAAACCCCACAAGTTTTATTGAGCTAGGAAGCACAAATGAGAACCCTACTGAAGGCAAGTTGTTGTTTCGAACTGTTTAGCAAGAGGGATTAAAACTCAAAATTCCTCCACAGAATTTAACATAGACTGCTATTTCTTGCTAGATTAGGTAGCTTAAGTAAAAATAAGTAATTATGTATGCAAAATATGCTAATAAAAAACCATATGGCTTATTGACTTGATTTTGTAAGTGTAAAACCTATTAATGTGCTTAAGAGGATCTTAATTGTATTAACTAGCTTGAGCTAAGCAAACTAACTAGAATGAAGCGTTGTCTTCACAGCAAGACTTTCATTTAATCCTGATCAGCCAACCCATTCTTAAACTTTACTGTCTTTTATCTATGCTTGATGCCAAATGTTGTTTATTTTTGGTAATATTAAACACAGACCATTTTCTTAGCATAAACATCAGTTGCACCATAGAAATATGCTTAAGGTCCCAACAAGTAATTTCCAGTAAACAAGTCCAGTTTAAAAAACAAACAAAAAAACACCTCAAACCTAGACCCTAAAAGATGTGCTTCACTGAAAAAACAGAACTTCTGACCACCAGAGAACATGTCACTTTGTGCAAGACACAGAGCTTTTCCTGGGGGCTGGTTTCAAAGCAAGGAACTATTTCCCACAGCCATTAAGGAGCAACAGACACCTCATGAATCTTTGCTCTTAAGCAGATAACACATCTTCTTGACTTCTCATGACCCTACAGAAGAATGTGGGGTTTAAAGAGTAACAAGGGGAAAAAAAAACAGCACAAAACTCTACCATAGTAAGACTTAACACTAAACAATCGCTGTCCCCCCTACCCCCACCGAGAAGAAACAATAAGCTCTCTGTGAGAGACATCATTGCTAGAAAGAGCAGTCTGAGCAGAAAATACTTTCCAGTTAGAACATGTGGATGTTAACAGGCTTCTAACTTTTCTGAAGGATAACGAAATCATACCTCACCATCTTGTAAAATGTAGGTTTTATGGGCAAAGCACCCCTGAGAAGAGCAAAAGGATGTGGAAGAAATATCTTTCTATGTTTCTGAAACACAACAATATGGTGTTTGATGGCACAAGCCAGTCTTTGGTCAGGTCAAGGAGACTGTTTCTATTAGCTAGAAGATATTTGGTATGGATCTCACAGGCCTGGAGACACGAACTACAGTGGCTTTATGCTAACTTCTCATTCTTCTGCTCTCAGTCTATTACAGGAAATGCCAAAATTCCTGACATGTTTTGCCCCTAACCAAAGCATCCGCTCGCTTTATTGTAACTTCTGTGAGCTGATCTATGGGCTGTCACGCTGATCCCGTTCTGTTCAATGCTGTGCACCATGTCACGGTTGCAGCACGCTTCTGCTGCTTCAGCTTCTTCCTCACGCTCCACATGCCACCTCTTGCCAAGCAACACGTGGGAAGCAGCTTTGCCGCTATGTTTCAAAGTGACTCTCCTTCAAGAAATTCAAAGTTCTTAAGTCTCCTTATTACACTCTCATCTTTTCCCTGTCTAGCAAGGGAGGGTGCAAAGTGAGGACGAAGCTGCTAAACAGAAAAGCATTTCTAAACACTGCAAAACTTTCAGATTACACCATTTCATAAACAGATTCTGTAAGAAAACCTCTGTTATCCAAAAGGTTATTATTTTCCCTTATTTTTGTTTTGCTTTCATTGATGATGCAACAATGTAATATAATACTTCCTTATGTTATGTTTCCTGTATCTCACACCTCAATTACAAAAAAAAAAAAATAAAAAATAAGCATTGATCAGCTTCCAGAACTTTTAGAATATTAACTTTAGTGACTACCTTATTAAAATTATTAGGATGTCAGAAATTATTATTTGGATTGCAATTTTAAAAAGTACTATATACAGAAGTAACAATTATTCATATGGCCCAGGCTCTGTTTTTCTAATTACCTTTCTGTGGCTGCACTGCTTCATCATCTGATTCCTTTGGAACAAAAATCTCTTTTATAGCAATCAAATCATTTTTCACAGTCTCCAACTGCTCTCCATCAAGTGTTGCTAAATATGACTGAATCTGTAAAAGAATGGACAGTAAGCATTCCTCAACAAAACAGAGCATTTCTTAAATGCTAATTTAGAGCATGACACCAAAATAAGCTAAGAAATGGAAACTTCCATTATGCTCAATCTTGTTTCTAACCTTCCAATGTTGGCACATTTCTAGTTTTCATCAACAAAATTGGTTGAGTATCACAAAAATTACTCCAGCCTTGCAAGATCATCAGGTTGCTACCTTCTCCCAGAACATTAGCTTCGAATTATACATCTCTGGTTTAATGCCAAACTGTAAAAAGCATTTTGGGATTGCTTGGATGAAGACAGCAGGCAAAAAGAGCACAGGCAGAATTCATGGTTAGTCTGAGCACTCATGGGAAGATCTGGAAAAAGAAGCCGTTTTCCCTTCCTTCAAAATGCAATCAAAATTATTGACAGTCCACCTGTTCCAAAGAACGTACTGACAGGTCTATGCATGTCTCAGGGATCTGCAAGTCATAGAATGATTTCGGTTGGAAGAGACCCTGAGGATCATAAAGTCCAACCATAACCTAACTCTGGCACTAAATCATATCCCTAAAAGTCCCTGCGTATCTAATAGGGTGGCAAGCCTGAGAGGGATGGAAACAGATTCTTTAAATCACTGTTTGCACTGCAGTTTATGGTGTTAATCCTGTGACCACACTCTGCCTATGGAAGCCAAGAGAAAAGCCATTTTACTTTTAGGTTTGTTTCAAGTTTTGGTTTGGTTTGGTTTTTTTCAAGCTTGCTTGACAGCTGTGCAGACTGGCCGAGTGAGAGACTGGAGAAAGACTGTTATTTTCTTGGGTTCCTCCTTGATGTGTCCAGCTCATAAGCTCAAGGTTAAATGAAAGATAAAGTTGTGAGACCCAACTCAGGTTGTGAAGGGCTACCTAGGGCTTTACAGTCCCACTCAATAGCATTGTCCACTTCATAGGATTAAGCTAGAAATTTTTGGAAACTTTTAAAATAAAATCTTAAAAATATTATAAAATCACTGCTATTAGAAGCACATAGGACATTAGCAATGCTTTCAGTGTCTCTCATGCTCCTCTTTTGGCTTTTGGGCTGTTAGGAAAGGTCTCAGGTTTACAGAACTTTAAGTATTTTGCATGGTAACTGGAATATTTATCAGGGAATTGGACTTGTTGACCCACACAGCTGCATTCAATCCTGTTGGAGTGAGTAGGACTATGAACAAGGGGTTTTCATGGACATAACATGAAGCACATCAAAAACCTCACGGTAACGACCTGCACACATCTTACTTACCCTGTGGTATTTCACTCTAAAAGAAAAATAGTGTTGACACATGCAATTAACCCCAACTTGGTTTTTGTTTATCTCTTTCCTGCTTTGTGGAGGTTGGTTGGTTTGTTTTCCAAAAGCAGGACCTTGAACCTTACCTGTGGGGTTTGAATTTATAATTCTTCGTTTAGACACAATTGCAAAAAATAAAAACAACATGGCCAGTATGTACCTAGCTGTTACTAATATATGCTTCCTTCATTTGTGAGAGCAAATAACACATTTTAAAAAATAAGTTGGTTATTTTTATTATAAAATAACCCAGAGGGCAAGGCATGCTAATTACAAAAACAAAGAAAACTTGTATTTTAAATTTTTTTTAGAAAACTGTTTCAGTATAAAATACCACTGCTGTGAATTCATAAAACTCTATTAATCCACTGTTAGAGATTTACTGATCTACTAGCAGAGTCAATAAATTGACAGCACAAATTAAAAAATGTATTTATCATATAGGCCCTAGTAACATTAGCATCGTCTTCAGAGAGACATTTGTATACTTCCAGTAATAATATCTTGGGGTAGTTTTAAGTAACTGCAAAAACTAAGCCAATAAAGGCAGCTTAGGAATTGAATAAGTAATCTGGAATGCATTTTAATTCACTGGCCTCCAGGTGCTGTAGGTCTGGAATTCCTGAATGCAGGTATCAGTGACTGATACAAAAACAAAAGCCTTCAACCTGAAAAGACGTCTGTATAGTGTCACAAGCTGAAAAATACAAACTACGTATGGTCCTAACAAAAATAACTTTCAGCTATGAAGTTGTTTGGATTGAGTTAATCTTGGAGATAAATTTTAGGTGTATTGAGATTGATCTCCTGAAGCCAAGGACTGGCTCATGGGACCAATCCAGCTCTCTCTGAAGCTGACAGAAAACTTACTGTTCATTCCACATGCATCTGCAGAGTGAAATTAATGTAAAGACTGATTTTTACCAACCTTTTTGATTTATGCTGTCTACATACTGTACCTGAGCTTCACTTTCATTTGACAGGATTTCCAGAGCTTCAAGGTGAGACAAACCTTGGAATTCATCAAAAAGTAGCCCATAATGTGCTGTTCTTTCAACGGTAACTTGCTGGGCCCGCCTCTGTTTCTCTTTTTCTTTAGCTTCTCGCAACAGCTGCAAAAATATACATAATTTCTGTTGTTTTATTGGTAGTGCTGTAGGTATGACAGATTTTATTACTTTCTGCTTCTGCTTGTCTAGGAAGTAGTAATAAAATTTGGGGCTATATCACACCTGCAGAGCTGAAATTTTAGCACTGAAATATCTAACTTATTTTTTGATAAACCCCTCTAATAAAATATTTAAGTAGTATTCTAAGTGTCATTTTCCCAAAAGTAATTTCTAACCATCATTAAACAAACAAACAAACAAACCATGAACAAACAAATAATCTTGTTTGTGCTCTCAAAAGCAACATCAGCTATGGATACCGTCTAATAAATTTAGCCACCAGTTACAACGAAAGAAAAATAAAAAGGACTATTTCATACACAGCCTTAAAGAGTCATGTGGTCCATCCTACAGACCACAAAATGGAAAGAACATTATTTCCAGGACCTACTTGCATAAATAATGCACCTATATAGTATTTCCTTTAAAATATTTTTAGCAGATGCAAAAGTCAGTGTATGTGACAGCAGGACTGATGAAAGAGAGTGGCCTGATAAGGTATGACTTCTACCAAAAGTGGGGCAGAGCTACACTCCATATACTTGGGGACATTTTGGAGTGATCTTCTTATACACTTCTATTTGTGGATAAGAAGGACAGAATAGTGTATGGAATAGGATCTTCTATTCTCCTTCTGTTCCCAGGAAGCAATGGCCTCTCATATGAATTTGCAAGAGTAAAGCTGGTAAATGCAGCTGAACTGCATCATAAGTCACATATAAGCCTCTGAATACAGGTGAACTCTTGCCTCTTACACTATTCCATCATTCAAAATTGCTACAATATTGTCTTCAGTTATTCATTTGTTACAAGAGACTTACAATGGTAGATCTTTCAGTCTTCAACTTCAAAAGATCACTCACAAAGTTTTATGTACAAATCACCCAAAAGGAAGCACTGTGTTATACAACATATGAGAACTGATTTATGTAACTTTCAGCCTCAGATTTTTTGTGTGAATTCACACACATTATTTATAAGGTGTGCTCAAAAGCTCATTTTAACCCTGTGGTTCTTACCATGAGTTACTCGCTTTTGGCCTACCACAACAGTATCAGTCTGTTCACACTTACAATGACAAACACTAGAGATGAAACACCATATTAAAAGAAAAACACCTTACTCCTCTTTACAAGGAAGTAAACATAGAAAATGAAAAACTTTTTGCAACATCAATTGATTGCCACAAGTGTCTGCAGAGCTAAAATAATTTTGTACTGACAGCACTTATACTTCTCTTTGGTTTTTATTGTGTCTCTGAACTTTTAAACATGCAAGTCATGACTGCATAAGGGTACTGTTAGTTTAGATGGATATTAAGATACAACTTTTCACAGCTTTAATTCCTAATGAAACATATATCATATTCCAGTATTACTCATTCCCAAGGAAAGGACTACAGTGATGTTTATGCTGGAAGATACCTATCTACAGTTATTACAAACACACCAACAATTTGATTCTATCTCCAGAGTGTAATGATTTATCACCACATATACTATCTTACTAAAATCAGCCATTGCACATGTGATTATGCAGAAAAGATGACTTTACATTATGTTTTGTGGTTCTGTGAAGAAGACTAAAGTGGAACAAATATAAAGCATAATATTTATCTCCAAAAGCCTAGCCAGTGTCTACTGCAATAAAAAAAGCCTCTCCCTGAGGCATCTGAAATTCTGGAAAAATAATCTGAAACTGCATTGACAGAGCTGTATTTAAATAAATCCAACCTGAGACAGAGAAACTGTTCTTGCCATCAGTGTTTTGGTTCTCTTAAATCCAGGATCACTTTCTGCAAGGACATTCATGGTTGTCTTCCCAATAAATTCCAAAGCATCTAAGCCTCCAGATAATACACTTTTCCCCTGTATAAAGTAACACAATGTGGTTATTTTCTTTCCACTTTATGCTAACATGAACTGTAAAGAACACTGCTTTTGTTGATACTGTCTTTGAACATTCAGGTCCCTATATTTTCTATGCTTTAAATAACAATAGGATTGATGCATTTATAAAATTGTATTACTTTGTTCTGAACACATTTTCAAAAAGAAAAAAAATGAGCTATACCAATATTGCTAGTTAATGAAAAGACTCACACTGGAGCAAATACAACACCTGTTGCCAATAAAAAAAATATGAATAATACCACTTAAATTTCATCCAAAGTCTGTGAGAACATATTTTAGACATGAATAATATGGAGCCGAAGTCCATCATGAACATTACCTAACTAATTTCTAAAATGTTGACACTAGTGATGACTGTGGAACTGTCTATCTGAACACAGTTGTCTTCCCTGTGTCTTCAAATTAGCATCAGCCCTCTCTCAATTTTTCATGTGCCCTGAAGAATTTTCACCAGCTAAAGAGTTCCATTTCAATCTGGATTATGCATCTCTCAGACACTCAAATGCTGATGTAACCTGATATATAATGGAAAACCCTACCAAAGTCTCAAATAGTATTACAGGCAACTTACTGAAACCTCAAGTTATTATTTTTGTTTGGTGACATTCATCACTGCAGTATAGCAGCCTCTCTAGGTTTGCATAAAGCTACCTTTCTCTTATTTGCAACTCTTATACAATGCCCAGGTAATCTTACTTCTGTCCAGCTCTCACAAGCTCCATGATGCTCCAGATTCTGTAGCAACAGTCTTGGGAATAATCTATAAGAATCACCCTCTGCTCTCCAAATCTTTGATATTAGAGTGATGAGGCACTCAGACTGAACTGGGTATGTGCTAAAACAGAATTGCCACTTTGTAAAACATGCTCAATGGGGAGTTAGTCTTCTATTTCTTTCTACTTAAGGTCTCATAATTTCCAGGGAAATACAATACTGAAAAGCTCAGAGGAAAACATTTGCTATGGTAATAGTGTGTAAGAAATGTTGGGGAAGAAGGTGACACAAAAACTGATTTGGAAACAGTATGGTACCAGATTTTGCAAAAGCAGAAAAGGATGAAGTCCAAGACAGAAAATATATGGAGAGTGTAATAGGAAAGAATCCTGACTCACTGAGTCTGCAATCAGATCACCTTTTGGGAAAGCTAAAATGAAATGAGAGATAGATAGAGAGGTGAAGGTAAGGGCCAGGGACTAACAATACAGAGTTTAGTAAAAGCCTTAAAATAAGCAAATTGAATATTTTCTTATTTTATTTGCCTTCAAAAATGGTAACAAATCTCATCATACTTTCTTTGGGATGACTTAACTGCATAAAAAATCAGATGATGGTACCACAACTATAAAAAATAGATTTCCCAAGAATTTCCAGAATTCTATATCATTCAGAAGATCATATTTTTCACTGAAACTGGTGCCAAAGTAGTAACTGACTTAGTTGTATTTGACTTTTTTTTTTCTTCTTTTTAATTTGATACAGTTATTTTGCCATGAAAGAGACTCTGAACAGACCAGCAACAGAACTACTTTTACAAAGACCTACAATTTAACAGATGTGACCTACAATGAAGTTGCACCTAAAAATTATGAAGAATAACTAAAGTAGAGAGGCCAGCTAAAATGACTCACTGTGTTCTGTACAGCATTAGTGATAGCTGACAACATGCCACGAGATCCAGATGATGGAGAAGAAGGAATATTCTCAGAACACCTTTGGTCCAGAGAATCTTCTGCTTCTAACAAAAGAAAAAAGCAAGCTACAGCATACTTCCAATGCTACAAGTCACAAATTACAGTGAACTGGATTTTGTGATCAAAATCTTAAATTTCGTAAATAGAACTAATTTGGCAGTGTCAGTTTTGTCCAATTTCCATGACCCTGAACTTACGTATAACTGGTGTTTCAGCTGTAGGAGACTCTGCTGTTTCCAAAGATGCTGAACTTGTGTGATGAATTCCCAGAGTAGTTCCTGCTTTTTCCTTTACTGCTGTTATCCCATGACCTGCAGCAGAAGCGTATTTTAGATTACATGATTTGAAAATTTATTACTAACAGTGCATAGTATTCTTATACTCCACAAATTATGACAATCAGAATAACTATTAAACTTACCTCAGTTGCTTATTTTTTTTTCTAGGTTAATATTTCACTCGTTTTACTATATCCAGCATATTAACTGACTAGAAATTATAAAGCCGAGACACAATACAAATGACACTAGATCTGAAATGTAAAACTCATTTCAGTGGCACACCTAAGTTTAGTTCCTTGCTTTGCAAAACACTAAATATTGTACCACAACCAGTTTAAACAGAAATTGATGGTCCTCCTAATGTCATGAGGTCTGGTCTTATCTAGTTTTCAGAAGTCTAGAACAATTAACCCACAATTAATGGACGTAGGTGACTGCAGGGCTGAGGCAAGGAATCTGCCCTTCAATCTGCTGCATAGGTGCTATGTTAGGTAAGCATCTGAGGAATACTGACCCAGGTCCTCAAAGTTATTTCAGGATTTAAGCCCCTCAGCTGCTCAATTGAAGTCAAATTCTGAAGTGTCTCTCCTCAAAGCTGCTATTTAAATACATTTTGTAAAGTCTGTTGGTGTCAGATGACACAGATCAAATCATTGCTCCAGTGGCAGCTGAACAGTGGCAGCTACGGAGATTTTACCACCTTTACCTGATGCATACATTGTGAAACCCTAACTCTCTGTTCTATTAAAATGGTCTAGCTTAATGTAAAGAATATATGTTATTAGTGTTTTTATCTGAATAATTTTGACAGAGCAGGATTGCTTTGCTGCTTTTCTACACAGAGTTTATTTACACTAGTAGATCACATGGACTGGCAATATCGGGCTTTAGGACAGAGTGGGACTGCCTGGTAGTCAGCAAAAGGAGGCAGTAGCTTCCTAATGTGCACCAGCCGTTGTTGAAAAACACTGCCTTCAAAAAAGGTTGCCCTCAAATTATCTGCCTATTCTGCTTCTGCATATAACCACAAGTGTGTTCATGATGTGCTTCTCTAATTACAAATGATCCAGCTAGCACATCTTCCTCAGCTGGAAGTTTCCACACATCAGCTCAGACACAATAAGTAAACAAGCAACCAGGTGAGCAATATTTCTTCCCAACACAAAATGAAATGGCTTCAGTGACCCTATTTGATTTTTTCTTGCACAATACACTGCTACTGCACTTCACGTAAAGCTAATCGCTTCTAGTAGCAGGATAATCCAGTGTTTTAACTATCTGCCTAACTACTTATGAGCAATATTAACGACAACTTCATACTTCTTTGCTTTGTTACCTTAAACCCAACTGTAAATAGACAAATGATTTCAGAGAGGGTGTCAATACAGATGGTCAGGCAGATACCTAGACATCTGAGGCATGAAGTCAAGCATAACAATTCATTAAATGTTGTCCGTATTTTCCCACAACGTGTGCACTTTCTATTGGAAAATTTCAAAGCATCTTCTCAGAGTTATAGTAACTACAGAAAAATAGCCTATCATTTGACAGTGCTCTGCAGTGTTCTGAATAAACAGATACATATATATACACATACATATACCTGTGTGTGTGTGTAGTCATACAAACATGCTTTTGAACATCTGATTAAAGAAAGATGCAGCAAAACTATTTGAAATGGAGTAGGAAGAAGGAAAGCTGAGGTTTATGATTCTATGATTTCCAGATGGGTTGCACATCAGCTGCCCTATGAATTCAATAACAAATATACTCTAGAAAACATACATGAAGCAGCACTACTAAAAGATCACACACAAGAAAACTACAGTATCTGGAAGTAAACATGAAGAACAGATGTCCCCTAAGGAAAAGACGAGCAGAAACAAGTAATTTTCTGTGTTATAGCTGCACGGGATCCTGATGTTTTACACTGAAACAGAGAGACTAAGTAGGTAAATGCTTTTACCCGTCTAAAGAAAATATGACCTTTGTCCATTTAATCTCATGTCTTACAAAATGCAGCGGTACATCCAACTGTACAGGACACACTAGGTCATACACCACAGTGATTTAAGTCATTGCTGGATAACTTCTTGCCTTTTGCAAAACCTGTTCCAATGCAGATACTATAGAGTGGGCTACTACTGTGTCTAATCCCAGTCTTCTCGTTCAAGGAAAACGTTAGCATGAACAGATTCTGCAGTCATTTATTTATGCTCCAAATTCCTGGGACTCCTTTAAATAACTATGAATTTTGCTTTTAAACTAATGTAATATATATTCCAGGTAACATTTTTTTCCATTTCTCCTGATCACAAATTTTTAAATAAGCAAGAGAGTTCTGTTCTTTCTACTAACTTACTTTGGACTCGACTTGCTAACAAAATACCATTGTTCTGTAATGATATAGAAAATGAACTATGAACATTAAGGAAAAAAATTTTTCTAAATATGTGCGAAAGTTATGAATCTTCAGATTAATTTCCCAGTTTTTTTCTGTACTTA
The DNA here is from genome assembly GCF_963082525.1 of Nesoenas mayeri. Taxonomy (NCBI): domain Eukaryota; kingdom Metazoa; phylum Chordata; class Aves; order Columbiformes; family Columbidae; genus Nesoenas; species Nesoenas mayeri. The sequence goes on from NC_137540.1 coordinate 53,757,180, forward strand.
AACAGGTTTTGTTTGGTTCGTTGGTTGGGGTTTTTTTTAAATATATTTTGTAATCCAGTTCTCATGGTTTTGCAGACAAATTTATACTTGTGGTTAAACACACTAGAATGATAAGAAAACATTTCATGTCTGTTAAGAGTGGTTTTGCTGAACTAAATTGTATGGCATGTATATTTGACTATAATAACAAACCCAGATGAGACCAGATGACCACAGCTGAAGTCAGTCAGCACTGTTAGATACACATACAGGCACTAACATGGCAGAAGGGCACGTTGCTTTGGAGATGAAAATTACCTGCTATTTCAAAAGGCACAGAAATAAAAGAGGTTGTGGGAGATGAGCCTACATTTTAGAGATAAAGATGCAATGGTTTTGTTACATTGGGTGTGGTAACACAACTGAGCTGATACTGTAAATCTAGAACACCTCCAACAGCTCCATTTACTCCTCTGTAACAGCAGGGACGGAAGAGCTAATGCAATGGGTGTTGCTAACTGTGTGCTTTTTGAAGAAAAGCATTTTTTCCTGTGTTGTTGCTTTTGTTTTTCTTGCCTATCTTATTTCTTTTCTTCCTCTTGGCTGGCAATTTCAGCAGAACATTGTTCATCTTGGTAGGTGGAATCTTTCTCTTGTAAAGGAAGGTTTTGCAAGGAGTGCCTAAAAATGTGGCCTGCGTCTGAGTTTGCCTGATCTGCCCCTGGCCGGATTACAGCGCTCACAACCACCTTAGTCTGATACATCCCATTTGACTTTACGCTCTTTTATCTTCCACCTCCCAGCTTGTCAGCCTTGGGTTCCCTCAGAGCCAAAAGAGGCCAACAGACACCTTTGGAGGGCAGCTCAGCATGTCTGAAATCTAAACCATTCTCTGTAGGAATCGTGCTCCCTTCTCAATCCAGGACTCTCTGCTTCAGTGGTTTTGGATGGGGAGGAAGAGGCTGGGATTCTGTCCCTGGCCACTGCATAGTCTTTGTAACCTGTGCTGCAACACAGGGGCATTTCTGAAGAAAAATCGATCAAATTTAGTCTAGTAAGATGAATGAAGTTTCATCTGGTTCAAGGTAAGGATGAAGACTGAGGCCTTAAATTAGCATCTGACACTGACTGAGAAACTGAGGAACCTGCAGACAGCTGGCAGGGGGAATCACTCCAATATATGACGTACAGATATGTGGAAAAAACAGCTGTACTCTTGTTTTCTACACTAAAAACGTGGGAACCCATTGCACTCCTTTTGAGGCCACCCTATTGGGGCTCCACTTCAGTGCCTTACAAAAATTTTCTTCCCTGCAGTTAAAACAAAAGCACAGGCTAGATTCTGATAATACCTATGCTATCCAGTCAGTAAACCAGGAATCACTCCAATTAAGCTAGTAGAAGAGACAAGTTTTAAATCTCCTTATTGCAATGGTAAAAGGTTTTAATAATAGCAATAGGCATAAAGGCTGTTACAAGCGATCAGTGGTTCTCAACCTCTTCTAAATCATAAACCCATGTTAAAAGATATAAAGAAAGTGAAGAGGACTGCCATCCCCAAAAGCATGTCCTCAGTTCCTTCCCATCTGTTACTTGCATTTAGTATTCTTAAACAGGAAGAACTGTGAAAAAGGGGTTTGTTGCTACAGCAGCTGCAAGTGTTACTTACAAAACAGTTGAGTGACCACCATGTGATTTAAGGCCCCAAAACAGTTTTCCCTTAATCAGCTGAATTTACGCACTGAAAAAGAAAGTATTCTGAAGAGATTAACTGTCCTTTTTAAGACCACATACAGAACAGCCATAACCCCCAGCCTTTGTTGTTTTGTTTTTTATTTTGTTTTATATCATTCTTTATTTCACATCAGGGGAATAGTATCTATACAGAATGGAAAAGATATTCACATAATTTCAATACTTTAGTTTCACATTATCTGAAGCATGGAACAAAAGTTCCATGCAGACTTCAATTTAAGCTATGCAATGCTGATTATTACATATACCCATGCGTAATAATATCCAAACTCATGAGCACAGTGACATCACAAGTGACATTTAATTCTGCCATACTGAGCTACAAGAACAGGTTTTCAGCAGACCAGGGAGAACTGTAGGTGTCTGATATTTCCATGTACCACTCTACCAGATGAAGAATATACACAAGCAAAAAATAATCAAGATAGCAGAATATTAATCACAAGCAATGCATGAGAAAGATGCATGAAGCACCCTTATAATATGAATTTCTGAGACCATGTACATTAAACAGCTGGTTCTATTTTTAATGATTTTTATTGTGTAAGCACACATGCATACAGCATGATAGAGAGCAGACTTTGCTTGGAAATGCAGCTTGTTGAGCACCATAACTTAAGCACCTTATGAATGCCATAATTCAACCACACAAAACAATCCAACATATGAAATGCAAGGCTTGTAAGAGAAGGTAATATCTTTCTTTAGGCCAGAAGATAGATTAGTTGAACAAAAACCCAAACAGGCAAGCTTTCAAGCATACAAGCTGTTTTTAAAAATGGAAGTCACAAGCTTCAAGTACAGATTGAATGTATTTTGCCTCACTTATGCCCTGGGGATAAAAGGCTTGTGGTGACTGCTAAGCGGACCTAACGGCTTCTTGGTGCTGGTGTGGGAGGTTCTTCTCCTTCCATATTCCATATTTGTCCCTTCTGCTTGCCCTGGCACTTACTTCAATGGATGGTTCCAGGAACTGAAGAGGCAGAAAATGGATTTTTCTTTCCTCTAGAGTTATTCTAATGTCAGTTTAGCTTCCTGAACCAGATTACTGGGAGCTCAGAGGAGCATGAGTGCTGGAACAGGAAGGGGGAAGAAACATACAAGGAAAAGAGAGCAGCAGGACCGCACATTTTAGTGGCTGCTGGCCATTAGACTGGCTTAGCTGCAGTAGCAATCCACTGTTTTAGAGCAGAGTTTTATCAACATTGGCACTAAAATACTGGATGGTGTGATTGCTGATTTACTAAAAAAAATACAATTTAAAAGAAAAGGAAATTGTGGCAATAAGTATAAAAAGTGGTGTCTGCAAATCACAGTGAGCCTACTTCTCCCATCTCATCATCCCAGTAGTTGCTTCAGTGGATCTACTCCAGTGTGGTTCCACGATGGGGGAAACTAAACTTCCCATACCTTTTGAAAACAAAACTCTTTACCTCATTAACGAGGCTGGTTCAATAACTTTCTTAGTGTGACATCTAGTGTCAGACACTAAGCATGCTTCAGGCAGTGACTGCTGCAAATCCGAAGGCATTAAAGAATCTGTTGTGCAGAGGAGTTTCACATCTGTCCTGTGGTGGGGACCCCAATCTAAATAATGTCAAAATCAGTTCAAAGACAACAGACATTTAGAATACAAAACCATCACCGAAACAACCACAGGCTATACGTGCAGAGTTAATTAAAGACAGATAAGATATAAATGATATGGAAACTATGCTAATCTGGGAGCTCTAAAGCAGGGTTTTAAGGATAATGAACCCAAGATCCCTGGAACAATCATTTCAGCTCAGTCTTAAAGTAATGTAAGAAGTGAATTTTTTATAGTAAGAATGATCCCCAGGGACATGGCAGAGTCCCCATCACAGGAGGTTTTCAAGATGTGACGGGATGAAGCGCTAGATAATCTCATCTAGGTGACCTTTCCCACAAAAGCCTGGAATAGATGATCTTTCTATGTCACTTCCAGCCTGGACTGTTCTATGATACTACTATTTAAAAGCTGAATGTTAGGCCTTTAAGATGTTATCTAGTTCACTTCAGACCATTTCTGCTACTTCTACAGAGTAAAATTTTGAAGAAAAATATAAGGAATAGTGAATATTTGTCACACGTAACCAGACATGCAGCTGTGTTGTACAAAGGTAACGACAGAGCAACAGAAAAGTCACATATTGGAAGTGTTGCTGATAAGTCTAATCCAAGAAAGCAGCTTTACTTATACCATTTGCTACACTGAAGGAATAAGCAAAATTAAAATGGACTGGGTCATGGCAAACCTATTTTCTGACGCAGAATAGGAGATGAAACATTGGCGGAACTGCTCAGATATTAAATGGAGTAATTTGAAGGGAAATAATAAATATTTAATAAAAAGAAGAAAGCTTATAGAAATTCCTGATAGTTTTAATTTATTTCTCTTCCTGTCTCTCACTAGGAATTATCATACTGAAGCAGATAACATGGTATATGCAGTCCCACATTCAGGCTATGACAGTGATAAGACAGTAAATGCACAAGATCAAGCATGAATTTCTGTAACGAACAACTAGGACATAAGCCCTCTATATCAGGAATATAAACAATTACCTGCTGCACTGATTTCCTGTGACAAATCTAATATTATCTGCATGGTCTTCCAAGGTGCCTTGGGTTCAATGAACATTGAAGAATGTCCATTTGATTTCTGCTTAATTCGAAGTCTATTTTATTTGATCAATTCACAGCAAAAAGTCAGATCCAAAATTATTAGACAGCAATATGGGAACTCGACCCTATCCTGATCCCGGGGTCAGGAAATCTAAGTTGAAGATTCCAGGAAACGGGAAGAGAAAATAGGGGAAGTGCAGCTTTACATACGTCTGGTTTCAGGCTCTTTCCCAACTGCTCTTGGTCATTGACAGAAACTAGATAGTAGATGGGTCTTCATGCGTGTGATATAGTGCAGCCATTCTCATGTAAAATTAAAATCATTTTTACATTTTCTTTTTCCTTTTCTGCAAGGTGATGCTCCTTTGCCTAGGCAAGTTGACCTGTTCTAACTGTGCTCATTTTAAAATAATAATAATTCTAAATATATATATACATGGTGATGACATGACTATTCAAAATAGACTACATCACACAACCTTATGAAGTCAGGCTGCCTAGACAACAAACTTGTTCGCATATTTACACTCTGTGAAGGTAGTTCAGTTGCTGATAGAGACAGATGGTATGTTAAGAAGCCATTAAAAATTAAGTACTAATTTTTAATGTATACGAATCAAGATGTCATATGGCCCATATGAAAATGAGATCACATCATTAAAAAGCCCATGGAAATCCACAAAGATACAACACAGGCAGCAGGTTTTACAGACAAAACCAACAAACAGCTGTGTGGCTTGTTTACTTATTAGTCAATAAGAAGGGCTACAACATACACTCTTGTTTGTCTCCCAAACTTTTCCAACAGCATTCATCATTTTCAGGCAAGCTTATGTCAAGAAAATACCTATGACCATACAGCCCCATACTTTGTGACATCAAACTGATTGCTCAGTGAGGCCAAGGCTTCTAAGCAACAGAAGACTGTGAGATTGCCACTGCAAGCCTTCAAGAACAGTAACTGGTAACAAATAATCTTATTACTCACAAAAAACATTAGAGTGGCCATTTGATAGAACACTATTTATTGCAAAAGTTAATCAGAATATAAATATGGCTCTCTCACAGGCAAAAACTAAATGACCTGAAAGAGTCCTGCTCTGAAAAACCTCCTGCTGTGACTATAAAAATGAATGAAAGAATTCATCAGCATTACAATTCCAACTGATCAAGAGTGAAATTACTTTTATGCACATAAATTTTCTTCTTTTTTTTAATGCTAAGTCAAATTCTTTTCAGAGTGCTGTTGTTACAATGGTCTGAGAATATAAGAGAGGCAAGGCTCATGAGTCTGTGTAAGCAGCACCCTTTATCAGACCTACTAATAGTTCTGGGGAAAAAATGGGCATAATTTTTGACACAGAGGCCCTTTCTTCAAGTCTGAAAGAGAAGCGCTAAACTTAAATAGAAGTTGAGAACACTTATGCAGTCCCACAGCTAGTTAAGCTGCTCTTGTCTCCACTGGCATGCTCTGTGTGTTCCCATCATTTCCCATTCAGTAACATTTGGGTGATTCAAATGGTCAGCCAGATTAGGGAATTTACAAAGTGATCTAGTTGAAGATCCAGCTCTTACTTAATTTGTACTTTTCAAAATCAGTCCCATAAACCAGCTCCACACTTCACTACATGAAGGCTACTGTTAGCTTAAGAGAAGGAAGAAATAGATTGCTGGGGCAGGGCAGACCTGCTCCTTTCTGCATAACCTTCACTTACATCAGTTTAAAGACATCTTAGAAATCCTTTCTGAGTTTAAGTAGATACATTAATTGGTTGGACTGTCTGAAAGAAAAGGCAGTTATGAAATCTGCAGTGTGAGTGTTACTGAAAAAAAAAAGAGAATAGTGGAAGTTCTCTCCTCTGAGAAATGGACAGAAAAAATTTATTGCCCATGGAACAGAGGAAGATAAGGAGGAAAGTTATTTAGCCTTAAATGAAATCATAAACCCAATATGTCTGTTGAATCTGTTGTTTTTAGTAACTAGCAATTAATTTTAATTCCTAGGTTCATATTTTGAAGGTGTTTTGTGGATTCTTTATGAGGACTCATTAGTTAACAGCTTAGTATCTGTTTTGTGAAAAAAAGACTTCCCACTGGCAACCAGGCATTTACATACTTTGCTTTTTGTCTGTGAGTTTTCAATGTGTAATGATTAAGTTTTACCTCAAGTCTTCACAAGGACATTTTGTACTGGCATAGTATTGGAAATGAGAGTATAGGGAGAGGGGATTAAAGGGTCCATGTTTCAATATGTTGTTCTACTCTCTAAAGTCTGGTGTGATAGCTCAACAGCATCACTGGGTGTTGATGAAAGATGGACTAATTTACAAGAAGTAAATTCATATTGTATAGATATAAGTCATGGTGTATAAACCACAAACATGCATGTGTACAAACCTGGTCTGGAGTGGTTTGGCTACAAAACCTATAAGGCTTTGGCTGATATTAATTGTGTCAGAGTACGTATTCTTTCTGTGAAGAAGCCACAGTGAGGTAATTCACTGACTTTACAAACAAGCCTAGTACCTTGTCCACCTGAAAAAATATTTATGTGCTTTGACAGTGTAGGATGGTCTTTCTTCCTATGAAAAACAAAAGTGCTTGCCAAGCATAGCAGGACAAAATTGTCTAGGAATCTTTAAGATACAACACTGGTTTGTCTAACGACACATTGAAATTATTATTTATTTCCAAGTACTTTACTGATTGAACACTTACCCACTGTGGCAGAAGCTGATGACAGGAGAGACTTTCCCCAGGTACCCCAAGCTCCCCATCTACTTCCTTTAGATGAGGAATCTGTGGCCTGTAAGAATAAAAATATTACTACACTGTCTAATATTCATGTTATCCAAAGGCAGGAGGAAACACAAAGAACCTGTCGGGCAACAAAGTCTGGTGCATAATAAATGATGACAGATTGGGCTTCTGTGCAAAAGGAAATAAAATGGGAAGATAGTTCAGATCACCTGTTCCTAAAAGCACCTAAAACTCTGAGACATCTTTATAGATGCCCCAATATTTCCTCAGGCACATGATCCTATAAAGCCATACAAGTTTATCAGGGCTATTATTAGGGAGAGGCAGGAACCCATCTCACCCCGAGTTCTACCAGGACCTAGAGCAAGAGCTAGAGGCTTCTCTGCTTGAGTCTCCTCAGAGGTATAACCCAGTATTTGTGCAACAGGGATCTCCAAACAACCAAGGTCAATAAAAGCACAGCCAGAGGAGGTGCTTCCCACTCTTTACATTAATCATAGAATTATTTTGTTTGGAAGAGGCCCTTAAGATCATTGAGTCCAACCATAACCTAACTCTGGCACTAACCCATGTCCATAAGAACCTCATCTCTGCATCTGTTAAACTCCTTAAGCAATTATCAATATTCCATACTTAAATCATAGTAAGAAACTGCTGCCTTGAGAAAGTCATCCCTAGACAATCAGCTCAACACCAAACTCTGAAGTATCCCAAGACGGCTCTGCATTGCGCAGCGTACAGATCCCCTGTCACCTCTTTGAGGTAGGTTCCTCTCACTGGTGGGGGACCAAAACAATGTGTTCTAACCCTTCTCAGTTTATGGATGCCTGAGAATTTGGAGAAATTTGGAGTGGAGATGAGAACATCTTCAGCTATGTAATGTTTACTGGATTTGGATGCAATGTACATTGTAAAAAAGTCTTGGTTTTCTTAGTTTTCTTTCATTGACTTCTTTCAACTACTCACAGGGGTCCCAGATGTCTGTGGGTCACGAATCAAACACTAATGGCCTAGAACAAATCTTTTCACTGAGCTTTGTGAAACACACACTGTTTACTTGAAAATTATCCAAGTACAAGACTCAGTGCTGCATATGAAGCTTTGGTCCTGTCCTCGTCTAAGTTCATTCTGTGGACCGAATGAAGCAGATTTGTACAGAAAGCAGGCTAGAAAGACCAAACTAATGTCATACTGGCAAAGAGAAATCGAACTGTTCCTAGCTCCCACAGGCTTGGTGTTGCAATTCAACTTTTTTATTCCCATCTAGGTTCTCTGTATATAACTCTCTAGGTTTTTGTGAAAAACAGTATGTACATTGTACAAAATTCTGTCCTTACAAAGCAGGGAGGGGAGGGCTTTTATGGAAAAGAAAGTATTACTTACTGAACTGCTTTGTTCATGCAGTGTTTCTTCAGATTCAGGTTCTGCATCAAGGCTTACGGTCTCATTGCACTCAGTGGGCATGTCTTCAGCCGAGTCTCCATTAGAAGGCAGACTTTCAATTATTTTTTCAGTCACAGGGTTTTTGTTAATAAGTATGTCTCCTTCCTGTCCATCACTGGCACTCTGAGTGCTCCGGCCATGCTCTTCATGTGAAGACTCATGCAAGATCTCAGCTTCCACGAGGTATGGTGCTGACTCGCGAGGCAATACCTCACCGCTGGGCATCTGCATTCCTTCAGGTTTTTCTTCAGATGGGATGCCATCACATATGTCTTCAGACATTTTCAATTCTGAATATAGAAAATAAATCAAGGCTTTTAGCTCCATAAACATTTGAATAACTATAAAAGACATAGCATTTACCATAAGCTGTTGCTGAAAAACAACACAGCCGTGATGTAAGGCCTCCTGAAGCACAGAGTCCTCTGCATATGCATCATGTTGGCACTGATAACTCCATGATACTCTCTTCACCTTGCATGACAGCACTCAAGTACAAAGAGCAGCATTACTGTTTTCCAAAATATCATTTGGTGAGTGAGAAAGGATGTTCCTTTTCTGTAGAAATCAAATATAAGAGCTTCTGCATGGTTAATTCCAATGTTTCCTATTAGATGTGTATGAGACCACTGGAGAACAGGATAATCTGAGCTGCAACAGCCAAGCAGCTCTTGCTCTCCTCATCCTTTCCGGATACACAGGTTCCTATAGCCTGCTGACTGATGGAGAGGAGGATGACAAACACAGTGTGACTAAAACTGTGGTCATATGTATGTGTTGGAGAAGGGCATAATTTGAGAACGTGACAGGCCATGGTCCCTGCAGCCATTTCATAGACAGGAAGCATTCATTGCTCACAACATTTCTGCACCACTCGTCTCAAAGGCTTACTGTCTGGGAAGTGCAACACTTCTCACCTGCTCCTAAAATTCCAGCTGCATGATTAAACTTTAATTTTGAAGCCAAGGTAAGCTTGTACGAGGTACAGTTTTTTTTTTTTTAAGTTATGAATTAGTTTTCTCTTATTTACTCCTTATCTTCCAATGTAACTTTCTTTGTCTAAGTATTTTCTGCTACTGTGCAGTCAGCAGGCTGAGGATCCAGGAAGGGAAAGAAATGGCCATTGAGCAAGCTCTGCAGCTGACTAACGAGCAGCAATGGCAGAGTCCAAAAGGACTGTGGTGCAGTGATTACTACCACTGACTTGTTAGCAATAACAGTATGCCTGGCACTCAGAAGACAACCACTGACAGAGAGTTGTCATTGCAAGCTCTTGACTATATGCTGAGTTGCACAGCATAAAATAAACTCACAGAGTCCTCTCTGTAGATGTTGTCTTTTCATTGACTCCCATGTTAATTAAATATGCTTCAAAGCTTTGTACCTGTTAGGAAGGACTGAGGTTCTAAGAGAGACTGAAGAACAAGAAAAAAAAAAGGGCAAAAAGCAAAATATAAATGGCATTTAGGAGAAATCTGCCTGAGAAGCATGTATTTCAATCAATATATTTTTTAAAGTCCTTAGAATCATGTACATCTGTGGCTTTAGCAGCCTATTTATCTAACTTGAATGTAGATCATCTGAACAGTTCCAAAAACAGCATTTGGGATCAGTGAACAATAAACATAAATAAACAAATAAGCACTGGGTACCACTTATATTACTTTAGTTTACATTGTAACTTAATTATCTTTAGAAAACATGCATGTACAAGTCAGAATCTTTGCATTTGCCACAAGTATTTGCAGTTTTCCATTATGAATATAGCAAACACTATAAAATGAGTTAGTGTAGGTAAATATTGCCATTGTTTTAACACTACTCACTGTGTGATGGACAGCATTACCTAAAGAAAATTTTTGTATTTATAAACCAAATTCCACCATCAGATACAAGGGGTGTCTACCAAAACCTGTAAAATCTGTACACACGTGCATCATAATTTTGCACAGGGATAAGATCTGAATAAGAAAATGCCCAACACCAGTACAATTTCTAAAGGATCACACGTACATGTGCATATGAATTTTTGTGTGACTGGGTCATCTTTGGGGATCACTCTGGCCACGGTCCTTTCAGTTGTCTGCTAAACCTTCCTTACAGGAGCAAAGCATGTAACAGCAAATTACCACACGTGTCAGAACCTACGAGCCGTGCTTGACCCACGGGTGAGGCGTCACTCAGGCTGTCACCCGTGAGACTGTATTGATCTAAATGAACTGTCATGACTCCCTACAGACAGCTCATGAGGGAGATGCCAAGGCCAGCCTCAGAGCGGGCTGCAGCGAGCTCCCCGCCCGCCGCCACCAGCCAGTGCTCAGGCGGGACCGGCCGCCCGCCGAGGGCCGGCGGCGGCGGCAGCAGTTCCCGCCGCGGCTCGGTGGCACCTGCCGACCCGCCGCCGGAGTTTAAGGCCGCCGACGGGCGCCTTCAGAGGCGGACCATCGCCTCCGCCAGGATAACTTTTTTCGCCCGGCCGCACCGCGCTCCCCCGCCGCTCCGCGGGACGCCCCGGGCAAGGCCAGCTGAGGCGACGCCCCCGTCGGGCGACCCGCGCTGCCGCCGGCAGCTCCCGCCGCCCCGCCGGCACCTGCCCCGCGCCCAGGGCACAGCCCGGGCGTCGCTCCCTCGAAACCGCAGCGGCCACACCTTCCCCTTCCCCCCCCCCTTTTTTTTTCTTTTCGAAATCGCCTCTGGGGTAGAGTTTTAATGAGGAGCCCGCAGCCAGTTTCGAAAGCGGCAAAATAGGAGAAATCGCTGTGCCCCTTACCGCTCAGCTGTCCCCGGGCCGCCGCGCCCCCGGCTCCTGCTCCTTCCCCGCCCCGCCACGTCGGCAGCAGCGGGAGGAGGAGGCAGAGCGGGCCGGGCAGCCGCGGGCCGGCCGGGCCGCAGGGGGGAGGGAGAGAGGCCGGCTCTAGTTCCGCCGCTCTCCTTCCGTGTCTCTGAGGCGGCTGCCTGTTGCGGAGGGGCAGCTCCGCGCCGCTGCCCCCGGGCTCCAGGCTGCGGGCCGGAGCGGCAGCGCTGACCCGCCGCAGGGAGCCCCCCCGCCGCCAGTGCCGCCCCTCACGGCCGCAGCTAGGCGGAAGGCGCGGTGGGAGCAGCGGCGGCCGGAGCGGCCCCAGCGTCCTCGCTGGGGAGGGAGAAGGGGTGCGTTTGCAACGCTAATGCGATAACGATCATACTGAGGCGTTTAAAGTATCAATGAGACAAATCACTGAACTGGCGTCAGTTGTTTTTTTTTGCAGAAAGTTTAATCCTTCCTCAAAGCGGGCTGCCGCGAGCCACCTACTGAAGTGCAGGGTTGCAGAATTAAAGAACTGAGATTTAGTTTTTCAGATGTGACTGCACACCGTTGTTACGTCTGTGTTTACAGGAAAGGCCGCTAAAATAAACCGGGAGGTGTGTACACACATTTCCAGTAAGTTGGTGTTGGCGCTGGGCGCCCGCAGCCACGCCAGAGGTACGTGGTTGAACAAAACAAGGGGATTGCAGGCTCTTGCCCAACAACCTGCGGTTCTTGTCTCTGTCTAATTCCTCATACCCTTTCCCCTTTTTGCCGCTTCATTTTAAGGCAAAGCATGCCCTTTTACTGTGATAAAAGGCCATCCCATTGTTCAACATCACATCGTATCCACCACTACTCTTCCTCTGCGGAAGAAATAAACACTGTTGGCACAGGAAGCAAAATAATACATGTTGTGAATCAGAGGAGAGCTGCTAGAGGGGGTCACAAAAGCAAGCCCCGGTTCTCAGGAGCATCATCCTACGTGACTGAAACGCTTATCAGGCAAAACTCTCTGAAGTTTCCTAGTAAGGTACGTGGTGGCAGAACAAATGTTTGTATCGCTAAGTAGAAAGTTTATTTTGAAGGTGTTCCAATGAGATTTAAGTATCAGGGCATGCTGGTAGTTCTAGCATATTTTAGGTTAATTTATTAATGTTTAGATGTATTTATTGAAAATGAAATCGTGGCCCTAAGGATTTCCCTCTGCTTTTCAGTGGAGCTTGTGTAAGAGCAAGGGTAGCGTCTTAGCAGGAACCACAGTAAATGAAGCTCGATAGCTGGAGATTGTTTTTCCCCATGATGAATGGTTATTTTTACTGTAAAATGGATCTTATACTGTCAGTTTTGCTGTTTCTGTACAAGGCCATGCATGTTTTAGAACTACAAGACAGTATTAATCGCTATTGTAACATAAAGTTATTATTTCAGGATGGGATTGAAATAGCTCTTGAATAAGAGCCTCTATAGCAGCTACTACATGTTAACCAAACATATGTCTGTTTCTGTATTTGTTAGAGTAGCAGGTAAGTTATATTCAAGTAGTTAAACTGTTAACATTCCAAAACAGGAATGAATGGTTTGGTAGAAGCAAGGTCTTACCTTAGGATTTTATCTCATCCTAAGGATGGATAGCAGAATCATTCTTGCTTAGGGCAGATAACTGTGAGGTGTGTATGTAAAACATTATAAGGTGTCATTTGGAAACCAGATGTGAATATTCTTGTCTGTATTCACAGAAATGGAGAAATAATCGTAGAATTGTAGAGTACCACCATAAGGCTCATCGGCATAACGGCAGAGAAGAATTGTCCATATTCTGTCACTTACTGTCCTGTGTTTCTCCTTTTTCTGGATGATTTATTTTCACTTGAAGCTGAGTAATGAAAGATAATGTTCAGAAGGTTATTTTCTCTGTTTCCTGAATCATTGAAATGTTAACTCTTGAATGCGTTATGCTATGCTAACCCATAAAGGTAGGTTCCAGTGCAGCAGTTCTGTATTTAGATCTCAGCTCAAATGAAATTTCTGACCAACATTAAACAGACATAAAGAGAGACTGGTGTATGTCTTTGCCAGGAAAATAACCCAAATGTTCGGGCATTCAATTCTGAAGTTGCTGCTCTGTTTTAAACAAATAAATTTAAAAAAAGACCCCACCCACTGCTTTTGTGTTCACTGTTTAGCCCAATCACAACACTGCTGGAACAGGAGAAATTAATTTTCCATTGCCATTAAATGGAAATTAAAATAAGATAAACAGTGCTTTTGTAAACCAGCCTTGATAAGAACTTGACGACTAGATTGGTGTAGCTAAATGGAAAAAGAATTCACAATAATGGATATAGACTTAGATCATTATTCAGTTCAGAGAGGAAGATGTTTGAATTCCAGTGTAAAACTTGCTCAGAAGAAGTATTTCTTTTCATATTGATTTGATGAAGACAGAAAGTTGTCAAAAAGATTCATTTTTTCCACCTGCTTAATGTATTGCAACACATGAAAACACATAGTTCAATAATAACTAAATAATGGGGAAATTACAGTAATGTATGGGGAAAATACATCTGGAGGACAGCAAATGCCATTTCATACGCTGTCGGTAGATGGCACAAACATTTATATAAAATGTTTGGGCGTTCCTAAGTATTATTACACAGTAGGATAGAGTTACAGGAAGTTTCTTTTTCTCTTTTCCTCAGTACATTTTCTGCTTTTTCGGAGAGCAGGGATTTCTGGTGAGAAACTCTTCATTTTATTGATTTTATGTGGCTGCTAGTTAGCAGAAACTTTAATATTCTGCATCTTATTTGAAAATGAGCCATATTTTCCATAGAGGGTTATTAGCAAGTGTATGATGTACTTTCAATTGTATGGGTAAGAATTGAGATTAAAGTTGCTTATGTTCACTAAATTTATCCAAAGAAGCCGGCCAAATAGCAGTCTCTTGGTATTAGCACTGTACCCATAGTTAAGGGGGTCACAGTGATTTAATGGAAATAATTTTTCTACAGTTCAGGAACAGGTCTAACTTGATGATATTTCGTCCATGTGAAAGACATTTTTAACATTTGAGTTTTGTATTATACTGATAACTTGTGAAGTGCATGCCTTAATACTGAACCATCATAGCTCAATGCATTCTGTACATTTCTTATATGAAAGTTTGGTCAGTTTACAGTGGAAAAACTCTTAAAACCTGAATTTTGATCTCTTCTCTCGCTCTTTAAACACCAGGGCAATTTCTTGCTATGATCTTGGTTTGCTTACCTTACTGATTTTCTTCTCTGCTTGTATCTTGATGATGCTCTTTTTGTCAGATTTGAAGACTTGAGGATACTTTGGAATTAAGAGGGATGTGACTATAAAGGATAATTTTTCGAGTGTTAGCCCCCGAATCATGGGTCATGTGTTATAGCAGTTCTTAATTTTATTGCTTTGTAGCATATTCTAAAGAGAGTTTGAAAGTACTTGTAAATAATTTGACTGAATGCCAGGATATAGGAATGAGAAAGAAAATTAAGCACATGTGAAAGTATCATATCCTTCTTTCACCTAGTCCCTGGAGGTTGCTGAAACTTTGTCCTAAGAAGAAATAATAATTTGAAGGTAGCTTTTTTTTTCCTCCAGATTTCTCTTGAAGCTACGTATTTTGTTTGACTTTACACACATTAGTAGTGTTGCCCAAACAATTGGAAGAACAGGATAGAGGATGCTGATTATCTTTTGTTCTCTGCATATGCCCAAATGCCTTTTGAGGGTTTTGATAGTAAAACTGCATATAATTTTTCCAAATGGAAATCTGGAAGAAGTCTGGAAAAGTTTTGCCATATTGCCTTACTATTTCTAGATTATTTCCAAGCCTAGTTTCATGCATTCTTTACAAAAGAAGACCTCAGTGGACTAATTTTTTGTTATAATGTTGAGATTTCTTAATATAGATTGTGTTAGATCAAAGACAATGTACATTTTAGACCCAGTAATGTAATTCTAATGTAATTGTGGAATGGTTAATGGTACAGAGGATGTAATCCTCAAGATTGTAGCTTTAGTCCAACAAGTGACAGCTATTACTATCACATTGTAGAGTCACTAGAAATATAAACTCACAATTCAGCCATTTCAATATCAAGAAAAACTAAAAGCCAGTGCAGTCATGAATAAGCACTATGGAAAGCTTCAGACAACAACTACAATTTAAAAGTAATGGGAGGAAACGGGGAAGAATGAACAAAAGTATTTCAGAAATCTGGTAAACAACTTTAAATCAATCATTTTTACAGATGTAAAAATGTTAGCTAAGTTCTTACCAGTTCCTCTTTCAGAAACACAGTCTAATGGCTTTATGGTAATGTCTAAAAGGAGATTTAAGTCAGCATTCACAATGGCTGACTTAAACAAAGGGAGGCTGTCTACCCTGAACTCTTATATTAAGAAAGGAAAACTGTCCTTCATTATGGGAAATCAAAGCAAAGCCATGGTTGTGACATTTCTCTGAATTGTGTTTAAATAAACCTCTCACATCAGAGATGTTGGAGGTCAGTGTCCTTACATCTGGGATAGATTTTCTGTACAGAGGTTTTACAACTGGTGTTTTTTTGTGTAACACGCAGATCTTTTCAGTGTGTGTTTGGTGTCCTCTGTGTACATCTGACAAATCAGACATGGGGACATCCCACTTTCAGAGTCTAAATTCAGGAGATGCTCAAGCCCAGACAAGAAGTGAACTCTTGTGTGGGCTTCCCCATTGCATAAATATAGAACATCCTACCCCTTGCCCCGGTTTCCCCAGTTAAAATAAGAACTAGTGACCAATCCCAGCTGCCTAAAGATGTTCAGATTTTGATTCACTCTCTTGAACCTCCACCCTATGTTTCAGCCCACATTTTACAGTTACAAATCCATTTAAAAAAATTCTATGAGTCTAGTTCATATCCTTCAGGAGAGAGTCTAAGGAGAGAATGACCATGCTGACCTCTGGTCAAAGTCTGTTATACAGCATGGGAAGCCTTCATAATATTTTGAATCACAGCAGTAATTCTATAAGCAAGCAGCAAATTTTAGTCACATTTTTTCTAAGAAACAGACTCATTATAAATAAAATACAGCATATTTACCAAATAGAAATTTCAGTCGTGTTCTCTTAACAAAAAAATGCTTCTCCTGGATAATAACAGGTGTCTTCATTTTTTTTTTTGAGTCAAAGGGAGAGATGAGAAATCAGAACCTTAAAAATCAGTCTCTGTGATGGATCTTGAATGGCCACTTGATACAATGTGTTTTTTGTTTTCATTTGTTTGTTTTGCTACAGGATTAGAACAAAGATGGACAGATAAGAAAAGTGTTAAGCATCTCCAAGGAACTAGAAACCAGTGTGACAGAAAATATGAGATCTTTCAGAAACATTTTTCTTTATGAGTGCCTGTTTGCATTAACTTTTTGGAAGCATTGCAGCCTGTCTGTGGAAAACGAACTCTTTATATCTGCTTCTAATGATTTTCCAGAAGATGGTTCTGACAAAAAAATCAAGAGCCTGCCACTCCTGTATACAAGTAGTCATCAGTCCAAAGCTAATTTTGACTGGATTGTGATACAAAATACTACAGAAAGCCTGTCATTGTCAGAAATCACAAATAACAATGTAAAAAAATTAATAGCTTTATTATCTAACTTCAAACGAGGCTCCAGGTTACAAAATCTGACACTGACAAATGTGTCCGTGGACTGGGATGCTCTTACTGAAATTCTTCAGACTGTATGGCACTCATCCATTGAATACTTCAATATTAACAGTGTAACACAATTGTCAAACATCGAAACATATTACTTTGACTATTCAGGTACCTCAATGAAAGCACTGACTGTGAAGAAAGTTTTTATCACAGATCTGTACTTCTCACAGGATGACCTATACAAAATATTTGCAGACATGAATATTGCAGCCTTGACAATAGCTGAATCAGAGATGATACATATGCTGTGTCCTTCATCTGACAGTCCCTTTAGATACTTGAATTTTTTCAAGAATGATTTAACAGATTATGTTTTTCAAAGATGTGACAAATTAATTCAACTGGAGACACTAATTTTACAGAGGAATAAATTTGAGAGCCTTGCCAAGGTGAGCTTCATGACCAGCCGTATGAAATCACTGAAATATCTGGACATGAGCAGCAACTTGCTGCGTCACGATGGAGCTGATGTGCGATGCCAATGGGCTGAGTCTCTGTCAGAGCTGGACCTGTCCTCAAATCAGTTGACAGATGCCGTGTTTGAGTGCTTGCCCGTCAACATCAAAACCCTCAGCCTCCAAAACAATCAGATCGCCAGCGTCCCCAAGGGGGTGGCCGAGCTGAAATCCTTGGCAGAGCTGAACCTGGCATCGAACAGGCTGGCTGACCTGCCAGGGTGCAGCGACTTTAGTTCTCTGGAGTTCCTGAACATAGAGATGAATTTGATCCTCACCCCATCTGCCGACTTCTTCCAGAGCTGCCCCAGGGTGCGGGAGCTACAAGCCGGGCACAACCCGTTCAAGTGTTCCTGTGAACTGCAGGACTTTTTGCGTGTGGAGAGGCGGTCTGGGGGGAAGCTGGCTGGCTGGCCGGCGGCGTACCTGTGCGAGTACCCGTCAGCCTTGCGGGGAACGCAGCTGAAGGATTTCCACCTGAGCGAACTGGCTTGTAACACGGCGCTCCTGCTGGTGACGGCTCTGCTGCTGACGCTGGTGCTGGTGGCTGTCGTGGCCTTTCTGTGCATCTACCTGGACGTGCCGTGGTACGTGCGCATGACGTGGCAGTGGACGCAGACGAAGCGCAGAGCTTGGCACAGCCGCCCCGAAGGGCAGGAGACCGTTCTGCAGTTCCATGCGTTCATTTCCTACAGCGAGCGCGATGCGTTGTGGGTGAAGAACGAGCTGATCCCGAACCTGGAGAAGGGGGAGGACTGTGTACAACTGTGCCAGCACGAGAGAAACTTTATCCCTGGCAAGAGCATTGTGGAGAACATCATCGCCTGCATTGAGAAGAGCTACAAGTCGATCTTTGTGTTGTCTCCCAACTTTGTGCAGAGCGAGTGGTGTCACTATGAGCTGTACTTTGCCCACCACAAATTATTCAGTGAGAATTCCAACAGCTTAATCCTCATTTTGCTGGAGCCGATCCCTCCGTACATTATCCCTGCCAGGTATCACAAGCTGAAGGCTCTCATGGCAAAGCGAACATATCTGGAGTGGCCAAAGGAGAGGAGCAAGCGTGCCCTTTTCTGGGCAAACCTGAGGGCAGCTATTAACATTAACCTGCCAGTGGATGATGGAAAGAGATGTGGGGAAACAGACTGAGAATCTTTCTGATGAGATTTCTTCTGTTTTTTCTTGGTGAAGCAATAAATACATTTTGATTTCCATTGTTTGTTAATGTATTTAACATTTTGCTATAGAACCTTGTTTCTACATGGTTATCTATGCTGCTGTCTAACTGTAGGCAAAATTGAACTTACCTTACTGGAAGTCTCTTGAGATTGATGCAGAGATAGCAAATCACAAATGAGTTTGTATGTGGATTTTGAAATACAGCTTGAAATACTGTGGTGAATTTTTCTCAGCCAAATAAAGTCTGCAGCAGTTGGCATAGTTATGTGGAAAAGTGCTTGAGTTGCTGCAGAGTTTGCAGAACTGCATTAATCACAAGGCTTAAGCAGCTTGTTCACAGGACCCCTTTTACTAAAGCTAGTTTGCAAGAAAGAAAATTTTTCATCCTGAGAAGATGTCTATAAATCCAGAGCTTGAGATGGTTCCTGGGTGATGTTTTCTCAGCTTCAGTGAAGCTTAAAAGGGTAGGACCCAGATACAGGACTCTGTGAACATCCAGCACAGGTAGAAAAAAATGGCCATGCCACAAAAGAGGACTGAGTGAGAAAGAAAGTTTTGTGTGTGTGTGGTTTTGTTTTGTTTCTTTCTTAAAAAAAAAAAAAAAAAAAAAAAAAGGAAATAAAAAGGAAATATGAGCTACTTCTCCTTTTGGGTCTCATAGTTTGGGGCTAATAGTTTGGCACTGCTGTGAGGGAGCAGCGGTGAATTGACAATCAGAACTCTAATTTCCATCCTCTGATAGAATCCTGGTAACATTTTGATCCTGAGAGATACTCTGACCAAAGGGACTGAGAGGGTATCTACAGTGACAGAACTACCCTCACCATCATTTGCTATACCTTGAGAAACTCTGGACTTCTCTACCTCATGCTTTTTTTATTTTTTTTAGCTTTCTACTTTTTTTTCCCCCCCTTCTCATCCATATATCTTACTTTACGCTTATTTTTAAAAGAATCTGTCCTTTTTAGCCAAAAAAAAAGAGTATCTTTTGCAGCACAGCTATGAGTTCTGACCAGGAAAGCAATAACCCAGTCAGCAGCTGAAAAATTTTAGTGGCTCTTGGGACGTCAGGTAAGACCCTCTATTCACAGAGTCAGAAAGACAAGCTATGTTTACAGTATTTGCTCTCCTTTATAGAAATACAGCAGCCTCCTCTACCTGTGCTTATGCTGGTTTGGCTTCAAGAAACATGGCTGGGCTCTGGCACATATTCGCAACAGCCAAAGATGATGACAGCAAACTTCCTCTTTACCCCTAGAAGGGGAGGTGTTTGCCATCTGGAATACCTGACTTAGATGACAAGTAAGCGGCAAATTTTCCTTTTAGAAATATGTTTCAATGTGAAGATAGGAGAAGAAGGGATGTTAAGATGAAATGCTCATTTAGTATGTAATGTTTGCACTTTATTTCATTCTTGTCTGCCATTATTATTAACAGAAGATTTTAATTTTGATTTTTTTGTCCTAAGACCTAAACAGACTGAGGTTTCTTGGCTTGAAGTCTTGAACTGTGAGTGACCATGCATGATTTGTAGGGGAAAGGTCAAATTTAACACCTTTAGCTCTCTCATTTCACATAGCCTCAAAGTTAGTGTAACACACCTGTTACCAAATGGCAGGCATTTAATTCAGGACTGTGGGAACAAATGTTTTCTGTGATTCCTCCTTCCCCTCCATCTCATGCTTCAGTGTATGCCTCACTTAAGCCTTAGAAACTGAAGATGAACAAACTCAACTTGGTTTGCCTGTCTCTTTCATGCAGCCAGGGACAACTGGATTGTTGCATGGTGCCTTGGTTGAAAATCTTTGAAAGCCTTAGGGTTTTAGGTCAGTAGCCCTTGAAATTTCTGTAATACAGTAACATCCCCTGTTGTCTGGGAAGCTTTAAGAACTCATATGGCTTCTCTGTTGGCTGGAGGACAGAGAAACCCTCTGATAGTCAGAGAGTGCAGCAGGAATCCTTCCTGTTGCTCAGGTGGGAGCACATACCTATTGCCAGAGATCAATTCTTTTAGGAGCAGAAGGTTTTAGCAGTGGTTTGCTTGCAGCTTCACAAAGCACTTGGAACATGTGTGTCCTCTGGCAGTGTAGCTGATGCGATCATAAGCAGAAATATATAATTAAAGGTTTCTGATATATGTCCAAAATACTTGAGTGAATAATATTAGAAAGGGAGGTTTGTAATGAGCATGAGGAGCCATTAAAACTTGTACTTTGGAACCAGAAGCCCACATACTGGATAACTGGGTAGTGAGGTGGACTGTGAACTGACTGTAGGAAAGAAGCTGGAGAGTTGTGGTCAATGGGGCCGAGTCTAGTTGGAGGCCTGTATCTAGTGGAGTGCCTCAAGGGTCAGTACTGGGGCCAGTACTATTCAATATATTCATCAATGAGTTGGATGAGGGACTAGAGTGTGCTGTCAGCAACTTGACACCAAGCTGGGAGGAGTGGCTGACACGCCAGAAGGCTGTGCTTCCATCCAGCGAGACCTGGACAGGCTGGAGAGTTGGGCGGGGAAAAATTTAGTGAAATATAACAGGGGCAAGTGTAGAGTCCTGCATCTGGGCAGGAACAACCCCAGGTTCCAGTATAAGTTGGGGAATGACCCATTAGAGAGCAGTGTAGGGGAAAGGGACCTGGGGGTCCTGGTGGACAGCAGGATGACCATGAGCCAGCACTGTGCCCTTGTGGCCAGGAAGGCCAATGGCATCCTGGGGTGTATTAGAAGGGGGGTGGTTAGTAGGCTGAGAGAGGTTCTCCTTCCCCTCTACTCTGCCCTGGTGAGACCACATCTGGAGTATTGTGTCCAGTTCTGGGCTTTCAGCTCAAGAAGAACAAGGAACTGCTGGAGAGAGTCCAGCACAGGGCAATGAAGGTGATGAAGGGAGTGGAGCATCTCCCTTATGAGGAAAGGCTGAGGGAGCTGGGTCTCTTTAGCTTGGAGGAGACCGAGGGATGACCCCATTAATGTTTATAAATATATGTTATGAGGATGGAGCCAGGCTCTTCTTGGTGACAACCAGTGATAAGACAAGGGGTAATGGGTTCAAACTGGAACACAAGAGGTTCCACTTAAATTTGAGAAGAAACTTCTTCTCAGTGAGGGTAACAGAGCACTGGAACAGGCTGCCCAGGGAGGTTGTGGAGTCTCCTCTGGAGACATTAAAAACCCGCCTGGACATGTTCCTGTGTAGCCTCATCTAGGTGTTCCTGCTCCGGCAGGAATGATTGGACTAGGTGATCTTTTGAGGTTCCTTCCAATCCTTTACATTCTCTGATTCTGTGATACTATTAGATGTTTGTCCATGATATATGCCAGATAATTGACAAAACAGATATATGTACAATTAATTACTACAACTAGGTTCTCTGATTCCACAGGAATGAGTTTCTCAAGTGATACATATCAGAGTATTTCAAACAATTATTTTAGCCTCTACCATATTCTGAACACTTTCTGTAGTAATAGTTTTAGTCCACAAAGAAATTTTTCCTGTATGTGGGGCTATGTGTAGTCTCACAGCTCATGTCATCTGCTCTATCTGGACATTTTGAAAAGTAGCTGCCCTTTTCTGCGCACCCTGGTGATGTGAGTCTGGTTCTGCTCTGAAATCTCTAGCTACTAATGCACTCAGTTATCAGAAAAAGGGAGTGTGTAAATACACTCTGATATCAGATACTGTATCAGAGCAGGTTCCCGACATTTGACTAGTCATCTCGGTGACTAGCAGGAATGCTATTTTTACATACATAATAATATCAACAAACAAGATTGGTAACATGGAGGTTAAACACCTTCCAAAACCTAGAAAATGTGTAAAATGAAGTGAAATCATAAATGTTTTTGAGTAGTGTGTGGTATAAAGGAAACTGAACTGCAAGAGACTGGAAGTCCTGACACAATGTGAGTTGCCCTGTTGAGACCTCAGCTATTCTTTAGCTTTAGAAATGTTACAAAGCATCACCACTGAAGTTCAACTGCAGAGGGTTAGAGCAGGGAAAGGCGCTCAAGGGAAAGAATGAGACTCCGTGGGAGGTGAGGCATTCTGTTGAGGGCAAGGTTCAACACCTCTCTGAAACCCATGCTTTTACTCAGGGCTTCAGTATGGCTGTTTTTTCTTTCAGAAACATTTACCGAGATTGACTATAATGCTCATTTGTATTCACTGTTTGGTCAAGAGGAAGCAGCATTGATAAACCAATAAATGAGAAAGTTCTGTATTCTGCAAGGTGGCTCTGTATTACCAGTTTGGTTTCCACAGCTTTGGTCCTTGTGTCTATTTATGCCCAAGCAAAACAATCTTGGGCATAAATGCAACACAATTTCTGTTCACTTTGACTTGCGGTGGCATTTAGCCACTGTTTCACCCACTTGATGCTCAGGATTAAGTTGTGACAATGAGTGTTGCAGCTGAAGATAAGGTCCTCAATATGACCAAACGCTGGCTTTGCAACCTTTAATAGTTGTATTAACTTTTCATGGGTGCTTGGGTGAGTCCATCTGCTCTGGCTATGCTTTATCTCGGTGTTTCACACATGTAGGTTCCTTTCTGCAGTTCCAGTTGGAGAGATTCTTCACACCATTGGGCCTGGTGCTAGTACTGAGTAACTTCTGATACCCAACCAAGGGTAGCTGCAGTTCCTCTCTGGGTAAGTAATCACAACATACAGGCAGAAGTGTGAAATGTACCTTGAGGAAAGGCTGTTTTTGCAGATAGGTGCTCACTGATAGAATCAGCTGCAAAAAACCTCAGCACTATAAACTTCAGAAATGGAACAAGGTGTGTGCCTGAGTGCACACATGCTATGGAAAACATGGTGTTTTGCTGGTACATTTCAGGATGCATGAACAGAAATACATTGTTCCATACACCCATACATAGTTTTTGCCTGTCATCCAAAATGATTTAATCAGTAAACTGAAACCTGCCTCAAATGAACCTTTGCTGAATTGGTTAGTAAAAATAACATTATGCAATGTTCCTAATGATTTATCAGAGGTATTCAAGAGTATTAGTTTTATTTTAACTAGTTAAAATTTTTCTTTATGACAGACTGTTTATTTGAATATATTTTAAAGTCTCATATAGAAGCGTGGTAAGGAAATTCAGCATACTACAACTAAAGGTGTAGATATAATATCTTTGCTTTTTACAGCTGTATGTGCACTGGAGTAAATTCTAATGAAAGCTAATGGTGTGTTTGATTTTGTCCATGCAGCAAAGCTTTTTCATCGATCATATTGGAAGTAAAACTGCCACTGGTTTGCATAATTTTGATATTATTGTTCTGTCAACAAGTGCCTTAGTCTATTCATTTTTCACAGATTAACGCCCAGCAACGGAAACTTCTCCTTTAACTTGACAAGACAGTATCAGCTGACAAGCAGACTCTCGCTGCTTATTGAGAAACATTTGTGATCTGTGGTCTTATCTTGGGTCACAGATGTCTCAAAGTTTTCTGTAATGTATTACTCAGATTTGCTACACAAGGGAAAGTAGAATGGTTTGAGTTCAGTTTCAGTTCAAACTATCTTACTCATCAACCTCAAAATGAAAAACAGACATTTTCTTTCAGCAAAGGGTGAAATTCTTTACAAAATCGAAAAGGTTGCAAAATAAAAGTTTCAAAGGATTCCAGTGCAAACTTGAAATACAACTAGCACTGCTATCTAGAATAAGATTTCAAACTTCTCAGTTTCTTTAACTGAATCCCTTCCTGCCTTCAACTCTCCTCCAAGGCACTGTTTTGTTTTGGGGGGTAGAGTGAGCTCTAGACTGAGTCCAGAAGGGGCCCAGGTGCCCCCCATCGCCCTGGTTTGCTCATACGTGGAGAATTAATTACATACTTGTCGAGGGTTTTGATTGCGGGGGGACAATAAACCTGGCAGATGTATTGCTAACCCCTCCCTTCCCTCCTCCTTCCCCTTTCGGCCCCTCCCTCTCCCCCCTTCCCAGTAAGGACAAGCGATTGGGAGGGAAAGAAGGACAGAGAGAACAGAGTTGGAAAAGTTAAAAATGTTTTACTAACGCTACTAATAAGAACAGAGAAAATAATACAGAATAAACAAAACCAATCTTGAAAGTCTCAGCAACTGCAGAGCTGGCACCCAAAGTCCTGAATTGGACTCTGCAGTCAACTGGAGCTGGATTCAGTCTGTCACTAGGCTCCAGTTTGTAGGGACGACTAGCGAGGTCCTCTCCTAATGTTGGCCATAAGCAAAAGGGGAAAAACAGACAAGATCCTTGTGATCTCCCACTTTTATATGAAGTATTCATGTGAATGGAGTGCTATACACAGTTGGTCCATTTCTTGGTCACCTGTTTCTTGTTGCCCCTTGCGAGATGTGAATCTGTGCTTATCAATAACTTCGGATTCCATTGCTATGTTTACCAAAACATGTACCTGGTTCTCCAGGAAAATGCAGCTTATATGAAGGCTTTAGCTGACAGGCAAATTCACTAAAAGAGAAACTTGTTTTTTAACAAAACCAGGACAATACTTCATGATTTTAATCTTAAAATTCATTAAGATTAAATAAATCTTCATTCATTTATTCATCTGAGCTTCTTTCTTGCTTACTAATTAATCTTACTGGAGCGTACTGTATTAGTTTGGAGGCTTATGGTGGTGAGGTATTTGGTTTTGGTTATTTACATCTGCCTTTTCCATGCACTCACGCTCCGCTGATTTGCTCACTAGGCTCATGCCCCTGTTCAAAATGCTAATTGAATGTCTATGTTATTGAATTCCTCCATCCCCAGGTTGCCCTGTATTGCTGTATTCTTCATGGCTTCTTTATAGCTTTCATATCATCAAAAATGTTCTCTGTAGTTCATTTTTTTATAATATTTTGAAGGAAGCTACGGTGTGGGGTATCCCTGATAACCATCTGAGGCAACTCTGGTTTAAAGTTGACTGACCTGTAGAGGTTTTGAAGTGTGCCAGTTTGCCCCTGTTACCAGCTCCTGAGATCTAAGCTTTCACCATCTGTCAATGTGCTGCACAACTTATTCTGCTTGCTGAGGAAAATAACTCAGCGGGGTAGAGCTCTGCAAGAGGTTTTGATATGAAGTCGACAGTGAGGGTTCTGCTTCCTCTTTTCTGTGTATGCAAAAGAGGAGATGCAGTTGATGACTTTCTAGAACATCTGTGTAAGCGTTAGAAGCAGAGATGAAATTAGATATGCAGAATTATTTAAACAGTCTTGCCTTGGTGAATATTCTGTACCGCAGATAGGTTGATTTCATCCTAAAACACACAGTTATGTAGATATCAGAGAAGTAAATCCATTTCAGGCCTGGACTGTTAAAAGTTTCCTTTCATTGTGCTCTTAATACCTGCATTGTAGGGAAGTTTCAGTAATGCTTAGAATTCTGTAGCTTATATTAGAAAACCTTGTTCTTTCTCCTTTCTGAAGTAGTAAGTATTAAGGGGTTAGCAGCTCATTTGAGATTTCCCAGCTTGAAGATTGCATATGTTTGAAATTCTGTTTTGAGGATGTTAACCAAGTATGCAGAGGACTTTTGCTGGTTCTTCACTCAGAGATGAATTCCACGGACAAAAGGTAGGTTATATTTGCTCCATTATTTACATTTTTTCTTTTTGTTATATGTATTTTGGAATCCATTAAATCTCAGGTACTGATGTTTCTTCATTTTTGGAAGATATTTTTGCATTTTGAAATTTCAGTGAAAATGCTCATCTGTATGTGGAATTTCAACAAAGAAGAAAAAAACATTTTGTTCAATTTTCGTTCTCAGCCAACTCTAATTTAATACCTTCATAAAAGAGTTCATAAAAGAGTGTTGGAGTCATAACTGCTAATCCTTAATACTGCTTTGCCAGACATATCTGCTTTATTCTTTGACTGTGGTACTGTTCAGTGCTGTACAGTGTGGATCATCCCTTGTCACAGTGTATATAGCATAGCATGCACGTTAAATTCATAGAGTGATTGAATGGTTTAGGTTGAAAGGGACCTTAGAGATCATCTAGTTCCAACCCCGTGCCATGGGCAGGGACACCTTCCACCAGACCGGGTTGCTCAAAGGTTGCCCCAGAGCTGAACACAGCACTCCAGATGGGGTCTCACAAGAGTAGAGTAGAGGGGGAGAATCACCTCCATCCATCTGCTGGTCATACTTCTTTCGATTCAGCCCAGGAGACAGTTGCCTTTGTGGGCTGCAAGCACAGAATGCTGGGTCAAGTGGAGCTTCTCCTCAATCAGTACCATGAAGACCTTCTCCTCAGGGCTGCTCTCAATCCATTCTCCACCTAGCCTGTATTTGTGCTTGGGGTTGTCCTGGCCCATGTGCAGGACCATGCACTTGGCAAATTAAAACTCCTCTGGCAATGAAGCATGGACAGAGAATATATTTCTGCATTTTTCTCCCTTCAGAACATTTGTTGCTTTTTTCCTGATGTCCCTGCTGGAAAGAGCAGATCAGAGGCTTGCTGTGTTCTCCTTTACTCCTAGATGCATTGATGTCGGTTCGTACCAGTTTTGTACTTTTTGAGGTTGTTGAGAAATTTGTATTGCTTAACATATCTTTTTGTTTTGTTTTGTTTTGTTTTTTTACATACCACTGACTGTATTCCTCTCATTATGAAGGAATTAATTTTCATTTAACTGAGAAAATAAATAGGTGGAATTAAAGAATGGGGTGGCGGGGTGTGGAGAGAGGAGGATTGATAAGAATTTAGAACAAGAGCATGTAAAAATGAAATTTTTATTACATAAATTTTGTGTTGAATTTCATTTTAGCAATAAAAAGTGAACTCAACAGTTCAACAATTTCAGCAAATTCCATGTGTTTTCTTTTCATAGGGCTGGACTCATCACTGAGGCATACTGAACAGAAAACAAAGATATGCATAAAAAGATAAACCTGGAAATCATAATGAGACCCCTTACAAATATCTATGTCTTTGCTAGTGCCTTTATATTCATGCTCTGGAATAATATCCAGCCAACTGTGGAAAATGAATTTACTGCAAATTATTCAAGCAGTTTGCTAACTAATGTTCCGAAAAACATTCCAGTCCATACTCATATATTAGATTTATCACATAATAGGATCTCTGGACTTAGTATCTCAGAGTTTATTTCTCTTTCTGACCTTCAAGTATTAAATCTTTCTCGTAATCTAATTACAGAGCTTGACCTTAGTGTCTTCGTTTATAATGAAGATTTAGAATACTTAGATTTATCTCATAATAACATTTTGAAAGTTTATTGTCAAACTCTTGCAAATCTTAGACATTTAGATATGTCTTTCAATAAGTATACTGCCCTGCCCATCTGTCAAGAATTCAGGAACATGTTTCGTTTGGAGTACCTAGGATTAAGTGCCATGGTGATACGAAGGTCAGACTTCAGGTATCTCACACATCTACAGCTGCACACTGTCTTCCTAACCTTAGAAGACTTTTCTCTATATGAGCCTCAGAGTCTGACAGCCTTGAATACAAGGACCCTTCATATTGTTTTTGCAGCAAACCAGAACTTCAGTTTTCCCCT
The DNA here is from genome assembly GCF_963082525.1 of Nesoenas mayeri. Classification (NCBI taxonomy): domain Eukaryota; kingdom Metazoa; phylum Chordata; class Aves; order Columbiformes; family Columbidae; genus Nesoenas; species Nesoenas mayeri. Next base: position 53,785,433 of record NC_137540.1, read on the forward strand.
CTTGTATGATGGAATGAGCACTTCAGAAAACTTAAAAATAGTTAACTTAAGATACACCTCGAGCTACAAAGATTTCCCTTCTCCTCATTTAACACTTCTGAAGAAAATCAAGACAACAGTTCTTATGCTAGACACTGTGGACTTACAATGGCCCATCATTTTGCAAATTTTCCTGCTTATTTGGTATTCACCTGTGGAGCATTTGACTGTGACAAATTTGACTTTTCGGGGACCGCTGGAGGGGCTGGCTGAATACGATTTTCTGCCTTTATTAAACTCTCTGGAACAATTAATCTCTTTGGATGGCTCCATGAAAGCACTAACTTTGGAGCATGTTCATAATAAGGTTTATTATTTCAACCAGGAAATTCTATACAGACAGTTTTCAGAGATGAAAATTGCTAATTTGACAATATATGATGCATATATGCCACACATGCTCTGCCCTAATAGAACAAGCTCATTTCAGTATGTAAATTTTTCTCATAATGCCCTGACGGATGAATTGTTCCAGAATTGTGGCACTCTGACAGATCTGAAATTCCTTATTTTGCAGAGGAATAAATTTGAGAGCCTTGCCAAGGTAAGCTTCATGACCAGCCGTATGAAATCACTGAAATATCTGGACATGAGCAGCAACTTGCTGCGTCACGATGGAGCTGATGTGCGATGCCAATGGGCTGAGTCTCTGTCAGAGCTGGACCTGTCCTCAAATCAGTTGACAGATGCCGTGTTTGAGTGCTTGCCCGTCAACATCAAAACCCTCAGCCTCCAAAACAATCAGATCGCCAGCGTCCCCAAGGGGGTGGCCGAGCTGAAATCCTTGGCAGAGCTGAACCTGGCATCGAACAGGCTGGCTGACCTGCCAGGGTGCAGCGACTTTAGTTCTCTGGAGTTCCTGAACATAGAGATGAATTTGATCCTCACCCCATCTGCCGACTTCTTCCAGAGCTGCCCCAGGGTGCGGGAGCTACAAGCCGGGCACAACCCGTTCAAGTGTTCCTGTGAACTGCAGGACTTTTTGCGTGTGGAGAGGCGGTCTGGGGGGAAGCTGGCTGGCTGGCCGGCGGCGTACCTGTGCGAGTACCCGTCAGCCTTGCGGGGAACGCAGCTGAAGGATTTCCACCTGAGCGAACTGGCTTGTAACACGGCGCTCCTGCTGGTGACGGCTCTGCTGCTGACGCTGGTGCTGGTGGCTGTCGTGGCCTTTCTGTGCATCTACCTGGACGTGCCGTGGTACGTGCGCATGACGTGGCAGTGGACGCAGACGAAGCGCAGAGCTTGGCACAGCCGCCCCGAAGGGCAGGAGACCGTTCTGCAGTTCCATGCGTTCATTTCCTACAGCGAGCGCGATGCGTTGTGGGTGAAGAACGAGCTGATCCCGAACCTGGAGAAGGGGGAGGACTGTGTACAACTGTGCCAGCACGAGAGAAACTTTATCCCTGGCAAGAGCATTGTGGAGAACATCATCGCCTGCATTGAGAAGAGCTACAAGTCGATCTTTGTGTTGTCTCCCAACTTTGTGCAGAGCGAGTGGTGTCACTATGAGCTGTACTTTGCCCACCACAAATTATTCAGTGAGAATTCCAACAGCTTAATCCTCATTTTGCTGAAGCCGATCCCTCCGTACATTATCCCTGCCAGGTATCACAAGCTGAAGGCTCTCATGGCAAAGCGAACGTATCTGGAGTGGCCAAAGGAGAGGAGCAAGCGTGCCCTTTTCTGGGCAAACCTGAGGGCAGCTATTAGCATTAACCTGCCAACATACTTTGAAGCAAATGAGGAGGAGAGTGATGTTACTTCTACTAGTAGTATTAGTCAGTATATGAATATCTGACTTGACTCTCTTACATTAAATTGTGTTAATAATTTTCAATTTTTTTTTTTACAGTATTCCCAGCTTGTAGCAAAATGTAGTTGTGAAACATATGGAAATTGCTATTGCTTATTCTAGTTGTGAAAGTACTCAGAAGTCTTCTGTAGTTGCCTATCATCAACAAAGAGAAGGAAAGAGAAATTTTCATAGCAATTGCACTTATTTTTGTAGACTTCGGTTACATTTGTTTTGTTTTGGACTTTTCCTATTGAAATCCAAAAATAGTGGTTGGTTCAGTGTCATCAGGACTGTCAAGGCATGCATTTGATCTGTGTTCTGACATGGGTGTTGTTGGGTTAATGTGGTAGGGATCTGCTTCCTTGGGTTTAACTGATAATATAAAGAAGAAAACTCTTGTTTAAGTCCCTTCCTGTACCTTAGCACAGTAGATGTCAAGGGTACAGTATCCCTACACCTTCAGCCTGTTTCCCCTTCCTGGAAACTTTTCCCTTCATCACAGAGACTTTACTGGGTAAGAGCTGAAAGTTGGAGCCATTAAACCCCGGTTAATATTCTTCTTCCTTTGCTGTACTGAACATGCCCACTTGCCTAGATTTACCTACCACGTCATGATTGCATAGAATTTGCTGTTCCTTTACTTCAAAATAATAGTTAATATCTGAACTTATGAAACTTCTATAGAATTATAGTATTACTGCTTTCTGCTATGATCATGGCAAGCTTGTTTTCCCTGTTTTGTAAAACAGAGAAGCTCGATGTTTGGAGGTGAATCACTTTTTATCTCCAGACTTTCACTGAACTCTGTTACCTTGCCCTTTTAATCAGCAGGTGCTGAGGGTCATCATGCAGGTGAAAAAGGAGTAATTTCCCAATGGAAATTACTCCTCTGCTAAAATGAAACTGATTAAACTAATGGCATTTGTTGGTAGGAGACATCTAATCATTTGCTGTGCTTGGATTTAATTTGACAATCTAATAAACCTCTCATTTTTTAATCTGTAACTAAATTTTCTGGTGTCATTTCACTGGTGATGAGGAGCTGTATAATTATACTTACAGCTTAATGGAAATGCAAAGCCCTCTGGCTAGCACCATGAGCAGCACACGAGGTGAGTGAGCCAGTAAGAAGATGCGATGCTTGACACCTAAGGAGGTGGCTGACGGAGCAGCTGCCAGATGTGTGTGGTAGCAGCAGATGAAGCTGTGGACGGTAAGCTATGGGAGAGCTTCCTGGTGTCCAGAGGTGCTGAGACACCACTGTGAATCCACCTGGGATCTCACATTAACTAGGTTTTGCAGTAGGATGCTACGTGCCTGGCTCTCAATGTAGAGCTTTGGAAAGGAGGGCTGAAAATCTCCATTCAGTCTTAATTTCAGGTATTGGGAAGTTGGCTACTGAATTCTATGATAACACATAACTGAGATGTCCCCCTTCCCAAAGCCAGAACCAAGCTTTCTTTGTGTACCTTACAAAGGCTGCTGAGCCCTCAGTACTTCAGTGGGAGCTGGTGGATATGTTGTGCTTAAAAGCAGGTTACTGACTATGGGGGGAGACGTCCAAACACACAGAGCAGCTCCTGCTCTGCAGGAGTTCCACGTCAAGGAGCCTTCACCCTACCCAGAGTCACTCATGCTTCATGGCAACCCGGCATGGTGGCCAGAGGCACTGGGCACAGCAGGGCACTGCCGAAAGCACATCTCAAACCTCGTGTGCCATCCGGCCATCCACTGCAGGCTGCGAGGCGCTTCCCACAGATACTGTGATGTTAAACCTGGGGCTACAGCCTGAATGCACCACTGGAGCTGGGACCTTTCCTTCTTAACAGGTTTTTTTTCCAACCATACAGCAACCCTCTGCGTGCAAGTTCTTTGCTTCCTCCGTAGCATTGCTCTCTGCTCTTAGGCAGCCACCTGGCTAAACTTTAGTGGCTTCTTAATTTCAGCTACAGCCAGAGTTACATCTGTCTATAATTTAAGGTTTGTGCGCTATACAGCTCTCAGGTACTTAAGGAACTGTTCAGTCCCAGAGGCCAGTGCACATCAAGGAGTTTTGCTGCCTTTACCTCTGTGCTCTACAGCAGAGGATGCTACCAGAAAACCTGTGCCCCTCCTTCCTGAAAGACATTGTTCCTCTCAAGCGTTACAGTGAAAGGACATGATGAGCATTCACACTTCATGGCAATGTTTTAATGGGCAGATGTTCTGTCCTGTTTACTAGACAAGAAAAGAGGAAGTAAAATTTCTCAAGTAAAGCTTTCTGGTCTCTGTGAATATAATGCATCAGCAAACTGGGTTTTATGTCCTAAATAACGCACAGGGTCTGGGCTGTGGAACAGTCTCTCATCTGTAAGACTGTTTTGAAACCTAAGTTGTAGATATGTGTGAAAGGAATAGTTTCTCAAGCTTGCCACGTATATTGTTCTAGGATATTAACCCTGTACACTCCTTTACACTTTGTCCTTTGTAGCTCACAAATCTTTCATGCACATGCCAAGTACTTCAGTTATTTACATACTGGACACTACAGCTGCTTAAAATATATTTCTGAGTTCCTTTGCAGATTCTCTTTTTCTATCGCTTCTTGGTTGGAACTTCCATTTTCTTCTTCCCTGAAACTCTGTTTCTCTTCAGGGTTACATAAAGTGTTGATTACGTCTGGGTTTGCCGCAATGTAGCAAATGCTTGTCTTCACTGTTTTTTAGGCGGCAATACGCTGCTGAAGATTTAAAAAAAAAATGTGTTCATAGAGTTGCTTCTTGGGAAGAAGTTTGCAAGACTTTCAGGACATGGATATCTAGATTAACTCCTGAAATATTGTCATAAGTCCATATTTATAAAACTGATGTCAGGTGCTGCTCACTGTGCTCACAGGCCTGGAAGCACACATGAAAGCAACATTGAGGATATGTTTGAAGTGGTTTTATGGCTAAAAATTGCAGCAAAGACACAAAGATAAGTTTTGAATTCTGGCACAGATTTCTGTACATGACAGGATTTCCCTCAGTGACAGAGGGTAAGACAGAGGGAACAGCTTCATTTCTTAACTGCAAGAGAAAAAAAAAATTCTTAAATCACAATTTCCAAGTTAAAATTTTGCCTTTTTTTTCAGCCTAAGGGTGACACCCAGTGGCCCGCTAAATTATTACTATTTCCTGGAAATGATAGCTTATGCTATGACACATACAACGCATTTTTGCCTCTTCGGACAACTGGAACAGAGCATCACGGGTGCCCAGCAAGTGTGTGTGTGAGCAGACAGGGCAGGAGGAGCCTCATCCTCACGGCAGCTCCGGCACTGAACCAGTGGCTGCGACTCTGTCCCCAGTGCCATCAGTCCCTCCTGCTGAGCTGGCTGTGCAGTGCAGACACTGACTAGTTCACTGGCAAATGAACCTATAGATCAACAGTGCGATGTGAGCGCAGACTTGTGCTTTACAATGAGCAATCCTTCAAGTGGGAAGGCAAGAAATACAAGCTGGTCATTTTCTCACATTCTGTTTGTGGGGTTTTCTTTTTATGCCTCTTTAAGTTATACCTGCTTTCCCTTCCGTACATCACCATGGCATTGTGGAGGTGCTCACCAGGCTGATCTGTTGGGTCCCAAGCAGCAATGGACCAACATTCCGATGTGATTAGCTCAGCAGGAATGGAAAGTGTTGAGAGACGCATAGTGAATTCAGCTGGGCTTACCATTTTAGGCATCTGAAAATGTGTGCAGAAGTAAAAAAATATCCTTCGCCAGCTCTGCACATCATTGTCTCTCAGCAAAGCCTGCGGGTGTGCCCATGGATGTGCTGGCAGTCGGTGTCTGCACGCTCTGCCTGGCACCCAGCTGGGGAAAGGCTGAAGTGACAGTAAGTGGAAACTCACGATTGGTTCTCCAGACCCTCCAGACTAATTAGAATGCCTTAATTAGAAGTGAGCAAACTATTGTTGCGGGTTCGCCACCAAGTGCAGTGCTGGGCACAGCCAGAGCCAGCCGGGATCCCTGGGCACCCCCCAGCCTCTCTGCTTCTGCCATTGCTCGTTGTCGTACAACGTACGATGACGTGACCACAAACAATTGTCTGAGGGTTTTATTAACAAGTATAATACATAGGCCTTGTATACTAAATATAGTATGAGAACTGTACAGTACAAATCTGTGTTCACAGTTGGACATGACAAAATGTCATTACTGAATTCCCATTGGACTACCAAAGTAGAAACAGTGAAAGTACATTAAACGTTCACATCCTCAGTAAGAAAAGATTACCAAAATGTCTCCATGTTTGCAAGTTATAGTAATGCATGCTAGAAACCTTTAATTACCCATTCAGTCTTATTAGCTTATAAAATATATTACATTTTATTAAAAAATTTCTGCATAGTTTATACAAGTATTAAAGATAACATCCCTGCTATATTTGCAGGTAAGAGATGCTAAGCAGAAAGATACTTTGACACTCTAATATTTAAAATACAATTTTAAAAAGTGCTAACATCTGTAAAATACAATGAAAAATGGTGTAGCCCTTTTAAGATACGTAAAATGCTTCATAATTTTTTATAGAAAGGATTTGTATTCATCTACATGCTGCTAACCTTGACAGAGACAACAGCGTTTTTGGGCAAGATGTGGCATTGGAAATACGACTGCAGAATGACATGTATATTTAAATAAAACCACACAGTAATACCTGCTTAGCTTTTTGCAATTGTCCTAGAAAGTAGTAATTTATTATAGTCAAATGGCTTAAACAGGCACATTTTAGTAAAACAGTATTACCTGTAACACACTGCACAGTGCAATACTGCTAAGGAAAAGGGTGAGCTTTACACACATCCAGTAGGATTAGGGTTTTCTGTATGTATACCTAAACTGGCTTCTCTTGAGGGCAAAGATGGATGGACTGGTTTTAAAAAGTATTTAGTTGTGTATATTTAAAAATTATGAGATACCACTCAAATACAATTTTGCTAAAATGAATCAATGAGTCAGCTGAGCTGTAAATGCACATTTTCAGCTGAAAGCACGTTTGTGACTTTTTTGACATCGCACAAAAAGACACCACAGACACACATGAAAAATCCTGTGAGGCATTTACATGAAATAATCTCAAATATTTAAATTTCTGTTGTCCTAAATCACAAGGCACACAGATAAACATATTTTAAAGTTCTATTGAATCTCTACCGTATTTCTCCCCAGCATTACCAGAAATATTTTCAAGGACAAGGTACATAGGCTAATGAATGAACATGGCAAATAGCCTAGATTAAATTCTCCAAAGTAACTCTTAGTTAATATGAAGTTTTGCTTGTAGGGTACTTGATTTTATGTTCATAATTTTAAAACAAACCACCTCCCTCCCCTCTAACAACTTAAGATATCAAACATATTGTGAAAGCCTTAGAAGAGAAATAGAACAATGGAAAGAAATGTTCCTTAAACATCCCAGATTTTATGCATTTGCATTTGTTAAGATAAAAATGGGACCAGTTGCCATTAAGCTGCTTATTTTTATAGGATCTCATCTGCTTTTTTCTATGGAATATAATGGAGAATTGTTTTCATCCCAGGATACTCCATGTCTGTAGAGTTGTGACTGGTGCGACAGGGGCTCCGCGCAGCCTCAGGGATGTGTCTGCATTTCTGGAACTGCCATTAGAACCTAGATCTTTATGAAGGAGGCCAGTTCAGCTACCATGGACAGTAAGAACATCCAATGAAAATCCTCATTCTAGAACAGCTGCTCATGATTATCATACTCTTCCCTGCAAGTTTTTCAACATTAGCACCAACCCAGCCCACCAAAAAAAGCCCAATTCATGTCCCAGGTTTTTCAGGGGACACATCTGGCACAATGTCCCTCGGTCCTAGCAAAGTGGTGAGATGTATGGGACTGTAACAGAGCACATGGACCTTCCTCACAAAAGCTTTGCAGCAACGTTCTCAGCCCTGCTTTGTAAATCCCCATTCTCCTGTTTGTAGAGCACACGTTCAGGGCTCTATTCCTCAAATAGAATTGCCTGTTCCATATTCCCACACGTAACGTTTGTTAAACAACTGGGACAATGCTATTTCACAGCAATCACTGTAGGATCATCTTTTTCCAGTTAAGTACAGGTCCTCTAATTGTACAGGTACATGGACGTCAGCACGGCAGCTGGTAAACTCCTCTCACCAAGGGAAGGCTCTTTGCACTCAAGCCGTTGCACCTGCAGCATTATTTCAGTTTGCTGTGGGACTCCACAGGAGTTAGCGGCACAGCCCACCTGCTCCATGAGCTCCAATATACCCACCTGTGGACAGACACTCCACCTGCCTCCTCACGGAGAATTTAATGAAACTCCTCCTTCCCTCACCTCTCCCTTTTCCAGTGGGTTTTTCCAAGAGAAATGAAAATCGGACTTCGGTATGTTTAACTTGCAGGGAATGGTGTTTGCCTTACGGAGGGGAAAGAAGAAAAATGCAGTAGTGCGTGAAAGCCTGGAGAATTACATCCCGTTTCCTTGCAGTACCACATAGTCTGCCAGCTAATAAAGAAAGAAACCTCTCAGGCTTCAAGAAACAAGAGCATCCCTAGGGTTGACTGCAGGTGGTTTGAATTCAGTTTATCTATCAAGCTGTTTGCTAACTGACAGAGCAGTGAAGACTTGCTGATGTGACCTTTTAATGCAATAGGCACATCCACAGGAAAGCTTTAGCTACCTACTGTTGAGAGACCACCGGAGTCACAAATCAGAATTATCAAATGGATGATGTAGTATACGTTTTTATCCAAAACAGATGCATGACTCAATTTGTCATCAGAAGTGCTTCATATCTGATGCTATCTTCTCATAAAAATATTGTGGATTAATAATTTTAAATACTGTAGTGTATTAAAGTGGCACTCATAACAATACAGTTCAGAGCATTTTTGACGTAACGATTGCTATTCTTTGAGGTACAGCAAAGAGAAAAAATTACTTAGAAGCAATGTAAGGAACTGAGTGTAGAGGGATAATCTGTATTCCTGAAATGAGGTGTGGTAGGTTTCTATGGATATCATTCAATGCCATGTCACAGGAGAGTACAGTGTGTGCTCCATTCATACGCTTGCACAGAAACCAGACATACAGTGTCACACAAGGGCTTCATGGAACAAATCCACCAGGACATTATGCAATAAAACCAAGGATGTATACTACACTATAATACAGAGGACAGATGACATTGGTTTAGATGCACAATATTATGTATGGATCAATTCCTGACAATTTTTCTTCTTGATTGGAGTAAATGATACTCTGACTCAATCTTTCTGTGAAGTAATTATATTGCTTAGATTTATTTCTACAGTGTTATTCACTGTTTGGGCAGAAGGGATTTCTAAATCAAGTGTCTTTCTAAAACTGTCATATTAACCATCTTGCAGAAATCAACACGGTTGAGAGAGTCCATTCATTGCATTGTTGAGTATAAAAAGAGAGTGTATCCTTAACAGGGCACATAAATAAAAGTCTCTGGCAAGGACTAACATTTTTGGATATTCAATAACATTTACTACTTTATCAGTATATGCTGGGTTGATTATATGTAGAAACCAACAAAAGCTGTTAGTTTACAAATTCCATTATTCACAATGGAATACATTAAACATACTGTCTGCAGAAAGGGTTTGCTTAGCATCCCTAGGAAAAAAAAAAGTGTTCACATTCTTTAGGTCTGACCCGTGGCAAGGATATAGAAGGGTTAGATAACATCTGTTACTGACCATACATAAGCTTTTAATGGTATAAACTCAGAGATTCAGACCAGCTGAATCCAAATTAAAATGCATGTGTAAAAAAAAGTGTGACAGGAGTCAGGGACAGAAGACATTCAGACTAGCATGTGGCGTTTTCTGTGAAGAGCAAGATGGTCCGAACGTGAAAAGCTACGGTCACAGTCTGGGCACTGAAAAGGTTTGATTCCCGTGTGCTTGCGGAAATGCCGCGTTAGTTCATCAGAACGCGCAAACTTCCATGTGCATCCCTCCCAAGTGCATTTGTATGGTTTTTCACCTGGAAAAAGAAACACAGAAGCGTGGATTTAAGACACAGACACATCAGTTAAATATTTGACAGATTTATCTTCTTGCCTTGTCAAATTTCAGCAAGTACTTAATGCTTATTCAAAAAGCCTCCAAACAGCACTGGGCTGCAGAGTTCTCTGTGTAGTCAAAGTTAATAGATAAAAAAATTGTTTCCTGCCACCACTTATTTTTTTTGTCTCTCTGTTCCTCCCTCTGCCATATTAGCACTTGTTTTTTCTCATCAAGTCCCAAAGTGTGAAGGTTTACACAATTGTTTAAATATTTTCAAAACCAAAACCTCATATTCTAGATTAGTTGAAGGAAAGGCCTGGTGCTACCATTCAGCACAGCAGGCAGGAATCTTGTGACCTCTTTAAATTGGTGTAGCATAAATAATCTGCACCACTGCCACAAAAAGCTCAACTTGAAATCTCGCTCAATCATTACTTTCTAATATGTGATCCTCCTTAACACCACTGTGCTGCCCAACAGGTAAAGGGCTGGCTTGATGTAACACAGCCATGAACTGGGCTCCATTTTACCTAAAAGTGTCCCATATCTATTTACAAAAACCTTGGATGTACATATATTCATTTAGCATGCCAAGATGAACATTTCTGTGGTGAACGGAGATGGGGATATGTTTATTGGAACACTCAGAAAAGAGCACCATCGGAACAGTGGAGAGCACGTACACCTGAAGCAGATGTGCTTGTATTTGGCACACAGTCTGGACTTCTGCAAATGGGCTACTCCCATGGAAGTCTCAGTCAAATTTAACAGTGATGTAAGAGATGAGGTAGTGCAATTTGAACTGATTTGGCGTTTACAGGGTGTGTGGAATGAGTAATCTGCAAGCAACTGGACAGAAAATGAGCAAAGAGCCAGTGAATGTAAAGCACAGCAGCACACGCCATGATCCTGCTTTGGCTTAGAGTGTCTTGTTGAGCATTTTTCCTGCTACATCCTCTCTTTTGCTCAGCCTGTAATCACATTCAGAACAATGCCAGATCTAACTTCTGTCGTTTTGTTATTTACACCTGTGGTCACACGGCCATTAGCACAAACTAAAAGCTTAGTCTAGTATTTTACCATAGACTTGATGAAAGAAAAGCACAGCAATGCTCAAACCTGTGTGGGTTCTCCTGTGAGCTTTCAGATGGGAGCTTTTAGTGTAGACTTTGTTGCAGCCTTCATAATCACATCGATGTATTCTGCGTTTTCTTTGTGTGTCCGGAGATTCCACAGGTAAAGGTCTCTTTCCTGGCTGAACTATAACTGAAGGGTGATTCCTGCAAAGTCAAACTGAATGTTAAAAACGAAAAACATCTAGCACAGCAAACCTCAGCTAATATGATTCATGACAGAGCCCTTTATTCACTACCACTCTGTCTCTTGGCAGAAAGAACAACATTACATGCATGTCGAAAAATTCAAGAGGGGTTAGCAGATTTCATGTATTCTAGCAGTAATATTTTTAAATGTTGACTCACTTTGTGGCATGATGTAGCCATTTTTACTAGTCCCTAGCTTTTTTTTAAACTTACAAAGGAAAAACCTCCTTCAAATTCCTGTTTTTCAGTCAAATCTATATTTCTCAAACTCTGAGTTCATAGTGAAAATTTCTTGTAATTGTTCACCATTTTTCTTCTTCCTTCAAACGCAACTAATTCGCTTGTAATTGGAAACAGCTATTCCATATTATTACAGAAATTGTATCTTTAGGGTTTCGAAGCAGAACTCAATCTTTATTGTTCCAGCCACTCCTTTAGAGAGTAATTAAGAGTTTCCTGTTTGGTGCTGGCAGGAGGGTGCGGCCTCCCTATACCGCTGACGTCAGTTCCTAAAAGCAGCGCCCAGCCTGCGTGGCACACCCACAGGATGTCTGAAGTTGTCCCTCCACCTTCATAAACATCATTTTTTGCTTTTGAAGCCCACAGGTACAGTGCAGGTAAGACATATACTATCTACATATGGACTCCTGTAACAAACAAACCCGTAAACATTGATATGTGTGGAAACACATTGAGCATCTTAAAAGGTGTCATTGACTGGATATTCAGGTTTGAACAACACCCCTACTCAGTACTGAGGACAACCTTGATTCCTTCTTCCATGTCAATGTCAGATAAAGAAATAGGTATGTTCATCAAAAATTAAGTGGCAACCTCATAAAGTTGCGTTTTTCAACCCATTAGCAAATCAGTATCCGTGCTTTTAACAGATTTTTTAGATTTTTACTGAAAGTTAGAATATAATGTGCAGTAATTAGCATTCCTTCTTGCAAAACCAGCTCCTTCATGTGACAGAAATCAGCTTTCTAGAACTCCCATCTTTTCTCAGTTACTGTATTTCACGTTTCCAATCGAATAACATTTTGTAACACTAGGTTATATTAGTTACTTAAACCAAGTTCTTTCAGCGTCTGATTTTCAGAAACACCAAATACCTACTTCCTCAGCAAAATAAAGGGCATGTGCCAAAGACAGAAAATCTTGTCCATGGTTTAACAAGAAAAAAAGATTTTCTCTTACTCTCCACAGCAGCAGGACGGGAATTACTGATGTGGGAAAAAGTTTAATTCTATTATTAATTCCTTTATTAGTTACAAGCTTGACATTGGGAGCCAAATTCTCTCTCGGGCGTTTCTGTGATTGTTGAGTGATGTACTCTTCAAGTACACATTAAATCTAGCTAAAAATATTGCAATGGCAGGAAACCCCAGATGGTGATGTTAGACACAGATGTACATACTCTTAAATGAGGCAGGCTTTTAGCTTCCAAAGAAATGCTTCTCTAAAGCAATGCTCAGTTTTGAAGCTGTGGAACACTGGTCTTTTTGGACCAGCTCTGGCTTAGGGCAGCAAGAAAACCTGGTTAAATCCCTATGTGTGGGGGCCAGTCCTGGACATGGTGTCATCTGGAAAAAGGGAGAAAAAGGATACTGGCTGTACACTGTTTGCAATGGTTTTCAATCTTAGAGTGTGTGAAAACAGCACTGAGAATTTGTCTCTGCCTCCTTTTCCCTTTAGACGAAAGAAGGCAGGCAAGACTACAGAATGTTATCAATAATCAGACAGGGTGTGGCAGTTTTAGAAAATGGTTAAGGCGGTGTCAAAAATCAGAGGTAAATATTAAGTAAGTGCCAATAACGAAAGCACAGCCCTAAATCTTTCATTCCCTCTTACACAACCAGATACAAGTTAATATAAGTCTAACCATTTAAGAGTCATTCTTCAATAGATAAGAGTATTTTCCAAAAATCATGTTACAATTTCAACAGCTTTTTCTCCTTCTTTACCAACAGCGCACACTATGTTGATAGCATAAGTTAGACTTGAACACACTCACAAGAAAATTCAATGTTAACGAGGCTCCTTATATTTGGTCAGAGACCATCGCCTCAAGTTTGACTTCAGAAATAACTGCATACCTGCATCAATTATCAGACATACTAGACAGTCCAGCAATTCCTACAAAAATGCCACTAACATTATATATAAAACGTGTATGCCAAAAGCTAACACTAAAGCAAAATCAGTCACTTAAAAGTAAGACTGAAGTTTTCACAGAATCATAGAATGTCCTGAGTTGGAAGGGACTCACAAGGATCATTGAGTCCAACTCCTATGGCCCTTTAATGTAGCTTCTGTGTCTGAATAGTGCACTTTAGGCAGTTGGAATCTATGAAAAATTATTAAAAAATCATTGCGTAACTATAGCTCATAATGCAGAGAGAGGCTGATGAAGCTGTGAGACGACAGGAAATTTTATAAAGGTTTAGGTCTCCCATCTTTAACTTCTGTGATTTGTCCATGTATTTTTTTAAAACTACCTTTTACACACTTCTTGCTGTGCATACAGCAGAATGTGAATTTGAAAGGGCTGGCTTTAGGAACGAGCAAGACCTGCAGCTCTACAGGACAGCTAGGAAGCCATTTAAGCCATTACAATGTGAGAATAGGGTCTCCGTAACCATCATGCTCTGCATGAGCAAGTGGAAGAGATGCTTTGGAAACATGGACTATTCGAACCTTTTTTGTAACAACGCTACCTATACGTTATACCAAATTTTATATCCTTTGCTCAGCGGATGCGTTTCCTGTGGAAACTGGACTCATTGGGAGATAACTAATGCAAATCACTAATGCAGGTGACAAGTCTGCAGAAGTCTCAGCCCTGGAGGAAGGGTGTGGTATTAGGCAGGAACAGCACTTACTGGTTTGCCCTTGTTGAAGAGGCCTAACAAAGAACAAAAGTAAACCAAGCCATTTGATAATCCTGACCTAGCAGGACTTAATTCCAAGTACATCCAGACCTGACTCCCTTGTGTGGCAGGTCCATTATGGAAGATAAGTAAGCACCTAGTAAACGTGGATGTTTACTATTTTACTGTATCTTTATTACAATAAAGCATATAAGGTTCTTTTTAAATAAACAGCACAGAGATTACAAAATCTAGCTAGTTAACTGCAAGGAGCCTGCAGTCTAGAAGCCACATCTGAGCTGGTCAGAGATTTGAGAAGGGGCAGGGGTGCCCAGAAGGAGGTTGTGCAGAATGCCGGCAGCCCTAGCGCCTTCTGAGTGGGACAGGGTCGTGGGCAGGAGGCAGCGGCTGCCTTCTGGGGGAATGGCACAAGAGTGCCCGGCCCGTGCTTTCTGAATCACCCTGTGCTCCACAGGCTGCTGTTGGGAGTCTGGCTTGGAGCCTCTTCCCCACTCGAGGAGGTGAGGTCTTGTACAACCAGCCTGAGAGCGATGGTGAGCAGGAAGAAAGGGCTGAAATGGATCTGGAGGTCATATTCTGTGAGTTCAGCTCAGTTAAACTCAGTTTCAGCTCCTGGCAGAGCCATGCCAGCAGCCTGCGTGCCTGCCCAGAGCACTGCCTGCTGAAGGATGAGCCGAGCTCTGGGCCATTCCATGATTTTGGCAAGCTGACAGAATCTTCCCTTGGAAAATGGGAAATCTAAGGGATACTTCCTGAGAAATTTCTAATATTTCCAATTTAAAAGTTTCTGCCTGACTTCTTTCTAGCCCTTGCTCTGCTTTCTGCAAACAAGACTGTTTTAAACCAAACTAGATCTGTGATCCAGTTCACGCAGCGGCCCCAGTAACAGTTGTACCAGCACAATGAGTTCAGACTGGAGTGGAAACAAATGGCTGGGAGGAGAGTGAGCTTCAGGAACTACTCGAGCTGCCAAAAAGCCACCCACGGAACAATGGCCTCAGGTAAACATGGATTTCACCAGATATATACAGAACTTGTAGGCATGAGGGGGTTCTTTCCACCAAGTAGCCACAATTTTTTAAAAGACAAAGAGGTCCTCCAAGAGAAGAAAGTCACAAGAATCTTATTAAAGAAAGACATTTTAGGTAACATAAATATAGAGATCAGTATGAAATGTCTTTACAGTATCTTTCCAGTCTGTTGCTGGTTTTACATAAACTGGTATCACCAACTTTACTTTCAGTAAATTGTAGGACTAGGGTAGCACTACTTTAGAAATGCATTATACAAATGGCAGATCTATGTGGTTGCGATGTACAAATATGTACAACTCCTGTGCTGATAAAGAGGGACAAAAAAGTTGAAATCACATTCCACAGCGACAGTGGGGGGAAAATGATGTTTTTCTGTATTTTACCACGTTCTACAGCACTGCAACACTCCCTCCTGCCCCTCAAAATTGGTAACTGCTGCAATGAACTGTGTTTCATTCTTCTGCTGATCTTGGGACTACTGTTAGCTACTTACTCTTGCAACATGACTTGCTGGGGAGACAATGAGGTCATCATTGGCGGTGACATTTGTTCAGGATAGAAGTCAGTCTTCGATGGTTCACTTCCTGGCTCTACTTTGATTGTTTTCTTCAGTGCAGGCTTCTCATAAGACTCAATGACAGGCACTGGATGGGGAGGGTAGGAGGGAAGGCAATACATTAAAAATATGGCGAGTTACAGAAATAAAAAGTATATGTAAAAATCCACAGTGAAAACAATAGAAAATACCCAGCTCTATATTTAGTGCAACAATTTACACTAAAATACAAAGTCTTCCAGTTCTAGTCTATCTCCTGATAAAATATGATTCAAACCAGTTTCAATCATTTTCATCAGTCCACCATATTTTTACAAATATTTACACAGTAAATTCTATGCCTGCATATTTTAGAAGAACAGGAATTATGTTCCATTTCCTAAAGTGCTAAAAACAAACAAAAAGGTGCTTGGATATACAGTTTTGTTCCCAGGATGAGGTGGCATGAAAAAGAAACTCACAACACCAACCTGGCATGCTACTGGGAGTTTCCATCTCATCTGCAAGAACTGTGGACACCATGATGGGCTGCTGGAGATGGGGGGCATACATGAACGGAACGGGCTGGACCACAACAGGCTGTATGACTGGGAGTATTCCAGGGCTTCTCAGTCCGTGGCGTGAAAGAGCAGCAGCCATGACGGGTGGGATGGTTATTGGCATGGAGAGCGGCTGCACTCCTGGGGGTGACGGTGTGAACTTACTGAGAGGTGAGCTGGGTGAGGACAGAGTCAATCCAGGTGAAGTTCTCCTGTGCACAGTCTGAAATTTTAGGGGGGAAGGAGAACTTCCAGTTGAAGGTGGTGAGCTCCGTTTGTTCACCGTAAGGTCTACTGGCTCCATCTGGATTCCATTTGATAGTCCTTCGGGGTTTGAGTAGAATTTATTGTGCAACATACTTGGTGTAGAATAAATGACGCTGTATTTGTTTGTTTTCATTTGGTCCATGTAATGGGACGGGTATGACTGTCAGGAGTGGAAAAAAATAAAGAAAATCAAATAATACATCAATACACACACAATTACTGTTGAAAAAGAAAGGCAGCTAATATAACTGATGCAAAATGAAAAAGTTTCAAGAAAGCACTTTAATATACTTCTAAACAAAAGTTAATTAAATAAAGTCTAATATTTCACACAAAGGAAGTTATTCAAGTACTGATTCCCTAACTGTTTCAGAAGCAATGTAAAACAGATGATGAAAACAAATCCTCAAGGCTTATTCAACTCTTTTTCTCCTTTAGAAACTGCTTTTCATATACTAAGCTGCACATTACTTAATTGACCTGGGAGATACATGGTGCTATGCCCACCACATCACTATATACTGAGAAACATGAATTCAAGCAAGAGTGGAGTAAACTGTTCTTAGAAGTACAAGTAATGGGTCCAAATCAACTGATTAAGTAACTGGAAAACAATCATCACTAAAGCAAGAAATTATGCATCTGAACCATACAAGCAATGAAAAATGCACAGCTGAACTACATAAGCAATGGGTGAGAAACTCAAGAGTGCAAAAGGTAAGTCCTAAACCTATTTTTTTTTTTTTTTTCAGAAATAAAGCAGCTAACTAGTCACTCTGATTTTGGTAAACTAGTACAAGGATAAACATTTTCTGTCTTGGAAGAATATTCCTGGTAGTGGTAGCCAACAGTTCTCATTACAAGATCATATAAACCCCAAAGCTGATCTTGACCTGTGTGACAATCTCACATTTTAGTGGAAAAACTTTCTGTAAACCAAATATTAACACTCATTACAGAGTATAGTGTTATTAAACAACTATCCAGATCAACTTTGCATTTAAAAAGTGTTGATAACTGAGGTTGTTTACCAACGGATAACTTAGAATTTGAAAGCGATGTGATGTTCTAACATAGCAGATAGCTATATAAAATGTAATCCACATTGTTTTTTAGCCCTTAGATGTTGTAAAGTTTTTGAAATAAAATGCTGTCCTTGGATTCTAGGTAAGTAAAGCTTCATGTACGGGCTAAGCAGTTTCACCCTAATATTCAAAAACTGCTGAATTCTTCGGCACCAAAAAGACTTTGAGGAGTGGGATTGAAAAAATGTTCAAAATGGTAGAAAGTGCAACAGATCAGAAGTATAAAGCTACTGTATTTTTATACAATCACTTCCATGAGATTTCAATTATTTTTTTTTTTCCCTGGGATGAAAGCTTCTAGCAATACATCTTACTGGCTTTCTTACCTCTGTCTTTCCTGTGAGGGGCAGTAACTTGACTGTAAATGTCAATGTTAACTAAAAATATTTTCGCAAAATGACACAAATGTATTTTTCTTCTTTTCAGTTACCGTCTGAAACAGTGAGTTTAGAAAATACTGAATTTTCCTGCTACATTCACAGCACTGTGATAAAACAACAAAGCTGAGTCATCTGTTCCATAAAATACTTGAATAAAGCAGCATGCACGATGGTGATTAATCTTCAAACAGTAACTATTACATTAAAACCTCTGAAACTTTATTCTCTTTATCACTATTCTTACAAATTCCATCTATGACAACATTCATCTTTGATGCTAATTGATTTCTCAGAATTCTATTAAAATGCCACTATTGCAAGCAGTATTGGCTAAAACAAATTGTATAGATTTGCCACCACTGGTGAAACAAGCCATGAAATTCTTAGCATTCTAACTCATTAATATTGATAGAGTTTAATATTTAACAGTGCTTAATATCTACTAAATCTGATTAAGTTATAGGCACAGGCAAAAATTCAAAACCTAAACACACAAGAGGTATTAAGTACTTCTGTTAAAATTGCTGTTACTGGTTGACAGTACCAAGTTTACTCAGCTTTGACCAACTGTAAATGTTCCCCCACTCAGCACTGGCACATTGACAGCGCTGTGGGTTCACCAGGGACGATCGCAAGGTCACACCTACCAACATTTCTTCTGTTGCAAGAATACCAGAAAGGAAAAAGTCAATGCAATTTGAATCTTATGGAATGCTTTCAATCAATGAGTCTATTAAGAACGAAGCATCTCCAGGCTGTAACCTTTCTACATAAAGAGTTATCCTCTTTCAACTCTTCACGTAACACTAGGTGTGTGTGTTTCAAAAATACCAAACGATTAAGATGTTGTGCAGAGAACTGTAAGCTAGGAACATTAAGTGAAATACATTTAGACAAGCAAGAAATACTTCCCAAGAATTAGGAAAAAAACAACGACATTTTTAAGAAGTGATTATTTTGGGGACTTGGTATTTTAACCCATATATCTTGCATTATTTTGCATAGGTTTTCGTTGTTGTAATTAAGCTGGCACAAATTTAATGTCATCTATTTTTTCTGGCAGTTTTGGGAAGCTCAATAATTTTTCCAAACTTTTCTTCCTTCTGTGATTTTAATTCCTGTGCTTCTATTTGAACTGCAGATAAAGTTGTGACAGAAAAATGTGGTGTGACAAATTATCTATGCTGGGAACAAAAAGGGTGAAAAAGTTGAGAAAGGATGCTACAACAATGAAAATGAGAGTACCTGCTGTCAATCGGACACTATTTGGTGGAAAACTGTTTTGTTTCACTGCCGATGAAGTGTGGTTCAAACCCTGTTTGTCTGAAGCAACTCACACTTAGATCCATCTCCTGGTTCTGAAGTTAAGCTTGCTTTTTGGCAAAGCAGAGTTTCAGTTTCTAGCTCCCTGGGACACAGCAATGGCCACTAGGTTGACATGAACCACTACTTTCAAATGTGGAAAGTCCCTTTCCCTTCCCTTGCCAGGGAAGCAGACGGGACCCCTTGGGGGATGCGGGATGGGAGGGTATGGAAGACTGCACAGTCTTGCTCTGTAAACAGGGAACAGCAACAATAGCAAACAACAAAAAAGCCCAACTACCCCTTTGGTTGTCCCAGTGTCACCAACTGCAGGAATCAAGACAATCCTTCATAGCCTTGCAAGAGCAACCTTTTCTCACCTGTTCTAGAACTTATGGGAAGTATTCTGATGGAACAATGGAAAATTATGTTTGTTGAAAATATTTAAGTTGATATATCTTCTTTGGATTTCTACTGTGGGAATTAACCCTGTATGTGGGAGTTTGGTCTGACTCGCATTAAAAAAAAACCCAACGAACTCCCAGCTTCCTATAAATTCTGCTTTCCTAAACATCCCTGTGCAGAATATTATGCCACTACAGTAGATCACTATAAAGACACAGGATTGTATTTCAACATATTTTCCTTTGCAGTCTCCATCTAGCCATTTTTTGTGTTTTATATCATTTTCCCTCTTTGGGCCTTACAAAGCAATTAATTTAACTTTCCTTGCTGTTTGTCCATAATAAAACCCAGAGCACTGAAGCTACAAAGAAACTGGAAAATAAATCAAAGGAACTTCTAATATTTTTGAGTCATATCCATGTGGCTCACACAATTAAATCAATAAATCCAAAAGGAGAAAGAATCACCAAGCTTTTCCTCTTGACAATCTACCAAGAATAAAGACTGGCCAAATATGTCACAAGCACACCCATCACCACCACTCATCAAGACTGCTGCTTCCACAAGAAAACATTATTAAGCACTAATCTGATACAATTTGGTAAATTCTGTTACACTGTCACAGCAAAGCACCTTCTTTGTTGTCCAGGTGAACAGATTTCAAAGCAATTCACCAAGTCTTTTATAAACTATATGACCCTGTGAATTTAACCTAAAAATGTAGCCAGCCTCTTGGAAAAACAGAAAAAGGTGAAGAACCCACTTACCTACTTAGACTATTTGTCAAATCAGTATCATGTACGAGGACGAACAGCATTTAATCCGAACAGTAGCTAATACGTGATTCTCACCACGTGAAATCTGTATTCTAGTACACCACCTATGACCTCAACCCCTCATGTAGCACATAGCTATCTTTAAAAACAGGTGAAGCAAGGAGTTTTGGGACTGAAGGAAGGACGGAGAAAAACTGTTTGTTTAAATTCAAAGAACGATGATAACACATAAAAAGGCAACTTATTTCACTAAAGGGTAACTGGTATTTGTCCAAATGGTTAAAAAGTTCTCACAGCAAATATTTAGGTAGGACTCAGATACACTTTGTCACTAGTTCATTAAGAGGTATCACAAAATGTGTTCAATAATTTAATTCAATAAATAGCATGAGCTGTTGGTACAGTGATGAAATCCTGTGGGTGCGAGCTTCAGTCATCTGAGAAGTATAGTTAATCCCTTCAGCCACACACCCTGAAATACAGTAGTGTCAAAACCATAATTTGTTTCCTTCTCCCACTCCAGCTAATGGAATTTTTTAAACATAGACTTTGTATCTACAAACAGTGTATGTTCGGGTAAAATAACGAAAAATTCCTAAGGGGATCCATTTAGTTTGGCCTCTAATGATACTGTCGAAATGGCAGATACAATACAAATAAATACTGATTTACGAATCCTGAGTTATGTGAGCCCATGGTGAACTGAATGCTACGCTCAGCACCTCCAGAACATCACACTAACAGGTTGTCTTTCCTTACGTCTTCTCAGAAGGTCAAGAAAACCAACACACTCAGTGCCTGCCCTCCTTTCGTATGTTCTCTCCATACCATGATTCCTCCTTTCAGAGGTGTCTCCAGGGCAGTTTCTGCCGGGGAGCTGAGGTGGCTCCAAGGAAGACCCAAGACTAAGAGGTGCTGGAGAAGTCAGGACCTCGAGGGCTTGGGGCTACACAGCCTGTGTGTGAACAGAATCAGAAACACACACGCTCCTCAGCGCAAGCAATCTCCATGAGGGGAGATATGTCCTCAGCCCAACCAGAGCAATCTCCATGAGGTGAACCTCACTCCAAAAATGTTGTTTTCTCTGGACTTTCTGCTTTTCTTTTCCTGCCTTTTTTTTTCATTATGCAATAAAGAAAAGGAAAGCATACAGATTTGGTGAAATGCTCTGAATAGTCTCTAGCACGTGGTCAGAGTGATGACAATGAGGTATAGAACATCCAAGATGACTCCACAGATCCAATGCATGGATGGTTCCACATCTCTGCAAGGAGCATGTGGTGTAGAACAAACAACACTTGGAACTACAGTCTGGAAAAGCACTTGGCTTAGAAATGCCCCCTTGTTCTCCCCATTGCAGTTTTTGCAGAGCACACAGCTCTCTGGGGTGGATCTGCATCTCATGTGCATAATTCCCAGCTGCTGCAGAACCTTCTTTGGGAGGTGAAGGTAGATGTGTACAAAAAGAGCTCACAGTGCTTCTGTAGTGATTTTCTGGTTTTTGTGTAAAGACGCTTCTATCGTAAAGGTGACCCATTTTCCACCTTTGATGGACACCATTAGATATCTTTAGATAAGTGTAGCTGATAACCACTAATAAGGTTATGCAGTAATTGTCATTGAAGTGACAGAGACTGGCCAATACTAAGGTTCTTTCTTAACCTCAATATTGGAATTTTTCATACTTACACTCTCAGTGATAGACCAGTCATTCTTCCACCATTGCTTTCAAGTAAATAAACCCAATGAAACTCAAACTGTAGCTTTAAAATGCATATGAACTCTCAAAAACTCTTAATAGCACTGAAGAAATCAGACTGCTTACAGATGCATTTACATTATGACAATTATCCTAATTTTAAATAAAACAGGAAGCACACTTTTCACTGAAAGATGCCATTCAGAGCATGAGTTTAATGCACTCTAATTTATGCACACTGACTTCACCATTTTAATTGATCAGCCTTTCTGGGGGTGTGGTTTCATGTTACGCTTAATGTGATTTTATTGCAGGCTACTGCTGAAAGGGGAGGTCCCACTCCCTTGTCCTCACCCCTTCCCTTGCTCTTGCACTGAACAGCTGCACAGAATGAGTCATATCAGCTTCCTGACCCAACTAAAAAATAAGGGTATTTTTTGTGGGTTAGCAATTCTGACTGTTCAATGAGCTGATCCAAAGGATCCCAATCATTCTGTGGCCACACAACTGCTTCATGTCATACAAAGAAGACACAGCACTGGAAAGGACAGAGAAAAGCCTGAACCTTCTCTTTCTTCAGCAGGCTGCAGCTGAACAAGTGAAGTATATGTGAAACTGCTTCCTAAGGCCATATTACCCTGGCAGCCTACACCATCACAATTCCCATTGGCCCCCTTCCAGCTACATGCTCCTCCTGCTTTGGCTTATCAGACTCTTCTCTGAGATGACCCTGTACACCAAGGTGACAGAAAATTTACCAAATTGAAAAGAAAAAGCTCCCTTTCCCCTTTTCTCCCCTATTTCTCCTTCACTGCCCTGGCTCTCATCTGTTCACACAGTAAGATAATGTGCATAGCTTGCCCAGCAAAAAGCCACTGCTTTTTTTGTTGGGATTAATTTTCTGCTGCTCAGAGCATCAAGTTAACACCGCGCACGTGTTGCCAAAACCAAGAGAGAAGAGAAATGGGGACAGTGAGAAGCTATTCAATTAGCTCAAAGGTGTAACATCCCAACCACAGGCTCCTGCCACTTCACTGTGACGTCTGGCAACTTAATTTCAACTCAACTCCATCAGGAGTGTGGGCTGCAGAGATCGTATTTGCAGTGCAGTGTCTGAGGAGTACTTGGATGTCCTCTCTGCTCTGGGGGTGGGAGCACCCGCAGAGGTAATGGGGCAGGTCATTAGAGGCAATAAATTAATAAACTACAGAAAGGGTTTTCCTAGAATGTGAATTTGATTGCTCTAAGAGGAAAATATAGCTTCACAGCCTTTCTTAAGCTAGTCCAATTTAAAGGTGGAATTTAAAGGTAAAAAAACTACAGGGTCATCACTAAGGCTAATATATTTTAAAAGTCTTACCACTGAAACAGGCTCCATGACTTCTTGCTTGATAGGGACTGGATCAAACATTAGCATCTTCTTTATTCACCTGTTCTGATGCCTCAGTTGTCCTGGCCTGCAGGGGAAAGACACAGTGTGAGAAAGCTGCAGGAATCCCCTATCAACTTTCTGAATTGTAGAGGACATGCTATTTCATCAGATTATTGTGAATATTTATCCATTTCTAGCACAGCTTCTTAAACATTTGACTGGGCTTTGTTTAAATATTTCAGTTATTGTAAGTTTATTATTTCCCAATTGCTAGTGAAACAAAGGGATATTTGCTCACTTTAATGAAAGTTAATTTGAATATTTATTGTGCATGTCAGGATACCACGATCACAGAATTGTCACTTCCATTAGCTGTCAGTGCGTAAACACATCACCCTTTAGACTCGGCATTTCTCATCGGCATTTTACTCCAGAATAATCTTATTTATATTATACAAGTGAACTGATTCT
This sequence comes from Nesoenas mayeri, assembly GCF_963082525.1. Classification (NCBI taxonomy): domain Eukaryota; kingdom Metazoa; phylum Chordata; class Aves; order Columbiformes; family Columbidae; genus Nesoenas; species Nesoenas mayeri. The sequence goes on from NC_137540.1 coordinate 53,809,426, forward strand.
GGGGAGGTCATCTCTTTTCTAGGAGTCCTGATAGAAAAGTAGAAACTTTCAAGTATAGTGACACTTAAATCAATGCAAAAGAAAGACTAAAATCCAAGACTACTTTGGAGAGGTATGTTCAACATGTTGCCATGTCTCGACATAAAAAATACCTCAGTTACTTCCCTGAGTTAATAGATTTACTGACAATTCAACAACAATTTGTTTTAACTGTGCAAAAGAAAAACACTTCAAAAATCTGGCTGTGTGCCATATAGATTCAGTTGTTTTACTCTACAGAGAGTTCAACCTCATTTGTCCAGTCCTAGCTTATCTAAAGAGCACGTTCTGACCATACACTGTACGGTTCACAGCCCTGCCTGGCAGTGGTATGACCTCCTATAGAGATGTGAGGACAAAAAAATTACATAAATGCAGTTTTGGCCAGTAGATGGCACTGGAAATAAACGAATCCAGCCAGAAACGTGGCCCAGCAACTGCACCCTGTGGAAGTAGGGCAAAGGCTCAACAACAGATTTGTAGTTGTGGCCAGAACGTTCTCCCAGAAATTTAAATGAAAACTTTAAGACATACCTGCTCAAAGAAAAACAATTCTAATAAGCATACACTAATGAACACTAATGAACCATCGCGCGTGTTTACAGATAAAAACTTGTTAAGAGCTTCTAGAAACAGGTAGTGTGATTTGTTACTAGTCTATCATTAATTATTCAAGTATATTATAAAGATTTATGGAAATACATTACAACAGTGTACATTTTGAATAATGATATGTAAACAAGTATGAGAGGTGAAGTATCTTCACAATTCTTCTTACAAAAGTCAAAGGCCTGGCAAAACCAAATCGCAAAAAAAAATGAAACAGAGCAGCTCAATGTAATTTCCAGTTTAAACTTGACATGTAGCTTTATTTTAGAAGCCCTTGTGTAAGATCATACTATTTCCTAAAAGTTGGGATAATTTTGTAAATACTTTAAGTATGTTTGTGAGAAGGTTTTAATTATACTATTTTTCTTTGAATGTTTCTCTTTTGCAGGTTTTTAACATTTCACATAGCTAAAACGAATGTTTCAGAAGACTGTCTTCTGAGAAATATATCTACATATCTGTGCATTAAAATATATACATATATAGATGTATATATATGTATCTATGCATCTCACACATGTTCCTACACATATCCATGCATTGTGAAAAAAGAAAAAAAACTTATGCTTTTAGACATAAAAAATGTTTACAGTAAAATGCAGCCTCTCAGACCTCACATATAAGAAGTTGGAAATAATTTCTTTTAGGCTTCCAGAAACTTTCAATTTTAGTTTGTAAGTGCATAGATAAAGTGACACATCAATTTGCACTCCAGTGAAGAAAGAGAGAGGAGAAAGGAGAGAGCAGAGAAGAGAGAGGAGAAGAGAGGTTTGTCCTAAGTAAGCAGTCATGCTCCCAGGTTATTCTTTTTGTCATTTTTATTGCTTTAAAATTGGATTTTCTTTGGTTTAAGAGTTACTTTGGTTTAAGACTCCTTTTCACTTTTTACTACAAGAAAGTGTGTCAAAGACATCTAATACACATTTCACGTCATGCTACACATTTGAGTGTTTCTTGTTAATTTGTATCCAGCGCTGAATAAAAATGAAAAGTAACTCTCAATCTTTCTCAGGTGCAGTCATCTAAGAACAGCAGAGGCAAACATTACTTTTATTGCTGCATCATAGCAGAGAAATTGAGCTCTTCTTCATCATGTTAGTCTTAAGTGGTAGGTTCCTTCGTTTGATAACGAATGAAAACCATTTTTCAAGTATTAATATATAACTCTTGGTCCTGTCAGTCCAGATCAGAGGGTCAAATACTTATTTGGTGGAAACTAACAGAGTTGCTAGAGAGTCAATATAATCAGCTTTGGGTCTGGTATAAAAATTTAGCTCAGTAGGAGACTTTCCTGAGGCTGCAAATAAACTCACAAAACAACTATTTTTGTATTTAAAAACAATGCTCCAAATTGATTGCTTGCACCACATTCACAAGCAAATACATGCATGTACAGTTCAACAAATAAAGCATGCTACTTCTACTAAAAAGTCAGTAGTTTTTCCTAATCTGTTTGTAAAATCATGCCTACTAACTCAAAAACCCCCAATCTCTCTCTCCTAAACATTTGAGAAGGGGGTGATAGGGAAGGTAAACAGTCTTATCTGTTTCTATTACAGAGGAATGAAAAAACAGTTGGGTTCTACTTTATACACAGATTTCATAATGTACTCATCTGAAAGCCCACAAATTGTTTAGTAAATACAACTGATTTCTGGAAAATCAAAATACTGTCTCTTATTCCTGAGGTACCCTGGAAAAAACAGTGAGGAGATAAAATATTCATATCAAGCATATTAAAAAAGGGCCTTTGTCTTTCACATTACTAGATAAACTATTTTGCATTAAAGGTTTTTTTTTCATGTGAGTTGAAAGACTTTAGAATGCATGTAATCTGAAACTAAATAATTAACTACAATCCAGTAGGCAAACATTCCACCCTCTCTCTTTTTTTTTTCCCTCCCTCTCTTTTTCTGCTAACAAGCCACCCAGTTTTACTTTCTTGCCTCCTCCCATCCACTCCACCCTGTGGATCTCTGCCAAGTCAGTCCAACTTGTCCAAACAGGACATGGCTTTTGATAAGATTTTGCTCACACCCTGTACTTCAGAAAGACAAATGAAGCAATTGGTATTTGTATGCAAATAAGGACAGGTGCAAGGTAAAGTCCAGGCAAAGTCCCTCAGTATTTTCCTATCTCAAGTCCAATGAAGACAGCAAGCCAGAAAAAGCACAAACTCTGCCCTTATGATCCAATATGCAGTGAGGTATCCCTTCCAGAAGGAAGTTCATCATCAGTAGCGCTCATCGCCTTGTCAGGATTGAAGACTTCTTGATATTAACTTCCTGACAGGTATGGCTTACTGTTTCAGAGACATAATTAAGAGTAAATGAAAGCCTAACGTACTTAACATGTATTCTGACAATAAGGGCTTGTACAGATTATTTATCCTGGATGAAACAAGCAAAGCGGTTAAGGAATGCACCCAGGCTACACATCTGCACTGCAGAGCAGCTGGAGAAGAGCAACCGCATTGCAGCTACTCCCAGCAGCTCTGTGCACCCACCTTCAAAGGCCACCAACTCCACAGACTTGGTAGGAAAGGCTGGGGTGCAGGGCCAGTTGTGACTGTGCACATCCAACAGCTACAAAGCCTCCCTCTAACGTGGAGCCTTTGCTCCCATTAAATACCTGGAAGAGCAGTCAGTGACCTGCCTCTTGGTGTGGACATGGGGGTGGTGAGCATCAATTCTGTCTCTCTTCACCCTGCATGAAAGCATGCACAGAGTTTGCTTTCCCAGTCTTTGTGCCTGGGGGAAGCAAGAAATGCTGCCCTGTGGTACAGCGAGGCTTTGTCTAGAAGCTTCAACGTATGACTGTTATTGTTGGTGTAATTACAGAATAATGTATGAGCACTGCACGAGCACTCTCTGCAAAGACACTGCAGCTCTTGCAGCACTGTTGGTATCATCCAGGAGCCAACATCAGCCATGTGGCCAAAGCTCTTCACTCCAAGCCCTTTGGGACTTGGGCACTTGCTCTAAAACTCTTACTTCTGTGAGCCTCCAGTCAAGCTTCCCCTGATACTAAGGAGAAGTGATAATATCGAAGGACTCTCTACTGATGAAATCCAAAAGGTGGGGAGGTTATCTGCACCTGGGTGAAAAGTCTTCTTGAAAGAGTCTGACAAAGAAAACTCAGTTTCTGAGAGCAGAATTCCCTGGAAAAAAGTACCAAAAGCTGTTTTCCAGGGCTAGTAACAAGATGCATCTGCACTTAACTACACCAGTTGCTCATCGAGACCTGAGTCAGCAAAAAAAGAAGAGAGTTTCTAAATGTCTATTAACTTTAATGGGAAGTCAGCAAACGCTTCACTGCACTGGGCCCCAAAATAGCAGCAGGCAAAGAAACTCCAGCCCAGCAGTGAGACTGGGTCAGAGCCAGCAGGAGCAGGGGAAGGAGCAGCAGCCCAGACACTGTGCTGGGGGAAGGGACCAGAGCAGCCGGCCAGTGAAAAACAGAGCAGGGGGGAATCACGAAGAACTACTACAGCAAGATGTTCCACTGATTGGCAGCCTTCTGTGTCTGTTTATTCAATGGATTTGCACTGAGAAATGGTAATAACGGCTGAAAAAGCGAGGATATCATGCAAAAAGAAATGGTACCTGGGCAAAAAAATTTTCTGCTTCAAGTTTTACTTGATAGGCATGAAAAAAAGAATATTTCTTCAGGATTCTGTTATTTAGTATTTTAAACTATTTTTGCCTTTTATTCACTTGCAAATCTTTTACCTTCCTCCTTTCAGAACTGCAAGCAGGCTGAAAAACCCAGGTTTTTTTGCACAACTTGTGCATCCTAACTTTACCAATGTCACTCTGTTTGACCTAGAACTGCTCTGACGTAATCATTTATCAGCTGTGTAGCACACCAATCAGTATTTCCATTAAATTTACGATAATACTGTTGCAGGCTCTTTGAAGCCGCATGCCTGGAAATGGCTTTCTTGTATGCAAAAAAATGTGGGCAAAAAAAGTTATTGCAGTACTCATTAAAAAAACATCTCCTTTACCAAGGAAAAACGGAGCCCACGTAAACCCTGTTCAACCTTCAGTTCTACATTCACTGAACCTAAGGGAGGAAGAAAGAAAAGCTCTTGAGGCACCTCCATTAGACAATATTCTCCCTTATCAGTGCAGGCTGCTGTCTGGTTTCCTGTCTCAAGCTACTTCTTAGAAGGAGAAACAGTCTAGTAAGGATAAAAGATCAGACTTTTGAAAACAAGTGAAGTATATGGAATGGTATGATAATCTTCCCTTCCAAACTGAACTTCGTTTTTTTGTTGTGTTTTTCTTAGGAGGTTAATTTTTAAGAAAATTTGAAAGGAGAAATAGAAATCCTATATTTTTATTATGAGGGAAGAAGGACAGAAAATACTGTTCTCTTAAATAAAGGGTTCTGCTGTTTCATGTAACATATGAAACAGAGATTGCACATTTTTGATAGTATGGGGAAGAAGAAAAAAAAAATCTAATCCTAAAGGAAAGAAGTGTACATTTATGAATAATAGCCTAAATTATTCATTTGAATGAGGATTTAAATACAGGGCAAATGTCAATGAACTTCTATGTACCTACAGAAGCGAGAAAAAAAGGCAAAAAACCACAAAACCCAAAAACAACAGGGAGAAGAGCTGGACAATGTAGTGGGTACTGATGAGACAGTGATCACAGTAGCTCAGACTCCTTAGCAGTGGAAAGTCTGTCATGCCTTCATGGATCAAGTTAGTTTGTTGGTAACACACACTGACTGCATGACACGCAGACCATGCGTGGTTTTCTTTTTTCCATCCTGACTTAGTTTACTATTAAAAACCTGTTAAGAGCTTTATCTCTCCATTTGGCTGATCTACATTTACACTTCCTTCCCATGGGAGATATCAACTCTGGTTACAAAACCCTCAAAGGAAGCGTCAGCATCAAGTGGATGCTTAACAGGGAAGGGTTAAATCTCTCCTAAAACCAGCTCTGCCAAACTTCATATTCTGGATTGGAAGCAACCAGCCTCAGAATGAAAACACAAAGCTTCAATGCTGACAGCATAAAAGAACTCTAAAAGACCTCCTGTTAGCGGTGTGAATTAATATTTAAAAGTTGGTTTACAAAACTATTATAATTTTAATCTCAGTCCTTGATTCTTTAGAACTTCTGGCTACAAAAAGGTGTGAACCACAAAATTTACTGCATTTATTATACACCATTTTCCAACATTAAATGCAGTTATATGCAGCACTTTTCCTCTGCCATGGGAAAAAAAAAAAAAAAAAGATTAAAAAATATGTCTGAAATCCTGTGCAAATTAACAGCACCAGAATTAAAATATTGAATCGGGTTCTAATGGATAAACTAATCCATGGTATTCTAAAATTAACTGAAAAACAACTAAGTAAAAACAACTGAGAGTAACAAATTAATCAATAAACAACTTACCAAAACTGTGTGGCCAAATACTTCTTCTTATCTGGATTTCTGAACAGACAAAACACAAGTTGACATAAGGATGTGCACATAATTGAGTAACAAATATTTTTCACATACCATTAAGCTTTGAAAGAGGAAGTTTAAGCATGTATTTCAGGTACTTCATAAAAGACACTTGCAATGATCACAAACAGCTAACTTTGAGCATCCAGAAGTGCAAGAGCAGGAACTAAAATATTACCTAAAAAATGAGTGAAATAAAAAAGGGGTAAAATGAAAGGGGGAAAGTACTTCTGTGTGTACAGAAACGATGCATATTCTGGCCCATAAGTGATAGAGAAGAATAAACACTTCATCTTGCATTTTCATCCAGGGCCTGATTCAATGCCCACTGAAGTTAATGCAAGTCTCTTTATTTCAATGAGCTTTGCCTTGGGTCCTTTAGCTCTTCTCCTGTCAGATCCAAAGCAACAGAAAGATTTATGTTCTCTTTCTGAATTTCCTCATGATGCTTCTCTGTGTCTGCCTGCAACAGGGTGGGGGGACAAGTATACAATCAGCAGTAAAAAAATGTTCTTTTTATGCCTTCAAAAATACAAAATGTGGGACAGTCATATCTATTTACTTCACAGAAAGGTTAGCCAGCAATGCCTCATTCTCTGTATTACATCTGGGAGACAGTGAACCTTCTAGTTTGTACAAGGAGTAAAGATCTATTCCTTTTGAGATCTGGATATACAAAGCACTTATGGTGGGCCTTTCAGGTTGGGTAAGGGCAGAGGCCAAAACCCTCCCACAAGTATGAGCCTACACATGTGGATTCTCTTCTTGCTTACACACTTCACACCAGTGTAACTCTGTGACTTTAATGGAGCTATTCCAGATCGGCTGATGAGCGAGAGCAGAAAACTGGCTCACAACTTTCTGCAGACTCCAATACAAGTTTTCAGCGAAGGGAACGAAGCTCTCCAGTTCACCCCCATAACTATATTGGAGTCGAGGGTGTGCGTTAAAGCTTAACTTGGAAACCTCATGATGACATAACGCAGGCATCTTAAGCAATCGTGAGTGTGTAGAGACATGATAACTCATTGGGTGGGGATTGGGAGTTGAGGGGCAGTGACAAGGGGCCTGGACAAGGCTACCGATCTGCCAGAAAACAGCCTGAAACAGGAAAGAGCACCACATATGCCACTTGGAATGTGTGACGCAAACCCCAGCCTTGAAACAAAGAACAGGAAACAGCTCTGCTGGCTGTGCTGGGGAGAAAGCACAGAGAAACATTTAGGCGGCCCTCCCTGACCCTATATTCATGAGCAGCTGGAGTCTTTTAAAACAACAACAGTGGGTGGAGGTGTTTGTTCATTGGGTGTGAATAAAAACACTGTCCTTATGCAGGGGACCTGCCCTATTTACAAACAGGCTCCCTTAACATAGGGAACAAGATTTTTAGACACCACGGGTCATGACGATTAGCTGAATCCTTCCCTAGGACCAGTTGGTTTATTACTGTATTTACAGAATGCCGGTAGCTAAATAGAGCTACAGCTTCGTGCCATCAAACAGGCAGCGCCTAGCCTGACAGCGAGTACCTTCTTCTTCATGGACAGAGCCAGGGGGTCAGGGCACTGTGGGAGCGGTTTGTGAAGTCAGGGATGCCTCCTGGACAGTGTTCAGTACTGCTCAACAGCTGAGGACCAACAGCACCCAGTGCACCCAAGAATGTTTTTCTAAGCCACCACACACTTGACCTTCTACATCCCTGTTCCATATGCACTCAGACTTCATCTCAGGACCCAATTTCCCCTGGATATACTACTTTTATTTTTGAGGCACCCAAATATACAGCTGAATAAATGAAATAAGCTGACAATGTGAGGCAGAAGAGAGGCACATTTTGTCTAGATGCCATGCACTAAAATAACTTCAACATTCATTTTCCTTCAAAGACGTGGTTCTTATCTTGCGTACTTTGCTTCGGTTATTTATATATCACGGGTGGGACATCTAGTATTATTCGATGTGAGAACGTGTTGCAGCAAATTATGTGGATGAGTACCACGGTAGCACTGATAATTGCTGTGGGGTTTCATGGCTGGAGTTTAACAAGGCACATGAGGTGACAACCAGCTAGTACAGCATCTGCACAGCAATGTGTGGGTGTGGGTTTTATGCCAATAGTTCCTCATTTTCTTCATACTGAATATCTGGAAATATAAGTAATTTGGTGGTTGTATAACTCCCATCTCTATTAGCTCTGAGCCTTCGACTAATCTCACTCAAATTTACATCATTATTTATCTGGAGACTTCTGTCTAAACAGGTGTTGTTCAGGTCAAATCCTCACAGTACCTAAGGGCTCCCTCGCAGCTCTGCTTCTTAGAGGAAATTTTGCTTGGTTTCTCAAGGAATGGAGAGACCATTTAGCACTTTTTTCCCCCCTCCCTGCCCTTATCGCCAGTCTCTCTTCTGGTCTGTAACAGGGTGTGCAGGGGAAAAAAAAGAAGTATTTGCCTGTAAGAAAGGCCACTCAAGTCAGCTTCAGGTTTTTGCATGTTGGTATTAGACAAAATATTCTTCAAAAACAAGAGGAAAGTTAGTTTGAAATAAATCTCTCCTGGGTCAGGCAGGATTATCAAATCCAGATGTAATTCCTCTCACACAAGGAAGCAGCTCCTCATGTGATTATCAAGCCAGTGCATCTTAAAAAGTGCTCTATAGAAAAGTCACTAGTGAGCAGCTGTGTAATCCTTTGTTTTCAATACAGGTAATAAATATTTATGGCTGTTAGTTTAAATAAAGTCAAGTCTTCAGAGCTCTCCTATCAGCCACTCAAATTCAGCTTTTCCCAATAATAAAACCTTCAGAGTTCAGCTCCACAAATAGTGACACTTCCTGAATTTTCAAAGGCGAGGAAGCAAATAAAACACAGCAGACAGTGCAGGTACGGTATTTGAGTCACCATGGGAGTACACACAAAAAAACCCCTTTAATGTATTTTTTTCCTGTAACATTTGAGCTACTCTGAAATATGTCATTATCATAAACCTCCGGTTAGGTGCTGTGAGCTCCCAGTGTGGGCTTCTGTTTCTGAACCCTCCTTTTCCAGGGTTCCCCTAGCTGTGCCAGGCACTCACCTGACAAAGGTCCAAAGCAAATAATTCCTATTCCCATTTCGGCTTTAAAATAAAAGGTATCCAGAAAAGGGAAGCTAATTACAGTCGTTATTTCTAACTCCAGACTTGCTGCGGTGCTGTCCTAGGCACTATGTGTTTTAACTTTGCCTACATCATGCGTAAAGGTTATCTGACAATACGAGGGTTCATTTTTGAGAGCCGGTCTCGGCCGCGACTTCACCGTGAGTTGAGCTGGGGACGCGGCGCTGCCGATCAGCGTGGCGCTACTGCCGGGGCTCCGCCAGTGTCTGCCCCGCATCTCCCCACCGCCCTCAGAACCGGGGGAACTCGCGATCCTGTTCACCTCTCTTTGGTCCGGCGCGATATCCCGCGCGGTCTCCGATGACACCGCGGGCTGTAACCGAGGCCGAGCTCGTCACAGCCCGGCGGAAGGCTGGGGGCCGCGGCCCCGCTCGGCGGGAGGGCGGCCCTGGGGGGCGGACGGCCCGCAGGCCCTCCCGCCAGAGGCAGCCGGGGGGGAGGCCCCAGGCCCCCCCGCCAGGGAGCGCCGCCGGCGGGGGAGGGCGCCGCCAGAGAGGCTGCCCCGGCCCCGAGCGGCGCCGCCGGCCACACAGGTGCGCTGCCCGCCCGGGCGGGCGCCGCGGACAGCGGCAGCTTCCCCTGCTCCCGCCACCTCCCCGCGCCGGCGGCCACGCAGGAAGTTTCCCAGGCGCCGCGGACAGAGCCCTGCTGTGAGCCCCCGCGTGCCCCGAGTCCTGCTTCCCCCTGCCCGCAGCTGCTGCCCGATGGAGACCCCGTCCCGCCGCGGCTCCCGATCCCCGGGTTGCTGGCGGCTTCCCAGCCCCTGCCGCCCCGCGCTCCGCGCCGCTCGCAGCGCCTGGAAACTTTCCTCGTCCGGCACCTCCATCCCGCAGCCGGCCCAGCCCGTCCCGCCCCCCCCGCCCTTACACTTACGCTCGGCTGGCGATGCGGAGAGCGCCGGGGCTTCCGTCGGCTCCCGCAGTGCCGGGGTCGCGCTAGGTGGCGGGGGCTGGGGGGCGCTCCGGCGGCACCGAGGCGCGAAGCCGGCGTGTCCCGCGTCCCCGCGGCTGAGGCGCCTTCGCGGTGGCTCCGGGTGTGTGTGCGAGGAGGAGCTGCCCGCCCGCCGCCCTGCCTCCCGCCCTCCGCCCGCTCGCCTTCCCCCCAGGCTCCTGGCACCGGGCCGCGCTGTCACATGACGCCGGCGCCGCTCGCCCTGCCAGGCTCCCCGGGCCGGCGGGGTGAGTGGCGGTGGGAGGGTCACGGCGGGGAGCGCGGCCGGGCGGTTCCCCGCCCGCGGGGTGGAGGCTCCGCCGAGAGGCCGGGGCGAGTCACCGCGCACAAACAGGCGGGCACGCACTGACTCCGCGCCGCCCGCCCTGCCTCCCGGGGGCAGACAGACTCGCACAGACACTAATTATCCCCAGCAGCCCGAGGAGGGGAGGGGAGCGGGGCTGCCACCGCCCCGCGGACAAACCTGCCCGTCCAGCTCCTCCTCCCCGCCCGTGTGTCAGGCAGAGGCGTGCGCCTGGCACCCCGTGCCGCAGCGCACCCCTTCCCCTCCCTCCCTCCGCGCCCACCCCAGCCGACCTGCGGCGGCGGCAGCAAAACAACAGCAACACCCAGTGCCCGGGGGGAAGGAAGGGAGGTGCTCGCTCTAGGGCGCTGCCACCGAGCTGGCTTCGCCGGCGGGGGCTGGGAAAGGGAGCGGGGCGGCGCGGAGCCGGGCGGCGGTTCTCCCGGCCCTGCCGCCGCGGGGCTGCCCGTGCCGCGCCCCGTCGCGCCGCGCTGGGGAGGTGGCGAGGCCGGGCTGCGGCGGGCGAGGCAGGGCTGGCCGCGATGCGGGCCGGTGGCCGGAGCGCGGCGGGCTGGGGCAGAGGTATTGGCCCGCCTCCGCCTCGGCTTGGCGGCTCGCCCGCCCCGGCCGCCGGGACTGCCGGCTGCCTGGGGCCCATGCCGGGGTGGGTTTTACGGCTGCGATCAGCCCGTCGTGCCGGGTGCGCTCCCTCCGGGGAGAGGCTCCGTGCGAGAGAGAAAGCGACAGACGGGGAGAGCCGCTGTCAGCTCCCCTCTGCTCGCACTCCCCTCGGCGGAGGCGGTGGCCCCGGGGCAGCCCGGCCCCCCCCGCACCGCCCCTGCCTGCCCAGCCCTGCGGCTGGCACCGGCCCGGGCAGGTGCGTCTCCTCCAGTCCTCCCGCTGTCCGGGCTCCGCTCGCCGCTGGAGGGGCAGGAGCGGGGAAGCAGCCCTGCCTACGCCGTGGCTGGGCTGAGGCGGCCCGGGCCGGGCCGGCCCCGCGGCGCCGTGCGGCTCCCGGCTCTCCCGAGGCTGCGGGGCAGCGGGGCACGGCGAGGTGGCGGGGGGCTGAGTTTGTCTCCAGGCTGCGCTTGCTGCTTGAGACAGGGTTTTCAGCCGGTTGCACTGCACATGCTGCCTGGGAAACGGGAGCTGCTTATCTCCATACCCAGGGACAGACCGAGGGACTTAACTCAGAGGAGTGCTTTTAAAAAAAAAATAATCCTGGCCTACTGTCTCAACTCCATTGGTTAGGGAGATGTGCCACCACTCATTCACTGTATTATACTTACAGTTCTTACAGTGTGCCGAAAAAATAATGTCCTCTCCTGACTGATCTATGGTACCTAAATATTATGCCAAGCAAGAGGCAAATGCTGTGCTTGGCAAGGCCCTGCCCTGCACCGCAAGTTGTGTGGATGGATGAAAAGCCAGTGATGCTTCTTGTGGATGGAGAGCTCATCTGGTGGGACTCTGATTCCATGCTTGGTCTCGTGGGTCAAGTCAGTGGTAGGTGCTGAGCGTCTCCAGCTCTCTATGATCACTCTGTGACTGATCTATTTGAATGCCTGAATAGGACCCTAATGCAACACATCTGGATTGTTATTTCTGTTCTCTTTTATTATTATTAACCCAGGCAATAATGCTGTAAAAGCAAAACAGAGAAGAAAGGACTGGGGGAGTGTTTTCAAACACACTTCTGTGTGCAGGTCTATGTCTTTATTTCTAGGGTGTTTTAATGCATCCCTTGACTTAGCTTGCTAGTCTTCATGGCTTTAAAAAGCAAACTAAGACACCAATCTGAAGCCCTGAAGGGTATGAGTCAATGACATAACAATAAATTGTAGTATCTCCTGCTAGGTAATTACACTGTATCATGTCATAACAAGGTATTGTTGAAATACTACAGCTGGACAGGGTGCTGGGCCATCTTGTCTAGACTGCGCTTTTGCCAATAAAGGTTGTTCCCGATGATCCTTGAGGTCCCTTCCAACCTGATATTCTATGATACTATAATGTAGCTCATAAAGTGTCATTTTTTTTATTATAAGCCTATAAAATAAACATAATTGCTGTGTTAGAACGTATACACGGACACTAAACATTTCATTGGGGCTGTGAAAAGGAGCTGCTGTAGTTTTCTTGTACGAACATGCTCAAGATAAAGTAGTTATGTCCCAATTTTGCGTTCTTTTATTCTGGGAACTAGCAGAGGTTACACAGCTAACTAGAACACTTAGGTCAGAGGCAGAGCTGTTTTGATGTCAAATCATGAGAAATGCCAAAATATTTAGTAGCAGCTAGCATGCTGCCTCTGGTAAAGTCACCAGGTTTTCCTGCTAACTATTATCTAGTTCTGGCCTCAGATGAACCTGTTTTAATCTGGTGTAATTTTACCATCTTCTTCTGAAGTCACTTTGGATTTATATTGGCAAATGAGAGGAGAGGGAGGATTGTGAATGATGCTTTTGCGGTGCCAAGCAAGATTATACACCTGTCAGCATTTCATTGCATTCCTGTGTTTGGTTTTCATACTTCAACAATTGAAAAATTTGAAGGGATGTTCAACTTCTGAAGGAAGCAGAATCTCATTGATTTTAATGGCAATTGAAAAACCAGAAGAGAGAAGCTGGGAACGTAGAGAGTCCTTGCCATCTGGTTAGCAGACCCAGCAGTCTTAACCAGGTCTGGAAGTGTTTCTAGATCAAAGGACTGGCCGATGGCAGCCCTTAACATCTTCCAGCACAACACCTCCTTCATCCCTGCTTTGCCCATCATCCCCGCAGTGTTTCAAATGCTGACGTGCTGAATGACTTTTCTCTCAAAACAAGACGGAAGAGCAGTGGTATGCAAGTCCTTGGTATTGAAAGAATAAAGAATATTGCTTGGATGTCCTTCGGTTTGTAGCACATGGCATGAGCCTGCGCCATGAGATGGAGCACTTGACATGGTGGGTCCTTGAGGATCTGTGCTCAGGGAGGCTGTTGGCACTTACAGATTTCTGGTATAAGCAGACTGGAGATGGTACATAGAGTGGGTAGAGGGGAACATATGAATCTTTGACGTAAACAAATTGGTATTAAAATGTAAATTAAAAGGTATAATATATTCAGATGGCTGTTAAAGGTGAAACGAACCCTTGCTACAATCAGCTAAATTACCACTGTGATGAATGTGACTTAAATTTTACACAAATTTATGGCTTTTAAAGGTAAAAGCCATGTTCTGCTTCTCAAAAATGAGTTAAAAATAAAAGAAGTAGTTAAGGATTTTGTGTACTTGTTCAGTACTTAATTCAACTTCGGGTTATGGAGTGAAGTTGGAGTGGTGTGCTGGTCCCAAGCAATGCAAGTGTTAAGCTGGCATTTCTTCCAAGTTGTTCTATGTTACAAAATGTACTGTATAGTCAGTGAGTGGTATTTATGCAGGGAAAGTGTCCACTGAAATTGGTGGACTTTACCCTTAGACCACAGATACAGAGTAAGGCCTAGATGTGTCTGAGGGATTTGGATATCTGTGTATAAACTTACTGTGTTCTGTGGAGTTTCAGGTCAGATAAGTCACCTCATGCATCTGGTACTCACTGAACTGCTTCTGGAATGAATGAGAGGTCATTACCTAGCCAGCAATAGTCATTATTTTTTGTTAAACACAGTTCATATATTGAAAGAGCCATACATTTCACGCTTAAAACTGAATTTAAAATAGTATTGCACCCCAAATGTTTTATCTCAGAAGTACAGTGATGATACAAGCTGGTGTTGTTTTTAGACGTGTGGAAGTTGAGACAGTAGGATTTTAAATAGTTTAAATTATTTAGAAGCCTAGGTATGTGTACGCTGCAGTCACAGACATACCTGAGCTGGTTCTAAACTAGTCAACTGGGGAGCTGGTAGCAATCTAGCTGTGGCAGTGTGGAACTCAGAGTTTGCTGGAAGACATGCCCAAAAAGCTGGGTAAATACCTGAGTGGTTAGACTGGCCTGAACTCAATGGCTAGACTACTAGCGGTGCCCCAGTTAGCTAATTTAAAGCTTGCCTGGCTGTGTTTGCACCATATTGTAGTCACATTGGTTGTGACTGTAGGGTAGATGTACCCTCCTCTGAATGCTGTGACTCAGCCCCGTCTTTTGGCAGATAATTCCTGTGCCGTTCTGGGAGCTGTGTGGGTAGTGTCAACTTGCTGGTCCCCAGGAAAGGCTTTTGCAGATGTTAAAAACCTCACAGCATGACATAAGATGTGCTTGTATTGCGTTGAAACTTCCCAGATTGAAACGGTGGGCCCTCATCTTGCAGCCTGTCGGCACGTGAGCAACCCCTGAGTCAACCCGCGTGTTTGCTTAATTGGGACCTTATTGTTTGTCTGGAGGAAGGGCAAGGTGGTGGCCAGCAGCCAGGCTCCCTGGCTCTGTTGCACAGGTGCAGACAAGAGGAAACTACTGGAGGAGCTTGGGCAGAGCTGGCGTTGAGGTGCATGGTGCCTCGGGCAGAGGCGAACGTGTGAACCCCTCCCTGCCTCCCTCCTCCTGCCCACAAGCTGGATGACAAGTTCTGCCGCATGACCTGGCCTGGGTTCCTCCTCCCCTCCTGCCCCTGCCTGTGGCCTGAAGGACCAAGACAATTGCCATAGTTCCTCACCCCTGAAATGAATTCTCATTTTGTGCAGAAACAAATTTCAAACACCACAACACAGGGCTCTTTTGTGTTCACCACCTCACACAAGGGAAGGATGGATGGCCGCTCTGTCTAGTTAAAACCACCAAGTTGCACATGACTGCTTTTAATGAAAAAACAGCCCTCCAAGGGTCAGCCTTCAAGTTCACGTCAGCAATCAGAATTACAGAGACAGTATTTGGGGACTAGGGGAGTGTGTGTTGAATTTCTTGTTACGTGGTAATATTTTTGAGAACAAGCATGTTTTTGTTGCAGGTGTAACTGCTACTGAAGGCATTTCATTATTTGAAATGTATAAAGGTTATTGTATTAAGTAGTGATGTCCAGGATGAGGTTTCCATAGCAGAAAGAATAGCAGCAATTTTGGAAATAATAGCAGATATGTATGTGTAAAGATTGTTTGGTCTGTAGACCAAATTCTCATCAAATTTAGGCTGACGTGAACTCAGAGGAGGTATAGATGTTGATGTAATTGAGAATACAGTCTTGCCATCTGTGTCGATGTTCTGTGTCTTACTACTGTTCTTGAGCTTTCTTACTCTAATGACATTTTCCTTAGTACTGGGGCTGGAATTTCTCTTCAGAGTGTAGAACAGAAAACAGAAAGATTATGTGATTTGCACATATTAAAAATATGTGCAGTCGGTGATTTGGTTATAAAAGTTCTCTTCCTTTTAGTTTCTGTCCCAACGGAAAGCAATGGAGAACGTGCATAAGAGATGAGTTACACTGTTCAGCTCAGTTCACTGGATAGAAAATGTAAGCCAGTCTGCTTAAGTAGCTGACTTTCACTGTATAAAAATTTGCTCTGCTTTCCAAAATATGCTGCGACAGTCTTGAATCAAGGGAAAGTCCAGAGAAGTAATTCTGCTCTTTGTTATTCTCAAAAATCTTATAATGCTCCAGTTAGACAGAAAGTTGAGTTGTTAACAGATGAAAGTTGACTTTGCTGTGCAAAAAGTATTTTAGATACATCTATTTATGTCTTTTGAGGGACCATATAATGTAAAAGTCACTTTTACTTTGCTCAATCAGGCAACTCAATTGGGAGCAATGTCAGATTCCTCCTAGGAGAAAAATAGCCCTTGCATATTCCAGGAGGTAGTTAAGGCTGTCTTAACTATAGCAACCTATAGTTAAGGTTGCTGTACCTCCAGTTATCATGTATTTGCTTGACTGATAGCGAAACAGATAAATTTTAAGATTGTTTTGTTTTGTTTTGTTCAGTTTAATCAAAGCATTTCTTTCCCCAGTTTCTCATGTTTTAGTATGTATGGCTTCAGCTTTCCATAGCTTAAGTAGGACACAGATAGACCTTTGGAAGTTTCATATATCCAGTCCAGAGATCACAGGTTTTTAGATGTCCTGCTAGAAAATGTAGGAACATTTTGGGTCTAATTTGGGTGATTGAAAAGTGGTTTATAATATGAAAATGCTAAGACCCATTTTTGCCTTTTTTTCCTCCTTTCACATTTGGGGAACTGGTTTGCTTGTGTAGTTTAGGATGTGTTGTCAGAAATTAGAGAGTCCAGTTCGAGTCTGACATAACTCCATTGACTTGCTGGAATTTCCACAGTCACAAATGACTCATAATGCTCAATATTAAAAAACATCCCCCAAAAGCATTTAAATATTGGAATTTTTTCTCCATGCAAAGCTGGTATTGCATGAAAAATATATAGTATAAGAATTTGAAAAGTTAATGTAGGACTGAAAAATGTATCTTTTTTACTGTAATCTCATTAAATACTTTCTGAAAAGTTAGCACATTTCTTCAGTGATTTGTGAGGTCCTGAAATTTCTTATCAGACAAAGCACAGAATGTAATTCCTGTCTCTCAATACATGTACTGAAGTTGACATGATACCAGTTCCTTCCCTTGCTATTTGAAAACACTTTGCAGAATCTGAGCAGTTTGGACTAGCTGCCATCTTTAGCTCGTTTTCTTTTGTATATTAAAAATATGTATCAGTGTATTAAAAATATCAGTATATATATTAAAAAATTCAGTTAGGGCTGCAATAGCCTAGAGAGGGAATGGCTTCAATGGGACCTGACAGCCGCCCCCCAGCACCTAGGGGGAGGTTACGGAGAAGATGAAGCTGAAGCTGAGGAGACAGCGGTCATAAAAACAAGGGAATGTGGGGGGTTCCAGCCAAAACAAGAAAAAGCAGTCTTTTGCTGTGAAGTTTCGGAACAGGCTGAGAGAGGCTCCTGCATCTTTTCAAAAGGTTTTCAGGATCTGACTGGACACAGCCTGGAGAAATCCATTCTGAATTCAGAGCTGAACCTACTCTGAACAGGTAATTGGACTGAGTGACCTCCTGAGGTCCCTTCCAGCCTGACCCATGCTGTGATTCTGTGGTTCTGTGTTAAGTGCCACTTTTAGGGGAAGATAAGGATCATTAGGTGCTTTAAAATCACGCTGTTCATGGCAGTTGCTACCTATACAATTTTGTACTTGTTAAATAGAAAACATGAATGAAAACAAATTGCAAGTTAAAATTACCATAATGCAGTAATTAACAACAAAGTAAAGGAATAGCCAGTGGCTACCATCTTCCATACTTGTATGTAGTACAATATACTCTAGAAAGTATTGTATGTGTTGGTTAAAAACAGAAAACAAGTGCTGCTTTTTACCAGCAATATCATCAATTTTTATTATTTTTTTCCTTTACTGCATATTCTAAGTATTAAAAGCAAACAAAAAAAAAAGTTTGGGAAAATACAGTTGCACATCCTTAAAAATTTTTTTTTCTTATATCAACATGTCTAATTTTTTTAACATAGCTGCTGTTTTCATGATACTTCCAAATTACTTTTGTAAAGTGATGTTATTTAGAGTTCTAGTGTATAAACAAATAGTTCGTGGTGATATCAGTTATAGTGTGAAATATAGTGCCCTTATATGAAATGCAGTTCTTTGCCTTCTACACAGATGCCTAGTAATACCATTATTGATCCACCTATTTTAATGAAAAGTGATTTGACAGGAAATTTTAATTACATACTTACCAATACAGTTTCTGTAGTAAGGAAAATATATCTTTTTGTCTGCAGAACAAAACTCTAAGCTCATAAATTAATGAGGGAAACCAACTGATAGATGAGTTTGGCCACCCCTGCCTCACACTTCCAACTACAGTATGAAACATAGGTGAAATTTGACTAGGAGAATATGAGCAAATACTTTGAGACAGTACAGCCAGCAGAAACTTGAGATGAGGATTATCTTGTAGGTCTGGTTTTTCATCCTAGCTAGGGTGTGTTACCTTAATAAGTAAGCCAAATAATTACTTATTTACAGATTCAGCAAATGGTAAGGTCACAGTGGCATTTCTGAGCAAAGAACCACAGAAACCTGATTGCTTAAAGTGGCTTGAATTTCTTTGAAATACTCTGGTAGCAATTAGAATTAAAGCAGAGTCTATGGGACTGTAAAAGAAAAGGTACTGAGGTAAAAGGAGATGTGGCATATAGAATATCCAAAGGTATGGGGGGCACTACATAGGTATCTTGCCTACAACTCAGTTTATTGTTCAGGATTTCATTAAGAAATATTGAGTGACATTAAAATGATGTGAAAGCAAAGAAACTATTTCACAATATATGCAAGTCTTCCAGTTGTGCTCACAGTTTTTTCAATACAATCGGAGAAGCATTTGTACAGTGTGTTTTGCCAAATACCTTTGTAATTTTTCATGAATCAGATAAAACTAGCACCAGAAAAACATTTCCCAGTCTAAACTTTAAGAGAAGACTCATCATTTCTGTTCCTTAATCTACAACACTTCATGTTAGTATTATATTTTCAAAAATGACAGGGTCCTTTTTAAGTCCTTAGCTTTTCCATGTGCATCTTGAGACACTTTTGAAGGAATCAGATAGATTGTCAAATAGTGGAGAAGTTAGTACATCCTAGAAATTATTCCCTGTTGGCATTTCTCAAGGCAAACTGGGATTTAAAAAATTCTTTTCATTTATTTATTTTTTTCTATCTATGCAAAACACTGGAGTCATGACCACCTACTTGCCTTCTCAGTGCTACACCATTTAATATCCTCTTTATAGATACATAAACTCAGTCTTTTAAATGTGCAAATGCAATGGACCCATGTCTGACCTGTTTTATATGATTTGGGAAAACTCTTAACTTAAGTGGACTAACCGTATATTTACTCAGAATGGTGTCAGAGACTCTTTCAAGTACAGGACAGCCACTGCACATGTGGCTTGTGAATGTTTGAATCATTGAAGAATATCTACGTGGTCTTTGTTTAATTAAAAACTGCACATGGGTTAAAAGCTCCAGTATCAGTAAAATTGAAGAGCTGTGAGATATAAAACTGGGCTGGCAGGTACATGCAAAAAACCAGGCAAGGTGAAACAGGGTTTCTGTGCACAAAATCTGCCTACCTATATTACTGTACGATGATCATTAATTCTTATTCACTTCTGGTCCTAAACAACCGTGCCCAATGTCTCTGTCTTGTTTAGCTCCTTGTTTCACTGAAGAAGCAGCAGCAGCATCTGTACTCGTTGTAAACAGAGCATTTGTAGTAGTTGTCAAGAAAAGCAAGATTAGAACTGAGACTAGTTTAAATAAAAATCACTTGGGCATTGTATATGCCTGTGATGCTGGGAATCTCCATTTCAGCTGTCTTTTTTTTCCACAAACTTTGATGATAAGCATCAGGTGCTTGCTAAGAGAATTTCTCTTTGCTGCACTTTTGTGAAACAAGGAAGCATGGTCACCATTTCCCATGGAAAAGGGAGGTACGATTAACAAGGGAGGCTGAAAGTTACAGTGTCTGAATCAGTAGATTTACTGTTAGATGTTCAAATGCCTGTCTCTGTTTGGAAATATGGACTTAGACTTAGATGTTTTAAGGGGTCAAGAGTTGAATCTGGCTTTCTTGAAAACACTGGGAAACAGGGGAACACTGGGAAACCAGTGAACCATGCTGCTCCTTCTTACATGCAGGTGTCCCCTTGGAATTCAATTGTATTTGGTGGAGCAGTAGAGAATTCACAGGCTTTGAGGATAGTGGACTTTTTCTAATTTCCAAAGTGAACATGAACTTGTTGGTGAAAAAGCCAAATCCTTTAAGTGTTTACAAGTTCATTTAGAAACTTCTTTTTCTCTGCCATATGATAAAGTAATATTTATGAGTAATAGAAAAATGCCTGAGGCTGTGAGCATACCACCGTGGTTAGGTAACTTTGCTCCGAGTTTGCTCTGAGCAAGCTGGTGACTTGAACTGTGCTCAGCCAGCCACACTGCAGGCCTGGGGCACAGGGACAGCACTGACCAACAACTAAGTAGCTCTACTTTTTGGGCTGGTTTGCTGGTGGGCACAGTCACACCAGCACTCTTCGCTGCAGGTGGCTTCTTCCAAGGTGTGTTGGTTTTGGTGCACATCCTTGTTCTGAGCAGTCCAGACACATGCAATGTAGCTCCATTCCTGTTTCCAAGCTGTGGAATGTCTACTTGCATGTGTTGCCATCTCTTGACGTCTGAACAAAATCTGCTGTTACCCTTTCAGTATTGTTAATGACTGTCCTATGACTAGTCTCACCCAATTGTTCCCAGACGCTTTGGCCGTGTTCTGTCCCTGGTGGGTCTGAGGGCAGGCACAGAGCCTCCCAGACCTGGAGAGAGGTGTGAAGAGCACCTGCCCCTCCCAGCGCTCTGTCACCAAATGCTCTCTTCTGCATAGTGTTTGCACCGGAGGATGTTATGTCCCTCCTGGCGGCCTTGTCCTCGCCTCTGCTGAGGTTCGTTATGTAACTCTGCAAGGCTGAATTCCAGTATCTATAGTAACATTTCAACAGAAATAAAACAGTTCCCAAAACAGGAAAAAGTTACTGAAAACTGTCCAGAAATGAGATCTTACCTCTCCTGGGTCACACAGGCAGCAAAATGGGAGTTGCTGGATCTATATAAACTATATACTATTAACTATAAATCTATAGATGGGATGCTTATCCCTATTGTCTCCTTCCACAGTATGCAAGAGAGACAGAAGAGAGACAGAGGTCTTCAAAGAGGAGACAGTTGAGCTGGAACAGGAACAGGAGATGACAGCCGCATGGCTGCTTTCCAAAGATGCTTTCAGACACTTGGTAAGAGGGTTTTGCTAGGGGTGGGAGTGGGAAGAGCCATGGGGACATTAATAATGGCTGCACTTCAAAGTGTATTGGTGCTGGGAGAGCACTGCTGCTCATGTACCAGCTGAAGAGTCTGTCTGGGATGTCTGAATTACATGGGACTGAGAAGGCCAGTATTAGGAGAACGTGAAGACGGCTTTTCGGTCAAGTTTATTCTCCTCTGTCTACGCTGAAGGCATGCTCTTTTCAAGCTCCTTTGAATCCCTTATGAACAGCAAAGCTACTTATACGGTAATCATCTCTCCAAAGAACTCCCTCAGCAAAATCTTCTGGTGAGACTTAGCCAAAGCAGGTTCATGTCCGTGGAGAAATTCCACCTTTGGCGAACAGTTATGTAGAGACACCATCATAAAAATCTGCTGTAGCAATTCTGAAGCTTGATTTAAAATACTTGTAAATGCTCAGTATTCATTCTTGAGCACAAAAAGATGTCCATTCACATTTCTTCATGCTTATTCTGTGAACAGACTTGCAAGGGGCACTTGTGCTATATTTCTTTCTGCAGGCATCCAGTCTGCTCTGTTATCTCTTTGGGACATACAGTATCCAAACCCTTCCTTTGGCCTGTTCCCATTGTGCCTGTTGCCATCTCACCTTTTCATGAGGCCTTTGCAGAGAGTATCAGGAGAGGACAATAATTTGTGCATACTTCTAAGAAAAGGCTTGGACAAACTGCTACTGCTCCGCCATGTGTTCCATGAGTACTTGGAAATGTGGAGTTCTGGGCTTGTAGAGCCTCCAGTTTTGTACAGAAAATATGTATTTTTCTTGAATAACCCTAATGGGTCTCACTTCTAATATAATTTACAACATTTTAAAAAAGTCTACCATGTTTGAATGCTTGACTTTTGAAAAGGAAATGTGATATAATTGTAGGATTATAATCTGGCACAAAGTTATGTCTCTTTTTGGAGTGTGCTTATGGCAGGTAAAAGTATAAATTCAGAATATGGAAGTCTCAAATCAGAGGTTTTACTTACTGAGTTTCAGAGATGATAATAAAATGTGCAAGTTTTTTAAGATGTAAAAAGAAAATAGAAAAGATGCTTAAACTTAAAACTGAAGCTTTAAGAAAATCTTATTTTAAATTTATGACAGGTAAATAACATATTTGAAAGCAATTGAATTTTATTGCTTTGGAGAAAATAATTATATAATTAAAAATGCAAATGAACATTTATCTCAAAAAGGGCTATGTACTTCCTGCAAAATTTGCCACTAAGTCTGTAGTCTTTAAACTCTCAAATCTTCCCAAAGAAAATTGTTTCAAAGATAAACATCAGTCCTGTGGGGCTGGAAGTTCTCAGAAATAAGCACTTGAGAAAGTTAGAGCTCCTTACACAGGCACCATCGACTTAGAAGTCCTCAGTGACACGCTTTTTCCACAGTGTGCCAGAAACCAAGACTTATTCTGTTAACAAACTGGCTTTTAGTTACATGAGTATTTAATAAAAAGGCCACTGACCCATTTAAAAAAATTTAAGCAGTTATGATCAGGGGTGTGGAAGAGAGTAAAAGGTGGATGGAAAAAGGATCAAATGTGGAATATTTTGACCACAAAGGTTATAAGTCTGACTTCAGATGTACAGAAAACCCAAAACTAACAACAGTACTTTTGGCAGGTAGTAATGAAGAATTGGGAGGATCAGAAATTCTAGAGTGGAAAATCAACATACACACCCACTGGACAAAATTCAGCCATGTGTAAACAGCCAGCAACAGCCAGCTTCCCGCATAAATCCCATTTACATCCTTTAGTTGGAGTAAATGTTTAGGAGTAATTTCAAAGGCATGTTCAAGAAGGGAGAATTTCAGTCTTTGTGAATTAATAAGTATTCCAGATCCTGCAAAGGCCTCTGCCTAACCTAACATGCTGCAAATACTTCTGATGTAATAACTGGTAATGTGTAAATTTAAAATGCTTGCTGTAAAGGTTAGGTAGAATTGGGACATAAGCAAAAAAATGTAAGACATGAAGAATATGCATCTTTTAGGTATGTATCAACAGTAAGAGAGTAGTTAGCATATGCACAGGGCTTTCTATATTAGAAGAACCGTACGGACAATGCTCCAGATCTGAAATTCCCATATTCCTGTCAATAGTTCCAAGGAAATGGAAGGGACTGCTTTGGTAGGGCTGCAGAATATTGCCCTTTCACCAAGCTTTATGTGCAGCAGGGTCACCTGCATTGTCATCACCTTTAGTTTATAGATGTAATAGTATGATAGGGTAAGAACTGGATATTTGCTTCTGGTTTACATTAGTAAACATCTCAACAAAGCTAAGAGAGAACATCTTAAGGAACCAAAAAAGTCATTATTATGAAGTCAAGGGAGGTGATTCTCCCCCTCTGTTCTCATGAGATCCTACCTGGAGTGCTGTGTCCAGCTCTGGGCCCTCCAACATAAGAAGAACGTCAGCCTGTTGGAGTGAGTCCAGAGGAGGGTTATGAAGATGATCAGAAGGCTGGAACACCTCTCCTGTGAAGACAGGTTGAGGTTGTTCAGCCTGGAGAAGAGAAAGTTCTGGGGAAACCTCATAGCACCCTTCCAGTACCTAAAGAGGACCTACAAGAAAGCTGGAGAGGGACTTTTTACAAGGGCAGTGACAAGACAAGGAAAAATGGCTTTAAACTGAAAGAGGGTAGATTTGGATTAGATATAAGGAATAAATTCTTCACCGTGAGGGCGGTGAGGCACTGGAACAGGCTGCCCAGAGAAGCTGTGGATGTCCCATCCCTGGAAGTGTTCAAGGCCAAGCTGGACAGGGCTCTGAGCAACCTGGTCTGGTGGAAGGTGTCCCTGCCCATGACAGGTCCCTTCCAAACCAAACCATTCTATGATTCTATGCTTATTATGTAGCCAGGCATTAGTGAGGCAAGCTGGTGTTGTAGATTTCTCACTTTAAAATTCATGTTAAACAAGGATACATCATGCAGCTGGGGAGCCTAACGAAGAATAAAAAAAAAATACCCAGATTTTCTTAATTTCTTTAAGGATCCCATTCAAGGAAAGTCTTCAGCAAGCAGGTTCACCATAAGGCTATTGAGCCTTCAGTGGCATGCATTATGTGAGGTGGATTTCTCTTGGGTGGTTGCGACTGTTTTACTACTTGCGATAGGCATTGCCTAGACATTGCTCTGTAGCCAAGCAGGGATCATTTACTTTAAGAAGATGCTACATCAGCTTTGTATTTTCTTTGTGACATCATCCTTCCCTAAATGGTAAACTGTTAGTTGGATTGTTTGGCAGAAATTGGGAGAATTCAAGATCTGAAAGCATGGTAAAGTCTGCCTGCCCATCAGCACCTGGACTTTTAATGCTGAGCTGATTTCTTTCCATATACCCCCCTCCAAACATTATTTATTTATTTATAACTTCATTTATTGCTTGAGTTTCTGTCAATTTCTGTTTCTATATAGATAGAACACACCAAAACAGGATTTCTTTCAATCTTAAAAATGGTTTGCGTATTCCAGTGCATAGGGGAGCAGAAAGTGCACAAAATACGAGTGGAAAAAGATTGAAATAATTCAAATACAGATGGTCTGCTTCCTTTCTTTTAGCAAAATCTTCAGTTCTTAATTCTCAAATAATTAGGCACAAATCTTGAAAAAAACATTGATTCAGTGAATAGAGGCTAAATTCCCTGCTAACTTCAACTGAGCTGCACCAAGAAGTTATTTTCCCCTGCATATTTAACAGAAGATATACTTGGGTGTGCCTAGTGGTAATTGTACTTGGGAGAAAGCAAAACAAATTAAAGCAGGTCCCTTTTTATGCCAGTGGTTCGCACACTGAGGAACCTTGAAAACTCTTGTTTCTCAGGCAGAGTATCTGTGGAATTCCTGCCATCTATGTGCAACGAATTCAGACGGAGATCTTAAAATTGGCTTCCTTCAATCGAGTTTTGTTATGCACTTGGCATGCTTTCACACCCAAACCTCCCATCTGCAGCCTGCACCTGCATTGCTCAATATTTAACTCAAAGATCTCTGAACTTCCTGGACCATTAAGGTGTCTTTTGGTTTGCGGCTTGCTGGCCGGGGCTGTTGTTTACCATAAGAAAGAGGTTTAGATGCAGTAAATAATGTAGATTTCCAGTTTCCTCAGTTTTGTTTCTGCTTATTGAAAAGAGCTCCTTTCTGGCATGATGCAGCTTTTCCTCTGCATGAAGCAAGGGGCATGAAGAGCAGTATATAGCATTTACAACCTGAAATTAAAATGCCAGTGCTTTGCATTCTTACATTTTCTGCACAGTAGTGAAGTGAGAGCAGGATATACTGCTACCTTTACCACAAACAAACCCGCTATTTTCTGCTCTTAGTTACTGAACTGTTCGAAAAAGAGCAAATCCTTCTCTTTGTCTTATGACTGTTTCTGACAAGCTGGCAGTAAGAGTTCAGGACTCCCAAGCAGGCTCTTGTACGCCACAGCCACAGCCGAGCTGCTCCGTGGCATGCGCCCCCCGGCCACCGGGGAGTTCAGCAGCTCAATGGACCCAGCCAGTGTGTGCCCAGGGATTTTACAACTACATTGCACCACTAATTATTCACCCTAGCTTTATAGCCATACATTTCTTCCCGGTCTTGTGGGTCTCTTCAGTGTCCTAATGGCTGGATCGGACTTCATAAAGTGAAAAAAATCCCTCTAGGGTTCCCCTGTAGGTGCATGCAAATTTCTAGTGAGCTGTATACCTTGTTGGTAACACCAAATATTTAAATATCAAGAATTAGTTCCTAAAAATTATAAAATTGTATGCGTGCACATGCAAGCACTCCTGGGTACACCCACATATGCATATGTACATATATAAATAGAGATACAAGCACAGATGTATTTTTTATAGTGTCTTGGATAACGTATGTTCTTAAAGTTTCATTGGTCTGACTTTTATGGATGGGAGATGTTATACTACCTGTGAAGGCTGGAGATCTGCTTTTCACTAGAAAATACATTTGGAGCTGGCAAGCCTTCCACAGTTATGATCAGAGGTAAAGACTGCTTTTTCTCATATCCCTTCTTTGCTGGGAAAAAACCCCTTTTCTGGTACAACTATGCCTCCACTGGAATTTTACTGAATCCAGAGCAGTGAAGGATCCCTTGGAACAGCTCTGGATGGTACACTTGGCTCCTTTCTTTAAGACAGCTTGAAGGGGTTAGGGGACATGAACCGACCACCCAGTTCCAGAGAGTCCTTTGTGTGTGACCACTTTTTATTGCTATTCAAAGTCAAGGCACTACAAGCAATTAATAATCCATGTAAAACTTCTATGGAGATGTTTTCTGGCAACAAGTAGAAAGATGTTTGTTGAAAGAGGCATGGTTTAATGGTCTTAGCCCAAGACTGTGACTGAGGATGCCCTGTGTTCCTCCTGTGACTTTGACAGTTATTGCCAGGCCATCTTTTGACAGTTCATATATTCTCTATGTGCTTCTATTTACCTTCTCTGAAATTGGCTAGAAAGTTTTACTTAACTTTTAAGGTTTCTGTTTACAAAATACTGTCATGACATAAAACATCAATCATCAGTCTCATCTACCTTTAGATTTCTGAGTACTAGGTGTCCTAGACAGGCTCTGCATTTGGTGGAGAGCTCTCCAGACTGTAAGATATTCTCATGTGTCAGCATGAGAGAAGTTTTCTTTCCAAAAGAAATTTGTGCTTTCCAGTCATTATAGAGGGAATCTAGATGACTGAGTGAGGCTGACTTTCAGATGGCTAAGGTGAAGTGAACCCCATGCTGGATGCTACGTTTAAGGTTGTTTATACACTGTGCAACGAGACAGAATTTGCATTTCACATCTGTAATTTCGGAAATGAAAAGATTTGTGTGAACAAGAGAGATGAGTGTTTCACAAGAGAATGCATGGAAAAGTAGCATTCTAACTCAAATTAGAAATTAATTAGGTAAAATCTTCCATCAGAGCAGGGCGTTGCTGTAACTTAAGATGAATGGGCTACAGGGCTACTTGGAGCTTCAGGAATGGAACAGGGGCACAGACTCACCAAGTATTTCAACAACTCAGGCGGCTGGCTAGGGAAGAGAAGATACAAGTCAACAAAAATAATAATTATAGATATTATCATCACTATGGAGCAAGGCCAGTGCAATAGCCCAGTGGCAAGCACACCGTATATCATTGGGAAGCTGAAGAGAGGGAGATAGTTTTAGGCCATCTGTCCAAGTGGACCAGGAGAGAGTCGATGCTCAGAAGTGATCTCACCTGCAGGAGGCAAAATGCCACACACGTGTACTCATACGGTGTCATTTACCAGCTGATCTCTTTGGCAGCGTTGGTGTCAGCAAAGCAAAGCAAGGCTTAATGAGATTGCAGGCAATGGCTGTAGGAGGGCAAGGCTTCTTTTCAGTACACAGTAGCCATGGCTTTCCAGATCGTGTGTGGTCATAAAGTTGCAGATGGACCCAAAAGCAGCCCCTGGGTGGGACCACCTCCTCCATCAGGAAAGGCGGCCTTTGATGACAACAGTCTGAAGTCAAGAGCTGGGTTTGGAAAGCTCTAGGATCCACAGTTCATGTTAACAAACTGCCTTCTTGCTGAGAGCCAAAATTTCCAAATCCTGGCTGCTTGAATGCTGCCAGTCCCCCATGCTGTCCTCTCGGTTGACTGTGGGTTTCGTGCTGGGTTTCCAGCTCTGTGGGTGCTCGTGCTTGATGTGTGGCCGTTTGCAGCAGGCTGTGTCACCCGGCAGTGCTTGGTAGAGAGGCATGGGCAGGAAGGAGGGTGAGACCCCCCACAGCATGGGCTTAGGTGACCTGTGAACTTGAAGGTGCTTTCGGCAGTGACCACCACTGGCCGCACATCCGTAGCTGTAGCAACCCAGGGTGTTTTCAGGAAAAAAGTAAAGAGGAGTAGGCATTGCTTGAGAGCTCTTGATTTAAATTAAGAAGTGATTTTGAGGTGGTACTTCTTACCATCTGTTTCAGTCCTTGAAATACCAGTGATGCTTGGTCTTCTATAGGTGGCTGAACCCCAGAAATCCTATGGGGTGTACCATCCCTATAGGATTAAAACTGATCGTGTAGGATGATACAATTCAGAAGGACATTTTGGATCATTGAGTCTGTGTCTCACCTGTTGCAGGCAATTGTGTCATACAAGCCCTTTCACAAGTTAATAGAGTTTCTCTGTAAAACCAGTTAGGTTTCTATTTCCACTTTTCCTATTTTCTGTTTCAGAATCCTATTTCTTTGCTGATTAAAAACCTAAATTATGGTGAAAATTTCATAATTCCAATTTCCATCAAGTGTCATCTAGGTTAAATAAATGAGGCAATTGTATTCCTATGTATGGTAGCCTATCTGTTCTTTGGCTCATGTCAATCATCTGCACTGTCTTTGCATCCCAAATTCATCCCTCCTGAATAATGGGTGATTAGAATTGTATACAAAATATTTCAGATGAAGGTGCAGCAGTGCTTTGCACATTTTCATGAATATTATTCCATTTCTAATGGAAACATTTTGTCTGAAATATCACAGGACCATGTTACTTAATTAGTGATTACATTTGGGTCTAATGGGCATCCTGTGATCCTGATATCCTCAGTCTTCTCTTCTGTGTTTCCAGTTGCTAACCCCTACCACACTGCAGAAATTCTTGTTTCTAATCCCTCGATGCAGGAATTAGTGTTACATTTCATTTAATTTTAACTTACAGTAACACTTTGTTCAATGGTGAATTTGTAAAGCATTTAATGAAATGTCAGCATTCAATATCAATGCAGAGATTTAATTAATTATTATGATTTTTATTTCACATGAAACAAACAAAAACTGGATATACTCAGCGTGTGTTGCCTAATTTATGAGACCATTCCTGTGTGGGTGGGTTTTTTAAGATATTAGTAATAACAGTGAGTACTAAAGGGAGATCTTTAGTTGAGATGCCTAAATCCTTGTCCTAACTGTGCACAGTTTTACCCAATCTAATTGGATTTCATAGTTTGTCTCATTGCAGCAAGGAGAATGCATTTACTGCATTTTTCATTCCAAATGCACTAAACAACTTTTCCCCAGATAAAACCAGACATTTTTTGTGCAAGCATAACTGAGCAATAAGATCTTAGATCTTTGCAATTGGAGTATGACAAGGTTGCAGAAAATGAGCTGAGCAAAAGTTCTCCAGGCTTTAGATCTGGAAAGGCCAAACATTACGTTTGATAGAGGATGTTATGCTGAGTTGTACAAAAAAGTGTGTTTATGTTGTATGTTTTTGGAATCACCAATATTTCTCCTGTTCATTTCTATAACAAATCCTGTATCTTAGAATAAATGCAGGAGGGTAAAGTTCAGGGAGAGCATTTTATTTTAAGACTGCATTTTGCTCCCTTTGAAATGTTTGATTTCTCTACTCTGTGGTTGCATTAATGACATTCTTTTTCTTGACATCTCCGCGTATTCATGTGCATGTGAACTTGGTATACATAACACCAATGAAGACGCGAAAATATTGTATATAGTACAAGAAGGGCTTATCCATTGTCTTTTTATTACTAGCAGTTCTTGAGAAATGGAAAACAGTGCTTACATTTTTTTCTTTCTTTTCCGCTATTTCAAGCCTACAGAGATGAGGCCTTTGGGAGCTACAACATTGTTTTTCCTACTTTGAGGAAAATGTAACTGTTGTCCAGCCGTGCTTAATCTGCCACATTTTCTCTGCTTGAAGCAATGTTTTATAGAAGTAGTTGGTTTTAAGTGTAGAGGATCTTTAACTACCACATGCCCTCTGGCTTTCGTAGTTATTCCTAGGAATCTGACCAGTCATACCTCTTAAAAAATAAAAGGTGGCAAGTCATTCTATTGCTAAGACTGTTTGAAAAGCATGCTAAAAAGCTTTATAAACAGGTAGATTAACCAGATCAAAACAATGCCATAGTATTTCATGCTCCAAGTGAGTTTGATGTTCTCAAGGGAAGGACAGGCCTGTGGGTAAATAGGGAACTTTCTTGTTTCTCCAACCCTGAGCGCAGCGGCCGGCCAAACCGCGATCCTGACACCCCTGGTGTCAGCCCATGTTTTTCCTCTGGCTCCAGCGGACACGGGGTCTTATTTTTATCTTCTTGGGGTCTTTGGGATCTGTTGTATGCAAATACCACTTGTCTCTCTTGGGTATTAGAAGATTTATTAATCTGTTTAAGGAACATTAAAAGCCTGGTATAACGTTTGCTATAAAAGCTGTTAAATATTAATATTGGTTTGGAATTTCAAAGGCAGAGAAAGGAGGTAGGTCCCCAAGGGGAGCTAGGTCCACTAAAAGCCATGGGAAATTTAAATCTTAAAAATTGTTTTTTTCTTCTGGCAATCCTTGCTGCTGTGTACAGAGTGCATATGTGAACTGAGATATGTCACATGTAGCACGCTGACAGTTAAAACCGTAAATGTCAGCTGGGTCAGCTCACAGGAGAATAAGGAAACTGTGGGTAAAATACGGCTACATCATTTGATAAAACGTGAAATCCTGTCGGTTTAAAATAGGACATGTGAGTATGTATTGCTAAAGCATATCTACTTCCAGAAAATTTTACCTTCTCCTCAAAGACAACATCCGAGGAAATAGAAACTGCATTTTTCACCTTTGAATCTCCTTCTTTGGTTGATGAGTATCTGGTACACGATGCTGCAGACGATCATGAAGAGTCTTTTAAAAGAGGAACTGGGATTAGAGGCAGAGAAAAGCAGGGGCTGACTTGCCAGCTAACCCCTGCTGCTTCAAAGATGTGCAGTTTTGAGTTAAAAATCGGAAGTAGGTTCCTTATAGTTGAGATTTATCATGAAATTTGACAAGAAAAAATGAAGACTGTGTTTTGTTTTTTTTTTCAGACAGTAGTAACGCATCCAGTTTCTCCAACTTCAAGCTAAACTGTACTATTTTTGCAGAAAGGCTTTGGTGTCCCTATCTGAAAAATATCACACCCTCTGATAAGCTATAAGGAACCCCCATCCTGGAAGCAGATCTGTGGGGATGAATTCTGGTGTCCCTGTGGAGCCTCAAGGTCAAAGCCTAAGGAGGAGAGTAACGGCAGAAGTGCCTCCAGGATAAGGAAAGCATTTTGCCAACAGTTGCAAAAGAAACTGTAATGTTTAAACCAAAAATGAAATTTGACTAGCAGACATTTTTATTGAGCAATTGTACAGAGTTCAAAACAAAGTCATCTCTGCGTGTACCCTCCCCTTTTTTATGATTTTCTTTGAAGTTTATTTTTTGTTTAAATAAACTTGCTTACTTCCCAGAAATGTATTCCTCTTTCTATAAGCAGATTCATGAAACAGAAATTATGTCTTCATGTTACACAAACTCCACACCCTTTGTGTTTTATTGCACTGCCAGTAGTTTGGTCTTGTTCGGATGTTTGCCTACAAGTAGATATGGGGCTCTGGTTGTGATAGTAATTTATTACCTGTTTTATTGTTGCCATTTGCCCTATGATTTTAAAGGTAACCTGAAATGATTTCCTAAGAAAAGTCTATCCTTGGACTTGTGCCCCAGTGCTCTGGGATGCTCAACATCCTCAAACTCTTGTATACCCAAGTGAGCACAGAGTACATTTAACATAGTAATAAAAAATAATAAATAAAGCTTCACCTTAACTTCTTCCAAGCTGGTAAAGAATTTGGTTAATGTTTTAACTCAGAAGATACTTCCCAGCATTTGCTGCATGGGTAATGTCAAGTTGTTGTGCAGTTCGCTATCTGAGCAGTCATGCATGGATCCACAAATCGCCTTGTCTGGGGCATGGAAGAAAAAATGCTTTGTAGGTGCCAGCATAATGCCCTCAAGACCAGATTTTGTTTCATGGCATGTGCCATCAATTTTGGACAAAAAAGTGTTTCAGCAAATTTGGTGTATTTTGAGCACAGGCTGGGCCTGCTGTCATGTGCAAAGTCTATCTGTCCATAGTCACAGGTGCAAGAACCTGACTAAGGTCTGTCATTGCAGCTCCTTGGCCCACTGCAGCTGTGTTATGTAGGTAGATCTGGCTGGCCAAAAGGTCCTGAAAGCACATCCCAGTGTGGTTAATGGGGACTGTGATCAGGCGAGCAGTCAAATTGCTATCGAGGGAATATTGTTGTGCTGTATGAGCTACAGGCACCCTATGGCTGGTAACAGGTGCGTGCTGTGAGATGAGGAATATACCCCTGCTGGAGGCTGATCTAAGGCTGGACCCTCACATCCTTACTCTCCTGCTTTCTGCTTTCATTTCTTTTTGCTCTGCCATTTTTTGCCCCATAATACAAGCAAATTTTAGTCTCTCCCACCTAAAAAAAAGTCCACCTTTGATCTCAGTTGCTTCTGCATCTACTTCTCCTGGTTTATTCTCCTTTTCATGAAGTTTTTAAACACTGCTAGGGTTTCCTCTCTTTTGTGAGACTCCTTGTTCAGTCCAGTTTTCTGTTCACTACAGCCCCTTACAAATCTCAGCTAAATTTCAGACCCAACCTGCAATTTCCAGCCTTGTTACCCATCAGGCATCCCTGGAAACATGGCCCGAGCTCCCTTGCCTCGCATGGCTCTGCTCTTACCCATGGGCGTTTCTGCAGCACAACCATCGCTGCTCTGTGTGGGTCTCACTGGAATCTGTCCTTGGCTCATATGTGTATTGAAGCTTTGCACAGAGCCGCCTGCAAACCAGTACAGCAACAACCGCACCTGTGGCTGCATGTGCAGTTTTCACACATGCATGTATTAAGCAGGTAAATAAAAATGAGGATAATGGAAAAGAACAAAAATACAAAATAATGTTGGGCACAATTATTTTGCAGAATTTCTGCAATGTCACTGCCTTTGCTTTTTGCATGTGTTGTTCAGTGTACCTCTCTTGTTTGAATAATGACCTTTACATTTCTGTGGGGCACCTAGGGGAGTTGCTTTTGGTGGTAAGTACATGGGCAAGGAGGGAGAAAGCAGTCACACAGAGCAGTTTCTGGTGAGTTCAACAGCCCTTTTGGATCTTGCTGATCAAGTGTGAGGAGGTTTATACCTTTGGTCTCACTAAGAATGCAGTGAGGTTGTTTCATGTTTATTCCTTACCAGGTTTTACTTTAATCTCCGGCTGTGCTTGCACAGCAAGTGGTCACTTTTTTCCTTCTGTCTTTTTGTAGTACAGAGCAAACAAGGATTTGTGGTTTCCTTCTTTATCAAGAATATAAAAGCTGAAAAGCTAATATTTCACATGTGGCTCCATGTGTGAAAATGACCTTCTCAGGGCTGGACTAAGAATTTTACCACTCCTGTTTAGAAAAAGAGCCACATTTAAACCAACAGTTTGGTTTTGATATGAGGGTCTTTAACAGCTGAAGAGATGCCACTGGTACTGATTTAAGTTACTTCTACTTGGGCCTATTACCCCAGACTCAGGTCATGTCCACACCATCATGTCAGCGCGTCATGTCTCTAAAATACTAGGTACCTGCTCACAGGTGGAAGCTGTCAGGTGCCATCACTTCCAAGAGAAGTACAAGTCAGTTCCAGTCCCAGAGCTACATCACTGGTTAGGATGGGAGTGTTCCCATTCCAACAAGTCTACCTAAAAAGCAAAATTTATTGAAATAGGCACAATGCATGCTGACATATCTCCATGGCTTCCACACCAGAACTGGCCTCTTATGTCCTACATGACAGTAATGTGAACAGAGCTATGCAACAGTGTCTCCTCCTTTCTCCTTTCTCAGTGTTTCTTTCCTTTCTTGGAAGTCAGCTGGTCCTCTCACTATTTTGTTTCTGATTTCCATTCCCGTGTTTTCCTCTTACTCTAGGTATCCCGATTTCTCTAGACTTTTTAAGCATCTCAATCTGAACTTCACTGTAGAACTTCAGAATCAGCTTAGTTGAGGTTGAGCTTCCCAGGAATTTGGACTGATTTGGATTTGAATGACATAAATTAGATAACTCATTTTCAGAGGAGTCGAGACTGAATCGAGATTTCGAGTCTGAGTTTATGTGAAATCAAATCTGAACATTGTTTTGAAAAACCTACAAGGAATAGAAAGATTAGATCCAGGTCCAAAGTTGTAATCCTGGATTTATATGCACTTGTATCTGAGGTTTTAGTTTCCCACAGCAGGAAAACAGGAAACTCAGATCTACAGTTTTGGCTGTGGCCTATCTCACAGTTTTATTCTGTAAGGACTGTTTCACAGCTTGAATTTACATCCCTTTCCTAATACACATTAATAGTCCTTTACCTCTCTGTCCTTTTGCAAAGGTATCAGATCAGGTTTCAGCTCTTTAAACATTGATACTGGGTGTGCCGCCTTGTTCTGTGAGTCGTCCTGCTTGTCACACTCACTGCACGAGTCTCTGAATCACATCCTTGGTGCTGAGCTCCTCAGTACCGGAGCAGCAGGTCTGATTTTTCGTATGTCACACTCCCAAACAGCCAGCAGTAAATTCAGACTTGCCTGGATGCATCTTTCAAGTGGTTTTGGGTCAGATTTGATTCCCACCAAAGCCATGTGGAAAAAGCTCCTCTGATTTATGTAGGATCAGAATCAGAATATGGGGGTCTCCTTAAAATGATGATCTCTCACTAAATGTTTATCTAATTATAATAAGGTGCAAAATGCTCCATTACTTCTTCTATAAAGGAACAAATCAAACTTTAGGGAAAATATAGTGCCTAGAAAGGGAAACCATGGCAGAAGAGTGAGTAGGCCTTTTTCATGTCACAGGTCTCTTTGGACACAACATTTAAACAGGCAAATTCTTACCATGGAGCACAGCCCTGGGTCTGCAGTGGGAAGAAATGCCAGGTTGGGGGTCACGGGCTGTCTCTGGTGTGGGTCTGGTAGGAGCGATCTCAGAAGTGAAAAGAGATCAGCTGCTGCAGAGATAGAAAGGAGGGGAGAAATTAGGAGCTGAAGCTAGAAGGATGCCCTGACATCCTGGTGAACTTGGCTCAGTCGTTCACCCTAAGCCCCATGATGGGAGTGAAATTCAAATCCTAAATTTTGGGACTGACATAGAAAAATCTCTGGGGAGCACCAGGCGCTGGTGAAGAACATTGTAGCCTTGCTGTATGCGTAGCAGCCTCTGCTGAAACTTAAACACTGGAACTCTTTAAACATTTTTATTTTTTTCAAGGCTGACACTACACTGAGGATTAATTAACCTTTCTCATTTCCAGAAAGCTACCTGGAATTTTGCCACATTGTTCACATTTGTAATTTTTCTACAAAAATGTGAGAATTATGAGGCTGCATTTTGTTTAAAATTGCGAGTTTGTCATAGCATAGTTCAATTCAACAGCCAAGAAAACTCCTTGGAATTACTAGAGGCATATTTTGTAAGGATTTCCTGATGTAAAAACTGCCTTTCTTGACTTCATTTGAGCGACAGGGAAACAGGTTGCTCCTCAGCTGAGACAGAGCATGCTAGGTTTCACCCTTGATCGAGTTGGGAAACTCTGTGTATCAACAGGTCTAGGTAGTATTTATAAGGAAATAATTTAGCCAGCCAGCACAGCTTACTCAAAAGCTGTGTGAAAATTCACGGCTACTATAATGAAAACAGGTGCGAGCAAAATGATAGGGGATCCTGTTTACACGTTGGAATTATGATGAGCAAAATGAGAGATCACTTTCTGTTCCTTTTGCCCATGAAACCCTCTCCCATCGGGAGTAATCGGCAGTGTCATCAGTGAATCAGGCAGCTAAGGCACGGTACACAGGGCAATTTGGGTGGTCAGGCACTGGCAGAGATGGCTGATTTTGGGAGAGGTGCTGATTACAGAGTGTTTGAACTAGGAGGGGAGTGAAAGCAGAGTTAAAAGTGTAGAGAGGCAGTAGGAAAAGACGATGAAGTAATAACTTTAATGTACCATGTACTTAGAAAAATATGTGATAATATTTCATCACGGAAGGATTTCACAATTTTTCTGTGGAAAGTATTTATCTTTTCCAGGATGTGTTTTGTGCAGGATCTTCTCGCAGA
This sequence comes from Nesoenas mayeri, assembly GCF_963082525.1. Classification (NCBI taxonomy): domain Eukaryota; kingdom Metazoa; phylum Chordata; class Aves; order Columbiformes; family Columbidae; genus Nesoenas; species Nesoenas mayeri. The sequence continues at coordinate 53,845,742 of NC_137540.1, forward strand.
AGTGAGGCTTTCTGTTCCAAGTGCCTCAGGTGTTCTGAAACCAAAGCTGGGTCTGGCCCCCAGTACTGGAAACACAACTCTTTTGGAGAGGTCCTCCTGTTCAATCGACCTCTGAAGCACACATTGCCTCTCTAAGTGTCCACCCCCAAGTTACTCATCAGCTGAACAAGTACAATGTAGAGGTAAAACAAATAATAAGCATTTCTGTGCATACCCAGTGCATAGTTCATACAGTATAGTTGCCCTGACCCTGTTATTTGGCTATGCTAAGCTGGAGAGAGAGTGAGGGAGACTAGAAAAGGAGCCCTGTGAGTGTTGTGCATGGGAATTGCAGGCAGAATAAATGCTTGAAAGTAGCGTATCCAATGGGTTAGCACAGCACTGAAATGAGGTGGGTGGAAAGGCTGCGTAGGTGGCTCTCTGCTATGTCTCCTTTGCAGGACCTGAAGGGATCCAGCTGCACAAATAGCTTGGCTGTTCAGAGGCCAGGTATTTTCTTCCTCAGCTCTGCTGCTCTTTTTGTATGTGTTAAAAACAAAGCAGTTATATGAGGTTGTATTGCTTGAAAAAGAAAAAACTATAGCTAACCATGCCACAAGCAGTTCCTTCTTACCATGCCAGCATGCAGCTCCAGTTTTGCCATCTGATTTGTGTATGCAGACATGAGCTAAACATCCATCTGCATGCACATGCAGCCAAGACCTACAGAAAAGTCTCAAATTCAGAAATTGTATGGAAATTCCTAGAAAATTTGGCCTTCACATATGAATGTGTTACTCCACATTGTTATGATAAGCAAAAGTTTGTTTTCTTGATGGTTTCTTCACCTAATAAACCCTATATTATTAGGCGTATTTATAGATAAATCATTAGAATATTAAAACAAACAAACAAACAAAACCAACAAAAAAACCCACCATGCCTGTGTGAAAGTATGAAGTTTTGACTGGAAGTGATGGACAAGTTATTGACTATTTTGATACCACAAAGCCAGACAGCATGAACAGCATTACAATACCTGATAAAGAAATATGCCTACTATTGAGAAAGATTAAAGTGGACAGAAATGGCAAATTTGTACATCTGCATTCTCATGAATGGGTGTTCAGGTATTCAGAAAACCATACAGAGGTTACTTAAGACATTTAACTCTGATGGTTGAATTCCTACTAATGGTGATGTACAGTTAATTTTTCAGAGGTGATAAGAAAAAATGTAAGTAGTGAGAGCAGCATAAGAGAAACCTCGGAGGAAGGCTGAGAGAAGAAAAAAAAACTATCAACTGCAGTTCCTGAAATCTGTTGAGATTAAAGACGCTTAGAGAAGATCCCATTGAAGCAAATGAAGATTATCACAGAAAAACATGAGAAGATCTGAAAAAGCAGCTGGTAATACATGGATCTGAAACTGAATCATCAGGAAAATGGGCTTAGCTTGATGCTGTCAAGATAAAAAACTCCCGAGGCAATTAACTTTGTAAGTTCAGAGGTGTGAATGAGTCAGGTTTTACAGGGAGAGGCAGCGTCTTTTGCTTGAACAGCTCATGATAGGGCAAATTGGGGATGGGAAAAAAAGTCAAGAGGGAAAACCAGGAATGAGAGCAGGGGAAAGGGAGATATAATGTCCATGGCAAGAGCGAAGTAACTGGGGCCAGGAAACAACAGCAAGCAGCACATATGATCTTTTCTGAGAACCAGAGGGAGCTGAGTGCTGAGGATGCAGTGAGCTGGCAGTGAACCAGCAGCTGAGGAAATGGTGGAAGAAGGAAGGGTTGAATTCGTGGAAAATTAGTTTTCTTTCTCTGGGAAAGAGGTTGCTTTGTTTTTGAACAGTCTCATTTGAACAGAAAGAGGAATTTGCCATCTGTGGAGACGCCACTTCCAGAAAATCTTAACCTTTTCCTGACCAACTGTGGAGCAGCAGCTGCCTCACACACTGACTGTGAGGCAGCCCAGAGCCGGCTCATTCTTCACTGCCGTCGGTTTGAAACCTCAGGGTTCTTTATAACTCTGTCATACAGAGTCCTTCAGTTCTTCTAACATGACCTTTAGTGGCATTATACCACCAGAAGTACAAACCTCTTTTCTTGACTGTAACTTTCCATATGTGCTATACCCTTACACTCAAGAACATAATGCAGCGTCACAGCTTTTTGATATGGTGAAGACTGATTGCCAGGATCTCTGGGAAGCTAATCTTATTACTTCTCTTTGACATTTTGAAGTGAGAAAATGGTATTATTTATGTTCTTTCTGTTTGTCAATAACTGTGGTACTCAAATAGCCTAAGTGATGAAGGACATGAAGTACCTGGACAAGGAGAGAAATAGGTAGGTAATATTTGTGCCATAGGATCAGGTGTACGGTGCATCAAACTAATAGTTAAATTTGAATTACAGTAACTCATGTTAGGGCTGCACGGGAAAATAAAAGCCAGCAAGAAAGGCTAATTCTAAAAATAAAGCAGAAGTTGTTTGTTGGGGTGGTCCGGAAAGAAACAGAGCAGTAAAACTTTTAGATGTCTTCTTATAAAACACTAGAGGAATGTGTAACAAACATGAAGAATTCACTGGTTTATTGCAAGAAAAGGCAAAACCTGGCTCAGGAAAAATGAAGTTGTATTAGTGAAGAAAGCCCATATTCCTCCTCTTGAAAGAATAGCTGAACTGATATAAAGTTTTGAAATGCAAATTTCTCTTTGGAAAATGTTGCTCCATCAGGTGCAAAATGTTCTTCACAAAGTAGAAAACAACTGGATTTTTGAATGGGAAAATTTCAAATAAATTCAAATTGACATGGGAGATCCTGTTAGGAGATAGTCTTGTTGTTTTATTTTGATTTTCCTGTGTAGATTTCCTGAATTTTCAGTGTTGGTATTCTTGCTCCTTTTTTTTTTTTTTAAAAATGTATGTGTGTGCATGTGTAGGCATGTGTATATTATGTGGTAATCCTTTAACAGCATTCACATTTTTATTAATTAAAAGAATTTTTTTCTGCAAAATGTATCATCTGTGTTTTTCATCTCAAATCCAGTTGAAAACAGACTCTGTCATGCTGGAAATTCCCCTGGTCTAAATGAATTCCATTTCCTGAGGAGCTGTGCTGCCAGCTGATAATTTATGTGGGGAACACCCCACCAACCTTTACATTTCTGGTGTATGTTTCTGTAAACAGCAATTATTTTCTTGCCACTGAATGTTCTTTAATTCTTTATTGCTACTTCCCCGTGATAGTTACAGTGATGTGAAAAATCCTCATAACCTGTTAACTACCACTCCCTTAGTTAAAATACTGTAAGCGGCCATGAACATGCAGCATCACAGAATAACTGAGGCTGGACCTCTGGAGATGCTGAAGTGCAACCCCCCTGCTCCCAGCAGGTCAGCTGGAGCAGGTTGCTCAAACCATGTCCTGCCAGGTGCTAAATATCTCTAAGGATGGAGACTCCACAGCCCCTCTGGGAAACCTGTTCCAGTGCTTGGTCTCCCTCATAGTGGAAATACTTTCCTTGTATGTAATTGGAATTTCCCACATTCCAGTGTGTGTCTCTTGTCCTCAATGGTTTAGGTGCATCTGGGCATCCCAGGGGGCCAGCAGCACCCAGGCTGTGTGTTGCTGCCTCGCAGCCAGCACAGCAGATGTGCTTCAGGGATGTGCAGGGAGTGGCAGCTTATGAAAGACAATAATATGTTCGCAAACACTTGTCAGATCATATCATCAGCTCTGCTGTTATCTCTTACAAGGTAATCAAAGATAGACCTTTATCTGTGATGCAAATCAATGGAGTTTTACCCAGTCTGGATGAACAATTTCAGGTGATGCTGTCCAGTTTGCAAACGCAATATGTCTATCCTTATCCAGGTAGTAGAGCCGTTTGCTATTTGGGCTATTTGGGGTTTTGCAAGAACCTACAAACTTATGCAAAAGATATTTTAAAACAGCCAGTAGTTGTTACTGGGATTCTTCATATTTTCAATCCATGGGGTTTGGCTTGGTAATTCGAGAACGGTGCACTTGTCCTGAAAGAAAATGTGCATATGGTGAGGATTCTCACCGGTTATTCCTGCCCTGGTGAAAAGGAGCATTATTACAGCTGGCTAATCTTCTGATTTGTTAGTTTATGAAATACTGGGATTAGAAAAGGAGCGTGACAATTTTGTGCTGACTGGCAGAAGGCTTTGCTTGGCTGCCGGAGGCTCCTGTGGAGCCCTGAGGAGGGGAGATGGTTTGATGGCAGCACAGACGGGTGCGGGCTGGACACCACCTGCCAGGGCTGGTGGGAAGCACTGTCCCCGGAGTGCTGACTCAGCAGCCGGGGCCTGATTATGCAAGAGCAATGGCACTTTTAAGGTGTTTACATTCTCTTATCAGACCAGTCAGTGCAAATAATGCCTTTGTCAGCAGTATGGCTGTGACCAAAAAGCTTTGCGAATGCAGTGTAAGGATTGCCTGGACCTCCTATAGCAAGGCAGATCATGTTTGAGCCCTTGGAAGTCCTTTGGAAAGTGACAGGAGTTACAGTTCTGCCATGTCCAAAGAGTTGCTTCGTCTGATTTCAATTAATTTAAACCAGTGTGTCTCCATTACACTGAGAGAACCTATGCTTATTTTATTATTGAAAGTACCTGAATGTTCTGTGATAAGAAGTGCTATAGCTATGCAATATACCATTGTATATAGGCTATATATATTATAACCAGTTTCATGAAGTGAAAAAGCTTTCTTTACTGTGTGCCCATTAAAATTTATATATATATATATATATTCATTTAATAGTGTTGCTTAAGATTCTGTTTCTGTCCAATAACAGGAACAGGTTGTGCTTCTAGTAGAAGAGACATGCCAGTAGGAAAAAAAGAGGTGGGGAGGAGGTTTGTGATTGGTAGTATTTTAATTTATAACATGAGGAGTTTTCATTCCTACCCCATTCTCACATAGCGATCTGAAGAAGAAAAAGATTGCTTTTTTTTTCAACTAGAAATGAGTTATCAAACAGAATGTAGGCACCTAAGACTCTGCTTACAGCCTCAAAAATATTTAGAATTATGTGCCCCAGTAAGGCAATTAGATTCCCCAAGTCAGTAATGAGACTTGAGAAACTTAAGCTTGAATATTAAGTTCTAGAATCAGTGGGAGTTCACCCAAGTTACAAACAGATTTACATTTACTTTTTGGTCATCATTTTGCATCTTCCCAAAATTTAATTGAATTAGCAGCTGAAGACACTAAATTGCTCATAGCAGTAACACTACTCCACTGTATAAACTCATGATACACTCCTGCTCTAAATACTGTGTGCTCTTCTCAAAAAGGGTACAGTAACATTGTACATGGTATAGAGAAGGTCAACAAATATCACTAAATATATGGAATTGATTTCATATCAGGAATGCTTAAATAGACCAAGATCCCAGAGCCCAAGGAGAGATAACTGAGGGAGGATAAACTAGCAGTCAATAAATGGAGCGCAAGGGAGAAGTTGTGAGGGGATGAACTGCTTACTGTTTCTTGCAGTACAAGAGTTAGGGAGCATCAAAAGAAATCACAAGGTGGGAAGTTCAAGCAAATAAAAGGAGGTGATACTTCATGCAACATGTTGTTAAAACAGAATTCATTAGCATCAGGTATTGTTGATACTAGGGCCTTCTGTGGTTTCAAAAAGTAATGAAATTTAAGTAGGAAGTTAAAGATCAAGCACACTGAGAGCTCTGTAAGGATGCAGTAAGCCAAAACAATACTTAAGTAATTATATTTATTCAGTAGAGAAATTTTAACATAATTTTCAATAGCAAGTTTATTCTGTTTTCTCTTTTTTATCATTAACTATATCACCTTGTGTTTTTAAGTAGAGTTGCTCAGAGCAGAGACTATCCTGCATGTTTGCTCAACACTTCTACATTTATGTTCTGTAATGTGACAAGCATTTTTGTGGTACTTTCTAAATGATAAGCAATATGGGTTAATCTCCCCAGTTGTGCCAGACTTGTGTGCACTCAGCTGCTTTTCAGAAGGAAAACAGTTTAATTAAAAATAGCTTTGGTAGAGTCAAGAGTAGACCCGAAGGAACAGTTGTGTCACTGCTACGCTCTTCTTTGTGTGTCCTGCTGACTTCTTGGTGTGCAGAGAACCGGCTTAAAGTAAGAGATGTTACTGTGGCTTGTACAGATGAACCATTATGCCGAATGCAAATTTTGCTCTAATCAAAGCAGGAGGGTGGAGCTACAAACCTTGTCACACAAATGCGACTTTCAACAGAAAAGTATCAGTTTTACACAAATTAAACTTCCACCCATGCCACAGAAACTTTCTCAAGGCTGAGTGCAGATCATTGCTGCTGAGGGGCCTGTGGTGGTTTGGGTGGGAAACACAGAGCATCTCTGGGATGGCAGCAACACAAATCAGTAGCCTGAGAAGCTGCACAGGGCCTCTGCCATGGCAGCTGCCTGCCTGCCGCAGCCACCTGCAGTCTCCCCATCCAAAACACTGTCAATGAGTGACGCATGAACTACGCCACCTCAGAAAGGCTTCTTGAAACAATCACAAAAAAATAAAATACATGTAAACCATACTTGCACACTGCCAGGCAGGCAAGCCTGGGGAAACAAGCTAAGGAAGAGAAAATGCTCTAAATGAACATGGAGAGCTTAATTTCACGTTTGGTAGTTGTATATAGGTCTTGTTGCTGTGCTGTTGAAGATTATTCGAGGATTTTTTTTTTAACCCTGAAATTAGGTGGTTCTTTGATCAAAAAGGGTAGGGAAATACTGGTTTAAAGTTAAAGCCTTTCAGCTCCTGTAATCGGCATGAGCGAGCTGCGGTGCAGCGGCCTGGCTGCCTGTTCTGCAGCAGACAAGGTCTCCAGTGCTGTGTTTAGAGGATGCCTGCCGCGGCAGCCAAAATAATAGAGCTCAGGAATTAAAACCTAGCTAGCATTACCTGGACATACTGTTGCTGTACCTGGTTCCTGGAATGGCCTGTTCATGCTTAAAAAGCCAACAGAAATCCTCCCCCTCTAAGGAGATGAATCCCCTCAACCCCCTCATGTTTTATTTTTAAGTGGCAGCAAGTAACTTGTGATTGTCAATAAACAGGAGCATCGCTGAGAGATGGTACATCGCTGAGAGATGGTGTATAACTTCCTTGAAGGTAAATAATTCTGAAATTTTGACTTTAGGCAGGTAACTTTATAAATTGCTGTCATTATTTCTTCAGTACAGTATATGCAGATCAACTGTGGTTCGTAATCTGGGATGGTGTTATTGTTTGCATTACCCACATAAATCTCCCAGCATCTATGTATTTCATAAGGGAACAAACATTTCTGTCTATTACATGAACACAACTATTGTAATAAACCCATGTTATGACAGACTGTAATTACTGCAAGCAGTCTCCCCAAAGCCTACAGCCAGGGTGTTGCACTTAGACAAGAGTATTTCCAGCAGCCTAGAGAGGATTAGCAGATCAGGAAGCACAATAATGCAGATTTTTTGTTGTTCCTGCCTTGCCGTGGGGACTGGAGACCAACGGCTGAATGCCCTAGGTCTAAGTTTACTGCCTTTTGCCCACTGCCCATGGCGAGGGTCAGGGAGGAGTGATCTTGCCCCGGGGCTGGCGGGGCTGTTGCAGAGGGAGGGGAGGGATGTGCAACGCCCTTGGGTGGCTGCGGCACCCACACCCGGGCGGCTGTGCCGGCTCTGCCTGCTGCGGGCAGGAACAAGCTCCTACCAGCCAACAAGGGCACAAAGCAGTAACTGGGGAAGTTAAACATGTTTAAAATCGCTCCCCAGAGCATTGCCGAAGTTGGCAGAGTGACTCTCTGGACGGCAAGCATTAAAGCTCAGCACACAGAGACATCTTGCAGTGATCTGCAAAGGTCTGCCTGTGCTAGTGCTTAAAAATTGTAGCAAATTGAACAGGGAAACTGCTTCCATCCCAGGTAAAATCTTAGAGAGGCTATTGTGGCATGTGAATAGAAAAGAAAAGTAGTTGCATAGTTAATACTCGGTCATGTAGTTTTATGATATCTAGATTTCAATTTACCAGGAATTTCTTCCCCCACTTCCAAATTAGAACTAATTAAGACTAACAATACTCCTCCTGCTACCGGTTAGACTTCTGAAAAGCATTTGTCCCCATGACATTGATTGAAAAAGTGCCTAAAAGGAAAGAAGTACAATCCCACTACATTAAGTTAATTAAAAATTGCTTAATTGATAGCTCTCAAAGAACAAGATTTTACAGGCTTTGTTATGCAAAGAAGCAATTTGCAATAATGTTTTATTTTGCCTTGAATTTCCATGAATCCCTGCCTGTTTCCTGGCCCTGTAGTTTTATCTGTGGAAACTTCTCAGGCTGTAAATCCCTGGCTATTAATGCTGGATCCGTGTCTGACTGAATCTCCCAGAAGTACGCTTGATTCACATCAGGTGTGGTGCATGATCACATTTCTGTGTAATCATCCAAAGCACATTTCTGTTGCCTCTGTGCTGGCCTGGCTGGTGAAAACCTAGAGGAGGTCAGGTGGGTATGGTAATGGGTCTGGCATAAAACCTGCAGGTACCAGTTGAAGTCAACTCATCAGGGATTTTTAGTACAATCTGAAACGTCACACTGGGTTTATGTTAGATCAGTGCTTTGCACATGGGTTTCTGGTATTTTTGATGCCAAACAATACGCTTCAAATCCAGATTTACATAGCTATTACCCTACCAGCAGTAGCAGCCAGAAGCGGAGGCTGTATTTCTCAGTTCTCTGATTTTGGGGTGAGGGCAGGCACATTGCCTGGTCCTGCCGTGGCAATTGTTGTACAAGAACAACCCACCCGCCAGCCCAGCCCTGTGTGGAAAACATACCAGCAGCAACGCAGTTGTTGCATGCTGTCAGTGAAGTATCACAAAGAATGTAGAAAGAAGAATCTTTCCTCTTTGCTCGTTTTAATTGTTTTTATTATTATTTTTTTTAAGTGGGGCTTCATCTTTGAAATATCATTTGGTTAGCTCTTTCCCCCCTACAACTTCCAGCACAACAAAGAAGGAAAATAAAGCAACCTTCCCTCTGAGGCTGTTGATTCTCCAGCAGAGGAAAAATGGCCCTATGTCTTATGTCTGTTCCGTGTAAATTATATACCACTGGTGTTCAACCAAGTGACACACGAAAGACATGCCACTGACACAGGAATTGGAATGGGCCAAGCAGGAAAGAGGCAGAAGAGGAAAGGAGTGATGGATGAAGTTAGTCTGTCCTCAGTGAAAGCCAGGGACTGGGTTTTTACGCAATGGTTTGAGCAGAAACTGGTTTTTGCCCTGTGGAGGTCATTTCAAGTTCAGCCTCTCTGTGGTGAAGTGGTACCTGTAACTCCAAATTGGTTCTCCAAGGTGGCTGGAGAGGTTGAGAGAGGACCAAGAACCCCAAGATGTGCTCAGTCAGGAGCCGGCGCAGGCGCTGAATGGCCTTGGGCAGAGCGGCTGGAGCAGGCGCTGCTGCGCTCACCCGCACCTGCCCTGGGTGAGGTGTGGCTGTGGCGGGAGCTGGGCTGAGTCACATCCACCCTCTCTCTCTAATAGCTACGGGTCCCTCTTCATCATCCTAATGTGCCGCTTATTCCATTGCTATGTGCAATACCAGCTCCTCCTGGCCTCTTGTGCTCCAAGGTGCTTTTTAAGGTCTGTCACCAAATTGTGATTAAAAAAATATCAGTACCACTAGAAGAGAAAGCTTTATCAAAGCAATGAGGGGTGCTGGTTTTAAACTAAGTGAATAAAACATTTCTAATGTATTTCTAGGGAGATAGAGCAGAGGAGCTATCTAAACCAAGGTGACAGTGATATTGCACAGATGTAAATCCTTAAGCAATAATTGAAGGAAATATATATGAAGTATAATGAATGTTATTAAATATGTAATAAAATGAAAACTATCACAAGTTGGTTTTTTCTCTGAGAGGAATTTGATAGGAGAGTACAGCCTTTACAAACATATTTTTTTTTATTTTGAGGTTGTATTTTGAGGTGATTGTGTTGACTAAGGATTACTGAGAAGATTTACTGTTCATGTACATGTATGAAAGATGTTTTGAATATTGACATATACCAAGATATTCATTATGCAGTTTTATTATGAAATTAAAATGTTAATCATACAATTAATTATACAATTATACAATTGCTTTTATTCAATATACACGTATATATGTATATGCACATATATATATATATATGAAAGAGACATTTTTTATACTGCCAAAGTGAACATTTTGGACAAAAAGCAATAATTTCTCTTATGAGAGCCTGAGTCAGACCTAGCCACAATTGGTGATATTTAAGAATGCTCTGCCTATTTAAAACTGGCTTTTCGAGGTCAGAAGAGACATAAAAAAACATAACTGAGATTCTCTTGCAGCCGAAATATAATTAAATCCACAACTGCTACTGGCGTCACATCTTCTAAACAAAGTGGAAGGCAGATCTGTGTTCTGTCATAGCACACCAAAGTGGAACTGTGAAAAGAACCAAATTTGTTCTGTTTCAAAGGAAAAGCTGAGTCATGTTTGTATTCACTCAGGAAGGGCACTAGCTGGGAAAGAGCTGAGGCAAATGCAAGCCAGAGAGGTCCCCTACAGCTGAAAGACTTCTCACAGGCAGAGGGGAGGTGTGTATTGGGAAGAGAACTTGAGCTGCTGTGAATATAGATGAGCTTTTAGATATTTGCTTTGCTGGCCTGACGGAAGGCATGATCATCATGTTACCTCCTAGCAGAGACCATCCCTCAGGTGAGGATGCTGCAAGAAACTTGTGCTTCAGATGCATAAGGATTTCAGGTGTTGGAGTCCCTTGTGGGTAAAACAGGTGGGGAGGAGGAGAGGGGCCACTGACACTCTTTGTTAGTGTGCACTCTCTGTCTGCAGTCTCTGTAGGGTTAGACCCCTCAGCAGTCATGCTGGAGAAGACATGTAGCAATATATTAAAGTAAAATTTCTGCCTCTCTGAAGGGCTGGCTATTTTGATATGTTTAAAGGAAACAAAACATTTCCTTACACACTATTATAATGTAGAGGTCACAAAGATTTTACCTGTAGATACAACTGAGACTTTTATGTTTCCTTGGGGCTATTGCAGCATGTCTGTATTGGACACCACACAGAAAAAGAGAAGTGTTTGGATCAGAATGAACAGTCTTGGTTAAAGTGACGGGGACTTGAGCTGACATTTCCGTAATTATATATTAGATATCTGTGCTTTTAACATTAGAATTCTTTAACTGGATTAAAATTCCAATGCCTTCGTATTGCTGGGAAACCTGACTGGCAAATGGATAAAACAAGTCATTGAGAAAGATGAAGTTTCATAATGGGAACAAAGACTCCATATCAAAGAAGAATGAGTTAGAAAAAAAGCTCTTCACAGTACAATAAGACCTTGATTTATTGTGGTGTGATTTATTACCTGCTTATACTTAATGCCTGATATTAAACTGACCTGTTCACTACACTGTAAACATGGATTCAAAACCCTCCTTATTTTGCCTCCTGTAAGCAGCTAATTACATCTGGATTGCCCACATTCATAAAAATTCTCAGGTCTACACCTGAGTTTGTGATCTGCAAGGCCTTCTCCTAAACAGGATCGGAGAGCGTTAACGTACAGGGACAAGAAAACAGCACGGATGTGGCAGATGTTGCTGGGAAGACAAATGTCCAATTGCTTTTTCCCACAACATCCACTTCTGTGTGCATCACGCATTAACAAAGACCTCAGTCAATCTATTCAAATACATTTCTCTTAATAGCACCCTGATCATTAAAAAAAAAAAAAAAAAAAGAAAAAAAAAGAAAGAAAAAAAAGAAGAAAAAATAATGCGATGTTTGCAAATACTGAAATGTTTATTTTTCCATTCTTTTCAGACTTGCAGTCTACACAGATATGAAACATCTTATGTTTCACAGTAGGAGAACAGATTGTGGAAGTCACCAATTAGCCATGTCACTAATTATCCATGCTATACATCTGAGTTTTAAGTTTCTTAGTTAAAATTCAGAATTTAAGTTTCCTAGCTAAACTCAGTATTTGCTGCAGTCCCTTTGGGGTAGAAGACAAACTAAAGAAAATTTCATTTTCTTCTAAGACTGTTACCACCCTCGCTAATTTATCTCCTGTTTTCCAATCTGTTACTGCCTTGAGGAAAGGCTTGAAGACATGCATGTAGCCTTTTTCTCTTACATATCCAGCTTTCTGCTGCTCTTTTCTTCCAATCTTCCTTCTCTCTCCAATCCTCTGATTAAAAATCCTCTGAGGCTTTTCAGCTCTGGGGGTTTCATTGGGAGTGTTGTACTCTTTGCTATGTTTGTTACAACCACATTTTTGGAGGTAAGTGATTAGGGCAAAATCTCATCTTTATTTTTCTAATGGAGGAAAAGTTTGCATATGAACCCTAGGGACTAAAAAAATCAGATGGCCAATAGAAAGAACAAAAATGTCATTTTGCTTTGAAATCTTGTGATTCTTTGGGGCCTGACTCATGACTGTGGTGTGCTGGGATCTGGCAATGACGTGATCATTCATTTCTTCCTCCCTGTTCTCTGTGGTTTGGTCCTGGGGAGTATTTCTAGGAAAGAGCTTCTACCTTTCCACTTTCTCTTTCCCAGATGGTCTTTCCTGTGTCTTCTTAAATATCCCTGTCGTTGGTGGTCACAGTGGCCCTTGCTGTGTGAGAGAGCATGCGATCCTATGTTCGTCCTCACAGCGCTGCTGGTGGGGGATGACCACAGCTCCTGCAAGCAGAGGGCTGTGAGCGCTACGTGAGTCCTCCAGCAGCAAAGCATCTCACGTTCACACTCACACTTGTAGTTGGCCTGAACTCAGGTAGCCCACAAATCCCATCTGCACCTGTGGCAAGAGACATTTCTGTCTCAGTCTGGCTGTTCTTGTCTGCCTGATAAAGGTCATAGGATATGTCTGCAAGGGCAAATGGGCCAAGCAGAGGCTCCACAGAGTCACGGGGCCTGTTGCACTGCATGGGAGTAAGTCTGCCCTTGAGTGCCTTTCAGTGTGTTGGGTGCACATAGAGTTCATGCCCATGAGTAGCAGCTGGGCTGCCCCTGAACCTGCCCTGAAGGTGCTTCTGCAAGAGCGGAAGGCAGATAGGAGGTGAGTCTGGCCTGGAGCCTTGTCTTTTTGATGCTGCCACACCACAATGGAGATGCACTCTGGAGATTAAGGGCTAAATTAACATTTAGGCTGGTATCTGGCTAACCTGATGCTTGTGTGCTACTGAGAACATAAAAAACCCCTGCAAAAGGTTTGCTTAGCCTGAGGGGCATCTGATGTCCCTTGGTGTGGATGATGATAAAAGTTAAGGCCATAATGCACCTACATTTTTGCTGTGGGCCTACACACAATCCCCCTTCTTGTCCCCAGTGCCTCTGAGCTGCTAATAGCTGCTTAGTGCAAGCATTCACAGCTCCAAGTGTCCCTGCCCCACCTGAAATGTGCAATCTGAGAGAGCATGGCTTCTGCTTTGCACCTGTCCTGAAGCATGAGATGCAGAAATCCCTGATTCTGCATCCCCCAAAACCTATTAAAAACAACCCAGTCTGGCTTAGTACTTGTTGCTCTCCTGGCATTTCCTAAGTCATATTTAGCATCTTTGTACCTGTGCTGCATAAGCATCTCATTCTCCTCACACAGTGAATAAGGAGCTTGTGAAAGGCAGCAGGTGCCTGCATGCCAAAGGATGAGAATGAAACCTACATATTACATATTTATCCCTTGGTGATTTGCCTAAGCCATACAGGGTGTCTCTGAAAAGTGGAGGGAACTGACAGAAGTTCTCACAGGTCCCATGCTCACGTCTCAAACAGGACTGTCTGTCTCTCTTCTCTCTCTGGAGATCCATTTCTTTCTTTGATGCTTTACTCTTCTGGTACAGGCACTTCCCCATGCCTGAATTGTGACTCTGTTTCAGTTTGTATTTATAAGCCTTTGGGCTGGGTTTGTGTCTTCCTTTTGGTTCCACATTTATGGTAATATCAACATAACCTGATACTTCTGGGATATGTTGAAGTTCTTGCAGGATAGGGCCTTGGATACTAAGTGTATGTGGCCGCTTATTCACTTGAAGCTGGCTGATTACCAGGCCCACCCTGTAATCTCTTGATCGTCCGACATACATATATTTGTCAGAAGCAAAGCTATTGTCAGTCTGTCAATATTGTTCTGCACAATGTCATAAATATGAGATTTTTCCTGAAACTTCGGCATTTCTGCTCCCAAAGACAATCCTTCACAAATGAAAGGGCTATACTTCAGTTTGAAGATTTCTGCTGTGGCAGAGAAACCTAATGAGATGGGAGATAAGGTGTGTAGGGCAGGGCATCCCACTGTCTCCTAGGGAGGGGAGGATTAATATCCCAGTGCCAAAAGCAATGATTTATTAAGTGAGCCATGGCTGCAGGATCTGTGGATGGTGCCCATCTCCCTCATATTCATCATATGTTTTTAAGTACTGTTTGTGAAAGATGTCTCAGGTGAAAGGAACTTACTATTAAGGACACCTAACTTCTGGCGGTATGTAGAGCAAGGGAGAGAGAAAACTCCCCGTGACTTCCTCCTTAACATCTACTGTGACCTCCACCAGTTCAGGAGAGCCTTAAGAGCTGTGTTGTGGAGGGTGGCCTTGTGCTCTGAATGCTAGCTAAAATCAGGGTGCAAAGATCAGTTTGGGTAGATTTTCTTTCTCAGAAAGTGACAGATGATGAGTGCAGATATGCAAAATCAGTTTGTGTTTTTGTGTGTGTTAACTGGAATTCGAAACACATTGGTTGGCTGCAGACCAAAAGGCAGAAGAGCTTGCCACAGGAAAGCCAATAGGGTTGATGGTGAAAAATTAAGGCAGATTTTGCAACTAGTAGTGAGATATAGTTAAAAGTTTTCTCACAAGCTTGAAATGGGTATGATAAATGTAATTTTTAAGGTCAGTTACCAAAATGAGATGCTGGCTACTAAACTTCCTGTCAAAACTACCCAGCATTTTGGCAGATTAAAAAAAGAAAAAAAAAACAAAAACAAAAACAAAAAGGGTTTATCTTCTCTTTTCTGCAATGCTAAATACAGAAATATCAGTTGTCCTTTTTCAGTAGTCAATGTGTCAGTTTGTGATATTTTGGGAACTTTAGTCCACTGCCTATACTGGCAGATGATTAAGTGGAAAGACGGGTGTTGGCATTTGGCTCTGGATGTGCCACAGGTACTGACACATATAAAGTGCATGGAAGTGAATGGAGACAGTGAAGAAATGCCAATGTCTTGTTGACTCAAAAATAGAGTAGGCAGGGAAGAAAAAAAAAAGTGAGAAGCTTCTGGAATTTATTCGTATTGGATTGGCCAGCAAAATAGATAAGATTTGTGCTATGCATGACAAATGGGACGTTTTGATATGCATTTTAACACCAGGTATTGGCTGCTCTGAATTGCACGCAGTTAATTAACACTTTTTTTAGTAATATGAAGAGCAAGAAGTCTTCCAGTTACGCTGTTTTACCCTCGTGAAGCTTTCCAGAAGAGGAAGCTGAAAAGCATTTGCTGCCCCAGGTGGAGCCAGCGCTGAGCGGGGCTGGGGCCGCGCTGCTGCCGCCCTGGGGAGGCAGAGCCGGGCCGGGGAGCGGCAGGGACGCAGCGCTCCGGGGCAGGGCTGGCGGCACGGCCAGGCTGTTCCCCGGGAGGAGGAGGAGGAGGAGGGCGGGAAGGGCGCGGGCGGTGGCTCCCGCGGCGGGTGGGGTCCGCACAGCCCGGCCAGCAGCCCCGGCGCCGGGCTCCGCCCTGGCCCTGCCCGCAGCGGCGGCCGGAGCAGCGGCCGGGCTGGCTCTGCCGGCCCCGGGGGAGCGGCCGGGCTGGCTCTGCCGGGCACAGCGGGCGGGAGGACGGAGCTGCTGTGCCCGCTGCCCTGGAGTGCCGCTGGGGATGCAGCTCCGGTGTGCCAGCAGCACCCAAAGCTGCCGGTGGCACGGAGACGATGGGGTTCTGTAAGCGTGTTGTTTGGAAGGATGTCAAGAGTGACATTCCTATATGCGGATTGGGATGAAACAATTTCCGTTCCACCAGGAACTGGAGGGGAAGTTAAACATTAAAAACAAACCATCCAGATAACTTGCATCCAAATGTTTTAGCAGAGTCGTTCTGAAGAGTGTCTAATTACTCTCAGCTGATGTTTGATGACTCCTGATACACTGGAAGAGCTGGGAGTCCACAATAACTTATCGTAGATACAGTAAGGCCTATTGTGAATCGTGGGCAGAAGAATGAACAGTTGATTAGGACTAGATTAAATTAAAATTAAAAGAGAAAAATATAATTCATGCCAGTCAACATTACTGTATGTGAAATTGTACTGTAAATCTTATTTGCCACCTTTTCTGGCAAGATGGCAAGTTAGTTTGATAAGGACAATGAAAATGACTGAGTTTGACCCAACATCATATGAGAGAGCAATTAAGAAGGTCAAACAATATAAAATTAACAGGGCACAGGTTATGTTGATTGGATGCTGGCCAGCTAAGAGATCTTGAAATACAAATAGAGAATCATCACAGAATCATTTAGATTGGAAGGCACCTCTGTAGGTCACGTAGTCCAGCCCCTTGCTCAGAGCAGTACCAGCTTCCAAGGCAGATCAGGCTCCTCAGGGTCTTGTCCAGCTTAGTTTGTAATGTCTCTACAAGTGGGGACTGCACAATTTCTTGCTTAAAGTTCTTCTTCCTTAAACAGATTTGTTTGAGCAAAGTTCTTTGAGAAATGGTTCTTGTATCTATGATCTTTTTCCAAATATATGAAAGAAAGCACAGAACTGGTACAAGTGAAGTTGTCAGAAGACATTAATACTGAAGAAACTACCAAATGTCAAAAGGGTAGTGTCAGTATTATAATTCAAGTGACCTTGGATTGCTTGTTTTAACATGGTCGAGTAGAAAGTCATCAGAGAGAACAAAAATCCTAGGTCATGCAGATGGAATGGACAAATCCACACTGGGGAAGAGTGATGCTCAGCGGGACATGGTAAACAGAATGAATAACTGTCTGAGCATGAGTTGCTGACGTGGGTCAGCAAAAAACAAACTTCTGTGACCCTTGAAGTTAAAAATATGAGGAAATTGCTTAGAGAAGCATATGGAGTCTATACTAACCGTAAAGTGGGCCAGGTTCAGTTCTCTGTCTGTGAGGGCAAGTGGGATAGCACAACTTGGCTCTGTACACCTGAACTCCCCCAGACACAGCAGCCTTATCTGTGCTGCTTCCTTGAGCAACTTGTCCCATGCTGTCCCTCAAACCATGCTCAGGCATTGTCTGGCAGAGGGCTGGCTCACGCATTCCCAAAACATGCTCTAGAACTAACCGTGACATAGTGTGAGCAAATGGTTGCCCATACTTGCACCCATGTTCAGTTTTTTTCATCCAGACACTGCTGTTAGTTTTGTGTTTAGCACTGATTTAACAATTACTGGTGTTCATCGTCCAGTTCAGGTATTCATGGGGCATGAAAAATCTCATTAACAAGGTTACAGACAAAGTCCTGAGGAATGGCAAAATGTGCCTCATAATGTTCATATTTTGATGGGGAGAAGGTAAAGGAGGGACCTAGTTGTAGCCTGTGAACAGTGCTTTGAGAGTATTGTAATGAATTCTTCAGTGTAGCAGACAGGTAGGAGGCTCTGATGGCCAGAAGTTGCATCAAAACAAGCTTTGACAAGAAGGAAGCTCTCAGTTTCATAGTTCTAGTCTTACAAGTAGGCATTTTCCTAATAGACTTTCTATAGTTTAAGGTGGGATTCATGCAAGGCCTACAGCCTGCATTATGTAGGAGAGCAGGTCAGATGATCACAACAGATTCATAATCTTTGAATCTTTGAATTAATTAATGAGATTTTGAGAAATGGAAGTTTGGCACCTGGATTCTCTTGTTCTCCCAAACAGGGGGACTGATAGAGCTTCAAGGCTTTAGCTTTCATCACTGCCTTATATGACTATATACTGACTGGGATGATTCCCATCACAGAATAGAAAGATTTGGTTAACACTTCTGCCTTTCCTATAGTGCTATGGATAATTTTATCATTCTCATCTCATTATATGTTATAGAGGCACTGTAGAATCTCTTCATTATAGAAGATTTTTCTTCATGACATGCTAATTTTTTTTTATTTCTGTCTTCTGGCTGGTAATAATTATTATTGGCTTCCTTTGTCCTCCGTAGGAGTTAATGAAGTATCTGCCATCACATCCTCTTCCTAAGGGAAGGGATGGTTGCCCTTCGCATTTTGGAACTGTGGCTTACTGAACATCTACTACAGTTTCTCGAGAATTTCAAGTTATCATTCACATATTTTTGTTTAAATTCTTTATCTCATTTGATTTAGCTCATAACTGTTTTCTACTTAGTGACTGTTGTCCTTTTAAGTCACAAGCTGAATATATTACTGGTTTGAACCTCACTGCCTTGACATGTAACTCATGGCACATAATCCCTTATGCCAAAACACAGTTCTGGGATCAAACTATCTTTGATCAAGTTCTGGTATAGATTTACCTTTTATCAGATGCAATTAATTTTCAAATTAGGAAGCTATTTACTGTATTTTTGCATTTGTTTAATGGCTATGGAAGACATCTAGTGTGCTTCATTCAGATTGAAGATCTGGGTAATAATGCAGTTTTCTACTCTGGCACCACTGATGGCTGATCTAGTCATCTAGCTAATTGATTTGATACGATAGTCTGCAAAATAGACCACCTGCTCACTCATCGTGAACTTCATAAGTGACAATTTTAATTCATAAGCTTTCAAAATAATTTTATTTCTTGATGCTGGCAACTCAGAGATTAGTTGTAGGGGATATGCTGTTAGAGAGCAGCATAGTTGCAGAGCCTGTGCAGATCCTAGCAATTTGCTTTGACATACTCATCATGCCAGGCTCTGTAAAGTTGTCATCTTGCTCGTAGTTGTGTAACTCCAATCCCTCTCATCTGTTATCCGGCTCTTGGTGCTGATGATGAGGCAATTGCATTTTTCTTCTTTTTGTGTCCTTTGGCTTCATGACTAATTTTGTTCTCAACACCTTGATTTTGATGAGTGTTCTTTGAGTCTCCCTTTTCGCTTGCTCCTTTTTTATTAGCTTGCCACCTTCTCAACTCATACAGTGAACTTGTCTCCTAAAATGTAAGTTTTTCTGCGAGTGCGGGGGCCAGCTGAGTGCCCAGCCCCTTTCCCACTCTGTTCCACAGTTTCAAGCCCTCATATGACTTACCTCTTCAAAAATTATGGAACTGTTTGCCATAGTTTCTGCTTTGGGCATAAGACATGAAGGTTTTCTGAAAATGCAGCTTTCTCTGGTTTATCCATCTTTTGTATAACCTCCTGAATTGGCAGCAGGTCAGTCCCTTTAGGATGGGATAATGAAAATTGCTCATAATTACTACTTGCAAATATAAACAATCATGGCCATGTGCTGAAGGGCCCTTACTAATGCCACACAATTAAAAGCAATGAGAGGCAGATCATCGTTCCTCGGGTGGTGCAAGCGCTGGTAGCCAGTAAATACAACTCTTCGGAAGAACTGAGCTGACTAACTCTGCTTTTGCTAATGTTACATGACCTCTTTTGAACACTTTTAGGTCTTCAAAGGAGTCACAATCCACACTTTGAGAAACATTACTGGAGAATGATGAACTTCATGGGAGGCTTGTCATTAGGAGGAGAAAACAAACCAAAGAGGTGGCTCAGTCCTTGTTAAGGAAATGATATTTCTGAAATCCACCTGGATCATAGATCATCAAAGGACTCTGCAACAGACCCACTTGCCTCTTCACACACAGAAATGACAATAGTGTCCCATACGTGCTGATAGAGCTCTCTCCTGTCCTGGAAAGACATTAAAAATCATCTGCACTGCATGACTGAGGTGCCAGTCTGTCTCCAATTAAAGTCAATGGCAGCTCTTCTGTTTGTTGAGGTATGTGACATCTCATGATTTTTGGAGCATTAGGATCCCACAGAGGAATGTATTCTTGATAGGCTACACTTTCTGCGTGAAAAACACATGAAACAGTGCAGAAGGCTTTCCTTAGTCTTGCTGAAGTAAAAGAAAGATGAGGCAAATGCCAGGCCAGTGTACAATGCTGCTGGCATGAACAGTTTTTGTGGATGGTGTACTTGAAAGAGGAATCCTAGAGAGGAACTGCACGTGACCATTTTCAGCAAAGCTTTTCAGATGGGTCCCTCACCACTGAAATCAATGGGACATTCACAGGACAGGATGCAGCTTTAGTGGTCTGTTGGCTGCAATTCTCTGTTGACATTTTCTGGGGCTGCCTGAGGTCAATGCTGTAATGAAGGATAAAGAGCAGCAAACTTCAGCAACCTAAATAGCAAATTTAACTACATTTTACTTTAGAAGTTTTTAATATTTAAAATTTAGAGGAATTGTGCACTTACTTTTTAAGTGTAGTTTCTGCTCAACAAATGAATTCTTAGAACTGTTGCTAGGTGTGGCTTCAAAACAGTTCTAAATCCACCAATATAGCCTCTTGAATAGCAATAAAACATGACTCTTGAAGGAATAGAAATGTGTTTCAACAATGTCCCTTCTGCTGACATAGCTTTGTTGGTTTGCTATGTTTTGTATTGGTACTGTACATAGATACCAGGCAAATATTCTACTTATATAAAAATACTGCCTCCTATCAGAAAAGCTATTTAATACAAATCATATCAAAACTCTCCATCATATACTGTCAATCTGTAGTGATTTAATAAATTTTTCAGCTATGTGCAAGTTTACAAGTCACAGCCTGTATGTATGTGCTTAACAATAAGTTATTGCACTGGATTGCTGAGGCTAATTACAATTTAGAATAACAAATCATCTGTGGACCATCAGAGTCCTAAATTATGCATTGTCATTAATTTAGCTGTGTAAATTTGGAAATTTTATACTACTATAACAAAGAAAATCCTGTAATAAATGGCCATATAGTGAGTCTGTAAAGGGATTTCTATAAATTAATAGTTTGCTTTTTCTAAACCAACAGAAACAAGGTGAATAAAATAGCTTAGCATATTTTATAGAAAAATTGTTAGGGAAATAATTCTGTATTTAGTACTACATGTAGGCTTGTAAAACATCAGCAAAATGCAAAGGTTATAACTATCTTTTCAGTAGTTTATTTTTATTAAATTAACAACAAATATTTGCTTCCAGAAAGTTCAATTTGGTCAAATTAAATAATTTATTAATTAGTCTTAGGGATGTGCATGAATGGAGCTCTGACAACATTTTGGCGCACATAATTCCATATGGTGATCACAGCTGGATCACAGCTTCATAATTTGGAGTTGTTACGGAAAACAGCACAAGATAAGATCAGAATGAGACCTTTCCTAAACCCAAAATACCCCAATCAAGGCAGTACTATTTAAAAATAAACAAATTGGGCTTGCAGTGTGGCACACGGCTTCCACATTTCCACAGAGCAGGAAGGGATTAATATCCTCTCCCTTCAGGCGGGAAGGTGAGTTGCCACCCTCCCCTCCGTACCTGCCAGCGCAGCCAGGGAGGGAGCAGGGCAGGATATTTGGATGGAGGAAATAAAGAAGAGAGACGCCAGGGTCAGAGCTGTGCTGTTGTGTGGGGAGATAATGGACGATATCTAGCACAGAAATCCCTGAAGGGGATGGCCCCAGGTTACGATTAGCATTGTTAAAAAGAAACATGAAGAGTGGGCTGGGTCTGTTTATTTTTCTGGCAGCAACTGGAGGAGTCTTAACATGATCTTCATTTATCTTTGTTGTTACTGATTTTGACCATGTCTGAACAATTTAGCAGGTGTGCCCACCACTCCTGTGAATCATTTTAACTCATTTTTTTATCATATAATCAACTTATTCCAAAAGAGTTTTTGAAAGTCTGGGTCTTGTTACTTGTGTTTTCCTCAGGGGTGATGGAGCATGTGTTGTGTGTCCTGCTTTGAGTTCTTTGCCGCAAACTAAAATTAATTTTGTTTTTATTATTCCTTGCACAGCTTAGCTGTGAAAAATGATGGCAGGCTAGGACATCTCAGGGAAATTTTTGGTCAGTTTGGATCTCATGCAATTTTCTTCAACAATGAAAGGTACATCACTGAAGGGCCATGCTTCACAGGCGCCACCTGTGGCAGTCTCCACAGAGGAGCTCTTCCCCTGTTATCTAGTTTTTCCTGTCTTGACAGTGTTTCACAATGAACACTTAATGTGAACTAAAGTGATGTAATCAGGTAAACTAGGCTGCACCAAGTCTGGGATTACATGGCATGGTGGTGTGGTTACATGGGCAGAGAGTGTGCAGCTTGGTTTCTCCTGTTTCTTGAGGGAACTGGAGCTGTAGAACGTGCAGAGGTTGAGGAGAAGCATATGTGTGCAAATGGGTGCAGAAAAACAGCCAGAGATCTGAAGTGTCGTTTCCAGCCCAGCACCCCGAAAGCCTTCTCAAAGTTTCTTTATTCTGGACTTTTTTCTGGATTCCACAGCATTTCCTCTTCTCTCCTTGAGAGCTGCCACCCCAGCCCTTTATTCCTCCCTGGTGCTGTGAGAAGAGGAAAGCACAGCTCCTTCCTTGACAACTGATTAGGAGCCAGCCGGTCAGGAGGATAGGTTTTTGGCACTGTTTCAGTTCAGCTGATTTACTCCCACTCTTCTGATAGCGTGGTACTGGTACGACTCAAAATTGCTTTCCATCAGCCCCATGTTCCTGTGCATGGTTTCCCCAACACTCAATCATGGCCATTAATTTTGTCTTGGTAATAAAAAGTGTGAGTAGGATCCTTTAAAATAGATTTTTTTTTTTTTTTTTTTCCTGGGAAAATAATAAAAATAGGTTTGCAGTATGAACTTATACCTAGTCAGCTGCTTGTAATCTGTTACATTTCTCTGAGTTTGGCTGCATTTTTTACTGTCTCTGTCTGGAGTTCCTTGTTGTTTTTACAGCTCTCTGGGGACAGAAGCATCCTAGTGTTGAAGAGAGAGGTGCTTTGAACAGAGTGACAGCCTGCAAGCCCCATGCTACATGGCTGAATAGCTATTCTGTATGGTCATGGCCTGTGTAGTCCCTTTGATTTAATGGCTACTGCAGGTGATTAGACTATCTCCTCTGGAGATGTACCCATTTTGTGGGACTCTTCAACTTAATTTTTTACTTTCTAGAGATTAACACTGAGCACATAACTGCATCCAGCAGAGCAACATGAATACAACTGAAAGAAGCATTCAATAACACATTCTGCAGTAAATCCAGTGAGAAATGATATTAGCCAACTTGCTGTGAGTAGATTTGACCTACTTGTAGGGGTGCTTCAACTTGGATGCTGCTTTTTCTACTTATTGAACTTCTTTTTCAAATCTGTGTTTTGTGTGCCTTCATAGCTGTGCCCTGAGGTGTTTGCACAAATGATGTTTTAGACATGTAAATCTGAGTAATAACACACCCACCCATGGCTGGCAACCGGGCGCAGCCTGACACCAAGGGATGATCTAATCCCAGGAGGTATCTCTGGCCTGAAGGAAAGCAGGGAGGGAAGGGTGGCTTCTCCAGTGAGTGAGCCACCCTTAACTTAGGACTTGCTCATCCAGTGAAGCACTAGGAGAAGTGTAGGCCTTTCAATAGCCATGTCTGGTTTGTGAAACAACTCCTGTGCCATGCCTGCCCACAGTGGTAACACACAGTGAATACGACTCCTCAATCTGACACTGCTCTTTCTGGATTTCCAGAGATGTCTTCCTTTTACATAAATTAATTCAGGTTTACGGATGGACAAGCTTAGAAGCTTAAATATTATTTTCCCCAGATATGGCTTTTTCTTGATGCTTCTGATCAGGAGTGACCACAAGAAGTGGGAACCGGTAATTTGCTCCAGCAGGCACCTACACCACTGTAGGAATTGTTCTCAGCATCAGCAGTTACTGCCAGCTGTGGCAAGGTGGTGTCCATGGAAGGAAACCTTTCCTAGGAGGTGAGCAAGCACATTGTATGGGCAAATCAGGAGTACTTCCATGAAAGTCAGCAAACTAGATGATCCCCAGAGGTCCCTTCCAACCCCAACCATTTTGTGATTCTGTGTTAAAATCGAGGCCTCTGTTGAGTCACACCACTCCCTCCCCTTGCCCCTCAATCAACATCCAAATTAATGGAGGAGAAACATAGTTTCTGGTTCAGTTTTTTCTCTTCAGACGTGACTAATATGAATGTAGGAAGGTGGGAGAGTATGGAAGAGAGAAAACCATCCTCTTAGAAAAAGTCCTTCCTTGTCTCCATCAGTGATGGGTTGCCTTGTGACATGAGGTGAGTGTACAAGCTTCCAGTCGCCTAAGAAGGCTCTTATCTAATGCAATTCTGGATCCTTCACTGTTCAAGTCAGGTTTGAGTCCTTTTAAAAATCCTGCCAGGCTTTTGCCTTCAATGAACATCATAACTGAAGTTGCACTGCAGTATGTAATTGAATACCACTGCCTGTTTGTTTGTTTATGGATTGATGCTGTGGTATCAGATGTGATACCTCCTAGGAAATTGCATAGCTCTGGGAACTTGGTCATGGGTTCGGTGAGCTTTATTTCCTTAGCCATTTCCTTCCTTTTCTTAGTTTTTCCTTCATGCACATTTCTTTTCAGGTTTATCCTCAGAGCGGCAGGTGCTGGTGCTGGGCGGGAAGCTGGCCCCGGGGATTTGGGAGGGGACGCTTGGGTGCAGCCTTTCCCCCCTGCCAGGACTGCTGCGGGCGCTCCCTCCAGTGCCAATCCCAACCTGTCGGCTGGGGTTTGGTGGGGAGAGGCCTTTGCTACACCCCGTTCCTGGCAGGGACTCTCTCCCTTAGGGCATATGGTGCCTCTGGCTGTGCCAACAAACCACCACTTCCCCATCAGGAGGCAACACCAGCCCCGGCACTTGGAGCCTCCTTCTCAGTAACACAGAGAAGAAAAGGGGTCCCTAGTTTATTTGGCTCTCTTGTGTCCTTTATAGAGGCTGTGACACTAAGCCAGGCCTCATTTACAGGTAACTCACTGCACTTGTCCCTTTAAATTATAAAGGCACACAACTGTCTATAAAATGGTTTAACAGGTACCTATAATATGTAATTAGCATTGCATGGGCTCCTCATCTGTTTGTTGATGGGCTAGTACAAACAAGCACAACCTTCCAAATAATGGCACCAGGCACAGGCTCTGACTGGAAGAGAAAGCGTTTGTCTGTCAGAGGTGAAGGGAACAGAAGCAAGCCCTTGTTGTTGCCGTCATGGTTAACAGAGAGCCCACATGTATCTGAGAGCTCCTGGGAATGCCCTGTTTTCCTTGCAGATGTGCTACATAGGCAGAACCTTGATGTTTTATACACCAGTCCAGGATTTCTAGCCAGTGGGCAGCCCTGACAAGTGACTGCATGATAGGTCCTTGGCTGGGCCACCATCAGTCTGCCAATCTGTGATGTTTGCACAGTGCATGCACAGATTAGCTACCCAGCATGTGCACATCCAGCATGAAAGTCCTGGGGATTTCAGACAGTGTTGTTCTGCTTGTGTGAATCAATAGTGTGGTAAGGCTGAAGTGTCTAAGACTGTGGATTTGCCATGCTCACTCATGTTATTCCATAGAATTAAGCATGCATGTTAAGTCATACATGTTCCTGAGCTCTCAGATCTACTGAACATCTACAGATCTTTTGTGCAGAGTATGTGGAGTCAGTCTGGACACTTCCTGAAATGTTGGGTTTGTAACACATAGTCTATAGAGCTCATTCCATCATATTTCCATCTGGGAAAATCTAGAGAAAGCATCATGGCAGCCTGACTCTTAATTTAATCTTCTATCCTTAAGGACATCTCAGCTTGCCAGCAGTCACAGTTTTATCCTCTGAAAACAAATTCTGAAGCTATGCTTGACTAACCTTAATTATGTGGCAATTTAAAGTTGGAATGCTTTTGTGACCCATCTTCAGAGCCACTGACATAAGCCTACTCTTGGGACTCAGGAATACCACCAATCACCCAGAGATAAATGCTTTCAGTCTGGTTCTGTTCCTCATTCACTTTGTATCTACCACTACCGTTCTTTTTCTTTTCTTGAATTTACTGGACTTGTCATTTACAGATTGGCTGCCAGTCTAGCAGTGGCTAGAGTTAGGTGGGATGCTGCTAGAAGCGGACACTTGATCCTATCCTGAATGGGTGGGAAAGGACAGGATGGGAGTCACATGTGAGGCCAAGCATGGGTGGTGACCTCAAGTGGTGTGGTGGCATCATGAACAACAACATAGGGAAGCTCACCACCTCATCACACACATGGGCCTGGGGAAGCTGGACTGTTTCCAGTGTTAAATATAACATGAGTGAATTCAAGGGTATGCGTCATGTCACGCAACACAGAGCATGAATCAGATCAGGTAGCAGTGGGAGGAAAAGCACCTGTGGGTGCCCTTGAGAAGTGACTCCTAGGGGACCTGGGTGTGGATGCAGTGTGCAACGAAATTAGGCTGCCCAAGGGCAAAGTGGGCAGCCCTGGGTCTTCCTAGGTGTGTCAGACCAGGCAGACAGCTGTGCCTGAGTGTCTGTGCATGTGTACGTGGATTTGTAGGTGTACGTGAGCTGCGGTGGTTTTGTGGGCACTGCATCTGTGAGGTGTGGGCAGGGGTCAGCCCTTGGTGGGTATGGGACCTGTGCAGCGAGACACTCCTGGGAGCATCACAGGGAGGTCCCTGGAGAATAGTGGGATTTCTCCTTATGAGAGGAGATGAAGGTTCCTGCTGGAGAGCCCCACAGAGCAGCACCTCACAGTCAGTGTGAGCAGGAAGGGGAGGTGGTGGTGGTGAGAGAGGAGGTGGCTCCTCCTCTGACCTGCCAAAATGAAATGGGATCTCAGCCTTCATTTGCACTGTGTGTTTAGATTTCAGGCTTCGCAGGCAGGCACTGTCCCTTACTGTTTGTACAGTCCTTGGCCCAGTAAATCCTGATCTTTGCCAGGGCACCCAGGCACCTCTGCAGCACTAATAAGCAATAACAGACCCTGCAGTATTAACTCTTTCCGTGCTCTCTACGTGCCCAGTCAGGCAGGCTCACAGAAGAAGAATACAATAGGCAGGAGGATATTTCTGTTCCTATACGAAGGAAGGGATGCAAGTGCCCACGGCTCAGCCACTGTGGGTGGGAACAGTGACAGAAATTAATTTCCCACAGGCAGCTGAATGAGATTTGACCAGTAACCGAAGCACAATATGGAGATGTTTCTAGGACAAGGGTGGCATCTGCGTACTGGTTCTAATGGTCTGTATAACAGGAAAAGTTTTTAAAATGCAAGAGAGTTTATATCCGGAAGTGTGAAGGGGGTGGAAATTTGGCTGAGGAGCGAAAATGGAAGTAGGGTGGTTTAGGAGCCCAGTTGCCCCAGCACAGTCAGGGTAGAGTCTCTTCCTCTGAGCCATGGTCCTATAAAATCTGTTTGTTTTTGTACCTCTGAGATACCAGGTTCATGATATATTATGCTTGAAGGGAGCGTGAACTCTTGGCAGCAGAAACTCCAAGCCCTTACTTGCAATGGCCTTCAAGGGCAAGTAATTACACTTTGCTCAGTTTATGTGTCAATATATCATGGAATTAATGAGATACCTCTCTACTGAGTGTAAAGGTACTCTGCTCCTTAAGATTAGCTCAGGGAGGACGGATTGCTTCTCATCCCAAAAGTTCAAATTCCCCAATACTATCAGATGGGCTTTATTTCTCTGCCAGCTCAGTCGAAGTGATATTAATTCAGTGAATTACAATAAGTGAGACACTCCCTAGTGCTATTTTCAGATTAGATCAAGTTGCCCTTTCCTTTGAAATGAAAGTAATCCATTTTTATGTGTTTGTTGCAGTCTCTGTATTACTAACATGAGAAAATCAATATCAGGGCAGTCAGTCATTTCAGTGTTGTGCTTATTATTGCTAATGCACTACGTTCTTTCATTGAAGGAGTTCAGAGATGTGGATTCTTACGATGCTTATAACAGAGTTCTTGAGATAAAAGGTGAAAAGCATAGAATCAGAAAGAAGGGAAAATAAACCAGTTAAAGTCAGGTTCTGGCATCATTTGACATATTTTCTAAAAGTAATTTTTTTATCAAGCAGAGAATTTGAGCACTGCTGATTGCATTCATTCTATTCTGTTCTTCATACATACACACATCCATCTTAAATTTTATTTTGAATCTACATGCACATCCTTTTTGAACTGTTGTCAGGTTGAAGATGTACTCATTAAAACAACAACAACAACAACAACAACAACAACAACAAATCCACTTAACACTCCATGGAGGATGACTTCAAGCCAGTGGAATTCTCTGGAATGCCATTCTCTGTCCTGGCATCTCAAGGAGAGCTTTTGGGATTCTCTGTTGTCCTAGTCTTCAGAAATTTATTAGGCAAGGAGTCATTGGTTTACTGGCTTTTCATCTAGACACCAAATGTTCCCTGTCTGGGTTCTTTTCCTTTTCATGTCATACCCTGGGTGTGGGACCTTGTTACTCTCTTGTTAGTTGTGATTTCCCCAGAGTGGTGGGTCGTGTGTGTTGTGTGTCCTTCTTTGGATTATTTATGTTTTATAAATGTAAACTGAAATAAAATGTTTTTTAAATGAGACAGAAGATGGAGAGTGCCTAGAATGTCGCCCTAAACATGGGGTGAGTTCCAGCTCAACCCAGGGAGCTACATGCTTGCCTCCTTTTTTAAAACAAAAAATCTGTTCACATTTTCCTACATTATCTGCTCCCTAACAGTGACAACATTTTGGAGTGCTACAGAATTGTGTACAACATTTGACTATTCCAGTTAGCTTTGCTGTGTAGTTGTAAGGGAAAAACAAACAAACAAACAAACAAAAACCCAAACAAACAAACAACAAAAAAAATCTGCACCTGAATTCAGAGTTCCTTGACTGGAGAAAAAGCCTGGAATTCAAGATTCTTGTAAAAGCAATGAAGATGCCACAATGCATCCCAGTGCTCCTTCTTTACATCCTTCCTGTCACTCATCTCTGTCTCTTCCTTATTCCTATTCCTTCCTGTATACTCATTGGGCAAACCGATGGTTTGTTCTTGTTATCTGGTGCTCTTTGAATGGAAGGCACAGTTCAGTTTCCATCTGAAGATGCCAGGTCTCATCTCTGTCTCTTTTTTTCACGTCAAATCTTTTAATACTCTCTGGTGGTTGCTACTCCTTAAGCTCTTTTCTTCCTTATTTTGCTTGTCTCCTCTCCTACTCCTCTCCTCTCCTCTCCTCTCCTCTCCTCTCCTCTCCCTCTCCCTCTCCCTCTCCCTCTCCCTCTCCCTCTCCCTCTCCCTCTTCCTCTCCTCTCCCTGCTCCCACATCTCACCTTGCCTCGCCTCGCCTCTAACAAGAATAGCGAAATGTGCAGTCTGGTTCCTTGCTGGCTTAGCTCTACTTCAGTGTCACCACCTCTGGGACAATGGTGGCTTGGACCACCAGGTCCGAACTTTAAAATGATGGCCCAACCTAAACACTTCCAGCCTTTTCCCTTCAGGGTGGAGGGTGTTTGGACCCCATGAGGGAGAACCACAGACCAGAGTGGGCTGCATGAGCAATCCAGAAAAGCGGATGAGAGACACAGCGGTGACACATTGAGCCCATGGTGTCCTGTATCCCTCCGTAAGTGAGTGCACACTTGCCTATCCCCAGTAGGCCTCTCAGAACCTTGACTCTGTGCCTGAATCTCAGCTTGTGTCCACACTGTGAGGCTGTTTACAAGCTGGAACCCCAGCATAGGCCTGGGTTAAAGCTGTTTGTGTCAAATAAAGGTAGTGCTGGAGCGTGGAGTCATAGCAGGTACCATGCTAGATCATGCTGAGGAAGTCAGCTGGGTCCTTTAGTCTCACATGCTTGTTTCCTATTGCTATAGCAGCCATGAGATGAGACAGGGTCAGGAGGAGGTTAGATCAGGAGAAGGCTGGCATTACAGGTGGTA
This sequence comes from Nesoenas mayeri, assembly GCF_963082525.1. Lineage (NCBI taxonomy): Eukaryota > Metazoa > Chordata > Aves > Columbiformes > Columbidae > Nesoenas > Nesoenas mayeri. The sequence continues at coordinate 53,875,765 of NC_137540.1, forward strand.
CAGGAGTTAGTTGCCACCTACATTAGATATGAAGTGATGGGACATGATAAGCACAATTAGTGGCCCGCCATGACAAAGTGGAGAAAGAAAGGAAAGGGATTACAGTCATAAGACTAGGAAGTCTTGCAGTTTGGACTAGTACACTTGTTCTTGGCTCAGTTAAAAGTCCTTTTAGAAGCTGCAGTTACTGGTGACGTACTTTTCTGGTGGAAGAACAGAGCCTCCTGAAGGGTTTTGGAGAAAAAAAAACACAGTAATTGCTGTGACCTACCCATAGCAGGGGCTTGTTCCAGGTGTTACAGGTGAAAAGGAAGGGTAAGGGCTGGCTGTCTTCAACCTGTGAACACACAGGGCAAAACTGTTGTTCCACACATCTGTACAAGGCACTCTGCAAAAATCAGATTAGTACAGTGGTAACTTTCTTCTGCTTGGTGCAGAAGAAACAGGGTATGATTAACCTTCTGTCTTGTATTAAAGCAGGTGGCCTAGGTTTGAACTGATACATTACTTGGAAAAAAAAATCACAGGGTCACTTCTATAAGTTTGTTTCTTCTTTCGGGAGGCTGGAAGCTGGGCGTGAATTCCAGGGAAAGGGTTAAGTGTGTCAGGAGACTGTCAGCCATTGGTCTGACTGCAAAACAGGCTGCTGGAGGGCATATCTTAAGCTGACATGTTGCATTGTTAATTTACAGTTTGGGTGTGGAGGGACCTGCCTTCCCTTCTTTGTAATCTCTGCAGGTGTGCACAGGACTTCAAAGCCAGTTGCAGTGGAGCTTATGTCTGTGAGAAACCTCAGCTGAACAAAAATGTGCTGGGAGATGTGAACCCCAGCTCCCTTGTGAAAATACCTGGATTTATCCTGGATGTTGTTTACGCAGAGGGGTTTTATCTCTTTTCTGTAGGCCACAAGCCCCCCGCTGCAGATTTTAGGTCTTATGCTATGGTGAGATTTTAAAATGATTTTTAAAAGGTGTTTGAAATAACACAACCACACTACTCACTTGCTCTTTTTTTTTTTTTTTTCTGCTTCTTGTGAAACACTCTGGATTTATAACAATGTTTTAATTAGTAGCATTTTGAGGCACCTCAGAGGAGAGAGTTTTAACCCAAAAACTAGCCGCAGACTTTTGACACTGATAATTCACAACTGACTATTTATCACTCCAAGCTGTTCTAGTGGTCTGTACTGGTCGTCTTAAAAGCCCAGAAGAAGGCAAATGCGCAGAAGCAGCCTGTAGTGGGTGGTGAAGCACAAGTGTTCTGGTTCTTCCAGGCCTTGTGTACAGTTGCTAATTGTAGGAAGTCAAGCTCTTGGTAAGTTTGGCCTGGCAGGGTCTGCAGCTTTGGCCACACAGGTATTTACATACAGATATTAACATTTCACAGTTGAGCAGAGATCAGTCTATCTCACTTTTTCTCCTGCAAGCTGGAGGGAAAAGATTTCAGCTTTGTATTCAAAATCACTAAGCATTTTTCATCCCTTGTTTTTGACATTAATATAGAAAAGTTACAAGGAAATTAAGGGTATCAATAAAATTGCACCTCACAAATTTTCCTGGTTTATTTGATGGCTCCAGTACTTCATCATTGCTTATTACTGTGATCCTAATTATAGAAAGAATAAGAGTGATTGATTCCTTATGGCTCTGTTTTGTTCGATGATTTCTTTTATAGCTTTCTCTGTTCATTTTATATTTTCACTTATCAATATTTTTAGACCTTCCCAAATGAAATTGAGCATTGCTATGTAACAGAGGGTATTATAGCAGCAATTGTGCAGCAGAGAACGTTACTCTTTGTCAGTATTTTTTATTTTTTTGATGCTTGGCTTTGGTCTGTTACAGAATGAGACTTGCACCTTTCAAACGCTTTTGGGGAAACATACCAGGGTAGCAATCTGTGATGGGCAGGCAGGTTGGTCCAGAGTCACAGCCCATGGATGAACACTGAGGCACAGGGCATCCAAAAATGGCCTGTGAAACACTCACTGGCTCCAGCTGCTGCTGGTGCCTGACTGCAGACACCTCTGGGAGCTGGCAGGAATTGCCCATGCTTTTCATTAAATGTTTGTAGCTATAACAGTAAAATTATGAGTTTGTAAAATAATTGTTAGATATAACTTTATATCCTCTTTCTGCAATTCCCCTCATCTGCTGACTACCAAAGACTAATGGGGTACAGAACAGCCTGGGGATTTTTGCTTTGCTTATTTTGCAGAGGTCATGAAGCCCTTGTAAAAAGCTCTGTTAGTGACGCAGTCCTCTTTTGGGGCAGAAGAGGTCCAGACTGAAATTCTGGCTTTAAGACATTCAGATACATGGGCTTTTCCTTGTCCAGGGAAGGAAGTAAAACCCAAGATATATGTATGTCAGGTGAATATTCAATGTACCAAGCTATTAAGTCTCTCCTGTAGGACTAGTTCCATTTTGAATTAAATATTCATTAAGCCAGAAAGACAGAGGAGGAGTTTACCATAAAGTGTTCCTGAAGCCTCCTCTCTTAATATTCACCCCATTACTGTGAATGGGACTGATGAACTGATTACTTGATCTACCCAGCGTGGCTTTTTTGTTCTCGTAAAAATGGTGTTCTTACTGTCTGTGAATCTTTGAAGAGTTACAGGCATTGCATGCTGCTAAATAGATTTTAAAATGTGATTTCTGTGAGTGGGAGCTTGGATCACTGACGGGCATACGCAGCCCACTGGGAAGGGTGCCCAGGCTCCAGCTGTACCTGCTCTTATCTGTCACCTGCTGCTGCCCTGTCAGGTGAACACAGGTTGTCTCTTTTTAAAGGAGTGATTGACAACTGTGTGACCTTTACAAAGGAAAACACTTGCAAGTCGCTGACTTCTGTTTTAAGCTTCAGAAAAAACAATTTAGAAAAAAAAAAATATGAAAGGGATAATTAAGAGGAATATATAGAAGGAAATAAATGTGGAGAGGGAAACCAAGAGAGAAAAGAACAAAAAGGAAATTAATTTTAGTAACTACAGGAGGTCATTTAGTCCCCAAATGTTACCCCTTTACGTCAGAGCTGTAAAGCTAATAGCTTTTTTGTTCAAGCAGGTTGAATATTCTCCTCTCTAATGGTTGCTAACTGGCTTCTAAATATAACAACTAGGCAGAATCTCAAGCATCAATTAAAAATTTTTAAAAAATTAAACTTGCCAACTGCAACACTGAATATCCCCATGGCAAGTGGAGACTTTAACTTTTTTTTCTTGTGTCTGCAGTTGAAACGAAGAAAAATTATGTGTGTTTTTCTCAGAAATGGCCAGGAGAGAAGGGTCCTAGCTAAGGCAGCAGAGGGCAGGCAGATTTGGATATAGGAAGGGAATTTTGGTACACAAGTTGAGTGGAGATAAAGATGCAGATGGAGAGCGTTGGCAGGGGTAGAGTCAATGTGCCAGAGTACAGGGGATGGACTGCAGGGCCGGGGGGATGGGTCTGGGAAGATCTGCCCTTTGGCTCATTTCTATTCTGTTTCAAGTCATGCCCAGCAGTGGGACAGGCCTGGCCAGTCCCAGCAGCTCCAAGGACACCAAGCACACATGGTTACAGCTGATGAGGGTATCTCAGAAGGTATCTTCCACTGGGTGCATTATTTCTTCCTTCGCTCCTTGGAAGTCACACATGGACCAAAGGGAGTGAAAGTCTATCTCCCTGTGGAGAAGCCGACACCTTTCTTTGCAATTCCCTGTGGTGAACTGCACTTTGGGGTTACCTGCCTGCTCACTGCCCCCTCCCAGCAGCCCCTCCTGGCTCTGTCTGTCTAGGCCACTGCTGAGAAAGCCCTCAGCTGGGACCAGCCCAGGCACATCTCCTATTTAAAAATAACTTACACATGATGCTCCTGCCCCACGAGATTTTCTGAAAGGTTTTGCAGACAAAAATCAGCAGTAGATGATGCCAATACAGGGAATAATTAATTAGAGTTATGGACAGTTTCCCACTGGGAAGCTTTTAAAACATTTAACAAGACGTCGTCCTCTTTGCTGTGACTAGCTTATCTGTGGAATGCGTTTTCACAAGGTGCAGAGCTATGTTAGACGGGAAACTTATTTTAGTACTCAGTTTCCGTTGTGTGACCCCTTTGACCATTTGGGAATTGGCCACATGTGAAGATAGGAAATGCGAAGTGAAGTTTGTTAGGGGAGCAGCCAAACCTGAGACCTCTTCTCCAGCCTCCCCTCATGGCTGTGGGTAGTGTGGGTGCGGGGGTCAGGAGCTGCCATGCTCAGCTTTGCTTTTGTTCACGACGGCAGAATGTGGGATGCTTGGGTTCTGGGTGAGAATGTCTTGATGCAGGAACAAAATCTTCCATCAAAGGAAACCAAGTTTCAGGGAAAAAAAGAAAAAGAAAAAAAAAAAGAATACTAGGATTGTTAGCCAAAGCTAATTTTCCATGTGGAAAATAAAATAAACCAGATTTTTTTTTTTTTTGGAGCAATTTTGGTCACCATCAGTCAAAATTAACGCAACATTTAAAACTGTAGTTTTCAGGAAGTAGGCATAAATTAGGAGCCTAAAATCAGAATTAGGGACCTCAGTGTTTTGTCTTATATGGGTCTATAAACATAAAACCATAAATGGACAGTTGCAGAGACTGTCCTGATTCTGAGCTAGCAAGGCTTGTTTTTCTGTTTATCTCTACTGGCTTCACTGGTCTTACTGGCCTTTAAGCATCCTGCAGAAATAGCACGGTTGAACTAAAACACTTTCAGAGGGCACACAGCTGCCTTGACCACTGCCATCTCACCACAGCCCTGGTCCCTGCTGTGCTTGAGCTCAATATAATTCTAAGTCTTGTTTAATAATAACAACAACTTCTGATTTATTGTATTTGATTCCCATGGGCCTGATATCTCCACTAGCTTGCATGCCTCAAGGTCCTCTCAGTGTGCGGGTGGTTTTTACCCAGCTGTAACTGGCGGCACACTCACAGGGCCAGGAGAATTAATCTGTTGCTCAGCTATTGGCTCTTCTTTCTAATTCCCTTCTGTGATCTGGTCCCTGACTTGGATTCAGGCCACAGCCCAGTACAAATGGGAATGAAAAATAATAGATTTCTCTTAAGAAAATGCTTCCTTCTGACATAACAGGCAGCGTTCTTAACTCTCTTTGCATCCAACACTTTATAATTTAAGGGGAAATTGGGACTTGCCATCTAGTCCCAGCTCTTGGGAGATATTTTTTAAAAGCTTTTAATTATTATTGTTCTCTAGCTTTCCTTCCATGCCTTCTCTGGTTATCTTGGAGTTCTGCGTTGCTAGTAACTGTGGAGACATTCAAAACCCGCCTGGACACATTCCTGTGTAACCTCATCTAGATGTTCCTGCTCTGTCAGGGGGATTGGACTGGATGATCTTTCGAGGTCCTTTCCAATCCCTAACATTCTGTGATCCTGTGAGGTCATGTTTACTCCAAAATGTGACTTTGCTTGGCTTCCATTTGTACCATGTTGGAAAACTGGGTGAAAACCGCCTTTGTCACAGCAAGGCAGTGAACAGGCTCCTTGGGATCTCGTTGGTGCCCCCTTTGCCGAGGCACACTCGGGCACACACTCACCTCTGAGGACGCTGAGCTGCAGCTTTACCCGGTCGGGACTGAGCAGCCAAGGAGAAGGTGGATGGATCACGGGTGTCCAGACTTCAGAGGAAGCCCAGCGAAAACATGGAGTCCAGCAGTCCAAGTACCTGTCTGCCAGCTCTAAGTACCTGTCAGAACTCAGCCAGCCAGAATCCACTTTCAAAAGAGTTTTTTCTTATGGAATTCTGTGTCCTGAAGATGACAACATATGCAATATCAGCAGCAAAAAATTCACATCACAGCAGTAACTCTTAAAATTTGAGTGAAATGAAAAATAAAAGCAATGCTGAATGTTTATTAAAAATTGAGGCAAATAGAGAAACTTACATATTTTTTATTATCCCAATGCTTCATTAAGAAAAAAAAAATTGCATTATAATACTGCTTAGTTTTATTCCTCTGCTACCAGGTCAGGAACTGATATTCTTGCAAGGTTTTGATTAATAAAATTTTATGCTTTCCAGGTGAAGATGTTGCATCCCAGTCTCCAGGAAGGTAGAAGTCCCAGACATGCACATGTGCCATAGAGCAGTGCTGAGTATCTGCTTGTGTGGGGAATCCCCTGAATGATAAACTCTGAGTGTCAAGGTTTATTTTATTTGTTTAAATTTCACTCTTTTTAATACATTTTTTTTTTTCTGTTTTTAATATGGAAACATAACTTTAGTTAAAAAAGCATTAAGGAAGAGCAAAAGAAGGAAAAATGCATCTAGGATATACCTAGCAGCCTGTAATGCATCAAATCCACCCCCCTGACAGCAGATTCATGGCTCGGTTACCTGCAAGTGACAAACCCCACAGCTGTGTCACAGAACTCACAGGGAGAAAGGAAACAGGCGGAAGATATTTTACTACAGTGTCTGGTTCCAGCGCTACTACAGTTACCACTGAGAGGATGATTAATGGAACAGCTTGTCCAGGCAGCAGCAAGGCTTTGGCAGTCTCAAGGGCAGCCTCCCAGAGTCCCAAAAAGCTATTCAAGGGGGAAAAAAATGACTTTGCCCTTTTGTGCCTGGAATCCGGATGCCTGGCAGAGGGAGCAGGGGCGGAAGGGAGTTGCAGCTCTGCATTGTCCTTTGCTGCTCCCATTGCTGACACACCCCGTGGTGTCCTGCTGTGCGGATCCCATTCAGCTGCCAGGTCTGAGCACCTTTGCCCATAGGAAGGACTGAATTTCAGCTTTTCCACGTAGCACCCTGGCTGTTCCCTCCCCACCATTGCAACTGAAGAAATCTCTTGTTTACAGTTCTTTCTAAAACATATAGGCTTGGTATTAATCTTGATGTTGAAGGTCTCTCTGGCTTAGACATTTTCCTGACTTACTTTACTTGGACACTGTTACCTTTGCACATCATGTCGTGAACCGCCACAGCCTCCTGAGTGGTCTTGCTGTTGCAGATGCTAGGGAGCTGCTCACTCACCACCCATTCCTGCTTTCTCCTTCCCTCCATCCCCAGGAGGTGTATTCTGCACAATCCTGACCAACCACAGCATCTGCTCTCCTTCACAATCCTCCCTGCCCCACCAGGTCTCTCACCAGCATTACTCCAGCGCTGCTCCATTTCCTGAGGTTCGCCAAGATGTTTACTGCTACGTAAATTATTTCTGAGCATTCAGGGTCTTCTGAGCGGTGTTTGCAAGCTGGGGAGGCACTGAAAGACATTTTAGTTTTCTGTACACCTCAAGTCAAGGAGAGAACCCCCACACCCATGGGTGAGTGGTGCCTGAGAAGACAGCCAGGGTCAGGGCTCTGCAGCTCCAGTGGCAGCATCTCACTGCTGATCAACTTGAAACACAAGTCATGAGACCATATGGCAACACTGATGGAAATGAGCTGATGGAGGTTTAGTTCTAAGCCATATTTTATTCAGGGTTTCTAAGGAGTGGTTGCAAATATGATTCTTTTCCCTTGGCTGTGTAAGGGCTTATGAATTACACTAACCACTGCTTACAATCACATTTTTCTCTTGCTGAGCAAGGGTGTGGGGGCAGTTTGCTAAAGAGGCATCATCAAAATGAAAACACCATCACTCATTTTCAGTGGGAGGAAAAGCGGTGCAGCCCATGGCCCCCCGGGCTGTGATTCTGCAGCCAGCTGCTGCTGCCTGAGGTGGACATCCCACTGCTGACCGATGCAGGATGCTTGCTGCTGCACACTCTAGGCAGACACACCAAATCCCCATGCTGAACATGAGATGAGCATTTTCTTGTTCCCTCTCATGCCCTCTCCCCTTGTTTGCTTGCATCTCATACATGTGGGTTACAGTGACACCACTATCATCCTGCCCAGCCATCTGCTGGGACTTGCTGGGGACATTTGGGATGTTCAAGATGGAAGTAGTTCTGCACAGAGCAGTGTTAGGGACACAGGCAAACATACTATTACACTTACTCCTGAATGCATCCAGTCATTTAAGTGAGTCTCTTTGCTCTCCTGTTTCTAGGTTCCTGGTCTACCTTTTGGTTCTATCTCTGTTACAGCATTACACTGCAAAATTTCACATCTGTGTTCATATCCTCACATAATTTTTTGGCCGTTCTTAACAGCAGAGAACAGTGTTGGCCTGTGGTTTTAAAGTCTCTGTGTGGTAACAGTAGTCAGTAAATGTCATTTTTTTCAGTCTGTGATCTCTAGTGCCATGAGGATATTTCTGTATGGAGAAGTTTCAATGGTCAACTCCCTTTTGTAGTCATTATTTATAGAAGTCCTGCCATGAGGCACACTCTTTTACCCCTACTTTTTACATTTCCTTTCAGATTTTTTTAATATGTTTTCAGGACACTCTTTTTCAACAAACCAAACAGATACAGTACATAAATGAAAGGTGACCTTTATGCACAAGGAAAGAGTTCTCATGAATTGCAGGAAGTAATAGACTATATGGGAAAAGCACATCCTGCTTTTTTTTTTTTTTTTAATGTACAGTATTTCCACCAAACTCTGTGACTATAAAACAGAGCCTAGAGCCTTAAGTACCAGCCAGAAGCAGACTCCTGAGTATTTCGTATTATTCAGCTTTACACAGTTCCCTGCCTTTGTCCTTAGACAAAAGGCTGCAGTCTATTAAATTCTTCTGCTTAATTTGAAATGAAGGCCATATTAAATAGATTTCATTGTGCATTTCTATAGATGGACAATGCTTTGGGGGTTATCAGAATGCCTACTGCAGCCATCTACTGCTATTTGGTATAAGTAAATGCCTATTTAACCAGTTTTTAAAACGGAATATGATTGACAGAGCAGCATTACTCTTCCCATATCGCCATTCCCGATATTTCACCGTGTTTTTCTAAAAGCCTTAAAATCCAGGCTCCAACTTCCAAGAACTACCTCCCAGGCCTGCCCTTCCCCCTCACCACCTCCAATACTTCACTGATTTCCTTTTTCACACATTCCCACCTCCCAATAGTCTTTCTCTTCCCTTGTGGCCACTGTGCGTTACAGACATTCATTTACTTCCAGTCATGCTGTTTTTCCTCATCCTGGGGTTGTTGCCTTGGTGTCTAGCTAAACCAGCCCAGCTCCACCTGCCAGAACTTTATTCCAAGCACATCCTCTCCCCTCAGACATCCCTGCTCCAGGCCGGCAGGAGCGGGTTCTCATCTCACCCTCCCTGTGAGCCCTGGCAGCCAGGAACAGACTGCTTGGTGCCTCTCCCTCCTGCTGCTGGTAAAATGGGTTTCACCTCTTTTTCCACCCTCCTAAGAGCCAAACCATGTTTGAGGAAGCCCTTGTCTTTCCCTTTCCCCATATCTGTGTTGTCATGGGTAGAGCTTGGTGAAGTACAACCACTGGGGAACTGGTATTTTTGAGTAGGTTAACCTTCTTTTCTGACCTCGTCCTCCCCTTTGTTATTCATGATGTGAGCAGGGAGACATAGCAACAGGCTTCACAGTAGTGGATATTCACCGTATAGTCACTTGTACTCTTTGTTTATCAGAAGCGTGTGTTGTTTATCCAAGGGTTAGGATGTTTGATTCTTAATAAGATGCTGTCATTTCTACTGAGAATGAAATTTTCAGACAAGAATCACATTCAGAAAAAAACCTCAAAGATCAAATAGAACAGTGAAAAGCAAGAAATAAATAATATGCTTCCAGCATGAAATCTGAAGGCTTTTACACTATCCAGCCAACAGCCACTTCAGTGTAAGCAACAGCAAGGACAAAAGCAGTGAGGCATATTTGCGAAAAAAACACGAGCAGCATCTCTGACACCTTCCAGAGGCATTATACCATTACAATATGGCATAACACTTCCAATATTTTTCCTCAATGACGCTTACCAAGTGGTATCCTAACCGATATACACCTATGTCCAGGTCAGGTCCATGGGAACCACACATACCCCTGCTCACTGATCTCAGTAAATGTTCTTGGTTCTTAGTGTCTGCCTCCCTGGTGTACTAACATGAGGAAACTGAGAGGAAGCAGTAGTTTGTCTTGGTATATCAGATTTTCTAAAATATTTTCAAATCATCTTCTTGATTTGTATGAATAATAACTACACTTTCCTCAGCTCATTTTTCATGGCTGCATGCTCAAAACCTACCACTTCTAAATGGGAATTGCTCAGTGGCATAAATCTCCAGTAACACAGCAGGGAATCATATCCAGGGGGACAACAGAAAATGAAGATCAGATTTATTCCTTTAATCACAAAATTCTCACTTTAAAAAATACAAAACAAAAACAAACAAACAAAACTCAAACCAAACTAAAACAAAAAAAACCCAAAAGAACTCCAAACAACAAAAATCACCAAACCACCACAAGAACTGAACCAAACTAAGCCAAAATAAGGGCGTATTAAATAATTTCTGGGAATAAAACAGTCGGATGATATAAAACTGTTTAAAAAATGACTTTATTATGTTGATATGTGCTAATAACATTGATCTGGGGAAACATTGCTGGAAAAGACAGAAAGTTGGAGCTGTGTTGCAGGGATGATTTCTTCTACTTTTTGCTTGCACTCTTGTTAACTCCAATGACACTTACTCTCAAGTGTGGTGATTCCTATTTGATTTACTTGATGGAGGTGTACAAAACCCACAGTCGTCCTGATTCAGTGGAGGGGCTCGTTCCTAGATGACAAGAAGTATTGGCATGAAGCCCAGCAGAAAGAATATTTTGGATATTCAGTGCAAAAGTATGCAGCTGGTGCATTTAGGATGGTACACTTAAAGTTGGAATTTCTTTGTTCAGGATTTTCTCCTCCAGGTGAAGGGTAAAGTCTTCTTTATGGAGGCAACATCATAGCTCAGAATGGCTCTTTCCATCTTGATGTTGTGTGGACACATTAATATGCTTTTTTTTTTTCCTCCTGTTCAGTTTTAGCAAATTTGAACTTTTTTCTTTTAATTCAAGTCCTGAGTCATTACTATGTATGTAATTGCTTTTGTGTGTTTGCTTTTATCTTTCTTCTGCATTTACAGTCAAGGCAATTAGATACTAAACAGCATCTGCTAGAAGGGTTGCAAAAGGTACAAGAACAACTGTAACATTCCAGCTCCTGTACTTATTCTGCAACAAATCTTACTATGTTTAGAGATGACTACTTCCAGTATAATACTCCTAGCTGAATACAATTCTTAATGTGCCTATTTGTTTATCTGAAAATGTAGGAATTAGTCCTGCTCTTAGTTGCAGTAGTTAAATGCTTACATTTCCAATGTTTCTCCTGCCTCTGATTTACATTGTTGTCTGTGAAATCATAATTAGGTCCATAGGGACCGATTTATCCTTTCAAGATACTGCCTATTTCCATTCTGGCTGTGAAAGACAGCTTCAGTTTAAAAAAAGATTGACTTTACTAGGAGTTGCATAATTTCAGCCCCACATTCAGTGTTCTGAGAATCACTTTGAGTTGTCCGATTCATTTCAGGCTGGAATAATAAGACGGGAGTTGTAATGCTCAGCAAACTGAAAACAAAAGATGATCACTGAACTCCCCCAAACCAGAACATCTCAGAGTGGCTCTCGCAGAAGTCTGTTCCCATGGAGCAAAATGGAAGGAGAGAGAGAAAACACAAGGTCATCCAAAACTATTTTCTCAGTCTTCCATTGATTATGTTCTCAAACTTTCCTTTTTTTTTTTACTCTGTGTAGTTACAACTCTATGTGGCTGAATGAGATAAGGCAGGGCTTCGTGAAACTGAGGAAACAAACTCTGTTTAAACGGAGACAGCTGCTGTAACAACACTGAGGCCATTCACAAATCCATGGAAATTTTGCAGAATTGTTTGTGTGATATAGAAGTGTTTAATAAAGTGTACTGTTAAATACTGAATTGCCACTTAGATTTTTTCAGTACTTTTTGTTCATCATCATTTTATTTCAGAATTTATTTTAATGGTACTTTAAACATTCAAAATGTTTGAGATAGACTCAAGCTGAAATATTTTCATTAGCCAAAAGCATTTTGCCATAACAAAGCGTTCTGACTCTCTTTCGGTGGTTGATTGTATTCTTAATTTGCCAGAACTTAAAATAGGTTGATTTTTTAACTAACACAATCTTTTAGAAGTCACAAATGAGAAGAAAAGATATCTTTACTTGACTCAGTTCTACAGAGTGATGTTTATGTGAATTGATGGGCTCCTAGGAATGGCTTTGGCACTGAGATGCCCATGAGTTTGGGACTTGTGAAATTTACTCCTCAAGCTGATGCTTGGCCTCACAGAAGCTCCTGAATCTAGGGAGGTGCACCTTCGGACCCTGCTGGTCGGGGGTACCAATGGCGGTGGACAGGACCCACAAATCTGGCAATGCTGCTGCCTCCTGCCCAACCTGTGCCCCCCCCCCGCCACTCATTTCTGCAGGTGATACATATCCATACTGAACCTTAGCATAAGGGAACCATCACCCCTGCACTGTGTAGAGACAGAATTAAACGTAGTTTTAATGTTTTATTCCCATCCTATGACAGCTGGTTACATTTCCCATATCTGCATCACTTGGCCAGGATGCTTCTCATGTGCCTGTAGGACCTGGCCTCCCAGTCCCCACTCAAGATCAGCACTGCAGCCATCAGACACGTGAAGTGCATGGCATATTAGCTTTATACCTGCAGATGTGCAATAAGACAACATCGGTAGGAAATGTACAGTGGTTCACCATGCCATCAATGCCCTTGAGTTATAGTACAGCTGATCTTTCATAAGGTAAATGATCCAGATCAGACCACAGAGACATTTCAACATGCATAGAGTTTATGGCATTCTAGAGTGCTTCTCCTTAGAAGAAGCAACTGTGGATCTGAGTGCATTTTGCAGTCTATCTCAGAACAATCTGGAGATGTAAGGAAGAACTACAGGCACACATATGACTCCATTTCATTCTGCATGTTGCAAAGCAAAGCAGCTCTTTGTCACAGTGACTGCCCAGACACCCAGCATTTCATTTCTGCATCAGTGAAGAGGCACCACCCAATTTAACATCAGTAACTTAACAGCACCTTTGTGGTTCAAGGCCTTTAAGAGTTTCCTGTGGATCTGTTGCAAAATCATGTCATCCAAAATTGCTGTAACACATGCAGCTCTTGTCCTGTTCATATCCATCTTCTCTTGCTCTTCTAGCCACCTAAAATCTCCACTGTCCAAACAACCCAACAGCCACTGATTTAGTGAAATGGAGCTGGGACTGGGGCTGGAAGGGTTTCTGCCCATTTATGTTTCCTCTAGCACCTGTAAAGTTACAGAAATGGCAAAGTCTCCAAAAGAGCAGATGACTCTTCAGAGTGCCTCCTTTCCCTGGAGCATGCAGCTCTCACTTTGGGTTTTTGGACTACTTGGGGCTACCTTGCAGACACCTCTGTCTCTTGTTTCCTTCTCTTTGCCTGGGCTTTCTCCTTCTCTGTCACAACTTTGGTGCAAACCTGTGAGTATAATATTGAGAAATATCCACCCTTTTGGAAAGCGCAACTGTGTAACCCCCAGACTGCCATAAGCGCTTTCGTGCTGGTGTCCTGCACTCCTTCCCCCTCTCTAAGCATCCCATGAAAGGCTTGTCAGCTTGGGGACCAAAGGGTGTGTGAGGACGTCCCTGTCCAGAGCCGTTCATTTAACCAAGTGCAGAGCCCTGTGTATGCAGTGACTAATGAGGAAAATATCTTAACACGGCAAAATGGTGTGGAAACTCTTCTGATAGCTAAAATGGCTCAGAGAAGGCTGTTTTAATTTACTGTAGGTTTTACACTGATAAATTGTGTTTCCTTTGCACAGAGTCCTCCCTCTTTAATTCCTATTTGTCTTTTCTGCAAAAATGTGACTGGAGTTTGACTTGATAAAGACAGAAAATTCTTCAACAGAGTTAAATGTCCAGTGTCACTTGGTACCAGATGATAGGAGAGATGACAGTTCTACTGAAGACACTTCAATATATCTTTTAACCAGAGTTAATTTGTATTCTGTGCAGGATGCTTCTAATACCTTGATGTGGAACAAAAAATAGTTGAAATAAATCCCGATGTGTACTGAAAGCTAAAAAATTGACTAAATACATAAAATATGGGGCAGGAGGGAGAAGGAAGGTGTTCTCTTGCACTTCTGGCAGACCATTAAATCCATAGAATAGGAAGAAATACAGATTTAAACTTCGTTTAGAAAGCTGAAAATGTACTGCTCTATAGTATTTTTTTTTTCCACAAGAGCACTGCAAACCCCTCAGATGGCCGAATTCTGCACTTTACAAATAAAACTCACAATACAAAAATCACAAGAAGGTTCACAAGTCTAGTCTTCCTTTTCTTTTTCTCCATGACTTTTTGGGTGGTCTCAGAAATTATGTTCTTGAGTTTCTCCACCCATAGCAGATGGAACAGAGTGTAGAATCTTTAAGAAACAATTGTTTCCCTTAAAAATACTTGCTGAGTACTTGAGTCGAACAAGTAGTCTAAGAAACAAACAACTGATTAAAAGGCAAAACATATTCAGTTGCATTGATTTAAAATTGCCAGAAATTTCATTGTCACATCTTTGAGAAATAATCTGAAATCACTCATAAACAATTGAGTCTTCAATTTGTAAAATGAAAAGTAAATTAGGACACAGAAGGTCTACAAAAAGGGAACAAAATTAAATCTTTCAGTACTTCAGTGTTGGAATACTAAAGGAGAATAAAATCTGAGGATATGCACAGAGGTAAAACACTTCTGTTTTTTGAGCCCAATACAGATTTTTTTTTCCCAGATTAATAGTTTATGTAGGAAGATGAAAATGCAGTCTTGATTTGACTGAAAATACTGGGAAAGTTATACCAAATTCAGTAACAACCTTAAGAAATATTTTAAAAATTGTTGAAATACCTCTTATTTTTTAGAATTATATATTGTGGGCCTTTTAAAAGGAGGCCATCGAAGGTTGCATGTGGTTAATTTATTTTTTTAGATATTAATGGAATGGAATAAAACATCATATTTGATTGCCCCCTCAAATGTTTTTTCACTTTTTAGCTCCTCCACAGATTTCCGTCTCATGGTATTTTTGCACATCGGCTACTGATTAGTCACACAACTCCAGTCACAACTGGGATTCTCTGCTCCCTACTTAAAGAATATAAAACAGTTTTCTTCTGGAGAGGGAAGGTGCAGGAATGTAAGCTCCTCTCCAGAAACCAACAGTGTCATCTCAGATTTATTTGAGTATAAAGGAAAGCAGGATTTATCCTGTGCTATTGTTTCATTCGTATAAGAGTGGTACAAAAAAAGGCTTTCTTGTGTACTCCAGCTGGAAAGGCAGTTTCAGTGTGACCCACAAGCATGTCACTGCTGTGTTTAGCAGCACTGTGTAGGTGGTGGGACAAGAGAATTCCCTAGTGTCCCCAAGGGATCTGCTGTGCTCTGAACACCCCTCTCTCCCCTGCACCCTTTGCAGCTGGGACTCCCCCCATGCACAGCCTTCCTGTGGTAGACACCTGCTCATGTGTCCTCTGCTGCTTGCTGGGGAGCAAGTGAGGATGGGGCGTCATTAACAACTTCTCTACATGACTCTAGAAGCTGACCCTTTTGACATTTATAGGACTAAACGCAGAGACAGAGCAAAAAGGCAAACATTCGCTCAAAGATTTGAAGGTGAGGTGACTTTAGCCAGCTGGCTTATCTGGACTGTACCTACTTAATAAATATTAAACTATTAAAAAAACCAAACCAAAACAAAAATGGTTAAACTTTTAGCCACTACTTTATAGGTTGATTTCTGTCTGAGATTTAGGACCACAGGCGAATCAGTCTTTCTATGGAGTGAAGGCAGGAGCTTTTCCCATGTCTGTGCTCACAGGAGGTTGTGAAGGGGCACATGTTATGGATCACAAAGCACTGGCATACCTGAGCGGTGGCAGCTGTACATGCACCACAGGCAGAAGGAATAGGCACGCTCAATGAAACAGAGAGTTCAGCTGCATTTGAGTGCGTAAAAAAAAAAAAAATAAATTAAAAATATCTTGTTTTACTCAAAAAGTTTCCACAAGTTACATAGGCAAATCTATGAAACTTCCTTCTCAGGGCATAAGCCCATTTCAAGCCATTGCCTTTCCATGATGTCCTGCCTGCTCTGTACCTGCCTGCAGATAGGACAGATGTGAGTTCCTGAATGTTTTTCACCTTTCTGATGCTGACGACTGGTGCATTGAGTGGACAGGATTGAGTATGTCCAGTCCAATGCTCAGAGCTCATTCTGTTTTCTTTTTGCTTGCACAGAGTGGTTGGATGAGAATGATTTTGTCTATGTTCTAAAGCCTGTGTTGACTAGCCTGTAAAACAAACTTAACATATCATCTCTAGATAGACTGACAGATAGACTCACACATTCATATTTTTGCTGCAGGAGGTACCTGTTAACAATGCAAAGAGGGGCAACTTAAGTAATACACCATCTAGAGCAACGCCATGCACTTTCTCTGGATCACACAAGCTTTTGTTGAGAAGGTATTTGGGAGGTTGACTCAACCTAATGCAACCTCAGGAAGTTCCTGATCTGACATGGATGCTCAAGTAGGTAGGAGAGCACAGAAACATCTCCAGCCCTTGCTGGTTGAACACAAGGTGAGTCCTATGGAGCACAAACACTAGACACCTCAGAAGGAGTGCAAAGGGGGTTGTTGGAAAGGGATGGATCACTGTGTCTCCAGAGGCAATCCAGTTTTGGTACTCTCTGGGAGTTTATCATGACATATCCCTCTATGCTAGGTCTGTACACAGCTGCACAACCCTAAGAGTGAGTCTGTATGTCACAATATACCACCAATCTGCAGAACTCTGCAGAGTTTGGGTAGGAAATCTCTCACACAGTTTCCAGTTCTTCCTGCCTATTGTTGGTTTTCCATTACTCTGCTTCTGGATGGCCCTGAAAAACCACAAGAACTTCCTTTCTTGTACTGTTTCATCACTTTGGCCTCAAAATGAAACTAACCAAAATGAAAAACAGCCGGATCAAAAATAACTCTACTAAACAAATAAACAAACAAAACCAAACCTTCAGAAACTCGGTTGATTTTAAGTCTGCATCTGTTATTGTCCAAACTGTGCATTCATTTTTAGTTCTTACCTGATGGTTCATATGTTCTTCACAAGAAAAATCAGATTTGCTTTCCATCCCCTACCTCTCTCTGATTTTTACTTCTGTTTCACTGCTTTTTGGCAATTGCTTTGCCACTATACTACTGCTGATGTTGTGAGACCACGTCACTGGTGATTTATGACTTAAACTCCATGTTTTCGGTCTGCACCTAGTAAAAAATCATGACCTATTTTCATTTAGGATCAGGAATACTTTGGTCACTTAGGTTGATGCTAGCATGAATAGATTTTTTCTAAATCCACTGAAAAGCTTTGTGACTGTACTGCCCCGTTAAACAGAGTTTATATTTTAAGGCAGGTAAAAGGTCAGTCCTACAAACTTCACTTGAACTGAGATGAATGCAATCAATCAATAACTAACACTGTTCACCTCCGATAAGTCCAAATTCCTGCATGCAGAATGCTTCAGGTTTGTCAGCTTCCTTCTCAATTTTACCTGCCAGCGAAGCGATAGCAACACAATGACAGTGGACATTCTGCAGTGTGTTGTATCCTGGGTATCATTTGTTTGTGGTAGTAATTTCATAAAGTAAAACACACAGCGGGAAGAAACTCAGATAAAGCAGGAGTTTCAGAGCAGAACTGCTAGGAAGGGCCTCTGGGTAATTACTTTTAATACAGATTACTGAAAAATAAGCTGTTTAGTGCCAAAAGAAAGGCATTTGGGGGCATGAAAGAGGAGGTACACAACTGTGTGTGTGTAAAGGACAAGTGACTGAAGGCTGGGGAATCGAAGTGGATTTATTCAAAGGAAAGGCACAGCCAGATGTGGTTTTCCCACACTGCGGCCCCGTTAATGCCAGCCTGGCATGAAAGAATCATAATTTCAGGTCTCCTCATGGCCAGGCCTCTTCTGAAGGGCGAAATGAGACCAGCCGAGGCGAGCCCCTGGTGGTTCTGCAGGTGGTGCCTCCCAGAGAGCTGCAGGCTGGGCCTTCCAAGCCCGGCTTAGTCAGAGCCTCGGGACACGTTAACCCCAGCCCCACTGTGGAGGCAGAACACACTATTCTCCCGGCCATGCCATTCCTAATGTCTCCCCACTTCATGTTTTTAGCATCTTTGTTTCCCTTTTCCTGCTGCCAGCGTGGCAGGCGGTGCAGGCGCAGCCCGGAGGGTCACCAAACCTCACGCGGGCAGGGCTGCTGGGCGAGGGCTGAGATTAGGTGAAACATTAGCCACGTCCTCTTGGCTTCCCTCCAGGGCCTTTCAATTATTTCTTTATGTGCTGTCGGTGCTGTGCTTGTTTGGCATTTAAAAGGTATGCTCTGAGAGGATTTCACAACAAGCTGCCATTTTACAGTTCAAACCAGATGCGAGCTTATCGCCCGTGGAAATTTATGTCTCCATGAACTCCTTCCTCTCCCCTCCCTCAGGACTCACAGCTAAGCCACTCCAGGCAGATCAATCATGAGGACTGTGTAATAGGCTAAAAATAATGTGAGTTATAAAAGTCTGGAAGCTGTTGCTCACTTTGAGATTTGAAGATTCAAATGTCAGTCAATACCAATGACTCCAGTAGCTGGACAATAGTAGATAAGGGCCAAATAGTCTTCCAAGATGATTAATGTGACTTGCAATCCACTTATCCCAATGCCAGTTGCCAAACTGTGTCTTCTCAGTTTCACAGGATGCAGGGAACAAGCAAATATTCATCACAGTTCATCAGAAGCAGAATTTCACCCTAGATCCAGGAAAATAGGGTTGGAAGGCAAAATGAACTGTGTATGTATCTCTCCTGACAGGTGCTTGTCTAACCAGTTCTTAAAGACAGGATGGAGACTCCACTAGTGCCCCAGGCAGCCTGTTCCAGTGCTTCCTTATCCTTCCCATTGGAAAGCTTCTCTCATACAGATGGGAGCATGGGCTAGGTTCCTTATCTATCTGTCCAGCCACATAAAGGTGGAGACCAGGTTGCAACACTACCAGTGACTTGCAGAGTCCTAAAGATAGTTCTGCAGGTCGGGGATGTTGAGAGGAATACTGTGATAAAGCCTGGAGTGCAAATTCAGATGGCTGAAATACGTCTTCTACCCAGGATGAGTAACAGAGAGGTCATGAGCTTTCACAGCTTGTGTAAGCATTGTAGGATTGCATCTTTATTTTGTGCTGGGATTTGTAAGACCGCTGTCAAGGGAGGCTAATGCACTGAAGATGACTCTAATGAAGTGCTATTCTTTAAAGGAACAGGAGATTCGAGTGCTCAGGGATCAAATATTTTATGTTTAATCTGGACTGGCTTTTTGACAAATTTTGTTGGCTGAACTGTTATGCTAATGCTATGTTCACACTATAAAAATGAGCAGAGGATTTTTTTGGATTTGTAAGAAATAGATAATCTTCTGACTAACTTCCAGGCAATTAGTGCTGCTTTTGAGCTGATTTTCCTTTTACATCTCCTGGCAGACATTAGGCAATGAGTAGCTTGAGAAGAAAGACAAGCCTGCAATTTGACACACGCGTAGCTTGCCAAGAGAGGTCACTGCGGCATCCTCATTGGATGTGTTCACAAAGGCATGAGACAACACGCTCAGAAG
The DNA here is from genome assembly GCF_963082525.1 of Nesoenas mayeri. Classification (NCBI taxonomy): domain Eukaryota; kingdom Metazoa; phylum Chordata; class Aves; order Columbiformes; family Columbidae; genus Nesoenas; species Nesoenas mayeri. The sequence goes on from NC_137540.1 coordinate 53,895,465, forward strand.
GGCAGTCCAGGGGGGCTACTGCCTGCCTTGTAGGGTTTGGATCTCATACCAGACTCTAAACCCCAGGAGTGAAGAAAGCTCAATACTCTCCTAATCCTGGGAATGACCTTAATATCACGAGGTTTTTTTAAAAAAGGCTATTTTGTGTGTGTGTGTGTGTGTGTGTGGAAGGGAAAGGGAAAGGCAGACAGTGAGTGTTGTCAGTTCTTTTAGATGGACAGAGAGTGATACCCTTCTGTCAGAGTTCTCTCTGGCCTCCCAAGAATAGGAAGTTTCCAGCTGGCCATCATATTCTTAATTTCTAATGAATTTATTCTAGATCCTACCAGCCCACATCTGTTTTCTTCTCTTGCTCAATGATTAGTTACGCAACCTGAGGAAAAAATGTTATTAATTTCTGAATTTCCAAACTCAGTTCTTGCACTTAAGATTTCTTGCCCATCTCTCTCTCCCGCTTCTGCTCTTCCTGGGTTCTCCATCTGAGGGTGGAGAAGGACAATGCAGGAGACGCTTCTCTTAGCTGCCACTGCTCACAGACCTGGTGCTGAGGGATTATTATGGTTTAACCCCAGCTGGCAACTAAGCACCATGCAGCCACTTGTTCACTCCTCTCCCCTACCCAGTGGGATGGGGAGAAGAATTGAAAAAAAATGAAAAACTTGTCAGTTGAACTAAAGACGGTTCAATAAGACAGCAAAGGAAGAGAAAATAAGAACAATAATAATAATAATAGAATATACAAAATGAGCACAATTGCTCACCAGCTGCTCCCCGAGAAGCGATCCCCCAGCTAACGTTTTCCCTAGTTTATACACTGAGCATGATGTCATACAGTAGGGGATATCCCTTTGGGCAGTTTGAGTTGTCTGTCCTGGCTGTGCCCCCTCTCATCTTCTTGTGCATCTCCAGCCTTCTGGTTGAAAAGTCCTTGATTTGGTGTAAACATTGCTTGGCAACAAACAAAACATCAGTGTATTATCAACATTCTTCTCTACTAAATCCAAAACACAGCACTTTACCAGCTACTAGGAAGAAAATTAACTCCATCCCAGCTGAAATCAGGACAGGGATGGAGTGTGAAGGGGGAACAGAAAGCAGGATGAGCCAGTTGTCATTGACCGATACCCAGAATGAACCATCTTGCGTGGCCTTCCCCGCATTCATTTCTGTTTGAACTGTTGCTTTTCTTTAGGTAAACCAGCCAAGTTTAATTAATCTCGGCCTAGTGACGAAGACTCTACCCTCTGCTCCATGTAAATTGTTCAAGGAGTTAGTTTCTCCTCTCTGTTGAAATAATATGCTGTGTTTCTAAGTCTAGACAGGTGTGTGTCAGAGCCCACTTCCAAAATTTTGCTTTAAATACAGGTACTCCTAAATTACAACTGTATGAGCCCTTCCCTTTGCTTTGCTACAGAGCTTTAGATTTTGAAAACTATTGCTGTAAGACACATTTTCCAGTCCTCAGTCATTCAGTTAATTCCTTTCTGAAACATCTTGATCTATTAACAGTCTGCTTGAACTGTACACATGAGGCCAGGATACTTTTAAACTGAGACCAGTTACAGACTTTGTCCATAGCATCCAGGGTTCCCAGGGTCACACACATGAGGATTCCTCTAGCCCTTTTGTTGAAGCAAATGTTTCCTCCTGTTGGTTACCTGCCTTGCCCCCCTGCAGACTCTCTGCTTCTAAGGACTCCATTAACCTGTGAGGATGCCCTGAAACATTTGTCCTCTGATGAATGACTTTCCTTTTGGCTCTGCTGAAGTTTCTATCATAAATCTGTTGCTTGTGTACAGCTTGCCCAGCATGTCACATTGCTCCTTTTCAAGGCCATGATTTCTTCTTTATTGACTGTTCCATCATTTAATGTGACTTTGGTTCTGTCCCTAATTACAGGGCTATCCATGCATTTCACATCAGATAAAATATACAAGAGGAATAGAAACAAGACCCTCCTATCCCACCTGTGTTCCTGAACCACAAAGCTTAGACTTACTTTAGTTTGAGCTGCCTAATAAAGATAATAGAGCTGTGGAGAACCTCTAGCTCATCTCTCCTAGTTAATGAGCAAGTGCCAAATTGACCAGGCCTGCTCGGCCACACTAGTGGCCTGTTGGCTAACATCAACCCAGGTGATATTGTCATCCATCTCATTGTTTCTGGAGGAGGTGGGCAGTATCACTAGAGCTGTTCCCGGAGAGACCCTTTCTAAATTACCACATGAAACCTCCTCATCCTACCATCACCTAGACTACAGAGCAGCCTCCATCTCCCCAGGGCGAGCTGCCTGCTCCTGTGGGTTGTGCCACCTGTATTAGGTCCCAAAGCTGATAAAAATGAACTTCTGGTTATTTTAGAAAATATTGGGCTCCCCCACAAGCCACAGGACCCCATCTGTTGTGTTCTGCATGGAACTCAATGCTGAGGTGTATTGGGAGTGCACCCAATAGACCAAGCCCTTCAGGAGAGCTTGGCACCAGGATGTCACAAAGCTGTGAGCATGAAGTAGGTACTGAGGGCTCAGCATGTGTGCTGGTGGTGAGTTTGGGCTGCACAGAAGCCCAAGAATGCTGAGGTCTGATAGTGAGGTACCACATGAGTTTGGGAAATGTCAGGCTTGGTTGCAAGTGTCTCAAACGCCTTGAGCACTCCTTCCTTCCTTCCTGCCCACCCCCCCCCCCCCATTACAGGATCTGGCCACGGTGATTTTGACTGCAGAGCCCATGTATTGTTTCCATTCACATCTACTCACCCAGTTCTGCCACCGTCCATTCCTTTTCAGCCACTTTTCAGCCACATCACTGCAACATTTTCCTTCAGAGAGGTCCTGCTATTTGAGATATTTGCCAAAGTTTAACTGGTCATAAACACCATAAGCCAGGTTCTGATCTTATTTACTTCTTTAACCTTAACGGAGTTCCTCTAGACTTGTACTGATACACATAAGAACAGATCCTCTCCCATGTAATTGGCTGTACTGCAGGATGTCAAACGAATTTTCACCAGGGCCACATCCACCTCGCAGTTGCCTTCAAAGGGCCCAATATAGTTTGAAGACTGTATAAATGTAGGAGTAGTTACATTTGTACAGTCCTAAAATCACATTTGGTCCTTCGAAGGCAACCGCAAGGTGAATGTGGCCCCTGGTGAAAATGAGTTTGACACCCCTGCCCTACTGCATATTTGCTAAGCACCATTATAGCTGTGTAGCTGGCTCAGTACAGAATGCAGAGGACGAAAGAGCTGATACATGGCAGAGAGCTGTTACCTCTCAGATGCTGCTGCCTGGGCTGTTTGCACAGAGCGCTGCAGTCACAGCAGTGGCTCCTCCCACAGTGCTCCTGCACCAGCTCTGAAATTACTGAGATAACTTTTTCCTTAAACACTCTGCTAACCTCTAGGTGTCTTGATGACTTGCGTGCAATCAGATTTAAATGTCAACACAATGTTAATATTTAACAATTATCAACAGGAGCTTCTCACACCTCTTCCTTAGAAGATGCAAAAAAGCCCAACACCTACCTGTTCCTAAAACTCCATCATCAGTGTGGAGCAGATTCGGGTGATATGTCAGACCTTTATCAGTTATTATCACCTGCAGTAGCCCCTGGCACAGGATTGCCCTTAAATAGGCTTTCCCTCGGCACCTTCCAGATCTCTCCAATTGCAATCTCCTCACAAGCCAGAGAGAGCTTGTATTGTGCAAAACAAGAACTAGAGAAATCAAAACCCGAGAGGATAAAAAATAGCCTGAATGATTTAATTTCTGTTTTAATTCCAAAAATACATGAGGCCCCTGACATTTCCCACACACAACTCCTTTCTCTGCAGCACAAAGAGGATATATTTTAAACAGTACTCTTAATGGAATTATGTGTTGCTACTGGATAATGGTCTGCTGTGGAGAGATAATTGCTGGGGCAAAGCTGAGGTATTTATTGAAGATAAACGTTGAGACAAAGCCAAGATGTTTATTTTCTAAGCACCAGACCGTAATGCAAGCAAAACATATAATATCATGAGCGTTGTTACTAATGCATTGGAAGCCTGAACATGCCCCATCACAAACTCTTGTTAACTCGGTGGTGGTAGAACTGGGGCCCAAATGAGAAATGCACCCAGGCTGATCCAAATACATATGCCAGAGAGCAGCTCTGTTGCCTGCACCATGGGCAATACCCAAGTGTTGGCCCTCTTGCCTGGTGTCTGCCCTTCTGTAGGCCAGATTGGTGGCAGAAGTGCTGCCTGGAGACCTGACTGCTCACAGGTGAAACATCAGGAACAGGCACATGTTTGTGTGCAGGTCCATACAAGCATGTGGGCAGCTTCAAGCAGAAGAAGGGCCTGGTAGCATGTGGCAATGGAGAAGGACAGGCTCTGTGCTACACCTGGGCGGTGTGTGCAGCTGCTCCCGGGTGTTTGGGTGCAGTGGGGCTCTGCTGGACACAGGCTGCTGCAGGTTTTCTTTTGTCCATGTCCTGTGGAGGCTGAGAGCCGTGGCTGCATTGGTTTGTGGGAGGGATTTCCAGCTGGTGTTGGGTGCTCTTTCATCCTGGCCGTATCCACCCTGCAGCTCGCAGCAGTGCTGAGCAGGGTCCCAGCCTTGCTGTTCACAGCAGGCACTGATTTTGGCATTGACCTTGGCATTCTGCCGAGGGATGGATGCAGGTCCTGAGTGTGTGAAGATCTTTAACCACCTAGATCCTATTGATTGCCTTGGTCATCAGGCACCTAAATACACTCGTGGTCCTGGGCATAGCTCCCTAAACCCATTCAAAGAGGAGAGCAACATTCTTGAGTATTGTATGATCTGAACACTTTGGTTTCGATTGGCTGTAAAGTGAATATGTGCACCTACAGAAAATATCCCATGCCACTCTGTTATATAGAGCAGAAAGACTATACAAACTTCTTACAATTATTCTGCTTCTCAAGACTCTAACCCAGATCATTTTTAAAAAAGTCAGGTGAAAATTAGGCCCTAAATACCTATCGTATATGTGGACCTGATTTTCAAGGGTACTGAGAATCCAAGGTGTTGTATCAGCATCAGCTGACAGAATAAAGACTCCTGGAGTCTCCATCCCTTTAACTAAATCAGACCATTTCTGAATAATCCAGCCTTTCCGTATATGCACTGCTGTATTCAAAACAAAACCAACCGAACCAAAACAAAGTAAAAACAAAGAAAAAAGCCTATAGTTTTACTTTATTTGGATGATGATGGATGCCTCCGTTATGTCTCTGTCATCAGCACTTTCCTTGCTAAACCCACATCATGGCATTGTCCTGATAACTGCTGATTTGGTTTGTCCTGCTCCTGTGGGATTAACTGCTGAGCAGCCAGGTGTAGTTCAGCACAGACTGGCTGTGCTTTGCAGTGACCTGCTGCATCTCTCTTTTGACTGTTTGGTGGATTTCCACCAGTAAACCAGGCACTGAAGCAAGTGGTGACTCCCAGGGCTTGTCCCAAGGCACCCTCAGGACGTGGCCAGGTGTCCCCGCAGGAACGACACAGAGGGGTTTGTCACAGTGCAGACCTGCCCAGTGGGCTATAGCTGTCCTTACTGGGAGCAATTAATTAATCCTAATTGTTTGCAAGGCTCTCTACAACATTTGAATATGAAAAGTTGGCAACCACTCAAATGCCAAGGGAACATAATGTGATTAATCTTTTACAACAAGTGCTATGAGGTAAGTTGACCTGATTACATTATTTCTAGCTTTTCCTTCCATTTTGGCAAGCTCCCACAAGAGTTGTAATTTTGATTTTAGCTCTTCACTGAAGAGGTTGTATCTGACATGTAGATATTAGTTATTATTACTTGTATTTTGATAATGTTAAACGTCTCCAACAACATCAACAACAGTCACCATATACTCATATACATACAATCATATTTGTCCCAGAGTATCTAAAATTGTCAAAGAAATATGGGTGGAAAGATATAACATACAAGAAGAAAAAACACTGAGAGTTTACCAGTGTCAGGTTATTCTTGTGATTTTGTCATTAGACTAATTCTATAATATAACTACTCATTTATTAAAAGAACAAACTCACAAGAAATATAGCATAAAAATAAAAGTTGTATGGGAATTTCTGGTAGTTACCTGAGTTTCCAGCCTTATGACTGCTTCTACTGTGTTATCTCCCAAATCATCTGTGCTTATCATTTATTCAACAATACATGTTTTGTCAAGTCACACAGGCTTCCTTAGAAAGAAAGAGATGATATTATTATTGCCCAAGTAGGATTCTGTGTTTGATGCTGAGATAGTCAAAGCTCCTTCAGTATCATACAAAATATGATTCACATGATTTTTTTCAGAAATCAGCTTTAACTTGTTAATATGAGTAAACATATTTGCAAATAAAGACAAGTTGGTTTGCGTTTGAGAAATCTCAGGATTCTTTTAATGCCAACTGTGTTAATGAACTCCAGTAGATTTGAAAATGGAAAACTGTAATTACTGTATTACTTGGTGCTATAATATTCAATATTAGGAGGGATGAATTAAACATGCTATTGGATTAAGGAACCTCTGCCTTCTAGATTCAGCTTCACAGAGGCTTTAATTGGGTATTTAGCGGAAGACAGCTGGATACGTATTAGGGTGCTTACATAAGCACTCTGACAACATTTTATGTAATTTTTTCTGCTTCTATACCCCAAAAAGTAGATATGAGTCTTGCCCTCTATTCCTGAACTGCATAGATGGAAAAACTAAGAGTAAAAAGAGCTGTCATTTTGCTGTGACCAATGCACTACGACATACATTGTTTTGATCTGTCAGTATTACAGCATAAAAACTGTGCTTCAAGCAGGACAAATGTGGAGATAACTTTTTCAGTCCTTCTTCAGACAAAATCCATTTCTCTGGTGGATGGCTGGAGATGGTGAGCAGCAGGAATAGCATGCTAGCTGGAAGTCTCTAGCAGGGGCAGCACTGCACTTTTCTCTTTCAAAGCTTTACCAGTTTAAAAGATATTTACATACTCGTTGTCCCATTCAGAGTATTTGCTCTTTGCACATGCATCCAGGTCTTCCCACAGTTGTGGCAGTGTGTTCTGTTCTACGTGGCCTCCACAGTCATGGCTATAGTAACTGCTCTGCAGTGGTGGTGGGCATGCCTACTGTGGTGTGCTCTGCCAGCCGCCCCTCAGGATGGGCCTTCTGCAGCACTCTGTTTCAGTGGGGTACCAGTCCACACATTAGTTTTTATTATTGTTAGAAACAAAGGCCAAATACAATTAGAGCAGGAAGCTCTGTGATTTGTGGTGGCCTTTAGCTCATTGGAAAGGTTCGTTCTGCAGATTCAGGGCTCTAAAAAAAAGTTTTACCTGCTGCCCAAAAGATTTTTCTTTTTTCTTTCTATAGTGACTTCTGTACCTCAGAGGATTGTGGTTGAGAGTGCTGGAGCTGACAACAGTTTTCACTAGGCAACTCTCTGTGGCCTTTTCTAGTGGCCATGAAGGATGTCAAAGATGAAGTGCCTGAACGGTGCTTGCAATGCCATGAATGGCCAGGGTAGTGAGCAGCAGACAGATTCATTTACAGCAGCCCATGTCTGGCTACAATCTTCTCTACTATATGGAATTTGATATCCTGACATGCAGGGTCCCCAAGCCCCAGTCGTGGCGGGTGTCAGGTGGAGTCTTCTCACTGTGAAGGGAGCCTGGCAAATATTCCCTGCAGAAGCTGCTCTGTGGTTATTGTCATCAGCAGTTCAGAGCTACTACCCAATTACACACTGACTTAGCAAAGAGTGGGATTGTATGGTTAGCTGCACAGTGGCTACAAACTCTTCTAAAAATGTTTTCCCCTATTTATCCGAAACTCTTATTTTACTGCAAGTAGCTTCAGACATCTGTTCTCACACATACAGAGGCTGCTGATCACAGCTGAGGTCAACAGACATTTTCATGTTGATTTTCATAAGTGCATGTTTGAGTACTCATTGCATATGCTATTGTGCCTTTTCTTCATCAAGGCCTGAATACAATGCTTGCTGGTTTTGAAAAAAGTGTATTAATTATGTGAAACACTGAGCCCAGCCCAAACATCAAAAGGACTTGTAGGTGCTCACCTTCTCACTGGAGGTTTCCTTGATGAACCCAGTGATCAGTGCATAACCATATTATTTGTCCTTAACTTCTGCTGGTTTGCATATATGTAATGCATCTGCAATCATTATGATTTCATAATTCTTCCACACTTTCCTAATCACAAAATTCATACTTCAATTTAAAAACCTGAATTCATACTAGAGATGTTTTCATTATTTTATGTTTTGCTCTTGTGATCATAGAATGAGGAAGATATTGAACCTGCAAGGAGAGAGAATGGAAAGAAGGATGGATGAGAGGTGGCAAAAGGTGAAGGAAAATAAAGGAATTTTATGTCTTTTTCTCCAAGCAGAGATATCAATATCAATATCCATTGATATTTAGTAGAAGAATTCATAACAGATTTAAAACAAACTTTGACAATCTTGACAAGAGGAGTATTTACTAAGTGGAGGGGCAGTCCCCATTTCTACCAAATGTAAGTCTACTGGCAGGAGTGACCGCCTTTTTTATTTACCTATTGTGAAAATTTTGGGCACAAAGCCTTTTGCCCTGGATTTCGTAGGGGTTTGAAAAATCACTAAATCAAGCAATTAACAAAAGTGACTTAGCAAAGTGACTCTGAGGTGTGGAAAAATCTTGTTTTGTCTCCACCTAATACTCAAAATCTCCCATTCTCCTGAGTTGCTGCTCAAGCTCAGAAGGAAAAAGGAGGCTGAAGTGAAGGGAATATCTTCCTTTAGAAAATGCAACTTGCAGAAATTACTGCTCTGCATTGTTGACACTCTTTTAAGCACTAGCAGGAGGCAATGATTTGGACTCATTTGACTCTCTTAAAATGAAATTATTGGTAGGATTGTGCCAGCATTAGCTGGTGAGTTCTTCTCAGCAACATCAATTGGTGGCAATGACAACATTCCAGAAGGCTTATTTAAAATACAGAGTGTATTATGCAATTCTTTTTATTTGTCTGTTGCACAATCTATTTGCTGATACTTGTTTCTTTCCCTCCCTCTCTCTCCCCTAGGCTATCAAACAAAGCTGCCCAACCTTACACTCATCCATCAACCCTGAGTTATTAAGAGAATAACTGCAGAACATTTACAAGTGGATGGGATGGAGTGCTGGCTGCTTTTCAAGAACACAGAGTCAGTGCTACAAAAACTTTGCAAGATGGCAAATTTTCTCATGCTGCCTGTTCCTTGCTCTGCTGGGACCTGCTAGAAGGAATGATCTCTTGAATTTAGGTAACTAATCTAGGCTGATGCCAAAACTGTTAATCATAATTTTATCTGAGTAACATATGCTTTTTTTTTTTAACTATTAATCAAAAAGACTTTGGGATATATTGGAGGGAAGGAAGGGATCAGGATAAGTGCAGACATCTGAGGACTTGTCTTAAATGGCATTCTCAAGGACAGGCTAAAAAAAAATCAATGCAGGAAAGCAGAGGTTAAGACATTGTGTCACACCAGAAGCACAACCAAATGAAGGTAAAATGGGTCATACTAGAGGACATTTTCTCACTGATTATAATTCAGAGGTTGTGATGGAGTGGAGTTGCCATGTAATAATCTAAGAATTTGATCAGCAATTTAGGATGTACACAAAGACGCCTAAGCTGGTGCAGTACAATTTACTCCTGCAGCTTGAAGATCTGGGAAGCACAGTGCAGAGGCTCCTTGCAAGCCAGCACTGAACTAGAAGCAATATAGTCCTGAGTGCGGTGCCAGCTGAACATGATTCTTCTGCCTCTCAGTTCCACTTGGCATATCTGGATGGTACTTTGCTGTGCTGTGTGGTCTTGCCAAATCAGCTCAGTGCTAGCTTGGGGATCTCTGCATCATGTTTGCTGCAATGTAAATGTACCCTTAGAAATTAAGCTAATTTTTTTTACTTCCAGAGGGGTAGGAGAATGTTTCCTGGCTAGCCAGCATTGCTCTAATTAAGTGGGACTGTGGGAAGAACAAAACATGTCAGTCTGTACAGTGACTTTCAAGATAACAGTATCCTGGCAGGCACTGAAAAGCTGATCCCTTTGAGCATCTTGTGTTCTGTTCGGTGAAAAGCTTCAGGCTCTACTTTGCTGGTTTAGATGCTTGAAAGTCCAGAGATCAGCAAACAGTTGAGAAGCTGTTCCCAAGAGGGAGCACTCAGCTGTCAGGAGCTGCCACTGGGCACAGGAGGATGCGGGGAGAAGCTCTGGAGTCCGGAGCCATCGTAGGCAGCCATAGTGGGAGGCATGCAGACAGATTGTATAGATAGCTGTTTTGTTGTGGTCCATTTTCTCTGCCTTGCCTTTGTTCTCAGTAGGTCAGGCTCTGTTTTAGCAAGGCTGTTTGGTGATGGACACTGCTCTGCTCCTGGAGGCAGAAGTGAAGATGAGTCAGGACCACGAGGTCATCCTGGCTGACCACAAGGAACCGGAGTCTGGAATATCACAGGGCTCCACGGCAGGAATGTGGCAGCTGGGGGCCTGGCACTGGGAGAGTGTGGATCTGATGAGAACAGGAATGTAATTTACACAATTCTAATGACAAAAGTTATGAACTGGCATTTAACAATTCTTCTTTTCAGTGTCAGTTCAGGAATTGGCCACCTTTTTTTGTCAGTAAAACTGGCATGTCAGATGGCATATAATATCAGGAAAAGTAGCATATTTACACTACTAAAATATAACTAATTATAGCAGTTCCCACACTGTTTGTGCTATGTTCACTCAGCAAGAACACTGCTTCGTGACTCCACCCTGCATGGATGGCAATTAGCTGGCTGTTACCAGTCTGCTTCATGTTGTGAAGGTCCTCAGCAACAGCAGCACAGAGAGTGATGTTAGAGAGCATTTACCAAAGTTGTTGTTTGTGAAGAAATATCACAAATTGAGCCACAAATACATGGAACATGGGGTAAATTCCTGTTATAGCCTCTACACAGGAGGGAAACAGAATGAAAACTCATGGTCCTTCTCCCTCTAGCTGCCCTCTTCTCCCTCCTTTCATGACTTCATTTCATATTGTCCCTCTGACTTTTCTTCCTACTGCATGTTGCTGTGATGTACATCACACCTGCCACCACCTGGCCCTAGCACCCCCTGCCTTGCCTGCTGACTCTTCTCCCCCACTCTCAGTTGCATTGACTTGTATTTTCACCCTGAGACCCTGTTTAGCTCATTAATTAGGCTTCCTTCTGCTTTCCCTCCCTCCTGATGTGGCCTTCAACTCTGGGTCAACACTTTTAACAAAATTCCTCATTATCGACCTGATATTAATTGAGCACATTTCTCTTCTTCTTGTTTAATTCTTCTTCAGCACTGTCCTTATCCCTTGTTTTATTTGGTTCTTTCATTATTCCCAGGCCATGAATTGCCTCAAAGCCTTGATCTACCACATCAATGCTTCTCTTTGAGCTTTGGTGTTGCACTGACACCATGGGTGCTCGCTGTAACCCTGATCATGGTCTGAGGAATAGTGTTGCCACATGAAGAAGCAGTGAATGTTCATAGAGGTTAACCCTGATTTTAGGGACAATTTCCAGTCCCTTGCTGGCACATCTGGTTCAAAGAAAAACTAAGTACCCACTGTCTACTGTCAAGTCTTTCTCCTGTATGTTATTTCAGGTCTATCCCGCAGTAAAACATTCCTGCCTTTTTCCTTACAATACTTGCAGGTACAGCTATTATATTGATTCTTCTGCTCACTCTTTGTTTTCTAGGGCAAACAATATGCTCAAGAAGCCCAGGAGAAATCCCCCAATCTAATCCTTCTAGATTAGAACCAACCCAGGGACCTCACTTCTTTGCAGTCTTCCCATGTTGGCTTCTTTGTCAACCAGCTTCATGTTATCATCTCCCATATTGCAACCAGTGGCAAGTTCTCTGTTAAAGTTTATAAAGCTGCTTTTTTACATATTATTAATTGTGCTCCTCCTTTTGTTTTTGTTGTCTCAAAAGCAGTCCTACACACCAGTGCCTAGAAAGGCAGAGTGGCTTATTCTTTTCAGGATAAGCCATGCCAGGCCAAAAGAGAGCAGCAGAGTTTGTTTCGTTCTTTGAAATTCTTAGTATATCAAAAGGACCTTGTAGCAATGCTATTTTCTGTTTATTTGTATTTCCACTCTCCCTATAGTTTTCCCTGTCTTCTCCTTCTCTATGAGGGTCAGAGACATTATCATTGCATCCCATATGGGGCAAGTCATGCCAACAGCCAAGAGGTGTGGTGGAGTCTAATCTGGGCCACACAACTTTCCCTTGTGTGTCTAGGCCATCCAGTCCTGAGTTATTTCAGGTAATGAGTTCAAGATAAATCTCCAAGCCATTAAGAAGACAGTATCAGTTGCTGCTGTGTTGTTTGCTCTGTGAACAGAATTCCCAGGAGCATTGATTTCGAAGCTGATATGAGAGGGGTTTTATTTTTTAAATTGTCTCATAGACTAGAGCAGTCAAAGTGACTTTCCATGCCAAACCAGGAACAGTTGCAAGTATTTTCTACAGAAGGACCATTCACACAAACTAAATGCATCAGGCATCTGTAAGAAGCAGAGCAGACCATTCTTGAAAGCAAAAACTCTCAGCTGACATCTTGGCTGGAATTAAAAATCCTGTTGTGTGATTCTGAAACACTTCGACAATCTTCTGCTGAAGGCTGTTTAGGAGAAGACAAAGTTCTAGTTCTTTTTCTCCCTCCCTCATTTTTAAGGTGAATTTAACTGTGTTAAAGGGAGCAAAATTGAGACCATGATGAGGGAAAGAACTGGTGCTTTTTCTGGGAGTGCAAAACCCACCTTACTTGTCTGTTGTTGGCTGGCACAATCCATCCTCAAACAGCTGGTTTCTACGGGTCACCATCAGGGCTGTAAACTCACAATGACTTATTGTCACTATCAAACTAAGTGCATTAGAATCATGACACACTTGAACATGAAAACATAAATCTTAATTTGCCATCATCAGTCCCCTGAAGTGGCTGGCACTGGAAGAACAGCTCTTTCAAAACTGTAGACCAGCTGCTCAGCCAGTGTAAATCAGCATAGGATGTTGTGAGGCAGAAAAACATTGGTACTGCTTGAAGGTTGTTTTAAACAGATCAGTGAGTAACTAGATGTTTAACGTGCCCACTGGGAAGTGTATACAATGAGAGCCTGGTTTACAGAAAAGAAGATTTAAATTATATATGAGAAAAAAAAAATCTAGTGGCTAAGCACCAGGCAGGCTATGTTACAAATCTTCACTGGAGGTTTGTAAAAACTGATTAGACCAACATCTGTTACACATGGACAGGTTCTGCTCCAGCTCAGGGGCTGAAGTGGATGTGCTCTGGAGGTCTCTTCAGTGCTTGTACAGCACTGAGAAATGGACCCTGGCACTGAAACAGTCATAGAATTAGCAAAACACCTTTGTTTCTTGGCTTCCTGTTCAAGACAGGCCAGAAGATTTGCAAATCGGTTCACTCCCATGTGTTAACCTCAGTCTTGTTCAGCCGAAGTTTCTCAGCCTACAGTTCATTTCTGAGTGGAGCTAGGAGAGGAGACAGGCAGTGCACCTAAATCGTTCTAGCAAATTCACTAGCAAATGTTAAATCACTCCAGTAAAATTTTAATATTTTTTTTTCCTGCTAAAATGAGCTATAACAGCTATTTAACTACATTGTAGTTAACTGTACTATGTGAGTATCTAGTTATTACTGTATAACTACATAAAATATAGTTAGAAACCCACATACTGTTACCTATTAAGTAGCATATAATAGCTCTGTGTGTGGTTTTTCAGAAGGCATTTTATAGAGTTAAAGTAATGGAAAAGCTTCCATTTGCTTCAATGGAAAAGCTTCCATTTGCTTCAATGGAAAATGCTTCAGAATTAAGGGGAGAATATTAGTGTATTTTGACATATAGTAGTTTCTACAGTAAGTGGTAGGCACAGCAGAGACTTAATGGTATCATAGGACTGGAATTCACAGCATACACCCTTCCAATGGATTTTGCTAAGCATGTTACAGTAAAAAATATGTTCTTCTATCTTAGTCTGTCCTTTGACATTTGTCCTAAGAAATTTTTAGTATTTTTGTAGTGCATGAGGCAGATTTTAGTGGCTTCTTTAGTGACCTCTCTTCTATGGGATTCTCTGCACTGGCTTGCCCAGTCTCCTGTTTTGTGTGCAGTTTAAGGACCGATAGGCTGCATCAGAAGAGGGACAGGACAACTGTATTTTGAGGAGAGCGTTGTAGTTCCTCCAAATTCCCGTGTTGTTCAGCCCACTTGAGTGGAATAGTTTTGAGGCAGGAATTGCTTTCTCATGTAGTGCCGTTAAGACTGAGACCAGGCAGGCACTGGGGTGTTTCCCGAGCTGTGCCTGCGGGTGGGTGTGCTGCAGGAGGGCCTGCAGGCATCTGCAGCCTCAGGGGCACTTCTCAAGGCGAAGCCTTATGGCCTGACCTTGGAGGGGAGACCACACGGTGTATGCACAAGGAAAAGAGCAGGTTGGATCCCTTTGGGAGCCCAGAGTGAAACCCCCTGCTAATCAGCTGGTGATCAAGGCCAGGTGCAAGTACCCACACACACTTTACACCAGTGTGTCTGTGTGCTGTGTGACAGCCAGAAATCCAAGGAGTGGAGAAATAGCACCCATCATAAGCACCCAGAAAACATAATGTAAATTCCTGGCTTTATAGAAAGGCACTTGAACCTGTGTTTTTTGAGGTTTTTAAAAGGATCCCACAGATAACTGACCCTAACATTGCTAGATGCTTATGCCACCAATTGTGCAACATAGATTGCCAGGCCAGTTGACATTCAATTACCTGTTGATGTTTTGAGGGATTATTCTACTGGATGGCAGAGCCAGCTGTGGACCAGCCATACCTGCTGCTGTAGGAGGAATGTCACCCAGGTGCAGCTCCGCTTCTTGCAGAGTCCGCTGGGTCTGGTAGGGGTTTCACTGCAGTTGTGTTGCAGAGTCTGAGGACAACATTGCTTTGAGGGTGACAGAGCACTGGAACAGGCTGCCCAGAGAGGTTGTGGAGTCACCTTCTCTGGAGACATTCAAAACCCACCTGGACAGATTCCTGTGCAATCTACTCTAGGTGAACCTGCTTTAGCAGGTGGGTTGGACTAGATGATCTCCAGAGGTCCCTTCTAACACTAACCATTCTGTAACATGAAGCAGCACAGCTAAACTGAGCTCATGGGTTTTAAATGGGGTAGTCCTGCTCCTCCCTCCTTCCTCCTGCCTCACCCTCCCACTCCACCCTCCCACTTTGTTTTCACCCTGGTAAAAATAAAGCCTTTACAGTAAGGACCAGTGCTGAGCTCCAGCCAACTATGTGCAGAGCCACCTCAGGCCCCCTCAGTTGCTTTCCCAGTACCAGGACTGCAGAGCAGGCACACTCACATTTGGCACAGCTGGCGTTGAGCCCCAACCCAGACAGATCGCTCAGCGCTGGAGAGAACAGCGTGCTTCAGAAGAACTTGACTTGCTTGGTACTGGGTTAAGTAAGCTTGTTATCTCTGGCCAAGTGCCAGTGTTGTTAGTGCTGTGTTGTCTCTGGGCAACACTATCTGGATGTCCCTGTGTCACCCTCACCAGTGCCTGCATTATATGGCTCCTGCTGTTGTTTGGGGTGTTCCAGCCCTTCTGTTTCATTCCTCAACTTCTTTGAGTTGTGTACTTCTTAATGTATGCTGTGACATTTCAAAGGAAGGAAAATCAGTTTTTTCTCTTACTTCTAGTTGGAGTCTTATGAGGTAGGGTACAGTAGGTTGTAATCTCCTGGCCTTCAATAGCAAGAAAGACCTATTCATGGTACTTTTTGTACCATGAAGAGTTCATCACTAAGAAAGAACAGAAGCACACGAAGGTTCAGGATGTTTTTAGAAGTGAGACACTGAAAGAGAAAAATGTGAATGAAGTAGAAGTCTGTATGTGAAGACTACAGCTGATTTTCGTTTAAATGAATTTTTTATGGTTTTTTTTTAAGCCAAAATATTTCCAAAGCCATGTCAGTTTTGTCAAGAAGAGTGACAGACAAAGTAATTGAAGAAGCACGCATCATGCTCTATGATGAGGTGATTAGGTAATTTCCTAGACTAAAATCCTGACTCATTCCTTACTTTGCTGTAATCCAAGTATTCAAGGATGGAAGGATTTGTAAGTGAGCAGCACAAAAGAAACCTGGATGAGGGATACTGGAAGACCAATGCTCTACTCGCAACCCAAAGTGGAAAAGCAAGAGGCTTAAACTGCAAATAGGTGTCTTAGTACACTTCTGACAGAAGCTATTTGAAAGGAATTATTTTCATCTCTAAAAAGCAAAATAAAAAAAAAATTAAAAAAAAAAATTAAAAAAATTTCAGTACTTAAACATGGCCATAAACAACTTAGGTGGCACTTTTTGGTCCATGCTAGTCTTGTCATAGTATTGCAGTAGTGCTCTATTGGAACAACTCTAGAGACAGTAAAAAAGAAGTGATAGCACATGGTGTGTAGGCAAAGGCTAAGCTGATAAAGAAAGTCTGGAGTCAGAAGCTGGTGGAGTTAGAGGAGGTGAGGTTTTTGCTCAGCCCAGACCTGAGGCTGTTTCTGTAGGTTTGAAGGATCTGTCCTTGAGGTCCCTCTGAAGTAGTCTGTGGATCTCATTGGCTACCTGAGCAACTGGGGTGCCAGGACTGCCTCTGGTCACACAACCAGAGTGTGTCTGGGAAGTACCAGTCCTGTCATGCACACACCCATCAACTCTGCTGTGAGGAATGTATGGAGAGAAAATGCCCACTGAAAAAAGTGCATGGACATCCTGGGCAGAAAGGAATCATGGCAGGATAGAAAGGGAACTAGGAGAGGGGGTTTAGCAGGAGAGAGAAGAAATGTGGTATAGAGAGTTTGGGACAGCTGCATGATGCCCAAAACCTGTTTCAAGCAGAGCACTGGAAGCATGAAAGCCCAAAGGAGCTGTAGGTGCATAAAGCGGTTATGTCACAGAGCTCGAGGTTTGGAGAGGCATGTCGGGTGGGCACCTGTCTCTGCAGCAGCAATCCCAGAAGACTCTGTGCAGCTGCTCCCAAAGCTGAAGGCCTCTTGTGCTCCCAAGGGAGCTGCTGGCTTGCCCAGGGCACCTCCAGCTCTACCTCACTGCTCGGCCAGAAGTGCTGCAGCCCACATGGCTCCATGCCAGGAAGGGTGGGATGCGGGAAGCCGGCAGCTCCCAGCCCTGCTCCCTCGGGACCCATCCCACCGCCTGTTCCCAGAGCACACCTAACGCCCACGGACGGCATTCGGCTGCCTGCAGAGCTCAGCAGGGGCCAAGCTCTTTGAAACATGCTTCAGTTATGATGGAGGAGGTAATGGGGATGGCAGTACATTGTGGGTTGTTGTTTTTTTTAGTTAATGGTGCAGTGGTTAGTGTGCCTGCCCAGGGAAACCTCAATATTAGGTCTTCCTCAGCCTGGAGAAGCTCAAGTGTACATTTCCCAAGAGAGCAGCCTAATAAGCAGGCCAGCTGTGGGAGGGGAAGAAACTCAGAGCTTGTTGAAGCTGGGTCTTGGCAGAATAAATTATATGTGACTCAAAGGGCCAGGAAGGAAGCAACCAGGGGCAGTGTGACTGCAGCCCAGGGGCTACAGCAGAGCTGGGAAGGGAATAAAGCCTGGCATATTCCCAGCTCCCTGTTTCTTCATCTGAGGCCACGCAAAAGACAGTCCAGCACCAGATGTGAAGATTGCCTTTCTCTGAAGAAGATATTAAACTTTCACCACAGAGCTGGGATCTCTCATGTCCTTCAGCCTTTCTTCAGAACCCTTATTTCTCAGTGGCTGCGATATATGTTTTTGAACCCACTTGAGTTAAGGATGGCACCAAGGATAGTTATTTCTTGGGCAAGTGCTTTACCCAGCAGATATCATATAGGACTTGGGTACTGGTATCACCACTGTCCTGAGTTTTGAATGAAACTGCAATTCTTGCCTTTTCCTTTTTGAGGAAATGCTTACAGGACTTTCCTTTGGGAGATACTGGTTGGAGATGGATTCCAAATAAATGAACATTCCTAACTGCATTTCTCTGTGAGCATCCCAGACACTGGGGAGGGACTCACAGAAACACAGGATAATGTATGTCAGAAGAAACTGCTGGATTTCATCAGTCCAACCTCATGTTCAAAGTATGGTCAAATGCAACAGGTTGCTCAGGGCCATGTCAAGCTGAGCTTTGAATATCTGCAACAACTGAGACTCCACAACCTTTCTGGGCAAACTTTTCCAGTGTTTGATTAGCCTCATTGCAAACATTTTTGTTCCTGTATCTAGTCAGAATTTCCTTTGCAACTTGTGATAACTACCATTGTCTTTTCACTGTGCGCCTCTGAGGAAAGCCTGGCACTGCCCTACCTTAGGTAGCTGGTGGCAGGAATTAGGTGCCCCATGACCAGGGTTCTGCACTGGCACAGCTCCCTGCTCAGGATCGCCATTCAGAGACACCAAACCCTCCATACCCACCACGCTTCTGCAGCTGGCACAGCATCCTGCTCTTGGTCTGGGGGGACAACCCTGCAAGTCTTGTTGGATTCTGCACTGTGGTGGGCTAATTATATCATTTTCCACTGAATTTTAGCAGTGGTCTCTGTTCCATTGCAGTTTCCCCAATTCCTTTTTAATTCTGCAGCATCACCTGAGTAAAGAGTCCTACAGAGAGTGGCCAGCTACTATTTTTTTATTGAAAGAAGTAGACGCTTCAAAGCAGGTGGTGTTGAACAATTATAAATCATCCTCAACACCATAAATGTTTCCAAATATAAGCAGATACTCAGGAATGAATGTGCAGGAAAAGAGAATCTGTTTATTGTGTTGTAACTTCATAGAGCTAAACCATTTACTGCTTTGTTTGTACTGAGATATGGGTCCTTTGTAGGTCACAGCTGTACACCAGCTGTGTGTGTAGTTGCCTCTATAAAGATTATAGAGGGAACACACAGGCTGCAACGTGGAAAAGGAGTTCCTCCTACTGAGTAAAGATGCAAAAGATGTACTGGATGTTGTCTCTCTATGATCTATACAGAAATTCCTCATCAGATGTGGTGTAAACAGGACCAGTCAGCTCCATTGCCCCTGAGCGAGTTACCTGTGCATTTGGTAAGTGGAGGGTGGTTTCAGGAGAGCCTGAGCTGGCTGTGTGTAGGACTGAAGCAGGTCCAGTTCTTGACTGAGCCTGAGCTAAATCAAATTTCCAGTAAACTCACTTCTGCTCCTTGTGGATATGAAAGTGGTGCTGTGCACGGGCAGCTTAGGTCTGTCAAGTGCTGACTGTACCACGCAGATCAGCCACTCAGGGTCCCTCAGCATTGTGCTCCTGGGCTGGGGAGACCTGCAGCTGTTTGGCTGCTATCGAACCTGTCAGTTCATGCGTTCTCACACTGCTAGCTTTGAACTAAAAATCCCTTTCCATTAAACTAATTTAGTCCTTTTCCATTAAACTTCCCATTTAAAGTAAATCATGGTTATCTGTCCCCATGACCAGAATAGTGGAAAGTTGACTGCATAAGCTTTTTCTTGTTGTATCCTAAGTTTTATCCCTTAAAAGAAGCTGGAATCCTGAAGAATATCCCGGGGAGTGTGCCTCTGTCAAATGGGGGGTTGAGTCTTGGTAAAAGTAGCCAAAAATCTTTTCCTTAAGGATAGTGGAGCTGCTTGTGTGAGGAAGAATTTGGGAGTGGGAGTGTGACAAGATAGTGGACTTTGTCACTCCTCCCAAACACACACCGTGGAGCCCCAGACAGAAGCTGGCATATCTCATGTCTCTGCTACCTCAGAGTTTTCCAGCTGTCCCACAACTTGGCAGTGCCCCACCTACTGCAAAGTGCTCAACCAGCTCCTCTCCTCCCCTCTGCTGCAAGGTTAAAAGCCAGTTTCTCTGCCAGGTGAGTCTGCCAACGCTCACTCCCAAATGATTTTTATCATCAGTTTCTGATACTTTGAAGAATAAAATGTATTTGGTATGGTACCAAAACCAAAGTGAAAATGACAAAAGACCAGAGATTACCAGGAATGTAAAAGTGACTGGGCCAAAAAACTCTTGTATACGCATGGCTGAGAGTTACAAACTGGTGGTGAAAGCAAAACAATACAGTCTACATGTCAGCAAATCCATCAGTAACATAAAGTGCTTCTGCCTGTTTGTTTCTTCCTCTCGCTTACATGAGTTAAATGCTAATGTTTGCTTTAATAGTTTTCTGCAGGATTTATCAACAGTAGATTAAAGACAAGATTATAGGGCATGCAGCATTGGTTTGCTTCTTGTGGTATCCAGTGGCTGCTCTATACTTAAGGTGTTTGCAAGACCAGGTCTAACTAACAATATATACAAGCATTCGACAGCAATCTTTTCTTCAGACTCTCTGTCTGAGATGATTCAGCACTGAAAGATGCAGTCTCTAGTACCGTATTTTTCTTCTTGAGCCAGAACTTTACAACTCCTCAAAGAAACCCAAGCCCATATTAATGTAACACACAATTACAAATGCTCTTACCTGACATACCGTGCTGAATGCATTTGTAACAATAAATTAGCCTTTGTGGTGCTTTGAGCTTTGACCTGTGTGATTCCCCAGAGACATCAACCCTGCTGTTAGAGATAGCAATGTGCTGGTACAAGATCTGACAACAGAACCTTCTATCCTCTTTTATTCTCATCGTTGTCATCCCTGTCGACCACTTAAACTCATGCTGATGAACCAGAAGCTTGTTGCCAAATAGTCTTAGGAGCTCCACAAGACTGGCTGAGCACACTCGCTTGCTGACCTGGAGCCTCCTAGGAAAACTATCTCAGGAAAATGAGAATAAAATATAGGATAAGCAAATAGCTTTTCGGCAATAAGAGCAAACCTATGCCTGCTTTGTTTCAGAAAATGAACTTTTAATTTGGTATTTGCATGGGTTCTTCTCCTATTCTTTTCTAAATTAAACTGTCACCTGTGCAGCTTCCTGTACCAACACACAGTTGTTTTCTCAGGAAGTATGTCAGGTGGTGAATACAATTCAAATATCAGTTTGAGAAAACAAAGACTCTTAAAAAAGGAACTGGATGTACAATGATGTGTTGTAAGGCCACATTCTTTCTAAGGGTAGCATCTAGGCTGCTCATGACACATCGGGTTAGAAAAATAATCGGCCACATTTCCAAAGAATGCTCCCTTCTTCTGCATTTGTTTCATTCTCTTGGGCCTACATGTAAATATAGAATTTAATTCTTAAAATTTAGAAGACCAGCTGAACAATCTCCTTTCTTCCACTTCATTTTTTAAGTCACAAAGCCAGAGTACCATGGCTTTGTCTCATACTTTGCTACAGGACAAGGAGAACTTCTGTGGGCATGATCTTTAAGACAGATGATCACTTTCCAGTCATTTGTGTTGAAAGTTGTGCTGAAACATCCCCAAATGTTTTTTCCTGTGTTTTTCCTGCCATTTCAAAAATCGTATGCCATGAGCCAAAGGGCTTGGGTGCCTCTTAAAGCAGTAATGTCTGCTTTTTTTACCTGAACAGTGGCAAATTCTGAATATATTGTCATTTTTTTTAAATCTCCCTAGGGCATCCTCCTAAGCATTTTTTCCCCCAGATCTGAATGACGATCTGACTGCTCTTGATCACTCTGTAGCACATTATCTCCTCCCCTCCCTCACCCCCTAAATATTTCAATTGTTGCCAAGCTCTATTTTGTTTTCACTGAGTGCATTACTCCTCAGATTTCCTTAATGTGACATGTGGCATATGCCGATGTACCCAGCCTGTGCCCTTGATTTCAGCCAGGACATCAGCCCTTCTCTTCTCCCAGAGGCTCCTGCCTCCACTGCAGAACTGCTGTGGCTGCTCAGGAGCAGCTGCTGAGCTGCCATAAATTAGAGGCAGGTGTATTAAGGGAAATTGAAGTGGATCCTGGTTTCCTCCAAACTTGAGTGGTGAAGGAGCTCCATGTGCTGCTGAGCTATCCCTGGAGCAAGAGGTAGAACTGCCAAGAAAAGCCAGGACGGCAAGCTAGAAGTGGAAACCACCAACATTGTCCCAAGCTAAGCCATCATCACTAGTGAGTCACATTTGGTTAATGTTGCTAATTAAAAAAAAAACAAAAAACAAACCCACCAAAAAAAGCTGGATGTTCAGACGCAATAAGGATGAAAGGTTTTTAAAATCTGTGCTGAAGTTCAAGAAATAGTTACATGACTGCTCATGTAGAAGCTGGAACCACACCTCCAGATGGAAACGGAGGAAAAATGTTTTTTAAATTGTTTTTAAGCCCTAAAAAGGAATCATGGAACCGTATGTGGTATTTAACTTCTTTTTCAACTTGTGAAAAGTTTACAAATTCAAAATGCTGATTTAAAATGGTTTTTTTTTTCCTCTTTTCCAGTAATCAGGAAAAGGTAACTTAGGCAGGTTAAGCTTTTTCTTCATTGTTGCAACAAGCAAATGCATATTTTTCATTAATTCTTCTGTAAATTTTGTAAACCTGAAAAATAAATAAGAATAAAACCAAAACAATCAAATAAAAGCTTCTTTTAACGGTTGCTTTCCATCTGTCGTAGTCTGATGGATGTTGAGACCTCACAACATTTAGAAAATCTGAAATAGAAAAATTTCTGTGAATCCAACTGACAATTTATGGTCCTAATAGTACACATAGATTAGAATCATTCTTTTTCTGCCCATGCCTATTCAAGTATCTTAAAGTTCTTCTAGAACCTTATATAGTTGTGCTGGAAGGCACTGGTATATCTCTAAGATATTTTCTGGATGCCATTGACAATGATGGGCAGTTTTTTGGGCCCAAAAGGTATTGTTTATATTTTATTTGATTCTAATTCCTATGTATTGATGTATATATACACACACATATACATATCTACATACACGTGTGTATTTATACAGGGGCTTGTGTCTGCCTATGTTTAAAAAAGTTATTAATTCCTCTCTGAATTAGAAAACAATGTTAGAAAGTACTACCTGTTTCAGGCAGGTAAAGGGAAAAAAGATGTTGGTCTCTTTTTATGTATTTTTATTTTTGCACGTTCAGCTTCTTGCTTTGTGGTTCTAGGATGCAAATATGGGAGAAGTCCAGAACTTCAGAGATCTGAGAACCTGAGAAGTAGTTTGGTTTTTGTTATTTTATTTTTTCTTTCCAGAATTTTGAAACAAAGTTCTGTGTTTACTTATTGAGATTTATATAGGGGGAAACTGTGAACTCTAAACAACATCTGAGGTATGCATATGCTGCAATAACAAGGTGTAGTGTGAAGTTACTGCAGCATATGAAGTTGTATTTGAAACATCTTATGCACTTGCATTTCCAAAGAGGTCATATTAACCCAGTGCATATCTGAAGTTGGTATAATTCCATCCCATTGCCTTCAGAAAGCTTTGGCTAGCTTAAAATGTTCACTTTACTATGTAATTTGCATGCAAATGAAAACAAGGAAGGGATGGGAAAAAACTCCAAAACCTCAATGTGTGGAGAAAAAAAAAGAAAAAAATCCCAGTTGCAATGAAGTGCCTATTTTCTTCCTCACCTTTCTTCTTTGTTCTCACCTTGGCTGGCATAGAAACAGCCTTGGCAATGATGCAAAGTTAGTTTCTGACTTTTGAAGCTAGTCTAATGTCCTCCTTACAAGATAACATCCTCAGTTTCTTATATATCTGTATAACCTGAGAAGTTTCTCGGTTTGTCTATGAGGGAGTCAAGAGCCTGAGAGACCGTGGTATGTTGGTGAGTCAGGAGCCTCTTGCACAATGCTTCCAGTCTAACCTGAAATGGATGGTACCAGAAACTGCAGAAAAAAATCCTACTCCTGAGGAATTTCTAGGCAGAATTTGCGAATGATGCGTTTAATTTGCAGAAGACTGGAATAGGCACGTTTTTGTGCATGCACTGCACTGGACCCCTTTAAATATGCTTGTTATCATTTCAAGATATTGTGCTGTTTTGTTTGACCTCCTTGGACTTGTGCAGTTCAGAGAAATGACACACTTCTTCTGGTTGTTATTAGAGATTTTTTGCATCCTATTCTTGTTGTTCTTGTCCCTTTTGGCAGCAAGGAGAGCTTTGCACTGGCCTGAGGAAGAGGTGCAACTGCTTCTTACCAAGCAGCCCTGGCCTCATGAGACATGGAATGCCATGGGACTTCGGCAGGATTAGTACCAACACTCGCACAACTGATTTAACATCAGCTGAGCAGCTTTTTCTTAAACAGTCCTGCTATTCTGAAAAACTTCACACTCAGTCTTTATCTCACCAAAAACTGCCAAAGAGTGGCCTCTGGACTCCCTGAAGTCAAACCTGAAGGAGTTTACTACCTGCAACTGTGTGAGCAACTTCTGACCTTCATGTGACAAGATAATGTTGATATCTGGTACCATTTATTCACCTCTCTTGTGAAGTTGAATTTTATAAATACATGGGCTAATTCCTACTTGTCTATTTGAAACTGAGTCTTGACTGGGAGGAGTTTCTGTGAGAAGAAAGAAGAGCAGTTAGAAAAAGTAAGAATTAATTGTTGTTATCTATGGAAAGAGAGCTTGCATTTGTCCTGTGAGCAGTAAGATATATACCCATTTTTCAAGCAATGAAGAACAATTACTCTAGAGATGAGCACTGGCCTCAGGAAAAGTCCATTTTCCTTTGTCTTACAAACACAATTGACAATAACACTGTGTCTGAGGTGAAGCTTCTGAGGAAGGTGCCGATAGCAAATTAGTTAAAATAGCCCACTGTAAGCCTGAGGGTGATGACTGGACCTAAAATTCAATGGGGAGTCTGCATGAGAAACAGCACTGACATTCTTGTCAACCCATATTTATTGACGGCTGGGCTGGTGTATTGCATCAGCTGGGATTTCTTCACTGTATCAGGCGCAATATACTGGGAATCATGACAGCACTGGGTGCTGTAATTAAGTCTGGATTATTTTTTTTTAATCAACTAGTGGGAAAGGCATGTTTTCTTGCAAGTGTTCGAATTCCCAGCAGCAAAGGGAAGCTGAGAAGATACATGCTGTTTTGATGCCTCAGAGGCTGCAGTGCTATGAAAAGTTACCTCTTCCTCAAAGATGGGGAGTCACAGTGCTTCTGTGGTGATTTATTTAACAGTGAAAGGACTAAGAATATGTAAGGAATGGGTTGAGAGAGGAAAACCAAGGTTAGCCTATTAGAATACTGTCCTCAATGAAGACATCCTCATTGCTTTACATAGTCACCTCTCTACATGCGTTAGGTTTGAAACTTTTCTACTGAAATGTGTCAAATGCAAAATTGTTTTAATGGGAGAAAATCTAATCCTATTCTATGGGTGTTTATTAGTCTGCATAAAGAAAAACCTGAGGGCAGAGTTGGTATAAAATGGTGAAAGTCAGTGATGACAAATCTGTTTTCCTGTTCACTGTTTTTAAGAAGTATTTATAAGAACAGATGGTGGGCAGCAACAGAACATGTTCAGTTTTATCAAGACATTTGGCTAACAAGCACAGACTGAAATGCATTTCTTTCCTTCTTGACTTAATAATTTTAATTAGAGGCAAAAGGTGTGGTAGTCTCATTGTCTGGAGGCATATGTGCAATATTGTCTTGGTTGGGCAGGACTGGGTGGGAGAGAATATCACTGCCTCTAATGAAGGGTGGTGCATATCTGTGCAATCTCTTTTTTTTTTTTTTTTCCCTTTTTTTTTTTTCTTAATTGTCTGGTAATCTAAAAAATGCAAATTCCGAATCTGCTATTGCACAACGTACGTAGAGATGCACTGAGGCTATGCTTTCAGTTAATCAGGGAACAAAAACACGACTACAAAATGTGTGAAAGTAATACTGTACCACTGGAGAAGAAAGGCTTTTTAACAAATAGTGAGACACACATTTATTATCTTGAGGGAGAATTTCAAAGTTACCTGTGGAACTTAGTGGTCTCTGGAACTCCTTCACTATTTTTGGTAAATGAGCTCTCCTTGCTTTTGAAAATCTCATTTATTAACTAGTCATTTTGAACTTCATATATGCTCTCCCTTAGGACATCAAAGCATTCTGGAAATAGTAATTAAGGATCATATGCTCTAACCAGGCCTAATGATGTTCTCATCATTTACCCTACGTATCTCTGGTCATATTCTAGCTTTTATTCTAGCTTTTTAGCAGAGCTGCTTGTGTGGGTGATGATGTGCCTTTTGTCCTTTTCCAGCTCGCCAAGCCCCAACCCAGTGCCGCTTCTCCTGCTCACCGCGGTGGGAGGTGGGGAGTGTACTGGGATTGGGCTGGTCCCAAAAGGAAGCGTTGAGCAGCCCTGGCACGACACTCTTACTGTGTGTTCCCTTTCTCATGCACGGGTTATGAAAATATTCAAAATATCTTTATCTGACAATCACGCTGTTAAGAACTGCCTGCTTCTAAGATTTTTCTGTGAGAAGCAAAGCTGTCTTCATGCTTTGTCATCGTAGTGCTCATGAAGGTGGCTGTCTGATATACCCACCACAAAGAAAGGTCATAGTATTTATGTAGTTCTTTCTAACTATAAAGCTGCCACTGTCTTCAGGTATTTGTATCACACGATCATAAAACTTAAAAAAGAATTTATTTTATAAGACCTTTATTGAAGGTTTTAGTTACTGACTGAAGTTCACTTCTTGAGAACTGTTCTAAAGGCTGTTATCAGTCTCCTGGCTGTAAAAAAGGCAACACACCTCTATCAATCATTACTTTACAGCACTTCAGTAACTACTGTTTCAAAGAAAGTTTGATTCACCATGTAAAGCTACCAGCATTATGTCTCTTAATGACTAGAAACTTGCTTTTGCATCCTTTGTGAGTATAAATCCCTGAGATTTTTGAGAAGTGGCTGGTTGAGCTGTGCTGTGTCTCACCGCTGCCTGGCCAGGGCATAGCCCCAGCAGGGAGGTGTGGGCAGGAAGGTCTGCACTGCCTGGGTCCTGCCTCCGAGGGCAGGAGCTTCCCTGTGCACTGCTCCGCTGGGAGAACTGAGGCTTCGTGCCCATGCAGAGGCACCAACCTCACGCCAAGTTGCATTAGGATTAGTATTCTAGTCCTCATAGTCTGCCAGGTAAATGATATATGGCGTGTGTCGTGTATCACAATACATATGGTCCTTTGTTACGTAATATATACTTTCAAACTTTAAGTACACAGTTATGTTTTGGCAAGTGGAGCTGATAAAAATCCTGATTATCAGATACATCAGAGTAGTGGAAACAAAAATAATCCGATTTCCTTCGCTTCCTCCTGCCATCATAGAACTTTCCAAATATCAGATACATGACTGAACCTGGAGGAAGAGGCAGACACGTTTTCTTGTGATAACAGTCTGCAGTAAACAAGGGGCAGTGAAGAAATCAAAGCCAGACTCTGAAAAAGATTTATGCACAGTATTCCTAATATCAAGCTGTATGCATTTACCAAACTGCCGCAATACTATCTTGCTTCCTTGTGCTGGTTACCTGAGTTGTTAAAAGATGAATGATAGCAGCAAACAAGCTAAAGACAGATCAGAAAGTATAACAGTTAAACTGTGTAGTATAATAGCCTTATCTCACTTTGCTTGTGTTGGGGGGTTACTATTTAAGCAATGTCTGTGCATTAGGATGTGTAGTCAAGTATGCTTGTCTCTGCTCGAAGTTTTTAGACATTAAACACAATGCCATCAAGATCCTTAGTCAATGCATGTTACATTGTGATGTTAGATCAGCAAAACCTGGTGGTTTATAGCAGATGAACAGCACATCTTCTGAGGAACTGTTATGGGCCGGTGGATGCAGCTCCAGCATTGAACTAGGTGCAGAGGTGGGACTGAACTCTTCCCTAATGCGCTATCTCATGGGGCATGTGCCTTCTGGGAGACACAGTAACAGTATCCTCTGAGAAAGGGTATTTTACTCATGGAGAAGTAATACCAGGTTAACTTCTCCCTTCCTCCGTATCTGTACTGAAGGAGCACAAAGCTGGGGAGTCTCTGATAAACCGTGCCACTGTTCTGGGAAACCTCTAATTATTAACAAATAAGAACAACTCTTTTGGACTATGTGTCTCTTGGCTATATTTAATTGGAAGGGCAGGTCATTGTGCTAAAACAAATTTAATTTCAATAAAATAGTATTATTTCATGTTTTAAAAGGTTTAGAGTGCCTACAAAACAATTTTTTTTTAAATGGGATGCTGTTTTACAGACAGCATAGTCTACATTTCATGGTTCTTTTATTTATACAGGCTGGTAAGCCACTGTAACACATAAAATAGTATGCAGACATTACTGTAGGTATCTGAAATCCAGATAAACAAGCCCATGTTCAAGTACAATGCATTGTACTTAACTGAGGAAGTGCTGATGACATTTTCTGGCCTGTGTTACACAAGAGAACTGACTAATAGTTGCTCCTGATGTAAAGACCCTTGGATTCATGAATCCTGACAAATTTTTTGCACAATATGTTTTTTTACACGTTTTGAAGGCCTATTCCTATAAGTAGATAACTTCAGATTTCTCCTACAGGCAGAATGACACATGTATGGAGGTTTGTAGATCTGATCTAAAACAGCACAGCTGGCACTACTCCCCTGCTTTGAGAAGAGCTACTTTGGTTTACATGTGGTGAGACGCTGGCTCTGAGCATCCAGTGTGCTTCATGCTATTGGTCTGAGATGAAAATGTAGATTTTGCTGGCTTACAAGGGTAGGAAGGGTGTATCTCCTATAGGGTGTGTCTGATCTGTTATGTTTCATAGACGTTGTATACTGTTTTTGAAAAGAGAGATAAATGGTTTACTAGTTACAAACCTGTCTCACCTCATCTAATCACCTGGAATAAAAGCTGTTGAAAACAAATTTGCTTGTTCCTGTGTGGCGAAGTATCAACATCAAACCTTAACCTTTCCTGAGACTACAGCAGTCTTGCAATCACTTGTTGTTTCTCCTACTGATTGCGGCCAAGTATCAGTAAATGAATATCTTCCCAAACATAAGCTGATTTATGGGTCAATGAGTCAGATTTTATGTGGCCTCCTTTCCTGCCCTACTGCCCTTAAATTGAGTAATATACCACTCTGCAAATAGATGCAATGACTTCATGCCACTGTTACGGACATGTCAGGTCAGCATTGGATGCCTGGCTAATTCACGTGCTGTTTATTTTATCTAAGTTGTAATTAATAGAAATGAGCTGACTTTGTTTTAGGTGATCTAAAATTAATGCACAAATGAGAATAAAAAGGCAAAGCACCAAGTTTTTCCATTAGTTTGCACAGATGGAGGGATGACGTAGAATTTTTATCCATATACAATGGATATCTGCATTTTGGAGGTATGTAAATTCTGGACTTTGGCCTTTCTGCTGTTGCCTGGGGCTGTCTGGTGACACAAGTGATGGACTTGTCACAGTGCTGTCAGAGTGGCTGCTTACCATGGGCTGTGGAGCATGTCCTGCAAGCTGCTAGCTGTACCCTGCCTACTGCTCGCTGCATTTCACATGGGCCTTTACTCCTTCCACTGCTGCTAAGGAAATACAAAAGCTCTTAAGCACCTCTTCTTTGGCTACCTGCCTTCCTCAGTGGTGGGATCTCAGAGCTGCTCCGAGGAAGTCCAGAGCTCCAGCTGTACAAGATATCCTTCTGGAGAGCTTCCCAGCTCAGCTCTCAGAGCAACAGCTTGAAACCAAGCTTGTAGTTTCCTTTCCACCCCGTACATTCCTTCCAGCCAGGCTGAAAGGAGGGCGAAGTCAGTAGAGTATCATGCTGATTAGGCAGTTTTGGAGGTAAAGAATTCCTGCCTGACTGCATATTGACAAGTATCAGATAAAGTAATTGCCAGTGACTTGACAATGAACCCTACATAGTGCAGGGAAGGAGGACTCCTGGCATGGGTAATGCTGTGCGCTCACCTGACATCATCTCGGAAAGTGTTCAGGAGCAGGATAACAATAGGACATTGTTCCTTTAGGGAAAAGAAAAAGAAAAATGGTGAACCCTGTAGGAAGCCATCATGGTAGAAACCTGACTGGAGCTGTCTGAACACAGTGATTGGAGATAGTGAAATGTTATATTACAGCTGACAGAAGTACAAGGAAGAGCAGGGTTGATGCAGGGGTGCAGCTGATGAGCTGTGCCCCTTTGAAAAACTGGCCTAGTATGTTCTGACTTTGAGAGGCTCTGTCTTGTTTCCAGTCTCTTTCCCTCTCACACACCCAGTATGGACTGTCAGAAATTCCTATTCACTGTTCAGCGTCCCTGGCTTCTCTCTTCCCACCCCTGGCCCCCCGCCCTGTACAATTACTGGTTTAACTTCTAGTGAGCTGTAACTATTAGGTCAGAGAGCAAGCTGCTTGTTACATATGTAGTGGAGATGCTGAACAGGGGTAAACCAGGAGAACATTTCAGTTTCCCCAAATTCAACATACCTCATCTGCACATGTGTACGCAACACATACTGCACGGGTGACTGACTTTTACAGCACTGCAGAAACGTTTTGCTCTCATCATATTACTTTTGACATGCAGCTTTGCTTCTGCTATCATCTTGTGATATTATGACTTGGAAAAAGAGTGTGCACAGAGCGGGACAGCTCACTGGGAGCTCAGAGAGAACACTACGAAACTGGATTAAGCTGTCCCTGAAGGATAAACAGCAGAAAGCTGTCAGTTAATTTTTGGTGA
This sequence comes from Nesoenas mayeri, assembly GCF_963082525.1. Lineage (NCBI taxonomy): Eukaryota > Metazoa > Chordata > Aves > Columbiformes > Columbidae > Nesoenas > Nesoenas mayeri. The sequence continues at coordinate 53,926,206 of NC_137540.1, forward strand.
CTGGCAGAGCACACACCTCCACAGAACCCAATGTTACCAAAGTGGTTCAATAGACAAAAGCAGAGGCCGTATAGAAAGCATAGAACAGACTTTCCTTGTACACTTAATTTAATTCCATTAATTAATTTCATGCTTGATTTGTCAGAGGGAAGTCTATTTACTAAAATAACCTAGGTAAATATGATTGATTATCCTTGTCAGCTTCTGCAATTTCATTTTTTAATGTTGTCATTTCAGTTAGGGATTTCAGATAGCAGAAGAGATGGAAGGAATATAGGAAGGCAACAACCATTTGACTTTTACATCAGACATACAGCAAGTAGAAAATCTAAGAACCAGATTTGGGACTTAGGAAACTAAGGAAACATTTGTTATATTAAGAAAATCCTTCTGTGATGTAAATTCCTATATGCCAACAGTTATTTAATTTCCTTATTGTGTGATAGATGAATGACAAGTTGAAGTCATGTAAGGAGTGTTTCCTGGATTTTTACCCTCCACTATATAATGCATGAATGCATTCTGCATATTCAAAGCATTGAGTTATATTAAGTAAACTCTGTATTTTGGGAGGGACAATTTAACATAAGTAAAGCATAATAGCCACTAAGTTCATTTGCTGTAATTTAGAAAATGCTTCTACCATAAAACTGTTAGTACCTGAAAATCAAGTGTAAATTACGTTATAGCAAGTTGGTTGCAAAAGCACTAAACAGTCTATAGTACCGCCCCTTGAAGAGGAAAAAATGCAGAGCTCCTATAGTAAAGTGAATGGAACAAATAGCCAAGTTTTGAAACATTTGTCTTAAAGGCTGAAAATTTCAACCTTTATTCAGTGAAAAGAAGATAGACAGTGCTTATCATCAGCCTATGTTAATTTTCTCTCTGCATAACTATTCCCCCTTTCAATGGCTCTCTACTTATGTTCCAGCCGGGCAGCTGTGTCTAAATGAAGGAAATAAGGGACTTGAGTGATATACTCTACAAGGGAAAACTGGTATCTTGAATAGTATCAGGAATTATTTTGAATTGATGTGTGTCTGTAGAGCATGTATAAAGCATGGTCCATGTGACAGGCTTTTAGAAAAGTTACTAAACAAGTGCTGAGCTGAAAACCATGGAGAAACTAGGGGAGTGAGATCTCTGATTCCTACTAGAAAAAGGCTAATTTTAAATCTATCTTTAAGCAAGGCAAGAAGGAGGACCTTGGAGGAGGAACTGTAGATGAGTGAGGCTCACCTCAGTCTCTGGAAACATCATGTAGCATCTCCTCTTGGAAATCACTTCCAATCACATATGGACGGAAAAGTAAACCAAGGGCAAATCCTCCCTGAAAAACCTGACTGCAGCCTATATTGATGGGAGTAGAGTGATGGATGGAGTAGATATTGAATTTAGTGAGGATTTTGATGTGTCAGAAGCAGGTGAGAAAAACTAACTCCTCTCAGAGGTGGTGGATGATATAAAATGCAGGTAGAGCCACAAACTGGAGGTTCAGGTTGGACATTACAAAAAGTGTTACAAGTATTTTTACTAAGAGAGTAGCGCACCCCTGGAAGAGGTTGCCTGGGGAGACTGTGCAATCTCAGTCCTTGGATGATTCCAGGACTTGACCAAAGTCACAGCTGACCTGATCAACCAGTGTTGGTGGCAGTCCTGCTTCCAGAGAGAGGATGGAGTCAATGACCTTCACAAGCTTCTTTTGACCAATGTTTCTGTGACTGTATATTTGCCACTGATCTTCAAGCTGTGCCTCAGCAAAGCGAGCAGTGAGCCCCTTTGAGTATGATACCTTTATTCCTTTATGTGACATAGTGCAGCCACACATCATGATTCTTGTTCAGGCTTAGGCCCTGCTAATGCAATTGTATCATTCCTGGCTTGACTTCAGTAGCACTTTGTGTGGGTGTAAAGAGCCGCTGAAGATCCCTGTGTTGGACTGCAATGGGAATCCACATGCCTTGTAAGCCAGGAAAGATGCTTAACGCTCACTCTCCCCCCTAAAAATTTATTATCTGCAGCATCAAAGAGACAGTGTGGTTCATCAAGTGATGAGGAAAGGCTGAGAGAGTTGGGGTTGTTCAGCCTGGAGAAGAGAAGGCTCTAGGGAGACATTGCATCCCTTCAGTACTTAAAAGAGGCCTTTAAGAAAGATGGGAACAGACTTTTTAGCAGGGTCTATTAGGATAAGACAATGGGCAATGGTTTTAAACTAAAAGAGAGGAGATTTAGACTAGATATAAGGAATTTCATTTTTTTTTTTTTTACAACGAGGGTGTTAAAACACTGGCCCAGGTTGCCCAGAGGGGTGATAGATGCCCCATCCCTGGAGACATTCCAGGCCAGGCTGGATGGGGCTCTGAGCAACCTGATCTGGTTGAAGATGTCCCTGCTTATTGCAGGGGGTTTGGACTAGATGACCTTTGAAGATCCCTTCCAACCCAAACCGTTCTATGATTCTAAGTCATTTGCATCACCGAATCAGTGCCACCTCCCATTGTGCAGGTTTGCAGCAAAGGGCAAGGCTGGGTGGAGTGTCGATCCCTGCTGGCTTCTTCCACTCCCTGCCCCGGCCGCTGTGCCTGCACCAGCATGCAGCTCGGTGTGCACGGCGCCATGTACAGCCCTCCATGGCCAAGACGGATCCAGGAGACCTAATGAAACATGGTGCCCAGATGTGCTTTGTAGGTTGTTTTGGGCAACATCATTCCCCCGGCTGGGGGAAAGCTGTGAAGTGACACTGCAGCAAATGGGAAATGATTCACCAGTTTTTCGGCACTCATCTCTAGCAATACTTGTGCTTCAACAAATACGCCGTTTAATTTTGCCCTAGAAAATGCTTATAAAATTAACAACAAAGAAACGCTACTTCGTTTTTTTTACCTTCGAAGAGATAAAAATGTCTACTTTGGATTGCCCATATATTGCATGCATTGAGTTGTTTACTGCAACACAGTATCTTATTCTTCACTGACTAACTTTCCTTACAGAGCCTGCCAAGCACAAATTAGGTCAACCTAAGCAGCAGTATGAAATGTAATTAGCCGAAAACTTTCTTAATTAGTGCTGTTATTCAGGGTGGGGAGAGATTAGCTCACAGTGAATTGAGGTAGGGCAAGTTGGTAGAGAGACTCTTCCTAAAGAAAGGTGGATCTAATGCTGGATACCTGCCCAATATCTTTTGAAATTTTGATTACATTGGTTTATGACTACAGTGAGGACTGTAATTTGTGCCTGTAGGGTGCTCTGCGTTGCACTAACAGATTGCAGTAAAACAACAAACTAATCATTCTTATGGACAACACCTTCTTGCAACTAGAGTCAGTGACTCTAGGTCTTCAGGCTTTCTGTATCAGAGTCATAAAACTCTGGTAAGAAACCATCTACCTCCTGACAGAGGCACCGATGGTGCGTTGCCACCTCAGCACAGCAGCTCCTGTTGGACTGGCTACCAGGGACTGGCATCTTTCACACTGTGACCCCACCTCTGGGGTCTGGTTCAGGAACCCACTTTGCAGGGGATACAAGAGATAGACCAGGATTGACTTGAGCGAGCAAGTACCAGTATTTGATATTGTTGGCACCTTAACTGAGAGACAAGCCTGGGACTAGTGGGGCGAGATTAAGTTAGATACTTTTGAAGATGGCCAGTTCATGTGGAACTTATGCTAGCCCTTACTCAAGCAGTATTTGGATGAAGAGAATTTTCTACTTTTGTCATCAAACAACTTCCACATTCTCTCACCTCTCCCTTCCAGTCAATATAAAACACTGACCAGTTTTGTTTAAACAAAAGAACAAATGCTAGGTCAGATTTTCATTTCTGCTACTTGGCTCAGTTTTGCTATCCTTAAAATACATCTCCTTTTTGGAGTGAATAAGATCAATTGCATTTTTCCATGTACAAATGCTAGTATGTACTGATGTGGGACAAATTACTGATTAATAATTCTGATTAATATAAAATGCATCAATGAGAATCTTGTGGGGTAAAGGTCTCAGTATAGTATTAGGAGGCATAGACTGTAGTAAAAATATACAAGGGCCAATATGGAAAAAATATGCATGAAGGCAACCTGCAGAGCTCAAAAATGCAATTATTTTTGCACTGGATATGCATGAACCAATTCATGTCTGAAGGCAGTCTAGCTACATTCTTGCAATATTGCACTCAAGCTAATAAAGCCTGGAGAGAGGAAAGATAATAGAATAATGCGTGCAAATTAACATCCCCATTGGGTGAAATCATTATAGAGCAAAGCAGAACCCCAGATCTGCATATAACTGAAGTCTTTCACCAAGTTTTAAAATATGGTCTAAATGTGATATGAACTTTGGGCTGGTCAACCACACAGATGTGTTTGCCTACTGTTTTCATCATGAGAATTGCATTTTAGCAGGAAAATTCACATGACTTTCAGCATAAAGCACCACTACTTAAGTGTCCTGTACTGAAATCTCATCACGTGGACAGTACAGCAAGTTTCGGAGTTTGTAATCATTCTTATCAGGGTCTGATTTACTGAGAAAAAGTGTTATAATGTCTTAGGCATTAGATTGCATTCATGATCGCATTCTTTCAGAAGCTGAAGTGACTATTTTTAATGTATGGTGTGCAAGAGAAAAACAAATCTGATTATAAAATGGTTACATCAATGCAGCAGTAAAAATGTTGTTCAAGGTTGTTATCTAGATAATAACTTACTAAGACTTATTTTAGTTTTGTATGAGGCCTGCAGCCATGGCCACTAGAAGCTTTTCACAAAATGTAAAGTTCTGTGCATGTTTTTGAACTAGCATAGTTTGAATTTATCAGTGACTTCTGTGCATGCAGTTAGCAAGAATGAATGCATGCAACTTAGAATTAAATATCTAAGTGCATATTTAAATAGGCAGATTAAAAAGGCCTGATCTTGTAGAACATACTTCTGAAACAACTTACGTGGAATGGGTCCCTCAAAATCTCTCCCAAATCCCTGTTTATATGGGAAACAGACACCTCCTGGACTTTCAGTATTCATTCACAGGTGAAAAAGGAACATGAAAAAAGAAATTACATTCTACCATGGAGTCTGGGCCAAAGCATCATTGTGGCCTGGTAATGATTTCAGTTCTGTTAATGAAAATTGAAAGTCTTTCAGTGACTTCAACAGTGATTAAAACTCAGACATTAGAAAGAAATAGTGAAACTTCATTCTGAGAATTTAAAAAGGAAAATATACTTAAAAGACCTAGTTAAGAAGTGCTCACCAAAAAGCCGATGTGAATAACTGACTTTCAGTGACCTCATTATAACCTACTTTTTTATAGTCCAGAAACCTGTAAAAAATGTTGATTTCTTCTGCAACGTCTAGTGGGCATTGCTTTTTCAAGTTAGTGAATGATATTTTAAAGGAAAATACTACACAGTTCATCAAAAGTTGGCTGTTCTGTGAATGCTTACCAGGAAAATATATCCTTCTGATTTTAATATTTGTTTATTTTATTGTTTAGGCATAAATGTACAAAAATCTATGTAAATTAATATTTCTCCTGTAGTTTTATTCCTGCCTTTATTAAGTTATGTAAGTGTGGCTCTTGGAGACATGGTTTATTGATGAACTTACCAGTGTTAGGTTAATAGTTGGACTTGATGGTCTCTAAGATCCTTTTCCAACCTAAATGATTCAATGATTCTACTTTTACCTCTACAGAAATGCTTAAATGCTGATTAAAGCAGACCTATCATCTAACTCTGAGCACACAAGTGAATGTTTTACAGAGAACCAAACTCAGTTCTACTTTGATCGTTGGCCATGATGCAGTTTTGTGCTCACAGTACATGCACTTTCCCCTTTAAATAAATGTATCTATTATTGACATCAAGTCTTTGATAATGTTGTTAAAGAATATCATATGCTTAGAAACAAAGAGCTTTAGCACTCCCATTGATAGCTTTCTATATGAGTGCAAAAACCAATCCTTCCTCAAACTGAGGATTAGCCAGCTACACAGTAATGATCAGGTTTGTAATATGTGAAATGTGTCGAATCTAATAACCAAAGTCTGCCTAAATAAAATGATGTGTTAAAAAAGATTAGTGGATTATTGCAGGCTCACACAATCTGATGCCACTTTTCATGCTTCTTGGATGGCTTTTAGCACGTCTTAGCTGCTGCCAGTCAACACGTGCTCTGTAAGCATGGAAAACAATGCAGGAATTTAGGAGAGCAGTGCTGATGTTTTGAATGAGATGGCTATTTGGTGAGCTGGTGACATAAAAGGGTTTTCTTTTTCATCAGAAGGATTTTCTACAAAGGCTGGAAGAGATCCTGCAGTTCAGTTAATACATACCCAGTTAATATAATACATATTGTCCTGGTATAGCTATTGGCTATAGTAGCCTTAACCAGGAGATAATGATTTACTCACAGAGTTCCTTGCCAGCTGCTGTATGTGCTGCTCTTCACACTTGCATTAGCAGCCGCTGCCGGAGTGATAGAGCTGCTCACCAGGGCCGGCAGCTCACACCAGCACAGACAGTGCAGGTCAGGGCACCCATAAAGGGTTTTATGTGTTTTTCTGTGATTCTGTGTTAGGCTGAGAAACATGTGGACCAAGTGGTCTGTCATGACTATGAAGTTGATTAGATTTGTTATTTTGTACTGAGACCAGAGGAATTAAAGTGTTCCTGCCTTATGATGCGTGAACTGTGCTATTTGCACTGCATCTTCTGTAGCCTGATATTAGATATTCAGAAAAGTGGATCAATAAGCTTCTAAATGATATGTCTACTTGGTGTGATAGCATCACAAATGGCACACTCAAATGCTGAGATAACGATGGTTTTGACAACAGGCTTTAAAGATTTGAGTTATAATGGTACAGTCTGCTGTTGATTAATCATCTGTCTAACTGATTTTGGGAATTCTGTATGTGACTATTCAAAAATTGTTCTTATTAAACTTGAATTCTTCTTTGAAACGGGTTTCTGCAGACCTTACAGAAGCTAATACTTCCTTAGCACTGAAGCAATTCTCAGCTTTCTCATTGCCAATGCACATCTTTACCTACTACTTTGATTTAATGGGAAGTCTGCTTTCTTTAAACTTTTAATGAAGCATCCAAAATAGTTTCTCAGCTATAGTTTTCCCCTCTTACTCTGGAACTGCAAGTCAAACATCCTACAATGCTAATACTTTCAAAGCCTCTTGGGCTGTTTAAAGAAAAAATCAAGGATGTTTATTATAAACTACAATGTTCAATATTTCTACTAGTATTGCAATCCAGTTTCACAGTTCAAGGTACAACCCTGTCAGACTACACGTGGTATCACCTACTAATATTATATTGGTCATAAACAACATATTGTCAGATTAGGTGCTAAGGCAATTGTTCCTTCCACAGAAGTGACTGCACATCTGTTGCCAAGAAGGTTCAAACTTGTCCATAGCATTGCAGTAAGTTCCCACTATTCATCACATTTCTGTGAAACTGCACAGGGCAGATATCTAACTTGTAAAAAATTCAGTGCATGAGACAAACCCCTGCCATCCCCTACAGAGTATCACTCACGGACAAAATGTGCCTGAGACAAGTGCAATCCCACAGACTCAGATTCAAATGTGTTTTCCTAGTCACCTTTTGCACTCTTTTCATATTCTATGTACTATTGTAGGTACCTGACATATAGGTATGTTGTTATTAATTTCTGTTACAACTTCAGGGTCTAAACATGTCGCAGAGAACCTCCAAAATGCTGGCAGAAGGCCTTTGCAGTTAATCTAAATCTAAAAACACTACTGTGGCAACTTCAGTGTCAGCTACTGTCTTCCAAATCAGTATTACAAGAGATGATGGTGAGACTATTTTGCTTTTTTCTGCTCATGAGCAGTTTGTCAACAATTAAATTTGTTTAAATATTTTTTACTGTTTATTTTAAGTATTACTTTCACAGTATTATTTCTTACAATCAGAAGAGAAAGATGGCTACTTCTGCCAACAAAAGTGTAGGCAGGTTTTATGATATGGTCTATGATGATACTATTATCTTCCTGCATATGTCTGACTGATTGTCAGCTTTCATGTTTTCTATAAGTTGCTTTGAAAATTTTACTTCAGAACATGATGCCAAGTGTACACAATTTAACACAATGAAGCACTAACAGTTGTTCTGCTTTTCTTATCCCTGCTCCAAAATCCAATAAGAGGAAATGTTTTTTTGCCCCATTTTTAACCCTTTTTTACTAATGCCACACACCCTCATCACATTGGCCAGCTAATGACTGATTACATAGGAAATAAGACCCTGTTAGACCCATCATGGGGGTCACCTGTTGTTGCATCCCAGGCAATGGCTACTCTGCTACCTTCATCTTCTCAGCTTCTTTGTAAGTCAGTTACTTTGACTGAGCACTGAGTGGGACAAGAGACCATTAACTATGAGGAAATGGTGGCCTTTCCAGTTTTGAAATGGCTGAGGTGAATGTGTGAGTACAGGCAATTCCTTGTTCTTGGTGATGGGGAGACTCCTCTCTTTCAGTGAGCATTTTTAGGCACTGCTGAAGGGGCTGCCATTTTTCCCCTGGCCTGCAGCTGTGGTCTCATGGTCCCTGGTGAAGGATCAGCCTTGGGTTTTGGTAAGCTGTATGTGCACCAGGCAGCACACACTCCTCCCATGGACTTGGGAGGAAACCTTGCTGTGCCTTGAAGGACAAATAGGGCAAAAGATAGCTGGTCATCTGCTTCTAGCATGGTGTCCCGTGAGTTCAGTGCTCAGCTTCTGCTGCATGTCCATGGGTGATGGGAAGCAGGCTCCCTGCTGCAGCAAGCGATGGCCAAGTTGGCTGCTCCGCAAGGCAGCAGCTTCAACACAATCCATACAGGTGTACTGAGGGCTGTTTGTGCCGAGGGAGCCAGGATTGCAGAAGAGGTGGGCGCCGGGAGGAAACATGTTATCCTTCCCAGATGTAGGTTAATCTGTAATTCCAGATAGAAAATGTTCATTCTCCACCTGAAAGCTATGACCTTTGCTCTTTTTCTTTTATTTTCTTTTTTTGTGTGTGTGAAATACCATTTTCTGTAGGCATTTTTCTATTGAAATTTTGATTTATTGAAACAAAATATTCCATCAGAAGTAATAAATGATGGATACTTCCTTACCAGACTTTGTTAAAACTGCATAAACCCAAATAAAACATTCCTCGTGGCATTAGTAGGCCAATGCAACACATTATAAAGGTCATATTTATAAAAGGATGTCCTATACTGCATAGTCTCAGTGTTGGAAAACAGCCCAAGCCAACTCCTGCTGCAGTAATATTTCCTTACCCTTTGTGCTCCCTGACTTCTGCAGTATACTGACAATAAATAGTCATGCTTCCTCAAGTACTGTGTCCAGTGGCACTGCACATGTTGGAAAAATACCTGCTGTACGAGTCTTGTTCTATGAATTCTTTTGATACCATAGGAAAAACACTCTTTAAGTCCTTTAGCAGGCAAGACTGTAGCTGAAGTGACCATTTATTTTTTTTTCCTGGACATGATCCAAATAATCAAGCTGCTAATCAGTCACTTCCCAATGAAGGGATATTCAGAACCTAGTTTGCTCAGAAAGCACCGACAAGGCATAAGGTGAGATTAAAGCAATATGTTGTGAAAAGTCTTTGACTCTTTCCCTCTTGAACTGCAAATCATACTAACACAGGAGGGGCAGAGCAAAGAGGTAAAATAATAGCTAGTACCCTAATTATGTGGAGTCTGTTTTGTGTTAAGATGAAGATTTAGGTGTGGTTACTATCTGTCTGATTTTATTAATGAGACTTCATAAATTATAAGCCAACAAAGAATGCAGATGGGAATGATTTCAGGCTAGGTATGAGAATTTTATTGCTGGCTATCAAAGACATTCTCCTAAAATGCTAATTTTTTAGACATCATCCTTTGATGACTACAGATAGTGAAATGTTAACTAAAACTCTGATGTAGTTCTTGTTATTCTAAATTGGAACTGAAAAGTAGTCTGCCAAATTTTAATTGTTCATTTGGGCTATACTGCTATCACTTTGCAAATCTAAAAGACATATATTAGAGAATATCATTCTTAAGAAGAATATTATATTTCTGGAGACATGCCTGAATATCACTGGTTTGAGCACACGAGTGTTCCTCACTTGTGAGAGCTAAATTAAGACTCCCACTGAGTATTGCAGCAAGTTATAGTGCTGGAAATGTTGTGGGCTTGTATCAGGCAAGACTGGACATGGTACTTCTGTGTTAGCTGGAAGGTGGGATGACGTAGCCTGGCGGACTCCCAGCTCTCACAGCGCTGTCTAGATTGCAGGAGTGAGGCCACCACAACAGCTCATCCCACTGAGCCATGGCCACTGTGGGACATTGCAAATGCCTCCTTTTGACAGCCTGCCAAATTACGGTTTGCCTTGAAAAAAAATATGGTTAGAAGGGCAAGGAAACATCTTTGTTGTCTTCTGCCTAACAATCCTCTGATGGGGGAGCCATACCTCAACACCAAAGTATTAAGCAACCTTTTTGATTAGGTACTAGGAGAAAAAAATATACCCTGGAGGAAAAACATCACAAGGGAGAAAATCACCACTTTTTTTTCCTTTTCCTAGAGTCAGGTAAAGCATGTTTACTTTGCTCAGGTATTTGTTCTACTATAACATAAACTCTACACTAAAGCTGAAACTATTATGAGGAAATGCTTGTAGAATATACTCTGAGGGGGAAAATATTCATTTTACAAATATTAGGATTTTTTAAGGAACCTTCTGTATAAAGTTCTGATAGAAGACTACAGTAAGCATTTTTTTTCAGATCTCTCCTGTCCCTTTAAACCTCAGTTATAAGCTTTTAACCACTCTTTGATGGTTTAAGAAGGAGTAAAAAACTTTACAAATACATAAACTTGCACAGTTCTGACTTACACATCCATAAACCAGCACATGCCCATTTAACAAGGGGAAGTTTCTCAAAAGTGGCCAAGAGAGAAGCTGAGTGTGGAGGAGGTACCACTACCATCTTCAGGGATCAGTGTGAAGTTCCTTTAGAAAGGGGCCAAGAGCCACTGGAGGAGAGGTCCTCTCTGTAAGCAGGTCTGGGTGAGGGTGATGGGCTGACACAGGGTGCTTCACCCCTTAAGGTGCTGAGCGTGGCTTTGCCAAGTATGCCTGTGCCTGACAAGTAAGGAATCGCTGTCCTCCAGCAAGTGGCAGCTGCGGGCAAGGTCAGGGAGCAGTGGGGCGGGAGCAGTGCCCTGCTGGGACACCTGTGCTGGGACACCAGTGCAGGGCCTGGGGCTGCCTGGAAGGGAGGCTCCAGCCGGGGCTGAAATGAGAGAGGCAGGGAAATTTCAGAGGAAAAAAGTTATGCCAAGATGTGGGGACACCTCAGGGCAACTATGAAGAAAACTTTGGCATGGTGCTCCCAGAGGTGCTCCCAGAGGCTATCATTACCATTTGTTAGTTCTCCCAAGCAAGTACAAAGATGAGGCGTAAGTCTTTCTTCATCAACCATAGAGATATTGTCAAAATAGCCTTCTGACATAGAGCCTGACACACAATATACTAAGAGAAAGTACTCCACTGCCCTAGAGTCCTCCCCTCTATTTGCAAGAGTTCACATTTTGCCAGGTAAGTCCAGGAGGAACAAGTATTTAAATATTTTATTTCAGAATGGAAGTGTAAAACCTTTAGTTACAAGGCAAAAAATTGCAGGGGTATCATCAGAAGTGGGCTCTAAATATTTTTTTTGTGAAGTGGACGGCATGAAGCTCAACTCCTCAGAGCCCTCCTGAGGTGCTGCTTTCCTGGACACACCATGGCAGGAAAGTGTCTGCCAGAGACTTTGCGGGATATAACCTGGAGAGGAGATTTTCATTTCTTCAAAGACACTGGCAAATTTTGTAGTCAGAGTAGTGAGGCTGCTTAAACTAAGTTTTGAAAAATCCTTCTTTTATGTGCAAAATGTTATTCTGCCATATGCATGTATGCACATAAAAACATCTCCAACAATGGAGCGGTTCATTACTCGGCTGAGTCAGGACACCATGTAGACAGTGGTCTATCACCATTCTGCCATCATATTAAGCAGTAATTTCTCCATTTGACTGCACTGGCAGCAATGGAAGTGAACATAGTTTCTTGAAAGGCTGACTTCTTTGCATGCCTACTGCCCTTGAAATGTCTTTCATCAGCAGACCCAGGGTGGCGGGGGCTCTGCATACAGGACACCTTCAGTGCATTAGGATGTGTGCCCTAGGAAGCACCCATGTACCGGTGGGGACATCCCAGTGCTGAGAGAGTGGTCTGGGGAGTGGTGAATCCAGGTTTAAATCAATGAAAATGCGTGCAATGGTGATCTGGTGAGAATACAGCTGAAGGAGGGATTTGGGGGATTATACTTCTTTTTTTTTTTTTTCCCTTGCCCAGGTAGACATCTGTGTGGCCAGATGATGATATTGTACTTCTATGAAATCCATGCATACATGTCTAAGTTAATAAAGATGTAATCTGGATTAGAATGGGAAAACATGTAACAGGAAACCAGATGGTAGTTCTCAAATAAATCTTATTCTGATTTCATGCACTGCAGCTTTCCCTTGCTGTGCTGTATTGTATTTAGGTAGTGTTTAAGAGCTCCCGTGATAGATCACGCATTTCTTTTGCACAAACACAGACTCGTGACATTCCCTGCCTAGGCTCTGGGCCATTTTTTCTCCTGCATATTTTCAATCCCCAGGAAGTATAGACATGCAGAAGATGCTGTTTGGTCTGTAGCAGGGGTAGCATTGCTGAGAGATAGAATGAAAATTCATGAAGATTTAGGTCTGAGCTAATGCTGGAATGTATATGGGCATTATCCACAATGCATTTACAGGTTTGAAGGCAAGAATTAGCAGACTTTATTGCAACTGCACTGCTGGCATGTTTATTAGATTGCATAAACGATGATAAAAATCGAGCATAGTAGCAGCAAGGATGTAACCTGTGGTAGAAAGTAAACGATGACACAAAAAGAACCAGAAATCAGCAGGTAGTGCCTCAGTTCACTATGGTTATTGTCCTTCCCACACAGTAACAGTCCCTCAAATCTGGCTGAAATGTGCTGTAGCGCCAGTCTGTTATGAAGACGTAAAATCTTCATTAGAAGCAAATTTCAGCTTCCTCTTTTATTCTAGTGAGAAAAATAGCACTGCAAAAGTCCATTTCTCCTTTCACCGTAGACCATAAATGCTTTTAATTACATCACCTTTCATGGTATGACATTAATTACAGTTACTTAGAAGGTTATGCGTGGCTCAGGTAACAGAGAGAACATTTTTCTCCTGGCAAGTGTTACCAATAAAAGCATATGTGGTAGAGCTACAGATTTATGGTCAATAAATACTAATTTTACTTTCGATAGACATTATCAACCTCTTGAGATGGTCAAAGAAATAATTTTAAAAAGTAACTCTTCAGCAAAGGAAATTTCTAATACAGAGAAAAATTCTTTTTCCCACTAGGTCTCTTTAAAAAAATTACAAACAGTGGGCAATGTGTGATAAAAGCCTTTTCCCTGTTACTATTTATATGTAATGTCCCCCACAGATGACTAGTGCTGAGCAGAAAAAAATGTAAACATACCTGAAGTCTCTTGATTAATGAACATGCCTTTCCATGTAGTTCAAGTTTAAACTGGGTATAATCAGGTTGTCATCTGTGAAGAATTAATTGTACGTACTATCTGTATATAGCCCTTTGGAGGAAGTAAAATACTAAACTTGCCTTTCTTGCACATATATGACGGCAAGACCACTCTAAGTTTAATTACTGGTAAAGAACAGTATCATAGGGTTGACTTATTCTAGCTATAGCAATTTCAAAATTAAAATAACAAATTATGAAAAATATCTAAATTATCTCTGTCAAGGAATTTCCAGTAAGAATATTTTTGAGACTATTTCCGTTTTGCAATACCTCTCTTGTGATCAGAAAACAGTTTTTTGTGCTACACTGCTTATAAAATGGACAAAATTTTTGTTTAATTGTTCATTTAGAGATGATCTTGGGAGCAATTTTCAACCAGCTGTATTTCTGTGGATTATTCCCTCGGTGCTGTTCATGACACACGGTATTACTAAATGTCACAAATCATCCTGAGACATCACATATTGTACAGTGCAGATTATTTATTTTGCCAATTACAGGTTCTTTTTCCTCAGCTTTAGGGTTTGGAAGCACTCCCAAAGGTAATGGGGAGTTTTGTGAACCTTCTCTTAAATATGCCTCTTGGCTGACTCCCTTTCCTGTTTTCTTGGGCTCTCCAGGGACACGTAATCAGTGCAACTTGTGTAGTCCTTGTGCAGTTGTGTACAGGCCTTCTCAACTTACATTCCAGCCAAAAAACAAATTTTAAAAGGCTGTTTTGAAAACTAGACTTTAATTCACAAAGTCTAGCTACTTTACACTGCAGGGTAATCAAGCCACAGGTGATTCCCTCCAACCCTCCCACATCTGCAAAGTGAGGGGCTATAAATCAAATGCAGTAGGTTGCCTTGTTTTGCTGCTAATGGGGTCAGCCTCCCCTCTGAACAAAATTCCAGAAAGGGAATAACCATAACAAGTGGTTACTGCACATAATGTTTCTCTGTCATTACACAGGGAACTTCATAATACCCAATTATGAAAGAAATAGACTGATTATGTAGGGATTTCATAACTGGAGGTAAGACAACTTGAGGTATCTCAGTTTGTCTGCACTTGGATGCTCCTTTTAGCTAGTTGCGTTTTCTTATTAATTTAGCGCAAAAAAGGTTTGTTTTGTGTAGGTCCCTTCATTTACTCAACTAAAATCGGGCCAAAAGACATTGATGAAGGCCAGAACAAGATTTGGATTAATTCGTTTGTTTATAGTCAAGAGAGAGAATGAATGCTGAGTTCCAGAAATAGCTAATTACATTAATTTGAATCTAGCAAAACGAATGCTTGGCTGCCAGTTTAAAAATTCACCTTTCTTGAAACGTATGCTAAAACTCATTTGTCATTAGTCTTTTATATATTAACAACTGTTACAAAAGACTGTTTCTGGAGATGTTTGGATTTCAAGGTCTCACTTCTGTCACATTTACACCTGAAATAAGCAACCCTTGCCAGTATGCCAGATGATTTCCTCCTGTACACCTTGCCTTTTGCACACCTCTCCCCCACTAATATCTTTCAATACTAATGTTGAAAAGAATCAGCTGTGTGCTGAATGAAGCAGAAAGTCTCTGGAAAAAGTAGTATAAGGTCAGGTAGCAAAAGTGTTATCACAGTATCACAGTATGTTTGGGATTGGAAGGGACCTCAAAAGATCATCTAGTCCAGTCCCCCTGCTGGAGCAGGAACGCCTAGGTGAGGTCGCACAGGAACGTGTCCAGGCGAGTTTTGAATGTCTCCAGAGAAGGAGATTCCACAACCCCCCTGGGCAGCCTGTTCCAGTGTTCTGTCACCCTCCCTGTGAAGAAGTTTC
Source organism: Nesoenas mayeri (assembly GCF_963082525.1). NCBI lineage: Eukaryota > Metazoa > Chordata > Aves > Columbiformes > Columbidae > Nesoenas > Nesoenas mayeri. The sequence goes on from NC_137540.1 coordinate 53,941,698, forward strand.
TTCTCAAATTTAAGTGGAACCTCTTGTGTTCCAGCTTGATCCCATTACCCCTTGTCCTATCATTGTTTGCCACTGAGAAGAGCCTGGCTCCATCCTCATGGCACTCACCCTTTATATATTTATAAACATTAATGAGGTCACCCCTCAGTCTCCTCTTCTCCAAACTAAAGAGACCCAGCTCCCTCAGCCTTTCTTCATAAGGGAGGTGCTCCACTCCCTTAATCATCTTTGTTGCCCTTATCACAGAAGGTATGCCAAAGGGGCTGAATTCGAACATGTAGGCCTTTTGCTAACTTATTAGGCATCTCCTAAGCAAAGTTTTGAAGCTTTGATCTTCCAGCCTTAATGGCCTTTTACCATTGTTTAATCTCATTATATTAATGTGATAGCAAATCTCACTGAAGCCAACCAAAGCCCATACAAACTGTCTATCATAAAGCAAAAGCAATGTTAAAATTACGCGTTTATCGCTGTGTACCCTAATATCCCGGACTCCTCAGAGCAGGAGTCCTGTCAGCACTGACATTGTGAATGCAACGTTCACAATTCTGGATATGCAGAAGAATTACAGGATGTGGCAGCTGCACACCCCTGATGAGATCCAGAGCCTCCAATAGGGCAGTTGATGGCTCCTTAGCACCTTTTGTGTCCCATTGCACTTGTCCCCATGTACACATCCAGGGTGGCGCCAAGGTGCTGACAGTCACATCCTCCCCTACCTTGGGGCAGGGTGACTTCACCTCCACCAGCTGGGGGAGCAGGAGGGGTGGGACCCTCAGTCGATTGACAGGGTCCTCAACAAAGGAGGTGCCCAGGGAAGCTGAGAAGCTTCTGGACCATGTTGTAGTGCCCGCAAACAGATCTGACCAGGCCATAAAATGGGGCCCCACTGAAGACCCCCTTGGAGTGGTCTTCTTGGAGCAGCGAGTCTGTGAACTGGAGCCCTCCCCGTAGACTGGGATGCCATCTAAGAAGACTTCCTGGGATTGAGAGTGCCCCACCTCCTCATTTGGCGAGTGATTGTTTTTGTCTTCTGGAAATATGCTTGAGTGACCCCTTGCCTAACCCGGGCAAGTGATTATCTCTTCTGGGTACCCATGAGTGAGAGGCCTCTAGTTTTGTTTCCTGTAAGTGAATGCGTGCACACTGTGGATTCTCATTATTCTTGTGTGGTCATACCCCAATAATGTCCTCAACTGGTATCTGAATCTGTGTTTCATGTTGTCAGAGAGCTAAATATTTTTTATAAACCCTGTTTCTAGTCAGTTTATTGGCTATAAATTTACCGCTAGAAAAAACTCTGGTTTGGAACTTGTTCTCCACCTAAATTGACTTTTGGGATGGCTTCGTGATACAGAATAACACAAATAATATAAAACGAAAGCCTCAGCACAATACTGCTGGAAAAGCACCCTTCTGGTGACACCTTGAGCTGAGAGCTTCTGAGATCCATGTGGCAGTTACTGAGAGGTAACTACAAACAGGGACTTTGTGTAGTCCCTGCAGAAGGGCTCAAGCACTGAGGTGCAGGGGAATGCAGAGAGAGGGACTGGGAGATGTAGCAGACCCAGATAGAGCATTAGCTTTGGTTTGAGGTGGGGGGATGTGTTGTCACCCAGGAAAAAAGGCATTATGTGTGAAGTCAGGATGCCTGGATTACACCTCCTCTGCACTGCTGTCAGGCGCTGCTGCTGCCTTACGCTGTGTCACTTTGGGTCACCTCGCTGTGCTTCTGTTGCCCGTCCCGAAGTCTGACAATTTGATTAGCCCCTTGGGGCCCCTTTATTCACTGGCAGCACTTGGGCAGAGCAGTCCTGACACCCCCCACACACACTTCACCAGCAAATAAGGGTAATTAATGCTCTTCTGGTAAATGTGGACACAGGATATGCCATGCCTTACTGTTGCTGTCTTTAAACAATTTCTGTTTATGAATAGAAGTATTTACCAAACAAATGAAGCCCAAAAGCAAAACAAAAAAATATTCATTTTCTGGATTTCTCACTCATGGTGGAGTTCACTGCAATCAGAAGAAGAAAGTAAAAGATCTAATAGGTATATGCATATTTTCTTTGTCACTGGTGGGGCAGTCTGAGAAGCAGAAAAGGCCTTGACTGTTTGTAAGCCCTGCTCAGCAATAATGAAAACATCCCTGTATTATCAACACTGTTTCCAGCACAAATCCAAAACACAGCCCCTTACTAGCTACTGTGAAGAAAATTAACTCTATCCCAGTTAAAACCAGCACAGGTGCTACATGGTAAAGGAAACCAGAGGTAATGGGCTTTATTTTCTAAATGAAATAAAGCCCTCAAACATCTCAAAGCTAGCTACATGAACAGCACTCTCAAAAACTGATTCTACTGAATAGTCACGATTTTAAAATAACTGATTTCAACTTTTTAATTGACTTTCCCTAAACAGCTTCACTGCACACTACTCTTCTGTAGTCTGAGTACTGCCAGAATCAGATATTATTGGTATATTATTTTAATTGAGAAAAAATGAGAAATAACAGCCTGGACAAGACATTGCTGGCAGATCTTTCCACTGTAACTTCATCCAGCAAGACTGCTGATCGATTAAGAGGTCATTGCTCCTATGACAGATGGTGTGATTCTCCCTGCTACACATCCTCCTACCACGGAGCAGTTCCTTGGTGGCACTGGGTTCCCTAGAGGCTGGAGCACATCTGGCTGGGAGAAGCGTGAAGCCCACAGCCTAGGGGAGGTCAGCAAGGAAGAGGGTGGGCTACCAACCCTTTGCTCCCTGGGGCCCTTGGTGAGCTGGGGAAAAAAAACTGCACCTGTGCACAGTCCTGCACATCCAGGACCCCAGAAACCAGCTGTATTTATGTGCTTATCTCAGAAGTATGGGTTTTAAGGGAATTTACTCAATGTGTCAATTGACTTAGATGAAAAAAAATGTCAGAGGTGGTGGTGTTTTGTTTAAACAGTCTCCTTGGTTGCATTTCACTGAGATTTATATCCTTACATAAGTCATAGAGGGGTTATTTGAGTGAAGGCTGAGGGAGCTGGGTCTCTTTAGCTTGGAGGAGACTCAGGGGTGACCTCATTAATGTTTATGAATATGTAAAGGGTGAGTGTCACGAGGATGGAGCCAGGCTCTTCTTGGTGACAACCAGTGATAGGACAAGGGGCAATAGGTACAAACTGGAACAGAGGAGGTTCCACTTAAATTTGAGAAGAAACTTCTTCTCGGTAAAAGGGTAACAGAGCACTGGAACAGGCTGCCCAGGGAGGCTGTGGAGTCTCCTGCTCTGGAGACATTCAAAACCTGCCTGGATGCCTTCCCGTGTCCACCTTCACCTAGGTGTTCCTGCTCTGGCAGGGGGATTGGACTGCATGATCTTTTGAGGTCCCTTCCAATCCCTGACTTTCTGTGATTCTGTAAACTGGCCAGTGGCCAATGGCTGAGCTGAAAAAGAGCAGAGGCCTCTTGCAGCCCTGCATGTTGAGCTGCCACTAGGCCACTGTGACCTTCTGGCTGTCCCAAGGAGAGTACTCTCTATTTCAAAAATTAAAGTGAGTTCAATATGGCAAAAGTAATACAAAGTTCAAAGGCTATGAGTTGTAGCAGAACAAATACAGGCTAGAAATTAACTTTCAAGTAGTAATGGCAATTAATCATGGAAGGGCTTTAGATGCTGTGAGCTTTCCATCTCTCATTTCTAAATAAAATTATCTCCTAAAAAAGTAGCCATATGGAAGTCATTCAGGGAAATGCTGTGACCCATCTTGTTTACAATATAAAATGAAATTTTTCCTGATACACTGTCTATAAATTGGTCTATACATTTCCAAACCCTCTAGTGGCAAAGTGACATAGCCACTATTGGATCTCAATTTAGTAATTAATTTGAACTTTTATAGACTTGTGGCAGATTTTCTTATATCCTCATAACTGAAATTACCATGTTTTGGATTACTATTTGCAAAAATCCAGGAAGTGAAATTACTCTTTTCTTGTTCCCCCTCTTTTTTTTTTCTTTTTTTTTCTTTTTTTTTTTTTAATAAAACATTAACCCTACCCACTTCTTGTCTCTAATGACCTTCTTAAATTTTCCTATTTCAGACTTCCTGTAAGAAAACCAGTAATGAATAAATATGCTATCAGCACTATGAATCTCAGCCTAAACCAAGTAAGTGTGTAGACAAAGTCCTGACTGATTTGTGGTAATGCAGAAATTTTCATAACACCAAATGAAACATAGCCTTTCTTCCTAATGAAATTCTTTGCTGTCATATCCTGAAATGACCTGCAGGTAATTAATGATATGTTTGCCTGCATAGGCAAGTTCATGGTAGGTAAGAAACAAGCAGCAGACATTTATTTCTCAGCTTTGGTTCTTAGCCAGTTCATTTTCAGTAGTCCAGGAGCCTACACTAGGGACAACTGACCAAACTGTTGATAATAGATGTTGCATTGTGTAGGCATGTATTACCTTGAAGAATTTTAGATTTTTGTTGAAAATAATGTTGGTATTGTGATATATTCCCCCAAAGTCCTAACATTCTGACACATTTTTTTCCGAAGCGAATAGCTACACTGATGCATCTTGTAAATATTGTCTTACTTTTGGCTGGATTAGAATACAAGCGAGTAATGTTACTTTTGACTGTACCACTGGATTGTATGGGTATGGGCTGAACAAGTGTGGACTGAATTAAAAAGAAGGAAGAGTTTGTGATGAGGTTTGAACTAGGAAGACCTTGAGTTAGTTATCTTGACTGCGTTGAGGCCAAGAGAGAGGAGTCAATTTGTGGATGTTGGTGGAGGAGAACTGTCAGGGTATAGAAAGATCAATTTTTCTGAAAGCCTCTCCTTTATCATTTGAAGTGTTGATTCATCAAACATTTGACTTGCAAAGAATCAGCTCTTTCTTTCTGCCTGCCTTGCAGGGCTCCTCCAAGCTAAGCCCTATCTCCTAATGCTCTGAGCAAATCCTTTCCCAGTTCCACCCTTCTGGGTATTGATAGGGCAGCAAATTGAAAAGTCAAAGCCTCTGACATGGTGTGGCTGTTTCAGATACAGCAGAAACTGAAATACCTCCTCCTCTCCTTTGATGTTAATCAGATATCAAGGCATTGGCAGGTTCTTCAGCACTTTGAACCAATGATGTAGTTTCTACAGGTAGGCTTGAAGTCCTTGGCAAACTGGCCCTGTTTATTTCCGCAGTCCTTATGAGCGCTACTATTGCTATTCCTGATTGAAATCTAAGGTCTTCAGAAATTCAGTTGTTGTTAGAGCCAAACTCAGAACTCCGGAGCTCCCCATTCCTGGGCACCTCCTGGGGCTCCTGTGCTTGACCTGGCATGCCCAAACACCCCAGGCAGCAGCTGGGTGACCACGTACATTTTCTTAAGGGTCAGTTTGCCCTCAGCTAAAGCCATGACAATCTCTGTAAGAGGTTATCCAACAAAATAGAAGTATAGTTGAAATGCCAGGAATGGACACATGACTAGTGGGTCACGAATCTCTGATTTTCTCTCCCTTTTCTTATCTCACACAATGCTCACGGACTAAAAAGTAGACCCAAAGCCTCCTGAATCACCCCTCCACAGCAGTTCATGTATGCACATTAAGAGCTTCTCTACTTCATGCCCTGTCCAATGCTGCATAACTTTTATCAAGCACATGATTTTACAAATGGACATTTAACAATCAATTCATTAGCTCTATTACACGGCACCTTACCATGACCAGAGACACAAAGATGAAGAAAATAATGTCTAATTCATATCTGCTCAGAGACCCACCCTGCTCTTCAGTGGGTCTTTCCATGTAGCTTTTTTTCATTAGTACTGTCACTTAATTTTATAATATCCTCCCTCATAGCTAAAATGGAAATGGATTTTCCATTTTCTTTACAGTCTTTTCTTCAGAATAAATTGTAATTTACTTAAAGGCAGCTTTACTGTAACTAGGTACACAAACTCACTGATGATACAATAGTTTGCAAATAATCATACACTGTAAACCATACATACTCCAGAAAACCATGATAGTGGCTCTGTAGGGATGCAACAACCAATTCAGATTTGTATGGTTAAAGAAATCCAAAGATAGTACTTTGTACCTGTACAGCATTTAAATTTCAGAGTAAACAAATGCATGGCTTCCCTCCTTGTCCACATCTGGGCACATGGTACCATTTAAGATGTTGCAGGGAACATGGGACACCCACATGCAGCTCACAGATATGACATGGGAAATCTGTCATGAGATATGAATATATGAGCAATCTATAGCTGGTGAAGAGGTGGATACCCTGTAGTATTCTCAGGTAGTACTAGACAACTGTATGGAAGCAGCCGAACTGAGATCTCTATGTCTATAATAAAGCACGTTACCAAGTTTTTTTTCTAGTTGATGTGTCAGCTCGTGGCTTGCATCCCAATGGTCATTATTATATTAAGCAATTTGCAAAAAGGTTTGTAAATGTTAAGTCAGGATCAGAATTTCAAAATTAACATTGCTGTTTAGCTGAAGAATGTTGTGTTTGTTTGGTTTTGGGTTGTTTTTTTTTTTGTCTTCTCTCCTTTATTCCTAGTGGTATCATCACTTTTTTTTTTCTGTGCTCACACAAAACCTGGAAGGTAGTGGGAGATGTGCTGGTGTTCCAGTGTGGCTCTCCTGGTGCACAGTCACATGAATTCCCAGTGTGCTCATTGCTCAGAAATGGCAGGCATGGCAGAGGCTTACCCACAAGACCAGGATGGAAATAAATTGAAAACTTAACATAGCTATAAATAGGCAGAGCTATTATTTAAGCTTCCACATATAGGAATTATCTGCCTTAAGGAGGATCTTTGGTATGAAGTTCTCTAAAGAGGATAACTGGAGAGGAACTAAATAATCTTATTTGTGTTTGCCAAGTGACAAAAGCCAGTAGTTTTCTGTTTAAAGGGTAGTGGAAAGGACCCTTAAAAAGAACCATAACATCCTTCTGAAGTCTGATAAACATGAGGAGTTAAGTTAATTGAGATTATAAAAAATAATATGGGCAACTCTATCTCTGTGAGGAGAGAACATTTTTCACAGTAGTAGCTACTGAATCTAACAGTAAGATCCAGTGATGCAAGACTAATGCTAGAAAAGTTACTATTGGACATGAAGTATAAAATCTAAATTGTGAAGTTGCTTAACAACTGGAGGACCTCAGTGAGAGCTGCAGTGAATTGTCCACCACCTGAAGCCTTTATAACAAGATTCAATAAAATGGTTTCAGAGAGACATTATTTCCTCTTGAGATTACTGGACTTCATACTGAAATCACTGGGAGAAATTCTGTGGTCTGTATTTTGCAGAAGGCGTCAACATGGTCCCTTTTGACCTTAAAACCTATGAAAAACTGTCAGGTGTTTTCCTGTTCTGTAATAAGAAGCCATTCCATGACAGGTTAGAGGGCATGAATGATGAAACATGATTAACTTAACCCAAGAAGAAACATATCACTTTTCTTACAAAAGGAAATATCAGACAGTCTTGCCATTGCTTTCAGTCTGGCACTCGACAGCAGATCAAGTGCTGTGCTTATACAGTGTCTAGCACAAAAAGTAGGTAAAAAAGGTAGGTACTCTGACAGAAAACTAATAGTCTGAATAAAAGAAAACACTGGGGCTACTGCTAAAGTGCGGCTATGGAGCAGGCTCCTGCAGCCTTCATTCTCCAGGCTGGCACAAAAGTTTTTCAAAGATATGGGGTCACTACACAAGAACACCAACTGCTAACTTTTAACATCAAATTCTATATATTTGACAAAAATTTGACTGATACATTCAATCTTTGCCATTTTGAAAACCATAGGCAATTTTAGGCATGGGTTTCTGCAGAAACAGGATTTGACTCTTCAAATATGTGTAGAAACGGAAACATGAGCTTGATTCTGTTTTCTTTGCCACTCACTTAAGACCAGGACTGTGACTTTAGGTTCAGTACAAAGATTTCCTGAATAAAATAAGTAAGAATCTGGTCCTGTGCTTTAAATTCAATTTTGAAACAATTATAACAGAGATACAAGCTGCACTGTTTTCTGGGAGATGGCATAGATTAAGAAAACAATCCCCTCCAAAACAAACAATGTCATTACAAGGACAGAAAAAGGCATTTAAGTAAAGCAAACCGGATCCACCAAACGAAAAGGCGATGACGCTGTAATACTACCTTCCTTCACCAAGCTCACCCAGCCCAATGTTCAAATAAATCAGGCAGGGGTGTGCTTAAGAGGGATATGTTCACTGAAGGCATCTGACCCCAGGTCAGAAACAGGATAATAAACTACATGACTCCAGGCACTTGCCTTGGGATGGAGCAGCAACCTGTGTGGATATGCCCTGCTGAAACACATCCAGATAATCTGGTTCATCAGGTCAAAACTATCCTGGCTTCCCACCCCACCCTGTGTTGCACCTGGCTCGTCCGTAAGTGGGACTTACTCCCCTTGCGGCACAGGGCTGAGGGGAGCTGGGGGGCGGCTGCTGGTCAGCCCGCTGACAGGCACACGCTCCATTTCACGCGAGGCAGCAGAGTAAACACTAACTTGGCATTTTCAGAAAATCTGCTCTCTAAGTCAACACAAAAATCCCCGCTGACGTCAGCAGAGGCAGGATTAGGTCAGTGCGTAGCACTTTTAAGAGTCTTTCACCTGTCCTTGCAGGTGGCAAAGTACGACACCCAGCACGTACGCATCCATCAGGTGCTGACACTGCTGTGGAGACGGCAGCACAGACGTCATTGTCAGCCCTTGGGTTTAGCAGGTCTCGGTTCACCTCCAAGCCAACACAAAGCTGAGGAACAAGCTTTTTTTGGGGAGCTGCAGAGCTTGGTATAGGGGGATGGCAACCCCCTACAAGGTCCCAAGAGCCCAGCCATGCTGCCTCTGATGGGAGGACCCTTCCTGGGAGATTCCTGAGGGAGAAATGCCTCAGAAGTTCAGGACTTGACCACTTAGAAAAGTACAGTGAAGATTCATCTGTCTTACTTCATATCAAGGAAGTCTATTTTTACCAATAATTGAAATCTATTTTGATATGCTTCCTAACTAAACAGCAAGCAGATCCTTTTTCCTGTTTTACATTTTCTCTGCAGTTGTCCAACTCAACTCCTTTAAATAAAAATATTGAGAGGATAGTTGGATCCAGCAGTAAGTTTTGATGTGTTTTGTCACAGTGTGCAGATAAAAAGCCAAGTTTTATCGCTTCACTAGACCTACCTTGGGCTGTTCAGGACTGAAAGAGTTGTTGGGATAAAGATACACACCAGCTCCACCCTGCATTCACCTCAGGGCAGGCCAGGCTCTCCTGTCCCGCCTCCCCTCACCTTTCTCATGCCCTGGAGAAGCCTTTCTGACTGCCTTCTTTGCTTCACACCTGACACAAATCCTTGCCCTCCTCCCTTCATGTTACACCAGATCCCACACCTGGCACAAATGTCCTCCCTTTCCCTCACGCAAGGTGAGGGGGGAGCTATGGTTTGGCTGCAGAATTGCCAAGCTGGAAGTCCCTCTGCAAAGCAAATTTAGCTTGAGCTGGATGCTGTAGCAATATCTTACGTGAAATCTGTTCTTCACATGTGATGGTCCCATGCAGTCACCTCTGTAAAGGTAGCCCCATTTTGGAGAAATGCCTGGTCAGGTATTTGTGCAAAGAAGAGCAGGCTGGTCTTGCTCATGCTGAAACATGGCTCAAGGAGGCGAATGTGGTGGGTCCCCCAGCAAGACTTTCTTATTCAGGTTCACCAGGTGTGAAACCAGGTCCTGAGAGGAGCACTTAATGCAGAAAAAACATACACTTAAACCATTCAGGCTTCATGCAAACAAGAGCAGTCACTTAAGCTACCAGAATAGATTAACTCTACCAGTGGTCCCTGGAAATGCCTGTATGTCCAATTTGTCAGTGGAAAATACTCAAAAGCAATTTTGCTTGAAATTGCCCCAAGAGTCAAGAGCAAAATTAAGGACAGTGGGGAGCTGTATTAGCAAATTGATGGGAAATAGGGAAGTTAGCGTAATTGTATGACAATGGAACAGGAGAAGACATCCTTTTACACAATATTACAAAGAAATTTCAGCAAGGTGTATGATCTGTGCCAACCAGCGTCGCCCCAGAAGCTGCCATTACAGCAGCTGGTACTGGCTGCTTGGCAAGGAGCGCTGCGAGACGTTCTGTTTCACTGAGAATTAAGAGCTCTCTCCTGCCAGCTGCTGAGCATTCCCATCTTCTGTCCCTTTCAGCTGAAGACAAGGAAAGTCATATCTGCATGACAAGAAGCTTTGGCAGGATGAGAGGCTTTGAGGGCCAAAATGTTCATCATAGATCATGTTAAACATTTACACATTAAAAAAAAAAAAAAAATAAAAATCCTGAACTGAAAGACTTTGAAAAAATAACAGCTCTGTTTGTCAATACATAAATCTCCTCATTTTCCTACCTCTCTCCTGATCTGGGTTTTAAAAACATGTTGGATTGTGGAAACCCATTGTAGCCCTGCATAATGAAAATGCAGCCTATGGAATGGAAGAATTGTGTCTGAACTGTCAAATACAGGATGCCCAAGCTGTATTGCTGCCACAAATGAACTTTTTGGCATAAATCAGACAAAACAAAAAATGTTGCCCATGAGTAGAAGGAGGTATCTTGATTAAATGCCTGGAGGAGAAAGCTTATTTCTGTATCATGCATGTTCTTGTCAAGAACATTCTGGAGAATCTGAGACAATCAAGGTATTCCTGATTTTGAAATTATCACCTGAAACTCAGAATACAGAAATAGTACTAGGATGGTAAGACTGCATTAGGGACATCAACAGTACAAAGCATCCTCTGCCATCCCAATCAACATGTATATTTTATAAACACTGAGAATACATTTGATCTGTGGAGAGCTGGACCATTTCAAGGTTTGTTAATAGTCCAGAGGGTTTTTTTATGCAGCAATTGAGAAAGTAGCTTTTTCACAGTCATTCAAAGCAGGGAGTACAGTAAGATAAGCAGGTTTTTGAACACTCTTGCTAATTCTTCCATTTATTGGCTGAGGAATACCCTTGACAGGGATGTGGTGAACATCAGTCAAAATCCTGGAAGACCTAGATGTCACAGATGATATTAGAATCGTTGACCAGATGTGATGTCGTGTGACTGCAAAGGCTGACAATGCAAGGAAACTGAAACAAGCAAACTTACAAAGCAGGAAGCTGATACAGGCAGTGAAGATAAAAAGAATACTGAATAATGTAGCAAAACAGACCGCAAAAGTAGAGTCATTCAGGCTGGAAACTTTGTGAGTTGGTCCTACAACATAAAAAGAGATAATTGCACTGGGACTGGAGGAGAACCGGTAGATTTTACTGACTCAAAGTGGTGTGGAAATTAAGATTAATGGAGAAATAAACTTCAAGTCTGAACACAAATGTAAAGGGAATTTTACTGAACAGATTAGAGACACTGGGAACCACAAAGGAACTGAGGAGAATACTTCTAAACATTGTTATCCCTCCACATTTTAGACATTAATGGATGGTTGGATGGATAACAAATGAGAGCACAGTGCAGCACAAGGAAGATGCATCAAAGCTACTATTAAAGTGGAAAGGGATTAGCCACTGTGCAAATCAGATATCAGAGCTAGCAGGTAAGCCCTGCAGTGGAGTCTACAGGGAGGACAACGGAAGACCGTAAGAAGATACGTCTGCCTATGAAAGACATCAGACAGCACTCTAGAACAAAGATGATTTAAGGATCATCTCAGAGGCCCCAGGTGTCTCCTAGACAAGTGAATATTAGCAGGAGGTTTGCTCCGGTATGTCTTTACGTAGATAAGTCTCTGTGAATGACACTGGAAAAGGGAGCTCTGTTAAATAGAAGGTTTATATGTGTTCTCTCAAGGGTTATGTTTAACTGTGCATTAATGATACATTGGCTACTTAATCACTATCTGGTTGTAATATATGGCAAGTGTAATATGTGCCATTAAAAAATAGAGCACTTTCATTGTTTGCCCTGTACTACTGCTCTGCTGATGGCTGCTGACATCTAAAGCAATCACTGAGACAAAGACACATTTCAGCTTTCTCTTACTCTGCCAGCGCAGTGACCTCGCCCTGCTCTCCTTCCTCCTCTCCCTGACTGCAGATCGCTCCCATTTCTTACTTTGTTCCACACCACCCAAAACACCTCTTTCTCTCAGCCACTTTCTGTCTCTTCACCTGAGCCAAACCTGCCTTTACAAAAATTTTAGTGTGACAAAGCAGCAGAGACCACAAGGCTGACTTGAAGTTATGTGCCGGAGAGGAACAGACCCAAGGGGGGAACTGATGCAAGGAGCTGTATCTTCACATGTGCTTTATGAAAAGCACATGGAAAATAGAAGTCACTGTCCGTTATGAAGGGGCCCAACTTCCCTCCTGGCAACCTACAGCAGAAATGGCTCTCAGAGGAGAATCCAGATAAATATTTAGTGTTCCGTGTTGGTGGAAAGTTAGCAAGTAATGTTGGGGTGAGCAAACCAATCCATTGAAAGAATCTATACAGAGCACACACATAGTTTTCATGTCGAGAACCTTGCAGAGTGATTGCACCATGCCTACTGCTTATCAGTCCAGGAATAAATTATACATCTAATCAAAACACAACATTCTATCATGCAGGCTGTTGGAACTAGACACAGTTGGAATTATTGCTGTTTAGAAACTCGTTTTCAGAGACAGGCTTCAGTCAACAAATGGAGAACATCTAAGCCAAAGAGACAGTTGTAATGTACAAAATAAATAATGCACATGCTGAATTATTAATTAATTAATGGTGCCATAAACAAACTTTTACTGCCTATCCTTTCAAAAAGTGTAAACTCATCTTAGTAAAAGTAACAGTCAGTTCAAGCTAAACTGAAGTGGGAATTATTCTGGATATTGAAAGCAGAGAAGTAAAAAATCTTAAAGAAAACTTTAGTTAAAATTCCCACCTTTGAGTTCATCTGAGGCAGCAGCTACCAAAACACCAACTAAAAAGACGTATCTCCAGAGTATGAAAACACTTCACTAAGTTCTTAACACACATTGATAAGTGCCTTCTCCAAATACAGCTCCTAGTTATCCTAATATTCGCTCATCTTTAATTGCCAGTGACTTCGCTCATGACTTATTGACAGCTCATCTCGCATGAAGCTTTGCCAGTAATTCAGTCGCAACAAAGTAGCCGTGATGCAAACATTTTTTCATGCAAACTTTTTTGCCTTTAAACCCACTATCATTAAAACATGTTTCCCTAAGATGTACGGTTACCTTACCTTGGAGCTGCACACGGATAGTCAGGCTGTCTATCTCCTCCTGCGCCAGGCTCAAGGTCCCAATGATTCCCAACACAGTCTCAAAGAGAAATATCCTTCATCTTGATTTTTGGAATGACAGTTTTTGGCTGAAAATGCTTCAGTAAAACTCCTGCTGTGTTATAAACTCACATAGTAAGGCAGGCATGACATTAAAAGCCCTGAAGTGAAGTTAACTCAACCATTCCTTGACCCCACTAAAAGCAAGCTGGACACAAGAAGACTTAGCTGTTCTCCCAGTTTCCTTGGCTGCTTCCAAACATATTTTCTGAGGAATAGAGTCTGGTGGAAAATAGTTTCCTTATATCACAAAGCTAGAAAATTTCAAGGTCTTTCCTGTCCTGGGTTGGAAGGAGCCCAAGAGCTTTTGAAGGACTTTGCAAAAGCCAAGAGATGCCCCATCAGCCAAGAGCCTGGTCTGAGGCATTCAGCACTGATTGTCCTTCTCCCTGGGCTGGCAAGCCAGCCGGTTGTTCCACCCACCCCAAGGTGAGGTGAACCATTAATAAAAAAAAACAAAAAGCAAAACCAAAAACAAACCTGTAAAATTAACAATTTTCTACAACAAGCACAGGAGCTTTCACAAAAACCACTGAAAAACACATTTCTTATCACTCCTCAACAGAGAAAACACTTGGGAGAGAAAACAGCGAGTTTGCTCCTTCGGCCTGGAGCTGGAAGGGGCTGCAGCCAGACTTGGGTTTTTCCTGGTCCCAGAGGAGGGCTCTAATCATCCCACTGCTGGCTGCTTGCAGGAAAGGCACTCACGGGATGTCATGACCAAATAGCCTGTTTTGTCCTTACGAGCACTCTTTGTTCGCTCTCTGTCTTAAAAGAAAAAGGAAGAAAAAGAAAGAGAAAATAAAAACAAAAAAAAAGGAAAGGGAAAAAGATATGTTCGGTATATAGACATCCTAATGAAAAATTATTGAGTCTGATCAGAGCAGGCAATAGCTGATGAAAAGCATTTGGCTGCAAAATTAACAACCAACTCCAGTTAAAACTGCTATTCAGAGGTAGCTCCAACCCCACATCTCTCACTGGGCTCCTCCGTGTTTGCTTTTCCATTTCCCCTGGCAAATTTGCACAAGGGTTCAAGGTCTGCTGCTGCAGCTCTGCGTCTGCCCTCTGCCAGCCTGGTTTCTATGACATATTCAGGAAGATACAGGGTGACCTTTCCAGCTGGATTTCAGTGCCTGCCATAGGGTCCCTCCCCTCACCGGCTGCCTCCCCCGACCCTCGCCCTGGCCCAAGGAGGGACCTGTGCAGTGCCGGCCGCCCCTAGGAGTGAGACACGGGTCGTTGCCAAGTGATGGCCCATGGCACAAAGCAACGCAGAGCTGCTGGGGCTGCCTGACCTTCTGGGACAATTCGTGACGCTTGGCCCGCGGCACTCAGCTCCGGGGCGGATGTGGTTTCTTGGCTTTGCCCCCAGCACAACCCTCCTGCCAATTTTTCCGCATTTGCATTCTGCTGGTGCTCCCAGTGGAAAAGGCTCAGCTCCCATAAACACCAGCCACACCTGCCGGTGGGTCACAGCGGCCCGATTCACAGCGCAAACCTCCCGAAACTTCAGCCTGCCCTATTGCACCTCTTACAGCTGGCAGTGCGTGTCCTGCCTGGTGCTTCCCCTAAGAAATGAACCTTTTCTGCTCCAGCCCCCTGTTTCCTTTGCCCCTCTCCCCATGGCACCTCACACAAGTCAGCATTTCTAGAAAAAAAAACCCAAACTTCTGGAGGAGTAATTTTAAAGGCTGTGTTGGTCACTGCTCTTAAACGTAAAGGTTAGAACAGAGAAAAAAAAAATCTACTTAACTTGCAGGTTTTTGGTAAGAAAAGCTTTCTATCTCCTACAAAAAATATTAGAGAAAGGTGATCAGCAAATAAGATTTATCTGGATGAACAGGAAGCTTTGCAGAGAACAACAACAAAAAAAGAAAATTAGAGTGCAGTGCAATCAGACAACTAGAGTGAGGTGAAATCCACAGTGTGATCAGGCAGCTGGCAATGGCTACATTAAGAAGACATAGCTGAAGAAACACAATATTTCAGGCTTGATTTTCATTAGTAGTTACGAACAAGTATGCATGGAAAGTAATCCAGAGTCACTGTGCAGCAGCTGCTCTGAGGGAGTGCGGTGAGGACAGCGCCGGCACTGGGACGAGTTGTTCACAGCCCTGAGATGCGGTCTGTCCACGAGCCACTTCTGGCTACACTTCTGCACATGCCAAAGGAAATGCATTCACATTCTTTTTGTTTGTCTGTTCTTTGGCTCGGTCTGTAACTTAAAAAAAACAAAAAACAAAAAACATGACCTCACTCAGTACAATGTAACTAGACTATAACCAGACTAAAAGTGGGAAACTGATTTACTAGGAGGAAATCCTGCTTCTGCTCTAATGCTTCCTGCCTGTTCTGGGTATTAGGTTCAAAAAGATCAGAGAGAGAGTACCTGTTGCATCATCAGCATATTTTTCCTTAAAATCCCTGGACATCAAAATGATGCACTTATTTTCCTGTTCAGCATTTGTATTTGCTCATAGATCTACTGATTGTTCTCTAATGACATCAAAGAGTCACCTTGCAGCACACCATATACACAGTTTAGCCACTTCCAGATCTTCTGCAGGAGGTTTGCCCCGACCTCCCAAATCAATATAAGCAGAGCTGTCCTGCATTGTTAACCCATGTTTTACCCCTGCAAACTTTCTCACCTCAGTCCCGCTCACATTTCACAGCACACGGGTGCTACAGTTGAGGCATTCAGCTCATCTTCATGCCTCTGACCTAGTGCAGAGGGGTCAGCTGGCTGAAAAGGCCCAGAGCAGATGAAGCCAGGATGCACTCAGCATAGCAATTGAGTGAGTGGTTTTTCAGCGCCTTTCACAGCAACAGGTTGTGCTGGGGTGCAGCTTGCAGCTGGCCAGCTGTGCTGCTCCCGTGACCCATGGATGCTCAGGATGCATCTATCTATCTTACACACCACCAACGGGAGCTCAAGCAGACACCCTCATGCTGGTTTATGTGCGGACAGCAATGCAGAGCATGAGCACAGAGCTCTGCTCCAGCTGTGAAGTCCTACAGAAACAGGCGGATAGCCTGTGGTAAACCAAGCCATGAGGTTATGTTAGGCCACAGTTCCTTTTCCAATCCCATGAACAGCCTGAGAAATTGTATTCATCTCATCCTCTCCCTGGCCTCTGCATGGTTCCTTGCACAGGCACAGCTCAGGATCCCACTGCACGTGTCCTCAGCCGGGCAAGCTCAGCTGGAGCAGTTTAGCATTTTCCAGAGGTGGTGTCTGCTCCACCCCACCAAGCCCTTTGCTCTGCAACAGAAGGTATGAACAGGGTAAAACCTGGAGGGCCTCCAGCCTGTGCAAGCTGTGCTCCAAGGTGGTCTTCCTGCAGAACACAGGCAGAAACACAGGTGATTAATCTAGGAGACCAGGCTGTTTAAATCAATTTAAATCCTGTCTCAGTGGTGCCCAGCAGCTCGCACCTGTTGATGCTTTTCCCAAGTCGCCCTCTGGCATTAACAGTGTTACCCTCCTCCATGTCTGCCAGTCCTGCTCACACCAAAGGTGAAGCTGGAGACTTTCTGGGCACTGCTGGGTGCAGCTGGGCTCCCCTCGCCCCGGCCCTGCCCTTCTCTTCTCACATGTACCGCAGGGTACAGCGGCCCCCAAGCTGGCTCGGGGTGTTTCCTGCCCTGGGGTCCCTGCCCTGCCTCTTGTGCTGCACATATTTCTCTTGTTGCATGTGAGAAAGTGTTAGCCTCAGGGCCCTTGGGGTTGGGTGTTTTTGTTGTTGCTTTTGGGTTTTTTTTCAGAAATACATAGATTTGGACAAAGCAAGTTAATTACCTTTTGCTGAAAATAAGCAATGATTGCAGTGCAGAGCTAGCAGCAACATAAATCTGGGGTCATTTCATTTTAGGGTTCACTGGTGCAAGAACAGCTAAATATTTCAGCTTTCTAAAGGTAACGGTATGTTCAATCATGCTCTGTTTAGACCATACAGTTTGCACATCTAATATACAGTCAAAAGTGAAAACTATATTTTAAAGACTTCAGTGGCACGCAGATTGCTGCTTATTCATTTATCTTAGCACCACCATCTCCAACTCGGTCATATCTGTCAATACTTCTGCTACTACAGTTCAGCTTCTCTCTCCTGGCTCCGTGCCACTGTGCCCCGCAGCCTGGCTGGCAGTTTGCACCCAGGGCGGGCAGGGCTGTTCAGGGCTTGGCGTGGTGCAGAGGGGCCAAGGGCCCTCCAACATCCATCTCTCTCGTGCCTCTGCCTTTGCAGGGCAGGGTGAGCCCCAACAGGGCCATTTAAACTCTTTCTTTATAGAGGGAGAGAAATGGGATGTTTTCTCTAAAGCTTTTGAAATCTGAAAATGAAAAGCTCTATAGAGGAGCAGAGAAATGGAATAATGCTTTCTAACTAGCTGTTTTCTAACACAGAGCTGTAAGATTGCCAGGATTTTAATTTCAGATGATAAGTGGAAACAGTGAATTTTTTCTGGATAAGAGTCTACTAGATTGCCAAATTAAAACAACCAGTATTAAATTAGATTTCATAATATTGAGAGATTATGAGAACAATAAGGGTACAACACAACAAAAACAGCTGATAACACTTCAACTTATACAAGAACATCTACTTTGCTCAGATCTTTTTCTCAATAAGAGGAAAAATATCACCAAAACAGACTTTTTCTGTTCACTAAATGGATCATGAATTAATTTTCCAGTAAAAAACAGCTCTAACACAACTCACGTGCATCCTTTTTCTTAGCAGGCTGTGTGTTGTGAGCAATGGTGAGTTACCTGGGGAGGCACCACGTGTGCCTACGATCTCATCGGTCAGCCAACAGCAGCTCCATTTCCCAGCAACCTCAAACAGGTTCTGCCGCTCAAACCTGGCTCAGAACAAAACTGTGAGGTCAGGTACTGGCCTCACCTCTGGGAAGAAAATTCATCAATCTGCTAAGGACATGTGACATGTTCTGTCTCAAAACTAGCAGGTGCAAATTAGGAAAAAGAGAAAGAAAAAAACAAAAAATATTTTTTTCCAGGTCTCTTGCACATTTTGTCTGTGAAAAGCACACAGAGGTTGCTCTGCTGACAGGCTGGAAGCCACTAGTGTTGTGTAAGGTTGAGTGGACCTTGTGGGTTACTGGGCTGTCACTGAGTATAGACAGAAAATTGTTCTGTGGATAGAAGATGGGTTGGCCAGAGGCTTTTCTGAAAGTTTGTTCTGCAAAGGGCACCAGAAACACTGCTGTGTTCAGATGATCTGCAACATGAAGAAACTAACTCTTCCCATAGCTAGAGGCTCTCGATGGTCTTAAAGGTCACAATCATATAACATTGATTATGTTGTTAGTTATCAGAGCAGCTGTTTGTGACAAAAGACTGTGCTAAAATCAAAATATATCCCACGGTCTCCAAGTCTTAGTGTGATAACAGGAGACTGGATAACCAGGATGAGCTCATCCTTCTCAGGTAAATCTAGTCCTTAACCTTCAGTCCTGCACTTGCTGAAACCATACTTGGATGGAAACCAGAAGTAGTTTTGTGTGAGACAGCACCATTTAGCACCTTTAGAATTAACAATACTTTGTATTTTTTAGCCAAGGTTCGTCTGGCCAGCACGCTTGCTAGTGGGTTGGGAGACTGAAAGAGAAACAGCCATGAGAAAGTGTTTTTGGTGAGCAGGTCAGCAAAAGCCTCCAGGGTAATCAATGGGGTGTGGATGTCATAAGAGCACGTGTGTCTCACCTTCATTCAGTTCCGATTTTGCAGCTTCCTATCTGGACAGTTGAATACAATCTGAGCCCCAAAGGTCATCACGTGTTATCTGGGATTAAAACTATTACCTCTCATTGTAAGTTTGGCCTCTCTGGATAAGGCAGGGGCGCAGCAACTGGCAACGGGCAGGTGCCCTCAGGAGGGTCTGCAAAGTCTGCGCTGAGTGTGAGATACTCTCTCATGTCTCTTGAGAGTGCTATAAACCTTTGTGTTTCTGATTGAAAGCAAAAATGACAGTTATCTGTGTTCCCACCAGGGTGAAGTGAGCAAAGAGTACCAAACAAGGAAAGTAATGCAAATTTGAAGCAGAACCGTTACATTTGCCTCTCTCAATTCAAATTGCTCCATTCCGTAACTGTACCTATAGCCATAACCGTCTCTGTAGCCAAGGCCTGAATAATCCTTTGACAGCAATTAATATAATGGCATTGCAGAACTACCAAAATCAGGAATCACTACTTTAAATCACACCTGTATTGATTTTTTCCTGGTGGTATCTTTCTTATTCTTTTCTTCTAAGGGAAAGGTGGAAAGTCTTTTTTTCTAAACTTTGCTTTATTACAAAAAGTAAAACTAGCCCAGATGAACTTTGAAATACATGTAATTGAGTCTCATGTGATCAGAGGATCCAGTGTTGACAGGAACTCTCTTCTTGAAGTAAGTTAAGTGATGATGTTCTCAGCCAGTGCTAGTGGAAAGCATGGTATTGTTCGCAAATAGCGTCATTCCACTTTTAATTTGTAACGCTGGTGAATAACTTCTAAGAAACAAACAGACCTAATTTTAGGTTAGTGCTTGCAATATTGCAGTTTAGAACTATCAGCACAGTAAGGCAGAATTTAATACAAGAGAGTTCACTGAATATCATGCTGTATCTTAGTATAGAAGCTGGAAACCTTAGGTCAAGATCTAAGGTGGAAACCCCATTTAGCCTTAATGCCGCATGCTATTTAAAGACTTATTAAAACATTTTCCAGAGCTGCACTGGCCTAAGGTATTGCTTGAGAGCAGACCTGCAGCTGTCTGCTTGCAGCACATAAAGGAACTGTGTTTCTCCTAGCGGGGCATGTGGGCCTTTTTTTGTTTCACAGAGGTTGTGTTTTGCCAAATGCAGATAAAGGTAAATCATGTTTCTGTGATGAAGGCCACCCTCTGGTCCCATCTCTGCAGCCTACATTCACTGTAAATAGTCAGGTGCTGGTTCCCTGACCTGTTTTTTATCACAGTGGACTAATACTGCCAGAAGCCCCGCTGCAGCAATGGTCTCCGGTGTCACTGCCCAGCACCACCGGCACTGCACAGCAGCTCTGCACAGAGCCATTAGACCCATGGCAGCGGGTGTGAGTGGCTGCAGGGCCTGCCCAAAGCCTCTGTCACACGTTCACCGCGGCTCAGGTATTGCCTGAACATGCCAGCCCGGCCGAACAAAAGCCCCGGGAGGCAGGAGAAGAGGAGCACAGCTGCTCCTTTACCCCAAGGAATGCACTGATGGAGCTGGCGAGGCTTTCCAGTACTGCTACAGAAAGAGTCTTTTGCTTCTCTGTCTCCACGGCCATAAAAGGCGGAGAGGAGTCTTTTTCTACTTACCATCAAAACTGTGGCTAGAAACAACTGAAGGATTTTGAGCCGCTGAGCAACAATGGTGGGTATTAGATAAAAGCATAAGGCAGAGATCGCTCTGCTCATTTTCTGCATTCTCTGTCAATACTTGGTTTTAGACATTTTCAAAGTTGTTTTCATGAACTGAGACTTCTGTGATCCTAATAATTACGGTACCTACAAAGTTTTCATCAAAACCTTTTCTAACTAAAACTGATTTTGTAATAAAAGGAAACTCTTTTCTTCCCCAAATCATCCAAAAATCACTTCTTGGACAGATCTCATGGATTCCACGTCCTTTTAAACTTGTTGGCAGAGAAACACCTTTCGACACAAATGTTCTGAAACAACATTGCCATCTAGTGGAGAATTTGATTCACCACTGATGTGAATTCCTTCATGCAGAAATAGGCACTTTGTGACTTGCACAAATGCAGAATTAGGAAGTGAAATATTCATTTTGAAAATCAATGCCTGGAGTTAACTGACGGCTTTAATTGAAGAGTAAGAGTCTTTGAGTCATATTGTAGACCAGTAATATTAAAACTATGCTAAATGCAGGAAATGAGTACAAAATTATCTAGATGAGTTTTAATTCCCTAGGATTTTCCGAAGGAAACATTGTTTGATGTTCACTCTGGCAAAGCAGCCAAATCTGTATCTGGAAAAGAGATAACAAAAATGCAATTACTTTCCATATATAAATGACGTAATAATTGGAGCCTGAATTTAATCAATTGAAATCAAACCCAAATCCTCATCTTTCAGGTTGGTGTAAGTGGAAAACTGGAGGCAGACTCAGCAGTGTGATTTCTTTTGGAAACTTCACAAGGACCCACCAGCTGTCTTTCACATGTTCATCCCCTTGCACGCGGGAGGTTTGATGCCTCTGGCCCCACCCACTGTGCAGCACTTTCACGTGTGCGGGACAGAGTGGGACAGCGGTGGCAGGTCAGGGCTGCTGGTTACAGGGCTGGTGGTTACGGGGCTTTCGCTTCCTGTGCCCCCGCCCTGCCCTTTTTACAGTTTCTCTCCGATGCTCTGTCTGTTAATTGGTTTCTCTAACACGTCCCACCAGCTGCCTGCCCTGCCTTTGGCACGACAGCAGCACTTCAGCGGGGTCTCCACAGCAAAGCACAGTCCTAGGAGCGTGCAGGACCCTCTCGAAGTTGTCTGGTCTCATCTATGTCATCTCTGTCTTTCCATACTTTTTTCCTCAATTGCCACATTTGCTTCAGCATTGTAGCTGAAGCCAGTTTCCAGTTCTGTACTTGGCTAGGTCATCAGTCCCCTGTGGCCTAAACCCCTCTGATTTAGGCAACAGTTAACTGTCGGGAAAACACACCGTTCTCCAGAGACACTAACTTCATACAGCACTCAAATGCCAAACTAGGAAGCTTATAGAAGAATCAAGGTCAATGAACGCTTTTTAACCCACCTGTGGTTAGGGCCACCTGTAGAAGGTGTCTGCCTGGAGCAACACGCACATGGGAAGGGCCACACCAAGAATTAGGTTCAGCTCCTCTGCTCTCCTGGTTTGACTGTACAACACCTGGTGTCATTTAGGAAAACTACATCTCATAGAAGTTGATATCCGGAGGAGACAGAAGCTTTCTGCACAGCACAGCACTCAGCAGCTTGCACAATACCGAACAACAGCATTACGGCACCTCCTTCGCTTAGGGTCACAATCGCTGCTTTGCTTTGGAGATTAGAGGCTTAGGTCTTAAACTTCAAGGGTAATAAACACATTAAAAAAGTAACTCAGCAACAACAAAGGAACTCCTCCTCCAGAGGCAGTTTGTTATCTGAGGTAGGAATAATAAGGGTACCATCCTGTTCCTGTTGGAATAGTTGATTAAATTCCCTCCTGGGGATAAATCTAGGTCCTTTAATTTCAGGCACTAAGGGAAAAGTAAAATGAAAGAATAATGACAAAAAAGTTTACATCTCTGCCAAAAGTTTTGTGGGTTTTCTTGTTGAAATCAAATTTATCCCCTTCCTGATAAGACACAGCAGGGTAATACTTCACGATGTTGGTGTTCCTTCCCTTACTCAGGAGTGTCAAACTCATTTTCACTGGGGGCCACATCAGCCTCATGATTGCCTTCAAAGAGCCAAATGTCATTTTAGGACTGTATAAATAAAATGACATTTGGCCCTTTGAAGGCAACTGAGAGGCTGATGTGGCCCCCGGTGTAAATGAGTTTGACACCTCTGCCTTACATAGACAGAACGTGCAAGATCTGAGAGACAGAAAGACCTTAAAACTTGAAATTAAGCAGATAGTTACCATCTGCCCAGTGTAAGCCCGTATTACAATCCGTCTGACTTTTGTGATGGTTCTGGTTATGACAGCTGTAACAGCTTTGCCTGAAGCTTTACAATCCTTTTGCAAAAGACAGCTGGAGAGAGCAGGAAAAAGCTCTCCCTTTTATTAATCAGAAAATGGTTAGGACAAATGGCCACATGAATTAAGGCAAAGGAACGAGCTTGGTCTTTTTTTGGGTTTTTTTCTGAATATTCAGCACATCTTCACGTGTTTTCATCTGACCTCCTGTGTCACCTGTATCTGCTTTTTCCCATTCAAAATTAGGCCAGTTTAGTAGCCAGCGAGAACCTCAGTACATGCTGGATGTCCAGGCAGCTTGGAAGGTGAACACAGTTGGTAACTCTTGAGTTCCTTATATTTAAAAGTTGCTCTTATATTTAAAAGTTCAATTAACGATGCCCAGTGCCCAGTGCGTTGCCCACTCAGGGAGCAGTGGGGGCTGGAAACGGGGAAAGCTGGGTGACCATGGTGTACTTACTTCCCAACTGGAAGCTTCAGTGAATCTTGCAGCTTCCATAGAGAGGTGAGAAATGCAGTTTAGAAGTTTTTCCCCCCAGATGAACCTTTAGAAGATAAAAGCATATGAAGGCTTCTGAGCACTCTTAATTGTTACAAGTAGTGTGCAAGCCTAAGGAGATCAAATGTTTTAAAGCTGTGAAAAGTTACACAATTTGGAATAAATAATCTGTGTCATAGCTACGGAACAAACATCTGGATCATGGAAAATGGCCATGACTGCAAAGGCCCTAGGAGCCACAGTCACTGCCAGCAAATTTAGCACAAATTCATAGGGCATGCTGGGACAAGAAGGTCTAACATAACCTACACAAGGACCAACCAGGGTCATGCAGAAGACCATCGATGGAGCACCACATGCATCATGTGTGCCTGTCTTCCAACAATTACAAAAAATGGAAGGTGGTACAGAAGCCCACAACAGGAATGGTCAAGGGCTGGAAAAATGCTTCCCAGTGCTTCCAGTACTCATTGTACCTTAGTCAAAAGGAAGCCTTGAAGTTGACCTGATGACATGCAAAGTGTGTCTCCATGGAACAGCGTGGGCTGACATAAGCAAACTCCTGCACTCCAAGCTTGCTTGGCACAGACTAACTCCAAACTGGGAATCACATAACTGGCCTTGGTGCAGTCCTGATGGCAAACTAATGAACTTGGCTAGGAAGCAGAGCAGCAAGGTGTGGGGTCTGAGGGAAAGGAACTGCTCCATTTGGTAGGTTCAGTATACCACAGTATACCTCAGATCACAGACAACGTTTTTAAAATCTACCTGTAGAGAATCGTGGAGACTTGCCTCACGAAAGCAGCCAGGGATCAGGAACGGAAGAAAGGAACTAGATTTGAAACCATGCATGGGGAATGAGACGTGACATAACACACGCCCCTCAGTCAGTGATTGAAAAAGCAAGATCCTGACAAGCATAAAAGCTTTCAGACTTCTCATGCTCTTGGTTTTCTTAGTGCTAACAACTGCTGAGCAGAAACCACACTTGGTAACAAAGGCAATAAGGGAGAAAATATAAACTATTTTAAGAAACCTTTATTCCAATGGTTGATGGGCTGGATCAAAAAAACCCATGTCTGTTAGCTCTATGGAGCTGTCAGCCTTTCATTCTTGTTTGACCTTCTCTCCTAGATCAAATTTCCGTCATCTCTTGACACCTGCTGGATCACATCCTGCTGATTCTCCAGAAGATGCACTTCACCAAAATGCACAGGATTGGAGTCAGTGCAGAGCAGGTGGCCCCCATGGACCACACAAGCTGAGGCAAGTACCTTAGTCCCCAGCACTATGACTTTTCCTCTTGACTGGTTGGCTCATCGTGACAGAGTGGTTAAGTGACAGACAGCACAGTGTTCTGCCCTTTGTCTGTGTTATATGCATGGCTCAGCTTTGTGTTGCAAGACAGAGTAGCTGCTGGGAGGGGAATACAGAAGGGGCTTTCACAGGAAAGTGTATGATAACCTTTCATCTGAGATCACATTGCAGGGACTAAATATTCCTGAAATTTGTAGGCCACAGCAGTGAGATGTTCCTTGTTGTTTGCTGAGATCTCTCCAGAGGTCACACAAAGGGTGTGGGTAAATCCCCGCTGTCAGCTCTTTGCTTCTGAAACTCTCATTTCCTCCTTCGCTCACATACACTCATGTTCTTTTAATCACAGAACTTCCTACTTCTTTTTTAAGCAAAAGCTGACAATGGAAGTTTTTATCCTTTGTTGAGGCATAAAGTTTTAAAAAGGGGAAACAAAAATTTACTGTACTTGGGACAGACACTCAGCAAACAAAAAATAGTGCAGATCCCCTCAAATATCCAAATATATATTCTTTAATTAGTCCACAATTCTAAGCAATTGTTGCCTTAATCTGAACCTATTTATTAATGTCCTGTAAACATCCGCCACAGTTACAATAGTACTCCTATCCTCCTTTCTGGAACGGAAATGCTTGCAATAAATTATGAGAGAATCTGAAATGTTGCTTTAAAAAAAAAAAAAGAAAAAAAGAGCTAACCATTTTGGATGCCTAAAGATGTTCAGAGGATAGAACATGTTGTTTATACATACTTGATTTAGGCTAACATAGACTTATTTTTCCTACCTCACAGACAGCTTGGCAGCTACCGGAGCAGGGATAACGGGCTGCTATGGCACCTTTCATGCCAGCCAGCATAGCTAAACCAGCATACAGGAGCACTGAAGTCAGTCATTATACACGACTCCATCCCAATTAAATGCTGCAGGAGCTGAGTGAGCCGCCTGTAGTTTTCTGCAGCTATAATTTCTGTACAGGTAGGATAAAATGCCTACTTACATTCTGTCTTACCATCCCTATTTTCTTTTATTGCCTTCCAACAAGTCAGTGCATTAAAGCAAACTTTCTACTCCGTCATGTAGTTTAGTAACACGAAACAGGGCGGGTAAGGCCAAAATTTGGCAGTCAAACAGTAGAATCCAAATGTTGTAAATAAATACTTTTTTCTTGCTGTCAAAGCTGAGGTAGGTGGAAGATGTCACTGAGAGGAGTTTCAAACAGACACCTTATGGTAATAGACCGGCATCATGGACCGTCTTCATTTCAGCCCCAGCGAGGTTACATGTTCTAAAAGCGAACATGGCTGGAAAGTTGCTACTCAAATTGCTATTAAGTGTTGTTTATTATTGAAACTGAAGCTTGTTCTCATGAGGACATCAGTGTATCTCAGAGATATGCCAGAGGCTACTGGAGGATATTCTCATTTTTAAAAGTCTTCTTTTATCTTCCACTCTAGCAGGAAGCTACCTTTCCTGACCAGATGACTGGGCTATGTGATCAGGTCTTATTCGACTTTCTCCACTTTTTGAGAAGAATAGCACATTTTCTTCATCTGAGAAACCTTGCTTGCATTGAGGCCTCCCTCTATGAACTCCATCAGGAACTGCAAAAAACCTGAAAGGTTTTCTGAGGCTTATCCAGATTATTTCCCTATGCTGAGACTTGTATTACCTCTCAGCTCAATGGGTATTTGCACTTACACTTCTTTATGGTATGTTGACATCCTACTGCAGGTCCTGACAGCATCATGGCTGGCCCTACATATTCCCTTCTCAACAGCCCATCTTTTTCCATTTTTTATAAGCATCTTAGGTTTTCCTTCTCTCAAAATAAGCACAATGTTTATTTAACAATCTTCTCGACAAGTTTACTGTATAGAATGCACTCCAAATGCTTTATAATTATTCCTTACTTACATACTGTTACTTGTACTGCTACTTTGCCAACTGCAAAGTTCACTGTTCCAATGTATCTAACCTCTGAAACCACTATTTGAGATTCCTTATGAAAAAATACTAGACACAGAGTAGCAGGCCATTAGATAGGTAACCGCAACCACATTTCAGGTTTGGTTTAGTTTATCTTGGGATTGGATATTTTTGTGATATGCCCTAAGAGGAAACAGCAAATAATGAGCTGGGGAGACATACCTGCACCACTAATCCCATCAAGAATCTATGGCTTCATGAGCTCAAAGTCCCAGTCGGTGGCCAACTCTTCAAACTACTCAGCTCACCTTAACTAGTACACGGAAGAAACACGCTCTTTGATTCACCTGTTACCTTGGCAAGTCCAAATCCTTGACAATGCAAGACATTTCACTGTCTACAGAGCCAACAACTTCCTAAGCATCAGATGTTGGAAACATGGAAAAAGACTATATACGAGTGTTCATTCAACCTGTAACAGCTTATGAAAAAAAATCTGAGAAAACAGAACTTGGGAACTTCTTAAATGCTAGCTGAACAGCAAAAAAACCAAACCAACCAACCAAAAAACACAACAAAAATCCAAACAAACAACAAAAAACCCCACCAGCTTTCAAGAGAAGTAGAGCAAATCAAGCTGCAGCAAGAGGATGTTTTTCTTGAGGACCATCTTGATTAGACTGACTTGTGAATAACTAGTGAGAAATGGAAACTCACCATCTCATTAGTAACAGGACAGATACAAAAGGTAATTATTATATTCTGCTTTTATCTGGAAAATGAAAAATGCATTTATATGTCCTTTGTAGACAAGCAGTCTAGTGTGAAATGTTAACAAATAGAAAGGTATTACAGAAGAGTACTAGGGACCAACAGAAAGAAGGCAGCATGCAGTTGAGCCTTGGATCAGTATGACCATTGTCACAACATTTTTTTGGACACTTTATTCCTAATCAAAAGCAGAGTCCTGCTTCCATCTCCTTCTGTTGCAGCAATTCCTACTTGTGAAATATAACATATTAGAAATGTCAGGAAAATTTCTTAAAATCTCTTTGGATTTCTGAAAAGTCAGCAATGGGGAGCTAGTACAAGCTTCTCCAGAGTGCCTGTTGTAATCATCTCTCTTCTCTCTGTTAAAGGAATTTCATCATCTTTTAGTGTCTATAGCCCCAAAGCTTTTCTAACACCACGGAAATATATGATACAATTAGACAGAATTAAAAATCCATTTATACAAAGGAATAAGTGGAGTCTTCTCCATAATGAAGTACTTACTGACTTGCTTTGGGTTATGCTGAAAAGACCTACTTTGAGGCGCTGAATTCTTGCAGCCTCAAGTTCATTTAGATGAAAGGAACGTTTTCTGGCAGCTGCATGAGCAAATGAGTACCCAGTGATCCACCCTCATTCAGGTTATGTAAAACCGCGTGGGTGTGAGCCACACATGTGCCTTCCCAAGGCAAGGCCTGGGTTGCGCTCCCGACGCTTGGCTCAGCTGCCAGCGTTCGTCTCCCTCCCACGTACCTGTTCTAGTCAAGCTCTGTTAAAGAAAAATTACTTCACATCACAGGGTGTGACACAGTGTAAATACTGTGCAATGATCTAAGGAGCCTCAAGCAACCGTGGCATTCATCCAGCTGTAGCCCAAATGCATTCTTTTTGTTTTAGGCGCTTTTTTGGTGTCATCAACATAGTGTGCAAATACGGTGCACTGTTTGAAGTGGAAAAGAACATGATCACAGTGTTTTGAAATAGATGGGAGACCCGTAAAGGACCTTTTACACAGTGCGACCATTGTGTTGGAGGAGCCTACGCGAGCTCTGAGAGAACGGGCTTGCCTGCTCAGTGAAGAGTGGGGGCACGCAGAGACACCTCAGCAAGCTCTGACCGGCCCAGCACTGGCATCAGAAGCAGTGGAGACGTGTAACCCAAGCTGTGCAGTGGGGCTGTGTGCTGGGGAGCAGCACAGGCAGGGGCCGCTCTGAAGGGGAATGTGTGCCAGGAGCTGAGGGTCACAGGCAAAGGGAGCAACTTACTGACTGGGGGGCTGTCCCACAATACCCAAAAAGGGCAAGCAAGGCACATCAACAGCCCAGGTCACCAGGCAAGGCTGTGGTGGTGAGGCAGGTCTAAGGTCAAGCTGGGAAGCCAAGTCTGTAGGTCAGGATCAATGACGACATCCAGCCAGACACAAGTGTGGGTGCAACAGGGACAATCTAAGTGCACTTGCTTCTGAAATTACACAAATTCACAATAAAAGGCTTCAGACTAGAAGCAGTCCTCCACTCACACTGGCAGAGAAGCAAACATGACAAAAAGGAATGCATCCCTGGAGTCATGTGGAACGTACTTCACCTTAGTCAACACACCCGGATACAGGTTCCAAGATCAGAACTGGATACATTGCACATTTAGATGAGTCTGAGGACTTTGAGCTTTCATGAATAACCACTGCAGATTGTACTTTCAGGGAAACTGTCATCCCGCCAACTATGTTTTTATTTTTAAACGTCAAAAAATGTACAAACATAGATGTAGACATAGATTATTGTTATTATTTTTATTGCTCTTGTTAAAAAGTCAGTGTATGAATTATGGCACTATGCTGTAAAAATGCAGTATTACTGAGTGCTCTAACAGCATGAGATCCATTATGACAAGATTTTAAACATGAAGCATGAGCTTCAATATGTATTTCCAAATAAAAAAATAAGCCTAAGAGGTAAATGGATTAATAATAAGTGATTTATGTGGACTTTGAATACTAAGTGAATATGGAGTGAATTTGCAAGAACCAGACAAATTTAAGACAAAGTCAAACAAAGCTTCTAGAAATTGAAAAGTAAATTCTCTCTTATTTTCACCTACATAGACATATTTGTTCTGCACAGTAGATGAAAGGTGCAGCTCTCCTATTAAAATACAACCATGATGTGTTGGGGGGGAATTGCATGAGAAAAGGAAAAAGCAAACCAAAACCTTTTCTACATTGCTAGTCAGAGAAAAAGAACTGTGGGCTTTGAAAGTCTGAAAATAAAAACATCCATTTAAGAAAAAAGAAAAGTCACATTTCCTGGGTCAGTCTCCACTACAACAAAACACTGATGCCTATTAACTCTGTGCTTGGGGACTGAATAGAGCTATGGTACTATTCTTAATTCTGAAGCAAACCCAAATCACCTGATATACATGGATATTATTGCACTTATAGCAGTGGTACGTTCACTGGCCTGAAAACTACTTTCATTGCATTAAGGAAAATGAGGTGTTCGGTGGTTTTATTTTGTTTGTTTACATGTGTAATCTTACTCGACAGATGCATTGTAAAAATAATGGTATCCTAATTCAAACTGCCCTGCCCTTTATAAAGCAGTTTAAGCATATCTGGCACAACATGAAGCTCTTGAAATGCCTCCACTACTTCAGAAAAAGTCTTAAAGAATAACATCTCCCAGAGGATGGGTGGGCACAGAGTACTAAATCAAGGGGGGAAAAAATGACAGCGGGCATAAGTTTCCCAGCAAAAGGATGTCTTACATCACACAGCACATCAGAAATAAATAAGGTGAAACCTGAAGAATCTGAATATAAATCCTGGGATGATGTTGCGAGAGTTACAGGTATGTCAGTGTATTTTGTTAAGTACAATGCAGTTACTATATACAGTATATCAGATAATGCCAACTAATGATACACTAAATTAACTGTTGTTAAACAAAAAAATATTAAAACAATGTACTTATAAAAACAAATGACAACCCCACAATTATGCATAGTTACATATGACGAAGTCCAGCTCCCTGGAGTCCAATAGATTTGACACCTTCAAGCATCAGTAAGCAGTTTTCTGAAGTGTAAACAACATCATTATCAGAACCCAGTCAAGCTGCAGGGGAATTAGACTGTCATAAATATCTCGAGTCCAATCACAAAACTCTCTGTAAATGTCACCATGGCATAGCTGCAATGGGGCAGTCACCCATTCAAAGTTTTTACATTGCTGTATTTCTTCAATGCACCTTCTAAAGGATGTGCTATTTAATGTGGTGGTGATCTACACACAAAATATGGAACAGACACAAAGCACTTAGGTTTAGAAGCACTTATGGAAGTATCCATGACATCTTTACAGTGTACTGTGTATGACTGCACGCACTATTAAGTTTCTCCAGCTTGTTATTACGTGGCATCTTACTGTTCATAGTATTTCTACATACTAAGAAGAAAGAGCCTTCTCCCCGAAAAACCAGCTTCTCTGATGTGGGAAGCCACCATGCCTGTATCTTGCTTTGCTACAGTAAGGCATGTACAACGAATGTGACAATGTCAAATTCCCATGGATCATGACAAAAAGACTCAGTTCTTCCCTTTGTTTCTTTGCTCAGCTTCTCTGCTCTGACATTACAACTGTGAATGTCAGTCAGCATCCGTGTGTTTAGTAAGCAGAGGCTTCCCGTCTGTATCACCAATCTTTTTCCGCATCTCTTCCACTGCTTTCAGCAAAGCCACTCGCTCCTGCTCAAGAGTGAGAATGGACTGCTTCAGTTTGCCTTCATTGGTCAATAAAAGCTCTACTGTGGCTTCAAGGTTTTGGATCTTTCCATTAGCCACCTTTCAAAACAGAAAGAAATGAGGAGGAGGGAAGAGGGGAAGAAAAAAAAGGATATCTATTAAAAAGTGAAACCAACTTTACACTATTTTATGAGATACATTAATACATATAAAATACTTTCCAAATAAAAAATTGCAAAGGTAAAATGCAAGTATGAACGTTATTAAATCTATGTACTTCAGACTACAACTATGCTGCTGCCTGTAACAAGAAATTTACCTGTCCCAACTTGATTGCTTGGATTGGTTCACAATTAAACTCCGAATATAATGCAAAGTAATTAATTAATGACTTAGAAAATTATGAAGTTTGCAAATTATATACCAAAGAACTGCAGATAAGATAAGCCATGGGTCAGCTGGGAGACACTTCTGGCCAGGCATATTTCTTGAATTCCACATGCTTTGCAAAGCAAAGACAAGCCAGCCTGTGAGCTGCATCCTCATTTCACCTCCACATTGAGTCCAAGAAATGCCAGATATGGAGGCAAAGTGGAAGGAAGGGCTTTAGTGCAATATGCAAATGGACAACACATCTTGAAAAATTCCAAAGTGCTCCTTTGAAAGGCTGCACACATGGGCATTCTACTTCATGATGAAACAAGCATTAGATCATTCAAACTCATCACATGAGATCTGTAGCTGAGGTAAAGAAGATCTCTTTGGGAGTTTCAGAACTGGGTAACATTTGGAGAAAAAAGCACTGGATGGTCTTGGCTTTCAGGGACTTATTTGCCTTTCTGATGAGCCTGCTGCCCTTCATGCAGTTATGGTGGGTTATAAAGTTCAGCCTTTGGGGGCAAAATATTGACAAACCATGACCCACATTGTTTGGTGATGTATTTTCCTCTCATCAGCAATAGGTCACCGTTGACCATAGGAAACAGCGGCTGATGAAGCCCACCTCCAAGACAAAGGGATTCCTCCAGCAACACAGACAGCTATTAATAAGTTCCCCACCACATGTCAGGTGCTGACTTGCCGGCACTCAGGTGGAGATGAGCTTTGTAAAAAACTATTCAGGGCTGCAAAGTCTTCATGGGCAGGAGGGGGTGGAAAACCCCCTTATGCAGGTATCTATAGAACATCACATCTTGAATCTCAGCTCAGAAAGCCCACTTCATTCAACAATGTCACTGCCCATGTGCTTGAAGCTCTATGAAAATATCTTGCAGAGAAGTATCTCTTCTTCTGACTTGGCTAAGGCTCATCTTAGAACGTGAAACAGCTTCAGATCTCACAGGGTCAGAACTTACAGCTTAAGCACAGCTTAAGCCTGCACAGTTGGCTAGCTAGTCATGACACAGGACTGATGGATGAGAAACCTGAACTCCTTCCCTTACCTATTATCTTACAAAGTCTATGTCTGTAACAGTAATCGAGAGGCTTGAAATACCTGCTTCCTACCCTTGATGTCTCTTTCTCCAACAAACTAAATGCACAGTCAAAAGTTTTACAACAAATGTTCTGTTATACAGCAGCCAGAAATCTGACTTCTTGAAGACTTAAGCAAAGAATAAGCCCTACAGAGACCAGGTGTGCTGCCTTTGAAAATGCTGCAAACCAAGCAGGTACCAAGCATGTATTATAAATTATTATTTCACATATTGTCTAAACAATCTGGATAACAGTTTAAAAAATTCTTCCACTAAAGAGTATCTCTTTACACACAATGTAATCCATATCTGATGTATCTCTAAATTGTAACACTGCTGTTGGCTCTCCCATTTCTGATAGCCTAGTATCCTTGCTATAATAAAGCAGTGACTGAAAATGTAAAAATGAAGTTGAGAAAGCACTTTGAGTATTTTAGTCTTCTACAGCTATGAGTTTAATTACAAGAGAAGAGACAGTGTGATGAATCACCTTTTCACTAATGGCAAGAATATACTCTACCCACCCCTCTCAGAATTTCTTCTGCATTTAAACTTTAAAGGCTAATATAAATAGAATTGCAAGTGGCTACGCTTTAAAGTCACTAGACCAAAAACCAATCTCTCCTGTGCCTTGGTCTCTTCTGAAAAGGTAGATAAATTAGAATGTTAATTAAATATGAATTATAAATTGTACCTGCAGTTCTTCCAGAAGATCAAAGTTTTGTTTGCGCAAGCTACTGTTTGCCTTTTCTAATTTATCCAGTCTCTGATTGTCATTTAAAGATGAATCTATAAGCTCATCCTGAAGCACATGGTATTCAACTTCATAAGCTTGCAACTGCTTGGCAATATCCATTTCAAACACCTGTTGTATATAAAAATATTATTAGGTGCTGTGCAGATAAAAAATACAGCTCATTCTATGCTTTAAAATCTGTGGATCTAGATGAGGATATTTAATCACTGCATACAAAAAATAAAGGACTTAATTTTTGGCATTCACATTTCCTACTCTGCGAATGGCAAGACTGAGGCAGTGGAGTGCAATATGTTGGCATTGGATCTACTGAAAACCTTTGCTACTGATTTGCTGATTACTTCAGTAAAAGCACAGTAAAGTTTTCAAGAAGTGTAGACTTTGTAGGGCAATCCCCTTTTGGGATTTCAAAATTAATGCATCTCAGTTTGGCAGAAACCCTCCTAGTCACATTTGGATTTTGGTATCATTTTTCTTAGAAAAGTGTGGTCCAAGCACATGTGCCACAGGTACAAGTGTACGGCTAAGCAGAATGAAAACTTCAAATGAAAACCAGTAAACCTTGCTAGGTTTATTTATGATTCTACAGTACTCTTAGAGATTGAAAGAAAATGAAATAATCTATCCTTACACTAATACAGTTAATGGAAACATTATGTAATGTCAAAGCAGATTTCTATTATTGTTAACTATGAATCACCAAAATGAGTGCTCAGCCTTACACATGAATATTAACAAAACCATTTACTTGAAAAGTACATAAATAAATTCAGGTGCAGAAAGTGACCCAAAGGAAAAAAACCTGCTATTGTATTTTCCTTTTTCTGAGTTTTGGCAAACATCTGCTTTCAAATTGCTCAGGAAATATGACTCTAATATCCTTGAGTTAGTTTTTGCCTCTGAAAGCAGTGAAGGGGCTGACAAATGAAATGGACAAGTGTGCCAATCATAGAACACAGTAGAAACAAAAGCTGATTTAAAAATGTATCTGGAAAATAGCCCAAGAATAGAAGTTTGAGGGTTGTTCTTTATTTTTAAACCTCTTGTACTTTATTCCTTTTGGAAATTAGTCAAAAATCAAATCTTATCTTAAATACCTGTTGAAATAACAAGAATTATTTCGTATTTTATCTACTCTATCTACAAAATATTAGCTGTTGGACAAAGTTAACGAAAACATCAGTTTATTAAATGTCTGACACCTGTTACATATAGTATAAAAAGTCTCTCAAATAGTTGTATGGCAGCAGAAACACACACACTAAGCATCTAAGTACAGAAGGCTCAAGTACAATTTTCATTTCAGTTTGGCTACACATATGGAACTTCCACTTTCTGTAAATCTGAGCATTGCTGGAGAACACACACTGTTGAAATTTCAATAAAACAAACGGTGCCACCCAGCAGAGCAGAATGCTGGCTCCTCTCATGACCTCTGCCACTTCTAGCCTCTGTGCTCTTGAGAAGGAAGAGAAATCCCTGCCGTCATACCCAGCATATCAAATCTGAAAGTGGGGAAACATGAAGCAAATCAAAAGCTTGACTTGAAAGCCAGCTAACTGAAGGCATGTTAGGGCATGTAAACCACAGGCCATGGTGCAGAAGGCATGAGGAGGATGTGGATTAGCCCAGGAGCTGCGTATGGACTCTAGGGCTGGTCAAACAGCTGCTCTCTTCAAAGGAAGCCTTGATCAAAGCGGGGAAACTGCTCTCCCTTCAGCTCACGCTACCTGCCCACTTTAAATCTAGAACAGTTCAATCTGCCTCAACAGAGTATCTCTCCCTGCTTCTGCTCAAAGCCAATGCCTTTCTGTAGGTTGCCCAAGCACTGCAGGTCTCTGCAGAGCTGTGTATCCCAGGCTTTCAGCCTGACAGATGACATCCATCCCCTCTGCCCCCTAGAAGTCACTTGTTTTCCTTCCCTTCACACAGGCTTTTTAGTTCTCCCCCTCCTTCCTTCGATAGAAAGCACCAGAAGCAACGCTCCTGATCCTAATCTGAGCGCATGTTCTCTTCTGAGCAGAAGGGACCCCTGGCAAGCACCCTGCAGTGCCCTGTGCTGCTGCCGGCTGGCTTCATCAACCCACAGGCCTTGCAGATCTCCTTCGGCCTGGGGTGCCTGCCAGGCATTTGCAGTTCTCTGCAGCACTCCCTCCATGGTTTGGACCACAAAAGGCCTTCAGAAAAACCTGCTGCAAATTAGATGTCAAGCGTAACAGCCAGGGTTTCTAAAAAGGCAAGCCTTAACAGCAATCATTTGTGATTTTTTTCAAATCCTATAGATATAGTCTAGAGCCTTCTGCTAGATTAGCAATATTGCATTATTTTCCTTGCCTGCCATTTAAAAAAGTCTATCAAGGATGGCCAGTGTTTGGTGCCACTGCTCGCTGCGAGGGCCTGCGCTGGCCCCTGAACTCCTGGCAGAAACACAAAGGCAGTGTTGTACCGAACCAGTACAGGCAAAGTCAACCTAGGCAGGCTTCTGACTTCAGTAAGTAAGGTCAGCATTTGTGAGGCTCTTGTGAGTCAATTTTTGCTTCTGAAATGAGACTTGGAGAGCAAGATTCTTTGGAGACAGAAAGACTCAGACAGCTTTTAGCTCCTCTTGTTGCTGTTTTTGTGGAATGCACTGCGTATGGGCTATACTATTACTGCCGATAATAGGCTTTACGCACACTTAAAATAACAGTAAGTTCATTTTCATGAAAGACTTCATAAAGTGACCATAATCAACATGTAGATGTATGAATACAAAGGCACTATACAAGTCACATGCTTCCAAAAGTTTTCAACATCCTCAGAACTACAATAATAGAATTCTCAGCTTGTAATGGGATACAAAGTTGTGGCTTTTCTCTCAGGAAAGAGCATTTATTTGCATACTACTTACATATTCAGATTATTTCATACCTGACTAATGGTCTTTTCCATCTGTACCAAGCCTAAGTTGGGGAGAGTGCTTTTAATAAAATCAACAATAGTTTCTAGGTTCTCATGCTGCAGAATCAAGGGCTTGTGGCTTCCCAAAAGGCTTAAAGCCACTTTAAATATGGCCTCTGATCCTTGAAGAAAGAGCATGTCTGTGAAAACAAAATAAAAACAGCGTACATTCAAGCAGGCACATTTTTTGACAAGCATATTAAACCAGTAAAATGTCCAAGGACAACAATTTCTCAAAAGGGTGATGTGAAGGCTAGGTATACGCTGCCAGACACGTGCTTTTATCACTGTGGTTATGGCTTTGGAAATCTTATAGGATCAAAATTATTACTGTAAATAGCACATTCGACTAATAGAATAAATTATTAACTTGTTTAGTGAGTTTTCATCAAAAAAATCCAATTTGAATTAAAGCTAAGTGCACAATAAATCAGGTAGTCAAGTTTCTCAGTGTTGCCACTTTTTGTCTATATAATAGTTTTGTGGGTTTTTTTCTTTTGAGATGCTCATGGGAATCTGAATTTGAATAGAAAACTACATGTGAAGACAGAACCAAATATGTGAAGTTCTGTTATTTTCTCATCTGGTGCAGAAAGCTACAAAATTCTCTGTAATACAACACTGAACATGAGGCTAAATGCACACCTTCCAGCAGCTCCAAGTTTCATGCGCTTACTTATAGTATGGGTATCAACTACTTACGTTAATATTCTAATAGCTACACTAATAAGTACCCTGAAATTTTAGTAATACAGCTTAAGAGTTAATATTGCAGGTGGCTCTGCAGTGACAGCGCCTGATGTACATTCAAGCATACTGAAACCACAGTGTACAGTGACCTTTCAGTGCAGCTTCCTTTCTTTTATTTTCTTTTCCTTTACAAGCTATGTCTTTATAAAAGAAAGAAACAGAGGACTGCAATGAAAGCATCAGACAAGAAACCCATCTTCACAAACCCATCTGTCCACAGCATAAACAGCATTGCCCTGCATCTGACTTTCCTGCTACTGTAACTCAGAATCTGCTCCTGGTTTTATTGACAGACTCGCTACAGGCAAACGCATCTAACATGTGAAATGATACTGGTAGAGGTGGAAAAGGAGAAGATACTTTGGTTTTATTCCATATTTCCTAAATATCTTTTTATTTTTAAACAGATTATTTCTTGCTCTTTTCCTTCCTTGTACTTGAAGCTGTGAATGAAGTCACGGTCACTTACAAGGTGGCACAATGACACCAAATAAACAGTATGTCTTGATAAAAAAAAAACAATAGAGAGAGGGAAAAAACCAACCACATAATAAGGGAAACAACTTCTAGCAAAAGCACAGGTATCTCTGATGTAGTAAAGAATATATGAAAACACTGGCTAACGGCCTTCCTTAGTAATTTGTATCAGAATGAAATTCCCACTTGAATTCTTTCGCCTGTAATGTTGAAATCATAACTCATTTCACCTCTCTCTCTTTCCCTATGAGAAATTAAAACACAAGTAATAACCAACCACAAATCTTGCACTTTGCTGCCATTTGTCCTAAAAGTGGTGTAACATTTTTCAACTCTGATTCCTTGTGAAGTTCAAAGGCAGGAAAAGCGGCAAAAGAGCAGGCATCTGCCTCAATCCTCTACTGAAACTGAAAACTATGGAAAAATGCTTTATAGGGGATGCTCCGTATTAGGACAGGGAATGCTAAAGAATGGCTAGGAAACACAAACTGAAAAAAAAAAAAGATATTAAAACGATGCATATTTATGATTCAGAACCTGTACCATAAAGACATGCAGATGAACTCAAGGTGACCTGTAAGTTGTTAATGAATGTCTATATGAGCTGAGCTGGTAATATAGGGCTGAAATCCCTCTCTCATTTAAAAGAGCAAGTACTTAACAGAGACCTGTTTGTTACCCACTCCTCGCGCTTCCTGTTAAGTGGGCTGCCAGCCAACAACAGTACAGTGAAGGTACCAAATTAATGTCAGTGTGACTGGCAGCCTACAGGATTTTAAAATAAAAGATTGAAAAAATCAATTTTTATCTACAATCTTGAAACAAAATAAACATTATTCTACCAAGTTCCCCTCATTAAAAAGTAAATAGGGGTATTAAAGAACACATCTTTGTTAACACTGAACTTTCATTACATCCTACTCAGGAGAAGTGTTGAAAGTTTGAACAGAGAATTAAAAAGTAAAAAGGAGTTTTGGTATTTGACTTATAAAGCAGTCTTTGGGTTAACCTCTTTCTAGCTCACTTCTTTTACATACTGCTTGTAAGACACCTGCAAAAAGTACACTACGGAAGTCTAAAGGAGGGGTCCGTAACAATTATATTGTTAAACAGCGGTGGGGATTCAAATGTCAAGGGTTCAGACACACCACATTAGAAAATGGCCGTGGAATTTCACAGTCTTAGTAACCTACAGGTGAGTTACTTCAACATTAAAAGGCAACATTCTTTCATCCCAAGGGTTCTATAATAAGTGAATGATGGAAAATGTACCTATGTTCTGCAAAAGCGTGTGGGCACATGGGTCAGAACTTCATTCCTGTGAAGGTCATGTATCTATGCCTTCTACTCTAATGTCAATCCTTGCTTTTTAAAGCCCTGCAGTCCTCCAATGAGAGATAAAATACTAATCCGCGTATTAAGGCAGAAATCCAAATATATTGAATACACAAGACACTTTTTTACTCTCACTGCTGTCACTTGGCCAACTCAAATATTTTTCTTATCATGTAGAATACTATGAATGATTAAGAATAACTGAAAGATTAACTGATTATAAACTCAGTATATGACACTCACATACAGCGCTTAATTTAATTCCTACAGATTATTACTGTCAGCTAGATACTTGTCAATGTACCTTAGCCAAACTTTGAACTGTTCCAAGAAAAAAAAAAGCCGCTTTTCCTGGAGTTAAAATGCTAATCACACCAACTTTTTCACCGCCATTTCTTTTTAGTACTACTTTTGGCACGTCCTTAAACAGAAGCAGGATTTGATTCTTGTTGACTCTTCTCAGAATCTATATTCATTATTTGTTATTGTGGTAAATGAGACTTTTTTAAGTCAGGAAAGTGTCGATTTTAATAGTCTAATAAGTAATTACTTCTCTTAAGTGCAATTGACTAAGCAAAAAGAAAATAGCTTCTCATTAGATGAGAGGAATCAGGGAGAAAGCTCCAATCCACCCTGCTCATCCTGGAAGATCCAGTAAAACATAATGAAACTGAAAATCAAACAACTGAAAAGGAAATAAAGCATCTTCTCAAATACCAAACAATTAATCTATGTAATACACATCCATAAGACAGTATCAAGGTAAATTCTTAATGGGAGTTTAATTTTAAAAAAAAAGAGAACTTCTGTAGATTCCAAAAATAGGTAACAGAAGTAATTTTAGAATCTAAACCCCCTATGCTTCCAAACATCTTCAGAAAGTGAGATTATCAGTCAGGCTACAAATTTTAAGGATAAGAAACACTAGTTTAAAAGTCCTATGTTTTTGCAGAGGAAATCTGTGATTAAACTGCAAGGGCCATCTCTGTGTGTTTTGAAAACAACCCTCAAAATAATTTTCCACTGACACTGTTGGAGATAATGATAATAGAGTAAATGGATATAGTTCTCACATGATGCCTTTGTTACATCTCTTCAGCTTGAAACTAACTAATTGTTGAAGTGCCGTTATCTTAACACCATTCCTTCACAGCTTCAAGTTTCACATCTTCGCTACAAGTGGTTACAGGGTGGGAAAAGGTAACAAGGAAGATGAAAACACAGGAGAGTTTGGGACTGTCATAAGCTTTCCTCCTCTCTTTCCATTTTATTCTAAATACCACTTGCTCCATAAGATAACCTCTGTTGTTCTTCTGTTCATCAATAGTAAGTATAATGTTTCTCTGGATGTCTGAAATAGGTTGTATAATAATGCTGTTGCTAATGAAAGGACTCAAATGTAAGACTTCAAAAAAAAACAGATAGAAGTTTTATGAAGAATTACCAAATACTCTGGCTACAAATCCGAGGGGAAACTGGGATGCAAACATGGTGAGAAACCAAGGAGCAGCATAAAGGCTGGGGCCAATCTCATGCTCCTCTAGGTGGTTATACAGGTCTCGATGGTAGTCATGAAGTAGCCGAGACAGTTGATACATCTGGATCTGCATGAAATAAGAACAAAGACACTAAAGATAAACATGTTTTAACACTCATAGTAGCAAAGTCCATACTTCACACTCTTACTAGAAACAGAGAAATATATTTGTCAATTGCTGTCTGGACAGAATTGTGTGACGAAAAGAAATAGTCTGAAGCCACCGAGAAGTCTAAGGATGGGTCAACTGCGAGCCTAAGACAGACTCATTTACAGGGTTGTTTGAACCTCAGAAAACATATAACAGAGTTCTTCCTATTCATGGTTTTCACAGATTCCCCAGTTGCCTTTTTATTTGAAACTACTGCATTTAAGCTGATGCATTCTTTTTCCGCATTACCCTTCTCCGTTTTTGTGAACTGACTTTAATTTCAAGTCCAGATTTTGACAATGCTACTGATATTGCATTATTATGACTTATCATTAGCACCCCTTAATTAGAAAAATTGAAATAATACCTGTAAAATTGTCATATCAGGACGATACTGTTTCCTCAGGCCAATGTCAAACATGAGAAACTTCAGCATTTTAAAAGCATCTTCCTCGCTCATATGAAGCAGTAAAACTCCTGCTACAAAACTGAGGCCCTGGCAATATCCTACTTCCTGGTCCAGAAGTGAATAGGCCTTCAAAATATTGTAGAGTGACAGCTGCCCAGCTCCAAGCTGTGCTGAGAAGTACGGATGTGTTGGAAACGTGCGCCCTGTGAAAACAGCTGAAGTTAATGACTTAAAAGATAAACAAAAAAAATACTTGCCACATTATCAAATTAAACAGTCTTTCAAAAGGTAGATTATTCTGAAAGGTAGATTCTTTGTCAATCTTCAGGAAGACCATAAGGAAGCTAGCAACACAGAACTACTGACTCTCAAAAGATAAAGACTTCTCC
This sequence comes from Nesoenas mayeri, assembly GCF_963082525.1. Lineage (NCBI taxonomy): Eukaryota > Metazoa > Chordata > Aves > Columbiformes > Columbidae > Nesoenas > Nesoenas mayeri. The sequence continues at coordinate 53,983,283 of NC_137540.1, forward strand.
GATTAGTTTTGTTACAGTAGCTGCAAAATGAATTTAGAAATTGTCAGAGAAGACAGGCTCTCGGATGGGGACGGTCCGTTATTTGGAACAGCTAAGTAACTGGTTCTTAAGACTGGCCCTTGATCAGTTTGTTAAAGGGCTTACAGGGGGTGGATGCCCACAATAGTGAGAGATTCCATTCAGTGTCTCAATGACTCATCCAGTCCTCTTTTTTTGATTAAAAAGTGTTGGGGTTTAGACAACTATCACGATCCAGACACAGAACATCTGAGCTCTCTGGCTTTGAGCCCTTTCCCTTTCTCTTTTCTTCTTCCCAGTAAATGTGTCTCATCACCTCCCTCCTTGCCTTGGCCCCTCCCAGTCTCATGGGTCCTTCCTCCTTCCCTGCAGCAAGAAGCTCAGGCTCTTCCATGAGCTGATCCAGTTCACTAATCTGGGAGAAAAATCCCCTTTTACATTGAGTTAGTCCTTGAGCCCTGTCACTCAGCTGTGTCAGCTCTAAGAGATGTCCCATGAACACCAGCACAAGTGACAAGTGCTTGGAGAACGGGAGTCAGTTGGAGCAAAACTTCCTGTTGATAGCAATGGGCCTTGGATCTATTCCCCACATCTCTCTAAATCCCAGCCTAAGAGAAACTATACTAAGTGCAGAGCTGTAGGAACACAATCGAGCTATTTCCAGTCCCTCAGTTCTAGAGCAAGATGATGGCTTCTACCCCAGATTGGCTTATCTGTGTGTGAATTTTCACACAGAGCCAGGACCCACAATCCAGCTAGGTAACTTACACAATCAGTTTCACTAACAATATTTACTCAGTGAGTAAAAACTCAATATGTCTTCTTTTTTTTTTTCTGCAGCCCATACAATATCAAGAATTGTGTAGCTATATATATATAATATGATATATGCTATGGACACAAATTCAAATACAAGGAATTCCACCTAACGTAAGAAAAAAACCTTTATTGTAAGGGTGGCCAGGCACAGGCTGCCCAGAGAGGTTATGGAGTCTCTATCTGTGGACATACTCAAAACCTGAGAGAACATGGTCGTGGGCAACCTGCTTTAGATGACCCTGCTTTGAGTATGGGGGTTGGACTAGATGATCTCAATAGCTCCCTTCCAACCTCAACCACCCTGAGCTTCTGTGAAGAGAGACATCAAAGGCTTCATGTTTAGAGATTTTCTCACAAAACTTTTCCAAAAGGGAATATTTTCATTTCTAAGGAAAAAGCCCTCCCCCTATCAGATTTCCCCTGTGAAATACCTCAACAAAGAAGAAATGTGAATACCTCTTTTGTTCTAGTATTAAGTGGAGCTTGTTTTTCGGTTGCCCACTTGTTAAATACCGCCCCACCCTCTAGCTCCTGGTATGCTGCTGTGCTGCCAGATAGTATCAGAGCTCCTGTTTCAAGAGGACAAAGCTGGGGGCAGAGTCCTGCCATATGGTAGCTGCTCTAGCCTGTGACATGGGACACCAGCACTCAGTTCCTGAACAGGGCTCCTCCAGCCAGGCTGTCACAGAGCTGAACCTTACAGAATCAGTATTTGCGCGCAGCAAGGCTCCTTTCATATAGGTCATGAAGAAAAGTTAAAAACTGAGCAAGAATAAAAATGCAAAGAAGATCCAAAAAACAGTAAATGGATGAGGCGCAGAACTGCTAAACTCACAAGCTTATTTGTTTCTGGGGGCCCTGGTGATGACTTAACTAAGAATTTTAGCTTTTACTTAGGAGCAAACAACTCCTGGCCCTGCTGGAAAGAGACTCTAAATGAACTGTGATACCTCAAGACCATCAGAATGAGAAAGTAAGTACCTACTACTTTATTTTTGAAAGGTAGTAAAACAAAACATAATTTTCTACTGTGCTCAACAAATAATGACGATTACAGAGGTTTCCTACACTGACAGCATCTGGAAATCAGTTTACCTTACCTTACTGAGAGAAGAAATCATCTACTGAACATGACTTTGGTGTTCAGGACCTGGAAACTCCAGAGCCTGCAGTGGTTGTGTAGGTGGGGCCACAAAACAAAATGCACACAAAAAGCCATCAGGGAATTGTGGCTTTGTTCTTGTCCATGTAATGAAATAGCACTGTGACAAGGAAACTGGTCCAGGAAAGCAGCTGCAATACCCTACCTCCGCATCCAGATGCACTCTGCTGTCCTCATCCTCAGGAACCACTATTCACAGCTGAGGCTGCACCAATTCAACTGAGCGTGAGCAATACTATTATTGCATTGGCTCATACTGTGTTAGCAAGACTTCTTTAGCTTAATTCAGGATTTTTTTAAAAAAATATTACAACCATATTTTGCAAGAACACAGGTTTTTCTCTCAAGGGAAAAGTTCATGCTTTCAGAAGGATTCTTAAAGATCTGCTTAAGAGAAACACTTCCGATAGCCTGAAGGAACACAAGTCAGAACATGCAAATCTCTTCTAGCTGCCTACCCAGTTATGCTGTCTGTTACTGTGCTGCACTACTCTATCTCCACGTGAATCCCCAAAGTCTTCGGCTTCCTAGTTTCATCTTACTGAAACAACAGGGCCCAATCCTTCCCTCAGCTACTGGGCTAGCAAATCACTCCCCCGCAAAACCAACACTTTGCATGAAAACCACCATGCACTTGCCAATTTGCCAACACACGCAGTCATTTGTTTCTGCAAGCAGAGCACACGGCTAAGACAAGAAAGTATTTGTGTGCAGAACCAGGCAGAAAACATGAACTGTTTGCTGAGCCGGCAAGCCCCAATCTGCTGGGTGAGCCACCCAAACTCAGCCTGACTGTGCTCCCTGCTGTCCAGGAGTTGTCCCACCCCCTGCCCTCTGCTGAAGGTGTTCAATTCACTAACCCAGCCCCAAACTACTCACCCCTTACTGAGGCACACAACTGCAACAGAACCACAGTGTTCACTGTGAGGGGTATCAGCACCAGGTACGCTGCCTTGACTGATGGGTACTTGCTAAAAAATTGTCTCTGGTTGCAAATAAATATATCTCTCAAAAACAAAGTATCACTTCTGGTGCTGTGCCATCCAGCGGATTCCAGAGATCATAAACCCCTTATTTAATTTCAGACCGCTACTGTACTTACCTAGGTCAATAAGTATTGCATGTTGCTGGGAAGTTAGTTGTTTCAGGAGTTCTTTATAAGGTGTGTCCTTTGGTTGTTGTTTACTCGGAAACTGATGTTTAAGATGGTATTGCTCTGCTAGAAACTTCCAGATCTCACCACGGTGGTGACGTGGTACTCCTGACAGAAGAAAGTCATTAAAACAGTAATTTGTATTCGTACTGAGAGTTCAGCTATAGTTGAGCTACAGGACTGAGGAAATGAAGATCTGTATCTGCTAGATATGCAAGCAGATCCCTATCTGCTAGATTCATATCTGCTATCTCCAGTAGACCACAGAAGCAGATCAAACTACAGTGCTTTTACTTCCTCAATCAGTGAAAGACATCAGCATCTTAATAGGAGAGATATAAAGTAGAAACAAGGTGAGCTGTCTGAGTCTAAGGTTGCCACTTCGATCCAGTCTGAGAAGTACTGGAAGAGGCAGCAAAAATTGCAATACTTGTCTCTGAAAAGTTATATGCTTATCTCCTTTTTTTCCATGAAAAGAACCCAATAAAACACCTCAACAGAACTAATTAACATTTTTCACTAATATACGACTGATACCATTGTTAGGAGTAAGTTTTAGGAAAGCAGGATGCACACATACCGAAAGTATACACAAGTACAAATAAGATGTGATGTAGAGACTATAACAGAAGGCAGATAATCAGAAAGCCAGTACTGTATTTCTAGTTTTGCTGCTGATTTGCTGAATGACTGGTACATGTAAAAATGTTTCAAAGCTTGAATTTCTTTCTTTATAAGAAGGGATGGCGCTACTTCACTATTTCACATAGGTAATGGTAGTTTCATTTGTACCTATATGCAAAGCTCTCAAAGTAACAGAAAGGTAATTGTTACACACATACTTTATTCACCACAAGACTGGCACTGTTACATTATCTACACAAGAAATGAATATACTGTTATTGGGAAAATATTCTGACTAAACCATGATGTACAGGAACCAGATATCACAGTTCGAAGTAACTTATGACTTGAAGATTTTTGGACTACTTTTTCCTTTTAGTATCTATGTAATATATGGACAACAGCAACAGGAGAAATCAAAACTGACCCAACCATACCACTTATATGGAAAAACAATAAAATATATTTGAACAATTTCACTGACTTCTCTAATATAAACACAAAAGGATATAAATTAATCTCTGCAATATTTATTTTTACTACACTATCCATAATCCAGAGACAATTGCTTGAAAATGAAATGCTAGTAGAAATGTGTAATATGTGAATCCACATCACAAGTGCATTTAGAAAATGTTTCTGTAAATTACTTTAGGGAACTTAAACCCTATTATTGAAAAGTCTCCAATATGAAACAGTGAGGGAAAGTGCTGCTTCAGACAGCGAGCCAGGTTCTACTCTTCAGATACACATCTAATTCCCATTAGCTTCAGTGAGGTTGATAATGTTGCATAGGGAAGAACTGGCTTAATAGTGCACATATACAGCTTCAAAATGACAAATGAATTAAAATTCCCTTTAAGGAAGTAGCCTGATACTAAGTTTACCTCTGTATACATCAAACGTATAAAGTACTTAGTTTACTACTTACTTAATGAAAGATGCACAACATTTAAGTATCTACTACAGTGATTAGAGGTGAAAACTATAAATTTGTTATCCTAAGTAAAGCCCCACGCTTATCGAAACCTGTGTTTCTTACCTGTTTCCCATGCTTACTCAAGTTATTTTAATGGTTTGAGTCTTAACTAGAACTTGCTAAACTCAAATGCATTTTTCATTTCTGCACATATATGAAATTGGGCATCACTTCACTCTAAGCCTGGTTTGACGTAATTGGGCTCTAAAGAACAGAGCAGAACAATGGCACCAAGAGCTACGGATTATTTCCCCACCTACTGGCTACTTGGATGTGCTTCTTATTAGCAATCCACTAAGCAGGGTTTTATTTATTTATTTACTTATTTTGCATCACTCCAAGTTTTTCAAGTTCTATTTTGAACTCTAACACAGGTCAGTATCTCTAGACTATAAACAGAAACCAAGCTCTTCTCATGCCTAAATACTGATGGGACAGAGCCCTTTCCCTGCGTGAACAGAAGGAAATCTGTGATAATGGACTTTCCTTACTCTGCAGAGATTTGTGCCTGGGGTGTTTGATATTGTTAGAAATCTAGACTTGCCTAGTCACCTGAAATGGACAATTTGGTTTAACTTGTTTGAATAATTACATATAGGCATATTTAAAATACTAAATATCTGTTAGTGGTGAATTCTTGAGCCTTCCTTTACACATTGGAAAGCCGAGTACAGAACTATAAAAAGCTCCCTGGAGTAGCCATCTTCACCATCAGCTATGCACAACACCGTGTATGAGGCCTTTAGGTCCAACCATGATGCAAGTAACACTGAGTAATAAACTAATTTCTTAGAAGATCTAAAAAACATCCTTAGGTTTTATTACTTCTGATGTAGCAGAGAGAGGGGCTGGTTGCTGAGCCTGTGAGGAACACTGTAAGTGACATCTGCAGGTACAATATGTTGTTAAACTCAGAAAAAAAAGGCAGTTCTGCAGAGATATCCACATATACTGTTTGTAAATACACATACTATCCAGGCTGGAACAGAGAATTTCCAAATAATAATGCAGTTTCTTCAGTTCCTTACGCAGTCATTTCTTTGGCATTACCGAGGCTTTCTTCTTTAATTATAACTTTTAATTTATAAAATCAGATTGCAACAACTGTAATACATTGATTTACTGCACAACTCTCCTGTAATGACAAATATTATTGAAAAATGAATACCAAGTACTATAACTCCAGTAACACAATCACAGCTTCAGCTGAAAGGGAATGTCACTCACATACGCACAACCATGAGGATACTGAATGTTGTTACTCATATAGTTAGCAACGTGAGGAACGGCTCTACTGAGAATCTGGTTTTAAGGAGTGGTTAAGAGGCCATCCTGTTTCTTTTCTCATACAACTTATATGCATTTCAACAAATGAAAAAAAAAAAACCAAACTCTGCTTACCTTGTGCAACAGCAGAATGTATTTTTTCCACATCAAATTTAATCTTTGACCTTCCAGGTGTACTCAACATCTTTTCCCAAATCAGAGTTACATCTTTCAAGCATGGTGTGATTTCTTCGTAGTCAAGTTTCAGACGTCTGTTCTGCAAATTGTTTTCTGAAGCTAGGAAGCAATATAATGAATACACCAGTCAATATTGTTTACTATTTATAAAACTGATTAACTTAGAACTTCATCATGCAATCCACCTAAAATTAAACCTCATAACTTTGAAACATTACATGTCTAAATTTTTGTGATTGTAGGTGTTTTGTTTTGATTTGATTTAAGATATCATCTGCAATATTAACTGTGTTTGGCCTCTTAAATTAAGTTCCTTAGTGCTAGTCAACTCTTAAATCTGAAGAAACATGAGAGATGATGACTAATGAAATAACACCCATTGAACAAATTACACATACCATGATTAGGAACAGTGTTTATACAGTCATAGAATCATTTCGGTTGGAAGAGACCCTCAGGATCATCAAGTTCAACCATAACCTAACTCTAGCACTAAACTATGTCCCTAAGAACCTCGTCTAAACACCTTTTAAACACCTCCAGGGATGGTGACTCCACCACTTCCCTGGGCAGCCTGTTCCAGTGCCTGACAACCCTTTCTGTGAAGAATTTTTTCCTAATATCCAATCTAACCCTCGCCGGTACAACTTGAGGCCATTTCCTCTTGTCCTATCACTTGCTACTTGGGAGAAGAGACCAACACCCTCCATGCTACAACCTCCTTTCCAATAGCTGTAGACAGCAATAAGGTTTCCCCTTAAATGAAACAGTGTATTATGAAGTGACAATGATTTTTAATTAAGTTGCCACAATGCATTCAAAATAGTTCATTGTTGTGATGCTGCATTACTGTAACACTAACAGGACTCTCTCATGTTGAGGACACTCTGCCATACATCATAAGCCTACTGCTGCTTTTGGTTATTTCACAGTACAAACTCACAAAATCACACTTCTACACATTACAGTCTTCAGACAATCTATATTAAAATGATGTTACCTTTTGTTAATTTAACTCTTCATTGTTTGTATGCTCAACTTGTTTATGTGAATTTACTAAACACTTAAAAATCACCTGAAATGTTCATGGCCCACAGTGACACTAAAACAGCCAATACCCTAAGCTCTTCTTGTTCTGAGATCTGTATCTGCAATTATGTTTTTTAGATTATCAAATTCTGCAAGTCACAAAGGGTTAGCTTGTCCTGTACTTCCACTGGCTAAAACAAGAGTATAGATTTAATAAACTGAAAAAGAAAAGAGCTGTTTACATTTGGGGAGTGTCCCATGTACCACCTCATCCTGTAGTTCTTTCACATGTGAACGATTTCATTCAGTGAAGTTATTCATGTGAGTTATGATGTTACCTAAGTGTTTGCAAGATTAGGACCTCATAGTATTTCATTTTGACATTTTCTAATTTGGTTTTTGACTTTTCACTTCGAAGTAGTATATTTCAGTTTAAAACCTGACTTTGGCTGCACCTGTACTGACACGTGCTTTACCCATCCTGATACAGACAGCTGCAGCTTAATTTTACTCCCTATGCTTTTTTATTCCTGGTTTCTTGTTGCTTTTGATTTTTCGCTGTAGATTATATTCAGTGTTTAACCATAGAACCATGTAATTACAAGCACTGATGGTTTTATCGTAGCTGTGTGTCCACGCTGAAAGTGATTCTGTGTATCTAAACTGTCAACTTCTTCACATTTTCTTCAGGTCAAATACAAGAATATTAAAAAAAAAACCAACTTAAACCACAGGTGGTATTGCATGAAGATAACTTAAAAATGGCATTTAAGTTTCAGCTTATATGAAAACAAACTTGGAGAAATCTTTCAATATTCCACCTTTTGCAAACAAATATTTTCTGGCACTTGACAACCCTTCAGTCTTTTCAGGCTTTTCTGCTTTATTTGGTCTTCTTATGCCACATGCAAAAATGTGACAGTGGGAGTGACATGCAAGCACTGAGGAGAGAACATGCCTTTATCAAGAAGCTTATTTTACATACTGACACTACTCAATTCCTAATATCACACTTAAGCAATATCAGTAAAGATACAACATACTGTACATTGAATTTTAAGACATCAGTATCAAACGGTAGTACTCTGAGAATTATCACTGCACATAAAATATTTATTTTTAATTCCCAGAGACAAAAGCATCATGGCATGCGGCGTTACATTACAAACTGCTCACTGCAGCAGGGTCACCTGTTTTTTCAAGGTCTTACCACCTGAGCTCTTCACGCAGCAGCTACCTCGGACAACTTCCTCACTCCGCTGTGCGTATGGCACAGCCTGGGTCTTCAGCCAGGCCGACACCCGTCTCATTCATTCACTAACTAGCTCCTGGTAACAGGCTTAAATGTGTTTATTTTGGGCAGATAAAATTGGAGCATCTAATTAAACTTGTTAAAATTTTAATTGACATTAATGTCCTGTAGTTGCCAAAAACTTGCCTGCAGGCTGCATATTCAGATAATGTGAATAGAAGAGAATAAAAAAAAAAATCAGGAGTATAAATATATAAACCAGAGAAAATATATTTCTAAACAGTAGGTCCCATAAAAATTCCAAGTTAAAGGACAACTTGACAGAAGCTCATTTACAACAGCACTGCTCTAAGCTGAAGAGACTGTATAAATCATTGCCCTTGGTCCCTCTTTCTCCAGATAGTCTTGGCCCCTTAGCCAAAGGCAGTGGTTATTTGGTGTCCATTGCTGTATTTTATTTTACTGGATTAGCAAGTACATTTGCTGGGAACATGCCTTTCACCTGTGGGTTCTTAGGAAATTCAGGTATCAGGTGTTCTTCAGATATCAGGGTGAAATAGGAGGCCCACATTCCTAGGAGCAAACAGCACACAGGTGGGCCCAGTGTTGTGGGAGGCCAGATGCAATGTTGGAGAGAAGCATTTCCTCCTTCCAGGCAGGAGTCTCCACCCAAGTGTAAAGAAGGATTTTGTGTTTGCTATAGTGACCTTTTTACATGGCTGGGCCCTATCTCTACACAGTTCTTCCTGGAAGACAATCCTTCCTCAGGTTTGCACAAAGGCAAAGAGGAATTGCCATTTTATTGCCAGGTACCTCACCCCTCGAGGATCCAGGTGCCTACTGCCTTCATGAAGATCTAAAATAAGTCAGATAAACATTTCTGTCCTCATCATTCATATCATCAAAGCAGCAGCTCTCAAGGGCAATCACTTGTAATTCTGCATGCAACTGCTACAATAAAATGTGTATTCTTAATCAGCTGCATTTTATATGTAAAAATTGCCACCACAATGGATTTGTTGCAGCTATGCATTCAGCCACAGAAAAAAATTGGTGAAGAACAACTGCAAATTCCAGTTTTTCAAGCTCCTTCTCCTCACCATTCTGAGCTAAGTCATTACTACTCCATGCAAAGCTTTGCTTGCACTTGCACAGTGTGTGTACGCAGGCAGGCACCCACTGAAATCCATAACCAGCTCACTATGGACTTCAAGACTGGCTACACTGAACATTGCAATGATCAGTACCTAGACAATGACCAGTCAATGCAAATGTACAAAAGAATGCAGTTCATGATAGTGATTGTGCTGAATTCAGATGAATAAACGAGCTTCTAGATGCCTGACTAAAGAACCTCAGCCATGGTACAACTAAAAGAGTGCAAATTAACACTGAGTAGACAAATAATGTGAAGTGATTAAAAAAAAAAAAGTGTAAACTGTAACCTACACTAATGAGACCTGGGGGAGCTGCTGCTAAACTGATTTACCTGTCTGTTCCTAACATGTTTCATTGAGACTTGGCCCAATACACAGCCACAGCACAAATCAAAACCTGACTTTCTTTTGCAGTAGCATGTAATCAAGAACTTCACCAACCTTGTAGCTTCTGGTTTTCCTTCTCCATTCTGAGGAGCAGTATCTGCTGAATAATGGCTTTCTTCCACAACTCACGAAGCTCACGGGGTGTTCGCTTCCTTTCTTCTTTCACTGGCCCAAAGGGGCCATCTTCACACACTGGTTCCAATGGGGACCTGGGTGGAAGTTCTCCCAGTTCGGAGTAATCTTTAAAAGAGAGAAGTTGTTGTGAACTATTTAGATTTCATGAATAGGTGAATGGACACACTTTCAAAGATTGGAGATGTAGATATATACACATATCTACATACATACACACACACACACACGTACACAATACATATATAGAAGGTAGCAATACCACGCAAGGTTTCCCAAATGACAATTTCAAGCAGATTTACAAGCTGCTTCTGAATAAGAATCACATGGGCCAAAGCCTGGAACATTTTTTTTCTGTAACCTGTTAAAAGCATTGTACCATACACCAGGAGCATGGCTCCCTAATTACAGCTCTACAAGGCCAGAACTAAAAAAGAAAAGGCACGTCTGGGAAATTGCAAAAACACAACCTACAGCTGAAACCTGGCATGATTCAAATGGTAGATCAAATCACATATAGCGCCCACATGATTTAAAAGAATTATCTTTAAACTGTGTTTAACAAAGAAAACACACACCCTTAGCTGCACAAACACACCACCACCTAAGGCCATACAATGGGATGATTACTAGTTCTTAAGGTAAGCACACAGAAAGGGAGACAGGCACCTACGACATATTTGCTCTCACTTCTAATTTTTGACCATATCATAACCACCTGAATTTTTCTTTTGGCTTCGCCCAGTCTACCACATATATCTTTTTGTCAAGCATGCAAGGTAATTCTAAGACAACTGAAAACACTACAAAAGAAAGTAAACATTAAATAAATGTCAGGTAAATTGAAAATGCTTTTCTTTTTAGGGAAAGGGCAAACAACATTGGTTTTAAATAAATTCGCAACATAAGAAGCATAAGTTGGTATGCTTTGTTTTCTTAATGACTGCTGCAGTATCACTTAATTTTATTGTTTTATAGAGCTTCTCTGAAGGCTCAATAGTCTTTGATATAACCTGTATCTAGACAAAAAATTACTCAGTTCACCATCTGTGAAATGAATGGTCAAAACAACCCATCTCTTCCTACCAAATCCCAAATGGAAAGCCATCGCAACAGCACTTCTTCAGTCAAACAGAACGGCTGTGAAACTGCTCCCTGAGGTCCAGCTGACCAGTTATGCATGCAAGAAAATGCTTTAAAATCAGTGCAACAAAAACTATTCCTGGGCCTCTCCAGCCAAGGACAAGTACATCTGTGCATGCTATTTCAAACAGCTCCTAGAGAAGGGACACTCCTGAAACAACTACTCTGCGTGGCAGCTCAGTGGTTCATTTCTTTATCATTGGCTAGCCTAGTGATTTTGAATTAAACACACACAAATCATCTCATCTCTGCAAACTAACAAAATAGGAAGGTTTTCACCTCTTCAGAATCTGCTCAGAAAGCCACCATACATTGACTCACACAGTTCATACGCAGCTATTCTCTTCTTGTTTGTTGAAAGGCGCTCGCACAACTAAGCTCAGATGACTAAATAAGAGTGGAAACGTTCACAGCTGTTGGCTTCTCCTTTTCTAAGTTTTGCCACTGTCAATCTTTTCCTCTCAGAGAGTCAGAGACAAGTAGGGTGGGTCCAAAACCACCTGTTTCCTTATACAACATTTGTTTGTTACCACAGTTAAATTCAAGGGCTAAAATACACATATAAAAATAAATGCAACATTTTCAGCTAGCAGCACAAATTAAACTTCTACAAATTTGCACTCCGGGTCTAAGTTTGGGTATCCACACTTTAGGTATCTACAGCACTTCAGAAAACAATGAACTTTGTCGGAATGTGAATTAGACAAAGAATGAATATTTGACACTTCAATGGCAATCACTGTTTGTTGCAAAGAGAAATAGGAAATACTGACAGAAGCAGTCAAAAACACAGCTGTATAAAAAAAAATAAATATAATTATTATATTATATCCCTTAAAAGAAAACAGGAAACCTTCACTTTTTTTTTTTTTTTCTTTACAGGTAAATGGTAAGACTGCAATTATAAAAGAGGTTTAGTTAAATGCCATCAGGAGAGAAGGAACACACACTGGATAATCCTCAACTTGACAATTAAAGGAAAATAATTTTTATCTCATTGTTGGTTTAGATGCACACACTAAACTGTCAAAATATTCTGTAGTAGTTTTCATGCCAATTTTTCTTAGTGCATATTAAAGAACATTATAAGGGACATACTATTAAGGATAATGCTGGTAAAACTGCCTTAATTTGCTTGAATAAAATACAAAACTTAAAAAAATTACCATAATTTTCTCTAAGGCTGCATTACATGCACAAAGCAACATCGCCAAAGAATGAGGAATTAACAGAAATGGTCACCAAAGATTAATGCAAAAAGTAAAAATCATCCAGATAGGTGCACCATTACCCACTGCATGCTACTGATAGTCTTTTCACTTCTTGCTACGTTATTAAGGCATCCCATATAGAATACATTTACATCTTGGGGGAAATAAATCTCTTCTTATCCTATATATCCTCTCCACCGTTTGTGATCTCCTTTAGAGTCAGATATGTGTTCTGGTTTTGTGCATGTATACATGAATGTATGTGTCAGAAAATATCAGACTATCTACAGAGTTTCTTTGCAATTTTACTTGAAAACAAACAAAGAAACAAAACAAACCAGGTTGCCAAAACACATGCAAGGAAATGGATTAAACACCTTACATTCCAAAACCAAGAATGAACACATCCAAGACTTAAAATAATCCTATTTTTAACAAGGATGTTCTACTTTCTCGGTGCAAATTTTGTGGATTGGTCTTCAAGTGTCATCTTAACAAAATATCACCCTCTTATTTATTGGAGATGTTGCTTATTTCTCCTCCTCCAGTAATTAAACTGTTTCCGTCTAGGCTAAAAATTTTCTCTGTTACTGACTAACCTGATCAGTATTCACTAAAAGAAATTTAACTCACAATGGTTAAGGATATAAGAGAAAACAGAAAAGTTACAAAATGCTCTAGGCTGAACAATTATGATTATTGACCCTACCTCTAATTCTTCTGTGCAAGAGTTCTACGCTCGATTTTGCCTTCCAAATGGCAGCTCCTTTTCTGTCCTTTCTTTCTTCTTATCACTTGTGGACATTTAACAGAGAGTCTAAAGTCTACACTGATAAAGTGCAACACATTCACAACCTGCCTTCCCTCCCATCTCCATGCTGGCATGTAGCAGGATGTACAGAAAACAAAATTAACCTGTTTAACTGCTCAGGTGGCTTGTCTAAAGTTTGCAGAGTTGCATCAGCTGTCTGGATGTTAAAGAAGGTGGGGGAGATGGTATGTGCAGGTAATCCCTCAAAGCAAAGTAAAAAACCAGACATTTGGTAAATCAGCACTAGGCCACGTCCATGAATATACAACAGAGTGGTCAACAGACATGCCATCCAGCTTCCAGATCCACAACATAAAATACTGTAACAAGAAACTGAGCATTTCACTATTATGCACAAACAATCTGAAGGACAGCAGAGAAAGCAAAGACAATGAGTACAACGATTCAACTGAACATAACTGGGAGCTCACATTCCACTGAATCAATATGCTGTGTGTTAAAATCCAGGTAATGTGCAGTCTTCAAAACTTTTATGAGATTAGTATGTGTACTTAAGCAAGATCTGAACACTTCAGCACACACTGAAAGACTGCTTCCCTGTTCATATGCTGACCCTATCGGCTTTTGCTGATTCTTTTTCCATGTTTGACCTGTACTCCTTTCCAATATTTTGCTCCCTTCTATATAAAATTCTACCTCCATACCTGGTACTTCTACAGGCCTACCACACTTCCATTCTTTAAATTTCAGGACTGGAAAAGTTGAGTCAGTAACTATTATTATATTTTATCAACACACCGCTTATTTTCCATTTGAAGTTCATACTTGGACTACCCTTCAGAATTCCTCTTCTACACAATACCCTTCTACAAGTCTGTGGTTGCAAACTAAGTACTCCCTGAGGAACAGTGTATTTCCTGGGGAAAGCCACCAGATTGCTGTGCGTGTGAGACCTTGCGCAAGGTAACGACCTGCAGATAAAACTGCTCATGAAGCAGGTAGAAATGTTGCACAAATGTACTAGGGCATCCATACATACCTCAAAAACGCTCAACTGATGCTCCCACCACTTATACACCCCAAGAAAGGACAAGGCCAATAGGAACAATGGACTGAGATGGAATTGGCAGAGCAGATGCATTCATTTATTGTCAGCTCTTTGCCTGCACACGGCAGTGCTTCAAGCCTAAAATGCAGAGTATCCCTATACTCCAAAAGGATCAACAAATGCATTACACAAATCTCTCACGTGCAAAGATGACAAACAAAGCAGAGTATCATGGTATATTGTTACTAGGGTCCACACTAAATAAGGTTTGTAAAATAAAAGCTGGCAAATGACTGCCGTAGTAATTAAAACAGACAATATTTGACTGCTAATGATATAAACAGGAAATTTCATTAGCTCCAGAAGAAGCTGCAATGAATATAGAGCATTTGCTGGGACCTGTGGGGGGACATTAAAGTACTCCAACAGTGAGTTATAAAAACATTGCCTTAAATCTTATGGTTTAGGAAATTTCATCTTTAATTGACCAGAAGAAAACCCCAAAACAATAGCTTCATATTCAACCAATCTCAGTATTAAACAAGGCTTTCCACAAACGAAAAGAAAAAAAGGAAACCCACTCAGAAAAACCACACACACAAGGTAAAAAAAAACAGAAGTGACAAACCCACCTAAAAGCCTAAATTTTAAAAACATTCTTTCAGAAGCACGTAGTCTAACCAGCCTCAAATACAAAAAAACAAGAGAATAAGATTCATCTTTGACTAGAAGCTGCAATGCTTCATGTAAAAAAGAAGGGCTTGGTTTATTTTTATAGGAAGCTAATAGGGAGGAGGCTCAAATACAACACATTATTGCCATCCTCACTACAGAGCTGTTTACACACGGCTCTCTAAATGCAGTTTACCAGCCACATCTGCTCTCCAGGGTAGAGAAGTCAGACAAGATATGGTGAGAATGTGGATGGAAGAATTCCATTAAGCATATTATTTTCTGCATTACACTTTTTTTTCCTTACTTCATTTTAAACATTACAAAATTCATCTTAGCAAACAAAAAAGAATCTTCACAGTTATACCAGATTAAATTGCCCAAAAGAACGGACTTTCACCACATCCTTAGTTCTCTGCAGATCTTCCATTCAGTTAGTGCAACACCTTATTTCACACATGATGCAAAATTAAAGAGGAACTGCAAACTTCTATAACCAAGGATATAATATTGCTATTATTTTACACAGAAGTCTAAAGTATTTGACTTCATAACCAAATGTGGTAACATGACCAGGAGCCCTCTGTTACCAGAAAGCTTCAGATATGGAACCACAGGAAGCAACAAGTTCTAGTCTGACATACAACTTAGGGCAATGGCTAAACAAGGAATTCTTGAAAAACTGTGTATTTCAATACAATCAATTAAAATCAGTTGTGAGAGATGATTCAGAGTTTGATTTTTCTTTTAAAGCCAAATGCTTCTTAATCACTACCTGCAAATTCACCCCATTAACTAATATTTTCAAGCCCTGAGAAATGAATGCCCTGATACTTCAATGGGCACAGAAACTGTCACACATTCGACATGGTACTTACTGCTTACAGCCAAGCTCCTGTGCTGCACATCACAATTATGAGCGTGTATTTGCTCTGAGAGGGACAGACTTGAGTAATCCATTCAAACAATCTGGCTTTATTACAGCATTTACAAAGCTAGTAATTTGTTAATAAATAACCATTTTGTTGTTAAATATGAACGATGAAAACAGTATTGGAGGACACATTACAAACAATTTACACTAAACATTTTAAGCACAGGATGCTAGAGCGACTGTTCACAGTATTTGGAACACTACTACAAAAAAGATTTAAAAATATTTTTTCTCAAATAATGAAAGAGATATAACTCTCACCACAAAGCACATAAACAGCTAGGTAGGTGCTAACTACAACTAGTTTTAATAACAGTTCTTCAGCCCCTAACTTTTCTTCCGTACTTAGGATTTAACAGCTGTCTGCCAGAGCCTGAAATTCAACTCTTTTTAATGAACGAATCAAGTTTAGTTTTTGTTGTGGTTTTTTTTCCTATACGGAGAGGAGATATTTGTACTTTCTAAAAGAAGGAATTTTTTTATCCAAGTCAAGTTGTAAAATCCTGTGTAGTTGTTCTGGCTAAAGTTCCTTTTTTTCATCTAAATCTGTTTTCTGAGTACTGCTAAGCAATATCAAGCATCTCATTCCACCAAATTACAATTTCTTTCACTGTTCAACATGTAACTCCACCTCACCTTGAAACAAATCACTCCAACCTAAGACAGACACAGCTGCTATAAAAATCTTGCGGTCTACTTCTAACACACCTCCTGTAGCAAGAAAGCTCATGACAAGCACTATCACTTTCCCACCATTTACTTCAGAAAACTATTTACACCCCCTCTAAATCTAGCACTTTCCACTGCTTGGAGTTTCTGACAATCTGCACAACAGCTCTCCCACTATGACCAATTCTGAACAGTCAGTATGAGAAAACTGTAGTGAAAATAGTCTCCTGCACAGAGGTTTGTAGATGCTGAATAAAAGCATGCAAATATCCTGCGGCACTGCAGTGCAAGGTGCAGTTTCACGATCACTCCGCGCTGATCTGTGTCCTGCTCCTGATCAGAGTGCGAGCACCCACCCTCGGTCTCCAGACACGTGTCCCTGCCTATGCCTGCTCCTGCGCTTGTGCAACAAATGCTGTGAGTGTGACCACAAAACTGATCCCACTAAGAACTAATCACCTTTTATTGAGTGAGCCCACACTTGAGCTGGTTTAAAATGATCATTTGAGTTGTTGCCTTCACCGTTTTACCAGCAAAGGCAAAGAACTAGGAAGTCCTAAACCACTTGCACAGCCACAGAATGTGGCTCTTGTTAAGACTCTACAGAAGTGTGAAGATCTGGCTGCGAGTAAGGTGGGCAAGTATAAAGATAAAAACAAAGAACTGAAGAAACACTTTTATTACTTAGAATGTTTAAGATAGTGAGTAGGAGAAGCAGAGCGAATTTTGTGTACTTGTACATAGAAAATAAGACACAAAAGCATTAGAAGAAGAGATTAACAAAAACCTTTTTTTTAAAAGAAATATAGTTTTGTACCACATAAAAATGCAATCCATTTTCTAAGAGACCTGTGCTCCTCATTTTCTCTCTCTCCACTTCACAGATACAACACTCATTCCACCCCCACAAATAAATAAAAAATTAGAGGATAAGACACAGAGTATGTCTCAAGGTGGCAGTGAGAGAAACGCCGTTCCCCAGTGTCCCACACCACCCACAGCAGCACAACTGCTCCATGGGATGTGGCAAACAGCTAGAGATGAGATTGGATACTTGAACCACAGCTTGTTGCAACAGAACTAGCAGAATTCAACCCTGCAAACCTCCAGCCATCAGTTGAAAAGCAACAAAAATCTCTATAGATCATTTAACCCATGCAGAAAATCCTTTCTAGATCCCTAAACTGGAAATCAGTCTCATCTTCAGGCTCACTAGATATCACCCAGCTGATCTGTCAGGCAGCAAACTGCATAAAACTTCTATGATGTGCTTCATCCTTTAGTTATGTACAGAAGCAAGGTAAAATGGCAGAGAAAGGGGAAAGTGGCAGCATCCACAGCAGGAGGTGGCTGGAGGGGGGCCTGTACATGGGACACGGCTCCCATAGCAATGTAATAGTCATAGTTTCCTGTACTCCAGGCTTTCTGTTGTCTCAGAGCACTCGCCTTGCCTGAGCATGGCTGGGTTGAGTCCAGTTGTCAGGGAAGACAGGAATCTCATCTGACAAGAAAAAACAGCTTTCCAGTGTATCTATTTGTAATTTTTTGTTTTTTCCTCTACTGACTTTTCATTTTACTCCTGAACTAATAAGAAATGAACACCCTCCATCACATATAATAAAACCATCCTTTTGAATAATGGTGTCTGCAAAACAAAGTGTGCTCTCTGGCTGGTAATACACAATGCAACCACCAAAGCACAGCCAGCAATCTTTCTCTCCAGCTGAGCTACAGCAAATGAAGTTTAAGCTCAAATTATTATACTTAGGAGCACCTCCTGAAGAAGTAAAGGATCCAGAAGTGCAAGACTGTGGGATTCAAAGTGTTGTCACTTTCATGCGGGAACTCAGGACACCAGACATCCCTCCAGTTCAGAACCTCCTAAGATTAAGCTCAATTTCTGCAAAAGCTATACACCAGTTATCTGGCTGGGTTTTTTGTGTGTGAGGTTTTTTTGTTTGTTTAACATTTTAATGCACCTTCACATCCTCCTGTGTTAACCACACAGAGGATGGCAATGAACACGAAGCATCTTGAGATTCAGCTTGCAACTTTCCTATAGAAAGAGAATCACAAATGTCAGGATCTAGATCTTTCTGTATGAAGAAAAGCCTAAAGTTGTTTCTCTGTTCCCTGTGACGTCTTACACATGCATGTTTACTGATTACAACCAAAAGAAGTTACAGCCACAGAGCAGCTTCATTTTGTTGACAGTGCCTGCCCACATGTGGTCAAAGCAATGCACAGCTCAAGCATACTGGTGGATTTTCTTCTCCCAAGTAGTAAGTGACAGGTCAAGAGGAAATGGTGGCAAGTTGTGCCAGGGGAGGTTCAGATTGGATACTAGGAAAAAATTATTCACAGAAAGGGTTGTCAGACATTGGAACAGGCTGCCCAGGGAAGTTACCATTCCCAGAGGCTTTTAAAAGGCATTTAGACAAGGTTCTTAGGGACATGGTTTAGTGCTAGAGTTAGGTTATGGTTGGACTTGATGATTCTGAGGGTCTCTTTCAACCAAAATGATTCTGTGATTCTGTGCATAATACAAAATTTAGTGAAGCAGCCTATGCTAAGCTTGAAAAACTTCATCATCTCTGACTCACAGAGATCTGGCTCTCAGTTGGCTAACTTACTAGCTTCTAAAAAATCCCTAGCCTTTTTTCTTACTGCTCTTCTGCAGAGTACCCTGGAGTGGTGTGTTGGCTATTACATTTGAATGGAGAAACTGGTCAAGTGGAGTCACAATCTATAAAGGGAAACTCATGAAATGTTCCTTTGTTTCCCTGCCTTCATGCTTACTTTTGCAGAACATGACAAAACATGTTATCTTTAAAGCCTTCCTTGCCCTCTATTCAGTTTGGCTGAAATTGATCTTTTGGCGATACATCATCTGTTTGCATAAATTCTGTTTCCAAAGGAAAACAGTTTAAAAAGAGCAAGAAAGGAGGCAAGTACAGGTAACTTATCCAATCAATAAACCCCACTGCATGTGCTGCTTCTCCTCGAGAGAAGATGAAAGAAAGAGGTGCAAGATGATGAATGGTAGCTAGTTATATTTACTTTGGAACTACAGAGGTTACTAAGTTAACTGTGGTGGTGAGACCAATGTAAGATCATCTGTACAGCAGCTCCTGAAAGGCTACAGAGACTGGACCATGAGGGAGCATCCTTTACTGCCTGAAATGTTCCAGGAGATGCATGAAAATCCAAATGGAAAAACCCAATATTTGTTTTAAATAATAATAGTAATAATAAAAACACCTCTGAGTTTTCTTCCTCTGGTCATAAATGGAATACGTACATTGGAACAAAAATAGAAAAAGAAGAGTGAAGACAAAGGCCAGATATTTCAAATCTCTCCTCCTGTTAATAGCACTTCTGTTTTCCATTTTGGCCATCCTTGTTTCTCCAACTATTTTGCTTATCCAACTGTAGATTGTTATGATGGTATCTTGCAGATATTATGTCTTCAGAGGAAATGCTTGGATAGGCAATTTAGAGGTGTGGGGTTTTTTTTCCTATTTAATATGGGAAGGTTTTGTGACTTTCAAAAACAAGTAAGACCCGCAAAAGCAGTAGCTTCACAGAACAGGTGAGGTTGAACAGCTCCTTCATATGCCTTGAAGTATTTCACGTTTATATTTACTCAACATGCTCTTGAGATCACTTCATTTTGAAGTACACTAAATTTGAGAGGCATCTATGCCCGTATATAGCGTACCTCATCGTCAGTCAAATTATGTTGCGAGCAATACATTAATGACAGAAACACTTTTGTTATTCGCTGTGCCCAGTTAATCAAGGTATCTCTTTAAGATGTAAGAAAAATGTCTCAGTGACATTAAGATGGTTACTTCTTACTACATTTGCTATAATGTACTACTCTCCCTTAAACTTTTTCTTTATTTCTTACACAATGGCCTTAGAGATCAGTTAGCAGGCAGAGCTTGCAGAGTTCAAGCTGTGAAATGCAAACGTTAGTGAGCCAGAGATCATTACCTACAAGACACGAGCTTCTCTGAGGCATTCTTGACTTCAGTGTGTGCTGTACTACCTGGGTCACATAAAGTGAGATGCATAAAATGATGCATCTACATGCTCATGTGCAGTGTTTTTCTTTCAATTCTGTGGTTCTTTAGCTCTATAGAATTTCAGGAAATAAATACGAGAACGGTGGATAACTATGGCTCAGGTGGCAAAGAATCACAGACTGAAGCAGAGTTCATGAGGTCAAATTCAGTCTGGTAGAAAGAACATGCTACAGAACTCAGAGGTCATAAACTTAATTCCTTCTGCTAGGCCTGGATTTTTCTAGTCTATAGTTCTATACTCCAGCATGGAAAGATGAAACAGAAGCATCCGCCTTTTCTTCAGAGCAATACTTGGTGATATATTTTTTCCACAGAACTCACTAAAATAGTACCCATGAAAATAATTTATTCTCTGGTTAGTTAATTTGACACAATCGGAACTATGTTAGACATGAAGCTGAAAAACAAAAACTCAACAGCCGATGAGCTTAACATGACCAAAAAGTACATGGGAAACCGCAAAGACAGTCCAAAGAGAGCACCAGGCAAATATGTGCACTCAGCAGACAAAACGATCCACACTTCACAGACCACATCCACTAAAAACTCTCATGGGAGCAAGCAAACACAGACTTTACCATCATATCGGCTGGGAGAATCACATGCTTTCTGAGGGGTTGCAACTCGCAGGAATATCTGTTGCCTCCATGAATGCCGCCGAGTCCGTACAGGGCTGTCCGCACCAGCAGCCTGCTGGCTGTGCTTGGATTCGTAGTCACTAAAATTGCAGAACACAGAATGGCTTGTAAGTGGGTTACCTGAATCTGCTCGTAACCGTGACACAGTCTTCAGTGCATATAACAACATGAAGCATCACCTAAGGAGTGGTGTGCTGTGCACATGCTGGGTCAAGCACTTAGCGTGAGTTGGGGGAAGTTTGCGTTGTGGCAGCAAGATTACCCAAGGCTGCAACCACCACTTAGGTTTGCCAAGAGGGGTTGGGAGCTCTGTGCAATCTTCTTTCTCCAGTTTTAATTAATTTTTAGCTTTCTTTGCAGCAGTGTATTAAACATAACACATTAATGACACACACATACACACCATAATGTATCTTTACAATTGTGCTATTTAAATGCCATCCACAAAATCCAGCAATTGCTTATAGGAGATACAAAGAACTCTGCTGATGTATTTTATTAGCACACATCAAGGAGCTTTATAAACACCAAATAAACTTACAGCCTTCTGTGAACTTGGTCCATAGTGTATTCCTTCACAACATACACTTGGAGCAAAACTTTAAACCTTTGTGTTCACAAGTCACCACCTGAAGTAAGCAACGAACTTGGGAACAGTGTCCAGGAACCGTGAATGTTACCTGCTCTGATGTAATCCACAAACTACATACAGAGGTTTTTATTCAGAATATTAAATGAAATAATGAACAGCAATGCTGTTTTCCTATTAAAAATCCTACTTATAACTTCCACCTGTTACATCTTTAAACTACTCTTTGCTTTATTCCAGCCATTGGCTGAATGGTTGCACAAGTCTTTGTTGAAGCTGAAAGGGATAAGTGAACTTCAAATAGCTCTGGCAGCAACTGGGAGGAGCATTTTGCAGGCCATCCTCATTTGACGACAGTGCCATTGCTCAGGATGAACCATGTTTATTCTCTTACCTGAAAACTGCTAATACAGTCCTTTGGCAGGAATAATCACAGAAGTACATAGATGGAAGCTGCATGACCATTACAACATAAAAATGGCTAAGTTCTGCAGTCTTAATGGGGGAGGAGTCTGGGATAGCTCCATCCTTTTGACAGCAATCACATGCAGAGTACATGCAAGTGAACTGTTGCACAAATCAGGTTTTGCAAGTGTAAGAAGCATTTGAAATATTTCAGACAAAGCAACCTTTGAAAATACAGTTTTACCTCCAGGCTTTAAGAGAGAACCCTACCTTGTTGTGCTCCTAAAGTCAGAGGTGTTATTTTCATCTACAGGAGCCAGAAATTTTAAGAAATTTGGCACAGAAGAGGAAGAATGAAGCTTTTTCCTTAAGGCAGTACGGTAGGAGATGCTGAGAGTGCAGTTGGGAAAAGTATAGTTTAGAACACAGAAGTATAAACTCAAAGAATAAAAATAACACATACTGCTAAGTTCAAACAAAGAGCAGCTAAATCCTGAAAGCCTGAGTACCAAGGAAACCAAAGTCAAAATGGAAACTGCTAACAAAGTGCTACACTGAACTATGAATTTGTTTGGGCAAACTAAAATGTTCCAAAATAAATAAATGTACTTCCAGTAAAGTTATTAGTCTTTGGTATATCTCAAGATTTTTAGTGCATGTTTCAAGTAAATTCCTTCAATCAAGTAAGAACTGATAAAAGCTTTATCATAGCACATTTACTTAAATATCAGTTTCAATGACTGAATAAGTTTGTAGCAAAAGGTTAGGAAAAGCTGACACTAATAATCATTGTGTTGGCAAATGAAAAATAAGATTTTGGCAAAAAGCATTTTGTAAAGCATTAACAGGGTTTCATTCAGACAAGCTTGAAACTTTTAAGTTAAAAACTGAGCCTTCTGACTGATCATTTAGGATTATGGCTCTATTTATGAGACAGACAGGAGCACTAATCAAATTTCATCAAGTCTTCTGGCTGACATAATTCTGCTCTTTCTTTTCAAATAGCAAGTCCCCAACATACTTAGAAGAAGGTTAATAGAAGGGAGAACAACTCAGATAACGGCAAGTTATCTTACAGAATACAATTAACTTGGGCAGTTTGACTTTATTGATTTAAACTCATTAACCTATTTGATATCCCTATTGATTTCCATTTTCAGCCTTGTTGGTTAGAGGTGTAATATGGCATACCCTTAAATGACAGGGAAAGGAAAGGAGCAATTGCTGTTGTGCGTGCAGAATCATTACCAAATCTACTTGGAAAAATCTACTTTTGAGAAATTAACCTTCAGGATTCAAGTAAGTCTTATTAAAATGAAGAGTAAAGAGGACATTTCTGAGCTATACCATACGTCTGGGGTGAATCTCAATTGAGTGCTAGTTCTGAGGTAAAACTAAATTAACTGCTGGTTAGTACGCAGCAAATACAACTGAAGGAACTGGTGAAATGAGGTTCTCAGTTGAGTATTTTTTCAGGACCAGGAGAATCAGCACCTTGGGGAAACAATAAACCTTCACCCAAGAGAACAAAACCAAACAATAAACAGCAAAAAAAAATTTGCTTGTCAATGTCCAGTGACTGTTGACAGCGCTCCCAAGGACATCTGGTCTCATTAGCTTTTTGAGCTCAAGCAGTTCTAGCTCAGGAGCTTAAGGAGGGGTTTTATGGTTAAGAATTTTAGGGAGCTACTTGTGTCAGGTTCTTGTGGAAATGATGAGTTAATGTCCTTTTCTCAATGTTCCCTACACATGTTTTTGTTCTAAGAAAGGAGGCACAGAAAAGGATAATTTGATATTGCTCAAAGTAACCAAAATACACGAACTGGTGGAGTGGGGTTTTTTGTTTGGTTTTGGGGGATCTGGGGGTGGGTTTGATTGTTTGTTAGGGGTTTTTGGTTGTTTGTGGGTTTCTTGGCATTGGCTTTCCACAGTCCTGCTATTTCTTGCCCCATTTAATTAGCTTAGTCAATTTCCCTTTAAGGTCCGGCAAAAAATAATATGTTTCTGTGTTACCATGAACAAACCAGAACAGAACTGAATTATTCAGGAGGGACAGAATGAGCTGGATCACAGGTTCTTGGCAACTTACCCCTCACACAGTTTAAGCAGTGCTGCTGTCTGCTGCGTAACAACAAGCTGCTTTGGAGCAACCGGCTTTAAACAAAGCCATGTGTCTGAAATTATTTTATTCATTAAAACAAAATTATGTAATTAGCAGCTCTACATTCAGTAACAGAGCAGTTAAAGAGTTCCCTCTCCTGTAAAAATCTACCACCTTTGGTCTACATTAAATTGTTTCAGTTATTTGCACTATAGAACCTCATATTTATAACAAGGTAAAACAAACTCTATCCCAAACTACATACAGGTGCTAGCTCACCTCTTTTGCGCAAAATGCCCACTTTGTTCTCCACTTGAATTATGCCTTAGATACTTTAAAAAGTTGGGTGAAGAGGCCGAGGGATTAAGACGAGCTAGAGCAGGAGAACGTGCAAGTTGACCAGAAGAACTTTTAGATTCGCCGAGAGATGCATTCAAACCATATAGCGGGATTCCAACCAGAGCGATGGAGTTGAGGTAGCACAAAGAACAAAACACAGTAAGAAAGGAAAGCTGGGGGGGTGGGAAAAAAGTGAAATCTCTAATCTTTAAAAAGGACCTGGCACATACAAATGAGCTACTTCCCATGTTTTTCACAGTTAATAAAGCAACTGTAAGGGGCTGAACATTTTAACCCCATCAGCAAAGTCCCATTTACAGGCTTCAGCAAAGCATTTCAGTGTATGACTAAACTTAAACTCCCAAAAAAACGTCACTAACGCACCCCTTTCTTCTCCCTCTTATGTGCTTCCCTTGGTTTCTATGATAAAGTCAGGCATATGATCAAGAGTTTTAATGGATGAGAAGTGAAATGCTATACGAAGAATTCAATTTATTTACACTTTGGAAACTATTTATGAATCGAGGTAAGCTGTTCAAAAACACTCATAAAACATACAAGACAAGTCTATCATTCCAGTGATTTTTGATAAAAGCATACTTTTCTTCTATGTTTTCCATTTCCCCTGGTTCTGCACATTTGCTATGGAAGGGAAGCAACAGTGATTTCTTTTTTGTTTGAGTTATGTGAGCAGGGACACTCAGATCTTACTAAAAACTAAATGATCGAACCCAAACAGAAGTAACTGAGGAAATGAAAAACATGCGTAATTTCTACCTGCATTCCTGTAGTAAGAGAAGAACTACTTGAACAAGCAGCTACAAGCATCAAGGCAACTTTCATGAGGATAACAGACCAACAACACAAGTCCTAAACTGCACTACAAAAACATTATAGTGTTTTAGAGTTAAAAAGGTTCAAAAAAGGGACAAAAAGGCAACCCAGGTTATGTTTCCTTTCAAATACTGTAATTCTTTTTTTTTTCACTGTCATCACCTATTTCAGGCATGTTCGGTTACTGCCCTGCCTCCTGCAGGGAAAATGAGCTGGAACACATACAGATTTCCCACTGTCTAACTTGTGCAAACGAGTAGTTTTGGCAGTAAAACAGAGGCCTACAGACAGAAATGCTGCCATAGTAATTGGAAAAAGTCAGACAGAGGGAGGAAAGGAAACTGCCATAAAGAGGAGATTTTAGAGATGTAGAGGCAGGCTTCTGAAGGAGGATAGCTTGAAGAATGTTAGCATAAAGACAAGCAGTACCTTAGTTTTACAAGTAAAATCTACTGCTCATTGAAAAGCTAGATAGGAGCCACATCTCTATCAACAATTAGGCAATTTATGTCAGTTTTGTGTGTTATTTTACAGTCACACATGAATGCACCAACCAGTAAGGTTTTCAGCATCAAAAATGCTACTGGGTTTTTCTATATAAACAAACAAAAAGAAGTAGCATGCATTTATACTGCTTGCAGATCAAAAAAAGAGAAAAATTAATGAATATTGTTTGCAAAAATATAATTGAACCCCTAGAAGCAATCTTGCATTGTGATTGCACTTAGTTTTATGACATATACTGTGGAACTACACGTCATCTTTCATCTTCCCTGTGGAACACACAGAGCTAAAAGTGTTTTTAAACAGAATACCTACAAGCCTCCAAAGAGTGACACACTTCTATGATACATTTCTTATCCATTAAGAGGACATACATGGTAGGCAATTATCACTCCCAAATATGCCCTCAAAAAACTAAATCATAGCCTGCTTTTAGTAAGTCTTACTTTCTTCTGTGAGGAGTCTCTGTGCTCACTGAGTGATACCTCATAAGTTTCCTCTGGGGAACAGATGGCGACGTTTCAACAGGTACCAGAGATTCCTGGCTTTCTGTAGGTAAGTGACTGAGTGTGTTTGCTCGCCTCCGAAAGCTTTGCTGAGGTAACATAACAGACTGTTCAATAAAAGAATCATCTGCATTGCTGGAGAGATCACCCGCTGATCCACTGGTCTTGACAGCGTTTTCTGCAGGAAGCGTAGGAAGTCTGTCTTTTTCCTTTTCACACAATGGTGGTTCCTAGCAGCACAAAAGAGAAGGTTATCAACACGTGGGGTTAAAATCAACCTTTGAGGTTGCAGTCCCATGTCATTATTCACAACCCACGGAGACCTGCTTTGAACTTGCACATATTTACCATGATAGCTCAAAGAAAGAATCTTTAATGTTTTATTTCTTTGTTATTAATCATTTAGGTCAACAAATCACAATCTCCATTTTACAGAGAAAAAGTAATTTTTAGAGCAATTGTATTTTATAGTATGTTGAATACAACGCATAAGAAATGGGGTCAGAACAGATGGGTCAGGTTTGGGTAACGGTGACAGCAACAAAAAGGTTGGCACTTCAGATTACTGTATATTTAGCACCTCATCCAACAAGAAAATATTCCTCTTGTCTACCTGAGATTCACATAAAGGACTTCAATCCTATGACTAGATGTCTCTTTCAGTCCCAAACCATGCATTTTTCTCCATTCCCTACCTTATGTGTTTCCTGCAGAGTAGGCCATTCTTTCAAAAACATATGCAGAAAGAGCAGACTCCTGATTACTACAAGTCTGTAGGTGACCAGGCACTAGAGCAGAATCCATACCTGTATCCAAACCCGCAGAGTGCTAGGCTGCCTCCAGGGAAGAAGATTGGCTTCTTTTGTGCTTTTTATTTATATTATTTATATTGTTTATATATAAGACTAAAAGCTTTCTAACCACACAAAAGGGGAAATTATTCCACCTCTCGTTTTAGTTTTTATGTTTCTTTTTAATATAAACCTGCATTCACAGTACATACTTGCAGGGCTAAACCAACCAGACTAGGACTGGTAGTAATGACTGCATTTGTTTTGCTGCACATTGTTGCAAGATTCAGATGATGTTGTATAATATTTTATTTCACATATATAGATAAGATACATAATTACATAATAAGATACACACAACAAGATACATAATTACAAACTGTATGTTTATATACAGTACAATTTGAAACACTTCGGCCCAGCCCTCCAGCCAATTCACTGGGTAAAGAACTGGCTGGAGGGCTGGGCCCAAAGAGTTGTGGCGAACGGAGCCAAATCCAGTTGGCGGCCGGTCACTAGTGGCGTTCCCCAGGGCTCAGTATTGGGGCCAGTTCACTTTAATCTCTTTATCAATGATCTGGATGAGGGGATTGAGTGCACCCTTAGTAAATCTGCAAACGACACCAAATTGGGGGGCAGTGTTGATCTGCTAGAGGGTAGGCTGGCCATACAGAGGGATCTGGACTGGCTGGATCATTGGGCTGAGGCCAATTGTATGACGTTCAACGAGATCAAGTGCCGTGTCCTGCACTTGGGTCACAACAACCCCAGGCAGCACTACAGGCTTGGGGAAGAGTGGCTGGAAAGCTGCCTGGCAGAGAGGAATCTGGGGGTGCTGACTGACAGCCAGCTGAACATGAGCCAGCAGTGTGCCCAGGTGGCCATAAAGGCCAACAGCATCCTGGCTTGTATCAGGAACAGTGTGGCCAGCAGGACTAGAGAAGTGATTGTGCCACTGTACTCAGTGCTGATGAGGCCCCACTTTGAATCCTGTGTTCAGTTTTGGCCAATCATAAGGACACTGAGGTACTAGAGAGAGTGCAGAGGAGGTGACGAAGCTGGTGAGGGGCCTGGAGCATAAGTCTTGTGAGAAGCGATTGAGGGAACTGGGGCTGTTTAGACTGAAGAAAAGGAGGCTAAGGGGAGACCTTATCGCTGTCTATAAATACCTGAAAGGAGGTTGTAGCATAGACTGGATATTAGGAAAAAATTCTTCACAGATAGGGTTGTCAGGGGTTGGAACAGGCTGCTCAGGGAAATGGTGGAGTCACCATCCCTGGAGGTGTTTAAAAGGCATTTAGACAAGGTTCTTAGGGACATGGTTTAGTGCTAGAGTTAGGTTACAGTTTGACTCGATGATCCTGAGCGTCTCTTCCAACTGAAATGATTCTATGATTCTGTGATTCTAAATGGAGCCCAAATCACACTGCTCTTTTTTTTATAAGACAGGGAACAGAATTAAAGGCCTGAAAGCAACTGCAAACATCTGGAGAAGAGTAACACGAATTTACTGTGTGTCTCATCAAAAAGTATAGAAACCTCCAGTGAAACTCCACAGATAACAGCATCTTACATATCACCATTGTACTGACGTGTGACTGCTGTTTCTTAGTCTGAATCTCTATTACCAGAGTAAACTGGGAAATGACTTTGTTCAAGTTGTCCCTCAGAGGACTCACATACATTCTAACATGTTATATATACAAAAAATGATTTGGGTAACCAACTTGCTAATTCTAAAAAACTTAAATATTGCTTAAAGCTGGAAGGAAGGAAAAAAAAAAAAAAAAAAGGAAAGGCAGTGGCTGATCCAGTAGACCACCTGCAATGAACACAGCCCTGTCATCCTCAGAGGGACTTGGCACAGGGATAAAGACATATCCTATGGATCAGCAAGTGGCAGCAGGACTCTTACAGGCAGGAAGAAAAGGACACAACTACCCCTTCTACTCTGGTTCTTATCAAACTGTTTGGCTGTTCTGTGGTTTCTTTCTTTTCACACACAGTTAGTTTGTCTACTCCCAAAAAATAATCAAAACAAAATGCAAGATGTTGGAACAATATGAGCAACTGGTAACTGCATTTCACATCTGACTAGTTGTTTCAGGGAATATTATCTGAAGTTTCTAAATATGTACATTCACCCCAGGCTTTACTCACTTTATTTGTGGCGCTTACAGTACTGGACATGGAGGACTCCAAATCCCCAGCACCAGCACTGTCCAGAGGACCTCTGGCTTTACTGCCCTGTAGAGATAAAGCACACCTGCAGTGAAGATTATAATATATGAGGCGTACCAAAAAGAGATTTATATACAATAGTGAGAATCTGTAATTTTCAAAGACAGTTTCACATTTAATTTCCCAAAATGCCTAAGAATAGCCTCAGCCCCTGTGAGAAACAGAGGCTTCATTCAGGACAGTCACTGACATTTTAAAGGATCCTATGGAATTAAAGAATTCTCATTGACAATTATGTGATTTCCATTACATGTACATAATCACATATTGCACACATGTACTATAACTACTATTAAAGTACCTTCTGTATTCCAAACACAAAATTTTCACACTAGGTTCTTCTTTCCAAGATACAAAGAAAGGAAAAGGCTTTCTATTACAAAGAATTTTGACTGATGTCATATTGCATAAATGCCTTCACATTCTTAGTGTCTTCTAAAGTTCTTTACACTCCTTGCCTTCACAGAATCTCTAGTGTTCAGAAGTTCAGATTCATCAGTTCTGTGCCACTAATAATACTATCTCATTAGGAATCCTTAGTCAGTTGCCTAATAATTTCCTTCTAAATAAAGAGAAGTGAACAACTATAATTACTTTTTAAATTTTCTAAATCTGAAAGAGAAATAAAAAAACGGTCACTTTTCATAAGTTCTCATGTTCAACTTCATATTAGTTTTTTGAAAAGCCTATATACACTCTTTTCTATCAAGCAATTAGTTCACTTCTTCCAGGACTCGGCATTCTCTCTACCAAAGGCAAGCTTTCTTTTGTCTCCTTCTACCATGTACACTCAAATATTTTTGTCACTGCGCCTTTAATAACCACTTGGCTACAACCTGGAAGCATAACAAATATGACCTTTCTATCATTCCAATAAATATAACAATTAAATTATGTTCAGAAGCAATAAACATGAAGATACTTACACGTGATAAAATACTTTCAAATGATTCTGTCAGAGATCTTTTTGCTTTGTTCTTTAACATATCTAATCTGAATCTGGGAGCACTGCTGGGCACCTCATTGACGGCATTCTCAGCAGGGGGCTGTGAAGTCTGAAAGTGTTTAAAAACATAAACGTGAAATACTCAACATCCTGGAGCAGAATCTCAGGGAACAGTCTGAACACTTCCGTAACCTGAATTAATACTTTCTCCTGGTGTCCCTGGCTTTTCATGCCTTTTTCTCTACTGACACTTATACTGAAGTTTAACAAACTATCCTAAGACCAGGAAATCTCTTAGAGGAAACATGTTGAGTATAGTAGCATCCTTCAGAAGAATTGCCATTTTGATAGGGATTTTTGGCTATGTGGACAAATTTTCTTTAATGTCAAAGTACAACTGTACAAATTCTAAATGTTTAAGTGTAACAGATCAGAGATTTCTCATGGATTTATTTCTCCATTAATCAAAATCGGTGAAGCTCATAATCAACAAGAACTCTCAAGTGTCTCCATTCAAATGGGGCTAAGGGCCAGAAATATATTCACTAGTAGAAACACTTCCAACTTAAGCTAACAGCCTATTGAGAGTTTTGCTTTGTAAATAAATACTTCAGTCCATATTTAGTGCTTGTGAGACTAATGTGTTGAATACAAAAATGACACTACAATACAAAAATTACCATCCAAACCTAACACCTGCAGTAGAAACCAGAGCATGGTTTTCAGTGTTATTTTTGGGGGTTCATCTTAAGGCTGCCAGGCACCGTAGCCCACTCTACTTGGCCCTACTTTTGGAGTTCTGAATGCTTAATCTATGTAACTGTTAGTACGTGGGAAGCCAAACAACACATCATCACCAAATAGCCCTGTGTAGATTTTAAAGCATCCTATTTACAGTATAACAAAGTTACAGGCTTCTGTATTTTCTTTTTACCTTCACTCATCCTCAAAGGGCAAACCAGATGCTACATGCTATTATGTTCTTAAGAAAAGACACTTATTTTGAATGTAATTTTTGTTAAATAAGACCCATGTACTAGTATCAAATTTCATTTTTTCATTTCCCAATTTAAATTTTTTTTTTTTTTAAAGTGATGAAAAACAAGGAAGTGAATACCTATGCAGAAAAGAAGGGAGCAGGCATATCAGGATGTCATGGGTTAATGATTGCCAAGACAAATAACACTGCCAGAGTACATGTTCAAAGGTATGTGCTATTACACAGCTTTGAAGATAAATTATCAGAGTAAATATAAAATGTTATGATAAGACAAATGAAGGACTGAGGGCAAGTCAACTCTGTTCTTAAAGGACTGGCATCTTTGCAAATGTCAGATTAACCAATTTTAGTTCCAGGAACTGAACTAACAGACTGCAGCTGGCCTTAGGAATTTTCAAATCACACTGAAGACATATTAAGATATTATCTAGTTTCGTATATTCCTATTTCCAAGCCATTTGTGACTGACAACTATTTGATAATCAGCTGGCATTAGATCAAATAAAACATTTCAGGTATGATGACGGAGGACATCAGGCAGCGTTTCTTCCTGTCATGATATAACAACAATGCTTTTTTTCTTGCAAACACATTTCTAGTGAGATGCCCAAGACAAGAAATCAGAGAATGAAATATGCAAAGTTTTCTTCCTGCTTCCTCAGGGAGTTCAATAATTAGCCAGTAAACCATAAAGGAGAAGAGATTAACAGAGTGAACAAATAGTACATGAAGTCTTTCTGCTATTTCCCCAGTTTCTTCAAAGGTCTGGTCACTCTCCATGTATTCATTTGCTAGTTAATATCACAAATGGCCAACAGCAGTCATCACAATGGAACTACTGGCCAGCAGCGGTGTGACGGCCAAGATTTTTAAGAGGGTCAAATAATTGGAACTGGAAGTTTCCAGAGAATGGGTGCTGATCATCTTTCAAATACAGACCTCCTCAAGGTGTCTCACTCACCAAGACATCCAAAATCATTAATCCTGTTTTTAACCGTGCTGGGAAAATAGCCAGTTAAACAGCATTGATGCAACCTGATGCAGAATGAAAGGCAGCTCAGCTCTTTGGAAGGGGATGACAGTCTCTGCTGCTGTTTCGGCAGCAATCCTCCTCAGCTACTCCTCCTTGACGCCATTTCAAATGGTGGTTTGCACACAAGAAATAACTTCCAGCTATTGAATAAATGCAATCATCTTTATCAAGGACCAAATTCAACGTGTTATCACGACACTGACTCACACAGACAGCAGGATGGCAAATGTCACAGGTTGGCAGAGCGCAATTACAAATTCATTATATATTCCCTCACATACGTTGAATTGTCATTGTAGTGAGAAGAAAGAAACAACCAAATTAGTGGTGTACCCTGTCTGCATCTCTGTGTCCTAGGCCCGAAATCAGACTGTACCGAACACCTCAAAATCTGAGATATGTCTGTTTTGGTGCATGACAGCCTATGAGTCGTAAGCAAAACCCGTGTTCACCTGGTTCTACAGTGTGAAGTTCTAAAATACCAGGGATGGAAATCTGCGTTTGAAAAGATATAAAAATGCAATGGAAGACGTTTTCCTGCATCCTCTTTACATGAACTAGAACTGAATGACTACTTACCTGTTTTGCTTCGCCAATATGTACATGATCCTTCTGTTTTTCTTCATACATGTTTCTCAAAACAGAGATAACCAACTCATTCTCTTTTTGATCATTTCTTGGTCTTAGTTTCTTTAATTGAAAACACCACAAGCACAGTAATTATACATTTGTAGAACAATTAGCAAATATTTACTTTTCTCATTTTGTCAGTGTCAATACATTGTCAGTGTAAGAACAAGTTGTAACTTAATTAATGCTACCACTCCAGTCCACCAGAGGACACCAGTGTCCCAGGCAAAGCAGCAGCACCGCCAGAGAAACGACCTCACTTCATCCCTGACAGAATTCACATGAAAGATAAAGGACAACTGTAGAGGTATCAAATTGCCACAAGCAAATAGAGACTTTAAAAAATATTTTTGCCAACTTGCCTCTGATGTAACAAACCCCAAAATACCATAGTTCTGAGTTTGTAGCACACATGAAGCACTGTCTTGCAGTTACGATCATAAAGTGGTTTGGGTTGGAAGGGACCTTAAGAGACCCTCTAGTTCCAATTCTGCCACAGGCAGGAACACCTTCCACCAGACCAGGTTGCTCAAAGCCCCATCCAGCTTGGCGTTGAACACTTCCAGGGATGGGGCATCCACAGCTTCTCTGGGCAACCTGTTCCAGTGCCTCACCACTCTCACGGTGAAGAATTTCCTTCTTGTATCTAATCTCAATCTACCCTCTTTCAGTTCAAAGCCATTAGCCCTTGTCCTGTCACTACAAGCCCTTGTTAAAAGTCCCTCTCCAGCTTTCTAGTAGGGCCCCTTTAGGTGCTGGAATGCTGCTATAAGGTATCCCTGGATGATGTACAACCCTTCTCCTAGAAATCCTTCTCACTGGACACTTCGTTTTTGGAAAATGACACAGGTCTTTTAAAAATTAGTGCACAAGGTAAACATATTTGTCTCAGCTGCATTCTATTTAGATCTGAATTATTATAAGAGAAAATGTTTGTGAAACAATTTATCATAGAATTTAATCCCAGAAACCAAACTTTTGAAAAGGATATGCTGTCTTAAGCCTATTGATGCAATGCAGAGGATACAGTATGAATTAGCTAATGCCAGGGTAGCATATCAGATTAATCAAAATATCCTTAGAAAGAAAGTTATCTAAAAATGCAGATCATGGTTACAACATATGGAGCTGTAAAAATGTGACAACTAAAGCTTCAGGCAGTCCCACTCAACAAATCAGCTGATAAAGATGGGCAGGAGAGATGTACTTTACCCTTGGTTTTACCAAGTTATTTGTTTGCAGACTCTCACCAGAAGCAATTAACAGTTTCCTGTGACTACTACAAGCTCTAGACTGTTAAAATGTGTGCAGAATACTAAAAGGCAACAGTGCCAGCTAGCTGCTGTACACTAAGATATTACTTAGCTCATGGAATCGCTCTCACAGAACAACTTCCAAATTTGGTACTGGATGATAAACTGGTACATGGAAACGCACAAAGAGACTGAAATGACTCAAGAGAGGAAGGAAACATGATTTTTTTAAAAGTCTGAAATTTCCTAATCTTCAGTAGTGTGCCAAGCACAATAACATTTCCTACAATGTTCATCATCTGTCTGAAATCCAGCTGTGTTTTCCTCTGTGCTAAAACAGATTTCACTCAGAAGACAGAAAGTTGAGCTTTTTTAGTCAGTTTGACAAGTATTCAGTTCTAGGATAAATTTTAGGCGGGACATTTTCTGATCTGAGAATGTTATAGTAATTTGTTTTGGTCAAAATGTTGAATGTTGAATTATTCTCACAGGACAAGTTACTGGCTTCCTCCACAAAAAATGTGTGCAGTTTTACTAAGGGAGAAGTCAACATTTTCACGGAAAACAAGTAGTATTAGGGAAAGAAAAATTAGTATAATAAGCCATTTTCATCAAAATACAAAGTTTTAAACTGCCCTAGAAAAATGATGATATTGAAATTAAAGCACAAGATGATTAACAGTCCACTAAATAAAGATAA
This sequence comes from Nesoenas mayeri, assembly GCF_963082525.1. Lineage (NCBI taxonomy): Eukaryota > Metazoa > Chordata > Aves > Columbiformes > Columbidae > Nesoenas > Nesoenas mayeri. Next base: position 54,018,509 of record NC_137540.1, read on the forward strand.
CAAATAATTTACAAAAAAATAATTTCGGTGCTTCACACTAATGTTAGCAAAATCCATAAATCGCTTTAAAATCTTGGACAGAACAAAGAGCTTACCTTAACCTCTTCAAAAACAGAGGCCTGCTCCTGGCTATTTAGTGTTGTTAGATGCTTTTGTAGTTCTAGTTTTGTCTTAGAGGGGTGTAATCCTACCAAGAGGAACAAAAAAGAACAAATCCCAGGGTCAAATTTGTCAGAATTAATCAATCACATAAATATGCACACAATTTAAGCCAAAGCTCATCAGTTATTTGAGCTGACCCTTTGCATTGATTGCATAACAGGGCACTAGAAAGAACTCTAGGTTAATTTAAAGCTACTACTGAACTCATGTCTTTAAAATGAGGGACATGAACTCTACAACGAGGAGATTTACTGAGCACAGACCAGGATTATACTCTTAGCTGACGATTCCATTATCACACAAGATAAAATAAACCCACAATCTACTGCATTTTAGCAGACTGCATTGCTCGTGTTTTACGCAGTACTGCTTGGATTTTGCTTATGGTGTAAATATAATTTCCATTTATTTTTTTCCAATTTGTTTGTCTGGGCCTCTTCTGAAATAAAGTAAAATTATTGCATGTTAGTGAAGTTCTTGCTTTGCCTCTTACTGAAAGCATTCACTGACAGTCTAAAGCAGACTACCCTCTCATTCAGATTATTTTTTTCTGCTCTTATCCTGGATTAAATTCCTTTCCTCTGTTTTCTGTGGAAAAACAGCAAACCATCAACAGTATTTTGTACTTCAGTTTCTGATCATGGCACTTCTTCAGATGCAGACGCTATGATTAACCATATGGCAGGATTAAAGGCATTAAGAATCATTTGCCTTCAAGAAATTTCTCAAAAATCATAGCTAGCTGAAGTCCAAAACAGAATGAAAAGTAGTTTTGGAAGTTCTCCAGTTTCATCAAATTAATACTCGATAGGTTTTAGTCCAATAAGCTACTGTCACGTGCTCTGACAAGCTGTTGTTGCCCTTTATTCACCCCAGACATCGCTTAAATGAACAAAACACAACTGTGAAATTTGCTGAAATGCAAGGAAGTTTGTATGTCTTGAACTTGTTTTCTGTTAAACGACTACAATTCTAACTGCTGCATTTTCATGAAGGAGTATAAATCAACATCACAGACATTCATATGAAAAGCTCAGTGTTCAGTTCATGTTTAGTGGTAACATAGTGCCAGTATCTAAGTGGATTCAGTAGGACAGCAGATCACAGCTATTGCAGCATATATTCTTCACAAGTTCCCCATCTACAATCGTCTGCATTTATAAAGCTAATAGAGCCAAGCTAGTTGCAAGTCAGTAATATTTAGACTTTTAATTAGTTTTCAAAAAGTCGATTCAAATACAAGAAAGGAGTTTAACTTTTGATAAAAAATTCTTATTACCTTACAGATAAGTTTACATTGCAGTCCTCTAAAAATAAAACTTTAAATAAACTGGATTCCAGCCCTTCATCCCAAGTCCCAAGCTCTTTTTAAGCTTTTATTCCCTTATGAGTTCCACATGTAAGACTGTTCCCTAATAAAACTGTTAAAAAAAAAAATATTTGACCAGAAGTTCTTTAAACCCCACCTTCTATCTTTTCACAGAGTTTGTGCAAGCTTTGTATAGGACACCCTTCACAGAGCTGGGGCTGTGCCTTGGAAGTCTGTTGCACAGCAGCTGCGGTGAAAGCCTGTTTCAGTGTCATCATGATTTCATCAACCTGAAAAGAAGAGAGTGCAAAAGAACAGATTTTCACTCCTCCACTGACTGTCAGTTTTTCTTAACACAGACACAACAGAATGATGGTGCCACTTGTTTGGGAATGTGGTTCGGATTAAAAAGAAAATATCTTCCCGTGCAATTCCTGCACACAAACAAGACAAAGCTCTTTGCAAAGCCCTATCTCTTCCAGGCCACCCAATTTTATTACTCTGGTCTAGTAAGAGATACTACCTCTATCTAGAAACGCTTTCTTGTCTGTAATAAAAAAAAGCTTACTGCCATTGTGATGCACTAGCCTGACCTAGAGCACACTAGTGCAGTCCTCATTGTCTTAACAGGTACAATACAAAAAAACCTTCTTCCAGAAAAAGGAGACATGCAGTCTAACTTAGTTCATGCAATGAAAAGAAGTTATATTGGATTTTAACTTCTGCTTTCAGAACAAATGCAGACTGCTATCTATGTTAGTTACATTTTAAAAATAAAGATGTTCCTGAGTGGAACAGGATTTGAAGACATTCATCAAAATAAAGAACATGAAGGAACAGAAGACTTTTAGGGCCTAAGATTCTATTAGGCTCTTCTTTCACTTACCAGTGCTTCATCTGTACACTGAAACACGTAGCAAACAAAGTGGAAGCCTCTGCTTTCTGAAGACTCTCTGCAGATGAACCCAAAGTGATCCACATGTCTAATTCCCTAGCACAAAAAAAAAAACAGTAACAAAGCAGTCGTATTTACTTTCAGTGTTTTGTAACTGCATTTTTTCCAATAACAAAAGCATGAAACTCCCAGAAGCATTACATTTAGGTCACATATCCCCGTTCCGCTACATTAAAGTCATTTGGGCATTAAAAATCTATTTTGTTTTAGAACCTGTTACTTCATGAATCTTTTAAATTTCACTTAAGTGAGAGGTTGTTGGTTGTGGGTTTTGTTGTTGTTGGGTTTGGTTTTTTTAATAACAGCCTTGTAGCTGTCATGGCACAAATAAAGAGACACAATAAACTGCTGTATCTAAAATCATAATGCTGAACCATAGTAAAAGAGAAAATCCAGCAAAATTTAAACAAGCCAAAGATGCAAAGCAGGACTTGTTTGTTTTTTCCTTTTCCTTGATAACAAAGGAAGAATCACTGAATATTCTCTTTGTCTTTTTATCAGGAAGAAAAAAGTTTAAAAAGCACTTCACCATAAAATGCAAACACTTTCATAAGATAGAATGGCCAGGTGTCCCAAAAAGAACACTTTATAGCATTAGATATCCTGAAGCAATCTGAACAATGTTGTCTTAGCTCAAAATACTAACAATAAACCTTCAGAGCATGACAGCTGAATGAAGGAAAATACATTAATGTGTATGGATATACCTGGTTTGTAGGAGTGTGACAACTAAACAGAGGCACAAAGGGTTTATTACACAAACATTAGGCACTAATATGACATGAGAACAAAAAGATCAGAAGCACATTCACATGAAGGAAAGCCTGCAGCTTCTCCAACTCCAGCTCCGCTGTGTCCAGGTTATGCATTTTAGGAGGCAAGTAGGTAATAAAGCAATAACAGGCTGACACAACCTGTAGACTCTCTCCCACCATCACCCACATCACAGACATGTACAGAACACACCAGGCCCCCTTTCTAGCCCCACAGCCCATTCTTCTTCTTCTGAAAGCTCATTTTTTTTTCCTGAAAACCCAGCTGTGATGGTGGAGGGAGCCCAGCTGGGATGATGGCCCTGCCACAAAACTGTGAGGTACCAGGAGGTGGCAAATGCTCTCAGCTGTTTCAGATTAGCTAATGCAGATGTGTGCCCCTGGGCTACACACTTCTTTCTACCATTATAGTATCTCGGTGATGGATCAGGCATTCTGGAAACTGGATATTGATTCTGTTCTCCCTTATAATCTAATCCTAGTGCCCTCAAGAAAATATTATTACAATTCTTGTATGATCAAGATGAGTCTATATGATCGTTCTGTCAAGTCTTCTCAAATGTGCAAACTTGAGGGAAAAGCCCTCAGTACCCCAATACCAACATCTGCCAAACTGATGCAACATCTGCCCAGCAACACATTCTTCAGACAAGAGGGGAGAATTCAAGGAGAATCTCACTCTCGCTGCTCTGAGGAGCACAACCATCTGCTCATCTTCAGGGCACATCATCAAGTCTACAGCTAGCTCGCTCCTGGCTAAGAAGATGGTCTAAGGAAACATGGGGATAAAGACTTCTCTTCAATTTGGAAGTTCTCTTCAAAGCTCCTGATGTGACAGCACACAAACTATAATACTTAGGTTTACTCCAAAATTTTCAGAACAGCTACCTGTATACTTAGTGATGAAAGCTATTCACATCAAATTAAAAACCAAAGTCATTTATGAAAAATAAATAAAAATCCAAAAAGCTAGAAGCAAATCACAGCAAATCATATTCCCTGTATTTAAAAATGGGAAAATAGACCTACTGTAAACAAAAAAAGTTTTGCCCCAATATCATTAAGAGCCTGTGATGCACTGAGTAGACCTGCAGTATGCAAGTTAAGGCAAGTGCAGAACAGTTTCCAGTGCAAGAAAGAATGACAAAATTCACACCCTGCTATACTATATCTTACTCCCACCCAAGCCTCACAGTACAAACAAGCATTGCACTGGTTTAATTCGAGGTGAATTTCTAGTTAAACTAGCAGGATCATCCATTCCTCAATAAATACAAGTTTATTTATATAATCTTAGTTCAAGTTAATTTCTCAGAGAGTTAAACTAAAATGATCTATAACAGGCTTTAAAGGAATTAAGTGTTCTCTAAGGACTCTATTCCAGTTTAATGAATTAAATTCAATTTCCCCACTCACTTAAACTGAATCAAATCTGGTACACAGACAAACTAAATACAACTAATGCCCTGCAGGACAGAAAATAGGTAGGGAAAGACAAATCCCTATGTCATGACATAATGAAAGCAACTGGTCTATGAAATGTCTTTACCAGCAGCTGTTTGAGTCTGCAGGTTGATATTTGAGCAACACTCCAAGGAGAGTTCTCTGCTCCTGCTCGAGGACCCACCAGCAGTTGGTGCAGCTGCTGGTGCAGAGTGCTGCAGCTGCCAGAGCTGTCCCATGGCCTTGCTGTGACCGTGACACTTCTGTCCCCGCACCACTGAGCTGCGGCAGTAGCTGAGTATGAATCACATGCCTGTGTCACCTGCTCAGTGCCTTTCTTCATCTTCACGTGTGTAAACTGCATCTCTTTCAAAACATCACCACTTGAAGTTGAGTCATTAGATAAATCCCACCCTCACATAACCCAAGCAAAGTCAGAACCACGCAAATGAGACGCAGAAGGACAGGGAAGGAAAGTCTGCAGCATAAGAAACAGGGATTAGCAGGGAATGAGGTGGCTCTGAAGCGTGCTTGCTCTCAGTGCATCACACACACTGCCTCAGTGTGGCAGAGGGTTGTCCTCTTTCACACACATGCAACTTACACTCTTGAAAAAAATGTATTTTTGAAGTATTTTTAGAGAAGTCTTACATATTGTTTATCTCCTTTCATTATCACTTCTTGAAAAATATGGCTCAGATAATCCCAGACTTGCTGTGAATCTTGCCTACTGAAATCTCAAACCAGAGCTGACCAGGGATTTGCTTCTAGCTCGTGTTATTCATCCACTGCACACAGAAGCAAGTCTTTATCTCAGGAATTACAGTGCAAAACATGAGAAAATAATGATGGTTTTACAAAATTACTGATTAACTAGCAACTTGTCAATAGCAATTACTGAAATCACTGAAGTGAGAATCCACATGAAATGCTTGGAGAGAGGAATACATGAACATTCTCAACTGGACAAGATTTAAACAAAAAAAAAAAAAAAGAGAGAGAAAGAGAACACTGTGATCTTACCTGAGAACAAAAGGATATTTCTTTAAAGCTTTTTTCAATTGCTACTTTTTTTGTGTCAGGACTGATAAGGTAAACTTCAGACTGGCCAATCTAAAAAGAGCAAAATAAATAGAAAGATGATAACAAGCAACATTTCACTGCCTTTGTCTCATTATAAAAATGTCTCCTGGACATAAATATCTTTTTTTTTTTCCTACCTGCATTTTTAGACCAATTACTCTACTATTACCAGAAGAAAATACTGAAACAACATTGTTTTGGTATTCAGTGTGTTGCACATTACTGCACTGAGATTTAGTTTCATATTTGATACAAGAGACTGAGAATAGCATTTAATTAGATAAGAGCAATGTTTTACCACAAGTAACTTTGCACTGAGAAAATATACTCACACTCCCTCTTCTTGTTTTCTGCTGAACTGGACACATACCACGTTCCCAAAAGCTACTTAATTAAATTGTCCTAAAATTTAAAACCAAGTGTGTGCCTCTACCTGTATTCCACCTGATTATTTTTTAGGGGTTTATTTATTTATTTAAGACACACAGAGCATTTAATTTAAAGACTTTAACTCAAACTATAAGAAGGGGCTTATACTGGAGTCTATCTTCTAACTTAATTTAATCTGTAGGCCAATTGTACAGCAGTGACCAAAGCTGCTGCTCTAGCTTTTGATGGACAACGGGCATTTTTTAAATGAAAGTCTTGCTTTCAATTTTTCAGCTTCTGGCAATCTCTTTGTAACATTTTAACAGTTAAATTTTAAATTCCTCATAGTTTCTAGCACATCAGAAAGTCTGCTTAGGACAAGTTTCATATCAGATTTTAGGGAAGATGAGTAGAATCTGAGTACATTTATGAGCACGACTTAGACACATCTACTGAAGCTTGAGCCACTACCAAATCCAATAAGATGCATACAAAAACACCAGTAGCACCAATCTACCTGTAATTTCTTAAGGAAGGGGGAAGAGGGCAATCCTCTGTGTAAATGGGTCAAGTGAGATGTGCCACACCTGTGTGTCTAAAAACAGTCCTGTCGTTTCACCTTTCACGTCTTCTTTCACTCCAACTGGTCACAGTGATTTTCCCCAGCCCGCTGCTAGTTTCTTTGTACAGTCCCTAGGGCTGACCTCCCACATGTTCATGGAGTCATTCCTTCCAACACCTACTCAGCAGCTGCCTCCTGCTCACTGCTGCCTTCCCCTCCCTGCAGCAAGAGGCTCCTTCTCAGCTCAGCCCCACACACTCCTTCCACACATGGTCCTAAGGCAGGAGGGATCATCTGAAGGCAACTGGACAAGAGGGGTGGGAAGTATACACCCCTCCCCCCACCATGAAATACAGTCATGAAAAAAGCCTAAAAAATAAAAAAAATAAAATCCCAAGAAACTGCTAGGAAAGCAGCTCTTCAGGAAGATACACCAAAACCAGGGCTGTCGGACCCAGATGAGGAGAGTCAGCAGATAATTCATCTGAACATTGTTCACATCTCATAAACCAACCAACCTCTGCTGCAGTCCTGGAGAAAATCCAGTAAGAACTTTAAGAAAATACAAAGATTTTTTTTCCTGTGGATATAAAGTTCCTTTTTAGCATTTCCTATGTAGCCACACACAAACTGATGAGCCAAGTGCAAAGCTGTGCACACCCCAGACCCGCTGAACGTGGGGAATGGACAAACAACAACCTTGGCTCTGCCACGAGCTGCCAGCTTGTGTATAATACCGGAGGCACAAACCACTGTTACTTCACTCCCTTATATTCAGCTGAATGGCAAAATAATACAACTGTGCAAACTAAACAGTATTTTCCCAGGCAAAAAGGAACACAAGACAGAAAGCCAGATCAGCAGAGTCCCACAACTTGGAAATGAGCCTGTCAGCAGGTGACTGATATATCCAGGCTGAAACTACTTGTATCTTTGAGAACTGCTGCATCAATTTAATATAAATTAAAAATGCAGTCACCGGAGTAAGAGGAACTGAACCTAAGCAGTCCATCTATAATCTCCAGATCTCTAATAATGGAGTCAGGATTTGTTTAAAAATTAGACATTATTATAAATGGAGTCTATATTTTCTGTGTGAAATGTGCTCAAGGGAAGAAGGTAAACATGGAATTGTTTTTAATGGAGCGCAAAATTTCTCTCCACCTTCTTCCACTTCTGTCTCTGATGCCAGCCTGTCACAACTAAACCAGAAGTTTTAAATCAGGTACAGCTAACAACACCTTTTTCTGTGTGCTACTTTTTACAAACAACACTTTGGCAATCCTTCTTAAAGCAGCACTTCTCTTTCCCTCCTCCAAAAAACCTGCTGTAACTGCACTCACTCCACTCTGTTACTGTCCTTAAAAACTCCCACCCCAACAGCAGCTGACAGATCCAAGATGACATTATGACAGCCAGCTATCGTAAAAGCAGCTCCAGGTTTGCATTATGTTCGTAAAATACCAGATATGTAAAATATGTTTTATAACTTAACCATCGTGAGGATTATAAGAGGAGCACATAACACATTCCTTACTTGTTTCTCAGGTCTTGAAAATTACTTTTGCTGCTCTCCTACCAAGGCAAAGGCCATCCTAGTGTCCTGGTTTGGGCTGGGATAGTGTTTGGCTGCCTGACGGGTTAAACCACAACAGACAGCCATGCAAAAGCAGGACAGAGGTGGAGGCAGGTGTAGGGTAGCCTACGAAGTTACTACACTACTCCATCATTACACAGATATGTTGGCAGCAGGAACACCTCCACAAACTGTGCTGCTCAGCATAGGACATAAAGTCTGCTTGCCCCCAGTCATTGTTTGGTCCTTCAGCTCTAGTTACAGGTAACTCATTCACCTGGAAATGTATTTCTGCTGTTACTAGCTAGTGTAATTGTATATACCATTTTGCAATTGTATAACTACCTACTAACTTGCTGTAGCTTTCTAAAAGCTGTCTTTAGCAGCCCAGTGTTTCAGGTAGTTTTAAGCTATTTAATATAATCTTATTTTGACTATGTACAAAAATTTACACTGACTGGTAATGCTTCTTAGAGAAACAGGTGAGTTTAAATAAAGGTCTGGTAATTGCAATTAAGTTATTAAAGAGTAACTGCCATCTGTCAGACATCTCTTTTGGTGTTTGCCACTCCAAACTCCAAGATCTGAAAAGGTCACCAAAAGCTGCAAATCTTGCTTTACCATAAACAACATTGTCCGGTTTTCTGCAATGTCTGTTGGCTGCACAACACTGTGTCCACAGATCAGTTGACTTTTTAGGTTCAGTGAAATTGCATCTTCTTCAAAAGACCTGACAAAGCTGTTACTCCTATGGCTTCCCTCTTGATAATCCTTCTTAAAAGCAAAGGAACGAAGCCCAGGCTGAGAAAAAGATTTCCTAATCGGCCTTTTCTCCTCCTCTTCACTGACCAAGGGCTGGAAGACAGACCGAAATTTGTTGCTGAAAGAGAAGCCTCCGAAGTTATTGGCAGTTTCATGTTGTTGGGATGATGAGTTGAAATCAGATTTTTTACAACTTGCGTGATTGAATTTCTCGATGCATTCATCTATGAGTGCTGGAGGTGCGTTTTTATGTGCCACTGTCACTCGTCCACAAAACAGCACCTCAAACTTTTTGGCAAAAGGGTCTTCAACATCCGAGAGGTTATTCTGAAACTCTTCTTGACGAGCAATTTTTCCAGCTTGTCGAATAGAGCTTATAATCTCAGGCACCTACAGGAAGGGGGGAAAAAAAGAACACAAACAAAACCACAATATGAGCATCTAGTGTTTTATGACAAACAAGTTGCAATACTAAGAGGTGCTCCCTGCTGTTATTTTTCTGGAATAGCTGGTTTGGTTTTGTTTTCTGAAAGACCACTTGAAGTGATCTTGTATTTGTCCAACAGACACATTATAGAATTTAAACACAGACTAGATGAATTGCTCATTTGTCTCCCTGCCAGGAGTTCACCATCATCAACACTTTGTCAAAAGAGCTTCATCTCCGGTAATGCCATGTGTTCTCAGTAAAACTTCTGCACCTGAAGCAACCATTGTAACATGACAAATCCAAACTCAAAATGAAAGATAAAAATACTTCAGAAAGCATAACAGAAACCACAGACTAATAGGGAAAGTTATTTAATCTGTTATTTTTCACTCCCTTCTCTTATTCAAGCATTCATGCCATGTAGATTAACGAGTCTTGCAAATTTGCTTTCACCTTCATAATAGCGTGCTACATTGTTCTGGCAGTTTGGTGTTTTGTTTTTTAAACTGTATGTAGCTGTGCTTTTAAAAGAAACATACTAATGCTTTTACATGTTCATTTTTAATCTACTATCCTAGATGACATTCTCAAATAATACTACTTCCATACACAGTATCACTTGCAAGATATCTGTATGAGAGAGCAGTCTGCTCCAGCCCACAGGTGCTGGTATTCTAAAGAAAGCCCAAACTGTCGTCTGACATATTTTAAGTAACACTAAATACTCACAGTTTCTGATATGGTTATAAGGTAGGAACATGCATATGCTGTGAGGCCATTGCTTTGACTGCCCTCAGAGATTAAGGTTCCTCTGCAGCATGTGCTGCTGCTATAACAACAAATGTGGGGCCATCATCCGTGATTAAAAAAGATAATTCTGCCAACTTTTTAATTCCCCCAAATTACTTCAAGAAAAAACCAATGCTAAGAGTGCCAGTTTCCTGACAAAATAAACTTCCTCTGTCAAGCATCAGTTGGAGTGAGCTTACTTACAAGTCCTTGGTTGCAGATAGTATAGAAAGGAGTCTGGGAGCAGCAGACAAACAGCAGCCCAGAAGAACCATCTCCCCTATGAGAAAAGGCTTCCCTAAACCTAAAGAATGCTTCAGAGACATGACCTCTGTCTTTTCCAGACATTTCTATGGTCACCTAATGCTTAAGCATAATGCAGTAATATACATAAACTAATGCAGAAAACAGCAAAGGACTTCGAGGAAAAAAAAAAAAGGCCGAACAGTGAAAACTGAATTTCACTATTCTGGGTGTTCATAAAGATCTCAGTCGGATTCTTTTTATAAACAAGAAAACACAGATATATAGATATGGATAGACAGGTAGATAGATATACACACACATATAGCTAGTGGGCTTAAAATAATAAGTAACAGATTACAAAATAAATAAATGAGATGACTCAGGAAGCATTACTTCACCCTCGAGCGCAAAGCACGAGTCATCAGTTAATCACCAGCAAAGACAATGGGGAGGAGGTAAGAAAAGCAAGGTCATGACTTCAGAAGCCTGATCTCAGCTGTGTCATGAATCAGCCAGAAAGCCTTGGCTTGGCCAACATTGTGCCTAACTTTTTAATCATATACAAGAAGAACGTAAGGTGTACAATGAATCTTTATTACATCAAATGATACACATTTGCTCCACAGGGAGCTCAAGGTTCACTTCAGGTTTTTTTATCTAATAGTCCTTCAAAGAACCAGTTTCTAGTTTCACAACATATCAGGATAACAGTGACATATAAACCTTTATTTTACCCATATTTCAAGCTGCAACTGCTTTAACATTTTCTAATAAATACATCTTACTCTTGTGGGAGTGTCTGGATTCACCAGCCACAGGCAATTTTACTTCTGAGTTGCCCAGAACCCACGTGGAGACCTGTGATCCCATGTCCGCTTTTGCTGAGGCTGCAGAGGTGACAGCACAGAAATGAGGTTATTTCCCAGAAAACGCTCGTGTCCTCACAGCTGGGAACATGAGCCCTCAGCCAGGCAAGGAGCACCACCCCCAGCTGGGGATAAGGTCCCCTCGCACCACCCTTGCTGACAGCTACGAGCAGAGTTTCCAGCAGTGCAGGTGCTGTGAGGGTTATTTGGGATCCATCACAGATGTATGGTTATTGAATTTGATCTCTTCAACGTTTTAAGTTATCAAACACCTTGGGAATTGACAAAAGAGCTGTTAAGCAGTGGCTGGACTTCAGTAGTTGGAGAAAGACACTACATCTCACAGGACTTTGCAACAGTTAATAAACTTCATGTTTGAGGAGAACTAGTGGGCTTGCTGATGAAAACCAAAGGGAGTATTTACTTATTTATTTTCACACATGCTAAGGCTTGAATTATGTTATTTAAAATAACAGCTGGCTTCCATGCTTCACTTACTGAAAAACACTGACTCCTCTGTTCCTGCTTGTTAACCTAAAAAAATTCACAGCCTGTTAATACCATTTTATTACTTCTGATCGGGCAATTGATACAATATTGCTCTAGCAGAAGCAGCAAATCACCACCTCGGTTTCTTGTGACCCTTGCATATATTAAACATTAATCTCTTTTCATTAGTAAAGACAAGATGCCATGACAACTGAGAAAAAAATAAAATACATATTTCCCTGGAACCATTCTTGACTTGATCAAGACTTGTGATCTTTTCATCTACCTGTACTATTCCAGGCCTTTTATGCAGGTATCTAGAAACAAAGAATCCACACTCTCCGTGTGTCCTCTGACCCTGGCTCCCTCAGCAAACAGACCTGGATGCTGAGTACATGGAAATCAAGTAAACATTGGTTTTTAAAAAAGAGAGAAAGCAAACAAAATCCATTAAATGTAAATAAATTTATTATAATTATTTCAAATTATTAAAACAAACAATGTAGGCTCCATCCTAGCAATTGTTTATTAACCACAGCTGGAATTTTTCCAGATTAAGAAGCAGGCCAGTGAGCAAACAGTAACCACAGCAGTCGCAAACCTCCAGCAATTAAGATGTAAAATGAATCAGGTTTTATGGCTCTTCATATTGTATCAAAAAGCAGCAAGGATCAAGTTGCTCCTGAACTGAGTCAATGCTGCTTGGAGGTTTTTTAAAGGTTTTGCGGTTCCTTCTGAATATAAGAAAAAGTCTGTCTTATTGTCACAGGTTACAGAGTCTCTACCCTTGCTGATATGCAAACTCTGAGTGGATATAGCCCTGAGCAACCTGCTCCAGGTGATTCTGCTTTGAGCAGGGAGCTGGAACTAGATGACCTCCAGAGGTCCATTCTATCTCAGCTTGGTGACTTAGACACTAACATCTCCTATATGGACCCACAGGTAATTGTGTTTACTAATCTGAACTGGCTAAGCGGGGAAAGACTATTGCACACATGTATGATTTCTTCCTGTTGCAAAAATTCTCTTTTCTAGCATACTTCTATTCTGAAGTGTTTTACGACTTCTTTCTCAGAATAAACATGTAATTAGTGGATAAAGATTATTTCTGTAATTAGAAAAACAACTGCTGATGATCTAAAATTATTTCCCTAAAACCCACAAAACTAAGTATAGAACAGCAGTGTAAGCAGTGATGAAGCTACTGAACACAGAACATTACGTCTCATCACTCACTCTGGGCCAAACAGGACTGGTGAACAAAAGATACAACTGAAAAGTATTAGGAAAAGTTTTTGCATTTAGAATGTCTGAATTAGATACAGAATACATATATATATAAACAACCATTAAAACTAACAGTGGACTGTTGTAATTTTTTTTAAGTATACCATCTTATTTCTGCTATTATGAAAATGTTTATTTTGCAGAGACAAAGCAGGAAACTGAAATGCTAAATATTCTTGTGACTTGACTCTCAAATAACCAAGCAGAAACACAAACCTAGAACTTCCTAATGCACATTAATCTGTTACTAGATAAACAGCTACAGCTTCTACACTGTGCACCAAATAACGAGAAGGCAATAATTTTTAAGCATACACAGGTTTGCTGCATCTGAGGAACAGTAATGGCTCTTTGCCTTCACAGAAAGAGAAACCATAGTTCCCTTTCTTCCCCATGCAACTAAGTCACCCTATAAGTTTACATACAAGCATGCAATAAGACGTCAAATGTCTTCAGCTTGTCAGTGGATCTGAGAAAGAGTGAGAAACTATTTTAATGAAGAAAGCCCAGTAACAGTTGAATGTAACAGCTGCCTTTTGGTAAATAACACCAGACTGAAAAAAAAGATTCCCTCTTTCTGCAATACACAGTAGGTAGGAAAGCAAAGTGTGTCACAGGAGAGGAACTGCTAACACATTGACTGGCCACAATGAGAAAAATAAAAACCAAAAAAAAAAAAAGAGAGAGAGAGAATAAAAAGTAGGATGATTTTCGATGCTACGCAGTCTTCATACCTACAAAGGTATCAGTCCCTTCATAAGGCTTTGGGTCAATGAAGGGCTTGAGCACAGGCTTAACTATTTCTAGGCAGTAGGCAGCAGGTGGGTTTTTTTAACATAACACAGGCCTATGTATAACAGATCCTACACAACAGACTACCTAAATGCTTGGAAACTGGAAACAATTAGGATAAGATCTTGACTTGAACCTTAGAAGATCCCACAGCACCCTAGCTGGAATAGAGCTTTAACAATCCTTACACAGCTCTTCAAACAAGCAGATGTTTTGATTAAGTGAGTTTTTCTTGCCTAACTCAAGTATCATAGGACACATTATTTGAATTCTTTTTAACTGTATTGACTTGCCCTTTTTTTCCTGACCATAGCAGGCTCAGTAAAATATGTCAAGAAGTCTAAAGTATTGTTTGCTATTAATATCTTTCCTTCTAAATTTTACTAGGCAGTGCTGCCACAGAAAAAATAGGGTCCACAGCTACATATTTTTGGAAAAGCCATCAAGTTGTATCAGAAGAGACAACAATATTTTTGTCACTCATACAGTATTTATGATCACAGAACACTTTGTAAAAGTAGTAGAAAAGCGGCAAAATAATTTTTGAGCTGTGTAGTAATAACGGAGAGACCAACGCTTCCTCTCCTTATCACTCCCTAAATCCATACTAGTGGTCAACTACCTTTTTTGAATGGTTTTCTCCACTCAATGGATTCCAAGTCTGGCATTTTTTGATTTAATGGATTTTTAATTTATGGATTTCAGTGAGGTTTTGTTTGTTTGTTTAATTGAGACACTGTATAATTTCTCCTTTAAGAATGAGAGAATACTTTCATTTGGAAATTACCCCTGATGGTGCAGCCCCCTGCATAAAGCAAGGCAAACTTTCAAGTTAGATCCAACTTCAAACTTAGATGAGACATTGGGTGTCACATCCAGCTGAGTTCCAAGCAACTCCAGTGACGGAGATCCCTCAGCCTCCTCTGCCCAACAGGAAACCTACAGTTGCAAGGAAAAGATGGGCAAGACACAACCACCTGAGATTTCTTTTGTGAGAAGTTTTGCCCACTAGTTTAACCAAAGAATGAACTAAAAACTTAGAGCACAAAACCAGAGTCTTTAGTCTGTCACTGAAGGAAAAAAAAAAAAAAAAAAAAAAGAAAAGAAAAAAGTAGTTTTAAAAGCTATGGAATTTCCTTATACTTTGACATCAGTAGAAATTCAAGGTAGAAAAGAGTAACAAGCTTCTGAAGTTCATTTTCATTTCAGTGAAAGACCTTTTTTTATATTCAAGTCTTATCTCAAGTGTCTTCACAGGTTTTTTTCTTCTATTATCTTCCTTGGAGACTGCTCTACAGCCTCCTATGCCTCACTTTTTCTAGTCATTAACTTCAATTCTCATTTTCCAAATTTTCATCCCTTGACTCTAAATCAACATTTCTTTGGAGTACTTTTATTATTAGCTTTCTTCCTTTCCTATTTGTTGACTTTTATTCTTCCTACAATGCCACTTTCAAACAAATATTTAATTCAGAAAGAGAGGCACAAAGTTTATAGTTCCTCCAGTCCCTGGATGACAACCACCTTTTGCATCCTCCCAGCAGTTTCTGTTTTTCTTTGCTTAAGAAACACACCACAGGTAAAGCCAAAGAGAGATTCTTACCACCAGCTCCCTAAGTACCTGAGATCAGTGGGTGCATGGAGAAACAGTTCACCTTTGCTCCATCACTTCATGCCTCTATGCATATGACCCAAAACTTTGCCGCTCATGAAAAAACTATGAACTGTGCCACTCTCAGCAGCTTCACCATCCGTGCATGTTGGTCTAGCTCATTTCTCTCTCCAGCAGCTAAAATGTACTAGGTGTCTGGTTTAACTGGAGAACTTGTGGGTATGTTTTGAGGAAGGAGAACAAGTCCAAGCAGAGCCAGAGGGCTGGGAGAGGTGGCCAGGCCAGCAGCCAGCGGGGCTAACCACACCGCAGATGCACTGCTTGGGAAGGACTGGCAAACCGGACAACACAGATGTCGTGTCAACCTTGATAAGGGAAAGCTAAATGGCTGGACAATATCACCACAGACCTATGAAAGGAAAAGCAATCATACGTGTGTCTACTTATGGGTGCAGTTTGTTTAGCTAGGTTTGAACGGGCATTATGTAGAGAATGGGATAAGTGAGGGTAATGGGCCTATGACTTAAATTTTGCAGGGATGTATGTAAGAAGCTGATGAACAAGAGTGCACTGAAATTCAAAGGATATTCTGTGCGAGGCAGAAGAAAGCCATCTGTTTAAATCCAGTGCTTTTTGACCTGGAACTTGGTGCATGAGTTACACAAAAAGTACTGAGAGCAGAGCTCCACATAGCCAACATATACTTCTACAGTTTACATGTTATGATAAAAAGCCATAAAGGTGACTAGACTTCCCACACAGACCAAGTTCTGCCTCCAGAAGATTGCGAAGTAATGCAGACTGATGCCATGTGTACTCTGTGCCGCTTTCACAGTATCACATTATTTTAATATTACAGACAGATCTCAGCTCAAGAACCTTCCTCATGACTCCTCAGCTAGATGGAAAAGGCTGCACTTTTTGCAAAGTCATGCAAGTTGAAGAGCACTCCATGCAATTTCAAGAGGCACAAAAGGGTTTTCTTTCCTTTCTGAAAAAAAAAAAAAAATATTTGCAGAATCTGTTTATAGATTATTGTAAACAAGCTCAGAAATAGAACATAATTGTACTCAGTGTTCTAGTGAAATTGAACTGCTCTATTCTGCGGTGGTGTTTCCGCCCCAAGAAAGACACATCATGCTACTGATGTACTTTAAGATTTCCTTTCACATGCTCTCAAGACATACCTTACTTGAAGTCCAAAATACAACAATACCTGGCTACTCTCCATAAATAAACGGCCATGTCCCAGATTGCTGCTTACATTTGGACCCCTCCCCATGAAAATGCATCATCCAAAACCAAACTGGAGCTGACGGATGGTGCCTGTGGGCTTTTAGTGCAGCTCTAAATGCAGCAGCACCCGACTGTCTCTGAAGCAGGTATTCCTACACAATCTACTATTGGGAAGGCCATTAGTATACTCTGTGCTGCACCTGGAAGGCTTATATGGAGTGCATTAATTCATTTTTCCTCAGCTCCCTCCTGTCCCAGCAATCAAAACCATTTCTTTTCATCTTGCTTCATCAGCTCCTCCATTCAGTACCATAAACTTTCAAGCAACAAATGTGAAATGAAGCAATCCAACAAATATTTTAAAAGCACAATAACCTCTTCATAGTGTTATCTTGTCCATCTTTTGTTTCAAAGTTTTCTTTTCACACAATTTCAGAAATGAAAGGAACACCTGAAGATGTAACAGTGGTTGCTGGTCATACCTACAAGATTCCTGGCTCATATTTTACAAGAAGACTATCACACAAGGAGGCAATAACTGTTGTAAAGTAATAGCTAGAAGTATCTGTGCTCATCCATTATCAACAGAGATTAAATTCTTCTTTTTGGGAGAAGGGAGCGGAATTGCAAGCAGCTCCCTTCACAGGGTTGAGACAGGCCTGGGGCTGAGTTGGAGGTTATAGCGGGGGGAAACAGAAGGATAATGCAAAAAGACAGTCATGGCATTTGAAAGCTTTCAGGATGAGGACCAGGTTTTGCGTTGTTGTTTGGTTGGGATTTTGTTGGTTTGGTTTTTTTTTGCTCTTTGTTTTGGGTTTGTGTGGTTAGGGGGGGAGGGGGGGAGTATTTTTTTAAACTGAAAGGCAATAGCAGGATTTAAAACAGGAATTTAGTTACTAAGATAATTTTGGGGAAAGAAAGGCTTTTATCTGCTTAAATTCCAGTTGTACAATACAAGACAGGTTCTCAGCCCATCTACACTGACTTCCACTCAAGAAAAGCAGTTATTTAGTTCACCAGTTTTAGTCCTTTCTGGATGTAAAGCAAATGGTTTCTCAGTCCCCGGTACTCAGCACTGGTGAGGCTGCACCTCAAATACTCTGTTCAGTTTTGGGCTCGTCACTACAAGAAAGACATGGAAGTGCTGAAATATGTCCAAAGAAGAGCAATGAAGCTGGTGAGGGATCTGGAGCACAAGTCTTGTAAGGAGTGGCCAAGGGAGCTGGGGCTGTTTAGCCTGGAGAAAAGGAGGCTAAGGGGAAACCTTATCGCTGTCTACAACTACCTGAAAGGAGGTTGTAGCATGGAGCGTGTTGGTCTCTTCTCCTAAGCAGCAAATGACAGGACAAAAGGAAATGGCCTCAAGTTTTTTCCAGGAGAAATTTAGATTGGATATTCGGAAAAACGTATTTACTCAAAGGGTTACCAGTCATCGGAACAGGCTGCCCAAGGAGACAGCTGAACAACCTTCCCTGGAGGTACTTGAAAGGTATGTGTGTATACATGGCACCTGGGGACATGGTTTAGTGGTGGACTTGGCAGTGTTAGGTTAATGGTTGGACTTGATCTTAGAGCCTTTTCCCAACCTAAACAATTCCATGATTCATGTCTGGGGTTTTTTTGACTCATGGTGGCTTTTTTCCTAAGGTATGCCTTCTAGTGATGGCTTCTCATCAGAAGGTCTAATGGGATTATTCAAACTTGTCAATTAACAACATACTTCTATGAAATCCACACTTGTAGTTGATACTAGCTTGTAGTCCTTTTTTTTCCTCTTAAAATACATTGTAAATGACCCAAATAATAACATATTTATTTCTGAAAATTAACTTCCTTTGAATATCAGGTGTTTGCCAGCCTTTGATTCCTACATGAATAGTTGTCTTAGGAATATATACACATTTTATAGTGTTAACAGGACAGTGCAAACCACATTGTTTTCCTCAGAATATTTTGCATTTACTGGAAGCTATCAATGCGATGTTGTTAGGCAGAGAAAGGAAGAGCAAGCTGTTTACTCAAGATCCCCTCCATTAAGATATAGCCAGATCACATTAGGGGAGTTGCCAATTTTTCTTCCAAAGAGCCAAGTATCATTGTCCTAAAACTTCAGTGTTTCCAGTTCCCGCTGATGACAGATAATTTAGACTCTGCTTCCCTCCTGTTAAAAGATAAAGCTGTCTTAAAATTTTACAGCAGGTAAAGAGATCAACATCTCAGCATTGTATTCTTCCTCTCAGATCCAGATTTGATAAAAATCTTGCAAGAAGTAAGAAAAAGCTTGGAAAAATATGTTTTTATGGAGTGGTCATTTGATAAATCCTTTGATCAGGTGCTTTTGACAGTCACTGTAAGAGACTCAATACACCTGCACTAAGTATTAACACATAACTGTGCTAGAAAAGTGAAGAGAACGGAAAAACAGATGGGACAATAGGTATCTGAGTTATCTAACAACATATTCAAAGGAATGTATTCAGTGTGGAAAACACGCCATTAACTCACAGACTGCCTGCAAAACAGCGTTTCATTGCAAATGCCATCATGGGCTATAGGAACACATCAGCTGCAGAGCAGGTTCCAGACTCACTGTCTTGCCCCCAGCAGCCCTGCTCCCATCCCACACTGCACCACTTCACACCTCATGTCACTTGTTTGTGCTTTGGGTCATCTTAACCAGATCTCATTTCTTCATTTAAACATGGGCATCTTCATCAGCTGTTCTCTTGTCACTTTAGCTGCTCCAGGGCAGGCAAGCGTGCTCCTTGTGTTGATAGTCAACAGTGAATTAGCATGTCCTGACATAAAAACCAAGATGTCACTATCCTTTTTAGATAAAGCTGCAGATTCACTCCTACATGGAGAAGAGTTGTCAAAACATAGATAAAAGCACCATCATCAAGACAAATGGAGCTATGGAATCAGTCCTGAAAGCCATCCCAGAGCCAAGCCAAGGTGCCACCCCAGAAATACCTAAGAATAAGAAGCCATAAGTTTTAGCAGTGTTTCCAGATTGTAAAAATTGCGTGATGGTTCTCCCTGCTGACAAAAATTCTTATGTTTATGTCCTTTACCAAACTCACTACAGACCTACAATGGTAGATCTCTAGATGTGCAGCCCGGGCCAACAAACTGTTGGTCATCTCAGTTTGGCACTATTACCTGGCCTATGCAGGAGCTGCTGATTGAGCTGAGCAGCAGTGATCATCTAGGAAAACACTAGTAACCAAGGAGTAACAGCCAAAATTCATCCTTCTGTTCCTTCTCCATTAGCCATACTACAGTATTACCAACACTTCTCTAAAGCAGCAGTCAGATCATTTACCCGTATCATCTGGTTTACTTATTTATATGTCATAACAGCAACCAGCACCAAAGTCTTACATGATGCCTGACAGGAGTTTGGAAATACTAATGACGCAATTGATGAACAACAAAAGAAGAAATTAAAGGAATTTCATTAATTTGAGTCTCAGTCTCAAAATTCTTCTTATTCCTATATAAGAAAGCAATGCAGGAAAAAAATAAAAATTTAAAAAACCAACAACAACAACAAAAAAACCCCAAAAAAACACACAAAAAAACCCAAAAAACCAAAAAACCCACAGCATTGAAAAGACACAGCGCCAGACTGACTGAAAATGGAAGATATTCTCAGGATTCTTGCTAGTTCTTCCACTACTACAGTGAGAGCAAGCTGGCTGTACCAATAGGAAACAAAAAATTAGAAATCACCAAACAGACCTAGCCTCAGTGTCTTTCCAAACAGTGTCTGCATATTAATGCAATATATGGAGAACTGTAATCAATAAGAAAAGGTACCTGTAAGAGTATACACAAAGACTCTTGATAAGACATGTTGGCCCATGATCATGAGCATTCCTGGACCTCCTACCATTTATTTGTATTACCATTTGATAAAAATCAAATTTGATCCACATCGTACTTTATTCAGTTGCAAATTATAACAATACACCCCAAAAATTCAAAATCTGTTCTCTTTTCAGGGTTAAGAAATTGCTATTTTAAGCCTACCCCATCTCTTCCTACAGTAAATTTTCTATTATTCCTTTTTGTTCTTCCACGCTTCCCCACAAGTTAAGGCCTGCTTTCTTTTAGAAAATGGTAAATCAGACAGACAACCATCAAACACTGAATTGCAGCTAAGCTGTACAGTTCATGCTGTCACACCCCTTCCTGAGTGACTGATTTCTGACCTTCACAATATTTCCAAAGTATTCCATATTTAAACACTTACTTGCTGAGGAAACCCAAAAGGGAGTGGTGTGTATTCAACATTTCTAAAATGCAGATATCACAGACTTACAGGATCTCCAAAAGAAGGTGGAGGGTGATACAAGGATGATGCTCTATGGGATACAATAACAGACTAGCTGAAGGAAAAAAAGATTTCAAGGAAAGATTCCTTGTAATGCCAACTTCTTCGCCTCCAAAACTATGTCAGCAACAGGGACTGCCAGTATTTCAGCCACAACTAATATAGAAGCAGACTGGGCCTTTATGTGTTGTTTTTTAAGCATATATGAAACCATTATCAAATATTTAGAAATACCACAGGAAAAAAAAAAAGCTGCCTGAATTATAACAGTCTACAATAAATAATTTTGTATATGATTCTGTACTTTATAAAAAAAAAACATAGCATCAGCTCCACGAACAGTGTTCACATATAAAAAGAACATTTTTCTTAAGTCTACAAAAGTCAGCCTCCAATGACTGTATGTCAAATGGAAATGTCAATCACTTCCACAGAATGCTAACTCCTACAGGTTATATTCCAGTGGGACTTACCCTAAATACAGAATTCCAGCACTTTTTTTTAGTTCAGGTTCTGGATAACTACCACCAGAGTTTTAAAGACGAGCCTCTTGTACATAATCGTCTAAAACTCCAAAGAACTTCTACAAATCCCCTTTTTCCATGGCTTGCATTTGAGGAGATTGGAAGCTATAAATAGGTCCAAAGAAACAAAACCAGCATGAAACATTTAGTGTTAACCATCCAAATTTCCATGACAACGGCTTCAATGAGCTCACCTCATTGGTACTACAGCAGCAGACCAATGGTCCAGTAAATGCACAGAGGCAACTGTTATGATCTAATAGAAGTAAGATATTTGGTTACAGAGTTCCCTGAAATAAAAACACAAAACCCCCAAAACCTTCGATTGAAAAAGTAAGGGGCTGTTTAGTTTAGCTCAGCGTTGCCGCTTTGAGTAGCTGGAAGCGTGCCTGCACAACTACTTACAAATAGTCTCTTCTCCCCAAACCTGCCATTTCACAGGATATCTGTACCTGAAAATCCTGCTTGGTTACTGCATATCAAAGGTTCCCCTTGGAAAAAACATGTTTTTGATTACAGTGATGATGCTGTAAACACACAAAGAAAAGCACTCACATGCCCAAACCCAGCAACTTCTGAGCTGGGAAGAAGCTTTCAGATACTTCAGTCAAGATTCATTTTTGGTTTGTTTTTTTCAAGTGTGACCACTTACACACACACTGTCCTGAGAATGGAAGGCAATACTTGTTTGTACTCTCTTTTCCCAGTGCTTCAGTTAGTGGCAGAGAGAAATCTAGCTCACAGAAACTCTGGACAACCCCCTCAGACCTAAAATTCTCATAAAGCAGTAGCCAAAAGGTCAACATCCCAATAAAACATAAATTCCCTGACGGTCTCCCATTCCTTGAATCAGGGCCATCTACTGGAAAGCCATGCATGTGCTGTTTGTCCAGCTTCTCTAGCTGGATTCTCAAGTACCATATAACTGTGATGACTTCACTATTTTAATTTGGCCCAGGAATGTGTTTGAGATGGGATTTTCCCAATCCACTCCTTGTGTGACAGATTGCATTGTGGAGCTGTTTCAAAGTGCCTGGACCAACCCCCATTTAAATAGAACTAAACATTCATTTTGCGATGCTTTTCACTGCAAACAGGTGTTTGGTTCACAGCACCAAATTCGGGCTAGTCCAAAGTAAAACCCACTTCCCTGAACCAGGAACACAACTTGTCCTCAGCACCAGCAGATTCCCTTGAACAACATGCTGCTGTGTCCTGCTCACTAGTGTAGATGGAACCTGCAGGTGATTTCATCTAGTCTAGTAACTGCAGCTTTCCCACACCTGGCCAGCCAGCCCAGGAATACCAACCTGGCCTTTCGGGAACTTGCAGACACAAAGAGAAGAGAGGAAGCACAAACCCAGTTGTTAAGTTGTAGTCCACCAGGGACTTGAACAGCCCTCTTGCTTCTCAGTAAACAAACCATGTTTTTCAGGAAGATTTTACTTTAAATCTCTCCTATTAAAACCTTATGCGTTAACTAATCTCAGGATTTGTTATTGTAACTTGGTTAAAAAGTAAGAATAACTAAAACCAATTCAGATATAACTCAGTACAAATAACTCGGTGATAAAACCAATACATAGCAGTTAATGTCATTCCGTGCCTTGGCTTCTGCTCTCTGAGTTCCAGCTGCTCTCCCCAGCTCTACTGCCTTACCTTCCCATAGAAATTAGTAAGCAAGCTCCTATTTGGGCACATCTTGACATAATTTGTATATCTTTACTGATATGTAAAATACTAACAAAATCAAGGCCGAGGGTTTTTTTTTTCCTCAGTCATTGCCATCCACGAATATTTCAGTTCAAACAGTTAAGCTGTAAAGGCTTTTAATTAAAACAAACAAACAAATAGCCAAGCTGTAACTCCATTAACAGTGTTTCTATTGAAGACTTAGTAAGTCACCAGTCAGCCTCTGCACACCACATACAGCCTCAGCTCCTTCAGCTTTGAGAAGTCTTTTAAACCACTTCATCCTAAAATCTTCAGTATTTATTAGTTGGCACAGTAAAAAAGTTCCAACATCCCTCTGAAGCTGAGGATTTTCAGAAATGCTGCAGCTTCTATATTCAGCATGATGGGAAATTACAAACCGGAACTGTCCTGCAGCTCTGTGAGCCCATCTCTGAAGAAAAGTTGGGCAAAGCACCTCTTTCTCTTAAAGGTATTTATACTTGGGGAACCCAGAGCCAAATGGCCGCTTTTGTGTTCTCAGAAACACCTCTAGAACACATAAAAGACTGTTCTATTATAGTAGCCTTCCAAAAAAGAAGGCAATTATGTGAAACGGTATTTTAGATCACCAAATGTAAAGCAAATCAAGTTAAACTGTGGTGCTACACATACATATGGCAAAACCCCAAACAAACCCTTAGCTGTACTGTCTGACTCCAATGGGACCTGGAGCTTTCACTGATCCTGCAGGATTTACTAATATTTTTGCTTTTGGTTTGGCCCAAAACATGTCCACAAGACAATAGCTAATAGCAGCAATTTCCAGAGTGCTTTTCAGCAAAGGAAAGCAAACAGGTTTTGACTGAAGTCTAAAAGTTCTGTTTTGAGTTGTGGAGGAGGACCTATACAAAACAGCAAGCTCAGCTACCTTGACAGGTTTGGCTTGTTATTAAATCTGAAGGTCAACGTGAACCCTAAAGTAGATACTCATAAGAAATTAATTCTGAAAGGCATAAATGATTCAAAAGAAAAGCCTTGGTAAGCTGCAACCTACATGGCCAGGAATTTCACTATGGAAAGCCCTAGTCCTTACTGAGCACCTGTGATGTACCTTACAAATGCAGAGGACACTGCCCTACAATGTCTGCCCAGCCACATAAAAGCCGTGCAAGCCAGACCGTGCTCTGGCCCTCTCCCATCAAACTGAGGATATCTAAGCAGCCAGGTGGAATTCAGGCCTGGCGTGCAGAAAAAGAAACAGAAAGACAAAAAAATAGAACCAAACAGCTCCAGTGGTAACATAACTGCTGAGTAACAGAGGGGTTTCACCGTAGGACTGGCTTCATTTCAAATGCTGAGCACATATTCCTCGGTCATCGCCCAGACCCCCGTGGGGGGAGGTGGGGAGTGACTGGCATACAGAAAACAGGGTGATTCAACTTCTCGGCATTCTGCAACAATCTGTGCTTACCTGAAAGCTGTCAGTTAGTAACATTTTTTCCGCAAACAAATACTGACCTGGAGAAACACACTGAGCAGAAACCTAGTGTCCTCTGACAGGGCCCTTGTGTGCACTCAGGCACCGAAGCACAGCTCTGGCACAAATCTGAACTTGCTCTTTGCAGCGCTGCCGACATCCGGCCCAGGGGACAAGCGAGGGTCTGTCCCTCCACTCGCAGCCTCAAGGCCTTCGCACACATTTGTCTACAAGCAAAATCACGACATTAGAGCCTTCCCTCCCCAATGATTCCTCATTCTTCCCCAACACTAGTTCTCTATTAACTGTCTGATTCTTGGTACAGTATCCAAATCCATTTATAAAAAGGGTAATTGGGAGTAAATGCACTAGCACAAGCAAGGGTTGTACATCATAGGATACCACTACTGTCTATTCACCTCCCCAAATAATTTACCATCTTAGAAGTAAGGTGGGCTTAAAAGTAAGACAAGTTTAATTAACTTCAGAGTATACTGGAAGTTAGCATTAAAATGTCTGGATAAGAGGACTCCTTAAGAGACCAAATCCCAATTAATTTTGCTAAAATGCAAGTCCTTCACTTAGGGATTAAAGACACCCAAAGGTGCTCAACTTTGCTGGAAGCTGTGAGGAATAAAGGAAAGAGGCAAGTCAGTACACCTAGAACAAAAAATTCACATGAATGAGTGTGATATACCCTAAAATAGACCAGGGAAAAAGCCAAGACCACCCTCTCAGAACACTCTTAAAAACGAGAAGAAAAAAAAAAAAGATGGAAGGAGATTTCTCTGGCTTCCTGATTTTCAGTCTCTCATTCCTTCTTATTCTCTTCCAGAAGTCAAATTAATTTCATTTGTAGCTTCTGACCTAAACTAACAAGTAGATCATTACTCCCACGTTATCCCCCAGAGGTCTATTAGGCACTCTATTATTTAGAAAATAGTAAAAATAATAGCAAAACATCAGGAAGATCAGTTTGAATGCAGCATATTAAGTTATATCAGGATTCCATGAAAAATAAGTAGTATTTCCAATATTATTGTAATTACTACTTCAGTAATGTTTCATGGCAGAAACCAAGCAACTAAGTCTTGCTGCACTGAATAGCATAGCAACTTTCTTTTTTGATGCCTTGAGAGCTTCCCAAACTGTCTTCAGCTCACAGGCAATTCTGACTCAGCAGTCCTTGGGGAAAAACAAACAAACAAACCAAACCAAACAAAAAGAAAACAAACAAACAAAAAACCAAAAATAACAACCCACCCCAACCCACTTCTTGTTTTGCTATTGGGAATTTCAGAGTACCTATTGTGAATATATCATAAAATTTGACCTTGAGAGCAGAAGAAATCCAAATGATATCAGCTTCTCAGTGCAAGATGAGCCAAGCCTGCTGGGGACAGCACTCTGCAAACCCACCCGCTTTGCTGCCAGTGCTGGTGGCCCATTCTCAGAGGTTCCTCATCTGCACTGAGACACCTCACTGCTCTCGGCTCCCCTCAGGACAACCTGCTCTTCTGCAGCTTGAAGGCAGCTGACCAGGGTTGATTGATCTACACCAGCAAATCCATTATTTAAAATCAAAGTTTCTTCTATAATGTAACCTTGCTTTGCATTTTTAATCTTAGTTATTTTCTTTACTGGTTCCTTGTTAGTTTATAATCCTTTAGACAAAACACGCTGAAGCTAAACACAGCTTTTATGTTATACACGGTACTCCTTTTTTTATCTAGAAAGACACACTAGGCATAAATTGCTTAATTAGCTGAGAATCTAAGGACACATTTACTCAAATTTTCTATTTATACAATTCATTACACTAAGAACTGTTTTTTACTTTCTATTTCTTCAGCAATTAATTCTTTAATTCTTGTTTCTGTCAAGTTGCTTCTGAATAGAAGCTTGCATTATAAAATGAAATAAATTATAGAGAACTAACACTTTTTTTTTAAACTAAAGCTGAATTAGATATGATTGAAACAGAAATAAAATTACTCTTAACAACTATCACTGTACTATTATATCCTACTAATGAATTAATGCTGTGCAAGTACACCATAAATCAGTAAAAATCTGCATTTCTATATTTTTTTTATTTGCAGACTGAAAGCTTTGATGTTTTTCAACTCCAAAATGATTTCTTTACTTTTAGTAACAGCTATTGCTGAGAACTAAATTGCATATAGATTAAAATATCTCTGTTTATCTACAAAAGTGACTGTTGTCTACTCACAACAGTGCAAAGTTAGTTTATACCTCCAACAAACTATGTTTCAAGGTGGTCAGTCAGAGGTTTCCCCTGAATCAGTTGTGTGACTTTGTATAAAATCATACAGGAAAAACAGATATAACTGTTATTTTTTTATTTAAATAAATTTAGAAGACTAGAACAGGAGAATTCATTATCCACCAAGTCATCATTCAAGTGGTTTAGCCAGCATCCATAGGGCCAATGCAGGCAACATCAACCCATGTAAGACTCAAGCAAGGCTTTATCCTCCAGTCCAGAACGGGCCCCACAACCTGGCCTGGCAGCACCACAAAACTCATCCCCAAGGAGCCTGTGTGTAGGTCAGAGATGAGCTGGGTAAAACAGCACATTAAAAGCTGTAATGAAGACATATTAAAAGGTTATGTTTATATAAACACTAAGAACCGATTTTATAGCGTGTGGGAGCAAATTACTTCACTTGTAAGTACCTGCAGACCTGGGGACTTGCATGGTGACACTAAGCACTCGTTACTGGATGGGGGATTACCCATTTTTAAGAAATAGGTGCAAGGGGACAGCTTCGTTTCACGGAGCATAGTTTCCTCCCTGCCATGCCCTGCAGTTTTTCCTTGTTCTGGAATGGTCCACCATCTTACAAAAACTGGAAAGGCTTGTATTTGTGTTGAAAGCCTACAGCAGTAGTTCCTACATTTTTACTGATGATATTTTGGCAGGCAGGAAAGCTTTCTCCATTAACAAGCCTCATTTTATATTTCTAAATACACTTCTTCACTTTCCACCCCAAATTAGCAGTGATGATTAACAGCCATTAAAAGAATAAAACTAAACACTTGTGAGGAACCAGCATTGCAATAATTAGTTCTGAAAGCCCAGAAAGCACTCCTGAAAGTAGAGTCTGAAGTGCATTTCTGCAAGAGCTTCTGTTACTCTCTCTAAAAACATGGCCAAGTATGCACGCTGTAAGTTCTGCCTTGTACCTCCTCCAAGACTAACTTGCTCTCTGAGTAGCTGCTTTGTCCGGCTAACAAGTGAATGAGAGGGGAAATTGACCACCCCTTGGCAGCATCCCTAAAGTATTAACTCGACAGCATCACTCATTTTTGAGAGCAGCCACCTGTATTGGAGATTGGCACGCTTGTAAAAGTCAGCATGGAAATTGGCCGGTATCATTCACTTGGATAACATGGCAAATCAGGCCTTACATCACCCACAACACAGGACCACAGTGATAACAGGAGAGGGAACCCCTTTAAAAAGCCTTCCACCTGGTAGCTCTTTAAAAAAAAGGAAGAAAAACTAAGGGAGAAGGAGAAAGTATGCATTTCTATTTCTCAGGGCATGACTAAAACCAAGCAGGATCATTTTAAGACAGAATAGAGCACATTCTTCTATCTGAGAATCTGAAGGAGAGTAATATATCAAGCACTGCCCTCTTACTATCTTCCCAGGTTAGGTATTTCACCTATTACATATTCAGGAAGAGGGATGCCTAACACTGATTAAGCAACTGACCATTTACACCTGGCAAAACAGAAGGGAGAACAAGGTTTTATATAGCCTTCCTGGTAGCAAGGCTGCCTGTTAAACTTCAAGATAAAGTCTTTTTGTTTCCCCAGATAATTCCTCCAAGGAGCCCCCGATTCTCGCCTCTCATACAGCTGTTTCACCCATTTGTCCTCTTCTACACTTTCTACTGTGCCTCACAACATAATATTTTAAATTCAGAATTACTGTTACTTTGGAAGAACAATTTTTTTTGGAACCTGAGCTAAGAACTATATTCTAGATTTCTTTAACCACCTCTACCACTTTGCATCTATAGATAGTTTCACAACTACAGTGGAAAATCTTTCTGAGGCCCAAGACACACAGATGTAGAAGCCAGCACAACACACGCATTGTCATACTTAGACAAATAACTCACTAAAAGCTAACTTACTGCTCTTCATAAATCCAGAGTACGACAAACAGCAAAAAAAGTCCAGAACAAACTGTGGGAGTGCTGTTACACATTCTCCAGAGCACACAAGAAACGTTAAGAGTTGAGGAGACCACACCTTCTGTGCAGTCTGAACTACAGCTCTCCTCTTCCACAGATCCGCGGCAAGGCACAACAGCCGTCCAGAAAGGCAGCTTCATTTTGAACCCTGCAACCCAAGCCGTGAGTTATTTCAATCTGCCTTTACTTTTCACTTTGAGTCCTCCTCTCTTTCCCTGGCTGAACAATACAGCAGGGCTCTGCTCCCTTCCCAGGGGTGGTTGACTTGCCTTGAAATGAAACGCGAACATCCGCAAACTCTTAGGCTGGACTTTATTTCCCGAGAGCGGAGGACGGCGGGCGCGGTGCCGCCTACCTTAGCCACCCAGCTGAACAATGGTGACATCCTACGAGCTCCGGCGCGGCGGCCGGCGGCGATCCCCGGCTCCGACCGCTCGTCTCCGCCTCTCCCCGCCGCCTGCCGGGAGCGGAGCCAGCTCGCCCGGCCGCACAAAGTTTCCCCGCGACCGCCTCCGGGCGCTGGCCGGCGGCACCGTGAGCTCGCCGCGCTGGGGAGGCTCCCGGCGGCGGCGCCGGCTGCTGCTGCCGTGCGGCAAGAGAAATGCAGGGCCGGGCCGGGCCGGGGCCGTGTCCCGCCCCCGCCGCGCTCCGCCTCCGCGGGCCGAGCTGCGGCCGCTCATCCCGGGAAGGCGGGAAGGCGAGAAGGGAGCGGGCTCGCCCTCCAACAACCCGCCCGAAAACGCAGACGACCGCCTGCTACCTCATCGCGTTGCCCTTTTACGTAATTCAACGCAGAAGACAGGATTCTCAAGTATTAAAAAAAAAAAAAAAAATCCCACGCGGTCCATGTAACTTTCTGGAACATGCTGGCATCGAACTCACGCTTTACATTAAAAGATCAAGCAAAAAATCATCTCTTTGAAGCCACTGTGAAATGTTGCATTTCCAGTCAGGCTCACCATTCATGTTAGCTAATGGCATTTGACATCAAACACTAGCAGCTCTACATCCAGAAATAAGCTCTCAAATAAGCTCTCAAATAAGATCATTTAAAAAACAGCATGGCACAAATCAATAGTATGCATGTTTCTGTCAGGCCAAGCTATGTTACCTGCCACCCAGACAGGAAAGGTGTTCATTCCTGTTGTCACTCCAGCTGGACTGCCAGTGAACACACACCTCTACTCAGCTGCTGTAGGGTTGCCTGAAAATTTTCCTCAGGGGGGGCACAGAACTAGCCAAAAAAGGCTGGGTTTTCACAGGAGACACATTGGGCCCAACCCCCAAAAGTCCTTTATTTTCCATCACTTCACAGAAACAAAGTAAAGAATTCAATTTGCAAAATCATAACAGGAAAGCATAGGGGGCTGTTCTGCTCAAAGTTGGATGTTGAAGTGACAAATTCAGCTCTTTGCCCAAAGACACTCTTACCTAGACTGTCACCCCAGTGGGATGGTGTCCTGCATGTGCTCACATTTGCACACTCAGGGCTGAAGGAATGATTTACGGGTTTAAAGCAGACATCTTCCCATTGGTCTAAGTTCTTAAATGTCCACTGGAGCACAAAAGTGACACCCACGTACATGGGCTGGGAAGAATCAGAGCCAATCTCACAGCTCATGGAAGCAGAAAAGGGGCTGTTTTGGCCCCTTTCCCAGACTGCACGATCCTTCAGTCCTGGGTTTGGTTCACACAAAGCGGACAAGGCAGCTGCCGACAGAGCTGTATCACCTCCTAATGCTGTGCTGGCGAGTGTTGTAGCATGAGCTGTGTGTGTGATAATGGGCCACAGTGGGCTGAAGTGGCAACACAAAAGAAGTTCTTCTCGGGTTCTACCTGCAGCATCTGTGGTACTCAAGCATGACACTTCCATTGACTTCCTCCTGAAGAACAGAGAATCACAAACCAGCAAAGCAGAATGCTGATGCAGAACAGTAACACCTACCTAGAAAAAGCAGAATCATAGAATCATTTCAGTTGGAAGAGACCCTCAGGATCATTGAGTCTAACCATAACCCAACTCTAGCACTAAACCATGTCCCTAAGAACCTCGTTTAAATGCTTTTTAAACACCTCCAGGGATGGTGACTCCACCACTTCCCTGGGCAGCCCGTTCCAATGCCTGACAACCCGTTCTGTGAAGAATTTTTTCCTAATATTCAATCTAAACCTCCCCTGGCACAACTTGAGGCCATTTCCTCTTGTCCTATCACTTGCTACTTGGGAGAAGAGACCAACACCCTCCATGCTACAACTTACTTACAAATCAGTATACGACTTACTTACTTACCACAACTTACAACTTACCACTTACAACTTACTTATGGTGACCCAAAGCCTGTCTGGACCTGTTTTTTAATCAACTTAGAACCTACACTACAGTTCCTGGAACTAAAACCACAACAAATATATTGCATATTTTCATAAAATGAGACTAGAGATCCATTTTCTAAAAGTTCTATAGGTTAAAGTAGAGGTCATTCACAAGGGTGGCGAAGGGCTCACTCTATCATTACAATAGTGGCCATGGGCAGTTTGATTGCATGGATGCAATAAGCCAAATAACGAGTTAATATGACCTACACTCAGTCTGGTGGTGGTCTCTAAAGATTTATTGACATGATAGAGGGAAGAAATTTTCACTACTGCTACTGTTCATGATGTATAGAGCACATACATGAATAAACAACATCTGTTCTCAGGGCTTTAAACTAGGCAAGTTACAAGAACACTAGAAGTATTACCACTTGAAGTATGGAATTGGATCTGCGTTTATTTCATAGAGCAACTGAGAGCAAAAGCAAGGCTGAATGTTTCTCATTATGTGGTGAGGCACTGGAACAGGCTCCCAGAGAAGCTGTGGATGCCCCCCATCCCTTGAAGTGTTCAAGGCCAGGCTGGATGGGGCTTTGAGCAACCTGGTCTAGTGGAAGGTGTCCCTGTCCATAGCAGGGGGGTTGAAACCAGATGATCTCTAAGGTCCCTTCCAGCCCAAACCATTCTATGATTCTATAGGCTGCTTATAGTTGCACTATTCAGTGGTAGCATTAGAGTTGCATTTCTCTAACACTGACTGTGAACAATAGTATTTCTACATAATTATTTCTTCCCTTTCTTTGAGAAGATCCTGCTTGCTTGGGATTTTTTCCAGCTCTCCCTTCCTGACTGGCACCCTTCCAAAGTTTTAAACTAACAATACATGTATCTCCTCTGAGTCCACATTAAATGCTGATGTCAGTCAGGAGATCTGGCTTCTCGCCCTGACTGCAACTGGCTCAAAGAGCCATCCCCACTATGTTACTTCACACTATTTAGCTTCTAAACCTGTTGCATGCAATTGTTCTAGTGATGTTTGTAGGATTTTAAACACCCTCTGAAACCTTCTACATGGTTCTTTAGGACTGGGAGAAAGACTGGTCTTGTGGTAAAGACACTGAATTAAGAGATAAAGTAACAGCGAATGAATTCCAACCTCTGCTGTTAACAGGACTTTCAGGCATGCCACTTCACCGCTCGCTCTGCTTTAGTTCATCTCTTAAGTAGAGATGATATCTGCCAGCCTTGAAGGAAGGAGTGGGCACACACTGGCATTTGGGAAACAGCTGGCAGCGAGGCTTAAGTGTTCAGATACAAAAATGTTTAGTAACGCATGAAATTCTTCAGTGTAAACTAAAAGGTCACTGTGTTGTTCACCTTCCAAAAAAAGACAGATTTAGCAATGTAGTAAGAACAATAACTGCACTCATTTTTCAGGATGTTCAACTTTCTAAAAACCGAACCTCTGTATTTTTCTATTTTAAGTTTGGCTTGTGCAAATAACTGTCTCTCCAAAAACACTATATATCCATTTTGAGTAAATGGAAAAATTCAAGGCCAAGGAATGACATCTGTATTGCATAAACAGTAAGTAGCACTTGACACAACCTTATCTAAGTGTATGATCTTTTAAAAAACAAAGCAAACCCCTCATTCCTATGAACAGCTCCATGTTATCATGGAAAATATTAGCAAGATAGTTGTGGCTGTTTATAAAATAGTAGAAATTAAAATAGTTCAAAGCCACAACTTAAAGCTTACATCGTCAGAAGGATGATTTTTCAGTTTTACACATGCCCTTCGTAAATTAACACATACACAAATACCCCTATCATTTGTCCTCCAAAGCAGCTCTCTATTAAAGGGAACCACTTGTAGATAGAGAGGGATGTGAGATGTAAGGAAATATTAAAAAGAAAGGAAACTACAGTTGAACTTTTAACTCAAAAGAGGATCATTTTCTGACTCATTCTCCGATTTCAACTTTCTTTATACTTAATGGCTTTAAATAGTTTTGAGAGTCTTCACAATATGTCACTGGTAAATGAAGCCTCACAAGAAGTTGCAGCAGGGTATAGCTGCAAGTGAATTACCCAAGAACGGGCTTGTCCTGTTGCTTTTGTGTTAACTCTAGTGGTGGTTTTACAGCAGAACTAATTCCCTCTCGAAGCTTTTTCCTCTGAATTGTATTTAAACATGTTTTGGCAGCTATTCTCACAAATTATCCCCTCTGCCCACATTCCCTGTTACAAGTTTCATTTCCATCTTTCTTTCCTGTACACAAGAAGGTCTTTGTAAATTCAGATGAAAAAACACAAAAGAATATGCCTGCCAGTAATTATCAGTATCTATTATTTGGCCTTTGTATAAAAACACACACAATTTTTATCCTTTACTACTTAGTTTTCACTGTTCATTAGGATTTCCTTGAGTCTTGTCTCATCCCTTCCCATCCCAAGCAGTAGGCTAGATGGCTTCTCCTTTATTAGAGTCAAAAGATAGAAAGTAACTACTGTGAGAGTATTGTTTGTCATGTGGATTCAGAATATAACAATGTTTCAATTCTTAGCTACAGCTGTATTAAAAGATACCAAAACAAAGGTGTCTATTTTGAAAATCCCACATATTTATGGCACCTCTGTATGATGCATGATGAGATAAATGGTTCATCTGGATCCACTGAAGGAAAAGAATAATGTAAACCTCTGGATTTCGTCCTATCCAGAGACTTCATCAAGCCTGACTAGCTGGCTTCTGAAAAGATACTGTAGTGACGAAAAGAATGAGCTTTGTTGCTTCTTTTGGCTAAATTATAAACAATCTCCTTTTTTCTCAATACAAAATAAAAAATTAATCACAAAACCAAAACACCTTACCAAACAAGATCTGCATCAGCCCCCTGATAAGAGACAACAGCAAGACCTGCTGGCTGACCACTGTCCCCTCAATGCAAAGCGCAGAGGAGCCCACTGCCCCGGGCTGCACATCCATGCTGAAGATGAAATTCAGCTTGCATCAAAGAAAACGGGATGATTTTCTTGATGGTTTCCAGATACCCAATGGAAATGGAAATGATAATGTTTTGGGTAATCTTTTTCGTGCTGTTAGTGAATTAAAAGCATAAACCGAAGTATTTGGCTATCAGCTAACCAGTAGCAGATATGAAAAACACAAGACATCGGGCTGGTGCCCAGTGATAACATGCAATTCGCTCCCTGTGTGGCACACAGAAAAGAACAATTCCTCACCAGAGTGCTGGGCACTGACTCCACAGTGGAGCCCTTCCAAGCTCTCCTGTAGGTTTTAGTTTTTATACAATTGTCTTTTTGGCCACAAAATTTGTAACTGCTAAAATGCTTTGATTCAAGTGGTATTAGCATTTCCCACTCAGAAATAAAAAGCAGTGTTGGTGATGCGTGATCTGTCCTCTTCCCTACCAGCAGTATCCATCCATAAGAGGGTTATCATGTGCTGAGGCTCATTTGGGATCCTGGATCTCAGTGAGGGACTGAGGGAATGAGGGATCTGTGAAGGGAAACTTGATCCTACACCATATAGGAGAGAGGCACAAGAGCCCACAGGCCGTGTTGCTCAGCTGACAGTAGATCGAAGTCCTACTTGGCTAAATGCTGTCCTGCAGGCAAGGTTAGATCAACTAGAATGAGGTCATGAGAGTAAAATGACAATGACGATAAATTATGACAAAAGGCATCATGAGGCTGAAGTAGCTTTCCTAGCTGCTACCATTATCTAAAGATTCTTCCCTGTGGGCCTGTTTTGGACAAA
The DNA here is from genome assembly GCF_963082525.1 of Nesoenas mayeri. Lineage (NCBI taxonomy): Eukaryota > Metazoa > Chordata > Aves > Columbiformes > Columbidae > Nesoenas > Nesoenas mayeri. Next base: position 54,053,598 of record NC_137540.1, read on the forward strand.
GAAGTATTCAGATTTTCTTTTTTTTCTTGGAAAATGTGTACAGATTGGGTTTTTTTGTTTGTTTTTGTTTCCCCCCCCCTCCCCATCGTAAGGCAGTTCTGGGCAGAAGCAGATGCTGGGCTGAGCAGTCAGATATCTTGAGTGGAATGGACCATCTCAGCCTTTGATTCAGAAAGTTCAGAGTAGAAAGGTCTTGGTGAAGTCCTTGACCAAATAAGGGAGTGGAGAAAACACTACTCATGGAAAGCAAATACCATCATCCTGTAAGGGATCTCTCTTTGCATAAGGATGATCGCTACAGAGAATTTAAAACCAGAAAAAAAGTAGCTTTACCTTCAACAGCTGAAGCTGCCTACAGGATGTAAAGCTGTTAAGAGGACACTTGTAGAGGTAACCAAGGCTATATGTCATCAGTGAACAATAAACACAATCTAGCTTTAGGGTCTCAGTGCTCATTCATAAACATTAAGGCCACCTGATGCAAAATGCTTGTCTGGAGTAAAAACATCCTGCCACTTCAAACACTTTCGAAAACATTTATGAGTAAACTTTGGATTGGCAAACTTTATGCTGGATTGAGTATTTTTTTGTCTTCCCACAGAGGGTGAAAAAAAGCTTAAAGCTGTCAGGAACTCTGCCATGGGTTCTGACTAATTCCCCTCTAGCATGGTCATATGTCTGCGTTTAACCAAGATCTAATGAGCACTGCAGATCGATCCAGTTGTGATCAACTGATCAGATCTCTGTAAATGAGCAAAAGACCACAGCCTGAATTTGCAGGTAAGTCCAGGCAGACTTGTGAAGAAGTCACTTTGATCTGAATGGATGGATGCAAAAAACCTACAAGGACAATGTGGCAAATGAACAGGGGAAACTCAGCACATAGTGGGGAATCATCATACAGGCACATCAGAGGTTCCACGCATTTATTCTGTTTTGCAATGATGGGTTTTCTGGCAGCTGTGGAATTGGAGCAGGCAGAGTGGAGCACAAGCAGAGCAAACTGCAGAAGCAGATCACAGAGCTCAAAACAAATGGGGATGCTCTCAGTGTGCACTGACAAAGACACAGGTCAAGCCCTTGAGATCATCAACTAGGTCTTGACTGTTATTGAGACAGTTAGAAACATCCTATTTTTCTCCCTGCAGGACAATATTTCTTGTTCTTCTCAGTGTCACCAAGCTAAGGGACATCTAGCTGAGCTCTCCAGGTGGCTTTGGGGGAGGGAGCAGCAGCCACCACAGGGATGACACACACCTGCACACACACTCTGAGACTACTGGGTAAACCATAAAATATTAATGATGTAAGACTGCTTATTTTAAAAATCCCCCCGACAATGCAAAGTGAAGGATGTGACAAATAGGGATTAATGTCCACTGGCACCAGATGCATGGCCGTGGAAGGACTTTACACCCTTTTCCTCCAGCCTCCCGCTGCTTCCTTGCAGTTAGCACTGAAAGGTCTCAGCAGAAAAAAACAAACAAAACTCTCAAAGTTTAAGGAGCATTTTCTGAAATGCAATTAATTAAAGTTTATACTTAAAATGTTCCTTGATCTTGAAACTTATATGGTTGATCTAAGTTACTCAGATGGGAAAAAAGATCCTTCATTTGAAAATATGTCTCATTTCCTTGGTGGAGAAGCACTGTGTCACACTGGCTAAAAAATTTAAATACTAAGCACTTCTACTTCCAATAATGGATAAGTTATATATAAGTCTAGAAAGTGTTGAGGAAAACCAGACTGTGAACAGAAAATGACAACTCTCACTTGACTGGTTAAAATCAGAACATAACTATAAAATTCATCAATTCCCCATGTGATATGGGAGATACATATACTATGAATGTCTATTACCATTACATGGGACTTTACATTAGTTAAGATGTCCATGTTCCCTTCATCCTATTAGTATGCCCCAGTAGTAAATAATACAAAATAAGCAATCTTGTATGCATAATTTTATGGAGTTGTAGCCTAGCTCTTTGTTCACGTAATTAACTATAAAAACAAAAATAGTCCCACCGCCCTAAGAATATTATTTTGTGTGCAATGGGAGGAAACTAGGAAACTACATTGAGTTCCACAGTATGAAGTGCCATGAAAAGTAGCCAGTCTTCTCAGTTCTCTACGACTTACTTAATAAATTAATTTCTAACAGCACTGATACATGCCAAAAGTACATTGATTCCTGATAACTAAATTCAGCCTCAATCCCCACAGACAGTACACAGATTCTACTGGACTTTTACTGTAGTTCAGATACTCTAAAGCAACATTCATTTCACTAAACTGAAAAAAACCACAACCGTTCAAATAAAAAAAAAAAACTTAAAGTGTTAACCATTCCACTCCCAACTCATAATATTCTCAGTTTTGCTGAAAAGAGCTTAACAATAAAAACTATCAGTTCAGGTTTACCTCTCAGCAGGTGTAGGGTTCAGAAATTACCCACAGGTAATGAAGCTGTATTGCAATTATACATGATGAGCATGTGGGTGTAAAAGCTATTCATCTGAGAAGGATCCAGTCCCGCCCCCACTGAAATCACAGACCAAGTTGCTGCTATATCCTTATGCATCTTAAATGTAGATAACAAAAAGAGGAAACAAATACCATATTGTCTTGTTCTTTTCCGCAATCAAGCTGAAGAAATTTTAACTTCTGTAATGTTGCCTTCATATCATAACCCTCCTCGCTCTGGTGCTCTTGGACAAAGCCCCGGTGGGAGAACTAGAGCAGCCTGATGGGAAGTCCAGCAGCCCCTCACAGCTGATGAAGGAGTGATGAAGGAGCGCATGCAGCAGCTCGCCCGGCCCTTGCTCAGCACCGCTGCTCATCACCAGCCTTTGATTTGATCCAGGCTGCAGCACAGCCCTTCCCAAGGTATTTCCTGTGTAGTGTGGGACTGAGAATACTGCTGAGAACACACCAAAATAATGATTTACATGTATGGTAATTTTGCCTGGTGCATGCACATCTGGCTTTCTATTAAATTACCTTCAATTTTTATTTTGCTATGTTGTGATGTTGATTATGTTCCTTCTCAGCTGTGTTATAAGTGGAAAATTTTATCAGCAATGTTCCCTTGCACACCCTTTTAACTTAGTGTTTCTTATCTCTCCCCTTCCTAACTTCTTCTCAGGGCTTATTAACCCATCAAGTGTATCTTTAGCAGTCTTGTGGATTCTTTGCTCTTGTGATTCTACATATTTTTGGCTAAGTCATACCGTCTTTCAGTAACAGCAAAAGCCAGAAAATGGCAATAAAATGTCTGTGAAAGCAAGATTCAAACACCATCTCTACTGATCTTAAAAAAACGTTTTCCCCACAGTTCAGTTAGCTTTCTGTTCACAAGTCTGTAGCCCCTGGTTTAATTACAAACAGCATTCCACATTTAGTTATTTCAGCCAATTCCATTTGACCCCTGAAAACACACTGGAAACATTTGTGAAATATAATACACCATACAGAGACTTTTAAAATATAGCAATAGGATTTGTCCTTACGTTTCTTTTGTGGTTTTGATAAAGCTGTGTCACTTCAAACGGCTCAGGATATGTTACTGTAAGACATCACTGCATGTTTGGGCCACATGTGCTGACAGCGCTTCCGCTCTGCTGCCAGAACAATGGAAACCTTCGCGCCGAGTCAGCTCTCCCACAACCATGGATCCACGCACGCATTCCCTCACTACAGGTTTCTTTAACCATGTCTTGTCACTGAGAATGCTAGATAGCTGTGTCATTTCATGTCAGACTTGGAGTATGTAAAGTTTGGGAAATGTGTGCATAGTTTCAGGAATAAAGCCCAAAATATTACTCGACTTGTGGTACACTCCTGAAATAAATAGATAAATAAATAAAGTTACAATAAAATAATCAAGCACCGATTCTGCCATTTCCTCCCTCCTGGGTATTCCCGCACCAACAGGGAATTCTGGCATTCCAGGAGAATCCTGCAGACAGCTGGATGGATGGGCTGGGCAGCTGAACTCTTCTCTCAGACAATCTGGTAAATTCAGATACCGTTGCAACTTGCGAGTCTGAGCTCACAGATTTGAATGTGTTCACAGGCACAAAGACCCAAATCAATACGTAAACCTCAGAAATTTGCTGAGCAGGGTCTTTTACCCCAGGATGTAATAAATCCTGAAGCCTCCTCTTGGTTTCAATCATAATTTATGAGTAGAATGTAGGCCAGCTTTAATTCATTTTTCCAGCTTGTTTCTAATATGCAAAAAGCTGTAATATACAGCCAAACAGCAAGAACTAAAAAAAAAAAAAAAAAGAAGAAGAAAAAATAATTTTTAAAAAAGTATTACATTCTCTTATTGTAGGTCCATAATACCGTCCCCATACACATGCTTTGATTTCACTCACAATCCAGTCAGGACTGAACTTCAGTTGAGACTAACTCAGCACTAATCCAGGTGCAGTTGAGCTGTCTCAAACTGCTACCAAGACCTGTGTAACAGAACAGACTGATGTTCCCCTGTGTGTGTGTGTGCAAAAGTCAAGTCAGTGAGTGTCATTCGGATAAGGAAAATTTATCACATAACTAGTTTTTATATGGCTTATTGCAAGTGCGCAGTCTCAAGGTGCTTGAAAGGATCTATCCCAATACCTTGACAGTTCATATTCTATAACTTTGACAGTTTGCATGGTGTAACTTTGATAAGAAATCTACCTATAAATCAGAAATCCATGTTTTGTTTCTTTAAGATTCCTGAGAACTACTTTTCTGACTCTTTCAATCCTTTGTGGCATATGGACAGTATATTAAAATATGAAAACTGAAACAGAGTTGGGGGGGAGGTATGGGGAGAAAGACTTCATTTTAAAGAAAAACTTGTGCAGTATGCAACCTACATGCAGAGTAAAAAAACCAAACAAACCGGTAAATTGGGAATGGTGGTACTGTAAGTCTTATCAAAAGCCCACCCAGGGTCTTCTGATTGATTTCAACCAGGCCTAGATTAAGCCTTCAACATGATAAGGTGAGGAATTCCCCTGCTGGCTGGGAACAGCAGGAGAGGTGAGAACTCTCACAGTATCCTACCGCAGTATCGTACATTTGCTTCGGACAGCCACTAAGTGGCACTTAAACACCTCGTCTTAAACCACGGTGAATCTACACACTGTTCTGCACGGAGTGGGGGAAAAAAGGAGTCAAGTCCTCTGGCGACTAATCCCTTTAAGAACAATGAAGTTCACTTCCTGCAATTAGAGAAACTTTCTAAGGGCCTGACTGTGGATGAAAATGTCACTGGCAGAAATACTGTACAGGGCTCTGTGGAAGCAGAAATACTGTGCAGAGCTCTGCAGAAGCAGCTGCTTCCTCTCCTAAATCCCAGTCCTGCTCTTGGAATCAGAGTGCCTCTTCCCAATAAATCATTACCCACTTTTGCGCCATTTTGAAATATGCACTTAAACCAGGAAAATGAAAGTGCCTCATCCCTGCTGGACTACAGGTCAAACTAAAGCAGCCCTAAGGTCTTAACACACCTTCTATCAATGCCTCTGAGCTCAGTCAGAGATCTCTGCAGGGACCAACACTATTTGTACTTGCAGACACACATTAGAACAGGGGTTTAGTAGTCAGCAGAGAATCAAAAGTGATGAATGAAGCTCTTCTTTAGTAATTATTGCTTCCTAGACATATGCCATACTTTCAGATGCATTTTTAATCAAAGAAAGAAACGCAATTTTCATAATAGTGGTGTTGAATCAAATACATTAATCATCCTGATTACTCTAATGAATTACAGTTACCATTTTTCTTTTCATCTGTTTTTAAGTGATTGCTTCATTAAAAATTTCTAAATGAATTGCCTACCGAAACTGGAAACCATTTTTTCCCTATATGAACAACATAACTGCCACTTGAAAAAATCCAAAGATAAAACCAAACAGAAAAATATATCAGGTACTCTAGGTGCTAACCAAGCAAGTTCAAACGTGTTCAGCATCATTATTGCAAGTATTTCTGCTGTCTTCAATTGAACTAGCCTAAACGTAAAGTGCATACAGGTTTTCAGCAAGACCCAGAAGTAAGATTTATGTACAATTTTATTTTAGACTCTGAAAGAAACACTTCCATTTCAATTAGCCACACATTTAGATATAAAACACAACACCAGATATTAGCTGCAAGCTCTGTTTTTCACCTTTGTGCTGAATGTGGCCTCGAGAAATCTCAGATTAAGTGAGTTACAAATTTCATCTTTTATTCTCTCTTCCTGTGAAAGTTCGTTATGTTATGATCAGAAGCCCTGGATACAAGCAATGAAGCAACTCAAGAAGACAAGTATACCATGATTACTAAGAATACAATTTTTAAGCACATTCTGCATGTGTGAAATTAGTTTAGTGGGGTTCTTTTAGAGGCTGAAACAAGAAGCTTGGAGATGAAAAGCATTTAATCAGTTACATAGAGGGATCAAACTTAATGCATGAGGAATGACCAGCAGTGCAGCTGGTTTTATGACCAGCAATAGATCTCAGTCACCGTCACTCTGGGAAAAGCGGGGGGAGGGTGGGAAAGAAAAGAGAAATCCACGTCAACCAGTAGTTTCATACAAAGGACAAACCAAGTATAAACTGGCATTATCCACTCAATCCTTGTATCAAATCCTCAATGATCAACCTTTAGGGCATACATACATATCCATTTAAGCCTGTATTTGTCCAGTCATACAAATCATTCTTTAAGAAAATATTTCCCACAGCCCTTCCCATAACTTGATGTCCACAGAGAGGGTAAAAAAACAGAAATATAGAACAACTGTGTCTACACTGGGCAAGGGAAAGCACTGATTTTATGATGGTGATTTGTTCCCATTATTCACTTTGACATAAAACAGGATGGGAGATTGTGCTGCTAAAGTAAATACAGCAGTTATATATGCCTCCCCTGCTTTAGTTTTCTGCTCCACTACAGCCAAAGAGCCCAGATCTGATGACCTTGAGGGCATAGCACAAATGTCAGCCCCATGCAGGCAAAACTCTAAATGAAAAGCTGATTGCTTGGAAAAATAAGGAGGTATTTCAGGAAGGTGATTTACTCAGTACCATAATTTATTAATTGGCATCTTCATATTTTAAGTGGATGGCTTGAATTTGTCCATTAGGGACATTTTAGAACCTGAAAAAAAAACAAACAAACAAACAAAAAAAATACGATTGCCTAAACATGAATGTATATGTTTAAGTAGCAGCTCCAAGTGAGCTAAAGCCCAAGCTTTTAAGAGAAACTCATAAGCAGAGAAAACAGAAAGCTTTGGTTTTTACTAGTCTTGCGGAAAGATCACTGATACAGAACCAGTCGTGCAATCTGACTCATGCCAGAACAACCCTTGAGTCTGTCTGGAGAGATTGTACCAACCTACACGACAAATATGGCCTTTGTTTATTCATATATTTGACAAAAGCTATCTTCCCACATGTTTAAAAACAGATTGTACACACTTTGAATGTTCGCTTTCACTAACTACATTACACTGTCCTCAATATGTTATTGTGGTGTGTGCCACAAAATCTAACACTATATTAGGTAAGACTGTTTTTTTTCAGAACTGTTGTTTGCCAAAGCAGGGGTTTTTGCCTCTAACATATACTTTCTAGCTCTAAGTTGCACTGTTGCACTGTTCCATGTACCCACAAAACTAATTTTAAAACATCACAACTGTGCATATTTTATATTCCTTAAGATCATTTATTAATTAAATGCAAAATAAAACCCTCTACTGAATCTAAATTAGACTTTGTGACTTTTGTTTGGAGCTCAGTAAGGCAGAGTTCATCCACACATCCTCTAGTCTTAAATTAACTTCAGTCGGCCACAGCAGTGGGTAACTGCAGCAAATTCACTGGAGTTCTTTTATCATTAATTTTTCCTCTTTGTAGTATCATACATTCAGCTTAATATTCAACGTTGCTATATACCAAACAGTATTTTCTGAACTCTCAATTCTGTATACGGAACCTGGGTGTCTAGACTCATTCTCTTTCTCACTCTAGACTTTTCCAGAGGTGGAACTCTTTTTTTTTAATTTGCACATAATTTTCTGCTGTGAGTTGGTTTGAAGCTGTATGTCTGACTGGGTTGCAAGGCAATGAGGAGACCCATTCACTTTGTGTGTATTGCATCCAACACCTGTGCAGAAGGCAGACTTTGCTGCTACAGCAAGGTGAGCTGAATAACTTTACTGTTACTTATTTTGTTATTGCTACCCCTTTTGAAGCTGGGGAAATAACATGTTTAGTGCTGAGGCAGTGTATGACATAGCCTCTCAACTAAAGACCTACACTGTACCTTGAGAACTCTGTGGATTCAAAAAATTCTTACATTTTCATATTTATCTTCCACACTAAATTATCTTCAAGCTTTTCACTCAAATTTGAAGACTGCAGCATCACCAAAGTTTTGCAAAGTTTAGGCAGTTGGTCACAGAGAGTTAACTTTTTTCTCTGTGAGGATATTGCTCAGCAAAGAAGAAAGAAATTATTTCAGCTGAGAAAATGAAATAATGTGCTGCATCATAAGGCACGAGATGAGTACCCGAAAATTAGTGCCAGAATGATGTCGAAACCACAAAAATAAAAAAATTGCCACACGACCGTATTTCACAACACATTCAACCTCTCCAAGGGAGGTTCGCTAGTAATTTTAAGACCATTAGATGTAAATCATGGAAATGTACTAAAAGCCTTCCATTCCCATCCACATAACAGCCACAGGCACAAGACTACAAGAAGATATTTATCAGCTCGCAGATTGTTCCCATGCTGGTTTTGTCTTCTCAGAGCAGGGCTACTCCATCTTGGACTCACCGGGCACATACAGTGATTTCTTCCCACACAATGCCAGTGGGACAGACACAGACTTTGGTCTGTGACAGTGAGTGTCTAGGTGGCCCCGTGTTACCTCCATAGAGGCCAAATAAGCCTGCAAGTCTCCCTGTGCACCTCCATCCCCATAGCCATACTTTCAGGATCTGTGTCACATACGAAGAAACAACATCAGGTTTCCTGCTGCACAGCCCAATCCCTTTGCAGCATCTCTGGTGCTTCTATCATCTGCTTGTCAAAGCACCAGGAAAAAAACTGTCAAATTACTTCACATTCTCACTTTAGTTTCCAAATTTGTGTCAACTTGGATTTTGTCAGAACACCTAAGCTGATCTAGCAAGGTGCACTGAGCTGGTTTGGAGCAGAATGCAGTTCAGTTTTTTTACCTTTTCCCCTAAAGCAGCTCAACATGGAACTGGAGAAACACCAACACCAGCACAAGGGAAAACACTGAGAGTGTACACCAGGGGATGGATCAGAAGAGAAGAGAATAACAGAACTGCCTCTTTTAACACAGGACAGCTACTAAACCTCAGTATATCATCAGATATTACACTTGAACTAAAATCCCACGGCAGTTTAAGACTGACCAAACTGGGGAACCAGCTGGAAAGCGTGGCCTTGCTTCTCCCTGATTCTCACAAGGGTGCTCAGAAAACTGTTGTCTGATCAGGTTAGGATGCTAAGTGAATTGAAACTGTATCACTTTTCCCTTTGGAATATTTAAATTGCTCTGAACTGCCTCACTGAGTGATACCATGGTATAATACGAGATTAGAGGAAAAGGTGGGAAAGTGCAAGTCAGCAACCAAGGGTCTGCAAGGCCACCAAAAGCTGGACTCAGACTAGGTTAAGATGTTAAGAGCGAGCTTCTCTCTGCAGATACGTAAGGAAGCTCTTCTCTATGTGAAAAGCAAGTTTCTGAAGGAAACTCTACTGTAACTCTGGAGGACGCTTGGATATTATGGCTCCAGCTACCTGTACTGGACTGCACAGGCCACAAGCATCAGACCTTGTAAGACAAAAGGAATTGGTAGTAGTCAGAGGAGAAGCTATCACAAATCTGCTAATTACGTTTTAGCCTCATTTCCACTGTTGTGCATTTTCGCTACAATCCCCAACAGAAAAAGCAAGGGAACAATAAATAAACTTGGCACGAACTCTGGCTCTAAAGTAAAGCACACATGACAGCACAAGTAACACATGGCTACTTTCAATATTATTGAACTTGAAAAAGTATGCTAACAATGTCATCTGATACAGAAAACTATACTGTTGAAGTCACTGTAAGAGTTCTTTTTAGTCATCCTGTAGCAGAAATTTCTGTATGACTTAGGAGATTGAAGAAATCACAATAAAATCTAATTTTTTATGTTGCTGCCAATGTGAAAATGGGAACAGGCATCTCTTTTTACAAACCATGTGATTAATTTCATCTTCCTTGGTAATACATTATCTCTGACTCGGGACACGGCATTGAAATTGCACAAATGAGTTCCTCCATGTGGCAATTACACACGAGGTTAAGGAAAATCATGCAGTATTTCTTATAAAATGAGGGTGAACAGAGGAGCACTGAGCTGAGCCAGGGTGTTATAAAGTCACTCTAGGGTCTGACAAGAGCCCCATAAAGACTTGGGATAATGCTGCTAGGGACAGGGTCCTTGGGCACTAAAGTGCCCTGAAAGAAGAGTTCACACACATGAATCCTTTGAACAGATCCCAAGACAGAGCTGGTGTAGTCACAGTTATGCACTGGGCTCAGGACGAGCATAAAGCCTGATTAATGGCGAGAGTGTCCAAGACACAGCTGTCTGTCTGCATTACACAAGACACTCTAGGAAGATTTACACAGCTAAACTTTGACCTACTTTATATACTGGAGTAAGTATGTGCACAAATATGTATTTGATTTTTCATTTGTTCTGTTGGCTTTTTTCCTCCTGGTTTTTACATTAATTTCTCCAGTTAGCATTAGGGAGGCAGGAGAGACTTCCTAAACCAAAAAGCAGTGCTAGCAGTTTGAAACTACATAGATTCCATAAAAACAAACAAACAAACAAAGGTGCATATGAATAGGTGGCAGATAACAGCCAAAAAAGGCCCCCAGTTGCACTGAATTAAGTCCAGTTACTTCATTTTGAGTGTTTTATGCCTTTTGCAAAAGAACCATGTTTTAATCTCCTTAGACTCATCAAGCAGTGAAATATAGTAGAAAAAGATCACCTTTAAAATTATCTTGCCTGAATTCTTTTAAGAAAAGGAAACGGCGCAATTAAAAATGAGATACTTAGCGAGGCCATATCTTAGAGTCTAATGTGAAAACAAGTTGTGCAAGAATCCTCAGTCACGAAGCTAAGCCTCACAACAACTGCTTCAGAGTTCACTGGGCCTCTGCCATTCCTTTTATAGATGAATAATGTGAAGTTCACTCACAACATCAGCTCTGTGCAGCCTCACAGAGAGCTAAGTGTTGATTATCTGAAACCAGCTTCTCCAGCACATAATCAGATCACAAACAGCATGTAACAGAGCGTACTGCATTCCAGGTAATACAGCATGATCTACTTAAGTGCATAAGCTATTGTAACTCAGGAAAGTAGGTGAAGGTTATTTAAAAACATAGTAACACTAATGCAATTGGTCAACCGAAGAAATAAAGAGCTCTGACAAAAGGAGAGATCACTGTTGTAACCAAACAGCTCAACAACAGGGCAAATGCTACGTTTTTAAAAGTGAATCAGCATAAGGAGATGTGGCTTATCTGTGTCTGCTGTGTGGGAGAACTGGCACAAGCGAAGACAATGAGCAGGCTCAGGTCTGGAGCAGGTGCCCCGGTCCACTACAACCACCCAGGCACTGCAACCCGCATGGCCACACACCTGCAACCACCAGAAACCCAGTTCCTGGGCCAAAAGCTGTCCCTGATGTATGACGCTACAGAATGAAGATTTAGAAGCAGCAAGCAGACCTGTGCATGTCTTGTGCAGCTGTGATCTTGCTTAAACCACAAGCAATATTTCTCTATAAAATAGAAAAGAACAGTTCTATCCAGTGTTTTGCCACTATAGCTTTAATGGCTCTGGTAAACGCAAGTATATATTACAGGCTGTTATGACAACCTCTGTCCAGACTCTTGGGAAAAAAAAAAAGAACTAAACTTAACCTTTTCAAAATATGAACTGAACTTTTTACATTTCTTCATGCTGCTGTTCTGCATCCATCATCAATAACATCACAGAAATATTTATCCTTACAAGATATCTGGCAAGGGATGTCAAAGGCAACAAGAGCTTCTATACCTATACAGATGACAAAAGGAAGACTAAGGAAAACATGGGCCTGCTGCTGAATGGAGCACAGGAGGTGGAAAAGGCTGAGATACTGAATAGCCTCTTTGACTCAGACTTCTTTGAAAACATTAAGTTTAGAATTGTTATCTTTTATTTACAATAAATATAAAAGCATAATAAAGGACAGTACAACCTTAACCTGCCTTAAATCTAAACTAGCCCAGGGCATTATCAGATCAACTAGTGACCAGTATTCCATTAGCCAGCCAAAACATCCATCAAATAAGATTAAACATACCTAAGTAAAACTAATCATTTGACACATAAAAGAAAGATCAACATAACGGCATGTGGAATTACTTTTCCAAACTGAAAATAAGAACAGAAATTACTCTTCCTTTGTAATGTTTTGGCTACTTTGTATCTGCTGGAGAGGGACAGCCTGTGACAGCATGCCATTAGCTTCTCATTATGGACAAAAGCAAGGTGTCCTACAGGAGAGTGGTGCTGTGTTTGTGGAGAATGAGCTCATGAAGGAAGCAGCAGACCTCACCTACAGGTCCAAACACCATCTTTCAAGTGCGGGATAAAAATGCCAATAATTTTCCATATCTATAGTTTTCAACAGCAACAATGATGTCAATAAAATCACATTGCTGTAGAATGTAATCAGATGTCAGACCAGATGCCACTGGGAAGACAGGTAGGCTGGTAGCACGTATATATTCATTTAAGCCATTGCACTCCCACAATACCCAAGCACTTTGGCCAAGCTGCTCAACAAGGCTGCATTCTTATGACAAAGATACTACCCTGCAAGCATAGATTTTCTGGAGAGTGAATTTTTCCTCAGCTTCCAACAACAACAACAACAGTGTGGTACACAGTGTGCATAATCCCCATCCATTACTTATCATTTGTCTTCATGAACTCCCTATGGGCAATATAATAGAATCCAATCCTGAGCACCTGCAAAGAAGAGGCATTAATGCTTCAGCCCCATCTTCTGGCAGAAATGATCCAGTCATGAAGCCTCATCAGAACCTCTACAGAATGAGGGTGAAGGGATGAGAAACTCCAGTATCTATAACTAGAGGAAACTTACTGAGGTTAAACATCAAAAAGGAAGGCAGGCTCCAGATCACAGATCTGCTTACAAAGGGAACTCTAACCCATAAGAGAAGCCCTCCCTAGGCAGTGTAAACCCATCCTTTTTGTACTAAGTGGAGTGAAATGATCTCTATATACATGTGCTTGTTTTCAAGTAATGTGCCAAGGAGCAGTTGCTAGGAAAGCTTCTTTCATCCTTCCCTACTTACTGCTAGACCAGCAGGGAAAATGAGCCATGTACTGCCACGATGATGCAATGGAAATAATTATAAAAGATCCTACAGAGTGAAGACAAAGACCACAACAGGGCACTGCCTTTTCTTTCAGCTCTAAAGAAAAACAGAACAAAGAGTTCCTTGCAATGAATCCTGACATTATTCAGTATTATTTGCTTGTCTACTAATTCATTCTCTGAAGTGGATATGTTGGTAATGGAGGAACAACAAACCAGTGCTGTATTTGTATCCAGGAAAAACATGGCATGCATTCCCACACCCCCATCAATTCTAGATTTTAGTTAAGCATTACCCAGAAAAAAAAATCATCTCTCATTAACAAAATGCTTTTGTATTACATACAAAGGTAATCCCACACTAATCAAGTATATGTTCTCACTCAGTTCGCGTATACGGAGGAGCACAACTACAGTTAATAGAGTACAGTCTATCTGCAATGCTGATGCTACAAGCCTAACCATTCCTGGGTTTCTGCACTTCCTAACACCTCCAGTACTATTTCTCTGTCTGCATGAAGTCCAGATTTCTTGTCCTCCTCTTCAAAGATCTTCATTGTTTAATCTTCTACTCATCTGCTTTAGTCCTAACATACTAATCTTCCTAGTCTACTTCTCTCACAGACATCCTTCTGCCCTCTTTTATTCTACTTATCCTAAGGTGAGGATATACTCAGAACTTACTGCAAAGCCACAAAGTACTTTCTACTTCAAATCCTCAGTCAGACCTGACCTAATCTGAGAACTGTCGAATATAGCCCTAGTACAGATTTATCTATGCAGATATAACGAACTGTGGCTCTTGAAGTTTACAATATTATTGTAATTAGTAACAATTGGTTTGTTTGTTTGGGTTTGGGTTTGTTTGGTTTTATTTTCAAATAAAAATAGATAAAGTGCAATTATTACAAAAGTTTGGATGTCCAAGATTGCTGCGTAAAGAGGTGTTACAAACACATAAACTCAGTGATCTTAAAGGTCTTTTCCAACCTAAATGACTCTATGATTCTAAAATTCGTTTCTTCTGAAGCTGAACATAAGCTATGGCAACATAGTAATTCTTAATTGCAACTCACTGGCTTTTAACAAACAGCTCCCTCAATTTGTACAGTACAGTACACTCCTATGCTTTCAAGCTGGGTATCTGTAAAGCAGGTAATGGTTCACTCCTCTTGATAAATACACAAATACCAATTAGCTACAAGGCACTGTATGACAACATCCAGGGCAGAGTAACAACACCCTATAAAGCATAAAGGACTTAATTAAAAGGTAAATTAATTAGCAATCACACTGAATTTCAGTAGAACGGGTAGCTCTTCACTTCAGAAGAACTCTTGGTATTTCCATTACCCTTTTGTTAAAACAAAGGTCCACAAATGCTGATTTCATGTCTACTTCCTAATTGAGAGCCTAGCTTGCAAAAAAGTCAAGAGAAACAACCATTGCAATCAAAGCAAGTGAAGAGACAAGAATCCAATTTCCTTTTGAGGTAGTTTTTGAAAGGACAGCTAGCTGCATCAATCTGCGGCTAAGCAGCTAAAACAAGTAGCAAACGCAAAAATTCTGGGTGTTGTCTCCAAAAACATGTAGACACAACTTCAAATTTGACTAGAGACCTACTTTGTTTTCTTTCATTTCAAACATGTCTAAGAATTTTATCAAACATGAGGAAAAAGTACTTCAATCTTTTGTTGCAGAAGAAAATGTACCAGAAGTGATCAGTGTTGCATACTAGCCATAATCCTGTAAATCACAAGCCACAAAAGTAAGTGTATAAGCAGACAGCAAAATACATTTACCAGCTTCTATTCAATGCCAAGTCTCAAAACATATATTCCCTATTCCTGCCCCTTACATATACAAATTTTTACATTTTAACTTTACAGGATTTCTCACTTGAACACATTATGATTTACAATGTATTCTCCTTCTAATTCATCAGAACTGCCTTTTTATCGGGAGGGGATTTAACTAAAGCTGTTTCCATATGTTTTGAGCTCTAAGCTTGAGACCATGGATTTGGAACTGTACAATGTTTTGCTATTGGGCAGGTTGACATAAATCTCATGTGCGGTGTACATTCATATAATACCTCCAAGGTGCTTCAGCAGGACATCTCCTATGAGTCAAGCACGCAGCATGTAGCACGACTCTGTTTTCCAACATTATATCTAGAGTGTACACTCATGTAGTGAAGGGTATGTCACTGCTTTGCCCCCAGTAGATCACAATAGCTTTGAGCCAAATCCTACTCACCTTACTCATTCATGAGCATTATTGTCTTGCATTACTCGCAAACAAAAGATGAGATTGACTATTTTTAATGCTTCTACCTTTTCAGCAAGGACACAACTCGCTCCGGGGAAATGCAGATTGAGCCAAACTTCAGCCCTGGTGCATGCATGCAGCCCAATTCCCACCTCATGCCATGCAGCAGCGAGCCTGCATGTCACGGAGTCGCAGCACTGTGCTGTGGCCTGTCTCCCATTCTCCAACACCACGAGCCAGCCTCTGTGCATTACAGAGCTGGGAAGAGGTTTCCACCGTGTCCTGTGGCTGGAGGTATGCAACATATGGAGGCTCCAGCCTACCCTCTCCTCCTTCTGAGAAAGGAGTTCTCTCTATTTCCCAGTCATACAGGCCTCAACTCAGGAAAATAGAAATCTGAGAGGTCTGACCACAGGATTAGATAAAGTTCACAGTGACTCAAGGGTGAAATCCTAGCCCTAGTGACATCAACAGAAAAACTCTCACTAACTTGAGGGCCAAGATTTCTGCCCATATCCCAAACTGAAGTGTTTTTTAAGCCAATTAAATTCAGGCTTTGATCCTGAAGGAGAGTTATACGCCTTGCACTTCACAAACTGAGCAGTTCAAATTCAACTGAACCATTAACATCAAGTAAAGTGACACTTGTCACTAAGTTTTAGTAAGATACAGTCTCCAATTGTAAATGCAACTAAAAGATCTTACACTGTACTGAAAAGATTCAAACATCACAAAGGCAATTCCATCTTAAAAGAAGTAGCATCAACTCTCCCACACTGACATAATACTCTATAAAACACATGATAGTAGATAGCAAATTCTGCAGTATGATACTGAGGGTTGCTTATTTTTTTTTCTTTTTACTTACTTTTGTCTGATCATCAGCTTTAAATACATAGCAGATACTTTGGTGTTTTGCTGCTCCATCCTTTATCAGACAAGCAAAGTAACTTGGGTCGTGGCTGTTGTGAATCAGTTTGTGGACTTGCTGTGGCTTGTATTCAAACAAACTCGAACAAATTAAAGGATCCCACTGCTGGATTTTCCCTGTGTCTGGTTCACATCGCAAACTCGCTGGTGAAATATACAGTCGGATTTGGCTGGTGCTAGGTTCTTCTTTGGAAGACTTTGTACTGAGCATCCGGATCTCTGCCACAATCCAAGGCAGCATGGACATGGTGGTTAGGGAATGCACTGGCAGAGAACCAATGAGCTGGAGACTGAAACTTGCTGAGAAATCACTAGGTGTTTGACACTTTTTAACTTTGAATGTTATCGGCTCCATTTTACAGTTGTTTAAGGAACTAATTCACCAATATTTCAGTTCCATGGAATGACAATTCTGGATGGTGCCTTTGATTAAGGAACAGAAGAGTTCTGAAAGTAAAAGAAATAGTTATGTAGGTGCTAGAACCCTATTAAAAACAAACTGTCAGTAACACAAATACTTCATAGCCTAACATCAGAAGAGCCATAACTAGCACATTACTCCTACATCGAGACTTACAATTTCAGGTCTAACAAACATAATAGCACATTGCTTGCAAAAAAGTCCATCTTGACTTAAAAGTTGCTTTATGACCCTTGCTAAACTATCTAATCAGTAACTAAACTCAAAAATGCACATTTTTTCTAGCCTCTGTCTGTTTCATGGGCAGGCGCATGTGGATCACACTGGCCTATTTCAACCCTATTATCACAGAAAGAACTCAGCTAAGGTGTTGAAGTCAGCGCATGCTAAGACACCTTTGCCTCTGAAAAAAAAAAAAAAAGAAAGAAAAGGTCATATTTTGCGTTCATAGGTAGATGATTTTGAATTCGGCTATTAACATGGAGTTGTTTCCTTGGGTACAGTTTTTCAAGTGATCATGGGTTGTTACCAACCAGACTTTTTCATTAAATAACACCCCAGAAATCACTATCATCTGAAGAAGTTAACAGCACTTGACAGATCCTGATAAACCTGGCAGATAGCAGAGATGAGCAACAATCTTTACAGCATCCCACTAAAAAACAGATGATGATTCACAATTAATGATTGCATTTCAAGGCCTGTCAGCCAGACAGCACTACTTAATGTTTACCACATTGATATTGTATTATTTTCATTTCTTACAATATCAGATGGAACCAAGTTACATACAACCCCGTTATAATCCTGTTATACTCAGTTTCTACTACTACTACTGTTATTATATATCTGTAGTTTTAGTAACAAAATCCAATAATTGCATTCATCTATACATTTCATTTTGCAAAATATAGTCTATGAAAACACAGACTGGCATTTGCTGTACCACCATGTCTTAACTCCTCATTAATTGAACCTGCTTTCAGCTGTTGCATTATTTTGTGCGAGGCTGATGAGAAGCTGACAGGCCTATAATTGCCTATGTTTAAATACCGTGACACTAGCTCACCCTCGGCCTTCTGAGAGTTTCCCAAGAAAAGACCTATTAAAACAACATGAGCAGTCCCAAGAACTCCTTACAAAACATTTTTAATTATATTTGAACAAGAATTTAATTCATGGCAGCTATTTACTGTGGCAACAGTATTTCTTGTCTCTGTTAATCTACAAACGTGATCAAAAACAGCAGTATTTTTCTCATGAGCTTGTGTTAAACTTTGTCCTTTATTTGTCCTTGTAAAAATATTTTCAAACAGAGTTTCTGACAGTGCTCCACCTTGTTGAAAATCAAAGGAAATTTTAGGATTAAAAAAAATCTTCTTAAAAAAAAAGTCAAGATGGAAATTAATTTTGAACTAAACGAGTGTTGAAAATGTGACCAATCTCCAAATGTCTGAGTGGGGAAAAATGTTTCTGCAGTAGCTGGCAGAGCATGAAAACAAGAGAACTGCAGGCATCATGTCTTTAGGTACATTTACTTTTTTTTGGCACTTTTGCACCTTTTGACAAATGAACTCTGTGGCAACATTGCCAGTCCCAAGGATGTCCAATTTAGCAAAAGCATACAATAGTGCAAGTTTTAAATACACTTTTTGAAGAAATCATCCTAAGTAGCATTACAGATGTGTAGAACAATTTTTTAAAAAGCCTTTTTACAAATCTCTGTGTGTGTCTGTGCATGGATGGTGTGGGGAAAAAAGGCCATAAAAATCCAGAACTTGTATGTCTCATTTCAATTATACTACAACACTTTTTTGGTGTGTTTGTTTGTTTTCTGTTTCACAAACAAGCAAGAAAACAAACATCTTTAATATAAATGCATTGCTTTGCATGGGATAGCAGCTTCAGGAAGCATTTTTTCACCTTATCAACACGGACTGCTAAATACAATTAGCATTACAGTTTTGCACCTGTCAGGAATCAAAATTGTCTCTTCTTCTTTGACACATTATTACGAATGCTTTCTCCTTAACTATAACAATGAAAAAAAGTTCAGCAACTGAAGGGAAGATGGGATTCATTTACAACTATAGTGGTGTGTAATCTGAAACACACAAAAATTAGTTTTTAGCTTTTAGTGTTCTCATTATTTAGTGTCACACACAATAGTCTCAGGTTAAGAAAGCCTATGAAAACTCTGTTCTTAGTTGAAAACAGAAGAACTGAGCTACTGCACAGATGATAACCTATTAGCCACATACTTTTTGTAACCATATTTCTCAACTGTGTTTTCTCAGAACACCTTTAAAAAAACTAGTTAAATAAAATGCATGTAAAAATACAACAACATCATCCTCATTTAAATCAGCTTTTCAAGGAAGAGAAGTTTTATTTGGAGTACTACCATCTACCACGCCCTTCTACCCCAGACCTACAAGGCACTGCAGACTCAAATAGGAATAAATACCACAATATAATACATTTTGCATGCCAACTGTAAGGACTGAACAGTATTTAAAAAAAAAAATAAACTAACAACAATAGGTTGATACTCTGTCATACTTCCACAAACACTGTACGACTGGAATGTGTTTAACATAAATGCAAAGCTTCTTGGCATTCTTCTCTAATAAAATAAACACCTTGAAAAGTCAACAGCATAAA
The DNA here is from genome assembly GCF_963082525.1 of Nesoenas mayeri. Lineage (NCBI taxonomy): Eukaryota > Metazoa > Chordata > Aves > Columbiformes > Columbidae > Nesoenas > Nesoenas mayeri. Next base: position 54,073,374 of record NC_137540.1, read on the forward strand.
TACTCCAATGTCTGCATTTGTTATTTCTAAAGAAAACAGTTAACTAGAAGTCAGAATGCTTCTTTTTTTTTTCCCTAACATTAAGAGGGCCTAAAAGTGTAGTTTCTCAGAGCACAAATTTAGCCACATCAGGTCTCCTTATCTAACCCATGTCATTCAGTATGTTACTGTTCTGCATGCTCCATGTCCATCTTCCAGCCATTCTTTCTTTGTTTCCTCCTCCTGTCATCCTTACGTTAATCTACATGCAAACCCCAGCAGAAGTTATACGAATTTCATGCTGCCGGCATTAATATCCTTTAAGTCTACACCAAGGACTAGGTTTTACTTCAAAACCATGAAGTATTTGTGTACGTGCTTAATGTAGACTTTAAAATAGTTCTATTTATCTCAACAGGCCTATTCTCAGCCATAAAATTAAGCACACATTATGACCAAAGAGTGTCCGTGCTCTGAGCCCGTCTCCATCTGCCTTGACTCCACCACCTGGAATTTTGGCACCTTCACTCACTTCTGGTTGCCACCACTCAGTTAATCTCCTCTGAAACTTGGCTCTGCAGGCGCTGTACTGGTTTATCATCCTTATTAGTACAGTAGGCTCAAACGAGCTTCCTCTTTCTCCCAAGTGTCTGATTTACTCACAGCTTCTTCAAAGCAAATGCTTGTTTTACCTTTAATGCAAGATAGAATAGAAAAAGTACAAAAATAAAGCCGCCTTCTTGTTTCCTTCCACCAAAACTTGGATCTTCTGATGACAGCTCTGAGCGCATTCAACTCCATTACTCTAGGCTGGCAGAAGACTGCCAGGCTTTGCTCTGTACAAAGGCTGAATGGCTCCAGTTGCTCTCCCAGTGCTCACAAACATAACTGGGATAGCTCCTCTTTCTCCCCTCCATCAGCACCTTCTGAAGGATCACCGCTGCCCTTGCACTCAGCTGAGAAAAGCCTGAGTGACACTCCTCAGCTAACAGCTTTGCTACTGCCTGAGAAACTATAATATTCTCCAGACTGTATCTTAAAGTTGCCACTGCTTAACCTACTTTGATTTAGCTGTACTTGCCCCATCAGCATAAAGAACAGCCAGGCCAACTGTAGCACACATGATATTTACACAAACCACACGAATAAATCTAACCCCAGATTCTCTACTAGGAGACACCAGACTGACTCACCAATGTGAAAGATACACATGGGAACAGATGTGTGTTCTTTGTCTTCAACTCCACTTTCACTGTGATCAACTCAGCTGCTTCTCACAAGCAGGGAGCAGGCTTGCTTAGAAAGCATGGAACACTACACAGATAGTCGGGTTCTAGCCAAATTTGATACTGTGTTTAAATGAAATACACATATCAGGCTCTTGTTCTCTCAAATCAAGTTGTATTCTCATCTTTTTATGTCACCAGAAACTAAAAGGGACACCTGTAGAGAGAAGTCAGGGTAAAGGCAGGACAGTGTGAAGGGAATAGATACAAAAATCGATACCTCCGCCATCCTGGGCCCCAGGTTCTCCCTGCATGAAGGGACATGTCTAAGCAGTGGCATCATGCAGGACACCATCCCTCAAAACTCACTTTCTCTCAAGAGAGCAACGACTTTATCACAAGGACAAGGTACAGGCTCTGGGTGCCATTGGGTTGGATGAGCCCAGGTCGGCTTTGAGATTAGGAAGGAAAACCTTGTGGGGTACAGAAAACAAACAGTGTTAACCTAGGAGGACAGGGCACGGTAAATCACACGTTGGCAACTGGCAGAAAACCAGACAGATTTGGAATGGACTCAAACTAATACAGGAATAAAAAGCTAAAGAAGGGAGAGAGATTGTTTTAAACCAAAAGAACAAACACACACAAAAGGCAAAAACTACAACAGTGGTGAAGAGTTATCCTTCTTCTGCTGTTTCTTTTGGACTGGACTGAATTCAATAAAGAGATACAGCCAAAAGTTTCAGACTCTTAACCTAAGTAATCCTTCCCTCTCCTCCAGCTCAACCCCTCACTTCGTAGCAGTTGGAGTGCTGGGACCCACAGCAAAACTGGTGAGTTTAGAAGATACATCAAGCAAGAAAGCAGTCAGAGCTTCTACACATCAATGATTAAATTAGGAGTTTGACTGATGAGTTGCTGAACAGAAAAGGTCCAGCTTCCTTAACTTCTGCAGTTCATCTGAGAGAGAACTGTGTAATTACATCACATCAGGCTGCTGACATGACAGCAGTTTTTTCTAAGTCCGTGTTCCTTCTGCACTCCAAGAAACCAAGCAAAACTTCCAACCATGTAGCAAGGTCTTGTGAAAAACAGCTCATCTTAAAGAGCACAAATTTGCTCTGCTCTTCCTTGCACAGCATTAGTGCTGAACCCTGGTGATAAATGGAACCAGAGGCACTAGTATTGACTACACTTCAGCGTTGATTATTTTAGCAGAAATATCATACTACTTAAGGATTATGAGGAGCCCTGGCCTGCAGCCAGAGCTCTGGAACACAAGCCAGAACTAAATACCACTCCTCTCCCTCTCTCTCTGATCCCAGACTGAGATTTACATTGTCTTCACTCATGCTGACAGATTTCTCTATCCACATAGTAGGATATACAAAAAAATCACAAACGAGAATATGTATAAGGTATGTCACGATATGGTCACTGCTGAGAAGAGGTCTTTTTATGTTTCCATCAATATGCATGAAATGACTCTCTTTGGTATGACAACACAGTATCCATTAGACTTTTCCACTGGGCAGCCAGTTGCAAGCTGCTTTTTTCTTAAAACTTCAAACAAGATTTTTTATCTGTTTTCTATGGTTAAATAAGATTGTTTAGATATCATACCACAGGTTGCTCTCATTTTTCAAATAGTTCTAATTTAACTTGAAGTGGCAATGTGCCCTTCTGTTACAAGGATGTTCTTTTTGTTTCATAGCTACTTATTATCTGCTGTTACCTTCTGGAGCAATAACATGCTGTGGGCAACAGTATGTGCAAGTCCAGAAGTCAATTCACCTCAGACATTATTTTTAATTTCCTTTCATTTTTTCATACACATGCATTAAATGCTGACTTTTAAAGGATTCTTTCAATGCCCTGAGCAGTTTCAGATACGGCCCTGAACAATGTTCCACCATGTACTCTAAGCAAACAATTTGGTTTTGTGGTAATGATCACACCTGAAATATTTATCAATGCAGCCAGCATTTATATCGCTCCTCAAATAAGATAAAAAATAGATGATTAATTTAAAAATATCCCAGCAAAATTGTAATATTTTCTTTACTATAAACATACAAGTTTATTATAATCAACTATCAAATTAAGAAAATGGCTCACTGTTCCTCCCCTTGACCCCTGTTGCTATTTCCTTAACAGAGTCCACAGAAATGAGCTTGCTGATGACTGAAGCTAGAGCCTGGATACTTCTTAGTCAGCCTCTTATGTACCTGAACAAAATATTGGGCTGTTCTACCACCGCAACGCACTAAAAAAAAATCTAAAGAAAGCTCGCTAGGTAAATTTCATTCTGAATGCCATTTCTTTTTATTCAATTGCATATCCACAGCCAAAATACTTGCATCCAACTTTTCAGTTAACCAAATTATAAAGCCAAAGAAGTGTCAAGTCATCCATATATCAGTGAATTCCTTCCAGCCTGTCACTTTTCTCACCTGCAAGCATTTCTACTTTTGCATATTACCTATGACTTTCAGCATTTCTTTAAAACAAGCTGTGGCGAATTTTTATTTCAGCATTTACAAGTGCTAAAAGCATAATCATATTCCTCAGCTCAGGGGTATTTGCTGTTTAGGAGATGTATGTTTTTATTAATTTTGACCCACAATTCAATCACTGGGCTTAACGGCAGGCACAAATCCCACCATCTGCACCACTGACGGTTCCTCCAGCAGATCCGCCACACCAGCCTCTCTCCCAAACACAACTGAGCACACAAAGGTCTCAATCTTTTTCAAACTGCACTATAAATAACCACATTTGTTTCATACCTCTCATGAACGTGCTTTCAAGAGATCGTTCCCTCGTTAATTTAGTACGCGAATTTAAAGGGCCATAAAAACACAGGGCCAGTGTGCGGGGATTGAGAGGTTAAACTCAACAGTGCTGCTGAAGGAAAGGTTCGTTTCACCCCTGTGGGAAGAGCCGCTGTGTTGCTCCAAGAAGCAGCAGGTTCTGGGAGTTACACCGAGCGGTTTTGCATTGATGGGTGAGGAAGGTGCAGGCAAGAGTGAGAAGAACTAAAAGCAGAGCGTGGCACATGAGGTCAATCGCAGATTAAACTCAAGCGTGTCTTTTGGTTATTCTGACAAGAAGCCAGCCCCCCCGGGCCCCGCGAGCTGAGAACCGCGGCACCACCGCCCCGCCGTCCCCGCTCCCGCCCGCCCGTCCCGCGGAGATACCGTCCTCAGAGCAACTACTGCCGCCTCCCCAGGGCTCCGCTACCACCGACGGCGCGACCCTGCCCGCGGGATGGGAGGGCAGTGGCCCAACCTACCCCGGAGCGGGGGCCCGGGCCGAACTCGCCACCCGCCTCACAGCCGCTTCCTTTCGTCCGGGCGGGGGGTTCTGCCCCTCAGAGTCCGGACCCAGCGGCCGGACCAGCCCCGCCAGCCCGCAGCCGCGCCCGCCGCGGGGTGCCCCATCTCTCGCCTCGACTCTTTCACTTCCTCAACGCTAAAACCCGATCTTCCTCCTTCCCCTCTCCAAAAACGCAGCTAGGCTCCGCCAGCGCCGCTCCCCCGGGCCGGCCCCCGGCGAGAGAACGGAGGCCCCCACCCGCAGCCGCCCCCCGCCAGGCCCGGAGCTGGGGTCGGGGCTGACCGGCCGCCGCTTACCGCCGCCCGGCTGCCGCAGGATGTGCTCGCTGCGAGGAGGCGCCTTCGGCGGGCAGCGGCCGCGGGCTGTCAGGCGCCGCCTGCCCAGCTCCGCTGAGGGGAGGGAGAGGTGCAGGGAGCTGCTAACGGCCGCCGGGCCGGGGGAGGGGAGGCCCCTCAGGGCACCGGCAGCGCGGGCTCCCCGGCCGGGCCGGGGGGAGCTCCTCACCCGCTCCCGTTGCTGCCCGCCGGGTCAGGACGGTCCGCCCCGCCCCTACCTGCCGGCGGTCCGGGCGGGAAGAGGCGGGGGAGGCCGAGTCCGAGACCATACACCCAACGCTGCTGCTGGCTGCCCCCCCTCCTCCCGCCCGCAGCGCGGACAGGAATAGCGACAGGAATAGCAACAGGCGCTGGTCCCCGGCCCGGCGGGGACGGAGAGGGACAGGCGCCTTCTGAGGCGGCAGCCGGCAACAGGCGGGCGCCCATGTCGCGACAGCGGGCAGCTGAGGCCCGTTCTCCCGGCCTGCTGAGTCCCTCTTGGGGAGCGTTTCATCGGCGCTGCCGCTTGTGTCTGTCACAACCTCCCATCTCCCGCGGGAAAACGTCGCTGTCGCCTGGCCGTGCGGAGCGCGGGCGGACCGCAAGGCCGGCAGGCGAGGCGGGAACCGCCTTCAGAGGGGAGTTCGCTCACAGACCTGGAGCCAGCCCTGCCCCTGCAGTCCCGAGTGGCTAAGGCCCGGTCCGGCCTGGGCCCGGCCCTGGGGCTCACCTGCTCCCACACACCTGTGCACCTTCCTCTCTCTGCTTCCTCACACCAGATGCTACACACGCATATATATATGTATATATATATGTATAAAATCACTGTAAAAGTTGGCATGAGTTGGCCTTTCAGTTGCCAGAGAGGATAAGTAATGAATGGATTCAGAGACTTAATTATACTCCTCAGCAAGTGCTCTTTCCAGACTATCAAGGCACCCTGCATTCCCATTCTGCAAACCACTTTTGCACTCAATTAACTTCAAGTCTTCTTGGCAGCCAAGGCCACTGACTTGCTTACTTTTAAGCCTGTGCACATATGTAGAACCAGAGCTTTCTCAAGGAAATTTGCTCTGCTGCTGCACGTGTGCTATGCTGAGAGGGAACCAGTCAAGTAAACTGTCAAATGCAAGCACAATGTTGCCCAGTTGTGAGAAATAAGTCACATTACATCCCCTACTTGCAAAGTTTGTGGTGGTTGTATCTACATGGCTTTTGTTTGCTACGTGTAAGTATGAAAGCAGGAGTTCCTTGGTCCCAGTCAGTTCATGGCTTGCTGCTTCTCGTTCAGACATGGGAATAGATACGAGTTCTTCTTGTTTTTCAGTAACACCCTTTACATTCCTTGGGAATAGTGATGCCAACTCTCTGCAAACCGTGCCTGTCTTAAGTTTCTAAACCATCACAGCTAAGGACAACTCTCTTATTCCAGTTATCACCCACCAGCCTCAGTATCTGAGACAAGTGTGTCCTTTTGTGCATTTTAAGCCTGCTGCCCAAGCATCACATACCCCTGGTCATCATGTTCTAGAAGATGGCGAACTGCAGTCCCCACCCAGACAGCTCCAGCCCTTCAGCCAAGTCTCATGCATTCCCAAATTACCAACCAATTATCTTCCGAAGACTTTACTGCTTTACTGTTGCATTTCAGAAGGTGATACTGAAACAGATCAAGATCACAAAAGACTGCTTGGAAAATCCTTGAACAACAAGAGAAGTCAATACTAGAGCATCACAAATACATATCCTTTCTTCCTTCTCCTCTTTGATGGCTGGGAAAGAAGGCAGGCTGTGCTTGAACTCATTCACAGGGCCCTCTATTATTTTTCCTGTTATCTCTGGCTCATATGTTTCAGTTCAAATTACTCATGTTCTGATACAATATTTTATAAGCAAAGTGAAATGCCTTTGATAAGAACTATACTTACATTGGTTTAATAGTTCCATTTGCTCTAATTTTGAAAAAAGTCCTGTTTTTTCATTTAAGTAGACATAAAATATTTTCTTACAGTTAATGGGACCTGAAGTGTTTGTATTTAGCAAACACCTTGAAAAACTATTCAGGAACAGTCACTCATCTGTTTAATCCAGCCAGTTTCTATGATGCTCATTGATAAGGTATAGTAAAAATATCATATGTGAGTTCCTCAGAAAGAAAGGAAATTTTACTATAATATTTGCAACATTTTATGATAATTTTATTTTAGAGTATTTTCCTTTTTTAGTAAAACTAACTAAAAATCCAAGTAATAAAACTCCACCACATTCAGCAGTGTGCATGTAAGTGACCAATACAGACTTGAAACACTGCTAGGGCAGCAAATTGTTTGCAGAGAGGGTTTAGAAACAGTGCACAAGAAAGAGTTTAAAGCTGCATCAGATGAAACAAAGAGTATTTAGATATGAACATACTTGGGTGTGACTGGTGATAACAAGGGAAAAAAACAACTCTGATGGGACCAAAGAGTACCATGCGGTAAAGCCACAACTGTTCTTTATAGTCCATCCTTGCAGTAGAAGGGCATTTTGGTGTTATGTAGCTCATGAGCTACATAAGGTCATTTGGATACGTAGAAGATGGGACTGCAGGTAAAGTCACCTTCTTTTTCTCATTTTACCACCTATCTGGTCTCCAAGATGTGGTCTCCTGTGCTCATGATTCAACATCTGCGATTCCCTGAAGATAGGTATTTAGGTGCTTTATTTGAAGAACAAAAGGTTGCTCTGTCTTTTATGTCTGCTTATCCAGGATGCAGGAAGAACAGTTTGTCAGCCTGTCTCCCAGGAAGGTTTCCCAATCATCAGCCTCCAGGCTGCACTGGACAGCATTCCTTCTCTCTGCTTCTTGATGAAACTGTCACTTATGTAGGCAAAAAAAAATAATTAAAAAAAAAAAAAAAAGTTTCATTTGTGAAAACAAGAAGAAAACCAGAACAGGCGTCATATGTTTCAGTCCCTAAAATGTAAACACTTCCCTGATTTCCAGAGACTGGAACTCCTGTATTCAGGTGAAAGCCCTGAGCACCAGACTTCTTAATAATGCTCAGTTTTCTGAAACAGTAAACCTCTGTTCTTTTTTCTTTCACAGGCTAGTTTTTCTTTACAGCAGCCTATTAGCTAAAACATACTACTATCAAATTAACTTCTTCAGACTGAGGGGAAAAATCATACTGGGCTTTCTGTATCCTGCAAACATGATCTATAAAAGAACAGCAGTTTAACCTTTATCTCATTTGTCCAGTCACACTTTAAAAAATGCAAAGAAAATCCCACCACTGCCTTTTGTACAGAACCTGAATATACAGGCTTGTATGAAGCACACTTTGCGAACATGGAGGCAATGAAGCCTCTCTTGCAGGCCAAGGAGGAGAAGCATCTACTCACGTGATCCCACCAGTAGAAATTTAGGGTGAATGTTCCTAGCCGTGGGCAAGTGCAGAACTTGGGGCTGCCGTGACTGTGGATTCACCTGTTGAAGTAACACGAGGCAAACAGGAAGTTTTAAGTTCCCCCCCAAGATGCTTTCAGAGTTCAAGTTGCTCCATAGTTGGGCAGCAGTTGAGCAGTGACATTTTGGATTATGAATGTGAGTATGGGCACTTACATTGTGCTTCAGTTGCATTATAAGCCTCTCTGCTTTTTTTTTTCTGGATTACCCATAATGATGAATTTCTAGTACTATTATATAAAACAGTCTTTGTGATGTGTTTCATGTAAATCTGTTTAGTACCTTATTAAGGGCATGATACTAATTGTTTTGCAGTCCTTTGACTTAAGTGAGCTCTGGATGGAGTACTACATTCTTATCCAATGACACTGTATCTCCAGATGCTATTTATATATAGTTCCAGACATTTCATAAACAAAATTTCAATAACTGTTATTATAGCATGTTTGCCTACTTCAAATGCTGTAGGAATGCACGCCAGTGACATTAGTAATTATCTTCGTAGACAAGAGGCTTTCTGTTATCACTGATTGTGAGTAAAGAATCAAGAAAGAGTTGAGCTACTGTTACAGATCCTGCCTGCTGCCGTCTCTGTGTTTTTGTGCATTTGAGATGTCATGATTAATCCTCCCTCCCCTTCATTCCCATAAATACATTTGAAAATTACTTAGCAGTGATTGTGTGAGTATTTTAAGCTTTTCCTCTTGTTTGGAAGCTGCTGTTGCTATGCCTTCATTTATATTACATTTTATTTAGGTGGGCGTTAGGATATGATTGGGCAGTTTAATAGGCTTATCCTGTTATGCATGGTGCTCTGATGGTGCACGACCTCATTTCAGTTACTTGGCAATTGCTATACAAAAGATAAATGTTGGCTTCCACCTGGAAGTTCAGCAGAAATACTACCCTTGATGAATTTGTGTGCTTATATAGTGCAAAGAAATACTGTGAAGGAAAGCAACTCAGCTTAGTTTAATATACAGAATCACAGAATGGTTGGGTTTAGAAGGGACCTCTGGAGGTCACCTGGTGCAACCCACCTGCTAAAGCAGATTCACCCAGACCAGATTGCACAGGAACGCATCCAGGTGGGTCTTGAATGTCTCCAGAGAAGGAGACTCCACAACCTCCCTGGGCAGCCTGTTCCAGTGTTCTGTCACCCTCAGTGTGAAGAAGTTTCTCTTCATATTCAGATGGAACCTCCTGTGCTTCAGGCTGTGTCTGTTGCCTCTCATCCTATCATTGGGCATCACTTAAAGGAGTCTGGTCCCACCTTCTTGACACCCACCATTGAGATATTTATAAACATTGGTAAGATTCACTCTCAGCTTTCTCTTCTCCAGGCTGAACAGACCCACCTCTCTCAGTCTTTCCTCACAAAGATGATCCAGACACCTCATCATCTTTGTAGCCTTCCACTGGACTCCCTCCAGTAATTCCTTATCCTTCTTAAACTGGGGAGCCCAGAACTGAACACAGTACTCCAGATGCAGCCTCACCAGGGCAGAGCAGAGGGAGAGGATAACCTCCTAGACCTGCTGGTCACACTCTTCTTAATGCACCCTAGGATACCGTTGGCCATCTTGGCCACAAAGGCACGTTGTTGACTAAGGTTCAACCTGTTGTTGACCAGAACTCCCAAGTCCTTCTTCGCAGTGGTGCTTTCCAGCAGGTCAACCCCTAATCTGTACTGCTGTTTGGGGTTATTCCTCCCCAGGTGCAGGACCCTACACTTGCCCTTGTTGAACTTGATCAGGCTCTTCTCTGCCCAGTCCTCCAGCCTGTCCAGGTCTCGCTGAATGGCAGCCACAGCCTTCTGGTGTGTCAGCCATTTTTCTCAGTTTCATATCATCAGCAAACTTGCTGAGGGTGCATTCAGTCTTTTCATCCAGGCCTTTGATTACTTTTGTACTTATGGGCAGTTTTGTTGCGATTATTTTTATTTATAATTAATTTTTAGATTTATGTATGGCATCCAGGTGCCTTCAGCCACAGAAGCCTAAAAGTCCCCGATCTTGCAAAGACTTATGGTGTTGCTTAACAAAGGTTAATTTAATATCCTTTTAATGCTGCACAGTGACTGTTAAACAAGAAGATGAGGTTTGCTTATTGTTGTTGTGTCAAAACGAAACCCACAGCCACCAGAACTTTGAAAAGCAATGGCGAGCAGGCAACTTCATTTACAAAAACTTTTTAGGTGAATTAGTTACAGATTTAAGCACATAATAGTAAAATATGAAAATAATTGCTTATATATTAAATATTCCTTTGTAGTGAATTCCAGTTATCTTTGTGTGAATTGTTGTCATATAACAAAAGTCTCAAATAAATCCTTCTCCAACTCAAGTACAATATTTCTGTTTTTCATAATATTCTGTGGACCAAGTTCACAGCCTGTAAGGAAGAATAAATGTATTTACTTCCAGCCAAACTGCTTCACAAAGCTTTCTGAAAAAAAATTCAGAGGTGGATTTGTGACTAGTAAACAAACTAATAACCTTCAAGTGAAGTCCATCAGTCTACTCTTAAAGCATTCCTGTGTTTTGGGATTTTTTGGCAGAGTTCTTAGTACTATGCTAATTTCTTCTCAGTCTAGAGGCATTTCCCCCCCGGCCCCATAGGCTTGATTTGCTACAGGATCAATTGTTTACAACTTTCATTGGAAGTTATAAAAAACAAGCTTATTTGACACGGTTTGGGTAACAGGGATGTGTTCTCTAGGTGTAGCCAGTGATTCCATTATACTTGAGTTCAGTCGCGGTTGCAAGCCGCCTTTCTTTTAGTCATGGCAATTTCCATTTCTGGATTAAATATTAGCGCCTCTGCTCCCGGTTCAAGGCCAGCTATTCACAAATTAAATGTCTATCCTGGAACTAATCATCTCTAAATTAGCTTTGCTATCTTACACAACACTTTGATGGAGAAGTTGGAATGGGTGTTAAGCTTCTTTACAGCTGGTCTAACTGGCAATAATAAGCTCTCTTTGGTATACTCGAACTACCTTTGTTTCAGTTCTTTATTTCAGTTCTAGATCCTCTTCCTCTGATGCAAGACAAGGTTAGCAAAGACTCCAGCAACAAGTTTCATCTTGTAATTCTCTAGCTTGTCATAATTGTTCTATCAGCTTGATAAAACACTGTGGGGGCTTTTTTTTGTTTGCCCCAGCCAAAGTTATGAACTCCTGTTTGGAACAGAGCAGGGGATGGAGTACGTAAATTCCTTGTTCCTGGGAAGACACGATGATACAGACTGGGTCATCATCTTGACCATACCTGTACTGTTTCTGAGGATGCTCTAAAGCCATCTTAAGGATGTCTCCGTATACATCCACTCATTGCTGGTCTCACTGCCAGACTTCTAAGACACTTGCAGAGTTCTCCAAGTGCATCCACTCAGTGTACGGCATGCCATCCCTTGTAGGCCTTGGTAGGATGGCTGTAAAGGCCCTTCTGTCTTGCCTTATACTGTATTCACCTGTTCCCTAAGATCTTCTGTGTAACCTAAAAAAAGGGGTTCTGAGCCTGATGACAATAAATCAGCCTCACTGTAGCTGGTAGAGGTAACAAGTTTAGGGGATCAGTTAGGTAGAAGATGAGAGAGGGATGAGGAATTTCCCTCTAAAGGTCTGAAATAGGAGAACGGTGCAGACATTGACAATAACAGCAGCAACATCACCATGGTCCTACCATCAGCATGTCAGCAGAACTAGCCAGGCTGCCACTACCACCTCAGGAGCAGGCAGTCCCTGCTAGTGCTAGGAGAGATGATCTGGCCAGGAGATCTCCAGGCAGAACAGAAGTAGTAAGTAATGCATGTAGATGATCCACAAATAGCAGCAACAGCTCAGCAGAAACCCAGCCTGTCACAGGAACCTGAGGGACAGACCTGGCCATCCGGTTCTCCTTAGCATTCCTGAGGAGTGAAGCACCTTGACAGATTCTGGCCAAGGCAGAACACAGATGACTTTCCTAGAGAGAGGGAACATTAACAAAATCCAGATCCAGGGATGCAGGCTTGTACAGAGCCATAAAGCTTCCCCGGCCCTGGGTACAGCTCATCAGCATCCAAACTGAAGACTCTGCCTCAGCCTGTCTCCTGCAGAACTGTTTCTCTGTCTGTGCTCTCCAGCTTGGGACCCCACACACCTGAGGATCTCAGCAGCTGAGTACCCAGCGGGCCCAGCCAGCTGCAGACCATCCATCCACACTGCCCTTAAGGTCAAATACAACCAGGACCATGGGCGGAGGCTGCACAGTCCACCCCATGTGCCACAGGTTTGAAGCACTGCTTGTTCTCTGCCTACTTACCTTCTGGGGGCACATTTTACACTTACTGTATGTATACCACAGCTCTTGCTTCAGTGTTTTTCTTTTAAGAAGCTTTTGTCTTTAGCAGGCTGGAAGATGATGCACACCCCAGCATGGCACGTCCCCTACTGCTGTATCTTCTGGCAAAGGTGCTGCTGCTGGGTGGCCTGTCTTCAACCTGATCTTCAGTCCACAGCAGTCACACAGAGGCTGGAAATCACAAACGAGTCTTGGAAGCACTGACACACAGCATTTAACCAGGCAGTGAACACTCTGGTTTGAGAGCTTGTAAAAAGCCATTCACTTTGAAGCGCAGGCTGTGATGCAGCACAGGAAACCGTGTTTTCGCAAGGGTGGCCTGTGGTTAAGTCACAAGCCAGACATTCAACTCTACCACTAGTGAAATGCTGGTATAGGCCCAACATTCATCCTTCCATTTCTTACAAAGCCAGTACCTTGCAATAAGGCCCCTTACTCTGTTCTGGGGACCACATGCCTGTGTCTCCTGTTCCTCCCTCCAACCTGACGTTGGGCCAGAGATAGTCATGGACTGAATGTCACAAGCAGGTAGTGACAGGCTGGTAGCAGGTTACAGTACGTGATTATCCAGAAGGCAAAAAGCCCAATGTCACCAGATAAAAAGCATTACACCTTGAAGAATCAATCACATCTGCATGCAGGATGAAACAAGTCATAGCTGAACACAAATGGCACATGTGTCCCTCCCATCACGCCACTGAGAGATTTCTTGAGCTTTTCAAGAGGTTCCTTCCCCATACTCAGCTGCACAACTGGTGCAATTTCTGAGTTGCATTGAAATTAACAAGGATAGAGAAATTGACTTCTGGGAGGATAATCAAGCTTTAAAGTTTTACATTTTAAAAAGTGTGTAGCTATGGTTGTGAATGCATTTCAGTAATAATTTAGAGTTTTCAAACTACATTCCATTGCCCCAACAAGCTTCATCCTTCTACCTGTTCTGCCAGAACTGATGGTGCAGATGAACATGACACCCTGCATCACCCACGAACCCACACACCCCAAGGAGAGTGTTCTCCGAGGGAGGATGTTCCACATTGAAAGACTTACAGAAATGACAGGGGGAACAAATTAAGGACAAGTTAGGAGAATGAGATGCCCCAATCTTCCATTCTGCTTCTTTTCTTTTAATCAATGTGTAGAAGAGCAATAGCATAGGGGAGCTATTTCCTTTCAGCTTTCTTCTTCCACTTGAGTACAGGAGTGCACAATCTCCACATGCTACCTCTATTTAATCTTCCCTCTTTTTCTCTTCACATCTCCCTAATGCCTCTTCAAAAATGAAGGAAAGGTTTCTTTACTCAAGAAGTATTGGAACTGTTAGAGCTACACTGATATCCAAAACGAGTACTGAAAATGCAGAAAACCCCTGCATTAAAGTTAATAACTCTGGAAGTGCAGACAACAGCATGCAAAAAAAACGGAAGCTTCTGCTCTAAATTAGACATGCAGAGTTATGCACCCAGACTGGCAGCATACAGCTCTGAGATCTGGGTATGCATTGAACTAATTATGTATAGCTAAATGAGGCAACAGAAGGGTGCTGTGTACAGATATATTATCTTAATAAACTCATGGTACTAAAAGCCAGTTTAGTACACTTAGTACCTCTAACCTTAAATATGCTGTACAGTCCCAGAGCAGATAGCTCTCCAGCAAATTCATTGTGACTTTCTTGTTTATTTCTTGAGCCAAAATCCCCAAGAAAGATGACTGTTTCTGAAACATTTGCCCCAAGTTTGCCAAAGTGTCACCACAGGCTTTCAATATTTCCTGTTAACCAAAGAACTTGCTTTGCTAATCTAAACCTAGATAAAGTTGCATCGTACTATCGCTCACACAGAAAAGAAATAGAAGTCCACACAAAACAGGCTGCATTTCAGAAATCAGGATATCACTTATAATATTTAATTAAAACAAGTTTTGATTGAAATACATTTGCAGTCAACATTTAGTTGATAAAGCTTTCAGTTCAACTGATTGGGGTTTTTTTGGTCCTTTAAGGGCAGAGGTATTTTCCTTCCAAAATAAGACACTAGATCCAAGAGTACCCAGAGTAACTCTTAATAAAGGCAGAAGTCTTTTTAGTCTGAGCTCTCAGCTGTTTGGTCCTAAAAATCTTTACTTCTTAAATAATGCACTTCTAATGCTGCAAAAAAGCCAATTAAGGTAATAATTTTGCTACTTTACTCAGTCTTTCGTTGAAGATTGTTTTTTTCTGGTTGAAAGAAGTGTTTTTCAAGAGCGTTGACCAATTCATCTAGTTCCTTCTTCAGCCGCTCAACATCACTGAGAAACAAAATCCACACAAATACAGAAAACTGTCACAGTGGAGAAGCTAAAAGTATATACACTTGATTTCTCATGGAAGTGAATATCAGTGCATTACCAAGTGACGTTTATTGAAGGCACTTAAGATTATGGGAAAACATAAACCCACAATATAATCTAAAATAGAATGGCCAGTTTGAGTTCAGAAGATCTTCTGTTACTAGATGTATGTGATTAGAAATGCAACTTTTATATTTGTAATAGTATTTTCAGGTGAATTTTCATCTGTGAGAAAGCATTTTCATTATTAAAGTTAATAAGTGCTTATCTTTAAGACTAACTAAGGCTATCAGTCAAGGATATAATTACTAAACATAAAAGGGTTTAAAATATATTAGAACACTTTATATATAGTTATTTAAATTTAAAGCAACTATGTGCATAAAAAGAGAGTGAATGTATCTACTATCATTTAAAGCAGAATGTTTTTCTTGATATTGTTTTTACTGAATGTGAAACCAAGCTCAAAGGAATTTCAGTGACAAGAATGTACCAACAAATTTTGCAGAATTGAAGCTTTATGCAAATACATTTGCTAAAATAATGACTGCAGTAATATTATTTGATCATGAAGAGCCCCTTCCACACCAAAACAACATCAAAAAGCCACACAGTCTCTGTTACACAGCATTTACTGCTCTAGGTGACAATACCTGTTTCCAGGAGGTGCACAAAGTTCAGAATAGTATTTGATCTTTGGTTCCGTCCCACTGGTTCTCATTGTGGCCACTCCTCCGTTAGCAAAGGTGAACGTTATCATTTGGCTACTTTTACTAGTGGGAAGTATCTAGAAATAGTAAGAATAGATTTTAGAGGCTTGGCAAGTGACTATATAGAATTAATTCAAGACAAAACTCATGACTTGATGTCATATAATTTAACTGAAGGATCAGTTAAAATTAAGCTTTGTTGTTTCCTTCATCTTTGTGATCTTGAGAGGACACTATGCAAATTACAGCCTTATCCTCCACCTAGAATCTGGTAGCAGTATGTTACTGCTAGGTAGCTCCTTTCAAGCCTAGTCAATATTTTTACTGCAAATACAAATTGCTCTGTGATGTCATTTCCCAGGAGGAAAAGAAAGATGGATTGTGGAAAACCTAAGCCACATCTCAGCAGACAGTTTAACTTACGCTTAGAACAAGATAATGCAACATTGCTATAGCAAGACAGCAATATCCTCCTACCTCCCTTTATAGACTGTCATCTTGGACAGAAGAAATACCACAAAAATCAATCAAAAACACCCCAACCCTTCCCCACCCCTCCCCTTCATTTCCTCCCACCATGGCAAAACAATAATCCCCAGTCTAACTTATTTTAAGACTCAGAATGTAACATAATCTTTCAGTGTTTCTCCACAGAAGTTTTTATATACATGTATATACATACTTATATGATTTATATGTAATTTTAAAAAGATACTCACAGCCTTTTGATCTGGCTGGCTGCTGTCATAGCCAGTAGTTAGATCCCTTATTCCAGAAACTTTAAATCTACCGCAAGATTTTGGGTATGTGTTTTTTCCATCAAAATTCCTAAGGTTGTCAAAAAGCTGCTGGATAACTTTAGGATCATGGCAGATGAAATATGAAGCTTTGGTAATATGGAAGCCATATCTGTGAAGACACAGTATTAACGAATTGAAGAAGTGATGTGCTTCTTAGAGTTGTACACCATACACATTAAACAACCTTCTATAAAGCAAGAATCTATACTCATGGTCACCCAACCACAGTATCAGTTCACCCCTTTACTATTTTAAAAAGGCCTCAACAGCTCAATTGTCTCTATTTTACATACTTTAAAGAAACTTTTGTGCAAACACCTTTTCCCTGTAATGATTAAAAATTATAAAGTTTACTGCTAAACCAGAAGAAAAAACAAGATGTCAGTATTGCCCTGAAGAGAGCTAACCGCCATAGGAAGAGAACAGACTACATCAAAACAGCTTCTTCAACTGGATTTCAGCTGACCTTTTCTGAGTAAAACAAATTCCAGACTGGTTTTTTTTTCAATAACACTTCAAAAGCTGCTCTCCCATTAAAGTGTTTCTACTAAACCAAACTCTTCTGAACATTGTCTCATTGTCTCTTTACCATATCTGTTTGCTGCCAGGTAATACGATGCACAATCTGCAAAGACAAATCATCTGCTAACACTGACTTTTCAAAGCAGCATGTTGTTGAAAAGCATACAAGCCTGGACTGGTTGTTTAAGTGAGCTCTTACTAGTGATCAACTAGTGATCAACACTTGATGAGTATCCTTGATGCCAGGGAACATTTCAAGGGCATAATCTTTCATTAGTAGTAGGATGTTCATGCTTGAAACCTGAAAGGTTCCTTAAATAGCGTCATGTTTATACCAAAATGGACAACTTGAAGGTCAATAGTTGTTGAATCAGTCTTGAGCAAGGGACTTTACAAAACCTATCCTATATTTGAAAGAAGTGATGAGCCTGCTAAAACTGTGTTGTTTCCTCATCTGCATTTAGTTCTTTGAGAACAGATCCCCTTCTATTACCTCCAGAATACATAGTTTCTTCTGATTCAACCGCAACTCACAAGACAAATCTGACAAAGACCAAAATAGTAACGACTAGAAAACTGCAACTCTATACCAGCCACAAGCAAACAAAAAGCAAACACACAAAACAAACCCCCAAAACATAACAATAATTCCCACCTGCAGTTCTAGTTATCAAGCATCTATTTAATAATAAGATTTGCATCCTTCGCTGTATCTGTAGCTTTTCCACAGTGACTATGTGCATTGACATATTACTTTGAGGTGCATCTACAGACTGCTTTTACACTAACTAAGCTCTGACTTTTAGAGTCCTTTTCAGTAGCTACGTACATAGCAGCACTGTGGCACAGCTAAGTTCCACTCACTTATTCTGTTTCTGATGGCAATCTAAAGCAGAAGTTTACTAAATGAGTATTTTAAAAAGTGTGAGCCAGAGGAGGATAGTTCTTTGAATATACACTTCCAGCTACTAGTAATTAGGAGAATTCTCAGGTCTGACGCTATATTTGCAGCTCTAGGCATGAATTCCTCTTCTATATTACTGTTTCTTGAGCGCAGCTAAACTTCTGCCATATACAATAGCAAATAAATCGTGGGATTTAGCAATACAGTGTTAGCAAGTCTTTGTCACTTGCTTCCTTCTTAAACAGTGGATGACATCAGACAAATCAGAGTTCTGAGGACTGGTAAAACAAGCAGCACCGAGACTGGAGTTTTCCATGAGACTCTTCACAGGTTCCATCACTTCCTTCTTAGTGTCTATGAGACATGAAGTGGTGGAAAGTATTAGCCAGCCTGTGCTGCTCCCTACTTTAAAACAAACAACTCAAAACTCCCACAAAGAACACTCCCTGCTCCTTGAAATCCAGTAGCCATCTTTGCTATTGATTTCTGTGGGTCTTTGAACACATTAAACAAGAACAAAAGGAAAGTAGTGCCCCATATTAAAAGCTCTCAGAGGGATACCCAGCAGTATGTAGCCAATAATTATGGCCAGTCACAGCACTTCTGCATAATCAGCTCCAATCTCAGTATTCTAGAACAGAAGGAACAATCAACAACCAACACATACTATCCATCAAAAGAAAAGACAAAATTATATAATAAAATGCCCAATTTTAGAGCCAACTCGAATTAATTTAATTGCAAGTAGCTCTGCAACCAGGACAGGAGCAAGCTGGCTTCTATGAGTCGCATAAATATGCCAGAGCTACTTAGACCCATTTTGCCATCAACATTTTTATGCGTCTGGCACATGCAAGCAGCAAAAGGCGCCATGATCTCTACAACCCAGCAAAACTGCTGGCCGAAAATCAGGCCAGTCTTCTGTAAAAGGACCCAAGAACAGAACTGCTCAAAAGGAGGGAAGCCTTTCAGACAACCAAACAGAAATAACTCAAAAATCTCATTAATTAATAGGGAATTAGTAAGGTAACATTATCGTTTTTAAAATACCCTAAAACAACACAAAACCAAGTAATACATGTATCCATGCCCATGGGGCAGGAGCACTTTCTAGAAGGTTACTATTAACACACAATTGTAGAGTTAGTACAATAACACGGGTTTTATTTCTTCATATACTATCAGTTGCTGTTGAGTCCCTATATGTAGAAGGGAGAAAATCTGAAAATTAAACAATTATAACCAAACTCACTCATCATAGACAGCTTTCAGCTGCTGAGACAACGACAAATTCCTGGTTGCCAAAAAGCTTGCCATCTCTGCAGTTATAACAGCAGCGCTGACACCATCTTTGTCCAGAACAGCAGGACAGCACATATACCCTAAACAAATAAAAATATATCAGATATGTATAATTTTCTGAGTAAATAAGATACAATGGGGGAGGAAGGTGGGGGAGTTGATTGAACCAACATCTTTTAAAGGAGAAATGCACATAACTATAGTACAGACATTTTAGAGTTAAACCAAATGTGGAAAAAAAAATTATCTTCTAATCAGTGTTAATTTTGATAAGCAAGTTATTTAATGGAATTTCAAGACAGAGACATATTTGTACCATATCAGTGCCAGCTGCTCCTGAGTACTTCGGGAGCTCTCATGAAACAGAAATGCCACACTGCAGGAACAATGCAAGTACAGCACTTTGTCTCAAATGTGATTATGCTTACATGGGAGCATATGGTAACACTGATAATTATCTGTGAAATTAGTCACATTTTCTCTGATTTTTCAAGTACTGAGATACTCAAGAAATAGCATTATAGCTTTTCAACTTCCTTCTCAGAAATTTATAGCTTTGTAGTTTAAAAGTATAATTTGGGCAAGTTTTTACTTTATTTTGTTCACATTCAAAACTTCAAAATTAGTTTAAAACTGTCAGGTAAACATACTCAACTTGAAGTCAGAATAATGCAGGGGGAAGAGTTTTAGTAGCTGGGGCAGAATTTGCATCCAAGTCTACACAGCCATGCTACTCACATCATCGCACTCTGCGCTAAGCAGAGATACAAAGGATTAAAACCAGTAATATCAATCAGACAAACGGATGATTATCAATTACACACTGGAAAAACATCCATTGTGTTGAGGACACCTTTATGTTGCCATTTTATGCTGTAGTCCTACTTTCACTATTTTACAAGATACCAGAACATAATATTGTGTTTCTTACCTATAGCCTCCTCAAATGCAAAAAGAACAGCTTTTCCCTGGTCCATCAGCTGTTTGGCACGGTTGCCCATCCACTTGAAACCTGTCAGTGTTTCCTACAGCAGTCAGGAGAAAAAAAAAAAGACAATTAAAAATAAAAGCAATGTTCCAAAGAGACAGGACACTGCCTAGGAAAGCAAATAAAAGAATACGGAATAACGTGTCACATGTTGCTTACCTCAAAGTGAAAACCTTCCTTTAGTGCAATTGCTCTCAAGATTTTGGAAGAAACAGTACTGGATAACATGTAGACATCTTTAATGGCACAAGTATCCCTATTGTTATTTTTCCAGCAAGTGAAAATCCACCAGCCTAAAAGAGCTCCCAGCTCATTTCCAGAAAACACTTTCCATTCACCACTGGAGGGGAACAAAAAATCATAGGAAGGATATGAATTCAAACGATACTACTGGAGGAAAACAAAATTATTGGTTCTTTCATACATGAATACTAACAAATAAACCACTGCATCTGAATTCCAAGCAGCAGTAACAAGGTAACGTGTTCCTTATGAACAAAAAAATAATTCCTCCCCCAAAAATTTCTGAAGTGGTTACTTTCCTCGTCTATCACACTCACCAGCTTTTGAGTTTACCCAAAGATGAAAGTGATATTTCCAACATATTTTAAGTACAACAAAAATATTCAGCAGACATTATAAAAATCATTGATTAAGACAAGCACAGAGACACAAAAATACAATTCTCAAGGGATCAGTATTTTTAGTGGACTTAGTGACAAATACTTTTTATTTAATCACAAATACATCAACTGGTCATTGAGAAGACTGGAAAAAAATCTCAAATGGGTAAAAAAAAATATTAACGTTGATTTATTGCAAGGACAAGAAAAACTGAAGGAACAAGAGAAAGATGGAAGTCAAAATTGCCCAAAAATTCACAGTCACAAAAGGGGACAAAGACACTGCCAAACTGACAAAAATCAAGACCTACAGAAACAGTACCTGTTGTGAAAGAGCAGCAGACTCAGCTCCTGCATTTATTGATGCCAACAGGCATCAAAGCAACGCACAGCGACAACTTAGCGTAAGAGCCCTGAGAGAGAAAACGCTCTAGCAGGAGGTTCTGTCAAAGAAGAAGTACAGATACTGTAGAAGCCTATATTAATATTTGATTAGTGTATGAACACCTACGGCAGAGGTCTGAGAGGACACAGGACTGAAAGTTAGGAGACAACTGACTGGCTCAACAATTAGTGAAGAGGTAGCAGAACGAGAGCTTCATGCTCTCAGTGGCGATAAACACACTAAACTAACATCCCCTCTTCAAGTTTCTGATAGCTATCAGTTTTTAGACCAAAAAAAAACAATCAGCAATTTTGCATTCTTGCTTTAACCCATCACAACTAGCACAAACTGAAGCTTTTTATGCTTGCTCTTTGATGCCAAATTGCTAACTGAGGCTGGCACAGGCCATAAACAATAAAATAGGGATATTCCAGCTAACACTGCAGAGATACAGCAGAGAGTGCCAATCTACCCATTCTTCTTCTAAAGACAGAAAAGCCTCCTTAGTTAATGCTGTGAGGCTAATGAATTTAAAAAAGCCCCTGAGCCCTGAAGAAAACACTGGCACCTCTGAAGCTGCTGCAAGACCAAAAGAGATTCGCTCTGGAGAACAAAATGGATATGTGCACTGGCTCCTTTTCCTGGCTTTTTGGTATCTGTGTAACTGATACAGGTTCAAATATTTGCACCATCCACAATCACTGAGGACATCTAGCAGGTGCCCATCTCATCCCTCAGGTACCAAGGACTGTTGCTGTGATTTTATGCCCCTCTTCTGGCTCTCATGCATAGGGAATTCATTTACATTATTGCTGTTCTTGGCCCAGGAGCAGATTTTTGTTCTTCAAGGTTTTCAGCTCAGAGAGGTGCATTTTACTTTTGTTAAAGATTTATGGTTTCTCACTGCTTAGATTAGTTTCTGCTTTATCAGGGTACGTAAAAGAGAAACATCACTATTTGTAGGTATGATACCAAGTAGTACTTGAGCTTATTTTCAATTTTCAAATCAAATATGACCACAATACAGAAATGCAAACAATTGTAGAAGTACAGGATACCAGGGGGCATGAACTAAAGGGATGGCAATATCAGGCCAGAACTACAGGTTACACATTCCACATGTATGAAAAATTTATGAGGAGCCCCTGTTTAAGCAAGTTTACCTTTGGTAATTCCATTCCTTGACAGGATGTACATAGATAAATAATGTATGTATAGCTAGCTGGTCCTTAAAGGAGAGAGTACAAATGACTATACTGAGAAGAACCACAAAAAAGCTTAAGGTGAAATGCAGGTGTGTAACATTATGCATAGAAATTGGGAACTGAGCAAGAGAGGCTCAAATTATCTAATGATAAGTAAAATGTCTGGTCTAACAGTACTTAAAAAAGAAGGAACTCATATTAAAGACCAGGGAAGTTCCCTGAGATTATCAGGGAACTCTAAAGGTTCTCTTGAATATTCAAGTTATTCTTTAATAAACATAAAAATGTTTATAAGTGTTCTGTGAAAAATTTCTAACTGAAATCCCACCTTTCAAAAGGTGTAGCACAAACACAGCAATTCGTATGCTTCTGTGCATGCCTCAAGTGCAGCAAGTTTAAGTATTTATTCAGGCTTCTACACGGTGTCTAATGTTAATTATTTTCATTTACTGCCCCCACTGTGGTCCGCTTCATGCAGTCCTCTAGCATTTTTATGTGTTTTCAGTCCAAAACCGACTACTGTGACTAGCCTATCTTCCTCTGCAACACAGGTAGCAAAAATCTCCCGAACAAGCCTAGCCTAAAGGCTAGTAAAAATGTAAATGGTTTGCATTTCTTTATTACCATACCTCTCTTGTTTCTCTGCCACCGCAAGTCGATCAGCATCAGGGTCATTTGCTAAAATGATTTTTGCCCCATCTTTTTCAGCCAAAGCAAAAGACAATGTCTGGAAAAGTGGTAAGCGAGGTGAGTGTTAATAATCCCAAATCATGTTTTCACTTTCTGTATAGTTTTTAAATAATTTTCCCAATTTATTTAATCTCAAAAACCCAAAATCATGATGTGTCTCTTCGAAAAATAAAGGTCAAGCCCGGCAGCAGTAGAGCACGGTCAGGATATTTAGCTTCGCCTACATTATTCCGCTTCTGCAGCCTGAGTCAAACACTACTTGGATTCAACAGGATCCTTCGACAGCAAAGTGTAGAAGAAATACTTGTAGCAGAAATTCTAAACACCTGTCAGGACTTCCCCTGTCCCCAGCCGGTGTTGTATCAGAACAATTTAATCCTTGTATTTCAGATTTAAATTGTAGAAACTTTCCAAAACCAGGTGTGAAGATATTTATATTATTATTTTATTTTTTAAAAGGAACTGTATCACTTTGTTCTATGTGCAGATGCTGCCCATTCTGTTAGAGCACAGAACAAAGCAGTTTAAAGTTATAACTAATTATAACCCAATTGCTTCAAAAAGAATTCTAAATTTCAATGAAAGGATAACAGCTGATTCTTCACTAAATGTAAGGCTATGAAAACAGAATCAAAATAGACCTTCAAGCAATATTTATCTCTACGACTAGAGGTGGAAAAGAAACACTGTCTGAAAGATATTGCAACTACTAAAAATAAAATAAAATAAAAATCTATTTACCAGAACACCTTTGCCTTCTTCAGGATTTGGATACTTCACTGTGGGAAACTCTGGATCAGGATCCTTCTGCTCCGGAACAGCAAAAGGAGGGCTCAGGTCAAATGCCTTGAAGGCCAACTGCACAAACTTATGACCTACACCATGCACAGAAGTATGAACAAATTTCAGGTTTGTTTCCTTGTTTATATTCCTGAAATAAAACAGATTAACAGTAAACTTGGATATGGAAGAATATTCTGCATAAAACTATGTTCAAAAACAGATATGACTCAGTATTCTATATCACTTTTAGAACTATAAATTAAAGTAGGTCAAATTTTAAAGGTAATAGCTTGAATATTGGCTTTAGCCTCATTTTTCAGCAATATGAATCGCTCTTGATATCTAATGTCCCAGTATGTGCAAATCACTGGAATAAGAAAGACAGTATACATTGCACCCCAAGGGAGGCGAGTGGAAAACAAACCCAACTGACTAACAAGAGTCTTCATCCCCAACTCTGGCATTTAAATCAGCTCCACAAGCTGTGAACACAGTGAACCGACAGCAGCACGCCTCATTTCAGCATGCTTGTTTTTATGAAGTACATTTACTGAAAAGTGTAAAACAAAGCCAAAGGTATGCAAACTCCTAAGGAGACATTGAACTCCTCTTCTGAAAAATGGGATAATTAGCCACATAGCCCCAACCTTCTTGTAATTCTGACTTAGTTTTTAGCAAGAGTAAGAACATGGTTACTGGTGGTTAAAATTTTGATGTAAATAAGCAGATCTAACAGGTTGCTGTTCACCTAATTCATAAACCAATTCTACTTGTTAATCGCAAACAGAAATATCCACTTGATTTTGTTGAGTGAAGATTTTACTGAGCAAGTGACAAGAAATAGGCTCACGCAACTCGCTCAAGCCCACCAGGAGCCCACGCCAGGCTGGGATGACAGAGCAAGACATCCTTCTCCTAGAATTGGCTTAGCAGCCTGGTTCACCTTCTCTCCTAGAAGCTCATTTGAAGGCTGCCTGGTGTCAGCTGCACAAGATGGCCCCAGTCTTGCTATGGTTTTTGGCTGACACGTGGTCATGCGAATGCAGGGAGATGACATTATCAGAAACTAATCGCTCACTTTGCTGCGTTAGACTCCTGCCAGAGCAGCTTTATCAACCCACTTGCTACCTCAGCACACAGCTGGCAGTGCTGCCACCAAGGACATCAAGAAGGCACAGACAGAACTGGATTATGGCCACTCTGACTTCCACCAACATAACCTGCCCTACTGATGTGCTATATGGAAAAATCACATATTCTGAACAAAGTTAACACCAGTTACCTGTGAAAGCACTGTTTCTGTATATCTTTGAAATACTCCTTATTGACTGTGGCATAAGGATCATGAAGTAGCAGGCTGCTGTCAATCAGCTTGTCATCCCAAGCCTGAGGCCATGGCTCTTGGTTCTCCTCAATAGCCTGAGAAATTCCTTTGTCATGAGGGGAAATGATCTGAGCACCATTTTCCCAGTAAACCTAAATAATAAATAGGGTGAGTATTTGGTCATTAATATTGCAGGATAGCTTCGTTATTTTTTTTGTTGGCTAAGGTACATTACATTTGTTAGAGTATTAGAGCAAATTAGGCTTAAGTATACCCAGAGTATTCCCCTGTTCATGTTCTCAGTGTTTCCTCTCACAGCCCATTTTTATTCTCTAAAAACATAGTTTAATTTTTATCAGAAGACATCAAAATTCAGAACGAAACACAAAACAACACCCAGCTCATTTACTGAGAAGATTCAAGTATCAGCCTGTCTGCCAGCCTTGGGATTGATAACTCGCCCATGCATATATTGTCTTCCAGATTTTTATATATTATCCTTGCATATAGAAGAATTCTTAAGAGGAAAAAAGTGTGCAAAAGTGAAACACATTTACCACAAAAAAGTAAAGAGAATGGCACAAAAACTTTGTAGCTGCCTCCAGCAGCAGTGTTGCCACAACAGCAAGCACAAATTCAACTAAGTTGCAAGATGCTCATTACTTGTAGTCTTGTCCTTTTTGTTGATTGTTTATACAGCCAGAAAGAGCTCTACTCGTTATGTTTTACATACAGTTGTTTGCACACTTCCTCTTACTGATGGTTTACAGACCACAAGTGTAAGGAAAGATACCTAACAGCATCTTGGCCATATATTAATATACATGTAGCCCAAATAACAAAACAACAAGAAAAGTCCATTCAAAAAATTATTGATAAAACATCCAAACAAGCTATCAAAATCAATACGTGAAATGTTTAAAAAGAGCAATTTTAAACAGACATGAGGTACTGCAGTGAGACAGCAACAAATCATTCCTGCTAATGCCTTGTTTTTCTATAAAGAAGACAAAAAAGATCTCCCCACTTCCACTTTTGTATTTTGGCAACAGTCTGTATATGACTAGTCCAGGTATGGGATGACTGGCAGACAGGCAGCTCAGCCATGTTTTTTTCAGTGGAAAGCAGATTTCTGTCATAGAAAAAATTCACACTATTTACCATGTCACTTAGCAGAAGAAAAATATACTACAGTAAATTAATGGAATTTATTCAAAATGTTTTGTGCAAGGAACTCATTAGGTTTCACATATTTTTAATCCTGTGGGCTTGTAAAATTAGAGAGAACTTTTAAAGTTGTGAATTGGAGAAATTCTTAACGCTTTTGAAAATAGGTCAGTAAATATTTTAAAGTGTTCCAAAGTATGCAATGGTATTGCTTATCTTCCCACTTTTTAGAGATAAGATTTTAATTATGCTATTAGTATAACATGCTACTAGCTTTAAATACACACATCTAAAAGAGATCAAACTATCAATTAACTTGGTCTATAACATGAGAGGCACAATAGCACTAGTGTCCCTACATGGACAGAAATGTTTGAAAAAAGCCATAAAATAGGCCATATAGGCATACCTTGTAACCGTTATCTTGTTTCGGATTATGGGAAGCTGTAACCATAATTCCAGCACAAAGCTTCAGGTGTGTGACTGTGTATGGCTGTAACAAGAGAAAGTTAGCTGAAGTGGAATGTGCATAATTCTATGTATTATTTATTCTGATGCATATGCAATACTTCCATACTTCTGAATGGAACAAAAGCCAGGATGTGATTCCTTCAGACTGGGTCTAAAGCAGAATCTAAATAGTACTTGCTCCACTTAACCCCCTTGCTTTTCCTTGTGAATTTTCCCATTTATAGATTCTTAGCATTGCTTCAGATGCTTTGTGCACCTCTATAGTATTTTTATAGAAGGAAACGGAATGCACATGTTGTCTGCTGTAGAATGACATGAGATACCAAGGCCACGAAGGGTGCAAAGTTTGTTGGGGTAATGACAGAAGTCTGCATGGAGTAGAGAATTACCGCTGGAGCAGCCTCATTCCTACTGGCTTTGGAGAGCAGCCCATGGAGCAACCACTCCATCGTGGTTCAGAGGAGAATTGTTTTGGAGAGAGCTCTTACAAATTAGTCCAAAACAGATGGAGTGAATTAAAAATAAAGCATTATTTGTGACCACAGGTCCAGTTCAAGTTTACTCCTGGCTCTTTATTTAATAGCAAATGAGATTAACTGCTGTTCCAGCAAAACTGCTTTAGGCTGCACTATGAACAATTTGACCCTAAATCTACCAAAATGTGTATCAGTACAAAAGTGCTACATGCAACATCTTCATCCCGTTATGTTCTGTTTCCAGCACTCACTGGAGTAACTGGCACTGGGAGAAACTGTTGCTTTTCGTGCAAAGGTAGGGATTTTCTTTATTGCTCTAGAGGACTGACACCTAGTGATCTGATGGTGAAAATGCTGACACGTCCAACAGCCCTCCTGGTGTAACACGTCCAACAGCCCCCCTGGTGTAACACGTCCAACAGCCCCCCTCGTGTAACTTTGGATTCAATACCCCGAAAAGAAAGAAAAAAAGAAAAAGACACCCAACCAACAATCACAAACCTAAATGTGTGTGCATGTTTCAGACTTCAGACCCCATGGCAATCTAGAAACAATGAGATGCCATCCACAAGAAATCTGCTTGAAAGCAGAAAC
The DNA here is from genome assembly GCF_963082525.1 of Nesoenas mayeri. Lineage (NCBI taxonomy): Eukaryota > Metazoa > Chordata > Aves > Columbiformes > Columbidae > Nesoenas > Nesoenas mayeri. The sequence goes on from NC_137540.1 coordinate 54,101,301, forward strand.
ACACCCCATCATCACTGCTACTCTGCTCAGCTTCCTTCTTCTCTTGCTGTGGATGTTCTAAACTAAATATAGCTAAATAAGCACAAGACTAACTGCAGGTAGAGATGAAAATCTTAAAAGTAGTTTGTCTAATTTTCCTTCAGGTATTAAATTTCTTATATCTGACAGAATTTGTGTGTCTATAAAAGGATATAATAGAGAAACCTACCACAAAAGGAGTTGGTGTTATATCAGAGAACAGATAAACTGGAATTCCCTGACTGATGAAGGTATTAGCAGCAAGTCTTGCAAACCTAAATAACAAGAAAAGATGCCATAGAAATGTATTACTTTTCTCACAACTAAGATTCTAGTATTCACAGGTTTTTTTCCCCTCCTCACTCCAATTAAAACAAACAAAACCACACAAACATAAATAAAACCCAAATTATTATACAGATCCAATTTAAAGGCATTCACGACGCCAAGGAATACTTTGTCATTAACAAAATATAAAAATACTATAAATCCCTCACCTTAATTCACTCTACAGAAAGATAAAATACTTTTGAAGCAGATATAAAGCCATAATGGATCACACAAGACAGCTACAAAATAAATTAAAACCTAAGAAGTACCTTTTGCTACTACCTCCACTTGAAAGATGGGCACGAGCATCGAACCCAATCACGACTCCTCTCTTTTTCAGGTCACTGAAATTCTTCTCAAGGTACCTGCAAAATCCCTGAAGACAACAACTAATCAACTTCATTAATCCAATTTTAATATTTAATTTATCACTGCATTAAGATGATTGCTAAGATGTTGACATCTTACAAAGGTGAACACACATACCATCTCACTGAACTGGAATTGGGATTCAGTTTGTCCAGGACCAATAAACACAAAGAAATATCAGAAACCTTCAAATCAACATAGTGAAGCTGGACAGCATTTAAATACTTTCCCCAAAATCAGAAACAAGTTCAGAAAGAAACAGTTAACTTGATTAGTCTGAATTGCAGATTGAGAAGTGATTCACCTGTGTTAGGTCTCAGATGAGGAAGACAACAACTGGCCAATACTTCATTTTTTTAACTGAATCTCACCCTTAATAATGACATCTGTTTAGGACATGATATGCCACCACTCCAAGCTCCAGTAATTTAAGGTCCTGGGGTTTTTTAAGCTCGCCCCAAGCAGATCTTTAAGACCAGTATGCACATACATAGCTTCACTGCATTTACGTAAATTTATGTCCAGCATACACGAAGCTTAGCCAAATGCTGGCTACCTTCGGGTTTTTTTTGTAGTTGTTACATCAGGACTAAGTGATCCACTTGAGTTTAACTGTAGCTGTGTATAAATTCAGTTGTAAATCAAATATGAAAAAGAACCTATTTTAATGGCTTAATACCTTCTCTCTACTTGTTTTTGGAGATCAGCACTCAGCTAATAATTACCATTTAAATGATTTTTGAAAACTGGAGGAACAGTAAAAACCTTTTATTTCCATAGACTACCCGTTTGCTTGTCATAAATGAGGCTCTTCCCTTCCCATACACAACCAGTTAAGTGAGATAAAGTGCTGAACATGGTACCTGGGTTGTCTGGATAATGGTCAAGTCATTCATGTGGGAAATCCCTGCGCCCATGGCCGCGCGGAGCCCCGCTGTGCCAAACTCCATCCGCGAGCCGAAGTACTTCTGCAGTTCTGCGGCATTTCCTTCAGCAACCAGTTGCTTCACTATTGCAGAAGTTTTGGGATTCTGTAGATACAAAGTTCAGATATTCTAGAAAAGGTTTTGTGTGTTTGTTTTTAATACCTTCAAGCTTCTTAACAGAACTGACTTTCCCACTCTCTGTACTGGCTTATTTCAGTATCAAAACATCACACACCACTTAAGAAGACCAGAACTCCTGCTTCATCTTCCTAATTTTAAGCCAGTACAATCTCAAGTATTACTTATTTTAGATTTATCTCTGTAAGTGGACATGCTTCCCTGACAGCACTGTGTATATCACAGTTTGGAAAGCGGAAAGATTTCCAAGTTGTCTGTTTTAGTATTTCTGGTTTTAAAAACAAAAACAAACAATAAAAGCACCTTTACAGTTTAGAGAAATTTTGTCCTCACAAGAACTAAGCTAAAGATATAAGAGAGTAAGCTGAGCTGATGATTAAGAAATATTTGTTACTTCCATAGCACTATAAGCAGAGTTAAAAAAAATTTAAAATCATAACCTTGTCCCAAGACTAGCTAACACCAGAGGCAGCAGCAAAACTAAGCAGTCTGGTCAGAAGATGACAATTCACAATATATTTGCAGGTAATGTTTGTGAAAATAAGCACAACGCTCATGATGAAAGCTTAGCAACTACAGCTGAATTATTAAATGACATGACTGTGCAGCGTGGCGACGGAAAGGCTGTGTCAGGCTGCTTGTCAACAGCAAGGAGTTTCCAAGTCTCACTGCTTTTCTTGGGATATTGTTTGTATCAACCTTTCATTGTTGTGAACTCTCTTTGTTTCCAAATCTGTAAAGTTTAGAAAACAGTAAAGTTTCCAAACAGTAAAGTCCTGTATGCCCCAACATCTCAATCTTAACAACACGGCATTTGTGAAGTTTACTATTTGATTTCTGGAGCAGTGCTGACCCCCAGGACAGCTGCACGCTCCAGCTGCCAGGCGACAGGGTTATGTGGAGAGGCAGCATCCTCCGCCACTTACTCACCGCATCATTACACACACTTCACGCTAGAGTACAAAGATCATAATTTCCAAACAGACACAAGTTTTCATTACTACTCAAGCAAATGACCTCATAAAAGTCAAAGACTTTACTATTTCTGGGATGACCTAGGTATGCTTACAGCACGGGAAGGCATATCATCCTAGGCAAAAAAATATATATATTTCCAGAAAATGCTGCAGAACATGCACAGTAGCAGGCACATGAGTGAGCTTGCATACACAAGAGACCCGGGTCTGGATGCCCTAATCGTTGACCTGTGTATTCGCTGCTGCAGCGCAAACACCATAGTTTACATAAATACTCAAAAAGCTAAGGAGCCCTGGGTGCTAATGAGGAAACTATATAATGCAGAATAATCTAAATAAGAAAAAAACCAGCCAGGTTACCTGAGTGTAATAAGTAATTAGTACCCCAGAATTACTGATGTCCAGTTTAATAATTACCAGTTTACCAAATAATGTTGTAACTGACACTTCCTTGCAGGATGCTCAACATAATTCCGTATTATTGTAATTATATTCTATAATTCTAAAAATAAATATAACTCTATCTTATTATAGAGTAATATAGGTCAGCATAGCTATTCCGAGTTCAGGCTGTTCAAAAGCAGAACTCTTTGCTGAAGTACCAGCCCTCTGTCCTGCAGGTAAAGCCCAAATGCCATGTCTTGCACTAGGCTCTGCACAGTGCCCCCTCACCTTTTTTTTCCCCTGCATGATCTTTGTGCACAGGAATTGTCTCTTACCATATCAGGCAGATGCTGCACATGTTTGTGTCAGTGTTGGACAGACTAGAACCTGTACTGCCAATACAGGAGGGCAGCCTGGCACTAGGATCATACTGCAGCTCTCACAACCAAGGAGATTTTTATTTGTTATCATTGTTAGAGGGATTTCCCAGCTTTGGTAGCTACTTGTGTAACTACAGGGATCATCCAGTTTTTCAGGTCTGGTTAAGTGATCGTACTTACGCAGGTGCCTGCCTAAGTCTCAATGTTGCTGTCCACATCGTTTGCTAGAGAAAACTTGATTGCGTGAATTTAGTTGTTTGCGTTGTTCCCCTCTGCCACCCCCCTAAAAAGTTATGCTAAAAGCCAGGCCGAAGTCTGTTTAATATAGCAGGATTTTTCCACAATTACTGTTATATTTGTTTATGGCTAGGGTCTCTTAATAGTCTGCCTTTTTTTTTTTTAAACTGTACAGACAACTATTCCTATTTTTTTTCAATTTTAGGAATGCTATGATGCCACTGTGTGCAGCTAAGGGAAAGACACTAAACTTTTTTTTAAGCAGAAGAAAAAGTCAAGGCCAAATCCTCACAGCACCTCTACTAAAGAAGGACCCAATTTTATCTGAAAAATGAAGTGCCTTTTTGTTTTTCTTCATTGTTGGTTGTCCCAGGTTATACCTTTTCTACTCTCAAATAAAACTGGATGAGAGTATGAGAATACTGATTTCTGTGAATACAGTGACAGGTGATTTAACATGGAGTTTAATTTCCAGTAGCGCAATTTTCCTTAAACATCACCTGGTAACACTTAAGTTATTTACTTTAACCTGGGCTACAGGAAGGCCCCAAAGAGGTTTAATCAGTGCAAAGAGTCGCCATGAGGTTTCAGAGTACAGGGACAGCTACTGACTAAACAGGTTTAATTTTTCTCTTGTAAACTATTATTTTGTAAGAAATGTGCAGCTTATCATCAGTAAATATTAACCTATCTCTACACGTCAAAAAGGAACCTTTTCTTTTTAATATCATCAGAACAAATAGACAAGGGTTATATTGGATTATTCTGTTACTTAATACAAACATGCAAGATTTCCCCGAGAAATGAAAATACCTCATCGTTTTTGAGCAATCAGCAACGGGTCCTGCACACCGGTCAATTCTGACTGAGTCAAAGGCACAGTTGTTAACAAAGAGACAACCTTTCAAAAGCAAAGATACTATAAGAGATGCTGCCTTAGACTTCCAGAGGGTTTCACAACATAATCAGAATAACCAGTTGAAAATGAAATGATTACACAGATGACAGGCATGTAACTAACAGCCAAGGAAGTTATGGAGATAAGAGGCCTTTTAAAACCAGACTGTTTTCTCAAGATCAGTTAAACTGGCAAAAAAAATAGAGACACACAAAAGCTTATGGTCATTTGATGTGATACACCAGCATTTCTGAAAGAAGAGCTGGTTCGGCACTGCATTATCGTTAATAAAAACTGAGCTGGTACCTGGAGGTTTTTCACACGGCAATGTATTTTTGCCTTTAATAATTTAAGTCAACTGCCCCCACACCAGAAGTGGGTAGGAACAATAGAGGCCGTTTTAAAAGAGCAATTCGGTAGAGCTGAGAGGCAGCTGCAGTGCCCACAGTGACCAGCCAGGCGGGTTTCTGCACTGCAGGGGGCTGCGGCGGCAGGTGCCGGGGCGGCGGGAGCCGCAGGCCCAGCGGCGCCTCAGGACGGCGGGGCGGGATAAAGAGGCGGGATGGAGGGACAGCAGCGGGAAGGACTCACCAAGAGCCTTCACCGCGCCAAGGACTGACGCGATTTGGAAGTCAAGTCTCGCCCCACGCCCTCCTGACACTTCACAAGCTCGCGCCTCCATCGCCTCCCCCACCAAGTCCCTGCGTGGCCCGGAGCCCCGTTCCGCCCCGCGTCCGCAGTCCCTCCCGGAAGGCCCTCACCTTATCCCAGAGCAGCCACTGTTCGGCCGCACGGCGGAGCGCGGCGTCCCCGGCGGAGCTCCGTGCTGCCATCCCGCTGCCGCCGCCTGGCTCTTTCCCTCTTCCGGAGCGGGGCCGCGCCGGGACGCGCAACCGCCGGGACGCGCAACCGCCGGGACGCGCAACCGCCGGGACGCGCAACCGCCGGGACGCGCAACCGCCGGGACGCGCAACCGCCGGGACGCGCAACCGCCGGGACGCGCAACCGCCGCCCCGCCCGCCTGCCCCGCAAGGGCCCAGGCCGGGTCAGGGCCGGGGCAGACCCACCTCCGGCCCGCCCGCGCCGCGGCCGGGGAAGCGTGGCCGGGTGTCTCGGGACCAGTGGGGCTTGTAATGGTTTTATCAGATGAGCTGGGGCGCTGCGGTTCAGCGGGGAGCTCAGTGCGCTCCCGCCCGAGCCCGGGCCGCGGCGAGCGGCTGCTCCCACGGCGGTAACGCCGGGCTCCCGGCGGGCCCCCCGGGGCGAACGCGGACACACACCGAGCGGGGCCAGCGGGAGGAGTGCTGCTTAGATTTATTTTTAAAGTCACTACAAATGAGGGATGACCTCTGAGGAACCCTAATCCATAAGCAACATACAGACATGAAGTCACCTTCTTAAACCATTAGATGTGTAGGCAGTATCTTTACTTACCTTTCACTGTCTGTAATGTGACAGCATGAAAAGGACAAAGGCCCCCAAAAAGTTTGTATCCGTGTCTGAGTTTTGGTATCTTAATAGTGTAGCCAATCCTTCCCACAATAAAAATATTAACAAATTGCATTCACCAAGAGGCAAAGAGGGCAACAGCCTGAAGAGATTGTATTTCCAGTTTTCCTCTGTTGCTCTGTCCTGTCCACCCCAGAACAAGCTGTAATTCTGTGCAGGCCCAGCAGCATGCAAAGGGGAATATTTCAGTGAACGGACCTATAACTGTTTATTTTAGCATTCAGTCTCAAGCTTCAGAACTTATTGTGACTTCTCTTTCCCTTTTCATTGCCCACCAGCCAGCCACAGAAGTTCTTTGTGGGACTCCCAGTCGCAGCGTTCCGCTGCTGCTGATGGAGCGGGCGCGCAGCAGCCTGGGCTCACAGCCCAGCCCCTCCGGAGAGCTGAGCCTGGCGACCCTGCGGGACTCCTGTCCAGCGCTGGGAGAGCTTGGCCAACTCCATTCCGACTGCTGGGGGCTAAAAATCCCAGCCTTGAAAATAGCTTGTTCAGTATTGTGGATGTTATTCACGTTGAAGAATGTTTTTTGTTTTTTTGTGAATAAATTTTCTGTATATTACACCCTTTCAAGTTGGAGCTGCTCATTGTTATCAGCTGAAATATTTCTACGTGTTATCATTTATAGACTATACCACATATTAATGTGTATGCGCATGTATGATTGATTAGAATAATGAGTTCTAATTGGGTAAATTTTCAGAGGAATGACTTGTACAGATATTTGGAAACCTTTTAGAGTTCATTAGTATAATACTAGAATGCATGTGAACAAGAGAAATGCTATACATCACTTGCAAAGATACTAATGAATATCCTGCACTGCTGATCAGTAAAATTAACAGTTCCACCCTTGTTGGAAAAACCCTGAGATGGAAGATCAGGGGAACCGAAAAGTAAGAAAATTGGGCAAAAAATATGTTATTTGGATGCTTTTGGAATTATCTGTCTTCCCTGTTCTAGTGCTTTGGTAATGATCCTTCAGCAGCAGCTCCTCTGGCTGCTGCATCTCTCTGGCTGGACGCAGATCTGCCCTCAGCTGCAAAACCGAGAGGAAAAAAACCAACTAACTGAATTTCAGTCAGGAATATTGATTGTGTTCCTTCTGCCAGAATTAAAGAACAGTTAATACTGCATTGATGCTTATAGCATAGTGTCTTTGAGAGAAGCCTAAGTTGCCAAGCTGTTGCTCTGTCTAAACAGTTCCTATAACTTAGCTCGGGTTTTGGCTGGGATCCCCTGAAGATGCCATGATAAGCCCCTTCGGTCAGATTTCTTCCAACTTTTGGGGCAGAAGTATACCCCAGAGAACACCGAACTCTCTTTCTTGTATAACAAGATATCTGGCCTCAGCTTCCCAAGATGCTAAGGGAAACAGCAGTCTGATTGCTTTGGAGCTTCAGGAACAAGGCGCTCACTGTTCAGGAGCTTTTCACTTTGTTTTGTCAACCTCTGAAGCTGAGCTAGACCAGGTGCTGCATAACTGCAGAGAGAGCTGTAAGGAGTGATCGGGATGTCCCTGCTCAGCTCTGCAGTGCAGGTGAGGTAGGGGGAAAATCCCCAGTATGATCTGCACAGGGTTGGTACAGCAGGTGTGCAGAGGCTGCTGAGCAACGCGAGGTCGCTGTGAAGGTGACACACAGGAACAGCAGACACCCTGGAGCCAGCAGAGTCACTTGCCAGTGTTGCCAAGTCCTGAATATGAACTCCCGCAGGGGATATAGCTACCCAGGCACTTTCCAACAGTATTCCAGTGGGAACAATCTGAGCATCCCTTTTGTCCCATGTTTAAAGGATGAGGCAAACGAGGAAGCAGTTGCCCTTGTGGAACTGTCACTGAGCTTCTGCCATGCTTCTCAAAGGCAGGAGAGAAGTAACCGCAGAAAAAAACCAGCATCTGCATACGTGAAGAACAACATAGCCTCTAAGATGCTGAATTTGCAAAGCAGTCTGATGAGGTATCACCATTGCCTCAGCTGCAGCAGACAGGAGCAAGTCCATGGAGCATCTCCTCTTTCTTCCGAGTGCCTCAGCTTGGCTATAAATCAAGGAGATTTTCTTAAAGGTGGAGAAAAATGGTCATGGGGATCCATCACAGTGTAGGCTCAGCTGTGTCACTGAAAACCTGTTGGAAGTCCTTACCGAATTCCTCTGGGACTGCTCTGAACAGAGTGGCTAGAACCACAGCTTGCCAAGTGCCACAGTCCTAAAAACTCCATGATCTAATGAGACTAAAAGAGGCTGAAAAAGGAAGAACAGCCAACCGCTGCCTGCAGTTGCTCCTGTGGTTAACATAATTTTCATGCAAACAATACAACGTAAATGTTTTCAAAATACCAGATAATCTAATTAGATCCTTCCTAGTGACTCTGCCAGAAAGCAAATTTCCAATAAAGGATTAGAAAACTAAGAGTATTTCAGGACAAGCCCATTAAAGGGTTGAAGAAAAGTTATATTTATTTGACCACAGATCAAAAAAACAGATAAAACTGAATCATACAGGATGGAGTCTTTTTTCTTTCTTTTCTCCAGCTGTTACCAAAATTAAGTTAACAAAACAATAAATAAAAAAACCCCACAACCAATAAAACAAATATAGTTGCTGACTTAATACTCTTTCTGGGAACTTCAAATACTCCATCTAATTTTACTTGAATCTTCTTCGAAACATGTGGAACCATTGCTAAATTCAAATTAATGCTGGAATTTCAGAGTGGGGTACTTCATGGGGTACTTAAAGCATCCCTTGTCACCTACTCTTCCTGAAGCAAAAAGCTTCAGATGACTAATGAACGGTATAACTTGGGCTCAGTATGGTTGCACAGGCTTTTAACAACTTGCATGAACTAAACGACATTTGCTTGTTAACTGTGTTATTTTTTTAGCCATAAAAGTAACCAATGCAGTAAGCTGCTTTATTTAACTTGTAGGTAAGAAGAGAAATGAGTAAAATGATCACAAAGGTGCTCATCAATATTTTCTGGCAAGTTTTTGATTTTATGGAGGTTTTGCTTGTTTGTTTGTTTGTTTGTTTTAAGGACTTGGTCTAACTTTGAGAAAACCGATCTGTGTGTGGTGGTTAAATAACGTATCATTTCTTCTCAAAGCACAGCAGGCTGTGAACATGGCTGGTCTTAGAAAACCAAAACAAAGCGAAAGCAACAAAATGACTGTAAAGCTCCGAAATCATTAATGGCTCCAAGTGAGGCACAACACAAGACATCTTTGGTTCGTGTCATACTGTCCAAATTATATTTCACAGAGCAACTGCTGTGTCGGGTACAGTGTTTTCTCTTTTAGCAAACTGGACTGTAGAAACAGTCTTATTTGTCAACCAGAAGACTAGGAATCAGTTTGCTATCCTTTGGAGAATTTTTAGGCATACAGGTCTGCTGCTGCTGCAGCAGATGTTATTGCTACAGCAATAATAAGAGCAAAATAATTACAACAAAGGAGAAATCCTGGAAGAAGTTTAAAGAAGTTTAAATTTCAGCTCAGTCTAATGTCACAAAAAAGAATGTTCCCCAGTTGAAATAGCATGTGATTTCTGTAATTGTCAATAAACACAGAATTTTGATCAATTATATATTTGATGCTATTTTTCTAGCTGATGAAAGAGGTTTATCTAATATATCTGTTATATTCTTTGGTTGTCATCTCGCTGTAAGCTGCAAGGAAGGCTATTTGTTGCTCTTTGTAAGGTGTTTTGCACAGGAGAGCATGCCTACATGGAAGGAAATCCAAGGAAGAAAGTACAGGGAAGAAAAGAGAAACAAGCACGGGACACTGGCAGATACTTGCTTTGTCTTCTCCTAGTGGGTGCTTAAGGAGGTGTGCACAAGACTTTGCAGGAGCTGTCACCTGCAGCCAGCTGGCTGTAGCAATACGGGCACTGCAAACATAAGAGATGAGTCAAGCAGTTAATGGTTCGATGTAGACGTATTTTCTCCCTTTTTGTTAGTGCCCACACGTCAATTTGCTGGATCCAATGTTTCAGTTAACACCTGACATACAGATAACAATGGCAAGTTAGCGCCAGCGATGTCTTGCATTTTCAATGCATCACATAAGTTTAGCACTAACTGTTAGCACAAGTAATTAAATATTACTTGTGGTTCTTCAGGTAATAGATGAGTTCACTGCATGATAGAACAAAAGGCACATTTATTAAGGAAGCTGGTATAAGCTGATGAGATCTGCCAAAGAACTAATAAAAATCTGAAGCTGTTTAAGTCACGGACTACCTGGCCATTCCTTAATTATGTTATCTTAGAAATTTCATAGGCGTCATAAAAAGACATTTCCTAGGGAACCTTTCAGTCTACCATAGTATTTGGCACATGCTGGAATAACATGAGATTACCAGCAACCTGTTATCAACAAGGAGTTTTTTTTACATCTAGTTTTCTACAACTGTAGGTTGTACAGGAGGATTTTGTCAATGTGTATAAGTACCTGAATGGAAAGAGCAAAGAGGATGGGGTCAGGCTATTTCCAGTGGTGCCCAGTGACAGGACAAGAGGCAATGGGCACCAGCTGTAACCCAGGAGGTTCCCTTTGAACATCAGGAAACACTTTCTCACTGCGAGGGTGGCTGAGCACTGGCACAGGTTGTCCACAGCCGTTGTGGAGTCTCCGTCCTTGGAGATACTCAAAAGCTGTCTGGACATGGTCCTGGGCAACCACTCTAGGTGGCTCTGATTGAGCAGGGGGTGGACCAGAGGACCTTCAGAGGTCTCCTCCAACCTCAGCCATTCTGTGATTCTGTGATAGGTGAGATGTCAGATGTTTTGGCAAGGAACCTAAATTTTTCATTGCTGACTTTTGCATTTCTGTGATACAGCCATACAGAAAATTTGTGAAATGCTAACAGAAAGTAGACATCAGAATCAGTGACATTTTCCTGTTATATATGCAGATATTACATTTAAAGTCTTCTACCCAGTTCCCCCATTTTCAGTATGCTTTTAGTACATAACCATTCTCCATTTACTGCCAACTGGGATATAGCAATTGATATTTGTGATACCTACAGAAATAAAGGAGTAAGGATTATAAGATATTACAGCTAACATGTTGAAGTTAGCTGTAGGGTGTCAGAGCTGAAAGTGCATAGATGTCTTAGGTCTACTATTTTGTGCAGTCTGAAAATTTCAAGGTATTTTATTAGTTTCCATTTTCATCACCAACTTGAAAAACCAGTGGGAGGCAGGAGAGAAGAAAGCCTTGATTTGATAGCACAGATTGAGTGCCAAACGGTGGCAGACATTGCACGTTTCAAAGAGCAAGTATTGCCCTCACAAGAGGATGTTGCCTCAAATAAAGAATTGTTCTTGTGACCCAGTGAGAGGGGAGGGGGAAGCAGGGGAAGAGAAGGAAGGATGTAGTGGAGATTGGGTTCCTGGCCTGAATATTAGTATTTGTTCTCCACTTCTGTCGTCTACCAGCTAACCCAAGGATGTGAGAGGTTCTTTTCTGTTTCCTCTTGGAAATTTTTTCTCCATTGTTTATTGTAAGCCTCTTGTTCACAACTGAAGATCTCTTATAATTTTCACTGTTTGGCCTAAACTCCTGACCTCTGGCAGGCAGATCTTGGATCCCATGGCAGCTGAACTACTAAAATGTGCTTTTCCTGTCTTTTTCTAGACAGCACCCAGTTTCCAGGTTCAAGGATGAATTAACTTACGTTTGTTCAACAGACAGGGCAAAGTTACAGCTAATGCCAGTTCTTTTGAAGTATATTTTGGTTTGCTGCCCTTCTCTGAGATGTTGCTTCAATTTTTAAAGCCCCAAAAGACAAGTTTAAGTGAAAAATAAAAATAGTCAGACTAATAAATATGTGATCTTGAACTCACTCCTTATGCAAATGATTCAAATTATGGTGTCACAAAAATGAACTATTTAATGTTTGATTTCACAGAATTAATGAGGAATACGCACAGATTATTTTGGCCCAATTCCTTTATGAAACAAGTGAGTGGTGTACACTATTTTTATATATATTCTTCACTTCTGTTGTATCTGTAATTAAACTTTCCTCCCTCATTACATAAATTTTTGGATACCTTGGTAGACTTACTAAGTCTATAGCTTGCTTTGGACAACACAATACTGTCTGTTATAGAAACAGGCTTGAGAGTGATTCTGACAGTTCTTTTGTCTGAAATTATGGAAAGATTTCCTTAACCACTACTAGTCATCCTGAGTAAAAGTAAAAAAATCTAGAGTGGTTGTAGCATAAATATCCTGGATAGATATTTTCCTTAACAACAATAAGTTGTGAGGATTACAGACAAGTTTCCCAAAAATGTTAAGCTTCTAAATCCAACTTCAGACTTCTAAGTAAGCTGTTTCTCAAAAGTGCTGAACCTGCAGCAGTTCCCATTGCATGCTCTGGCTTGTAAATGCATGACTGAGAGACACGATGGCAATAACAAAGGGGAAAGGCGGTGGCTTTAACAAAACTGGCACAGGGTGCTTTTATAACATACAGCAACACTCCACAGTTTACACCACCGAAGCCGAAATATTTGTTTGACAGCCAGAAAAACTGAACTCATATGCAAAAGATTTATCTGATGTCACACCGATGTAGGAAATAATATCTAAAATATGGAAAGCTAGTAGCTTTACATTTGTGCTTGAAAGCTATTCTTAAGAAGGGAACACTAAATGCCCTACCTTGCTCCTAATTCAATCAAAAGTCTGCAATTAAGGAACTGATTTAAAAGAGGTAGACTCTTAGTAATACGGATTATTTACTCTTGGTAGAGGAGATAAAGCGTATCTTACTGAAACCAGACAAGCACTAAATGAAAGGCTGTACTGAGAAATTTGTATCACAGGTCTTAAAATGGCCTCAAACAACTTGTAGATTGAACTACAGTCTGCTTTTTAAGCAGTTGCATTTTTAAACTTCAAAAAGTTCTAGTTAAAATGTGACAGAATAGTTAAAAAAATTAACTAGGTTCTTCAGAAACTTTTATTATTTCAGTATTCATGTCATGATTTGCTTGGAAAAGGATGCCCTCTCTCGGCCATACCAGAGATAACTGCAGAGATCATCTATTGCTATAGCAATTGAAATAGAACAGCATTCCCAGTGTTCTGCCTTGTCGGAAATCCCTACATATCTCTCAGCTTGCAATTGTTTGATAACTTAGTGCTAGTTCTCTGTAATTTGGCAGAAGGAATTTCCTCTTATTGTCTTTAAAATTGTGTGATAGAAATGTCAGTGAATAAAAAATATCTGCACTGTTCCTCAGGCTGCGACAACATTCCTGTTTCTGTGATGATCCATTATCAAGGAATGAAAAGAAATACTGAGAACATAACAGGAGTCCTATGTATTTGGAAAACCACCTTTCCCATATCTCATTTTGCACAAAAGTTTAAATCGAAGTTGTATTCAACTAAATGTTACTTTCTGAAGTCCTACTGTTAATATATAGAAAACTTAAATAAATTATCATAGTGATACACTTTAGTAAAGTTTCTGAAACTTCACTATGGGCCTAGGAGGTTTATTTTGCTTTCTACCTTCCGTGACCGTATTATTGTAAGGAATTAATGTTGCCACCTCTGAGAACAATTTCCTTCTGTAACCGTTCCTGTATTTCTGGGGTCATGTGCTTGCTCGGTAAACGCAAATATCTCACTAGGTATTTGGCTTGATGCCTTCGCTGCTTTAGAAATTGTTTGGAGACTTGCTTTATGATTAGCATTAATTATGGTCATTTTTATTCTTGATTTACTTGCGAAATACTCAGACTTGAAGCTGCTTCCTGCTTGTTCATATTCTGGAGGAGATAGGCTAGTCATAGGGGGCTTATTTTTCATGGCAAGATTGCAATGATACATGTTCAAAAAAGGCAGTATTATAATGTCTTGCAATTCTACCCCATGCCCTAGAATGAGAATGCACTGAAAAGGTTTTAACACATTTGATTTAAACTATCGCTTATTTCTTAGGTAACAATAATAATTTCCTAAGATCACAAACGGTAATTAATTATTTGCAAATATACTATTAGCAATTAATAATATTTGCCCCCTCCAGCACCATTATCTGATACAAGTGAGAGACATCTCTGCCTTGTCCAGAGATGTGTGATCACCATTCAGAGTTTTAAATACAATTAGATCTATATTAGGAATTGATAGTTCACAGTGTAGTGCTTCAGATCATATGGTAACCAAACATTAAAAAACAAAACAAAACAAACAAACCCAAAAAACCCCACCTAGTTAAAAGAAGTTTACAAAAGCTTTACTTCTGAGGAAGGAAAGCACTCCTTACACAAAAAATGTACTTGCAGATAGAGACAGGTAACATGAAAGAAGAAGCCTGAGTTACAATTCTTGGGAAGCCTGAAGTTTGTTTGAAACTTTTGAGGAAATTGTGATGTGGCACAAAACCAGCACTGCAGAAACCCTGCAGTACAAGCTCTGCAAAGGGCTTGTTATTATCAGTTCCGAAGGACTATCTTTCCATTCCTAGTTCTGTTAAAATCAGATTTATCCTTAGAATATCTGGGTCTGAAGCAGCATTAACTTTCCATTTTGCAGATATATCACTCTGAAAAAAGGGAAAGTTTTATTAAAGTGAGAAGGCAGTAAGGAAGTAAGGAAGAGACAGAATCACAGTATTAAGTAACATATAAAAATGGGGTAGGTAATACATAGTTTATACTTTTGGACACAAATCTAAGGCTTCCATTTGTCCACAAGCAAGGCCTAGATAACCCAAGACAGTTCTACTTGTGGACGCATTTATTGCCACGTCTGTGGTCAGCAAAGAGGCCAGAGTGGCTTGGGGGCTCTACAGAATGTTCGCTCTGTCAGCATGGAAGAGCCTGAATCTGGTGACCATGTGCACAGGCTGCAGCTGCCATTCAAACCCTCTCTGGTGAATAAACCAGAGATATTCTGCACCAATGATGAAGTGAGACTACAGTTTCTGTAGGTGCCAAAGGACTATACTGAATAATGAAGTTTTAACACTACATTCTGAAACCTGTTCTTTCTTACCGCACTCTATTATTACTTTATTGTACATACTGTGGGTGTATTAACATACAATTTTATTGTAGAAGAAACTTTACAATTTCCTCTATAGATGTAAACAGTTGCTGGAACAAAGTCTTCTGGAAAAAATACCATTAAAGAATTACCAATAAATTAAATGTCAATAAGATAAAAATTTTCTATTTAAAGACTTGCTTTAAAGCAATAATTGGTCTTAGAAAAGATTAGTAAGCATGAAGTAAACTGGAAGAATAAGCCCAATATATAGCAAATACACACCTACTGATATCATCAGCGCAGGCAAGCGTGCCGTGGAGGCACAGACCATCATTCACATCTTTCTTTTAATGAAGCAACATGTGAGCTCGGTCACATACCAGCCTCATCCCATGTTCCCTCTGTTCTGGTAAACACCTCCGGGCCTCAGCTGTGTTTAAGGACACACCCTGTTTATTCATATAGAAGCAAAGTTTACCCCCTCAAAATGTAACATAAATACACGCTGGATAGTGGCAGCTGTTTTAACTACAGCATGACCAACCCACTGCTGTTCTTGCCAACCACTTCTTCCTTCCTTAGAGATCCACATCCTCTGATTTATTTTGCTTCCTGTTATCTCTTAAAGTCAAAACATTTAAATAACAGTTACTGCATGAAATA
This sequence comes from Nesoenas mayeri, assembly GCF_963082525.1. Taxonomy (NCBI): domain Eukaryota; kingdom Metazoa; phylum Chordata; class Aves; order Columbiformes; family Columbidae; genus Nesoenas; species Nesoenas mayeri. Next base: position 54,117,151 of record NC_137540.1, read on the forward strand.
CTTCAAAGCAGATCTTGATTCTTAGGTGAACTCTCCCTCATATTGCTCATTTTCATCTAGGAGTCTAAATATTAGCAGCTCTGAGGTACATATTTCTTTTTATTGTGTCTCGGGATGCTTTTCACTGAGACACCTCTTTGTTCTACTCAGCCATAAGCGGATGTTTACACCTGTGCATTCTTCATTTTTTGGAAAAACATCTTGTAATTACTAGTATTATTACTTCCTCACTTCTTTCCAATTTTATATTATTTTAAAAAGCAGACTGTATCCTGCTTCTCCCCATTCCTAAGAAAGACATTTTGGTACAGTGGAAATATGAAGGTGCTGCCTTGTTACCAACAATACACATAACACCTCATGAGACTGTAGACAGGACAACACAGTACTGAAGAGGTAAAAAAACACTCACGTAACCCACTGTTGAGTACAAAGCTGCAGCGCTTTTCCATAAGGTGCTGTAGGACAGGACAAACAAGGAACATAGAGCAGCATAGTAAGATTGCAGCACAGGCAACATTTTGTAGTAACCTAGATAGACAGGTTATAACGAGTCATGACTGTTTACCAGTTTCACTTTCAGTACTTCAGGTTGTAGTTAGAGTTTTGACTTCCAGAACTTCTGAGCAATTTTAAATTTTAGTATAATATTGCAGGTTATCATATTTCTCATTTCATAAAACTTGTATCATTGTAGCTATTATAAAGGTGTTTCTTAACCAGTCTTAATATCAGTAACATCACTGAAAAAATATAAATAGGACAAGCAGCGTTTTTGTAGGGGAGTAAATCTTTAGGAAAAAATTGCAGAGGTTACCAAACCTTTTTTTCTTTTAAATGTAAAGCCTCCGCCACCCAGTATTTCAGAAAACACGTTCACCTAATTCTGAGCATTTGGTTATGGGAATGCTACAGTATTACGGAGTGACTTAAGAGAGTTCCTTAAATTACTACCCATTTCATGAAAAAATAGCATTTTCTAATCTTGTAGCTGTACAGTATAGGGTAGCAACCACTGGCAATTAAAGCAATTTAAAAACAATGCAGTTACTCAGATTTACTTTCTATGCCACCAAAAAACATGGCTCTCTCCATTCTCAAAAGTAAAAACCATCTTATATAAAAAATAATGGAATAATGTGAAGAATATCAGTTGTCCCACTTCTCCCATTAATACATTTGTGTACTGAAAAAAAGAACCAGTATAAAATTTTTGGATCACATCTTTCTGACATAAAGTTGGAGATTTTTCACAATTGATCCCTTTTCTAGGTTAGGCAGCATTTTACATTCAAGACAAAATTCAACCTAATGTTAGCTGACAGCCACCACACTTCTGAAGATATCTGAAATATCCTTATTTTGTTATCTACTCATTGCTGTAACATTTTAATTGGAGCTCTAGACAAGCTAATTTAATGTGTCACCTGTTATTCTTCTGGCTTAGAAGCTTACTCTGATGTGAACCAGATGCCCATATTGAATATAGCAAAGCATGTGCATTTGCAGTGCTGTGGAACTTAGAATGAAAATTAACTAAGGTTGCAGGGTTGTGGTGGATAAAAGAGACACTTTCAAACATAAAATAGCTTACTTTCTCCCTGACTTAGAACTGACTGGTTAGACATGAAATTTTGCTTTATGTTGCCTACACTTCTAGGACTTGAAGTTTACCAGCTAAGTTCTAAAGAAGTGACTTATTTTTAGCCGACAGAACAATGAGCCATGATTTCCATTTCACATTTACTGTAAGACTTACAAGCTATTTAGGATTCTTCTGGATTGCTGTGGTGGCTTAGTTGTTCCCAGCAGGTCAGCCAGCGCTGAGGCACCAAATACAATGTCAACGTCTCTGTTAAATACATGGAGAAGTGTTAACTGTCAAAAAAAGGAAGATGCACTGACCATAGCACAAACAAACAAACAACAAAAAAAGATCCCATTATTTGGAATATTCACAGGTATAGCCATTTGACCAGACAGACTAATATAAACCTACAGAAGTCAGAAAACACTAAAAAAGGGTTGGAAGAAAGAGAGAAGACAGAGACAAAATCTCAGGTGTCAATAGGACAGTTCTCCACAGAGTTATTTACTACACACGGGTTTTCTATTAATCATCTACAATGGGTGGGGACACAACCCCAAGAATGCACAAAGGAGCAACAGTAATCCCTGTCCCCACCAGATTCACCACTTAAGCTAACTTAAAAACACTCTTATGCCCCACTTGGGAAGGCCTGTAAGGAGATCTCTGTGTGGCCGGCAAGGATTGTGTGCCAACACTTCCTCAGTGATTAAAGCACAAGCTCTTGGCATGGCTATAGGGGAGCTGGTAACCTTTTCAGCTGCTAAAATAGATCTGTGTTGCTATTTTAAGGAGCAGAGCTCCTTGCTCTGCAATGCTCAGCTGAATGGATCTTGATACCTACCCTGACTTATGTGCCGCCTACCTTAGGAAGCAGCTGTGGATTTTGTGGCTGAAAAGTGCATCAGCCAGATGTCCTCTGCGAGAGTCAGAGCTTTGTTGGGCTCTTTCAAAAGTCACAGCCTAAACCGGTCAGTGATTTTATGAAGAAACAAACATGCAGCCAGCATCTCCCCTCCTTTGCTGAAGCAGAATATCCTGCTTCAGAAACCCCCTGATTTTACTCAGTTGTGCCCCATTTTAGTTCTCATCTATTCTCATGGGTTGCCTCAAACACCGTAATGTTGTTTCCATGTCAGCTTTAGCAATGATGACCACTGTCAGTGTGCTGATTAATCAGCTCGTGCTCTCCTTCCTGTTACTCTGATCATATCTCATTTTTTTCCAGCTCTGACACTACCAGTAGCCCCATAACAGACAGCAAAATCCATCTGTATAATGTCTCCTAACAGCCAAATATAATTCAAATTATTGCTTACTTTCCTGCTAGATTTCAACTGCTTTTCAACTATAAATTGCTTGAAAAGTGGAGTAAAAAGCTTTGTTGTTTTAACCACAAATCTGAATCTAGAGCAAACGCCAACTTCAGTAGCATCTCTTAGACTTCAACTGATGCTCCCAGTACCCTGAGCTGCGCAAGGGGCTGGTCCTTCTGCATCCAAGCCCTCCTGCCACCCATGACATCCGTTCTGGCAAAAAGGCAGGAGGAAGAGCTGAGAGGGAAGCAGCATAAAGTACTAAGTTTACAGAGTGTTAATATGGGATGCTATTTTCTCTAAATAGAACTTACCCCACTATAAGAGTTTGATTTTTCTTTCAAAAAAAGGTTTTTTTCATATGTTAAGGGGGGAAATAAAATCCTCTTGTCAGAGTTTCTTGCAGTGGAGAATTAAGTGAAGGATCTGACCTTATACAGCAGCGCTGTTTTGATTCGGCTTGCACTCTATTCTGACCGTGGTGTATGCACAAACACCAGTGGAAAAAAATGCCTTTGCTTTTTTTCAGTCAAAATATTTTCAACTGAAGGAATGTGAAAATATTCAGAAGGACCTTATTACCTTTACCATAGGACCTCAGTAGCTGAGACAAGATTATATTTTATAAACATCAGGTGGAAATCCTGATTATGGCTTCTATTTGTAGTATGCTATCACCCGAAGCAAATATTTGGAGATACAAGGCCTTTTGTTGACTTAACACTCTTGAGGGGTCCTGTGGAATAATTTGGGTGTTTACTTTAGGAGGCTGAATAAAGGGCAAACGAATCCTTAGAAAAAAAAATCTCTAGTTCTATACACTACTTATGTGTTCCCTGTGAAGTGATATAAGAATCCAGGATTTTTACCTAACATCATTCTAGGCAATAATGTTTCTCTGTAATATATTACACATTATACATATATATCACAAAGCATACAGATATTGTGGAGAGGTATATAATATATCTATCTAGGCACTGATATAACTCTAGGCAATGACTTTCCTGAGGAAGGCTGAGATAAGCATTGTTCCTGCAATAGTGACAATTAAGGATATGATTATTGCAGATTAGTGTTTGGTGAGCATAGTGATTCATACACAAACTATCCTTTATAAGTCTGTCCTCATCTTAATGTATTACTATTATTTGACTATCCTGAGATAATGCTTTGCAAGTGTAGGCTGGTTATAGAGCAATTGTGTTTGTACTTTTTCTTTCCCACCCCTGTTTCCATTAGAAAATAACTCTGGGCAGGAAGAAACTGATTTGCTTTATACCAAAGCTGGGGTTTTCCTGAACAAAAAGATCAAAATCCTTTATCGGAAACATTTATCTTGACAGAAAGTTAAATATTTCTTTGAAACTATTAGTAAGGAAAAGTGAATGATAAGCTATGGAGGAGTTTCTTTTTTCCTTTCCCAGTAGCCCAGCATTTGGAATACTGAAACTGCACATCCCGGCAGCGTGTTAAATCATCAAACCATGCCGTGTTTTGAGACTTAGACAATGTTTTAAGTACAAACAATCTTCAAATAAGCATTGAGGTAGCAGGAAAGAAAGGCAATTGCTCCATATCCTTGTGATTAGGACATGAGACACTGCTGTCCAGTTTCTGCTGCTCTGAAGGTGTGTCTGGCCGTGTGAAGCAGAACGGCATTCACAGCTGAGAAAAGAAGGAGCCAATCTGGACTTCCACAACCCTTTGACTGAGGCTCTGATTAACAAAGCAGGACCTACGGATTTAAGTCATTTCAGACCCAGAAGGAAATCAAACAACTTGTCCACATCCGGCAGGAAGGTGAACGCACTGGCCTTTGATTGAAGACGTCTCCTCCCTCTACAAACCTGTGAATCTGATCCATCTTTTGTAGTATGTTTTCTCTGTCATCATACTCCAACAAGTTTGACTGCATTTAAGAAACAGTTTGGGGATATCTGAAATAATAAATTTTAACGAATTTAGTAGTCACCCCTGCAACCCCATCACCCTAACCAAAATAAACTAATGTGCTAAGACTTGCTATGTATGGGCATGTCCTAACCAAAAAACCTACTACAAGATAATTTTCATATTAATTTAATTATCACACACTTATTAAAATCCTGTAAAAGGTATTTATCTCAAATCCTGTGGCAAGAGGTGATAGAGTAACCAGGGCAATCAGCAAGACCATGTGCTCTGCACAAAACATGGAAGACAAGCAGCTCCTTTATCTACTGCTGTTTGAGCACACAACTTACTTGTTTCTTTATGAAAAAAAAAAGCACATGGTCTTCTGGTAACAAAATTACTGTTTAAGCACAATTTGTATCCAAGTTAACCACCATAGTTTTCAGAAGTATGACACTACAGATAGGTGAGCTCTACAATGGTCTTAATTTACCCAGGGCAGGTCCATGTTTGTGACAATCAGTGAAAGGCACCAGGATCTTCCTAAATGCCACAAGATCCTCTTCAAAAAACCCAGCACCAGAATCCCTTTTGCTGGCTGAGCCTTCTCCTTTTCCCCAGAATGACCCTCAGCACTTCCGCTGGCCTTTCGCACTAGTTGTTTTCTGATTATGCTTTTTCCTATCCCCAGTGAAAATTCTAATTCATTTAAAGCAAACAGAAGATTAGTCTATAGATAATACATTTTTTTGGAGGAAAAAAAAAAAAAAGACTTCTCAGAATTACATATTTTACCTTTTAAAAGCTGTCACAAACACTGACTGTTCATGAGCTGTTAAACAAAAACCATGATTTAGTCATGGTTCAGATCTCAGCTTTGTCCTGATATGAAAGAGAAAGATCTCTCAAAACCTTATAAATCCTCACAGTGAGGTGACATTACTTCCCAACCAGCTGTAGGAAGCTGCTCCTTCCATTGAGAAGTTTTCCCTAGACTCCCAGCCACCTGCCTCTCTTAGCCCATCCATCCCTTGATTCCCTCTCAGTCTTCAAAACTGAATCAACTCCTGAATCAACTGTACTTCAGATCCACATTCCCAGGTAGTTGATCCAACAAGGTTTTGTAAGTACAGTGAAAATTTTGTGCATCAGAAATCAGCAAGGATTTCACTAGCCCTTCCCATTTCAGTCCTTGACAATATTCTGCCTCTTCCAGAGAAGAAGTGTATCTTAGTTGCGTAACTTGTGCAAGTGTACTTGCCTTGGAGGAGTAACCTACCAGCTTGAATATGGCACATGAAGAGAGATGGAATCGATTGAGTTTGTTCAGCCCAACACTGGAGAGTCAATCACAGTCTTCCAAAAGTAGTTATAGTGGAGATGGAGGTACTGTCACAAAGATGTATGGTGACATGACTAGAGGCACAAGTAGCTCCAAGGAAAATCCATCTGGATATAGGAAGGAGATTCTTCACCTTGAAAACCATCCAATACTGGAACAGGTTGATGAAATGAGCCTCACTGGCAACAGTCACACCTCGGCTTGAGAAGCTCCAGGTAGCCTCATCTCAGGCCCTGTTTCAGCAGAACGTTGCGCCGTATGATCTCCAGAGGTCCCTTCCAACCCAGACTTGTCTGTGATTCAGTGATACAGGCTGAGTGTTGCTTGCACACGTTCTTGTAAAACAGCAACCATCTTGTTCCTTTTCCTTAAGAACCGTGTTCTTCCATATTCCACTACTGCACTTTCCCTACCTGCCTTCAGGGACTTCCCGTTTCAGCTCCAGTTACCAGCTATTTAAGTATCCAGGTAAAGACCTGAGCTTGCTTCTGACACTCTTGATGAAGCGTCAACCAAACAGTATAAGAGCTGCTGCAAGATGCTACCTTGGTCTGAAGATTACTGCACAGCTGGGCTTAGAGAAGACAAGATAAGGAGCTGCAGAAATTCCCTATACTCATATTTTTTTAGGAAATCCAAAACGTTTCCTGTCAGAAAAGAACCAAAATGATACCTAGCATGTTACATTTAATAAGCATTCATACAACCCCATTCACTGTATCTTACTGTATTCCAGATTTATATTTTTCCAACTTTTTGTATACATCTGCTTTTAAGTGTTCTCTGATTCTAAATGATTGATGACCTACCAGGGATTACACATATAAATATACTTGTGAATACAATGGACTGCAATTCAAATAAAATCTCTTCTCCCTCCCTACAGCTTTTCTGTCTGTGTGCAGCTTCTTATCTGAAGAGTTTCATATAAAAAGCAGTGGAAATAAACAGGTCTAACAAGATTTGAAGTTTATCTCGACAGATCTGTTCTTGACCGAGTTTTAACAAGAATTCCTTGCATACAAACTTGCCAAGTCATATTTGCATATAGCAGAATGTGCTTCTGAAGTCCTGGAGGAAATAAAGGCTGTCCTCTATACACTAAGGCTTTAAATTGTAATTTACTAATTACTTACTTGTCTCTGGGCTTTTACCCACATTATATGTTTATGGTTAAGGAGACGAAATGTGGTAACTAAAAGTCTGGTTAACCATCATGAGAAGTCTAACCGTATCAGGCTAACAGATAACTTTCCAGATTTTCATCCCATGAAAATGTATGAGGAACTGTTACCACAATAGTGTGACTTACACTTTTCTTTAATAGTTCCAGCCTGAGTATTAATATGAAAGAATGTGCTATTCCATCTACATAGCCAGCATGCTCAAAAAAAGCAGGGCTTTTTAGGAGGAAGGGAGCCTCTGAGCTAATAATTGAAGCACTTAAATCCTTTGCTAGAGGTCTCTTCGAGGTCTACATCCTTTTCTTTTTCCAGGAAGTTAAATTCATAATTCCCAGAATTAGATTCTAAATTTTCCAGAGAATATTACTTAGGAATGACTAAGAACTGAGAAAGCAGCCTCTGTGTTGAGGACTGAGAAATCCTCAAAAGTGGCTTAGGCAGCATCCAGCTAAGTGTATGGTGCTGGGAGGCCAGGACCATAGATCTGGAGATGTGAATGCCAAACAGATACATTTATGCTGTATCTCCTAATTAGTTTACTGGCATTGTACTCCCAAAGCCTGGTTTTGTTATTAATACACTCTTCAGCAGGTTTTGTGTGTGCATGTTCCACAATAAATCTGCATGTGCCATAATCTGTACAAATTACTGCTATTTGGCTACTTTTTTACTGTTGTATCAGACCAGTATGGAAAAAAAATCAAAATGCATGTTAGCTCTTTATACATTTTACAAAAGAAAAAAATCTTTCATGAAATCATAAGGGACCAAATGCATTACAAAGCTGCTTTTTGAAGAGTCCACAGCAGCATATTTGCCATTGCTAATCACTTACAGGGATTTAACTGCTCTCTGTCATACGGCCCTGGAGACAGAGGACTGCTTTAGAAGGATTGCTCTATAAAAAAGCCAGAAAATAGGGAGAGACAAGCAGTCAGTTCCTACTGAAGAGCAAATCTCTGTCTCACTTTCAGGCAAAGTCACTCCTGAATTATCTATTACATGGAAACTTGATTAATATTTATACTTTACAAAACACTTTGTTACTCTCCTTTCCAAATAAATGTAGTACTATCATATTACAGGACAGGCAGTTTGTTATTGATGATCAAATCTCAGAAGCAAGTGAGACTTACTTGAAATCTTATCTGAAGTTTTGAACACTAAAAATCATTTCACTTGAAAGAAACCTAGCTTTCAGTTATTCTGCTTTCCTAATAGGAAGAGGGATAGAGAAGATGAGGATAACAACTGTCTTCAAACTGGCTAGATAAAACAAGTCAATAGAATTTGGTTAATTAGACCCTCCAGGCTTTTAAATCTGTACTGATCTTCTTACTAGTTCTGGAAATCAGAAGACATCTGTGATGCAACACCCAGTGCGAGCCTGCACCAGGCAGAAGATGGGGAGGGACTCAGCTCTGAAGAACTTTCTGCCCCACTTTTCACAGCCAGAACCACGAAGTGGTTCCAGGTTCCCAACCACCTCTCTGCGCATCCTTCCTGCTTCTCTGGGCGCTGAAACGCAAAAGTGACCTTCCTCAGTTACTTTGCTACTTTACAAGTTTGCTGATGACACCAAGCTGGGAGGAGTGGCTGACACGCCAGAAGGCTGTGCTGCCATCCAGTGAGACCTGGACAGGCTGGAGAGTTGGGCGGGGAAAAATTTAACGAAATTTAACAAGGGAAAGTGTAGAGTACTGCATCTGGGTAGGAAGCACCCCAGGTTCCAGTATAAGTTGGGGAATGACCTATTAGAAAGCAGTGTAGGGGAAAGGGACCTGGGGGTCCTGGTGGACAACAGGATGACTATGAGCCAGCACTATATGCCCTTGTGGCCAGGAAGGCCAATGGCATCCTGGGGTGTATTAGAAGGGGGGTGGTTAGTAGGCTGAGAGAGGTTCTCCTTCCCCTCTACTCTGCCCTGGTGAGACCACATCTGGAATATTGTGCCCAGTTCTGGGCCCCTCAGTTCAAGAAGGACGGGGAACTGCTGAAGAGAGACCAGCGCAGGGCAATGAAGATGATGAAGGGAGTGGAGCATCTCCCTTATGAGGAAAGGCTGAGGGAGCTGGGTCTCTTTAGCTTGGAGAAGAGGAGACTGAGGGGTGACCTCATTAATGTTTATAATTATATAAAGGGTGAGTGTCATGAGGATGGAGCCAGGCTCTTCTTGGTGATGACCAGTGATAAGACAAGGGGTAATGGGTTCAAACTGGAACACAAGAGGTTCCACTTAAATTTGAGAAGAAACTCCTTCTCAGTGAGGGTTAACAGACACTGGAACAGGCTGCCCAGGGAGGTTGTGGAGTCTCCTACTCCAGAGACATTCAAAACCTGCCTGGACACCTTCCTGTGTAACGTCATCTAGGTGTTCCTGCTCTGGCAGGGGGATTGGACTAGATGATTTTTGAGGTCCCTTCCAAGCCCTAACATTTTGTGATTCTGTGATTCATTTACAGATGCTGTCAAAACAATGAGAGATTAATCAAAATTTTAATACAATACTTATATTTCTAAATTTCCTTTTTGAGTACTTGCCCAGCGGTAACAACTTAACACTCCGTCAAATCAATGTATAATACTATATGAATGGGAAATAGGAACCAGTGGTTTCATTAATGTAGACCTTTGCTTCACTTTTAATTTACTTAAAATAAGCATTACAATATAAAACCTTAAAATAGTATTTACATGCTGATTTTTACTTACTAACTATTGTGTGAATAATTCCTTAACAACTGTGCCAGAATAAACTCCAGAAAAAAGCTGCCACCTGTAGGGACTCGGTCTCCTTTGTGCTGCTTCAGTTTCTGCCTCTACCACACACCAAGCAAGCTGCCCTATACATTGTATATTCAGAATATGGTTCTCCACAACTTTCAAAACCACTAGTCCTCTTTCACAACTCCTTTCAGCATAGGATGGAGTTTGTTCTTTTCCTGTAGTCCTCCTGTCAAGCTCAGAAGCTGCTTTGGTACTTGCTCAAGGTCTTATCTTTTCCCTGTGTCCCAAGAAGCTGATCTAATAACATGCAACTCCTTGTATTCCACTGAAGCCCAAAGTTGTTGATTAACTTAAGAGGCACCTGAGCTTCTTAAGAGCCATAGCACAGCCTTTAAAGTTCCCTTGGCATTGAAGACACATCTGTTTTGGTGCTTATATAATACCAAATCATGCCTTAACCTGATCAGAATTTAGAATATCAATATTCCTCAGTCCTCTGAGGAGAGCTCTGTTACCAGGAATTCTCAGGGACACGTCCTGAGTATCACCAGGATCTGGCACCTCAGGAAATGTAATGGCAACCACAACAGTTTTAAAAGTAAAAGCTAATTGTACCACTTCCCTCTTAATTCTGCACCATGATTGCTATAAGGTTAAGGGCTGGCATCCTGGCGGGATATGCTAGGCTCCAGCTCTTGTTTTCAATGTTTTTTCTTCAGTCCACATGCAGATGATTCTGAAGTGTTTGCTGTGTCTATAACAGGGGTGTCAAATTCATTTTCACCGGGGGCCACATCAGCCTCGTGGTTGCCTTCAAAGGGCCAAATGTAATTTTAGGACTGTATATAAATGTACATAAATATAGGACTAGTTAATGTAAATGTTAACGTAAAAATAGGTCTGTATATAAATTTATATAAATGTAGGAGTAGTTACACTTATACAGTCCCAAAATTACATTTGGCCCTTTGAAGGCAACCGCAAGGCTAATGTGGCCCCTGGTGAAGAAGAATTTGACGCCCCTGATCTATAGCATTACCTTCTTCTTCCCAAATAAGCAGCATAACTACTTGGCTCTAGAATCAAATCCAGCTTTTTTTATTCTCTCTGGTCCAGAGGAACAGATTTTTATCCTCATCAGTGTGACCCATCACAAACAAAGGGGAGACAGTCCTGGACCAAACCAAAAATACAGTGGTTAAACTATTTCCTTGAAAGGTGACAGCCACTGCCCTGACCTTTCATAGGTACAAATAAAACTGCAACTGGATTCCTGCCTACAAAGAAAGTTCTGTAACCTCACTGATTAGGGGGACAGTATCATGAAAGAGACGGAATGAAAGAGAAGGAAAGATCCAATTTGGAAAAACACTACCCTTATAGCTTAGTTTCTTTACTGATATTTTCTCAACTGACAGGCTGAAATATTGAAAAATGGGCAATTTTTCAGGTATAAAGTTTAGAATTTTAGAGTAGTGTTTTCTTTGCAGCTATGTCAGGCTTCACATATTTCTTTTTTCCAGGTAAGGCAAAACCATTCAGAAATACATCTACTTTCATCAGCAGAAACAGCAGCATACTGGACAAAGTGGAAAGTAATAATTAGGAGTTTAGCTTTTGAATAGACTGCTGGGAGTCTTCCTTATAACTTCTTCTTGACAAACGGTTTGTTGAATACAGCTACTTTGAATTAGAGGTATCATTTCCAAGTGTTGTGGCTTAGTTCCAGTAGGCAGCTGAGCACCACATATAGCCAAAGCCAGTACACCAAGGTAGGCTATACTACCTGGGTCCATGCATTTTTTTTTAATATATAATTTGCCATAAACAAGTACACAAGACTTCCTAGTCTTCAGATTGTAGATACACATACTAAGACGTGGTCTCAGTCCTATAGAGATTTGTAGTAGCTGTTTTATGAATGAGGAATTGAACTTAAGAATATATATATTTTTTAAAAGTCTGTCAGAAAATCAATAATTAAACTTTAGTTTTGTAAGTACCTAATATCTTACTCATCAAATTATTTTGCTTCTTCCTCATCATTTAAGCTCCTAAACTTAACATTTTTTTAACACATACATTATTATTTTGCTCAGTATGATCTGTAAAGTAAACCACCGTCAGGTGAGTTACCCTACCAAAGAGTGCTTCTTTTATGTATATAAGTGTTTTAAATACTGCTGGTATTTGGATGCAGCTTTAAAATATTTCAGAAGTATTCTTGCCTTGAATGTATAGATAATATATACAAAGAATGCTTTTAAAAAGAACTCTTAGAAAAAAAAAAGCCCATGTTTTAACTGTGATTCCAGACATAAATAAAACCAGGCAACTAAATGATGTGGGAACATGTGCCATTTGAATTCCTAAGGGAATTTCATGTGTTCAAGCTTTACTAGCACTAGCATCAGTCAGCTTTACACTGAGGTATTTGTGCGTACATGTAGAAGAGGTTTTTTTTATACATAATTTTTAATATATACATATAAAATCACTTGTAGAAGTAGCATCCTGCTCAATGATTTTCAAGTTCAGTACAAAGTATATAATTAAATCATATAAAAGGGCTTGATGATGTGACATTTCCAGTGTAATTTTCTTTGTTTTGAAGTTTAAGGCCATGTCGCTTAAGATGTGAAAGCAATAGGTTCTCTGTCTTACTGCTGTCAATGTTTTTTCTTTCTGTAACTTTTACAAATGAGGTTGGCTAGTTGTTTGGCCTATTCAGACATTCCTACCAATAACAATGAGATCCAGAAAAATTATTCCAATAAAGTTAACAATGAAACAACAAAGGAAATGTTAGGTAAATTAATTAATATTACATACTCTGAATAATATGTAAGATAATATGTGACTAAAATTAAAATAAAAAAGAAATACCAAGCAAAACCTAGTTGCCTCTTAGTCATAAGGTCAAGAAAAGGCATGTATATTTTCCAGATTTCCAGTAACAGCAGTGCGGATTTCAAGGGAAATGTGAAAATACGTAATACATATGAAAAGAGACAAAACCTAAACTCTTCGAAGTGCATGCACAAACTATATACAAAATAACTAAACGTGGTTTCAAGATGAAGTGTCAAGAATAATTTAATTAGTGGGTAAAGCCAAAGATATCTTAAAGAAGAAAGTCCTTGACTGGTTTGTATCAGAAAAACTGCTGACATTTCCTGATTGCATTTTTTAGTAATAGGACCAAAACAAAGATATATTTGAGAAATCTTGAGGAAATAACTGAAACAGATTGGGTCAATGAAACCTTATTGCAACTTAGTTTTGAGTCTGTTAAAGAAACTTTAGAGTTTATAGTGTTTTGAGTGTGGTTTATTATTCTCCATAAAAACTTGCACATGATTTCACAGATCTTCTAGTGGCAAAGCTGGTTTAAGAGTTGCCCTGTGCCCAGCGATTTTTGTTCCATTGGGTGAAGAAGGGCAGGAAGTTACTGCCTCAGAAATTGTGTCAATTCAGTGTGTGTGGGCTGTGTTGTAAACCAAGCTTAGTTCTCTAACCAGGCTTAAAAAACCACTAACAAAAATTACAGTCTTTCTGAAGTCAGAGTGACTCCGAGGTAAAGCCTACTTTCAGAGAGTTTTTTCAGAGGGTCAGATGTGTTTCAGAAATCATGCTGAATTTTGCTTTTACCTGTGAGTTGGGAACCACAGTGCTACACTAAACCAAAAAGAATTCCCCCTTCTCCTTGGGTCTGTCTCCCTCACAACAGAGTGCAGCTGATGCACTTTACCTTGTGAGCCATCCAATTCCAGCTGGAAGAGAAACCAACTGCGTACAAAGTGCACCAAGGTCTAAGCATGGGAGTCGTTTCATCAGAGTCTAAATCTAAGACGGAGATTAGCTGTGACAAATTAAGGAATAAAGCATGAATTTGAGGCCCTATGGATGGGAAGAGGCACCACTGAGTGTAGGCAGTACCCCCACGCACTAAGGGACAGCTAATGCGGGATCATCATGAAGTTTCTCAACACTTGTGGGTCGCGGTGCCAACGCTGCAGTGGTGGCCACTTCCACACGCCCCCGCAACCCCTCAGCTCAGCTCAGGCTGCCCCGGGGCCTTTCGGACACGATGCCCCCTTCTCCACCTCACCTCCCTGCTGCTCCTCAGTGCTGGGCTCCCTGGGATGGGGGTTCCAGGGCCTGTCGGGCTCAGAAAACCGTGTCTGGGACCTGCGATATTAAACTGCTTCTGAGGGTGGGGCCCAACCGCAGGAAAATCCTCTCAGGAGTGAGCTAGAAACACCTCCCCTTTCTCCGAAGCCGCTCTGGGCCCCTGCTTCCCGCGCTCCGCCTCAGTTTCCCCCTCAGCAGCCGCGTGTCACAGAGGGGCGGCCGCTAGGGCTCAGCCCCGCCCCGGGCCGGCGGCCCCGCGCAGGCGCCGGGCGGACAGGGCGCGCCCCGCTGCCGGTGGGCTGGGCTGGGCCGGGCTGGGCCGGTGGCTGCAGCAGCTCGGCTGCCAAGGCGGAGGCGGCGCAGCGAGGTGCCGGGTATGGCTCCGGCAACGACGAGCGGGATCCCGCCGACCCCGCTGGGTCTGACGGATGCCTGGTTGGACAACGGCTCCGTTCTCGGTGGGTCGCTGCGGCCTCGCGGCGGGCGGGAGCTCCGTCGGAGGGGAGGCTTCAAGCCGGGACCCCTCGCTCCCTGCCGGCGGCACCTGAGCCTTCCCGCGGGGTCCCGCTGCCGACTGTAGCCTTCCCGCGGGGGCTACGAGCCGCCCGCCTCGCCCGCACTCGGGTGCCTCGGCTGATTTCGCTGCTTCTTCCCCGGGAGCCCACCCTCCGCTCTCCCCACCGCCGCGGGGCCGGAGCGGGAAACTCGGGGTACCTGCTGTTTGAGTCCCCGCGCCGCGGCCCGTAGGAGAGCAGCGGGAGAGAGGCTTGTCCCCGCTCCGACCTGCCCCCGGGCAGCCCGGGGGAGCGAGCAGGAAGGAGGTCGGGGCTCCGTAGTCGCAGCGGCTGGAGTTTCTCCTGCCCGCCCGCCGGGAGGTCCCGCGCAGCGCGGCCGTGGGTGACGGCGGCGCTGAGGGGGCGGGAGCGGTGGGTCCCGCTCGGGCGGGCGGGGTGACGGTGCTGTCTGTGTTCCCCGAACATATGGCTTTCCGCCATAAAACTGTATTCGATGTCGCGACAGCCCCCGCCCCGGACTGTTAATTTAGTACGGTATGGCCACGAGTTGTGGAAAAAATACCGAACCCCGATGAACTCTGCGAACTCGAGTCTGCTCCGTAGTTGATGTCTCTTTAAGCTGGAATCGGATGGCTCACAAGGTAGAAATGCATCAACGAATTGCTTCTGCTTCACTATTTGTTATGAGATTAAAGTTGGTTTAGCGTTTAGGTTTTGGAAATTCCATTGACCCTTGAGGTCTCTGACGAGCGCTCGGACACGTACAGGCACAGAGGAAGTTAGTTTTAAGTGACATTTTCTTTGTTTATGTCTAATCCCAAATGCTATAGTACTAAAAATCTCAAAGTGAAACAGGTTTTGCTGTCTGTGTAGTCAGAAGTGCTTTTTGGTGTGTTGTATATGTTTTTCAAACGTTTGCATTTAAGCTTGATGCTCATTTTTACCTGGTGTGATTTTTTCAGCTATATTATCTTTGGGTGATGTGACTTTGGTAAGACTGTACCCGCTTGTTTGAGAGTAACTTTTAAACGCAGTGGGAATGGTTAACACATGCATACTTATTAGCATAAAATTAAGCAGTAAATGTTTTTATCCTTCCTAAACTTACTTTTGTACATCTGTAATTGTCACTTGGTGCAGGCCAGCTTGGTCAGAAAAGATTGAGATATCTATCATCTGCTGTTTGTTTGCTGAAAGCGAGAGGAATGGAAAGCTGACGTCCAGTCCATCCTTTTCTTTGGGAGAGCAGAAAGAAATAATTACCGCTAGGCACAACTTGAGGACAGTTTTTTCTCAACTAATCAATTTTACTGAAAGAGTTGAAGCGTACTGAATTTAAAATTTATGTTGACTGGTAGCTAGTGCTCTCCAAGGCCCTAATTCTTATTTTTTTTTTTCAGGTCTTGTATGCAGAGGTAAGAGGAGGAGAGGAATTGTCGGTTTTTCTTCTCTTCCTAATCGTGTCCGTCTTCCTCTCCCTTCTCAGTCTGTTCAACTGCTTTAGTGTAAAATATTTTTAATAGATAAAAAATTAATTTTCTCTTTGGTTGTTACTTTGGCGTATTATTGCATGTTTTCAGATGTTGAGATTATTATGCAGTTTATCTACTACTGGCATCTTGAAGAGAGAGTAGACAGGTGTTCTAGTAAACCAAAGGATGTGTATACATAAGCTTATGCTGACTTTACAAACGTTTATACTCAAGATTGCTTCATTGAGCTTGAAGGCAGTTGTGCTGGAGTATTGTTAGTATGCTGAGGGCATTGGTAGGATTTAAAAATTATAGCAGTAATTTAGTCTGGTATACCTTAATGAATAGTATTGTACTTATGAGAGCTAAAAGGTGACAAGTCTAGCAGGAAATGCGAAAGCTATGAAAGAATTTTCTCTTTCCTCTGAGTTTGCCAAAAGCTTTTTGTCAGTTTATCTGCTGTATCTTCATATAGGAGATATACTGGTTTGGGTTAAAATTGATTTTTGACTCATCTAAACTAGTGTGGATGCTAGTTTGCATAAATGCATTGATATAATGTGTTTGGTAGCATTGATTTTAATGCTGCTTGCTAGATGCTGCTTCCACTTACAAATTTACCCATGATATGGAGTACTTTTAAATATCTGGTGTGTCCAGGAAGGATTTTATTTTTTTGTTTAAACAGCCAAACTGTTGAAGTGTGCTTTATTAAATACATTTGGGAGCTGCATACAGTGTCTATTTTATTTAAAAACTGAAATTTGAGGAAAAATTTTCCAACAGAAATGCAAATGCAAAGCATCAGGTCTATGTATTTTTGCAGCAGGAGCTGTGTGCTGCGCAAGTAGTGACTACAGCAATTACACTGTGAGCACTGTCATTTTAACACCAGTAAACAGTGAAACATGAGCTTTTTTTCTCTGTATACAGTTTCGCAGCATTATCAACTGCATATTGTGTCACACGCAAGGAATGAACTGAGTCTCTGCCCTTCATATTGCAATTTTTCCCTTTCTCAACAGGACAAAACCCCTCTAGAGACTCTTCATTGTTTTTCTTATTGAATTCTTAATGATGTCAGATGCCTTCATGGTGTGATTGTTTGGACTGACTGGGTGACTGACAAGGTGATTTGTTAGGTTTGGTCTTCCTTTTTGGTTCCTAAAAGCACTATCTGGAGTGTAGAAATTACAATGGTTTAAAATTGTTGAGGGCTACAGGCACTATACAGTACTACTTTTAGCTACAGTTAGTTTGCTGTTAATGGGACCTGTCCTTACGTAGGAGGTATCTCCTGTATGAATCCCCACCCCCAGGCTTGCAGACAACTTACCGAAAGTGTCGATAGGGCCTGTAATTCTGAAATTAATAGCGATTAGGACAGAACTCATCAGGGCGGAGACTGATCACTCAGAGTTGAGAGTAGAAAGCTTTTCCAGACCCATTGAAAAACTTGCCCACAGTCACAGTTTTTGTGGTGACTTCTGTGAGCCAAAGACTTAGTCTCTGGTTTAAGGACTCTTAGCATGTTCCAGCTTGAGATACTAAGAAAGATGTGTAGTTCTATGGTTTTGAATAGAACGTTGAGTAGTAAGGATGCTGTTGGCATTGTGTTCATGTAGGTCATCCCTTAACTTGCTGCATGCGTCTCACTATTGCTGTTCTCAAAGCAGGTGCAGTTAGAACAAGCTCTAAATAAACGTGGTTGATCCTGCTGCTCACTGTTTTGAGATACCTCTTTTGACAAATCTAATGAAGGTTTTGAGGTCTGTTCTTAACAGCAAACCTTAAACAACCTTGCTTAACCTCTAGGGAAGTTGGTGGTACTGTTACTAGTTGTCAGTATGTTCTTTAATCATGTGGTTTCCCTTCTCTCATCAGACTTCCTGCTTATTTCACTTCTGGTTATAGGTTCTGATGACTACAAGGAAGCGAGAAGTTGATGGGAATTCACAAACTTGTTGAATGTTCCTCTCCTATGATAGGAAGATCGGCATTTTTTCTTTGTTATTAGGTTTAAGCGTATTCCCTAAAGTACAATTTCTTTAAACAATAGACTAAGCAAATGGTAGGCATTAGGTTTTCTTCACTTAAGGGTTTTTTCCTCTAGAAAATAAACTCTATTTTTTTTTTAAACCTGCTCTTTGCTGCCTTTCCTAGTTCGCCTGGTCTCCCCTGTAGCTAACACCTTACTAGTAAGGCCCAAACTTTTCCTAAATAGCTTTGCGTGTATCTGTTTTGGGCAGTGATATATCTTGACTTGTGATGAAATTGCCTGTTACTTCATCTGCTTAGTTGTGCAAAGGCATTTTGACTGCGGAGTCCAGAATAGATAAATACTATTTAAATCTGATAACACTTAAAAAGTGTATTCAAGTTGAAGTCACGGCAACTGCTCTGGCTAAATTTACTGTCATTAAAATAACTAAAAACTTGTATTATATCAGTACATAATTGCCATCAGAGTTTTAAACAAATTCACTGCTAAGCACTTGAATTAAGAATTGAAAAAATGAGACTAGACTTTGATAACAGAAACCTCTATGGCAACTCTAATATAATGCTTCATTCTATAGCTAAATAAATTGAATGTACAGAATGAAAGCGAATAGCTGATTTAGGGCTTCTTTCTTTTAAGAAAAGATTGACCACCTCTGAAATGCTAAGGGACATCAGCTGGCCATTTTTGGCATTTAAGTAATTTCACTAGCTCTCCATTACCTTACTAAGATTTTAAAAATAAAGTTAGTTTTCTTAAATACATGAGACTTAGTGTGTATTTAGGAAACTGAGGTAATAAACAAGCTTTCTTATTTTTATGCTTGAATTTAAAGGCGTGTCATTTAAAACCCATTTTTTTTACTTTAAATGATACTTAAAATTGATGCTTTAAATCAAAGTGTACATCCATCCACCTTAAATGTCCAGTCCGGAGGTAGGGAGTGTTGTTACAGTTCAGTTGAGTCCAAAGTGCGTGTCCCCTAGAGCCAGGAGAGGCTGGAGCAGAAGGTGTAATCATCAGGTGCCTTTTCCTTGCAGGGTGAGCTGAGGTCACAGCTGCCTGACCATTCCTCCCTGTGATATTGCCAGCTTCAGCAGTGCTGTGGTTGTGCTTTGAACAGTGTGTAGGATCCCATGGTGAATTGGACTGGAAGTGGTCCAGGTATTAAAGATGGAAAAACAAACAAACAAAACCCCAAACAGACAAAAACACATCAATGACAAAACCAAACCAAAACCCAACCCCAACAAAAAAAACCCACAACAAAAAACCCAACAACCAACCAAACACACCCACCACCCAAGCAAATTATTATTATGACGAATTATTATAGTATAAATTATTTTGAATCTTCAGTGATTGCTCTTTTTCCACAGGTGGGTGAACTGGCACAATAATGGTGAGGAGGGGGCAAAATGCATAAGCTGATGCTGCTTCTGAGACATACCTTCCAGCTATGCTTATCTGAGATGTTTGAGCAGATCATATGCTGTATCTGAGTATTTTGTTTGTCTTGTACTTAAATAGCTTCTACATTGATCGTATTTAGTTTCTTTAAATATTAATTATCATTAAGGCAAACAATAGTTTGCTTCTGTGTACTGGGATACTGATAGCAGCATTCCATTTGCATGCCTGAAAGCAGGATATACGATTATGGAAGTCCTTGAACTTTATGGAGAAGAAAATAGTGAATATGTGTGTACTTATTTTTAGCAGGTAGATTGCTAGAACAATCAAATTCATAAAATGTAAACAAAGTTCTGTAAAAAAGCATGCCATAAGAAATAAATGGCATGGGCATAATGGGCAAAATCCAGAGTAACCAGATCAGATTCTTTATCAGTAGAGCAGAGAGAAGATTACATCATTGTTATGGGCTACTTTCTGTAAATTAAACAATACAAAAAAAACTGGAATATGCTTGAAGTAATTGGCTAGATGTAGATGATGCTTAAGTTTAGTATAGGAGATTTAGAAAAATAAATAAATGCCTTATTTTAATTATGAGGTTTATATTGTGTATATAACAACCCTATAGGTTTGATGTTTGTTACAGAAAAGTATTAATTTTTCTATAATCTCTGTTTTTCTTTAAGGTTTATTAAATATGTCCAGAGATTTCTCATGTACTTTATTAAGAGTCTGAGAATCAACTATTTAGATCAATACTAAAGGCAAAGCTTTGAGATAACTGGGGCTCATAATGGGGAGGCCCTACTGATCATGCCAAGTATTAAAACTTTTCAAGTACAGGCAGCTAAAACAAGGAAAGAGTGATTCTATAACTCAGTACAAGCAGAATCTGATATTGTGGTAGCAGGTAATAAAGGAGGAATTGTTCTGACCCTACATTTGCAGTGGGAAAGAAAATAGGTGTGGAGGGCAAGCTGTTAACCTTTGCAGGAGCTTTAGCTGTGCTTGGCAGATATTAATAGTTGGTAGGTACAGTTAGTCCTGCTTTTGACAGTGGGATGAAGTGGTATGACCTAAGGTCCTCCTGTCTCTCTTTTCTGTGACTTTATAAAACCTTTAAAGGGGAAAAGTTTCTTACAGAGCAACACCTTTGCTTACATGGTCCATTCCAGCTTTGTTTTTATCACAGCTTTCACGACACTGTAGTCTTGGAATATTTTTGTGTTCAGACAGTATTTTACTAATGTGGAGGGAATACAGCATTTAACTAGTTTGTTAACAGATGTCTAGGCCATGTGAAAACTGCAGTGTAATGAAACATTAAATATGTTTTCCTCAGTGTGCTTTCTTCCTCCTGTAGTCTGTTTCCTAAAGGTGCTGTAGAATTTTCTTGAGCCGTTGCTGGGGTGGAAGAACACTATCTCTGTCAGTAGCAACAAGTAAAACCAGTGTAAATTACTTTCCTGAGGTTGATTGTCCTTATATTTTACTTTTTGGTAAGGATAGATGATATTCAAGTTCAATACCTAATATATATTCATTTTTAAGCAAACGAGTACATGGGATCTGAATTAGTAGCATGAAATCAATCCGTGATCTGCATCTTAAGCATCACTTTAAATGTGCTGAATATTGCTCCTAAATCTTATTTATCTCATGTCTTCAACTAATTTTGATATGTAGGCTGGTATACAGTGACAGGTATATAAAAATGCCAAGGCAACAAAACATTGAAGCGAATTAATTTCTATATTATTTGACTTGAGTCAAAGAACATTGCTGTGGCCTGAACTTGTCATTAAAAACCATTGTGAAGCAACCTTGTGAGAAAGAGGTGAACCATCAACAGCGTGTTAATAACACAATATGCCTCTGGGGAAGAGGAATAGGGAATGTACAATGAATGATGTAGCAGTGACGTGGAACATCAACTATATTGTTCAGTAGCCAGGCAAGCGTTGGTTTTGATTTATGTTGTAACTGCTGAGGTTTTTGAGGGTAGACTTCTTGATGTGTGTAGGGTGTTTGATAATGAAACCCAAGTGCTTCACTCTACTTCTAAAATTACGCAGCACCAAGTATTTGATCCAGCTAATTAATTTATTCCGGGCTATTTTTGGCTTGCTTTTGGTGAATTTTTGCATCTCCAAACATAAAGTGAATGGCATCAAGCAGTTTATGGACTTTGTGTAAATTATGTATTTATAAAGAAATATTATTGATTTAATGTTTTACTAGTAATAAGCAAAATGCTTTGCGAAGTTGTTTGGGTCTTCTTGAGTTTTAATGGGAGAATTAATTCTTTAGGTATGTAAGGACAACTGAAGAAAAATCACATAGGCTTATCTACATGGGCTGGTATGTTGGAGTAACTATGCTTGCTTAAATAGAAAAAAAAAAAGTGCTTTAAGTATGTTTTCCTGCCTAGTTCAAAAGCTCGTTAAATCTCAATCCAATTAGTGGGCTAATCTATGCTACAGAATATTGAGTTGAGAAATTGAGTTTTTCAGCTTCTTTCTGTGAGAGGGAAAAAATGCCTGTGTAGAAACAATTCTAGGATATTTTTATTTTTCTTTTAACTTGTACGGGTTGCATCTATCCTTTGAGAACTTTTCTAGATTGTCATTACCTTTTGACTGCAGATTAAATTGTAGCTGCTGAGATTTTTCTCATTGGTGTTCCAGGTAGCAGTCTGAGTAGAAGTACTAAAACTAAAGAAAAAACTAAAGAATAAAACACATTAGAAACACATAGAAAAAGAAACAGAAAACAGAGAAACTCAATCCATGTTTCTTACCATGGAAACATTTACAGATGATATATCTGAGGTAGGCTGGGAATATCAACCTGAGTAGTTTCTGATGGTTTGCTTTTTTGGAGGGTGGGGTTGGTATCTAGTGATTGCTCAGCTATGAGCTGTCCTAAAACTCTGTTGCTGTAGTTGCTTGTGAACCTGAGATTGGTTCAAGCTTATCTAGAATTTTTTCTTGTTTGCTGTCAACATTTAATGGTGTTTGGGGTCCATTTTCCCATTTTTTTGGTATAGTTGTTTTCTTCTGTTGATGGTATGCAGCTTTGTGAATCAGCTTTGCATTTTAAATTGCATATATGATTTCAGTGGCTACATCAAGCTGATGAGGTTTCAAGTTGATGATTTAAAAATAATTATGTAGGACATTAGACTTCTTTTTTAATGTGTAATTAAAAGTTCTACCCTTATTTTTGGAGCACGCTCTGAGACTGTGGCTCCATGTTACTACAATTCCCTCAGGAAAGTTTGTTTTACATGTATTTGTCTGTCCTTGCTCACAGTTGCTCGTTTCCCCACTTCAGCTTACTCAGTCTCTTGATGGTCTTGACAGAGCCATTTGCCAAACCACAGATTGCCCTGATTCAGTAAAATCACTGCTTAAAAACAAAAGAGTGTTTGAGGCTTAACACGTCTTTTCTTTTTGCTAATTGGGGTTTTATCAGTTGTTATTTCGAAGAAGTTCTGGTGATTTTTCGAGCAAGTCTTGTGTATTACCTACTACTGAACTGACAATTCAAGACTGTCCTGAAAAATTCAGAAATATTTTTATAATAAAAGATTTAGTGTTTTGGTATGAAGAAAGCTAAGGTAAATACCTAACTGCAGTTTAAAAAAATATTTACTTAGCTATCTGTCCCCTTACTGTATTTTTCAAATACGACTTAGTTATACAGCCACTGCAGTAGAAGTGTTTGTGGAATAACAGCCTTTCGGCAATTTTCGGGAAGCTTCTATTATTTTAAAAGAGGGGTTTGATTGTACTAGACATTTCTGTTTTGAAAGTATAACTGTCATGTAAATGCTTTTCTGATGAGCCTTGACTTCTTCAACCAGTTTGATTAATGGAACGATTGTGAATTGCCTTGTCCATTTTAGTATTAGCAGATGGAAAATATCTTGAAATAGGGTTAATTTTTTGTTGTTGGTGGTTGTGTTTTTTGTGTTGTTGTCATTCTTTCCTACTGAAAAGAAATGTTTTTGGCTGAAGTGGTCAACAAGAATGGAGGGTAGAAATGCAGGAATATTTTGCATGTTGGAAGAGTAATATTTAAATCTTTATTATATGGGGTGGGGAGTGTGTATAAACTCCCAAGGCTCAGGAGAACTTTTCAGTATGCAACGTATTTTTTGATTTAGCTGAACAGCTGAACTTGCATACTTTCGTAAATGAGAAGGCTCAGAGATTTTAATTTCTGTGTGTATTGTCCAAAAAAGTGGGCAAACATTGGAACAGGTTGCCCAGAAATGTTGTGGAATGTCCATCCTTCAGATGGAGCTTACCTGAGCAACCTAATCTAATCAAAGCTGCTTTTAACTGTGTTTGGACTGACTTCAGAGGTCCCTTCTAATGTAAATATTCTATACTTTTGGTAGTTCAAAAGCCAGATCTATAACATGGAATGAACCTCTGTTAAATTCAGAGCTCAGTTGTGGGTATAGAGTTAGTGTGTGCCTATACTGCAACTTAAATTCTTTGCAAATGAAAAGAAAAGCCTCCTTTCTATTCTGTTTCAAGTTTTAAATACAAAATGGTTTCCAAATCTTAAACAAGGGAAGAAGGATCCCACCTTATGCTGAATGAGTAAAGGGTAAATATTCTTCCTTTTGTGCTGTGAAATCCTGCTGTTAAGAAAAAAATTAAGGCCCCTTCTCTCACATCTGGTACTTTTTCTATGCAAGGGTCCATACTAAATCCTCTGTTTACTCTCGTATTAGGGAAAGATATATGTCTTTTTAGCTGTTTTGCATGAACATAGTACCAAAGGAATGGTACAGCATTTTTCTCGCTGATGGGAACAAGGAACAATGTGTTGTTCTTACTCCGCGAAATATCTGAGCCCTGTTGTTGAGGTTACACACTTAGTGGGCTAGAATATGGTCTGTTCTTCGCTGTTATATTGAAGAAATATCCTACAGGTTTTTGTTAGTTAGATGTTTCATAATCATTTTATGAAAAGACAGTATCTCCTGTTAGGGGTGTGCCAATAGAGGACATGTTGCCCATTCAAGTCATGACAGAAGGTGCATCCCATTGACGTGGTGGGGATTTGCTTATGCTTATGACTCACTAAATGCTTTGAAGTTATTTACAGTGTATAGTAATAACTGTGTTTCTTCATTTATCTAGGAAATGGAGAGTTTCTTCAGGCTTTGTCAAGCCATGGCTTACAGACAACTATGACAACTAAAACTGATGGCAATGATGGCAAGGCTGAACACCTAGAGTATATTGCCTTTGCATTGGTTCCTGTTTTCTTCCTCATGGGTCTCTTGGGGATCCTCATCTGTCATGTCCTTAAGAAGAAAGGATATCGTTGTACGACAGAGGCTGAACCAGTAGAAGAAGAAAATCTTGATGAAAAAATAGGTAATCAATGAGTCTAATAAACAATTTCCTATTTCTGTACATTGCAACTAATATGGAGTAATTAATTCTGAGACTGATGTCATTTTTCTGTCTATAGTTCACATCAAAACAATATTAAGAATATTTTTATTACCATTATATGTCTGTTGGGTTTTGATCTTTGCTAGGCAAAACTGGGAGTGTTCCAATTTCCCATGAAAGTCCTCTAACATAAATTAAGAGCTTACAGAGGGATCAAAGTATCCAGTATACTTGTTTGCAACTGTACACTGCAATTGGAGTCACCAGATTGCTTTTCCGCATTCTGCATGCTGTTAGCCACAAAGTATTATACATAACTTTATCTGAGGAGTGACAAAAAGCTCTTGTTTAAAGCCTAAAAAATCTTAGCTTTGTGTTTAGCAGTCTTAATTTGTTCCTGTTGTGATTCTCACCTCTCATTATAAAACTGAGCCTTTGCCCTGACTATCTATGTTGTGTTTTATGTAATGTGTGCTGCTTATAATTTTTTCTTAAGGATACCCTTGTTTTTGTTCTAATGTTTGTTTGTTAGTGCTCTTGTGTTTATGGTTCCTTATTCCCACCTACTCTTACTTGGAAAAAAAAAAGACAAACCACAAACAAGAGTGTTATCACTTGTGAAGGGCTGTTCTAACCCAGTGTAGCATTTGGCTACGTAAACACAAGAGCCAAGTCACTTGTAAATCCTTTGGGCCTCTTACTTTCTCCCAGTTAATTACAGTCAGTAGGTTGATAGCAAGTGCGGATGCCAGCGGCTCTGTGGGGAGCAGCGGTGCCATGTGGGTGTTTTGGGAGCAGGTACCGCCCGGGGCAGGTGTGCAGGGAGTGGGGCCATCTGGGCAATTTAGTCACCTGAGTGGTGACAGTGAGGTGAGCGGTTATGAAAGGGGGACAACTTTAGGTCTCGGTTTGGGGAAGTAGCTGTGTCTAAGCTGCATTGCAAAGTTGCAGCTATTAGGATCATATAATAAGTTTGGTTGGAAAAGACCTTTAAGATCAAGTACAACAGTTAACCTGGCGCTGTCAAGTCCACCTCTCAGCCCTGTCCCCAAGGATGAAGATGAAGCATGAGTACAGAGATGAGGAAGTCCCTAACTTACTACTTAGAGACAAATTTAGAGTATCTCCTACCAAACAACTAAATCCTGTGTTTGTTTTTTGTTTTTGTTGTTGTAAATAATGCTGGGCACATCAATTATTAGGCAAGGGCAGATTTGTGCCTCTTCATTGTTCTGTTTCTAATTTTTCTCTGCCTTCTGAGGTTATTCTGGGGAAGCTTCCAGTATTGCTAATGGGTGCAATTGATTCCAGAAGTTTTAAATATAGTAATGAGATTTCTTTCTTAAATCCCTTGCTCCTGTAGTCATATGTTAATTTTTTATTTAAATAAAAAAATGTTATGTCCTTGTAGATGTGATGAAAAGCTTAAACTGAATCCCTCTTATACTAGAAGCTGATCATACCTATTTTAAAATAATAGTGACTTGGGACAGTTTAATGATTTTTGTTTGTTTTTTTTTTTTTCCTCCCTATTTTTAGGATTAGAAATGCTGCTCTCTTGTTTGTCTCCTCTTTACTAGCTAGAGAATGAATTTTGACATATGCTTGTGAAAATCTTGCGTTTATTTAAGTCTTAGATGAATGTGAGAGCCGATGTGCAGATTCCATGAACTAGTGTTTGTGTTTTTTCCTGAAAATGGACTAAAAAGTCTTATCTAAACTTTCCCTTTGAAGTGACAATAGATCTTGTCTTGTCTTAATGTAACTTCTTCTGGTGGGTGTTTCATTTTTGTTTTGGTTTTACTTTGTTTTAAAATAATTCATTTCTTGTTTTGGAAGGCCAAGATAATTGACAGCATATTTATTTCCTTGCACAGAAATGAATGAAACCGTACATGAGAATAGTGACACTGTGGGACAAATTGTTAACTACATTATGAAAAATGAAGGTATAGTATTGTGGTATTGAAGTTATAAGCCTTTATTATTGTGTTCTATAAGAAATGTATTTTTCAGATATTCTGTAGTATAGTATGTTTATGGGTTTTCATTCAATAACCATTTTGTAAATGCTTAACTCTTTGAGATTGCCTTTGGAAGGCAATAACTTCAAACAAAATGTGAGTTTTTTGCTTACCTGAAAGTTATTTTGTATGGTGAGTTTGATTCATGCATTTCTTGATATTTTAACTATTTGGGTAGGGTTTTTTGTTGTTTATTTTGTTTTTGGTTTTTGTGTGGTGTATTGTGTTTTGTGTGTGTGAAATAAAAGTTGCTTTCCTAATGGCAGTGTTTAAAGCATGTGAAATTTTTGTTTTGACCAGATTAAACTCTTTGTCTTGAAATGATTCTTGCAGCTGTTTTCTCATGGAAAAACTTATGCGTAACTGAGACAATAGGTTAGACTAGTGCTAACATTGAGTTTGGACATGGGATCTACATGGGCTCTCTATGAGCAAAGTAAAACATAAAGAGGAAGATATGACTGAAAAAAAACAAAACCACAGTTAAGTAACCCATCAAATGCTTGGTTAGTTCAGAATGTATTTGGCCAGTAGAAAAAAACATTTAGTAGACTGTGTTTTATAGTACAAGAACTTTTTGGTTTTTAATCTTACATTTGTATAAAAGTTCTCCTAAGCATTGAACTGGCTTTGGCTTGCTTCTGAATGAAGAGTAGTCCTCTGGAAAAGTTGTATTTTTGGGTTTGTTTGTGGGTTTTTTGGGGGATTTGGTTGTTTTTTCCTTAATAACTGTTAGATCTTTGAGCGTGTGTATTTTTCCTCAAGGCTGGCATTAGGTACCCTGTGTTCTTTCTGTAATATGTGAGCTATCGGTAGTTGTTGGCTGATTAATTGAGACCTAAAAAATGCAGATTAATTAACAGTTTTTTTTTTTTTTTTTTAATCTGCAGTTGCTTTATACATGTGAGGTGCTGATACTCCTGTGGTCAAATAGATGTTTTGAAATTTTTAGGGTTTTTTTTAGGGAGTATTGTGCAGGTGGCTACCTTATATGGCTTGTATTGGGGCAGTGCTTTGAGTGCAATACGAACTGTAATTTTAGTAGCTCAAGTTAAGAATATCCCGTAGAATTATATTAATTTTTTTGGCATAATTTTCTCTTAAGGCTTTTTTGGAGATATATATAGTGCAGGTGTCTTTCTTTTAAACTAAATGTCTTAGAGGACCCTTAATTTTGCTGTTTATTTTTTTTTCTGAAGTTAGAGCTGTACACTTTTGAAGAGTTCTATTTATTCTCATTGCAGCAAATGCTGATGTGTTAGAGGCCATGGTAGCAGATAGCGGTGTCTTTGAACCTGAAAGGTAATTACTCATCTTTTTAATGCATGTTTCCTGAGGCAACTAAAACATACTCTTTCAAAGGATTTTATTTCCTGAGCACTTTCAAGACTACATCACTTACTTGAGGTAGCGGCTAAGAGGATAATACTTTTATTTCCTTGTGGTGTCTCTGAGTCACTAAATTTTAACGTATGCCCTAGGTTAGTAACTGGCTTTTCTGGTTATGTGTTTTAGGTGTATGATACGAATTTGTTGTTTTTTGGGCTAAAGGTTTACAGAGGCTATAAATACTTGCTTACTTTAGGGTGGAATTACTTACAAGTTGGCTTAGTGCAAAGCTACTACTACTTAGTGCGAAGAACAGAAGCAGCACTCATTTCATTTGTATGGATGCTAAATTAAAATAGACATCTCTTTCTGTGTCCTTTTTTTCTTTATAATTATGATAATGTATGTTGTCTAACCTACCTCTTATTTTGTACCTACACACCTATTTAGAGAATTATGTAGAGAAAGTACTTCAGCCCTTGAGTTGCAGATGCGTCCTTTGTGTAAAAGTTCTTATATCTGTACATTTAAACTCTATCTGTACTACTCTAACTACTTCTCATATGTAAGCCTGTGTTCATATTCAAGGCAGAGAAGATGAAAGATGAAGTAGTAGCGTGTCACTAATAAAAGAAGTAGTGGGAGTGGATAGTTTTAGCAAAACAAATAGTTGAGTATGCAACCAATTATGTTCTGCTTTAACAGCGAGAGGCTTTGTTACTGAAGCAAGAAAACTTACAAAAGGAGTTCTTCTCAATATAGGAATTTGATGATACAAATAGTAATGACTAAATAAAATCTCCACTTCTGCCACTTAAAGCCATTAGTTCCTGTCTTTGCTTCAGATGTTGAGCAGATTTTATTTCGTTTATAGCAGTCTCTTATTTGAAGTCCATTAAATATCTCCTGTCAATATTTTTGTTTTGAAAGTAAACATCCAAGTAACGCAAGTCTCTTATGGCATGTTTTATTTATTTAATTTGTTCTTTCTGTTCTCCTCTGGAGTTTCTTCAGTTTGTTTGTATTTTTCTTGAAATAACATTTCTAAAACCAGATGGAACCTTCAGCTGAGGCATGATTAACGCTGAGCAATGTAACTTCAGCTATGCAGGTTATACACCTGTTATTTCCACTGTGAAATTTATACTTTTTAAGGAACAGCATCATAACGATTCATGTTCAGCTTGTGATCTTCACCTTCTTTTTTCTGAAAAACGATCACCTGGCTAGTTGTTCTTTAATCCGTGTTTGTAAAATTCTTCTGCTAAAGCACTGAGATTTGTATTGTCCATAC
The DNA here is from genome assembly GCF_963082525.1 of Nesoenas mayeri. Classification (NCBI taxonomy): domain Eukaryota; kingdom Metazoa; phylum Chordata; class Aves; order Columbiformes; family Columbidae; genus Nesoenas; species Nesoenas mayeri. Next base: position 54,146,813 of record NC_137540.1, read on the forward strand.
TGCAATATATCCAGGATTTGTAGCAAGATTTATGTGTGTGCTAATGTGTCTTTCACGCAAGTGTTCTCTGATCACCTCCACATGTGGTCCTCTACAATTACTATGGGTAACTGAAAGTTTATGGGTACTTAGCTGTTATTCTGTTTTGGTACCTAAGGACCTCTTTAAAACACTGAATGTCACCAGGACCAGCATAACCACATTAGTGTGTCTTTCCAGTTTCATAATAACCTACTGATGCATAACTTTTTTTTTTTAATAGACAAGGTATGTTGCCTTACGCTACGGTAATTTCACCTTAGTGCACTGAGTGCCAGCTTCCTTTAGGAGAATGTATTGGAAGACAGTGTCAAAATTGACACTGAAGTCCAAAAAAGTACATCTTCTGCTTTCTATGTATGCTATCTGCTCTTCTGTTTTAGAAGAACATTAGGTTGATTTGATTAGAAATTCTCAATAAATGGCTTTTCGTGGCTATAGTACTTTTTCTTTCTTTCTAGATATTTGGACGTTTTTCTTAAGCTTAAGCTGAATTATCTGTTGATTGCTTTTCTCTGCATGGTAGACATTTTAATTTTTGACTTTTCACAATATTGTCCAATTATGCTCTGAATTCTCAGAGATACTATAGCCATTCTGAAATTCTTTCTCTAGTTCTCCAAGTGTGAATTTAATCTGCTAATTAAATGTCTTCATCAGTATGAGTCCATGTAACCTGGTCTATTTTAGCCTGATTTTGTTTTTCCATGTCCTTGCCCTTTGTATTATTTTAACTGCAGCTGAGTTAATTTATGGAATTGATTTTTAACTGTAAAAATGTGATATCAGAGGGAACCTGAAAAAATAGCTATTCACTAGACATAACTGAAGGTTATATTTTATCCTTTTCTCCTTTTTAAGGAACAGGATTTTATATTAAGCATTAATTTCCTTTATACTTTTTCCAACAGCCCTTTATCTCCTACCTCTCCTGAGAGTCCTGGGTCCCCTTTGTCACCTGGTGCTATTCCATTTAAGCACAACTGCAAAGGCCATCACTTCCACACTGTTGGAGGAGTAGTAGAAAAGGATGTTTGTAATCGTTGTAGCCACAAACGATGGCACCTTATAAAGCCCGCTCACAAATCTAAAGAGCACAGAAGAAGTCGTCTTGGGGAAGTTACAGTCCTTTCTGTGGGAAGGTAAGACTTAGGTAATTTTATTGTGTACTTTTCTTAAGGATGCTACAGGGGCTCATGTTGGATCAGATAGTCATTGATTCTACTTTGTTTATAGCATCAGTGATTGTTTTTTGTAATCCTTTTACTGTTAGACTGAAGTTATTTCTGGAAGAAGTAAATTTAATTAGTTTTCGTTTTTAGAGCTATGTAAATAGATGGGGATTTACTGTGAGTGTAAATCCAAAGCCATTGCTCTATTGATACTGGCTAAAAAGAAATAAGAATTGCACACTAATAAATTCCTTTGCTTTTTAATTTGGTATTTCTCAGCTAAGTGTAAGCTATCAAATCAACTTCATTCCTTTTTGTTAATTTTAATTCCTAGCTTACATTGTATTGTCTTAAAAAATTGCTGTTTTAAGAAGTAGTATGCTGGATTCTGCTTTAAAACACGGTTCCCTAAGGAAGTGTAATTCAGTAGTAGTGAGTATTAGAAGTGCATGTAGGTAATAGGAAGGAGGATTGCTCTGTAGTGAAGCTGGTCTATGTGGATCTGCTCTCATGTCTAGGTCTTGGGACTTGAAAATGTGTTGCTGTCGGTACACTGGGTACTGAGAACTAACTAATCTCTCGAGAAATACAACTGAATCTTTATTTTGCTTACCTCAGATTTAGAGTCACAAAAGTGGAGCACAAATCGAATTCCAAAGAACGGAAAAGCATGTTATCTGTTACTGGGGTGGAGAGCGTCAATGGCGATACGCCTGCCAGTGAAGCACCCGCCACACCTGTGAAACAGGAGATGCAAGAGAGAAAAAGCTCCGAGTAAACTGCAGGTATCAAACTAATGTTGAAAGTGGTATGTTGTGAAATAAATGAAGGTAATCAGTCAAGAGAAATGAAGTTGAAAATGTATCAGTTTGATGTGAAAACTCATCCTTGAGTTTCAAGTTTCTACAGAAGTCTGCAAAAATTACATTGAATGACTCAGTTAATGATAAATTGGTAAAGGCTAAATTATCCACCAAATTCTTATCATTTTTGTTTTATTTTGGTTTGTGTTTTTTTAAGACTTTGTAATTAGAGTAGAAGTTGAAATAAAAACTACTGGTCCAGGAAATAACACATCTGCCTACTCATTTTTGGCAATAAATGATGGTTCAGATTTAGGGGCAATGTGCTTGTTAAACAAAAGAAACAAATGCTGCTGAGAGCTGCATCACTGGATTAACTACAGTGCTTCTTCCTTACGCTTGCTGCCCTGTGCTGTACGCCTGGATGATGTGACTGCTCACTGGATACTTCTCTGATAGACCAGTGGAGCTTTGCTAATAAGAATGGAGACGCGTGAAAATGCTCATTTTGCAGGCATCTGTGGTAGGTTGCTAAGCCAAGAGATTGAGTTTTTCTTTGTGAGTCATTAAACTTCAGTCAATTGCTTGAGATACACCATTAAGCACATCAAAAACCTGTCTGGCATGGTTTTGGAATGTACCAGACTTTTTATTTTATATTTTTGTTTTTTTGGTTTTTTTTTGTTTACCTCTTAGGGAAAAAACCCTGCAAGTTAATCTGGTTTACTTCTAACTGATGACAGACTGATAATCTGAGGGGAAATCACAAATGTGAATCCAAATAGTTAGCTTGACCCTTAAGAGAAAAAAAAGAGCTTCTGAGGTGACAAAGGACTTGAAGAAAGTGAATGAAATGCACTGTGCCAAGCTCTCTGTGCTGGGAGAGAGGGTAAAGTCATGTTGTATCAGCTCAGTGTAGTTTCAAACGGAGTAACTTCAAATATAAAAAGGAAATGTGCAAGTGGAAATTGGGTGTGTTTAAAAATGTAACAAGACCCCAAGCCCCTTGGTGTCTTCAGGGTCAATTCTGAAAGGCCAAGGTGCAAGATATGGCCTTTTCTTTAAATCTGTTGTTTTTTCATTAAGAAAGCATTCTGTAATTGTATCAATTTAGAAAGGAAGAGGAGCTGGTGTGCAGCAGGAAACTTCCTCCCAGCTTTGACTGGCAGCACAGGTATGACTGCAGAGCTAGGTGGAGTGTGCTTGTCTGCACTCTGTGCCTCATCATTAAATTATACCCAGTTTTTTGGAACCCTTGCCATAGAAGAAAGACAGACTTGTGGATGTGGTATGCTTCCAAGTGATTAAAAAGCTGTGGATGATAATGAAGTAAATTGGTTTTTTGCTCAGTGAGTAAGAAGGTAAATAGTAGGCTAGTTTGTAAGGAGGGCGGAGTTCAGGTTTCAAAAATTACGAAGTTGGAATAAGCTGTTGTGTCTTTATTGCTGGATGTGTGTAAGACCAGACTGGACAAATGCTTGTCAAAGCCAGTGTAGATAAGCTGGGCCTGCCTTGGAGTTAAGTGCTAGGCTGCAAGGGTAGTTGTTGTTTGTCTGGTTTGCGTTTTTTGTTCTGTGGCAAATTTTGACAAATCATATCTTTCTGGTGGCTGCTGTCTCATTACTGCTCTGTAATCTCTGAAGGATCTACACGTGGTACTGGAAGACAAACTTTACTCTTATTTTCTGATTCAGAATTATGTCCTGGTGCTCAGGTTTTGTTGTTGTGGGGGTTGTTGTTGTCGGTTTCATCTTTTGCTGTTGTTGTGGTTTCATCTTTTGCTGTTGTTGTGGTTTCATCTTTTGCTGTTGTTGTGGTTTCATCTTTTGCTGTTGTTGTGGTTTCATCTTTTGCTGTTGTTGTGGTTTCATCTTTTGCTGTTGTTGTGGTTTCATCTTTTGCTGTTGTTGTGGTTTCATCTTTTGCTGTTGTTGTGGTTTCATCTTTTGCTGTTGTTGTGGTTTCTTTCCTTTCTTCCCTTTTTAAAAATCAATACTAGCTGAATTAGGAGAGAACCTCTTCCTTCATGGGCTGCATTGGCATTTACGTGCCCAGCTAATTGTTGTAATACTCCTGTGACTTTTTATTTCCTTTCTGTCTTTAATGGTAGCATGATCAGATCGTTAGTAATATGATTTTTGACTTAAGGGTGGACTAGTTTATTTTCTGTTTAAACATCAGACATAGAAAAGAGCACATATGAAAAGTGCAAAAGTCCAATTCCAGTGCACTTTAAAAATAAAAAAAGAAAAAGAAAAAAGTAGTAATCTTTTGAAATCACTCTAAAATATGTTTGTAGTCCAGTTTGTTTGTAGTCCAGTTTTTTCTAATTTGTTCTTTCCTGTACTGGTCCCTGCAATTAGCTAGACGTTGTTCTCTAAATTTAAACCATTACTGCTTTAATCTAAAAATAAGCTGTTCTCTAGAGAGATATGATAATATAGCTATAAAAAAATTACATGTCTACCTGTGGCAGCTTTTTATTGTAGAACCTCCCTTAGGATTATAGTATTGCCCTTTCTGATAACAAACGTGCTTATAGCAGATAAATGGGTCCATGGAATTTCTTTTGAAGGTCTCCCCGGTCCAACAGATCTATTTTGTAAATCATCTGGGAAACTAGCCAGATCTGTTTGATGTGCACTACAGAAAATAAACAGATCTTGCTTGAAACGCTATAATACTGTTCTCTTGCATGGCTCTACATCAGTTTTTGTCCACTGCCATGAAAAGTTGTTTGCATATAAACAGGTATTACTTCAATTGCATGTTTCAGACTGCTAATAAATTATTATAGCTTAATTTACTGAAACTGAACACATAAGCAGCATTTATGACTTCTGTGCCTCTGACCAACAGATTAATGATAAAAAGCATGTAGTTTTGGAGGATTTGGCTCAAATCTTCAGATGCAGAGGAAGAAGGCATATACAAATGTGCTTAATTGCTGCCAGAAAAGGTTTGTTCCGGCACTTGGAGGCAGTAGATTTGTGCTTCATGGTCTGACTTTAACTGTTGTCACTTAGAGTTTCTGTACAAGATGGAATTCCTCGCTTAGGCAGTATCTGAATGTTGTAATATTGCTGATTACTTATATTCACTGCTACTCTCAAATTCAGGGTTTGCTCTTTGTTTCTTAGGGGGTTTTTGTGGTCTTGTTTTGGTTGTGGTGGTGTTTTGTTTTGCTTTGTTTTCCTTCCCTAACCTGGCATGTTCTTAGTATTTTCTGGAAGTGACATCTACAGTGTTTCAACTTAGCCTAGTGTCTTGCTGGCTGCATCATTTGAAGTTGTAGCAGGTCTTCTCTGTGTCTCCAAGGTACATGTTCTCAGCAGAATCCATTTCTTCAGTAAAGTTTGTTTAAAATATGCCTAGTGGCACATAAAAAAGTGAAAGATATACAGCTGATAGTTGAAGCCAAACTTTTGAGTCGAGCTCTTGCCCATCTATTGTAAGCTACTGGGTAAACAGAAACTTAAAGTACTGGTGCACGAAAGCATTTCTATTCCTAGTATCCTTTTCAAAGTTGTGTGTGCTTTGCACTGTGGTGTGATTTGTTTTGTCTTGTCCATCCTTTTCATGAGTACCAGCTGAATTTTTAGTTCCTCTTGTTTAGGATTTCACATGCTAAACTTGCAATGCACAGCAACCACTTCATGCAATTGTGGCATTTTTTTCAATTTCAGAGCACTTGCTAACTTTTAAATTGATGTGTTAATCCTAAAACTTATTTTGCTAGTTAGGCTTATTCTTACAATTGTTTTCTTCTCTTACAGGTAGAACTTTCAGAAGAAGCTTGTCTGCTAGCACTTTGGAGGAACTGAAAACTCCCAAGAGATGCACACTATTTAAGGAAATGTATTTATGGCACTGTAGCATTTTACAAGTTATGTGATGGCATCCATACAAAGTTAAACACTTAATGGTTTTTCACCAGTAAAATCAATAAGATGTAGACACTTAAATGCTGTTGAGCTGCATGGACCTCATACCAAATGTTGGGCTTCAACTTGGAAAGAAAAAAATATGTAGAAGTTTTTTGGACAGAAAAGGTGAAAGCCTTATTGAATAATAAGTTTTTTATACTTAGACAAGCATTTTTAATGAGCTGATTATTACAAGTAAAGTGATAAACTGTGTTCACCCCTCTCATCCATCTGGATTTTTCACCTCTGTTCTTCCCCTCCAGCACTGACAAGTGTTTGCTGAAGATAAAAGCCAACCTTTGGAAGCTGAAAATATTTTAATCTAATGCCTAGTAGCCAAGTAAAATATACAAGGAAATAATTATGTCAGCCAAAATCTGCATGTGTGCCTTGAGTATATAAGCCCTCGGGCTCTGTGAATGGTACGTCACAGTATGGAGTGGCACAGCGATGTGCAGATGTTAAATTGTTGTCTTCCCTCCTCTTGCCTCCCCCTTACTACTTTGAACAGGCTGAAAAGCATCTTTTTCTATGGAGCGGGGTGAGCTCTTGGGAAGGTTACTTTCCTCAAGGCCATTTTTTTTTTCTGTTTTCTTGTAACTATTCACTCATATTTGAAAAATGCATCATAGTTTTACCTTTTTTTTTTTTTTTTTTTTTTTTTTTACCCACAAGTACCTTATTAAGCTAAGACAACGTATTTCAACTGTTAGATAAGGATATGGAATATTTGATGTTAAAAATTTATGCAGTATATTCTGAAGTACTTTGAAGTGCCTTGTTGAACTGAGGGTAGCTGTTTTCATTGGCACCAAAATCTTAAGCCAGTGTTACTCTCTTCGTAATTTAAGTGTGACTTATTGCTGAAAATGCCAGTAATGTTTTTGTCACGTTAATTCTTTGTGTCTACTTGTCATGATCTCTGCTTTTTCCTGTTACTTGTTTTTGGGAGGGAAGTCTTTGCAATACTTCAGCAAACTTTGCTGTGTGATAGAAACTGAAAATAACATTTGTTCTGAGTGCCTAAGAATATAAGCTCTAACTTAATGCATTTTAGTAGAGATTGCACTATATTCTGAGAACTATAAAGCAACTTAATCTGCTTTTTGAACTCAATGAAAATCAGTGTTTGTTTTGAAATGGATTTATTTTACATTAATACTCTAAATCCTTTTAGTCCAAGTGCTTTAAACTGCGTTTCTCCTTCAGATCTGAGATTCGGATTTATTCATCAGTTTATGCAGTGCTAACAATCAGTTTGTACGAAGATAAAAACTAATCTTCTTGCTTATGTATCTATCTTGTCTTGTTAGGGAGCATCAAGCTTATTTCACTCTTGCTGTTAAAGTGAGCACTGCTGATGGTCTTCCTTCTGCTTATATCCATGAGATACTGACTGGACCTATCAATATATACTTTTCACTTATATTTGCCAAAAAAAACCCCAACCACCACCCACAAAAGCTCTGTGGAGAATAAGTAGTTTATTGTTCCTTTTAAAATTGATTTTTTTAGAGATAATTGTCCATGTTTGAGAACCTAGAGTAACTGTTTGGCCAGGATTGGAACTTGACTGTTTAGCATCCCTGCTCCCATCAATTTAGATCTGGCTTATGAAATCTCTTCAGTATTTTAGTATAACATAAACATCATGCTCACCTTACTGGCACACATTTAATCATTATTTCTTTTTCCTCTTCAAGCTTCACTTGATTATTTGTATGAAGAGATAATATTTCTAAAACGTAGTTACTGTTAGTTATAGTCATTAACTTTCAGTTTCCAAGATAATGAGAGCTATGAGTATGAAGCCTTACTGTAAAAAGGGAGCACTGGGGCAAACCCAAGCAGTATCAAATGATTTTCAGAAAGGAGATACACAGTTATAGACTGTCTCAAAAGATTTTTTAAAAGATGGGGAGTAGCGGTTTATTTTGATAATACTGTATTTTGAGATATGATGTGTTAGTACTACAAGTACATTTGCCAAAGGGGTGGAAGAAAGTTTAAACAGAAATATGTATTTTTTTTACTTAACTTAAAAGTAGCTTCTATTTTGATTCCATTGGAAATACGTAGAATAAATGAAAATGTGTTGGATATGTAGAACATTGTTTACCTGTAGAAAATACTTAAGGTATTATAAGACCTGATTGATATGTGTAAGAATTTAATTTGTGCATTGCTACTTCAAAAGAAGATTTAGAAGCTGTGCCTGTTCCATTGCATTTAACACTACACTCTGCTATTTTTTAGGGGTATGGATATTGCCATACTAGTCTGCCTTAAATTTGCATATCAGATGTATTTTTAACAAAATAGTTTATATACAACTTTTGTACTACCAAGCAGTAAATAAAAAATATTGATTCTTAAGCTCGCTTGTGTCTTCCTTAAGCCTGCATCCATTGCATGAAATGCTACCCTTGCACAGTCTTAATGTATAATGCAATCTCTTTGCATCTTTTTATGGGGGTAGTGAGAAGCTTAGGTTGTTGCATAATGTATTACACTTCAGAGCAGTTTTATTTTCTTGAGAAAGGACAATTGCTAATATTATTTTGGTTACAAATTTTATGTAGGAAAGAAGAAAATCTATGCTTTAACTCAAGCTGGTATCTGATTAGATTAAAAACCTTTTACGTTTAAAGTAACAAGACTTTAAACTTTTTATTATATTTGATGTGGAGCTTTTAAAAAAGGCAGGTTATCTCTGTTCGCAATTGTTTTCATAAGGTATGGAACAAAAAATGAGGAATGACAGGAAGCTCTTTGCAGTTGCTTCCTCTCAGCCTGTGTACCTCTGCAATACTACAGTGCTTGGTTTGTTACATTACATTCTTACAGGTGACTATGATCTGTAAATAGCGCTGGAAATGAGTTTTGCTGGGTCAAAAGTGTGAAGGATGCTCAAAGCAAGTTGCTGTGGCTAGCTGAGATGTAGATATCAGTGTAGCATCCTGTTTGCAGGTGGTTTGTTCTTTCTTGCAGTGTTCCTAGCTGCATCGTGCAAGGCCTGTTTTGTGGTCCATATTTGAATTTTAGAGGTTTATATACAGCTGTGGGGTTATTGAGAACAACAACAAAAAATCCCTGTGGACCATAATTTTCAAAGGTAATTGAGACACTGCAGATTGTGAAGCTTCTGGATATTGAACACATTTTCTGATTCTCATTTTCAGGGATTTGTTCCTTTTTTTCTTCTACATAACAAAATAACCTGAGAGTCATATATTATAGTACTTGTTCCTTATTTTCCCCTGCCCCCTTTTAGTTGACTCTCTAATGCTTTCAGTAACAACTTCAGGTTACATTGAAGTTAAAACTGAATGCAAATATCACTGTATCAATAAACTTTGATGCCAGAAAATATAAGGATAGAAGATGGTAATTTTGTGTAATACTTAGTTTTTATTAGATAATATGTGCATATATTGAAAGACAAGAGGGTTGCTTTGATAAAGTTTGAGAAATTCTCTTGTAACTCAACTGACATAGAGAAGTCCTCAAAAGATATGTGAAAATGTTTTTTCCAGACTTTTTTTTTTTACATGGGTAATCTGTTATTTTTCTCAAATTCAGACACTTAATTTTTTTTTAGTAGAGCATTATGCCAAAATTCAGATCCTATCTCATACTGCTGTAGCAAAACACATGAGAGAGCTACTTTTTATCTTTCAATAAAATCTGATTTTACTTGTAAAGAGCACAGAGCACATGTGCAATGTATTTTTGAAACATGATAAGGATTAAAGCATTTCTTTTATTTATAAATCTCTTTATACAACCTCAGTTGGAAAGCATGCCATAGCATTCTTGATAGCTCCTTGCCATTTTATTTCTGAACTGTCTCCCTGTTTTTCACAGGTACAGAAATCTCAGAAACCTGGACAAAATTGGTACCTTACATGATCCCTGAAGCGTCTGTGTGTCTGTACAGCTCGGAGTGGGGCTCTCCAGCCTCATGGGGAGATGCAGGAGGGAGAGATGTGCACAAAAAGTGTGAGAGGAAAGCAGGGGAAAAGGTGTTGGATAAATTTATAAGTCTGTTCTTGTTGAGTGGGTGTTTTTTGGTTTGTGGTATGTGTGGTTTTTTGGTTGGTTGGTTGTGGGGTGGTTTTATTGTGTTTTGGTTTCTGTGGTGGTCCCTCCCAGCCCCAAATGAATTGAGCTTCTATTTACTGCGTACTGGTACAAATTGATGTGGGTTAAAAAGTGTTTTCTTTTGAGAAGAGAGGAGGACGTATGATCTGCTCTGGTTTGGTAATGCAGAAAGTGCCTACTGGGTTGAAACATGAAACTGTCTCTCCTAAGGAATTAAGTTTCCTGGATGTGTAGTGGATGTTGAGTACTCTCACCCATGCCCCAGATGTAGTGTGAAGTGCAAATCAATTTGTATCCATTAAACTAGAGTTTCTTTGGATATTAGGCCTGTTCTTTCTTTTTTCCTGCTAAACATGTGACACTGCTGCTAATGAATAAACAAGAAAACAGAGTGGTTAAGCCTTGGCTATCTAATATTAGTGAACAACACATAAGATTGGCTAGATAAAGATTGATTTAGATGTAGTATTTTTCCTCAGTGTTTCGTGGTGTGCTGTATTTTTGAGTTTTGTTTGAGGGAAGTTTGCACTTATGCTCCAAATGCTCGCAGATGCTGGATGCAATTTCCATTTCTGTCTTGTTTTCTGTATCCTTGTTGAATTTTTTTTTATTATTTTTTTTTATTTTAAGCTTTTTTTCCTCTTCAGTTGTAGGTGGTGTGCAATGAGGTGCTGCTGGTGTGTTTACTCTTGCCGTAACTGGGTTGTCCCTCTAGCTCGGGATGCACCTTTTCTCCTCCCCTCCCCAGCAGCTGCGGCAGAGCCGGCCGGTCTCTGTGCTGCCGGTCAGCCTCGCGCTGCCTTCCTGGCAGGTTAACGTCACCTGTGAGGCAAAACTGGGAAAAGGATACGTAAGGCTGGAGCAAGATGAGGAAAAGGAAGCTGTTTGGGGAAGTAGGAGTCTGTTCCTCTAACTCCCTGAGGGAGGAATGAATCCAGGAGAGACCCCAGGGCTGTAGTGCTGCAAGTGTGAAGATGGTGTAAGCCTGTGAGGAGATGTGCCAGCGAGGTCTGAAAGCTGTGCTGTTGGAGTAAGTGACCCCTTAGTTATCGTGATGGGGGGATGAGTGGGTTGGTGGTATATTTTGCTAGAAAGTTTAGGTAAGAAGAGAGACCAAGTCACCTGTGACATGGATGGGCCTTAGTCCAGAGCCTGTTACGTGGGTAGTGCTTAGCCATCTGTTTCTGGAAATGCAGTCGAGTTTGAATCGTGTCTGTGTAAAGTCTTTGCAGGGTAGGCCTGTTACATCTTAAGTGAAAGAACTCTTAAATTAGAACTGTGCAACCCCTAGTGCTGTAGAGATGCAATGGCATCAGATTTAGCTGTCTTCCACAAAAGGATATTCTGACATATATATTTTTCATATGAATGTAACTCACTTTATATGTGTAAACTCTCTTCCCCAGCTCCCCATTTCTCCTGTTAGCTGTTGTTTCCTCACCTGTTTTCAGTTACTCATCCCTGTGGTGTTTCCCTGGGCATGTGGGGGTGGGCAGGCGGCTGTCGCACTCGTGCTGCGCGGCTGTGTCCTTCTGGGAATGGTGGTCACGGGGACTAGAGAGTGTTTGCCTCCATAAACCTCCCATAGCTGTTGGCGTGCAGCAAAAGCAGCCATTGTGCTATTGCAAAAAAGCAACTACATAACAACTAACAAAGCTGGCAGTGACGGTGAAGGGGCAGGTACGGGGAGCAGGCAGCAACCAGAGTGTGGAAGACTTGGGAAGATGTGAGGAAGACTAACAAATAGTAGTGACAGTCAGGGCAGCAGCAGTTTAAGACAAATTATTGTTTCTTACTGTCCTAAAAAATTAGCCTTTGCTCCATGGACGTCACTATATATCTAGCTAGATACTCACGAATATAGCATGATTTTTGCATTGAATAAGATAGTAATTTTGAAATTACCATATGAAAATAATGAATGTTTAAGTACTTGCCTTCGGTATTTTGATTTACAGTCAAAATAATTATCCTTTAAATGCAGCAGTCTTAGGAGAATGTTAAATTAAAATACCCATAGAATTTCCTAAGTCGTCTTTTTCAAGGATTCTACCTACCTGTGTGTGTATATGCACACACAGGTATATGAGTAGAGAGGCAGCAATGTCACTGTTCCGTTAGGAGGTTTTGCACAGACCAGCTGTAATATATATTTTCTGGCAGCAGAGGGAGCTATTAAAGCTTCTATTGATAATTTAACGAACTGGGAGTGTATGTGTCGGGGGAGGAATAATTACAAGCTCCAATTTAATGGGCGATGTGAGGTGCCTCAGTGTTTCTCCACACAGGGCCTGGCAGTGCAGCTGCGGCCCCTGCCCTGCCCGTGGCCTGGAACTACCTGCCACACTTATTAAAAGGAACATAAACTTCTCCCTGAGCCAAATTTTTAATCAAAGCACTGGGGAAGAACAGGATCTGCGTGGCGTATGTCAAAACAATAGCAGCATGCGTCGACTGCTAATTAATGCTCATGCATGACTCTGGGAAAGTAATTCCCAGTCAGGCTGAAATATGTGTAGTATTTTGTAGTGCTTTTGATAATTTGTCTTGATTTTGATTAATGTTGGATCTTCAGTACAGTTCTTTTTTTCAGATGCTAACTGGATTACTTTCATATGCAAGTCTGCATAAACAGGAGATTAATCATTAAAAAGTAACAATAACCAAAATCAGACAGCGGCATTGTTCTGGCAAAGTACACAGTATACTTGTTAGATTAACCCCTGCACTGCTTTTATCTACCAAACCAAAATTTGTGGGATTAAAAGTCTGTAATATTTCCTCAGTTCTGGAGATGGATTGTCAAGAAACATGTGCCACTCTTGGCTACAGCAGAATCTCTTTGTGTAACACATATTGGAAATAAAGAGATTAGTGTGGGTCTTACTTTTTTTCTGAAAATTACACAAAAAAAACCAATCTGAGGAATGTCCCCAAGTTCATGTGATATCATCTTGCTTCTGGAAGAGGTTTCCAAATGAGAACAAAAGGAAAGTAAAGCTTTATTTATATATCAACCTTTAGGCATGAGGTAGAAACAACCTACATTATTCATTCTTGGCCAGATCCATACAGTTTGTCCTCAAATGCTTAAAAAAAATAATTTAATCCCTTTTATACATTAATTTTGCGTGGTAGTTTTCTTGTATTTGTCACTTCCTTTCCTTTTGGATGTCTGGGTAAGTTACTTGCTGTCACTTGTACATCTCCCAAGTACTGAGAGCAAGGGATAGCGTGTGTGATCACAGAATATTGAAAATCTGGCCGTGCTCGAGGTTCCGGTGAGTAACTGAGGGTGTTGTATTGCTCCTTTCTGCTTCTGCACCCTCATAAAAATCAAGCTACTCTCTGGCTCAGAGTAAATAGAAGGGAGATCAATAAGCAGACAAATTAAACTGCAGTCTTTATGTGACATGGTTTTATTGTGGGGTCAGTGCAGCACTTAAGTAGTCTGCAACCTGACATAATATTGGGATACTGTATTTCCTGAAAGACTTGTTTTTTCTACTTTGATACAGAAAAAAAAGTTTTTCACTTGGTAATGTACAGTAATTGAATTATGAAGTACACCAAAAACCTGTTAAGTACTATTTAGAATCATTTCAGTCAAGATTCAGAGCAGGAAATGCTATAACTTGCATAGTTTTGTTTGTGATGGTTGTGAGATGACTGCTTGGGATCTGTACTTCAGCAATTGGATTAAAAACAAAACCAAGACAGCCATTGTTTTTCCTGCTTCATTGAGAGAATCCCGTTCTCTGAAACAAATTCTGTAAGGCAATATTGCTTTTCTCTGACTAAAGGAGGAAGTTGTGCGGGGTGGGGGAGTAAGTTTGTTTAATAAACTTCTGTTTTGAAGTTGTATTAAACCATGTTAACAAGATTAAAATGATACTAAACAACAATAATAAAAAAAGTTGTGACTGCTTATGCTAAGGCATAAAATTGCTATAATCTGTTACAGTCTCTCATAGAATCCAGGATGCACATTTAGCTTCTTCCAAAGTTTCAACAGCTCATTGTTTGAAATGGAAAAAGTCCCAAGGCAGGTGGGACAGAGTTTGCAGCTGTGATCAGTCAGTGGTAGCATCATTTGGAGATGCAGGCAGTGTTCCCTGTCTTCTGTTTATCTACTGTCGAGGGTTAAGATTGCGGGGTGACAATAAAACCCTGGCAGATGTATTGTTAACCCCCTCTCCCCCCTACTTCCCCCTTTTTGCCCCTCCCTCTCCCCCCTTCCACTCAGGAGAGGCGATTGGGAGGAAAAAAGAAGGACAGAGAGAAGAGAGTTGGAAAAAAGTAAAGATGTTTTACTAATGCTACTAATAAGAATAGAGAAAATAATACAAAATATACAAAACCAATCTTGAAAGTCTCAGCAACTGCAGAGCCGGCACCCGAAGTCCTGGATTGGACTCCACAGCCAACCAGAGCTGGATTCAGTCTCTCACTAGGCCTCAGTTCGCAGGGACGACTAGCAAGGTCCTCTCCTAATGTCGGCCATAGGGAAAAGGGACAAGATCCTCGTGATCTCCCATTTTATATGAAGTATTCACGTGAATGGAATGTTATACACAGTTGGTCAGTTGTTCCTCGTCGCCCCTCTCGCGAGATGTCCACCCATGCTTATCAATAAGTTTGCATTCCATTGCTAGGTTTTACCAAAACATGTGTCTGGTTCTCCAGGAAAATGCAGTTAATATGAAGGCTTTAGCTGACAGGCAAAATTCACTGAAAGAGAAACTTGTTTTTAACAAAACCAGGACATCTACCTACTTCAGTTCAAGGATTGCCTGATCTGAAGTTGAGAAAATGATTGCAAAGGTTCAAAATGAAGGAAAGTTTAAAACAAAATCTCCATGAGATGCCAAGTGAAATTGTTAACGGAGAAGGGAATCCTGAGACCAGGATGTCTAGCTGTGTATGTGAATGCTTGGAATTTGGAAAGCCTGGGCAGGGAAGGAGCTGAGGTGTTTCTGGTTTGATTTCATTATTAAGAAAAATTGTCTTTGCCAAGGGCAGTTTGTGTTAAGAAGACCAATGAAAAAGTCTTAAACCTGCTTCTAACAATTACTGTTAAACATTGTGTTATCTAGGTGTTCTAAAACCTAGAAGGACACAATGTCTGAAACAATTCTGTTGATAAAACTTCCTCTAAAAATAAATTAGTTTTTAATGTAGACTGACTTTGATAAATTTACGTTCTTGTGTATTCAGCATGTTAAAGAAGTTCTAATATATTTAATTTTCAAGTGATGCTCTTGCACAGTTTAGATGTATTCCAATTTCCATCTACATACAAGGAGAGATATCGTAATGCAAGATAATCTATTAAGCTTCGTTATTTCAATGTAATTAAAATGTGCAATAGACATTTGAATAAATGTATGCAATACCATATACACAGGCCTTAATAAATGTCAAGATATTCTATTCTCATTTAGCAAAACGTGATACATTGGCAAGGATCAATCTTTTGGAAAATTAAACCTCATTTGGGTAATTCAAATTACAAATACAATATGCGCTTTAGATTATTTTTTTTATTATTAAGCCAGTGTTTCTTTTTTCATGATTTAAATGATAAAAAATGGTATTTTTGGATTACTTTAATCAAATCTGAAGTATCTTTTGGAAAATAATAGACTTTCGGGTTTAAATTTTTAGTGGGAAGACTCCATAGCAACACTTGCCCAGCTGATTGCCTTTGTTCTTTAAACTAAAAAAATATATGAATTTTATTTATTTCCAGGTTCCTGCTTTCTTGTCAGGGTTTTGTTGGCTGAACTGAAGAAATCTACAGTATCAAATTTCAGGTTCTTTTGTTGCTCTGTAAACAAACTTCCCCCGTAAGGTTTTGTCTAGGAAATAATTAACTTCCTTGAATTGGGTGGACTGGGCCGCCTTCCACGCCTGTTGCCATATCTGGAATCTCTGTGGTGATCTGAAAGGTTTTTCATAACCTAGTGGTGACCCGCTGCTAAATGAGAAGTGCTAAGCTTACTCTTGCTCAATGTCTCTTTGCTTATATATGGAAAGGTTACAATTTCCCTTTAAGCTGTGTTACTAGCTTTAGAGAATAGCAAGTAAAACGTGAGCTTCCAAAATGTATAATCTTTCATAGAAATACCAGGTTTTACAGTATTTTCCCATCCTGTTGCTTGTTGTTTATTGCTACATATGTCTTCACACTCACCTAAACAGAGTTAAGTATAGAAACATTAAAAATAGAGATTTGCCAACCAGCTCCCTCATTAATTCCTTTTGTATCAGAGGAAAGTGGAAACATTTAAGCTCTACTTCATAAGTGAACCCTCTGAGTATAGGAACCATAATTGATTGGTATCTGAAGCTATGGTGTTTGGGGTAAAGAAGAAGAGACGTCTTAAAAGCTATGTAGTTTTGGAGGGAATTCTTAAAACACATGCTATACTCTTGATTCCAGTAACAGTTTTTCTTGTGACTTTCCTGTTTTTCTCAAGATAATAAATTTTTCTCTCACAATTGTCGGAGCAAAACGGATTGTTCAAGGTGGCAGTGTTTGTGTTCTGTTGCATCAGTATCTGAGGGAACTGAATAAGATTTGGTTCTCACATAATTATTTTAAAGCTGCTTTTTATGGAGGAAATTCTGTGTGGTATTTAAAAACTATCTCCGAAATAATTGACTCTTTCACATTTATTGTGAAAAGTGTATGGCAGTCTGACACTCAGCTGTGACATGGCAGAGCTGGAGGGAAAAAAACACATATATATTTATATATTTAAAAATTTTTATATATACGTATACATATATATATATATGTGCTTTAAAAAACCCAAACTAAAACCACTACCACCAAAAACCAAACCACAAACCCAAACACACAGGATGCATTTACATAGTAGATAAGCTGAGTCTGAATGTTGGTGATACCTCATGAATTTATTTTATGGAAGTTTTCCATATCCTGCAGATTTGAGGTATGCATATGCTTTTTTTTTTTTGTTTTTGGTTAAGAGAAGCATTGAGCAGTTATTTCCAATGCAGTGGACACACTTACTTTACACTGTTTTTTGTCTTTCTTAGATTTTAAGACAATGAAAACTGGGCCTAGCAGAAATGCCATGTTTGTGGCCCAGCTGATCTCTTGCAGAAAAGTTATGTCTAGTGGCCCATGATTCTGGGCAGGTGCCTGTGGAAGGGACACCTGGTTTGGGTGTCCAGGGCACTGGTTGGGCTTGCCCAGGTGCTCTTATCTAGTGTATATTAGTTTTTGGGGAGCAAGATGAGAACTTACTGTAATTTCCACTTGAAGTTCAGGTTGAAGTTAGAAAAATCTAATTGAGTGTATATTTAAAAATGGGATAAATTTCCTGCGGTGTTTGTTGCATTTCTTTTTTTTTTTTATGTAAATAATTTTTCATGGTTCGTGTCATGGTGCAGCAGGGGCTGGCGGCTCCCCGGGGCTGGGACATGGGGACGGCAGGACTGAGCTTTGCAGCTGAGGTCCAGCCTGGGCTGTGGGCCTGCAGGTAGGCCCAGCTCAGCGGGGCCCCTGGCCAGGCTGGGCAGGGCCTGATGGCCCTGAGGGGCTGAAATGGGCTTCTGGGCCCTGGACAGGGCAGGGTGAGCCCATGTGGGTGGGCAGGGACAGTTGAGACCTCACAGTATAAAAGCAGACACATGCTATCTCCTGTCATAACCATAACCAGGAATACACAATGTGCAAGTAGTCTTCCGCAGTCATTCAGTATTATAGTAATCTTGGATACACACATGTGTACATAAAACTTGTATGTGCTCATGAAAATGTTTAGAACAGCCTGCTAAAGTAGGAAAGTGGTAGAGAAGTTGACAGTACTATGATACTTTAACAACATATAAAGCTTTTTTATTGTATAGATACAATGTGGTGACTTTCTTCTGTAGCTGAATATAGTTTTCTTGAAGCTGAGACTTCAGGGTTTTTTTAATTGCTCCTGGGGATGATATTAATGCTTTGAGAAGCTGAAATCTTGATTTGGGCTTGCAGTATTTGGAGGAAAAAAGGGAATCTGCATGTATGCAGAAATAATCTTAGTACCTGCACACTATGTAGAGCCCACTTTAAATATTCTGATCCTTATGCATGTTAATGGGTAGACAAGCATTCAGCATATACTGTTGGCAAATACATAGTTGGTGCTTTTTGTAAATCTTATAGTACTTCTTTTATGCAACTGCTATGTAATCAGAAAATACATAAAGCACAAAAGTCACCAGATGATTTTTCGTATGATTAAAAAATTTTATTAAGAGTTTATAACAGACTCAGAAACCACAACATTTCACTGTAAAATGTCAAGCACTTCCTATTTCAATTGTTAAAATCCCACATTGGATGAAATAGCAGCACCAAGTTGGTCTGTATCTCCTTTGCTTCCCACAAGAAAGATTATAACATACTGGTCTGAAGATGAGAAAAAGGGTAAACACTGCAGGAATGCAGCTCTGGTATTTTCAGATCTTACACATAATTCAATTTGAAAGCTCAGTCACTTTCCTGCCGTAAATTTAAGGATTGCAGCAGAGCCAGGGATGGGACCACACTGGATTTCACTGTTCGTATATAAACAAAACATGTCTTGCTGGGGAACTTTGAGACACAACCTGTTTGCAAACTGTATTGTTAAGGCAAGTGATATGTGCCTGGAAAACCTAGCAGAGTTGCTTTAGTTTACAATGGTTTTAATCTATCCAAACTGCTAGGGCTGCATCTTGATCCCTCTTAGCACCTTGGATAGTGTGTGTGTGTGACTCTTAAGTGAGCTACTTCAGCTCATCAAACCAACAGAAAGTTGCCCTCTCTCTTGGATTTGGCTAGGCTTCTGCTGTTTTAATGAACTGAACCAGGTCACTGGGGGTATCAAAGTCCAGGGGAGGTGTAAGGGAAGAGATGAGGTTACCATCCTAACACCAGCTGCACATGCACGAATTTAGGCTTAAGCTGGAACAGAACTGTAGCTGGAGTGAAGTGCAAGCCAAGCTGCCTTCATTGGATCATAGAACTTTGGGTCAGGTTTTGTTGTTGTGCTAACATAAGAATCTGTGGTTTCTACCTCCATGGCTTCTATAGTTCCATTTTATATAATGGAAGTTTTCTGAACCTGGAACATGCAGTGTGCACAGACCCTCCTGAGGGTCAAAACCAAAGGAAATGTTTGCATGAATCCAGGTGAGGTGAGTATTTGGCAGAATACCCTGTGTGGAAGAAATGATGCTATGGCCTTCTGGTTGGCCCCATACAGAAGAGTGTTAGTATTGTCATTAGCCAAGGGAGCACTTCCTTACCTAGGGCAGCAGAAATTACAAAGGCTGTATAAAACAACTGAAGGGACATAGGTTTAGTCCCAACTCCTTTTATATATGCTGTTCATGACAGCTGTCCACATGTGCTGTACATGTGCTTATACAGATCCAAAAATAAAATCTGGATCTTACCCAGTGTATTACAAAGAAGCCTTCATCTAGTACTCGTCATCATCTTCCACGTTTTCCCCTGCAGTTGCAGCTTCCAGTGCAGCCAGAGCTGCTGCTACTTCCACATCTTCCTCCTCAGTTTCTCCATTGATGTCTTTGTGGTTGGGGTGTGTGGGTGCCTCTGCTGCTTTGGTAATGGTCATGGCAGGGATACCAGCAGAAATGCCCTCACTCAGACTTGCGGAGTCAGTTTTAGAAGGTTCAATACTGCTCTTCTCCATAGGCAAAGGTGGAACAACACAAAGGTCCTGGTCCTGTATTTCTGAAGGCCCAGTATTTTGGTCTGATTGTACACAGGTGACTAAAAAGCTATCTTTTTCAACAAAGTTCCTGGTTTGATTGCCATTCTGGGGATAATCAATAGCAGGCAGCTGTATGGCATTGTTTTGTTTCTTCAATATTGCACTTCCTTTGAGAAAGATTCTGTTGTCTGCAGACTGCAAGTTCCCATCTTTAATACTATTTGGCTCGTTGCAGGCTGCCTTCCTCTGGCTGCCTGCCTCTAGGTCAAGTTCTTGGCCAGACCTATTTAGTTGGGTGTAAAAGTCTGTACTTCTGGTTGAAGGAGACTCTGCTGACTGGCTGGAGGGTCCCTGTTCATTGGCATCTTTCACTGGGTTTGTGTCGGGATTGAGCATGGGGTGCACTCCGGTGCAGGAGTTGCCACCATTGACTGCAACATCAGGCTTTGCGACACACTTCACAAGGCCATCCTCTTGAAAATCATTGCCTCCATGGTTCCAGAGAGTTGCTTTCGTGCTACTTACCTGGGGTTTATTTTCTGTTCTGTTTAACTCATCCTTCTGGAGTTCATTTTTGTGTTCTTGAATTTCACTGTTCTCTTTGAATTTGGATTTATTGCCGCCTTGCTCATTGTAATTGTAGCTGGTCACTTCACGAACGTGTCCAGGTGATTGTACTTCTTCTGGATCAAAAATATAGCTGAAGTGAGGAAAATTTGTAGATGAAATGTTTGTTATGCTGTTAATATAATTAGAAAAAAGATTAAGCTTAGTTTTTAAGCTGGAGATCTTGAGGAACTGGTGTCACTAAGCTTTACCTTTGGTCCTGAGGATGAGCTAAACTGAATGGAAATGCTGAACTGTGCTGTCTGCTGGGACTGACTGTAGCTAACTCCTGTACTGAGATTCACTGGGAACATAAGAGGAGGGTGTCAGAGAACATTGTGCTGGTTTTTGCATGTTTCCAGCTTTATTTTTTATTTTCTCTGTGGGGTAGATGAGCCAATGAGTAGTCATCACATATATCGTTAATTCATATATTCTCATGTAGTGGCTAAAATATCACTTCTTTTACTGGTCTTCTTCCTTTCAAGTTTTATCTTTTTGTACTTCTGAAAATTTTTGTTCCCCCCTTTTTCCTTTCTTATTAAGCTTTTCCTCTCCTTAACTTTTCCTTGATTTATTTCTTCCAGAACCTCTCTCTTTATCTCCCCTCTTTCTCCCATAGCACCCATTTTCTTTTCCACTTCTTACCTGTTCTCAAGATGTGGCCAAGGGGAGGAGTTACCATCAAGTGGGGCTCAAGTGTTGTCTTTCTAAAACTAGCTAGTCTCTCTCTCTGGGGAGACTTCATGTGACAATCGTTCCCATAACTAACTACATTTTAAAGTTATGATGGAGGCAAGAATCTGTAGTTCATTGTCATTGCTTAGGAGAGAGGGAGGGTCTGATCAAGTTTGTGGTCCTTGTTCTACTGAGCTGCAAGAAGTTCATGTTACATAAATGAGAAAAAGTTTTGCTAAAAGGTGAATTTTCAATACTGCACTTTTTTTTTTTTTTTTTGTGGGATAGAAATTGTAGAAATGGACCTCAATTACAGTAAGTCAAAAGGACATTCACAGCAAATCAGTATGCCTATGTTGTGGCGTGATTTTAAAGATACTGTAAACTTTGGGAAAACTCCAACCTTGTAAATAGGCTTTATTTAAGCAACAGGTGTAGTGGGGCACAAACACATGTTTTAATACACTTGTTTTATTCAGCCTAAGCAACTCTTGTTCTGTTGTACCTTTGTATCATTTTGCAGCACCTGCACCCCATCTGGATTTTCTTTAATCTGAAAAGAGAGAGAGGGGAGGCAAGAGAGAGGGAAAGTGAGTGAAGCATTATGAAATTAATGTATGGGCAATTGCGTTGAAAATGATGTTGATGTTTAGAAGAGTTTCATTAGCTAAAAAGAAAGACGTCTACACAAGAATGGATGCAGTACAGTTCAAGGTCTTTTGAGGTTGCGGTTTGCAGTGACAGTGGCCTTTAGTTGGGGAGAAATCTGGGGAAGAATTTAACATTTCTTAAGTAGATAGTGGTGTTCTCTCAGACTATTTTCCTAAGCAATTTTATTATTTGGAGACTCCCAAGTCAGACAGTATTGGTTCCCTGGTGTTTTGGTTTTGCATGTGTGTGTGTGTTGCACTTTTTTGTTTTTTAGTATTTTTTATTTGGCAGCTATTGGTGGACTTCTCTTCCATGAATTTGTCCAGTTGTTTTCTCAACTCTGTTAAACTGTTTGCATCCACAGCACCCATTATTTAGGAGTTTCACAGCCCAGCCTTGCCTGTGTGAAGAAGCACCTGCTTTTGTTTGGCTTGAACCTGGTTCTTAATAGCGTATTTTATGCCTTCTAGTTCTTGTATTGTAACAAGTGATGAGCATCATGTCTTGTTGTCACTATAGTACAGATCCTGTACTGCCCCTTCTGTTATCATATCCAGTCCGAAGAATCCTCATATTTTAAAATGTTACCTATACTGACATTTTTTTATGCCTATAGATTGTCGTGTGGTGCTTGTCTGGGCCTTTTACATTTCAACTTCCTTCTTAGATGAGATGTGGGAACTACAAATGCAGAGTTTTCAAGCTGTGGGGAACCACAGATTTATTCTTTCTTAATAACTCCTGTCTCCATGCAGTTGGCTCTATGACAGCTACTGAGCACTGAGGTGACATTTTTGTGGAACTATCTCTTAGTTAGACACAGACATATTGCTGGGATTGGCACTTTATTGTATGCAGTGCTGCACTTGTTTTTTACTGTGGTAAATTCTTCAGAGTTTGACTAGAGCTAGCAGGTTGTTTGTGTTTTGCTGCATCTCTGTGTATTGCAAAATTTCAGTGTATATGTATCATTGCCTGACCCAGTGAAATGCTAAGAGCTATTTCATGGTTCATGTGCCAAAGTCTTTTATTATGGGAAGAAACAGTTTGCTAATTTGGACTCCTGAGAACTTTTATGTTCTGAACCTAAACTGAAGACGCGGATCTGAACATCCCAAAATCCTAGAAAAAAAAATTATCTATGGATTGGGGCTATATTATTTCAAGTTAATCAAGTCAGGACAGGTTGTTAATATATTTTTTCCATCATTATTCAGGCTGCTTCTTTTTGTCTTGATGTTCTACAACCTCACATACTTTTGCCATTGCCTAAGGACAGCAGCTTGCTTCCCGTAAAACAAATTGATCATACAAAGTCTGGGTGTTTTCTAGAGTGATTTATTCACAAAACAACAAGGAAGGAAAGTAGTATTGATTTATTCTTACCAGGCATGGCTTGAGTTGTGCACCAGTGATAATGCTAGCAGAAATTACAATCACAATTCTCCACTGTATGGGCTTATTGTCTGACTTCCTCTGGTGTTAGCGCTGAACAAAATGCCTGATGTCAAGCCCCTCATTCCTGGAGCCTCTAAGGTCTTACAGCCATTCATCAGCTGGTTTTTGCTCAGCTGTAGCTGCTCCTAGCTAGGCTTTTTGTCTTCATGTGCACCTGAACTGTTTTGGAGCAGAAACTGCTGCAGCTGCTTTGCCTTCCCTGTCTTGGTGCTGCTTCTCTCTCTCCCCCTTTAATGCATTCTTCCTTCCACATTTCTGCTGATCTCATGCTGTGTGTCATTGTCCCCCATCCCTCAACAACGTCAGAGCAGGAATTCTTATACTGGGCTTTTCATCTGAAGAGGATGCAGTAACTGGTGAGGTGGTCATGTATACAGACTCCTTATGTGCAGTTGCTCTACAGTGCAAAGGCATTTGTACAGGTTTGACTGGATATGGGGCTTATTTGTGGTGCCTGCAAAGCCATCTTTTCCTGCCAAAGAGGAATTCTTAATACAATTTGCTTTCATCGTGTTAAAAGCTGAAGTAGCTATAGCCCTTCTTTAGGTTAAGACTGATTTGGAAGCTAATTCAGTTGAACTAAGCCCTGTACGGACATGTTTTGGTTTGACTGACACCTTTAGATTTATCTTAAACTGGCTTCTAAACTGAAAGAACAAAAACTGCATTAAGTTGGCCATCTGCTGATAGACTCAACCTTCAAAGTTCAGTGGTTGGCAGGTTATCATGTGTTAGATAAATGATCATGTGTTTTCTGTTTATGGGAAAGGCAATGTAGCTTGGCTTATGTTAAGCCTCTTTCTGTACATACCCTTACCATCTCTCATGCTTGCCATGGGTAAGAGCATGCAAATATTATTTCAGCTCTGCTAGATCACGATAACTCCAAGAGCTGCCAGTTGCCATGTGAGCCCACTGAAATGCCCACACAGCCTTTGGCTTGGCTTTTAAGTTTGTCAGCTTGGTGAAACCAGTCCTGGTTTGTGTGCAGACCAGTTCTGAGAACAGATACTGTGACTAACTGGGTGTGGGCACTTCAGCTCAGGCTGCTTCTGTTTAATCTTCTCTGACAATTTTTCTACTCAGTGCTTTTATTTATAACTCTTTGTGATTTTTAAAATGTCTTGTTCAGAAGTTTTAACCGCTGGGAGGTGCTAATTGTTGTCCTTTGTTCTGTTGTAAAGATGCTTGTGATCATCATAGGTAATTATAAATGGAAATTACTGTTGTTTTCATAGGAAGCACTTTCCTGTTTGGTGGGGTTTTTGTTTGTGGTTTTGTTGTTGTTTGGTTTTGTGTGGTTTTTTGTGGGTTTTTTTGTTTGTTTGTTTTTGTTTATTACAGTTACTGTTTGAATTATCTCTGCAGCTACTGCATTAAGCTTTTCCACTGATTAGTTACAACTGGATCTGTCCTCAGGCATGGATAAACTATTACATATGGAAAATACTTTATGTTGTATTACCTTATAAATTATTTCACATTTCTGAAATAGGAATATGGTTTTACAATGTCACTGTCTGAACACTGTTTTTGTTGGGTATTTTTTTGTGTGTTTTCGTTTGTTTATTTTCCATGCCCTTTTCTTCCATATTTATAATAATCGTTCAAGTCAAGTTGGCAAATAAGTCTGAGGAACAAATTGCTTTTGTAGCATGAAAAGGCATGCTTTAATCCTACCTATCTTTAGATGCCTTGCTCTAAAGACCTGAGTATTGTGTGATGTTCGTAGTTCCATTAACGGATAAGTAGTTTTAATAAGCTCTTGTCTGGAGCAGTTTGAATCAGGCACATGCTAAAGACTTGCAGTAAAAAAGGCTTAGAGAGCTCAAGCAATGGATAACAGTATGTTATCTGATACTGAGTTTAGAAACATTGCATCCTTTTATGTTCAGACTTTTTTTTTTGCCTTTTTATTAAACATTTATTCTGCTAGATATTCTGTGCTGCTAAATTGAATAGGAAGTTTCAGATGAACATGATATGAAGTGGAATTCTCCCTTGTGGAACACTTTTGGGGCTGCTTCCCCCCCCCCTCCCCCCAAAACTCTGCCTGTCCAAAGCAGCAGTAAAATGTTTGACCGTCACATTTAGTTCTGCAGAATTCAGATCAAACTGCCATTAATCTTGGACATCATTCTTTCTCAGTCATGAAATTCCTGAAGGCCTGTAAATTTTTGTCGCTAGTTATTATGCAGTCACTTAATCTTGAACACTAACACATCATCTGGCATTAAAACTCTACTAAAATGTTAAGTACAGAATACTTGGAGCATTTACAGGACAGAGATAGAGCTGTTTAGGTGAGAGGAATGAGGAAGGCCTAGAAATAACTTTTTTTTTACCCTACTTGATTTTGAACTTTCACTCTATAGCTTTGAGCAGCAACTGAGTAGTGTGGCCAGCAGGACTAGGGAAGTCCCCCTGTACTTGGCACTGGTGAGACTCCATCTCAAATACTGTATTCAGTTTTGGGCCCCTCACTACAAGAAAGACATTGAGGTGCTGGAGAGAGTTCAGGGAAGGGGAACAAAGGTGGTGAGGGGTCTAGAGGCAAGGGAGCTGGGGCTGTTCATCCTGGAGAAAAGGAGGCTGAGGGGAGACCTTGTTGCTGTCTACAACTACCTGAAAGGAGGTTGTAGCATGGAGGGTGTTGGTCTCTTCTCCCAAGCAACAAGTGAGAGGATGAGAGGAAGTGGCCTCAAGTTGCACCAGGGGAGGTTCAGATTGGATATTAGGAAAAATTTATTCACTGAAAATGTTGTCAAGCACTGGAACAGGCTGCCCAGGGGACTGGTGGAGTCACCATCTCTGGGAGGTGTTTAAAAGACATGTAGATGTGGCACTTAGGAACATGGCTTAGTGGTGTACTTGGCAGTGCTAGATTAATGTTTGGACTCGATCTTAAAGGTCTTTTCCAATGTAAATGATTCTTTGATTCTGTTCTATGACTCTTCTAGTGTGTCACTGAGGTTGAACTTATAGCAGTTTCTACAAAAGAATCAGATTCTTGCAGCATGAGAGAGCAGGATGATGGCCTTGTGGTTTGCCTATTCGGGGTCAGTGCTTGCTTCAGTTGAAGTCATGATAATTCAGTGAAAGAGATGGAAGAGGCCCAACTCTGTGTGCACTTTCCTTGCCATCCCAGCAGGCCTTTAGTGGCAAAAGATTGTCTAGATAGAATGTCCTTGCAATGTATTCAATGAGTGTTCACAGAGACATCAGGAAGACCTGATGTCATGAAGGAGAGTGACTTTCTTCCTTTTAAAGAAAATCATACAGAAAAACAACTATTTTAAAACCAGCAGGAAGAAAAAAATGCTACTATTGTTTAAAAGGAGGTAGTAATTAGACTTAGTTTGACAAGAGCAGAACACCAATCCTATTAATAAAGCCAATGCTGAAAAAGTGGAGACTGAAATATTTTTATGGTGGCACCTGCTAAGAGAATGAAATGGTACTTTTCTTAAATTGTGAGACCTTGCTGAGGATAACAACAATATGGTCTGACTCCAAAAATGTAACCTTGCATTACAAACTATAATGTGCTTTAAGAGAAGTATGCTTTGCTTCATCAGACTTGAGAAACACAACATATCTGATTTTAAATGATGTAATAACATAGCTTCTGTTGTGTCTTTAAACTGTAGCTGTGTTATGAATAAACAAAAGTCAAATAAAGATAGTGTCATGAAAAGGGAAGGGCAAACATTTTTGAGAAATAAAAATGGCTTGACAGCCTTTCTTGATGTTTTTGGAAGTTTACATAGAAACAGGAAAAGGTCAATCTTATTTTTGCACATGATGTGTTTTTAATTGTCTTTTTTTTTTTTTAACCCCTCCAGAAGCAGAGGCAGAAAAGTGAGGAAAGAGCATATTAAAATACTCTTCTAGTAGGTCTCAAACTGATCAACTCTGGCTTTGGTGACTTTTGCTCTGGGTCATTCCTTTTATAAACCGGTTGGGGTTTTTTGCTTGTTTGGGTTTTTCTTCCCCCTCACCCTTATGCTTTATGAGCTTCTGCTGTTTCTTCAGCTTTTCTCTCTTCTCCATCCTTTTCTACTCTAGATTACTAGGTAAGGAGTTTTTTCCTATGTGTGTATTGTCTGGGCTGCTGCACATGAATGATGCATCTCCCAGGGGCTGGGGTCACCTCTTTCTGCTCACTCTTTTCCAGTAAAGGCACTTTTCTGACTAGACCCTGCCAGTGTCTTCAACATCTTCCCTGCTGTGTTTCACATTCCTCAGTGGAACCTGTCCATGCTCTGGGTACTGGTCTCTTTGTGAAGGGCACATCACTCATGAAAATTAAGCCTGGGTGCCTCACTACTAAAACAACAAACACAATTTACTTAGTGGTGTGGGGTTTTTTTTTTGCTAGGGAGGTCTCATATAGGTGCCAAATGCTATACCAGCTAGGAGAACTACTCAGAGCAGCAAACGTGGGAAAGTGTCTGCAGAAAAATACTGTACAGAGGGAATATAAAGAGTTTGAGTTAAAAATAACCTTACAGAGCTCCAGCACTTGGGAAGCCTCTCCTAGCAGGAGGTGCGGCTTGCCTTCTGTGCTGAGTAGGCATTCATACCTCTCAGAAGATTTCAGAGGTTGTCCTCGGCATGTGCGAGGTCTGAGAAGGGGTCAGGTGTGTCTAGTTTGGAGGAGGAAAGCGCAATGTGTTACTGAGGGATGGAGGCAGAGGAACAATTGATCTGAATGACGCATAATAGAAAAGAAGCACAGAAAGACTGTGGGACAGATGGTAGAGCTGAGAAGAACTATATTTAGAAATTTAGAAAGCTAGTAAACAAACAGTAGAAAAAATGACCAGCCTGTGGTAGAGGGAGAGAGAAGATAACAGGGAAAAGTTTGTAAAGGAACAAAGAGCAGGGACGTAACTTCATTAACCACACACTGTGTGGGCTGATCACTACTTTGGGGTAAATATCATCTGTAAGAACTGTCTTGCTTTGCTTAAAATATAGACAACTCTGCAAATTCCACGGTTTTTCTTTTTCGTGACCTTAATCACTATTCTGAAGCCAGAATACCTCAAATGAGAGAGGAAAAAAAAATCCAAACCACCTGTTGTGGGCCCAGAATCCTTTCCTGCTAATGCTCTGTGGAGACTTATACCACTGATGAAACCTTTGGAGCTGACAGTCCTCTGAAAACAAATTACTTTCTCACAAAGCTCCAGATTTAGCTCTACTCTTGTACCTGAAAATAAAGCCCAATTTGGCTGTATCAGTCACATTTGTCATATAGGTGACAGCCAAAAAATCATGAAAAATAAAACCATGTAGAATGTCTCATCTTTTTCAGTGAGCGTCTAGAGCCTTTGGCAATTCTTGTCTTAGCATAGTTGTTACAGAGGTGACAATTTAACTCTGCATTAAGACCAATGCTTAAAGCTGGACTGAAATCTGTCTACATTTTTTTTTCCGACTGATTCTTAGTCTGGAAATTTGCTTTAAAAGTGCTTCAGGGAACAACTGAATTGCCATATATAATCTAAAATAAGTGAACTAACCTGAAGAAATACCATAATATGCTCCCTTACAGGAAGCGGGTCCTACCACATGGGTTTTTTTTGTCTGCTTTTTCTGTAGCTGAATTGACTTCAGTCTCTTTGTTCACACTTCCTTCAAGTGCAGCATGGAAGTGTTGTTTCCACGCATCTACCATTGTGCGTCCAGCCCTGGTGAAAATACCTGGCTGCGTTGTCCTGCTGACAGAGTGTGACCCGCAGATGGACTCTGAGTCACCCTGCAGACCCTGCTGTCTGTGGTGCTCTGCAAGAAAAGGGAACCATGCACGTGTTTTTCCTGGTGCAGCTTGATTTACCCTTCTGCTTTGAAGGAGGGAGGCTCTATAGTTTGGAATAAGGAGTGTCAGTGTCTGCCAGAAAGAGCTTTATGCTATTCTGCCGGCACAGGGTTATTGTCACGGTTATAGTTGCCTGTCCTTCTCCTCGTTATTCCCCTCCCTCCCTCAAATGTGCTCTTTACAAACAAAGCTGGGGAGCTACACAGATCTAGCAGCCACTTTTAGGCTCCACTGAGGCCTTATTTGCCCACTGAACGGTTTGCATGCATCTCTAGTACAGCTACCTGTGAAGATAAGAGAAGCTGACACAGAGGAACCCATCAAAGATGTGGATAAAACTTCTTCAGCCACAGTCTAATGGCAGTGATGACTGAGGCAGTCAGCTTTTGCTGTTTGATACCCATTGCCACTCTCTGCTTGTTCCTTTTCAAATGGGATCCCCTGTTTTTCACAGATAAATGTCATAATTGCAGGAACGCAAATAATCCTCATGCTATCTTCAGCTGTTGAGAAGAACATTTATAATTCTTTTGGAAGGTGAGTCTTCCCTTTTTTTTTCTCCCTGGCCAGGCTCAATTGAGCCCATATATTGTATGTTGTTCCAGGCAACGGCCTGATTCTTAAAATGCTTCTGTGACTGAAGTGTCAAACTTTTGGGTGATATTACACACTGGCACTGTGTACAGACAGTGGCTGTTTGTTTCTGTGAGGGAAGAATTTGGTGTATTCTGTATGCTATTCAAGGCATGAAGTTTGGGGTTGGTTTTGTGTGTAGGGACTTCATTTTTTCAAGAGAGAAAAGTGGCTTTAACGAGGGTAGGTATCAAAACCTGGAGATTCTCATGCCTCAGAAGCATGTGTTGCTCGTTATCTGGGAATTTATAGGACTTGCTCAGTTATGGCTTTGTAAACTTTGATGCTTTGTATTCTGACATAAAGCAGTTCTTTTTTTACTGAGGAAGTAGCTCTGATACCAAAACATGTTTTTCCTTCAGCAAGGTAATACACGACAGGATAATAGAATTTTAAATGACAAAGGTATTTGAGTGCTCATAGCAAGGGGAAAAGCAAACTAATGGCATAAACAGAATTGTTTCCAATTAGGAGATTACAGAGCAAATTGATTTAATATCAAACACCCAAATAACAAACACTATGCTTGCCAGATGAACCACCAATACAGCATTAGCTAATCAGCAAACGATGGCCTACTCACCAAATAATCAGTGGGAGTAATGTTATCATGAGTTTAACCTCTATCCTGCATGGTGTCATCTGAACATTTATCCATGTATTGTGTTTTTCCATGAAATTTGCGATAATAGTAATTGACAAAAATTTGCACTTGTGTTATTTGTCCCAGGATCACAACATCAGCCATCAACACTAATTACTGTGCACATTAAATAGTACAAACTGCATATTATATCTTTGGATTATTCATAACAGCATCCCAGGGAGAGTGCAGACTCCTAGCTGAGAGGTGTGTCTCCTGTGCAGGAGTCAATTATGTCCTCTAATTGTGGGTGTGTGCCATGGCATTTCTCAGTGCTGGGGAAGAGCATCCTACCAGCATGATATCCAGCTATGGTCTGATGACAAGTGACTCTGACAGATAGGATGCTCAGAATAATGGAATTATCTGCTTACATATTCTCACTCAGAGATGAGAAAAGGCCATATTTATCCAGATTCTACTGATATTAGTAAAAATATGTGCTATCTCACATATGTGAGATACCAAGAAACCATAGCAGTGTAGCTGGCAATACCTGGCAGTCGTTACGTGCCGATGTAAACACTTTACCTGAAATGGGGAGCATCTGAGTGGATGCAAATGCAACATCAGAACCTGCTCCCCTTTTTTTACAGCTGCTCTTTGCCCATGACCCCAGGCATCTAGCTAGGTTTTTATCAGATCCTGATGGTATTTCTGCTCCCACCTTCTTGCTTTTTCTTGCAGCTGTTTTGCATCGCATGAGCAGGTGTCAGGGCAGGGAACCCTGAGTGTGGTCAGTTTGGCTGGAGCACACCTGCACTTGCTCTTTGCGGGTGTGCTGGTGGAAGGGGAAGGTAAGGAAAAGTGGATGCTAACAATTTTACAAAAAGTGTTTTGTTTTGAGTTGTAACTGTTGGTTATTGCCTAGGCTGATCTTCCCAAAAATGTAATAATATGCCTAGCTATGTTAAGTCCTACTAGCTCCTCCTCAAAATGTCCTTCTTTCCAAACCAGTAAGGTCAGCCAGGTCTTCCACTTACCCCTACAGTACAGTACTGGTCAGTATATGAAGTCCCCTGTTTTATTCTCATCCTAGATTTCAGTTTCCACTCTGCCTTTTTTTTTTTTTTTTAAATTTTAGAAGCTCTTGTGCACTATGAATATTTTATTCACTGACTAATCTCTCTGGTAGTTCCAGGCTTTTTTGTAAACACCTCTGAGAAGGTATGCCAAGCTCGCAGGAGAGGTGGATCTTTTTGTGGGGCCCTTATTACTGCTGTGGAGTGCCCTAGAGGGCACACAGACTATGACTTGGAGGTGATCTGAACGTGTCCTTTTTTTTTTTCCTCCCTATTATGCTCTTTGCAATTGATTTTAAATATTTATAAGATATTTAAAAGGAAATGCATTCTCTCTGACTAGTTCCTCATTACTCACAGCACTAGGTCACAGAACATTTCCCTCCCCCCATTATTTACCATACAAACTGTTTGTTTTATTTTTTGATGATTAAAAGGAAGAGTGGGCCAAAGGGTAAAAGTATCACAATCATTAGCCAGTTTGTACAAAGGAAAAACAAATATAGCTTGTAGCACAAACCCACTCATTTCCTTTTCAGCCAAGCTTATTCCCTGCATCTGGTCTTCCCAAACTTACATCATGGTCTGGTATTTAAGTTACTGATGTTTATATTTTCTGTCTCTTAAAATTGTTAATCCTATAAAATAGTTTGTACTCTAGTGGGGCTTAAACACTCGAGTTATGTTTAGGCCCATATTGTGCAGAGGCAAACATGAACATGTGCTCCTTCACAAGGGATGCATAGCTTAAATGGTGATGAAACAAAAATGGGTGTGATAAAGAGACAGTCATGTACACATGACCAAAACAACCAGCAGAGCATCTATATTTGATTCAGTAGTCTGCCCAAGTGCAGAGATCTGTGTTTGGAAGCACAGACAGAGCCTCAAAATAGCTACAGCTAGTTTTCATGTAATGAAGAGGGACTGTATATTTCCTGGGAGGTTAAAGTGTCTTTTTGCAACCTTGTGCAACTTTGCACTTTGTAGCCTGGACTGTTGTTTTCCAGCCCTTGGTGTGAAAACTCTTGGCTCTATCTAATATATTTTTAAAACATTTAGAGCTCTAGAATCAGGGGCTGAGACAGTACTGTCACAGTGCTACAGTTCACAGGACCCTTTGCTTATGCTTTGCTTGGACAAGCTCCCTTCCCAGTGGCTGGCTTCAGTGGCCTTCTGCACAGAATGCCACCAAGGATGTGACTTCAACATATCAGAGACGTGGCTTTGAGGCTGAGGGTCAAACTGAACCAGGGCTCCTAGTTTATGAGGGAATTCTCAAAATCTTTGAATACTGCGTGAAATAATCACCACCTCCCCTGTAGTTTTTACTGGGAGCTGCTATGGCTACTGTGTTTTAGTTTGAACATTGTGCTCTCAGTCTGTGTGAGATGTGGCCTTAAACGCACCTGGCAGCCTCTGGAGCCTCAGCAACACCCTGCAGTTTCAGGCCACAGGAAATCCGGGGTAGTCACCCCTGAGGGCAAGGGGTTCATAAGCTTTCAGCAGCCTTGGCTGGGTATCCAGCTGCCTGGCTTAGACACATGTGGATATTTGATTACAAATCTTTATTCCTAACTTGGACTCCCTGTTCTATCATGTATTTGGCTGGACAGCTTTTCCTGATTCCTGATACAAATAGTCTGCTTATTTTACAATTCCCAGATGAGCTTACCAGGAGATATTTTGCTGAGACCTGTCAAGGTGGTAGGAGCCCTGGTACATCCATCAGAACAGCTTTAGTCAGCTAGACATCTGCGGGGAAATGCAGTGCCTGTGAACTTCCTGAGAGTGCTGTGGATTTTAGTTTTGGACCCAAGCACTTAAAAGTCACCAGAGTGTCACTAAGATGCTGAAAGTATTAGAGTGAACAGAATTAAAAACGGAGCTGGAATAAGAAATCCTTTAAAATGCCTTATTTCCTGATTCTACTTAAAAGGCTCTGTCTGAACAGGGTGATATACATGCATGTGATATACAGTAGATTGGCGTGGTCTTAGTGAAATGAAAGCTTGAATAGGGTCTGATGAATGGGTAACTTCTTCTAGCTAGGTGTTATGCTGCAGAGCATCTGGGTCCTGCTGGCGTAGCAGTGGTACAAGTAGAAACTGGCAGCTGATTTGTGACTTTCCTCCCCGAGGACACTGGAGACTTCATGTGTGTCATATATATGATGCACTGAATCTTTTCAGGAGAAAAACATGACTCATTTGCCTCATTTATCCAATCTTGCAGGACAGCTCAGGTTCAGCTAGAGGAAGTGGCTTGTCGTTTTTGTGGCATAATCTTTGTGAGAAAGAAATGATACGGCAGGTTAGGCTCTAAGGCTGTATTTCTATATACATGTGCCTCTCCTTAGGTATTTGTAAATGCACCTCTCCTTAGGTGTCATACACATATATGTACAGATAAATAAACAGGTCTTAAACAGGGCATAGGTCAATGGTAGTCCAAACACTTCTGTCTTCCTGTTGGTAAAATTGTCTCATTATTTGTTCCCCAGCTTTGGAAACAAAACTACTGAAGTCCTGGTTGTGATATACAAAGAGTCATTGCTCTTATGCCTCAGGGACTTCTCAAGGCACTAGTAGGAAGACATCATACAGAGAACTTGTTTGATTTGGTTGCATAAGGTTGCTGAAAGAAAAATGCATGGCGATCGTTGCTGAACATAAATGTTCAAGATCCAGTTTTTAATGTTTATTTTAGAATATGAGGTAGCTTAAAAAGATGTTGCAGTAAAAATAAAAGCTATGATTTGGAAATCCTATTCCATGATTGCATCATTTTAGTGTAGCTGTTAAAAGCTGTTCTTTGCTTCTAATAATTTCTGAAATATTTAAATACTCCAAAGTACTCCTCTGTTCACTGTCTTCTCATATAGTTCCTGTTCTGTACCTTCACAAGAGGCGTCTTCTGGTTCTTTGTAGAAATATCTGTGCTTTGAGGTGTTACCTAATGCCAGTCCCAGGTATTTCCCCTTGTGTCACATTAGCTGGAAGATCAAACCTCAGTGAAATTTTGTCTCTGTTCAGTGGCCTGGTCTGAGCATCCTGAAGACCACGAGCCTTTTACACTGAGTGCACCCACATTCTGTGTGCCTACCTGAGGAACAATCATTCACTGAAATCAGTGGAGACATTTTAGTTTACTTCAAAAACTATCTTGATGAGTCCCTCCATTGACTCATTTTTGACTAGTTGTCTATTTCACTGGAAACACTGAGGATTTTATATGTACATTACTGTTCTTCACATTTTCATTTTTTTCCTAATGGCTGAACAATTTCTCTTGGTGTAAAAACTACATATAATTCCAAATCTGTGGTGTAGGGTTTTTTTGTTTGATTTGTTTTGTTTTGTTTTATGATGTGGTTGGTTTTGTTTGTTTTATGTTTCTTCCAGTACATCTTTCATGCCTGTCTTTACAATATTAAGGAAATGAGAAAAACTAGAGGTTTTGTGGTAGCTTTCTTAGAGGTGCTTCTAGTTCTGTTTACAGGGCTAGCTGAAGAAGTTACATTTCAACCTTTGGATGAAAGGTGACATAATGAAGAAGAACCTAACTTTATAAGACTCAAAAAATTTAGGTCTCAAAGAGTAGAGAGAGAAGATAGAAGCATGCTGCTTGATCCACTGATATATTAAAGGCTTTGGTAAATTTTGAGGACTTAGAAAATTCAACCGCTGCTGAGAGGTCAAAGACACCTGTTAAAGATAGCAAGAGTTGAAAGATGATGTTGTCCCTGGTGGAAGAGCAGATTGAAATTTTAGCTGAATTTGAAGAAGGGCAGATGCTGAGGTCAGAAAGGTACATCTGAAGAAAACAAGAATATGTCAGGGTCTGCAGTTGCATCCAGCCCTTGACAGATTTACTTTTGGCTCTTTCCCTTTTTGGCTGTGTGTGAGATGCTACTGAGCAAACTGATGAATTAGAGTGCCTAATGAGGCACAGCTTGGGGGGGGTCTCAATACCTGTGTGTGACTTAAACACTAAATAGCATTAAACTCAGATACTGAGCTGAAAACTGGGGTATCACTGGTCACTCAGGCCACTGGTTTGAACTGGTGTGGTGGTCCCTAAGATCCTGTAGCAATGCAGGATCCACATGGCAGTGCACACAAAAAGCAGATTCTCTCCTGGCTGTGATGTGGCCTTAGTTTCCTGCACCCTCACCAGAGGAAGAATACAAATAAGTACAGAATCTGCCTTTCAGAATGTTTATTACTCTAGGGCTGAATGGGCCAGAAACTGCACAGTTCAAAAACATTATTTTTTCTCTAGTGCTGACAGGAAAGCAAACAAATCTTTTGACTTGAATTTTGTATGTCAGCACAGCTGGCTGTGGAGCTACTTGTTTTCTAACTTCTGGCTCAAAAGTCACTTTTCCTTAGACTTCCGTTTGCAGAATCCGCTGAAGTCTGTGAGCCTGCTTAAATATAGAAGTGTTTTCTAGATATGGATTGTTTTTCAATTGAATACATACATAATACGAACGCATATAAAGACTATTTTTGCAGCCTTCTGGAATAGTTTCATTTTTATTGTATCAGTGTTATGGATACTGACATCAATGAGCAATTATACTCGGGACACTAGGCAAAATGGAAAATATCAGACAGTGAGCATGAAGGCTACAGCCACAGGAGGAATTCTGGGAGAAAAACTGGCAAGCCAGCCTGGTTCCCAGCTCTATCGTGTGACTGTGCTATGTACCCTGGACCATGTCCACGGTCAGCAGCAGCTGCTGGTGTGTGGCGTGGCAGCAGGCTGGGCACTGCTGGGAGACCAAGGTCTTTGTTGGGCCTTTGTCTGCTGGAAGCTGTTACATCTTGTGTTTGTTTGCAAGTTCTGCGCAGCAGTGAAAACCCAGAAACAATTTATTGGCCTTCTGCAGCAATTTGGGGGCTGTAAATAGCAGAACCTTTAAAAAAAGCTGTTGAAAGGCTTTGGATCTAGGAAACACTTTGCGAATTGGTGAAGATGGCAAAGGAGAGAAGGTGGAGACCTCATATGTTTTAGATGTTGTAAAATTCTTGTAAGTTAAAATAATAAACAATGATTAAGTGTAAGTACACTAAATGGTACAAGTTAACTCAGGTAATTTTGGCATTCTAGATTATTGAAAGCTGCTTTGTTGTTTGCACACCAGTTTTATGGATATGCTCAGAGATTGTTTGCTTGGGTTTTTTTCCCTGTTGCATTTTTTGTAAGTGGGCATGAAGAGACACAGCTGCAGTTTAGCAGGCCTTCATCCTTTAAGTATGCCGGGCATTGTTACTTAAGTGAGCAATATTCGGAAAGTAGGCTCAGATGTCTATGGAGACTGTTTCAAATAGATATTGGAGTTTTTTGTGTATATGCCTTCAGGCAGGATTTGAGGCCAGGTAGGATATGTGATCTCAGCTGTGTTATTCAATTGTAGCTTTGTGTCCCCAAAAATCATCTTGCCCTGAATATTTCAAATGCTTCTGATTTGTTTATTTCATCTGAAATATTGCTAGTGGCAGGTATTGTGGTGGTCGTGGTGTACGTGTCAGAACATCAGCCTCTCTTAATACAAAGAAAATTGGATAAAGCTGTAAGTAGTTACTATGAGTCAGTGATTCTCTTCTGTAAAAAAAAAAACCCTGAACAACAAATGTATCAAGGAGCTTTCTTAAATTGTCAGGATATTGTGTTTGACCATTTAATGGAAGAACCTGGAGCTCTCTGTAAGGGAACTGTTAGAAGTCAGCATGTGCTCCCCCTTCAGCCAAATCAATCCTTATATTTTCCAGTTTCTTCTCCCTCCCCATTCTCTGTGTTTCTTTTCTCCCTTGCTCTGTTCTTCTTCTACCATTTGCCTGCATTTCCACATTTTCTTCTTCCATTTTCCACCACTGTTAACTGATTTAGAATGAGTCAACTTTGTACTCCTGTATTTCTTCTTTACAGTATCATTTTCTAAACTTCAAAGTGGAAGCTGACAAGCTTTTATTTGTTACAACAGAGATATTAGGGGTTGGTAAGACACACAGTTCAGAACCTGTTCTGTCACTGGTGCAGTAAAATATCATCATTAGAAAATATGGTGGAATATGGCAGAGAGAAAAATAATCTAGTGATGTTTTCTGTTGTGTAGTGCTGAAGTTACAAGGACAATTAAAAAAAAATAATCCTACCTTTCAGATTGTGCTCCATCGACTGCTTGAAAGGTTTGGTTTAATTGTCTTGATCCTGCAATAGTAAAACAACACTTGGCAAGTGGTTTCTTCATGTGCCCACACAAGTAAGAAGGATACTCTGAGGTGTAGGCTGTATACTGCAAACAACGTGGAAATAAAACAATCTTCTCTTCATGCCATTGTGAATTTTTAATTTAGACACTGATCAAACAAATCACTTGAGTAGTATGCTTGTCCCCTTGAGCTGAACTGGAATGCTAACCTGCTTAAAGTGAGCATGAGCTCTCCTGCTACAGTGGATTAGGACTTGTGAAATGTTTATATTTTAAATGACCACTATAAAATTAGAAAATTTTCAAATATGCAGTGTCATGGGATTTCATCCTTTCTTTGCTGGGAGCCAGGATACTTAAAGTATCAGCTAAAAATTTACCTTTACTCTATGTTTGTCAGAAGTTTCCCTTTCAGATTTTCACAAACTTTGGAACCTAAGAAATGCCTCTGGCATTGCAGTGACATTCTAGGTATCAGTAAAGCTATTGTTCTTTCAGATATGTGTGCTCCAGGCTAAATGGAAAATTCAGCAAAATGTTTTCAATTAAGAATTTGCAGAAAGACAGATAAATTCATGAGATAACAATAGAATAAAAATGAAACAATGCAGATGCCTCTTCTCCTTTAAAAATATCAATATTTTCTGTATTTCTTGTAGTGAGTGGAATGTGGGCATATGCCCATGTGGGTCTGTGTGTGCACGCAAACCTGTATTGAATATTAATTACCAAGTCAAGCTCATTTCTGTGAAACAGGCAATTCATCTTGCAGTGCATTTTAGAATGAGCTATGTGCTTCCATTCACTCTCAGCATCTCTCTGCTTTAGTGACAATAACTTGAAAAATCTCAGTGCATCTTATATTACAGGCCACAAACCTAGTCAGAGTTCTGCTTGCAGCTTGCTGAAAATCTGCAAGTTTTGTGTGTTTTTTTTTTTTAATTTTTATTTTTATTTATTTTGTGAGAGAGTGAGGTTTTTACTGGCCTTGAGATCTCTCTCAGCAGAATTCTCCTGGGATCTGAGCCAAAGCAGTTTATTCCTGAATTCAGCATCCATAGGTAATGGGGCTGGGGAGAGACAGTACAAAGCAATGTTACTGCTGTTTCTGCTATGCTGTCTTTGCATACATATTCCTTGCAATTATACTTTTTATACTAATTTAAGTCTGAAAAGTTCTGATAAAATTTCACAACTAGCTTTCAGAATTGAAAGTGACATTGACTGTATAGGTGGTTTCATGGTTGCTGTTGGCCTATGAAGTCAAGAAGACAACAATGCGTAGTGTCTAACCTGTAAGTGATATTTAGGATATATATATATTTTTTTATTATTAAAAGCCTGAAATATGACTGGAAACTAAATGCAAATTGAGGTGGCCCAGATATCTGATGTGATTCATTGCTAAGGAGAGCCTGGGAACCCTTGATTCATTGCATTGCTCTGCTGCCCTACAGCACCTAACTTGTCTTGTATGCTGCCGTTCTGCATCCTTCTTAGAGCTTAATGTTTATGTAGCACTTCAGAGATTTATAGCCCTATTCAATCTTATTATACTCTTGCAAAGGGTTGAGAATGTTTCTGTGCATCTGTTAAAGGTACTATCACTACTTTAGGTGGAGTAAATAATAAAACTTATGAAGAATGCATCATTGTGTGCTCCTATTTTTATGCAGCCTTTTATTTGGGTCATCTTGCATCTCTTTTTGTCTTAATTATTTTCTTATTTGATATAGCTGTCATTATTAATTACCAAGTAGATTTTTCCATTTAATTTTTGTTCCAATATCTAATCAATCTTACTTACAGTGTAATTCTGTCTTGATATCCCTATTTGTCTTGTGGAAGCCATGGCCTAAATATTTATGCATACAATGAAAGTAAAATGAAAAATAAAATCTATGTCCTCCTGCCACATGTTAAAAGGATGAAGATTTTATTTAACAAATGTGAAAGATATAGCCTGCTTAGCTAAACCTTACAGTGCATTCTCATCTCCTGTGAATTGCTTTTGTCTGCTTAACAATTTTTGAAGTAGTAGGTTAGCTATAGGGTTTTCTTTTATAATTGGGTTTTGTTTGTTTATTTTAAATCTTCTAGGAAATATACTTCTATAATTCCCTGGAAATTTAAAATGAATATGCCAAAAAGGAAAGTTGATGGGAGTCATAGCTATAGGTAAGTTGTAAGCTTACCCATTATATCAAGTCAAGTGAAAAGTGATTTCAATGTGAATTTCTGCCTGATATGTGTGACTGGCTTTTGACCCAAAAGTAGGCTGAGTTTTTTCTTTAAGGAAAAGCAGTGAATCAGTGAAACTATTTTTCTATAATCTTAAAATGAATGCTGAGAAGTCAGTCTCAAATGCTGGATATTTAACAGAAGAATGTGTGCAGAAGCTGGCTTTCAATGGAACCAATAGCTCCTTTTCTCTGTGTCAGATAGGATCGGGCATAAACCATTCTATATTTGTACTTAAACTTGAGTTAAAAATATCCCCTTTTCATTGAGTTTGGAGATTCTTCCTCTTTTGCTTGCTGATGGTTTGGAAGATGGCTGTTAGTTCTGCAAATTACACTCAGACAGCTTAATTAAATACTCTTTTTTCCGTCATCTTTGGTTAGCAACATCCCTTTTGAGATATTCTGGGAAACTTAATACTTGTCTGGTATGTAAAACAGTGTTTGTAAATAAAAAATGTTGCCACACCCTGCTAGCTTATGTTTTTTAATACTTTTTATATTACTTCTTTTGAAATGGAAACATGAAGCCTTAGACACCCAGTCACTCCAACTTATTGCACAATACAGCTACCAGGGACTTGAGACCCATCTCTGGCATATGGCTTACCATGTTGGTGTAGATCATTCAAGCAAGTCTATAATATCTACATGGTGGTCAGAGGTCCAAGCAGGAAGTAGTTTTCACATTCCAAAATAACCTGGAATTTGAACAAAATCATTAGGCTCTCAGAAGCTCCTATTTGCATTTCGCATTTCATTTAGTTGGTGAAAAACATGCTATCTCCAAGTCATCTAGTTAAAATCTAAATGCAGTACCCTAAGCCTGCATTGACACAGACCCTGGGCATGCTTTGGACCCTGCGTGTGCTTTGTGCTGGACAAAATTAACCTGTTGGACACTGAGCAGTATTTACATTCTAGTACTGCTGTTGAATCCCTTCCTAGGGTTGTTTCCTAAAGCCGTATGTGTCCTCTGCTCAAAGTGTGTGGGGAGTGCTGCCTCCTCTGCTCAGGCTGGACACTCGTTGCTTTGTTCCACCCATTGTCCCCCTCCATGAGGAGCTTCCAGCCTGAGGTTTTCAACCACCATACACAGTTTCCCTGGCGTGTAATGTCAGGTGAAGCAGACCAGAACTTCTCACAAGCAAAGAGCCTCCCTCACCCTAAGGATCAAAGAGAACTAACATATGTATTGCTCAAACAATACAGGGTTTAACTCTTTACAGAAATTTTAACTTGGTCTTCCAAGCTGATCTGGAGATCAGTTGGTTGTAGATATTGTTTCCCTTTGTTGGTCAAATATACTAGGACTCCATGCTGTGCTTCACAGCTTCAGAAAACATTCAGCTGTCAGCAGTGGTTTTAATTTATGCCCGTAGGTTTGCATTCCCCTCACAGTTTCGTTTCTGTCTCTAAGAGCGTTGGCTCTGCCCCATGTGTGCTTTTGTAGGATTGTTCAAACACTTTCTCTGCCGCAAACTATGTTCTCCAAGAGCTTTTATTTGGGTCTTTTTGGTCAGTTCAACTCTTCACATCTCAGTGGAAATTTCAGTGGCACAGACCTCTGATTTCCATGCGTTCTTTGTGTTTCTGCCCACGTGTTTCACTAAAATTGTTTACATATAGTCATATTAATGTGCTCTTTGTGCAAGGCAAGCTGAGATGTGTTTTATATGTAGGATAATGTTCAAAATGTAGGCCTATTGCATCATGATGATAAAACTGTGATTGACCTTGCTGGGAGTGGAATAACAGCCATTCAGATTTTGTTGCAGCATCATGAAAGGGGGGAAGTTTTGTGAAATCAAAGCTGAATTTGAAAGTCCTAAATTGTTTAGAGTAAAGAAATAATCTTTCAACTATAAAACTGCATGTTTATCCTCTAGGTTCTATAGGGATGAGGAGAAGTAAAGATGTAGGTAATTAGGCATTATAGCTGCCTTGATTTATTGGGGTAATTGAGAATGAAGATAAATTAATAGTCTTTTAAACAAAAAGCACCTGGAAATATAATCACGTTGAAGTTCATTCTTCTACCAATCTTTCTTGAATCCAAAAAGGTTATCAAGAGGTTTTATATAATTATCAGTACGCTAGTTCTTAAATTTGACCATGACATTCCTTGTGAATATCAAACTTGTCACTAACAATGAAGAACATAAGCAAGGAATAGAGATACCATACACCAGTTAACACTTCAATGAACACTGTTTAACAATTCTTTGGGATCTGACCAGTCTCTGTGATTTGTGGGGAGCCTGATCGGTAACTGAAAAGGCACCGGTTGTTTACTGAGTGGTAAAAACAAGCTGACAAAAGAGATCTTGATCCTCAGCTGAAAACAGGCAGTAATTGTCTGGAAGAGTTCTGAGGTCTTGCCAATTGCCGGGTGCTTGGGCTGAACTTCCAGTTGCCACCTGTGTGAGTTAAGCTTTGCTCATTTTGCCATAAAATGAGAATGTCATAACTGCTGGTGTGTTGGATGGCAAGAAGTGGTATATTCAAATATATATATATATATATATATATACACACACAAGAGATTTCTGGAGAATTACCACCTTCCCATTAGCTAAGGCAGCTTAGGATAGTGCTGTCTACCTAGTTGATCTTGTGGTCCATTATCATGTGCCCATTTATGTCTATATAGAGGTTCTTAGCCATACTTGTATTTTAGTGAGAGCCCTTTGGGTCACTGGCAGAAAGAGATATTTTTATGTTCTGTTTGTTCCACCACTTTTGTAGACCATGCTGGCTACTATTTCTTCCTGGCAACTACTGATCATGGGCTGTTTTAGATGATGGTATCCTTGTTCCTAGCAGGCTTTCTGCTGTCTGGACTATGAATCACAACAAAATAAATTTGACTTATGTTTTATGAAGTGTGGTACAGAATCATAAAATAGTCGATTGAAAGGGAGTTCCAGAGTTCATCTGGCCCAACATTCCACTCTGTAGAGGTCAATATAGGTCTGCAGCATAATAAAAAGAATTTAACACCCAGGTTTAGCTCATTAATGCTTGTGAAGCTTTGATCTTTATTGGTGGTGTCTGTAACAGCAGCATATGGCTCTGCTGGGCAGGTGACTCAGTGTCAATATACTCTGTCTATGTTTATATAGTTTTTTATTAGTGAAAATCTCCCAGAAGCCTAGGGTGAAAGTTCATCCAAAATTTTCCATTTCCTTAACAGTTTCCTGTTCTGAGCTCAGGTTGTTAAATGTGTTCGGATTGCTTACCTCCAGATTTCAGGCCAAAATGCTCGCAATCTGTCTCTTGTTTAAAGAACCTGGAAGAAGAAATGAACATACTGATGTATTGCTGCATATTGCTATTTGTATGTATCCCTATGTGCTGTGGCAATACAGAGACATTCATCTTCCCTCTAGAAGGTGGTATTTGTGGCAATTTACTTGCATCTGTTAAAAAGAGTAATTTTTGTTGCTGTAGATTACATTGTTCCTCAGGAACTGCTTTTAAATTTATTGTTGTCAGGACAAGCAAAATAATGACTAGATAAGAAATGTCGTATGAATGGGTCATTTTACGCAAGTTTCTAGGACACAGAGATGTTCAGGTACCCAATTCCTGCAGACACTCTGAAGCCAGCACTGAGAAACCAGGACAGTCCGACAGAG
Source organism: Nesoenas mayeri (assembly GCF_963082525.1). Lineage (NCBI taxonomy): Eukaryota > Metazoa > Chordata > Aves > Columbiformes > Columbidae > Nesoenas > Nesoenas mayeri. The sequence goes on from NC_137540.1 coordinate 54,190,219, forward strand.
AGTACTCTGCCTGCAGCAGCTTCCTTTGCTTCCCTTATAAGATGAGGACATGCAGCCTTTTATATGATCAGAATCTGATAAATCAACCTGGCAAGATGCTTAATAATTAATTAAGGGCAGGGAATGAGCAAAACCACCTCCTGGTTCCTGCAGCTGTCAGTGTCCATATATCAGTTGCGTTTTCCCTTTTGAAGCAGGACAAGAGCATGAATTGAATTAATGCGTTTGACTTGCTCTGAAAACATGCAGTAGAGAAATCACCTTATGCACACCTTTTGCAGATGCTGTAAACACACGAATGTTATTGTCTATTAACTCCTGAATGCTTTCCAGCATCACTGTGCTAGATACAGTTGGATGCCTCAGGCAGGTGCCAGGCCAATCACTGCAACAAATTTTTGTTCTTTGGACACCCAGATCAGAGCCTCAGGGAGCAGTAGGTCCTCTCCTGGTTCTGTGGTTCTATGTGAGTTCTGCTCAACAAAGGCATTAATAATGCCTACTACAGAAAACTCTAGAGGAGTGCTTTTTGTCTGTTTTCCATAATTGGGAATTTAATTATAGTGTGGAAAAAAAATGAAGTAGATTTATCCTACTACTTTGTTTAAAAAAAAAAAAGAAAAAAGAAGTGTATTCTTTTTAAAGCTGTCACTGCAATGGGTCACCAGGAATAGCTCTGCATTGTTTGTTTGTTTGTTTTTCTTGTATTTTTCATTCTAACTTGATATGTGTAAAGAGGCACAGAAACTGTGAGGCTGGATCAGCCCCAGTTCAGTGCTGTAGTCAGCATCAGATACCTCAGGAGAACTTGCACAAACACCCCTTGGAGAGCTGGGGTGATGCAACTTTTACATCACATCAAACATGCCTTAAGTCTCCAAGTTTGAAGACTTATATTCTTCTAAAAGTTTTAACTTTTTAAAACTTATATTTGATTTTGTCATGTTCAGTGTTGTGATGCTGGATAGTTTTTGTTGTTTTCTATGGAGACCTCATTACACTATTTCCATTGGCAACAAATTTACAGATAGCAATTGTCCAAATAGTTATGCTGGAGGAAGAATTTTGTTTGTTCCATTCTGAACACATCACTTTTTTGATTTGATTGAATGTTCCCTAGTATTTATAGTATATAACAAGATGGTTGCACTTCCCCTTAAGTCTACAGTGCAGTGTAGGATTTTGCTGTCTAGACAGCTGGAGGACTTTGAAAAATGTATACTGAGAAACGCTGCTTCTTTTAGATGAAATAGTTATTCAGAGCATTATTTGAGCTCTTCTATATGAATGGGTCTTTTTCGTTAGCGTGGATGTCTCTGAGATGTGGAGGTTATCTTTAAGTAAAGAAAATTGGAAAACAGTGGTGCTTTACTCAAATACTGAAAAATAAGCTTGAAAATACTGAAAAAAAAATGGTTGCACCTTGCCTTATATTCCCGGTGTTGCCTACAGGTGTGAGACCATCCTGGAAACTTTAGGTGCAGAATGACATCCACTCTCCTATGATTGCTTGAGCCCTGTGTTGTTGTACTGACAGTGTCAACTCTAGTGTGTGGGTTTTTGTTGTTGTTGTTTGCTTGTTGCTTAAGTCCTGCCCCCAAACTCACTCTATCTGGGGATTCCTCTGAGAACAACATTACCAGACCTGTGGTGAGTGCCTTTATGAATATTTATCTGGAAATTAAGGTTCAGCATGAGTGCTGAGCGCAAGGCACTGCATATTTTAATCAGGCAAAATCCTCAGACCTCTTTTCCTTTCCCTGTCATGCTCACATCCTGACAAGATCCCCAGTCCTTGATTTTTAAACACTTGTGCCAAAACACGAACATACATAACAAATTTCAGTCAAAAAACCTCTTCTTTTCTAAGTTTAAGTATTTAAACACACATAACTGTACTGGTCAGGTACTGACATCAATAATTCTTGGAAATATTCGTAAGGAATGCCAGACACTGGGCAACTGGGGCATGAGATGTTTGTGTTTGTTATAAGAGAACAGTTTTTTCATTTAACTGGTGAATAAATATTTTAGCTTTCTCATCTATATATAACAGCTTTAATAAAAAGACTTCAATAATTTCTTAAATTATTTTTAAAGCTATACCTGGCAGCATTTTATAATGTACAAAAAAATCTTCACCATCCCTATTTCATCAGCACAGCTTCCTGTAAAGGCTGCGTTGCATGCTCTGAGGTCTTACATAGGAATGACCAAAAGAGTAAAACATCGTTCACAGCTTTCTTGCTTAGGACCTGGCTCTGTAAGTGGTGTTCCCTGACACCCAGTCATCTCCCAGCCTTTGACTATTTTCAGGCAGTGCTGACAAAGACACTTCTAATTTAGCTACAAAAATTATGCAGGTTTCCGAAGAGTGTAATGCACTGTCATAAGCTCATAAGCTCTTCTGTCGGCAAAGGGCCATGAGAAGCCTCCTGTAGAAATGGGATTTCCCTCTGTTCATGTTTTTGAGGATGTGGAAATGGATGACATTAAGTCATGGGCTATAATTTAGACAGTGAGAAGATTGCAGACTGATTCCCTAAGTAGCAAAATCCCTTGAGGAAACACATTATGTCTATAATCCTGCCAGTCATAAGACTAGCAATACAGTCAAAAACTAACTTTATATAAATGGCTTATAGTAAAGATTGTGCTAATAGAGGTAAGAAATTTATTTTGCTGAAGACTATGAAAATTGGGGAACTTTGAGGTATGGTATTTCTTTTCTTTTTGAGCAGATGTAGTAGAAAAATATTCTGAGCTATAATTAGTTAACCATGACTCTTCTATTGCAACATCTGAAATTGTCATTACGTAGATTTGTGGTTGAAAGAATCCCAATGTGCTTAGCATTCACTTATATTTGGATAACATATTCAGCCTTCAGGGCCCCAACTTCAGAGTGGAACTTGTTCATTATAGTTTGTAGTTGTATGAATATTATACTGACACAATTATAGAATGAACTGATGTGGAACAGAGGTGCTTCAGATGAGGTTTTTGAATGTTCAGTGCTAGCAAACACAGGCTTGAGAGGATATTTTCCCCTTATGTTCACATACATTATACATATATATGTTCCTGCTTGCTGTGGTTAGTGTGTAGAAAGGCCTACACTACCAAATGTAGTTTTTAATAGTGTGTTTTCCTCTAGTTAGATAAGTCAGTCACAGTGGCTGCTGCTTCTTTCTTCTCTTTTTGGTAGGGTAGATCCTCCTTTTGAATACGAGTTCTTATTAAGAAGGTGGAGCCAGGTTTCCCCCTTGCTTAGGAAGTATTGATATTTTGTGGAACAAATGGACCTTTCTTTATAGCTGATGTGCATTTATGTAGCTCATCTTACATCAGTAATCAATGTAACCAATATATGCTCAAAATGACACATATATTTGTTTTGCAACTTGTTGTTAAGAACTTGCACCCACAGCACGAACACCCTGGGGCTGGGGCTGCCCGAGAGAGCTCGGCTGGCAGCTCCTTGGCCTCTGCGTCACTCCTGTGGCACCTCGCTCTGAAGAGCCAAGGTTGGAGCTGCTGTCAACGAGGTGAAGAATATGAGGCTTAGTGCTTTTCCTGAAGTTGCTCAGCTTGTGTGAAGGAGGGGTAAAGCTGTCCCCAAAGGCCAGAAAGCCCCACTGCCAAAGTAGTCAACAGCTTTATCCTTTTGTCTTCCTGCTTTCTGTGCAGGCATCATGCTGCACAAAACAGACCAAGACTGGGCTGCGTTACAGTAGCTCCTCTGGCTGACAAAATTAGGCATTTTTGATAAACCTTAACGTGCATATAAAGACCTAAAAGGCACATGAAATCCTGCTGAATCTAACTTCTCCTGGTCCATTTGAAAGTTCTGGCTTTACTACTAGCAATATTTTCATCCTCAGCCAGAAAAAAGCTCAGGAGGATGTATCAGCAGTGAGTTCTCTGAGCAAAGCAGGCAGTAGCAAAGAAGATGATTTTGAAAATGAAAACCTTTCCCTAATGTGGTCTCTAACGCCCTTTCAAAGTGGGTAGCAAACACGTTTTTCAGATAAGTTACTGCATTTCAATTAGACTGACCTAATTTTTATTTCTTCTCTCTGCTATGGATCTCCACACTGATACAATTTAACTTTCTTAAAATCATACTATGGCCTGGATGGGACTTGGGTTACAGCACCATTAACTGCCAGAGTTTAAATATAGAAAATATTCCCTGAATGATTGTCTTGAGTGTATGTTCATCTGAGATAAGAAAACTTTTTTTTGATTTGGGCAGATGCAGCTTTTTAGAAGGAAAGTAAATGCTGTTGTAGCCCAGAGCAAATGCTACTGGGTATGACTTACATGATTTACATACTTTTTAAATTAGAAGATGTAGATGTTATAGGCCCACTCTACTATGTTTATACCATTATCTTTATGCTGACTGATCACAGTCACATGGCACAAAACTCTCACTAAACACCTATACACTCAGTTTTGTGCATCACATCTCACAGCAGAAATGGTTGCGTGTTTAAAGCCGTTTTATCTAGAAATAGAAATTCTCACTGGGCCTTTTTTCAGCAGCATCTGTTTTCTGTATTTAACTTAATTAAAAGCTGCTTTAAAATGCATTGACGACATCAACATTTGGTTAAGATTATGGAGTGATTGTTCTAGGTTCCAAGCCTTTGAAATAAATAAGTTATTTTCAAAGCATGAGATTACTTTTTCTTGCAACTTATTCCTTAATTTAAAATCGTTAATCCTGTGAGACCATCAGTCCAAGCATCTACTTAAGACTGATGCACTGTTTGCCCACAGAAACAGCAGTTGTGGAGCAAGAGTAAACTAATCAAGATGAACCAATTTTGCCTCAGTCCATCATTCTAATGGATGAAATTGCTTCAGTTTAACCGCGCCAGTGCAACACCACACTTCTTTTAGAGCTGTGTGTGTAGTACACATCGGGCTTTCCATGAGCTGCTCTGAGCAATGATTTTGCAGCTGAAGCAGTGCTGCTGTGGCATTTAATTCTCACATTTCCTGTGCCGAAAGACCCCTGCAGGGGGTTTGCCTTCCTCAGGGGGTGCCAGCTCTTGGTATTGACTTGTGGTCTGCATATGCAGGATTGAAAACAAAGGGGTAGGTTTAAATGGTGAGAGACATCCTCACTATTAGGTGTCTGTTCTCACTTCATCTGTAAAGAAGGTCTCAAATTCAGGTATTTATTTTTCTGTAGTAGGTTTAACTTAACTAACTGGCATGATTTGTATATACTCCTGGGATTTTAAGCAGACAATGTGAAGGTTATTGTTAATTGGTGTTCCTTTTGTTTTTACACTAACAAATGCTGAGTATCACATCTTGAATGAGCTTACATTTTGGAGTTGCTGAGGATGGCTAAATCTTCATTTTTCTGCAATGTTATGAGATATGACTGGTATCAGTCCTTCAGTCATGCGGTTTGACTCTTAAAATGGATAGTTCCCCAGCTTTGACAAAACATAGTTTTTTAATGTTAAAGTTAGTTAAAATAAAAATACTGGACCTCCATTACACATCCCAAAGCCAACACTGACATAATGCTTTTCTTTTACAATGATCCATGGGAACTGAAAATGAGTCTTGTCCCCAATAAGGACTTTTTTCCCCTCAGCTGTTTAAGTTGTTTCTCAGGTCCCAGTGGTAGGGATGTGTGTGTGGACTGGGGACACAGGAGCCCATAAGGGTCTGCGCTGTCCCTTGCACTGCGGTGTTCTATGTCTTTTGTTGTGGTGATCAACTGTATGAACTTCCCAACGTTTCAAAATCTAGAGACATTACCGTTTATTGTATGTTTTTTTTCAAATGGTGTGTGGTAATAAGGATGAGTGGGGAATAGTAAGTCTGGTTTACAGAAGTCACCAAAAATCTAGCTTTGTTCTGGTTGAGAAAACATACTTTGTTCTTTTTTAATTCTCTGTGTAAAGACCATTTCCCCCTTGGCTTTATAGGATGATGTCTGTGGCGGTGTTTCCCTGTTTGAGAGAGCTTTGAGGTTCTTGTAGCCCTGGAAAAAAACATCAGGCCCTAATTTCTGTGCTCCTTGTCAGGCTGCCAGTTTGATTTCCAAAGAACTGAGCTGCTTTGCCAGTTTGGATCACAGTGCTGGTAAGATGAGATTGTGAAGCGACAGGAAAGTGGTTGAGTTGCTGATGGAGACCCAGATAGCTGCTAGATTCCATCAAATCCTGCCTTGTTCTTGTCAAAAAGACACCAGAATTCATTTGAGCTAGGATGGACTGGTAAATCCGCATGAAAATGTTGTCAGTGCTTTCCTAACCCTTCTGATATTTGATCAAGTTTCAGTCTACATGGCTTAATGTGATGAGGTGAGAAGAGTTCTGAAGGAATAAGATATTTTTGTCCTTTACAGAAAAGGCAGCTTTTTCACATTGTGCTATGTTGGTGTATTGCCTCTTGAAATGCTTTGAAGGTATCAAGCTTATTATTTATTTTCTCTGTAGTGAAACTTTCTTCCAGCTAATGTGACATATGAGTGACTTGCAGTGTAGTTTCCTGTCACAACTAAATTTCTGTGATGCTGAACTGCTGCCAAGAGATGGCCCTTTTCTCACCTATTCCTTATGATGTGCTATATGTATTCAAAAGGAAAAAAGTGAATTTGAAGATTCACAACGAACAAAAGTCCTGAAAACAAATGAACAAAAAACCACCACCACCAAACAAACAACCAATCTGCTGTGGCTAGAGCTTAATCTGAGCCCATAAAGTGAACCAGAGACCTTGACGGTCTCTGAAACCATTGCATTTTCCTGAGACAACCGGAGTTGAGGGTGTCTTGAAAATGTCCCCTTGGGCTTTGGTTCTGAATACGGCATTGGGTGGGCCCAGCAGTGGGGGGAGAGGTTTTCCCCAGAGGTGAGAGGATGCAGAGGCAGCTCTCTGCTTATTTCCTCCTTTCTTTCTCTAACAATGGAGTGTCCTTATTCAGGTGGTATTTTATAGTCAGAAACCAAGAAGGAAGTTTGCAAAGCAAGCCTGCTGTTTGATTTGCAATGCCTGCGCTGTTGTGGCGGCGGCTTAAAGTGCCAGCCCTGCTGCAGCCTGTGTGGGGACAGGAGAGAGGAAACTCTTCACTGTTGTTGCCTTTGGAGAGGAATACATTGTGCATAGTGTTGTACAAAAGAAATAAAGCTTGGCTAGCTCAAGCTATTTTGAAAGCTCCCCTATGTGTTGTTTTCTGGGGTTTTGGTTTTGTGTGTTTTGTTTTGCTTGCTTTTTTTCATTTATTACTTTTTTTTTGGGTAGGAGAAAGTTATACAGACATGAAAAGTCTGGAACCTTAGGAACTCAGGCTTAGGGAAAGGATGTCTCCATTGGCAAAGCTTAAGAAGAAGGAAACAGGTGGCAAACTTTAATATTAGGGCAATTAGCTGTGTGGTTTGGGTAGAGCAATGACTGGGGAGGACAGCTTTGTGATGAAGAGGCCTGACTGACACCCAGCAGTCTGTGGCTTCGCTGCCGGCACTGCCTGTGCTCTCCATTGCCCCAGGAGCGGGGTGACTGCAGTAGTCATCATTGGGACACAGCTCCAACCCGGCTCCAGCAGTGGTGAAGTGCCACATCACAGCAGAACAGTTCACAAAGGCCCTGCCTGGCTCTACGGGATATTAGTGACTATTACAGCTACTGTGTAGCTGCCTGAAGTCCTGTTACTGGGCATAACAGCAGCATGTATTGTGTAATAACCTCCTGGCGTCACCCATCACTTGGGATTTCAGGTGCCTGTGGTTAAGTACCTCCTAAATCCAAAGGGATTAAAACCCAGAGCATTTATTTCCCAAGGATGGTACAGTCCTTACTAATAAACAAGGTGGGGATTGGGTTATGCTTCCTTATTCTCCTTAAAGTAAGCAGGTGCCAGAAATCTGGATCTAGTCTGGAATGGTCTGGTTAATCTCTAAGTGTTTAAATAAGATATGTCTTACTAGGTGTCTCAATGACAGCCAGAGCAATGGGGCCCTTATCATTTCTGGTGCCTGTAGATACTGCTGTAACACAAACAAGGAAATATTGCAAAAAACTGAAGGTAACTCAGAGGCAAAGCACCTTTAACCTCTTTATATGAGGAAATCCTGTGGGAAGGCGGGGGGCAAAAGTCCTGAAGTGTAATGGGAGATGGGTAACTACACGCTGTGAGTAACAAACACCTCAGAGTCTTCCAGGCATTTCACCTGAATATTTTAAAAAGGCCGTTTGTGGAAAGCTGTGTAGCAATCAACTGCAATCTTTACTTTCATACAGAGATGTTCAGGCCTCCTGGAATGCAAAAGAAATGGCTAGAGAAAGAAAGGTGAAGCCCAGGCTCTGTTTCAGGCATACCTTTGTTACCAGGCCTTTCAAAAGGGCTCATTGACACAAGTACTAAGTCTTGCCTGTATTACTTTTTGCTAGCCTAGAAACAGAGTGTTTCTTAGTGGGAGAAAAGTGTATTGGCTCAGTGGGGCGAAGGTTTTCCCCATATCAGGCTTTTCCAGACTTTATGATGCTCTAGTCTTCATTTTCCACAAAGGTGTGTTATTTTTTTCCATTGGAGGAAAGTAGCAAAAGATCTCTCTGTGTGGGAAGGCAGCATAGGTGGAGGATGAAACTGGTTCTGCAAACAGGCTTGTTTCAAATACCACCCCAGAGAGACACTGCAGATTTTAGAGACCGGGCTCCATGTGGTAGGTGGGTGAGAATTTCTGTGCTATTGATTAATTCCAAATTGTGTGGGATTTTCTTGGCATAAATGAATGGGGTCTTTGCCAATTTAAGTTTAATTTTCCTTCTATCAAATGACCTGTGGGAGCTGTGTGATGAGGAAATTTTGAGGATGAAGGGCTCCTGAATTTGCAGGGCTTGATAGAGTTAACCTTTCAATTTGCTTGGGAGAGGGAACAGGGCTTTTTCTGGGCGGTAGCATATTTACTCACCTGGTTTCTTTTGCAAAGTTTCCAGCAGCCTTATTCAAGAAACCCTGTGTATCTCCTGGAGCACAAAGGGCTTTTTAATGATACCTTTGGATGTTATGCTCCTTACCAGGGATGCCATGGAGATGAGGAAAACCAAAACAACCTGAATAAAGTACAAAACCTCCAGGGTAACAATAGAGACTTGCATAGACTGGGAAACAGAAGGCCAGACCTAGAAAACAGGTGACTCTTTATGGACTCAGGCCTTGGGTTAGGGAATTTGTGCCAGTATATAGGTGAGCTGTTCAACTGTGTTGGTGCTGCACTGCTCTGCGCATAAGCTCTGTGGGCAGAAGAATATTGCAGGCTGTAGGAATGTGAGTTAAAGTAGAATTGAACAGGGCAGAAAAAATCTGTTTTATTGAACAAAGAAATCTCAGTCTATGATTAACTTAATTTCATGTACAGAGTAGAACATACAAATCTAGGCTCTTTCACGGCATGATGCTGAAAAATAAAAGCCCTGTAGCATGGAGAGCATACCACTACTGGATTATCTGCCCTAAATGTACTTTAGAGAAATTCAGTCTGGTTTACTTTATCCTAACAAATACTCATTTAAAGCAGCTGTTGCAGCAGTGTGAACCACAGATTTCCAATAAGCCATGCTTTTGGGGCTCATCTCAGATACTGGCCTTAAGAAACAATTTTTTGTAGATTTGTCTTTTTGCATCAAGCTGGAATGATACAGAGAATGGAAAATAATTTCATAAGGTTAAAAGAATCAATGGTTTACGGACCATAGAATGGTGTAACAAAGGCAATTTAATATCTTTGGCAGATTAATAGTTAAGGCAACTCAACAGGTTTGTGGGGAAAGTGTGAAACTTATTCACTATCAGCAAACAGAACTCACAGAGGAAAGAATCAATGTTGGTTCCATTGCTTCAAAGGAAATTTAGGTTGATACCTAAAAAAAATGTATTTTTTGTGGCTAGCAGGCTGAAAAATCACTTGGAAAGGTTTCAAGTTATAACTGAGTCTTCAAATTGGGATGTAAACAGAAACAATACTGAAACCTGTTTATAAACAGCTTGAGTTTTCAAGAGTTACATTCTTGTTTTCAATGCTAGCCCAAAGTGAATCCTACACAGAAGAGTAGGTATAACCCACAAAATACATGCTACAAATTCATTGTTCAGCTAAAACGTATATTTTCCTGGGAAGACTGAAAGAGAACACCACGAATTAACAACTCAGCCCCCTGCCCAAATTCATGGCTGCTAGCAGGTCTGACAATCAAAACGCTGTGCATAGGGCACGGTTTTCGGGCTAAGACATATGCAGAAGAATGGTATGGAAGAAGTAAATGTAAAGCCTGGAGAACAATGGACTTGGTGCAGATGAGTCAGTGGGTTTGAAAGAAAAAATTTTACTTTTCCCATCTTAAAAAAAACAAGCAAGCAAACCTCAAACTCAACCTTCCTTACTCAGTAGTAAAATAAATTTTATCAATTTGATAATGGTTTCTTATCCTTGTTGCTTTTTAATTGGATCACAACATGAAATCCAGATAAGTAATACAGCCTGTGTTGGGAGACCTGAAGAAGTTCCTTTCCTCAGCAGAATAATTTGACATATTGTGGGAGCAGAGTTAGTTTATTTTCTGAGCAAAATAGTAATATTGTTAGTTATGACAGCTATTGGTGGTTCACAGCTCGATGAAGGCCTAGCATGTAGGTGCACCAAATGTTCAGAATGTGGTATTTCAGTGAATGGTAAGACTGGTGTGCCTGGATTAGAAAGTTATTTCTGAGATGATCTTGTAGCCTGTAAGCAGGACTGCTTAGACCCACTCAGCTATGGGGGTGTTTGAGAAGGATCAAATACGTACACTAAAAATACAAATCCTTCTAAAACAGTATAAGCCATATAAATATTTTTTTTTTTAGCAGGTGATATCTGTATCAGCTCAGATCAGACATAACCTGAAAGACATTAATACAACTGGTGCATTTCTTTTTCCTTCACCCCCCCCCCCCTTTTTTTTTTTTTTTGGTGTGTGTGGGGTGTCTTTTGGGGTCTTTTTAGGGGGCTAAATTGCTCAAGATGCTCCCCCTACACAGTTATTTCCATGTAACAAGGGTGGGAAGCATACTATGATGCATTTTTTTTACCTCATTGTTCCTGAACCTTTCACATAAAGAATGGTCAGCAGAGAGTAGAAAGGCAGAAGATTATTTGGGCCATAGCTTCAAAGTAAAAATGGATAACAAAGCTTTTAAAAGACAAAAATACAGGAAACACTGAAACTCGCACTCAAAAATCTTCAAGAAAAGGCTTGGATACAGTACCTTAATAAAGAACCTTTTGTGTGATGTGACTTTTTGTCTTGCATGAGTTCTTTTTGACTCAAATGGTTTTTCTTTTATTTTTAATACAGCACCTAGATTAATGTGTAAAGCATAGAGATAATTTAATCTAGAGTTGTTTAGAGTGCCTTTGAACTTTTCCGCTTGGTTATTTTAAACCAATTTCCTTCACAGACATTGTGTGATGATGGGTGGCTAAGGGAATGATTAAACACAACAAGTTTGTGAACAAGAGCAAAGAGTTTTTATGTTATAATTACAGTCATTATTTCTCAGCACAAGCCAGATCCGAAGTATTGACCACTGCATTAAAAAGGTCTGAACGTGGCTAAGATATGGTAATGGTGAGATAGCAGTGAAATACAGCTGCATTTCTGTTGTATCATTGAATTGCTTATCTTGATTGTATTTGCAACCTTTTCCAGTCTCTCAGTAGAATAATACTTGAAAGCTATAGAAAAGTATTTATTGCCTTAAAAGACTTAGTGTTGTCTGGCATCAAGCCATTTCAGTAATTCTTTTTTTTTTTTTTTCCCTTTCCTTTTAATCCCATACAAAAGAATGGGCTGTATTCACCAAAATTATCAATGAAAATTACGAAATTAAGTCTGAATTGTGAAACTGTGTTTCAGCAGTGGAGCAGCTCATGATGCTGTATGCTGACAACAGACTGACATTTCCAGCAGAACTCCTTGTTCCAAAGATTTTATGCCATGGCTATAAACGGTGTGTCTCGGGTAGCTCTATCGTAAAGCAAATACATGCTGCCTGTGCTTTAGAACTTGATTTATCGGTCAGTCTGACATATTGCTCCGTGACAAGAAAGTTACTGACAGTGGGTTGCATTTTTAAAGGGTGTTAGGCTCTAGAGGCAGATTTGGCTCTTTGGAGCATTTAGGAGACTTAGATTGAAATTCTGTGTCCTGCACAGAGCCTTGGGGCTGGTTTAGCCCTTGCTTCTCAAACCTGGCCTTCCCCCCACATGCAAACTGTGGGTAATGGTGTGTGCTCTGAGCTAAATAGGTGCATTCTCACACTTTCCAGGAGGAAAGTGCAGCCGCATTGATTTCAGTGGTATCGCTGTGAAGTTTTATCTTGGAAGGATGGCAGAGAAATGAAACAAAGCTGATGCTGTAGTTTGAATACTTGGTGCTGGCATTGGCCATGGAAGCAGCAGGCTGGCCTTCCCTTCGCATCGAGCTCCTTGTCCTTGGCTTTGCTCTGTTTTCTTAAACTGTCTTTGGGGTTTTTTGATCATCTGTGCATTAGTGAATCTGTATGTTTGTACTCTACATAAACATAAAGTGAATGGAAATGTTTTTATAGAAGGTAATTAATTGGATAATTGCACTTGGATAATTGCACTGAGCATTAGTTTTTAATGCATATTGGTAAATGTAGACTAGCCTTTTAGCGATCTCTGTGCATTCATCCAAAGCAATGGAAAATATTCGCAAGTGATTTTAATTTAAAAAGAGATGTTAAGGACAGAAATTGGACATTGCACATGTCTGTAGCTTCTCAGCCCCCTGGAGGACTGAGGACTGTAGCTTTTATTTCATTTACATTGCAAATGAAATCTTATGGTATTTTTGTCTTTATCCATGTTTGCCTCTGAAATGGTGCCTGGCAGTTTCATCTGTATCTTTGCTTCACAGACGTTGCCTATTCAGTGCTAATGTTCAGTGGAGACATACACATACTCTGACAACAGAAATGCAGGGCTGATATCAAGCCGTGCAACATCTGCTAAATTCACATGGGGAAAGAGAATACGAGAACAAATACACAAAGGGCACAGCTACTGAGATGGTAAATATTGTTTTTTCCATGCCCCACCCAAACCAAAAATAGAGACAGAGGGCCCCTTAACAAAGCTTTATTCAGGTTCCTGACAGCTGCCAGTAACTACTTGTTTTCTACTGAGCTGTATATGAAAAAGACTGCCAGCTTACTTCAAAAGCCTGAATATGCCTGAGGTTTATGCTTCTGTTACTAGATCAGAAGTAGAGGAGAAGAACAGCTCTGTGGAAACTTGTAGTGTTAAAATTAAGCAAATGCAATCGCTGTCAAGCTGGTACACTGTAAGAGAAGAGCTGACAGCACTTTTTTGGGTGAGGAAGAAACTGCATGTAGCACGGAGCAGTGCGGGTTTGCTGGCTGGGCGAGGGCAGGCACAGGCCGGCTGCAGGCACAGGCCGGCTGCAGGCACAGGCCGGCTGCAGGCACAGGCCGGCTGCAGGCTGCAGGCCCGGGCCGGGAGCTGCCCTGGCAGGGTGGGCCCTGGGGGACCCTGCCTCAGCCCTGCAGCTTGGGAGGGAGCACCCAGGAGAGAGGGTGAAATTGTTGGGCAGCTGTATCAGGGCAGACATGGTGCTTCGTGCGTCCTGGACTCCTGCACAAAGTTCAGGTGCTTAATAAAGTAGATAAAGCTGGGCACTCCCACACCTGCCGTTGATAAAATAGCGTTGCAAAGTGGCCGTGGGATAAAGGGGGAAGTGAGTGTAATAAATCCAGCTCAGTCAATAAATACAGTCATTGCAATAAATACAATGAGGAGGATAGGTGGTCAGGGAAGGAACAGACCTACAGCCTGAGAAGTCTGAGGGAATGTGCCTCCATACAGCTTATTTGTGACACTCTCTGTTTCTTCTGCCTTGAAGCTGCTTTCATATACTCTGCATCAGTGTGTTGTAAGAGGATGTTAACGCCAACCTTCCTGGGCAAAGCACCTGAACATCCAGATACCTTTGTCCCAAGCACAGGCGACTAGGCAGAAGTGCAATGACCTGTTGTGATGCAGCGTGGACAGGCAAACCTGTGCTGCTGCCGTTTCTGCTGGCAGCGCTCTGCTGGGTAGCACTGGCACAGCTCACGCCATTTCTTTTCTGGCCTCTGGTGACAGCGTGAGGATTTGATACTAATCCCACTGAAGCCAATATGAAAAGTTCCCAGGGTGGACTACAAGTTGAAAGGGTTTTCGGTCACCGGGTGTGTGTTCTTGACATGGGATACTCTTGTCATTGTTACTCACGTCTTTCAGAAAAGCAGATTGCCTGCAATAGCAAGGCATTGGACCTTGTTTACACGAAATCAGTCAGTCAACTGCTTTTAAATAGAAATACACAACTATACTAAATACTTGGGAAATGATGCAAAGTTGAGCCAGGCCCAGTTGGTAACACCAAAAAAAGTAAGCCCCAAGGAGATGGCTTACTCCTCACTCTCCCAAATGGAAAAGTAATTCATGTGAATTAATAATGGAATATTCTACCAAAAATATTTTTCTAACCAGAAAGCATTTTTGGCTTTGCAGCAAACATCTGTGGTTAAAGTGAAAAAAAAAAAAAGGAAGTTAAATAAACTTGTATAAAAACTGCAGACAGAAAACTGTCACACAAAAAAGAAAACTTGGCCCTTTTTTTTCGCCTCCTTCCTGCTGTAAGTGATTAAATCTTTAGTTGCCAAACAATGTACTTGGCTCTTAACAAAATTTTAAAGTTCCTCCATATGTTTAAGTGAAAGTGACTCAGAGGAGAGCTCTCAGGAAAATTGCTGCTTTTTTTTTTTCCCCTTTCCAATAATCCCTTTTGACCTTTCTACCAAAACTCATTTATTTTGTCTATTATTTTGATATCAAACTTTCAGTAAGTAGAACTACATAGTGTTTTATACCTACTCTCCTTAGCAATACATCCTGTTTGCCAGGACTCTTCTTCTGTAGCTCAGCAAATACCAGCCATTTCTGTGCATCATTGTTTAGAAGTGTTGACATTCTCTAGCACGATCAGGTGCTAAATGAGGTGCTCCCACTTAAGGAGCAAGGGCTTTGGCCTCCTGCTCTGCATTAAGCCATGCCCTCCACACGACAGCTTTGTTGTGTGGAAACAGCCAGCATGCTCTGCTGACGGGTGACCAAATATAGTTTGCAGATAAACAGAGTCTGAAGGAGGAATTATAAGTTCCAAGCAAATATTTATTACCTGACTACATTTCGTCATGTTTCAGCGTGTTGCGTGTGTTGAGTCCCCCCCGCCCCAAATCTTTTGTGAAACGGTATCAGTGGAAGGTGTAGTCAACGCTGAGGTTGTGTTTAACTAGATACTGTGCAAACATAGTGAAAGACCATCCCTTCCTGGAAGATGTGAGGAAAGGCTTTCCTTGGCTTTAATTCAGTAAAGCCTGAGAGCAAATACTTACTTTAAGTAAGTTTATTTCCTTGAGATCAGATAGAAACAACCATGTGCTTAGAGAAGGGCCTCAGCGATCCCCTGCACAGTAACCCCTTTCAGCTGGGCTTTCCAAGGAAGCCACAATTCCCTCCACTTGCAGGTTTTGCTCTGTCTTCCCACTGACCTGGAGCTGCACAAAAATGACCAGGTAGATGATTTGCAGTATTAACCTTAAATCTAGTACAAGTTTCCTGAGATTTGCAAGTCTTGTGGAAGACCCGAGTTGGATTTTGAGCAATGCCTGGCTTAGCTCTGATTTTAGGGTAAAGAGAAAACTATTCCAGACTTCTGGTAGTATTTTGATTTTTATGTTTGCTTGATTTCCCTGAAGATCCGAGTGAAAAAATCTTTCTTGGGTTTACAATAATCTCAGTTTCCAAGAACCTTCTTCTTTCCTTGTTTATGAGCAGGAAGTACTTGATTTGTGCGTTTTCCCCATGAAACAACATATTTGACTCCATATTGATGTGATAAACAAGAGAATACATTGGATCTTTTCATCAGAAAAAAAAAAAAAGTAATAATTAAAGCAGTGCAATTTCCTCTAGTGAGTGCAAAATTGTACTAGAGAGCTAGACAGCAAATGCCTTATTTGTGTTCCTTTCTTTAGGAAAGGAGTTACTGCTGCCTCTCATTCAATGGTGAGTCTGTCTTTGTGGTCACAGAGTAACTTTTGTGCTTGTTCTACCTCCCACCCTACAAAGTTACTTTGTGTAATTAACATTCAACAGATTTAAATACTGTGCTACTAAAGCTGGTTTACAATGACACGCCCCATTTGTACAAACATTTCTTAAAAGAGCATGGCCCTGGCAAGCTGTTCCCAGCGTGTGAGGTGCACTGTCCCTCCTCCATGAAAACCTGTGTAAGAGGCTGGCTGTTTATTTGGGAGCTGGTGCGTTCCTCTCACTCTCTTAAAATTTGAATCTAGCTTAGCAAATAATCCCCTTATCTATAAGAGTTTCTAAATAGCCTTTTTTTTTTAAAAAAAAAAAAAAGTTCAAAGGTAATTTATAGTAAATTTGTAACAGTTCTTTTAAAGTGTAGTGGCTTTTGTTACGTTCCCACCAGTGCAGTTGTGAACAACTCTGCTGGGGGGTTAGGAGAGCAATTAGTTTGACAAAAAATGTCTTGATGTCTCAGGCTGAACATACTAGGCCATGTGAGGGGTCTTGGTCATCCTCAACATTAGACCTATGATGTTTTGAGATGGTCGCTCTAA
The DNA here is from genome assembly GCF_963082525.1 of Nesoenas mayeri. Classification (NCBI taxonomy): domain Eukaryota; kingdom Metazoa; phylum Chordata; class Aves; order Columbiformes; family Columbidae; genus Nesoenas; species Nesoenas mayeri. The sequence goes on from NC_137540.1 coordinate 54,206,969, forward strand.
AAGTGAATGCCAATAGCAAATTTTTGAAGCACTATTGCTAAACTTACTTGGGATCAAATGTTCTTAAATTTATTTTAAGTACTGATAATATACTTTTTTTTTTTCCCCCAAAGAAAGTTGAGAGCCTATCTGAAACAAGGTGCTGTAGATATTATTATTCTTGACTTCTTTTTAGTATCCCCTTAGTGTTACGTGAGACAAAAAAAAAAAGAGATGGGCTTTATAGAATAAACCGAGGAAAAAAATAATTGCTTGAAATCACTACCTAACCATTGTAGGAGTAAAATAACAAACACTGCTTGCTGCTGTTATGCAGTGAGAATCCACAGGGAGTGAAAATCTTTTAATGCACTAGAGATCTTTTAGTAAATATAAATTCTGTAGCTTTATAGAATGTAGTCTCCAACTAAATTCCTATAAAGAGATTAAAATACTGAGTATGTAGAACACTGTCTGAAAACAATTGCAGTTTAAAGAAAAATTGTGATGAGAAAAAGATCTTAGTTATAAAAATGCTAACACTGTACCCTGGAAAAATCCTTCGGCACAAGTGAAAAAAAAAATGAACTGAAATATTGCCAGAAATTGTCTGTGAAACTTTATCTCTCCATGTGAAAATGGATATAATTTAATGTTATTTAAATTCTTAATTAACTGGTCTTTAAATGACTTTCATCCTACTCCCTATTTTGTAAATTTTTCTCCTTTTATGGAGCACTGAAATACCCTCCCCATCTGCCTTTCATTTGCTTTTGTATTTTTTTTTTTAATGCACCAAATTCTGGGAGGGAAAATCAGAAATCATGTAAGTTTAGTGACGAAGCCACATCCGTTAAAATACACTTTGACTGAAGTGACTGAAACAATGTGTAATTCATGGTATAAGTAAAGTTGGAAGAGTTCTAAATCCCTTCGTTTCAGATATCAAAGACACGTTAACTCCCCTTCGCCCCCACACACTCTCATACAAACGTTTCAATAACAAAGAAATCTTTAAAAGTATTACATTTAGAATAGATTTGGCATTGAAAGATTGTTCGATTTGAATTTCTGCTGAGCCAACTTTGTTTCTGAGTATAAAAACAATACTGAGTCTACAACAGGTGGAACAATGAACCGATCAGATATTTTCAGGATAAAAATATTAGACTATTTTGAAAGCTAAAAAAGAAAGAGAGTGCAAAATATGACCTGTAAACAGTTTCTCTTGAAAGCACAACATGACAAGTTTAAAGGAACGAGAACTTTTCCTACCTGTAGCTGTTGTGCGGATCAGGAAGTGTAGCTTTTTTCTGATTACAATCTTCCATGGCTTAGCTTGGCTTCTGCATTTGAATGTTAAATATGTAAGAATGCCTTGTTTAGCTTGGGAGTTTGCATGACCTCTTAATGAGACACTGTAGTTAGTGTCATTGGGTATTAAGGCATCATGTGACCGTACATGAAAATAAAATCCTTTACAGTTTGCATTTAATACTTCCTAGAATCTGTAACCCTTTACCTGCAAGCTGGATAAAAATCTGATAGAGCTTACTGTTTTCTGGTCAGGGGTAGAAAAAGGAGAAGAGGAAGAACACGTGCCAAATAACTCCTTTTCCTCTGGGACAGTAATTTACAATGACAACAACATAGTCTGAGCCCATCAGTGTATGAATGATATAATTTGCATATTTTTAAAATTTAATCTCCCTACATCACAAACAGGGCTGGAAGGATTTGAAAGTTCCAGTGTTACATCAGGTGGTTTTGCGTAGCAATGACAATTAATTCCTGCTCTTCGCTGTGATGCTCTATGGAGGAACTCTGCTTTAAGGTATATTTGCAGGCATCACATCACATTTACCTGTGAAAACTGCTGACTTTCCTGGAATCATTTTGGTTTAGGGGTGATGTTTCCAAAAGTGATATGAAAGACTTTCTGCTGCTACAATCCAGTTAGGAGAGTGTTCCCTGTGCAGGAGAAATTTAACTTAAGCAATGTCTATAAACATCTGGGTCAGGTGTTTCCCAGATGTAATCTGTAAGGTGTATCGATGTAACTGGAAAAAACAACAACCAACCAATCAACAACAAAGAAACCCCATACAAACAAAACAACAAAACCAACCAAACAGAAATCCTAAACAAAGCAAAAAACCTCCTGGAAAGAATTGGCACTAATATTGCGTCATCTGACTGCATGTGTCACAGCTGGGGGTTCCAAAGCAGTGCTAGAAGAGCCTACTCAGTAGTACTTTGGAAATGTTCTACTAAATCCTTTGTTTGTTTGTTTGTGGTGTTAAGCCTCACAGCAGCAGTTACATGAAGTTTGGCTACTGTATGAGCAGGTGTGTGGGGGATTGCATCCTTGCTTTTCTCATAGCAGAGCTGGGCTGGACTCCTGCTTGCCTTTCTCATGTAAAGTACCCTCCTAAAATCCCACTTCAGTGGTGGGCTGGGTTTCCTTGTTGTGCTTCCCCTCACATGTGCAGCAGTGAGCTGAAGCTGAGGCTGCCAAACTCATGTCAGCAGTGGGCTGAGAACAGAGACTCAGCTGCGTCACCCTGCCCCAGCCTCCCTCTGCCCAGCCGTGCGCCCCAGGCTGACACAAATTAGTAACAGCTGCTTTGGGTATGCTTATTTTAAGCAGAGAGCTATGTCATAACATAAAGGCCAAATATTCTTTACAGCCTGTGAGCCAGACAACTGCAAAACTCCGCAGCAGCTCTTCGCCAGACTTTTTTTTTTTTTTTTTCTTTCTCTTTTTATTCCTGCAAATTTTTACCTTTAGCTGAAAATGGACTTCAAGGGCCAGGAAATATCTTATTACAAAACCTTGACTAAACTCTCCCAAAGGCTCCCTGGTCAGTAAGTAAAGCATTGTCAAGCTCACATATCCCCAAGCTGTTAGAAGAGGTGAGGAAGAGGGGCCACCTCTGCAGTGGGGAGCGTGATGCTGTGTGCAGACCCACACATGGCACATGCTCTATACCCAGCTCACAGCCCTGTCAAGCTGGAGCCAGCTCCCATGGGCCAGCTCTGCAGCCATTGGGATTTTGCCATTACCCTCATGGTGGTTGGGCTGAGCTGAGAGATCGCTCAGGTCAAAAGCTGTGCTGTAGGCCAGAAGGCTGCTGGAAGCAACTCTGGGGAGGTTCCTTCCCCCATTCTCCCAATACCTGGCCTCCTTGTCAGACCCTTTTCAGGCCTACTGTATTTTTGACACCCCACAGATTATTAATTCTCATGTTTTCTGAAACACACACCCAGTATTTCTGCAGTAGTAGAGAAATTCTGCCCCAGCCCCTGCTGTCCCAAGCGTGCTGTGCTCCTGTAGTACTGTCCTGAAACGTTTTCTATGAATATGTGCAAACTGCTGGGATCTTTTCAGGCTGATCTTTTGGTCAGGTTGTGACAGACGTGTTCTGCATGAAGTGATGACTTGTCTCACCAATCCATAGCACACAACCATGGGCGTAACATTTTTTTGAAAGGAAAAGCAGTCAAGATGGACACGTTCCTGTGTAACCTCATCTAAGTGTTCCTGCTCCAGCAGGAGGATTGGACTAGATGATCTTTTGAGGTCCCTTCCAAACCCTAACATTCTGTAATTCTGTGATTCAGCCTGCAGAAATCTTCTTTTTCCTCTGATCTCACTCTTGTACCTCAGTTGACTGTTTTGGCTGAGGTTTTCTGGAGAATGTTCCTGCTGAGATAGAAGTCTGCCTTGAAAAATTATAGCTCAAAAAGTTAACTTGCAACTTCAGATACTATTGTCAGCATGATATCACAGCAGAAAGTGCTGGGCAATTTACTAACAGACAATGGAATAATGGAGACAAACAGCAGCAAACTATCCTGTTGCTTTCAGGATGTTGTTTTCATCTGTGCTAGAGTGTATCTGGATTTTTGCTTGGTCTCTCACCTTGCAAGTGTGTATATTTCACTTCAAATACGCTGAATAGATCTGTGTTAGTCTAGAAGATTTCTCACATGCACTGAAATGCGTTTGGAATCGGACCTGTGACATGAAGGCAGGGAGATGATTTTATCTCTGTTACATGCTATGTAAAAGTAAGACCCGTGCTGGTGTGGCAGTATTGTGTGGTGAAAGCTGTGACAGCGGGAACATGTGAACATGCCTTAAATTTGCTGTTGTATCCCTGTGAAACTGGAGATGGAATGGTGTGCTGCTGAGAGGGCAGGCGCCGCAGGCAGAGGCTCTGCCGTGGCTGGGAACGTGATGGGAGCATCACCCACCCTGGTGAGTGGGAGCATCGTGGGCCTGGGATGATGAGGCAGTGAAGGCAGGGAGAAGAGCTTGCTAGGGGCAGATTTGAACAGTCACTGTGGGAACCACTTGTGATTTTAACAGCATGTTCTTTTGTACTGGGCATCTTGGGAGAATGTTTCCTTACGCTCTTCTCGTTATTGGCCCATGTTTTCCAGTGAATTTAGCACTGCATAAATGGTCCTCGGTAGTGAAAGTCCCTTTTACACAGAAGGATGGTGGTGCAAACTGCCCCTTCTGGGCACATGGTAAAAGGCCTCATCCCACCCTGTGAAGGATTGTGATGACTATTCCTTGAGCCTTTGACCTCCCTCTTGAAACTGTGAATTGAGACCCACAGTGAGAGCATCACTTCACTTCATGTAACTCAGGGGACTGTCTCCAAAATGGAAGGAATGGTGTTCAGTGAACAGGCTGGAAAGGTAAACCACAGGGAAAAAAATGCTGCCCATCACTCTCCTGCAGCAATGGGCTGTTCCAGAAGAGATATCAAGTAACATCCTTAACAGGCTACAAGAACTTTGAAGTAGGTCGTATTTGTAGCATAAATGCCTGGTAATGACTCTTAATAACAAATTCTTGATAACCAAAACTATTCAAATGTCCTAGACCACATTTGGATTATTACATAATCAATTTTATGTTACATTTAAAAATGTGTGAAAAAATAAGATGTCTTTGGTTTTACAATTAAAAATAGATTTCAGAATTCTGTAATTTTGCAGTGTTAATTTTTATGTTAGAACAGGTATATTTTAATCCTTAATCAACAATATAAAACAATGCAGATTGTTGCTACTAGCCTAATGGTAATGACCCAAAGGATCCATTTTATGATGTATCATACGGACACACACAAGTTTTTGACAGAGGGCAAAATCTCAGGATTTTGAGCTGATCTGGGGCTGAAATAGTCCCCCCTGTATATGAACACCATTTTAGCAATGGATTTTTGATTTAAGTTCCCTTTGCTAGATGGCTGAAACTTCTCTTTCCACATGTTTATGAACTGGGCTTGAGTATGCAGCATGGAGAACTCAGGGCTACAGAACCACTGAAATCCTCATGCTTTCTGAATGCCTTTTCCAGGCTACATGTTAACTCACATTTTGATGTTATCTGATAATAACATGAATCTGATAATAACGTGAAAGAAGTTGAATGGCCACAGGCTGCATGACATGAAGTCACGGGCCGTGCATTCCCCAGCTGTGCTGCAAAGGAAATGACTGATAAAAATATTTTTTCTAGCTGACCTCCGGCTTACCTTTGCCTGCCAAAGAATTTCCGGCTAATTCCCCTCTAAAGCTTTCTTGCAGCTACAGCCTATTCCTAGAATCTTCCGTGTCAGAAAATATGAACCCCATCTGAGCCTGTTTGTTGATGCACTTTAGATAAAGAATAAATGAAAGCTTTGTTCTAGATACACAAATAGTGCTCCTTAAAGGAAAGTAAATTACTCTATTCCTTTGTAGGGACAGAACAGCACTTGGCATTTCCATGGCTCATTATCAGAAAAACTACTTTGTCCCTGTAGCACTGCATAGACATACCTGGGGACAGAGAAGTGAAGGGCTGCGGAGTGCTCACTCTTGCAGTAGCAAGCATTTGGACACTGAGCAGCCTAATGTCATTCAGGAAGCTGTATCTGCTGCTTAGGCTCAGGGTGAGGGGTGTGACTGCTGAGAAAGATTCAAAAAGCTGGAAAGCTGAATGAGACAGTTTTATCTGTTAAGACCTAGATAAACTATAAGGAGGGCTAGGACTTAAAGAGCATCCTTCAATGAGATTAGGAACCCTATACTTGGCTGAAGGGTTTAAGTGTATTAGGAGTCATGTTCATGTTCATCTTTCTCATTGTTTTACAATTAAGAAAAATAGTAGTGCTGCCCTGTTCTTGCTGTCATTGGTTAGGACGTAAAAGACTAAGGTTCAAAGCAGGACAAGAACACCCATGATTTTTTATATACAGCATCACTGCTTTCAGTGATGCTGTATAAAATATATAATATATAACCCCACTGGGAGTGGGATTTCAGGTGCTCCGCTCTTTTCTGTGCTTTCTACTGTGTGGGTTATACAAGGCTTCGTGTCTGTTGATTTGCACACTGGCAGTACGCCATCTAGTCATAAGCAGCACCTGAGCATGGATTTTTCTGGTGAATCTTGTTGTTTTGTGAATGCTTGATTTTGTTAACTGAAGTGGGAAAAATACTGGAATTTTTCCTTACAAATATAGCCCTTAAAAATTATCTATGTATGAGTTAATGGGAGCTGCAAATGCCTTGTGTCCCTCTGCCAGGATGAAATTTCCTTAAAATTAAGGGACACGCACAAGCCCGTTTCCATAGTTTATTAGTACAAACAATGCATACACAAGACTGTATATTGTTTGAAGACTGCAATATAGTTCTAATTTAACAACTCTGTAACAAAATTTAACTAAATTTGACATTTATGAAAATATAAATCTCTGAGTGGGCAGGTTTTCCCAACAATACAAAGTTTACATAAAAACATTCAATATGATCTATTAGTTGCAAACAAGTTAGGAAAAATCATTCAAGTCACTTAATATACTATATTGGCTTGTACATTGAACATTCACACACTACATTAAGTTCTAGCTTAGCATTCATTTCTTGGAAACTTGTGGCATTGAGTTCTGATTTTAAAAGTAAAATTGTTTTTGTTTTTTTAAATAATTTGAAAATATTTCCACAGATGTGCCATCTATAAGATATGTAAGGAGGGAAAAATCTTCTAATCCTTTCAGATGTTGTCTAGTATTTTTTTTACTTGGGCAAAATATAATTGTTTTTAAAGCATTTGTCATAATTTCACAATTTCTGCCTTGAAACTGGTAAAACTGTACAAAAGGCTCAGAATAGTTCTAAAGCAGAAAGTGAAGCTTTTAAGTACGTGGAAGTAAGAAAAACTCATTACAAATTGGATCAGTAAAGGTCCTTCAGACAGCCTTTACATTTAGTTGAGTATTTCAGCACATATACAAGCGGTCCTGGTGTGTTTGGTCATCTGATCTGTATTTATCATGAGAAAGAACAGAAATCATAGTGAGGCAAATGTTATCAAGATTAATAATTCATGGCATGTCTGAAAACTGTCTGTTAAGATTACTTTGGGGACATAGGAGAAACTTCTGACTTTCTTACAACAAAATGGATAGTAACCTTTAAACATAAAGAAATCAATCTGTTTAACTGTTCATCTGTAATGCCGTTTCTCTTTTAAACAGCTTTCATTACAACCTGTACTAATACACACTGTGAAGACAAAAAAATTCCCCAAACCAAAAATAAAATCCCAAGCCCTATATTCCTTTTATGATCTAGGTTTTTATCATTGTTACCACAATACAGAAACCTGAAATCCCTGCATGCAATTAAAAAAAAATCAATCTTTCAGTCCATTCACTGAAGTGAACAAATCACATGTTGACATGTTAGCAGCTGACTCGTGCCTACTCCTTTCAATCCAAAGATTAATCCCAATTAAAAAAAGAAAAAAGAAAAAAAAGGTAGGTATTTTAAAAATTATGATGGAATGTATCAAGTGCTCCAGGTTGGCAGGTGATATCTTGTCATTGCACCATCAAGCAGAAAAACACATTTTTGCAAGTGAGTATAAACTTGGCTGTTAGCTAGAGACCCATCTAGGTGACTTGGTATATAAAATAGTGGTCTGCCTTTTCTCACTGATTACATGGAGCTTTAGTTCAAAGTTAAAACAGTTTGTTGACCCCAGATAAGATCACCTAACTTCTGTAATAGCATAACAATTTTGATAGTATTGCTACAAATTTTTAATCAAGGCCATGGTGAAATCCTGGACTGAACCTTGTATTCCAAAATTTAAAAAAACCCTGCAGCCCATTTGCTTCATGTTTGCTGTTTTTGTTTACAGAAATGTAAGAATATTTGTCGAGGAAAAAAACAGCTGGTCTGCCCTCTGCTGTTTGTCTGTCTTCCAAGAAATGCACTGATTTTTACATTACTTCAGTAGGCAAATCTATGCATGTATACTATTATCCAGATAAGCTAGTCTCAACGGTTACTCAGTTGTCAGCAGCAAAGCTGTGTCCTCTGCAATCTATGGCTGAGCACACTCTCTCATAGCAATAGTTGTGTTTTTTGGTTGGTGTTGCTTCACTCACCTCAGGCTCTGTAACTGTAATGGGGCTGTCCCTTGCAAATACTTCCGTCGATTCCCTCCAAATGCAGTCTGCAGTCACTTTGAAGCTGTAATTGTGACATTTTGGCCTAATCACCTGTGTTGTGTTGTTGAAAATCTGACGACTGTTTGAAGTAGCAATTTTGATTTTCAGTGCAGCGTCGACTCGATCCACTACAGTGTAAGTACCTATACTTCCGTCATCAAATCCAATAATGATATTTAAATGTCTCTGTGACAGTGCAAGGAAAGTGGGGGTTTTATAAAGAGAACAGGCACCGATGTTTTTGCCATCCGCTAGCCTCATTACTATTAAACTAGAGACTGCACCATTGTCATCATCTTCTTCACTGCGAAAACAGATGTACACAAGATAGCGGCCATCCCGAGACAGTCTCTGCCGCCAGATGATACCTGGAGCGTGAACTACACGAAGTTTTCCACTGTATAAATCAAGCACATTGATGTTCTCATCACCACGGGTTATAATTCCTAGCTTCCCATTTGGGGATATTTCAAAGTCTTCCAAATTTTTTAAGAAATTTGTAGGCAATTGTACACGTCTGCAGATGACTTCCTCAGTTAGGCTCCAGATGTTCACAGTCTCAGTAGATGTTATAAATACTATAATATCTGGGCAGTCTGGTATCAGTTTAATATCCACAATGCTTGCACCATCATCACAGCAAAACTTCTTGGTTATACTGCCTGTCCAGAGACTCACTGCCAACACTTTATTCTTTGCCATTCCGACTACAAATGTATTTGCAGTTGTAATAAATGCATTCTGTAAGGCAACTAAAATATTGCAAACCCTGTGTCCTGTAGCCAGTCGCCAGACTCTGGATGCATTTTGCTCACAGAGAGAGACTACGAATTGATCATTATGAGTAATCATTAGCTCTGAGATTTTTTGTCCATTAATGCGAAAGATATTTTCGCCACTAACTGTGTGCCATACGTACTGGCTGCATTTATCATCTGATGTAACCATTATCTCTCCAGATGAGGTTAGCACACAGTTTTCAACAATACCTTCATGCTTGAACACAGCTTCAATAAATCCAGTGCTGAAGTTCCACTTATGGACAGAATCCGATCCATCCAATGTGTATATTAATTCACCTCTGGCTGGCAACACCAGTCTTTGGATAGGCTTGCCAGATTTGTCAATATTGGACATAGCAGTTATGATGTCTATATCCCAAATAGAAAGGACACCACTGGTGGATAAGGATAGCAGCATGTTATGATGATTTGATTTAATTAGCCTGACTATAGTTCCTGAGATTTCCTGTAAGCTTGCCATACACTGTCCTGTATCTCTTCTCCAAACAAAAATGGCTGAGGTATTTTCCATTGAAGCAATTATACAATTGCCATTTTTGGACAACACGGCAGATATAAAGCGCTCATTGTGTTTAGCTCTGAACTTCTCAGCCACCTTCCACACATGAGTGTCAAGAAGTTCAATGCTGAGAGCCTTACAAATTAAAATTGCACTTTGGTCTTCAGAAAGCTCTATGCTGACAACTTCAGTGTCTTCCCTCCTGCAGTCGAAGTCATCTGTAAGCTGGGGATTTGCAATTTCCTCTGTATTCCAAACAGAGAGGCTACCCTCATTGTCCACCATCACCATTTCTTGGGCTGTGTTCAGAATGAGAAGGAATTTCACAAATCCACTGGAAAATTCAGAGGTCACAGTGGCCAGCTTCTCTCCACTGCCCAAGTGAAATATGGTGGCGGTGTTCAAATACTGTCCGCAGAATGCGTAAACTCCGTCTGGAGAACACTGCACACAGGTCACTTCATACCAGCAGTGGAAGTGATAGAGAGGCCAACCGTAAAGCAGATCTATCACAGTAACGTCTTTGCTGGCCTCCAGCCAAGCAAGGGCATGGTTGACTGATAATGTAAAGCCATTTATAAAACTGGAGCCTCCCCCAATTCCACAATGTTTTGACCCCTTAATTTCTACCTCAGACAGAAGACAAGAATTTACGTTATCGTATATCAAAAGAGTATTTTTTGTTGTAGCCACTACAAGATACTTCTCATCACTAGTAAGCTTCATTCCTAAAATAACAGATGGAGCTGTTGTAATCTGCCTTAGTAACTGGCGGGTCTCTACATCCCAAGTGCTGATGGAGCCATTTTCTAAAGCAGCAATAATTGTGCTGGGATTAAAAGTTGGCAAAATTTCGGTGACGTGCATGTAGCTGGATGACAGCGGCAGGCGCTCCGGGCTGTAAGTCACATCCATGGAGGAATGCAAAGGGACGATAGAGCAGTATTTGGGCCCGTCCTTGTCACATTCTAAGAGGAGATGTCTGAGTTTGGGCAATGAACTTACTACTGGGAGAAGCCTCTGCTGCAATTCAGCAGAGAGTGAACCTGGGTATTTCACTACTTTGAACTTTATACTTCGGAGGGTACTGGCCAGAAATTTCAGCTCCTTTTCTTGTGAGTAGGTGTAAGCCAGTTCTATGTCAGAAAGTGCTTTATCAAACTGCCCTATTCTAATCATGGTGTATAGCCAGCTGAAGTTCATAATGACTCCATACAGAAGATCATCTGTTCTTCCACATCTTGTCAAGTGATGAATAAGCTCTGTCATTTTTCTGTGATTAATAAAAAAGATATCAGGCTCTAATGGATTACACTGAAAGACCCATGGCTGATCAGGTGCCTGTCTGTCAAAAGCAGCCTGATCCATGCAGTGCTTTTCCTCCTCACTCCGGCCTCTCCTGTCATGGTTAGGACAACCATTCAAATATTGGTCATTGCTGTGAAAAGGTTTTCTTCGTCCACCTGACCAAACACCAAGGAAATACTCTGCCATGACTGTGTGCATTTCTTGCACATCTTCTTCATTGTGCAGGTACATTTTCTGGGCAATTAGTTGTAAGTGCCTATTTGCCCAAAGAAGCAGTGTTACATTTCTCACCTGTCGCTCTATTAGATACCCCTGTAAGCCCTCCTTAAGCCTTGCAATGTATATATATGGAATTCTCAGTGGGTTACTTTCTCTGACATTCTCACTCAGTTCATACATAACACTGTTGTCAAGGGCTAAAATATCTTCCAGTTCCATTTCACTCAGGCCAGATTTGGACATAGTGATGTAGCCAAGTGCCCTTGACAACAGTCTTGATCCACACTTGTTTTCCAGTGACCAAAACAACTGCTCTATGCTTTCATGGACAGTGACACAGAGAGAGGACTCATCCACATCTTTGTGAGATCTCCAGTTCCTGACCTCTCTGAAGGTTAGGTTCACAAACATAGGCAGCGTGCACTTGGAGAATGCTTCATTGACGTAGATTTGTTGCCCTGATGTTACTTTTCTTTTAACTCGCAGCAGCTGATGTTTCAGTACTTGGCTACACATCTTTCTGTCCCTTGCAGTCAATTCAATGTAGTTGTCTTCTTCATGAATAAGGCACCTCAGTTTTTGCAGGATCCCATGCTTATTTGGCAGTGTTGACAAAATTATCCGTACTGAACGGGGAAGGTGAATGGGAAGCCACCAGAGCTTCCTACCGTCATCACTATCTGTTAGCTGTTCTAGGGCATCAAATATTATCACCAATGGCCTGTGGAATGAGGACTCATTCAAGAGATTGATGAACAAGTCCCGAAGATCATGAATCTTTTTTGGGTAACTTTGTACGAGGCAACGATAGTTGACTGCTAATTGTTCACAAATGCTTTGAAGTATATTCTTCAGATCTGTACTTGTTTCAGTGGATCCCAAAAATCTTATAACTACCACAGGGTCGGAATCTGGTCCCATCTCTTCTTGCAACCAGGAATAGGCCTAAAATATGGAGCATAATTTAGTTAATGTCTAAATTAAGCACAGTAACAGAGTTTATAAATAGTGATTGCCTATATATATAAATAAACCTTTTAAAATGTTACTAGCTGAATGGAAATGCTTTCACCAGCAGTGTTCAAGACTGGTTTGATTTATGCGCATTGAACTAAAATCATATTATATGTCATCTTTGTTTAGCACAGATAATATCCCAAAACACTAAGACCCAGATCCACAAAAAGGCTTTTGTCTAAGGGGAAATGAGTAGAATGTAGTCCATAAAACCCAGGGCACTCCTTGCGAAATCTGTATCTCACTTCTGAAAGTCAGTAGGTAGATTCTCTTAATAACTTCCTCAGACACTACACAATGTCATCCTTGGTGAGCCAGACCAGCTTGCCACCTAAACGTGTTTAACATTGATTCCCAGCTGAGTATAAATGCATGTCTTGATGGTTTTGGAGGACAGGGATCAGAGTACAGAGTACATTGCTCTTTACTCGCTGGTTACCTTAATTCCTGCATCACAGAAGCACACTCGGCCTTGGTGTGCCTGTCACTTCTGCTCATGTGCACTGCCAAAACGGGTAAAAAGTATCTCTTGCTGTTTTTTTGATTAGCACACTCTAAGCAAGTGAGGAACACGGCTTTAGATCCTCTCAGTCTAAGCAGGCTAACACACTCAGTTCTCTTACTTGCTAAGTCTTCTCACTTCACTGTATTACGGAATATTTTAAAAGAAAAGTGTAACCAGACTCTCTAGGTTAACTTATGTATGCAGATCTGAAGTGAGATCTTGAGTTACAAATCCCAATTTCATATAAGCAACTAATGTGATCACATTTGGGAAAGATACCAGATTTTAAACATTATTGTTCCTTTCTCCATTTCCTTCTGGCTGATATGGCTGTTTCCCAGCCCCCTGTGTTAAATTTGCTGAGCACCCTGCAGAGAAGTCAAAGTTGTGACTCCCAGCTGGAGAATTAGGTTTAGAGATGCCAGCTTGGTCTTTTTTTGCTTCTGGTCCTGCCTTGCACATAGTGTTTCACTCATCTCCTTGTAGTACTCAGCTCAATGACTTAAACAGCATATGTCAGATAACTAAGAACAGGTATTTTTGCAGGTTATTACAGACAGATTAGTAGCAAGTGTATCAGACTAATTCTGGAATAATTTCTGATGAGAACATAAGGTGGCATGACTTGGAAAAACATGTTGTATTTGTGAATAAGACCAAAACCAGCGTATGATATTTAGAAAGTTCCAGATTCATAGGACTGTAGTAGAACAAGAAGGAAAGAGATCCTTCTAAAATATACGTTGTTAATTTTAAAATATATTGATTCCTATTAGGTTTTTAAACGCTCTGATAAAGTCTTTTTGTTTTGGCTAAGTACATGATACAGACACATTATTGAAAGTTAAGTCTTTTTCTGAATATGTGTACAATAATATGCAGAATATACTTTTTATTATTTTTATTTTATATATTAGGGGCTGATATCAGATCTGTTAACAAAAGGAAGAATGAAAACTAAGTTGGCCTTTACACACTAATGCTCCTAACATCACCATATTATGTAAAGTAGTTCTTTACCTTCTTTGCCACTTCAGCTAATAAAAGAGTCTTCCCTGTGCATGGTCCTCCATATATGATAAGAGGGTTAATGTGTCCTATTTTGCTAGGTAGAATGTACTTGTGAACTATGTTTAATGCCTCACATCTATATTCATAAAAAGTGGAGTACGTTTTACATAGTGATGAGTGTTGAAGAACTTCATCATACAGTAAGTCTGTCTCGGTGTCAAAATTCTGCTGCACTGTTGCTTGGATTATATCGATCATGTCTTCATAGAACTGTTTACCAAGTCCTTCGATGTAATGGTTCTCCACTTCCTGGGAGTAGCCCAGTTTCATGTCACAGTGAGTGACAGACGTGTACACTCTCAGATTGGATGATGCAACGATGGTAGGAATGAATTCATCCCTGAGCTTGATTAGTTTCTCATGGGCTTCAGGATCTCGTAGAAACTTCCCAGCTGCATGTACCACATCCATGTATTTTCCCATCTCTGGAATTTTAACAAAACGTTCAATGTTGGCAATTTTCCGAATGTAGCAAACACACTTCTTTAGGAAAGCTGGTGTTTGTTTACCCAAGGCAAAATCAAGTTCATCTTCAATAGCTGAGGATGAAAAGAGAACACGGAGTCTCTGTTATATTTTCTTTATAAACAGTTCACGAACATCCCTCACCCCCAACATGCAGACTCTGAAATGACTGCATCTGTTGTCTGTAAAGAAACAGAAAAAGCACATAAAATCACTGGGTGCTTTCATAGGGATTTTGGTCTCAAGGAAGCACGATGAGCATTTTTTCCTCTTCAATTTTATGCGAAATGCCAACAGAAATATATTTTCATGTTTTTGGAAAGGTTGATAGAAAAGATAATAAATGAATATACAGAAATAGTTAGTGTGAACTTTACCGGAGGAAAGATATCTCTTTGCTTGGCTGTGTTTCATTTTTCCTTTCTCGTACAGCAATTTCACAGCAGTCTTAAAAATCTTCTTAATCTCTTCTGATATATCTTGCCATTTATTCTCATTCATAGAGTTTGAAGAAGATTCCATCTTTTAAAAATATCCATAGTTAAATAGTAGCTGTAATACACACATCTACAACTTCAGAAAGTAAAAGTCTAATATACAAGGTTATAAATAACATAGTAAAATAACAAAGTAAAATAAAACAGTAACAGAGAAACACATACACTAAAAATAAATAGAGTTTAACTTTTTATACTGCAGATAATCATAATGTATTTCTTTTTAGAATTATAAAAGTTAGCTATGTTGAGTATTTTCTGAATTCCTACTGTAGGGTAATGCTAATGCAATATTTCTCAAGAAGAAAACCAATAACACCTTTAGAGAAGGAGTGTTTTAAGAACCAAGCCTGAAATAATGCTAAAAAAGCAGCAGCAATGCTGCTAAAATTATCACTCCTTTAATGAGAAGCAATAATGATAATACTAATAATTTAAACTTCGATCTCAAAACTGAAAATGAGGTTCTTGGTGAGTGTAATTAAGCACCTCATATTAGCTACCATATTTGAAAAATATAGGATTAGATGTGATGTTACTTTGTTAATTCATTGCTATAGTAACAGTAATCTTGCTGTCATCAGAGAGGGACTAATATAAATTCACTAATCCTTTCAGATGGCATCTCGCAGATGCCACAATGGAGGTTTCTCTGAGGCAGCTGGTGATCACGGCTGCATTAGTGACTGCGGGTGAGCGCTGGAGGGGTCTCCAGTTTTCTGGAGGGTGTGACAGGAAAAACAACAGGATAAACTCCCGAGCAACTCTTTCTTGACATATTCAGAGCTATGTATCTTTTATTACTTTCTGTTAGTTTATGACATGTAGCTCTACATTAGCTTTAAGTTATGAACATCTTTTTATTTACTCCTGTGTATCAGTAGCTTGAGGAAAGGTACGAAGTTTAATAACAAAAAAGCCAAGCTTTATTCAAAAGGACATTGTGGGCATTAGCAAAGCAATGCAAAGTTACAAAACTTGCTCTCTCCCTTGTGATCAATACTTCAGAATAGCCACATTATACTAGTTAAAACTATTTCTGTGTCTATTTTTTCATGTTTTCAATGTTTTTTATTTCATGCAACAGAGAAAACATCCTGCTATATGACATGTGAATGCAGTATAACAGTTTAATTTCATTTTCTTGTATAATACAATATGTGCTCAAAATGAAGTGAATACTCTGTTAAGGACTTCATTTTTTGGCCACTGAAATCTGTCCTTGGGTATAAAGGATGTGTAGGAGGGTAGAACTGAGCTCTGGGTAATATACAGTTTTAGTTGTCATCAATTAAAGACAAATGCCTTTTTCAAAACTGAAAATTAGCAGTGTTCAAAAATCTTCTGTTAGAATACAGTTGATAAGTTAAAAGCATGAGATCTGACTTGGGACAGCACTAAGCACTTGTTTGACTGTTAAAGAGCTTTCTTGTATGAGGATACAAGTGAAAATGTGTGTTTCCTCTCACTGAAATCTAGCAAAAACGTAAGACCAGGTCAGATATTCCCTATCCCAACATCAGGGAAGTGAAAAGAAATCTGTTCAACTGTCCCACTAGCTCCAACATGCCACGAATGTCTACGGTCCACTTGCTCGAGCTGTCATCAGAGGGTGCATTGATGCAGGAGCATGACCTGCTGTGTTCCTTGGTGTTTTGCAGCTGCTCCCTTCACCACGTGTGGGAAAGGAGCATCACAGCATCAGTTGCTCAGGTGTGGTCAAGGCTGTAGCAGCTAATTCAGAGGGAGCAGCAAGTGCCTGGCCCTGGGGTCTGCCCGCTGCTGTAATTGATGGAGAAGAATTTTGCAAGGAGATGACTTTAACTTACAGTATTCTGGTAGTTCTTCAGCATTTCAGATTTTGGTCTGAGGTAATAGGCTGGTGGCACTGCATTCTCATCCCTGCAGTACCACTCTTCTAAAATCCTTGTCTCTAGCTTGGCCTCCACAGCAGCATCCAGGATCATTTCAAATTCTGCTGACTCAACTTCCCCCGGTATTCGGATGTTCCCGTACTTCTCTCCCAAGAGGCCCTGTGTATTTGAAGGAAAGTAGGGATTAATTTTTTCTTTTTAGTTATGCAAAAACTCTACTCAGGATCTGAATTTCATAAAAACCAATGTGGTAATAGTTTAATGACTTTGAAATTACTAGGAAGGGAAACAGATGAATTACTGTTGAGAGTACTGTACTCAGCTGCATCCTACTATGATGACTAAGTAAAATTTCAAGTAGATTCATTGTCTTTCTTAATATTAGCTGGTAATAAAAATACATAGGCATTCAAAAGAAGAAATTAAAAAATACCCAACATGCTTTCAGGACACAGTATTGACTCATGTATAATTGATTCTTGTTAGTCACAGGCTGGCATTAATCTCACATGCAAAAGTGGATGTGGAAATCCTTTTCTCTGGACTCAGGATAAGGATGCATCTTGGGATTCTTTACCTCTTGGCTTTACTCTTAGTTTCCACAGCAATGGAACAGAAGATTTTATGTTCTGTTTGATCAAAATTCACGTGATGTTTTATACAGCTCATCTGGGTATTATTATAATGTGGCTTATACTAGCAATACCAAGGATCAATGTTGTAGAGCCACAAGCTGCGTTGTTGTCTCATATTCCCTTGCTGCAAAAATGTTCAATGTCTTTGGCCCAGTAGCTGTACACTGAGTGAACAGTGGGGCAAGGGAAAAGAGTTTGGATCAAATACCAAATAGAAATATTAGCACTTAAATGCATGTCTCTAGCATAGAGACAAAGGTGTGTGGAAGCCAGTTCTTAAACTGTGGTGCGGGAGATTTTTCACCTTCAAAACTGAGGATTAAAATTTTGGTTGTGATACTCTGAATACATTTTTAAAAAATTTATTTCCACAGTTTGCTATCCGTAAATATTTTATGCAAAAAGGGATTGGGAAAAACTTTACAGAAGATAGAGTTGCAGGACATTCCAGGATTCTCTCAACAAAATTTTTCAACTTTGTGATCATCAGATTAATTCAGCATTCCAAGCTTGTTCCCCAGAAGTCAGGGAGAACTCCCACTTTGTTTAAAGTAGGATTTTTAAATTTCTTTCCTCATTTAAATGTATTCAGTAAAGATTTTGAGTTAATGAGGAGTACTTAATGTGGAGAGGAACTAACAGTATCAGCATCTTGATTTGAATCAGTAAGATGTCTTAGTAAAGTAATGCTAATGCAAATACAGTAGTACCCTAAAAATGTAAATGACCTGGTTTGTAAATAATAAAAATCTAAATATTCATTATTTTAAAAGCACTTATCATAATGAGAAACTGTTTTAAACTTTTCATGTTGTAACTAAACCCTGAAAATCAGTAACTGATGATGATGAAGCCTGCCTCACCATTTACAAAGGCTGCAGACCCCTTTTCCATATCCTGTTGTGTCGGTAGAAGATGTTCAAGCAGCTCACCATGCCGGATGCTGCAGCCTGGGAGCAGAGACATCCCAGCAATGCATGCAAACACCTCCCAACCTCTTTCAGGCACAACCACCTTGGTCAGTGCAGCCCACAGCTCACATGTCAACTAACCTGGCTGTTTTTCTCCTGGAGCAGACTGGGAGGAGCTCACATCAACTACGGTGCTGGCTCTGATGGCAACCAGCTGGCACCCTCCAACAGAGGAGCAGTGACAAGAATGCTGGCCCAGGTTGCCCAGAGAGGTGGTAGACGCCCCATCCCTGGAGACATCCAAGTCCAGGCTGGACAGGGCTCTCACCTGATCTAACTGAAGATGTCCCTGCCCATTGCAGGGGGCTTGGACTAGATGACTTTTGAAGGTCCCTTCCAACCCAAACTATTCTGTGATTCTATGACAAAGAGCTGGTGGACAGGAACAAGTCCATGTCTGTCCACAGCTTAGGAAAAATGAAAGAATGTAGAATTGTGATAGTTCATATAGTCCAGGTTTCATTCTCTGGCAAGTCCCAGCACCCAAGTCCTTCAAGGAGCTGCTCCAATAGAGAGGCATTAAGGGAAAGATGGGTTTGCCTGGCTGCCCATTCATATCCCATGGTAGCTTCATTCAGGGTGCACATCAAGGAGTCAGGAGGAAGGAAGAAATGTGTTCAGTAACTAGAATTACATAATAATCATTTTAATTAAATGATCCAGTATTTTCATTATGTGAATTTATTTTTTCTATGTGATCATTCTGACTATTAGACTATTCCGACTATAGAGAAAGCTACGTTACTTCACATAATGACATAACCAGAGAAAATGTCAAAGTTTTCACTGTTATGATCTATCCAAAGAGCCCTATAATTTTGGAACTCTGAAGCTGCAGAGGTTAAACAAATATAATATAATTTTCCTTCTTTATATAAGTGAGGTTAATAATTCATATCAGGCTGAATTGCAAGCCTTTGCACATTCAGATTGATGTAGAAATCTCATAAATTTCTCTCAAAGGAGCTTTGCTATGCAAGTTTTGCAATTACCTTGTATAGCAATTATTACTTGAAATTCACTAGGTTGCATTTTTTCAGAATTTAAGTCCAGTGGATTCAATAGACAGTCGCCCAAGCAAAGATCAATAGCTGGGCCCTTCATTAACAATACTAAAATGTCAACATTAAAATAACTGGGTTTAATGTACTGCATTTAATCAACTAAATTTGTTTTGGAATTATTCTGTGTACTTTTCTGCTTCTCTGGTACAGTTTGTGCTGTTCTCTCTCTACTATAGGTAAATAACAAAAGGCAATACTTTAAAATGAAAAGACAGAATGTTTTTTTACTTGTACCTTATCTGTCATTGCAACAGACATTATGTAAATAATCCTGTATTAGGGATCATCCTCCTGGCTACTAGGGCAAAACACAATAAAAAGGAACTTTGATGTGATCAGAATACTAGAATCACTGTGGATGATGAGCTTATAAATAAAACAGAGGCCTATGCAAATACTATTTGAAAGCCTGACAGCAGAGGACATATGTTACCATGGTGTACCTTGGTGCTGCAGACAGCATTGCTAGTATTTTGCTATGAACAGAAGTCTAGCATTAGTTGGGGGAAGAAGAGGAATACAAAGAAGAGGAATCACACATACAAAAGAGTGTCCTCCATTTGGGATAACGGCAATGAGCATCCTTAAACCTTAATAAACAACAAAATAAGCCGTGTATCACTTTACTTTGAGGTATTTATCCTCTTCTTGCTTGGTTGTGGTTTATGGAGACGTTTTAAGGTTAATCTTAAAAGATGATGCATGCACAGAGCTAGGGAGGAAAGGAAAAAGGAATTGTGGAGGAAAGAGAAGTCTGAGCACCTGTATGTTGCGCTGCAAGGTGCAAACCTCAGTCTAGTTTGTTATCATTGACATCTAGTGCTTAGGAGAGCTTGAAGCTAACAGCTGTACCAAGAAAGGAACACATCAGCTGAACATCATTTAAGGATCTAAATGGGCTAGGACATTTAGTTTTAGAGCTTAAAAAGTGGACCATGGCCCAAAGAAGGCTGCAGAGGCCATGTCAGGGCCCCACTGCTACGTACTTTTTGTGTGAGAACTGCTTGGGGAAAAAGAGGCAGAACGGTGCCAATCAGTCTGCTGTACCTGTGCTCACCACACACCAGAAAACCACTGCAGGGATTGCGGTAGAAGCCCTGCATACAAGCTGCGTGAGCTGGCCAGGCTGAGAGCACATCCCTGAAACCTGGCTGTGTTTAACTCGGCAATACCCCTTCACATAGACGGAGTGAGCAAGGGCTCTGTGTTTTAGCCAAACTTAGGCATTTCTGCAACTAAAGCAAAGTTAAGCAGCAGCTGAACAGAGATTCTGAGGACACTTGTGGTACCTGCTTGTGAACGTGTGCATTTAGAAAGGCAATTATATGAGTTAGTGTCTTTGATATTCTAATATGGTAGAACTGACAAGTAAACAAAGAGAAATAGAAATAGGAGCAGGACAGGGAATAAAAAGAACAGCACTGGAATGAAGAAGGGAATTGATTACACAAGTAGAACCAGCAAATTGTAAATACTGTACTGAGCAGGTCCATCATTTAGAGCAGGGCAATCCCAGGCACTGTACTGCAGTGTGGTTCCTCTCACTTCTCCAACACAAGTTAGCTGAGGTTCTGGTATTAGTACCTGACTCTGTGTAGCCATTTGAAAAATACTCTGGTAAAAGAAAAAATACTCTGGTAAAAAATTTTATGTGGTAGAAAACTCTTCATAGAGTCATTCCTGTGCTCTCCAATAACTCCAGACTAGCCTAAATCTGCAGCCCAGTTTCACTGGCCATTTAACTGATTAAAACACAACTTCTTTCCATTTTTCTGGAGAGGACAAAAGTAACTGGTGCTGTTTTTCTAAAGGACTGTGCTATCACACCTCAGTGCTGGAAGTAAGAGGCATGCTGAGGCAGTGCAGCTGTTCGCTACTGAGAGACCAATGCTAAAATGCTGGGTTATGTCACATAAACACACCAGGTTTCTGGGGAACAGTTCTTCACCTAAACACACTTTCCTTGAGATGCATGGTATGTTCTTCATTAACAGTGCTCATTAGTAAAAAAAAAAAAAAAAGAGTAAGGACTGTAAATAGACTATATGTGTTTCCTGGAATCTTAACAAACTGTTTGTAAGGCTAAATGACAGCCTTAGGACAGGTGCATTTGTACACACAGGCTATGAAAACTCCATCTTATAGAATCATAAAAAGATAGAAGGGTTTGAATTGAAAGGGACCTTAAAGAGGGTCTTTGCACATGAGCTCATGTGGCGCATTGACAGAGCTTTGAACTAGACATGACGGGGAGGGGGACGATACCAGGCTTGCCTGTGACGAGCTGTGGGATGAGACGCCAAGGTTAGAAGGGCAGGATGCCAGTGAGGGTCCTCAGCTGGTGGCCCTGAGATGTGTTGGCCACACTGAAGCACACCTGAAGTCTTACAGAGATGAGCCAGGGGCTCCTTAAGTAACAGAAGCCAAGAGGAAAACAGTGGTTGAATACTTCAAAGGAATTAAGGGATATTCCTCTAAGAAGGTGACACTCTGAATAGCATTTTTCTTCCAGGGGCTTCAGTGTCTGAACTGCATCCTTCAGAAGCTTGTGCAGCCTCTCTCTCCATATTCCCTACACATTGAGGTAAATGCAAATTTCTTCATAGAAAAATGAAGTAATGGAATTGAAATGTTGTTTCATACTAAGTCTGCAAATAAAAAAGCTGTTATTTCATGCCTTTATGAAAAATATCACAGTACCCTACAGTAATAACATAAACCTTCAAATTGTGATAACAGCATTACAGCATTTTGATAATTATTATAGGAAATTATGTTTTAAAGGGAACAGTAATGTTTACACTATGCTCAGTACCAAGAGACAGTTTTATATGCAGACTTGTGAATCAAAATCTCCCACCTGACGAGTCATTTTCCTTTCATAGTAAAACAACAAATTAAAGATTCATTAGATTGAAAGTGATTGAACTGTTTAAAGCTACCAGGCTGGCAAACGTATAAAACCCTCAGCAACCATTTGTATCTAACAAAACTTTATAGAATTAACACGGAGCAACCTCAGCAATAGTCTTGTTAGCTTTTTTGAGCCTGAGGCTGAAGTTGCTATAAAATGAAGATTAAAAAATTACTGTTTAGATACAGATGGGAAATATTTTTCCCTCTGATCTTCTTGGTATAGAAAGATGTTAAAATTATAGGCACAGTCACAATAATGACCAAAAGGAGAAACCTAACCAGATTTGGATTTGATCTTGATATGATGGATTCATATTGCATCTCATGTAATTAGTTCAGACATCATCACTAAAATGTTTATGAATCCTAATATCATACCTTATATTAATACAGAATAAGCTGAAATTTTAGATATATTTAATTCCAATGAAGAATATTTAGTGGTCAAATAACAGCAAGTTATATTCATTAGTGATTGGTTTCGTTACTCTTTTTTTTAATAGATTATATGTTAACACTTGCAAATCAAGTAATTTGAAAAGTCAGATTTGTAATGTTTTGTGAAGTAATTTCAGATACTTGTCAACTGAAGAGCAACTTTTTTTTTTTTTTTTTTGGCTGTTTTGCCAACACAGAAAGCTTTGGATTCATTGAAAACATAGTTTTGTACTTGGCGAATGATCTGGTCCAATGATCTTTTGCTGCTTCATGGGCTTCATGGGGTCAGTCCTGCCACTTTTACTTCTTGGTCTTTGTGAAGTTTTGTATGTGACACTGAAGCACATACATATATCCTCTCTGCCTCTTCTTAGAGCAGTCCTGGATTGCTAGCTTTTTGAAGAATAAGCATTCAAGAAATCATCTTTGAAGGAATTAAATCTAACCACAATTTTCTAACCTAAGATACTTTGGTGTGTCCAGATCTAAGCACCTCTTAATTTGTTTTTGCAAGATCCATGAGTGATTAGGAAGTATTGTTTTCCTCATTCAACATGGGAATTAGTTGCAGGGAATTAATCCTGGGCAGAGATTCCGAGCTGGGGCAGGTACACAGTCCTTAGCTACAACTGGGTAGTGGAAGTTGTTGTTCCTAATTCTCAGTCCTATCCTTACAGAAACTGCTCACTACTAAAGGAGGACAGCCTTGCCTGCTCATGAACTAGGTCCCGAGCAGCTCACATTTCAGACTGCTAAATTAACGTAAGCTTAAACTGAGATCACTTATTCAAAGTAGAACAGCTCCATTAGGAGAAAGAGACTGTCTCACATTACCGAAGAGTCAGTGAATGCTTCATGCTCCGGGCTGAAAATTGCCTGCAGGCACTTGACATCAACATTCATGTGCCACTGAGATGCACCAAGTGTTTCCTCAGCAGCTGCTTGACTTGTAGGGGCTTAAGTGCTGTTAAAATGCCTTGGCATGTTATGTTGTTCATTTGTTATCAAGGGTTAGGATAAGCTGCTCCCACTGATGTCCAGGAGATGTCCTTCTACCATCCCCATGGGACCTGTGGACTGCAGTCTGGTAGAAACCCACGCCATGCCTCACCAGGAGGCCTTGGGCAGAAAATTGGTGAGGACCAGGGCTGTAGCTTGTGGGTCATAATCTAGAGCAAGGTAGATAATGAGGGAGCTCACCTATAGAGCAAGAGGCCTGTTTCAAAATCTCTCCTGAACTGGAAGAAGGATAAGTCTGTGGTCACTAGGTATGTAAACCTACTCATCAGGCTTCTGGGCATCAATGATGAGGCAACAGTAGCATGTCAAAGCTCCTGCTGGTGCAGCTTCCTCTCTATATGAAATCACATAGCTTTGTATAAGTAACTGAATATTAATTGTACCAGGAACATGAACCTCATCTTTCCACAGTTTGCATAAGTGTCCTAATGAAGGGCTATGAAGTCAGTTCTCTGGATCCCTGTCTCTCCTGCGGTCATTTGCTCTTCACTGCCTTCCGTGAATCTTGGGGTTGGAGATTTAACTCCCTGCTTCCCCAGCCTGCACCTCCAGGCTTCCTGCCTCTTATAGTTAAATCTTTCTTGTGAAATAAAAACTTTTCTCCTCTTTAAAGCCAAGTATTTCAATCAAATAGCCATTTTGCTCAGAGAAATCTCGTTTTTGCACCATGGCTTACTGTGATGTTAAGATCAGATGCTCATACTGATCAATTTCTTGCAATTGATATATTGATATATGTATGATACATGTGTATATATATATGTATATCTCATATATGTATACATATATGTATGAATTAAAGACAGAGTCACTTTAGCATAGCTACAAGAAATGCTCCATTGTTTTCAAGCCTTATTTTTTATAAGTATACTGTCTACATTCTATGTCTTGTCTTTCATATTGATTTTGGAGGTGGTAACACAGCACATTAGCATCTGCAAACCTGCCTAGGTGGCACATTCAAGTCAGGGAAGGCACACAAAATTTGTAACATGTAGGTATATTTACCCTCTGGTCTGCAGAAATGTGGGGTTAACTGACAGAAGCAAATATACAGATAAATCATGTCTTGAAAATCTGGAAAAAATGGCCAGGACATCAGTTTTTACGGGCCTTCTATTTAATGTCCCATTCAAAGAAATTTAGTACAATTATGGGTCCTTTTAGTTTGTTGCTGCTATACTGTAGCACTATTGTAACAGTATCCTACAGAAATTAGTTGTCAAATATAAGATGTTCAGACACAGCCAGAGACATTTTTTGGGGAAAAAAACTCCAACAAAATAACAGGATTAGTGGGAACCTCATTTCTGATAAATAAATATGATTTGAATTGAAACTGAGAATTTACTACCAGAAACAAACAGAAAAGAATGTTCTATTTTATTATTATTATTATTATTATTATTATTATTATTA
Organism: Nesoenas mayeri; assembly: GCF_963082525.1. NCBI lineage: Eukaryota > Metazoa > Chordata > Aves > Columbiformes > Columbidae > Nesoenas > Nesoenas mayeri. The sequence goes on from NC_137540.1 coordinate 54,232,197, forward strand.
TTATTCCTTAAGGGAACAATAGCCAGTTCTTCTCAAAATCAAAGCAAAAATGCTAATGGCTAGGCAACAGTGAATCATCTGAACTCAAATCAGAAAAGTATATTTACTTAGATTTATTTTCGATGCACTAATGATTTCAGTAAGAAGAGAAACAAATATATGAATTAATTGAAAATCTTGGTGGAGTATATATGTTAACTCCTTGTTAGGGCAAACTGCAAGCCATTAAGGTGAACTGAAGTGACCAACTGAAACCAAGATAGAGAAAGCTGTAATAACGCACTTTATCTAAACCAAGTTTTAGGAAGCTGGAGTTCCAGAGTAGATGGTGCCCAAGAGATGTCCTGAAAATAGCTGCCTCTGCTCCTTTTTTTCCTTCTAGCTACAATGCAGAACAGTGTGAGCACCTCCAGATACATCCACGGAGAAACATTCTTCAACTAAAAACATTTAACTGCATTTCTTGCCTATTCATGGTAGTGATCGAAGGACAAAAGTTATGTTGTACTGGAATTAAGCCTCCCAAAAATACTTCCATTAGAAATTAAAAAATTGAAAAAAAGGCCAAAAAAAATGTAATCTGTGATTTCTAGGATGTACATATCAAAGTGCCTTCAGAACAGCATTCTTCTTCTATGGCCAACAGTTGTAAGGCAGGGCGGCTTAGCAGTCAGAACGTTTGAGCTGCTGCAGATCTCTTCAATTCTTCCACTTTTGCTTCATCTCAGTATGGAAACTGGTAACTTCCTCATGCTTTTGCCACTGCCTCAGATTATCTGTCTGTAAAATGAGGCTAGTGATAGCTTGCAAAATAAGCTTTTCTCCTTTTAGTGTTGATATGCAATGGTTTATCTTACAGCAGGGATGGGACTGTTGCTTTACCTTGTTTGTCTTGTTTAGTTTTTAAGGGATGTTTAGTTTTTAAGTTTTTTAAAATGATACCATAGAGAAGTAGCAAACATTTTCATTTGACTTTTCTGATAGTAATCAATCATGTTCATACCTCAATCCTTTGGTTGAAGCTTATGAGTAAATACATTTAGTTTTAGAATATCAGCTGATTGTACAAAACATAGAATAAGAAATATAATTTTTAATTGAAATTATTGAAGTTAATAGAAAACTGAAAGCATAATAAACACATTTATTTGCTGAGAGTTTTTTTCTCCCCACTTACTGGGATATACATATAAGTTCCTTGTCTCAAGAAATATTGCTGTGCATTGTTTCGCAAAGCCATGCCCTAATTTCTCTCTTCCTTTTTTACCTGGATGCACTGCAGAAGTACACTGTGGGGGGCTGTAGGTATTACAGAAACTTGAGACGGGTACTGGTTTCAGCTCCATGAAAAACAAAAAACGGCTGTTGAACTACCTTGGAAGAAAACTGCCTGTCATTGGAACTGGAAGGATGAGGTGCAAGTGCTGAAGTCTCTTGCTGTGAGTAACATTCACAAAGAATCCCAGAATGTCAGGGATTGGAAGGGACCTCAAAAGATCATCTAGTCCAATGCCCCCTCTGAAGCAGGAACACCTAGATGAGGTTACAGAGGGAGGTGTCCAGGCAGGTTTTGAATGTCTCCAGAGTAGGAGACAGAGTACGGAACTTTGCAACCTCTCTGGGCAGCCTGTTCCAGTGCTCTGTCACTCTCACTGAGAAGTTTCTTCTCACATTTAAGTGGAACCTCCTGTGCTCCAGTTTGTACCCCTGACCTAAGTTACAAAAAGAAAATGATGGTGGATTTTCTTGATGCTTAACTGTCTTTCAGAAAATTAAAGAGAGCAGCCAAATTCAGCTGTAAATGAGCCAACTCCCTCAACTCTGAACTTCACCCACGGTGCAATATTTTTAAATCTCAAAGATTTTCCCTAGCAGGAGGGAGATATGAAACACTGATGAGTAATTTCTCAGTACACAGTTGGTAGAAGCAAACAGTCCATCTTGTAGAGTGAATGTGCTTCCTCAGAAGAAATTCATGACCTACTTCCCTGATAACACTTTGCTTCATCAGGACTCCCCTTTCTCCTGGCTCTGAAAGTGTGAATGGTCTTCCTCCACACTCTTCTCCTACCTTCTACATGATCATGAAGCACCAGTTGAGTTCATTTTGTTGCCTTTTCCTTCACCATTTGTCATTGCTGGGTCTTTACTCTCCCTGAGCATGGGTGCAGGTGGGAAAATCAGTCAAAAAGAATGAAATTAGGAAAAAGGTTTGTGAATAAAGGTAGGACTGAGAAAGGACTGCAGAAGATTTTGCCTACCTCTGGCTATAGATCTGAGCTGCTTACTCACTCTGATTCTCTTCCAAACAAATGTATCATTCTCACTTTGCTCTTTTTTTGAAATTGGGTGGGAGATTTCATGACAAGTGTGTACATTTTTCCTCTCACATAAAGCTCAGGACCTTGCAGGTAACTCCTACTGCAGTCCAGATTCCTGACAACTCTCTGACAGGTCCCATAACACTTTATAACAGTGGGGCTGGGTAGAAAAACAAACTACAAGGGCTACAAGGGCTAGGCTTAATGAAAGACTAGCACTCAGTCCAGACTCGAATCAATAACCTTGTCTGTGGAAATCACTACCCTTCCTACAGCTAGTGGGAAATGTACCAACCCCGGAAACAGCATGGAGATCAACCTTGTCTTTCAGAGGAGGGCATGGTGGTGTCATCTCCCCTGCTTTGTAAAACAATCACAACACTCACCCAAGCAAGAGGGAACTGTGAAAGGGTTTGAAATCCTGTCTTGCGTCTCATAGGTGAAGTCTGGCTAATGGAGAAAAGCTTCTCTTACTGTTGCTGCTTAATGTGTCCGGAGTTATAGGCATCATGGAGCCAGAAAGGAAGAAGAGACTCTGAGCCCATTGGTGTCACCAGCTGGGAGCACAGGTCACTGGCTTCTGCATACCAGCCCCAGGAGTTAAAAACCTTACTGCCCTCATTGGTATGCTTTGTATGTGAGAAAGGATGCTGCCTCACGCTGCACTCAGGCACCCTCTAAAGAGAGGGGGCCATATCTGTGTTTTCTGGGAAATGTGATCTTGCTAGTGTTTATCAGAAAAGATGCTTAGTTTCTAAACTCCAGTTTAGGGATGCTATTTAAGTGATAAATGATGAGCCAAAGACCTTAGATTAAGGTAATGTCAAACATGGAAAAAGAGATTAATTAGGCAACTAAGGCTTTATTAGAGAGGCATCTAGTCACCCCCAAAGCTGCAGCAGCTGAGGAGCGGTTTTTAAGATTGCAAAGGTTATCTAAATCTCACTATAAACACATACACACACTCTTTATTGGAAATAGACCTATATATTTATGCTTTTCTGTAACATACTTAAGCCATGTTTCTCAGTAACATATATAGCCAGCAGCAAGTTATTAAAAAGTGTTAATTAATGAGGATTATCAGAGGCAGAGATCACTGATAGTAAAACAGAATTTCTAACACCCCTCCAGACTTTAGGAAAACTGAAGCTAGTTGTAACACGATATGAGATTTTGCTGCAAATTTCTTTTTGCTGCTTTTCTTTTTCCTCCCATTTATTATTAGACCTAAACAGATTGGTATTCATTGACTCAACAAATGAAAACCTAATTTTGTAATTAAGTGTCAAGAAAATGATTTCACAACTTGCAGAGAATAATACAGCCCCCATGAGGCTGATATGACCCATGACTGTGTAGTGTGTAGTGAAGTACCTAAACTATCATCAATAAACATGTTTTGCAGGGACATAAAATAAATGAAGGCCCAAAGACAAATTTTTAGTATAAGGGACATTAGCTCTAGCAGATTAGAGTGCCACCTCTCTACAGAACCCAGAATGCACTTTTTATCACAGTACATGAAACAAGTAGCATAGCATAACATCAAATTTGCTTTGCAACCACACATGGAATGGCCTATATTATTTATTTTTACTAGCTCCTGGATTTTGATTACTTGTACTCGATTTCCGTATCCTTATGTTCCAATTGTAATGAAACATTCTTTTCTCCAAGCCAGCTGGCACAGGTTTCAGGGCTTGTTGTTTTGTACCGTTAGTGACTGGTGTTCTCTGAACAGACATTTTATCAACCTAGTCCTTCCAAGATAAAAAAGAAATTATTAGATAATTCCTTGCACAAGAAGACACATCTAGAAAGAGTGTGATATTCCTTCCCCAAAAATGCTAGCAGTATTATGGCCCAGTAAACTTAAGAGTGATGTGGAAGTATCAGTCCCTTCTGTATGTTCTTAAATTATTTGCATGTGTTCCCTACTCTTCACATGCTTGGAGAGGAAGAACTGTTTTCTCTGGTTTATTAAAGAATTATAAATTTGTAGGAAGCTAGAAAGGACAGTAGCATAGTTGCAGGATGAAAGGAACTAATTCCTATGAAAGGAACTAATAATCTAAACTGTAATAACAGTTAAGGAGAGAAAGAAAAATGTGGAAGAGATCTGAAGTGTAAAGACTAAAGCAAGCAGTGTGATAACAGAGATTAAAGCTCTCCTTGGCTTCATGAAGCACATCACTTACACATTTGACAGCAGCTTATAATAAATAGCATTACTTAAAGTATTCAGAGTGTCAACAATCTTTACAGTTAATTCACATCAACATATATTATAATTAAAATGCTAACTCTAATAATTTGGTTTATATGAAATATAAATCCATCTTTTCATAAAGCCACCTTCAGAACTGCCACATTTCAAAAGCTATTATTCTTCAATACTAGTTTTCCATTTATAATATAGATGAAAAAAATCACCTTTATAAATCCTCTTAGATTACACTTTTCATATTTCTTCAAGAATGAAATAGGTTAAAATAAAACTTTACCTATAGTAGCTTTCTGTTGGGAGATCTTCATGCCTTTTCTAACACTAATTTTTAACTGAAAGGTAATCAGATCTAAAATAAATGGTAAATGTACAAGCACTAGATAGTAAATACCATCTGAAGGTAATAGGTCGGGTCATTAGCCAAATGTTTAACAATTCTGTAGGAAATTCTCATGGGAAACGAAAGAAATACAGTAAAGAACATCAGGTCATGACACCTCTCTCAATAAAAACACTGTCTTTCCTGTGCCATGCGATGGTATCACTGAGATGCAGAGAATTTGCTTTGCAAAAACATGTGGCCAGGTGATGTGCCATTTTTCCAGCCATGAGTAGCACTACTATTCTAAATCATTTTTAGACATTACGAAACATATATATAATTTCTACACTATGCAAAACAGTTAACAAGAAAAGAACGTGCAGTTTACTACTACTAATTGCAGTTTCCATAGCATTCTAAACAAGTATTCTCTGCTTCATTTTTTTGAGGTGGAATGGAATATAAAGTCACTACGTGATGTTTTGCAGTTGTGACAGAAAGAAGCATATGATAATTAGTTGCTACATTGCATGCTAACAGAGCAGTAACTCAAAAAAAACCACCTTACACCGAAAGCAAATACTTTAAGAAAAAAGAGGCAATACCTTATGGATGCATACCAGTATCACTATTATGAACACTGATACTCTTATTTAACTTTCATAAATTAGTATCTTTCTCTTTCACTGAAGAAAAAGGTATCCTATGAAATAATACACTGATTATCTTAAACTAACCAACCAACCAACCAACCAATAAAACCTAAAAAAAAACCCCAACAAAACAACAAAAACAAAATTAACAAAACCAAAAAACCCCCAGGTACTGCTAGCTGGATTGTTTCTTTCTGGATCTGTTACTGGAGAACCAAAGGATCCTTGAAGTGAATCTCTTCAGACTTAAGAACTGCCCGCTAAATACTGTAAAGTATGCTCTTTCTTTACACAGAAGTAGAATTGCAAGGTTTAGGATTTCCCCCTGCCCTGCCCCATGCTGCTGTTGGCTTTCTGATCTACAGATTCACTTGCAGATCATTACTTCTAGTTGATTATCGTGTTACCTCAGAAGATGGTTTAGTAAAGCTCTTCAGGGTCAAGAGAAAATACAACTCATAAATCTCATGCAGCCTATTTCTGCCTCTACACATTATACACAGAATGATAGCAATTTGAGCTTATAATAATCTTGTTCTCACTAGTATGGTCATTTATATTATTTTATTATATTATTATATATATATTATTAAATATAATACCTAACCTTTCTGGAAGGCAGCACCAAAAATTCTCTTTATGTCAAGAAAAAGAAGTACAGTGACTTAGCAGAAAATATGTAGAGTCTTCTGACTGTAGGCTGAAAATGCATGCTATTTTGAGACTGCACCAAAAACCAGGCAGTTTCTGTGTTTTATGGAAAACCTCCCTGATGAATCTTGTAGGTATTTTCAATGCGATATGTTTAAAAAATGGGTAAGCAGTTTTAGATTCAGAGAATCAGAGATGATTCACAGAAAAATACATTTCCAGCCCTAAAGCAGATCAAGGAACTCACAATAGCTTAATCATATAATGTCACCCTGTTCTTGATTCCATTTTGTGTTGTTCAGAGGCAAACAGCGTGGAAAGGGATATAGAGCCTTTGCCTCTTAGTCTGGAGACTGTGAAAGAAGAGCAAGGCTTGCTGAGAGAAAAGTTGCATGCTAGGTCTTTAAAATGTAATCACTTTATCTATTTTGGAAAGTTTCAAAAAAATATACAAAGCTCTACTTCGACATTCACGGAAAAATCCTTCCTGTCCATCTAAAACAGGATTAGTGTCCACAAGCATACACTTCAGATTAATGCCAATGAGTCCTATGGAGCCATTCCTGATATGTTGTGTGACCCAGAGGGAGTTCCTATTTGGACAGGTTTTGTATCAGATGTAGAGTGAGAAGGAAATTCACAGTTTGACATTTGTTTCTTGGAATACACTTTATTGGGAGAGGTAGGCTGTTGTGCCACGTCTGGTTCCAGCTATTTTTCCTCATTCGCTTAAAAACTATTTATAGAGTTGCTTCTTTGAAGAAAATTAAATTCTGAAATGTACCAAGCACTCGTAACTTCTGAATTCCCAAAGAGCGCTGGGTGCTTAGTGTTCTCCCTAAACTGCCTGTTTAAATATAGACACACTTGACTGGCTTTACCCTCCCTAAATTAAAATGTGTGGAAGTTTTCCCAGGAGACCAAAACCAAAATGTACCTCAGGTGTTCCAGAACCTGTATATATTTGGTTTTCACATTTGGGATAAACTCTAAAGCACCACCAGAACTGAAATGGGAGTTGAGGAGATTCAGCAGAGCTGGAGTAATATAATTTTGAATTTTCTCTGAGCTGGAATGCGCTCAGAATTAATTATCAACCATTTGTACTAAGCAAAGACAACCAAGTAGCAGTGTACTTCATGGAGTGATTACAGCATGCATTGCACTGTAGGAACAAAAAGATCCAGGGATGTAAAAAACACTTCACTCCTCAATTTACCACATTTAATCTTCAATTTCAGGGTGATTTAAGGACATGCTAAATATTGTGAATTGTTAATGTTATTTTAAAATCCTGCTGGAATCCTGATTTTATAATGCTAGCTCTCTTTAAATGGTTCATTAATGCTGAAATTAGCAACAAGCTGTCAATAATTTGAGAGAGATAATTTAAATTACAATGACTTGTTCAGAGTAGGTAGAAATTGTTTTTTACTATTCTTTGGACCAGAAATTTGAATGGTGGGTGGAGAGAATCTCTTAGGTTTGTACAAACCCAAACATAGTTAATTCAGCAAATCGTTACAGGCAACAAACTAGCATTTCATTTTATTTTCTCCCTTTCATTTTACAGTTTTTCAGGACATAGTCATGCAAGAACGGCAGCTTAGGCAGAGACTGCATGGTGCCGCACAGATGGAAGGGAGCGCCCAGTGCCATAGCTTGCAGGTTGTGTTTGCAGAGAAGTGCAGAGAAGCCTGACAGATCTCTCATCTGTGCTAAGGCGTAATCAACAGCAGGTTAGTACTGGAGTATTAGTTTGGGAACCTCAACAAAAGGGCAGTAAACTTATTCTGCAAATAATCACTACAGACTAACAACACCCTAAATAGCTAAAAGCCCTAATTGATCTCAAGCACTGTCCTAAATTAGAAGTCTTACTCCCTAGTGTCTCCTTCTGTTAATGGAGAAACAGTCACCCCGAAGATGACTCAGATATTAGTGGAGGTACCTATATCTTTCTATTAGTTGTTAAACGTGTCGAGACTAGATCTATAATAGGTAAATACTGTTCATGATCAGTACTATTTTGGAGATGATAATATAACCTTTATTGTCACTCTATCCTGCCTATATTTCTATATCTTATGAATTTACCAGGAAACATAACCCAACAAAATGTAAAGGTTCCAGTGATGCACTGAATGTATTTTGGTTTTGGTATTGATATGCAATGCAGAGTTTAAGTAGTTCACAATTTAATAAATATACTGCATTTCAGTTTCCCTGTGTACATTCCAGAGACCAGCAGTACGATTTCTGCATAAAATTCGTATGGAAAGTATTTTTCCCCACAGACACAATACCTTAGTAAATTATTCTGTAGATCAAAAATAGTATGTATGTATTTGCCCACAGTAAAGGCTAATGGTCACGTATGATAGGAACTGATTTTACACAGCAAAACAAACAAAACAACCTAACAAAAAAACCTAAACCAACTCCTCTCTCTTGATTGCACCAAGTATTGACAGAGCTCAGGCAGTAGGTGAGGGGGGACCGTACATTCTCAAAGAAAGTGTCACAGGAAATGAATTAGCAATTTTTATCAGAACTGCCTCCTACTATGTGTTTATGAATATGTGTTAATTTGGATTTTGTTGTTTCATATCTGAAGAAAAGCTTAAGACTTCCAATTTATGCACTGCACTAACTTAAGAACTGAATTTCATTTTCTCTCCACCTGATAGCAGAATGCAGGCACAGAATACCATAAAGAAACACTTTCTAAAATAACCCCATATCTGCTAGTTAATTCTGAATAGTCTGATTTAATCCTAGATCTGTGTCTGAATTTAAAAAGTGGCAATGGAAAAGTAAAAAAGAAAACCCAGCTGAATGGAAGTGGCACATTTGATAGATAGAACTTTCTCAAGAAATGGGATGTTGCCCAAAGCCTGCAGTGCCCAAGTCAGTTTTTAGTTATATTACTATAAATTAAAAGTAATTATGTTTATTGGAGTAGTATCATCTTCAGTTTGTGTTGTAAATGGAATCAACCCCATCCCACTAATGCACAGCAAAGCAAAAAACAAACATGCATAAAGAGATTTCTGTAGTTTTGCCAGTCTAGGCATTGGGAGAGCTATTACTCTGGCCTGTACTTAGAAAACCTAGAATAAATATTGAAGTTGTCATCTCATTGCAACCTCTCTGTTAAGTGTTTTGTTCTGTTTAAAATTTCTCATTTGGCTTGATTTCTTTCCTTAGGAATAGTATCAGGCAGGCAGTTCTTAACAGCTTCAAAATTCTGAGCTGCTAAAATACGCAGCAATGGTACATGATGAGGTTTCCTTCACTGTCAAGAGATTTTAGAGCATCCATGTCTAAGGACACTGGGCACTGCTGTAGGAAAAACACCATGCCTTTCTGTTCCAATTCTTTTTCATCAAAGGGAAGATAAAAGGTAGAAAAATAAACCCAGAAAACTAAATTTAGTCATGTAAGAAGGAATCTACCCAAACTCTCTAGAGATCTGGGCCAGTGTGTGCTTATGAAAAAGTGTCATGAGAACATCAAACCCAGCACAGACTCGGTAGCCCAAGCTCCAGGGACTTTACAGCCAAGCACCAAGAATGGCCTTTGTTCCCCAGGGCTCTGATACTAAATAACAGAGTGAAGCGAGGAGGTGAATGAAACAGAGACAGAGAGATGGTTGTAAGGGTGTGATAAAGGTACAGAGCAGCACATGCTACAGCTCGCTCTTTGTCTCATCTTTGGCAGAGAGAGAAATGATCTCCAGCCTTCACAGCAGGCACTGGTTTGTATCCCCTCTGTCCCCATGGGATTCCGTGGTTTCAGTTTGTTAAATCTTCAAAATTCTTACCTTAAAAAAATTAAACAAGGACTTGCAGTTTTTTCAGAACTCTTCTCTGCCTTATTAGGACTAGTGTAAGAATTAGAGTGCATTTAGCTACATTTAGGTTTGCAGGAGAAATCTACCTTTTCTAAATTATTTTCTTAGCAAATATATAACAGAAAATTTGGAATAGCAAAGGCATGGTCTTAAAATTGTTTTCCAATTAAGTCTAACATCAAAGCACAGGTTAGGTAGGATTAGGCATGTTTAATTGAAAACATTCAGCCTGACGGATAGATACAGAATGAGTCTTTCTTTTGCCCTGTATGCTCTGGTATTTCTACAGCACTAGAATGAAATTGGAACTGAATTTATCTAATGTAAGCAGGATATCTATTTTGTTCTCTGCAAATACTTTGTCTTAAAATAATGTTGGTCATCATCTTAAAAACAAATGAAGAGTTTTACAGAGGTTAATTTAACTTTAGATTTATCCTAATATCTCTGCAGTACTAGAACAATGCACAGAAAAATAATTGTTACACATCCCCCATTTATTTCTCACAAAGATGGAGCCTCAAGATAGCTGATAAAGAATTAAACACATATTTGAATAATAGAAATATTTATCTTTTAGAGAAGAATCCTTGACCATAGCAAATCTTACTCCTTGTGGCCATTTTGGTACTTTTACTGAAGTCTCCTTTGCACACAGTACTTCTCAAATAGAAAATAAATCCACATTCTTCCCAAATCATCTTGTCTTTTGTTTTGATGCTTTACTAGATGCTGCTAAGTATGGGGTACATACCAGTGGCTAGCCAATCTCATTAGAGAGATTCTCTATCTAGATCTACCCAGAAAGTTATAGAACAGCCTTATTCCTCATGGGTAAAGAGGATATGCTACTCTCTAGGCAGTTAGGAAAAGGCATTTATCAAAAGTCATCTATTTTTTGTCTGTGCACTGACAACTAATACAGTCAGCATATCATGTACTAAACTGTTTTTTAAATACTTTTCAAGTTAACTGTGTATATCCTAAAACATGGGACAAATCTTTCTAAGCACAGAGGAGAAAAAAATGCACTTCTCTGAGTTGTATATTTAATACAAAATCAGTGACAGCAAAATCTATTGTATATGATTCATTGGAAGTGGGAAAAGTATACCTAGCAGCACTTTATACATACAGCCTCCTTTCAGTGCCTTTCAGCTATTATAACCCTACACAAAGTTTGGCATGACTTCATAAATCATACTGCTTCAGCTGTAAAAGCTGTGATGGAGAGCTGCAGACTGTTGAGCCTGATGTAAGACAGCAGGTTCTTCTACAGAAAATACCCCTCAGACATTAAAATAAATATGTAAAGCTTTATAAACCTGTAAAATTGGTTCAGTCTCTTCTTTAGGCCTAACAGGAAAAGCCAGTGAAGATCTATCTTTTTTTGTCAGCTTTACTGACCCTTGAAGAATCCTAAAAGCAACAGTTGTTCTGGCAACAGTAAAGAGAAGGCAGAGATTAGGAAAAACACAGAGTCTCGGACCCTCCTCATGTTGTCAGTCTTTTCACACTAACACCTGGCATCCTAACTTGCCCTGGGTTTACAACAGCACAGCAAAGTGCAGATCAGAGCAGATAGTTCTTCACTGCTGCTTTGCTTCTGTGATTCCTCCTAGGCCAGCCAACAATGCATGTGTGAGGAGTGCCAAGAATGAATTAATGGCAGCCTCCTTAAACAAGCAGTCCATACTTCTGTTTTGATAGTAGCACAGTCATACCTTGTGGTTTCTGAACCCATCTTGCTATGGGGACTGATCAGGAAAGATCCTTCTTTCCTCTCGGCTGATACTGAGTGATCACTGTCAATCTACAGTGCCGTGTAGGGAAACATTTGTATGTAGTATAGCAAATGCACAGTGAGGAATATAAAATATTTTAGAAAGAAGAGAATACATTTGTTACTGAATCATGCATGTTAGGATATCTAACACTATATTTTTGTTGTAAAGTAAAACATTATTTTTATACCCACAACAAAACATGGACCTGCAGAACTTTTCAAGCAATCTTCTAACAGCTTCATACGAGTCTTCTGCAGCTCAGGACTGTCCCATTCGTCTGCTTCAACTCCCCAGTATAAGTCTATGACCTGGAACATAGCATGCGACATTGTTACTTTATCATTTGCCCTTTTTGCCTATCAAATTAAAACTTAGCTTTGTCAACATTTTGTGTACTGCTAATCATTGCTCTGCAGTGCAGTAAAAGGCAGTAGGGTCTATATCCAGTCCTTACAGACACTGGCAGGGTTTCCTTAGGTATTAATAAATGACAAATCTAGTCTTTTATGTTCCCTCCCAGACAGTCCCTCCTGGGACAGTCTCTCATTTCCTATTCATACTTTTTGGCAGAGATTAGCATGACAAGATCTTGATTTGATGTAGTCTTTATTTGCTACAAGATTGCATATAATGGATAGGTAAGAATAATGACAAAAGCATTGATAAAATCCTGGCTCTGTGGAAATTAATGGCAGTTTTGCTCTGCATCATGGTCAAGACCATGACTTGACATCCCGTGTCACTTCTATCCACAGGATATAAACTCAGCCTGTGCACGTGGCTCAAAAGCAAGAATATGTGTGGCTCTCTAATATTGTACTTTTTTGTTAGCTGATCTTTGTTACTTTGGAAGCAGAGATTTCATAGATATGCAGTGGCAGACAGTTTGCTGTTTCACCTCTCATCTGTAGCTACGGACTCAGTTTTGTGATGGTAATTAGTTGCAAATTCCTACAAGAAACCAGAGTATGGCTGTTAAACTTATTTGCAGAGATTAAGTAATGAAGTATGATTTCACTACACATTTTAACTAAAAGGCTGAATTCTTACTGTGGGAAATGGAATTTAAAAGAATAGGGATCATAGGCATGCTTCTGTTTTGGAATTAAACTTATGGTACATGCTACTACTCTCTCATTTAAGCTACTACTGATTGTTAACATCATGCATGTAACTTGAATAAAAAAGGGGTCCAAAGAGATAGTTAAAAAAAAATCAAAATTGTATTAAGCCATGAATATATTACAGTATTGTTTATTGTAATATTATTTGTACTCTGGAAGAACTCTGCTGTTTTTGTAAGAAACAGAATCACAAAACTAGCTGTTGTGTACAGAGATCATAAATTCAGCCTGAAGACCTAATATAAGAACTAATAATGGGTTGATGTAAAAGTAAAATGAATTCATCAGTTTACAGCTGGTTAATCTCCTTGGGAAATTTCTCATAACAATAAATGCCAGGATTTAAGACCTAATCCTACAAGTATTTATGCTCATGTTTAATTTCACTACCAGGAGTGTTATTGTTTTTTTCGGTTAGAAAAGTTTGAGACAGGTGTCAGTGTTTGCTGGACTAAGCACACTGTTGCCAAACACAAAAGGTAATGTACCATCTGACTGATAATGAGTGAAACAGCCCAATGTATAGTATGCATTGTACCTTGCACTGCCAAGAAAATACACTTAATATCTTTCTTTTTTATGGAAACTCCGTTCCAAAATTTTGCTGGAACAAGCAGCTTTTGCATTACAAAACTGCATCTCAAACAGCCTTCCTCTTTCCCTCATTTGCACTGATTTCTTTTTCTTTCTGTCTTTTTCTCTTTTATTCTCATTAGGAAAAAAGTGTTCCCTTCTTCCCCTCTCCTTTCTGTTTCTTATCTATATGACTTCATTATTGAACTTCATATTGCATTCAGCTGTCTGATTACTTGAATGATGTATGATAGAGCTTAAGTATTCTAGTCATAAAATTAGAGCATCTTGGTATATAGTAAAATTTTTTTGAATTACTGGTTGAATGAACTTATTGTGCTGCTCAAGTTTATCTGAAACATAAAAGCAATTTCTATTTTAATTAACTATTCAGAAATCACATTAATTCTGTAATTGTGAAGAGGAAACTCCTGGAATAGCAGATATTGTAGGGGCTCAGCGGCTGCCTTCAGTGTGTTATTATAGTTTATTTTTATGGGCTAACACAATTCCAGCACATAGTATCTCAACATGTTATAATTTTGTTGTGGAAGAGGATATATTTTAGCCATCAAGCCTCTAAAGACACCAGGAATTTCAAAATGAGGGGCTTATTGGTTATTCTTTATGCTAATTAAAATAAATAAGATATACAAAATTTAAGAAATGGAATGAGAAGACAACCGAATCTGATGCTGAAGTACATTTTTGCTTATGCTTGGAAAAGCTGGGTGACAAACACCCACTGTGGCTTTCAGTGGGGCTGTTCTCTGTGCGAGAGCTACTCACACGCACCGGAGTGGCATTGCTTGAGTTCAGTTCCACACTGATCACCTAATGGAGACCTTTTGTTCATAATTTAGTGTTTCCTTTTGCTTATTTTAATTTTTGTCCTACCAATCTTACAGTTTCACATATTTTTCTAAGGAAATGAAACAATTTTATCTTTATCACTTCCAAGTGCTTAAAAAAAAACACTAAAAAAAAAATCTCATTCTTGCAAAATTACACCTTCCTTCTAGCATATATCACATGGTGAAGGTGATTTGACACAGTTCATTGTTCCCAAGGATAAAAGAGTATGCTGCTAATTAACTATAATTAGTTATCCTCCAAAAGTTTCTAGTACAACTACTTTCTTTAACCTCTCTGGCCTCCTGTAAAAAAAATCCTGTATTTCAGGTACAAAATGCCACGCAATCAGGAGGTCTTCTTCTCAGCTTGCTTACTTTTACTGTCTTCACCAATGTCAATTTTTCAGAAATATTTTCTGATTTTATGGAAAAGAAAGTCCATTGAGCAAAGAAATTAATAGAGTGGTTGAATATATTCATTCTAGTTCCTCACACATGGTGGTTATGTTCCCTAACAGCTCCTACCAACCTGAGGATGCCTGAGAGATCTTGTGCTTTGCAACAACTGAAGCACGTCCCCATGCAGCCAGCTGACTTTGCGGAAGCTGGAGCAGTGAACGTCCTCAGGCACATTTCATTTGGGTCACAGTTTACCAGGAAGAGGGTGGATTCAGGACACCCTCTATTATAGAGCATTTGTGGTAGTCACACACAAGGTAGTTCATGTTTGGTCAGGAGAAAATGACATATCAAGATGAAAAGTTATGTATTCTGCATGGGGAAATATAAATTCAACCCTGTATCTGAAAAGTACACAATACTTTCTTGACACCGGTGCACTAAAAAGTTTCATCTTGTTTTTGTTTGTAACCTAAGAAACTTGGTGTATCAGGAATGGAATAGGAAAAGAAAAAAGTTTTAATAAAGTCTACCTCAGATCCTCCTCCAAAATGCTCTACTACCTTCACTTAGCCATTTTTTGTATATGCTTTCCTACTTTGCTTCCACAGTAATATGATAGATTTCCAGCTGTTTTCAGAAACGTGTCAGCGGAGCTGTCTCTCAGACCTCATATCACATGAGGATGCTCCTGGTGTTCAAACTATAGAATAAAACAACTTGCTTCCATGAACAACAACTAAAGTAAACTTCATTCCTCCCCTAGAGACTACATTTGAAGACAGACATGTTTCCTCTCACAAAGAATTCAGTGCATTATGATCTACTTGGAGGAGACATTTCCCTCCTGTCACTGAGATGTCTCCTCAAAGATGACTAAGAAATAAAGAGTTTATCTTTTCTATTAATATCATGTGGTAATCACAGGGGAAAAAAAATCTTTATTATTTAAATATGTTTTACTATTCCTTGCATGTACCTCTGCAGCTGGGACTTCCCAATCAGCTGATGAGCTAGGACCTGCAGATGAAATTCTTTTATAGCCATAATCAAAAATCACTCTGGAATTTACCACCATGCAGATTCAGCAACTCCACTGCGATTCAGGGAATTAAATCCTAATTTAAGAACTTGTTATTTTGATTAAAAACCAGATGCATGTGCATCAAGAATAACACACTGGGAGGAACAGGATGTTGTATAAAAGGCATTTGCTGTTTCCAAGCAAGCTACACTCTGGAGAGCTGAGTTTTGGGGTCACTAAGATGGGAGGTTAATACTAGTATCTGAGGAAGGCTGGAGAATGTAGAACCAGAATTTTGGAAAACTAAACATTTTCACAGCATCACATACTGTATTTCTTTCTCTTAGCAGAGAGCCAGTTCCAGGGCTCCTGACGTATATGGGACTCTACTGGATGACTTTACTAGACTGTGAATTAAGATATACCTGACTTACAAGTACCATTGACTTTAACTGCGATGCCAGATTCCTGTGTTTTAAGTCAAATGCAACTGTGTTGATTACCAATTGGGTCTTACCAAAGATGTGGATGAGTCTATGTCTTCTATAATGTAAAGGAAAAAATGAACGGACGGAAGCAATGGGAATTTACAATTGAAATTAAAGGAAGCAAATTCCATTGTTTATCATCTCAATAGAAATGTTCCACATTCAATTCCTTTTGTTAATCAGTTTCAGTATTCACCTGGTTAAATTATTTTTCCACATTACAGTGGAAACAAACCCATGGTTATAGTAGATATAACAATTATGTGAATGTACAGATGGTGCTACTTCAATGATTACATTAAATTAAAAATAGGTTGCATTAACTTAAGTCTAGTTTCTAGAACGTGGTAATTCAGATGTAATATTATTTCTTTTTAAATACTTTGAAGATCTAAACTAGAAGTGGTTTTATTAAATTTCTAACGTGAAAGTTGTCAGTTTGTTGCCATATGCTATTAGCACCAGTGCAATGTTGCATTGTAAAACCCTTTGTTCTGTTCTCTTTCATCTATTCACAATTTACCTCAAATGTGCCTGTAAAATAATTTAAGTACATGAGTTGATGTATTTAAATTTTTACAGGCAGATTTGAGGTAAATTGAACTGAATTGTACAATTAACACGTGAAATACGTTTTTTGCAATTTTGTATTTTACCCATGACAACAATTACAATATTTAAACAGTTTTCTGTTCTAAACAGAGTTAATTTCAAGAAAAAGTAGTGCAAGATTCAACACAACAAAACCTACCTGAAATTCCAGCCCATAGTTTTCCCTGCAGAATTCTCGCAGTTTAGGATACACATGTTCTCGTAGGGCGCTCCTTTCTGCTATTGTATCTGTGTTGGGGAAAAAGATGTTACTAACAATATTTAGATGAACTCTGCTCTTTTAGTCAGAGATACAGATTTATAACATAAAAAAGAGCCCTTAAATCACACACACACACACACACACATCCAAACCCAATAAAAATCAAGTGCTGGGTTTTAATCTTCAAACTTTATGTCGCACTTTGTGATGTTTCACATAAATGTGGTTTTATGTGCAACATAAAGGCTTCATGCACATTTTAATATTGCGGCATATTTCAATAAAGCACAGCTGAATTAATCTTGTAATTCCACAGTCAGAATTTCTTTATCAGTTTGACTTCCATTTAGTTTTCAGGAAGCTGAATTTTACTAATTAGAAACACCATGGAACAAAGAGATCTACCAAAGATGAAACAGAACTCTACACTTAGAAATAAATCAATAACATGAATTAATGACATTGCATCAAACAATATAACTTTCTTCACCATCTTTAATCTGATACTATCTTAAAAGGAAGAAAGCAGTTAACAGCATTAGTTATGGTATCTTTTGGTCCAGGTGACTCCTGCTATCATACTAAATGCACAGTTCTGACACCATGTTATTCTCACCATGCAAAATGGCATGTATTTTGATAATGAAAGTAAAACATGGCAATTACATCAAAATTATTACTAAGTTTTGTCTGTCCAAGTTAATCTGAACATGTTTATATGAAACGTATTACTCAAGAAACATACTGTCAAATTTGTAGTGTATTTGGTTAGTAATGAAATTTTGTATAGATAATGAATTTTATTGTCTCTCCAAATAAGACCAAGATATGTGATAGATTTTGCTACATCTAGATTGTGACAAGTGTTGACTGAGTTAAGACACAGAGGGATACCACCATTGTTATTTTCAAAAATAAAACACAACTGTTGTAAATCACTAGATCTGAGCCCCACATGAAGAAAAAGTGTTAACTTATGAATGATGAAGAACATTTACTGCAGTTAAAGCAGTATTTGTATAACTGCACTGAAACAAAACCATAGGTTAAAACTGATCTAATAATGCTCCTATTGTTGTAAACCAGAGATAGGTGTGCAAATCTAACAATGTTTTGTTTATCAGAGCCACAGCTGATATGTTTAAGCCAGAAGTCTCTTCATAGAATCATGGTCACAGATTTATAATATTTTTTATTCTGACAATTCTAGGAGAGTTTGAAATCCATAATTTAATTAATTACACCAAATCCTTAATCCATTTTATCTGAATTACCGCAGTTCTTCCTTCACAAACTTTTTGGCGGGAAAAATGTCAAAGGTAGTAGTTTTCATAAAACATCCTCTCTACGTGCAACAACATTATAAATCTATGATTTCATGTTTTAAAATACACTAACTTTACTAGTGTGTTCTGAAGACAACAGTCCAGAAGCATTAGTCAAGTCATTGCTCCTTTGCAAGCTTTCTGTTTGACTGCGGGCACACCACTCAAGGTGAGATCCTAAATCTGCAGTGCACAGCTTTTATCTACCCCACTAGAATAGTGCAAATGAGACAGACTCTGGTCTGGGTGACATTTGGAGGCATGTGCCCTCATCTCCCCGGCACTGAGGAGGCTGCACCAGCAGTGCTGTGCCCAGCTCTGGGCACCCCAAATCAGGAGGAGATTGGAGAGGAACGTGGAGAGGCTACTGAGATGGTCAGGGGCCAAGAACACATGGCCTACAAGGGGAGACTGAGAGATCTGGGCTTATTTAGTCTGGCAAAGACTGTAAAGGGGATCTAATTGCAGCCTCCAACTGCTTCTTAGGCAGTTAAAAGATGAAGGAGCCAAGCTCTTTGTGGCATTGTCAGTATAACAAAGGCAACGACAACATACTACAGCTTGGGAAATTCAGGTTGGACATTAGGAGAAGTTCCTCTGTCCATGGAGCTGTTCAAGCCTAGACTAGACATGTTCATGGTTGACCAAGTTACTGTTGGCAGCACTTCAAGAGGGAGACTGGCCCAGATGACCTCCTGAGTCCTTCTTGCAACCAGCAGTGATCCTGTCTCTCAGAAGAACCTGCAAGTTTGGCTTAGTCATCCAGGCTCCTCGTACTGTGCCTGAGGAGATTTTTGCTACTGTGTGGGCCAATAGGAGCAAACCTCTAGAGCAAACTAGCTGGTGCCAAGGACATAATGTCCATGCCTTATGTATTTCAGGGGATTTGACTCTGGATTGGTCCTAACCCCCACAAATACTTGGAGTGCATCAGAATAGATCCTGGAGTTATCTTCCTGGTTTTAATCCAAAAGAAACCCAGTTCAAGCACACCAAGCCCTCTCCATGCTGCAGGTCAAAGTATGTTACATGGTGACTATCAAGAGATTCACCTCAGAAATGGACTCCAGATCTGAATGAATACAGACACATCCTAGAGATATTTAGGAGTGGAATGCAAAAACCAGTGCTCCCAGCCCAGAGCCGCCTGAGTTAGTGCATAAGGCACAGAGGGACAGATGAGTTGCTCCTTCCTTGGGATCCACAGTCATTAATTTTCTCTCATGCTTTAGTGCCTCAGTCAACCTTTTCTTCCAGAATGTAGTACACGGTTAATCAGGCTAATTAGCCTAAAGGTTGCACTGTGCCGATGCAGCAGTATTTTGGCTCCAAAGCAACCTTTCTCAGTGCTACCTTGGAGTCACTGTACTGCACAGTGCTGCTGTATCTTGTGATAAAAGCTGCCTAGACTGTATATTCTATATTCTTTGCCTTAACACATCTTCATAACTTAGAAGCATCACATCTTCATAACTTAGAAGAATAACCTCTGTTGAAAACAAACTTACTACTCAGTTACTGAGTTAAACCAAAATGATTCTTGCCTCTCTAAACTAAAATTAGTCATGACTGCAGCTTTGTTATAAGAAAGCAACAATTCACAGGTAATGTTTGCAGTCACTTAAATGATCAATATGACAGCAGACAGAACAGTCTTACTAGGGAACTAAAGCAGCCTAAGTTGCAAAAACAAAAAATTACTGGAAGAGGGTAGAAATTAAGAGTAAAAATGATCAATGATAAATGAGAAATATATTGTCTGATGTACACAACAGATAAGACCATACTCTGCTGCTTTCCATTTGTGCTTATAGGACTTACCCTGCGGAACCCCACTGGCTCTAGTTTAGAAAATGGTGCTGTTCACTGTGGCGTAACTTGTAGAGTCTTGTTCAGAAAATGAAACAGCACATCACAAGAGTAGTGCCACATTTCTAATACCTCATAAAATAAACAGAGGTAAAACACTCCTTCAACTAGAACTGTGATCTAGATAAGGCACTCGGCATATCCATCCTGTGTATTTATTCCGACCTCCAAATTTAATGGAATGTGCTTATTTAATTGGAATTTAAGTCCTGTGCTTATTTTAATGAATTTTAAGAATTTCTATATTTGTAATAAGTTTTGAAACTTTAAGGAAACAGAAGAGCATATAGTTACAATTAACTACAACAATTAGTATGGATGGCAGATAAGCTGGTATAATTAAATAAAATCTAACCTGATTTACAGTGACAGCAAATCTGTGAAGCTGGCAGCTCCTAACAACAAAAATGTCATGGAGGCAAATTCCACCTTCCAGACTGCTGCTGCAGATGAACAGATTAACCAAATGACATTTTTCTAACAGACAAAATGAGACAGTAGCTGCAAGATGAGCTTTATATACCTCCTAATGCTAATTCTGATACTCTGAAATCCAAATGATTGTCCACAATAAACTGTGGGAATGAAACTACACCTTCAAAAATATTAAAAGACTTCAAAAAGCCCCAACCCTAAATTAATCTCCAACATTTAAATCAAGCCAAAACCCAAACCTGTCTTGAGTGAGACAGTGATTTGCAGAATGCACATCTTCCCTGCAAGTGCTGACTCCGGAGCCAGTCTGTAGCCACTCCATCCTTTGAACTGACCCAGAGCACCACTGCAGCACTCCCTCTCTCTGTGTGTCCCTGTCCGTGTGTAACACTGACGACTGAACAGAATTAGCCACGTGCATTTGTGGCCTTTCTGCCACATAATATGCAATCACTGTTTAAACATAAATGTTTGTGTGAGGTGTGATTTCCGAAGGCTTGCAGCTCCCTCAAATCACTGCCAGTTTTCATTAGAGTGCTCCAAGGTGCTGTTTCTCAGCATGAACTATTTCCATGCCAAAGTCTGACCTTCAAACACAAGCTGTTGTGCTATTAAAGTCACTTGTTTTATTTTTAATAGGGAAAGTACATTTTACATGCTTGTGTTAGTAAACAGATGATGTGTATTTACAAACAGTTGCCAAATACTAATCTCTGGGATAAAATAAGTCATGGAAAGTAGCTTAGTTCAAAACATATATGCAAGTGAACAGAAAGAGTTAACATGGAAACTTAACAGAAATTGCCCGTTTTCAAGCACCAGTTACTCTGCCCTAAGAACAAATAGTTTCTCTTCTTGCTGGTGGTCGTACTGGTCTGAGTTCAGCCACAGTGATAGGAATGGCGGTTTCACACAGGTGGGCTGCAGTCACACGATGTCTCTTATTCAACCATGGCTTGATGCAGCTGAATAAGAAAGTTGTTCAGCTTCAACCTGCTCTTGTGTGTTGCACAGGGGGTGTCAATGTGGGGACAGTGAGCCCCACTCGACCACCCTCAAAGGGACAGCACACTCACGTTGACAGTCTGTTCACAGAAATGTAACTTAAAAGTAACCTCATCCATGGATGATGCAAGCTAAGGCCCTCAAGCAGGGGAAAGTCCTAGGCAGGGAGGGTGACTGCACTGCCCCTGTTTGGCTGACAGAGGAACGCTGCTTTACCCGGCTCATGCAAGCTGGCAGGAAAATTGTTGACGGGTTGAGGCAGGCAGTTGAACCTAGAAGAACCAAAGCAAAAAATGAAGAAGAAGAAAGCTGCCCTTGCAGCTGTTGAAAGCAACACAGAAATGAACATCACATAGGATCAAAGAGCTGCCCGCAGGTCCCATCTCCAGCCCATCACCCAGGAAACAGCAGCTCCTTGTATACACAGAAGAAACAGTTTCTGTGTCATCCCTCCATTCTTGGTGTTCCCACACGTTGCAGAGGGTCAGGATAGAAGCTTCCTGGGGGTCTTGACCTCACCTCTTTCACAGCTTACTTGTGTGCTAGTTTAGTCTCCTGCAAAAATGCACACAGATACATTTATTAACACATAACATTGGAGTTTCTTGTGCAACTATGGAAGCCCCAGATGAGCAGAGAGCATCTTCTAATCTAGTCCTCAATGTACATCCACTAAGATGGATTTGCTTCCTCTAACTATTCTAAATGATTAGATTTGATGGACGGGTAGGACAGATTCTTGTCATAGGATTATTTTAATGCATTGCAATATTTTAAAATGTGGGTATTTTATAACCATTGTCTATTAACTGCAATGAGAACTCATGCAATTGAGTTATCTAAGGATATCATGCAAATAAGGTTAAAAATTACTTAGCAGCAATATCAAATATGGAAGTGGCTGCCAAGCCTCTTAGCACTGGTATGTTTTTGTCACATATGACTATTCAACTGAATTATTCCTTTTAAACTGCCTTTTTTACGAATAACACACAATAGCATTGTGTATTACCCCTGCTACTAAAGGCTTTGAATACCAGTAGGTAACAAATGTCCCTAAATATTATGGAAACCTCATATCTGAAAATAATATGATGATAATAAGTCATTTGCATTTCTATAGTACCTTTCATCTGAGAATCTCAGAGCACTTTGAAAGCAATGAGGTTGAATTATGTAGCTGGTACAAGAGAGAAAATTATTTGAGCTACCTAGTACCTTTCCCTTCCTAGAAAATTAACTTCAAAGACTATATCTTGTCATTTCCTTCTGTTTGGGTTTCTGTGAGCATGAGGATAAGCATCCAACACTCCCCAAGACTCTTTTTAGGTAGACTAGGAACAGAAGCTGATTGGTCTGGATTACTTCTTCCAGTTGTCTCCTCCCCAAACAGCACTGTCAACCTTCAGGTCTCTGTTGGCTTTCTAAGAAGGCAACTGAGAAACTGGATAGACTGAAGGCCATTCATTATTTAAACTGAACCCCATAACTGGCTGTAACACTCCAAATAAATTCTGACAAGCAAAATACTGCAACATCACCACGATGCTGTACACGGCTGCCTGTCCTCACCCAGCCTGACGGTGGGAGCTGCCTCAAAAGATGTGCAGACAGTGTGAGGATTGAGATCACAGCCCTTCAGCTCAGAGTTTAGTGCTCTAGCCACCAGGATACTGCATAATAACACTGGTGGCATCTCCCCAACCTTCTCAGTTCTTAAAAAATACATACAACAGTGGGCTGAGCATTTGAGCCCAAAGGAATGGCTGCTTGGCATGAAAGTCAGAAGAAATAATGGAAAATAACATTAAAATAGTAAGTAATCCTGAAATGCATCTCTCGGTTTTGAAGAAATGACAGGATGTGACTACAAATTTGTGGTCTACACCAGAACATTTAAACAAACACATTTGCAAAACAAAAGACCTAACTATCTGAGGCAGGATTCAAAATGTAGGGCATAATTATAAGCCTAAAATTTCTAGTTGCAGCAATTAGCTCTTCCTTTTTAGCCCAAAATCAAACAACATCCAATGAAAAATGAAGTGTAGTTTTAAAACCTATTGCTCTGAAATGTTCCCTACTGCCAGTTCTGTAAGATGACAAATTTAAGACAATACATATAGAATATGTATTTTTTTTAAATTATAATGCTTAATAGCTGGCCATATTTCACAGTGACATCTTACTTATAAAATACCCTGCATCTTGACTGTTAATATGATTAACCAGTGCCACCTATTGGCTTAACAATAACACCCAGTTGTCCATTCATACACATAAAAAAATGAGGAAAGTAGTAAAATCAAAGGGGTGAAGACCCACGTTAAAATACAGAATGTATGGGAAACATCAGTATAGAACTGCCAGGACAGAGCAGGAAAGTGGTTCCTATATCCAAATATCAAGATTCAAATTTTAATTGTTCACGCATTATTGTGTTCCCAGTTTAAAACACATGTCAGTTTCTGAGAGTTCTGAGTTTTATTACGTGTACGGTATGCTTACATGAAACAAATCTGGAGTCTGATCCAAAGGCTGGTGAAGTCAATGGAAAGATCTGTTAATCTCAGTGGATTTTAAATGAAGTTCTACATTTGCGGCATGTATTGAAACCCCATACCTTTTGATGCCTTACCAACTTCCACAGAATTTGGATGAAATCCTTCAATCCATATATAAATTAATCAATAAACAAACACTACATACTCATTAAATCTAGTGGGTGTGGTATGGGTGAGGACCCTAAGCAGAATTTTATCTCATGATGTATCCTAATAACTAACCTGACATTACCCCTTGGGAACACAGCCCCCTTACATGTAGATTTTCTTAAACAAGTTAGGTTGACCTGGACTCCTTTCCCAATCCTGCAAATGGTCCCTAGATTGCAGCTTGGCTGCCTTGGCATCCTTGCATCACTTGACTATGATTTGTGGCCAAGACCGCAAACGTAAATGCATCTGCATGCAAATGCCAATGCACAGTGGGAGCTTTAGCAGCACCATGGGTTGAAGGCAGAATCTCTACAGGGGGAGAATTTTGCATTCTGAAAGCTATACAAGTGGAAGAATCCAAAAAAACCTAATTCCTTAATTTAATAAAGCAAACTAGGAAAAATTCTTGAAAACACGACAATTTACAAACAATTATTGTCATACAATTAAATGATGTGACAAGAGAAACTGAAGACACAGCATGTTTCGAGACACCAAAATTAAGTCTAAAAATTATCTCTGCAGAACACCAAAGCTTATTACAACTAAGCACTGGAAAACAGCAATGCCTGCAAGGACAAGAATTTGCAACTATAATCAAAATTAACGTGAAAGAAAATGCATAACAGAAGACATTAAAAGGGCCAGGGTAGTAATAAAGGTATGTGCAAAAATCCTACTAACTCATCTAGAGGTGTCAATCACTCTTCAAAAAATCATGGAATTACCTAGAAAGCAGAAAAAGAGCTGTACAACACTTGAAAACGTTTTTGACAATTAAGTTGTGTGTACTGCAGTAGCTTTACTGGTTTTTTTCTAACATCACTAGACCAAAGAGAAAACAATCAGAGTATGTTACTAAAGCACTCGAGGTAATGAGGCAGTGGCAATCAATAAAGCAATGGGATGTCACAGACATTTTGTCTCCTAACTCAACTGCAGATTCAAGTGCTGGAAGCAAACGAAGTAGTATGTTACAGGCTTTGAGAAGGCATAAAGCAGAGATGAACCATAAAAAATGCAAGAAAGCAAGGCTCATAAACACACACACGTACTTCACGGTACAGGCCAGCACAGGCCCATTAAATACACCTCGTTCTGAAGAAATTCCAATAAACAATCCTATGTGACTTTCCATCTGGCAGAGCTGCAAAGCTACAGATGAGCTCTGCAAGCACTGCTGGCTCTCTGGTAAAGTTGCCATTCCCTTCTCTGAACTTTCTAAGTTCACAAGTCACGAAGTTCTAATCCAGACTGGACTCTTCCTTATGTTTGGTGGAATGTGGCCATGGCTTGGGTCACTACAAATCTGCTGAAGTCAATGGGGCCGGCTGGAAAAGCATGACTGATACATGTAGCCTACTGTACGGGCTTCAAGTGAAAGTTGTGAAGACTTTTATGCCAGAAGATAAAAAAGTCTCAAACGTGACACTTGTGTATGTGCAGACACCCACAGAAGGAGTGAGAGATGCTGCCTGCTATCAGTGCAGTAAACCTGCACCAATAAAGTAGGAGTTTTCTTTGCAACTCTTTTTTTTCTTCATGCTAAATGGAGAGGACTATTAAATAACATCACTGCAGAGTCAGAATAGTTCTTGGCTGCTGTAGACACAGTTATCAAAGATGAAGAAACTAAATGACAATCCCATTAAAGGAGAGCAGCTGCAACAGGGCATTAAGCCCAGAACAACGGGACTACGTGAGGGAGGGATGCCAAAAACTCAACCACGCCTTGCCTAAATAAGAGAATATCAGCTCATTTCTGACAGGACTACTTCACATGCCGACAGACAACTGCTACCTAGCAATAGCCACCCACTTCCAGGCACTGCGGTACAACAGTTCTTAAATGTGAGTATTCCAGGTGAGGTCTGTGCTTAAAGTCATTGAACATGAGCAAATAATTCACAAAATAGGCTTGTTTTGATGGATTATGTAATGTCTGAGGGGAAAACAGTGATTGACATGTAAAGGAAAAGTGATTTATCTTCGTTCTCCCTTACCCTTTCCAATTTTAATGATTCATCTAAGCATTATTTTTAGTGAAGATTATATAATCCAGTTGAAAAGGCCATTTTTAATAAATTCTGTATCTGTTAGTATGAGTCAAATATTTTTCTGAAGCCTTGATTTGACTAGATATTGTTTTCTTGTTCCAGATTTTATTAATTTCTTCAGCTTGCTAACCACATTTGGTTGTTTATATATATTAAGGTAATAGTACATTTGCAGTTTAACAAACTTAAGCAGTTAGTAATTGAAAAAGGACAAATTAGTACTTCTAAATGTCTTTAGCCATCTTCCCCAAGTCTTTGCTCTTATTTTCACACTAATGGTACCCAATGAGTTACAATTACCTTTTAAGGAGGATAAAGATCTTCTGTGATGCTATACTCTCAACAGCAGTGTAGAAGATGGGTCAAAGTGTGAACTTGACATCATTTCCATTTCTTGCACTGCCAGACACTACCTGTCATTCTCAGTGCCTGTGAAGGCATTTGTCCTTTAGCCACAGAATAGATAAAAAAAACGTGCACAAGCCATCTTTTACCTTCCACACCTACATACAGTTAAACACAACTGAATCCACAACCGAGGATCTAATTTCTTTTATTTGAAACATTTTTGAATTTACATAATGACTCTGAGGAGCTGACTGTGGTATTGACACTGGAACAATACCTCAGCAATGGAATTGCTCAATACAAGCATATATTGTTATACATGGTTGATTATAGAAAGTACAAAACAGGACATTCATAACTAAAACAGGTGGAGTGTAAGCAGATCATTTGCATTTTTAGCTTTGTTTTCTAAAGAAAGAAGGAATAAATTATAGTCTGTCTTCTATATGCCTTCTGTTCTCTTTTGCAAAATATTTTTAACTCATTGACTGATACTAAAAAAATCTGATTGAATTATATTAATCTCTAATATAATGAATATCCTACGTGAGAAGAAATCACCAGCAAAATAAGAAATCCTGTAAATGAGTTTCCTTGTCCCATTCCTAAATAAATCACCAAAGGAAAAGCTGTAACATGAGCTATTAGACACTTCATACATGCCTCTTTTGCAGGAAAGCTTCATGTGAAACAAGCAGGCCACTGCAGGACACACCATCATGATAATACAATCTTTATGGGAGTCTACTGCTTTATCTTACCTATCTTTCACATGGATGCATAGAGTGGCTTCCTGATATGTCAAAAGGATGAAGAGGCAGAAACTGGATTTAAGAAATTTATGAGTAATTACATACACTACTGAAAGTTATTGAAACTAATTCTAAGAAAGGAAATTTTCAGGGAGTTTTTTTACATTTGGTCATTTTTATTGACTAATGAGCATATTTTGTATCTGTATATGTTGCTGTAAGCACTACTGGTAGTGCTACAGAAGACACAGTGCAGCAGTATTCTGTACAGTCTGTGTTCCTGTGTATTTTAACTGGTTTGGAGACAGCTCATGAAGAACTAGACTATCTTCTGTCAGGAATGGCACGAGTGTGTTTGATCCTGTGTCAGTTTGGAGGACAAATTCAAAGGCCTCAAGAGGTCCCTTCCAGCCTCCCGGTCTGTGATTTGCACAACAACAAATAATTGACTGATGAAATAACTGCCAAAGGTCCCTTGGACCTCTATTATGGCCACAGATTCCTGGTTTAAATGGCATGTCATTTAACTCAATGGCACTCATTTTACTCACCACAGATTCCTTAATTCTTTATAATCCCATCTCATAAATGACTTGCATTTCAAAGTAAATCATTGTACAAACTTTGCTGCTGTCTTAATATACCAAATTAGGGATCACATAAACTGGAATGCTTCAATAACTCGCTTCAAGAGCATTGCATAATTCTTCATCACATTTAAATGCAATCCAATAAATATCTGAGTAAATCAAGACCATTATCAAACAATAATATGATTTTATCACTTTCCTAGTATTTTCCAGTAACTACTCCTAAAAAGAGGATCGATGCTTACTGCTCACTGCTCTCAGCATCTGAGCTATTAGAAATACTATAGGGTGGAAAGTGAGAGAAATTGGCATTTTCATCAGAACAAATAACTTTGTCTTACCAGAACAGTATGGACTATAAATCTAGCCACCAGGACTATTATCAAGCAGGAAAATATTTTTCCTCTGATCTCTTTTTCTAGAGTTTGTGGGGCCTTTATTAAATAACAGTAGGTATGAAAAAAATAAAAACATTAAGTCCTTCATTTTAAGCAAATTGCTTATAAAGCAGTCATACATGATTTATGTTATATTTGGTTAGGACAGCAGAGCAAGATCCTCTAGATGTGTCATGCTGGCACACGCAGGTGGGAAAAATTCTTAGTAATAAAAGAACCCCTAGAGTCCTGCACAACACACTGAACTTCTTTAGATTAGCCTCCATACCTTAGGCTCTTTAGATTATCGAACACTCATTTCCTCATTTATTTCTTAGTATGGCTCTGTTTTAATAATCCCATGGAAATAGGGACATTCAGATAACTAGGTCTTCACCATTAACCTCTCTTTCTATATAAAGACAGACAAAAAAGGATCATTACACAGATGGTTTTGGATAAAGTTACTCTTTTAGGGAGATCTGCTTTTAGTTACCCCCGCTCCACAGATATTTCCACTTTGGGTATTTGAGATCTCTTTTTGGGCTGAATACACACAGTCTTGCTCATACAAAATTCCCAATTAAGTTAGCAGGGTCAGGCATTTCACTGGGCAATAATTTATTTCAAGACTTGCAAAGGTTGTTAAAAGTACCAAGATTACTAGCTAATCAGTAAACTAGAAAAATTAATGGAAGCAAAGATTTTTAAACACAAAGATACAATCTTTATCATTTTGTCTCCGTTGTGATCTCTTCTTGTGCATCTGAAACTGCCAGGGTCAGAGGAGGAGTATTGGGCTTCCTCGGTCTAACTCACTAAATTCAATCTTACTGCGTTTGCTTCTTGTTTATCTTACATATAATAGCTGCTCTGCATAACTCTACAAATATGGATAACTCCTCTCATCTAGAAGTATTAAACCCACATGGTCATTCAATGGTTCTCAATCAATTAAAGTAATCTTAACCTAATAAAATCCAGTCAGTGAGACTGCTTGTGTACATTCAGGCAGTGTTAGGGATTCTGCTACAAATATTCTGAAGTGCCAGTCATTTCTTCCTGCACTGCATGGGAAGGCATCAATCTCATACAGAACAAATAAATAATACTAACTAACAGATAACATTTATTAAAACCGCTGTGCTAAAAAGGGGGTTTGGATGGTTTGCGCAAGCCATTTATTTTGCCAATGATTTTAACTTTGAACTTCTATATGCTTCTAAACGTCTATTTTGTACTCTTATGAAGTGCTGTAAGAAATGCAAATGCTCTTTAGTAATACGATCAGATCAAAGGGTCTGGGCTGCTGAAATGCCCGCCAATAGTAAATGTGTCAGCTGCGGAGCTCTCTGAAACTAAGGCTGTCCAGATAGAGCTCTTAGTCATTAATTCTCATTTCATCTTCATGTTTTGTAAAACGTTACAAATTAGAGACTCTAAATAATAATTTTACAAATAACATTGCTATGTATCACACATACCCTAGAATAACTATGTTTCAATTCAGCTACCAGTTGAAGGACAGGATGGAGATTCATAAAGCATTGGTGAGACTGTGCAGGTACTCAATTGCTAGTAGAGGGATATGGACTCTATTAATAAACATTTTTGAATGTTTAATTGTACTAAAGACACATGTTACTATACTGAAGACTGCAGTTGTGCCACTTCAAGCAAACACTAGGAGCAGGTGGTACCATACTACTTCTCAGGCTCTGATAATTTGATACCTGAGCTGTTCAGCTATTTGATCAGTCCCAAAGACTGACACTTAGCAATAGTGTGACTCCGGACCAAGCCCAGTGCCAGGCTCCCTCCTCTTTACCGTGCTACACTCCCTGCTGCCAGCTACCAGTGATTTAGCCCTATTCCCCTTTTGACTAAAGATTTTTCAAGTAAAAGCCTCTCTCTGACACAAAACCTAAATTAATAAGAGTAGCACTGGGCCAGCGGAGTTATTTTGGAGTTGCACTGGCACGACCATGATTAAATTGGGTTCTCTAATGCTATCTATTAATATCCTTCTTTAATTAAAATCCCAGTAAGGAGATAAGGCAGTTGACTTCAACAGCACTGCCTATATTAAAAACTGCCAGATTTCTCTGTATTCTATACACACAACCATCTATGACTACACTATATTTATATCTACTACCTTCAATATATTAAAACCTTAAATCACTAGTAGCTAAACATTACTAATGTATTATTACTGCAGCCTGAAAGGATACCTTATCAAAAAATACTCTTTCAGCACATGAAAATTCAAAGACTTTTGATTTATTTCACATAAAAAAAAATGGGTGCTCAGGGACTACTCTCTTACCTTGAGTGAGAGGTTCAGTAGTTCCTTGATCTAAAGCTTTGTTCCTGTAATAAATATTTAAAAATTCTCCAAACAAAACTCAAAACCTAATGTAGGATTTTCTCTTGTGTGTTCACACATCTGTGAGCACATACATACACCTGCATAGTCATGTAACTTGCCTAAAAGGAGTTATTTTGCTGCATAAGCTTAGAGGTAGGATGCCAAGTTATGTACCCTCTGTATGACACTGTTTTTAGGCAATTACAGAAATGCCATCACAGAATACACAGAATCCTTGACTCACAGCCTCTGAAACCCTCGTTAGTTTGCTGCAGAGCAGCCTGTTGCTCAGCTGAGAGCTCAGCCCCATGCCCTTGATCCGGCTGATGGGGGAGGCCCCCGAGCCTCTCCCTTTGGGCTGGGTCTCATGCATTGCTCAGGGCACGACGCACAATAAGGACTCAATTCAATAACACTGTTGCTGTCCATCCTCTAGCACACTACTTGAGAAATTTGTATCACATGGAATTTGCTCACGTGTTCCATTGTCCCTCACTGTGCCTAGACACTGGGTGAAATGTAGAGGGGTCACCAGCTCCTCTTTGTCTGTCATTGCAAGGATGACCACTTTGCACAAGAACGAGGCATGCTCCAGTTTCCTGCGGGCATCTTGACTACTTTGTATTTCTACTTTAATAAAAAGATGCATGCATACATATGTATGTATATATACATAAACTACAATATATGGAACCAGTCTAGCATGCAAATACATCTGAAGAAATAACACTATATTTGCAAAGTTAAAAAGGAAGAAAAGAAATTGTAGGATCTGCTCTCCTTTATTTCTTCTATGCTAAGAAAAACGGTCGTAAAAACTAAGCTGCAGGTGCATACAACCCTAAATATTTACAAGTTTACTTGTGGATAAAATCTAAACTCCTCTGTAAAGCTGCTACTTTTACAATAGTCTTTAACAGAACCTATACTGTTCTTCAGTAATGCTAGAATTACAACCTTGAGTGATGTCCTTTGAACATAAATACCCAGTTCTCACAAGGGGTCCTAACAGCAAGCTCAAAAATTGTCTGTGATAGTGGGGCTTGAGTTTTATACATCCATTTATACCATTTTATACCTCTGTTTATACAGTTTGTACTGTTTTATATGATTTGTGTGCATGTGTGTGTATAAACGCTATAGATACACATACAAAAATTATAGAAAAAGACATTTTTTTCTAATTAAAAAACAACAGTAGTAATGTAGTTAAAAATTTTAAGTGCTGTTTTTTAAGTAGATAGAGTAAATAATGGATCCAAACTTTGAGAGCTGATTAGCAGGAAAGTAACTGGGTTTCAGGTAATTTTGCTTATTACTAAATATCAAGAAAGAAAAAAGCCAACAAACCAAATAGCTTGCTGTTTCACTAAAAAACAAACAAACCAACCAACCCACACATCTTGATCTTAGTCTTGTTCCCTAAATGCACATCCTACCTTTTGAATATGTGAATTAAAAAATTTGTTCAAAAGTAAACAAAAGTTCTCAATATTTCCACTTGCATATTTGGTACATATGGAGCAAATCCTTAGCCCAGTTCCCAAACTATGTAAGTAAAGACCCCACAAAAATAAAAGGCAACATGAAGAGCAGTTATTTTCATGCCGTTTATCAACAGTTTCTTAAGTTTATCTGTGCAGCACAATGAACTTTGATCCAATTCAGTGTCCACCTTAGCCCCGGACAAGCATTTCCTTTAATGGGAACAAAGGCTTGAGGATCTGCTCAGTAAAAATTACCTCATAGTGGTTCTGCTTGAGACATACTGGCCCTGCCTTGCAAAGTAAGTTAAAGCCTACAGGAGATTTGATCATACAGTCTCAAGAACAGTCAGATCCTGCTTTCTGCTCAACCACACCAACAACAGAGCTGTTCTGTGGCACAAGAGGAAAGAGAGGAAACTTCACATGGAGGCAGAACTACTAAAAATGCAGGTTTCTCTTCAACGTTATGAACTCTACATATCTCTCACCTCTGGGCCTCCTGAAATAAGAAATATTTATTTCAAACCAAGGCCCATACCAGACCCAGGTACTTGAACCATGTTGCTCTCCCAAACTCAGTCATATTCAACTTCTTATTTTTGTTTCCGCCCCCCCCCAGTTGTAGCTTGGTTTGTAGCTCTTACACAGTACAGTGATGTGCGTCACATAAAACCATAAATAGGTACAAAGTTAGGTAACCAGAACTAACACTTAGCATAAAAAAAGTCCTGGAGTTATTTGTCTCCACATCTCCGCAACACCTCCCTTGCAATTTCATGCACTTGAACATCTGTGTTTTCCTGTAGCTAAGGAATAAATTCCACCCAGATTATATAAAATTGTCTTTATAAAAAAGATCTTCATGCAATGTATCCAAGTAGGGACACCATATGGCATTTTGGGGCTGGCCAAAATGGACCATCATTAACTAAGCATTATTCTGGCTTTTGAGTATTTTTCCACACGAAAATTTCTTCAATTGTATTTTTTCTAAGAGAAACAACATTTCAGGTAAAAATAATATAATACACCTGGAACATGCTAGGAATGAAAAGTTATACCTTTCTCTTATCACATATGGCAATAACTTTGAAATCAAAGCAATGAGAATTCTTCATCTGAGTTATTCACCCTCATGTTCAGTAGCACTAAACTACAGATGCATATAACATTTTTTTCTCTTTCAGAAGTACATCAACATGCATAAAAAGACATGTAATTCCTGCAAAGCAGCCTACAACAACAGGTCCAAACAAAAACATTAGTAAGATCAATTTCTGCAGACATTATTGATAGGAATAATCCTTATCTGGTCAACAAAGCTAACCGTAGGTGAGAATTTTGCTTTAGGTATCATGAGAAAACATGTAAATTGGGCACCAAACATTTGTACTTTATTAGAATGTTTTTCAAATTAATGCAATGTTCTGGATGAAGCATGTCAGTGGAAACTAAACTAAGCTGAACAATTGTACAGTAACCCAAGCAAACTCAAACTTGTTCACTAGCGTAAGGCGAGGAAATCTCACTCGGGCAGTCTGTGGGGAAGCTGGTGAATCCACCTGCTGTGGATCCACTGTGAATCCACTAACTGTACATATTAGTTTTATACTGTGCTTGTACAGTGGAGGCATTAAAGTGGTGGCCGTATCAGTAGCATCTTCTATAAGATCTTCATTTTACATTCCTACATGTATACACAGGATTCCATACTTAAGATTTTTAATCATGCCAAAATTAGTATTAATTAGGTCTTTATATGCAGGTTTTTTTTTTTTTTACTTGAGGCACAGAAACCATGAGTAACATAGCATTTCTGTATTAAAAACAGCTGTTAAAACAAAGCTTGTTCATGATGTCACCACCGTTATTTTTGTTTGCACAACAGAAGTGTTTTGAATGGCTAAAAATGGCTAAAAAGTATTAACTGTCAAGATTCAGTAAAAAGCAACCCTGTGTTGGAACTCAGCAGATTTGCAGAGCTGCTGCACAGAGGAGAGCGAGCTGTACGCAGCTGATACAATGTCTGCAAAAGGGAGCATCTTTGTCACATAAAGTGTTAAATGCAAACCTCTTTACACCTTGAGATAAGACTGGCTATCACCACCTATGTCAGGACACACTCAGATGCTATATAAAGGTATCAGCATTGTGTCTTCAATGGAACCACCTGTGTGCAGGACTTGGCTTTACACATATCTCTCTTGAATGCATTTGTCTCTGCTAAACGACAGACACGAAAGGCACCTTCACAACCTCAGAGCAAAAACTTATTGATGTCTTAACTAATCGAAGCAATAACAAGACCTTAAGTCAAACTAGCAAAGGGCTATTTTCCCCACTTTCAGAAAAGCCAAGAGAATTTAAAATTATCTGAGTTTTGACTGTATATTCCACCTAGCAGGATTTCATTTTCAAGACAAATTCCTAACTCAGGTTAAGGCATCAGTTTCAACCAGGGCTTGTAATATTGCCTTATATCACCACCTAATTTATTGAAATAGTGAACTTTGCAACTCAAATAATTTTCTGCTTGAAGTAGTGATGCAAATAATTGGAATGTTCTGAGCCTATCTAGGGCTGATGTCACAGCCGCATGTAACAGGAGCATATGGAAGTTTATACTTGTTGTATTTAATACAAACTGTGTGTTAATGGAAAGCATGTATACAGGCATTACTGAGTAGCAGAGAAACTGTCATTAACTGATCGCTGTTACAGTCCACAGATTACTACATGTAACAGTAAAAGAACTTATTACAATCAGGCGATTATAACTTACTTTCCTTATCACTTTGAAGTAATAAAATATCTTAAGAAAACCACTAAATCATTTAAAGCAAAATCTTTTAACCAAAATTCATAGAAAACAAGAGACTGTAAAACGAAGCACTTTTGTTCCTACTGCCCATGCTCACTGTCGCCACTTACTGTAGTTTTTAGGGATTTCTGTTTAAGAAATTTTACAAATAATCATTTTCCTAGTGGCATAATAAAACCATAATATGTTTCAGCTATACTAAAGTATGTTCCTAAAGAACAGGCCAAACACTGATTCACCAGAGTGCTCCAGTATACACTTGCTAACTTGATATAATTTAAGAAAATTACTTTTAAGGTTGTACACTTTAAGTTGCAGATAAAGTTCTCTTGTGACTTCTAGCAGGATTAATCCCTAAGTGCCTCTGGCATCACAGCTCTGATATGCACACAGCCCAGCCAGAGGGTGTTCGCTTCTGCCACTGGGAATCTGGAGGCTCCGAGCCTCTTTCAGGAATGCCCAGCACCAAGAAGAAGGGGTATAAAGTATATTGCTATGCTGAAAATTAACAAGAAAGGCCTTAGACATGAAAATATACATTGTGGTTTAGGGCTTAAATATGCTAAATAGTTTACCAACTTGGAAAATTTCAACCTTTTTTTTTCCAGAACTCTTGCATTGTGAACTCTTCTAGGTCTTTGCAAACAGCATTTTTATTTCCAAGTACTTTGCTATACATCTAAATCCCATTGGAGGCTCCTTTTTCTTATTTATCCATATATTACTTATATATTTATCCATATATTAGTTAAGGTCATATGCAGCTAGTAATACTTTTGTGTCAGTGATATAATTGATAAATAGTCATGGTTGTTTCTTATCATTTAGGGTCCCTAAATGTTCATATAAGTGGCTTACGTTGGTAATAAAAATCTGTAACCACTCCAAAATTTCTGCCCCATACCATCATATTTGAAGGCAGGAGCAATGTTGCAGATAAAATTTGGTACATGAGAAGCATTAATCACTGTGATCATATGATCCTACAAAGAAGCTAATATAAATAACGATAAATTAACTGAATTATTTTCTTCCTCCTAGTGTTTTTTGAAAGGTGAAATTCTGAGATAACAACGCAAAGTTAAAATCCTCCAAACGGATACACATGGCTTCAAACCCCAACTTTTGGTATGAACTTTTGGTTATTGTTGTTGGGGTTTTTAGCAAACATCTAGCTAATATGCCAAGCTATCCTGATGATAAATGCCATTCACATCAAATACGGAGGCATCAGTAGCTCCACAGTTAAGGCGATGCTGGCAGAAACCCATTTTGAATGAATAACATATCTTCCAAAAATCCACACCAATTTTCTTTCAGAGTCAAATAAACATTTTTTCCCGATTGTCGCTATTTATATGTCTTTGCTTAGATTGCAACAATAAACTGCAAGCATTTTCATGCCCTCCTTAAAGAATGGCATATTTTCAAACAAACAGGGACATGGATGTGAGAGCTGGGAGTTTCCTTGTGTCAAGAGCAACTGGGAAGACCTGGAGGTGTGGGAATTCTTCAAGGCAGCGTTATGCCCACTTTTTTTGCTTGTGAGTGCTATTTGTCATACTCACGTAAGAATTGGTGCCAAGACAATTTTCACTTCAAAATTCCAACTGTTTTGTCATTTCAGGCATGATTTTCAGACCTCTGATGTTTCCATAAAAGGTGGCAGTATTGTTGAATTAGAAATGTTGGGGGGGAAGGTGGTGGGTGGTGGTGTGAAAGAGAATTGTGAATACAGTGAGCTCATTTTTACAGAGAAGAAATGTCATGGGTGTGAACGCTTAGTTTATTATTTCTGTACTTCAAGCAGGAATATGCTTCAGCAACTTAAATCTTACAAGTCAGAATGACACCTCGTGAATGTATGCAAATTCCTCGTATCAAAGGGTGATTTTAAAAATAGGCTGTAAGTAGCAGGATGCCTAATTAGTTCAGATACCGAGTATGCGATCCCGACTTTATTGAGCTAAAACTGCAGGTTTCACTCCATGCTTCCTTCGAAGCAGAGTGTGACCGGGATCAAAGGATCCCATTTGCCGTAGCCTCAGCTTTCTGTGGAGACCTGCTTTCTGTGTTCTATGACATCAGTCGGAAACTATTAACCAGCCGCCCCAGGGGAGCTACACAAGACGACCCCCCAGAAAAGCTTCCCTTTAGGTAGAAGGCAGCCCATTTCCACGTCCGAACCCCCGTGCCCCGTTGCTCCGACGCCGCAAAAAAGAGACACCCTCGCCCCCCGGTACCTTCCAGATCTGTCGTTTATAGGCATAAAACTTCGGAAGCGGGGTATAGCGGCGACTCCAAACCCCCCGCCGATCTCCCACACCGACAGCCGGCAGGTCGAGCCGCCCAATGCGCTGCCACACGCCTCCCCCCGCCATCTCGCCCCACCGCACCCACGGCCGCCTCGTCCCGCGCCCTGCCGCCCCACACGGTGCCCGGTGGGGCGGAGCGGCCCCGCTCCCGGAGCGCGCCGCCCTGGCGGCCCTCGGGGACGGCTGCGGGGTAGGGACGAGGAGCCGGTCTCGGCCACACCGCGGACTCCCTGAGCGAGAGCGACCGGCGCCGCCCGGGAGCAGCGGGAAGGGCCGGGGAGCGGCGCGGGCGCTGCGGGCGGCAGGGGGAGCTGCGGGCGGGCGGCGGGGAGCGGCGGGGCCCGGCGAAGCGCGGGTTACCTTCGGGGTTGGCGCTGATGAAGACGCGGACGCTCCTGCCGCTCGGCACCAGGTGGGACGGCAGCGCCGCGAGGTTGCCGGAGAAAGCCGCCCGCCGCAGCGCCGCGTCCCGCGGGCAGGGCAGCCTGCCGCCTGCCCCGGCCGGCCACATCCCGCCGCGCTGCAGGGCGATCCTCGCAGGCGGCCGCTGGGCCCCCGCTCAGGGCAGCCGCCGGAGCACTGCGGCGGCAGCGGCGCTCGCCACCGGCTCGGCGGCAGCGGCCATGCGGACCCTCCGGCTGCCCGGGGCCGCCGCCCGGCACCGGAACGCGGGGGCAGCGAGAAGGCGAGACGTCGGCCGCCCTCCGCGCCGCTCCCCAGCGGCGGGGAGGGCGCAGGAAGAAAGTTTGCGGTGGAGCGGTGCCGGGCGCGGCGCAGCCGGGACGGCGGCCCCACGGCGGCAGCCTGAGCCCCAGCGCCGCCCGGCCCTGCGGAGAGCTGCTGTGCGGTCGGGCCGGAGAGTCTCTCGGGTTCCCTCTGTGCCCACGAGGGTTTGCGATGTCCAAAGCAGGGACGTCTCCGGCAAGGCTGACAGCACCTTCCCTCCTCCGAGTGTGTCACAGCCCCAGGATCGGATTTTTATAGGAAAACTGCTGCCGGCTCATCCTTTGGGTTCTGAAGAGTTCAGAGCCCTTCTTGTGTTTTGTTCTTTAATCGCCTGCACAGGAGTCCCACCTGCTCCGATACAAAAGAGGGATGTTCTTGCTGCCTTTTTTTTTTTTTTTTTGTAATCAGTTATTTATTTATCGGAATAAATGAAAAGCCCCGGTTTGAAGAATGAAAGAGAAAGGAAGCAGCGAGACGAGCAGCCGGCGGGATGCGGTCCCTTTGCAGCAGTCAGTGGCGGGGCATCCCGTCGGGCAGCGCCGATGAAATATTCAGGAGGGCGACGGGGTCGGGTCGCGGCTCCGCGGCGGGCGGGGGCGGCGGGCCGGGCCCCGCTGGAGAGTGGCGGCGAGACGCGGTGCGGTGCGGCGGCCCCAGCCCCAGCGGGCGGCGAGGCCTCGGCGAGCCGCAGAGTTTAGAAACCTCCGAGGGAGGGGCGGGCGGGCGGGCAGGGACCTGGCAGCAAGGCGGAGGGGAGGGGCTGGGGGGACAGGGGAGGGGTGGGCTCGGGGCCTCAATTAGCCTGATGGGCCTGGCGGCCGTGGGAGTGCCTTCCTGGGAGGAAGATGCAGGCTTGGACAGAGGGCTTGCAGGTGTTTCTGCGTGCTTGAAAGGCTGGAGATATAAGTCTTTAATGTGGGTAGTATCTATATAGGCTGTTTAATGTTCTATATCTGGCACAAAACTGGTTTGTGTATTTACACATTAAATATACACTACACTACATATAATGTATATAAAGCAACCTTATTGTGTATTTATACACAGTATTTAAGAGCTGAGGTCATCCTGCCCTCATCCTTTGGGTACTCACTTTCCCCCCTGCCCTGCTGCGGTCCTTGCCAAACAAGTTGCCTGCTGTGGCAGGCAGTGTCAGCAACAGGGAAGGCTGAGCTGGCTTTCAGGGAGGTAGCGCTGCTAAAGTAGGCAAAAGCAAACTCCTCAGCTCTGTTTCTGCAACGAAGGTGACAGCCAGATGGGTTCCTTAAGTGTTGCTGAGCAGAATTTTTTTAAAAACCTGATTTCTTAAAGAAATACGCAAATTTGCATCTCATGTGCATTTGCATGTGAGTAATTTTGTTGCCATTTGCTTACTGTTGCTTTATTAGTTGCATTATTAGTTCTGCACCCCATAAATTTTTGGACTGATTTCAACCAAATGAAATGGGGGCGAATTTTAATATATTAATTCTCCTGTAAGTGCTGTGAAGATATCAGGGCATGAGAGGGGACAGTGTGCCTGTCTGCAAAGATGCAATATATGCAATGTACATTTCAACTATTAATATTGAAATGTCAACACTGGACAGAGAGGTCAGGCCACTGTCATGGGAAAATCCCCCTTTCAATCAAAATATACATTCCTTCAGGATTCTGTAGTGTCCAGTAAGGAGCAAATCTCACTTGAAGCGTTTCATGGTAGACATGAATACTTCTCTTCTCTGGGGATTCTCTGATTCTCTATTTAAGACAAGCCTGAAGCTTTGGTATAATGTAATTTGGTTAAAAAAATCTAAAAATGCAATTCTCTAGGAAATGAGGCTTCGTGTATGTCACCACTTAGAAACTGTTGGTCTTACCTGCACTTCTCTTACTCTTTGTATGGCCAGTGTGCTTAAATGTGCCTTTTTCTGGCTTATGTGATGAACAGGTAATTTCTCTAATACAGGGCTGAAAAGCAGCTCCTTGAGTCTTCAGACAGTTAATGAATGCACGAAGGAAATGATTTATAGTGTAGGCTGAATTACGTCTTATGTACTTTGCTGAGACTAACTCTCAGCTGGGCTATCTCCTTTGTTTCTCTATCGTGAAGTATTAGGCAGTTCTTAAATATGAATTTGCTTGTGGAAGCAGCTCCTAGTAAGGACACAGAGACTCTAACTTCATATTTTTGCTGCCTTAGTATTATCATTAACAAATTTCTCAGACAGCTTCTTTTGAAGATGAGGCTCATTGATCTACCCGTTTACCATGCCAGCCATAATGCAGTGGTTTTTCAAGACTCTTTTTGGCAGTCATCTTTAATAAGTCAAAAACTTGAGTTTGCGTCATTTTAATTCTTTTGGAATTTTGTCTTTGACAGCGTTGACAACAGCTTCAGCTTTTAACTGAATATATTGTCTCATGAACCTAGGCTGAATGAAATGGGACCAGGCCTATCATTTCCAACTGCTCACCCTGTCTGTTGCCTGGATGTTACTGCTCTGGCGGCAGGGATAGTTGCTTTGCATCTGAAGCAGGCAGTCTGTGCAGCTTCCAGGCTGCCACTAGGCAATTCAGACCCTGTGCTGATCTATATTACTATTTTGATCTCAAAACTGGATTGCCTTTATGCATGACTCAGCTTCCTGTCACGGTAGCTGCCACCTCTGCAAAAGCTGAAGTGGACAGATGCTTCAGAATGGTAATTTCTTCAGCTGTCCAGCTTCAAGCTGCCTGCATTTGGGTCTCAACATCCTCAGATTCAACACCTGTTAATATAAAAATACCGAGAATGAAGTACCACGAAGCTGAAATGGAGAGGATGGAGAAATGATTACAGAGAAACTAA
This sequence comes from Nesoenas mayeri, assembly GCF_963082525.1. NCBI lineage: Eukaryota > Metazoa > Chordata > Aves > Columbiformes > Columbidae > Nesoenas > Nesoenas mayeri. The sequence goes on from NC_137540.1 coordinate 54,273,318, forward strand.
TTTATTGCTTTACCTGAGACTTTATCAGTATGGAAGCACTCTGGGTTAACTCAGTTTGGAGAGTAGTTGTTAGATTTCCTTAAATTAAAGGTAATTATTTTGTTAATTCAACAAAAAGAATATGAAAGAATGTTATGTAAATGCAAATACAAATCATAAAGAATATACTGCTATTTTCATTGCAAAACACACATAAAAATGATCCTGTTGAATAACAGATTTTGTAAATTTTTCATTTAGCAAAATGTACTACTTTAGAAGTGATATTTTAGAATCAGCGTCTGTACCTGAGTCCCAAACTAGTTATGTGGAAGTCACCTGAACAGAGATTCTTATGCTGTAGAAAGGATTGCAGAGCATTGTCTGAAAACTTGATCCCCAAAATTTCACACAGACTTCACTGCACTTGGAGAACATCTTTAGTTTCTATCGTTAAAGTTAATGCAAGAAGTATCGAGCTGAACAGGAATAAAACCAGATCTGTAATCCTGTAAGTGACCTCATATAAACATGGCTAGTAGCTTGTTACTGAAAAACCACAAATCAGTAAAGTGGCAGGGAATCTTTACTCCTACTCATATCTTTACTCAGATGTATACTCAGTATACATTTTTTTCCTTTTATCTGAATGGTGGGTTTTTTGGTTGTGATTCTGACCTCTTTTGCTCCAAGTTCAGTTATATTTAAATGAAGCTACAGAATATGTCCCTTGGTAAAATATGTGAGTAAACCCAAGTTGTTCTTGATGGCCTGATTGTGCTGAAATTCAGACAGTGTAAGTACTGTTTTCCTTCTTGAGCAGTCCCACAGGGAATGGTAAGACACTGGAGGTATGAAGTCTAGCTCAGTAGTCCTGATCCAAACCCATGGAGATCAGTAGAAAATGTACAACATTGTTTGGCTTAAACCCAGCATGAACAAGGGTTTGCAGTTTACACGAGACTTTCTGAGACATGTCCTTTGGAGTTCAGTTTTGAGCATTATAGGTCATTATAGGTCAGCTAGAATAGAATCACAGAATCCTATAATAGTTTGAGTTGGAAGGGACCTTTGAAGGTCAAGTGACCTGAGTGATATGCTCTAGGCAGTGTTGTGATACAAACTTAACTAGGAAAAACAAATTTATTTTGTCTGCAAGCTAAATTTCTGTTCTTATTCAGACACGCTCTAATACTTTAATATATAGTGTGGAGCATGCAGAAGTGCTTGACAGTGGTCTAATTTCAGTCTCACTGCAAACAGTGGAGACATGCTCAGTAATTTTGTTGAAGTAAAGGCAGACCTGTAGTTAGTACTTTCCTATACCAAGTATGTAACAGGATCATAATAGCTGAGGGTTGGGGTTTTTTTTATATATCTTTCAGGTAAAGTGTTTTGCCCTGCACTAAAATACAGTCACTGAAGTATGACCTAGGTACTTAAAATACCCATCAGTTCGCCTCAGGTGTTTAGAGCCTGTTTCTGGCAGGGGCTTCACATTCGCCCTTCCTATTGTCTTCTTTCCAGAATGGTAACTATTTGCAGGAGTTGGGAAGGCAAAGTTTAACATCAGGTCAAAAATCAAAGTTTAAGGGTCAGTAAATTGACCAGCATCTCCTCTTTCATGTAGAAGCTAAGACTCCTAGTGGAGTTACATCTTCTGTAACTTCAATACTAACATAAAGCTGTGTGTTTTCTTGCAGCTCCCTAGCAAGCTGGCCCAGTTTTAGGAGCAGGTGAAGCAGGCAGTTGCCTAGAGCAACAGACGAAAGGAGGCAATAAAATCACATTTTAAGCAAGGAAGAGGCCCTGTGACTCTGTACTCATTTCTGCCTATTTAATGAGGACTTGGTGATGTCCCCCAGGAGCCATTCTTCCCAAACTGTTGAGGTGCTGAGACTGAGCAAGCTCCTTACCACAGGAACCATGGCCATGGTCCTGTTGTTTGAACATGCCATCTATTTCTTCTTCTCTCTGCTTCAGCTTGCTGCAGCTGACACTGAGAGGAGAAACCTTCTGTGCCCTTTCTCTGCTCCTTTTCCTTGACAGTGCTGCATTACTTCTGCCGAGGTGGTTGGATTGGCAGAAGAGAAGGGGCAGATGTGCTGAGACTAGAGAGCTCGCAGAATTCATGCTTCACTAAAAAAAAACCCCTGTTATTATTATCCTTGCAAATTAGGAATGACAGCCTGCCCAGATTTACCAAGTTTATATTTATGTCAAGAAACTGATTGCAAGAAATAAGACGTCTTAGCAAATCTTATATGAGTACTGGGTTCCTATAAGCACTTTTAACAGCTATTTCAGGGCTCAGTTAACTCTACTTGATGTAGATTTCCATTTTCTGCCCAGTTTTGAGTGCTAAAAATGTTTATTTCTTTCCTCTTTTTTTTTTTTTCTTTTTTTTTTCTGATTTTGCACTAGGCTATTGGGATGAATCTCTTCCATGCTGTGAATATGTTGCTGTTTCAGGGTTTGCCAATAGATAGACTTGACGCCAGCCTTCAGTCTCACCAACAACATGGTTACGAGTTGCCACAGAGAACCTATCTAGAGTGACGATCGTTTTGCTCCACAGCTCTTCAGAGGGACTGACTGGAACAGCAGAGTTTTGTGAGCTGTCTGCAAGGTCTGAGAGATCACACCATTTTGGTTCATGGTTAGGTTTATTGTATTATCTGAAGGTGCAGACTGAAAGCACTGCTAGGTCAGCCTTCACCAGAGATCCAGATCCTTAATAGCAAGATAGGAAATATATATGGATTACAAAAAAGACAATCTAGAATCATCATAAGTAATTAGAATTTTTAAAGCATGTTAAATTTCATTAGACTTTGCAACTCTATTTGGTCACTGTGTCACATCAAGAGAAGATGTGTAGGGTGCACATTGACCCATTGAAATGTTCTTGCACTTTCTCTGAAACACCCAATTTGCTACATCCTAAAGGAGATGCTAAACTAGATAGGTTTTGATCTCATAAAACAGGGACAAGCTTGATTGTTTTTTTTTTTAAGTCCAGGAATACATTTTTCCTGTGGGTGAGCCCATAATGAAATCCTGGGAACTTTTCCATGTTGTCTGTACAATTCATGACAAAAAAAAAAGTTTTCTTTTTCCCCTTTTATATTTTGCTATTGAATATACAGTGTGGAATATGTGTTATAAAAGAATTTCTGCTCAAAAGAATATGGATTTTGGAAGTGATGTAGCTCCAGGGTTGTTTCTTCTAGGCCTATTTTCTGGCGAATAAATTTGAATTTTGTGAGTGTTAGCATAACTTTCCTTTTACCTGAAGTTTTAAGTATACAAAACTTCATGTCAGTGGTGACTACTCAGAGAAGCGTCTGGAATATGTACTACAAGGATGTGGCATCCAGCTTTTGATTTCTTCTTGAAAGTCTGTATATACATACTTATCTAGGTACAAAAGCATCTATCCTGAGCTTAAGTAGAAACTGAGCACAAATTTGTTGAGGGTGGTGGCAGTTTTGCCATTGACTCAACTGAATGACTGTACAGTCTCAAAACCTTGACATTTTATTTCAGTCTTTCTTAAAACAGATGTTAGCTGGAGTAGAAGCAGCCTTTTTAAAAAAAAAAAAAAAATAAAGTATTGTAATAGATGATGGATTTAGGTTTCCTGCATGAAAGTAAGGGTTAAAAATGAATTAGGAGCAGGTCAGAGACTTGCAGCTCCCAAAGTAAGAAAGGTTTGGAGTGGAGACCAAGAGGAACGTGCTTGTGGAGAGGGGATTTGCACCAGAAGTGGAGGTTGTGAATGAAAATTCTTGGAAACTTCAGCTATAGACATTTGTCTCAGGAGTCAGAAATTGTCTTTGTGATCACCACAATGCAAAATACTCTGCTGGCCTCAGATGAGTCTGCATTTCAGGTTGCATGGAGGAGGTGGGGTGTCCCACAGATAAGAGACAAATATCACTCTTCTTTTTTTTCTGCTGCAAGGTTTCCTTTCTATTTCCTTGGATGCCATGATTACATCGTTAGAGGATCTATCATTGTTCTTACCAGCATGATATTTAAACCTTCAAAACACATCACTTCTGCAAGTGCTAAGGAGGAGACTAGTCTGGAACAAGGTTTCCACATACAGAGCCATAAGAATAATCCTGTTTTTCAGGAGCTGCCAAGCAATGTAATTATACACCTGCACAGTATACAGATTAATATATATTTCAAGGAAAACAAGGAAGATAATACCTGCAAGCTGGTTGGTTTTGTGCCTTTCTAAGCACAGTGGTACTTCATTCTTACCTCCAAGTTCCAGTCTTATTTGCCAGCTGGCATTGGCACAAGGAACTCGACTTTCTCCTAAAAACAGTGCGCCACCAGGAATCTGCCTTAACCCCTGGAATGAGAATGGTCTGAAAATGGGAGAGGTTTGAATAGCTTTTTTTCTTCTTTTTTACTCTTCTTATTTCTCCTCTTTAGAAAATTTTCTGTTTTCTTTGAAATCTAGGAAGACAAACATAGCCTTTTCTCTTAAAATGTTGAGAGTGGCTACACCACATGTTTATTTTTATCTCTTATGTCACGCTTGATTGAAAGGTTCTTTGCAGCTAAAATAACATGGTTAAGGCACAGAAATTATTTTTTTTCTCTTAGTTTTTACTGGAAACTTGAAAGAAACCTGTTTCCTCATACAGAATTAGTGTTCTCTTGCACACATACGTAGATGTACACTCCCCAAGAATACGTGCGTATACACACACACTCAGAAGACACAAGAAGACATAAATTCACACAGGGAGTACTCAACCATAAGGTCTCAAAGTTAGTCATTCAAATTTGCCCATAGAGCTTTACATTTCGCCATGTTGCACAGATACATTGTAACAGTCTTTAATTAACTGTCCAAGTAGTCTATTTTACCGTCCCTTGACATAACTGAGCGCAGAAGGGAGGAGTGTTGATGTGACCAGTGTGCAGCTGTGTTCATTGCACATTTGGTGGTATCCTTGCAGATCGCTGCTCACACCCTGTGAGAAGACAGCAGCAGTCTTTTTCTCCTGAGCTATTCCATATCATTTCCGAAGACAGTAAGTATATCAGTACTTCCAAAATCTGAATAATACCCAAGCCAGAAAAGGTTTCATTATTGACATATACTTGTTCCACTGAAGCAAAGGAAAAATAACACCTAAAGTATCTGTTAATTTTGGATGCCCTCTCTGAGATACCAAGGACTGGGTGTTTTTCAAAGTAACTGGTATTAGATACTAAGTACAAGACACAATTTTTATCAGCTTCAATTTTAGCTGGGAATGTTCAACGTCTTTGTGTTTTAACCTTCAGACTTCCGAGTCAGATACCCAGAAAATGAAGAACCTACAATTAATGAGCACCCCTGAAAAATTTTAATGACTTAATTATCATCCTGGGGAATCTGTGCTAGACTCCGAGGTAGAATGTAATTCCCACCCCCTCTGGAGCAACATTCCCTTTCTTAGCCATGAAATTATCTTTTCCTGTAATTCCTTGCCTTATTCCTGCACTTCCTAACCTCAGCTACAAAGAAATCAGTGATCTGCTTTGTTTTACAGCCCTGCATCATTTCAAAAGGTTATCCATAGGCAAAATAGGCTCCCATGTGTTTTTAACTTATTGAATAAGCTTCCCTAGGGACTTTATCATACTTCACTCTCCACTTCTTTATCCTCTTCAGCTTGCATTACCCAGTCCTTTTATCCTTTTTCCACATCGTTGTCCAATGTGTCTTTCCATTGCCCACCGCTTTTCCCCTCTTTTAGCTACCGGTCTCCAATTACACTGTTTTTGTGCAATCTCATTTTTGTGCCTTTCTTCTGGCCACCGCCCCCCACTTTTCCTTGTATCTTTTGACAGCCACTCTCCCCTCTTCTGTCCCTGTGCTTTCTAGGGATCATGACTTTAAGTAGCTGTTTTGAACTCCCCTTCTCCCCAGTTCCCCATCTGACTTCAGTCCTCTCTTTCCTGCTCCCCACCATCCCTGGGGATGGCGGGATGGCCCCTGCCCATGCTGTTTCCTGTCAGACTCTGCTCCTAGGACAGTAAAAAAGAGCTTTAGTCTTTAAAAATGTGTGATAGTAGTGGTGACAAGCATCATAAAGTTCCATATGGTGAGAACATTTGAGGTGGACGTAAAGCCTTCTGAGGCTAGAAGTTGCTTATGGCAGCAAAGAAATGCAATCCAAATACAAACCAGAAGTAAAGGAGGAGGAGGGACAGAAGGCTGAGTTGTTTCTCTGTGAATCTGTCCAAGTTTCTCTGCCACTGCTTTTGCATAGGTTGTTATGGCAAGTAAGCTTGGAATCCTGTTTGAAAGAGCCATTAGGGAGCGCCTGAGCTTAGTGAATATGTACATGTCTGAGCCAGAGTCGAGACAGGACTATCTGCTGTGCAGGGCTTTATCAGCGTTTTCTCCTTCTAAGAGACCTAACCTGCTGCATGTGGCAAGTGAATTTTAAATAGACAAGCCAAAACATTCTTCTGCAAGGTTGCTGACATATGTATGTATATTTATGAATTTGTGCACATTACATGGAAAATAAAATTGCTACTCTCTGATGTGTTTGTGGTAATATAAAGTGAAGCCATTTACACTCCATTGTTATTGTGATTTTATGGGATTTATTGACGTGGCAAGTTTATTTTAGATGTGAAGACAGAGGGGAGTGCGATTATAATATTAATAGCAACCTTAATTTTTCTTCTTAGTGCTAGTAAAGAAAAACAATCCTGAACTTGCTAAGCTTTGTTTTACCTGCAGGGGTTCTGATAAAGCAGCTGTCAATTTTTTTAGTCTAATTTAGTATATGCCATCATTTTTCATCTGGCTCCTGAATTGATACTGCAGATATGCTGGAAGAAACACAAGCTCTCCAGCTATTCCAAGTCCAGAACAAAATACTTAATCTTAGAGACAAGCACTGAGAGCAAAAGGGAGTTTCTCTGCATGAATCTGGTTGTTCTGCCACAGAAATGATGGCAGTAGATTTCTGTCTCGCATCTGCTGTTGCTAATACTGATTTCTGTAAGTTGATGGGGCATGGAGTACCTTATTACCAAATGCTATTGTAGATATGTTTTGCAACCATCGCTGTGCCACAGTTGCACAATGCTGTGCTCTGAAGTGTTATGAAGGCCCTTAGGCAGCCTGAATGTAAAAACATTCGTTGAAGAACCATGAAGACAACTATCATCATCCAAGGATGAATTTTAATTTGAAATAATCTTTATCCCCAAATAAAATCTGTCATTTGGGTCATTGCTTCTGTAAAATGATTTTTTTTTTTTTTATACAGAAGCAAGAATAGTTTAGATCTATTCTTGGCAGTTAATAATATTTAGTAAGCCATTTAAATAATTCAGTCTCTTTTACGAGTTATGCTTTGCGTATTGTAAATAATGGCATCAGAGCCTGCCCTTTCATCAATGTAGGTATGTATAGACCAGCAGATCCAAAAATGTTTCAGAGCTCCCAGCTAATCAGTCGTATTGAAGGTCTCTGTCAAGGTGAGATCATGTCCCGGCCTCTCTTGTGCCTTGTTTTTCTCCTGAAGAAAATCCGCATCTTTGGGCTGGGTGGGGGCAGCAACAGGCACCACGCAGAGCAACAAGTGCCCCAACATTCACCGGCTGCTTCCTCCAGGCATCAGCCTCTGGCTGGCTCTTTGCTGAGTATCCTGCGAGCAGGTAAGTGTGCTGAATGTGGGATTTCATATTTCCTGTTGGCTGAGCTGCCTGGTGGGTGCAGTGACTCCTTTTTCAGTTTTCCTGCGTAAGAGAGTTGGTGGTAGGTCTTCCAAGAGCCATGTTTTGCTCTTGTTTGTCTGGATGCCAACTGAAACCAGTTGGGTATCTTGAAATCTTTCATAAAAACAACTCTCTAAGTAAAAGCTTTGCTTTAAGGTGTCCAGCTACCCACGAAAAACCTAAAAATAATAAATTCTTTCTTGTTCAGAAATAGAGCTGTTCTCCCACTAGGAGAGCATGAATTCACTTTATTGGCTTTTTCTGTGGCCCTCTTCTGTTGACAAAAGTGAAGCCTGATGATGCTAAGTGACAGCTCATGCATGTTTGGAGAATTGAACCCCAAATTCTTGAGCCTCAACTGAAGTGACTGAAATTCAAGTTCAGTTCTTACTCTTTTTCTGAAATAATGAAAGCAGCTGAGAATATTTTATCACTTCCCCCAGAATTAATTTGTTCATGAGGCCGCATCAGCCGCACGCAAGCTGGGCAAAAGTGCCTTGCTCTGAGGATGTGAGTCCACCTGCCACTTTCAGTAGGAGATGGAGCACAGCTGCAGCTGGGATGAAGCCCTCTGCTTCCTCCTAGATTGTACCTTGTTGTGCACACACAGTGAAGCAAATTTCTCAGTCTGAGTCAGGAAGATGAGTCCCTACAGGCCAGGTGGGCCAGGGCTGCTGATTATTTTTGCTACCCACTGTTGTGGGTGGCCTCATCTGCTTCACACAGTCGTTGAGCATATTCACCCCACAAATTCTCATACCTACAGTAATTTTGTGGCTTTGTAGTGTTGAAAAATGTGCTATGGTGTGTTATAATACGTAGCTAAGTAGAATGGATTTCCTTTCCTTTTCCTTTGCCCCAAGTATATGTTATGTATTCTCTTCAACTCACTGAGAGAATTGTCTACTGAATGAGGCATGGCCAGGGTGTCAGGAGACTTGGATTTAACTTCCAGGCCTGTCAGAGTTTCCTGTGCAATGACTAAGCAAGTCAATTAGGACTAGATCTACTGAGAAATTTAGGATATAACTCTAGGTGATCACGATCCTTCTTTGGCTGCTGCTGAATCCTTAGTTCCCTAATTGTTAAATTAGGTCACTCAGCCTTATGGCTCCTAAGAGCCTCTTTCCTCAGAAAATAATTATTCCCATGGATGTTAGGGAGCCAGGGAGTCAAAGCTGGAGCTGCGGACTGAATAGCTTCAGCAGTAAGTTTATATACATTATTTCCTCATTTGTAAGCAGTGAGGGAGCTAAGATACAAGCTGTAGTATCTTCTTGCCTTACAGGTGTTCTGGAAACATTAGAGACCATGAGGAAATCATAAGCATGGGACCCTCCAGGTACTACTGGATGTGCTTACAGATTTCAGTGGTTGTGATCCTTAAAAAGGAAACATTTAATTTAAAAAATTGAAATAATCTAATTTACCAAGTCAGAGTTTGCCCAGGACAGTGAACTTAAATCTACTACTCTTTACAGAATTGCTTTTGGTACTCTTGTAATGCAAGTACATAAGACGTCATTTTGCTTTTCACCTGGAAAATAGCATTTCGATCCACATCCTGTGCTAAATTCATCCCAAGGTATTGAATCAGTGAGAACAGATAGGCATTACAAGTTACCATGGCACCTCTTCAGTGATTTCCACTTCATGGTTCCCTTGAGGACCAGCGTCTTTTATGTGAGTCCTGAATTTTTCAGTACACTGCTTCCTGGGACTGTGTGTTTGTGTTGTGTTCCTTTTTCTACTTTTGTTTTAAGGTATAACACCGAGACTGAGCTTTTCAGGTTGAACATTTTCCTTCAAAGACACAAACTTTTTGTGTGAAACATTGCAAGCCCAAACCAGGTGGTGAGGCTGTTTGCATTGCTGGGTCTGTCCCCCTTCGCAGAGCTGCTTGGCCAGTGATGTGGTCCCAGTTTGGTGGAATTTCAGGAAGCCAGCACCACAGAGGCTTCTTGACATAGGGTTGGCCTGTGTTTAGAAATGAATTAAAGTTTCATTCTTCATATTAAGGGTGTCACAGAGGTTACTTGCTGCTCTCCAGAGGAGATGGGCAGCTGAGCTGTTCAGAAGATAAAAGCTCGCTGCCAAATAATCTGTTGAGCAAATAGCTGGCTGTGCCTTCAGGGTGCAATGACACCACGGCTGTTCAGAGAAAGCAGCACTGAAAATGTCTGACAAGGGTAAAGTCTCACAAACTTTAATCTCACAAGCTTATTACTCACAAACTTAATTAGTTATCACAGTGAAATGCATAAAGCTGTTTACTTCCATACTTTTAAGGGCTTTTGTGACATTTTGCAACCATACAGAAATAGGTGGGACCTTACAGCTCTTACATTTCAGAGTCTTGCTGTGTTTTCAGGAGGCACTAAGATGGTCAATGGAGATATTTTTTCTCTTAGTTGTAAAACTTTAATTTTATGTGTATTACAGGTAAACAGTATTAGGTTTAATTAACTGTAGTTTTCTTAAATGTTAATTAATTTGCTATCATACCTATTCTATAATTTAATTAATGTCTTAATGGATACCTACATTAATATTTTTTAGTCCTATCTGCGATGATTTCCCCTGCAAATAAACATCCATGTTATAGGCAACAGACTACTGGATGCTGAAGAACAGAATTGCCTTTTGTTTTGTGGTGCAGATTGATTTTGAAACCCAGAAGTGGCAGCAGTGGAATGGCAGACACCACTGAGCTACAGGGAAGTGCATCCGTATTCAGTTTGGGTTGATGTGCACTTTGGAGATGTCCCTCCCATTTGTCCCCACTTGCTGGGTTTTGGCTGGCATCCTAACAGTAGTGTTGGAGTGCATGAACTGGATTCTTGTCAGGTGATACTAAACTGAAAGACAAGCCGTAGCATTCAGCCCAAGGGGCTGGACTGGAGGTAATATGAAGTAAAATATCAAAACCTAAAATATGTGTACTGTTGGTGTCAAAACCCCTGCACTGACAGTTTTACTCTATAGAGTGGTCTGTACTACTTGCTAAGGTAGACCTAGCTAAAACGTAGCACAGAGTATTTTTCTGTCGATAATTTCCAGAAAACAGAAAATATCCCTCATTTGTAGAAAAACAGACCTCAGGATTTGTGGTTTTTTTCAGTAGTCATAAAAAACAAAGGCATTCTGGTACATTATTACTGATTATTTAAATTGCACCATTTCAATTTCTGTGCAATTGAAAGATCAGAAAGAAGGATGTCAGGAAATAGTTTAATCTGCTGCTTCAGCTTCTCTCTACTGCTAGATAATCAGTTTTTGATGGAAAATGTGGCCAACATGTCATCTCCTTTATAGTCAGCACCTTTGACTTCTTTAATTTTAGTTTCCCCACCTTCACTGTTCTGAAAAAATGAAATCACTAGTCATGAAACTTAAGTACAGATGTTTCAAATCAGCCCAGCCATGTGCATTGACTGCTTACAGCAATGATAAAGATCCTGTGTGAGGAGGGCTGTGTGATACGCCAGCACATAAATGCACTGTATACACACACAGGGCTGATCCAAACTGATTAGCAATATCCATTTCAGTGTTGCTAATGAATTTAAAATCATGAGTGCCAGACATTTGTCAGGCCATTTCTTATAAAATAACAATATAAATATTATGGCAAATATTTAATAACATGCAGTAACAAGGTAATATTATGAATATATGAATGCATGCAGTGAATAAAGTCAGCATTTATTGTTACGAAAGGCTAGTGTTTTTCACTAAAAGTTTTTCACAAAATTTTCAGTTCTTACATTCTGTAACAGGGTATCCATAATATTACTAGAATAAAATACAGAGAAAGCATATAGCTGTACAGCATAGTCTGTATATTTTATTCCTAATGAAACAAAGGAGAACAGGTTCCTTATTTCCAAACCAACCAACTTTTAATTGTCTTGAAAGTGTTTCGGCCATATAGATTCAGCTCTTTTGAGTCCTTGTGTCTGCTTCACTCACAGAGGCTGATGTCTGTCTCTGGCAGGATGTACTGCAACTCGAGGAGGATTTTTGTTATGCTCACTCAAATGGCCATTTCTTCATAGGACATGTTATTTTCTCTGAAATCCTATTTTCTTGGACCCTGCAGGAAAGCATTGGAGTGAGACATTGCATGAATTATTTATTGAAGTGACTGGGTCAGGCATGTGGCAATAGTTTATTCTAAGTACAAAACAGTGTGCAGTGAATAGAAGCAGTTTTATGTGATTTTCTGCCTTTCAGTCTCTAAGAACCAAAATTGAGAGTATATATAGTGAAGTGGAAGCTGGAGTGTTTTCCTGTTTTCTGAGCTAGTATGAGCTTTATTTGTCTTTAAAGTGCAAGGCTTGGCAAACACTCTTGTTCTGCAGTGTCTGTCTTGGTACAGCCAAGCATTCAGCTGTGCCTGCAGTTTCCAGGGCAGCACATGGCTGAGGAAGGGGAAGACCTGCTAGGAAAACAAGTTGTGAGAAGTCCAACCATTCAGGGAAAGAGGCTCTGGACCTGGAACCTCCTTGTGGAGTCCTCAGAGAGAAGGGCCTGCGGCAGAACTTGCAGAGGAGGATCTTGGCTGTGGTCTGCAAGGGGGCTGTTTGGGCAAGGACAACAGAGGAGGCCCAAAGAGAATGTATCGCTGGGAGAGTTCCTGGGAAATAGTGAAGCAGGTCAGGTTTACCACTGAAAGAGATGGCTTGCCATTGATTTAATAGGCTAAGTCTCCAGTACTACATGGAAAACATAATACTGGTCTCCTGATAGTCACCTGGAGGTGATGGCAGAAAAGGACTCCTAAGCTTTAACGGAGGCTACCAAACCTTGATATGACAGGAAAAAAGGAGCTGTGGAATATGACTTACTGAGAACAGCCAATTTTCTTTGCTTGCCTAGAATGTTAATTATTTATTAGAAAAAAGGGAAAATGTATTTGAAGACACTGTAAATCCAGGTAGCACATAGCTGTCATTTATTCATCAGAAAAAAAAAGAAGTGTCTATTTTTGTTCTTGAGCAATTTTTTTTTGACTTTCCTTCTTTTAAAAGCACAATGACACTTAATGATTAATAGACATAGTCTGCAGCGCTGCCAGCAGGAAACCAGCCTAAGTGTGAGGGAAGTCTAAATAATTGAAGGGAAAAGGTGACAGAGGCAGCCATTAGTTCTTTTGGATAAGAAAGTCTTCATTGCCTGGCTATTCGCCTGAAGAAAAGGGAAAATTTACCATTTGAGTAGTGCAATCTGTAGACTTCATGATGCACTTTTGCCCTTGGGGGCAAAAGACAAGACATGGCTCAGTGTTTCTAAGTTGGTAGAAATTGATGCAAACCCCTCTCATTTTTACTTGCATTACAACACATTAGCAGGCTTGCAGCATAACCAGCTTGTCAGAAGTAAGTGGGCAGCATTCCAGAAAAAAACCCTGAACACCCTATAGCAGCAGGAATGGTGTTACATTGGACAGTTGCCTTCACAGAGAGACTCTCCTCCATGGACAGTAACAGGAGATGCTGTATACTTGTGGTGAAGGTCAGGAATTTTTCGGGCTGAGTAAATCAGAGTGGCAAATGCTGAGGAGAAAACTAGCTCCAGTCTTCCCCAAATAAGTGATTAAAACCCAGAAGTATCCAAAATATACAAACGTTTTTTGAAGAGCAAACTTTGCTTGCTGAGCTGTCTGTTCTGGAGCTCTGTGTCATCGAGATAAGTGGATAATATTATTTCCGATTCTTATCAGGAGAGCAAGAGGATCCTTTCCAGCATCTTTTGAACAAACTGTGGGCTACTGTCTCATCTGGCACTTTGCATAATGTCATTTCCTTTAATTTTTAGTCATAATTTGACAAGTGCAATATCACAGCCTGTCCTGTCTTCAACAGAAAAAGTTTTCTTGAGCCTAACTGGTCCTTTTTGCACAAGCAATAACAGCAAGGCAGTTGTTAAATGCATTCATTTAACCGGTGATATAGAATGAGAGGGTGGAATCGTAGCTACATCCAGCCCTTGGCAGCACTGCATCCTGGACAAAGCTGTCCCAACATGTGAGGTGATTGCAGTAGGAGCCATACCCTGTGCGATGAAAGCGAGGTATGTTGACATCTCCCCCCATGGTGTGACAGCTGAGCCTTCTGTCAGCTGTGGCATTCTGGGAAAAAGCCATGGCAGTATCTATACGGAGAATCATTCAGCCAAGTAAAGTTGAGATCCTTGACTGTGGCAGGATTTCTTGAAGAATATGTGTCTGCTACTATCCTGCCCTCTTGATAAGGTCTCTGTGGTAGTTCTAGGATGCTGCTTGCATTAATTGATTGTCCCACTGCTGTATAACTTAAAAGGATGGAATTGCTTGCTGTCTTCTTTTGGCTGACTACTTTTGAAGGAATGTGCAGAATCTATCTGAATTAGACTCAGTGCAGCTTTGGTAGTCAGGTAGGTGACTGCATGACACCTGGTCATGGAAAGGACTCTGTTAAACAGTACAAAGATTTCAGAAGTTTGTTGCACATGTATACTTCGCCATAATTCACCAGAGACCCCTCAAGTTTTAAACTGTCTGACACTTTCAAGTGTCAATGGGCTAACACCTTTTCATGTTGAAATTCTCATTCTTGAAGAATTTAATTAGGATGCTGCTGCACATGCTGTATGGAGAATAATAAATATAATTGATTTTTAACACTTTTTATACAACAACTTGTGAAAGCATTTTAAAAAAATCTGTAAAAGTTCAACGAGATCTGCCAAACATAAACGTGTGCTTAATATCCAGTGAAGAGGATATTGTTGCACAACTTATTTCTGCACTGACATTCAACTGTTTACACACACTCACTATGGTTTCATCAAACAGAAAGTTTATGACTTTGTTTAACATTAAGTAGCTCTCCACAACCAAAGTTGCGTGTCTGCTTGAAGTATTCCAGAAAGGTACTGAAAGGAGGGTAGTGGAGGTTAATGCCCGTTTCAAGGAGTTTTTAAATGAAAGGGAACTGCAAATGTATTTTTGATTTATTTCCTAGAGGGATCACACACAATCCAAATGACAGTAATACTAGGAGCAAAGACAGAAGAGTGAAACAGGAGTTAAGAGACTTTATTTGAGAGCAGAAAATACTAATGATTCTTTGGATGTCAATGAGAAGATGCCAAAAGGGAGAAGGAGTAGAAGCAAGGTTACAAGTGAAGTCAAACAAGAGAAGGCTATGGAGGAGGAAAGAGACTGTGGCAGGAGAAAGACAGTTGAATGCTCAAGAATAGGAAGAGCTCTGTGATCCAGACTGAGAAGCATTTAGCTAAATTACAGACAACACTTATGCATGAATGAAAGTCAATTATATATTCTGCTGCTTATTTAAATGTGAAACATCTATAATAGCATTTCCTGGAGGCATTTTGCCTGCTGAGACTTGGCATGGAGCAGCTACCTTCCCACAGTTGCAGTCAGTGTAGAAAACTGTAGAGAGGCCATGTCCTGATCCCACCGTTATTTCCTATCTGGTAATGCTGATATGATTTTCCCTTCCCTGTTTAACAAACTTGCAGCAAAAGTTGGCTGCAGTCAGGTACCAGAGTGGTGCCTAAGGGAAGAGTCTCAGAGAGGCATTACATGGGGATATGAGGCAGGAGCAGAGCTCCTGCCAAAAAACAGCTTGGAGGAGGGAAAAACTGGAGCCTGAGGGCTTAATCTGAGACAATCTAGGTATTAAAGAGGGAGTATATCTAGTCCTGATGGAAGCTGAGCTGGAGACTTTTGTTGCATGGGGTTTTCGGAAGCAAAACTGATGTGTTTACTGTGATCTTTTAGAGGAAATGGAATATAAGATTTCTTTTGAGCAATAATTTTTATGTGGCCAGTTTGTATATTTAAACTGTTGACAGCAGTTCTAATGCTATTCCTAATAGAGCTAAATTACAGAATAGAGGCTTCATTTTTATTCATCAAATAACACATTGTAAGTCTGCAGTGATTCTGAATGAGACTGGGGAAAAAAAAAATCAACATTTTATGAGTGTGACCTGTTTTGATTGCTACATCTGTCATATTTCTCCTCTAATCCTGACTTTTCTTTCCGCTATTTTAATATCTTTGAATTTGATAAATTATATCTAAACATAGAAATGATGAATGCTACAAGAACTGGCTGTAAGACTGCTTACATATTGCACTCAGGATATTTTTCATTAAAACCCAAGCGTATTTACAAAATACTCAGAAGCTGATTTATTGTGTCTCCTGGGCACTCTGCACTTCTCAACAGATTTCCTGAGCTCCTGTGACTTCTTCAAGTCCGCTCTCATTTTAGCATGTGAGAAACTGATATACCAACCAGCTTGTTCAAGCTGATGAGAAAGTCTGTGTTAGAGGTAGGTACTACCAGATTTCAAATCCCAGGCTCATATTTTAAACCCATGTTTTAAACAGGTCAGGGCTCGGCTGGATCACTATCATAATTTCAACTTGACTTTCTCACATGAAACTGACTGAAGTAACATTTTCAGTGCATTGATATCCTTTGCTTTTTCTATTCTCTTGTGCTTTTCTAAGGTAGGAAAGGTGCTGCAGGTGCCTTCTACTTTCATTTTCAGCTGTCTTGCAAAAGAGTTTGATAAGCTTTTATTCACTGAAGAGTGTCTCCATCTATAGAGTTCACTTACTGACAGAAAGGTCAATGAAATCACAGGGGAACCATCCATGTTTCAACTCCATGTCCATGCTGTAAAGTATCAAGGCACTCATTCTATCTGCTTGCAAGAATATCCTCAGAATTTCTCAGAAGAAAAGGACAGTCTTTGTTCAATGGGAACATCTATCTTTCAAGTTTTCCTCTCTAGATTTAGAAAAGAAAGCATAACTGTAGGCTTTCCTGAAGATCAGATGCTCAGAAACAGATATTCAGGTGTGGATTCGTTGTTAATAAGCAAAGTCATGGGTGAAGGCTGGGACTTTACCCTCTATAAACATACAATGATGGGATTTTTTTTCAGTTAAGAACTGGACTTGGAACCATTTTGGTTTTGAAATTTTTGAAGTTTTATTTTAATTCATATATTTTCAATATTAAATATGTTTGTCATACATTGGAGCCATCCTGCAAACCTGAAATCCTTGTCTAATTTGTTTTGGCCCATAAAAAGAGTGTTGAATTCACTGAGTTGCCATCTAAAATGCTGGGGTTTGTGTTTTTGGCTAGAGGTAGGAATTTTAAACTCCCAGCTCCACTGCAGACCTAGAGTTCTGGGTTATTCATCAAATGATCCCCACTGAAAGTGTGGATCTAGAAAGACCTGTGCTTCTGACTTTGGAAAGATCCAATGGAGACAGTCATACCTGGACCACCGAGGGCTCTTGATTCCACTATGTTCCGTGTCATAGAACACTCAGTCAGCATTTGGCAAAAGCTTGTCAAGCCTCAGATATTTTTAATAAAACCGTTTGTGTTCCACACATTGACATTTTCTGGCAAGCACTTGTCAGAACATTTCCAGTGGGTTTAATTCCTGAGTAACAGGAGCCGTAAGATTTCACCAAGCAATCCTACAACAACAGGATATATTTGGTTCAAACTGCAGCATGCATCTTTAGTGCTAAATTAATTTCCTCTCTGCTGTTGTAAGTCCAGGCAGCTCATAGTTAGCGGAAACACAAAAGAAGCTGATATTAAAAATTACTGAGCAGTGGCTAAAATGGCCAGAGAAGTGGTAGTATGTCATGTAATTATCTTGATAGTTGAGGAGGCACAGTTACTACCTATTCTAGTTATATATTTTACATTTGAGGAGGCACAGTTACTACCTATTCTAGTTATATATTTTACATATATATAAAAATCTACTGTACTGTGACTTTGCAGTGATTTAGATGCCTTTGCTCAGTCAGAATTAAATTCAAATTTTGTGAGAAAAGTAACTTTGAAATGTCCAACAAAAAATATCCAGAATGTTGAAGTATTCAGAATGCAGCTTATGAACAAGGATGATTCTCTATTGGATTAATTATAAATGATGTGGGCAATAACTCAAACACGTTATCTCAGGGCACATAGAATTAGTTTTTTAAAAAAATACTTTTATAGTAGATAGCTGTAGGTTTTCTAAGGAATTAAGCTTAAGTTCCATATCGTGTTATCACTGCCATATGGATTATCTTTGCCTCACCCACCTAGACACCACAAATTGTTGGTGACAACATCCATAGCTCCTGCTCTGATTCTGTGCTAGATTATTTTAAAACAGAGATAGTGGTGTTTCAGAATTACTGTCTGTAGATGTGATTCTGCTGTGGGAGCATAGCCTGACATAATAGCATGGCTACTTTACTGTATTGCTGGAAGGATAAGATTTTAAACACCTGTTCAGATATGAGTGATACATTTACTTCTCATATCTCTACCTGGAAAACTCATTTTGCTTCGAAGATAAAAGTAGTTCCTTCTGCCAAACCCCCGAAGACCCTCATTTCCACCCAGGAACCTGCTGACCCCGCAGAAGCAATCCGTTCATCCCAAACTCAAATCAGCTGCTTCCAGATGGAAAATAAGTCCATGCATCAGAGCAAATTTTTGAAGAAGGTGATTGAACCAAAACTACATACACGCTCTGTTTGCCACTCTTTAAAATTGTGCATAATATATCAACATATCTAGAAAAGATACTGAGAGAGTAGTTGTAGCTTGCCTGTGTGGGGGAAAAAATATTCAAGCTTTTCACAAGATGTATGTCAGCCCTGTTAAGAGGTTACAGAACAGGATAAAAAAGGTTTATTTAGTACCCAGAGAGCAAGTCACAAATATGACGGAAGTCAACTGCTAGGTGAAAAACAATCTGTCTTCATCTCAACTTAGTTTTTATACTGTGCAACATATTTTTCATTGTGTGCTTGGATGACTCCAAGTCTAGTATGCGGTGATGCTGTGTGTTCTGGTAGGTGCATATGAATATGGATTTATGATATAGATAACGCTCAGAGGCCAGCTATGGGGAAGAGCATATAGTGCCTTGACTAATGAAAGTGTGTTTCTTCAACTCACATCGGAGTAAGCTCTGCGTGTAGTAGGCCAGACCAAGTAATCTATAAATAATATGAAAATGCCTGCTGGGGAAGTATTCAGTCTGTAGAAGTAATTCATACTCAAAAGTTCAGAAAGCAGAATTTAAGAGGCAACAAGAATGTTTCATTCTCCCAGGAATTCCTTTGTTCAAGTTTCTTGTATGATTCTGTACTCTAAATGCAATGTTGAGTGAGGATTTTGTTTTGAAGTCAGAAAGCTCTGCAGAAGATAGAAAAAAATTATTGGCAAGTTAGATATTTTTAAGCTAAATCATACCATGCAGACCTTCTGTGAAAAAATAGCTTCAGAACTTACTGTGCTGCTTAAATGAGGCCTGTAGTAAAAAGGAAAATTATTTGCACTATGAGCAGATATTAATTCGTTTCTTATTCTGTGGGACATGCCTATAGTGGGAGTAATTCTTCAATGTCAATTTAGTAACAATATTTATATCTGTCTGTACACCTCTTCTGAGATAGAGCTGGTAATCTATCCCATTGAAGGCTTAAATACTTCTTTGATATTAAAACATTTTTCTTTATTCCATAAGTATCTGGTAGCAGTTATTCTAAGCTGAAGAGAAATGTGATATACTGCCTAATGTGACATAGCAAGCTATGAAC
Organism: Nesoenas mayeri; assembly: GCF_963082525.1. Taxonomy (NCBI): domain Eukaryota; kingdom Metazoa; phylum Chordata; class Aves; order Columbiformes; family Columbidae; genus Nesoenas; species Nesoenas mayeri. The sequence continues at coordinate 54,292,711 of NC_137540.1, forward strand.
TCAAAGCAAATGAGCAATGTCAAAGTGTACCTTTTCCAAAGCAATTGTTTTGGTAAAACTTTCTTCAACACACTCTGTAGGCATATAAAAAGACCTGTCAATATTGCAGATGCCTGGTATAAGTTTTTCATTACTACGGCTGGCTTTAACAGGTATAATGGGTAATTTTAAAAATACTGTTTGAGAAAATTTCAGCAGTGCTGATCCCAGCAGAGCACTGAATATAGTGCCATGTAGTACAAACACTTCTCTGTCCACCTGCTATTTCTGTCTTGACCCAGATCCCCAGCTGCACCAACCTCTGCAGAAACTGAACCTTGAGGATTATCTGAAGGGGAATTCAAGACAAACCAGGAACTCATGTCCCCTTAGCCATGGCTCGTGTGAGGAGAACCCATGGGACCCAGCTGACCTTCTTTGGAGAGCCTCTCATTAATTTCAGTGGATGTTGGTTCAGAGTCTTGAAGTATCTCACCTCTTTCTCCTTCCAAAATTGGACAAAGCCTCATTCTTCCCTCCTGCTCCCGTATCCCCAAACCAGTGAAGGCAGTGCTGATGGGCAAACTGGCCTCCTTGGGCTTTCTTGGGATAGGTTTTGCCCAGTCAGAAGATTCTTATGTTTCAGGCTTCTTAAGATAAAATATTGGGTGTCAGTAAAAGTAGCATCATTGTGGTAATTGTATTTACATGCTAATAAATACATTGTGCACTTGCTTTACTCTAAAATAAAAGTTTATTTTTAATTTGGTCTTCTCATTTGAATTTGATTCTCTATGTATGGGTCAGAGGAATAAATGTATTAGTTCTTCATCAAGCAGAAATGCAACAGAAACAAAGTTAAATGGTACTTGAATGCACTGACTTTCTATTTATCTCATGGGATTTTTACCTGAAAAAAAAAAAAAAAGTGGATTATATCACTGTCATATTGCTGTCCTATGTGAGGCGTGAGGACAAACTGGATCAAGGTAATACATACAAAATGCAAGACAAATGTTATTTCAAATGCATGGTGATATTTATTGAGACCTTGCAGAGTCATCATTAGATTTAATTCAATATAAAGGTCTTTGATAGAAACAACAACAGCAGCAACTCTTACAGAGCTGCTGTTGCTGCTTTGGGGATTTTATTGATATTACAAAACTTCCATGAAAGCTCCAGAACTATTGCAAAGGAAGAGAAAAAGCTGGAGCACTCATATTGTGGCATTGAACCAGAAGAAAATAGAAATTGGCAACTTCTTACAGAGCAATCTTACAGTTCAGTTGGAGGGGAAAAAAGAAGTGTTAACTTATATCAGAATGTGGTAAGTATGCTACATAAAAGTATTTTTAACTTGTCATCTATTAAAGGTTAGTAGTAGAGTAAAATGGAGGGGAAATTACCAATGACTTCACAGTAGATATTGGGTAAGTCTGAAATATTCCCTTTATCTGATCTATTTGGCGCACTATATGTACAAAATTCATGTGTGTGTGAGGGGTGTTTTAATCTTATTCACTGTATATCATCTGTTTAGAATATAAGATAAAACCTCAGCTGGTGATACTGTTCGGCAGTCTAGGTGTATTTCTGAATGGAAACTCATGAAGCACATTTATTTTGGAAATTCTGTGATCTTGGCCTTTGTGGAAGACTTTGTGTGTTTGTTTTGCTTGTTTTGTTTTGTTTTTTACTACACCAACATACATTAAAACACACACTGGTATGACATAAAGGATTTGTTATTGACTGCAGACTTTCAAATGAATGAATGTGAACTCAGTACATATGGTGTGTCATCCAGCAGATAAGCCAATTTTTGTGCTATTTGATTCACCAAGAGGTGGCAGCCTTCACTCAGTTCCCTCCAGGCTTGTCCTCTGATGCATCCTGACCAGATGTGTATCTAGCATGGACAAGCACGTACAGTGGTTGGCAGATGTCTGGATATGTGTCCTCAGGCTGTCTCAACACTGTTGGTATTCTGTATTATTGATTTGATAATAAAATAACTGGAAAAAGACAAAATGCTTACAAAATTAAGTTAGTTTTGAAGAAGACTGTGCACTACTTCACCTTTGCTGTCATTCCCAGTCTCTGTGGAAATCAGAACTGGAAGGTTTGTTCTGCTCTCCCTGGGTTTCGGTGAGAAATATTCATCTGCTTTTCAGTGAAAGTTCTGATAGGTACTCAACGCATTTGTAAGAACATGGATACAAATATTATTAAAAACTGATTTATGTGCTCTTGTGTTGTTGCATATTCATTATTTTTTAATGCAATTAAAGTTATCAGAAAACAGTTCATATAATGAGAAAATGTGATGGCCATTCTGTGCAGTTATAATGGATATGTCAGGATGGTGTCTGCATGCCAGGCAACTATCAAAGCTGTACAAATATGCCTGACTTTGATGACACGCTGACAATATATTAGTGATAACGATGATTTGCTTGTTAATTATTTCTTCTCTCCAGGTAGGTACTACAGTAAATCTAATATAAAGGGTTTAGGTAGGGTTTTTGTAGGTTAGTTTTCTAAGAGTCAGGTATCTAACTTAAACCAATCATTTGGCTGTCATCGTTTGTGAGGAAAGAAAATATCTCCACAGGCTCTATGTTGCCTCCTGAGAGGCTTTAGGATATATGAGTTGAATGGCTGGTTATACATGCCCATCTCGCCCTGCAGACTGTGGAGAAAACCTGGGTAGCAAGTTTAGAATAGATCTGAATTTGAAGAATTGAAGTGAGATGTCCTGAATCTTTATGCCTTTAAATTCTACATGGAAGCAGGCATTAATTTTTATAATTCCTCTGAGATCTTGTGGACATGTGTGTGAATGAAAAACACGTAGACAAAATATTCTTGCTGATCTTTCTTGCCTAATAGATTTATATTAGGAAGAGATTTTTCTCTTTCTTTTTTTTTTTTTTTTTTTTGACATTTTGCACCTTTAAGAAGAAGATGTTTAGTTATTTCACGAATATTCTGTCAAATTTATAGCTAACTAAAGTTTCTAAAACATGATTAAGGCCAAAGAGTGTCTGAGGTAGGACTATATCTTGTGAGATTTTGATTCCTTTTATTTTGCCTACTGAAGTGTGTAACAGCTTTGATTTTAGATTTTTCTGACCTGTGAGGAAGAATACTGGCAGAAACCAGATTGAGATATGATGCTCTGTTTGTGATTTAATCTCCCATATGCTTTTTGAAAGCAGATCAGTAATTTCCACCATCATTTGCAGTAATAAAATTCTGGAAAAACATGTTAGAGAGTGATTTCTCTCTCGGTCATAACAATTCTTGACATTTTAAGAATTCCTTTGGTAACTGTAACAGAAACATCACGGATGAAACGATGGAAGGGCAGAGGTGTCGGCACAGCCAGACCAGAGGCAGCGCTGTCAGAGTGGTGCAGCTGTGTGCCCGTGCTGCCCGCATCTCCTCAGACCACAGCGCTCATGCCTGGTTGCTGTGAGCTGCACTGGCACAGTGCTTCAACACATTACTGGCTTCCATGTCATTGTGGAGGTCCTTGGAGAGGTGGTTTAAAACATAGGGTGCAGTCTCCAGTTTTCAAACTACTTCCCCATTCCCTGGTTTTGACACTAGCAGTTCTCAGGGAAGTAGGTGTATTTTATTGGTGATAGGGGTGGTCCTTGTAGTTTTCTTATTTCTAGGAATGAGGTCTGCAGTATATGTTTGTACTAAGATACCCTGAAGAATGTTTATAATGTTTTTAGTCTTATTTGTGCGCTTCAGAGGCTTCTCATTCTGACTGGAGACAACATATGCATGTCTTAGGCTATTTAAATAAATGAATGTCTGGGCTGGAATTATCTGTGGAGAGATGAAAAAGAGAGGAAGGTTAAAAGCTAAATGAGATCATTCAGAAGATTTACAATCAGCTGTGAAAGATGTTTCCCTGCACTAAAGCTAATCAAGACAATGAATTTTCATGTTTGTCTTGTACTACAGAGGAAATTGAATCAGACGTCTCCTGGGGATTCCTTTATTATTTGGTATTCACACACTGGCACCCACACTTTTTCAGCTGCTGGCAATAAGATAACTTCGATGCACATATGGTAACGAGGCTTCTCGCAAGGAAGTGAAGAAGCAACATTTCCCAACAATCCCAAATGTATGTTATCTAATAAAAAGAGATCCAGCGCTGAGATAAGGAATGTGTTCTTTTCTTATCTCTAGGGCAGTGCAATTTTGCCAGCTGCATGGGACAGACCTGGGTTTTAGGATCCTTTGTGGGCCGTGTGTTCTTGCTGCTGGGAGCAGGAGAACGGCTGTCGCCTGACACAAAGAGCTGGTTTGTGCTGCCCACTTGTGGATGGGGCAGCTCTGGGGCTTGTGGCAACAGGAGAAGGCTTGTCACCCACAGCAGGACCCACAGAGGTGCCTGTGGCAAACCACGGCTGGTGCGAAAACGGGAGGAGGCGCCGTTTGGGCTGAGTTCACAGGGCAACATGGTTCCCCTCTCCTTTGGGTATGAGGAAGCAAGCCAGGGCTACCAGTTAGACCAGGCTACATAAAGATTATGTATTTGTAAACCAAGAAGAATTAAAAAAATTTACACAACACAGCATTATGCCTTTTTTTTTTTTTTTTTTTTTAATACATACACCTGTTAGTTTTCTCCAGTTTTAGTAGGGGTTTTGTTGGTTTGTTTGTTTTTATTTTTTATTTATTTTTTTTTTTTAATTACTACAAAGTCATAATTCAGCTGAAACTATAATGTACAGATCCAGCTACAGTTAAATCTTACTTGGGTCATCTGTTTTAGAAGATTAGACTTGGCTGGGATTAACTTGCACTGGTGCTAGCAAATCATGTTTTGGTAGTGAGGACTCATTCAGTCAATTCCTTTCTGGTATTTCAAGAATATATAAGCTAATCTTTGAGTTTTCAGAATCTGTGAAAGGTCTAAATCAGTAAAAGACTATTCAGCAGTGCCTGGCACACGGGAATGTTGCAGACTAGCTGTCCTGTTTTTATTAGAAGAAGATAATTAGGACATATTTTTTTTTCTGCAAAAAGAATGTGAGATACTATTTGATTAAAGAAAATGTGTTCCAGATTGCACAGAGCTACAGTTTTCATAGATCATTTAAGAACATCTAAAAAAATCCCCAAGCTGCTACTTCATAAAATACAGTTACTCAATACAAGCATTTTTTTTTTTTTTTTCAAATATCAATGCCATTAGCTTCTCGCTTTCTCTAAATGAAATATCTATGGAAATCTGACAGGGTTTCATTAGAGTTAGCAAAGTTACTAACATTCCAGCTCTTTCTAAGTTATGAGAGCCAAATGAGGCTCCTATGGACTCATTGTATATGAGGAAAGATAGAGTCAGCTCTCTCTGCTGCCCCATGGTGCAGGTGATCCCCATCTGACCTTGACGAGGTGGGCAGACCAGGTTGCACCTGCACCTATAAATAGGGAGAAGAAAGTCATGGTAACTTCAGTGTAGTATCTTGATGATTGCCTTTTGTTCTTTGCCTCTCCTGTAGTAACAAAGGTAACAGGAGAACTGGTTTCTTTGCTCTGCCATTTACTTATTTATTTTTATCTATATATATATATATATATATATATTTTTTTTTTTTTTAAGGGACATGCACTGGGACATGTGTTTCTGTCTCCTTTATTACCTGGACATTGAAGGAGAAAAGAGTAAGTAGTAACTCACTTTCAGGAGCTAGGGAAGTAAAAGAGTTCCTAAGAAGGACCTGTAGGTTTCTTATTGAGGAAATCTCTCGGAGATATGGTTTAGAAAAAGTAATTAAAAGTATAGGGGGAGCCTGAAGGTATTGGTGCATTTGCGTTGTAGTACACTTCAGCATATTCTGATTTTTAGTCCTGGATATAGGAGAGGTATACCGTGATATCCCTGCTCCTTTGTATAAATTGTGAGGGAACATATGACCTCATTAAGAGAAATTGGGGAGAAATGTGCAGCCACATGAGGAAAAAAGCTTATCTGTGATAAAATAGATGTGATTTACTGGCTTTTGATGATGATTTTTCCATGGAAATAAAAGGTGGACAGAGGGGAGGCTTATAAAGGTATTCCTGGGTAAATTTTTCATGATTTCCTGCTCAAGTTGTGCTCACTCCATAATGCCTATTCTCTACAGCAGTATAGCAAGGCTGTCCAGAAAAGGCAATATGTGAACATTGAGGATGTGCTTTCCTATGGTATTGTTTTTGTAAAGCAGTTATTGTTAGTGAAAAGAGTCACACAACTGCATATCTGATGTTTTTGTCCAGTGCTACAGGTATTGCTCTGATTCAGAGAGAGGAGGCCATGCAACAGTAAGTGTTCAATTCAGTATGAGAAATATCTGTGGTCTGAGTTTGTCATTTCCCCAGCCCTGCTTCCCCTTTTTCCCTTACAACAGCTGAAGCCCTAATGTTGTAGCTATAGTTGAATAGGCTCTCCTGTGGAGATGCTTTTTACTAATGCACATAATACTCTTCTTTAATGATTGAGAATATCTGAAAAGTGTGGTATATTGAACAATCTCCTCCTCTTCTTTATGCACTCGCCATGCACGTTGGTTTTCTGCTGGCATGGTGAGGTGACCTTGGATGTCACTACTCCTTCCTGAAAGAAGGGTTTGTGTGTAAGAGAACGTGGCTCTGTGGTATAAGCCTTATGCTCACAGTGTCTTTGCATGTGGCAGGAGAGTAATGAATCCTTCGGTAAGAGAAGGTGAAAGAGAGGAAGACTTGCTTGGATTCTAAGCCACTCAATAACCACTGAGTTGTGCTAACCAGCTAATCATCCCCACCTGGCTGTAGCAATGAGAATATAGTGTACTTCTCTCTGGCTGTTCTCTTGATTCAGCTGGTTTTACTTCATATTGAAGTCTAATGTTCCTCTGAAGCAGGTATGGTAAACGCCTTTCTAGTGTGAGTGCTGTTCTTGTCCTATTTGCTCAGTTGTACATCTGACTGAAGCTTATACCTGGGTCTGGATGAGTGTGTAGAGCTGGTTTTTAAAGTTTTGCAACAGGGAATTGCAGCAAATTCTTGAAGAGTGGCCTCTGTTTTTGTAGAGTATGCTTCTCTGTGAGGTAACTGTGAGCTTGGATGAAACAGTTGCTTGAAATCTCTTTAAATTGCTCCTTGATGGAAGGAGGCTTAACAAACCTGGAAGCTATCCGTGCAAGTATAATGGAAACACTGGCGTGCATGGCAGCAATTACAAATTTCAGTGGTTGCAGGCAGAACTTCTAGCTTCAGCAAACCAACCCTTATTTGCTTGTCTTTTCTATAAATGCCCATCCCTTTTCATGCCTCTTCTATATCTGCAGAATACTTTTCTGTGGCTTTCTGTTCGAGTTGAAGAGTATTTGGCTTTCTTGCTGTAATGGCTTTCAGGTGTCTGACACACACTCTTGTTGTAGCAGGATGTTTAATGTTATGAAGTGCATTAAAATTAGCCAAGTGCTGGTGCGAAGAGGTGCTGTTCACAAATGCTCTTGATGTATTTCAGTAGAAGATGGAATGATTTCCCAGTGAGAGGAGAGATGTCGTTGTTTAGATGTCATCCTATTTATAAGCCTTGCATTAAACTTCATTTTGCTGAATTACTAGTGAAACAAATATTTATTATAACCTTTGTGCATCTCTTTCTCTGAAGTTGCAAAGCACTCGAATGCCAGTTGTGAAAGCTTCTTATGATATAAATAATATGAACATCCTTTAAAAATAAGGAGTGAACTCCACTCAGTACATCAGGAAATATGGTGGTTGTGACCCTTGGTTACTTATGTTAATTATGATGCGTATTGGTATTGATGGTAAATAAGTTTCTGTGAATTTTCAGGGGAACTGTGCACTTTTGGAAGGTAATGAATACAAAAATATGATAGTATATCTTGATGTGTTCCTTTCCCCCGCCCACAAAATTTTTGTCAGTAAAATCTTAGTTGTGTGATTTTTAAACTTCAGAACAAAGTAGAAAATATAAGGCCTATCTTCCTTAAAAGCTTTTTTTTATTGTTGTTGTTGGTCTTGGTAGGCAAATGTATGTAGCTATCTTATTTAGAGTTATTTATTAGGATAGATGAAATGACAGGTCTCTAACTTGTATCTTGGTGTAGCTACTCCTGTGACTTACTGTACTTAAAAGGTATGTAACTGGATAGGAATAACGCTTGGCCTAGATCTCTTTCTAAATAACATTTGTGCAAGGGGAAAATGTTAGACCTGACTTTTGTCTTTTGTTTCTGGGGAAGGATTTAGTCAATTTGTGTGTGCCTACTATATCTTTCCACCTCTTCCTGTCTTTACTGCAAAGTATTTCAAGGGAATCGGTGACTTTGCACTGCTTTTAATGCAGTGTGGATTAACTGAAATAAAAATAGTTTGAAGACTCAACTTTAATCAGGCAGGATCCCAAGATCTAAATTGAGTTCTACAGTTATTTACAGTATGAAAGAGAAATGAGCTTCATACAGTCATTTTGTGTAGCTCTTCTTAAAATTACACAAATTTGAGTAAAACTAACATTTTTCCATAGCTACTTCTCTCATTCTTAGGAAATGACTTATTTCATACCTTTAGTTGATAATTATGAATCTTGTCTGTGATGCCAGTTGATGCAGTATTCATTTTAGACTTGCACAGATAGGATATGTCATCTTTGCAGGATGTTCGAGGAAACCTCCTGGGGGAAAAAAGTCACAAATAAGTATCCTCTTGATTTCTCTCATGCAAGTGCTCTAATGACTATTGGCTGGTATGCACTAGGAGTACAAAAGAGCATTGGCTTATCCCAAAACAAAAAAAATAAAGTTATTTGGAATATGGTGTGAAAAAGAATTACTATATGTTTGGGGGAATATTAATTAGGCTGTGAGCATATCCATGTATTTTGGAACACTCAGACTGAAACTGTTTCAAAAGTTTGATGCAAAGATGTATGATATAGAGAAGCCTCTTTAATCACAGGAACTGACATGCTGTGGAGGTTATGTTGTGCTGGTCATGCAGTGATAAATTTTTATCAGTTTTAAGGTTTTCCCCAAATGCTTAGAACAATAATATTTCAAAGCATTCCTGAGACTAATGAAGAAAATTTAAATAGGTCATAGTGACATTGACCTTTGAAGAAATCTCAAACTTGATTTGAAGAGGAGCCTTAAGGCTTTTTTCCAGCCTGTCAAACTTGACCTTTCATCATAGTCTGTTTTGTTTTGAGCACAGATTTTCACATATCTACATATTCATGTCAGCTACCAAGTGAGGTATTCGGAACAGAATAGCAAGCACTTTTTGGTGGCTAGCAAGCATTTTGCACAAGATGTAATTGCCTAATACAGAGTAAAATCTCATTTTCACATAATGCCTATTGGGTATCATAAAAATGATAAGTAATATGCATGTTGGGATAGGTAGTATTAAAAATAGCTTCAGGAGAGGAATAAGCAGTTTTTAAACTTTTGTTCTTGTTATGGGCCTAAGCTAAGGGAGTTTGTGTTATTTCTGTCTCTGTAAGGCTGCTTTTACAGGGCCAGATGGTGGCCTATGAAATGAAGTATAGCTAGGGAGAAAATTGGCCCTCATCACAAGTAGCTAATCGTGAAAATTTAAGTGCTGTATTAGTCTTGATATAAATGTGCAAATAAATCTGGAGTAACCATAGTGCTGATGGGTATAATTGTGCTGGCTCCAATATGCTACCTTGTTTACTAAACAGTGAATTAGCTAAGGGTGAAGCTACTCCTTGTCTTCAAAAAGAGGATTTAGTGCTAGCTGGAGTAAAGCAGGTGTGCTCTCACTTTTCGTAATTAAAATCTTGACTTTGTGCACCTGCTGTTGTGCCAAGTTTGGTGGCGGAAATTTACTGATTTCAAATAATTTTGCACGTGTTCTTAGAATTTTAGCTGCTAAAACAGCGCTTCTGGGTGGATAAATGGATGTTTATTGCAAATGTGAGCACTTTGAGTGAAATTAACATGTTGCGTACAATGGGCTCAAACAACAATCTGTAGTTCATATTCATTTTCTACTTAGATGATTTTTTTTAATGGTGAACTGTTGAAAGAAGTTTGCAAAAAGGTAAAATGCATTTTGAGTAGTCCTCACCCTTGTGTGTTCTTTCGTGCTTCCACACAAATTCTGTGCTTTATTTCTTGAGATTTCACTAATGCATTCAAATGTAAACATTTCTGTCCTTACTGTGACTTAGTGTGCTGTGTCCTGTTCTACAAATCCAGAGTTTGCATTACGAGATATGTGCTTTATGTCAATGGTAAGGGAAAATGGAATTGTGAATTCTTTATACAGTTTTTTTGGGGTGTGTTCTTCCTTGATGGTTCTAGCTGAATTGCCTTCCAATGTAATGAAACACACTATGTTCTTGTGAGGAGGTGGCCCATGGAAGTGGAACTACCTAGCCTCAGGCTGTCTGCCAGCCCAGTATCTGGGTGAGAAGGGTGAGCTGCAACTTAGGTTATTACCTTTCTGCTGACTTTCCTGAAACCTAAGGGGACTGAAGTTTTCTGAGAGGACTCTCCTTTGTCAAACTGAAATTGGCTGGGTTTTAAAGCTTGTCTTTTCTGTCTTCTAAGCATTTGTAACAGATACTGAGAGTAAAACTTTAAGTATGCTCTCTTAGATTTCCTTCTTATTGGGAGGTATGCTGATTTTAGACCAAGGTGTATTATGAATGAAATAACCAGCTTCATGCTATATGTGATAGTCCACTAATGTAGGAGTTGTTACTTTTATACAGTCCTAAAATTATATTTGGCCTTTTGAGGGCAACTGTGAGGCTGATGTGGCCCCCAGTGTAAATGAGTTTGATCCCTGTGCTTTAGGGCAAGGGCATCCTGGGTCTTAAAGCCAAGCACTTAAGTCTGTGCCAGGAGCTCATCAGCTGTGTCAGAAACTCATCAGCTGATGCTGCTGTCTGACAGGTATGCAGGTGGGTTATTTTCCTTAGTGTCCTGAAGCCACTAGAAGATTAATAGAGGATCCTCCTGTCTGTAGGGAAACCTGTAAGCTTAAACGAGACAGCTTTTGAACTGAAGGGTTGCTTTATTTGATTCTCTTTTAGGATTAGGACTGAAGACTGGTGAATAACAAAGCATGTATGGTCTGTTGGTTTTGAACTGACTTTTTTTTTTATGTGAGAAATGAATTGGAAACAAGAACAGAATTGACAGAATGGGTTTTGTGTGCACAATCCTACCAAAGCCTCCAAATAAATTAAGAGAGACCTCTGTAAATATGATTTGAGAGGACTGAGAGCCTTAAGTCAATTTTGTTAACCTAAGCTGGAGCTGAAGTATTAGTCCTCTCTGACCTTGCCTGGTTTAGTTTTTAAGTACCTGGACTCATGGTGCTGGCCGGGATGCAATGGGTGTGCATCACTCAGCACACCAGAGGTGGGAAACCAGTAACAGTCCAGTTCTGTCACAACTCAACTTTAGCAAGTCAACCTGAAGTGCCTGAGCAGGCTTTGGAAGATGTGCTGAGCTCTGTGTTGCTAACAGGCAGTTCAAGGCTGTCTACCATACTGATTATGGATTGTTACTTCAGGGTATACTTGTATTTTTTTTTTTGTCTGCATCTGTCTGAAAAGTGATGTGTGTCTTGCACATGGCTTATGTGCATATCAAATGCGGAGTTAATGTATTGTGACTTACACAGCTGAGGAGAAAGAAGGAAATGAGAAAATGGTGTTTCACGTATTATACTTTAGGAAGGTGCACATTTGACAGAAATATCTGATTTTGAACAGGATATCAATCAAGATGTCATTCTTGTGGAATTGTTTGTGGGTACATCTGCTCATGAATGAGATGTAAGGAAGCAAGCTATGGATGTAGTCATACGAAGAACTTCATAGCTGTGGAAAAAAAAATACAGATACTGTGAAAAAGAATGCCCTTGATTTCAAAAAGGTCATGTTCTTATTTAACTGATATGAAAATCAAGAAATTGGATGAGAAAGTGTATCAAACAGGAGATCTTAACTCTGGAGATCAGTAAAAATAAAAGTATTTAAGCTCTGTTGCATGAGTCATCATTTCACTGACTTATTTTTGTTCAAGAGTTAAGAAGCTAGAAGAATTATTGGTGCATATGCCACCACACTGGCTTTCCAAGAAGAAACAAGCTCTGTATGAAGACAATATTGTGGCAAATTTAAATGCAACTGCACAAAAAGAGAGCTATATTAATCCTTTTTGTTGGCAGTAAACACTTGTATAAAGTGAAACACTTGTTAAAAAAGTGCTAATTAGCATTTCCGTTCCTCTTCATGAAAAGCAATCACTTATCACTTCCAGTATATTATAATTAAACTGGTGAGAAGTACTATACACTTATTTACAGTGGAATGCATGTTTTTGACTTTCATTTGTCCAATTGGCAGTTGCTATATCATTATAGTCCAGCACAGTCAGAAATTTTCATTTTTTAATATCCATAAAACCAAATAGAATGGGTGAAAAGAGATGTAGCTTAAAAGCAAATTATAATAAAAAAATTACGAGCGCTATTTAATATCACAACTAAATTTGCGATATGCTTATAAGCAGATGAAGAATCAGTTGGCAGGCTAGTCTCTTGTCCATGCCATTGTACAACTAAAGTTACAGTAAAACTTCCATATTAGTCTTTCATCTTTCAATAAAAAATAACCTTGTAGACATGGAACAAGAGGTGTGGAAAAATGCAATATTTCTTCTATTGGCACTTTTTATTATAGTAGTATTTGAATAAAATGTGAGTTAAATTTTTGGGTTGAATGAGGTAGCAGTTGAATGATGTGTTTAAAATGGCTTCTAAGTGACTTAATCTCCTCCTGGTATTTTCTGCAGTTGTTGAAAGGATGTAGGAATAAACAGTGTAAAATAGTGATGCCATTATGATAGGGAATGAAGCAGTTTCTGGACTAACTTTAGTGGCTGCTGAATCAGTCCCCAGGAAATGCATTTAAATGGTGAGTGTGTTTTCTCTCTTTTTCTGTAAAAATAAATCCTCCTTCTAACAGACCTATAGTGAAGAACTATATTCACACTATACATGTTTTTGCTCATTTCAAATCTCAAACTGGATCAAGTAATTAATTCTTACAGCATCTGTTGACAACTTTAACCGAACAAGCCATTTTTTAACAGCTCATCTTATCTGCTGATGTGAACATCTTCAAAAATGAATTAGGAAGACAACTTGCTGAAGATTTATCCCTAGAAAAGAAAGGAAGAAATAGAATTCTGTAGTAGTATTGGGTCAGGAATATATGACTAGAGATCGTGAGCCCGGTCCTTCATTTGTTTGCACATGGTAGTCATTTAAGTAGAAGTTGAAGTGGTTATTTGCTACAGTTGCCTTGATTTGTTAAATTTGCAGTCTGTCTGAACAGGTGGTAATGGTACATGTGTTCATAGAAAGTGATTTACATGGCATGTCACTAAATCTAAACCAAGTTTTATCATGAAAAATCTGCAGTTTCTGTAGTCAAATCAGAATGACGACATAGCCACACAACTACTGCCAGGTTCCTCCTAATAGCTGGAATCTCCCTTCGCTGTCATTTTTTTTTCTGTGGTGAATTTAATTTTCTGTGTGCACAGTGCCTAACATGGCTGTGTCCTGAATCCTGGTGAGGACTAATAAAATTAAGTAGCAATCACTGGCTGCTTTAGAATGAGGCGTTAGTTCTTTTTGCCTGTATTATACCCATGGCATTGTGTAATGTTTTTCCAGTAACTTATTTCTGACTTGGCTGTGATGAGCTCACAGTCTAATTTTAGATAAGGTTAGCTCTTGTAGTTTTATGTCATTGTTACTGCTATTGTTATTTGTGTAAATGGCAGTTTCTGAAGAAGCTTCCTTGCCACTGGATATGCTGCATTCTTGGGAGGTCATTTTCTTCATGAGAGTTAGAAGAGCATACAACTGTGTGTCTGTGTGGAAAACCAACAGAATTCTCAAAGGTGCTTCCAGATGGCCTAACTGCATTTGCTTTGAGTAAATTAAGTAGTGAAAATAATCCAGTTAATTCAGTGACAGCAGACTTGGAGGTTTGTGGTTTTGTTTTGTGTTGGTTTTTAATGGTTGGAATATTCAGTAGGTCAGCAGGAGTGTGCTGTAAAAGCCCTGGAGCAAGTGAGAGTGGAAGAAGGATCAAGAGTACTAAAAGTATACTGAGGGTAATTATTTAATACCTGTCATTGTGTGTCCTGTTTGTGGTATTCCTGAGATGTCAAAATGGGAATTTTTTGTTTTAATGTAACTATAATTGGTGCATATAAGCAAGCTGAGTTTGCAGAAAATATAAATAGTGAGGTTCCCATTTGAATACAACTTTTCATGCACCTGTGATTAACACCTGGTGATGTGATGGAAAGTCCCCTTTAGTATTGAGCAACAGGAACAACATCCTGCTTTACAGAAATGTGTGAGCAGAATCGCAATGTCAAGGTTTTACCCTAATGGTATCATGGCTGGGTTGTCTCAAAGGTAGTCGCAAATGCAGTTTGACCTGGAGGAAGATGAAGGTATAAACCTTAGCTGTGTGAAAATCAAGTAAGAGGCAAATGAATGAACACATTTTTTTAGAAGCAAGGAAAATTGTGTTGCCCAAAAGCAGTAGGCTTGTCTCTTTCTATTAGCTTTTTTGGTGTAGAAAATGCGTCACTGCTCTGCTAGAGTCAGGTGTGTGAATTTGCTTATAGGTTCAACTTTTAGTCTTGTGAAGAGATATTATTGTGAGAGACAGTTTAGGCAGGAAGAAACTTGACTGTTTTCAGTCATCTTTCAGATGTACTGCTTTAAGTCTTCATAATGCATGATCAAAAGGAGTAATACAATTTACCCTTTCTTCTGTCTTACTCTGTCCTCTATCTGTAGAAATTGTAAGCTGTGTTGTGTTTTTTGTTTGTTTGTTTGTTGTTTTTTTTTTTTTTTTAATTTTAAATCAGGCAAAACCAACAAAACAAAAATCCACAAAAGCTTTTGTACCAAAAGTGGTTTTACCTTCTGTGAGTAGTTTCCTCCCTGGAATGGCTGGAGCTGGGGACAGAGGTGGAAACAGTGTGCCATGGCAAAGAAGTCTTAAAGCTTATGTCCTTTAATTTTTTTCGGTCTTCAGAGTTGCCAGTTTTAAAGGTGTTTTTAAAAAAAACCCAAAACCAAACAAACATGAAAAAACACCAAAAAACACAAACTACACACACACCAAAACACCCACAGCCTCCTCCTCGCCACCCCCAGTTCCCTGGAGTTTATTTTACCCTGCATTCCAGAAAAAAAGCAAGATGGACATGAGGCCAAGTGTGAGGTAGCAGCTACTGGCCAGCTGTAGCTCCTCAGTGGTGTGCAGAGGATATGGTAACTGTAGTCCCTGCAGTCTCCTCTTCCTACTTGCCTGTCTTTGCTTTAGGATCAGTAAAATTAGAGAACCTCCAAAGGGGCTGAGGTTATTGCTATAAGATTGGGAGCAAAGACAGCAAATCCATTTGCTTGTGCTGCAGTGGGGAGAGGAGACATAAGGGTCACTCTTTGGATGTGTAGCTGTCTTCTGTTGCTTCTGAAATGCCTTTCTTATTTTGTATCTACGCAAACTTTTTAATCTCTACTGAATGAATTGTGCGAGGAACTTTATGCTTTGATAGTGTCATTTCTTGATTTACTCTGTTTAAAGGGGATAAAAACACTGAAACTGGAAGAGGCCCATGTGTTTAGGACTTCTGGAATAAAACCTCCTTGATAAACTGCTGGAAGCCACGCAGACCATGCAAGTCCTTTTAAAATGCTTATAACTGTTCTGTCTGGAAGGTAAAATGACATTATTTTGAAATGTTAGAAATGTGGCATCAGCTGAACTGAAATGTCAAAGACGAGATCAATGGAGCATCTTAAAATACTTGAATTGTAACCTGTCATTGGCTGCATTGCAATAGACTTGCTGTGAGGTGACAGAGATACAGCTAATTTTAGTGAAGTTGGTAACAAAACAAATATTGCAGGGTCATCATGAGGCACAGATGGAAGATTTGTTTTTGTTAATGGAAGGCATCAGTATCTGAGAATCTAATTGGTGTCTGAGCCTTTAAAGTGTGACTGGATTATAACTCTGAACTGCATGCTAAATCTCAAAATCTGATAGCCTTAAATTATTAAAAAAAATCATCTCATTCTTTCAGTTGATTTTTGTCTGGGTCTCTATCACAAAAGATCACATTTTAAACACAATTTCATCATGTATTGTAAATGTAATATACTACTTATTGACACATCTGGAATTTTCTTATAATAGATATTCCAGCTGTTCAACTTCATATATGTGTAAGTATATATACATGTATATCTAGTTGTGTTATTACAACCTGAATCCTCTTTATTTTGTGCTGATTTCTGATCTCTTGCTGGGCCTTTTTTCTAATAGTGTAATTATCACCTTTAAAGATAGTATTCATTCTTAACACTGTTTTTCAAGGAAGTTGGAATTGGGCTCTGAGGACTACTTTTCTCTGTACCGGTAACTTTTTTGAGGAGTTAATGCAAATATGCAAACTTAATAACATCTGTCAATTTAGAAATATAACTGACAGTTTATTACTGTCTTGATACTGAGAAATTGACATGCATGTCCTTCCATAAATCCTTTTCCAGACAGGGAAGGAACTGTAAAATAGGTCACAAAGTTTTATCAGAGAAGCTGCTTTATGACTGTGGGATGAGGTTTAGTATTTTCACCTCAAGAGATACTGTGTAGTTCTGAAACACCTTTTATAGGTGCTCAGATTCCTGTTACTATTGGATTAGAAGACTGTCTCAGAAGAAATGTGGTGAGCAATTTGTATTAAAGAAACAAGATTTGTCTGAGAGAGAACTTAATCCGCAATTTCAAGTTTACTTAAACCAGTCTGTTTGATTTGCATGTTTCCTGCTCTCTGCAGAATTTTATCCTTATAGTCAGTTGAGGAAAAAAATCTCCAACAAAACACAAACAACTGTAAAACGTATAGGTTGGATGAGTAGTCTTTTTCTTTTGTTAATTACCTTTTGTTAATTTGCCACTGCCCTCAAAGAGTGGGTTTACTCAAAGTAATTTTTTTTTTTTTGAAAGCAAATATAGAACAAGATGCTGGTAGTGTTTGCTTTGCGAAGCAAGGAGATAAACTAGATAGTCTATTAATGAGGCAAAGACATTGCTTACTGCAAGGGAAAAGGTGGCATTTTGTTGCATGAACACACTCCAGGGTTCCCGATGACATTTGTTTCTTTCCTGCCTGTCTCAATTATTTAAAACCAGGCAGTGAGTAACAGTGCTGTTTTTATTGACCCTATTTAGGTTGCTAAACAACAAATCACTGGAAGTTGAGGGAAATCCTTCAAGTTGATCAAAAGCAATGCAAGTTCAGTTCATGTGTAAGCACATGTAGGTGTTAACTGTGAGAGTATGTGGACTGATAGGCTAAGCTTCAAATTCCTTTCAATGCAGTGATGGCAATAACTTATCTATACTTGCTGAGTAAGTAGCTATTCTTGAGAGTTAGTCTGTAGTCATTACCTTTCAGTATGTTAGCTGATTTTTTTGGGGCTGGAGTTTTTTGTATTAATCTATAAATTTCTAAATACTCCAGGACTTGCTTTGCTGATAGTCTTGCAATTCTTAAAGAAAGAGACCCTTAATCAAAGAGAGGTTGGGGTATTTGTCTAACTAACTTTGAATGCTGGAGTTCATTCCAACCTGGTGTAAATTTGTATTCTTTGAATGCTGACATTCCAGGCTACAAGCTGGAACTGGAAGGCTCTTGTAGTAGTCTTTGTATCACCTAAGATATCTAAGCTGATGGAAGCTACAACACCTAAAGGAAAAAGTTAAACTAAAAATGTCACTCTGGCATCTCTGAGCAGGTTGCAGACCTGTACACTTTTAACTTTATCAGCAGGCTTGCTTATAAGGCAAAATAGGTACAGAGGTGATACTACAGTATCATTCTCATTCCCTAAGTCTTTTACCTTCATGCCATTCTTCATACTATTACTAAGCCTTGAATTCTTGAAAGTTTTAACTTTTCCACTGGCAGTGAGGGTAGTGTAACCTTAGAAATGCTTCTGGAGTGAGGGTTTTGAGTTTCTGGCAGTTACAATTGCATCATTTCCTCACTTATTTCTTCTAGTGGTTTGATGTTTTAGATGTGCACGTAGGCATGTATGGTGCTCCCTATGTTGGAGCTACTCTGTACCTATAGAAGCTGACTTGAGAAAGAGGGGGTAGTGGATTTCTTGTATGTAATTAGCCCAGAATTGTTGACTTCTGTTTTATTCATGACTCCCTTCATGAATGATGGCATCAATCTAAGGATTTCTGGGTTGAATTAGTCTCATTTCTGGTAGAATTAATTCTTAAATGTAGACTAAGTAAAGCTTAATTTAGAGATGCAAAAACATTTAATGATTTGAGATGTTCTTGTACTTCACTGCAATCACTGAAATTCGGGATTTCTTCATGTTCAGGAACTTAGTGTGTATATAATTCAGAATCTGTTTTTGGGTTTAAAACGTTTTGTACAGCACACTGCACTAATTGTGGAGGTTAGAGTGATCAAAGCTGAGGTTTGAAAGGAATTAATGACCTATGTTTCAAAAGAGCTAGAGATTTTTTTGAAGATGACTTGTTGGAAAGTTGCTTTCAAGCTCTTTGCCACTCAGAGTGGTATTTGAAAGTTAGCTGCCCATACAGAAGTGCTTGACAGGCTTGTTCCAGACAAAATAGCCCATACTTCACTAATTTTCCCCTAAGAGATGTACATTGTGTTCAGTGCGGTTGCAACTACTGATACTGACACCATAAATAATGTAGTGAACAATGTAGAGAGCTTGATGATTACTGCTAGAAGGAAACGATTGCAATAATTAAAGATCATCTTAATGGTTTGTATGCTCTTAGGAGGCTCAGAAACTAAGGCGGGGGGGTGGGTGGGTAAAGGGGAATCTTGTACTTATCATTTTTACTGAAGCAAAAAATAAGCTAGAACATATCTTGTTGGAATGGTTTTCTACATCAAAATATTGTTTCCTGTGTATTTTTGGCATCACAGAGGATTTGTTAGAAGAGACCTGGGTAAATCATAGAATATTTTCAGTTGGAAGAGACCCTCAGCATCATCAAGTCCAACCATAACCCTACCTAACTCTAGCACTAAACCATGTCCCTAAGAAAATCCAGGTAGTCCAAGCTCATACTCAGTGCAGGACTTGTTAGTGTTAGGTCAGCTCATTTATGGCTTTGTCCAGCAAAACCTGGAGAGCCTTCAGGGCTGGAAGTTGCATCCAGTGAACTATTTGCTCACAAAAATATGTTGTTTGGTTTAGTTTTCTTAGCCAGGCTTGTAAAGATGTACACTAGAATTGAAAAATGCTTCTGACTGCTTGTTTCAGATGCTCAACTAAGTGTGAATATACAGTTATGGAACAGTCTTTTGCCCCAAATTCAAAATATGTTCTATATTTAGCAAATATTATTGTTTAAGAAGGTATGCATTTACTATTCTCTGAAGGTAAAATAACAAAAGATAAAGTGAGTTTTTTCGCTGTCACAGGAGGCCCATGCTATGTAAGCATTGCTATATTTCTTAATTTTTGGATCCTGTATTATCAATCTCAGTTCAATGATTTTGGGCTAATTGAGATGTTAGGTAAGTTGTCACACAAGCTTGACCAAAGGAGCCTGTAAGAAAATGTAATGCAGCATGAGTCAGTCACCGTATCTTAAATACACTGTTGACAGTATCATTATCATTGTAATTTAATTCTACTTTTAGAATAACAAGTATTATATTTTAATGTATTCCTTGTTCTCTTGCCACTGATGGAACACTGTATGTGGCATCTTAAAGCTCCTGGAATTTGGCTACTGTTCTACTTTTGAATAGTTCATCTCTGAGGATGTTACTGTTTTTCTACTGTTTTACGGCTAGGAAAAAATCATTAGTTTTTATCTTACGACTTCATATTTGCTAAATCATACATAATTATAAAATGAATTACTGTGGATGTTGCAAAGAACAGAGACTATAGCCATGCTTAGTCCTTGGAACTGAACTAAAAAGAAGCAGATTCCAGCCTAAATCCAGTACAAGACAGTTGCATTGGCTTAACAGAAGAAACACAGTGGATGAAGCTGCTGTTCTATCTTTTTACAAATACCTGTAATGTGTTATCTCTTTTCCAGATGCTAACATTTAGGCTATATCTACATAACATGGTGCATTGCCCCTGTAGAGCTTTGAATGAGGGTGCTTAGATTATCACACAGTTACAGATGCATCGCAGCAGCATACCTTTGGGAATAAATAGCCCTGCTGAGAAGCAGAAGGTATTGCTCAGAGGAGTGCTGTGCTAATTTCGGTTTCTTGTTCTGGATATGCCCTAAACTTTTCTTCTGAATAATATTTAAAATATATTTCTTCTCCTTATCAACCATGAAGCTATGCATTTTTCTAGCGATTTCCATGGATGTTTCAATGAAAATCTGATTCAACAAAAGACTGCTCATGTATGAGTCCAGCTTTGCATGGGAGATCACCAACTTTAACAGCTGCTTTTGGTGTCAGTTCTTTTTTAAAGAAGAAAATGCAGCAAATGTGTATACTTTTTTTTCTTGCTGTTACTAAAGGCCTCTTGTGCTTTTTCAGAGCAGAGTGCTGTTCTACTCTTTTGAGAAAGTGGTGTGAGTGTATGGGCTAGGGAGGTTCTTTCTATTGAGCATTAAATACAGTGAATGGGTCAGTTTTAGGTGCAAATGGGGCTTATAAAGGTCACTTCTCTCTGCCAACCCCAGATGTATACGTATTTAAAATAGTTTTTCTACAATTTCAGCAGAATTCATTTGTTTAAAAATAAGTCTTTACCTTTAAGATATTATGTTATTTTTAGTAGTGTTCTAGTAGTGTTTTTTGAACTTGATTTCAGGTTTAATAGAAATCACAAGACAAATACTTTTTCAAGGAAAAGGGCCTTTAACCTGAGTCTTGTGTGTGAAAATGTCAACTCTAAAAACAAATTATGTTGTTTTTTAGCAATGAAGTAGGCTCTGTAAAGTCTTTCATGCATCACATGAGCATGAATATTTTTATGTATTAGGTTTTATCAGTAACCAAAGAGCGAAGTTAGTTAAACCTTGTTTTATTTTCAAAGCCTTTTGGGTGTGTTCATTCAGGGCTTGTCTTTATTCTGTGAGCCTTGGACTTTGATACTTTGACACAATTTTAACATCCTGAATGTTCTTGTTTGGAGTCTGGGAGATGTGATTGAACCCACGCCAGTCTGAGACTACTGGGGCCAGCTTTGTTCAACATGATGCTGGAGGAGTGCAATACACTATGGGTGGCTGTACGGATTTATTTTTGACTTAACAATCCAAATCTACTTGTCTTGTCTAGACATCTTAATGTTTATTAGCCAAGAGGCTACTGCTTCTCAAAATGAAAGCAAATATTTTGAGTGGGGAAACAACAGTGTATTTAGTGTAAGATTGCCGTACCCTGAGAAGTTCATTGAAGACCTCTACATAGATGACTGCACCTGAGTAAGTTTTGTGGGGTTTTTAAGTCAAAGGCTTTAAAGTCCATTTTATTTGTTAGGTGTGTATTGCAGTGCAGTCTTTAGCATAATGGCAATGAGAGTAGCACTGGATAGAATGAATTTATTGCTTCATGTGCTCACTTGATAGAAAATCATGACCTGACGAAGTTGCTGCATTGATTTAGAGCATTTGATTCTGGCCCATGTCTTTAACTTAAATATTTGTGAAAAACAGATCTCTGTGTTTGTAACACTTTCCTCTGTAAAAACATATATTTTTTTTTTCTTCCCCCCCCCTCCAGGATATGTTTTTAGGCTTTCTTGCTTGGATCATTTGATGACTTAAAGTTGCTGAAACCAGACAAAGGCTGTTGTTAGATGCAGATTGCTTTAGAATTTTATCTTTCAGAATTAGTACAAAATGAGGGAACAGTTTCAAAATCTAAGCCTCAATATAGACTGAAATTAGTGGTTCCTTTTTATTGTCTGAAGATTTGAACATAATCAAATTTGGAGATGCTCAAAATAACCTCCCTAAGATTAGGCTCTCTATCATCAGGATTATACTTACATAATTATTATTTTGTAAGCCAAAAACATTTACTTTAAAATGAGGCATGAGTGAAGGTATTACTGAAGCTTCCCAAAGTATATGCCTGAGTCAGTTACAGTAAATTAATTTTATATTTGGACACTTAATCCACCTAAATGTTTTCTGTTAGTGTTCCAGAAGATAGTGTGTTTTTCTGGCTTTGTGCTGATTTGCACCTAGTGATATTAAAAAGAAAGGGAAGAAACATATTTGTGTATTTTTTGCTGATTACCACCATTATTGTAATGATTTTTGTCACCTATGAAAGTTATTTGCTGCTGTGTATTGGAACCAAATGCACATCACAAGATGTGTGAGTAAAGAGCATTTCCCTAAGGACCTTTTGCCTTTTAGTGGCCTTAACAGTGGCTGAAGGTTGTCAACATTTTCTTTCTTGGAGATACAAAGTATAAGTGCCAAGACCTAGAGAACAGATAACTCTGCGGAAGGGCCATGAGCAAATGGCAACAAGGATGCAACACGAGGACAGGGAGGTCTTCTGCCTCATACTGCTTTCTGGGACTGACAGGAAACCATGGCTGTCACACTTCCCTTCTCTCACTCTTCAAGTAGTATGTGCTCTCCTTGTTCAGGTGTTTTGGGGAGTCTACAGGAAGGGCAGTTTCCAACTTGTTCTTCCTATCTGATTTGCCATCATAATTCAAATTTACTGAATTATAGTAACTCTGTAGTGTGAGATCAAGCTTATCCAAGGTCAGAGTTTGGAGAACTGGGTGTTATGTTTTTTTTAGGAATGTCAAAAAAGACTGCTAGTTCACCTCATTGTTCATGGGGCATTGAGTGTGTACAAATATATCAACTAACATAGTGGGGAGCAGAATTTTGGCAGATATTCAGCCTGTGTGTGTTCTGGCCCGAAGTGACATCATATCCTTCTGACAGACTGTAAAACTGTTCTGAAAAAAGCAGAACCCCCAAACAACCAGATACTCATTAGAAGAAAAGGGGACCTGTAATGGTCTAGTAAAGACTGAAAAGAAGATCTGAAGTGAGTCTAGAGAAGTTGCTCTTTGAGCGTAAGACTTGAGGAGAGGTAGCTGTGTACATAACTGTTTATAGCCTTAAAGAAATTAATCCATCATTTCTATAATGATTTTTAACATTCCAAGAAACACTGCTTTGGGAAGTTTGTTTAGATACTGAGTGTCACTTTGTTGTAGTTAGTTTTAGTTGCTGGATGCAGTTGTCAGCCCTCTCAGAAGAGACAGAAGAGATGCGAATCTGCAAGAGAAGTGGGTCTGTTGTTTGGCTCGTGCTGCTCAGCCGGCTGTGCAGGACAACAGGACCATCATGCTCAGAAAAAGAAGCTGAAGGCAGATGTGAACAGATTCAAAATGCTGCAATTGCCTTGTTCTCTTAGCTTGGGTTCTCTCTTAACCTGTTATATCAGGCTTTTGTCTGCCCCTTGACCTTCCATCTGGCTTTAACTTGGAGCCAACTGGCTGCCTTTGCAATATGGCACAGCAAAAGCAAGTTGGGGAGGAGGGACTGGTGCACCCTCAAGCTCTATTTCTATGGCAATATGAAAGAAATTGACTCCAAATGTTGGCTATGCACAGGTATTGTTGCAGTTGAGACAAAAAGATTACAAGGTATTTGGAAGTAAAAGTATCTGTATGGAGTAACTCAGTAACAGAATTTTGTTTCTCCTAGTTTCCTAAATTATTGGAACCTGAAAAATAATTCCTCACAGGACTTGGAGAAAATATTTCTGTAACTTTACTTTTTTGGATGTGTTTATATTTATTTTGTTTATCATATGATAAATATTAACCAAACCAACAAAACCTGTTTAATATTCCTGAGTTTTAGATGAACTGAAACAAACCCAGCTAACTCCTCAGTTACCTGTTGCTAACAGCAGTCATATTTTGTTTTGTTGTCTGCTAATTGAATGTTCATTCTCAGCATGAGCAGAAGGTAATGATAAAATGTTCTTTCTCTGCTTTCAGAGATTAGAAAATGTGGATTAAATTTGTTCATTCTTTGGAACTCCTCATGGCCTTACAATTATGTCTATGTTCTAGTACGATATACAATCACAGCCTTGAGGAAGAAGCAACAAATATGTTGTTGAGAAAGGCACAGAAAAGCCACAGGGTGCTGAGTTTGAATGCCCCAATGCTAATTAAATCACACAGATCTGGAAACAACTAAAGATAAGATTATGCCTTTCTGTAATTTCTGCCTTTCTGTTCTGCCATTAAACAGAGGCAAATTTTGTGCATTGTGATCAAGACCTCCAATCTATTTATCTAGAAGAGGACTGGAATTCGTGCTGTGAAAGGACACATTCTGAAGTATTGGGGTTCTTTGAAGATGCAGTTCTCTACTCGCTGTCAGCAGGATCTTTCCAGGCTTTAGAGAACATTGTGGTTCCAGATATCCACATAACTCTTCTCCTTTAACTTTTGTATTATCCTAGAACTGGGTGGGAGTGTTGATCTGCTGAAGCACAAGTCTTATGAGGAGCAGTCGAGGGAACTGGGGCTGTTTAGCCTGGAGAAAAGGAGGCTGAGGAGAGACCTTATCACTGTCTACAACTACCTGAAAGGAGGTTGTAGGATGGAGGATGTTGGTCTCTTCTTCCAAGTAGCAAGCGATAGGACAAGAGGAAATGGCCTCAAGTTGTGCCAGGGGAGGTTTAGATTGGATAGGGTTGGAAGAGTATTCTGGTTCGATGTCATGAGCAGCCCCCCTTCCTGCCTGCTTTGTCTCCCCAGGTGCCCCTCCGTAATAGGTTTGAGGCCCTGGATCTTGAAGAGGTAGGTGAGGAGGCGGTGCCAAGCCTGCCTACAAGATCACATAAGAAGAGGTGGTTGACTCCACAACTTAAGACTGCCTCTGATAAGAAAGAAAGAAGGGTGATAGTAATAGGAAATTCCCTTCTGAAAGGAACAGAGGACCCAATATGCAGAGTTGACCCTCATCTTAGGGAAGTTTGTAGTCTACCTGGAGCCCAGATCAAGGATATTGCTAGAGAGCTCCCCAAACTGGTGCACCCAACAGACTACTACCCGCTGCTGGTCTTCCAGACAGATGGGGAGGAAGCTGCTTCCTGTAGTCTGAGGGGAATGAAGAATGATTTCAAGGTCTTGGGAAGGATGGTGAAAGACTCAGGGGCTCAAGTGATCTTCTTTTCACTCCTTCCATCTTCAAGTGACGATGTGGGATGGAATAGGAAAAATCATTCTCTAAATGGTTGGCTCCAAGAGTGGTGCTACAGGCAGGGCTTTGGATTTTTTGATAATGGTTGGTTCTATAAGACACCAGTCCGGACAGTGTCACGTGGGGAAGGTTTATCTTGTAGGGGCAAAAGAATGCTGGGGCAGGAATTAGCTGGGCTCATTCGGAGAGCTTTAAACTAGGCTCGAAGGGGGATGGGGTTGTAGCTGGGCTTGTCCCAGTGGGACAGCATTCTAAAACTGATGAGGGCCGGGTGGCCTCCTATGCCCCTAGGGAGAAATGGGTGTGCTCTGCTTGCTCCCTGAAATGCCTCTACACCAATGCGCGTAGCATGGGGAATAAGCAGGAGGAGTTAGAATCCTATGTTCGGTCGGGAGATTATGATCTGTTGGCAATTATAGAAACATGGTGGGACAGGTCACATGACTGGAATGTGGTCATGGATGGCTATGTCCTCTTCAGAAAAGACAGGCCAGCCAGGCGTGGTGGTGGAGTTGCTCTCTATGTGAGAGAGCAACTACAATGTACTAAATTCTGCCCAGGAGTGGATGATGAGCGAGTTGAGAGTGTATGGGTCAGGATCAAGGGGCAGGCTGGCAGGGGTGACACTGTTGTGGGCGTCTGTTACAGGCCACCAGATCAGGCTGAGGAAGTTGATGAGGCCTTCTATGGGCAGCTGAGAGTGGCCTCACAGTCACAGGCCCTGGTTGTTGTGGGTGATTTTAACTTCCCTGATGTTTGCTGGAAGGACCATTCAGCCAGCCAGCCACAGTCCAGGAGGTTCCTCCAGTGCATTGATGATAACTTCCTCATGCAGATGGTGGAGGAGCCGACTAGGAGAGGTGCACTACTGGATCTCATCCTCACTAACAAGGAGGGTCTGGCCGAAGCAGTAAAGGTTGAGGGCTGCCTGGGTTGCACTGACCACGAGATGGAGTTCAGCATCTTGTGTGGCAGGAACAGAATAGCGAGTAGAATTGCAACCTTGGACTTTAGCAGGGCTAACTTTGGCCTTTTCAAGCAATTGCTGGGGGAAATCCCATGGGCAAGACTACTTGAAGGAAAAGGGGCCCAAGAGAGCTGGATTGCATTCAGAGATTGCTTCTTCCACGCTCAGGATCAGAGTATCCCCACATGTACGAAGTCAAGTAAGGGAGCCAGGAGGCCTGCGTGGTTGAATAGGAATCTATTGGGTATGCTCAAGCAGAAGAGGAGAGTTGACAGGTCATGGAAGCAGGGGCTGGCCACTTGGGAAGAATATAAGGCTGCTGTTAGAGGATGTAGGAAGGCAGCTAGAATAGCCAAGGCCTCCTTAGAATTACAGCTGGTGAGAGGTGTCAAGGACAGCAAAAAGAACTTTTTCAAATACATAGCGGATAAAACTAATACCAGAGGCAATGTAGGCCCACTGAGGAATGGGGTGGGTGCCCTGGTGACAGAAGATACAGAGAAGGCAGAATTACTGAATGCCTTCTTTGTCTCTGTCTACTCTGCCGGAGGCTGTCCTGGGGAGCCCTGTACCCCTGAGACCCTGGATGAAGCCAGGTCAATGGAGGAGTTTGCTTTAGTCAATGAGGACTGGGTTAGGGAGCAATTAAATAGTTTGGACATCCATAAATCCATGGGTCCAGATGGGATGCATCCGCGGGTGCTGAGGGAGCTGGCTGAAGTCATTGCTGGACCGCTCTCCATCATCTTTGCCAAGTCTTGGGAAACGGGAGAGGTGCTCGAGGATTGGAGGAAAGCAAATGTCACTCCAGTCTTCAAAAAGGGCAAGAAGGAGGACCTGGGTAATTATAGACTGATCAGCCTCACCTCTGTCCCTGGGAAAGTAATGGAACACCTTATCCTTGGTGCCATCTCAAGGATAAGAGGGTTATTAGGGGCAGTCAGCATGGCTTTACCAAGGGTAAGTCATGCTTGACCAACCTCCATAGCCTTTTATGAGAATGTAACAAGGTGGATGGATGATGGCAGAGCTGTGGATGTGGTCTACCTTGACTTCAGTAAAGCCTTTGACACAGTCTCCCACAGCATCCTAGTTGCTAAGTTGAGGAGGTGTGGTCTAGACAATAGAGTAGTGAGGTGAGTTACAAACTGGCTTAAGGAGAGAAGCCAGAGAGTGGTAGTCAATGGTGCGGAGTCTAGTTGGAGGCCAGTATCTAGTGGAGTGCCTCAGGGGTCAGTACTGGGGCCAGTATTATTCAATATATTCATCAACGATTTAGACGAGGGAATAGAGTGTACTATCAGCAAGCTTGCTGATGACACGACGCTGGGAGGAGTGGCTGACACGCCAGAAGGCTGTGCTGCCATCCAGCGAGACCTGGACAGGCTGGAGAGTTGGGTGGGGAATAACCTAATGAAATTTAACAAGGAAAAGTGTAGAGTCCTGCATCTGGGCAGGAACAACCCCAGGTCCCAGTATAGGTTGGGAAATTACATATTAGAGAGCAGTGTAGGATAAAGGGACCTGGGGGTCCTGGTGGACAGCAGGATGACCATGAGCCAGCACTGTGCCCTTGTGGCCAGGAAGGCCAATGGCATCCTGGGGTGTATTAGAAGGGAGGTGGTTAGTAGATCAAGAGAAGTCCTCCTTCTCTTCTACTCTGCCCTGATGAGACCACATCTGGAATATTGTGTCCAGTTCTGGGCCCCTCAGTTCAAGAAGGACAGGGAACTGCTGGAGAGGGTCCAGCGCAGGGCAACAAAGATAATGAAGGGAGTGAAGCACCTCCCTTATGAGGAAAGGCTGAGGGAGCTGGGTGTCTTTAGTTTGGAGAAGAGGAGACTGAGGGGTGACCTCATTAATGTTTATAAATATTTAAAGGGTGGGTGCCATGAGGATGGAGCCAGGCTCTTCTCGATGGCAAACAATGATAGGACAAGGGGCAATGGGATCAAGCTGGAACACAAGATGTTCCACTTAAATTTGAGAAAAACCTTCTTCTCAGTGAGGGTGACAGAGCCCTGGAACAGGCTGCCCAGGGGTGTTGTGGAGTCTCCTTCTCTGGAGCCATTCAGGACCCACTTGGACATGTTCCTGTGCGACCTCACCTAGGCGTTCCTGCTCTGGCAGGGGGATTGGACTAGATGATCTTTTGAGGTCCCTTCCAATCCCAAACATACTGTGATACTGTGATATCAGGAAAAACTTCTTCATGAGAAGGGTTGTCAGGCATTGGAACGGGCTGCCCAGAGAAGTGGTGGAGTCATCATCCCTGGAGGTGTTTAAAAGGCATTTAAATGAGGTTTTTAGGGACATGGTTTAATGCTAGAGTTAGGTTATGGTTGGACTCAGTGATCCTGAGGGTCTCTTCCAACTGAAATGATTCAATGATAAGAGGAAAGGGAAAACAAAATGAGAAGCAGAAATCTTGGTTGTCCTGAACATGGCTGTTTCTCTCTCACTTCTGTCTCCCTCTAAAATGGAGAACATCTTGGAGCTGTACCTCGGGGATGCATCTGCTGAGAGGACTAAACTGGCAAGATTTTTAGTATCTTCTATGTGGATAGACTCTCAGTTAAGGACCAGAATAGCACAGATGGCTTGATTCATTGTATAAGGGAGCGAAGTGAGCATTCTTAAAATATTTGTGTTTTAACATGATTGTGTTGTGACAGCTGCTCAAAGGCTCCTTTGAAAAAGGCAGGTCAGTGAATCACCCTTAAATTCAAAATTTAAATTTGCTATTTCTTTTTGTTATGATTGGCTCATGCTGCTTTTTTGGGTATACAGGGGCTATTCTTTTCAGTGTGAGAAGTGATTAGCATTTTAAACTACAACAGTAACATCTCATTAAAACCATTAGACATCTTTGAATCTATGGGCAATGCCTTAACAAGTTCTGTCTTGCCAATTGCAACTCAATCTTCCTTTTATACTACGGAAAGTTTTGGGCTGGGCAGTTTTTGTTTGTTGTTGAACTCAAGTGAATGAAGTTATTGTATGACTGCAGGAAAAATGTTGTAAGAAGACTGAGACCAAGCCAGTGAGATGATATTTTCAGCATCTCCATTTCCGTCAGCTATTGTCTGATGTGCAGCTGCAGGTTTGCCTGCATGGCATATCAGCTGTTGGCTTTCTGGAGTGCAGGTTCTCACCCACTGCACCCAGCTGTGTGCTTGAGGACCTGTTGCCAATCCCACCTCTTCTGGGGATTGTACTTATGAAGCTTTGCTCAACTATGAAGAAAATTCTAGTATAACTGACTACCTTTCACCTCCCTCCCCTTCCTCCCCCTCCTGGCTGCTGAAATTCTTTGTTGTATAAATAACCCCACCAGCTGGTATCAGGAAATGAGTATGTAGGTGTTATGTACTTGGGATCTTATATCTTTAAAGGGGATCGTAGTTGCGAACTGCTGAAGAATTATCAGCATCTATCTTGTGGAGAGCAAACATGAGTTAAAATAACCAACACCATCTGCAAGGCACTTTTAACTTCTGTTATTTGAAAGCTGTAGAGTACTTAAATATATTGAGATAATAAGACTATAACGTAAGATTAAATGAAAGCAAACTGATCTGATTTGAGAGTATAATGTCTCATGTGCTGCTCTTTGAAGGATTATGAAAAAGGTGCTATCTGCTTTCAAGAGTGTTCAACTGAAAAAAGAAAAATTTGGCAACCTGTAGCCTGTTCTTTACCTAGACTGCAGTCATTTGACTTTTTTGTGGCTCAAAATTGTCCTTTGACTTTACCTGTCAGTTGCAGAATCATATAATAATTTAGCTTGGAAAGGAGCTCTGGAGTTTGCTTTGAACCTCATTCAAACAGGATGTTGGAGATGCCCAGAACTCACCTGGACAATCTGGGGTTTGTCCAGCTGAGTTCTGAGTATTTCCAGGAATAAAGATTCCACAACCTCTCTGGGCAACATGTCCCAACATGTGATAGCTGCCATGGTGAAGTTTCTTTGCCCAAACAGAATTTCCCTTGCTGTAACTTGCATGGTGCTGTGTGCTTTGCAGAAGAGTCTGGATCCACCTTCTCTCTACCCTCACATTAGGTATTAGTCATCTAATTTCATATTAAATATAAATAAATCAACTTACATAAAGGAGCATAACAGAAAAAAGACATACTAAGCAGAACATGCACACTTGACACAAGATAGGGATAAAGCAAACAGCATCTCAGGTTTTGAAATAGCCATACTTGAGCACAACCAACTGATTTTGCAACTAAAGGTATGTGTTGGTTCACTGCTATGTTTATATGTGAGTAGAGGGGAAAAAAAAATTAAAATGTCTGGTATCCACTGACTAAACATAGACACAATTAAATAAATACTATGTTTAGAGAAGACAGAACAGTCTCTAAGTCTTATATATGGAAGAATGTACAAATATTTCTTAAAGTTTGGTTATATGCTGTAGTACTGGTGCTGCACTGGAAGTGGAGCACAAAGGAGGGATTTTGCCGATTATCAACTCTCATTATTTGGCAAATTGTAATTTTCAAAATGGGGAAATATAAGCTTTTAGCTTGTTTTGACAATACAAGGCTTGGTTGCTTCTCAGACTCTTGAAGAGATGTAAAGAAGGACATATAGTATGCTTGAACTATTATGAAGCCATAAGTGTAATGAGTATGTACCGTACTTCAGTACTGTGAACTCTTCCAGTTTGCACTTTTTAATAACCTCATCTCACAGAACAGATACTGTATGTCAAGCCAAATTTTATCATAACTTGGAGCCCTCGGGACCTCTGTGGCTTCAGCTCCTGTAATCTTCTTTCTGTTCTTTTTTTTCAGTTGAATCATTGATTCATGTTATGATCACTCCCATATTCTAAGTTGAAGGGGTTTATAGGTTTATGTTCAGTAATGTGCAGTATTTCTCTTGCACAGTTTTCTTAAGCCAAATTACGGAATCACAGAATCCACTTTGAGATTTATTGTATTTACAAGTAAGTGGTTTTTCTTTCATATTTCTTGGGTTTAGTCTCATTTAATAAATGTGTCCAGTGTTTTCTAACAAATATAAATAACTTTTTTTCCTGTTGTATGAAACATTTTGCATTGACTTTTCTGACAGATTCCTCTAGCTTCTCTCTGAATTAAGACTCTTTTCATAATGCTCTGCAAACAAAAATGTGGTGAGAACTGAGACACCCTTAGGAGTTATCTGGATCACCAGTTTTGCCTATCATGCATTTCTCCTTGATTTTTGGGCAGTGACATTAAAAGTTTTTGATATAATAGACTGTGTCTTTAAACAAAGACATATTTAAAATACAAGCAAATGAGCATCCAAAATACATTAACCTATTCTAGATAAAACTTTTTAAAGAAGTCTATTGGCATCAGCACTGGCACTTTCAATACCAAATGATGAACCTCTTGGGCTTAGTAGCACTTGGACCTTACTGTGTATTAGCACATGCCAGGGTTCTTCCTATCCTTGTCGCTCTGAACTTGGGACTTTACGCTGACATTGATATGAAACATGAGCTGAGGCATAATATGAGGATCCAAAGGCTCTTTTGCGTTCCAAAACCAAAAACCGTTTGTGTCTGAAAAACCACAAACTATATACCTTGTATACAGAGCATTAACATAAGGTGAGAAATGGGAGGGGAAGTACTGCAAACGAAAGATAGAAAAATAAATTATTTGAAGCCTAAAATTTTCCAGTGAAACTACCACAGATTGATAAGGAAAAAGGAAGAGTGGCTCATAGGAGTGGAACAGTGAAATATACAAATCAATTCTTGGAACATTCATAGCTATGACCACGAATAAATGGCTATTAATAAGGATACTGTGAAGCATCTGACATAAAGGTCTTGCTGACATATGCTATAATTAGTGTATCAGTAGTTGTATTGCTTTTTCCAATTTCTGTAGTGAGGTAACTGAGTTGTGAAAATAAAGGCTGCTTTATTTTTTTTTTTAATAGTTGGAATATGCTAATATTATTGAAAGCAGAAAATGCTATGGAAAGACTAAGAGACCAAGTACTGAATAGAGAATATGAGGGAACACACAGAGAAAGAGATACTTTCCTCAGGGTTGCAAATTTCATAAAGACATATATACAAACACATTAGTTCAGGAGGATCAGTGCAATCTAGCTACCAGAATAGACTAGATGCTTAATGTTACCTGTGAAGTCAGTGCACATTCTGCCATGTGTACACTTGTGCAGCTCGTAATTTCTCTCCTGCATAGGGTATGAACCTCCCATGGGTTTACATCAGCTGCAGAGCACGTCTTGCTCTTTACCAAACTCTTGCAACATAAAAAGAACTGCTAACATGGGGATAACTGAAATTGGAGCTGAGAACAGAAGTTCTGTGGTAGGGAAAGCTGTATCTTTAGTTCTTTGCAAAGCTTTTCAAAGTGATGCACAAGGTAATAGAGAAGCTGTATTGGTAATGTTGATAGCAGATGCTCTTGCTGCAATGGGTAAAAGGCCAATAAAAAGGTTTATGAAGTTCTGATTATAAATCACACATAATGAAGCCAAAGGGAGGACACATCTTCCTTTTGAATCTGAGCCCAATACATTGCTCTAACAGATCAAAGGCATTTGAGTTCACACTGTAGGGATAATCCTTCTGATAGAAGAGATCCGCTGTGACATCAGGGAGCATTAATTTGTGTGATGTGAGCTGTGGCAGTAGTTGTCTGACAACTTCTTGCTTTTTGCTTTTTCTCATATTCTAACAGTTACAGGATGTGACTGAGCACATGATATAGATTTTACCATCTCTGTTGCCAAGAGCAATGTTACACAATGCCTTTGTATAAGCGTGCAATCTGTAACATCCACAATGCTACCATGGCATGTCGCTGCCGAGTGCTGTTCTCTGGAATCTGCATAGCTAATGGCCTAAAGTGTTGTCAAGATTAAACAAAGTCTGATTAATTTTGTTAATAAATTTGAATATTTCAAGTGTTGGCCTCTGTGGAAACTTGGTCTATCTTTATTAGTGAACTTGCCTCAAGATCAAATGACCTTGGCTAGAGAGGTGTCCAGGAACAGTTCATGCACATGCTTTTTGCTCCCTGCACCACGGCCGAAGGCAAGCAAATCATCTCATGGGGCTCAGCCAACATACAGTCATTTCTTAGCTCATTGTGAAGGGTCACAAATTCTAGACCCCACCAAAAGATGCTGATAATCACTGTTCTATCTAGTTAATGCTGCTTCCTCTGCCCAAACCTGCCACCCTGCATAAAACCATAATCTCCAATGAATAATGGTGGAAAAGTGGCTGTAGCTCTACCTTGTTGTTTTCCCCAACAGCACTGAAGTTAAAGCACCTGAGGAGCTGTAAAGCCTGTCTTGTTTGGCTGTAAGTTGCTTGGCTTTGATCACAGTAACAGATTTGTTGTTCTAATGTTGTAGATTCATTACTGCATGCTGGAAGGAGGAGGAAGATCAGACCATTTTGACTCTACTGCCAGCTGCTTTCAGGTCCTATTAAGAGACAGTCACCTCACAGAAAAACTCCATACTGAGTCTTTAAATAGCAACAAGCTGCTTGCACTTGTGTGGTGTTTTTTTGTTTTTTAAAGGCATAATAAATGCCTGTTTATTGTAAACTGATATAAGCAGGAATGTGTGTTTTTCTTTTAATGAAATGTTGAAGTTCCTGCTCTCTTATTTATACCAATATGGTGATCCCAGTTGTGGAGCTCTACTGTTTCCCTCTGCAGATAATTTATTCTACTAGAAAAATCTCATTAGGGCTATGGTGGTTTCCCATGAATTTCAGAGATGTCTCAAACCTGATTAGGAGGAGAATCAACAGGTAAATGAATAATTCTGACAGTTTTCCTGGTGTTTATTTTTCGCAAACCTCTTGTGGCCTCACCCCACTACTGAGGGGGTTTTGAGGTGAGCAGCTTACACATGGCAGACACTTTAATTTTGATGATAAAATACCAGCCTGGATTATGTGCCTTGCATCTCTCCATGAGAAATGGTATGTCTTACTCAAATGCTTGGATTTATTATAATAGAAATTATAAATAAATTCAGAAATACTGTACGTACTATATAGCCACGAAATGAAGCCAGATCCCATTTTGTATGAGTTTTGATTAAGGATAGCTCTGTTACTTCAGAGGTTTTTTTTGTGAATGTGAAATGAGATGTGTATATTGAATCCATATGTTCTTCATGAAGACCTCTTAAAAGTGGTCCGATTTCTTCAGAAAACTGAAATGCTTTCCTTTGTACTGACTGCACACAGGTGGCATCCATTTAATAGCTGCTATGAGCCACTGCTGATTTGAGTACAAACAGATTTTTTAGGTGTGTTGTGAGACCTTGTTCAAATGGCTGTTCTAAAATTGAAGGAAAATGTTAAGAAGCTTTTTCTGTAAGGAGAGGTGATGTGCAGTGCTGCTGATTTTCAGTCCTGTTGTTACATTTGTTTTCCTTGCAAAATTTTTGTGATGTGTGAGAACAGTTCCTGCTGAGGCTTTAAATAAGGTCTCAGTAGCTCTTTTGAGTCAAAAGCCAGGAGTACTGAACTAATTGTTATTCAGGATCAAACAGAAATATGGACAAAATAACTTTTCTGAAGTCAGCATGTGATTCAAAAATTTGTGATATCTTTAAATTGGAACACACTGTTTGGTCTGTATCTCTGTGGTCTGTACTCAGTTCCAGTGGCCTGTTCATTCAGGAAGGAGAATCAGTGTGTGCTCTGGGCACTCTCTCTGGAGAGCCTGTGGAAAGACTGAGGTAATTCACACTAATTAGTCTTGCTGTGGGTAAACAGGAAAAGAGTTTCTAATCAGTTTTAATTAAGAAATACATTAAAAAGTGATAGATATTTTCCAGAAACAGTGGACTTTAACTACTGTACTTTAGTTGTAATATATAATAAGACTTCCTATTTTAAAATGAGTACTAAGTTGTTACTTGAGTAGCACATCAAATTTGCTTCTCTGAAGTGCTGCAGTGACAGCAGGCACTGAATGTGCTGCAGCAAGGAAATCTGTTCTGAATTGCTATATCAAATTTGCTCTTGGTGTTGGTTGTGGGAGTAGGCTGTGTGCATTTACAATGCAAATGAGAAAGGACTTCTTTCACTTTGATTTTAGTAGACATTAAGCAGCTTTCACATTGGAAGACTGAAAAGAAATGAGTCTATACATTGTAGTCCAGTGGTGTATCTTTTCTCATTGATCAACTCATGATTTATTGAAGTGTTTTATTCCTATATAAAATTAAACATAGAGTTACTTAAACTAAATCTGTCTACCTTTTATTGAAGGAAACATTTGCTTGTTTCTGTTAGTCTTTTTGGAACATCCATGGGTCTGGTTTTTAAAAATCATCTACTCCTGCAACTGGGAATCTGATTTTGTTATACTTCTTGTTGGTTATGTAATATGTTTGGTTCTTAAAAAAAGTTTAACTATACAGTGAAAAAGGAGGGAGAAATCTAGACATGATTGTCTTGAAATGTGCATAGCATCCCCCGATCACAGTAGAAGTGGGGAATTGTCTCTGGTTTTGAGAACACTCTACCAATGGTGGAAGTGAGCTCTATAACAATTTAACTAATTCACAAATCAGTTTTGAGACAGAATAAGCAGCATGACAGAAGTATGTCTTTTAGAGAGGTTTATGTATTGACAAAGTAGTGACTGCACAGAAGAGGTGAGAACTGTATCCTTTGCAGAGGGCATGATGATGAAGCAGTGATTTTATGAGAAGCTGATTATAGGGAGGAACTCTGGCAGAACAGGAGCATATTTGTAGCTAAATTTTCCTTTCAGATGTTCAGCACCCTCAGTTAAATATTGGGGTTGAAGAAATGTGACTTTTTTTTTTTAAGACGTGCCAAAAAAATAGGTCTTGGGTGGAATTTGAATGAGAATGTGTGTGTGGGAGGGGGATGGCATATTGGAGTGAGAAGGCTTTTTCTTTGTGGAGTGGGCAGCATGGAGGAAGTGTAAAAAAGTAGCAGGAGAAGGAGACAAATAGGCATTTCTGACTAAGTTGTTGTGACAGGAGGTGAGGTCCAAGAAATAGTTTAGGATCATAAGTCTTTAAGACTAGACTTGATCTAATAATGTGGAGGAAAGTACTGTAGAGGTTTGTATGAAGGACATGATTTGAACAAGGAGAGAAATTGAACAGATGTTTATTAGAATTACCAGAAAGCAATGTTATGAGTACTGAGATAAAATGATAATTTTTAGAGTATGGATGAGGACTGAAAGCCATTGGGCAAAACATTGGATATCCATTAGGCTGGTGAAAGTTTAGTGAATGAGATATAAACAAAAGTTCATAGGCTTTGTTGTGCTGCCAGAGTAAATAATGGGGGAAATAGAGGGTTTGTTGAAAGGAATGAATAAATGGAGAAGTGGCTGATGTGAGATGAACAAGAGGTCCATTCTGTCCTTACTAAGCTTTAGCTTGCTATTTCTCATTCAAGTTATGTGCTAGTTGACAAAGGAGAGAGCAGATGAACTTATAGGTGTGAAAGCATCAAAAATCTGGGGAATAAAGCAGATGGTAGACTGTCAAATGAGAACATAATAGATGAGAAACAGCAGACTTAGGACAGAGAGATAGCAGAAACTGTCTCAAATATTTTGCTGCCCAGCAGCAGTTGTCACCTACCTCACTCTTTTAATATCTCGGTTCAAGCTGTTCTTTCCTTGCCTTATGTTATATGTGGTATTGTGAATCCCTCATTCTCACATACAAGATAGATGGAACTATCTTGTGTTCTATTAAGATAAATACTGGGTTTAAAATGTACTTTAATTAGAATAATTCAAAGCTAAGCTGCTTTAGGTCTTGAAGCACCAAAGACCTGAAAATAATTACGTTGGTGTATTATAAAATCTGTAGGTAACATCAGGTCTGGAGGCCTCATAAGCTTATATTTCTCTGTGGTAACAGAAAGTTCTTCCCTGACTTAGTTTTAGCAAGGTTAGTACTTTCCTTCCACAGAGACATATTTAGACACCTTTGACCCCACTGGGCTTGCAGAGAGGTCCTGTTTAAAAGTCTAGTTCTTCCTATGGCATCTGCACCAGAACTGCATTGTCTTGGCTTGTCATGCTACTTGTGACCAGGCACATGGGGATGTGCACAGGCTGTCAGGGGCCCTACTTCAGACTTGTGGGTATCCATCTGTGACTTTGTCTTTCTAAGAGGATCAGCTCAAGCTAGGTGCAAGAAAATGAGTACCATTGATATCCAGACCTTGCCTTTCTGCACCAGAAGGTTGCTGTGTACTGGGAGAGGGCTTTGTATCATGAGTATCAGCTGAGTGATTTGACTCAGTCTTGAACTTTCAGGCAGCTCAGAAGCACATGTAAAGCCCTGAATAGAGGATGATATGAAAGTGCTATTTAATACAGCTCTGTATGATATCAGTAGTTACAGAGTACTTGCTTAAAGCAAATCTGCCTCTGATTTGCACGGAAGGTCTTGCTTCAATATAAAGAATAACTGAAGGTTTCCTGGTAGAAAAATCAGAGGTGAAGATGGAAGAACCTGAACACACTGCAACAGAGGCAATTCTTACTTCAGATAACTCTGTTACTGTTCCTAATTATCTGTATTTCACAATTCAGGTTTTATATACTCTCTTCCCTTTCTGATTTTATTTTAAAGATCTTCAGCATTAAGAACAGCCTGGCATTGACTGTTCTCTTCAGTCAGACATTTCTGCCATTTAATTTAAATACAAAAAATTGTATGTTTATCTCATTCCATTTCTCAGTGTAAAGCTGATGCAATTTGAAATGTGGTTTCAATGGAAAGGGTCTGAAAGTAGGCAGATAAATTTGGAAAACATATCTATCTCAATTTTCTGGGAAAACAACAAGCCTGGTGAAGGCTTTTAGCAAACCTTAAGAGGTGCCTGTTATAAGATTATGTACTGCAATATTCTGTTAAAGAAACATTTTAAAATAGTGTTAGGAAGCCATTAAATCTTATTAGATGATTTCGTTTGGACTTTTGTGTATGTGGGTTTTTAAAGTGAACTTAGAGGTTGAGAAAAAGTTTGCAATGCAGTGCAAAGATTTGGTGCTACCCTCACAGTCCTGTACCACAGGGACACTTGAAATCAGGTAAGGTCCAGGGAAGGCCTGTTACTGTGCACAGTGTGAGTGATGGACAGAACAGTCCCCATGGCTGGTGAGCTCTTGGACACTGCTTGGGTAATGGGAATGAATCCGCATTATGCTTTATATTGCTCTGAAACCAATGAAAATTTGGCATCCTCATAACAGCTTTGCATACATACTTCACTCATATGTGACCTGTCTTACTTGTAAGAGTTAGAGAAATCCAAAATGTCTGTTCTGTCTGAGTTGTGCAATAAGATGATTTGTCAAATGGCATTTGAGAGAATGCTGTGGTGCAGAAACATCAGCTTTGAATTCAGACATCACTGATGTGCTTCAGAAAAGCCACTCAACAGATGCTAAATTAAAACATCTTCTGTCCCCTAACAAGGTGGGATGACTAAATCACTGACCTGAAGGTTTTAAAAAAATTATATTTGTCAGTTATCCTTCTGAATTAGTATTTCATAATAACACAGTTTGCATGTCTGGGCAGAACCTGTATTAGTTCCGAGATGACCAACACACAAAGCAGTTTCTGAAGTTTGCCCAGGCTGTGATGAGAACAAACTAATTAGTTGCAATATTTCTTGTGCATCTTAATATTTTGGTACTTTGTGCTTGCTCCCAGGGTTTTGATGCCCCACTTAGAAGACAGCTAAACCAGATTATTTTGCAAACAATAGGAACAGATAAACCTTCATGGAGATTTGAAGTACCTGTCGTAAATGTCTAGCATCAGACAGGAGGGAGACTCTTCTAACCGCTTGATGGAAGTCCTCTTAGGCCTGATTTGGATTTGTTTTCTGCATGATTACTGCTTACCATAATCAATGGTTTATTTATATTTTTGCCAATGTGCATTAAGGGCCTAATGTTTTTTTCATTGGTGTTTAAGTGCTTGTGTGAAAAGCAAAGGTTTCAGAAGTTAAGTATTTGTTTCCTACTCTTTTAATAATCCACTATCATTGTGTTGTAAAAAGGCAATGAGAAAACTGAGAAGAGTATTAAGCCAATTGTGGGAGACAACATCTGGTTGCTGTAGGACAGCTAGGAACAGGAGACGTGACTTTTTATTACAGATTCTGTGTACTTTATTCTCTTCAAGACTTGGCCCTATATAGCCCTGGTACAAAAGTAAGTGATTAAAAACAAAAAGCTGTCAATTAGTTCTACTTAACACTGCTAGATGGCTACCAATTTGTGCCATAACACTATATGCCTTCTTCAGCCACAGTCCAAATGTTGAAATCTTGGATTAAAGACTGAATGTCACTTTCAGCATGATGTCTAAGATAAGTGGCCCTAGTTTTAACTTCCCCCCCTCTATATTTTACATACAACTTTTATTCCACTGAATATTTGTTATTTTATGCTGTCAAATAAAAGTTCTATTTGTCATCCCTGAAAGTTCAAATTGGGACCAGTATTTTTAGAGTAAGGAGTCCCAGCTTTTTCCTTGGGAAGAAAATAGTTCCAAATAGTTCTTAAATTTCCTTAGACCTACGTATTTTTTCTCCAATATTGAATCACGAATGTCTGGACAGAAAATCAAGCACCTGATGGTGGTAGACGTTTAAAAATTATATCCTGGAATGAAGGAAAAACTTGGAAAGGCAGAAGTTTTTTCGTGTCTGGAACAGCAGCTCTCTCAGATGTGGCAAAACAGCTGTTATGGGACATGGGTGGAGGTGTTGAGTGGGCTGGTGTGCCATGCAGTGACCTGTAAGAAGGGAAACATACAAATAAAAAGAAATGTAAATGTCAATGCTGATGAATATAATTAAGGTTTGTTTGCAGACCATGTGGAATGCTTATATATATATAATTTTATTATATATAAAAATACACTTGCACATGGAGAGGCATATTCATGAAGAAGGGAATGTGAAGAGTTATATGAAGGAGGATTATGAATTATACAAAGACCTTGATGATTAATTAAAAGGAAATATAATTAAATGATATAAAGTGTTCCAATTATTCAGTTGAAGGAAGAAGTAAGACTCATAGGTTGTTTTGGTTGGAAGGGACCTTCAAAGGCCATCTAGTCCAGTGCCTTCTTGTGGACAGGGGCATCTTTCACTAGATCAGGTTGCTCAAAGGCCCATCCACCTAATCTTGAACACCTTCCAAGGGTGGGGAATCTACAGCTTCTCTGAGCAACCTGTTCCAGTGTCTCACCACCCTCATAGTAACAAATTTCTTCCTCCTATCTAATCTAAATCTACTCTCTTTTAGTTTAAAACCATTACCTCCTCTCCTGTCACTACAGGACCTGGTAAAAAGTCTGCTTTATTGTCCTTTTTGGAAAAAGGTCTTTATTTAAAGTTACAGACAATAAACAAGAGAATGAATGGAATAATAGTGCTTTATTTATGCTTAGTTAATTTTCCTAGTCCTTTCCTGTGAAATAGCTTTTCTGTGGAAACAGAAAGCAGGGCAAAGTACTGAATATAGTTTTTTTGCTGTTGAATGAAATAAATGATACATTTCATCCTTTGGCAGCAGATTAAACCAGTTTTCATAGGTGGTGAGGTGTACGACAACTTATTTTAAGTTTTAGTGAGTAATAAAAACAAATATAGTACTTGATGCAGGATTTTGAAATTTACAGCCAAGTCTGCCTGGCATTACACCTTTAAACCTTTATTTTTTAAGTTCTTATCTTGTGTTGCAGGTTCATTTGAATTATTGAGAGAAGTTTTACAAAATATAAACTTTTTTTTCTCTAAAAATATTATTTCTTGTTGAAATTATACTGTATTCCATCTCTTTGAACTCTGTTTTAGAAAAACGTTTTGTTTGAAGACACTAACAGGTGCTTTTAAAATGTGGTTATGTTTCTTCCTAATTCCTCTATGATGTATGTTTTGTCTACAACTGGAATAGGAAATACTGAAAATAAAATGAAAATAACCTGAGGTGGTAAATATATACTTGTGATTCTGAATACATATTACTTATCCTGTGATACATGATCTAAAACCTTCCCTACCAAGAAGGGAAAAGATAGCAAATGGGGCAAAAAAAGAGGCCATACAAAAGAGGAAGGCGCTATTCTAAAAAGTAAATAGATGTCTGGATCATTTTATCCTGGTTTATAGGATGTCCTGCTAATATTCATCTGAATATCTGCATTTTTTTAAAATTAAAAATATTCTGTAGCCTGATGTGTAGATACCTGAATTTTAGCAATACTGGTATATTAATCATTCATTACATATATTTGATTTGGATAATAACAGTGTGACAAAGGAGGAAAAATTGCACGTGGAAATGTGTCGGGAATCCTGACAGTGTACATTTCAGTAACAGAACTTCTTTAAACTTGTTAATATTTACAGTTCAAATCTTTATTATTACTTACATTTTTTGATTGAAAAAAGTATTAAAATTCATAATATACTCGCTTCTTGTTTAGCTTCTGTTGATTATTCTTTCCCTGTGTTGCTGCAAACTGCATTTCAGACTTGTGACCGTAGAAAACTCTCGTATCTTATTTTTACAACACCAACCAATTTATAAAGCTCAATTAATCCAAGGACATTTCATCAGGAATTTGGTCCATACAAGACAAGAACAGTGCTACTGGTACCTGAATTTTAGTTTCCGCAAACACTTCTTTACCTTTTTTGTTGCAGAATACCTGCAGTTTATTGGGAGTGGAACTGGAAAATATAGTGTCACCTGCATATAACCCTAGATCACTGCAGAAACAACTGAAAATGAAGTATCTGTAGAATGCTTTGAAAAAGGTGTCAAGAAGAAAAAAAAGTCCTAGATCAGTTTACAGAAGCATACAAAACGAGTGGTAAGATTTCTTTATTTTTTTCTTCAGAAAGATTAATTTGTGCTGGGAAATGGTGAGATTATGAGGTCACTAAAGCATTTCACTTTACATTAGGCAGGAAAGAAAAGTGGCTCTCACACAATGGTACAAGAGGAAATTAAAATAAGAAATAGCAAATTAAATCAATAGGGATTATATCTCAGCAATTTGTTCCACTCTTATAACCAGCTGCAGTCGTCTTGAGAATTTTTAGCCACATAAGCATGCTAATTCCTCATCTATAAAAATGTACTGTTTTTAAAAGTACTCAGTTCCTTTCCTGTATAATGTAAGAGCAACTTTTTATATAAAAGTGTGTGCGTGTGTATATATATATATGTGTGTGTGTAAAAAAACAGATACATACAACATCTTTTGTATGATTCTGAAAACAAATTACTGAGGTAGTTCTTACTTTGGTGAGGGAGCCAATCCACCCCCAGCAGAGCTTTCAAAACTTCATTAGGGTTCCTTTATTCTGTCTTAATGTTGGCAT
Organism: Nesoenas mayeri; assembly: GCF_963082525.1. Taxonomy (NCBI): domain Eukaryota; kingdom Metazoa; phylum Chordata; class Aves; order Columbiformes; family Columbidae; genus Nesoenas; species Nesoenas mayeri. The sequence continues at coordinate 54,335,471 of NC_137540.1, forward strand.
GATGTTAGGGAAATAGCTTGTAAAAAGAGACAACAGGTGACATAAGAAAACTTGGCAAAACCTGAACCGAAGCTCCACATATGTACATATTACTATTAATTGTGTTAGAGTTCTCATGCATAGATGTGCCATTAGAGTGAGGAGGATTTTGCTGGCTGTCTTGAAGCTCACAGGGACAGGAACCTAGCAGCTTGGTTTGAGTGGGAATGGACATATATGGAAGAAAATTAGAGCTCTTTGTAATATACTGGACAGTTTTCTGTTTTTCAATGTATAACAGCTAAATAGTCTTGTCCTCTTAGTATTATCTTAATAGTGAATAATCGATATTGTTTTTGTTTTGTACAGTAATGTTTTCTTAAATTTCTTGTATGTGCATGCCAAACTTTGTACTGATAAAACCACCAGCTTAAAAAGTCAGAGCTGCTACTGACTCAGTTCTTGGATAGGGTGGAGTAGTTTGTCTGTGGTTGGGGTTGAGAGAGCAAGCCCAGAGCCACCAGTGTGGTTGAGACTGCAAAGGAGCTGCTGAAGCAAATTGTCTGCAGAAAGAATCCATCCCTGAGGAATCTTTTATGTTGAGAAGGGTTTGGTTTCCTTGTCCAGCCTAATTTTGAGGAAGGAAACCCAGAGTAGCAGTTGTAGAGGAACTGGAAAGCAGTTTCCTAAGTGCACCAAGGGCTGGTGCTGGGATTCTCCTTTGGCTGTGAATAGTGACGACCTGGAATTACTGCTCAGGTGTAACGGTTGGTGTTCAGAGGGGAAAAACAAGAGTTGGAGCTGCCCTGGAAAATAGCTTGTTGTGGGTTAGGCAGAGTAAACTTATAGTTGATCTAGAAACTTGGGTTTATCTAAGAGCGAATGAGATGGAAGCTTTTATATTGCTTGACTAGCTCTCACAAGAGCCCACTTGCTTGCCCGCAGTACTGCATTCCCTGGGTTTCGCCTTCTCTTCATGGAAGAGGTTGCTACTGTTTTGGGGAGGCTGGGCAGAAAGTTCTGGTTTCTACTGTGCAGCTGCTCACGGTTAGGCAGTTCGTCTCTAGCACTGCTGACCAAGGTCCATGGGCACCCCTGGCATTTGTCTCCATGCATCATTTATCTCCAGGTTTTTCCGCAGCATGGATTGTTTTCTTTGTCTCTCCTCCCCTCTCCTCTTGTTTTCTAGACAAAGTTTATTCGGGAACCATTTGTTTTTGCTTCCACTCTTCTTTAAAGAACATCAAGGCCCTAGTTTTCCCTGTCTAAACAGTCTATATATGCAGAAGCACAATGTGTGATCAGTTTTCTAATCTGTGATTTTTTTTATTTTTTATTTTTTTTAATGAATTGCTGAATTCCGGATGTGTTGTTTCTGTTCAGGTGCTATAAAAATATGCAATGAAATCATACTGGTTGCAAACTAGCAAACAGCAGGACAGCAGGCTTCCACTTGAGTTTAGAAGGTGTGTTTTGGATGTTCACCTTCCATTATGTGCCCTGTGTTTGCTACATGTTGATTATGACAGGCAGCTGGAGCTCTTTCTGGGGAAAGTTGAGTCTTGTGATGGTGTGTGAGTTCAAAACTGCCGGCTCAGTTTTGACTTGAGACCAGGGCTGAAGGTCTAGTACTATAGCTGACAGTCTAAGATTCCTGTAGTTTGAGTATGCAAGTATCCACTCTTCTTCAGTAAAGGGAACAGTCTTATGATGGGCCATTACTCATTCACATTGTAATTACCTTTCTAAACTTTAGATACAGGACCTTGTTTTAGTGCTGGTCTTTACAGTATTAAGTTTACTCTGGTTTCTCAAGTACACAAAACTGTTTTCTAGATTGAGCTATTTTCACACCTCCTTGAACAGAAAAAAAATATTTTTTTCTGATAAATATGCAATAAATTGCGAGTCAGGTGTGACTGCTAATTTTTAGCAGAATGTTCTCTCTTGTGAGGCATCAACTGTACTGCAGGTAATTTTAAAAGTCCATCTGGAGCTGAAGAGAGTTCAGAGCCGGTGAGGTTTTGCTTTGAAGCTAGATTAGCCAGCAGAAAGTACCATACATTTTTTTTTTTCTTAAAATATCAGGCTTTGCTTTTAAACAACTTGAGGTTGATAATCAACAGCTCTGAATTTCCAGTAATTAGCATAACTCTCTCAGCAGGAGGGTTGTCCTTCCTGACAAAGATGTCACTGTCAGCAATATTTTTCTCTTTGACTCACATCTGCTACAACTGCTGTATTTTTATTCTGACAGGTTGAACAGGTGTGTATCAAACAAAAGCTCTGTCTCCCAAGGAGATATCAGATGTGGTTCTAGGAGCTAGTAAAATTGCTAGCATTTCCTTGCTTGTTTAATTTCTCTTTCTCAATATTGTGTGTGGAGTCTACAGTGCCACATTCTGCATTTTTCCTGAGAGCTATCACTTATGGTTTCAGAAGTATGCTTTCATAGCATGTAGAGTTTGTTCTGTACCCATGAAAGATGTTACAGAAATAAGTATTCCTTCACTTGCAAATGAACTGAGTATGATTTGAAATGGTGACCACTTGTACAGAAAGCACAGAGCTTCCTGCAGTCCTGTTATAGACCAGATTGACAGTCCTAAAGGCTAAATATTACCTGCATGCTGAGCAGGCACAGCCTATGTAACAGTATTGGTTTTCCAATGTGAATTGGTCCAGGAAAATGGTGACCAGGTTTCCATGGTCTCCTTCAGGTCTCCTCTCCTTCAGTTAGAATCAATTAACATGAGGGCACCTTTAGTGATAAGCACCTAAAGAGATGCACTTGATATGGCAGTTGCATCCTCTCACTTCTCCCTCCAGCTCTTTCAATAGGGCAGTCGATGTCTCTTTAGCACCTTTTGTGCCCCACCATGCCTGCCCTCAACTTAGCACCTTGGTTCATGTGCCCCCACACCGGGCAATGGTGACTCCTCATGTTCCCCTCCCCGTGGCTGGGGGAGCAGGAGGAGTGGAACTGTCAGTCAATAAACAGGGTCCTCATCCAAGGAGAGCTATAGAAGAATCTGGACAATGTTGTAATGATCACCGTCAGTTCTAACCAGGCTGTAATACAGCCTCTGCCAAAGACCACCTTGGAGCAGTCTTCTCAGAGCATTGAGTCTCTGAACACTGGGAGAGAGTACCTTCACCTGTTCCTTGGTGAGTGATTATTTCCTCCTGGATATGTCCTTGGGTGAGCCCTCACCCACTCTGGGCAAGTGATTGTTTCTTCTGTGTGCTGTTGGGTGAAAGAGGCCTCTGGTTTTTGTGAGCGTGTGCTCACTGTGGGTCCTAATTCTTGTGTGCTTGAATGGTAATATCCCCAACAGGCATATCAAACTTTAAAGTTGCTGCAGTGCTGAATAATTTTGGATAAACCCTGTTTCTATGTGGTTGTCTGCTAAACAGTTCTGGTTAGAATAAATTCTGTTTGGAGCTTATCACCTGCCTAAATGGATTTCTGGGGTGCCTTTGTGACACTTGGCCCATCAGACTGGTTGAAGATGATGATTTTAATTAAAACTAGTTAAGAAAGGATCTAAATGTGAAAGGTCTTGTATCTTCCAGGAGTTATTTCTGCCTCCAGGTCTCTGGGAAATGAGGCTGTGAAATCATTAGTAGTGGGTACCTTGGGTGCAGGTGGAAGAGAGCAACAGGAGTTTCAAAGGATCTCACAGTCTCAGGAGGTAAAATTAGGCAGTTCCTCTGCCCTGCCAAAAAAACCCAAACCAAAACACCCCCCCAAACAAACAAACAACAACAACAAACAACAAAAAAAAAGCCCAAAACCCCACAAACAACCCCCTCAAACCAAAACTCAAGCTCCAAAGACAAAAACGTACTATATTTACTCTGAAGGTAAGATTTAACACAAATAAGTTTGCATATTTTTCTTCTAAAAATAAGACTGTTATTTCCTAGAACATACAGCAGTTAAAAGTGCAGCTATTCAGTATGCTTCATTCTTTCTAGTGCCAGTGTCTGGCTGCCTAATTTGGGTATCTGAATGAGAACTAAGCATTGAATCTTCTGATCTTAATGTACTGGGTCATTAATTCCTCTGAATATCAGAGTGTAAGCTCTACCCTTGACTGCTTTTGTCCTTTTTTACTGGATTTCTTTGGAAACAGGCCTTACTGTCTTTGTTTGTCTTTGGATGATGCTGCCTGGTGTCACACAATGTGGCTGGAAATGTGTGGCCATCCTGCCTTTCCCAGCTGTGATAAGTCTGTCTGGTTGGGCCTTCTACTGCTTCCTGCTATGAATCAGTGTTTTAGAGGGAAAATGTGTTAGTCTTTCTTAAATATGAGAGTATTACAGAATTACAGTCATGGAATGGTTGGGCTTGGAAGGGACCACTGGAGGTCATCTTGTCCAATGTCCCTGCTCAAGCAGGACCACCTGTTGCCCAGAATGGTGTCCAGAGAGCTTTTGAGTGTCTCTGAGGAGGGGGACCCCACAACCTCCCTGAGCAACCTGTTCCAGTGCTCAGTCACCCTTACAGTGATAAAGTGTTACCTGATGTTCAGAGGGAACCTCTTGTGTTTCAGTTTGTGCTCCTTGCTTCTGGTTCTGTCACTGGGCACCATTGCAAAGTGTGTGACTGTCTTGTACATACCTCTCCCTTTAGGTATATCTGTACATTAAAAAGATGCCCCTTGAGCCTTCTCTAGGCTAAACAGCGCAGCTCTTTCACTTTCTTCATATGAGAGAGGCTTCAGTCCCTTCATCATTTTCATGGTCCTTCACAAGAATCTCTTCAATATGTCCATGTCTCTCTTTTTTTTTTTCTGGGGAACCTAGATTTGGACACAGCACTCCAGGTGTAGTCTCACCAGTGTTGAGTGGAGGGGCAGGATTACCTTCCATGACTTGCTGGCAATACTCCTCCTAATGCAGCCCAGGATACTCTTAGCCTTTACTGCCTCAAGGGCACATGGCTGGCTAGTGTTCAACTTGGTCAGTCTTCCTTTACATGTGCACTGTGTTTTGTGTCGCTCAGCTTTCTCTGCCTCTTGGTTGGGTAAGTAGGCTGTTGGTAGCAGTTGTTTCAGCCTTGCTGGCCTGGCAGTTCTCACCGGCAGGTCTTAAGCAGCTGTGTCCTTGGTTTCCTTCAGGAGCCTACCAGCTGAGGTGTAAAATCCCTCTTAATACAGTTCTTCTAGGCTTGAGAGTACTAATCTATCCCTTTGGTTGAACCCAGGAATGATAGACCTTTGTGAACAAGTAAGGTTTGTGTAAGGCAAATTGGTATTTTCACTTATCTTTAATGTTGTAGCTTCCATAAAAACCTGTGGTGTGTTGTGGTTTTGTTTTGTTTCTTTTTTTTCTCCACTGGAGCTTCAGGCTGGAGGACCTCACCTGACAGCTATTGCTATCAGACATATAAGCAAAGCTTTTTGTATGTCACTGTTCCCTTTTGCCTCATCTATGTTTTGCCTGTTGAAAAAATGAAACCTAAGGGAAAATCCAGATCTTTCTGGTTCTTTTTCTTCATTTTGTATCTAGTTATATTAATTAACTCAGATTACTGGAGAAAATACTTTTCAAATCTGTATGTAGTGTTGCGCAAGGAGAACTGTTAAAGAGCCCGAGGCTAGTTCCAGGATGTCATTATTAGGAGTAGAGGTTATTTATTGTCGTTAATGTTAACTGTAGGTAGATAAACTGCATGAAGTCAGAGTTTTACAAACCTGCCTTTAGGAGCTTTGTAGAAATATTGAAAATCAATATAGCTTTTATCACTTATTTATTTATTTATTTTACTGTGTTTTAAAAATCCACAATTTTTCCTCTTCCTTCAGAGTAATTCATCCTTGTTTTCCGGTTTAGAGAAAATCTTTGTGTAGTGAAGATATCTTCAAGCGGACACTGTAACTATCTCATCCACTGTGTCTTTACTAGATGCCTAAAATGAAGTTTTGCTTGCATGCTTTAAAATTGCTACAAGTTTAATTCCTCTAGTGTAAAGAAGTTCTTGAACAGTTACAGATTTACTGTCTAAACTTTACTTGTATTGCCAGCTCAGGGAGGATGAATGAAATTGCCAGACAAAGGAAATGGTGCAGGTGCTGGCAAAATATCTGGCTAGCCATAAATGGGAACATCTGGGATCTCTCACTCATCACAATGGGCAGTACAAACAGCTGGTGCTATATTTAAATCTTAGAGATTTTGCTCGGTCCTTTCGGCACACTGTGCTGAAGATGCTAGAATTCATTCAGTTCACTGTTTTGCCCAAGTCTGGATTTTCAGATAAGTGATCACATTATTAATCTACTCATCTATGTCCTTAGGGAAGAGCTGAATGGGAAGGAATGAGGATTCCACGCTTTTAGATTGTGAAGAGTTGTTTTGATTTACATTTAATTAAACTTTCCAGCTACTTTGCAGGTGCTTAGAGAGATATTTGCTGATGTCTAAATTTCCTAGTAAGCATAACTATAAAGTAAAAACCCAATAGTTAATGTAAATGTGCTCTATCAAAATGATAAAAAAAACACTGCACTTCTAAATTTATTACTGTGTGACTTAACCTGAAAATAAGAAACTTCAAATCCTATCTAGTTAGTGTGTGTGTGTTTTTTTTTTTTTTGGCACTGCATCTTGATTGTACTAGTAAGCACAGAACAGTTGAGGTTGGAAGGGACCTCTAGAGGTCATCTGATCCAATCCCCTGCTCAAGCAGGCTACATAGGTCCAGTTGCCCAGGGCCATCTCCAGATGGCTTTTGAATATCTCCAAGGAGGGAGACTCCACAACATCCTTGAGCAACCTGTGCCACTGTTCTGTTACCCTCATGGTGAAAAAGTGTTTCTTGAGGTTCATCTGAAATCTGTGTTTGTGTTGGTGTCCATTGCCTCTTGTGGTGTTACTGAGCAACAGTGAAAAGAACCTTGCTCTGTCGTCTTTGCACTCTTTCTTCATGTATATCTCTACAGAAAGAAGATGCCCTCTGAGCCTTCTCTGGGCTAAACAGTGCAGCTCTTGCAGACTTTTGTCATGCTTCAGTGTCTCCACTGTTTTTATGGTTCTTTGCAAGAATCTCTTCAGTATGTCTGTGTCTCTTGCATAGGGGAACTCAGAACTGAACCCTGCATTCCAGGTTTGGGCTCACTAGTGGTGTCGTTGCTCCTCCTAGCACATCCCATGACACTGGTAGCCTTCTTTGCAGCAGGGGGACAATGGTGGCTTGTGTCCAACTTGGTGTCCACTGGGACTCCTGGGTCCTTTTCTTTTGAGCTACTTTCCTGCTGGTCAGTTCTTAGTGAGTACTGACACTTCCCTTTTCGGAATGTCATGGTGTTGCTGTAAACCCATTTTTTCCAACCTGTTGAGGTCCCTGTCAGCTGTCAGCTTACCATACCCACATTGGTTCTACAGAAACTGGGTGTTTGCTTTCCACCTTGTCGTCTTTTTTCCTTTTCTCTATCACTCTGTCCTGTTACCTGGCTATTTCAATTTGTCAATCATAGTTGTGCACCCTGGAACTAGTGTTTCCTCTTCCCTTCCTTTGTCCTGCACCCTTCGCTTTCTCCCTTTGTCCCATATCATTCTTCCTGTCTCTTCTCTTTGAGTCTTTGGGCCAGTTTAGCCCCAAAGATGGGGATGTTTAGCCCATGTTTGGCCAGTTTTAAAGGCCTGGTGAGGGACAGGAGGGGCACCAGGCAGTGACAGGCCCAGGGCTGACAGGCTCCCCTAGGGGGCGCTCAGCTGTGACAGCCGGCTGACACTGAACCTTTGTCACAATGCCCGCTACCGTGGTGGGGAAATGGTGACTCTGCAGGTGACCGGGATGCTGCAGGACTTGGTGTCAGCTCTGCAATGTCTCAGTTCCGCAGAGAAGATGACTTCTTTGAATTGCTGCTTTTGCTGGTGACATGATGTCATCAGCTCTGTGTTTTGGAGTAATGCAGTGGAAACCAAGTCCTCCGTCGTCGTCGTCGTCGTCGTCGTCGTCGTCGTCGTCGTCGTCGTCGTCGTCGTCGTCGTCGTCGTCGTCGTCGTCGTCGTCGTCGTCGTCGTCGTCGTCGTCGTCGTCGTCGTCGTCGTCGTCGTCGTCGTCGTCGTCGTCGTCGTCGTCGTCGTCGTCGTCGTCGTCGTCGTCGTCGTCGTCGTCGTCGTCGTCGTCGTCGTCGTCGTCGTCGTCGTCGTCGTCGTCGTCGTCGTCGTCGTCGTCGTCGTCGTCGTCGTCGTCGTCGTCGTCGTCGTCGTCGTCGTCGTCGTCGTCGTCGTCGTCGTCGTCGTCGTCGTCGTCGTCGTCGTCGTCGTCGTCGTCGTCGTCGTCGTCGTCGTCGTCGTCGTCGTCGTCGTCGTCGTCGTCGTCGTCGTCGTCGTCGTCGTCGTCGTCGTCGTCGTCGTCGTCGTCGTCGTCGTCGTCGTCGTCGTCGTCGTCGTCGTCGTCGTCGTCGTCGTCGTCGTCGTCGTCGTCGTCGTCGTCGTCGTCGTCGTCGTCGTCGTCGTCGTCGTCGTCGTCGTCGTCGTCGTCGTCGTCGTCGTCGTCGTCGTCGTCGTCGTCGTCGTCGTCGTCGTCGTCGTCGTCGTCGTCGTCGTCGTCGTCGTCGTCGTCGTCGTCGTCGTCGTCGTCGTCGTCGTCGTCGTCGTCGTCGTCGTCGTCGTCGTCGTCGTCGTCGTCGTCGTCGTCGTCGTCGTCGTCGTCGTCGTCGTCGTCGTCGTCGTCGTCGTCGTCGTCGTCGTCGTCGTCGTCGTCGTCGTCGTCGTCGTCGTCGTCGTCGTCGTCGTCGTCGTCGTCGTCGTCGTCGTCGTCGTCGTCGTCGTCGTCGTCGTCGTCGTCGTCGTCGTCGTCGTCGTCGTCGTCGTCGTCGTCGTCGTCGTCGTCGTCGTCGTCGTCGTCGTCGTCGTCGTCGTCGTCGTCGTCGTCGTCGTCGTCGTCGTCGTCGTCGTCGTCGTCGTCGTCGTCGTCGTCGTCGTCGTCGTCGTCGTCGTCGTCGTCGTCGTCGTCGTCGTCGTCGTCGTCGTCGTCGTCGTCGTCGTCGTCGTCGTCGTCGTCGTCGTCGTCGTCGTCGTCGTCGTCGTCGTCGTCGTCGTCGTCGTCGTCGTCGTCGTCGTCGTCGTCGTCGTCGTCGTCGTCGTCGTCGTCGTCGTCGTCGTCGTCGTCGTCGTCGTCGTCGTCGTCGTCGTCGTCGTCGTCGTCGTCGTCGTCGTCGTCGTCGTCGTCGTCGTCGTCGTCGTCGTCGTCGTCGTCGTCGTCGTCGTCGTCGTCGTCGTCGTCGTCGTCGTCGTCGTCGTCGTCGTCGTCGTCGTCGTCGTCGTCGTCGTCGTCGTCGTCGTCGTCGTCGTCGTCGTCGTCGTCGTCGTCGTCGTCGTCGTCGTCGTCGTCGTCGTCGTCGTCGTCGTCGTCGTCGTCGTCGTCGTCGTCGTCGTCGTCGTCGTCGTCGTCGTCGTCGTCGTCGTCGTCGTCGTCGTCGTCGTCGTCGTCGTCGTCGTCGTCGTCGTCGTCGTCGTCGTCGTCGTCGTCGTCGTCGTCGTCGTCGTCGTCGTCGTCGTCGTCGTCGTCGTCGTCGTCGTCGTCGTCGTCGTCGTCGTCGTCGTCGTCGTCGTCGTCGTCGTCGTCGTCGTCGTCGTCGTCGTCGTCGTCGTCGTCGTCGTCGTCGTCGTCGTCGTCGTCGTCGTCGTCGTCGTCGTCGTCGTCGTCGTCGTCGTCGTCGTCGTCGTCGTCGTCGTCGTCGTCGTCGTCGTCGTCGTCGTCGTCGTCGTCGTCGTCGTCGTCGTCGTCGTCGTCGTCGTCGTCGTCGTCGTCGTCGTCGTCGTCGTCGTCGTCGTCGTCGTCGTCGTCGTCGTCGTCGTCGTCGTCGTCGTCGTCGTCGTCGTCGTCGTCGTCGTCGTCGTCGTCGTCGTCGTCGTCGTCGTCGTCGTCGTCGTCGTCGTCGTCGTCGTCGTCGTCGTCGTCGTCGTCGTCGTCGTCGTCGTCGTCGTCGTCGTCGTCGTCGTCGTCGTCGTCGTCGTCGTCGTCGTCGTCGTCGTCGTCGTCGTCGTCGTCGTCGTCGTCGTCGTCGTCGTCGTCGTCGTCGTCGTCGTCGTCGTCGTCGTCGTCGTCGTCGTCGTCGTCGTCGTCGTCGTCGTCGTCGTCGTCGTCGTCGTCGTCGTCGTCGTCGTCGTCGTCGTCGTCGTCGTCGTCGTCGTCGTCGTCGTCGTCGTCGTCGTCGTCGTCGTCGTCGTCGTCGTCGTCGTCGTCGTCGTCGTCGTCGTCGTCGTCGTCGTCGTCGTCGTCGTCGTCGTCGTCGTCGTCGTCGTCGTCGTCGTCGTCGTCGTCGTCGTCGTCGTCGTCGTCGTCGTCGTCGTCGTCGTCGTCGTCGTCGTCGTCGTCGTCGTCGTCGTCGTCGTCGTCGTCGTCGTCGTCGTCGTCGTCGTCGTCGTCGTCGTCGTCGTCGTCGTCGTCGTCGTCGTCGTCGTCGTCGTCGTCGTCGTCGTCGTCGTCGTCGTCGTCGTCGTCGTCGTCGTCGTCGTCGTCGTCGTCGTCGTCGTCGTCGTCGTCGTCGTCGTCGTCGTCGTCGTCGTCGTCGTCGTCGTCGTCGTCGTCGTCGTCGTCGTCGTCGTCGTCGTCGTCGTCGTCGTCGTCGTCGTCGTCGTCGTCGTCGTCGTCGTCGTCGTCGTCGTCGTCGTCGTCGTCGTCGTCGTCGTCGTCGTCGTCGTCGTCGTCGTCGTCGTCGTCGTCGTCGTCGTCGTCGTCGTCGTCGTCGTCGTCGTCGTCGTCGTCGTCGTCGTCGTCGTCGTCGTCGTCGTCGTCGTCGTCGTCGTCGTCGTCGTCGTCGTCGTCGTCGTCGTCGTCGTCGTCGTCGTCGTCGTCGTCGTCGTCGTCGTCGTCGTCGTCGTCGTCGTCGTCGTCGTCGTCGTCGTCGTCGTCGTCGTCGTCGTCGTCGTCGTCGTCGTCGTCGTCGTCGTCGTCGTCGTCGTCGTCGTCGTCGTCGTCGTCGTCGTCGTCGTCGTCGTCGTCGTCGTCGTCGTCGTCGTCGTCGTCGTCGTCGTCGTCGTCGTCGTCGTCGTCGTCGTCGTCGTCGTCGTCGTCGTCGTCGTCGTCGTCGTCGTCGTCGTCGTCGTCGTCGTCGTCGTCGTCGTCGTCGTCGTCGTCGTCGTCGTCGTCGTCGTCGTCGTCGTCGTCGTCGTCGTCGTCGTCGTCGTCGTCGTCGTCGTCGTCGTCGTCGTCGTCGTCGTCGTCGTCGTCGTCGTCGTCGTCGTCGTCGTCGTCGTCGTCGTCGTCGTCGTCGTCGTCGTCGTCGTCGTCGTCGTCGTCGTCGTCGTCGTCGTCGTCGTCGTCGTCGTCGTCGTCGTCGTCGTCGTCGTCGTCGTCGTCGTCGTCGTCGTCGTCGTCGTCGTCGTCGTCGTCGTCGTCGTCGTCGTCGTCGTCGTCGTCGTCGTCGTCGTCGTCGTCGTCGTCGTCGTCGTCGTCGTCGTCGTCGTCGTCGTCGTCGTCGTCGTCGTCGTCGTCGTCGTCGTCGTCGTCGTCGTCGTCGTCGTCGTCGTCGTCGTCGTCGTCGTCGTCGTCGTCGTCGTCGTCGTCGTCGTCGTCGTCGTCGTCGTCGTCGTCGTCGTCGTCGTCGTCGTCGTCGTCGTCGTCGTCGTCGTCGTCGTCGTCGTCGTCGTCGTCGTCGTCGTCGTCGTCGTCGTCGTCGTCGTCGTCGTCGTCGTCGTCGTCGTCGTCGTCGTCGTCGTCGTCGTCGTCGTCGTCGTCGTCGTCGTCGTCGTCGTCGTCGTCGTCGTCGTCGTCGTCGTCGTCGTCGTCGTCGTCGTCGTCGTCGTCGTCGTCGTCGTCGTCGTCGTCGTCGTCGTCGTCGTCGTCGTCGTCGTCGTCGTCGTCGTCGTCGTCGTCGTCGTCGTCGTCGTCGTCGTCGTCGTCGTCGTCGTCGTCGTCGTCGTCGTCGTCGTCGTCGTCGTCGTCGTCGTCGTCGTCGTCGTCGTCGTCGTCGTCGTCGTCGTCGTCGTCGTCGTCGTCGTCGTCGTCGTCGTCGTCGTCGTCGTCGTCGTCGTCGTCGTCGTCGTCGTCGTCGTCGTCGTCGTCGTCGTCGTCGTCGTCGTCGTCGTCGTCGTCGTCGTCGTCGTCGTCGTCGTCGTCGTCGTCGTCGTCGTCGTCGTCGTCGTCGTCGTCGTCGTCGTCGTCGTCGTCGTCGTCGTCGTCGTCGTCGTCGTCGTCGTCGTCTAGAAACGGGTTACGCTATCACCCTCTGTGTCTCCAACCTCTGTACCTCACAAGTCACCTCCATAAGGTACGTGCACGTACAGTGGGAGATACTTTTAATCAACAGTTTGCATTCTCCAAACTCTGCAAGTGGTTTTGAGCCACTCATCCTGCCCAATGTTTCACAACCTTTCTTATATCAATCATGCTACAGACACAACAGGGAAGGCTATGGATCTCTCTATATTCATTACTCCTCCTTATCTTCTCCTGTGTTTCTTCAATTCCTTGGCTAGTATCTCTTCAGCAGAGCTGAGCAGTGGGAATGTTGCAGAGATCAAGACATAAAATTATTTTCCATCAAGGTAACACATTTTCCTTGATCTTGGCCAACTGTTGACCTGAAGTTTGTCTATCTACTGCTTTTATATGTGATGAACAGATTGTCCATGATGAGAGAATATATATTTAAGAATTTAGGATAATAGGTGCACCACACTGTGGAGTTTTTAAGATACTTGAAACTTTCACTAAGAAATTCCAGATGAAGAACTATGGAGAAAATGACGTTACTGTTGAAAGACCACAACTGCAAGCACCTGAGTTCTCAGTTACCATAAAAAAACCCCAAAAACCATAAATCAAAATGAAACAAAAAACCACAAAAACCAAAACCAAAACCAAACAAACAAGAAAAAAGTAATGTTTTAGTTTATTTTCATTTTAGGGCAGAAATGTGATATAAGAAGAGTCTAGCAGTAGAACAAAAATTCTACAGAAAATCTACCTTGAGTTACAAAAACAAATGAGTAATAGACATTCGTTGACTTACTATTTCCAGATTATTTTTTTTTCCTAAAGTGTTGTAGCATGCTTATGATGGAATGCCTTCGAAGATGTTTATTTCAAAGTTCCATAGAATCTGTGACTTGAGGGCATGGGATGGAAAATTAATGAGTTCTGTATGTCCAACATGGGGCAAAAGGTTTAGTGTTTGTTTTTTTGTTGTTTTTTTTTTTTGCTAGGCTTTTCTGAGATGTGAGCAGATGGGACTTTGATTTCAAGCATAAGCCCATGATAAAAGTTTGGAAATCAGATCATTAAAAAATTATAAGCAGGAGGTTATAAATTTTTATCACTTGCTCTTGTTAATTAACCTTTAAAAGCTGATCATGTAGAGAAAGCCTGGGGTTTGGTTTCTGTGGGAACATTTTTCAGTAGTAATGAGCACCTGAGGATTCTTTTCTGTCCCAGAGTGAGCATGACATTTCAATTCTTTAAGATGTGTGTGTGATGCCAGCATCTCTCAGGGTTTTAAGCACAAGAAGAAAGCTTGTTATTTTCTATATAGATGCAGAAAGGTCAGTGATTTTCTTCTGCTTAGGCTGGATGTGATTTCAAATTTTCCACTCTCACATTCAAGAATTAGTCCCATGAATAGCACTTATGTTCAGAAGTGTTGCTGGCAACCTTTTGCCAAGATTTTGCTATCAGCAGGAATGGAAATGAAGGCTTGCAATTACTTCTTTACCTTTGCTTATGTCTATCCAAGTGGATATGCTTGCATTTTTTATCCTGTTTAAAAATAGTTTTTCTTTCAAATGAATCGCACTAAAATAGGCATTAAAATAATGGTAACAGAATAGTATCTTTGGATCTTCAACCAAGCTGCTTCAGATGGTCCAGAAAGATCATTGGACTATTCCAGTTGTATACGGAATGTGATTTGGATCTTGAAAATGCTTTGCATGAACTTGACTTTAAAACAAAAAAAAAAGTTCAGAATGAAAGGGACTGAGGCCAATGTCTGTAACTTGTTTATGTACATAAACTCTTTTGTGTAGGTGAGAAGACCTTAATGTTAATCTCTTTCTGCTACCCACAACCTCAAATCTTGGTTTGACAGTGGGACCAGCTGTTCCAAGGAACATGGATGTTTTCAGTGTTTAGCGAATATCTGATGTTGACCACAGATGTTAAACACATTAAAGTGGAGAACCATTTTGTGTGTTTATATATATACACATACAAACACATTGGCTTCTGCTTTTTCACTTGTTGCTTATTATTTTCCTAGGCTCATTCATCCTTCGTCTAGAACCCAACGGACAGACCACACAGTGAATAAAATGCTTGAAAACGGTATTGAAATACATTTTAGTGTAAAGTGCTGCAGATTTTTTTTGTGTGTGGATGAACATAGTGCTCAACAGAAAAGTGTAAGGAAAAGGCTGCAAATACTGTATTTAGTGAGAGGGATAAAATTCTGTATCATGAAGGTACTGATCTTTGATTACAATGGCCTTTTTTTTTTTTTTTTTTTTTTACATGAAAACCACAGTTTAGTGTGAGGGTAAGTTTAATATCTTCTGAATCTATTTGGCTACTCTGTGGTGTCTTTCCTTTTCTTAAACTTGACTTTAGACTGGAGAGAGTTTTCTAACATTTCCACAGAGACATTAATTGAATTACAAAAAAAAAAAAAAATCACTGTAAGAATTAGAAAAAATTTCCAACTTTTTTATTAACTCTAGTAAATACTGCAGTGTTGCTGTTTGGTTTTTAAAAATTGTTGTTTCTACCTATTTCAGATTGAGATTAGCTGGAAATAATGATCTGGTCACTTGTTTTCAGTCCTTCCTTTCTATTACAAAGACCTTATTGGCTTTTTTTCCCTGTATTTCTATTGACAGATGCAAATGGTCAAATGTATTGTGGTATAGACGTGGATTTGAGTCACCTTGTCTGCAATATCTTGACCTTTTTACAGATACATCAGCAGCGTGAGCAGGTAATAATCAACTAGCATATGGCCAGCAGTATGTATCCCATGTAGGACAGAAGAAGGAAATCTGTGATGTCAAACTTATGGGAAATTCTGATCTTTCACTGTTTGGTTTGCATACCAACTCACACCAAGAGTCTGAAACTTTTATTTTTATGGAGCAGAAATTCTGTCAGTTTGAGTAGAAAAACTGAAAATATTTTATCTTGAAACTTCTTGGAAGGTCAGTAGAAACTAAACTGACCTGCTCACAGGGAGAATCTCAAGAGATGTGATGCCGCTAGAAAGGTAGGAGAGCAAAATTTAGCAGTAATATGTGGTGAAAGGCAAATTTGATACAGATAATGTTTTTTAGTGAAAAATGAAAGTCTCTGCTAGTCCAGCTGGCCAAGTTTTGCCTCATCCATAATGAGGTACTTCAGAGGAAGTGTAACAGGAAAGAAGTATAGAAGACTATTACATAAGTCTGTAAGAGAACCATATCCTTATATGCTATTAATAAGGATTGACCAAAAGTCTTCGTACTGTAAGCAAAATCTTAAATAGCTGCATCTGGTTGTTTATTAGAGGAAGACATAAAAAGGAAAATACTTTTTATTAATTCCTTCTGCCTATACACTTCCCCATTAAGCTTTGTTTTGAAAATCAGAGCTCCCATTAACTACTGTTTGTATGAAGTAGCTCACAAGATAAAACTGCTAACCCTATCAACAAACAACCACTCCTCATAGACTTCATAACAGAAAAAAAATTAACTAAACAAAAAAACAAACCAGTAAACAAAAGGCCCCTGAGGTCCTTAGTTTGTTTTTGGCTTTGGGTGAATAAAAATGGTAGCTGAGGAACAGGGAAGAAAAAAAAAAAAAAAAAAAAAAGAAAGAAATTTAGTGTCTAATTCCAATGGTATTTAAAAAAAACAAACAAACCAACCAAAAAACCCTAAATATTCTCTCTCTGTTTAATATCCCCTTGCATTTTTTCTAGGTACTTGCAATTATGTACTTCAAAATAAGACAGTGAGGGTTTGTACTTGATTTTGTAGATACAGAGTCTTGATACGCTTATGTATAGTTAGAAAAAAAATGTGATTTCTGTTTCCATAAATCATAGGAAATGGGATCCAGAAAAAACTTGGAAAATGAAAAGGAAATTAGGATTCAGAACCTCAAGGAATGTACATCCAGAAGTTAATTCTGTTCTATAATCTGTTGAATCCTAGTGGCTTAGGTCAGGGTGTAAAACTCATTTTCACCAGAGATCACATCAACCTCGCAGTTACCTTCAAAACACCAAATGTAATTTTAAGATGTATGTAACTATTCCTACATTCATAAGGTCCTAAAATTACATTTGATCCTTTGAAGGCAACCACGAGGCTGATGTTGACCCCCAGTGAAATGATTTTGACACTCTTGTATAGGTGTTGGAAAAATTTTCTAGTAGGTCGAGAGTTTAGAGTTGTAAAGCCCCTGCTTTATTGAAATTAACTGTGAATTTTATTTTATTTGAGATATATTTTTCTATAATTTGGATCTGAGTTTTGGGATTCTAACACTTCATGTTCCTCCCTACTGTGCCAGGCTTTCTTTCAAAATGTTGATGCCTTGCTGGAGCCAAAAGAATGAAATTATGGTAGCAGCTTCTGAATAGCAGCCAAAATATTCTCTGCAGTCAGAGGAGGTTTTTGATGCACCTGGCTTCCTCACTGTTTAAAAACACCTACTCTTTCTCAGGTTTTAAATTAACAGTATGAAAAGCTGAATCTGAAGGAATCTGAGAGGTTGGAGGAGCTGATTCTGGTGTCTGAATAAGCAGACTATATTTGTTTTCTGATAACTTTCTGTAAGAAAGGCTGTTGAAAGAGGGAAACCTTGTGGTAGATCACTGAGGAATGTCCCGCAGACGGACTTGTTCTGAAGTAAAAAGCAAATACAATACATGTTAGTGATGATGGAAGGTGTAAACCTCTCTTCTTACTTGACTTCTGTAAATGCTATTTGATGAAAGGAGAGGGTGAATACTAGATGTGTCTTATATAACTGCAATAGGCACAAGCAGCTGTCAAAGCATTGTAATAGATTGGCCATACTCTGAAAATGTCACTGCTACCACCAGAAGAGCTGAGCTAATGACACAGCTATCAATATTGGCAGCAACCCAGATGAAATTAGTATCAAATCAAATTAAGTTTATCCATCTCAAGAATTGCTGCCTTCTGCTCTAGTGATCCTGTAATAGTACACACACTTATTTTTAGATTGGTCATCATAAGGATTTTTCACAATCTGGAATATTTTATCAATGAGTAGAATGAAACAGAGAGGAAATAGGAATAGATAAATCCTCTAGCTTTTTCTGACTCTTCTTGGTTTTGTTTCTTATCATAGAATTAAAGAATGTTCTGAGTTGAAAGAGACCCACAAGGATAGAGTCCAAGTCCTGTCCCTGCATATGACAACCCCATAGAGCACACCATGTGTCTGAGGGCATTGTTCAGTCTCTTCTTGAACACTGTCAGGCTTGGGGCTGTGACATCTCCCTGGGGAGCCTGTTCCTGTTCTCCACCACCCTCTGGGAGAAGAACCTTTTCCTAATGTCCAGCCTAAACCTCCCCTGGCACATCTTCCTGCCATTCCCTCGGGTCCTGTCATTGGTTACTAAAGAGAAGGATTTGGCACCTACCCTTCCTTCCCTTGTGAGGAAGCTGTAGACCATGATGAGGTCTCCCCTTAGTCTCCTCCAGGCTGAACAAACCAACTGACTTTAGCTTCTCCTCACACAGCTTCCTCTCCAAACCCTTCACCAACTTTGTAGCCCTCTTCTGGACACTCTACAGTAGCTCTATCTTTTGTTATCCTGTGGCACCCAGAACTGCACACAGTGCTCCAGGTGAGGCTGCACCAGTGCAGAGCAGAGCCGGACAATCGCCTCCTTCACCCAGCTGGCAATGCTGTGCTGGATGCACCCCAGGACATGGTTGGCCCTCTCATCCACCAGGGCCAGTGTTGTCTCATGTTCAACTTGCTGTCGACCAGAACCCCCAGACCCCTCTCCATGGAGCTGCTTTCCATCATCTCGTCCCCCAGTCTGTATGTACAACCAGGGTTGCCATGTCCCAGGTGCAAAATCCAGCACTTGCCCTTGTTGAACTTCATGTGGTTGGTGGTTGCCCAGTTTTCCAATTTGTCCAGATCCCACTGCAAGGCTTCTCTGCACTCAAGAAGGTCAACAGCTTCTCCCAATTTTGTACCATCAGTAAACTTATCAAGCAATCCCTCAAGTCCTGATACCAAGTCATTTATAAAGACATTGAAGAGCTCTGGCCCTAAAATGGATCCCTGTGGAACCTCGCTGGTGTCAGGTCACCAGCCTAACATAACCCCATTTACTAGAATCCTTTGAGCCTGGCCTGTCAGCCAATTGCTCACCCACTGCATTGTGTGTTTACCCAGCTGTATGCTGGCCATCTTTATATAGATATCTCTATATATCTATATATATATCTATGTATTTATTTATATATATTACTTTGAAAGCTTTACATTTCACTGAATATGTACAATTACTGTAGTCTCAAGATACCTGTTAGAGGCCCTTTTGGTCACAAAGGCAGCTTTTTGTGCAGCATCTGTCTCTGTGGTACATGTGTCTGTGCAGCAGCTTATTTAGTATGTTGGCAGGAATGACTTTTTGCATTTGGGAAATTGGGTCATATGGTATAGATGACTTTTCTGAAGTTTATATAGTGCAAAATGTGTTTCTTCTCAGGTTGGAGCTTGCACTTTTTGCATGCTGAATCACTTCCTTCAGGTTTTCAAGGGAAATTCTACTTCTAACCACAAGGCTTTTTTTCTCAGGTTAATAAATGCAGAAAATGATAAAGTTGTCTGAAAAACTTTTTGGGCAGTTCTGAAGTTCAAAATGCCAGAAAAGAAACACACCAGACAAGGAACAAAGATTTTTTTTTTTTTTTTTTTTTTTTTTTTCCTTTAGAAGTCCTTGAAGACTTTTACAGCACCAAGGGACATTGTAATTTGTAACCTTTCTGATGTTGATTTTCTCAGTTATGGGTTGACAAATTACAAAGAGACAATAAAAACACTCATTAATTTCCCATCTGTGTATCTGTGCATCCATCCATGACTGGCAAGGTATGCATTTTCTTCACTTAATGCATATCCATGTCAGAATCTATTTTATACTGTATTTCAGATCCTGCTTAAGTAAGAGGCTGCTGCCTGAAGTTGCCTTGTAGATGTTATGGGAAAAGGTGATGGTGATGAAGTGATGTGCTTTTTCTCTTGTGCTATATTACATTAATATATCACTTGTAATCATATAGTTGCTTATCGTAGCAGAGTTACTTGCAAAATTACTGAAGTAGTGAAAATTTTGTGGTCCCTCCCTGCAGTTGCAGGGCTGTACTTAACAGGTGTTGGAAACGGTACCTTACTACCTCACTGTTGCAGACAATAATCTCTCCTTGTCTCTAACTTAGAGCACCCTTGGGTTTTCTATTACTGAACTGTCACTCCCAGTTGGGTATGTGAAATAAGTAGAAAACCAGAAATACTGCAAGTTCTGTTATTAATTCAAGGTTGTGGCAGGGTGAGTTTCTGGCTTACTGCCTCAGAAATTATTAGCTAGTTGTTGTGGTGTGTGTTTGTTTGTTTGTGAGGGGTTTTTGTGTGTTTGTGGTTTTTTTTTAAAACCTTATTCTGTTCTGAAGTTTTTCTGTATAGAACAAGATGGAACCACTGTCCTCCTAAATTTACCAAGATAGATGCATTTTATCCAGTATCATGTATTCTCCTATCCACAATGTATATACAACATCTGTGAGACGTTTTATTTCTTTGTCCTATTATGCCTGAATTGGCATAGACTTCTGGGAAACAGCAAAGGTGAGTGACCGAAAGTTTAGCTCCAGGATATCTGGATAGTGCCTGTTTTGGCGTGTATATAAAGCTATGTGAGCAATGATGGAAGGAGGTTATCCTCTGCCACCACCCTCTTTTTTGTTCTGCTTCATGCAGAATGTGAAAGAAGGGAGGAATTGTTTTTTGGCTTGCTAACATTTGTGTTTCCCTAATTGTAAAGATATTGAGTATTTGTTTCACTCTTTTCCCTTGCCGTATCTGGAAACAAAAGAAAAAAAGGAAAAGGTGGGCTCAGTTTGTCTTTCTTTGAATGAGAGAAGGAAGGAAAATTTTCACAGTGAAAAAGAGGTTATGTTTTCTTTCAAGTACGCCTCTCGTCTGTCAACTAGTATTTTTGTCATGACAGTACAAGGTTTGTTGGTTTTGAGCTGCTTCTCTATGGTCTCCAGATTTTAATTGTGGTGCTTTCATTGTTTTCAGCTCTTCTTATCTCTTTATATGTAGCACAGTATTCATTTAAAAATATTTTTGTGAAAGATGGACTTTACTTTCCAAGAAAGTTCTTTTCTCTGTAGCTCAAGGCTTCTGTAAATAAGTACAATATGAGTTTTAAAATAATAAGTTAAGATTACCCTTGTTTCTTAAAGCTTCATCCTGATGCATTTGTGGAGGTGCCCTTGCTTCACATTAACCTTTGTTTGCATTCAACTGGAAAACAAAACTATGTTTAAAACCAATTTTAATTAAATACCATTTACCTTCTTTTAAATACCATTTACCTTCTTCAATTAGAGATTGCAGTCATCTGAGCTTGGCTTTTGTTGTACTGCCAGCTGTGGGGACATAAACAGTCTTGAGCTCCATGATAAATGTTTTACTATATTATATAGGGGAGAAGAGGGGGAAAAAAAAAAACCCTCAGAAAAGCTCCTGCCAAAGTGTGCACTCTTGAGTTGGGTAGGTATAAAATGACAAACCTAAACAACATGATTACCTAAAAGTCAGTAAAATTAGGCTGTATACTTGCAGTTCCATGAACAGTTTTGGTGTGAACAGGTAATGTTTATATTTTACTCTAGAACAGGCAATGTATGTGTGTACAAAGCCCAAATGTGAATGAACTCCAGGTGCACAGTCTCCTTCAGGATTTGGCATTATTTAACAAATTATTGAGAAGCAGTTCTAGGGAAACTTATTTTTTGATTGTAGAGCTACAACTAAGGATGCTCAGGTTCTGTTTTGGGAATACAGAAGTGTCTTTCATCAAAGGGTTCAGGTAAATCATCCATACTATAATACTCAGTAACATCTTCCTGAAGAGATCTGACAGCTGCTGAAATAACTGAATTTCAGTTGCTTTGTAGTTTTTAGAATGCATTTCCACAGAGTTTGGGATTCCTCACAGTTACATCAAAGAAGTTCAGCTCAAGTCAACAGAACTGCAACAGATCTGCAAAATGAACGAGAGAGAACTGAGCTTTGTGCTCATAAATCCATATTCTGGATTTTTTGGGTTATGCTTTAATTGTGTGGAGCTAGCCATTTCTACTGTAAACACACCCATTTTGAACATTGCGACACTGATTTAATCGACTTAATAGCAGAAATGTTCTGACATGCAATCTCAAAGAAACTGAAGATGATAAAACTCTTACTAGATTGATTATCCTAATAGCTATAAAATGGATTTAGATATTGAATAGTTTTGATTGGCTTGCAATAGTTTCAAACAGTGACATTAATCTGATATAACTACCAGTTTTCATTCTTTACAATTTGTTAGTCTCATCAGATTAATGTAGCAAGGAGAAGGTAGAAAAAAATTGATTCTCAAAATTTGTTTGATTTTGAACAGTAGTGTAAAGGAATTGACTGTATCTGAATAAGGTAGAAGTCTCCCTGAACATATCCTAGGATATACTGGCTTCATACAATTGTTTTTCTTTAACTTTGCATAAAATAAAGTGCAAGAAAGATTACTGAAGGCCCAAAGACAAAAGCAATAAAGTCAAATGACCTAAAAAACATGACACAAAGATTTCACTCTCTTATCTCTTAACTATACAAGCATAGTAATCGGGCTCAGGTTTTCTGTTTGGAGATGTACCTTGCATTTCTGTCTGTTTTGTGTGAGCAGCTTATAAGACTTGTAAATAATGACATCTTTCATGCCCATTTAAATGGAAACAGAAAAGATGGGTTCTGTGTCACCTTAGGAAAAGAGAAGAACAGTTACAACTGTTTAGAGGAAGACTTAAGGGATTCTGGAGGTCCATTTAGCCTTCACGTGATCATCTGGCTTTAGGAGTAAGTCCCCTTTGTCAAGGAGAGTATCAGTCCATCTGATCACAATAACAAATGTGGAGCAAGTGCTGAAAGAGTCAGCTGGGACTGTATTTTGTTTGAGGTGAGTAGGACTGAGGATGGTGAAATTTTAGTTGTATAACAGGGACATTGAAGACAAAAACTTGTCATTTGGTTTTGCCTTATTTTTCCTCAGAACATGAAAATGTTGATGATCATCAAATGAGCCTTGAAAAAAAGAGATTGTTGCATTCTTAACTACTTAATTTTTACAATGGCTGCTCAACACTCAAAATACAGATGTACTCGACTGTCCTACAGCATCAAAATGTCAAAATATTTCTGCTTGAGAAAGACAGAGTGCAGTACCTGAAGTTGCCTGGTGTAGTTCTTCTTAATGTACATTGAGTATTGCACATTTAGAACAAATCTGTGAAAGACTTCTGTTTTTAAGTTTTGTTGCTTGTAATTTTTATTTTATCCCCCATGTGAAGGGAGCTCTGAGACCTTTTAGACTAATCATACTGAAGGTGAAAATACACTGAGAGGTGTGTTTTATGTCTGTTCACATGACCTGTTTCAGTTTTAGCCTCTCTATTAGCCAAGGCTGTTAAACACTCTTTTCCCAATGGCAATAAGCAGACTTTCCAACAAACATGTGTAACCTAGTTTGCTTCATAGCTCAGAGTGCGATGCTGAGATCTCATGAGGAGAGATGTGCCACTTTCTTGCTATTTTGGGAAGCGGTAACTAGAACATTTACCAGTTTGTAACACAAACACGCTAACATTTATGCTGATCCTTAAAGCTATTCACTTGTCCACATTAACAGTGTGGGTGGCCTACTTAGATGGGCTTTTGCCTTTGGTTCTCTGGTCTTAATACATCATCTTCTCCATTCTAATTCTTCTCTCGCTTTATCTGTTAGGCTTGATTTTTAATTTTCCTCTCTATTAGGATATGCATTTATATTGCATTGTCTGTTGTATGTCTCTGATCATGTAGGGAATCAAATGAACAACAGAGAAATACTGTGTGGGTGAAAAGCCTGCATTAATAGGTCCCAAGGGATTACTAGGATTTATGACTACTTCTGTTGGTGCTGGAGTAAGTATTAAGTATTGAGCAGTCAAGTAAATGAGAATTCTGTGACTTATCTAGGATGACTAATTGTTTGACTACAGAGTAAACCTATTCCTTTTCTGAACATAAGTAAAAATTTTCTCAACCTTCACACAGTGCTTTTGCGTGCCTTTGCAGATATGTAAACAGAGAGTTTTCAAATGTATGGCACTGAGAATATAACAAAAGCATTGACAGTTTTGAGTGCTCTTCTCAAAATGTGCTGATATGTTACACTTCAGAGTATAAATAGAACACCACAAGAGGCTTACTTGTCCAACTTGCTAAAGCTGCAAAATTATTTCAATTCATTGATAGAGAGATGATTGAAGTACAAGTATTATAAATCCACTAAATGAACTGTTAAGACTGTGCAACTGAGTACACAAGAGACTACTGACAAAGTGCATAAGGATGTTCTTATTTTTGTTTAGTCTGATGTCAAGTGACTTTCCAGTGACATTTTTCTGAGCGTTCGGAGTTGGGCACATGATGAAGTTGACCTAGGCAGAATACTGCAAGGTGTTGCTATATTGTGTCAAAACTCTTTGCCATTTGAACATAATGTGTGGGTCAGAGCCAAGAACACAGAGTCAGAACATAAACAATGATCAGCCATTAAAAGTGTTAAAAGGTAATTCCCTAGCTTATTAATATTAATTTAATAAGTATTCTGAATATTGGTTTTTAGGCACACAATATTGGTGCAACTCACTTTGAGGAGAGATGGATTCTAGGTATCGGGTCAATTTTCCTGTCCTCAATTTTGAAAAGTCAATAAAGCTCTGTTTGGAATTTATCCCAGCAAATTTAAGCTGCCTACAAGTTGAGTGTCTAGTGTAGCCAGTTTAGAGACAAATATTTTCTCTGGAGACAAGGGGATGAATTGATAATTTTTCTATTGATTGCTAATGTTAGACTCCAGGCACCTAACGTTTAGATGATTAAACCTAAGGAGGGGGTTCCACCATAATTAGGTGTGGTGTGGTTCGTGGTTTTTTTTTTTTTTTTTTTTTTTTTTTTTTTTGGTGTGTGTGGGGGGGGTTTTGTTTGTTATTTCTTTCCTTTTTTTTTTTTTTTTTTTTAAGAACCTTACTTTAGTAACTCTAGGGAAATAATATCAAGAAACTGAGTTGCTGGTGACAATTTTATACTGTTAATTAAGAAATATGTGGTTTTTTCACTCCATTCTGTTAGTTTCAGGAGGACAGAAAAATTACTAGACGTAAAATATGGTAGACTTTTAATACACATTTTGCAATCTAAAGCCTATGTGTGTTTTGGGCAATCATATCAGATGATGATAGGACTCTGATTTCCCGCCCCCCCCACTTCACACTTTGAATGTCTCTGTCATCCCCTCTCTGGGGGAGCAGAGTATGTCTCTTTTTGCCTCTTTTCTTCAGTCTTTGCAACAGATCCCTTTTCCAAGGAAAAAAATAATGGTTGGACTAAAATTTTCAGGGCAGGGGGAAAAACTTTGTTAAAACTGTGGCTATTGAAAAGTAAATTTTGTTCTTCTGCACAACTCGGAAACTCCACCCTTTTCTAGCTGTGAGAAATCATGTCTATTTAAACAAGGCTTTGCTTCTGTTAGCACTGAGACACACACAAAAATTAATAGCTACAACAAGCTAACATTGAACCAAAACACTTATGTATCTTTTCAAAGATATAGCATAAAGATAATGAGCCACAGTAGTCTTGTTACTGTAGCTCACAGCATGGTTTCTGTTTTCCTCCAGAGCAATCACATTTGCATCATATATCAGCAGATAATTTCCTTACAGACGCTCTTCTCCAAAAGATTCTTATTGTAGTGCTGAGTTGTGGTAACACCCTCCTTGAGAATGTTGTGGTATGGGGGGCGTTTTGTTTTGGTGGGATTTTTTTGTTTGTTTGTTTTGGGGTTTTTTTTTGGTTCCTTAGAACACATGTCAAGGAAATACTGAATGTTCATAAATCTGATGCCACTTAAGAAAACAAAAAAAACCCCCACCTGGTACAAACAGATTAGATTCATCAGTCTTCCAAGCAGAAGCATCATCTTCAGGGGGATGCATATTAAATGGATGTAAGAGACAAAACAATGAGTCAAGGAGAGGAGCTGATAGGTCTGTGGAATACTAGTTGAGCATACTTTCAGGGGGAGGGGCTGGGGTAGAAAAAGAAAAGAAATAGAGAGATGATCTAGTTATGCTTAAATACAGCAGGATTAAGACAGACATGCAACACGCTACTCCCTGTAGCCAGACTTTGAAATAGGTTGGATGCCCTCCAATAATCTAAATGAATCTTTAGCATGACTCATGACTAGGCTGAGCTCTGCCAGTGTCACTGCAGGGAATTCCTGCTCTATGAAGGTGACACTTTGTGGCCTGTATATTTTATTATGTTGTGTGTCTTCTCACCAACTAATCATTTTAATAGAAAAATGTTAGTACTTCAATATCACTTCTTATGTTTTATATATGATGGTAGCAATCAGCAAAATGATTATGGCATAAAGTGGAAAAGTTCTGAATTTGTAAAGTTTTCCTATTGTTATTATTAAATCATAGTGCAGTATACAGGGGGAAAAAGTGAAATATGAGCTTCTACTATTCAGAAGAAAATTCTCCAATTACAGTTATTCCAGTTACTGCTATTATTTATTCTTTTTGTGTGTGTGTGTGTGGGGGGGTTTCCCTCAATTAAGTAAAAGAATTTTGAGAATTTCTGAATGTGCTGCTTCTTTTTCTGTATGCTGAATGTGTACTAGTTACCAGGGTGAATTATTTTTTTCTAGTGATACAATGCATAGCCAGAAACACGCTCCCCTATGTCCAATTTTACCTAGCTTGCAAAGTAAATGCACAGTTACAATGGTGTCAGCTCCTGGTCAAGAAGGCTGTAGAACCATCTGTAACGAGCCCTGTGGGGAGACCAAACCCAGGAGTGCCTGCAGTGAGCTCAGGGTGGTCAGGTCTCTGTGAGGCTGCAAGTCTTTTCAAGACTACAAAGCCCAAGGAGAAAAAGAAATTTCAGATTTCATCTCCTGCCTGTCTGCATTAGATTAAATAAACTTCCAGAATTTAAAAACTGTAAATTTAGGCCTAAAAAAAAAAAAATCAATTTAAACTTGGGTAGTGACCACACTTACAGGTGTTACTAAGGAGCAAACGTTATTGGCAGATATGGAAACCTAATCAAAAGCCCTTCCTGTGACCTAATCCAGAGGGAAATACGAACTCAAACCAACCAGCTATACTACATAATAAGGCCTTTTTCATTCCTTTGCTTAATAAGATTCTCAAATAGCAACATCGCCACTTTGTTAGTGGTGGCTATGGTACTTTCAATGAGTTTGGAAAGTGGGTAGAGCCATTTTCCAAACAGCACAAAGATATATCCAGAGAGAGTTAACCTAGGTTTCTGCAGCTATATCTATACCCTTCTTTTGTAGACAGACTTAAATTTGCAGCTGACCACATTCAGGCAGGTCACCTCAAGGAATTCCTTACTTTTGGCAAGAAGTATCACAGCTATGTTACAATAATATTTTGGCTGAGCCAACCAACACTTTTGACAGTGAGCTTATTCAGCCAAGTAAAATATCACAACCGTGTGGTTACACAGCTTCTATCCTGGAAGTGGTTGCCAATGACAACATGGTTTGCAGCCAGGATGCGTGTAGATGTATCTGCAAAAGACTGTGAAGACAACTTAAGACTTAAAAACGGTGGCCTTTCTTGGTCTGTGGTTACCTCAGTTGAATCGGTTCCATTTACCATAGGTCAGTATGCCTGGCTGTCAGGTTTCCATTCTGTACATTCAAGTTTGAATTGCTTGATGTTACATCACCACAGTACATTCTCCATAAAATCCTGCTTTGTCATCATTCAGAAATTGATGTTAGCACTGAATTTTGAGAGCTTCCTAACTTTATTCCTATAAATGTAACCATTGCTTTAAAATGTTGTCAGTTTCCTATGACTAGGTGTCAATTTCTACTTGGATGAAGTAGAAGTTGAGAGCTTCTAGAAACAAGTAGAGCGTTCTGGTCACTTATATATGCACATAAAGGTACATATACCTTTATATCAGCAGTTGTGGTTACTCAAGCAGGGTTTTTTTTACTTTAGAGTTTAAGCAGCAAGTTTGCATGAAGGTAAATTGACTAATACCTCGTCATACTTGGTAATAAGTCTTTGGTTCAGAAGTTTGTTTAAATTTCTAAATCTAGGATTTAATGGCATGAAAGAATTAGCTGAAATTTCATGGAGCTTTCGGGTTGAGCAGAGGTGTTTTCGTGATGATTATGTTTTCTTTACCCCATGGAGTTCTTAAAAGATCTGTTCTTTTCAAAGCATGCTTTCATGTGCTGTTGAATGTTCACACTTCAATGTCTATTATGTCCACTGAACTTTTGCTAACAGTTAAAATCTAAATAAATAACAAATGTGTAATAACTGTCTTTAAGATAAATCTAATGTGGGCCAAAAGCTATTATAACATCTGGATGAGTATCACTCGACTCACTGCACTAATTAAGGTCTGTTAGTATTAGCTGTAGGAAACAAAGTACAAGGGGGTACATAGGAGGTTCTTTTAAATTAATCCAGCCCAAAGTAAGGTTGCCAAAGAATAGGAGAATTCACTGCGTTCTTCCAGCATCCAAGACCATAACATAGCAAGATGTTGATATGAAATGTTTTTAAATGACTATTCAACTATATTCTTTTGTGTTACATTTATAACGTTTAAGAAAAGCATGAAATGCAAGCTTTTAATTGGTAGGTGATACCAACAGTTGCAAATCAGTTAAATCGAAACAAACAGCAGTAGTCTTCTGCATTTGGCAGAATTCTGTAGATTTAGATAAGTATAATTAGATGCT
Source organism: Nesoenas mayeri (assembly GCF_963082525.1). NCBI lineage: Eukaryota > Metazoa > Chordata > Aves > Columbiformes > Columbidae > Nesoenas > Nesoenas mayeri. Next base: position 54,363,562 of record NC_137540.1, read on the forward strand.
ATATTTTTCCATGTTATTGTTGATTCAGGTGGAAGTGCCTTGTTCTGGTTATTTCACATAGCTAACATTACCTTTCTTTGTAGCCAGGTTCTAGGTATTTAGTGCTTAGTAAAGCAGTCAAAGGAAATTATTACAAACACATCTTTATCAAGATGATACTTTATATGTCTTGCTACATCTAGCTTAGATCAGACTTATATATAAGCTTGATCTTGTTCTGAAACTGAACTTTGAACAGTAATAGTTTCTACACCAGTAACTTTTATTACAGTTTTGTAATAAAGAAATTCATATCCACGATTAAAATCCAAGACCCGTTTTCTGGGGTGGCTGACTGTATTTTGTGTTTCATAGTATATTTTGTGTTCATTAAATACAGTATTTTGCAATTACTCTTAGAACAGAAAATAAAGGAAAACACTAGGTTATCAGGGTTTAGAACAAGCTGATATTGGACCAATTATGATACTGATGTGATGAAAAACCAGTCTGTGTGGGCCTAATATGGGATCCTGAGGGTAGATTAATCCTATCTAAAAGTTGGATGAAAGCTATTTAAGCTTCCTCATAGTCATTGGAATACCTAGGTGAAATGGTTGTCCTCTGGGTATTTCTTGTTTCAGACAGAATGAATTGCTCCTAATACAGGTTTAAAATAAATATTTATTATGAATGTTAAAATCAGATTGTCCAGTAACTACATGTGAATCAGATAACTTGCTTGACGTTGATGACTGCTTTCTAGACAGCTGAAGATATGAGTTCAGTCCTGATCTCGAACTCTGGAAATCAGACCAAAGTCAGAATATTAAGTTTCATATGTTACTCGTTCATCTGTAATCTAGTAAAGGGAAACCAATAGTGTCAGTTTCATCAAAGCTGAACAATCTTCTAGTCCTGAGTAGAAAAGACGCATCTAAAATATACACAAATATATGCATAATAAATTTTTATATTCCTTACATTGGGCTCTGTTTTAAGAGAGAGAAAAATATAGTTTATCTTCTTCAGGCCACTTAAAATACTTTTAACATTTAACTCTTCCTAATAAATCTGAGATTCCTCACTTACAGGCAGGAACAAGCAAGTTAAGAGAATAAAGGTTTTAATGAGCTTACTCAAACACGCAGTCATTTCTTAGGCAGATCCAGAGCAGGCATTTATACTTGCCTGAAATTTCTCAGCACTAAACTGATACATCTGTCTTTAAATGTGTCTGACCCAACAAAAGGTTACTATCTGGAAATGTTTAGTGTTAGATGAGAAAATGAAAGAATCAGTTTGACATATGTGCAGTACACTTACATCTATGAACTCAAGTGTTCATGCTGAAAGAAATAAACTGATACAGAAAGGTCAAATGTTGTACTTGGATGAAAAGGTAGAGACATTCTAACAAAGTGTTTACATTTAACCATACATTCAAGCTTAATATGATCTCTTTAAAGGGTCTTTCTAAATTGTCTTTGAGACCTAGTTTAGAGACATATACAAGCCTGTTACTCTTATTCAATGTGTTAACCAAATACATATGCTGTTTTTGAAAATCTGGCATATATATCATCATGCTTAGTACTTAATTCTTTTTACTGGTATGTGTGTTTCTTTCAATTGGCTAAAACAGCAAAATGTCTCAATGACTACTCAGGCATTTATCAAATCATCTTGAGAGGTTGACTCACTCCTTGGAAATACCTATGTAGCTTTTGATGGTGGGAAGCCAAACTATTACATTGATTAACTCTTCCCTTCAGCTTCCAAGAGAGGATAGTTGATTTTTTTAAGCTGGGAGATGTTTGTTGTCCTATCCTAAGACATTTTGATATGTCACAGTAACATCCAACAGATGGAAAGGATGAATTCTAGAGAAATAAAGTACTGAGACTAAATTCCTGACTAACAAGTCCATAATTAAACTTCCACTGTCTTTTTTGGGGTTATAATTTTTGATATGCTATTAAAAATATATTCTAACTATTAATAAAAATATGTGGTATATTTATGAATATTTTTAATTAGACTTTACACTAAGCATCTGTTTCTGAGATAAGCTACTCAGAAATTATTTAATACTGCTAAAGAAAGAAAGCAAAATCCCCTTTAGATTGAAAATTACATTCAAAACAATTTTAAAACTTCTTTTCTCATAGACTGTTACATAAAAAACCAGGTTTTCTACATACTTCAGTTTTCTCAGTTTTGTTTGTCCAATTTTGTAAAAAAAAGCCTAAATAGTGTCCCATTCATATAGCCTTCTACTGTACCAAGAGTTGGAGCTATTTGTGTGATCTCTCTTCTAAACTTTTAGATTAGTTTGTAATGTCTATGCTTCTGCTTTATTCAGAAAGAAATCACACAAATTGTCCTGTTGTTGATGTGAAAAATCACATTATTTAAAAAATCGTTTAACAGCATAATGCCTGCAGTAAAGTTACCTAAGTATCTCCTGCTTTCTGTGACTTGTTGTTGGAACTAATCATGGCTTGTGTGGTACTGAAAAATCATGAGAGAGAAAAAGGTTAATTTTCTTTAACCAACCTGTCTCTTTTTGATAGCTTAAGTACGTTCAGTTTAGCTCAGCTTCTGGGCGGAGTGAAGCAAGGGCTGCCTTGGTTGCAGGGACCATGAGATAGTGGAGTTCAGGATCTCATGTGGCAGGAACAGGATAGCAAGCAGAATTGCAACCCTGGACTTCAGCAGGGCAAACTTTGGCCTTTTCAAACAATTTCTAGGAGAAATCCCATGGGCAAGGGTACTTGAATTTAAAGGAACCCAAGATAGTTGGTTAGTGTTCAGGGACTGTTTCTACCAGGCTCAAGATCAGAGCATCCCGACATGTAGGAAGTCAAGGAAGGGAGCCAGGAGACCTGTGTGGTTAAACAGGGAACTGCTGGGTAAGCTCAATTGGAAGAGGAGAGTTTATAGATCATGGAAGGAGGGCCTAGCCACCTGGGAAGAATATAAGGCTCTTGTCAGAGTGTGTAGGGAGGCAACTAGGAAATCTAAGGCCTCCTTAGAATTAAACCTGGTGAGAGGGGTCAAGGACAACAGGAAGAGCTTTTCCAAATACGTGGCAGATAAAACTAACACTGATGAACAAGGTGGGTGCCCTGGTGACAGAAGATAGAGAGAAGGCAGAGTTACTGAAGGCCTTCTTTGTCTCTGTCTACTCTGCCAGAAGCTATCCTGAGGAGCCCCGTACCGCTGAGGCCCCAGAGGAAGTCAGGACAATGGAGGAGTTTGCCTTCGTTGATGATGACTGAGTTAGGGAGCAGTTAGGCAATCTGGACATCCATAAATCCATGGGTCCAGATGGGATGCATCTGCGGCTGCTGAGGGAGCTGGCTGAGGTCATTGCTGGACCACTCTCCATCATCTTTGCCAAGACCTGGGAAACGGGAGAGGTGCCTGAGGACTGGAGGAAAGCAAATGTCACTCCAGTCTTCAAAAAGGGCGAGAAGGAGGACCTGGGTAATAATAGACCGGTCAGCCTAACCTCCATCCCTGGGAAAGTGATGGAACAACTTATCCTTGGTGCCATCTCAAGGCATATCAGGGATAACAGGATCATTATGGGCAGTGAACATGGCTTCACCAAGGGGAAGTCATGCTTGACCAACCTCATTGACTTTTATGAGGACATAACAAGAGGGATGGATGATGGCAGAGCAGTGGATGTGGTCTACCTTGACTTCAGTAAAGCATTTGGCACAGTCTCACACAGCATCCTTACAGCTAAATCGAGGGAGTGCGGTCTGGATGACCGAGTAGTGAGGTGAACTGTGAACTGGCTGAAGAGAAGAAGCCAGACAGTCTGATCAATGGGGTGGAGTCCAGTTGAAGGCCTGTATCTAGTGGAGTGCCTTAAGGGTCACTACTGGAGCCTGTATTATTCAATATATTCATCAGTGACTTGGATGAGGGAATAGAGTGTACTATCAGCAAGTTTGCTGATGACACGACGCTGGGAGGAGTGGCTGACACACCAGAAGGCTGTGCTGCCATCCAGGGAGACCTGGACATGCTGAAGAGTTAGGCAGGGAAAAATTTAATGAAATTTAATAAGGGCAAGTGTAGAGTCTTTCATCTGGGCAGGAACAACCCCAGGTTCCAGTATAGGTTGGGAAATTACATATTAGAGAGCAGTGTAGGTGAAAGGGACCTGGGGTTTCTGGTGGACAGCAGAATGACCGTGAGCCAGCACTGTGCCCTTGTGGCCAAGAAGGCCAATGGCATCCTGGGGTATATTAGAAGGGGGGTGGTTAGTAGGTCGAGAGACGTTCTCCTTCCCCTCTACTCTGCCCTGGTGAGACCACACCTGGAATATTGTGTCCAGTTCTGGGCCCCTCAGTTCAAGAAGGACAGAGAACTGCTGGAGAGAGTCCAGTGCAGGGCAACAAAGATGACTAAGGGAGTAGAGCATCTCCCTCATGAGGAAAGGCTGAGCGAGCTGGGTCTCTTTAGCTTGGAGGAGACTGAGGGGTGACCTCATTAATGTTTACAGATATATAAAGGGCAAGTGTCATGAGGATGGAGCCAGGCTCTTCTCGGTGACAACCAACGGTAGGACAAGGGGTAATGGGTTCAAACTGGGACACAAGAGGTTCCACTTAAATTTGAGAAGAAACTACTTCTCAGTAAGGGTAATGGAACACTGGAACAGGCTGCCCAGGGGGATTGTGGAGTCTTCTACTCTGGAGGCATTCAAGGCCTGCCTGGACGCCTTCCTGTGTAACCTCATCTAGGTGTTCCTGCTCTGACAGGGGTATTGGACTAGATGATCTTTTGAGGTCCCTTCCAATCCCTAACATTCTGTGATTCTGTGATGTTGCATGAATCTGGTGTTACAGACTGCAGAATTACAGCTTAAACACTCTGTATTTGTGCTCCTTAAATAATGAGTAAATGATTAATTGGCAACTTTTTATCTTTAAAAACTTAGCTGAATTCTGGAGCTGTTACTTGCTTACCTGCAGATCAGAATGCAAATGAGACCTGAAAATGGTAAATTATTAACTATTGTGTTCTGGTAAAAAATACTGATTACTGGGATTGACAGAAATATTGGGCATTCTTATTCTGTGAATAACCCACTATTGTTTCAGCAAATTGAGACTTTCCTGTAACTTTCTTACATTTGTAATTGAATAGCTTATAATTTACTTTTTAGTTTATATGTGTGTGTGCACATACACAGTGCTCTTTATGTGTATGTGTACACACATATAGATGTGTGTTGCTCCTATGTTCTTCTCCCCTTCTTAGAATAAAAGTATTTTTTTTAACATAGCCATTGCTAGTTAAAAAAAGCCAACATTCATTAAGCAGTGCTAGAAAATTCTGGTGAAGATAGTTCAGATGAGTCAAACAATGAAAAACAAATATGCTTTCAGAATGGCAGATTCTGAGTCATCTGGTTATATCAACAAGGAATTGGATGTAAAGGCTGGGGTTACAGAAGTTGACGACAAAAAGTGGGTTACAAGAACTACTCAGAACTCCTAATGAATTCAAACTTAGGTACTTATAACCAGAGTCAGGTGGAACTGAAGAACCTGTGCTTTAAAGACTTGATCAGTTTCCTTTGTTCTTGCTATCTTTCTAATCCCATCTAAACTTTGGGATAATGCATTTATCTTGGTTTCAGGAAGAGAAACGAGTTTGCCTGTTCGACCTAAAAGTCGCCAATATTTTCTGTAAGGGTTTAATCAAAGTGGATGCCAACTGAAGTTTTTTGAGTGTGCTAGAATTTCTGTGGATTTTTAGATTCTGTGAAAACTATGGCTGTCTTACTGTAAAGCCTTAAGAATGGTCTCAGGGAGTCTATTTGGGTACAAAATAGATAAGGGGCAATGTTTTTATGATCAGATAAAAACAAGAACAAAGCAAAAAAAAAAATCAAACAACAACAACAAAAATGCAAAAATGTTGAATGAGTTCTTAATCTGGTAGAGAAAGGAAATTTCCAACAACCTCAGGGAAGAATTATAACTAGATAATAGCTATACTGTGGAAGACAGAAAAAGCAGGTGCCTGCAGTGCTCTGATAAGTCACTGTTTTGGTATGATTGAAAAAAAAAAAAAAAAGAAAGAAAATATGCCATTGCTCATTGCTTCATTTATCCCTGAGGTAAGGGTATTTCTGTTATTGTAGTTACGGACAAAGGTTACAAAAAGATGGTTGCCACAGAACACTTGTCATTTGAATAACTTCCTAATGCCTTGCCATCTGATAAAAATAATGTTACTTTATAATTAATAACTTGGGTCAGGTTTAGTATCGCTTCTGACAGTGTATCTCAAAATCATCTGAGATTTCTAAAATCTCTACAGAGTAGTATGATTAGAAGGGTTAGGCTGAAATCTTGGGAACTGAAGATCAGTATAAATGTTTTGTGTTGTACCATCTTGATAGCTTTCTATTTGTTGATCATGATAAAGCATGGAGTAAAAATGAAGGGATTATCTTGTTTTGACATGGGTTATTGGATGTGTTCCTTAAGTTCTCATTCTTTGTGTTTCCTACCCAGTAGGACCTCCCTACAGAGCATGAAAGGATTCCGAATCTTAATTTACCAAAATGTAAATGAACCTGTTTTTTAATTACCATATCCAATTTTCTAGGGCATTTCCAAATAAGACTGCTTAGTATGTCTCACAATTTTTTTCCAGGAAAAAGCTAAGATGGTCCTCTAAATTATTGTAATTCCTTGCATGTCGGACCTTTCCAAATTTCTTATCTAATGGCTAATCTGTTATTCCATTTATCTTGGCAGGGGATGGAGTATTTACACTATTAACTAACTATACTAACATAAATACCAGAGGCTACAGCTGATATGCATGCTTTTAAAAAGTCAAAATCTAATAATTAAGCTTAAAAAGATAACTCTGCTTGGACAAACTTTAGCTTTTTACTGTTATGTGAACTCATTAGAATGATGGAAAATACACACTATTGATAGAGCAATAATTCATCTGCCAAAATTAAAAATGAGTTCTTGAGCTGTTCTGATATTCTCTAAGAAGCTGTTTTGGTCAGCATCAAAGAAGATATAGTGGTAAAGACTTTTTGTCTCCTCACATGGCCTTTCTTGTTGTCCTTAAGTAGATGAAAAGTTCAATGAAAGATTAGAGAATGAACTACTTTCGAATTACTAGGTATCACACATAAAGAAAAACGTTCAGAAAACTGAGGTTCTGTTTGCTACACAATGAATGAAGCAAGGAATTTAGGAATGAAGGTTCCTTGAAGTCACAGGAAAACAATAATTAGACCAGACATCAAGAATATTTGGGTTATTCTTGGAAGTACAAAATAAATGCAGCACAGTCTTCCTGTGAAAATTGCATCAATGCAAATGCATCGTAGAGGGAACAGTTATCTGGGTAGTCCAGTTTTTGATTTGTTATATTGCAGCTCTACCACAAAGCAGAAACTTAGGCTGGTAGTTTGTATTAAGATAATATTGAAGATTCACAGAGAGAAGAATTTTCTGAATTTATTTGTTCACAACAGGAAAGCTGATGTGTGTGTGTGTGGAGGAGAGGGTGAAGGGAGGAGGAACTCCAGCGTTGTCCACAGCTGAGGTAGAGAAAAGGGTGGAAGAAGGTGTATATGTCAAGGCGAACCTGCAGAACTTTTTACACCTGCTTTTTTTTTTTCTTTTTTTTTTTGCCTTTTCTTTTTTTCTTTTTTTTTTTTTCATATGGATCATGTTACTATATCTTTGCAAACTTGCCCTGTATGTGTTTTCTCCCTAAGCTGGTCGAGCCATCTGGCCTACAAGGAGAAGAAAATGTTTCCTAATAAAAATCGAATACATTATTTCTATAAATAATTCATGACCAAATGACAGATTTCATAATTTTACCAAAATGCTTGAGGTTATTATTTAAAATAAGACCTTGTTGACTTGCACTTATATCAAGTTGAACAGTTTCAGAAGCTATTCTGGCAAGTAGAGTATCTTACTCTCTAGTGTCTAGCCGGAAAAACAGGTGAATAGTAGTTAAGCACAACTTATAGATTTTGATCATGTGTCCTATGTTATTAAAAGTTAACCAGTATTCAGTCTAGAGACTATGTTAAGGGAACTATGGGAAATCTAGGGTCATAAATTCAAAAATTCTGTTTCTACTAACTCAAAATGAATTTTGCTAGCAGTGTCTTATAAGGGATTCTCTCTTTCACAGATATCTGTTTATAAGGTTTTTTCCCTTCTATGTGTAAGAATTATTCTACAATGTCTGAAATAAGAAACCTGCCAGTTTATCCCCAGATAAAAACTGTGTTTCAACCTGAAGTTTTTTGTGTGTGTTTGTGGTTTTTTTTGTGTGTTTGTTTGTGTTTTTTTTTTTTTGTTTGGTTGGTTGGTTGGTTGGTTTGGTTCCTCAAATGTCTGACAGGTCATGGCAAACATGCCTTTTTACAGAGTAGGCAATATACTGTGCTGACCTGATCAAGACTTTGAGTGCCTGAGGGTTATTTGAATATGATTCATAGCACCTTTCTTTCTGATGATGCAGGATGCAAAGGCAAGTCCTAGGACCAGAAGTATAGATGCAGCCAGAAACAAACAAGAGAGAGTGGTAAAATTCAACTTCTGTGATTATTTTGTAGTTTTGCAATAGCAGAGACAGAGTTCAGGCTTCAAAACTTATCTTTTTTTCCTCCCCCTCACTTGAAAGGATTGCCAGTGTATAGTATTTTCTTTTGAAAGTATTGGGAAGTTCCTGTGTGTGTGTAACTGTGTGAAAAAGGTTGCACTGGGTTTTTCTTTTGGATAATCTGCATTTACCATTATGTTCTAATATTCTTTTCAAATGAGTTTTGCTTTTTATATAGCAGTGCCAAAACCAGCAGTGGCTAAGTCTTAAAAGTATATTTTATCTTTATTGCCCTGACCTTTTTATGCAACACTAAAAGATTTTGAAAGGATGCAAAACTGCACCAGAGAAAAGAATGGGCCTTGCACTGATTATCATGATTTGATAATCAAGGAACTGGTTGCCTGGAGTCAAGTGGCACATGATGTGTCATAGGGCAATTTCAATTATTCATGCTATTGTGGGAGGCATATTTCCATGTCTACTGCTGCTGCTTGTACAGTGTTAAATCTCTGCTCCTGACTTGAGGTTATGTTTTGTTTCTTGGAAGTGATGTTGAAGATGAAAGTCAAGTCATAGCATACAAAACTAAAATAGTGTGTAACTAGGGGGTATATTGATTTTAAGAAAAACACGATGATCTTTGAGGTGAAGTCGGAGGACTTTGAAATGACAGCTCATCACACTGAGGTGTCTCAAACCCAGGCTCTGTGGGCCAGTGAACAGGATCCCTCACTCAGGTTGTGCTGTAGCCCAGTGCTCAGAGCGTGGTGATGGGTGGGTGGGTGTCTCAACTCTTGCAGCCCCAAGACTACAGTCTCTGTAAGCTCTGAAGGTCATCTGTGTAGTCAATCTGTCTTTGTAATAATTCCGCACTCTATCCTCAACAGCCAAGCTGCCAATCCTGGAAAAACTTAAAAGCAGGCATACAGATGAGACTGTTTAAATCTGTAAGGGTAAAGCCTTGTTTGAATTTAGCAGTGTACATTAGGGAACCTGGGAGCCTGATCCCTCTCAGGACAAGGTGTAGATGTCTACTCAACTCTCAGCAGTCATCCTGCCCTTCACTGTTTTTCTTCACTGTTTTTCTTTTTCTTTTTTTTTTTTTTATGTTGTTTTTGTGTTGTTTTTGTTTTGTTTTTGTTTGTTTGTTTTTTTAATATGGTGTGTTAAGAAGGGAGCCAAAACATAATTTAATAGGTCTTCCAGTCCAGGTAAACAGGGGCAATGACTGAAAATCATGACATGCAGAAAACTTTCTGTTTCTTCAAGTTTTATCTATCTGTCTGTTATCACATAATAACATTACAGTAGAGGTATTTAGTTTGAATGCTTCTCAAAGTTAAAGAAGTTGTCACTGCCTTGTGTGCTTTTCCTTTTCTGTTTCATTTAAGCTGATTTTTTGCTCTTATCCACTCTTATACAGCCCAGTCTCTTAACTTTCAAGTGAATACTCCTTCATGCTCCCTTTCTTCTTCCCTTTTGTTTGGTTTTGTTCTCCTGCTGGGATGTGTTTTATTTCTGGCTTTTGCAGCAGTCTCAGTGGTCTGTGCCAAGAGTTTAAAATACTCAATTTGATTGAATTCAAAATATGCATTTTTAAGCTGTTTAGAAAACAGTTTTTCTTTAGTGCACATCTGTCATCCCTGTTTGGAGATTCTAAATGCTACAGACCAATAAATAATAAGTAAATATTACACAAAGATAACATAAAATTTCATGTTTTCCCAGGTTACTTTTAAAAGTAGGGATGTTAGTTGTCATAATCTGGAAAATCTTAGAGTAAGCAGTGGTGTACAAAGGCAACTCACTTCAGTAAAAATAGTATGTGTCCTAGTTTTTCAGGTAAATCAGAATGCCAGATGGAAACTCAAAGTTTCCTCAAAGATTAGACTGAAGAACTAACTCAATCTCCATACAGTTATAATAATGAAGAAAAATAAAAATAGCAAATCTCGCTACCTTAAAAGACCAATGAAAATACCTAGCAATTAAAAGTTCCTTTGGGGAGAAGTATTATAATTCAGTAGGAAAACACTCTTTTCTAAACAAGAGGGTCAGATAAGTCCAGATGCCTGCAAGCCTGATTAAACTATAACCTTGCAATTAAAACTAGGTGATGATAGGCATGTACTTGCATTGATCACAAGCTCCAGATACCAATTCTCAAGCTTTAGCTTTTAAGAAGAATTGCAGGAGTCATATTTGCTATTTAAATTTGGAGAAAACTATGAAAATAGAAAGCAGCTTGCAAGAGAACTGGTTTTGATTATTGTTTGACATACAAAGAGGTATTGGTATTAAAAGAAAGTAAATAATATAAAGTAATTACTGGAGGGAGGGGGGAATAGCTGATTTTTTTTTTTTTTCTTAGTTTGACAGCTGTCATACCTTCTTTAGTAATTTATTTTGTCATCTTGCCCTGAAGATTGCGTGCTGCATCAAAGGAAACTTCTGAAAACAGAGGATGGGTCCTTTACTGTGAGCAGATGGGGGCACTGTCAGTGCAGCTGGGGCAGGGAAACCCAGGGCCAACTGGTGGCAAGGACAGCAGCAGCCAATCCGAAACCAGATCTTCTGGTATTTTGGAGTTAATGAAGAAATTATTATAAGGAAATTATGAATGCAGGTCCATCTCAGGATCTCATCAAACCCATGTTTGCTCTTTCAAAAGTTGCCCTTTCACTCTGAAACATAGTTTACCTGCTAGTAAAACAAAACCAAACCAGATGTTTCTACTAGAGGCTTGCTATTTATTATTTTTAAAATTTAATGAAGATCAGTAAGACAGGGATGTCAGGAAATAAACACCTAGAGAAAAAAAAAATCTGGACTTTTAGAAGCCTTCTAGTTGGAATGGAAAATATGAATTAAAAAAAACCCAACCAACCAACAAAACCCAAAAAACAACTGGAAAGAAAAGGCTAGTGACTTGCACATGACATCAGGAAGAACCACAGGCACATATAGGAATATAATTTGGCTTTTGTATTTTTCAAGTACAAAATACAAATTTATTTTAAATATGTTACACAGTAGAGAAAAAACAAATATCCCCAAATATTCAAATGATGCAAATTCAGTGAGCAATAACCACAGAAAACTGCACTTTTACCTATATGTTCTGCTTTGTTTCTCTCTCCTCTCAGGTTATGAAGGGGATTTACTATTCTAAGAGCATTTAAGGGTTTATCTTGCAGAGAATACTATGTGGAAAAATAGACAGGCAAATTCATAAACAGCACTCATGTATTTTTCTCATCTTTGTGAGTACTGTCATGTTCTTATGTTTTGATCTGTTTCATCTTTACATGTACAAACTATTTTTTTTAGGAGTGTCTGATTTCAGAGCAGCTGAAAACAGTACTGAGCATATAGAAGATGCAATTGTGTGAGACTTCTGGGAAAGTGAAGCTTTTCTAGATATTAATAGAAGGGAAGCGCTTTAGCACTGCACAGTGGCTGGTAATTATCTTTTAAAGAGCTGTGATTTTCTCTGTTTGGATCTGAGATTTTCTTTGGCATAAGGCCTCTTGGCCATCACAATCATTCCTATCCTAGTATAGAAATGACTAATTGACTTAAACTTGGAGGAGCATTTGGAATTATTTTCTACAAGTTATGCAAACATCTGGAAGGATTTTAGTAGGTGGAGCTGGTTTGTGAACATAGTTGTCTTTCTCAGCTTGTATTAATATGTAATGGACTGCTGGCTATTGTAAGATCTTGGAAAAGATCACATCTGATGCATTGCTGTCCACTAAAGGAAGGTTAGAAATCAATAGAAGAAGGGAGTAATAAGAGCATGCTCTCGGAAACCCACCTCGTTTCTGGTACCAAGTAAAAATTATTGGAATGTAAATTAACTTTCAAAATCATTGTTCAGCTAAGGCTGAGTAACAGTAGATTGGTCGTCCTCCAGATTCTTTTAAGCTTTCTTTCCCCTGGATGACTTTAAAAGTGATTTGGTACACGATGAAGAGACTTTTACCCTATTAAAGCTCCAAGTAGCTGAGGAAGACCACATACCTGAAACTGCACACATTTGTTAAATCCACACTAATTTGGGGTGGTGTTTTGGTTTGGTTTGTTTGTTTTGTGCTTTTTTTGGGGGGGTTTTTCTTTGTGGGGGTTTTTTGTTTGTTTTTTGATTTCTTAGGATCGGTGTGATAGTTCTTATAATTTTTCTTTCAAACTGTCCAATAAATTCTTTTGCCTAAATCTTTAGAAGGTACTTATACTTAAATCACCTAAGACGGTGGAAAACTTTAGTCATTAATCCCATCTGTTGCAGAATAAACAAAAATGGCAAAACATCTGCCAAAATCCAATCACGCAAGAGAGCTAGTAATTGACAGCTTCAGACAGATATGAGCTGGTATGTTAACATGTGAGCTGATACATTAACATGGTAGCAGTTCATGTTAGAGGCTGTAAATCAACTTCTTCCAAATTAGTTTGTGATTAACAAAGTAGTCACGGAAAAGCAGTAGTGTTTTTCTCTAGATAGAGAACTCTGTGTGTTTAACAGAAGGTATTTTTGATCATATAAGAGAAGATGGCAGGAAATTGTTCTGCCTCTTACAATTTGATAAGAAAAATATTTCAGTCAGTTGTTAATAAGAGCAACAGTGTTAGAAATGGGTATATTATATGGAAACAACAATGTAATTTTATCATAAATGGTTAAGGAATAAAATGCTTCTGAGATCTCATCTAAACCAGCTAAAATTTAGACAAATTTAATCTGTTTTGGGAAAATGCGAGGCTGATTTGCATTTTTTTGGCAATTACATTCTCTAGTAACCCAAATTCCTTTCAAGCTCTTGCATGGTAAATGCTGTACTACTATCTATTTCTTCTGCAAAAATGAGTGTGTTGGGTTTCCATTGCTTATCACATTTTTCTAGTGTTGAATGGAATTTATGTTGACACTTTTCCCTTGATTCATAAAAATAAACTTAATTCAGTTAGAATTCCACAATAACACAGTGTTATTAAGAGTATTCTAACTGAAATAACATTGTAATTTATCTCAGGTTTTAGGTATCTCATGTTCCTTTCCATTCTGTTTGCTAGTTTAAAAAAAAGTAACTACACCCACAGAGTATAACTCTTTGGTTACATAGGTTTGGGCAGCCTTTTTGGCTGTGATTCTCATGTTTCATGGGTTTCCACAGGTGGAAAGTTAGGGAAACTGTTCTTAAGCCAGGTGTGTTTCTGATAAAATCTGAATGATATTTGGAACATCAGAGTGTCTGCTTCCTTAAGTTACCTGGTTAAGTACTACAGAGTATAAAACGTAATCAGGGAAATGATAAACATACAAATACAGAAATTTAACAAACAGAAGGTAACAGAAAAAAAAAAAAAAAAAAAAGGACCAGAATTTTTCAGTTGCCAAGTGATGAACCATTAAAGAAACTGTTCAGATACCAGTGTTCTATGGGACTGAATTTTGCAAGGTGAATTCTACCTTCATGGAATCCTGAAAATCTCAATATATCAAAGCAACTTAGAGAATCTAAAGGGTGTAAGTCAGGATCAAGAGAAATGGAGTTGCAAAACAGAAGCTTGCGACAGAGTGGTGCAGGTCAGTGTCAGCATCAAATGCATGACCACTGGTGCCTCCCAAAGGACTATTTGTTCTACATGGTGATAACATGGTTACACTGGGTGAATAGGTGACTTGTGGTAATATAGAATATTTCAAGTAGATTCCCAGCTGTTGACCACAGCTGTAAATGGTGGGACAAGGAAGCATCATTCGTCTCTGCAGTTACTGATCTATTGTTCACTGCGAGAGTAAGTGACTGCTGGTGCAGGTTGTCCAGGGAGCTGGTGGAGTCTCCCTCCTTGGAGATGTTTAGAAGTTGTCTGGACATGGTCCTGGGCAACTGGCTTTAGGTGGCCCAGCTTGAGAAGGGGGTTTGGACCAGGTGATGTCTCTTCCAGCCTCATCCATTTGCTGATGATTCTGTGATCTGACTGTTGAATGCACTCGTTTTACCAAAAACTTTGGTGAACAGTGTTCTTTCTAGCTTAGCAATGTGCAGAGTCTGAAGCACTGCTGTGTGAACAGTGACAGCGAATGCTGCGTGCCATAATAACCAAACTTTGTACTTCATCAGTAGTTATCCAGGCACATTTTGGAAATTGCTTGTGTGCTCTTCCTTCTTAGGGGAAAAATGAGAAATTTATTTCTTTTATGTTGTTGTTCATTAATGTTTATACTGGCTGTGGCATGTACTAAGCTTAAAGATGAACCCAAAGGAACGTGCCTTTTGTTTTTTCTTGGAAAATAGTAGGGTTTTTGAATGGAAAAACTTCGCTCTGAAGTCAGTGGTTATAATTTTTCCTGTTCTCTTGAAGCCCTCTTTTCCTTATTCCTTGTTGTAGGGAGAATTTGATTCCCCCACAAATGAGATTTATACTGACAATTATTTGAGAGATTAGTTTTGAAAACTAACATGTTGCTAAAATTTTAATTTGCCTCCTTTGTTAAGTATGTTCTAAGTAAAAAAAATAAATTAATCTGCAGAAAAAAAAAAAGATATTGTAATTTCAATATCAATACATTAAATAGTAACTTTTTAAAAAAATCTTTGTTTCTTTTGCATCTTCGTTGTTAGTAAGGTGATATATGACACTTCTAGATACTGGAAAGAGCAATATTTTATATTAGCATTAAGAACATATAAATAGCAGAGAATAATAAAAAAAAAATATTTTTTAATATTAAATAATTTTTCCAGATGTGTCAAATTGAACTTTACTGTTTTCAAAAGACCTTTTCTTACTAATGTAATACTCAAGTAGGTAATGAACAAAAATTCCTCTCTTAAACATGCAGTTAATAGTTTAGTTTTCTGCACTTTGTTTTCTTAACCTTTGAGCATATGAAAATGAAATGGAAGAGATTTCCTGAAGTTTATTTTATAAAGATCACCTAGCTTCTGTCTACATACAACCACCTATACTTTCACAATCTTAAATTTAGGAATTTTTAAATGAAATTGTGAAATTAAATGAGATTTGCTGTACTGAAATATTGCTTATGCAAGTTTTCTAATTAACAGGTAAGACTATGAACACGTGTTCTTTTTCTCGCTTTACACGTATCTGGTAGTCTTATCAAGAAAACTGGTACAGGCTGGCTTCTTCATACCAGGGGAATGTTCAAACTGTTATTTAGGCTTGTTCCTGGAGCTCTTGACAATGGAATCGGTAGACATCATAAACAACAAATTCTGTTCACAGGCTGTGGATCTAGGCTAGTTAAGAATGAAACCACCCAAGAACATGAAATAGTGTGTGTCAATCTGAGAGCAGCTGTTACATATCCTCCTCTCCTGCAGAATGAAAAAAGACAAGCCAGGCAGCCAAAGGCTATACTAAATTGAGGTAAAGCCAGAGGTAAAAATAATGCACCTTGCTAAGAAGTAGGACATGCTGCCTTCACCTTAGTGCTGTGTTGGCATGGTTACGTAGCTGCTGGGTTAGACCTGCCTTGTATTTGATGGCCTCAAGGACTGGATGGAAAGGATGTAAGTCTTCCTGCAAGTTACCCTGTGGACATATACCCTATCATTCAACTGTCACTGAGGTTTAAGGATGGTAGAACTTGACAATATTCAACAGACAACTGAATAGTTGCTATGGCTGCAGGGAACATAGTTTGTTTTTCCTAATCTCAGTCCTAGTCAGTCCAAGTTGTATATTTGTATCTTGCTTGCATTTGTGCCAGACCTCCTTGTTTACTTAAAAAAAAAAAATAAAATAAGGGACTACAAGAAGAGACTTGCGAGGGAACAAATTATGAATCCAAGTGTCATGCATTAGCGTTTGCTGAAGTTCTAGTTTACATTATAAAAAAGGTTTAAGAAATAAAAACTACTTTCCCCATTATATTATTTATTTATCTTTATTGTCTAGTTCTCCCAGATCCTACTGTCACCAGTTGTGGAAAAGAAAAATTATTTTCTATTTAGAGGGCAGTAGTTTACTAGCTTGCTCACTTTTTCTAAACAGTGTGATTTAGAAGAGTATATCCTATTTACCATAGCTACTTAAAACACATCAGAGTAGATTGTCAGAGATATGGTCTAAGTTCTCAGGGACTAATGTATAAGCTCTGAGTTCAGGGCTTGGATAGCCAGTCATAGAAGCCTATTTAGAAAGAGGTTTTCATACATTTACAGAAAGATTTTGCCTCAAATCTGTACCTTTTAATGTGACTTAGCACGGTGCATTTGTCTGATTATCTGATACAACCACCCCTGCAACAGAGCACTAACCATGTGTAGCGTGACTGGCAGTGAATCCAGCTGGTCTGGAACCAGGTTGGATCTGTTGTGAGTGCACAGGGCATGTTGGTGGATCAGCACCAGGCCACTGGGATCATAGCGCATGAGTAACAGATTTTGCTCAGTAATCCAATAATGCATCTTGATTGTGTCAGGTTTGTAGAAATGTGAATGGAAAACCAAAGCATATATTCAGAATGGGGCTAGTTCTGCTTCCAGATTTTGTTGAAGTTGCAGGTTTGAAGGGCTGATAAGGAAAATTTTACACCTCATCCTAAGTGATTGGGGAGATGATTTTTTTTTTTTTTCCTTCACTGTTGCAAAGAAGTTTCTGGTTGGAGCTCCTGAAATAGCTTTAACTCTCAAAATAAACTGTCAGTGGTTCTGCTGTGCTCATTACAGAAAGAACTTTAAGTCCTTGTCAAACCACCAGCATTGTTCTGTGAAGGCAGACAGATATTGATTTACACACTCAGTAATTCCTCTGAGCTGTGAGGTATATAAGGAGGGCTGTACGTTGCCATGGTCTGTCTTATTTTCTTTAATTAAAACATGATGCTGCTCAAGAGAATCTTCTAAAATGTATTCTGTTCTCTTGCATTTCTTCCTTATGATGAATTGGATATAGGATTCTTTCTCACAGCTGCTGGTTTCTGTAATAGTAATTGACATACATGTCACTAAGCCAGGCAGTAGTTCCTTTCTTTGTAGTTTTCTAGTTCTGATATTAACAGGTCCTAAAGCAAAAGCTGTCTTTGGGGTAGGCTGAGCCATACTTGTTTCCATTGGCTATATTCACAGCTATTGTAAGGATAGCAACATGACATTGAGCCTCCTTAGTACGTATTTTTCCGTAATTTGCAATTGCTCCTTGCTACGAGATACCTCCTATAGAAGAATATGTGTTAGCTACCTGACATATAAGGACTTGCTCCAACCATTTCTTAGAAATCAATACTCTCGTCTGATTTAAACCTTTGTAAATCCATATCCTACCTGATGAAGTTGGCAGGTTTCATTTAATGGGATTAACAGAAATAACTGAGATCAGAGTATTGTATAGGGGATACTGGGCAAGTTCACCATCCTTTTTAGGAGAGATACAAACTGCAATTCAGTAATCAATCTCATAACTCAGATGACTTCACTGATATGATTTTTGTGTAAATGGTGGTGAAATTTGAATTCTTACATTAATTTAATTGCAGTAGATACTTGCAACATTGTATGCAATATGTAACACAAACACCCTCAGATCAGAACACATGGAAGTGAAATGATGAAGTAACTTTTGTCACGGCACATTTAGAAGTTAATTTCTCTCATTGTTTGTCTTTCAGTTTATAATAATTGTATTTACTCTTTTCGAAAGAACAGCCTGTTTGTTATTGGCAGACCTATTACTATTCCCTAAGCTTCACATAAAGATTCTTTTGCAGTCTCATCGTAGGTATAGGGTAAGGCTCGAGTCTCAGCCCTGCAAAGGCTTGTACTTGCTCACATTGGAATATTTGAATGAATATATTTCCATGAGCCACACCAACAGAGATTGTAATGTAATCCGCAATCATGTTTAGTTCTGTGGAAGTTTATAGAACAGTGCAATAATAGTTCTGTAATTATAATCTATAATTATAATGAAATTACCTGTACCTGCTACCCTATAACCTGAGTTTTTAATATGAGAGCAGAAGGCCTCCAGCACTGGCAATCATTTATATTTCTACAAAAGCAGTTCATAGGGCAAGAGAGAAATTAATCTTACTGATTACCAAGTTGATTAGAAGGTCTAATATTCTCCAAGTGTATCAGTGAATAAAAAAAGATGAAATAATTAATGTTGGGGTGGCCTGCTTCTGAGCAGCAAAAATTTACACAATGTTGACCTTCAAAGTTCCTCGGAAGTTTTTTGAGAGTTTTGTCATTGTTTACAGTATTTGCTGTATGTGTTGCTCCTGGATGAGAATAAAAGAAACAGATACCTTAGTGCTGAGTCCGGTGTAATTAAAATTCCTTCATCTTAGCACATTTTCTTTGTGTCTTTGCTGAATGACGGTTGTAGCTAGTCATAGTGTTAGAGCAAAAAGCTTCTCACACAAAGAATGAACTTTTATTTGAAAAGCCAGCTTTTGATGAGCAACCCAGGTTGGCAATTACTGTCTTTTCAAACTCTCACATCAATCAGGTCTCGAGCAGTTAATTTAATCAAAAGTAGAATATGTTGCCCAAATGAGCCAAAGCTATTTCTAGAAGAAAATGTAGCAACACTAAGCAGTGTACAATAAATTACCTTATATTACTTGATGGATTATGATTATAGACTTGGTACTGCAGCTTAACAGCAGCTGCTAGCAGTGTGGTCTTGTGGATTTTTTCCCACAGTTCAGCTATAATAAATGTGTCAGTGTGGGAAACATAAGAATTAAGATTTGAGAAGTATCCCCTCAATTTCACCTACTATTTTTTCCATTTTTGTTTTATGTTTTAAGATTTATTTACCACTAGTTATCCAATATCCCTTTTTCTCCTCTCAGGGTCACCTGCCTTGTGAGGCACCAGAAAGATTTTGAATGACCTTGACTGCTCATCAGGCTGAGACACATGCCAAGTTACTGGCCTTTTTTATGTCAGATGTGAGCTCTGATAGTTGATAGTGATGAGGTACAGCCCTGCACAAGTCACAGTAATGTTGTGTGGCAGGTTCTCTGAATTGTTTGTTTTTCTGAAGTTTTACTCTTGTCGCTGTTGCCTAAGGCACTGTGAGCAGAGTGACGAAACAGGCAGTGCAGCGCCATTAATGAGCTACCTGGGCTGTTCATACAGGAGAGCAATCAGCCTTCTCTTATTCCCCCAGGACATTAAATTAGGGTTGATAATGCATGCATAACTGCTGCTGACGATGGATGACTAGGCTTAGTCCACAGTCCCCTTAATTGCATCTATACCTATAAGCTTATAAAATAGCCTGCTTGCACTGCTGAAGGCATAGCCTGACCAATTTGGAACCACACAAGTACAAAAGCAATGTTTAGTGTAACTTATGTATTTTGCAGAATGTGAATACACAACTTGACACCAAGCTGAGCGGTGCACTTTATAGGCTCCAAGGAAGGGATGCCATCCAGAGGGACCTTGACGGGCTGGAGAACTGGGCCCATGAGAAATGCTTATGAAGCTCAACAATATAGAGTGTCAGGTCCTGCACTTGGGTCAGGGCAGTGGTCAGTATCAGTACCTACTGGGTGATGAATGGATTGAGAAGAGCCTGACAGAGAAGGACTTGGGGATAGTGGCAGGTGAAAACTGGTGGTATGCATTTGCAGCCCAGAAATCCAATCATATCCTGGGCTGCATAAAAAGTGTGGCCAGCAGGTCAAAGGAGGTGATTCTCCCCCTATGCTCCACTCTTGTGAGTCCTTACATGGAATACTTCACCCAGCTCTTGGGTCCCTCATACTAGATAGGCATGGATCTGTTAGAGTGGGTCCAGAGGAGGCCACAAAAATGATCAGAGATGTGGAAGATCTCTCCTGTGAAGACAGGCTGAGAGAGCTGGGGGTAGGTTCAGCCTGGAGAAGAGACCTTATTGCAGGGGTGTCACACTCATTTTGACTGGGGGCTTTGTGCTTGCCTTCAAAGGGCCAAATGTAATTTTAGGACTGTATAAATGTAGGAGTAGTTACATTTAGGCAATCCTAAAATTACATTTGGTCATTTGAAGGCAACCACGAGGCTGATGTGGTCCCCAGTGAAAATGAGTTTGACACCCCGCCATACTGCATCCTTTGAATATACATTATAAAAGGGGCCTATAAGAAAGATGGAGCAAGACTATTGATGAGGGTCTGAGGGATTAACAACACGGAGTCTCAGTGTAGGTGAACCAAGAGACCCTTTATTTCTGCAAAGCACTTATATTTATAGTTAGTAGCTGTTGTACATGCATTTAATTTTGTTTCAATTGGCTTATGCTAGCTATCCATGTGCTTAAAGTTACCTTGTGATTGCTTTACTTAATCTTGCACACCCTCTGGCAGTTTGGCTAACATATTGTAAATATCTTTTCTTGTGCAAAAACATTCTGGTTTCTCATTCTATTTTGGTCATGGTCATTCCAGTAACTCAAGATGACTGTCTGTAAGATGCTCCACAAGGGCCTGTAGTGACAAGGACAAGGGGAGGTTTAGATTGGATATGAGGATGAAATTATTTACTGTGAGGGTGTGGAGACACTGGAGCAGGTTGCCCAGAGAAGTTGTGGATGCCTCATAATTGGAAGTGTTCAAAGTCTGGTTTCTCCACATTTAAAGAAAGTGTGCTTTTCTGTTCTGTTACGCTCTTTGACTGGGCATCTTACGTAGATAGTGCTGCTTTGCAGAGGCAGATTTAAACATTCAGACCCATGAGACAAATCAAAGAAGAGGAAGGCATTCGTAAGCCTAGATATGGTGTTTAGGGAACTTGATAGTATTTTGTCTGCATGAAGTTAGTCTTTCAAAGAACATAATTGCATCAGGCTTTCTGCTTTCATTTAAAAAGAAATTATTTGTTCTGAGGAGCCCATGGAGATAATACAACCTGGCAAGTGAAGTCACAGCTGTGGTTGTTCTGCCAGGGCATCCATGCAGCAGGTGCAGAGCTGCTGGAGGTACCTGCGTACAAGCCAGTCTAGGCCCACCTGCAGTCCATCTGCTTTCTCTAATCCTGCACCTGAGTTAACAAGCCATGATTAGTTATGACTCATTAGCTGTGAGTTACAAAGCTGAATTAACATGATTATCACAGAATCACAGAATGTTAGAGATTGGAAGGGACCTTGAAAGATCATCTAGTCCAATCCCCCTGCTGGAGCAGGAGCACCTAGATGAGGTTACACAGGAAGGCATCCAGGTGAGTTTTGAATGTCTCCAGAGTAGGAGACTCTACAACCCCTCTGGGAAGCCTGTTCCAGTGCTCTGTCACCCTCACTGAGAAGAAGTTTCTTCTCAAATTTAAGTGGAACCTCTTGTGTTCCAGTTTGAACCCATTACCCCTTGTCCTATTGTTGGTTGTCATGGAGAAGAGCCTGGTTCCATCCTTGTGACACTCATCCTTTATATATCTGTAAACATTAGACTGCTTCCGGAACTGAGCTTCAAATCTTGTGCCATGATGGATTCTGTGAACTCTATTATCTTGTTTGTCTCTCTGTTGCTCTCAGTTGTGCAGAGAACTGCACTTTGCAAATGGCTTATTGATGCCTCCATATGAAGTTCTTAATTTAAAAAAGCCACCTTCCTCAGGAGATTTCTTCAGCAGTGGTGCATTTTAGGATTTTTAGTCCCCCTCCCCGCCTTGTTGGTTTTTTTGTTTTGTTTTGTTTTTTTTTTTTTAAGTGCAAAAGGTTTAAACCAGAATGGGACACATCTGTGCACATCTAACACCTACAGAATGGTGTCTAAAATATATATGAAAAAGAGCTTTTCTGGAAGGAGCTAAATTATGCAGAGTAAAAACTGCTGTTACTGAATTAGCTGAAGGGCTTTCATAAGCTTTTTTGTGTGTTTTGTGTTTCCTTTTTTTCCTTATGTTTCATAAGCTATTAAATTCTAATATTGCAGCATTTTTAATGACTAAATCTAGCAAGAACAACAGCAACTAATTTTAACAAATTGGATGAAAATAATCTGCTAAGGGTCATTTTGGAAGTTGTGAGACTTGTAGTGGGAAGTAAACCAGTCTTAGAAACTGGTGTGTAGTAAATGCAATGGTGCAGTTCTGCAGATTTTACAGAAATGGGGATGTGGGGGACATCAAGAGATTCTACAGTCACAAATGGCATATTTAAATAAGCTTTCTGAAGAAAATCCAGCTTTCTATGTGGAGAATGCTTTTTGGAGGGCCTAAGCAGTTCAGTAGGATGGTCTTAAAATCATATAAGAACCTACATCTTGGCTACCACCCAATAAATGTTATAATAGCATGTTAAGTGGGATCTGTCTTTTTGAATATCAGTGGGCATTGCTGTGCAGTTGAAAGCACGATTCATCGTTTGATCTTCATGTTTTCTGTTTATTTCTTTTCAAGTCATGTAGCAGTCAACCTCGAGTTAAATAACAGACCTGCCCTAATTACAGCTGTAGTGCCTGTTTTTACAGAGAAAACCTTAGGAGATACACAGCTATATGTGACAGCTTCATCCTCTTTTGACCTCGTTCAGGCATGCACTGTTGCATGTTTTCATGCCTCTGCAGTAGACAAGGATGTGCTGTGTGGTGGACAATTTGCTTACTTCCCCACTGTCCCTCTGCAGAAAGCTACTGCTCTGCTTTATCTGCATTGATACTCTAGCACATGTGAATTAAAATTAATGGATAAAATAAACTCTGTGTATGTGTGTAAATAAAAGGTAGTGAACTTACCTGATTGGCTTTTGAAATGTAGAAATTTAGATATACTTTATATTGTCTGGATATAACCTTATACTGTGATTACTTCTGCTTATTTTTAGCCTAGCTACACTGAATATATATTGGAAGAATCATTTACTGTGTCTTGTGTAAAATGTAATATTACATTGTACCTAGGATTTACAATCTGACTTTGTACTCAGAGAAGTATAGAGGAAGTAATTGTGTCTTGGCTATAGCTTGTATGGCAAAGAGTTGTGAAAAATCAGCTTTTCCCTTGTTTCAGCTTTGAGTGAGGAATATTTTTAGCTGCACACACCCACACAGCTCCACACACACTTGCAGCTGTGGTTCTAGGAAGTACAATTCAAAGTTTATAGAACTTTTCTTGCTCACCAAATTGTACAGTGCATTCGTTTTACTTTGCACTTATGTCCATACACTGGTAGAAGACCTGCAAATTGTCTGTTGAAGAATCAGGCATGTAGATCTATCTCCTTGGCTGATCATGATTAAATCTAGGGCTTCCTTAGTATAGAATATTTAAGGAATAATTGTAATTCTTTCTCCATTGTTTTAATATGTATTCAACAGTAATGGCATCTTATTTTCTTCCATGGAAGCTGGTACTAGAATAGTATTCAAGTAGTTCAGTTATTATAAATAACATTTAGAAGTGTTAGATCATGCTAGCTTCATTTAAAAAATTACTGAAGTAATTCTGTATATTTTATTTTCCTAAAATACATCTGAATAATCACTTTAATAGCACTTCCTCAAAAATTACTAATGCTGAGGAACAAATTGCTTCTGTAAATCGGAGCAAACTCTGAGATATATGAATAACATGATGAACTATTTTCTTCTCCTTTCTCACAACTTTGAGAAATGAGGCACATCTGCAGCCACCCAATTTGATGTGACTGGCAGAGTTTAAATGCCTTTCATCTGATTACTAATTTGTATTTTCAGGATTCTGGCCATTTGTTCCATGGTTTGTTTTCCTCGGCACTTGTATGCTTTCATTAAATAAATGTGGAACAAAAATTGTGGTCAGAAAGAACCCATTCACACAAAAAAAATCCCCATTCAGAAGCCTCTGTAGTCCTATGTGGAAGATTCCCCCTTCAGCTTTTTACTGTCCCAATTATGAAGGTGACCTTCAGAGGGATTTAACCTGTGATTTAGTGGAACAAAAAAAATGTACTTGCAAGGAGACTAGAAAACCAACTGAAAAGTGCAGCATTGGCCCATCATCTGTAAGAAATAACCCTTTCTGCTTGTCAGAATTGTGCTCTGAGCACTTCTGCAAGAGTCTGATGAGACTTGACAAGTGTAATTCCGGAAGGTCACTACAATTTTAGCCTTTATTTTCAGGCAGTAAAATAATTTGGATGTGTAAGAAAATATTTCTGAAATCTAGTAACTAATTTAAATCATTATGGTTATTTGAGCTGGCACAGAACTGTATTAATTTAAACCGGCTAAAAGTCAGGACCTAAAAAGATCGAACATGCTTATTGTGCACTTGATTTCCATATTTCAGCACAGTGAAATAAGGCTAAGGACTGTATATGTAAGAAATATATAAAGAAAAAGGTATCACAACAGCTCTAATGTAGCAGAAAAATCACTGAAAAGGAATAATGGTGTTACCTGATGGATTATGCTGTAGAAAAATAGTAACTAATGAATACAGGGGAAATAATGGTAGCAATTTAATTAAAAATTTTACAAAAAAAGGAGCTTTAGTTCTAAATATAAGCTGCAAGTATTTAATTCTTTCAACTTTTAAATTACATAAACCAATTCAGATCAAAATCCAGACACATTTTGTGGAGTCCCTTGTATTACATATTGTGTAATACACTTAAAATGGACTAAAAGCACCAAAGGCATAAAATGGCAGTTGCAGCCAGGAGTCTGAAGTTTAACTCTTTTTCAATATTAACAGTGGAAGAATTGTCAATAACCTTTATGCAGCTTAAGCCTCAGTCCAATTTCCAATATAACATTTATTACACGAAGGAATCTTTCTGATTTCTTTTTTCCCCCAACACATTTGGGATTTTTATCTAGTTTTAATTCAGCCTTCTACTTTTAATTCAGGTCACCTGCCTTTCTGCATTATTTCTGCAGCTTCTTGTTTCAGCTACATGGCCTCAACATGGACACAAATGGAACGTGAGGTAATGAAAAAAGGCATGGAACTTTAAAGGCATGTGAATAGGTCAATTGACAAAACACATGGAACTTTAAAGGCATGTGAATAGGTCCATTGCCAGCCTGTGAAAGACTCTCTCATAGGAAAACTTTCTCATATTTTTTTGGGTAGCAAATAAAGACCAGGAGGCCAAGCTGTTTACTAATCAAGCTCTTTTTTTGCCTGAACACCACAATGGTTTAGTCATTGAATTTATTGTCAAGAATGTCACCTCTGTGGTTTCTGCTTGTCGTGTTTTGTTCTAGTCTCAAGGAGAAGATAATAATGGAGTTTTATCTTTTCTATGTTCTGATAGCCTCTTAGGCTACTCCATGCAGACGTGCACTGGTTTAGCTGGGATAAAGTTAATTTTCTTCATAGTAGCTAGTACGGGGCTCTATTTTAGATTTGTGCAGGAAATGGTGTTGGAAATACAGGGATGTTTTTGTTACAGCTGAGCAGGGCTTATACAGTGTCAAGGCCTTTTTTGCTTCTCACACCACCCCACCAGCAAGTAGGCTGGGGGTGCACAAGAAGCTGGGAGGGGACACAGCTGGGATAGGTGACCCCAGCTGACCGAAGGGATAATCCATACCATGTGACATCATTCTTAGCATATAAAGCTGGGGAAAGAAGAAGGAAGGGGGGGGATGTTAGGGGTTATGTTTTTTTTGTCTTCCCAAGTAACTGTAATGTGTGATGGAGCCCAGCTTTCCTGGAGATGGCTGAACACCTGCCTGCCATGAGAAGTAGTGAATGAATCCCATTGTTTTGCTTTGCTAGTGTGCACAGCTTTTGCTTTACGTATCAAACTGCCTTTATCTCAACCCACAAGTTTTCTCACTTTTCCCTTCTGATTCTCTCCCCATCCCACTGGGGAGAAGTGAGCGAGCAAGTGGCTGTGTGGGACTCAGTTTCTAGCTGGGGTTAAACCCTGACAAAAGGCTTATGGAGTTACACAGTCTGGGAAGAATCTCAGAGATTGAGCACAGTCTCGGCTCTGGATAGTCAGAAGACCAGATTGTGGGGTGTGCTGCAGACCGTACCCGCTCCATAGCATAGATAATCTGTGTGAACTACTCAAGGCTGCCTGCCTTGCTTGGGTCACTTCGCTACCTTTGAAGGACTGTGTTATATGTAGGGGTTGAAGTTGAGACATATGGGGGAAAGCAGATAAACAGGCTTGGCAGAAAAAACAAAATCTGAATAATTTGCTTCTACATTTTCTTTTTTTATTTATCTTAGAAAAGCTACAGCAGGAACTATTGGGATGGTTGGTAAAGGATCACTTGAAGGAAAAGACAGAACATGGCAACATTGCTGTTTCTACTAAAGAGATAAAGATGCTTTATGTCTTCCCAATTATATTTGTTGGTGCTGTTGTTGTTCCTGCCTCATCAAACAGCCTCACTTTCTCTTCACTTGCATGTCCCATTTAATCTGGCTTGGCATCTTCCCCTGAGAACTGGACCAGACCAAAATCCAATAAGAAATTTTCTTTCCTTATGAAGTGGCTGATAATGGATGTGTAAGGGTGGAAAGTGTAAGAGAATGATTCTTAACACATCTTCCCATACATAAGTAGTTAGTATATTATGAATACATTTATTAACTACTGTTGGACCTTGAGCTAATGCTTTCAGAGGACCAATGTTTCCTATTTCTCCTTTTTGAGAGCTAATAATAGGTGTGAGGTTTTCTGTGTGCCATTTTGAATGCAGGTACTTAGGATTGCCAGATGCTATTGCAGCTCTTTCCAGGAATAATTTAAAAATATATTTTATTATTTGCAAGCTTTTAAAAAAACCATTATTCACTGTCTTCCCCAGATCATTCATGATTGCTAACAATCAGACCCTGCGGGTACTTTCATTAACAAAATAACTATGAGACAGTCAAAAGGCTGTAAAATATTAAGGAATAGTTGGAGGAAAATGGAATGCAAAGGGAAATGTAGCACTAGACACTGAATATATCTGTCTTGCTTGTATCTGAAGTGAACCAGAGGAACTGCTTAGAGAAAGAGGCTATCCTTTCATTGCTATTCAGTGAATCCTCTGTCTATAAAATGAAATAATGTGAATAAGAAAGACTTTCTTCAGCCCCAAAAAACAGATGAGGAAAGGCTGATCATCCCTAGTGGAAGTTCCCACTGATAATGTTTCCAAAATTATTATTAGACCTTTTTTTTTTTTCCTTCAGGAAATTTTGAGTCATCTGTTTGCTTTCACACCACAAAGTGGCTGACACCCAATGCTACTGGTATTTGTATCATGTACATGTTCCTTTATCAGGCAAACTTTAGGGTACACTGGGGCAACAATTTTGGCCTTGCACACTATCCCCGAAGTACATAGTATTTTGATCATTAGCAGTATTAATTTATTTTTCATGGCTGTCTTTTGCTCTGATGTCTTTCCTCTTCCTTTCTTACTGTAACAATGGAAATAATGTGCAGAGAAGACTGTTTCATCATTTAATGAGACTGAATTTTACAATGAGAGTGGGTTAGCCAATAGATTAGGTTTCTCAACTTGTGGATTCTCCATCCTTGAAGACTTTCAGACCTGAATCAAAAGGTATCTACCAATTTGCATGTAGGTAAAAAGTGCCTGCAGGCAAGGCCTGAGTGACCAGATTTTGCTTTGAAGTTAGCCCTACTTTGAGCAGGAAGTTCAACAATCTGACCTCCAGAACTGTTTTCCAACCTAAACTTTTTCTGTGAAGGTATGATTTGCAACACATTTTGTACTTGCTCTATAAATTTCTTTCAACATCCAGCAAGAGCTATTTCTACTGTAACTGTCAGAAAAGTAAAATATATAAAATCTTCTGACTTATAAACCTCGTGAGGCTAATATTATGGTTTTAACAGTTCAGATTACACAAAAAGAATCATTACAGGCCACAGCTGCTGGTTTCTTCATGTCAGTTTCCTATTCTGTGTCATAATCTAAAAATTTTGTCTTTGACTGTGAATGGATATTTGCTAGAAATATAGAGAAACAGTACAGAAGAGCAAAATGACATGCTGTGTACTGTTATTCCTCTTACTTCACCTCTTTTTTTGTGCCCTACACCAAAGCTGCAAGAATGAGAGATGACCTGTACAGGATACTGGGTGTTTTTTCCATGGTGACCGGTGGCTGCAAAACCAGAACTGCTTACTGGCTTTGCGCTTCTGCTGCAACACTCTTACTGGTGATTTCGCAGTCTACTATTTCTCTATCGTGTTTATGGTCCTTAAGGGCTCTCATTAACGAAAGATTGAGTTAGGACAATTCTTGATTCTGTAAGTCTTCGTAAAGAATCAGACTGATTCCCAGTAGCTCATGAAGAGATAAAATGAGCACTGTGTCGGTTTCAGTACTTAGCTGGTGCACAGACCACAGGATGATTCCTCCCAGGAAATGGAGGATCTTCAGTGAACTGCAAGATGGAGCACTATGTGAGAAGACTGCCTGTAGATGTAAATACAAAAAGTTATCTTCTGGACTAGTTTAAAATAACACTGCTATGGCTTAAGGGGAAAAAAAAAAAAGAACTTTGGCTAATGCATGATTTTCTTTGAGCAGTGTGCAAAAATAAGGAAAATAAATTCAGTCTTCCTGTCTTCATCTTGTCTGTTTGTGTTGCCTTGAATCTGTTGCTTCTTTAACCAAAACTGGGCAAAGTCCAATCCAAAACAAGTTCTAAATATATACCAAGAAGGCCAGGGATTTATCCCAAGGCAGAATATGACCCTGTAGAGAACACCACAGGAGAATCATTGCAATAGACTTGCTGCCTCATCAAGAAATTGCTATCTGAACTCAATGAAGCCTTCTAAATGTGCCAAGGAATTGCTAAAGAGACTTGGTTCAGCTTGGGTCATGTGTCTGAGGGACCCATATGCCTTAATCTTCTGGCATTATATATTACGGTAGCTCTGCCTCTGCTGTAAATTGGAGCAGAATCAGCTTCCTAAAGAGTTCTCATTTTTTTCCTTATTCTGTTTTAGTAAAACTTTCAGTAACATTGCTTGTTAGGAACAGCTGGAGCTTTGGTACAGGTGTATTGTGGATAGGTAGCTACTGGCAACCAGGTCATAGCTGATCTTTTATTCTTTCCCATAAAGAATAGTGTAGCAAACTTGAAATAGCAATAAATAGAATAAATGATTTACTTTCATTGTAGATAAATCTCTCACTATCAAGTAGTAACTTTGATGTATTTGTATAAGGAAGATTAGAAAAGAATGTTTGAATCATTTATCGCGAAACATTCTAAAGCTAAAAGGTCAAAGTATTCTCCCATTTGTCAGAAAACCCTCTCCAAAACCAGCAGATGACTGCAGGAAACATGCTCAGCCAGTTACAAGTGCTGAAAATGAGGCAAATAAAGTAAAAGAAGGCAGTCTTCAAAGTTAAAGGGGGAAAGTTATTTTCAGTTGGACATTTCTTAAGAAAGAGCCATTAAATGGTGACCCCCCCAAAAATATATACAACTCTGAAAAAATATGAATGCTAATAAGACATAAATGCAGGTAGATATAAAATATTTGTGCAGTCTGCATGTTGCCTTTTCTATATGCTTCATGAGATTAAAATGTGATATTAATAAAAAAAATGAGTTGAATGGCTCTTGGGTGAGTCATGGTGGCAATTCAATGTGCCTTTATGTATTACAACTTGACATATGAGAGAAAGATGGTGATGGCAGGTTTTACATAATTAGATAATCTAAGATTGCTAGAGTATCTGGGGAAATTACAGTATCTGGAAACAGAAGGTAGTTAAATGATATTTTACTTTATAGCAAACAGTTATGGAGAATTTTTGTTCCCTGCACACATTTCTGCTACTGATTCTTCCTCCCTGCACATTTTTACATACATTTTGCTTGAGAACAAAATGTTCTGTGTTCCATGGCATGCATCCCTTGTCTTTTCTGAAGACAAACACTTCATGCTTCTCATTTCTCTGTGGGGTAATGTAGCTATGTCTTGTTTGTTTGTTATGTTTTTTGTTTCTGTCCTGTTCCAGTGAAGGGCTGGGTAGGGGCACTGGTGCCACCTGGTTGTGTGGCAAAAGAAAGCAGAAGCTACGGTGGACAGTGATAGTGGGTAGGTGGTGACAGCTCACTGGCCTCAGTTCCTTGATTTGCCTCAGTATCTCCTCATAATAATACAATTTGTGCTACTTGTGCTTGCTGATCTTTTATGAACCTTATCCTACAATAAGTTATCACATTTGCTGCAATCTATATTTCTGTAAATTAAGTTGTAATTTAAATGTACATTCTGAATACTTTGTCTAAGAAATGCAAAAATATCTTGGTTGTTTTATTGGGGAGGGAAACACAGGCTGAAATTTTGGCCATTTATCAAGCCTGAAATTAGGCTGTGAAAATTACTAGTTGCATTTTTAAAGTGTGGGTTGTTGGAAACTGTGAAATCAATAGGCTTATCAAAACAACATATTTTAATCCAGTCATACATAGATATGTATGAAAAATAAATCTCTTGTCAAACCAACAGAGATGCTTTATATTCACCCATTTATCTCTGCCTAGACTTTCAGGTTTACTGTAGAAAATTAATCATGTAGGTGAAATATAAAGTTAAATAGTTTGTAATACAAATCTCAATTGGATAGGGAAAATAATAGAATAATAGGAGGCATGAAAAGACGTTCACATAAAAAGAAGCCAGGGAGAAAAGTTAGGACTGCTTTTTTTTTTTTTTTTTTTTAGAGGACAGGTTGAATATAGATGAAACAAGAAAAATATTTTATGTGACATGAGTACTAGAACAAATAATAAATTAAACTACTTAATTTAGGAATTTAGGTTATTAGTCTGTGGGACTTTCTGCAGCATACTCAAGATCTAAAGAAACAGCCATGCACATCTTCATGTTTAATTGAATCTGGATATTTGCAATGTTGACCTCTGCAACCATGTCAGTCGCCCTTATGGAGCAATTTTTACTTTTAGGGCATGATTCTTTTAATCTGTTATAGTTATTGACTTTAAAAAGAATTTAGTGTGTTACTATAATTACCCATTTTCTCTATTGACTATAGAAGTGTAGCTTGATTGTATCAGAGATGTGTATCTACTTCTGGCCAGAAAAATCCTACTGATTATGCAAATATTCTTGCTTATCGTACTGGTGAAGGGAAAAATCCCCAAGGGCAGTTGTGCTTGCTCTTCCACATATTTTAAAGGCACTTAGCACCTTACAAGTAGCATGTAGTGATCAGCATGGCAGATCTTTTTGAGGCTGGGATGCACTTTTGCAGACAAGTTCAATCTCAGGTGTTTTGTCAGGCTGACTTTGGCACCCTGAGCAGACTCTTTTTTTTTTGGCATTCTCTAACCTCTTAAGAATGA
This sequence comes from Nesoenas mayeri, assembly GCF_963082525.1. NCBI lineage: Eukaryota > Metazoa > Chordata > Aves > Columbiformes > Columbidae > Nesoenas > Nesoenas mayeri. The sequence continues at coordinate 54,395,445 of NC_137540.1, forward strand.
CTGAGATGCTCATCTTATGGAGGGCAATATGAAAGCTCCTGCATCTTAAGCTCCCCACTAAGAGTAGTACTGGCAATATTACTAACTGTAAATATCTGCTGCCTAGAGCATGAATATGATCTGCTGAATCCAAGATCACACTTCTGAATTATTACAGGTTTGTTAGAATCTTATGTTCATGCAAGCAAAACTTTGTTGCAGAAAGCACTAACAATCTCACATCAAAGTATTTTTTTACTGTGCCTTCTGTTAATGAAAGGAGTTTTGATCAGACTCCTTGGACTTCTGCAGTTTCTCTGAAGTGTGTAGTAAAACTAAGTCTTCCTCAAGTATCCTAAGTAACATCTGACAGTAAACATGAAGTCATACTTACAAATTCTTCTGCTTTTATAGTTTTATATTTGAAATATATTGAATAAACAATGTTTCTTTTTCTAAGTGATAATACATATTCCTGTGATATGTGTATGTACATACATACACACACTTAAGAATATTTCTGCTTCATTTTCCACATTAGTAATAGCTTATTAGATTAGCACATTACTATATTTGGGTTCATATTTCTATGTTTTCTATGTTTCTATTTTTTAGACCTATTTCCAGACTTTTACCTTCTCATTTGTTAATATTTTTCTTTTCTTTTTTTTTTTTTTTTTCCCCACTCTCAACTTCTTTTCATTTTTCCTAGACTGATAAATATTAACATGGGGAAGACAGTCAGCTATGACCTCTTATGTCACCTTACAAACCCTCCAGCGATTTGCCATGCTGTCTCCATTTTTGACATCTACTTGCAAATCTTTCATGAGTAGTCTTCAGTTACGTGCAAAGTTTCTTTTATTTCCACTAGGGTTTTTGCTGATTATTTACGTATAAACTATATGTGTGTATATATATAGATATAGATATGTATTATTTTAGTCCACTTCTCCATTGTTTGCGCTTTCTGATTTCATGCCTATTTTATTCTTCTGCTCCATCACTCCTTCCCCCCGCCTTGTTAGCTTATAGCTGCCTTTTTATTCCTTTGGGCTTTTTCCTCACACTTCTATACGTGTATGTGTGTGTTCCTGGAAAATGTATCTGTTGCAGTTTATCTGTTTCTATTATTTGTTCTGATAATGGCAAACCATGACTTTAGCTACATCAGCCTCTGCCTCCTGTCTGTGCTGTACCTTTAAGATTCCTAATAATTTAACACAGAATGATGACCTCTGTCTTTGACTGTGAATATTCTATGTAAATAATCAGCCTTTCACCACATCTGCAAACTGCAGTGTTATGCCTAAACCTTGTACCATCCTGCACTTGAACTTCTGGGGACCCCTGGCTTGCGCCTTTGCTGGATCCTGGAAACAGAATTAGATATCTGGTGGAAGCCTTTCCCTAAACTTCTGGGACCAATGGCTAACTCAAACCAGAATACTCTGTTTATTCACTCAGAGTTGTTACATCTCAGGGAAACAGTTCCCAATCTCTTCATGTGAGTCACTTTCATTCTCTCAAATGTCAGATGTGTTTTGCTCGCCCTAGTGTATCCTTCACGGCCTTAAACTGCTCTTCAGTCTAAAGCTCCAAGATTTAGGACATCATCCACAGACTTTCTGAGCAATAATTACTATTTTAGCCATTGGCTTGACTTATTTAATGTCTTATCTTTGGCTACTGTTGTTTTTCCTCATTTCCTTTTTCTGTAGCCTCAGGTAGACTAAGATACACAAATCCTAAAAGTGTAGATCTCTTCTTGAATGTATAGGAAAGAGCTTTATGTGCCTAGATCTTGGCAACAGTAGCTCTCAGAAAATGTGATGAGATGACTTGAGTATGTTTTTCATAGCAAGAGCAAAGCCTGTCAGAATACTCTAAATAGAAACTGAGTTACAGAATGATTAGGAAATGGCTGTTGTAACTCAAATTGTGTGTGTATCTGATGAGGAAGGATTACAGAGAGTGAGGAGTGCTATAATTTCTTTGGTGGGCATGTTCTCATAAATGCAAAGTGTTTTCAGAAATGCCAGTAGATGCTGCGTTCTGGCTGGCAAGTGATAAATGCTCAGTGTATTTTTCCTGCTGTTAATGCTTTTTTCCTACCAGCTGAACTTAAATTTATGCAACAAATAAAAGTTCAGCATATCTTGCATGGGATAAGAATATTCCATTTCAGGTTTTTGAGTTAGTCTAGAAATTCTGGAGGGAGAAATGAAAAAAAAAATTATTTATTAATTAAAATTCTGCAGAATTTTCAGTGTCTGAGTTTCTGAGATAAATCTGGAAAAAATTTCTGCTAGTGGAAGAATTCTGTAAATCTTAAGAACTATCAAGTCTGCAGTAAAAGAAACATTTATATTGTGTCTAGCTCAATCTGTAGCAATATGATCCCTGCATATGGATCCTTATACCTAAATCAGTTTATCTGTTTTCAAAAACTGGGCCTCATTTGGTTTTCTGACATATATCAATAGCAATTTTTATTCTCCTCTCTGAATTTTTAGAAAAAGCATCCCGGTCAGATGCTTTTAGTCACATTGCCATACCTGTGGCATATTTATTTTGATTTTGAATTTCACAGAATCAAAGCACATAGATGTGCTTTGAATCCTTAATGTATGTTACCACTTTGAATTCCCTAGCCAGGATAGACCCACTGGGTTAAATGAGGCAGGTACTGAAAGGTCACACTAAGATAGCTGATTATCTACTGACTATTTTGCAGCAAAATTTTTCTTTGAAGCATTTTTTTAATAAATGCAAGAGAATACTTCAACATTTTCAGAAAGATATACAGAATATGTAGAGATTGTCAGAGCTAGAATACTATGACTGTCCCATCTGTAAGTGTAATGATTCATAAAGGACTTAAGAAAAAATACTAATGCATTTTTTGCAAGATTAGCAATTTCTAGTAATAAGAGTTTAATACAAGTAAAGAGATTGTCAAAATGTACCCACTTACTACTCTAAGCCCATAAGTTTTACAGAAAGATATAGACATAAATTACAGATAACAAAAGGATTTAATCCATTGGCAGCACAGAATTGCTCATTACTTGACCTACAGAATACTCAAACTCCTCAAATTTGTTGATGTTGTGCCTGATACCATTACATACTAGCTAACAGGTGTTGCTAGCTTCCAGTGTATTTACTCTTCCTGCACAGTTTCTATCCATGCAAAATCTTTAAAAGAACAAAGATTTTTATCTTGCAGATGGGTCAAAATAGCAAGAAAAGTGATTTTCTTTTTGTACTCATTTTTTTTTTTCTGAATAACTGAAGTCTGCTTGCAGTAATTTGTCATATAACAAAGGGTTCTGAGACTGTGTTAGTTAATTCTTAAGATGGAGTTAAATATTTCAGGGCTCTTTGTCACACACAGTAGAAGACACTCCCACGCAGCACTGTTGGAAATGATAAATCCATTTCTATTAGTGTTTCTATTATGACATTGTCTAAGAATTTTGATGGTTTGACTTTCTTGCAAAGATTTCTGAATAATTGTTGATAAAAAAAGTTGATAGACAATATAGAATGATAGAACAGGAATCTAATAAAAAGATGATGAATTCTTTTTTCTGTTTTTCTGACTGCTGTCCCTATGCAAACAGACGTTCATCCCAGTATGGGAGGTTTGTATTAAGCATATGGAATAGAAACAGAGGGCTTGGTTCCTGTATATTTAGTGCGATATCACTGACCTTTAGGGACTGCAATGTAGGAGTATGCAGCAACTAATCTCCTGATACAATTTCAATAAGAGGTAATACAGCAAAGGGCATGGAGTCCAAGATTGCCACCATGCTGAGCCAGGTAGCTGAGACAGATGAGTGCAGTCAGCATCCAGTTAGCCCCTGCTCAGTCACCGGGCTGGGGTCACCAGGGTTTTATCTAGACTGTAAAAAGTGGAGCCAGAAGCTTCTGTGAAGGCAGGACTTAATCTCTCTCATCTCATCTCTTTTTTCCCCTAGAACGGCATGGATAGATTTGGTGGTGTGTGGTGTGTTTTTTGTTTGTTTGTTTTGTTTAACAGTGTGAAAGAGATGATTAAAAGAGGAAAGCGTCTTTTTATATCCAGTACAATAGTGGCTGGAGCAGTTCCTTGGCCAGAAGGAATTTCTACTCCTTTTTATCTGGTGAGCTCCCTAAAAAGGCCCTGGCTGTGTTATGGAGAGGGACCTCAAGCCACTGAGAGGATGGAGGATTTCCCGTTTTTCCTCTCCCTTTCAACTACCCTCCATGTCGGGTTATACAACATGCAAGCATAGACTGCCTGCCCTGGCTGGAGGGAAGCATCAGCCTCCTATAAACAGCCCTGCAGGCAATCATTTGTGCAATGGAGATGAGAGACTAAACCCTCTCAGGCTTTGGAAGACAGGGAAGGGCCAGATCCCAGAGCAGTACATTTTGGACAGAATGAAGGGAATTTGCTCATGGCACCCACTTTTTACAAGAAAGCGGTCATCACCAATGCAGTTTGCATAGTGTGGATGTTCTCTGGAGCCAGAGGTGGTGGAAAGCCTAGATTTTGTGGATGTGAGAGGTGCTGTTGCTTAGAGGAATGAAAAGCATAGTCACGTCTGACTGGGAGACATCTGGCCTGGTCCATAACTACAACTATCTGTGCCTTTTGGACATCAAAGCAGTGCCTGAATTTAATTTCTTTATGGCCAAGCAGGCACTCATTGCAGGATAGGAACAAGGATAATGTTCAGGATCACATTCCTGGCCTTCGGCACTTTGTCCTGCCTGCTTGCAGGTGTAGTGCTGCGATTGTCACTGGTACTTCACAAAGGACTGTGCTGCACTTCAGCCAAAATGACTCTTCCTTGGGTAGCTTTTATTTCTTCAGGGTAAAAACTAGTCGAGGGGTTAGTTTCTTTCAGCTGTAACACAATATAAGTGGCTGCTGCGTGAGAGTTACATATATATATTTGTATTGGGTTTGCATGGCAAGGTTTTGGCAGTGGTGGGGCTACAGGGGTGGCTTTTGTGAGAAACTGCCAGGAGCTTCCACAGTGTGGGCTGAACTGACCCCAACCTCCATTCTCCATCCTCCTGTACTGCTGGTGGGGAGGAGATATAGAGAAAATCAGGATTGAAGTTGGGCCTGGGAAGAAGGGAAGCGTGAGAGGAAGGTGTTTTAAGATTTGTTTTTATTTCTCATTATCCTACTATGATTTGATTGGTAATAGATAATTTCCCCAGGTCAAGTCTGTTTTGCCCATGATGGTAATTGGTGAGTGATTTGTTCGTGTCCTTATCTTGACACACAAACCTTTTGTTATATTTTCTCTCCCTTGTCCAGCTGAGGATGAGTGTCGCAGAGTAGTTTGGTGGGCACCTGGTGTCGAGACAGTATCAATCCACCACAATATTCCAGTGTATCCTCTTTTACTTACTGACAGAGCATACTGCCCCTTCCTTTCACCAATATGTTTACTGAATTAGGACATTCCAGAAGTGTGAAACAGTGCTTGTGAGTTTTGAGTTCAACTGCTAGCATACTTTTTTTTTTTTTTAATTTCTGGTGACATCTGTTTTTCTGATTAAGTCATATAATGTTTCACTCAAACTTTAAAAAATAATTTGAGTGTGGTGGATGCACTGAGGCAATAGACAAATAACTCACCTCGTATGACTGTAGTGGCTTTCCAAGGGTTTTATCTTGAACCTCTTGCACATGATTTTCTTCCTCTCTCAACTCAAACAGATGACTCTCTGAAGGAACTGATTTAACTGAAACTGATATGAATCTCAGCTATTGTCTAAGACATAGATGCAATAGCTCCTTTGACAGGATAACTTTTGCAAATGTTTCTGAATAGTACTAAGCAGATGTTACCTAAAATGAGTAAGGAAAAATCATCACAAGTGCTGAACCCTGAGACTTTTATCTGAAAAAAACCTCGATTTGCACCTTTTGGATGTTCTAGGGTTCTTTTTGTACATACTCGAACATTTATGTGGTCATATAACCTCAGCAAGACAACCAACAATCCTGAAGTTGCAAGTGCAGACCCTGGTATACAATTCAGGCTAGTTTTCGCAGTGCAGATTTTTCTACTAGTGGAATTAGAACTGCCTCAGAAGTTAGGGTTGCAAATTATTGCACTGATTATTGATTAAATGTGGAACTGCATAATTTCTTCACCACAGAACATGATTAATTTGATGTTAGTGGTTCAATACTGCTACAAGAGCATAAAAAAGGATGCATTTAATATACAGGTTATGACTTCTGGGTTGATTAACACTGGGAATTTTTTGTGGTACCGAAGCTATACATAGAAACACAATTGTAAATAAATAATTTGTTTTAATTCAATTGTACATATATACATATATATTTATGAAATTAAAACAAACAAACAAACGACACACAACACAAAAAGGAGGCTTACAAGAGGTAGAAGCAGGGATAGGTGACCTGGGAGGAGTATAGAGACACTCTCCAAGCATGCATGGGGTCATGGTTATGAAAGCTAAAGCCCAGCTGAAGCTGAATCTGGCAAGGGGTAGGAAGAGCAACAAGAAAGGCTTCTACAGGTTTATCATTAGCAGAAGAAATATCAGATAAAACACGGGCCTACAGCTGAATGTATCTGGGGCCATGGTGACAAAGCATGTGTAGATGGCTGAGGTACTCAATATCTTCTTTGTCTTGGTCATTCGTGTAAGACTGGCCTTTGGGAATTTCACATCTCTGAGATCAACTCCAGAGCAAAAAAGACTTACCCTCAGTTGAGGGGGATCAGATTAGAGAGTATCTAAATAGATTGAGTGTATGTAAGTCTGATGGACTCACTAGTGCTGAGGAAGCTGGCCAATGTTATTGAGAAGCCACTCTTGATTGTATTTGAAAGGTTGTGGTTGCTGGGAGAAAGTTCTGAGGGGTGGAAGAGAGCAAATATCAGCCTATGAAATGACTAGTTTGGTGGATGAAGGGAATGTAGCGGATATTGTTTGTTTTGACCTTAGCAAGGCTTTCCAACACATTATATCCTCATAGACAAGCTGAAGAGGTATGGACTAGATAATAAGACACTGAGGTGGATTAAAAAGTGGCTGATACTAAGTCCTGTACTGTTTAATGTCTTAATTAATTACTTTGATGGTGGCTTAGAGGGCACCCTCAACAAGTTTGGAGATGATACAAAACTGGGAGGAGCAGTTGATAGAGCAGAGGGTGGCACTCCCATTCAACCAGATTTCAACAGGCTGGAAAAACGGGCCAATAGGAATTGCGTGAAGTTCAACAAAAGCAGATATTAAGTCCTGCACCTGAGGAGGAATAACCCCAGGCACCAACAGATGTTGGGGACAGAATGGATGGTAAGCACCTTTGCAGAAAAGGACCCGAAGGTTCTGATCAGTTAACGGAATGGGAAGCAGCAATGTTTTCCAGTGGCAAAAGTGGTCAAACAGCCTCCTGGACAACATTAGGAAGCGCATTGCCAACAGCTTGAGGGAGATGATCTTTCCTTTCTGTCATAATGAATGAAGAGAAGAAAAAATGCCATGAAAAATATTATTTATTACCTAGGGGTCTGATTGCACACCTGAGAGGCAGCTTCTGCAGAATAGCCTTTTATGAATTAATTTATGAAATGTTAGTGGAAGGTCTTGTTCTGTTTCAGGAGGATCTGGGTTTGGTTAATTTAGGAATGCTGAGTTTTTAGGCACCTGACTGCTGATGTTCAGACCCTGGAGTGAAGGTGCTGTGCTCAGACTCCTAAGATAATGCTTTGGTATATATGATAAAGTGGTCCTAGAAGTCAGTACTTTGAGTAAGAGGGCCACATAGATTTGGATAAGGGGGAAAAACATAAGAACCTGGTGTTACTAACATTGCACCACTTGTGAGAGCTTAGGTACCTGCTTGCAGCCCTGAATTGAGGCCATCTAGGAACTGCAGTATGGCACCCCTCCTGTTCAGCTTTCAGGAGTTGATTAGAAGTTACTACTGTCTGTAAATGATGACAGTATTTGCCATTTATACAGCAGTCCTATGATTAGAGCACTTCCCTAAAATTTGAGAAACTTTGTTTCAGCCTCCTCAGTTTATCTTATAGGATGTGATAAGAGAATTCGATAAACTGAAATAGAAATGTGAAAAATATTTAAAGACAAATTAAAATTTATAATGTCAAATTATTTAATTTTTATTTTTTATATGACTCTTGAAGTGATTTTGAGGTCCTCTATGGAATGAAAAATAATTTAAGTCATGCATTGCCCCTTGTTCTTGGCCTCTTAATCTTAAATGTGCATCACCTTTCAAAAAAAATCTCATTTTATGCTAGACTTGCTCAGCTTACAACTCTAATTATGATACTTGTTAATCTATGATAATTCAGTTGATGCTGTATGCATGCTGATGTATCTTTATAGGTTTAGACATCCTGTTACGCATACCAAATATATTATTAAACTTTGCCCTTTTAAACTCTGTATTTAGCTGTGAGTTAGCAATTAAATATTTCTGTTGCATGATTATAATGCCCCATGAAATAAAGGGGCTGAACTGTCATGTACCAAACACACGGATTAACAATGTTTTTCCGTATTTACTTTGATAATAATAAATATCTTGGCAGTCAACAAGTCTGAACTTCATTGTTGGCATTTTGTTTCATGACACAAAGGATAAGGATAATTAGGCATATGGTTTTCTAGTGTCTCAACTGCTGCAGAATTAAACCACTGTCTGAAAACTTAGCTGGAAGGAAGATGACTATATTTATTCTTAATTACTATGCATTGTGTGGTTACAATAATACATGACATAAATATTTAGGAAACCACTGTCCTGCTATATACCTCGCCCACCTCTCTTAATCAGGTGTTTTGGTTGTCATATAACTCCATAATTTCTTACTGTCCCTTCATTGTTTATCAGCTTCAAGAATGAGTTTTCCAGTGTATTTCAGTCTGCAAGGAACTAATTAAAGTGTAAACATCATGAGTCACATATATTTGACCTGATTTCTGTATAAATGTGTTCATGATATCATATTAACAAGTCAGAATAAAGACCTGTTTTTCACTTTGGTGACTTGAGAATCATAGTATTACACTTTAAGATGTTAAATATCCATTGCTGTGGTGGGTTGAACCCAGCCAGCAGCTAAGCCCTCAGTTGCCCACTTCCCCCAGCAGTAGGGGGGAGAGAATTGGAAAGGCACAAGCAAGAAATACTCAATTTAATAAAGGAAGAAAAAAATCAAACCATAGTGACGAAAAGCAATCACTCCTTACCTCCCACCAGCAGACTGATTTATCACTTGTTGTACAGGGAAACGCCCATCAGAAAAAACCCTCCAGGTGATCCCCTCACTGCGCTCATGGGTCCTGACAGAAGTGAGCCAATGCTTGAGCACCAAGTGCTTGGTACTTGCAAGACTGAGGTGATTCTGGACTGCCCATCAGCGAAACTGTAAGCGCTGATGGAAGTTTCATGCTGAAATATTAAATACCTCTGGGGATGGGATGCCTTTGGGGTTAGGAAACAACTGCGATAGTGGAGGAGTGCAGTTTTGGTTTCAAGAGTGAGTTCATGAGATTTAGGTCCACAAATGTCTTTCTGGCTTTGTCCCGGAGTCCCTAATTCCATTATATTCTATGACTATCTGTGAAAAATGCAACTTTTTAATGAATAGTTGTTACGCTCTAGGAAGGGAATTGAAATTCCTAAATTATTCACTGAAGAATTTCAGAGCTTTACTAATTCTAAGGTAAAAATCCATTTCTGGTCAGGCATGTTATTAAGTGTCTATTGTGTAGTACCGATAAAGTACAAAAGATTACCTTTTAAATTACTGCATTTTAACCTATGAATATGGTTAACACCTGGGGACTTCTTCGCTTTCTCTGAGAATGAAAAAGGCTGCCAATGAAATGATTTGTATTATGAGCTAAACGGTACAGAATTAACTCTTTCAATTTAATGAGGATACACATATAAAAAAGATTGTTTAAGTCAGTTCTTGCTGCATAGTTCAAGCTGAAACAATGCTATTGTACTCGTGGAAGCTTTTGTATTTTTCTATTTTTCCGTGAAAAACCTGATGACTTACATTTTTGGCCATTCACCACACAAGGTCTGATCCTGCAAGAGAATATTCCCTGCTCCTAGTGAATCCAGCAGAGTAGCAGTTAACCGCCTTTAGACTACACAAAGTTGATATTAAGGCTGCATAAGTTACCAGCTGCTTCCTAAGGAAAGTTAGTTTCTTCCAAACTTGGATCCAATCTCAGATACTTTTTGGGTTTTTTTTAATCCTGATTTCAAAAAAAATATATAGGAACTGAAAAGCTGTTAATCTTTCACATGGAAATTAAGCTTGATTCTTATTTGAGACTGCTATAACACATCTAACTAAAGGTTGTATTGTGCTATATACACAAAAGGGGCCTGAATTTTGAATTTTGGCACTTCAATTATAAAATAGGATAAAAGTGGGTTTTCCAGTTCATGGGATTTATTTTATTTTATTATTTTATTTTATTTTATTTTATTTTATTTATTTTATTTTATTTTATTTTATTTTTTTTAAACAAAATCAGTGCTTGGTATCAGCAGAGAAAGACCATTGAGGAGGTTCTCTACAGATCCAAGGCAGGCCATTAACAAAGGCCTCTTTGGTCTCCACAAGCCTGTGCTGGAACTTTCTTACTGTTTTCTCCCTCCTGCACTTCCCACCCCTGTCTCCTTCCAGGATGGATCAAGTGTGGCACCGTTCCAGTTGATCTGCTCAAAGGAGTCTATTTCTGAAATCTCATTTGCTGTAAGGGGTGGAGTTTGCCAAAGGGCCTATTCAGCTTAAGGGATAAGTAGTTGGCTTGCTGCCAGTCCTAAATGCATACTTAACTAATTGTCCTAGACAAAGCCAGAATATTGAGAAACTTGATGGTGAACTGAAAGCTGTACATTTTCCCTTTTTATTATGCCTTCAATATGCTAATGATCTCAAGTTATAGTTTAGTTAGCAACATAAAGCCTAAGTACAGATGGTTATGAGGATGGTATTTGTTGTAAGATATTTATTATAACCCTGTGGAAAAAAAGGCAGTTATTCTTTTTCTTCATGTGCATGCTCTTCTGTACATAAGTCAATTAGCAAGAAATATATAATCATGGAGTTTTCCTTGAATGGAATTCTCTAAATATGTCTAGGCATTATCATGAATTTCACCATCACAAGCTTAAGTTACTGGCTCTGTGAATAACAGAAGCAGGCAAATAAAATTCTATCACTACCCATAATACAGGAAAAGAAAACCCCTTACTGATAATGATTGCAAATGACAGTTTCTTTCATGCGGTCCATAAGCTGGGGTTTGTACTTGTAGTAGTGCCACATCCCATTATGCAAAGTGATTGTGGCAAGGGAGAGCAAAACAAAAATCTAACATTCATATAACATTGAGGAGCACTCTGTTAAATAGAAATATTTAACTTCAGCTCAGTAATGTGTTATGACAAAAACCACAAATAGTTAGGTGTCTGGTATAAAGCAAATTTGCGTCAAAAGCTCACCTGACACGAGCATACAAGTAGCACACACTTTTAGTCTCTATAGCTTAAGAAACAGTAAAAAAAATATTCGATTAAGAAAGCCTGAACTATATAGTGTTTCAAACAACTGAAGTTATTTATAGTCTCTCAAAATAACCAAACAGAAGAAATCAGTTCTTCAGAAAAAATAATAAAAGGTCTATTCTGCAGCTTAGTAAGATTCTGAAACACAGCACCTAACACAGAGATAGTATTCAAATATGTTTCAATGAAAATTCTTAGATGTTACATTTTTGCCCTCCAGAGCTAGTTGTCTACTGTAATGTGACCAAGCATGCTCAAAGCTAGCTCTGAAATAATTTATGCTTCCTGTGTGCTCTAGCCAGTACAACGGGTTTGTTCTTGCTTACTCTCTATCTGGCAGCACTCTAGTTCAATTTCCAGCAACGTATTCCACCTGTTGACCTTACATGTTATGTGGCACTTGTGACTTCAGTCATTCTTCTGACAGGTTTTGGCCTGGACCTTGTTTTTTTTGTTGCTTGAGGAGAAGATTTTTGTCTTTTAGATGATCAGGAAAAAGATCAGTCTTTTCCATGTGAAGAAAATATCTACTTATTTATCTTCTCAAAGAAAGGACATGATGGATAATTTAGTGCTGTTAGAGACCAAAAGAAAGGGAGGGAAGCACCTCTTGCTTAGGTCTCATTTTGAAGGCCCTCGGAAACATCCACCAAGCATCACTGGTTGTAAAGGGAATATGGAGATTCAAAGTTTTACACAATGCCCTTCATCAGGAGGCAAGGATTATTGCCTCCATTCATCCATACCAAATATATTTTGATTGTTAAAAGTGCATCTTAGGAGAATGCATGGTGCTATATTAATGTGTATTGTGTTCCACATATCAGTTAAAAACACATGGCTGCAGACAGCCTAGGAAATTTTGAAATGTGTCTACACAATGGAATTTCTTATCACACTGCAGATTCCAAGAGCCAACATTTATCCAAAGTGTTTTTCTGAAGAGCAAGTAGGCAGGCTTTGAGGTCCACCTTACTCTTACAAATTTTTTTGTTAGAGTCTCAAGTGGTCATCACCAAGAACTGGAGTTTATTGTAAAATTAATTTGTTTATCAGCCTAGGCTGTTGACAAAAAGTCTCAACATTTGCAAATATGGCAGTTATTAATCTTCTAGCATGTGGCCTTGTTTGTTTCAGGTTTTCTATTTATCCTTAAACACTCTAAGGGAGAAATGCACTAGAACTAGCCTTATTTTCTTTCATTTTTTTAAGTATGTGTGCACACATTTGAAGTGAATGTGTGCAAAGGAAAATTGTTATTTCTTTGAAAAAGAATCTGCACATATATTTGTCAAACGCCAAATAATATTCTGAAACCCTGATATTAACTGAAATCTGGTCTGCTTCATAACTTTCTACTTTATAGTAGATAAACTTCATAATTCTCTATTTATAAAAAATGTTGTAGTGCTGTCTTAGCTTATATTTTCTCCCATTGCTCACCATCCACAGATAAAAGTGGCTGCTAGAAATCTCTTTGAAATGCTTTTCATCTATTTTTGAAATTATTACATAGACCTGAATGAAGACTCTGCTGCAGTTGAGATGAAACATGTTAATGATTTTTTTCCCCTAAGTCAATCTATATAACTTCAATGAGGTTTGAAACAGTGGGAGGAATGTATATGCCAAAGAATAGATTTTCGTTGAAACATGAAGTATTTTAAGACCATCGAATTGTTAGAGAAGGTCCTCAAGAAAACAAGACCCTTTCCATTCCAGACCCCCAGCTTAATACTGAAGCTCAAACCTGGAGCTGTCACACTCAGGGGACTTAAACAACCCCACTCAGATGGCTCTCATCATCTTACAGGTTAAGGATCAACTTACAATTAATAGCTAGAGTTGACAAATACGACATACTGCTGTTGGAAACTTTGCAAATAGTTATAAAAGGTTTAATTATCAAGTGCCCTGTGTACATTATTAATTTACTTTCCCATAATCTTGTGCTATTGTGATTTTGTCATAGTTAATACATGAAATAAATATCTAATTAAAGAAATAGTCATTAGGTTTTCTAATGGATCCTTCTTTAAAGGCACAGTTGTTCTTTCTGATATTAAGTGTACTTCAGATATTTATGTATCAAGTGAATATGAATATCGTTCCTTGGAGGATACGAGCCAATATGTAGTAAGGTGCAAAACTATGCAGTCACCCTTCTCATGTAGTTTAGAGGAAATGCTACAATTTTGCAGAATCCCACACTCAAACAATTGCATGTTTTTTTTTCAGAGACAATGTAATTATGTAAAAATTTAGGAAAGATGAGTTTTGTTGAAATTGAGCCTTTTAGCCTCCATAAGGCATCCTGTTGCAATGACTAGTGCTGCCTTCTGTGCCCTGTGTGAGCAAATGACTGTAACCCAGAGCTATCAACATGAGCTGGCAGAGTGTGATTTGTAGTAATTTATGGATCAGTTCTCCTCAAGTTTAACATTTTAGAGTGCTCAAAAGTCTCCTCAGCTACCCATCAAGAGTGCAAGTTGTGTAATATAATTAAATACAATACATATCATTCAGGAGTGATACAGATTTTTCTGTTTTTCTAGTCTTCAGTGAGGTCGGGATGTTGTAAAGCTATTGTAGACTGAGACTTTAGTTGTTTCTTTATTTCAACAGATTGTTGGACTAAGATAATCTACTTGCAAGCTAACAGCATTTGGGTGAAGGAAGGTTCATGATTGGAAAACGTAAAAATCCCAAAACAATCAGAAGAACTATTAGTAATGTGCTGAAATACAAGTCAGTCTGAAAGAGAGGCCTTAGGACATATTTCAGTTTAAACAGGACTTAGGTTCTTGTGCTTAATGGGAGAAAGTTTTCTTGAATAAGGAGTAAAACTGGCCACTGTACTATGTGACGTGAATGTGACTTAAGAAATGTTCCTCAGTAGGTCAGTCTTGGGATAATATCATCTCCAGAAGTGAAAAGCCACCTACATTTCTGCTAAACTTTGGGAGTGCAATTCTGCTTTCACCTCTTAGCCACAATAGTAATTCTTTTTATGGTTATCTTGCCAGAGAGAAGGTTAAAGAAATTGTTAAATGCCAGGTTAGATTTATGTGGTCTTGCTCAACAGCATCCAAGGTACACCTTTAATATCAATTCTGCAGCTAACTTCAGTGCTGACGGATGCATTTTCAAATGCTGAGAGCATCAAGAATTTCTTGGTGCTCCAGAAAATTAGCACACCTGTCAAAAATACAGGCAAACTGAAATTCTGTGCCACAGGTAATGGAAACTTTTGTTCTAATAGTAGGGAGAAACCATGTAGTTCTGCCAAGCACACAGACGTATGCTTGGTGTTAGACATTGCAGATCATATTGCTGAAAATAAAACAACCTCTTTAGATTATAGGTCTGGACTAAGCAACTTGATTTTGAGAGTATTTTGTTGTTGTGGATTTTGTTTTCTATTTTTTGGTTTTTGGTTTGTTTTTTTTTTTGTTCGTTTTAAAAAAGAGAAAATAATGTTCTTCTAGAACTTTCTGTAAACATATCTTATACACTGAGAGCATTACTATATTAAATTAGGAACTGCTAATAGCTTGTGTAATGAAGAAGTTAAATTTTCTCTTCAGTTACAGATTCATTTTTTCAAATCATGAAGTGCACATGAATGAAGAATGCATTTTAGAAAACTTGAAGTAACCATGCAGTCATAAAAGTGCTATTAGTTTTTCAAACAGCTCAATATTGAAATTGTGGAAGCTATTATTTGGATTTGAAATTCATTTGTGTTCCACAACTTACTCCTAACCTTCCCTCTCACCTAACTTTTTTTCCTCCTTGCTATAGATTTAGATGATATTACAGAACCACAGAAAGTCTGAGGGTTGGAAGAACCTCTGGAGGTTATCTTGTCCAATGTCTCTGCTCAAGGAGGGCCACCTAGAGCCAGTTGCCCAGGATCATGTCTAGATGTTTTTTTAATATCTCCAAAGATGGAGACTCCACACCTCCCTGAGCAACCTGTGACAGTGCTCGATCACACTCACAGTGAGATAAGTTTTTCCTGATGTTTCCTGTGTTTCAGTTTGTGCTCATTTTTTCTGGTCCTGTCACTGGGCACCACTGGAAAGACTCTGCTTCTGTCCTCTTTGCACCCTCCTTTCAGGTATTCACGCACACCGATAGGATACTGCTGACCCTTCTATTCTCTGTGCTAAACAGTTGCAGCTCTCTGACTTTCCTCATATGAGAGATACATCAGTGCCTTCACCATCTTAGTGACCCTTTACTGGATTTTTTCCAGTAGCTCCGTATCTTGAACTTGTATGTTTTCCGCTCTTTATGTACAGGTACTCTCCTTCATGATCAAGTTTGGCCCATGATGCTACCAGATAAAAGCTCAGCTGTTGACTAAGTTTATTGCTACTGGCCAGCTAAGACTATAATACCAAGTCCATGGATATATGTATGTTGCAGAATGAAATACTTGAGTTACCCATGGTATTGAAAGGAAGGTAGCCATAGCAATGCTGAGCTCAGTTTGTGTTGTTAACTTGCATTTTAGCTTTTGCTTTTTCTTCTTCTAAGTCCTCCTTTATTTATTTTTTTTTCCTTGAGATTTCCTGTCTCTTTTAGACTTTAAGCATCTTGTGACCAGGACTGTCCTTTGCCACAGTCTATGTTCTCTTACAACAGAGATGCCTCGTCCTGTTAAGGCTTCTCAGTATCACTGTTAACAGCTGTTTTTAGTGCCAGGCAGCAGATTTGAGGGTTTTCCAGCACTAAGATGGTTCCTTGAGCTTTTAGATGCTTATCTGAAATAATCTTCTGCTCCTTTGAAGTGTGCCTATTTCTAATATTAGTACAAATTATTAATGATTTTAGTGTCAAGAATTATTAGTAAGATTGTATTAAATAATTTGAACTCTCACTAAGCTTCTTAACTGGAGAGGGCTGAAGAATCCTTCTGCACTAACTTGTTACACCCCTTCAGTAGAATTTAGTTATGGAAACACAGAAAGAAATTAGACAATCTCTCTATATCATCAGTGAAAACTGAGGAAAGTACAGGATGAATTCTTGCTGTTGATTCTAAATAGAGCTTCAAATGCAGCCCTCTACTGCAGAAAAAAAAGTAGCCAAAACCATTCTGAGCAGTAAACATTCCAGTGATGTTGCTCACTTGCACACAGATAAAAATACACAATGTGGTTTTCTGTGTCACTCAATTTCAAAGTCACTTACACAAGAATGAATTTTAATGGAGTCAGGATTTGAAGAGGCAGCATCTATTCTGAAACGAAAATATTAGAACAGAGATTAAGTGGCCTTAAAATGGTGCTCTTCCTGTGCCACAGTATGCTATTAAAGTCCCTTTCTCCTTCTAAAGCAGCTGGAAAACAAACTAGTGACAACTACAGTTTCTCCTTTCTTATTAAAGCAGATTATTTCAGTTCAACCTACAGTTTCATTAGTGTTTTAAATAAGTAGGAAAATAATGTGTGCTGTGTTCATTTATATTAGTGTTCATTGATAAGCATTATAAAAACTATAGTGCAATGACTGCAGTATGCAAGCTGATTTCTGCAGCAAAACACTGAGGTACACTAGCAAATTAATTAATCGGCTCTGTATAATATATGAATCATGCAGAAGCTAAGTTATGAAGGCAATGTTTTAACTTGAGTTACATACACTATTGTTCAGATCGTTAATGGATATCTACTGTGTACTTTGAAAGGACTAACTTAGCAATTAGAAAGTGATTATAAACCCATTCATATGGAAGGCAATTTAAACTGAAATAGGGTGATATTAATTTGGAGCAATTTAAGAACATTTAATGAGATGCCCCCAAAGCCCCAATTCCATAATCGGAAGGAAAAACCATTTAAACCGTTTAAAAAAATAACTCACTTATTTAGGGAACAAACAAATGTCAGAGAAGAGGAAGAGGGGGAAGAGAGGGTAACTTGATAGAAACCAGTATTACCATAAACTGGTAATTTCATTTAGAAGCTAGGAATTGGAGGGAAAATATCAGAAACAAACTGTAATATCTTAGTGACCAGTGAAGCGAAGGCCATTATTTTACTTTCTAAAGTATAGTAGCAATCGTATCTATCCATTTGATTCCACTGGTAGCTGCAAGTTGTGGAAATCTCCATAGTAACAACCAAATACAGATTTTTTTCAATAGCTATTACTGTTCTATATTTGTGGGTGAGGGCCAGATACTCTCTTAAGTCCTGATGAAGAAGAAACACTTTCTTCTCAGTTGAAACTATTATGAATGAGAAATGACAGCTAGATACTTTTTAATTAGGAGAATGAATTTTGCTTGCATATTTTTTTTTTATTTTTTATTTTTTGTTGGAAGAATGACAAAATTCTATATGACCTGATCTTCTTGGATTGCTAAATTAGGGACATTTTAATATTAGTTTATTGGTACAAAGTTTTCAAAATTCCATAATGTGTCACTCTGTCTTAAGGACATAAGGGTATGCAGTAGAGGATGACATATTTCCTGATGTTATTCTGATAATGAGTGCAAAAACAAAATAATTCTAATGTGTCATGTTTCCAAACAGTTTTCTTGAGAATTTTTAGTGTAGTTTTTACTTGCTTGTTTTTATAGTTTCTATGCTTGTTTTTTTCTGCCTCTTGAGAGACAGAAAGGGCAGTGGAGTTGTTAAATGCTTTAGAAAAGGTAAACAGAAGAGAGAAATTGTTAAGCTAGAAAAGGTCACGTTTGGACATATTGGATTTGAGATGATGAGGCTGCTTCTAAAATGTGATGTCTGAGGGGAAGAAAGGAAGAAATCAAAGGCTAAGAAACACTCCTAAAGATCACTCTTTCAAGTCTAAATCTGAACAACAGAAAATGTGATAATGAAAGAAGCCATCTTCATACTCATATTATAGCTCATGTAGCAGAAGTAAGAATTGTTCGGCAGCTTAAAAATCAGATTTGTCTTTGTGTAGCCCTAATGATTCTTTTATTTGAGAGGATGAGCTGGAGAAGCCTAGTGTTAAAAAGGCTCCACACTCCTTTCTAGCCAAATCCAAAGCCCTTTTCTTGTCACTGTAGAAAGGTTTAATGAATCACTGCATAGAGGCATGTCCTTTGGGTAACTTTGAAATTCATAGCCAATCTGGTTCAGTTTCTACTCCAAGTTGTCCCAATTCTGGTCCATTCTCCGCGAAAGTAGTGGGACATATTGCATTATCCTGGTTACAATGAAGTAGTTCTCAGGCTTTCTTTTCTATGCCAATAATTTTTCTGTAAAGATTTTCCTGAAGGATAATTCTATCAGCGTACTAAATCTAGCATTGTGCACAGCATGCTCACTGTCTTATTGCTGGAATTAAAAATGATGATGTCTGAGGAGTCGGGTTCAAAGTTTTTATCAGCATCTGACAAAAGAAGGCAACCACTAATAGAACTGTTTACTTTATACACATCATGTCTTTTTAGCCTGCATTAGTTATCTAAAACTTCTGAACTGGTCTAATAGGACTATCTGAAGTGAAGAAGATGGAAGTATTAAGAAGCAGGTATTTAAAAAACACTCAACTCTGAATAGAGAAAAATTTGCTTTGAGATAGCTGTAGCTGCTGGTTTGACTAAGGAAAATTATATGACAATTAGCATAAATGTGAGAAAAAGCCTGTTATCTTTAAAGTTCTGGCATGACCTGTGTTTGTTTTAGTTTGTATTATATCAAAACTGGGAAAATTAATATTGAAAAATTAATATGGAAAGCTTTTTTTTTTTTTACCCTCTCACTACTGAATCTAATGCTAGTGTTTTGATTTTCTAGACCTACTGGATATCAAAGCAGATGTGATGTGCTTGTACATTGTGTGTGATCAATCTTCACAGTTGTTTGTGTTGTCAACTTTGTACAGTTGATGACATAAAATATAAAATGGTATCTTCTAATTAAAAAAGAAAAAAAAGAAAGAAATAGTATCTTCTATGTTGTGGTTTCCCAGTAAGGTAACGATTATGAGGTTGTGGGTGTTGAACTTCATCCAGGAACTTACAACATCCAGATAAGGCATGTAGCTTTAGCTGTTAGGTGAGGAAGGCCAGTGCTTAGTGTCTGAGAGATGTTGCTGAAAATTAGTAAGAGTTACCTCCATTTCAGGCTGGCTGAGTTAGAGTGCCTGAAAGCCCTTTCTACCTATAAGCTAGTATGCACATGAACAGGCAAGTTTAAGTGCTCCTGCCGTGGAGGGATAGGGGAGGCTGTGACTGCTCCAGTATCAGCTCTCTAATCTGCACCAGTCCCCAGCCTGGCAGAAGCAAGAATCACTTTCAAGAGCCTTACAAATTCTTCCCTGACTTTTTAGACTGTTTCTGTCCCCAGGCTGTTCCTCCTCTCCCTCCTCAGATGACAACAGCCATGGCGTAAGAAGAGGTGTAAGACTGGTGCAAGGAAAAGAAGACCCTTTATGTGTGGGGAGGGTGAGGAGGAGAGGCCAGAGCTGTAAAATGATGGTAGAGGTAGGGATGGAACTGCCGAGACAGAAAGAAGGTAGCAAAGTGGGTAGGAAAGTCCCAGGGTAGACCAGCTGGACCCAGCAGTCTTTACTGATGCTTTTTTTTCTAAACACAATTGTGTATCTGTCCTTGCCTTTTTTGTTTTGTTTTGTTTTGTTTTGTTTGCTCTTCTATAATTTTACAACTTGATTACTTCTATTTGTTTTTTGTTATGATATCCTGAATGTTTTTCTCTGGGGAAGAGTCCTTACAATACAAGCAACAACTAAGTTGCTTTTAAAGCCGTATTGTTTTCAGGCTATGTCTGAATAACTCTTTCTTGACATATTTACCTTGATAAACAAGGTTTTTGAGTCCTCCAGACTATTTCCCAGTGGATCAGACAAGAGCTCAGGATGTTCCCTGAAGATTGCTTTGTTTAATGTCATCTTCTCTTCAGTTATCCTTCTTCATTTATGAATTAATCAAGGAACACATTTTTCATATCCTTATCTATCCCAAATCATGGCTTGGTAATACTGACATTGGGACCTTGGGTATTGTTTCTAGCTGATGAATGTGATAGCTTTAATACTAATGAGTTTGTTCAATCATACATTTCATAGGATAGGTAGTCCTGATAAAAGATAGAATATTTCCTCAAATGGAGACCATTTTAGAATAGCACTAACTGGTAATAAGCTCCTTAATAACAGTCCAATATCCTTACAGCAAGATAATGTAGACAGAGCTGATGACTATCTTCAGCCACGAAGTGCTCTTTGAAGGGGGTAGGTGCTTTGTTTGGGTTGCACAGCGAATAAATAAAACCATAGCACTTCATGTCAATGCTGTTCTTTGCTATTCTTTCCTGTCTGCCAGGTTGATTCTCAGCTTGCGGGGTTTTCAAACTTGGTATTATGTGATTTGGGAGGGTAGAGGTGGCAAAACAAGTAAGAGAACCCTCCTGCCCTGAAGACCTTGTGTCTTCTTGTGTGAGAGATACGAGTCTTCTGCATATTTTACACCACAGTGAACATGAGAGGAAAATCTCGTAGGCTTCATGCACACAGAGAGATGGCTCTCAACATTAGAATCACAGAATCACAAAATGTCTTGTTTTATTTATGTAATGATATTCTGTACAAGGCCTATTAAGGGGGAAGGACAGGTAGACTGAAAGACAACAGAAAAAGGGCAGGGGAGAAAGGGATAGAAAGTAGAGTGCTGAAGACTTGAAGGTGGGGTTTTCTGCATATTCTTTTTGGTGGCAGTTTGGAATGTGTATGTTCCTTCTGTTTTTGTGTGGTTAATTTAATTTTGGATCTGTTGTGTCTTGCTCATTGGTGGTAATGAAGGTGCTCTGCCTTTACTGAGGGAGTGATGCAGGAATGACTGGCTGGGGCAGGCAGCATGGCAAAGCAGTGAAAGAGGCAACAAAAAAAGTACTGGAGTACTAAGGAGAGCAATGTCTGTGGCATTCTAGCCTGATATCTGGGAAAGTAGTATTTAGGGCAGACACAGTCAGCATTGAGTAGAGAGCATCCATCAACATTGTACATTGTGGAAAGACGTATGGTAACATCTGAACAGCATCCGATCCTTTTCTAAATATCAGTAGCTCTCCAGTTTCTGTTTTGCTGACATACTTTTCCTTTAAATAAATAAAAACAACTTTGTGGTGTGGGGTTTTGTTTTGTTTTGTTAGGATGTATACTTATTTGCTACCAAAAAAATTTTATCTTTTCTCTTCCACATGTTTTCTTTGTAGTCTTTTGAGGATATTCAGAAACTGGATTATTTTGTTGGAAGTGAGCTCGTTATTTGTTATTAACTTTTTTTGCCCATTAGATCATACTTCATGCTATAATTATGGTTTTCGGAGTGATTAAATCTTCTGTTAACTCACAACAAAAGATTTCACAGCTAATGTTTCAGATGTTCTTTGCCCGCTTTTAAAGTAAACACTGATCAATAGATTAATTAGTAATTTCTACTGTCTGTGTAACCATCCAGGTATGTGACTGTTTGCAGAGATACAACAGAAAACATGTAATCTCTGTAGACCAAAATGGAGAGTCCCTAATTAGTGTCTTTCTTGCAGGAGAGGGTGCTGGCACTCAGGCCCAGGGGTGCCAGGAGCTTCCTCACTGATCCTGAACAGAAGGTTTTGGAGAGGAGGAAGCTTTGCAAACCTTTCTTCAGGGAGCTGATTTCTCTCTATATATAATATACAGGGGTTTGAACTAAATATTAACTTCAATATGATCATTGTAATTTGATATGAATAAGACAATACAATTATCAGGCAGACATAATATAAATATTAAGCATAATATAACAGCATTGGCATTTTGACACATTATTCTGATCTTTTGTATGAACAAAATTATGCAAAGCAATTTGCTTAACTGCTATGTGCAAAACATAGAACTACTTTAGTTCTCATTTATTGTTTTGTCTGTCTGAGCCTCTTTCAATGCTGCTATTCCACTTACGGATCTTGAATAAGAGACTCGAGACTGATGAGGAAGAGCAGGAGGCAATGGTGAGGAGAGTACAAGTACTCTCTCCCTTCCCGCTTTTACTAACAGAAGAGACAGGGAATCTGAGTTACTCTGAACCTCTTTCATATTCTATAGCTTTTCTGAACCACTTACTTTCCTTGTAGTTTGGAATAAATTTTGCATCATCGCAAATGTTCTGAGTAGGGGCAAATTAGCCACTGCACCATAATGTGAAGCTTTGCAGCCCCAGGCCACTCATGTAAGTGCAATAGGTTTTGTCTGAGAAACTGCCAGAGCAAACACTAAATGTTGGACTCTCCACTGTTGACCCACATGAGAACAGGTTCCTACACTGGTCCTATGGCAGCTGTTCAATAGCCAGGGTACTCTGGGCAGTCCTTTTGCGATACATTTAATTATTCTGCTGCAACAGGACAGCCAGCATAGCCCAACCTTTCACAGGGTCTGCTGAAGGAGCAGTACAAGGGCTATTTCTTGTGCTGCAGGACATGCAGCAAAACCAGGTGTGTGTAGCCTGGATCACAGTTTCACATGTCACCACAACAGCCCTCTCTCTCCCAGCAAAAGCCTTACCTGCCTCATAGGCTCTGCCTTAAACACTTGTTCCAATGTTTTGTAAGCATCAAGCTGAGTCAACTATTCAGCTGCTTTCTGAACAGATCATTTCCATTTAACATGTGATTTTGACCAAGTATACTTTGGAAGTGCATTTATTTGAGGTGACTTGCATGGGTAGTAGCACAGAGACTCCAGAGGTGGCCTTGCCTTACTACTTTGAATCAGTTGCATCCAAATAAAAATTTTCTTAGACTTATACCAGCAGTGCCAAATGGATTAATTTCAAAGGGTTATAATATCAGCTAACAGATTCAAAACTATAAATTCATGGACAAAACGAGGAGGCAGATGTACTGTAAGGAAATAAAGGTGTTCTCCATCTGTTACCTGTATAAAAACTGTTTGCAATATGTTCCTTGACATATGTTGAGCGTGTTAGTGGGTACTGCTGTTCTTGCTTTGTCATAATGAACATTATGGAATTAGACATTGTTGTTGAAGCAAAAGAATGGTCTCTGTTTCAGCTTCATTCATAATTACTGAAAAGAACGGCATCATCAGTGAAAACAAAAGCAGATCCATATTTAATTTATGTCTTAAAATAAATTTTCCATTTCATAGGAGCAACCTGTTCCCAGATAAGTTCCTACACTTCCTATGTGACAAAATGGCCTAATTAAAAAAAAAAAAAAGTTCAGTCATAAAAATGATTTTGATCTTGTATTGTTTTCTCTTTACAATTTCTTCCTAGCACTGAACTGTAAGCTTAAACAATTATACTTGAGTATTTTACTAGTTTGAAGAGTTATCACGGATTACTTGCACTCCCCTAGGAAAGTTGTTATTGCTGTTGGTTTCATATGTGAACACTCGGGCTCTTTTATAATGGCTAGACCAAAGTCTTTCTCAGAAGAACAGATAGGTAGGTTTGTGGTCCTCTCTTCTTTTGTAATTTTCTGAAGTTATTACCTACTCTGTCCTGGAAATGCAATTGAACAGAGTTTAAAGGGAACATTTGGAAATTCCAAACCATGTCAGAATGGTTTGAGAGGGCCTGTTGCCTACTAATACAAAATTCAAATAAATTTTATGAATAATACACTATACTTATTAGTGCAAACAAGACATAAGCCCAATTGAAACCAAGTAAAATAACTACTTAAATATCAGGCTGTGGAAGTCTACTGCCTGAGCCTCAACATCAACCTGTACAGGCTAGTTAGGGAACAATTAAGGAAAATGATATTCCCCAGTACATTCTCTGGGATGCCTGTTTTCTGTAACTATCTGCTAATGAACCCCAAGAGAATTTCAACAGAGCAGAGAAACAAAATGTGATCCAATTTGTTCTCAACAATTTTTGCTTCTTTCATAGTGATATACCATATAATTAGCAAATTTGCTGTTCTAGGGCTTCATAATATTTTGACTGGAAAAGCCCAAACTGGTTTTACCATATATTTGATAAGATTTTAATGTAAGATATTGAAAAAATATTTGGTTTCTGTGAGGCATAGGAGAGAGCTACTTTTGGAGGTGGGCTGCTGCCCTCGTTCCATGACAAATGATAAATGCTGGCAGTATGAAAATAACACTTGTGTGAATTCCTTCAGTTTCTCGGAAAGAGTATTGAACACAATCTTAATAAATACCCAAAGACATTGTGGCATACAGGAGCCCAGTGCACATAGACTCAAAATTACATTAAAAGGTCCAACCTAGTAATGACAAATCTTTTAAATGATGAACTGTCTTGAATCCTCCAAAACATTCCAGTACAGACATGGATCTGGGCAGTAATATAAAAAATCAGTCGTATTTCAAACAACTCAGTTTTTTAAAAGACAAAGTAGTAGTGCAAACTGTTCATTGTCTAAACTACAAATATTTTGATAGGACTCATTTTTATACCTATGCCTTACATAAACCTCTCTGGCATTAGATTATCAACTTGTGAAGCCACTCTATTTTTGGTGCTTAACAACTGAGTTAAAGAGAAAACCACACCTAAGAGTGCATAATAAAAAATTAAATGCTTGTAATAATATGACTTTGAAGTTTAAGGCTGTATAATAAGCATGATGATGAAAAAATAACCTTTTTTGGGCCTTGGATTTTCTACAGGTCATAAAATTCTAGGTTGAAGACTAGCACCATGGAGAAATCGCAATTGTGGGAAAGTAATAGATGAAGTCATGTGATGTTTTATCCAACATAGTTATCAGAGTAACAAGATAAGTGACCCTCGGGCAAATACTGCATGGACTTTTTCTGTATGAACTGGTAGCTAGTGATATTTCTCTTGGAAAAGTTTCTGGACATATATATGAACTTTACTTCTATTTTTCCTATCTTTAGCTAAAGGCATCATTAGTGTGATCTGGCGTTTGCAAGGTGTCTAATAGCTTAATGCAACTTCCCCTCACAAGAGCTATGTTAATTAGTTATTTTTGCTTTAGAACTTGCACTGTTTTGGGATTAATAATGTCATATTAGAGAGACACTGTGAACATGCTTTTCTTTCTAAATTGGCTGTTTTATATATCTACTTCTCTGATAGGTCACCCTTTAATTAACATTTCTAAAGTACATTAAGTGACATTTATCATTCTGTAGCAATGCTGAGTTTTACCCTGAAATCAATAATTCACCACAATAGTTGCAGTGAACTTACTTTTTTGATTCTAGAATGACTTTTCGGAGATTTCAGATACTTCCTGAAAGATATTTTTGTTCTTGCTGTACCATTTTGTGTGAGCCAAGAGCTGCAACAGATCTCATGACTGGCATTTTCTTTCATGACAGACACTAACTTTATTTAGATTCTGGAACTGCTGCTACAAAAAAAAAAAAAAAAGAAATCTTAAAATCTTGGTTCTGGATACAGATCTGTCATAGGGTCTACATCAGTATTGCATTTTATTACTGTATGACAAGAATAATGTTGGTATGTGACTCACCAGATGTATTAAATTGCTCATTCAGACGCTGAAAAGGGAAGCTTCCATATCGCACATGTGGAACATCCTTGTCTCAGGGTGGAACAAACTGTATTGTGGAGACCACTTCTCAGGAGCTTTCTGGTGTCTGCATCACTTAAACACTTCTAACATTCTAAAGCTGGTGTTCCTCTGTTGGTCAAATGTTGAAGGTGCTTAAATCTTTTAGGTAATTCTATTAAGTTGCCTTGCAGAAGCTCAGAAAACACTGGTTTCACTTTCTGCTATTTATGTCAAACTCAATGGGACCCCAGCCCATGGGACTCCCAAATAAAGATTCCTAAATAAGAAAAAAATATTGCTCAAAGAGAGGATTGTGAACAGGGAGGGATAGGTGTGTAGCTCTGGTATTTCTCTGCTTTGTCAAACGGGCACACCAGGATTAGGTTCTTAAGCCCCAATCCTTTCTCAGAGTCTGTCTTTGACATTTCAAATCTTTCTCAAGTGAAACGATCAGCATGTGAGCATCTCTGTTTAGCTGCTGTGACTCTCATGACCTCTGAGTGGGGCTGAGTGGCTACCTCAAGACTTATGGATTTCATTTCATAATAGGCTGCCAGGCAGTTATTTGTTGTAAATCCAAAAAATGACTAATACCTAATTTATTTTTCATGCATAGATTGTATCAAGGAAGTATGGTGGTAATTTAACTAATGTATTGAGGACTGTTGTTTCTTGTTATCATAGTTTTTATCCAGGCATCTGGAATTAACTAAGAATAATAACATAGAATGGGTAAAGATGTTAAACAGTTTGTAGCTGCCTAAACAAAATTAATCAGCCTGCCTACATTTCAGAGCTTTAGATATTACACCCAGATAACTTTCTATATGTCTTGTGGATATGAAGGAATTTTCCGGCATAGTTTTCCATTAGATGCTCTGCTGCTAGCCAAAGATATTCTTGGTGGCAATGTTCCTGTAAACAACTTCCTCTGGGCATGAAATTTTATGGAAAAAAATACTGTCATTGTAGAACTTTGGAAGGAAGTGAGTTTGAAGGAGGAGAGAGTTCATTCACGGTAAAAGTGAAATGTATCTATAGATACGAGAGAATAAAATAGTGAGGGTTGTTTGTTTGTTTTTTAGTAGTTTTGAGGAGTTTTTTATTAATATCTATTGTAGGCACCTATGCTTGGAGGTCAGGTTGTCTCATTTGCCTCTGCTGTCAACGAAGAGGAAGAGGCTCCTCTAGGCAGCATGTTGGAACAGCAGCTGGACTGAGAAGCCCTGAATATGTCTATGGGGAACCATGCTGCTTTTCACTGACAATAAATGCAGAGTTATAGAGGCAGAGTACATAAATTAATAGCTGTCTGTCCAGGAGGAGCTGATCAGACTAATATGTCAGGAGTCAGGCCATGGGCAATCTTTTTGTCCAAAGAAGAGCAACAAAACTCGTGAGGGGTCTGGAGAGTAAGTCTTATGAGGAGCAGCTGAGGGAACTGAGGCTATTTAGCCTGCAGAAAAGGAGGCTGAGGGGAGACCTTATTATTCTCTACAACTGCCTGAAAGAAGGCTGTAGTGAAATGGGTGTCAGTCTCTTCTCCCAAGTAGCAAGTCATAGGAGGAAAGTTGCACTAGTAGAGGCTTAGACTGGATCCAAGGAAAAATCTATTCATGGAAAGGGTTGAACAGGCTGGCCAGGAAAGCCGTCGAGTTACCATCTTTGTGTGCGCTTGAAAGACATGTAGATGTGGTGCTTAGGGATATGGTTTAGTGGTGGACTTGACAGTGGTAGGTTAATGGTTGGACTTTGTGATCTTAAAGACTTTGTGATCTTAAAGGGCCTTTCCAACCTAAATTATTCTATTCTGTGATCTGTGGACCTGCTGATTTCCCAAGAACTCTGCCTGGTCTTATTAATCATAAATGTCTTGGCCTGAAGAGGGACTGGAGATTAAAGCTATTTATTCAAACAATAGCTTGTGTAGTGTAAAAGAAAATGTAAAATAACTCTTTACTTTCCTCTCCTCACTCACTGAAATGCTTTTAAAAATAATTTCTTCTAATCAGACCTTGCATGTTAAAATTTATACCTTGTAAATGTCATTGTATAGATATTTGTAACACCAGTAACACACAGCATTAGACTAGAGTGTTTACACTCAATTTCTTGACTTGCAAAACCTGTTTTGACATAATTATGGTATTCATACTCTTCTAGCTTTAACTCAGTATTTAATTTATCGTAGTCTTACATTGAGAGATGTAAATTTCAGGATATATCCATTAGAAATGAGATGGAAACTGACTTTGGAAAGGCAGAATCAGACTTCAGAAGTCTCTGGTGGTGGGAAAAACTTGTTGATAATTATCATATATTATTTTCTTACTATTTTTGTCTTGAAATTATGTGGAATTTAAGCATTACAGTGTTGTTAATAATGTTTTCAGGATGCTGCACCAGTTAACATGTTAACATTTCTTGATTTTTCTTGTCTTTGGTCATACAGACTTCCTAAAAGTCTTTTCCTTTCTGCACAGAGATATCATTAAAATAATTTTTCATAAGAAAAAAAAACAGTGTTTATGTTCTAAATAAAAAAAAAAAATCATCTTGAATCTCGTGAAACATTCAGATGATTAGCATGGTATACGCATCTGGGCATATTTACAAAAAATAAATTGCCTTTTATTCTGAAATGATTTACATAGTTACGTGGTAATCTTTGACTATTTTAATTACAGTTGTTCAAGTAGCTGTCCAGGCAAATTTTGAAAATCTCCAGGGGTTTCTCACCATGCTACCTTTTCTGGTTGATGAAAAAGTGGAAGAGACTGACTAGGGAGGCAGAGGAATCTTGACAGATGATAGTTTTTAAGAGCAAATTAGAAAAGCATAGGTTAAGGTTCATGTATGTGTTGTCATCCTGCCATCTAGTGAGGAATGGACTTTGACCTCTTAGTATTTTCTTTAGCCCTGTGATTTTATGAAATGCAGCTGAATATTTAAATATTCAGTATCAGATATTAAAGTGTATGCATTTTAGATCATGAGCAATTAATATTGGATTTAACAGAGCATACCAAAATAGATTTCCAAATCCAGCCACTTCTGAAGAGCTTGACTTAGGAGCAATGGAAGACCATATGTAACAGGGGATTATAACTGTTACTTTTTCAGGGTGAAAGGTCAGATTCTCAAAGGTTTATTTTTCAGCAACTTCTGCAGCCATATGAACCACATTTAATGCAACTTTTAAGTTTGTTTTTCCTGTACT
The DNA here is from genome assembly GCF_963082525.1 of Nesoenas mayeri. NCBI lineage: Eukaryota > Metazoa > Chordata > Aves > Columbiformes > Columbidae > Nesoenas > Nesoenas mayeri. Next base: position 54,424,804 of record NC_137540.1, read on the forward strand.
AAAAGCTTTATCTTTTCTCTGTACTGATACTTATGTTTTATTTATAGTTCTTTTTGACTAACCATGTTTAAGGAGTCCTCTTTAGAATATTTTCTACCATAAAGAAAATTCAAACAATATTTGCAAAACTGTTTGACTTCATTTTTAGGTGTGGTAGGAAGTAATTGAAATATGGTATAATAGAGCATAATAAAATTATCTTCTAATTCTAATAGCAAAAAACCCCCAATTTTTGCTCTAATATTTTAGTCCATCCTATTTGTAGCAAAAGACTCGAAATGATTTTTTGTGTAATAACTACGGTAAAAGTATGATCCAAGACAGGGAGTTTCTGGAGGGATAAAGAGGGAATTAGGCTTCCAAGTTCCCACTGGCTTTCAGAAGATGTGCAGGGAAATCACTGAACACTTGCATGGCAGTGAGAATGTACTTCACTGTTGCCTCAGGTTTGTTTCAAGATGCCAATTCTAAAACACTCTGTCTTCCTGCTGCCTCTGGCCCCAATGAACAGAGAGGAGCAGGTCTCAGCCCACCTCTGGCCATGGGTGTGCAGGGCTAGGCAGCTGCATGACCTCAGCTGTATCCCTGCATCACGTGTCACTGCATCAGCTTTTCTAGTTTCCTCTCTCTTCCTGAAAGTCCATCTTTGCAATTCAAATGCTCCTGAAGGACAAGGTCTTAATAGTAGTTTTAAATTTGCTCAGAGATTTCTTCTACTGTTTTCTTCTTTTTCTTCTAGATTTAATAAATGATGATGCTGGAAATTATCTTTTTTTTTTTTTTTTTTTTTTTTTTTTAATATGTATTGATTGCATGATGGCTTCTTTACATCTCTATAATTTTAGGACCCCCAGTCTGCCTCAGTTTCTCTGACAGTTTTTGGTATATGGTTCAGATAAACTTAAATGTATTGAGATGCTTTGTACTGACCAATACTTAAGCTAGCATGTGACTAGGGAACAAGTGTTCTGACAGATGAGCCCATTAATCTTTCAATAAAGTTTTCAGATACTATTGTCATCTGTACTTTGTTTGTTGGAGAGCAGAAAATGTTGAAAACACAAGATAAAAGAAGTTGTACTATGTCCTCTGCTTTTCTAGCTATAATAAGACCAATTAAAAATATTATTATAAAAATGACCTGAATTCATATCTTTTAGTAGAAAGGTCTAAGGATTTGCAGGAGTACATTTACAGGCAGTGAAATGAAAGTGAATTACAAGGATATTGAGAAAATACATATCAATAAAAGAAGAAGAAAAAGTATTATCTGGCTACTTAAACAGTTTAAAACCTTTTCAAGCATACTGTCAAAACACATTTTTACTGGGAGGTTTTACTTCATGCTGCTTTAGCACAATGTTAAAGACTCATCAGCTTGTCAGAATAAAGTTATGATTTCAACCATAGAACATAGAAAGAACAATGTTGTGTATTTCCAAGTGTTGAATAGCAGATGACATTCTGTGCTTACTTGTAAACACTATGTTGAAGAATTAAATTTTCTAACATAACTGAAATCATCATCACAGGATGTAAAAGGTATTGTGATTCTTTTGGTAGGGTTATTTCTTATGAAGAATCTGGGCTGAGAACATGAGTCCATCCATCTCACAAAAAACACAGAATATGTATTGGAAGTAACTTTTCTCATACTAACCTTAATCAAAGCAGCAGCAGTATACTTCGCAGAGGGTGCTTCACATCATGTCAGCATTATGGTCCCAGAACTCAACTTCGCGTTTCTTGGTTTCCTGTGGACCAGATGGTTTGCAAACTTGTACACTTTGGAAAAGGTTATTCATAGTTTCCTAAAATAGTCTAAAATAAACTTTTCCAAGCACTTATGGATTCCCTATACTTTTGCTGTTGGAGAAAAAACAGTGTTATCCCATGAGATGAGTTCACCTTATTCTGAATGAAACTGACTGTTTTAAGAGGTCAGGATTAAAATATATGGTAGCAAGCTAATATATTGTTAGCGAGCTAATGTTTTTTTAGCCTAGTGTAAGCAATGCTTGCAGTAATTAAAAATGTATTCCTGGAGGAAATTAATGCTACCCGATATCACAGAGAAAATGAGAGATGTTCATTTGCACAAAAGATCCATTAAAGGTAGTACAGTGTCAAAAACCGCAAAAGCCTACATATGGGTTTTGCGGACACAGTAGTCTAGCTTGCAGACTTTCTAATGTTCTCCTTGATACTGGTAGGTGTTCCTCTTCCCTACAGAAGCAGGTGCATGCTGTCAATTATTCTTGGCTGTATTTCCCTATGGGATGCTTGCTGTCTTAGTAAGACTAATTGGTGGGTTGCTGAAAGCAACTGCAGGGCTTCAAAATCAAGAGCTGAGATAGTTAACCTTCTGTTTTCTGGACATTTTCATTTATCTCCATGATTTCCTACATAGCTGTGGCCTCCATGTTCTGTAGGAAAAATGACTTTGCACAGAAACCTCTTGAAGTGGCTCTCCTGTCATTTTGAGTTTCTAGAGGAACGGAATGAAATTCAGCAGAACTAGAGTCCTTTTTGATGTGAATGTTCTTTAAAATATTCCCTGGAAGGTACTGAAGACAACTGCTTTTGAATGTGTTGTTTCTCACTGAACAATAAAGTTTATTTGAGTGAACTTTAAATTTAATTAACAATTCATGTGGTACTACAAATACAAATGCATTTATTTTGAGTAATCTGGAAGCTCTCTTGACTTCAGAAGGAATAAACTTGTATTTTTTTTTAATATTTCTGCTCTAAAAGGTGCTAACACAAATATTTCATTAAGGTACAATTTTTTGAAGCTTTTTAAACCATCTCTGTCTAACACAAATACACAGAGAAAAAATTTTAATGTAAAAAGAACTTAATTTTATTTTCATATCCTCCCTGGTGCTAGGAAATTTGTCAGTGAGGTCAACAGCAAAATTCTGATCAAGCTTCTGTTATTCAGCTGGTGTATTACCCTGCTGTGTAACGTGTATATATCTGACTCATTAATTTATTTTTTCCATATTTGTAATTCAAGATTCCTGTTCATAGAGCCCTTCCCGTTAAAGGATCTGTGATGAATCTGAACAGTATTGTGACAGTGTGTTATGATGGCAGAGAGAAAGAAAAGAATTTAAGGGCAGTTTTCTTCTTTTACCTGGTAAATGAGGTGATAGGAATGACTGTAAAGAATATAGCAGAAACACTCTTCATGCCATACTGTCCTTGAATCCAGCTAAAATGGGGGCAGGATGAATTATCTGCTTAGTACTACTCTGCCCTTCCCCTATTGAGGTAGTGTAAACAATTATCATAGTACACTTAGTTTATTTTAGATGGTTGGTTCTCACTTAGGAGAAATGAAACTTTCTGTAAGTGATGCTATTTTTATTTTCTCTAGATATTTAGGACTTTCTTCTTAAGTGCATTATAGGATTTGCTTAACGGTTTTGTTAGACACAGTGAGAGGTATCCAAGAGAGTTCAAAAAGGGTGGAAATAATTCTCAGTGTCATCCAGTATTGAAAGGTTTTAATTTTTTATTTTCTTGATTTTGTTTCATTAAATTCTAGTGTCATTGAAAAGACGTGGTAGGTGTTTCGCACTCAGGCTCATCATACTGTACTCCGATATGATAACAGATGTGCATCCACCCAGGAAATTACCATTTTCAATAAGAAGCAGATGAGCAAATGGATTTTCATGCATGGAAAAATAATGTAATAAACTGAGCAAGGCCGTGGCTTGATAAATTATATGGTCGTAGAATGGAAAAAAGTACAATTTGTTTAAATTTCTGAACCTTCAATAGAGCCATAAGCCAGGAACACTTTATACTCCCAGTAACAAAATAACAAGCAGAGGCTTACCAGGTAAATACATTTACAAGGCTGAAGCTCCACACAGTTTTAATCAATTTACCTGTAGACAATTTTATCTTTTAGTGTCAAGTACTGAAAATAGTTAGGATATATGAGGTGTGTTTATTTATTAATTTATTTTTATAGCACAGTGCCCTTCTCAGGAGACTTAGAATGATAGGAAGAGTGAAAATAACTTTCATTCTTTTAGAAATCTTTCTATTCCCCAATTCCTTATGGAAGTAAATGAAAAGCTCTTCACTGAAGCCCAAGAATGTCATACAGGCCTTGAGGACTAAAAAGAAACAGGACCATTGTAAGTAAAATGTGGTCTAAGTTTGAATGAAGAGAAGGTCAGAATGGCTTTTCATCCAATCTGTAAAAAATTTTTTAAATGCTTTAAAATTATTTTAAAGGGACAAATGGTAATTCAGAGAAGGTTGTGAGTTAGAGTCTATTCAGAAACAAATAGAAAAGAATATTCTGTTTTAGAATTATGATATTGTGATTAGAGTAATAATTATGAGAATAATAATTATTATTCTAAGATATATGTAACAAAATATTTTTTATATATATATATATGTACGTATATATACTTTTTTGTTTTTATTATTATTTCCTAGAAAACTGCTTTCTAGCTTACTTGTGTGGCTTGTATGATCGCTTTTCCTATGGCAGTTCCCTGTTTTTTCTTTGGTCTCTTGCTAATTTCTGATGGAAAAACACAAGTGATCATAGATAGCTCCATCTTAAACCTTGAGTCTCCTCTGACTCCTAAATAAATGTGTTTTTCTTGCTTGCTTCAAGAACCCACAAAGCTTCCCTCACCTGTTTGTCAGCTTTGCCATTATCTTTCCTCCCCAAACCTTCTTTACATTCAACCAAGGGGACCTCTTTTCCCTATATCCATCTCAGAACTCACATGCATTGTTGTCCTTAGGCATGGATCTCCTTTCTTAGTTCTCTTCTCCCATACTTCCTGTTGAAAGATGACAAAAGGCTTACAAAGAAAAAACATTCAATATAAATCTTTAGGAAATGCTTTAAAATCTTCTTCCTGAATCAAACATTTTCTTTTCCATGCCCATTGCTGGAATTTTCTCTTGTTTATTTAAGTCCAATCATTACACTGACAATGTTTGGAATCCCATCCTTTCCTGTATCATAGAGCTGTGCACATTGAAGTTTCTGCACTGCTGGATGCTGACAATCATATTAACCATTTGCAAGTGGTCCCTCTTTTAGAATTACATGTTTTACTTGAGGAAGCACAGAATAAGTAGCAGGTGTCTGCAAAGAGTCGTGTCTGTAAGTAAGGGAAGTTTCCAGTAGAGGCACATAGCTTGGACCCAGCCCTGGCCTTGAGACTTTGGTTCACCTCACTGCTTAGCAACTTTCTTTTTCAAACCTTCCACTCTTGTAGAACTAAAGGTTGATAAATTAAGTATTAGAGTTTCTTGTTTTCTCTTTCATTTTGTAACTGTGAATAAATCCTTGTGATAAAATGGGGTGCGAGCTACTGACCAGTGCCTTAAGCTTGTTATGTTTGCATAGCCTAGAGAGCAACCCACTGGACACCTTAGGCACGCTCAGAAATTTCCAAGCACGCTATAAAGTATTCCAGTATCATCAATGAGGGTAGTATAGAAAAGGGACTGCATTTCAGGCATCAAGGTGTTTGCCGGAGACAGTAGACAATCACTTATCAATCAAGTATGTTGGGTGTACTGCAACAGATGTTTTCTGGGCAGGGCTGAGTGAGATGTCTGAAGCATTTCTGATCAGATGGAAAATAGGTTTCTCGTACTGTACTTCTGTTCTGACCACACAGTTTGTTCCAGGGTCAGCCATTTCCTCATTTTCTCAAGCCTAATTCCATCATACTGCATAGCTTATGGTAACTATGACTATGAGTTAGGTCACAATTCCTATTTATTGTGATATACTGGCAACAATGTGCTAGCTGCTTCACAGTCTGTAAAACAGGGCTTCTGCTTCAGGGATTTTATAGTCTGCTCAATAGCTGGCCTTTTGCAGGGGAGTGCAAGAAAGGCACTGAAATAATTTTTCTCACCTTGTATTTCTAAACAAAGTACAATATAATTCCTTTGTTGTTTAGTGAGTGACCGAATACATGCTGTCTGATGTGAACCCTTACAGCTGATGGCACAGTGATTGCTTGGGAGGGGGTATTATGCTGGTATGGCAGAAGCAGACTCTGCCTTCCACTCCCTGAGCTGACTTGCATTATGATTTTCAGCCAAACAGGGCACAGTACGTTAAGAAAAATCTGTTAAACTTCCCAAAGGAAATAGAATAAGTAATTGTTTTTAAAAACCCTTATGTTGCTGTTTTAGCATCTCACAATCAATAGGATTAGCTGAGTCATGCAGACAATCCATTATGCTGAGTTTATTTATTAGAAGCTGCCACATCTAAACTAATCACTCTGATGTCTCTGCAATCATTTTAGACCAAGTATTCAAAGCAAAATGCATTAAAATCATCTACTGTACTGCTTAATCAATCACACTTTGGAGCTGTCTGTGGGATACCAATTCACGCATTTGGAACACTACTAAAAATTAATTGCAATATAGAGCACATGTTTTACAAATGCAGACTTCAGTGTGTCTGCCAAAGTAATAACTGTAATGGAAGTTATAAGTTTGGGCATTACTTTAAAAACTGGATTTTTATTTACATTAACTTAATCTGAATGAAACACTGAATCACCTAATGGATATCACAAACCATGTAAATAAAACAAATATATTAAACAGAATTTATCTCCCAGAAATTGCTCAGCAGTTTGCAGAATTTAGAACTATTATATGACTAGAGAGAGAAAAAAATAGTAAAAAGCCTTAGGAGCAAAAAAATATCAAAACTAATTTAAAAAACTAATTAATTTAAACTCCAAAAGAGATATACATAGCACATTTGTAACTTTTCAAAAATTGATTCAGAGAAAAAATTTTAAGCAGATATTTTATAAATGATTAATTATGTGAGTCCTCTTCATATATACCGAAGAAAAAATCTTAGCTATTCTAAACAAATTATTCATTAAACTTGACCACAGAAAAAAGACAAAGAAGTATTAGCATGAAATATAAATGAGTGGTGCAGCACAGCAGGCACATATGAATGAATCATTGACAGAGAGCAATCTGTGTGTGATAAAGATGCTGAAAAATTAAGAAATGTTGTAGGAATGTTTAACTTGGAACAAAAAAGGAAACTATTACATTAGGTTGTATCAGGAAAAGTGTGACCAGCAGGACTATTGATGTGATTGTCCCCCTGTACTAGGCACTGGTGAGAACCCATCTTGAATCCTGTGTTCAGTTTTGGGCTGCTCACTACAAGAAAGACATTGAGGTGCTGGAGAGAGTGCAGAGAACAGCAACAAAGCTGCTGAGGGGCCTGGAGCACAAGTCTTGTGAGAAGCAGCTGAAGGAACTGGGGCTGTTTAGCCTGGAGAAAAGGAGGCTGAGGGGAGACCTTATTGCTGTCTATAACTACCTGAAAGGAGGTTGTAACATGAAAGGTATTGGTCTCTTCTCCCAAATATCAAGTGATAGGACAAGAGGAAATGGCCTCAAGTTGCACCAGGGGAGGCTGAGGTTGGATATTAGGAAAAAATTTTCTCACTCAAAGTGTTGTCAAACTGCTCAGAGAAGTGGTTGAGTCACCATCTCTGTGTGTGTTAAAAAGACACGTAGGGGACATGGTTTAGTGGTGGATTTAATAGTGCTAGGTTAACAAATGGATTTGATCTTAAAGCTCTTTTGCAACCTAAATGATTCTGTGGTTCTATAATTTAAATTCATCAATTGTCTGCTGAAAAACTGTAGAAGATAATGTCTGTGCTGTATCCTGCCTCAGAAAAACAAGATTTACAAAAGATAGAATCTAAGGTTGAGTGTCTTAAAATATCATAAATATCATCTTTTTAATACTGTCTTATCTGTGATAACACAAATGCTTCCGAAGAGGAATTTTAAACTCAGATCAAAATCAACTTAATGGACATGAGACTTCTGATGAATTTTGTAACTTTGTACCACTCTATTAGCTTTCCTATCATTGGCAATTTTTGTATGAGCCACTTCTCTCTGTTTTCACAGTTATCACTTGTTTCCTTCATCAATCTTAAATTAGTCAGAGCTAAATAATTTCTATGCATTTCTACTTACTATATAGATATATTCCAGAATGTAGTTTGTTACTTGTGTGATTGGACTGTCTATTTTTGGTCATCCTCAAGCAAACATCTTGCTGTTCACATGAAGTGAAACCACTGGGTGATTTGTTCTTTCTGTAACACCTTGAGGAGGTATAGTTGTGCAAATATTAATAAAACCAAAAGTTTTAAAAGGTCTGTCTTTTTTTTTTTTTTTTTTTTTTTTACACGAGCATACCTATTTAAACAGGTTTTCCTTAGAAATGTGTTAAAAAGTCACAGTGCATGTCTTTCTCAAAGTTAGTTGTACAGACATTTCAAATAGGCTCTTCATCTCTGTCTTACAGTGTCAGCAGCCGTGTTGCCATGGTGATTGAGTATTGCTTATTGCTTAAAAGACAATCATTTTAAGTGCTCTAAAATCCATTTGATTTCACTGAAAGACCTCTAAAGCATAAAGACCTAGAGAGGTGAATATTTAGACATGAGGTGTGGGCATCTTCTCTTTCTCTGGTTTATTCCAGGGAACAAGAGGCATTAGATGAAGATTGACCACTGAATAAATGTTTGAAACTGTGATATTTCTCTTACTGTATAAAAGGGCCAGGAGGAATCCTCACAGCACTGTCCTTTATGTCAAAAGAGAGAGGGGAGTCCAGTGCCTTTCACCTGCCTTCTCATGTGCATTGCTTTGGGATGATGTGTGTTATCAACGCCAATTCTTGACAGAGAGATCCCAGTCAAGTGATCTTGAACCTGCTTTTTCATGTACTGTCTACAATTACTGTGTTCCAGCCTACAAAAAAATTCTAACTTAAAATTTTCCATGCCTGGTGATTCAGTCTTTCTGTTTATACCATAGATCAATTCAAATACTGGTGTTGTGTGTGTCTTGACAACAGCCTACGTTGAGCAAAGATTGCTGGGTGGCACCTGGCAATGTCTCTAATTACAACATCTAGCTAGTGTTCCACACAGGCTCTGTGCTTTCACTTTTGAAGTACAGGGTTGCTTTTTTCCATACTTAATTTAAAATGGCAGCACATTAATAATGAGGTGTTGAAAGAATGCCAACAGGTCCTGTCAATAAATGCTAATAAATGATGCCACTTCAGTTGGTGCTGTTTCTGCCCCCAGATATGTTAGACTGATCCCTACCTGTATTATCTTTGGGAACAGGTGCTAGCTTTGCATGCTTTACTTTAGATATAATTATCTTCTGTTGCCCTTTATCTGTTTTGAGGAGTGTCTCAATTTTATCTTAATTTTACATAAACTCTGAGCAACAAAAGATAAGGGTATAGCTAGGTCTATCTTATTTGAACTCTACCCTATCTGTCTTGATCTTCTAGTGCTAGAAGTGTGAAGGAAAGCATTTTACACTGAAGTGCACATTGCTATGCTGCCATAGTGTAGCACAGAGCATTGTTAGGGAAAGCCACTTAAACCCGATGAACTGTAGGTGGGCTGTTATGCTTGCTTAAAGGTTTGCTGAATTTTGTAAAACAAACTGGTAATTAATACCAGCTCAGCTTTCTTCTTGAGAAGCTGAATTTTATTCCTTTTCACAGTCTTCCTATCCTCCGTATTCCTCAGTTTCTGTGGTAGAAAAGAACCTTTTTTATTCCACATCTGAACCTGTGTTCACACACATCTTTCAGCAATCTTTTATCTAATCAATATTTTGGATAAAGATTGATGGAAATGCACATGGGAGAGCAGATTCATTTTTGTACTCTAACTGGAAACACATTTGAACTGGGTCGTCTCAACTTGCTCCACCTGAGCCCAGGCACAGTGCAACAAGCATAGTTAAAAGGGTGAAATATTTGAGTTAAAAAGACCCATGAAATAAAGGACAGCTCATCTTATAAATGAAAGTAATGATTTTGGTGGTGTGGAAATTGGTTCCTGAAAGCAGGCATGTTGTTTCTTTTTGCAGTTTACAAAAGGTCTTTTCTGTAGATGCAAGTATTGCTAGAACATTTGGTAGAGTCAGAAATATCCAATACAGACTTAAATTTAAGTCCTGATATAGAATCTGAGAAAGGAAATAATTAGTGTACTTACCTGAATGACAAGGGATATCGAATGTTGAAATCACCAGGTGTCTGGGATGAGAAGAGTTTATTGGATGGGGTGTGAGTGATTGACTTCTCAAATTAACCCAGATGGAAACTGAAATTATTTTTAATTGAGATTTCTGGAATATGTTTAAACCAAAAGTACTCATTAAAATTTTGCTTCAGTGTAAGTGAATGAATCTGGCAGCACCACACAGGTTTTGGTGTGTGTGGTTTTTTTTCTGTTTTTTTTTTGTTTGTTTGTTTGTTTTTGGTTTTTTTGTTTGTTTGTTTTGTGTTTTGTTTGTTTGTTTTGGGTGTTTTGTTTATTTATTTTTTAAAAAAATATATGAGACTTTACTGTGCATTAAGTAAAACAGTAAAACTAAAATTCAAATTTCAGAAGCTCTACTCAACAGTAATCCTACTTTACATGATCTTCAAGTGAAGATGAACTTTTGGTTTTCTTGCACTGCAAAACTTGGAACTGATAAGGCAAGAAAAGGTGTAACAGATCACCTAAGTTCAGGAAAAACATGCTCATGGTGGAATCCAATTTAAATGGGTGGTTAAATGCATACTTAGAATCACAGAATCACTTTGGTTAGAAGAGACCCTCAAGATCATGGAGTCTAACCATTAAGTGAACACTGACGCTACACGTCTTTACCTTTCCAGTTAAAACTGCATAATTTCACAAACTCCTCTGCCACCACTTTATGAATGATAAAGAAATCATAGGTTTAGAACTGAACAAAAAAAAATAATTATTTAAAACTTAAAGGAAGTGTATTCTATTTAAGTTAATTTTATTTAAGGGACTCTTACTTAAGGGACGTGAAAAGTCCTGCACCTGTGGAGGAAACAACGCCCATGCCACAGAATATGCTGGGGGACAACTGACGAGAAACCAGCTTTGCAGAAAATGACATAGTGGTCTTAGAAGCTGAACATGAGCCACCAGTGTGCCCTTATGGCGAGGGAGGCATTTTGGGCTGCGTTAGGAGATTTGCCAGCAGGTTAAGGGAGGCGACTCTTCTTTTCTACTCAGCACTGATGAGGCCACACCTGGAGAGCTGTGTCCAATTCTGGGCTCCTAAGTACAAGAGAGACATGGACACAACAGGGAGAGTGCCCAGTGAAGAGCTACTAAGATGATGAAGTGCTTGGAGCATCTCCCATATGAGAAAATTCTAAGAGAAGAGAGCCTAGAAAAGAAAAGGCTCTGGGGAGATCTCATAAATATCTACAAATGTCTGAAGGGGAAGTCACAAAGAAGACAGAGCCAGGGTCTTTTCAGTGGTGCCCAGTGAGAGGACCAGAGGCAATGGACATCAGCTGTAACCCACAAGGTTTCCTCTGAACATCACAAAACACTTTTCCACTGTGAAGGTGACTGAGCACTGGCACAGATTGCTCAAGGAGGTTGTGGAGTCTCCATCCTTCTGGACATGGTCCTGGGAAATCACCTCTAGGTGGCCCTGCTCAAGCAGGTCATTGGACTAGATGACCTTCAGGGGTGCCTTCCAACCCTCAGCCATTCAGTGATTCTGCAAAAATAATTGTAAAAATTAACATAATAATAAAAGAAATGAGGTAGAATATCCATCAGCATTGATGTAACTAGGTTGGCTGTAGTCTTTCTCTTGCTATTTTTTTTTTCACAATTTCTGTAAGCAAGCACTATATATAATGTTTTGGTTTCTGGTGGAGACTTCGAGTTGTTTATGTTTCTAGAAGGCAAAATAAAGTTACATTTGAAAACTGGTATATTCCCAACCTGTGACCATTAGAAGTATAGCCATGAAAGTCTGCTTCTGAAGATGCTCATAAAGTTGTTCTTTTGCTCTATATAGAAGAGAAAACAAGATCACCACAGTGGCCTTTGAATGCTTACAACAACAAATTTTGGTGATGCTCCCTGTGCTTAAAATGGATCATCACAGCTGCAGCAAGTATTCTAGGACTTGTATGGTCTTTCTGGAAAAGCTGACTGAGCTGCTTCTCTAAGTTTGGAAAAAAGAACAGTACATATCTGGAATCAAATTTGAGAACTGATTTTGATGAGAAATACCCACATACAGAGCAGATTTTCTGTCACTAACCATTGAGCAGTTGGTAATCCTGATTACTGTAGCATAGCTTAATAAATTTCTTAAGGGCAAAAATGACCTCTCTTTTGCTTTCTTGAGCAAACTGCCATTTTAATTGCCTCCTTCAGCCCTCTAACATTTTCTTGCTTAATCTGTCTCTATGATTTTAATCAACCATCTGTCACCAGTGGTGCTTTACCCCATGTTGTAGCTCTGAACCTTATTGTAACTGAAGAGGAGACAGGACCAAAACAAGTATCTGAAGCAATGAAATAACAGTGAAGTAAATAAAAACATACATTTCTGTAGAATACTTGAATAGGTTAATTTTGTAGAAATTATGGTTGTTTATTGAGGATTGAACTTCTGAATTTCTTCATAATCAACATTCACTTCTGCTTTATAAAACACTGAGGAAGACATAATGGAAGCAAACAATTCAATTTTAAGTGAATGGGAATTTATGTAATCAGGACGGTATCCTTCAGAACCCAGTGTCTGAGAATATTTTAGCAGAAGATTCAGGCCAGAGTGTGTATTTATTAGTGCACTTAGAGGGTGTTTCAAAATGAGGGACCCAATTTGAAGTCTACTGTGACTTGAAAGTGGGTTCATCTTTTTGAAACACTCTGTGTTTTCCGAAGTCTGCTAAGAGTGGCACTCAACATCTCACACCTTTTAGTTTGTACAGGCAAAGCTCTAGCATCTCATATATTATTCTGTGCTATAATTTCTGACAGGTGCTGACAGTAGCTAAAAGGGCTGTTGCCACATCAGTTGTCTTCTAATTCCAACACGAGTCTTAGTGCTTTCAGGCACTACTGTTTTCTAAGATTAAAAACCTATTTTATCATGTGAATAAGAGAACTATGCAATGTAGAAATCCATACTTTATGGAATAGTGTCTGACAGGGTTAGAGTAACAGCTTGATGCTGGAGGTTCAGATTTTAAAAGTTTTTTTGTCAATAGACAAATCAAAAGAGGAAAACATAAAATAATATTCTTTATTGTTTTACTTATTTTTTCAGATACACACTTTGAATCTTCTTAAAATGTATAAAAAGGCAGGATGGCATGAAAACTGAAAGTTTGTTCCTTTTTCTACAATCCAAAGACCTAAGTGCTGTGATGATAGTTGCTGATTGAGTAGACATTTACTATAGATATTAAAAAGCAGCTGGAAAAATCTGAACATAATTACAGGTAGCTGCATAGATGAGACCTAAATCCGGACTTCACTTAACAACACTACTACCAAACAACACAAAAATTGTCTGTTGAAATAAAGAAATGATTCTTCATTTTTGACAGAATAAAGGAGCAATTTTTTTATTTAGGTGAAGTCAAAGGATAGTGATAGTATAAGTGGCTTGATCCGAAGGTGAACTGATCAGTTGCAAGAGCACAGGGTTAAATTAGTTTGATATATGAAATAATGAGGTTTGTCTAATTGATATTGCTACATGAATTACAAGACACTTTTTTGATTTAGGGTTAAAGACAGATTCATCAGTGTAAAATCTCCAGGTCTGAGGTGACTGATCAATGTAATTAACCTGTGCAATGAATGCCTCAGAGGACAGAGCCTGAAATTGCTACTGGATCCACCAGGTAAAGATAATGAAGAATGTGTGGGAAATAGCCAGCTGCAAAATCAGTACATTCTGCAGGAGCTGAGAAATCACAGAATGGTTTGGAGTAGAGCATTGTATGTCTGCCAAGTGGTGGACTGATATGAAAAACAGACTTAACTAATTAGGAAAGTCTCCATCCTTCCCATCTGGAGATTTAACTCTGGTGTGTATGCACAGGACGAACATTATTAGTCAGGAATTGAACTAGGATGCCTATGATTCCAAGGCAGCATTTCTATGAAGTGAGCCAAAACAGTTCCCTTTTGGCTAGACAAAGAGTAACAATGCCATACAGTGACTCAGGATTATTTTTGTCTGTTTTACATACGCTGAATTAAGAAACAAATGAGAGAATGCAGACTTGTAAGCCATAGTCTTCATAGCCATAGATATATATATATATACTTTTTATTGGAATACATGTATTACATATTACATACATGTGTATTTACAGCTGTTTTTTAAAAACAGAATATGTTTCTGGAGTGTTAAGTGGTTCCAAGTGGCTCTGTGATCAATGACCATTCTAGTGTCTGTATACAAAACTGTGATCCTCAGTATCACCCTTATGAGTTAGTTGCTGCCAAGCTGCAGGTGCTCAGTAGCAATGGAGAGTTCCTTAGCAATTGAGGTGGGAACTTTTTCTGGACATGTCAAGAAATACCTCTGTTCTGAGAGGGTTAAACATCTGATTCACACCTAAACTATCTTGGGATTCAAAACTAAACATTTTCTGCATAGGGCCCAGTAGATCAGGGTCCTGCAAAACATGGCTAGAGGAGGGGTGATACCTTATTTCTTATCAAGCAGTTTAGAGGGAGGTATAGAAGACTAAATCCTTTCATTAAGGAGAACTCAGACCCACATCTTTCATCTTCAGGATGACATTTACCATCAAATGTTGAAACATTCATCATGCCAGGGAGAAAGAATAAGGCAAAGTGCTGAGAATATCCACATAATAAAGGATAGCTCAGGCTTCAGGTCTAGGTCTTGCAAGATGCTTGCATATTTTATGTATTTTTTTTGTAATTGATATTAGCAAGCCATTAATGAAAATATTTTAAAAGTTGCTTGAAGAGGAATTGACAGTCACAACTCATCCATGTTCAGTTTTTTTTTTTTCCTCATATTTTAATAAAACACTTTTGACATGCCCCCTCAGACTAGCCGCAGGCTTGTTGATTAGAGCAGTCTCTATCAAGATGAGACATTTTTAATCCAGAAAGCAGGAAGATAGTTACTGTTATTTCCACAAATATTATAGGTACCATAAATCACCAATTCACATGTGGTTTGTATAACAGTTTCTAATGGTGCTATTTATTTTGCAGTCTTACAGAAATCTTAAATTAAGCTTTCCAGTGACACAATATAGTTGGAGATAACAAAGGATGAAGGATACTGGGAGAGGACAGAGTAAAAATTTAAGGTGTAAAGTGATCATTCGAGAGAGAATATTCTAGTTCTTTAAATATTCTATATTCTAAATATATTCTATATATTCTATATATTATATATTCTAAATATATCTATATTCTAAATGGTGTGTTATTATTTGAAAACTTAGGGTTTTCCAGTTTTTCTGATTTTTGATTGCTGAACTTACAAAAATAGAAGGGTTGTTGTTGCTAAAAAATAAAACGGGACGATAAGGGTGATATTTTAGATCTGTTTTCTACATGAAGAAAAAATATAAATTCAACCTCTCACTAATGGTTTTTCTTTAAGTGCTCCATCAGAACAATGTGAATGCTCCATTTTTATAGGCTGGCAATAAAAATGACAAAAATTAAATTGAAGCACAGAAAATAACATTTCTAGATCAAAGTAAAAAAAGCTAAAAGCAGGGTCTAAAAGCTCAACATCATACAAGCCAATGAAAGACAGAATTACGCACAGAGTAAAATATATTGCATTAGTGAAACCTTATATTGTGAAGTTACAGAACACTGTTTCTCACTGAACACGGTACTTTCTGTTTGATGAAGCTAAACTTTTGAATTTGATGAGGGCAGTCTTTGACTTGGACACTGAAGTCTGGTCTTTAAAAGTAGCTTGTGATTGCCTAGGTTTTTTCTGGTATCCTGTGGAGGAACATATTTTCACTTTGGGATCATTTATTGAGTTCTGCTCATAGTTTGTAAGGTAATACTCTTACCTCACACCTTATAAACCTTTATAAAATATTTATAAAATCTTACTTTTATAAAATGGAATTCCCTATTGAACCATTTCTCATGCCTTGCTCCAGAATAGGCAACGTAAGAAGCCTTTCTCATTCACTTGAGTTTGGGATTTGTATTCCAGATGTCTATCTTCTCTACTTTTGTGCTATTTAAACCATGTCTAAATTAGTTTTACTCGCTTCTGCCAATCACCTGGTTCTTGCCATCATAATTATTGCAAATGCTTATTTCTCCTTGGATATTCAGTTCTCTCTCTGATTTCACTTATTTTCAGAATCCAAAGTCAAAACTTTCCGATTCCAGGTGAATTCTGCTAATGTAGCAAACAGAATCACAGGTCTCTCCCCACTTTTACTCATCCTAGAATAACCTTTGTCTTTGATGGTTAAAGGTGAGTTGAATCTTTCATACAGAGGACTGTTGTATTTGCAGATTGTATTCATATTGATAGGCATTTGTTCACATAAAGGTTCATGGATCATCTCCCCGTATCACCTGATTGCCCGTATATTTTTTTTTCCCTGCACCTTCCTCTCTCATTTTTCATGCTGCAGAAAATGCTATCCTTTGATAAACTTTCTCCCCAACAGTCTTGCATAACTTTGCATCTCCAATTTTCTACCTCAGCTCTGATTTTGTCATAGGAGATATCATGAGCTGTTAAGAATTATGTACACTGTTGCAAGTCATCCATGTTCTCTAGATCTTGGAACCTCTTGACTTATGCAAACTAGAAAAATCTCTGAATTGGCATGGTTTATTGTGTATTCCCTGTCCTT
Organism: Nesoenas mayeri; assembly: GCF_963082525.1. Lineage (NCBI taxonomy): Eukaryota > Metazoa > Chordata > Aves > Columbiformes > Columbidae > Nesoenas > Nesoenas mayeri. Next base: position 54,441,599 of record NC_137540.1, read on the forward strand.
TTTCTTCTTCCCCTGTTCAGTTTGAAAGCCATGGCAGATCACTTATTCATAAGTAACTTCCAAGACTTCTAGTACATGTTCAAATGATGAGACTTTGAGAGAAATCCAAGAATGATGTATGCTGATAGTTGTCAATTTTACTGTGGTTAGCAGTAAAGTAAGAAACAAGCAGAGCATGTTAAAAACCTAGATGTACTCATCAGCAGGAAAATAAACTTGTAATGTGTTTTTATTCATTTTATGTAAGCAATTACTTTGTAAGTGTTGGGATAGATTCTAGGATATTAACTTATTGTTTTATTTATCACTTGCTACAGATTTGTCTCCTGTGTTACCGACAAGAGATCTGGTATGTGACTCATTTATTTCTGGAAATGTTTTTTTCAGTGTACACAGATGGTGTTTATAGATCCAATGTAAGGGGTGAGCTATTCAGGAACAGGAGATCTGCAATGTCAAAGACTTGTCCTATAAATTGTTCTCTTTTCTGAACACAAGAAAAATACTTTCTGGTCTAGTTCTGAGGTGTTTGTATTCATAAAGCTCAGAAGACAGAGGCCATTTACTACTCTTTTGTCTGTTCTAACACATAACTCATCCTTTATGTGGAATGCAGAGTTCTCTTTTGTCAATGCCTCTTGCTTCAGCTGTTGTCATGGCAACAAGTGGCATCTTCGCTGAAATACAACTAAAGTATAATTTGAACACGGAGTGAAGCAATACATTGCTGAAATTTTAACTGGCCCTACCAAGCCCTTTTAGTCAAGTTTTTTCTTAAAATCAAATGTGTTCTGTTCTTGCATTTAAGCAGCCTGTGGAAACTACTAGGGCATGCATTACTTGTAAGAACACGAAGGTCATCACAGGTCTTAATTAAGGGAGACCAGTTATTCCAAATGCACAGCAGCATTTTTCTAAAATTTGATATCCATATTTTACAGCATTCAGTGGATGTGATTCAGTGAATAAGACTTTCCAGGTCTTTTCTTTATTGTGTGTTATTCTGCTTTTTAGTAATTTTAGCATCAATCTATTATTTTCTCTCATACATGTGAGTGTATATATATACATATATATATATATATATATATGAAGTTGATATACTTAATGTCCGTGTTACAGGAAAGTGACAGAGAGTTTTAAAACTGAGAAAATGTGCAATATAACACACTGCCCTCAGACCTTAGAAATTAAAAAGTGTTGTTTAATTCATGATTCTTTGCTGCTTGTGCTTTTTGTACTGTGCAGGCTTCCTGACAGAATATTGTTTACAAGAAGAAATAAATTACAGATAAACATTTATTATTGTTCTGAAAATCAGTCTCAGGAGAGAGATATTAGAGAACAGTAATAGTGTCACTGGTAAATTTTGGTGTTTTTTTGATTGAGAGATCATAAAAAGATTCTCCTATTTCAAGGTTCACTCCATTTGATTTAGACTTGTGAAAATCCAGCTATGGTTGCCTTGGTCACTGCAAATATAAGTTTTTGAAAATTTAAAGTGCAATGGAAGGAAAAAGTTACATGTATACCAAGTTTTTTTGGCTTTTGCTAGTGTTCTTTTTCTGATATTAGTGACTTGTATGTTCAGGGAGGTAATTATCTTCCTCTACTCTGCTCTCCTGAGGCCCCACCTGAAGTACTGCATCCAGCTCTGGGGCCCCCAACATAAGAATGACATGGACCTGTTGAAGCGAGTCCAGAGGAGAACCACAAAGATGATCAGAGGGCTGGAGCATCTCTGCTATGAAGACAGGCTGAGAGAGTTGGGGTTGTTCAGCCTGGAGAAGGCTCTGGAGACACCTTATAGCAGCCTTCCAGTACCTAAAACGGTCTACAAGAAAGCTGGAGAGGGACTTTTTACAAGGGCATGTAGTGACAGGACAAGGGATAATGGCTTTAAACTGAAAGAGGGTCGATGGAGATTAGATATAAAGAGGAAATTCTTCACCATGAGGTCGGTGAGGCACTGGAACAGGCTGCCCAGAGAAGCTGTAGCCCTGGAAGTGTTCAAGGCCAGGCTTGATGGGACTTTGAGCAACCTGGTCTGATGGAAGGTGTCCCTGCCTATGTCAAGGGGCTTGAAACTGTGTGATCTTTAATGTCCCTTCCAACCTAAGCTATTCTCTAATTCTATGTTTCTGTGATCAGATTGTGAGATCGTGCCATTTTACAGTCTTTTCTGCTGGCTTTCTAAATGGAGTAATATGAAAGTTATGACAGAATAATTCAGAATTTCAGAAAAAAGAGCAGCAACTGCCCCCTGTGCCTCATTCAGTATGGTCCAAGTGAAATAACTTCTGCTCTTTCAGGAAAAAGTTCCACAACATGACTTCATCGCATAGTCCGATTTAACAGCTTAAGAGAATTTTCAGACTCCTTTTCTTTGCTGTCTCCTCTTCCCCTCCTACTTCCAGGAGCAGATTCCCCTGCTTCTCTTGTGCTGATTGCATGGTAAATCAGCTAAGCTATTCAATTTCTGTTTTTATCTACCAGATTATTTTTCCAGTTTTCTACTGTTTTCCTGAAACAGATATAGAAGCAAGAGTACTTGAGGAGAGTGAAGGGAGCGGAGCAGAACCTCCTTCCTCAGAGGCAGCAGACTGTTACCTCAGCTGAACCGAAATGTCTGATGTCACCCCTAATGAGCTCAGCTACCAGTTACCTCTTAGCACATAGGAAGCAAAAGAAATATGTTTAGAAGATGCCTTGGAGGAGTATTTCATTGCTGCTGAAAAGGACTTACTGATTTAAAGATTCTTTCTGGAGTGTAACATAATAAAAATTAACTAATTTTCAAATACAGAGAGCTACTGTTTTCCTGGACCAAATTGTGCAGAGCTTCCTGCTATAGACTATGCAGCTCAGGCCTTTACCAAATAAAGCTAAAACCATTAGTGACATTTATTTTTGAACAGCAGCCAAAGTGGAGATATCCAGGATATTATTAAGATGCAGACAGAGTTGGATGTGACCCTGAGCAAGATTATTAAAAAATTTGCACAGGAATCAATGATACAGAATGTGCAGAGAGATGGACTGGACTGGGAGAAAACATCCAAGTGAGAGCAGGAAGGGAAGAAGGGAATGGTTAAACTTTGCTTTGCCTAGATATTATTTTGGAGAAGCCATGACCAAATGCCCACAAATTTCAGAGGAAGATTTGTGCAAAGGTTATAATATCAAATATCTACTTACCTTTAGAATATGGAGGACGTTCAGATCTTATGGATGAGAAGATAAAAGCAGTTGCCCTGCTGGAAAAGCTGATTAGAAATCCTCAGGCTATTGAACCACAGGATCGCAGAATGGTTTGGGTTGGAAGGGACCTCTGGAGATCACCTATTTCAACCCACCTGCTAAAGCAGGTTCACCTAGAGGAGATCCCACAGAAATGCGTCCAGACAAGTTTTTAATGTCTTCAGAAAAGGAGACTCCACAACCTCTCCGGGCAGCCTGTTCCAGTGCTCTGGCACCCTCAAAGTAAAGAAGTTTCCCCTCTGTGCCCATTGCCCTTCATATTATCATTGGCACCACTGAAAGGAGTCTGGTCCCATCTTCTTGACACCCACCATTGAGATATTTATAAACATTGATAAGATTCACTCTCACCTTTCTCTTCTCCAGGCTGAACAGACCCAGCTCTCTCAGTCTTTCCTCACAAAGATGGTCCAAACACCTCGTCATCTTTGTGGCTTTCCACTGGATTCCCTCCAGTAATTCCTTATCCTTCTTAAACTGAAAAGCCCAGAACTGGACACAGTACTCCGGATGTGGCCTCACCAGGGCAGAGTAGAGGGGGAGGATAAACTCACTTGACCTGGTGGTCACACTTTTCCTAATGCCTCCCAGGATACCATTGACCTTCTTGGCCACAAGAGCACATTGCTGGCTCATGGTCAACCTGTTGTCGACCAGAACTTCCAAGTCCTTCTTTGCAGTGCTGCTTTCCAGCAGGTGTGCCCCTAACCTGCACTGGTGTCTGGGGTTATTCCTTCCCAGGTGTAGGACCTTACACTTGCCCTTTTTGAACTTCATCAGGCTCTTCTCTGCCCAGTCCTCCAGCCTGTCCAGGTTTCTCTGAATGGCAGCACAGCCTTCTGGTGTGTCAACCTTTCTTCCCAGTTTGGTATTATCAGCAAACTTGCTGAGGGTGCACTCAGTCTCCTTATCCAGGTCATTGATGAACAGGTTGAACAAGACTGGACCTAGTACTGACCCTTGAGCAACCCCACTAACTACAGGACTCCAACCAGACTCTGCACCATTTATCACAACTCTCTTACACTTGATCATCCGTGGTCTTGAAACACTGCTTTTTTTTATGTTCTACAGTTGCTGGTTAAAATATTGTTGGTTAACACTGAAACAGTAATTATTTCTTAGGTACCCACTGGGGATGTTTCATAGTCCATTTTGAGTAGTTTTAAGTATTCTATGAGAAGGCAGTAACAGTATTTCTTTTTTAGACTACTGTAATTGCCCATTTTCAACCACAGAGACAATGCTTGAAATGATCAGCTCTGCCAGGAAGAAAATACGAATATTTCATTATTTTAATTTATTTTCTCCATTTTTTATTCTGAATTTTTCTACTGCAGCTCAACAGCTTGAGTTTTCATGTTGAAAACAAATTTTTTACTCTGACTGTAGTTATGTGCTTGAAATTATTTACAGTAAGCAACTGAATTTCTCCTTGGAGAGGGTTTGGGACTGGAAAGTATTGAATCATACCAAAAGGCAATGTGCAACTATGACTTGTAGGTTGCACCCTTTAGTATCATTTAAATTTGTGTTACTCAGAGCAAGTGGTGGCTGGAAGGAAAAGGAAAGCCACATGTTCTTCATAGCTCTTTAAATGGTGTTGCTAGGAAAAACGTGTTTTTTAGAAAACTGTTTACAATGTCTGGGTTATTTTAATTTTATTTTATTTTAATTTATTTTATTTTATTTTATTTTATTTTATTTTATTTTATTTTATTTTATTTGCTGTTATCCTGGTGAGCTAGCTATAATTTCAGAATTTTGCATTTTCCGAACTGCCGATGTAGATAGTACATTAGAAACCTGGTTTTCTATGTTCTTGCTACAAAAAGTGGACACTGGAAGACCTTATCTCTCATGTCTTCTGCTCTTTCTGCCCATGCATCTGTAAGAAAGTGGATCTGTTATCTTTTAGTTCACTTTCACTAACTGCTGCGTTAGCCCAGTGCTTTGTCCAGGCTGAGAAGTTCCACAAAGACACTTGGTTCAGTGACTATAGAAATCTCCCAGAAATCCTAGTGAGACAGATAACTCTGTCTCCCATCAGTCTTCCTCAGCTCAGGAACCACAGGTGTTGTGCTGATGACAGAACATCCAATGCCCAATGCCTAGATCCCAGCAGGTTGGGAAAGAGAGAGAGAAACCAGTGATGCAGTTATGTCTTCTGTGTCTTCATGTCTGCTTATGTGTTCACCAGCAATGGAACAACCCACATGTAGTTTGCTAGAGAAGTGTGTCTTGCAGTCAGACTTTTAGTAGTCTATTACAGTTATCAAAGCTTTCCTTTTGTTTGGGATGCTCGGAATGTCTGCCTCTGCACAGATGTCATGTGACGTAAGAGAAGGTGATTTCATGCTGTGCTTATCCTCCCTGAGACTTACTCCCTTCCACTGGGTTGCTGATTGTAAAATTTCAATAACTGTTCAGTCTGTTACTGTTTTCCCAGTTTGGATAAGGTTTCCAACAGGTTTGAAAGAGTTTATGAGGGGACCAACAGATGAACAAATGAATATTCCCACTTGCTTGTGTAAATGCACTTGCTTCCTTATGAAGATGGTGAAAAAAATCAAAGTATTTAAATAGCAACAACGGTCACTCTTTAGTTACTACTTTCAACAAAGTTTTGGGTTTCTTTTTCTTCATTAAAATTATTATATTTGCTTTGTCAATTAACCTAGAAGCTATGTAGAAAGGAAGGCCATTACTGTTGTCAAGCATTGGGACTTTGGCCAAGATATTATACAGTGACTGATTAGTAAGCCTGACTGCAATATATCCATCCATTTATTTAATTAAATGGGAAGGTAACATCCTCTAATGGAATATGAAATAGTGCTGCCTATCACTAGATGGTCTGATTGTGCCTGAAGCTTGTACACAATGGTAAGAGGTGAAGGAAGGACACGCCAACTTTGAGTTTGGCTCTGCTGAAGCCTTTCAGTGATTGAGCTGGGTCCTGATTCACCTTAAGTAATGTGAACACAACACTGTCCTGGAATAATGCAGCTTTACTAATAGAGCAATGTCTGAGGAGCTCAGGGTGCAGCCAAAGCTCCCTTTTGTCCACCCATGTAGGCAGATAGGCTTCTCAGAGTGAGACTTGGAGTTAGTACTAGGATAGATAACAACCATGAGCTGGTGAGACAGCTGATGGGTCTCAGATCTTGCTTCTCAGATACACTACTTAAGGCTGCAGATTGAGGCCTCTACTAATTTTTCAAATAACTGACCAAAGCTTGCTCATTTTTTGCTTTTAGCTCCATAATTGCCACAGGTGTGGAAGATGAACATTCAGTGCTGTCTCTGACTGATGTAAACCTCACATTTTCTCTTTCAGGACAGTAACCTAACCCAGAAAAGCTGAGTTATTCTGGTTGAACTGAGCTCTTTGCAACAAGTAACTAGATATTTCAGAGACAGTGAACATGACACTGAAGTCTTGTGATTGGCCCAATTTTTAGAGAAAAGGACAGATCTAGCTTCTGATCCTTTCTCCAGCTCATGTGAGGGAAACATATTTTGATGTCTGACATGACGACATGCTAAGCATTGGGGCTTTCAGACCACAGCTTCTGCTGAAGAGCCTTCTGCTGAAACTGTGCTTCAAGAAGCTGAAATTCTCTTCAGATACCTGGATCTGATGGGTGACATTCCAGTGTCCCTGGCACAAAGGTCAGCTTTTGTGGGGTCCTGTACTGCCTGTAGCTGACTTTGGCAAAGGAGAGGCTGATGAGGGCATGCTGGCTGAACTGGCACCACCTCCCTTGCCACATGTAGTACTGAGCCCTTCTAGAAAGGCCTTTCAAAATAAAGCAGTCAATTTAGTAAAGCAGAACTTAAGGAACTGCAATTTGAGAAATGCTGGGTTGCTGTTCATTTTTAATTGCATTCTGGTTGGGTTTTTTTGTTTTGTTTTTTCTTTCTTTTGAAAAGACCAGATCTTTATCCCTATAATTGGGACTGTAATTTCTAATCAATACATTGTATTCCTTAGCAACCAAAATGTTGCTAGACACAAATGAGACCAACACTAACAGCACCATCCAAAAAGACAATGATTCATAGCCCTAACTCAAGATGATTACTGCAACAGATTTTATTTATGATAGAATGTAACAAAAAGATTTACAAGGCTGTCAGATATTAATATTATCAAGAAGATGAAAAGAGTAGTCAAATATACCTAGTGTCTGACCTTTCTTACTCCCTCACCCACCAGAAGGTTTTATGTTGTCTAACTTTCCCATGTGAGGTGTTTTTTTTTTTTTTAAAAACATTGTCTTATAGGTAACATGCTATTAAAGACTTCAGAATCCAATACAGTATTCACTGGAGTTTCATTTGACACTTTTATACATGTGTGCCCTGTACTGTTTGAATGCTCAGTATTTGCTGTTTCATGTTTTTTACTCTGCAGTATCTGGTACTTCCTGCTGTCTCCAGTAATGGCATATCAGCCTTTTCTCAGGGAGAAGTGAAATTGTAAAATGATATGTTCTGGAAATATTATTGATTTTTAACAGAATTCTCAGATATGGTAAGGTGATACTTTTAATTTTATGATTTTAAACTTCTGTTATGGTTTAAACTTTGGCTTATTTTCTTCCAAAGATAAGAGCTGTGCTAGACCATTTATTTACAGCTCAACCAAATAATGGAGGAAAACAAATTTGTAATTGCTAAAAGCAGTATCTTGATCTAGTTTGCTGAGTACACATACAATTTGTGAAATAAATAAAGGTAAAATCTTGGGCCTTAGGAGAAACCTCACAAAAATATTTTTAATAGAAAAAAAATTCTCTAATTGAATACAGCCAGTAAGACACGATATAATTAAAGTAATAGCTAACGGTATTGTGAGCAACTGTTGGGCTTTGCTGAGTTTGGAGTAGCACACCTCAGTGCATCATTAAGTGCATAGCATGGCTCAGTCTAAATAGAAAAATATGAATCAGCAATATATTATGCCCTTCTTGGGATTTTCAGCATGGAAAGCTGAGACGTCCACAAATATACTGTGTTTTAGAAAAGTGATGACTTTGGAGATTTTTTGTAATAGAAAATAAGCATGGAAATACACCTATGCTGCTTGTACTTTTTACTAGCAAACAGTCTCAGGAGATTTCACCTGGGTCTGCTATACAGTTTTCCACAGAGTTAGACTGTTAGAAATTTAATGTGGTCCTGGCCTTAGCACGGTCCCAGCCTCTGACCACTAACACTTGCGTGAACTCTAGTGTAACTGGGAGCTTTGACCTTTGGAATATTTTAGGGCTGGATGGATGGGAAGATGAGTCACAGGAGGTGCTGTGTTTTGTCTATCCCAACAATATTTCCTCTGCTGTGTTTAATTTACAGGACCAAAGGGAATGAAATATGAGTGTAGGTGACTTTTGCTGTTACTGGTAAGGATGTTTTCTTCCTTTTCCTTATAGTGAAAACAGGTTGTTTATTTTGTAAACCAAACCTAGTAATACTTTATACCCTCACATAAGGAGTGAGGGAGTAGCTGGCTGGGGTAATAAGAGTTGTAGCTAGAGGTCTTTAAGTTTCTGGTGAGTATGGAAGCCACAGTAATATGCAGGTGCATCCAGAGTAAGCAGCCTCAGTAGTGTAGGTGGCTTGACCATTGGGCAGCTGTGGCAGTTATCCATTGTCTGGTCCTCCAGGTATTGCACATACGTTATGTTTCTATACCCCTTTCCTCTGATGAGGTAACCTGCTGTTAAGTAAGTTATCATGTGTCCCCAACTACATACCTCTTTTTCCATCTGTAAAAAAAGGGCAAAAATGATGATATTTAGTGATGATATTCACTATCTTAGTGAAGCATCTTGAGATTGATAGATGCTAAGGAAGAATCATATTAATAACAAGAGGGAGTTACTGCCACAGCTGTAAATCTGGGTGAAAAGTATCACACTGAACAATTTTGACAAAACTTTGTATTTCTAAAGAAAACTGGACTTTGGGTTCTTTGGGAACTTTGGCTGTGGGACTGCATCAATTCTAACACATTTTTTGACAGGAATATGTCAAAATGAGTTGTTTTACCTTTTAATTTCATTCTGGTGGTGTCAAAATACTTCATGTCAAATTATTCATTTTTCAATCTTTTTGTTATGACTACTTACGGGTAAATTGTACCTGTGAGCTCTTTCCTAGACTCTGTCCTGTGGGTTGTCTTATCAGGGTTAGCTTTCTAACCCAAGTAAATGACCTGATGATAACACTGCTTGTCCTCACGATTTGATTAAGGGTGAAGAGGACTTTGTGCTCTGTGGTTTGTTAAGAGAAGTAACAATCTGCAGATATTAATCTTTATTCAAATCTTTCTGTGTGGATCCTCACAAATCTTTCAGTCTTATTATGAAGTTCTTTCATATGTTCAAATACTCTGATTGCAAAAGAATGCAATGCAGTTAATGTTAGAAGGCGCTTTTCTTCAGCAGCCCTGGGCATGTGACTAATTATAGAGTCAAAGAATAACGTATTATTAATTGATGTACTGTTTACTCATCCAAAAGTACATACGATGCATAGAACCTGGGGCTCACCTATTGTAACAGCTGAGATTTGAAGTCTTGGGAAATGATCTTAGGTCTATACCAAGGCATTGCAACAGCTTCTGTCTAACTTGGCACAGAGAGACAGACTTTTCTCCTCCAGAATCCTGTGACTTTTTCTCCATATTCCCCTCTATTTTCCTCCAGGCCAAGGTTCTTAACAGTTCAGTGGTCTTTCTAACCTTGAGAAATGGCTGGTGAAAGATATTTCTTACTGACTGGTTCACCAATTATTTCCCCTGAGGACTTCTAGTATTCTGACTGAAGAGATCCTAATGGTGACATTATGTTGTTTTTTGCTTGTTATGGCTAGCAGCCCTCTTTGATTTAACTTCGCACAGCCAACCAAAATAATGTCAAACAGGTAGAAGGAGAGACATCAAGCCCCCAGACATGAGGACAAAAAACCACTTCCAAAAACCCAACTGCATATCATATTAATGGGGGTTACAAAAATGTATTTTCACACCTCAGATTTATTAATGAAATCACATTTCAGCTTGGCTGGGTAAAATAAGCATTTTATATGCAAGGAAGAATTTGTGTTAGATTTTTATTTTAGCTTTTATACTACTTATTTAGTTTTAATTATTTTCCTTTTCCATTTGTTTCCAATGAAGTACTTCAGGGCTTTATCAGAAATAGGAATTGTACAATGGCCAAAGGTTGAGGTACAGAACTGTTAGGACTGCCAAGAACCACAGCACAATTCTAGTCACTTAATAGTGTCCCCACTTGACTGTTGAAGTAGCCATAACTGGGAATGCAGGAAAATTAAGAAAACACAAGGATGAGTTTTAAAACAATCTTTTCTTTCTGTATTATAGTTCATTGATCTGTTGTGTTGGAAGGAGCTATTACCAAGTATTTATTTGGGAGGCTGAAAGGTCAGCTTGCCAGGTGATACAACTCACTTTGGAAGAAAAATACTTAAAGAAATGTGGAACTGGAAAACGTGATATGGTGGAATATATAACATCATCAGTTTCTTTGGTAAGGGCATTTAGGCAGAGTTTATGTGGTAGGTAGTACTATGGATAGTAAGATATGTACTGTAATGACACGAGGAAATTATTCAGAAGCTGGAGAAAGTGGAAACTAGCTCAAAAATTATTAAATAAGTAAGAGGCTGACTAAAGTATAGATGGTAATAGAGAGATAAAGGAAGTCTTGAGATAGGGAAAATGGTTGTGTATTTATCCTGAAGGTAGAGTTTTGAATAGATACATTTTTGTATTTCAATTAATGGTATAGACAAGAAAACAGAGGAAAAGAGCTTTAAAACCCTCATATGCACGGTTTCCAAAGCATCCGTTTTTACTGGCTTCTACTCCAGCTCCATACCTTTCCTAATTCAAGTAAAATGCGTGTAAAGTCTATTGTAGAACACAGTAGAAAATAAAACCATCAGTATTCACAATTGTGTAAGCCTCTTGAAGATTCCTTGCACAAAATATTTCTTCTTGTGATGCCTCAAACAATCCATCTTCTCATAAATTGATCAAATCAACCATCTCTGTTATCTATCAGCTCTGTGTTTTTTCAGCTAAACTCTGTCATTTCTGTTCTTATCACCCACTGGGGGCCAAATGATGGATCTGGGCTACCAAGGAGTAGCCTTTGTAAAAGTTTTGTAAGGTTGTTAAAGGTTAAAAAAGTATTCAATGATTTATTTGGTTAAGTAGTTGTTTCATAGCTGGGATTTTTTTGATGTTCATGTGTTATTTTCCCTCTGGCAAAGCCTGTGGCAAAGTAGTACGTAGAAACACTTTGTAGCTAGGAAAATATATAAATTCCTCCTGCTTCACTTCAGATTGTAAGGCAAATAAAACAGTATGATAGTTTCCTGAAAAGACAAGCATACCCTAATTCTTAGGTATAGTTGTAGTTTCTTGATTTTCTGGGAAGAAAGGGAAATTCTTTCCAATGATTTATGGCAGAATTTAATGACTAAAGAAGAATCTGTTGCTGTGATGAATTGTCCTCTTACCATGACTAATTTTTCCCTTATGTCTTTCAATGTAATTTTGGCATTTGGATAGCCAAACCACAATTCAAAGACTAACTCACCTGGTAACTAACATGTCCCTTTTTTATTTCAAATGCAATCAGTAAACTGCCCCAATAGGATTCATACTAGGCTACTAAATAGTTTGTATGTTGTAATTCAGGAAGAAAATATTTTCATGTGGATATGTTTCTGAATTAGAGCCAAAAAGTAAATAAATGCAAGGGATTTCATGTTTAGTATCAATTGCACTGAAGAATCAGAAATTTTCATGAAAATTTTTATTAAATTTCATTAAGAATCCACACAAAAAGGTCTGATATATTTTTAAAATAATATGCTAGATACAGATTCTTCTGTTCTGCACTTATTTTCAGTCAAGAATTGATAGGTAATACTAATTTTCAAATTATTACAACTATAATTGACTTGACACCTCTATTGTGTGATTTCCAATTAGATGTCCTGATAATAGAGAAGGTGTCCTTTTCTGGGTTCTATTGCATTTTATTATCATTGTCTATTAACTTCACTCATTTATTTACAGGGAAAAAAATCGATACTTCTTTAAGCAGTCTAGCATGGAAGGCAGAAAAACATAAGTTTATATTTCTTTGTGCAAAAAGCTTTAACTCACAGACATCCCATTCATACATCTGTGTCTTGTTATGACAGGTAGTATTGAATATGTAAGTACTGGTACATGAAATGGGACTGCAAATGCTTGGTAGGTAATTGAGTCTCAATCTGCTGATGGTATATGCAAGCTTTTACATTGGTGGAAAAGGCATTTCATAATCGAAGGATGTATGATTCAAGTTCAGCCCACTCACTATATAGGTTGATTCTGGAAGATCAAGTATCCCAGACATCACTGCCAAAAAGTTTTGGCAGGAAGTAGGACAATGAGGAAGGCAAAAATGACCACAGATTTTCCAAGACTGAGATAATATTTTATGTCTGTAAATTTTACAGAAGCCATTCAAACTAGCCTTTCACAGTAAAGAAACATTTAAAAAAGGCCCAAAACCTAAGAATAACCTCCATGTTTGATAACTTACATGTCTCTTAGAATTAAACTCATTTAAATCTAGATATTGCTGAGAGGGAGCACTCTCAAGTTTGGGAACTGTGAACCCAGGGGGCAATCAGAAAGACAAATGTAGCATAGTGAATCATTATTTTTCAGGCACGTATACATCTGTATTTCAAGTAACATGAAACAGCCTAAAGCTGAAAATTTAGCATTCACATTTTAACAGCTGATAGACAAAGTCAGCTAAAAATTATGGCTAGATGAAGATTATAAAAAAATGACAGTGTTTTTTAAGTTTACTTCAAAAAAAAATTCATGTGAGAGTAGCACTACAAACTTCTCTGAACTGGTTCACAGGTTTTCTGTTAGTAGATGTATAAACATTGAAAGAAGGAAAAGTGTCTTCAGATTCAACCCTGAACCTGCATTGTGTTAACTTTTCCAGCAGTAAATTTTCTGGGAATACTGATACAAAAGACTTGAAGGATGTAGGTTCGGAAATCCTGTACTGCTACAGAATATCTTGTCTCTCCCTGGCAGAACTGAAACTTCATGATTTTACTGTAATTCTTTGTTCCTTCTTGTACATGTGTGTATGCACACATATACATTGTATTGCAAAGAAATAGAAGTAGCACAGTAAAAGCAAGAAGTCTTATATTTAATTTTCTCATATTTCTCTTTTGTGTCCCTACAGGTGTCTATTTATGAGTACCTAACAAACGGTCAAGAGTAAGGATGAATTACAAAAACTTTTAGCTTTTACCTGTGCATACTAAAAATTGCATTTCTTTTTCTGGAGCTACCAAAAACTGTCAGAATTGCTTTTTTCAATGGGCTTGCAATACTGAGAAGACAGCACTCAAAGCAGCTCATGGAAATGTTTGCCAAGACAGCAGTGGTGTTAGGCACTTGCAAGCTGAGGAGAAACTATTTAATATAAGAACTGAAAAAGTGACGAACAGAAATTAGAAATGGAATTTATTTATTTTTTTCCCCTTGAATCCCATACTGGTTATTTCAGATATTTTCCATCTTTGTGTAATACAAATAACCTTTCTTTTATAAAACATTTTTTCCCCTTTGAGGCATTCATGACAGAAGGCAAAGGCTTGAGGTCTTTGCACTGGTGATTTATTTTCTATTTTCAGCATACTTTTTAGATGATCCATCACATTTATCTGACCTTATTATACCATATTTAGCAGTAGAGGAAATACATTAGTAAATCTATTGTGAACACTCATGTTTTTGAGACTCTTGAGACATTTCAAGATGGACAAAATAGCTGAGAGCTCACAATTTAACCTTTTTGAAAGTATGAAGAAAAATAATCTTAGCTTACTATTACTACTGTTTTTTTTTTTTTACAATAAATTTGCATGGTCACTCTGCCAAATGTTATTTCATAACATTTTTCATAAAAATAAGAGATATTTGATGCAATACAAAGATCATATTGAACTGTAAAGATACATTCACAAGCAAGTGCTGAAGTGCTTTGCCAAATCATGATCAAACTGAGCACATGCAAAATGGCAGGTATGTAAAAAAACTCACTTTCATTAGGCACAAATGATTAATACTTCACACAACAGTATTGCTTATTTTTCACTAGAGCTAAAGCATTGGAATGTTTTTTTAGAGAGCCAGAACACTTATGTGTGTACTCAAGCCATTTTATTGACCCTTTTGGATTTCAGTCAAGCTATCTATCTATGTAGTATAAGCTATTCCAAAGAAATAAGAGTAAATGAAAAAAGGAAAAAAAAATGATGCTTGAAGCCTGTACTGTCTTGAGAGAACTTATAACTCTGTTCAATCCAGGAATAGAATACTGATGTAATATTTTATAATACTCTGACAAAGGTGAAATCAATCACAAGAGAGCTGCAATCCCTGTTCTTTGTCTGCATCCAACAACTGCAATGACACTGAAAATTAATCATGATTTATTATTGCATTGAAGCATAAGCTACAGGACAGCCTTTGTTTTACTTACGTATGTTTAAATAGTAACATCCAACAAGAAGACAGCGGGAGGCAGCTCTAGTGGAATTCTGCTAAATAAATGTAAATACTTCCACAGATGGCTTATAAATAATGAAGATTGTACTCACTGGAAATCATAAGTGTCTCTAAGATCAGAGTGGGATTTCTGTTAGTTTTTTCTTATACCTGAAAATAAATGATGCACAGATTAAAGAAATTGAAAAAAAAAGAAAAAAAAAACATATATCTAAGATTAAACCTCTATAGAGTTTGGATGACTGGGCTCAAAATGTCTGAGCTTTCAAGTGCTCATCCCAGGAGTGGATTCTGAGCTCAGAATGTCTTGTGGTCACATCTTTAGTTATCAGCTCTTGTCAGGCCATGTACATAAGGATGGAGCCTGGGAACAGCCCTGTGTGCCTCTTGCTGGCCAGATGTCCATGAATCCCAGTTTGTGCATTTCAGAGGGAGGCTCTGTTCAGGCTTTTTAACCCTCTTCAAAGACCAGACATAAGGCATTTAGGATTTGCATCCCTGGGTTTGGAGGCAATTGAGTCCTTCCTGGATGGCAGCCCTAACTGCTGGGTGGTATTGTGGAGTTAAGATAAATGTTATGTTCATGACGCAGAGCATTGCTTTCCTTCTCATCTGTTCTGACATGGAAATGGGGAGACAATATCGCACATATCCTCCCTTAATTAGAGGGGACTGTGGAGCATTTTTAGCTTGCAAATGGCATGGATCTTCAGCTGATAGAAGAAACGCATACATATGTTAGCATATGTATGTGTGTGTACATGTATGTGTTTAATCTATTGTGGCAATATATTGAAAAATAATCTATAAGCTTTATAATTCAAGAGCACTTTTATTTATTTTTTTTTTCTGGACAGTGATTACTTATGATCATTATAGTTTTCATATTAATAGGTGAATTTTGTGTATTAATTATAACTGGTGTTAGACATGCTCTTGTCCCATTGCCTCTATAATAACAGTAACAGTTAAATTATTATGATGAGGAAAGCAATTCATAAATATTGCAGTAGCTGATGTGACTGAGGAAATGGTTTGCAGTTTCAAAGCTATGGCTTTAATTGATTATAGTGACTGTAGATTTGCTGGAGGTTATATTTTTCCAATTAGACTTCAATTTAAAAATAGAATACTAACTCCCTAATTTGTGTCAGATTCTGTTGTTTATGTCTGATACCAAAGAGACCGTGATCTGGAAAATGTAGACATTAGTTCATGTCAGACTTAAACCAATGATTTTTAAGAGCAGTCTACCTAGAAATAGTTCAGATTAATTGACTTCATTGAATTTATAATGCTCCAGATAATATGTCCTCAGGAACAGGGTGAAGCATTTATAGAACCGTGATGTAAACCAGTGCGTGTAGTGGTTTCTATTTGTGCATCTGAGCTGCTCTGCTCCTCCCATTGTATCACCAGGCCTTGCCAATGTGTCATCCTGCATCATGAACTGATTTCCAAAGATCTCCTTTTCCTGAGGCAGAACCTTCTCGCTCTAGAGCTGGGGCAGGAAAGCAATAAATGCCTATCTCAAATACTTGTGCTGTTACTTCCCAGAGCTCAGCAAACTCTGCTCATTAGAAACACCCTGTTGTTGTGACCCCTTTTGGATTTCATGGGCTATTTGGAAGTACTAAGCAAAAAGTGATGATCTGATGTACAATTTATGTTAATATTGAATCATGCTAGTATCCTTTATATTTTTTTTTAATCTTTCAGACTGCACAAAAGTATTTTCTTATGGTGTACAAAACTTTGAACCCTGAATACTGAGCATGAAAAGTATATATGTGAAAAGGGTATGTAGTGACAGGACAAGGGATAATGGCTTTAAACTGAAAGAAAGTAGCTTTAGATTAGATATAAGGAGGAAATTCTTTACTGTGAGGGTGATGAGGCACTGGAACAGGCTCCCAGAGAAGCTGTGGATGCCCCATCCCTGGAAGTGTTCAAGGCCAGGCTGGATGGGGCTTTGAGCAACTTGGTCTGGTGGAAGGTGCCCCTGCCCATGTCAGGGAGGTTGGCGCTAGATGATCTTCAAGGTCCCTTCCAACCCAAACCATTCTATGGTTCTATACTTCAATTTTATTATAACAACTCCATACTGATTGGAAAAATACATACCAATTTTGGAGGAGATTCTAAGGCAAATTAGGATAGTATTTTGATAACTTATTCTTAGCAAAATCCAAACTCTTCCACCATTTTCTCTCTCTCTCTCTCCAGATGCTTCATAAAGCAAACTGTAAGCATCTTCAATAATCGTAATTGTTATAATAAACTGCAACAAACATTTTGATCTTTTAGGAATGTATGTTGTAATTCCTGTTGACCTGCATCTAGTAGGAGGTATTTTTAATTACTAGCTGCCGTTCCTGGAAGTCTAATGTGTACAGCAGGTGTCAGAAACTGTACCTTTCCCATATGTGTGACCTAAATAATTAGAATATTTCTGCAGATGAAAGTAAAATTCTAATAGCACTTATCGAAACTTTTGCCTCTTCATACTAAATTCATGCTGATTTTGTGTACTGTTACTGTCATGTATGAGCATTGACCTTTTTCAGATTAAACAAAATGGAGTGGAAAAACTTATATCTCACAGGGTCATGCTGCCATCCAGAGGAGCCCTGACAGGATGGAGAAGTGAGCTGACAGGAAACTCATGAAACTCAACGAATGGAAGCAAAAAGTTCTGCAGCTGGGGAGGAATGACCCCAGGCACCCCTACACACTGGCAGCTGACCAGCTGTGAAGCAGCTTTGCAGAAAAGGACCTGGGGGTCCTGGTGGACACCAAGTTGAACATGAGCCAGCAATGTGCCCTTGTGAAAAGGAAGGCTGTCAGTGTCCTGGACTGCATTAGGAGGAGTGTTGCCAACAGGCTGAGGGAGGTGATCCTTCCTCCCTACTCAGTAGTGATGAGGCGACACCTGGAGTGCTGGGTCCAGTTCTGGGCTCCCGAGTACAAGGGAGACATGGCCATACCAGAGAGAATCCAGTAACAAATAGTCACTAAGATTATGAAAGGCCCAGAGCACCTCTCATACGAGGAAAGGCTGAGACAGTTGGGACTGTGTAGCGTAGAGAAGGGTTTTGGGGAAGTCTCATCAAATGTACAAGTATCTGAAGGGAGGGTGCAAAGAAAACATAGCTAGCGTCTTTTTAGTGATGCCCAGCGACAGAACCAGAGGCAATGCACACCAGCCTTAACCCAGGACATTCCCTCTGAACATCACAAAATGCTTTTTTACTATGAGAGTAACTGAGCACTGGCACAGGTTGCCAGGGAGGTTGTGGAGTCTCCATCCTTGGAGATATTTAAGAGCTGTCTGGATATGGTCTTGAGCAACATATGTCACATGGCCCTGCTTGAGCAGGGGGTTTGGGCAAGGTGACCTCCAAAATTCTCTTCTTACCTTGACCATTCTGCGATCCTCTAACTTCTGATTTGTTGCATATTGTGATGCTTTAGTCTTATATCACCTTTGATATGCAAGAAGCAAAACCAGCTAGAGTCACTGTTGCATGACTATATGCACAGCAATCTCAAAGATTTAATTTCATTTTTTTTTTTTAGATTTGTCAGTTTATAGTCATAAAAAACTGCTGTAATAGAGACAAAGTCTCGGAAAGCTAGAGTTTAATACATACTTTGACTTTATCAGTGGAATTTAGCCTGTCATTTTGTTCTGCTTGCACTGTGAACATTTCATGTATTTTCACAATGCTTTCCTTCAACAAGCTGTTTCTAGTGGGCACATAGTGATTTAATCAAATCTTACAGCTGTAGCTGAGAAGTGTCCTGAATAACAATAAGGCTTTTATACTGAATATGACTTAATTTAGAAAATAGTGCTGATGCAAGGTGGCAGATTCATTAAACTGCATAATTGGTCAATGCCTTATACTTCACTAAACACTATTTGTTTAAGGTAGATCACTTAATCTTTTATACACTTTATTTTGCTTTACAGTGGTGTTTGAAGAACCAAAAATTAAACCAATGATCTGGAATTAGCTTCAATAGACAGATAAGACTTCCCAGTTTGGTGCCTTTCTGTGTGGGAAAGTTCACAGAGCTTTTGCTTGAAAACTCAAGGGTTTTTTTCCTTAGGTAAGTTTGCCTTCTTTGTAAGTTTCAAATCATCATGGATACCCACTTATTAGTATGTTGAAAAGACCTTTTATTTGGACTATGATCATCCAACTTACTAGTATCCTTACTTCTTTAGTGTGGATGGATGCAATAGAAATAGTTTTCCTTCAAGAACTAGGCAAGGAGATAAGAAGGGACAGCTAGACATGTAGTACATTTGATCCCTTTCCTATATACTGAATGCACTTTAGTTTATTGATATATTTTAAGTCACTGTATTTTTGAAAGTATTGTCATCCGTTCATTGAGACAGAAGAACAACTGTTTCAGTCTTTCTCATATGAGTAAAACCATAGCACAACCTTGATACATAGATAGTAGTGATTAAACTTCTTCTTTGAAAGTATTGAAAAAAACCTAAAGAAGACTTCTTTCTTTTAGCTTATTTTAAATTTTTACTTTAGCCATTACTATTAGCTGTTGAAGAAGGGAACAGGCAATAATAAATTGAAAATCTCTGAGGTTCAGGCATTGCTGCTTATTTAAAAGACAGTGCAACAGAACTTGCCTTAAGGAAACAGGAACATTGTAGCTCAGCTTGGTGGCATTTGGAGGTTATTCTGTATGACTGTACATAACAAGACTTTAGTCTGGATCATTTACATTGCAGTAAGGAAAATATCCTAGCTGCTATTATTAGCTAATATAATGGCTGATTGCTTACACAGATCACCTCTGGTCCTGCTTCTAGGGAAAATACACTGGGAAAAGCTATTAATTGCATAACCAGCCATTTCTAACCAATAAAAGAGGCTACAAGAGGAGTGAACACTATCCTTTCCACTGGAAAAGGGGCAGAAGAAAATTATGTCACTGGATGTTGTACATCTCCATGTGTGTTGTACCTGCTCCAGCATTAAGCATCTACTATAGGATGTATGATGACAGGGCTTCCAGGCTGTGTTGCAGCAAATGCAAATGAAACTCACTCTGGCAGAACAGAGGTAAAAGTTGAACTGGATAAAAAGTGCTTTCATTTGCATTAAAAAAAGTCATATAAAATTGGTTCTAATTTTTTCCAAAAGGATCTTATTTTTTTCTCCTGATAGAAATTCTGAGTTTCTTGGGAAAGAATGCAAATTTCACAATATTAACACATACCTCCTCTTTGGGAAAAATTCTGCTCTGACTCACACGGGGAACATATCAGAATTTAATTGTTCTTCATTCAGCTGTGTATCTCTTCACAGATTTAGGAAATTGTTATTACACCTCTCTAGAAAAAAGAGGGAATAATTTTTTTTATTTTGATTTAGCTTATTTTTTTTTCCATAACTTCGGAACAGGAACCTATAAACAGTTTGTTATTCAACCCTACATTATCTAAGAAAACGTTATATAAGAGTCAGAGTAAAGTTGTCTGAAATATTCTTGTGAAGTCTGAGCTCTCTTGCGCCTTTTTCTGTAATGTCATTTCACTGTATCGCACCTGCATTTGTTTCAGCATGATTGCCTTTCTGCACTCCAAAATTGATACAAAATTTTGTAGGTTCTCCAAGTTCAATCGGTTATTATTTTTATAATAAAGAGACCTCTGGCACTACTAAATTAGAAAAACCAAAACAAAATAAAAACACAACCCCCCCCAAAAAAAACAACACACAAATCAAAACAAACCAAACCAAAAAACACAAACAAACAAAAAACTCAAACAACAAAAACATGAATGTCAAACAGTGATATCACAGGGTAGGGAAATTTTAGGCATCCCAAATTTGTTAAAGAAATTAATTTATGAGGGTTAATTCATTTTGAAAAAGATGCAAAATATGGCACCACAGGACCAACAAATCAAAGCCTGTCATTGACAGATATTGCTTTACACTGCATCCAGATACAGTACTTACACTAGTTAATTAATTGTCACTCATCCCAAACCCCTCAAAATTTAAGCTGCAATCATTGTAACAAAAAAGATGGAAGCTGAAGATTGGTATGCACAACTTGCTCAAATTCCATTTACTGTATCACAGAAGAAAATCCAGTTTAAAGAAAATGAGCCGTTTTGTGGTGAGTTGTGAAAATGATTTATATACAAGCCCTTTCAACACCAAAGAAGAATGAAACCAATAAAATCAAAGACAAATAATTAGAAGGCTTGTTTAGGAAGTTTTCCATGCAGTGCCTGGAGTTTATCAGTAATTGTATGACTAAGCTTGCCTCATGTTTTGAATATCACTCCTTAGTGTCTGAACAATTCTATAGCATTAAGAAGACTGAAATGAAGTACTTTAAGACATACACCAGTGGAGTCGTCAGATATGGCCACAAAGGAAAACAAGGTAAGTCATCTGTTTAGGTTTAAGTCTCCTTTTATATTATTTAGCTTTTTGTGGCTACAGACATTGTGGTATACAGTACCTCTGAAACTGTTTCATATATCACTTTTTAAATGACAAATGGATAGGAATGGTGCCATATTGTCACTACAGAAATAATCTCCATTATTCAGTATTTGCAAAGCTCTAATAGGATTGCGAATCAGCTGTTCAAGTCAGTATTTTCAATCTTCTTTCTTCTGCATCATTTAGTCTGTGTAAGATGGCAGATACTCTCTTTACTTATACAGTTGGATTTTGAGTAATTACTTTTTTCTACTGTTTTATATTTGCAGGAGGTATTGCAGTGTAAGTTGCAGGCAGCTGAGAGGTCAGATACAGGGGTTCGTTTGTCTCAGTATCCCTTCTCAAAACTGCAAGACCCTAATTTTCCTTACACTTCAGCTGTAGTTATGGATAAGTTTTTTGATAAACAATAAGTGATATCTGTAACATAGGAGAATATATTTAGAAGTGTATGGTAGCTGAGCATTTCTTTCTGCTTTTCAGATT
This sequence comes from Nesoenas mayeri, assembly GCF_963082525.1. Taxonomy (NCBI): domain Eukaryota; kingdom Metazoa; phylum Chordata; class Aves; order Columbiformes; family Columbidae; genus Nesoenas; species Nesoenas mayeri. The sequence goes on from NC_137540.1 coordinate 54,463,490, forward strand.
CTAAAATTCATAGTACTTTTTATATCTATTTGCCCAGCTGCACATCATCTTAAACAGTTTCTTTGTTGGAGGTATGTATGTGGTCACTGTCCTTACTGCTGAGACGTGAAACCTTCTGAGTAAAGATAGAGTTGGTGTTTCTTTTCATAGTGGTAATAGGATTTTGTACGGAAATTCAGGAAAGCTAAAAAAGCAATACTTTTAAGTCAGAAGCTTATGTGAGTCCTGATTTCTGTTTATTTACTTGAACTTATGTAATTTTTTGAATATAATCCACCCACCCCTTGAAGGCAGATGCCACTTGTCTTTTCAGAGATTTCCCTCAAATCCTAATAAACATATCTATGTACTATTTTTGTCTATGTCAACATTATGCAGTACAAAAAGGATACATTAATCCTGTTACATGGTAAATTAGGCAATGAGCTATGTATATTTCCATTCCGTAATAAAACAGCAAATATTTTGGGTTTGCTCTCCTTAAATTGGATGTTTTCGGAATAGTAGAATAGTAGAAAACTATGAGAGTGGGGTTCCAGAAATTTGGACACGTTATTTAGGTGAACTATACTTGGTTTTGTTTTCAATTTCATGTATTTAATTTAGAGAGCTCAAGGATGTCCCTCTTGTCAGCTTTAAAAATAAGGCCCTGTTTTGAAGGTGAGTTATTGCTTTTGACAAGTGGATGCCTGTTATAAAACTTGCACTTTCTGCTTCAGAAGGATGATTAGCTGCTTGCTACTTGTATAAGCAGATTATTCAAACCAGATTAATTAGGCTAGAAAAAAAATCAAAACATACTTTTTCTTCTTATTAGTTTCCTACGAAAAAATTAATATACACTCTATTCCTCAAAATAACTAAATTTTTTTTTTTATAAAATCATAGAATCATTTAGGTTGGAAAAAACCTATAGGATCTTCATGTCTAACCTTTATCTATCACTGCCCAGTCCACCACAAAACCATGTCCCTAAGTGCCACATCTACACGTCTTTTGAATTCCTTCAGGGGTGGTGACTCAACCACTTCCCTGGGCAGCTCATTCCAATGCCCTCTCTGAGCATTTTGCCCTTGTACAAAATGGAAAAGTAGGGGCATTCATACACCCTCTGGTGTGTGGTTTTAGCTGGTGCTCAGTTAATGTGTTCTCGTATGCTCAGAATTAGGTTTTATGAATTCACTAGAGCTTCTGCCTGAAAGTGTATTACACTTGCATACGTTCGCACACACAAACCAGTGTACACTTGGTTGGATGTGGAGCTGTTGGTTTGACCACGCATTGTCATAAGCTTTTTCAGAGGATGTTAAACACACACTTCTAAAACAAACTCATAAGAATACCAAGTCTGTTCTCCTTAAAATTGAGTACAGGAGATGGGCATTTTCAAATTTTCTTCACTTTGTGGGAAATTGAGTTTATTAAATGTGGGTAACGTTTTAAATGTTGTTATCGCTAACATGTATGTTATAGTTACAGTTATAACTATAATAAAAAAAAAAGGCATATATAATAGGGAAATAGTTGGTTTTCAAATGACCAGAACCTGATGTTTTTGTTGAAAATTGTTGTTTTTCCAAGCCATGAGATCCTTTATTCAAGGAAATAACTGTTCTTGGTTCAGCAACAAATGCAAATACCTGCCACAATATGTATATTATCCTTTTTCTGCAGGATCAATTTTCAGATTTAAAGTTTCAAATCAGTTACTGCATAACATTTTTTAAGATGGCAAAAAATTTAGGATTATTGTCAAATACTTTAATTTACAAATTTTTTAACACAGCAACAGCAGAAATAATTTATTCCCTTGTTTTGATTCCGAACTAAAATAAAAACAAACAAATAAACAAAACCCCCAAATAAACACACACAACCACAAAAAGAACCAAACACAAAACAAAACCAGAAGCAGCAAGTATAAATTCACTTAAACTGTGACACTAGAAAAAGTACACTGCAATAACAAGATGATAAGTAAGATACATGCTGGAAGTGAAATTATCTGTCTCTGCATTCTGCTAATTAGGTCCTCTAATTAGTAACTGAAGTAGTACAAGAAGTAAGGCGCTTCAGCTTGGAAATAAGTCATTGTTAGGAGATGTAATAAAGGACTCTGAAATAAATGTTATGTGTTTACACAGAACATTTACTTATTGCTTTTTAAAATGGAAGAGCTAGTAGTGACCAAGGATTGTGCCAGGCAGAAGATTTTAAGTAAACAATAGAAACCAGTTTTGCAAAATGTATACTTATACTGTGGAAGTAATTTGTAAAGCTGTGGTAGCTAAAAGAATAAATAGGAACGGTAGAGGGATTAAGCAAATTAATTAACTAGGGCAGGCCAGGCACTGCTACTTTCTTATTTTTGGAACCTGGAAGGACACAGAGGTGAAAAAATCTTTCTGTATTTTTCCTATAGCATATATATTCTCCTTGCAATTATTTGCTACTGGCTTCCTTCAGAAACAAGACATGGGAATGTTTGGACCTATCATTGCACTTGTTGGACTACCTGGGAAATAAGAAACTAGAAGTGTCTGTCCAAACTTAAGCAGATTTCATATAAAGAGAGGTTGCAGGACTAGGTTCCTTCAATTTGGAAGGGAGATGATGGGAGTGAAAGCCATGCGCACGTGTAATGCCATTGGTGATATAGGAGAAAAAATGTTTTTCACCTGCTACTATAAAAGATGGCAAAACAAGTAAATCAGACCTTAGCTTTGATCCCCTATGACAGCCATTAGATAACAGCTAATTCTAAAAGAAATGGAAATGTTAAATCAGGCTTTTGGAAATATACTAAAACATTCTTGAAACCCCTGCTAGGCATTTGTCTATTTTAGGACAAAGATTGTTATTTTTCTTATGCAAACCCACACTGGGCATTATGAGAATAGACTGGCATAAAATAGTAATTTTTATTGAGAACATTTCGGTAATAAAATGATGTATTAGAAAATAGAGCAACTTTCTGGAAAAAGTAATCTGGATCACATAAAAAAACCCCATTTATGAAAGAAACACACAAAAATTAAAATAATTGAAGATTTTTTGAGGACACAAAGCTTATTCTGAAAAGCCAATTATCTGCATGAAAAAGTATATGAATTATATAATTTATCTAGTATGTTCTCTAGTCACATTAAGTATTTAGGTTCAGTATAATGAACAGTTTCTTATGGTGAGAACAGCCAGCCACTGAAATAGGACTGCACAGAAATGTAGAATTTCACTTCAGTTTGCACTTTAAAATCACACTTGAGAAATGTTTTGAACAGTGTATTTAGATTTGGTCCTAGTTTGAAAGAATGGGATGGACTGTATGATCTTTCCTCTTCCCCTCCAACTCTATTATTAGAAATTTCTATTCTTCTGCACTCTGAGTATCTGACATTTACTTAACTTCAGTATTACACAGAATCAGATCCCCAAAAAAAGTCTTTGCTAAAGGTTGGATGGCAGACCTGAGATCTTTCAGTCCCAAGTGGAGAGCCTGAAAATCCTGATTAATAGTTGCCAAGTGCTGCAGATATGTAAACAGCATAGTGCTCTTGAGGATCACACAGGAGAGTTTCTGAAGGGCCATAAGATCCCCATCCGCATGTGTACCATGTTGTGCAGCTGTACAGGCAACGACAGTACAGACTTACAAGTAACTGCAGCGTGGTTGAGAGATACGCGAGCAAGCTGTGACTTAAGCCTGGTCACCATTGGTAAAGTAGTTGCAAACTAAGGGATTTTGTGCAGGCAGTTTACCTTGCTTCTCAGACAGTGCACAACTACGTCAGCAACATAAATGCTGTGATAATGCTGTCAGGTTTTGCCTCCTCATAAGACAAATCTGAATCTAAATGCTGAGTAGTTCTCGATCTCTCTCTTTCTTGAAAGACTCACACAAGCAAATATGCTCTGAAAATCTATTCTACAATCTGTGACCTGGGCACATGATACACTGCAGACATCTGACTTCAGGTCCAGGTGGACGAATTGCCTCTTGCCTATTTATACACACTTCAGATATCTGCAAAAGCTAACCCCAAAAAAGCAAACAAACTCAGTAAATCTCCACAGGCATTTCTCTCCATCTTAAAAATGTGGAGGTTATGAACTATTATCCTTTTATGTCAACTAGCCCCTTAGCTTGCAGGAGACCCATACAGAATACCGTTTGCCCCTAAAAGGCTTCAGACCCACATCTCTACCTCCCTAGATGACGCTGTAATTTCTATATCATATACTACTCTTAAGCAGTGGTTACTCTCAAACCTCCCTTTTGAAGTACTTCCACTCTTCAGAAGACCGAGGAAGTGAAAAAAATCCTGACTTTATTGAGTGGCTGGAGGAATTCTGTGTTATTGTGTGTGTTTCAAGGACAGGTTATATTGATCAGCAAAGAAGTGAGGACAGAAATAGGTTTTAAGTACCATTTCTCTACAGAAGTGCTTGGCCCAATGCCACAATTGCTGCCCAATACAATAAGCTGATGTTTATTTTTATTCTGAAGCACTAAGTCAGAAAGTTTTACAATAAGGCAGACTTAAGATATACTTCTGCTCAGATTTGTTTTCCGTGTCTGAATCTTGGCAAGTTGTCATTGAACATACTTGTCATGTTTCTCTCTTTGAGACTTCCAGCTACATAAACAAAGTTGGGAGCTAATGCAATTGGTCCAGATATCTGAAGTCTACTGTGGAGGCCAGGCATCTAGGAGCTTTGGCAATGTGTAATCAACACTGTCCATGTTACTGAGTTTTGAGGATACAGGTCTCAGTCCACAGGTGGTGGGCTTGTTTTAAATGCTTTATTTTCCATGTAATACGTTGCTTCTATGTGTAGATGTTTCAGCTGGGCTTCCCAGCTCCCTACAGGTGAGCATTTACTAAGACCATAGACTGACTCTGGAAATAATTGGTTCTTGAAATGGACCTCATCCTACCCTTCCACTATGTTCCTGAGAGCTAGCAAGATTATTCTCCTCTGGAGAAAAATATAGAGGAAGTAAACCTCAAACAAAGCTATACTTATTTCACATGTGTATTATTAAAGCTTCACAAGTTTTCCTTTCATATTTTTGTCAAAACACCTACGCTTCCTCGAGAAGTTAATGTTTCACTGCTTGCTATTCCAGTACTTCTACCTGATTATTTTAATTAAGTAACTTCTGACATGGGAAGAAACTATGTGAATATAACTTGGCACCAGGAAAAAAGTCCTCACAGTCAGATCAAGCAGGTTAGAGCACTTTTTTAATGGGAGCCAAAAGAAATCTCTATATCTTCAGTCACTTAAAATGATACTAGGGAAAATATTTTGTCACTGCATTAGCAGTTGGTGTAACAATTTTGCTTAATTAGTCTGTTCTTCCTTTTGACCCAACGGTTTTCTGAGAAACTTTTCTGTAATAGATATCAGGGCATGACTGTTTTTCGGATGAAAAATAGAAAGTCTTAAATGTATCAGTTATGTTTCTAAAAATAGAAGCATATATTCAGAATGAGAAATTTCACATGCATTTGTAGTGAAATTAATTGGGAAAATCTGTCCATCAGATTCTCACTTTCCTTTTTTTGTTCAAATCACTTTAAAGGAAAGATTTCATCTGTGGACACAAAGTATTTGCACAAAAGGTTGCAGTATACGAACATAATATAGTTTGTAAAGGTTTGGGTAGGTTTTTTGTTCCAAGAATATTATGTTATGGAAATTGAGTCTGTCTGTCCTTACAATGGTAGGGAATGTAACCTGCATTTGCAGGTGTCATGAGATATCCACATTGATAGAGGCAAGTGGTAGGATATGGTAGGCATCAGCTGTGGGCTGAGAAGCAGAGTCATGTGCTCTACACATCCATTAGAAAGCTTCTATGTGTCATATTCATAGTGCCTATTATTTCCTCTACAATTTGTTGTGCTACATTTGTGCTACCAATGAAAATACAAACCTTCCCCTCAAAGTTCATAAGACTGTGGAAAAAGTTAAATGGAAGGGACTTTTGGAGATTGTCTAGTCCTTGCTCCAAGGCAGGACCAACTACCAAGTTAGATCAGGTGGCTCAGGGCCTAATGGTGCACTGACTCTGATATGACAAAAAGGTGAGAAAAGCAAAGAGTAAATAAAAAGCCTGAAAACTTACCTTTTCACTTGCCACATATGTCTTTTCTATGGCAGCATCTTCTTCATCTCTTTCTTTCAAGTCAAAATTTAAAAGGCTTTCCTATCTGCATGAAGTCCACATGGTCTTCTTGGGATTGCTTTGAAAGTCATTTTTTTCCATCACTTCTGAGGCCTGGTTTTGGATCTGCATCTTGCCATCAATGAGCTCCCCACTGTTGCAACCTGCCCTCCTGCAGGTTACTGCTTATTATTATATTTCCCCTGTAGAACCAGATAAGATTCTTCTCCCTACTCAGCTTTCCTCCATCCTCTCCTAATTTATTGTAATATTGAAGCTGCTCCCAACAAGCATGCATGCTTTCTTCCAGAAAGAGAAACTCTTCTTCTAGATATTCTCACCTGACTTAGGGCAAAACAAACAAGACAAAGGACCTCACCTCCACCTTTTTAAACTAAGCATGCAGCTTATCATACACTGAAAATCAGCATATGCTTGTCAGCCCATGGTTGTTGCCTACCATCTTGTGTCACTTGCCTCAATCAGTATGGATCTCATAACACCTGCAACCACCACAGTGATCTTACGGAATACTTTCCAAGTAACTCGGGGATATTAGCTTTCTAGGGATTCCAACCACAGAGGAATTGTACCCACATAGATAGGTTAAGCTAGTTTTTTAAAGGAAAGGTGAAAGCAGAGACTTGTTCTCTTCTAAATGTCTACAGAACTTCTGATTCTCAACCCTTCCTAGCCCTTGTTTTGTCAGCTACTTCTGACAACAAATACCATTTGGTTTCACACATGTAAATTGCCTGTTAGTTACTTTGTGTAACTGACTCTGATTAATCTAATTTAAGTGAATGTTCTGGAGCATATTTAATTACTTAGAACCTTAGCTATAAAATAATCATATTCTCCATGAACATGATGTGGATTATTAAGTTTCTTCAGGCCCAAATGAGAATTTTTTTAATGTTTTAATAAATATTTTGTACCCTTTTCATAAATGCAAACATAAGGAATACTAGCTGTCTCTCTGTTATATGATACAGTCTATTTAAGCAAAATTATTGCTGGCAGAGGGTCAAATGCATGTAATTTTTCACATACAAAATTCATAACAATTTCCATTTAGTAAGACCTTTACATGTGGAAGTCCAGCCAGATGGATTAAAAGACAATTCTATCTAAACCAGAATGCATTTAAAACATTTTAAGCATTTATTGACTTAAATTCTTTAAGTTTTCCTTTCCTAACAAATTAACATGTTGTAATCTGAGATGAATACAGAAATCTGTTTCTGAAATTAGGCATTCTGAGATTTATAAGGTAACTCACTCAGATAAAAATTTATTTAGTCATTTTAATTTTCTATATGTTGAGTTTTTTAATTGAGTTTTCTCCTGTTAACCAAAACTTTTCATGGGGCTTTATATTATCTAGATGAAGGTTTACATTCTTTAAATATAAATATTTAGCCAGCCATATGGTGGAGAGGGATTAAATTTGCTTTTTTTTCCTCAAGCAAAGATCATGACTGATTCTCCACCATCATCCCCTTCAATTGCCATCATTTTCAAATAGTGAATTTCCTAATGTTCACCTAAGAGTATATAATCCTTGGGATTTACATTTTTTTTTTTCTGGCACTGATGCCATGAGATAGGTAATAAGACTTGCAGTGACTTTTGACAGATTATTCCAGTCTGACAGTTTCCCTGTAAATATTTGCTAATTTATGTTTTCTTGTTAGTTTTGATTTAAGGTTGTGGTCCATATATATGTTTTATCTAGGTTTTTTTTATACCTGATATGTAATCTGATGCTAGATTCCATTTTAGTGGTTTCACAATTGTTCTTCTGATATTCCTTATATAATAACTGATTTTATTTTATTTTATTTCTTTTGTAGCTGGAGGATAGGTATAATATACTGTGTTGTGCATAAGTATACCTATATATATATGAAATAAATATATAGTGTAATGGATATCTTTTGTGCATCTCCTATGGTGCCCTGAAACCATGTATGGTGGTACAAGACATAAAAATTAATTAATGTTAGATGAAAATACACAGTGATATTGCTGTGTGAGTCATCCAAAAAACCAGTTACTTTTTACAATGCAAATATGTTATTTGATATTGCCTTTCTTTTAATAGCAAATTGTCTGGTTGCTGCTTTAATTTCCAAAGATACATGGAAAATTATCTCCCCAAATAGGTATATTTAAATGTAAATTCTGTAGTTGATTGATGCTATGATATTGTTTTCGAATGCTTCATGATTCATTAGAAGTGATTAATAATTGTTTATCATTTGCATATGTGAATATGCATTCCACCTGTTCAGGAGATGGCAGGGGGACTGGCTGATCGGAGGCTGTACCAGTAGGGAATGTCTGTAGTGCCACGTCCTGCTGATGGTTGAACTCCTACCCAGATGTTGTGCTCGGGTTCAGATTCTCCATGAAGCAAGTACAACAGTTACATCCAGAGTGTATTTGGTGCCTCACACTGCACCAGGTGCCTTTTCACCTCAGTAAATGAAGCCTTTTTTTTCATGAAAATGGGAAGAGAGCTTTCTGTACCTACTACCTTCTATAAAAGGGTCACCCTTCACTCACAACCTCCATTTTGAGTGTGCAAAGCATGTTGCTGTTGTCAGTGATTCAAATGAGATCTGTGACCAGGAGCCCAATTTCAACTTCTGTTAGCTAAACAAAACATATTGTTGCCTGACCCACCCTGAGGAAAAAGCACATCCTTTCTGCTGAGCAAGGTTTCTTGTTCCTGCTCTCTCGTCATCATCATAACAAAATGGGTTACATACACATATGATGGGTTGGACTCATGTACAGGGCAACACACCTCCTTCAAGGAACCAGGTCCCCAAGGCAAGAAATGCCCATCATCTTAGGACACCTGGTTATGCCAAATAGAGGCAGCAGGGAGTGAGCATGAGGAGAGGAATAAAATTTGTCATGAGGATGTGAAGGAGAGAAGCAAGATATTAAGAAAATAATGAAAATCTGTTCTTCATCTATTCCCAGTGTGAGTGCCCTAAGAACTAGTGGAGCGTCTAGACACATACCTCTTCTAGTATTTTCTTCTTTTTTCATACGGAGACTCTTGAGTCCTAAACAACAAGCTAACTCATTTATAGACAGGCTTTCTGAAGCAGTCTGAGGAAGACTGAGTGGCTGGCAGTGGAACTCTTCAGAAGTTTATGGAAGCATATGAAGGCTCTGAGTTGGGCTGTAATGGTTTGTGCACTTCTAAAGTTTGTGACTATAGAGGGATGTACCATGGAGGGAGCAGTGGAGCTGCCCTGGTCTCTCTAGTAATCTCCTGTAATTTGCGAGTGGATTTAGAGACCCTGGGTTTTTCAGTAAAGGGGGAATAATAATGGCGGTGATGCTAGCTATTTTTGCAGTACAAGTACCTTGTGCCATGATCTTGGCTGGTCAGGCCCAACAGCAGACTTACATCATGGACAGCAGGTACATAATGGCAACTACAGACTGTCATTTTGACATCTTCAGAACTGCCCTGAGGACCTTTAGTAGATGACATTTGCTTACAGCTCCTGTTTTGAATGGTTTTGCTTCTGGTTGGCAGCACACGAGTAGGAACTTGAAGTACCAAGCAGAAGTGGGAGATGCTGGTAATGGGATCCCTGACATTTGATCATGGGTGATCTGCTAACAGTCCCTATGGGGCCTGCTCTGTACCTACCCACCAGTCCTTGTCTTGCTCTTCTCTGATGATGGCAGGTTCAGGCTGTCATTTCCCTTGCTGGAGTTCCAGCTCTTCACTCTACTGGTCCCATCCCTGCCTAGGGACTTAGAGGTGTACCAGAGTTTGCCTGGACAATGAGCTTAGTATAACCTGGGGGTGTGGAGAGGGCGTCTGTGTGATGTCCAGAGATAGTGACTTCAGGTAGGCATGGGAAAAGGGAGAATCAGAAAAGTCCCTCATCCATAATCAATTTTCCGTCTATACAAAGCCACAGAAAAAGCAGTTCTACCAGAAAAAATGACTTACAAGATTTCAGTTCATTTTCCATGTGCAGCAAACCAAGGTCATTTTTAAACTGATGCTGCAACAGAGGATCTGTGGCTATTTACATGAGTCACCTATGAATGCTTAGGGATGTCTCAGTTCTTGTGAAATGCATACATTGCATACCGTTTCTGGCATTGCTGGAGGGGTGTGCTTTGCTGGACAGATGAACCTTGGGTGCTAGTATAGTCTTTCTTTGCTGAACAGCTACAGAGAGTGTCTATATTCCTCCTTCCTTTTCCAGTTTCTGAATTGGAATCTGCTAAGCTTAATGGAAACACTATCTATCCCGTTATCTTTGGAGAGATAGGCTATCAGCTCTTTAACCATCTGCTCCACTTATTTTTCACAGTTTTTCCATTTTCACTACTCAGTATAACAGAGTTAAGCACAGATTTCTAAGATTTGCCTTCAAATTCTCAGTCTTCACACGCATGACCTACAGATGTGATTCACTTGCATCGGTGTAGTTCCATTGTGAAGTAGCAGTCTGTCTATAAGTTTGTACTATTCCTTTCTAAATTGTTGCTGATTACCTCTGTGGTCTGATTTCATGTTAATTGCTACAGTCCTGAAGGCTACTGATGAGTAACTTAAGCAGAGCTCTGTGGGGTACACCTTTTTCTGTGGATGGCCAGGGACAATGAATGACAATGAAAGATTATGCTCTTTTCCAGAGGATTAATCAATGATGATACAAACTGAATTTATATTTTTTTTCCATTTAGATTCTAAACAATTGATAATAGAGCAATTTTGTTCTTCAGGCGGGAGACCTCCTAGAAGAATAGAAAGTCTTTGAAAATTTAATTCTCTCTGGGATGGTCTAATACACCATGAACCTTACAAGCTTCCAGGCTTAATGGGTTTTCCTTCCAGCTTGCCAACTCTAATTAAAGGGCAATTCTGTTTCAGTATGTTATTCTATTAGCTTGCATAAAATCATTCACATTTGCATGAGTTTGTCAAACCTCATATTCAAACCTGTCTAGTCTCCTGAATGAAGCAGGAGATTTCCTTTACTTTTCTTCTGGCCACCATGGTCTTCTGAATTAATTGTTCAAACTCTTTGCTTCTGAAACTTGGAACCTGACACGTAAGTGCATTTCTCATTAACAAGGTGTTTTGCTTGTTCTGGTGTCACGCTGCTGCTTTTCTTCATGCTGCATAGTAAGATTGTTTCCTACTAAAAAAAAAAAAATAAATAAGTAAGCCAAAGGATCTGGGAGGCTGTCTTTACAAAAGTGACTAATACTACATAATGGCACAGATGTGTCGCTAAAATATTCAGTATTATATATTCTCATATTCACAGAAAAAAATCTCGTTGAATTTAGGTTATTCTCTTACTTCATTTACAGTTTAATGGGCATTAGTATTAGTTATGGTCATGACATATAATCCATGAAAATAATACAGAAAATAGAGTCATAGGAAGCCAAGAAAACTCCTCCTACAAATTCTTTGTAAAGATATTGACCTTTACTTTGAAAAATTGGGTAAAAACAATGTAGAACAATGACTGTCCTTGTTATATAAATTTGTTTTCTTTCCTTCCACAATTAAAATATTAATTAGAAAGAAAAAGAGTAGAGTTTGTCATGCCTCTAGTTATTTCCATCCATAAAATTTTCAAACTACTTTACAAATAATACACTTTTACTGCATTGATATGTAGCTGCTTTGTAGTGAAGTAGGGTGCTTATCCACATAGAACAATTTTGTAAATATGTTTGAGGCAGATACTGCAATATATTGCATCAAATACCAATTCTGCTGTGATTTTTCATGTAGATAAAGTCCAATTATCCACTTTAACTTTTAGTTAGGGCCATTCAGTCATACAGTTAATTTGTTCCTACTGCTTTGTTATATCTGAGTGCTTCACTGAACATTAATTGGTTTAACTTCACAATACCATTGAGATACAGCAGTATGATTAATTTTATTATGCAAAGCAGAACTGAGACACTGAGAAACATAAGATCCAAATCAAAATCCATTGAGAAAAGAAAATATTTGATCAGCTTCAGCTGGCCTTGGATCACACCCAAGACTATATACGAGACCTGGAAGGACTCTACTGTTGGCAAACAGTCTCTTAAGCAAAAGAAAAATTCTATTATGAAAGGATAGTGGGATCTTTAAAGTGATATGCCATGTAGCTTGAAATGCCAAGAACACTGAAATGTCAGTATTTATACTGAAAAGCCACCAAGAAAAAGAATATTATATTCAGTAGTTCTCTCCTGAAGGAAAAAGCCAATTACACTGGGACAGTTTTTCTTACTATTTTCTAATTGAATAGTAAAGTATTTGAGTTGTGATTACAAACAGAATTACTGTCCTTTAAGCCTTCAGGTGTCTATTATCAGCAAGGAACTCCTACAGTCACTTCACCCATACAGCTGTTGGTACAGTTGGTCTCACTGAGAAAAACCATCTCCTCACACAAAGGATTCTTAAAACATCTCTGATAGAATGACGGCAGGATTGTTCTAACATTAGTGCACAAAATACTGTACCACATATTGCTGGAAGTGTTAAACTAGCAATGTATTATATTTCAGATGATATGGTTTAGCTCTTAGAGAATTTACTATTACATATTGAGGGTGACACTAAGAAAATTCTAGAATTTTAGTATTTTTAAGGATCTTTTTCTCTTCTTTGCTATTTGGAATTGTAGTGAGCTTTAGCATAGCCAGCTCAAGCTTCTGTCAAGATTAAAAATCTCCCCAAAGCTCAGTACAATTATATGTATCAGTGAAGACTACAGCAACATCCATTATAAATTTCCTAATGAGAGAGGTCAAATAAACCGAAACCTTCAGCTCAAGGTCTCATTATATGCTATTACTCAAACTCATCTCTTGGGATGCTCAGTAAATAAAAACATTTTAATAATTTTTACTCTTAAGGGGGAAAAAAGGCAGAGAAATCTTGACTTTCAGCCATGTGACATTTCATGTGGATCTGGACCACTGTAATGACTCGGTGATACTGCATAACATTTTGGTATGTCAGCTTTCATAGAACAGCTCTTACAGACCTGTTCTTTATGTTACTGCCCACCTGATGTTTGGAATGAAAGCTGACTCCTGGACACAAGGTGCTTCTAAGGCAGTTGATCTAAGAAGCAGCTGGTTAGTGTCTGTCTCTGGCCATCACAGCGTGTTTTATGGTGCAGTTTTTCCCATTTGGCTGTGTTCTTTAGATGTAGGATTATTTAGCTTTAGTAACCAAAATATCCTGCAGACAAAGCTTTCACATTTTGCCTCGCATCAGTAGTTTATTTATTCTTTTCCCTTAAATTTTTCATTCTGCACAGTCATTTGACACATCCTTTGCATCATAATTCTGGAAAAGTCCAAATAGTAGCTTTCCTTTTGGTTTGAATATTTGTATGTTTGTTAAGCAATCAAAATTACTCTAGAGTCAGACACAAAAATACAGAACTCTTTCTCAAGTTAATCATTGTGAGAGACCTGAAGAAAGAGCTGTTGATAGAGCAAGAGCAGGTTATTCATGTTCTAACACAAAGCAAATCACCTTGAATTTTAATCTTAAAAGTCAGAAATTGATTTCAGATTGCTCTGCAGATTATTAGACAAAATTCTATAAACTGACCCTTCTAAGAAGAAGACTTTTCAGTCGTGTCTGTTCCAAACACAAGCATTGAGTTATGAACGCAAATGCTGTCATCTATAAGCAGAATTTCAGCTACATCTTGTAAGTCATTCCAATATCTCATTATAGTTCTTCAGTTTACACACTCATTTTACTGGTTTGGTTTTTTTGTTGTTGGTTTTTTTTCTTTTCTTTGGCAAAGTCATACAGTGTTTTCTTTTCTTTTTCTCCTATGGAATTAACATTGCATATGCTGACAACATATTTGAAAAAAATAGTGTGTGGCCTTCCCTCACCCGTGTATGTCTTAACCTGCTTAGATTGAAACTCCTTGAAGTGACGTTAAAGACTAATACCAATCACTTTTCTTGAAGCAGTCTGAGACATCAGTAACTTTTTATATTTAATATATAATAATAAAAATCAATTATCCATTCCAGTTTTGGTAAAACAACACTAATAATGATGAAAGATTAAATGATTGCTTTATTTTTGCAAATACCCAGAAGGTTCAAACCTTCTGTCACAGAAGCACCCCAAAGTTAGGGGTTTTTTTTTTGGGGGGGGGGCAAACAAGGTCCAAACCAGGCTTTTATTCTGTCCAAAAAAATCTGGCAAAACATCCAATTAGAAACAGGGTTTATACAATTAGTTAGCACTCTGATAACATAAAATACAGGTTTGGATATCATTTGAGGAAATTATTGGGGTACAGCAAATAAGAATAATGGAGAACCACAGCATACATACCCACACTCACAAGAAACAATGTCAGGGCCATCTGACTCCAGGATGCTGCACTCGCTTGTCTGGTGAGGAAATACACTTGCCTGAGTCCAATAAGGAATTATTACTACACTCACTTATTCCAGCAAGGAAAATACACTTGCCTGATTTCGGCAAGGTATTATTTAGTTATCACTCACTCACACGCAGAAGTGAGGTGGTCCCAGTCCTGGGAGATTACCTTAGATGGTGTCTCAGTCTAAGGGGCAGGCTCTGGACTTCGGCAGACCTGTGGCTTTGAGAGGACCACACAAAGGGGATCCTTGGCGGGCATCCCATTTTTATAGTCTTGTCAGATCTGGCTGTGGGCATTCCAGAAGCTTCTCAGCTTCTCTGCACTGCCCCTGCCCCCAACTCTGGCTATGGGTGCCCAGAAACTTCCTGACTTCTCAGCGCCTCCTCTTCTCTCCTGGCTAACAGCAAACAAAAGGAGCTATTAACTGCCCCACTGAAGGAGACGAGCGGGATGTGTTGAGGGAGAGGTGGATGTGCATGCACCTTCCACATCGAAGGAAGTGGGGGGCGGGGGTGGAATATGCAACTGCCACACCTTCTGAATTCTAAAATTGTTGTGTGCACAAAAGCTATTTTAATATGAATTCCAGCACTCCAAAGGATGGCCTTCTGTCTTTTTTTTCCATCACAGAAGAGACTGCCTGAAATGAATGAAAAGTACAGTTAAGGTGACTGAGGTCTGAAGTGGCTTGACCCAAGTGTCTGTATTGAATAAGCTGGCCAAGGCTTCTGCCTTGTACTTTGATAAGCAGGTGAATACAGAATTATCTTATTTCAGCATGCAGGTATGCTGAGACAGTCTCTTAAATGACAATATTACGTAAGCTGTTAATTAATACATTGCTAGATAACAGCAACTGGAGAAGCATAGGTTGTTACTGATCTCCTGTGTAATTTCAGGTTTAAACAAGTCACAAAATTCTGAGGGGGGAAAAGAAATCTTTGGCAAAAGCAAAGAAACAGTAACATGAAGACTTAGGGTGTTGTGAGCCAGTAGAATCTCTTAGTCTTGTTGTGTAGATACCACCTGGTTTACAAGTGGTAGTAACAGTCCAAGTGGTCTCCAGGGATAGGGCTGCAGTATTTCCCCTATGAACTGTGAAGAAAGGGCAATGAATCTGCACAAACCAACTGCTAACAAACCAAATCAACCCACTGACTTCACACTGGATGTTCCAAACATGAAGAACACAACACTCAGGAAGTCCCTAAAACTTCATGACAGATGTACATGCAATGAGTGTTAATTCCTGTTTATGAGAATGTTTATAATACTTTTGCCACTTAACTGGATGGTGCTGAACACTGACAGAAGATTTAGAAATTATAGGGAGTTGATTGTAACTGGCTGTGAGTGATGTGTCTGTTCATCCCCAGCACCGACTGGACACACGCTATGCCAGGAAAGTTGTGGTAGAAAGTCCTGGGTCAAGCTCAGCTTTCATCCATTGATGGTGAATTTTGGAGCTGTGTGGATGAGGCTTTCTGGACACAGACACTTTCCTCTCTGAATTCTCCAGTTCTGCCCTGTGCTGCCAGGAACCAGGGCACAACCTGACTGAATCTTGCACTTTTATAGGTTTGTATCTTTTAGTGAAACTTATTTATTCCTTCAAACAGGTGATTAAGCATGACAAGGGAGGATCCAGCCCAAGGGCATTTCTGTCTTTGTGTTTTTTATTGTAGTTCATGGGGCAAACTTGTCTGAATACACAGTTCCCAGGTTGCCTTGTCTTACATTAGTTCAACTGCTTTTTCTCTTTTGAAAATTAATTTCTCCTTACACATAACTCCAAATGTCCTCTAACATTTATAACGACAGACGTGCCACTACTTCAGCAGCTTCCGCATGTCCTTCCTCTTTCCTGGCAGGGCTCTTTATGTTCCCCCTGTCTCCTGGCACAACTCTGCTTTCAAGAGTTAGCATTCTTTTCACTGCTCTGTTTAGCATTTACATTTCTCTTATCATTAATAAATGTCTGTTGTTCAAGTTCTGTGGTGTCCTATTAATCATCCAACTAAAGTTACCAAGTACTTTTTTTTTTTTTTTTTTAACTCGGTTCAATTTTGTCCCCACTTGCTCCTGCATTGTCACTTTGACTGTGTTTGAAAAATACCTGGTGTCTGCAGATTATTTTAACCAAAGATTTTCTGCACTTTCATCAAATTGGAAGGAATGCAAGTATTAGCAAAATACACTACAAAGTTCTACCAACCTTCACCTTCCTGACTCAAAGAAAATTCAGTTGGAAACCAAAATGTGAAGATTTAAAAACTTTTAGAAATATTCTTGCAGGTGAGAAGTCAAAATGTAACGAACAAGAACAGATTCGTGTGTTTCTCTATTCTCTGACTTCAGTCTGAAAGGAGTTATTTCATTTCATTACAGATAGATCTTTGTCCCTTTAGAAATCACAGTTGTAGGCTTTCTATATTATCAAAACTTAAAAATTAATTCCAAAGAGGTGAATGATTTAACTAGTTCACCTAAGAATCTGTAGTCTAGTTTTTCTAGTACATAGTGGAATTTCCTGTATCTGTCTGAATATGTTTTGACTCCAATGGCAAAATTTGAGAATTGGCTCCATTTTCATTAAAATTGTTGAAAGTGCAAATCATTGTAAGTAGATGAGTGTAATAGATGCTAAGAATGCTGTATTTGTTTTATATAGTTTTATTTCTAGATCTGTTGGTTCCTTCCAGAGTTGGAGATACACAACTACTTTTTAGTAGTCAGTCAAAACATGTTAAAAATGCATATAATAAAGCATTGAATTTTTATCCCAAAATGGTGGAAGTAAAATCCGGAAAATAATAGTAACTACTTAAATTGAAGGAAAAGTTAAGATGTAGCAATGTTGAGAATAAAAGGGATTATAGTTTTCCTCTGTCCATTTCTGAATGTTAGAACTCAGCTGGTATTCCTGGTCAGAAACATAAAAATGCTTAAAATGCTTAAATGCTTAATGTCCATTCTTCAGTTGAACTGGAAGTCAAACAATGCACAAGCTTAATACACTTTGCACCCTTTTGAATTCAGGCATAGAAAGAGTAATAAAGTCCTTCCTACTCATTTATTGACTCGTTTACTACTAAAATGATGTGTAGATGTTTTTATGAGCTAAATTTAATTCAGAACACTCCTATGGTCTGAATAAGGCTAAAGTTTTATGCTTTCCCCAGGAATATAATCTGCTCGTGTGTGCCCGAATGTCCTTTTCATATACATGAGTGCTCACAGTTTGCAGCACCAACAAATTAATAGTCTGCACTGCCTTTTCAAAGTTGAACCAGAGACACATGAGTCACTTTACTATTGATTCAGGGATTGGGACTGCCAAGTTGCTACCAATAAAGTAATTTCCTAAAATCCTAGCAGTCATGGTCTAAAATTTATCACTGTCTTTGTGTAGCAAAACATCACTTTTAAAAGGCAGAAGTAAAATAATTAGAAATCTACAGACGTTTGGATGGCAATAGCAAAACTCTTTGAATTAATGCAATGTATAGGAAGAAGATATGTTGGCAGTGGGGGAAGTAACCTCTAATTTTTATGTATTTTATCTAGGATCATCAGGAAGAAAGGATTTAAAATGGTGATTCATCTGCAGTATTACAAAATCATATTATGGTTCAAGAAAAACCTAAATTTGATCAATCCCAGACACAGTTAAGGTAAAATTGTCTCTTCATTGGTAAAATGTATGGTAAGAATAAGCCTGTAGGATCTTGCCATGGTGCTACTACAAAATGATTCTTTCATTCAGACCACTATATTAACAAGGTGATCTTCGGTTATTGACATTAGAAAAGAAGCATAAATTATATATATATACTTCTTTTTTATTATTATTTTTTTTCCTGTTAATGTTAACTGTACTTTTAGCCAGAATAGCATTTTCCTGAAGTTATTAAATGCAAAATCTGCCTCCTCAGTTTCATCTCTGATCACAGTACGATGTACATCATCTGCTATTTTGAAAGTTTTCAGATATTTGTAGCAGTTCCCTTGCCGTGGTGGCACAGCATCAATATGTCCTTGATACATTGTTTTGTATGGAGAACATATAGTCACAAAAGAATATGAGAATCAACCCTTAGTTTATGTTGAAAGGCACTCTACAACCCCCCTGCAAATGTACCTCTCCGGACATACTCTTTCCCTCAACCCGAATGCCATGCTGAGCCTTGGGCAAGTTACCTTTGCCCTTCCTAAGGCTAAATGTTCCTCAGGGATATTTCTTCTGGCAGCTTTCTGTCTCCTCTGACAGCGTCCTTCCAGAATCCCTTCAGCTGTAGCTGTGTGCTCTCTTACTCTGAACCCCATCTCTAACCATATGTAGGTTATCATACCCCAGGGGATCCCTTTCCCTCCAAGAACCGAATATTCTCCACCAGAGAGTTCAAGGGCATCAGCCCTTGGCTGTTTGTACATAATTCTTTCCCATCCCCAGCTATGTACGTAGCTCCAAGCATTGCCTCTCTTTAACCTTCATCCTCACCCTAGGCTGAGCCATAGGGAGCCAGAGGCCTTTGATTCATCCAGAAACAAAATGCTAGTTATTTAAAAATCCCCAATTTCCTTTGACAGCTCTTCTCTGATACTATTTTCTTTGTAGCTCTGGGCTTTCCCTTCCTCTCAACTCTAAGCTGAGACTTAGACAAGACACCCTTTGTCTTCCTCACAGAGGTGTAGTTCTTGTGTACTTAACTTTCCTTTCACAGGTCCTCTCTGGCTATATTACATCTGTAGCTTAAGACTTTTTCTTTCTTTCACCACCTGACTGTAGGCTGAGCCACTGGTCAAATTCCCTGCTCAATCCAGGGGCTAAACCAGTAGCAGCTCTAATGCTGCTTAGTTTCTGGGGATCTCTGTGGAATATTTTGCAGTACACTTGTATTTACGCATGTCTGTGAATAACACACCAGAGATTTAGGAGAACATTATAATAGAAAACATGAACAGTTTTGGGTATTTGCTACCAAGACACTACTAAGAAAACAAAATGAAACAAATCTTGCTATACTTCGGAAAACTGAAGGTCATTGTAAATTTTTCCTACATGTCCCCCTGCCTTTTTTTGTTGTTATCATTAAGTCTGTATTGCCAGAGAAATTCCACTAAGATTTACTCTGCACAAGAGCTCGGTGATGCATCAGTGAAAGCTGTATTAATGTGTGCAGTAAACAGGGGTATGGAAACCTGTTACATGTGAGAAATTGCTACACATCACACATTGCTCTTGCTTCTATATCTTACGTTCACGTTAAAAATTACCTTTGCTCTGTTGTTCATGAGACTAGCAGCACAAAATGACAAAAATGTCAGTGAGGTTTGAACAGTTCTGTCAGATTGGCCCCAAGGTAAGAGCTGCCCCTGATCTTCATCAGAGAGGCTGGATTTTAATTTTCGCATCAGCTGCTGTTTATGTGAATTGTGTTTAAACTTGCCTCCTGCTTCAGCTACAAAATCTGCATTTCACCATTGAGATTAAATCAAGATACTTATAAAAACTTACAGGAAGGCTGGAAATGTGTTTCATTCTCTGAAACAATTTTTTGTAAGAAGTTGAAATGGTACAATCTCTAACTACACTGACATTGATTTCAGTGAGAGACCATATTCAGAAAAATTTGGCAATTGCTCTTTACCTAGGAAAAAGGGCTTTAAGACTTGCACAGAGGTAGACATAACGAAGACATGCCCAGAAAATGGCTAGATTAAGGACATATGTCCTAAGATTCAATGTCAGCTGCCTCAGCTGATATATGGTGTATTTTAAGGTATATCCATAGGGCACTTAGGGTTGTGGAGTGCACTCAAGGAGGCAGGAGCCAAACTCACTCCACTAAATTAGGATTCAAAGTTAAGAGCATAAACACTTTAGGTTTAATTAATTCTGGGACACCAAATGAAGGTGATCCAAAAATGCTTTTCTCTTTCCATTAACAGGCTGGAAGACTGTAATGATTATGCTTTTAACTCAGATATGTCTTAGATATTTGAGTCCAGAAGCCTCACTCCTTGTAGAAAATTGTGTACAAAGTACTCAATAGTTTATTTTTTTTTTAATAGGCAACATTTTTTTTTGTTATTGTTAAGCAAAATTTAACAATTATCAGGAATTGCTTCAGGATATAGTTATTTTGAACTTCCTCATTCTTTAAAATCACTTGCTGAGCTATGACTGCAATATTTTTCATAAGATTTCTGTGTAAAAAATGAGTTTTGAGGATGAAACATATTTTTTACAGACACTTCCATGAACTCCTGCAATGACATATTGTATAGTGCTGAAATACTGTATGTTAACTCAAGAAGGCTTCTTCCAGGGAATGTGGAATTTCTTCTGGGGGATGAAATGCCTATACTGACTAAACCCTGAAGCTTAAATGCACAATTCTTTCTCTGAGTATGTGAGACTAAAACCAAATTTATAAAAGTAAGTTAAAATAAGCTTATTCAAGCTATGCATGTTTCCGCTCTTCTCATATATATGTATTAAAATCCAAAATAAAGTTGATAGATGCTACAATAATTACAGGGAATGCAATGAATTAGAGAATATAACTGGTGATTTTTTTATGGGTCTGTGTAGAGTTTTTTTTAACTTGGGGGACACATTATGATTGCCTAAGGTCCTTTCTAGCCCTATTTTCTGTGATTCTGCAGTTAAATGCTATTCAAAATATGTTCAAAAATACAGAAATTTTGTATGTTCTTATACAGATAGTATCTAAGAAATAGAAAAATCTGTGGATAATAGTACTAAATTATGTCTGAATTGCCTTGGTACTTAGCTTAATAAGTATGACTATACACATGCAAGTATACATAACAATAATGCACAATAAGTACACACAAATTAATGTTTTCAGGCAGCTAAAAATTTATAGTTCAGCTGTTTGTGGCTGACTGATTTGTATAACTTGATACTGTAAATGAGATTAAATGAAAAGGTTGAGGGTTTTTAGCATGTATATATTTCTAAGGGAGTATTTTCAAAATGTTAAATACTACAGTGAGAAGATGAGGAGTGTAGAGCACTGCTGTTTTGGCACAGTAAATGATATAAGTGGAGTCGACTTATACTTTTAACTTTAAACAGTTAGTGATCTAAGTTGTAACTTTAAAGGAAGTGTTAAAAGATTGAGAGAAATCAAGCAGACCTAATCTTAGTGCAAACTAGATGTACTTCAGAGAGGTCACTTCATTCATTACATCTGTTTGAAACTATCTAAAAAGCAAATTATAAACCAAATTTGTGAATGATTTAAGTTTAAATATGGTGAAGTGAGATTTTTATGCTGTATAAAAACATGTTTCTAACATATGTGCTATATTGTACCTAGTGGTTCTGTTGAGATTTTATTCCTCTTTGTTCCAATACGAAAAAGACCACTTTCTTTTCTAGTATCATCTTGTAATAGGTCTGGCTTCATTTTATCAGTGTCAGTGTACTAAACTAGAAAATATTTATCCAGTTTATCTTCTTTATAATGGGGAAAATAATAACAGATTCACATAAATTAAAGTATCTTTATTTCTGAACTTAATTTTGTGCTGTTGAAGGTCTTCTCTCCTGCAACTCTTGGGAAACACTAGGGAATTTTAACAGGTCAAGTTTTCTCTTCTGATAATTTCTGAAAGAAATATGAAGTGACTCATGTGAAATGTTGATACCCCAACATCATATAGCAGATCTTATAATGCAGCATAGTCAAATAAATCTTTAAATTAGTGAACAGACGCTTATATAAAAATATTTTCGTACAGAAGAAAAATGTTATATTTCATGAAAAGGTGGGTATGGATTCTGAATGCTAGTGGAGACAATGAATCAGTAAACTGTAGCACCTCATTGCCTGGGGTAAATTTTATTTTGTCTCTGACACTGATGGTAAGTGAAACGAGCTTGTTGTTTATATGTGAAGCCATAATGTCACAAGGTTTTTTTTCTGTATTATACCAAAAGAGAGTAAATTGACAGTGGGCAATTGCTATTTTAAATCCTTTTGTCATCATTTCAACACATGAAGTACAGCTGAAGATGTTAACTAGTCTGATTCCTGAAGATATCGAAGGAAAACCTTAGCTATGTTACATATTGTAAGGTATATTTTTCAGGCTCTTGACCTCTCTAAGTATTTATTCCCTTTTTTAACTGATGAGGCTCTCAAATGTGGTGAGTTAGGTACATAGGGATGGGTAGAAGAGAAAACCTGCATGCCAGGTCTCTTATAGCCAGGCAAAACAAAATGCACAAAAAGGTGTGTTTGAAACTCCACCATTCTCTGTAGAGCAGAAGAGCTTTTGTGAAATCACCTCCACCCATGTGAGATCCCAAAATCACTCCTTAGAGTAGTTGTCTACAGCCATTCTTATAAACAGACGAACAGGGCTTACCGTTTTGTTTTAAAATGTGGTGAAAGAGTAGTGCTGGTGCTATTATACAGGGTGTTTCAAAAAAAGGACCCTAAAATTATTACTCTGCAATGAATATTGGGTTCATCTTTTTGAAACACCTTGTATTCTGTTGGTAAAACATTTGTCAGACAGGAGGTCTTTCCTCTTGCATGACACTGTGTAGTATTGCAGGTCAGAGGGAAAGACATCTACTTGGTAATGGATGGGTCAGTCTCAGGCTGTGGAGAACCTAAGACCAACACTTTCTGGATGGCACTTTAATTATAAGGATGAGATCTTTTGGAAAGCTAGTGACTGCAACTGCTTTTTACATCGTACTTAGTTGTTCAGTGCTGAGGGCGAACAGAAAATGAAAGGTCGGGATTTAGAAGGAGAAAAAAAGAAGATACTTTCTCTATACTTTCATTTCTCCTCTCTGGTAACTGTTGAATGTTAACTAAAAGCAGTATGTACTGGAACATGACCTGTATGCTGAAACATATTTCAGTGTTATTTGGCTGTTAAAGTTATAACTAGCAAGAAATACCTAACACTGCTGGAAAACTTCAGAAATAAAAGATGTTCTAAAATACAGAAGACATCAGCAGATACCAGGATACTAAATGAAGCAAGTAAAAATCAACCATTTAAACAGGAGGTGTTGTATTGACTAAACACTCTGAAAAGAATCAGGGTTTATATTTGCATGTTAAACCTCAGACTGAGCCTGCGTTCAAACTTTAAGCTGTTGCTTTTCACATCTTTTAACTGCAACCTAGTTCTGAGCATATAAGCCCTGAAAACCACCAACCCATCCAAATTCAGATAGGTCCCGAAGATGAGTCCTACAGCAACACAATTGTCCATGAACAAGTTAGTCTAAGGGCTATTTAATCTAGGTGCTTTTGTTCTCAGACAGTTACTGGCTATTTTTGCTGTGAATTGTCTCCTATTTCCTACCAAAGTCATTTACAGGGAAACAAAAAGTTTTCAGTCTTCCAGTACTCGTCCATCTCTTCACATCTCTTTCAAATGTCTATAAAAGCATTAAAAAAGCCATCTCTTTAAACTTGAAACAACCTTTATATAAAATTGATAGTGAAGTGCTGGCTGTGTAGTGAAAGACAATCACCTTTCTTTTTAACAAACAAAAGCTGGTTGGAAAACTCATAAGTCACTTTTCTCTTCCTCCTCCACACAGATGACTCAGCCTTAACTGATTGTGCTGACCTCTTGTACTCATTAAGCTGTGTGTTAACCTGCCATTAAATTGAAGAGCAGAGAGGAGGGTTGGTAGTACGCCGAAGGTACTTGTGGATATTGCTACTTCTTCCCTCAGATCTAGATACTTGACTATATCTGTTCGACTGAATGCTTATAGCCTAAGCTAAAACTGTAGCATAGGAAGCAAAATGTTTTGCCATCTGCCTTGGTGGGCAAAAACTTTAACGTTGTCAGGGGAGGCAAGAAGCAAGGGGAAAGCTCTTCTGAATTTATTTTGAAAAAAAGACCAAAATATTAATTCAGACCTCCAAGCTGGAGCTAATACTTATGGTGTACCTACAGACTGGTTCAGAAATATATGACTCTGTGAAAATGTCTTAAACTGGTTCACTCTACAGAGATTTCTTAGTGGGTATAGAGGATCATCTATTTATTTATCCTGCAGAAATTACTGCAACATAGCATTAAGGCAATATTTCCTAAACTTGAAGTATCTCAGTATTAGATTAATATTAACATGTTCTTTCTGTGTAATAATACTTTGACAGTCTTTTTGAAGGCTTACATCTATTGTTGTAAGTCCTATAACATTTGACATTTCTGTATCAGGAAGCCATCTATAGAAATTCACAAAACAGTGAATTGAACTAAATAACAAAGTTCTAGGAACTTTTTGTTGTTTCATCTGCAACCACATTACAGATGAAGACTGTACTTGCCAACTCTACTGTCTTTGAAGGCTGATTCCAAAATGGTTGTTTCTTACTGCAGTCTTTTTTCTGTATCTGTGGTGGCTGCACCTCCTTTCCTGCACACTGCCCCCAAACAAAAACCTAAACCAAACCAAAAAGCAAGCAAACAGCCAATCAACAACAAAAACTAAGAAACACAAATTAACAAATAAACCAATAAAGAAAAAAACAACAAAGACAGACCAAAAAAATACCTCAAAACCACACAAAACCAACCAACCAAAACAAACCAAGACCACCTGAAACTTCTAGACCGATAGACCACTATGGTCATGTGTATGCCCTTTGATCAATAGACAGGGCCCTTGTCCAGTGAAATGCCTCAGTTGAGAGGAGTTTGTAGACCACTACCATAAATGACCACAAGTTCACATTCAGCTTAGGGTATAAATGGAGACCGCTGAAGATCCAGTTTGAGCTGGTATTCCTCAGACCAGCAGATCTGCAGTCAAAGGCTCTCCTTCTCAGATCCAGGATGCCATCTAAGGAAATTTCCTTGAGGATTGATACACCTTGCCTTATTGGTGAGTGACTGTATCTTCTGGGTACCTTTGAGAGTCCTCACTTTTTGTGAGTGGATAGAGGCATATTTTGAATCATTATTCTAATGTTTTGAGAATCCCTTGACTCTGAATTGGTTGTATAGTAACTGAATTCCTAACCAGTATCCAAATGTGCATTTTATCATGTTGTCAGGGTGCTGGAAGATTTTGGATAAAACCCATTTCTAGTTGGTTCTCTGCTAAACAATTCTGGTTAGAATAAAGTCTGTTTGGGGCTTATTGCCTGCCAAAACTGATTTTTGAGTGCTCCCACAACAGTAGCTCTACTGACTCAGAGCTAAAAGGTTTGTTTTCACATGGTTTTACTGATGAACTGATGGGTAGTACCTTGTCTCTGATACCCTGCCTCTGATGCTGAGATTGCAGTGCCTCACACTTTGTCAGAATTCAAATACTATTGCTACAATAAATAATTCCTGCAGCTGCCTGGAGAGAACCTTATGTCTGGTGAATAACTTGTATTTGAAATTAAACACAGGTATTAAAGCAAAGACTTCACTGTCTTTAAAGGCTCATTCCTATATCTTCTGTAGTTGACTTCAAAAAGGCAATTTATCTGTTGGTAAATCATTTTCCATCCTTTTTGCCTGTGTGTTTTGACACCTAAGCTACATTTTTTCCTAGCTATCACTTTGAACACTACAAGTTCTTTCTTTCCAGACAAAAAGCTAAGTGCAAGCACAGTTCAAGTACCTCAGGGTTAGTATCTTTTAGTTATGTTTATGTGTTTGTTTAGGGGAGCCCTGAGCCGAGAAGAAATGTATCTTTTGAGATTAGACTCAAAGCTGAGCATAACAGTATTTCATTAAGTGTATGTAAAAAAATGTTATTGGAAAGTATTTTCAAATGCAGCCTCAGGAATTCAATTTTGTTTTCTGTATAGCATTAATACACACACAAAATTAGCTGGGAGTATGGAAATGGAGTGGATGTCTTCTATAGAAATTCCTCTGTTTCTTTGAATGGGAGATCCAAACAGGAAAAATCAGGAACTTCCGCAATGCATTGAAATAAACTATTTGAATGCCATGGAATGAATAGTTAAAATAAAGTTCTACATACTTAAATACAGAATGCTTGCAAAAAGAAAATGAATTAATTTTTTCCACATTTTTGAAAAGAATGTTAGTACGATTTCAATGTCATATCATAAGGATAATATGACCTTCATTTACTCATTTGTTATAAAATGCCAGTTGTGATGCAATGCAGTAAATTACAAGGGAATAGGTGACTCTTGCTTTCAGCCAATGAGCAGGTGTAGAAGAAAAATAGCTTCTATGAATGTGGATGGCAAGGATCCAAGTAGTCCTTCAGGTGTGCTGAACCTCAGTTACATTTACCCCAGATGCCATGCTTGCTCCCAGTGGCTCTGACAGTGAAAAAATGATGTTCACTCTCCCAGATTCCTGACACTTCTCCTTTCCTTTCTTATAGACAGTTTTCCAGCTGTTATCCCTCGTCTTCTAGATTGCTTCTCTCTTTTGAGCACTCATGCCTGTTCCCCAATACTGTCAGTGAGGAGGGAATACACCAGATTTTTCTCTGTTGTATGGTTTAAGCTTTCATGACATGGATCCTTTGTTACATGATGTTCTGATAACAGAACCCCTTTTTCAATGTACAGGAGAGATGACGCTCTCTCACGGAGCTGCTTTTCGGCCTTCTGTTTTACTGTGTTGTGAGCATGAGCCCCTATTCCTTACTTATAGGCTAACATCTGTCCAGAGGGAGTATTTTGACTGGGCCTTGTGCGTCTTTTCAGGCTATAATGATTTTCTCATTCCTTCTTCTTTCCACACTTCTTCATATTTTGGGAGAGAAGTTAATATTTTGGATCTGTCTTAAACCAGTCTGAATCAGGCTCCTTAAAACAAGGCATAAGTAAGAGCTCTATTTATGTCTTGCTCCCTTTCTCGAGTATTAAATAGGACTATGTATTTAGTCGTATTATTTATTTTTTTTTTCTAATTTTTGCAGGTCTGTAGATGCATTTGAGGCAGAACATATACTCTATTTTTCTACCTTTTGTATGTGGAGCAGAAATGCATTTGTCTTACTATTCCAAGAGAGTGTGTTTTGCATACCAGAGATTTGATTCTCTAATGTTGTGGTAAAGCCACCTACAAATTTATATAAGTGGGAGCTGGAAAAAAATCCTCAGCTCAGTCACAGAAATGCCTGTATCATGGTAATGAGCCAGTTAACTCACATAGCTCCAGTTTCCAAATTTGTAAAGTAGAATATTATTAATGGTCCATCTCAGATTCAATAACAGTTTTTAAATACTGTGAAAGTTGGAATTGCTTTTTTCCAAAAGTACGCATGACTAGCAAAGCATTTTGGAGAATTTGTTGCTAAGTTGAGCTGACCTTTTTTACTTCAGCTGTGTCTGCTTTAGCAATAATTCTACCTATAGGAGAACGTTTGCAGAGTGGAACAGTTGGTGCTCAAGGCCTCATATACAGACAAAAGGGTTTATTTTGGACTAGCTTTAGTCTGGTCCTGTGGACTCATTTGTTGGAAGACAGTAAGCAAGCCCCTGGATCATATCTTCTCGTCCAGTTTCAGCTAAAAGAAAAGCATCTATTTGTTCCAAGACCACTCTATAATGTAAATTAAAAGCACAGTAAGTGCAGGTGGTTAGTACACTCAAAAGTACATTGCTGATGCAAACTAAAACATTAATGTAATTGCACTCTTAGCCTGTGGTGGAAGAATTCAAATTTGAATACAGAAGATTTTTTTTTTCTGTGTTCTCACAGCAACCAGACAGTAAAAATTCCACTCTTTAAAAAAAAAGGTTTGGTTCAGTGTATTTGGTTCTCTCAGACCCATCAGAATGCTGTCCCCAAAACAGGGTTCTTTACCCTGTGTGCATGCAAATGAACCAAATCGTAACACACAGAGGTGAAGATATTGTTTATGACAGACTTGCGCAAGTCTGGATGCTGGAATAAAGCCAGCATGCTACGAAGAAAAGTAACAGCCATTATATACAAAACCTTATCACCCTCAGGGCAGTGCTAAAGAGCCAATTGGTTACATATTTGCATGTTGGTTATGTAATCATTTCAGCATATAATGAGCAACGTTAAGCTAAAGGACACTTTATCCAATGGTCTTGAGATACATGTTAAAACAAGACTCAACTAATTGTATGGGCGTCAAAATGTTTAGAGCTGCGAGGTCCGTAGTGTCTGTAGTTTCTGATTAGGTGTTTTGCAAGTCACTCTTATCTTCGTTAGAGGAGCAGACTGGCCTAAAACTGAGAAGATGTACATATCTTTAGGTTAGCAATTGTGAACAGGTTTCATTCTTTTAAGTGGTAATGACTACAAGAACAGTCATCTGTGACAGGCCCCAACAGTGCCTCTTCCTCAAATTCCCAACCTTGTTCCAGCAAGAGGTTCCTTCTCCAAATCTTTTTACTGGTAAGTTTGAAAGGTTTTTTTCTAAGCATTTCCAGTTTTTCAGACACTGCTGTTCTCTCTCTTCACTCATTTACATAGGCCATTATGATACAGCAAAAAATCTTGTGTAGGACAGAAACTGTAATTGCTTTATAGCTTTGTGACACAGGTGAAACTGCTACCCCCTTGGAGAAGACTCCGATGAATAAGGAATAACAATCACTGCAGCTGCCTATTTTGAACACAGGGAAAGCAACAGATCTGTAGACTCCAAGCTGATGAAATTCAAACAAAGCAAAGCCTCATAACTCTCATGATAAACGCTAAAAGTGCATCAGGGAAGAAGGCCTGCCATAAAATCCAAAAGATGTGATTTATAATTATTTCACCTCAACCGTGAGAGGATTTTGTGTATATTTTCACAAGGATAATGAGGTAGGGATGTGATATTTGATATAAACTTTATCAAAGAGTTTTTGTCATACACACATACACAGAGAAAGGAACTGAAAAGTATATTAACATGTTTCAGTCTGTTTTGGAATACTGTGTAAGAGAGGAAGAAGAAAAGTGATAGGTCAAAATTGTAAACCAAAGTGTACCTTAAGGAGAAGGAGGAAAGGAGAGTGACTGAAGTTGAGTATCCTTCTGTTTGGCCAAAATGAGGTCATCACTTATATGGGTAATTAAAATTGAAAGAGTCTGAGGTCTTGTATTACCAGCGACACTTACAGTATAAGTTCATCCATTGCCTTAATGTATAAATTATTTTGCTCTTATCTTTTTGTATGCAAAAACTTGATTTTGCCTTTCCAGCAAATACAATGTTTCTGTGACTCCAATGAGAAAGAATTACCATTAGATGGTACCATATATGATTTTGTATTATTATCTGACCCTCTGCTGTCTTATCACTGTCTTCTATTACTGTTACAGGTTCTGTCAGTTTATGACTTTGGACTTCAGAATATCATCTGAAGATTAAATATTTTCCTAGAGAGCCGTGCCAGTGAAGAGCAATGATCAAAGATATAAAGAAAACAAACTGCTCAGTGTCTATGTGGTTAAGCTCAGCGCTGTTATTACAGGGTTTTTTTCTATTTTTCTTCTTCTTTTTTTTTCCCCTAATATTTTTTTCTAATTTTTTAATTTCTAATCAATGCAAAAATTTTAATTTTCTGTTGTAAATGCACATAGTAGAAGCTCAATTTGCACTGTTGGGACTGATGTCTTTTGAGTGTGAGATCCAGGCATCTGAAAGACCCCTGCCTCTGTGTAATTTATAGTACTGTTTTCATGTCTGGCATCTGCCCCACTTCGTCTCCATCTACAACTGTCCCTTTGATGGGTTTTCGTAGTCATTGTGAAGGCCTTTTAATTTTCTGTTATGTTACAGAATTGTGTAATTCATGAGCAGCATTCATACAACTGCCAACTTGCATTGTTACATCCATGTGTATTTGTCTATCTATCTTCTATATATCTTCAATCTGTCTTCAATGTGTAGTAGGAAAATAAACATATATACCTCTTGTGGAGAGCAAACATCTCATGAAATACAGATGCAATCACATACATAGTTCAGAAAAAAAGTGGCATAACCAAAAGTATCTTCTGATCAAATTCACTTGTTATAAAAATAAAATACTTCTTACTAGAAGAGCAGTCACAGGGCAAATTAAAGGTATAGAAAGTTTTGTGAAAGAGCTGGCTATAATGGGAACACATAGGAGAATACCCTGTAAAGGAAGTGTCAAATTGAGCATGCAAAAAAGAATGTGTTTTATCCAAGCTTGTAAGGTATTTCTATCAAATTCAAATGGCCTTTGCTTTTGACAACATAGTGTTATCTTAGTCTCCAAATGCAAAAGCCTTTTATTGATATCCATTATGAACAAGCATTCAAGAAGCAAAAATAAAAAATATTTTTTTCCAGAATAAAATGCAATAATGTTTTTTAGGGATAAGGCTTCTGGGAATTAAAATCTAAGAGTGAAAAGAAACTTAGGTGGACCAGATTGGCATGAAAAGTGTTCAGCATGATGCAGGTAAGACAGACCTTGTAATCAACAAACTGGATCCTATCAATGTGTATAAATACCTGATGGGAAGATATAAATTCTCAGTGGTGCCCAGTGCCAGAGCAAGAGACCATGGGCACAGATTGAAAGACAGGAGCCAAGGAGAAGCTGAAAAAGAAGCTTTGTTTTCTTGGTGTGAGTAGGATTGGCTGAACTGTTCTGAGAGTTCACTGACACCAAAAAGGCAAGCTCATGCAGTCTCTTCCCAGCCCACTCTCAGCTGCCTGCATCTATTTCTTTGTCCTGGAGGTAGTTTTCAGGATCCTGAATAAACTAGTAAGTGACAGCATTAGATTGGCTTGGGGCTGGATGAACACCAGGGCAGAGTGCCTGGCAAAGAGAAGGGAGTACAATGTCCTTTTGCTTAGCAGCAAGCTATTAGATCTTATTTCAGATGCAGACATAGAAAATTGCAGAGCTTCCTGTCTTTGTGAGCAATACAGCCTGTGTGTAGTTTCTCTAGAGAGCCAGTAGCACATCAGGAATCATAAGTTTAGTAGTATACATTTATGATATTTAAAAGCTTTACATTAAGTATGTTTGATTTGATAAGCAGGAACAACAAAGAAAAAAAAGTAACAATACAAGGTGAGTCTATCAGTGGCACTCATTAAAGATATTTGATGATCACTGGTTAGATGTGAAACAGGATTATAAATGAATGGCTTTTAAGTATGAATAGAACCTAGATTCAGAAAAATACATAAAGGCCCCTTGCATGGTGGTCCTGGCACTAAAAAGCAAGAAGTGAGATTATAAAGAGATGAAAGTCACTTAGAAACAGGTAGTGGATATGGCAGAACAGATCCACAGAAATTAGGTCGTGGGATCTGAAAGCTGACATGTGCCTTGAGAAGAAATCACAGATTCAGAACTTGCAGCACAGCTGAAGGCTCTCTCTGTCCTGAAAGAGTGGGTCCCTGACACTGACTTCTGGGACATGTTTCCAGTGAAAGACTCTGTTTGAGTGAAAACATGTTGTTTTTTTCTGTTTAGAAAACTTATCAGAAAACAGTGCTTAGCCTGAGTGATAGACTTTGGATGCAACTAAATGTATATTTTCTATGTTCAGCTGCTAATCTTAGCTGTAGTCGAAGAAAAAGTAAATCTTGAATTGATCACTTGAAGCTTTTCCCGTAGGTGAATTCCATTCAAGCACTCCACGGAAGCTGTGCCTTAGAGATTAAAATGATGCTCTTCTAACTAATGTTGCTTTAATCAATCAAGTATGAGGGCTGATATAACCATGTGGTAAGCTCTGGGCAAGTGTTGCTTCTAGTAGGTGCTAATGTTTTTTCCACAAGGAAAAAGTACTGAAAAACTTCTAGAAGTAGTTCTGGGTAAATCCAGAAATGTCACGTTTTGTCATTGACTTCAGTTCAGTTTTAGTCAGGTCCCAGGAAATGCAGCATTAGAATAATTTTCCGGTGCCTCACACACCTGGAACACAGAGTTGCTGGTGCCTGTTACTAGTCTCTCATACACATTATTATATTTAATCACTAATACTGGTAATCCCTCAGTGTTTTCAGTAGAGTGGACGGCACAGTTTAGTTCCAAATATGTGTCCTCTCTTCAAAGGAGAGATTTTGCTGAAAGTCAGCTCTGTTTTAACATGGCATAAATCTATTGTCTTGAATAAATTGTGACATGAGGTGCATAATGCATTTCAAAGTTGTCTTGCACATTTAAGCAAAATTTTCCCCTTTCTCCTGCTTTTGGAAGCTTTCATACTTTAAGGCTAGAGGAATCACTGTTGTTCACGACTCGTTCCACCTGCAGAGTGTATTAGTACAGAATCTGTTAAAGTTGATGTTATAGACCATAAAAAAACATTAATGTAAGCTGAAATAATGGTAAACTAGGTTTCTAAGGTTGACTGCTAATTTTGATCAACTTCAGAAGTAAGTTTCTTTTTCAGTAATTTAACTAGATGAAAGCTGGAAATCACTTAATAAATTGGTCAATGGGAAAGTTCTCCAACCATAACAGTAATTAATTCTTCTTGGTCAAGAGCTATTTGACTAATCATTAATCTGTCCACTGATGAGTAGACATTCTCTGGCTTATTTTATATAAAATTAAATTAAATGATCACAGTGATCCCATCTAATCTACTATAAATCAATGGGTAGAACTGTTCTCTTAATATTGTCAGAAATAATCTCAATACACTTAGAAATAAAATGGCTTTTAATCAGAAAACAGCTTTCCAATGTAACTTTCAGTTTTGATTTTGTGAATTTCAGTTACTTGTGAAAGCAATGTAAAATGAGATAATTTACTGTCCCTTTCTCTAAAACTTTTTCTCTTCATCTACATGGTTCTCAATGCATTTCCAGTTTTGCTTTGTAGCTAGGATTTGGAATTTTCAAGACATATAGAGGAGTCCACACAGAAGACAATGTTATGATGTTTTAGAGCTATTTACAGCAGTCTTTCAGTGAGGGATCAGAAACATCTACACTGATTGATATGTAGGAAACATTTAAAGTTTCCTTCTCTCTGCAAGACTTTTCTTTTAATTCCTCTCTGTTATTCTGCTGCTTCATCACATACATTTTCAGTTTTCTCTCTCCTCCCTGCTTAACTATCAAGAATTCACTACACGTTATCTTCTTTTCTTCCAGAATGTTTCAGTTTATATATCTGAAAGGATTATAGGTCCCATAAGTTCAGACACATTCATTGCTGTTGCACCTACTGAAGATTGGATTCACCACCACAAGGCATGGAAGTGGTTGACATCCTACTCTAGCTACAGTAAATAATTTCAGTTTAAAGTAATTAGTGTAAATTCTCCTCTGCAAAATCCAGGTAAGTGAGCAGGAAGAAACTTAATTGAAGAAACAGTGATAAAGTGATGGAAGAGATTAAAAAAAAAATAAAAAAATATTCTAATTCTTTTGTAGAATCAGAGGCAGAAGAGAACATTGGCTTAAATGCAAAGGGATGAAACATTTCAAATACACAATAAGAATTCTATCTGTAGAGGATTAAAACAAAAAATCTATACTACTAAATTAAACATGAAAGACATGTAACTGAAGTTACTGTAAAAGAGAAATGCAAAACTATTCATAGGACCTCATTCTTATTTGATTGGTTTATATTTTTTTTAAATTTACTTTGTTCATTTTACTTTTAATTCGTCCTTTGAAAGTGGCAACAGTCAGTTTCTATGGGAAATAGATGTGGTTTTACTTTTGTCTTTCACTCTCTTCCCAGAAATATCTAAAACTTAAGGAAACATTCTTATGGAAAAAGGATGGTGGAGGCTCCAGCTAGAGATGGAGAACAAATTATACTTTTTCTTTTTTAGAAATTCTCTCTGTATTGGAATTACAAATAGTGGACTTGTTTCTCACTTGAAGGACGGTAGTGACAGGCCTGTGGTAGTCAATATAAATAACATAGTGCAGCAAAGAAATAGGGCCAAAATGAGAGCTTGGATAAAGGACCTCCAGCTAGTAACCTAGTGGAGAGGTCACTCTTAACTTCACGTCCATGATCTAAATTTGTCTTCCAAGGACAGTTTTTACATCTTATCTAAATGTTGCTTGCTGTAAAAATCATAACTTTCACTCCACCAGCTATTTGCAGTTACTCATTCACTGGAAATAACAGGTCATCAGTTTGTAAAGATTTTCTTCCTTGCAAATACACCAGAAAATCTAATGTCTGAAAGACTGAATAACAAAATACCAATAAATTATTTGAGTCTGAGACTTTGGCGTTTGGCGTGTGAATGGTGGCAGATGTATTTCCAACAATCAGTTGATATCTCAGACTTGGATGGGAAATGTAGGACATCAAAGTTTATGGATGAATTCAGTAGTCATAAAAACCAGCAGACTGTAAGTAGCCTGAATTTCTGCAGAGCTTTTAATGATGCTGCAGGACAAATCTTCAGCTATTATAAATCAGCCAAGCTTATTGTAGAATGAGACATCAAAACTACAAAAAAAGGGTTAATTTGGTCTTGCTATTAGGGATCTACAATATCTTCTGGGTTCAGTAACACTGTTTGAATATCTGTGAACAAGATGATTCAGATGATCAGCTGGCCAGAAAGGGAACCAGATGAAAAATTATTGAGGGCAATTGGTTTATCAGATGAACCAAAGCTGAAAAATACCCATAAGTCTCAAAAGACTGGGGGACCAAACCCATGTTCTAAGCTGGACAGGAGCCTTGAAGTAGTAGCAGCTCTGGTGATAGGATGTTCCAGTGTAAATTAATAGTGGGGGAGGAGTCTGAATCTTTCTAATCTAATAAGAGATTTTGAGACTCTTCAGATGAAGCAAGGAAGATGCAGAATTCCAGGATTTAAGATATAAATTGCATTACTTCTTGAGCATCTGTGGAAAAAAGGATTTTTTTTTCTGTTGCTTCTCTAAGGAGGCTGATGGAAATGTTACCTTCAGGAGTGATGCAGAAGCTGAACAGAAATATTTATTGTGAAAACATGAAAACTTCACAAGTTTAATTTTACTGATGGCAGAATCACAACGTGAGCAAGTAAGACAGCAGTCAAATTAAAAAAGATACTGTGAGTTAAAAATGAACATCTGAGTGTTGCTGTTCACTTCAGTTAATGCAACAGACACACTTAATGGGGTTTGAACTGAAGCAAGTGGCCTTATACTCTTTACGTTCTTCTCATTGCTGCTGTTTCCTTCACTTACCACTGCATGTCACATTACACAATATAAGCGCATATTTTACATTATGAATACATCACCAGTGAATTTAGTCTCATAATACTATGATGAAATGCTTTCTGTATTCAAATACACAAAATAATTTTTAGATGATGTAAAATAGTTTTGCCTAAATTGTTTTTAAAATATGAGGTAGGAGACTGGAAAAATCTCTTATTGCTCTTTAGGATTAAATAGATATAATTTACCCCATAATATATACTTTGAACTATTTTCTGTTTTTCAAGATATGGTTTCCTGCCTGCATATATGTCTACTCTATTCTTATAATGGCTTTTTATTTATTTTGAAAGAGCATTTTATTATCTCGTCATATTAAAGGCTTTTTGCAATACAAACACCTGGATGCCACTAAAATGCTTTCAGAGATTTATGACTATTAAACCCTTATCTTTCCTTTTAAAGCTCATTTTTATTCTATTTGTGCTGGCTACAGAAGTTAAAATGCATGTAGGTCTGCCTTTGTAGAATTTAATGGAGCAAAATCAGCATTTGCATTTTGTCATTTTGTTTTTAGTATACACCAAAATTATTTCTACATTTGATGGAATCAACAGATTTGTTACATAAAAGTGTTTTGCTTGCTCAAGTTCAGATGTCCCAGTTTGTTCATAATCAGGAATCTGTCTCTATGCTGTGAGACCCAACAAGCCTGAAAAGAAAGCACCTGCTACCTTCCTAATTTCAAGAAAAGTGTTCTTTTTGTTGGAATCTATTCTAAAATAAAAATTACTGAGAAAAGACTAATGAAAAGCCACTCTCAGGTCTTTCTTATTTATGCATTTTTCAATCAGCTGATCCCTGTTTGCTGTATTTACATACCAATATAACAACTTTTTAAAATGCATTATTTCAGCAGTGCCTATAAAGCCAGAGACCAGTGTGTAAAAAACACTGTGTAAATCATTTGTTGGATGACCAAGGAAAGATCTTGAGGCTGAATTAATAATTTACTTGGTAGCGTTTATGTCCTACAGATGAGCAATCATTATGGTTTAGTGGATAATATTTTATATTCACAACACTCTTGTAAAACCTACTTGATGTTTGCTACAAGAAACAAATTATGTGAAGGTATGAAAATCTAAGTTTACATTTGAAGGGGGAAAGGTAACCTGAAGCCATAGTGGCTAAGTCATCTTGGAATAGATGTAAGTGTTATGTCTCTTCTACATGCTTCCCTGTGTAGGTTCTGTACAGCTTGTGTGCCTGAATGTAAGAGAAACTTGTCCCTGCAGCTGGGAGCTCAATATGTGTGACTGTTCTGCTGGGTATAAATGCTGGCATGCTTTGACTGTGCTAACACGGATTCATTGGAGTTGTAACCCGAGTTTCAAGAATTACTTAGGCGGAAATACAGCTAAATTCAGGAATAGATTTTGAAGAGACTATTTTAATAGATAGGTATTACAATTAAAAAAAAAAAAAAAAAAGAGAAGCAGCAGATGATGGTATTGATGGTATCTGGATTACTACTTGGATGAAGTAGGGGAGGAGTAGATGTGAACCATCAGCTTGTGCTTGGCTTCTATCTAATCCCACTGTTCGACAGGAGTACAGATGCAGAGTGCTTTATTGGATGGACACATTTGCTCGAGAAGGTAACAAGCCACTATGGACTCCTTTTAATCTTTGCTGGCAATAGCATGGATAGACCTTATCCTAAGAAAGAAAAAAGACAGACTTAACAAATATTAAAAGTGCTGAATAGGGCTGGCATGAGTTCATCCTTTAAAGGGCAAAAGACTGCCCTTAAGTATAGCTCCTATTGTCAGTAGCAAATTGTGGTTTTAAAATGTCTCAGATAATGGATATGGTGTTCACTAGGAAATATAAGCAAGTCTTAGCTGCCAGTCTTCCAGGTTGCAATGTGAGTGGATATTTGGGCCTAAAAAGTCATTTATTGGACATATTATTGACAGATTATTTTTACGTATCTAGAAAATCAAAACTTAGCTCTGAACTTATTATATCTAAGCCTGGTGATACACCTTAAA
The DNA here is from genome assembly GCF_963082525.1 of Nesoenas mayeri. Lineage (NCBI taxonomy): Eukaryota > Metazoa > Chordata > Aves > Columbiformes > Columbidae > Nesoenas > Nesoenas mayeri. Next base: position 54,501,266 of record NC_137540.1, read on the forward strand.
TAGTAATAAAACTTCGTGAGGTCTTGACCATCAAAGATATTAAATGCAATCTTTCCTACCTGGTCCTTTGTTCAGCAAAGACACACATGCCTATTGTTTCTTCTTGAATATCCAAATCAAATCCTCCAGCCCTTTAATGGTTTTCCTCTTTTTCCTGAATTCCCTCCACAATTTGGAGTTAATGAGATGTTCCGCCTCCTTTTTCCACAAATGCACACTTGATGTAAAGCTGTGGAAAATTTCAGTCTTCAAGTACAGACTGATCTTTCTTCACACTAGAAAGGACTGAAGTTGATATTTATTTTCTGGAGCAGTATCCTTCCAAGATGTTTTAAGTTTCTTTGCTATCAAAAGTTAAAAATGGCAATCTGAATGATATATGACATTCATGTTTGCACTTAGTAAGCCATACAGAAATAAATGAATCAAAAATCTTTTTTTTTTTTTTAATACAGTAGCAATTTTTCACTGTTACTTATTAAGAGAGGAGGCTGTTCCTTTTAATTTTTCTTTTAATTCTTTCATTTAAAAGAAAAAGGGTTCATTAGACAGTTCTATTCACAAAGACAGAACACAATAATAAAAATTTCATTTAGGAAAATTTAGTATACAAGTATTTTACATGAGAATATTCAATTATCTCTTCTTATCCTGACAGCTCTCCATTATTCATAGTGTATATGGGTCTGAATTACAACCAAGGATCTGAACAGTTTCAGCCTGTGAAAAGCTGACAGACATGCTTGAATTGTAATGCAAATGTCCTATATTTCTCCAGTGAGTTTCACCAAAGCTAAGATACAACCCATACTTTTCCAAATTTTAATAAGCTAAGACAATCTGTGATAATTTCATAGGAGCTTGTTACCTTAGTGCTTAGTGGCTTCATAGTTCTATAATTCCACATTATGTGTCATCTTCAAAGGTAAGAGGACTGATTTTGCCAATGTGAAAACAAAAATATTCCTAACTTTACAGTTAACATTATTTTGATACTTTAATAGTTGATGGACGGGGTATCTCCAGCCCCAGCAGTTTGCAGTCACAAAATGAAGGTCTGTGGCTTTTGAAATTTTCGAACCATGATTGTGGTAGAGATTTTTGACCCAAGAACCAGACTGCACCTGTTCCAAAATAACCCTGTAAGATAAATGTGAGGAACTTGAGGATGCACCATTTTAATCTACCAGTTTGCTATTTTTGTATTGATTGATAATATAAAACATATTAACAGTGTACATTGAAACCTACAGGAACACAGTGCATATGTATTGGGGAAAAATTAAAAGGTTGTGTCCTTTTAAAGACAGTTTCACACAGTGCAGTCTGAGACTTACTGGAGGTTTCTCATCAGAAGGAGCTCCATAAAACCATCATGCTTTAACAAAAAAGGTCTTGCTGTGCACTGAATTTTTAACTCTTCTGTTAAAGAGCAGAGAAATAACAATATCACAACAAGAGCAGTTATTTTCTTTTAGTACTTTATCAATTAGCAATAGTTACTTTGTCAGCCAAATTTCAAAACTGGGTACTAATCTATGAATTAACTGCCTCTTGTCTATGTATCACTGTACAAATATGCATATTGCTATATGACCTTTGTGGTTAAATTTAGATGATCACTTAAGGAAAAAATGTCAGTTTCATTTAATTTTCCTGAAGTCTTTGTCAGTGCATTTAAGGATCTCAGTCACCCTGGAGTGTTACCCAAGGTACATGAATAATTAAGGAGAGCTTATAATTGAGTATTTTGAAGTAGTTGTTTAAAAAAACCCAAAAAGCTAAAATGCATTGATGGCATGTGATTAACAAAACAAATTTGAGTAGTTTCCTCTTTCACGGTCCTTGTTGCCTCTTTTTGTTTGAAAGTTGTTCTTGAGTGGTTTGACTAAAACTATGCAGTATTAATGCGCAACTATTTTGTTATAGATACTGTTTTGTCTGTGTTTACTCTCAGAGATGTTAGTCAAATTTGGGGGCAAATTTTTATGAAGTGACACCTCCTGACATAAATGATGTTGGGATTTTTTAAAGGTAAGTGTCCTTGTAATAAATTGATTTTACTTCTGTACATGCGAAAAGACAATCCTTTGTGCTATAGAAAACAGGCAGTCACAGTAAATGTTTTCCTAAGTAATTGAACTTCATTTACCAGGTAGAAATGCAACGCAGTAGTGATATTTACCACATCAGTGATTACAAGGCAATTATAAAATCACACCACCTCATTAAAATTGATGAGAAATGCTATACCTATAAGTGATTTGTTAAAAGTATCGCTGTAGCTGATAATTTTACAAAGTATGAAGTGAGAAAATTAGCAAGCTATGCTTATAGTAAAACCAGGAACATTTAAATTCTTCAAAACATTTCTTGCTTGCGTTTTTTAGAGTGAGAAATCACAGGAAAGAATTTACAATTTAACTCTTTTTTTCCCACTAAACTTGTAGCAATAGGACCACTTAAGATCAAGGCCTTCCCTGAAAATAGTTCTGCATATTTCACATTTCCTTTAACAGTTTTTCAACAGCAGCCACTATCCTGATATACCTTTCTTTCTGGTTTAGATTAAAATTTCAATTTTTAAACTGCGCATCTATTTGGATAGGTTTTCTTAAGAAATTATTTAGGCTCTTCCATGATCTTAAATAAACTAAAATTATTTATTTCTTCAGCTATGGTTTATTCAAAGTCTGCTGAAGCTCATAGGAATGTTTCTATTGACTGACACTGGCTTAGGCCTTCAGTTAGCCACGTTTTTGTGGTTGTATAGTTGTTAGGGGTTGCTGACTTCTGTAGACTTACGGGGTGAAACTGCTGCAGTTCTCTGTTCCCTGGTCCAGCTTGCAGTGAGTCTGAGCATGTAAGCCTATGAATTTGTATAATGAGTGCATTGAAAAAAGGATTACTGCTGAGATTTTTATAAAAAAGAACAATAGTCAAAGCTATATCTAAAAATATTCTGAGTTTTGTTTCTATAAATGCACAAACGATTAGCCAAAGGGCAGAAGTATTAGCAGTATTACCTAGTCAATACTTAAATTTGGAGTAATTGCAATTATTCGCAAAGTTTATATGACAGCTATTGTACAAATTTAAATGACTAGCAAATTGAAGGAAATTGTAGTTTTCTTCTAAAATTTCAAAAGCGGAAACAGCAGCTAAACTAAATAAATTATTATTTTAGATGCCTGGGAAGATCTAATACATAGCTAATTAAATTTTCATATCAGATTAAATAAATTAACTAGAGAAATTGACATAGAAAGTTCAAGAAAATGCAGGGAGTGATGCTATCTAATAGTTCCCTTTTAAACTTGTTAAATTTGTTGTTCATTCAACAGTTATGAAGGTGACACCTTGTGGTAATCAAGAATATTGCTCCAGTATTCATGAGCCACCAAAAGGGTGTTTTCAACTGCTTTTTCTATATATACAAATGAAATAATGTTAGAATTGAATCACAGATTTGGCTGGTAATCTTTCACTCTGACAGATAATCATTATGCGTCATATTAATGTTATTTTAGATTCAAAGTGTCTTAATGTTTTGAAATTAACCAATAGTCACTTTGACTTCGATTTTTTTTCTTTTTTTATCTTGCTCTAAGGCTTCCGCAATAATTTTAAATCTTTACAGTACTAAGTGGATTTAAACACTGCTCCTCAAGTTCAGCTGAATGTTACACTTGCTCCTGGCTTAGGTGAACACAGAAAGCACAGAAAGCCTGAGTAATTGCATCAGATTAAAGAAATTGAGGTCTACTGTGAGAGAAAAGTTGGTAAAAAACCAAAAAAACACTACATGAAAAACTGAAATGAGTGATTTCCCTGAGTAGGTGTCCAGATAACAGCAAAAAAGGTATTCATATTGATGAAAACAATGGATTAAATGGATTCCATCTTAATGAAATTGTTCCCCCAAGAAACAACATAGAAGAATTTGAAATACTGCAGGACATCAAGCAATTTATTAAAGGCGTAACTAAAATGTGACAGAATGATAATCATCATTCTTACTTTTAAAGCCCTCCATCCACGGGAAGGAAAGATGAAAAATAAAGCTGATGTTGAGTTAAGAACACTGTAACAATCTACTGAAGAAATACGGAAGAAAGGGATAAAGAAAGATCTTTTCAGGTTAATACGATTTTAGAACAGGATTGATAAGAATTTTAGCTAAACCTGAGGATTTTTTGTGGTATTCCAGTGCCTCATAATAAATGATTCTGTAGTTCTCTTTGAGAAATATTATCAGGGATTTTTATGATGTGACAGCATTGCATAGATAGTAGAATGAGTAATATTATAGTAGGTGTAGATACTGATGACTGTTCTAGCAAAACTCACCATTAAATATCACTTAATCCAATGAATGGACAACATCAAAGGATTATACGAATATGATTATGAGTTGATATAAATTAATTACTTTGGAACAGTAAATGAAAGAATATCTTTAAATCTGTGACACAAATTAGGGTGGAATGAAGAGAAAACTTGCAAAGTAGTCTGTTGTATGTATGGTCACACTGTTTGTAAAGTCAGATGAGTTTGCTCTTCTTTCAGTGAGGGATTAGGCAGGCACAAAGAACTGCACAGGTGGTTACTGTGGAGCAGCTGACATGCTGGATTTCAGTGCATAATTTATACTTATCCGTATACCTATTCTATGAGGTTCTCAATTTCAAAAGGCAATCTTTCATTCATTAAGGGAGCTAATTAATAGAATCAACTAGTTAAAGAAGCTCTACAAGACTGAAAAGGGATAAAACTATGAGGAGTCAGCATCTCAAGCAAAAGTGATGTGGAGAGAACTCATATAATTGGGTCCAAGCTGACGAAGTCCCAAACAATTAAGCTGATAGAATACATGGATCAGAAAAATCTTCTGATCAGAGAAAAAACACTGTCTCAGAGGTCATCCGAGAACTGACAAGATTCAAGGAGAATTACATACTGCCAATATACTAAAATTAAAAAAAATTTCTACTTCATATTAAAATAAAAATAAGCTATTCACATTCAGTGCCAGAGTCCTATTCCTGCTACCCAAAGAGTGTCCAAACTGACAGGTGTTGTTTAGGATACAAACAAATAAGTCAGCTTCCTAGCAACTAAGGGTAGTGAAGCATCAGCCTCATTGTGAAGTTATAAAATCCAGAATAGGGGATAGGGTTCAGGGCTGTGAATCATCTTTCTCCAGTGAATAGGCTAAGTGCCTCAAATCTGCTTTTCAAAGGAAAACAAAATAAAACAAAAACCAAAAACCAGCCACACATTTATAGGAGAGCCAGCACATCCAGGAAGGGAATAGTCTGCACACCTGGTACTGATCTTTGCTTATATGAACTCCCAGCCCATTTCAGAAAGACTTATCTGATCCAATAAAACAAAGAAATTGAGTAAATGGCATAATTTACAAGAACTCATAGTGGCTGCAGCCATGGGAGCAGAGGGGCAAAGCACTATCAAATTTTGTCCTCTTTAAAGGTCAGTAGGTAAATAGTGATATGGCATTGCCAAAAGGCAGGTCTTAAGGCACATTTCGTATTGACTTTCAGCTTTTGACGTCTGATTCAGCAACCATCTCACATCAAACCTGGGCAACTGTGCAGCTGGCAGACAGAGGAGTGAATAGGTTGTGCTGTGGACAATAGCAAAGACTAACACACACACTCATAGATGAATCAAACATGCAAATTGCTGAGAACTCAGGCACTTCTTGCACTATTCTGTCACCATCACAAAGGCAGTCACCAGTATCCATTCTGAATAATGATCTTGCTTAACATTTCTACTGATGACTCCAGAATAGAATAGAATAGAATAGAATAGAATAGAATAATTGGAAGCAGACTAATGACAAATACCACTAATAAAACAGCACTGTCAAGAAGAACTGGAGAAAATAGAAATAATACAACTCAGGCAATGACTATAGAGTTCCAAAGTACAAGGTGGTGTACTGGCAGAACACTGAGGAACAGCTTTGCCATCAAAGCCTCCCAGCAAAGTGCAGCAGCTGCAAGCATCTCTGTGTGCTAATTAGTCATGGAGTGACTACTGCTGAGACACAACTGCAAAAAAAGAAGGCTCAGATATTTCAAACAGGTGAAGTATTTAGCAGCACCAGGAAAAATCTAATTGAAGTCAGGCAGTTTTAAATAGTCTTGGCCTGATGAAACTTACTGTAGGATGCTTAGAGAATAGATGAAATTATTTGAATGCAGTTAGAGGATATCTATGCAGGTTGGAACATCTATCGAAGACTGAGGAAGTCATGTCCTCTTTAAAGAGTGAGTGTGGTTGTTTTTGGGTAGAAGAAAGAGGGATGGTGTTTGGATTCTAGCTATGAAAAAAAGAACAAAATAATAAAAATGTATAAACCTTTTTAGATATAAATTATGACAATCTAGCTACATTTTTGTGTTAGGCTAACAGCTTTACTGGACAACTGAATTGAGTATCTTTTGGTTATTTTCTAGTTCAGGTAACAAATGTGGCTTTGGCAGTCCTTAATTTATCAGACAAACTATATTTTCTCTTCTTGAATAGAAATAACTAGATATTCTATCTTAAATAAACTAATAATCTCAAATTAGGTATCAGTGCTCATTGGAACAGAAAGCAAACTCTTTTTGCTGTAGTTTCTGAGAAGTTTCTCTGGAAAAAGCGCTTTTCTATTTTTCCCTATGGGCTGATTCCTATTTTAGTTGATCAACTGTGAATCACACCTCCCAGATGATTTCCAGCATCTGTGTACTGTTTTTTCACAAAGTATAGCAGATGCTTGTTTAGATCCTTAGAGGTGTGCTGTCATATGTTGTTGTGCTATGAGTTTAGAGTTAGAAATAGTCTTCAAATATCACATTTGTACTTGCTGCTGGGAAAAATTATGTGGTTCAGGCAGCTGGTATACATGTAGGTTTGAAGTTCAGGATACCAGTAGATCACTCTGGGGCTCATCTTCTGCATGATTTCCAGCAACTTCAAAGGAATATGGTTAGTCACTTGAGAGAAAATAACATTGGAAAGTTTGGATTAAATGTGTTCAACTTCTTCTGTTACAGGGCACTTTCTATTTCTTTGTGCTTTTGCTCTTGAAGGTTTTGGCTGCTATATAAAACAGTGTACACACTGCTGTAAAAGTTCTTCCCCAAGGTGCTGCTCAGGGCATTTATAAGCAATTCTTTTTCAATTCTAATTTTTAGGCAAGAGTATCATAGAGATCTTCAAAAGAATGTATTGGAAAATGTGCATGTGTATGTGGTTTAATTGTAATCCCTGTAAAATGGGATGGGGTACTGTGAAACTCAAAATCCAGCTATAAATTGCTGGTAAAATCTAGCTAAACAGAGAAGGAATTTGTCTGGTGCTTGGTAATAGCCTCTCTGTATCTTAATCTTTTAGTTCCTTATAATTTCCTAATTATTATACTTGAGCATACCCTATTTGTCATTAATCTGGGCCAAAGTCAGACCTCCTACCTTAAGTAATGCTGGACTATTTGAACCCAAGTCAACAAAGCTGTCAGCAGCTGAGCTGTCTGTCAGAACAAACAGAAATGTGATCAAAATCCACTGATTGCTTCATCCGCTCCTCCCCCAGTGTATTAACTTAATTAAAATAATCACAACAGGTAGAATAAAGCTGTAAATGTGCTGTATCTTGTTCAAATAGCATTTGCATTAAACAAAGTGTTGGAAGAGGTGGTTGCACAGTAAAGCTGTGCCAGAACTGGCAAGTTCCATCATTAAGACCTTAGCACAAGCCAACATTGAGAGTGTGAATTATAATATTTTTTTTAAATAATGCTTTCTATTTTTGCAATGTACTTGTTCGTAGTTCTGTTGTCTTTTAGCAAGCAGCTATTCTATAGGTCACCTCATTCATTTTATAGCATATGATCTCATGCTTTATTTATCATATGTTGTTCAAAATCTGCCTCTAACATAGTTATCATTAGTTTCCTTTTCTATGACTGACTTCACTAAACAATGTGTATTTCTAGAATAATCACATACAGTGGTAAAGAAAGAAGGTATTTTTTGGCTGTGGATCAGAGATGAAAAGGCACTAGTGCCAAATCTACTTGGTGAAGGAATACTAGAGATTTTTTTTCAGACTATGTGTATTTTCTAAGTCCAAAATGGAAAACTCTTTGGTTTCAGGTGAATTTCTGGCTTTTGAGCAATTCTACAAACTTAACTATGGGTGTCATTTGGGCAACACAGAATGAATACAACCTAGAACAGTGTAGTCTAAATAAACTGCTCAGCACCATGTCAGAACCACTCTCTGATACAAAATTGCCAATATAACATTTTTAACCAATGGATTTGTTGTGCTTTTCCAGCAAACTCCTACCTCATAGAGTCCCCTATTCCTAATGGTGCAATGAAAGAATTTACTCATTGCCAGAAACACTCCAGTCTGCTACTTCTCCCGAACAATTCTGACAGCTTCTGTCCCTGTGTGGTTGTTTACAGTTCTCCTCTTTTAGTATGATATTACATGATCAGCTAGGAACCACTAAGCAATAGTAGACAGTATCCTCCTTACAACTAAGTACACCCAGCTAAACTGGATGATTTGGGCCTGTTCTTGGGTTCCACACAGCTTTAAACATTGATTCCAGCTGCCAGTTAACCACACGCATTTCCCTTTTTGATTTAATTTCTCACACATTTTGTATCACATGGAATTTTTTACCACATTACCATTTCGATTGGAACAGAAATTTACTATTTTGTGTCCAAGACAGAACTCCAAACATTTGAGTTCCTTCATCTGAAACATAGTAATACCAGACTTCAAAGGAAAGGTCATCAGAATATGTGTTATTCTCTAAATTCTTCAAAATTACTGTTATTTTTGCAATAGCAAAAAATTACTTGAATAACTTGGCTAGAGAACATAGATTTCTGCCACTGAAAAGTACTATTTGAGGATATTCTAACAAGCAACATATCAGCTCACACTGATATTTGAAGCTTGGCAACCGGAAAGACGAGCTCTTATAATGAAGAGACCTGAGAGAATCTCCATGACAAACACTGGTATAAATCCAAACTATAACTATTCAATGTTACTTCTGGTATTCAGATCACACCTGCTGATGGAAACATTATCTAAATGAGGACCTTTGATGACAACTAAATGACAGATGTTAAATGAACTTGGCGTCCTGTGCGTGGCCATAAACTTTCAATATCTTACTGCTGTCATCCGTCTCATGAACTCAGAAAAATACTGTTGCCCAGAAAATAAGATTAAAAGGTAGGAGTTAAGAAAATCAATGAAAATCTTCTACAGGAGACAGGTACAGCTGCATGCTGCAATTCCCATGCAATCCTTATTTGGGCAAGCTGCCTAAGGTAAAGATTGCAAAATGGCAGAAGAGTTGCTCACCCCTTTGTAAAGCAAATAAAACATTTGTACTGAGTCATGAGTCACATTAGGAGATGGGTGTCAGGGCTCTGTTTTTCCACTGACCTTCCTAGGGGTTTGGCTGCCTGAGCTCAGGGAAAACTTACAACTAGTGCAGCTGAAGGCTTTGAAAGAAAGAACAAGAAGATGCATCCTTGGAGGCTTGCGGCAAGCAACTTTTCAAAGACTACTGAACTGGGGCTGAGTCTCCTTCTTCACTTAGGGTTCCTGAAGCTCTTGTGGTTGATCTCTGCCTGAGCTATGCTTCTGTCATATTGTGCCTGTGCCCTGGTGATCCTGATTTCATGTCCCAGCTGGAGTATAGCTCTGCTCTGTTACCACAAGCATCCCTGGTGATGGGGGCTTTGGGCTCCCCACCCCAGCACTGCTCCCTCACCAGGGAAGGTGAGACAAGCACTAGCTGGCAAGGTCCTGCCCATCACTGCTGCTCTGTGTATGTGTGTGCATCTTTGGGGGACGTATAGGGTGATAGCGGTGTTTGTCATTTTCCAGAAAAGTTTTTAGTACAGTAGACACCCAAAAGCTCTGTGATTATAAAACTTTTTGCAGTTCTCTTTTTTTTTCTCCACATTTCTCAAATCACATCATGGTCTTTTATACTAAGCAGGCTGCCCCTGCAAAGCACACTTGAAAAAATAAGTTTTTTGCTCCTGTTCCTTCAGGTATTTCTATTACACCAATTTCAAAAATAATAACAACAGTTTAACTATTGGTGGTATATATTACTGAGCCTCTCCCAAAGTGGAAAATTCCACAAATCCTGTGCTAGTGTTGTTGTCTTCCAGTCCGCATATTGTCTTGTACTGTGATTGTACTTCTTAATTCATGAATAATAATTCTAACAGTTTAAGAAAAGCCAAAGTGTTTGTATAAAGGAGAGTATTTACCTACTTCCCCTTAAAAATAGATCCAGATTGTATTTGTAGGTACTGCTTGTGGACATCCTCAAGGACACCTCCCACAGGAGGGGAAATGTCAGGGAAGTACCATTACAGAGAAAAATAAACTGTTAGCTCTGCTCTGTTCTAGGGACTGAGCTGTGGTGAAACAGAAGGCGAAGTAAAATTGAGTCACACAGAGAAAATTATCCATGAAACTATTATTTCCTTTTAAAAAAGGAAACAGTAGTGTCACAGAAAATTTTAAAGCTCTTTCTTCAACAAAACAAAATTAATATTCCTTTCCTTGAAGTGAATTTGCACCATATGTTTCCATCTCCAGTTCCTCCAGAATACAGATGTGGGTGTAGAACTGCAAATTATTTTTTTTCTGCTGAGATGTTTCAGCCCTGTAGGAGTGCTTACAGGTGACAGGATACACGTCACACTTTCAGAAAGCCCCTTCCAGTCCTATTTCTTTCAAGAAGTTTTACTCCCTTTTAAAGTCAATAGAACATAAGTATATAAAACTGAAAATGAAACCTTGAACATGCTATTTTAAAACTCCATTTTTTAATTAATAGACATTTACCTCCTAGACTCTGTTATTACTTTATAACCTGAAAATACTCTACAAACCTCTAAGTTCCTCAGAGTTGTTTCTTATTTCTGTGACAAGTAGCTCTACAATATACATAGAAAAAAAAGACCAAAAAAAATTATAGCTGACTATTCACAAGAACTTGGAAAGGCTAGAATAATGTTGAGTCTAAAGTATATGCTGAAGCAAGCACATTTTATGCAGTCTAAATACATTCATATTTTGTTGCAGTGACTTGCAATGAAACAGCTAAGAAAATATTTTTTTGTGGACATAAATATTATTCTGTTAATTCTTATACCTAAAGTCTAAAGTAGTTTCTCACAGTTTGGGATGGGATTACTTCACATAAATGAGTTGGGATAAAATGGAGATGATAGGATATTTTCTGGCCTAGAATATGACATTTACACCTAGGAACTTCATATAGAGCAAGGTATTTATTTGGCTGACAAAGAGACTATGGCTTCATGACTTTCTATGTAATGTTGGAATTAGGAGTCCAGAACATTTCTTCACGCACAATAATTAATTTGGAGCTAAATCACAGTTTTCTCTGTATATGGAACATCCAGGCCCCACTACGATACTCCCCTGCAGTGTTTCCCAGTAGTTGTTCCAGGGGCTAACCATCCTCACTTTCAAAGACATTTTTTTTTCTCTGAATTTCTCTGTGTTCATCTGTTGTGAATTAAACTTAAGAGCTATATAAACACTCTTGTAGCTGCTTAACTCTTCTCCATCCCTTAAGATAAACAGAACTTCTTGAGGCTTTTTTTTTTTCTATAGCACATTTTATGTCTTCTACTGCTTTGAGTAATTCTTTCAGTACTTCTTTCATCTGTTATTCTTGTAACTGTAACTTACTCAGAATCAGGGCTTTGAGCTCAGCTTAGTACTATAGCAGCATCTCCCACTAGATGTGGGAGCAATTCAGTTGTATGATTCCAGCCTCTCAGCCCCACAAAACTACCCTGCAACTCTTTTCCTCGGCACTCACCATTGAACCCCCTTCTGTTATTAGGGTCCACTTGTGTTTCTGTGATCTGTTTTTGTGCACTGTATGTTGAGTTCTCTGGGGAAATACTCAGATGTTCATGCTGATGGCAAAAGAGAAGAGACTTGAGTTGTGTCTCCCTTGTCTGAGTCCTGCCCAAGAAACCTCAAACTCTTTCGTTTTGTAAGAATGACCTCTATTCTCCGCTCCTGAATGCACACATTACCATACTGAGTTTTTCCTTCACTGGTTGAACCTGCCTTCCTCGATCGCTCATTGAGCCAAACACAAAATTTATCAGCATTCACTGAATTCTTTTTGTGCCTAGTTCTGTAAAAATATAAATAAATGTAAAATCAGTCCTGGAAAAGTGTGATGAAAGAAAATGAGCCACTTGGTGATATTCACTATTTACGTTACATGTTGAGATCAATTTGTTACTCACCTTTTAATCCCATTAGTATGTGCCATGATGATTTTTATCAAATTAATATGTAATTTCATAAAAATGATACTAGTTTAATTTGGCAAGATCTATTTTCCATGTACCCGTGTTGATTAGCAGTAATTCCATTATCCTCCTTTAGCTGCTTATTACTTGAATCCCATATCAGTCTTTATATAATTACAACAATCTCTTAATACTGGCAATATGAGACTTTCCACTGATGACACTTGGATTATCTTACCCATGATAATGCAAGGTGATTTTTTTCCTCTAAATCAGGGCTGTCAATCTCATTTTCACTGGGGCCACATCAGCCTCTCGGTTGCCTTCAAAGAGCCAAATGTGATGGTAGGACTGTATAAACGTAACTACTCCTGCATATCATAGAATCACAGAATGGTTGGGGTTGGAAGAGACCTCTGGAGATCATCCAGAACAATCCACTTGCTAAAACATGTTCACCTAGAGCAGACCTCACAGGAATGTGTCCAGATGGGTCCAGGTGGAGTCTCCAGAGAAGGAGACTCCACAACCTCTCTGGGCAGCCTGTTGCAGTGTTCTGTTACCCTCAAAGTAAAGAAGTTTCTCCTCATATTCAAATGGAACCTTCTATGCTTCAACCTGTGCATATTGCCCCTCATCCTATCATTGGGCACCACTGAAAGGAGTCTGGGCCCATCCTCTTGACATCTACCCTTGAGATATTTATAAACATTTATGAGATCTCCTCTCAGCTTTCTCTTTTCCAGGCTGAACAGACCCAGCTCTCTCAATCTCTGTTCATAGGAAAGGTGCTCTAGGCCCCTAATCATCTTCGTAGCCTGCTGCTGGACTCCTTGTCCTTCTTAAACTGGGGAGCCCAGAACTGGACACAGTACTCCAGATTCGGCCTCACCAGGGCAGAGTAGAGGGAGAGGATAACCTCCCTAGACCTGTTGATCCCACTCTTCTTAATGCACCCCAGGATACCGTTGACCTTCTTGACCACAAGGGCACATTGTTGACTCATGGTCAACCTGTTGTCAACCAGAACTCCCAAGTCCTTCTCTGCAGTGCTGCTTTCCACTAGGTCAACCTCTAACCTGTAATAGTGTCTGTGGTCATTCCTCCCCAGGTGCAGGACTCTACATCTGCCCTTGTTAACCTTCATTAAATTCTTCTCTGCCCAGTCCTCCAGCCTGTCCAGGTCTCGCTGAATGGCAGTACAGCCTTCTGGTGCATCAGCCCTTCCATCAAATTTGATATCATCAGCAAACTTGCTGAGGGTGCACTCAGTCTCTTCATCCAGGTCATTGATGAACAGGTTTAACAGGACTGGACTTAGCACTGAGTACTGTGGAACCCTACTAACTACAGGCTTCCAAACAGACTGCACCATTGATCATGACCCTTGGAGCTCTGCCATCCAACCAGTTCATGATCCATCTCATTTAAATGCAACTACTCCTACATTTATACAGTCCTAAAACTACATTCAGCCCTTTGAAGGCAACCGTGAGGCTGATGTGGCCCCCGGTGAGAATGAGTTTGTGTCCCTGCTTTAAATATTCCAGATAGATGCTTAAATACCCATTTATACTGTTCACTAAAATGATATGATAGTGTGAACAAAATAATGAACTGAATAATATCCTATCTCATTTTATTTTGTGAAAGACTTGACCAGAAGGTTCAGAATTACTTTAGTGCTAATTGTCACAGCCCTGATAACTTTTCATACTAAAAAAATCTTTCTACAATACTTCAGTACAGTAAATTAATTTTTTTTTTCTTCTAACAAAGGAATACAGTCCAGGCTTTATTCTTTATTCCTGCAGATTCTGACCTTGTTGTACTGGAAGTTGTCATATGAAAGAGCCTATGACTAAAATTTATGCAGCCTTTATGCCAGCACATATTCCATGAGGAAGAGCCCCACCTACTGCACAGGCTACAAATTAAACTTACTCTTGAACGTTTTTTCAGATGCATCTCCCAGAAAAAGCAACTGGCCTTAAAGCAAGGGGGTAAGAGGAGGATGGAGGATGAAGGGAATCTTGGTTAGCTGATATCTCCTTCTATCTTTCTTCTAAGAATTTGAGGTTTATTATGCTGTCACTACTGGACTTTATACATAGTTTGATATCCTTATGCATTCGGTACCTAGAACGTATTTCGAAAATTTGATTTTAATTGTCTAAAAATTGTCAGGCCTCTGGTATGTTTTGCCTACAAAATATAGTTCAGTGAACATAGTTGCCTCTGCTATATATTTGAAAAAAGAATTTCCAATATTTTCCACACCTACAGCATACAAGAAAATATTTTTCTATATTTTTTTTGTATGCAGACATCCATTTCTGGCATGCAAAATACCGAAGGCACACATGTGTAAATAACAAAATTAAGAACAAATTCATAAATTGAAGAAGAAAGTCACCTGGACATTTTTATCCTCTATGTACTTATTTGGATTAATTTAGTCCAACAATTGTATTGTTTTGTTTCCAATTAATAAACCAACTTGGCATAGCCTAGGTCCTCAAATTGTTGAAGAACTGATATTCAAGTCAATTTATACTTCTGCTTCTGATTTTGTTTTGCTTTGATTTCATTTTAATAATACAATATGATAAATTTTGCTTTGTTCACCACATTACTTCATTAATTTTAATGAAGTCAAAGCATTTTTTAATAGTGAGAAGCCTTTGGACACAGTGGGAAAATCAGTATCTATACGATAAATGAAAGTCTTTGTAAAGTTCGGAGGTTCTAATTAGAAGACTGAGTCTAATACATCTCTTTCCCTGGGTGGTATTGGATTTTATAAATGATTTATAAGATCTGAAAGGGTAAAATAAGTGTAAAACACTTATTATTGAGTCTATAGATTTATGTCCTCTGACTTCTTGAAAAGAGTGTCTCAATTTATTTGAATGTATATTAGCTTATCAGGAACTTTGCTGCTCTTTCTGGAATAATTGTTTCTTTTTCTGAACAACAACTTTGTGGAAAGTTTTTTTGTTTAAAGATCAGTGAATATTTAATATCCTTTTCTAAGTAGTTTCTTTCCTTTGGAAGATTCTCTTGAAAGCAGATATTTTTCTGAGATAGGTCTTAAGCATGTGATTAAAGGAATGAAGGGCATCCGTCTTCTGTCATGTGGTTGTCACTAGTCAAGCTGCTACTGTTTTAATGATAATGATTTTCTCAAATTAGGAAAATAAGTTCATTTTTTTTGGTACTGCCACCTGGGGAATGATTTGCTGGACTTTTATTTGGAAGAAATAAATGTAATACTTTGTATCACCTTTGTATTCACTGAGTAAGAGCGTTTTTTATTTCATTAAATCTTTGAGAGATATATATGAACAGGTGCTTGGGGTGAAGATGAAAAATATGTGAGTGCTCCAAGATAATGATGCTTAATGATTTTAAACTGAGAATTGCATATATTCATGTTTTAGTAGTTAATCTTCCTTGATATTTAGTGATTTGGTGTCATAGGAAATTAAGTTGATAGTGAAGTTTCTCACATGCAGAGGCAGAATTCCCATCAGGCTGTAGATGCAAGGGACCTACAAATATATGTAGGAAGCAAAACTTAGAGCATTACAAAGAAAAAGCGCTGTGGCAAAACTTAGAGCGTATTACAAAGAAAAAGAGCTGTGGGTTAGATCTGCAGCTACTAGTGGTGCCCAGTGAATGATATCAGGTAGGGGCATGGTCCTAGATAAAAACCCCTGTATATAGATCTGACTGGTGAGTGGGTTTCTTTGGTAAGTTTTTTTCATTTAATTATTTTTAGAAGATGGTAGGGAGGGGTGTTAATCTTTCTAAATTCTGAATCCAGAGTAGCACCTCTATGCCTGATAGACTGTTTTGTATAGAAATAGAGCTATGTAGTGGTTAACACATATTTTTTCTTATTTTTTCCCTGCAAAACTTTTAAAGGGAAACTATCTACTAGGAAGAAAGAAAATATTAATTGAACTTTTGGCTGTTAAAATTCAATACTTCAGTTCAAGCTGAACTCTTTATTATCGAATAACCCATGAAGCATCTTGAATCATCTTTCCTATGTACCTTCAACATCCTTTTTGTAAGGTGGCAGAATTTGGTGTACAGGGAGTATTTGTTCCAGTACCAAGTGTTCGAACATGGTGTGAAGATGGAAGGCAACTGCTGCTGACTCATAGCGATTCATGCAACTTATTAAATTCAACCAGAGTATAAAGTTTGTAGAACTGGCCAAGTGACAGCATCATGCCATGGAAAACTACCTGTGTGTCAACGGTGGTGTTATACTTTTCTGTGTGTAGAAGCAGGGCTGATAGGCTATATCACATACTCTTAAGTAGCAGAAGGTTGAGCTACTCAGTGAATTTTTTCCAATGCCAATCTTGGCATCCAGGGTAATTGGGACAGTGCTGGGAGATTACAAGTATTCAAAATGGAAATATTCTGTGTTTATACTGCAGAATAGTGGGTAACCAGTTCTCCAGATACAAGCTTTAATTTATACCCTTAAATAGCAGTGGTAGAAAGTTAAGAACAACTGTTGT
Source organism: Nesoenas mayeri (assembly GCF_963082525.1). NCBI lineage: Eukaryota > Metazoa > Chordata > Aves > Columbiformes > Columbidae > Nesoenas > Nesoenas mayeri. Next base: position 54,518,187 of record NC_137540.1, read on the forward strand.
AGGAAGAGGTATTGTACATGGATGGGACTGCCATCTAGAGAACCCTTTTTTCATGGCAGTTTTCATTAAAGGTGCTGTATATTCAAAGAGAAAATTCCAGGAAGAATGAATTTGTTTCAGAGGCACAACATTTGTAAAAGACAACATTGTCATATGCTGACGTGCTTACAATTGTCCGCCATGTAAATATGAGTGTTTACATGAAGCTTTCAGCTGTTTTTTGAGACTGACTTGAACAAGAGAATTTGAAGATATGCAAAATAAGGGTGTTACCATCAGAAGGAGGCAGAATTAGACTTGCTTATGTCATTTTCCATAAAACAGGTTATTTTCTGCATGAGCAAGGAAACTTATTACCCTAACTGCTTTGTTCATTTTTCTCAAAAGAGGAGACATTTTTGAGTTGTTTAGAGTAAAAATGCAATAGAATTGCTTGCCATAAATAGTATTTTAAATTTAAAAGCCTTCCTTTCCACATTCAAAAATTAAAATAGTAATCAAAAATGCGTATACATTTAAATTCTTATGCCCAATCAGATATTCAGCCCATACTTAAAGTTTTGTATTTTATTTCTTTTTCCCAAATATCTGCATTGAATTTAATCATACGTTTTCTGAGGTCATTTTTTTTTAATTCTGATGCTCTGCTTAACCTTTCCTGTCTTGGTGTCATGTACTAGGAGTGTATTAGTTATTATGTATTTTACTACATTAATGAAAGTATTTAATAGAATTTGATCCTTGATGGTTTTCTCCTTTTGTTCCCTGCCACATTCCATTTGCTTCATCATCTTAATTTGCATTTATTCTCCTTCTTGCCTTAGGGATTTTTTCCAAGTCTATTATTACCCTTAAAGCACTTCCTTTTCTCTTGGGGACACTCCTCTTTTTCTGAGCTCTCCTAAACATAATTGACTGGCTAGTTTTGCATTAGCACTCTACAGTGGATGTTCCTTGATCCACTTTCTTTAATTACAGGTTTGGTTTTTTTGTATGGTATATTACAAAGTTAATGTTTTACTGTTAATCTTTACACTGTTGTTTTAAAGCATATCCAGTATTATGCAACCCTGATGTGTAAAACCAAACTGCTGGTTTTGTGGTGGTTCTGTGAAGTGCAATGTGAGCAAACTGTTCAGGAGAGAAAAAAATCATTCAGTGCAGGTGTTGCAAGACCAAAAGCTAGAAGACAGACCTGATAGTATATATGACTTTATTCCATGAGTAGTGTCCCACTTCCCTGAGGGAAATCACAGGATCACAGAATGTTAAGGATTGGAAGGGACCTTGAAAGACCTTCTAGTCCAATCCCCCTGCTGGAGCAAGAACACCTAGGTGAAGCTGGACACAGGAAGGCGTCCAGGTGGGTTTTGAATGTGTCCAGAGAAGGAGACTCCACAGCCTCCCTGGGCAGCCTGTTCCAGTGCTCTGATACCCTCACTGAGAAGAAGTTTCTTCTCATATTTAAGTGAAACCTCATGCGTTCCCGTTGATATCCATTGCCACTTGTCCTATCATTGGTTGTCACCAAGAAGAGCCTGGCTCCATCCTCATGACACTCACCCTTTACATATTTATAAACTTTAATGAGAAATGTTGAATTTAATGAGAGTATTTGCCTGGGTATGTAAGAAGATGTACAAACATAGTGCAGTTCAGCTTTGTTTTTAGTGTGTTTGAACCTACAGCTTCAATAAGTTTTTTTGAAACTCAGGAATGTCAGACACACAACATATGATCAATGTCTCTCTGGTCTAATTTGACAGTGGCCGTAATGTACCGCTTCAGGAAAGAATTCCTGTGGCATGCTGTGATGACATATTTTCCTAATGCAGAGTTGTTAGTGATACAGTTTGTCCTCTGAAGCGTGGCCTCTGAAACATCCCCTAATGTAAGCCTGGATGATATTCTTATTCATGTGGACATCTTAGGCCTGTGGAGCTTCACTGTTGTCTCTGTCAGAGTCTTATTGTGGCAAATATAGTTTAGGTTTTTTCATTTTTTGCCATCTTCCCCTTAACAAAAATATCTGTCCTAAAGTGATCCTTTCTTACTATCACGAGTGCTGTGAGTACATAAAAGAAATAAAAATGCTGGTTTACTTCTTGCAGACACTATATTTTTCAAGTTTCAAAGTAATATCATGGAAGTGCAAACAAATATGATTTGAATTTGAACAGGCACATGGAATTTGCCCAGGCCCCCAGTAATCATTACAGACTGAGATTGTGCTCCACCTCATTACCACTCCCCTACAAACATGAGGCTCAGATGGACAAAGAATGTCCAGAAATTAGGTCTTTAATTGCTGACTGTCTTCAGTGCACTGGAACATCAAATTCCACAATCTCTAAATTTCAGTTTTCTCAAACTATCAATAGTGTTGTTTTGTTTTAAAGCAAGTCACAAAACCACTCTCCTGTTTCACATTTTCAGAGTTGCTGTAATTTTGGCTATCTAGTAAGACTTAAAGAGGTTTTGTAGGATTTGAGATCCATCAGGCGTTGGTGATTAAATTGGAAATGTAGCTTACAAAGAGAAGCCCATTACAGAAAATAAAATTGGCTGCTATCCCATCTTAATTATGAGTATAGTAAAAGAAGGAAGTCTGCAACAGATTTTGAAGCCCTCACAGCATCAATTATAAGCACAAAAAATAAGTTAAAAATTGTACTTTAGCAGACTACAAAAATATTGCAAGTGTAAAATTTGCCCAAATAAGCCTTCTGCTGTGGATTACCAACTCATCTGAAAGATTTCACTTGAACTTTTTTGACTTAGACGTTGCAGACTAAGACATAAATTATGGGGTTTTTTTCAGAGAAAGGGGAGAACAACATTCTTTAATTGAATTTTTTTTTTTCTTGATTTGAAGTTTAAAATTCATATGAAATATAAATTCACCTTCTTTCATATCATACAGACATTTATGGCAACATTGTACATCTATGTCTTTTCCTCCACTTTATTTTGTAATAAGGAACCCTCCCGTAACCTAGGGATGGACTTAGAGAGCTGTGGAGACACAATATTTTTTAAACTCCTTATTGAAGTGTAAAAGTATGGTGGCAAAGAGGAAAAAAATGAATATTTTCCATCCCATCGCATGCTATCATACGTTTTTTAATTTTAAAATCATCACAGCATATGCATAGTTGAAGCACCTCATGAAAGCATGTTCTCAAGGCATTTTTCTCTGTTACATGTAATCTCTATTCTCCCTGAGTCGAGCATGTAGAAGACTGTAATAATCTGTCTGTCAAGGAATCAGCATTTTATTATTTTATTTGGTGTCACTGAGAGATTCTGTACTGTTTCACAGTCAGTAGCTGAACGTTAGCACAAGTGGAAGCAGCTTCTGAGAGCTATTTCCACCATTATATAATTAAAAAAAAAAAAAAAAGTACTAATGGGTTGTATGGTAACAACAACCATTCTGGTGGCTTCTGGGGACTGTAGATGTGTGGTAGTGCAATCACATCCCGTCCTTCTTCTCCCACAGATATTTCTAGATCATTTCTCTGACCATGGGTGGTGGAATCTTCTGTTATTGAATACATTCCATTGCTGAGCACAACATTGAACCACTACTGTAAGAAAGATTTGGAGTTGTTTTCCACTTCTCATATTGGAGCCTGTACCAAGCTGTTACCAAACCTGTTAAAACTGAAGTAGCGTTAATCAATTATGTGATCACTTTCCAATATTAATTAATTAATCTAAGAATATACTGGTTCCTTGCACTTAATTTAAACTTCTTAACTTTATTAATCTTAAAAAAATTCAGACTAATATTCTATATAATATAATTTTTGAAAATTCGTCTTGCTCAAGTATTTTTAGGTAACAGAATGTTCATTTACTGAATGAGTCTTCACACCCCAGACATTTGTTTATCATCATCATCATGGACTAACATCACAAATTTATGTGTCAAACTAAAAAAAAATCTTCTTATAGATAAAATAGGAATTAATAGAAATTAGCTCATCTTTTTTAAGGTGTTAGATATGGATTTTTAGCTCAGCCAAGCCATATAGCAACATCTAGTGGGTTTTGTGGGCTTTTGAAGGTTTTTTTCCATTTATGACTGGAAAAATAAATATACAAGTAAGTTGTTTAAATGTTTAAGTAGTTCAGAAATAGTTGACAGAAATGGATCAATTCTCATGGAAAATAACTGAGCAACCTAATGGAAATTGGATCACGTTTCAGCTGAAGGATGTATTTTTCTGTCACTTTGGATGTGCCAGTAATAATATTTTTGCTTTCTGCTCTGTACATTTTTTTACACAAAACCGCTAATGATAGTTCTTAAACAGAGTTTTCATATCCTTTACCCCTGAGTTTGCTCTTGGCAGGGCCAGCCCAGGTATCTAGAGATAGCAAAGGGTCTGCAGGTAAATATCTGATGTTCCAAGAGGCCTGGCATGAATGCAGGGAAGAAAACATTCAAGGAAAAGATAAAAATATTTAGCTAACTTGACTTTAAACTATGGAAAAACACAGTAACATAAGTGCAGATACTACCTCCAAAAAGTTGTAACTGAAACATTTTCCCCTCCCCCCAAATTAAAATGGTTACGGAAATCTAAAATGTAGTATGGAGAATCATATAGTAATACTTGAATGAACTATAGATGTTGATCTATAAATTAAAAAAGACAAAGCTATTTTAAAGTTGTTTTGTATCAAACAGATTTTTATGTCATTAAAAAGAAGCAAGGGGTTAAAATATTGCCACAACTAAATCTTTTAAACATAAAATGGCTAGAATGGCTTTGACAAGCTCATTAAAATTAATATGAACATTTCAATGGTACAGGCTGGCAGTCATAAATTATTCAGGAAAAGAAATTATGCCATTCAACAAAGCATGCATTTTTTATTAAAATACAAGCAAAATTTTAACTAGTAGCTGATTTGTGTTTCACCCTGAATTACTAGTTTCATATTTTTGGGATTTCATAACAAAATAAGTTATGATAGACACACTCTGTATTACAACATTGTGGACTGATTAACTTTATTATGTAGTGTAGCCATGGTTACCAGTCACTGGAAAAGAAGAGACAAAAGTCTTGACAGCAGCTTTTTGCCAGCCATGAAACCATAAATCACGTTAATTTAATGTCTTTTTAGACATGAACTGGAACTACTAGTTGCTTATCATGTTTAAGTGTCTGTATGTGTGCCTGTGCATCTAAACAGTGTGGCTCATGACAAAGAGTAGCAATAGCCCACTTGCAGGATGAGGTGCATTGAGCAACTGGTACAAAAGATATGTTGATGACTTCTGTCCAGACTATATCTGTGTATCCAGGAACAGAGAATGGACAGAGAATTCCTCTCCTTGTGACTTCAGTTCTCCATTGTTGGAGAATGCTCTTAAAAAATCTTCCATGAACTTTAAAAAATGCATTCTAAAATGTTTTAGATATTGTCTTCTGTTAATCCTGCTGGGAGGTTGTGATGATTAGGAAAGTTCTTCTAATTCCTAATCTATATTTATGTATATGTTCAGGAATCAGTACTACGTTTATCTAACTGAATATAATTTTTTGAAGTCATCCACAATTTTCCTTTTCTCTGGCTAGAAAAGCCTTTTTTTAGTTTCCTTTGGACATCTCCTTTTCTGTGATCTTTTAACTAGTCCTTCTCTTAAAAGGAACAATGATGTGTTAGGTTTTCGATGGACAAAATGTCAGTGAGATCCAGGCATGTGAGAAACTGTACATGGCTTTGGAAAAATCTTCTGTTGAGGCAATGTACCTGCTGTGATATGAAGAATTTATACATGTAGTGAGGAGTTCAAAAGCATATGATTTTTTTACTGAAAGACTAAGAATAGGGTTACAATAGTAATGACAAAGTGTTGCCTTTCATTTAAACTATAGATAAGGACAAAGTCTTACACTTGCATAACATATTATAGACTAATTTTTCTTATGATACTTTCATTGTTCAGGAAGAAAGGATGAAATGTGGACTCTGCCTCTGTATTTTTGTAAGCTTTACTATGATTTATTACACCATTACAGTGGATTACTAATTAATAAGCTTTTTGTTAACTTACAATAATATATGAGAAATTTTTTTTCGTATTAGTCTGTATTAACAATGGGAGGTCTTCAAGTTGCCATGTTACAAATGAAGTTTTATTAAAATAAGACATTAATAAAGTAATAGAAGTACTAAGGCAATGTTTTTCAGTTTGTCAGATGTTGCAAAAGCTGAGCTGGGTATTTGGAAGAGGGAATGTTTGGTTTTTTTTTTTTCTGTAGATTATTTTGTTGTGACGACTGAGAAAGACTATTGAGTGTTTCCTGGGAGAAGATGAAATATAATACAAGGAAACAACCTTAAAGTTGCACTTTCTGTTTTAGAGTTTATCTAGTAATCATATTAATGACTTTTTTTTCCTTTTTTCTGAAGAAAAATATTATGTCTATTCATAAGGAAACTTATCATTAATTCTTTTCAGCTCCATAATATTCATTTTGTACAATATTATTCAACTCAATTTCAGAAAAGCTGAAAGAGGTGTGTTTGCTCTTTTCCAAATGTCTATGCTATCAAGTATTATTAGGAGATGTCCTAAATATAATTGGGGAGCATCATGCAAAGACTTGATTTCTACTGATGTATAAAAAATGATTGCATATTTAATGGGTAGGCAGAGTCATTAGAGAAAATATTCTAACATCTCCATGAAAAAGGAGACTTTGAAGGAGTCTCAGAACAGACTGGTACCTGGTATTCATTATTCATACATACATTCAAGTTACTCAACTGCTTAGAACTAGAGGAAATGCAGATAATGTGTTTCTTTGGCTGACACTTTTTCTGAGATTCATCAGAGATGCTCAAGGGCTTTTTGTTGTGCCTTAGAGAAAAGATTATATGGAAATAAAGGAGCAGTTTCAACTGGACTATTTTCTGCCAGGTTCTTGAGTGCCCCAGCCCATTCAGGGGTTTAGCTCGCTGCACTTAAAATTCACTGAAATGAGTTGTTGGAAAGAGCTAGAAGGAACTTCTACTACAGCCATTTCACTTCACTTGGGAGCAGTTTTTAAGATGACATTCTTGTGCTTGAAGATGACTTTGCTACACATAGTTATTTCTATGAAAATGGTACTTCTCCCAGTACTATAGAAATGATAAAATATTTATTTTTGCAAGGGGCTTGGATGGGATATTGATTAAATGACTTTTTTTTTTTTTTAATTAAACTGATCTGTTTTATTCAACAGCTTACTGATCCTGTTTATTGAGCCCTGTTTCACTAAGAGAATTTTTATTTTAGATGTTGAATATGCAAAATCTGCTTTTTACCGGTGTGCTTCATCAGTCTCGGATACTGGTGGCAACCTATGCTGTAAAAACGACAGAAAAGGAATACTTGTGTTTCTTCCTTTCTTTTTTTCTGCTTCAGTATTTAAATAATTATCTTCTCTATTCAGTCAGCCAAGCTGTAGTTGTCTAGTTGATTTCTTTACAAGAAACTGGCTTCTGATCTTAGCTCCTTTCTGTACAGTTGCCTGCCCTGTTCAAAAGCAATACACAGCATCACCTGTTATTTAGGAGTAGGAAACATATCCATTCTAATCAATAAATCTCAGATTTTGCTCTCAGTACTGTGTATTTTTTACAGACAATGAAAACACAGAGCACAGAAGTAGATTTGTCTCATATAGAGCCTCAAAGATGAATAAGGGAGTGGAGCATCTCCCTTATGAGGAAAGGCTGAGGGAGCTGGGTCTCTTTAGCTTGGAGAAGAGGAGACTGAGGGGTGACCTCATTAATGTTTATAAATATGTAAAGGGTGAGTGTCACAAGGATGAAGGAAGTTCTTCTCGGTGACAACCAATGGTAGGACAAGGGGCAATGGGTATAAACTGGAGCACAAGAGGTTCCATTTAAATTTGAGAAGAAATTTCTTCATGGTGAGGGTGACAGAGCCTGGAACAGGCTGCCTAAGGAGGCTGTGGAGTCTCCTCTTCTGGAGACATTCAAAACACACCTGGATGCCTTCCTGTGTAACCGCATCTAGGTGTTCCTGCTCTAGTGGGGGGATTAGACTGGATGATCTTTCGAGGTCTCTTCCAATCCCTAACATTCTTTCCTACAGTTTAATTTCAGTTCAATGAATGTAAATCTCACTGAGGGAACCCTTTCATTTAGGATACAAGATTTGATTGAATGAAAAGCAAATTACAGCTTTGATGCTAGATAAGAAGCTGGATTTTCCAAAGCAATGGTTCAGTCATTTCAGCCTGTGAATGGCATTTGCTATTTGGAAAGAAGCAGATTAGTCAGTTATCAGTCCTTCTTTAAGGCTTGAGAGTCACCTCAATTGACAACCCACTGTTCATCCCTTTTTGACAAGGTCTGTTTGGATTCTGCTGCAGCTTGATTTTAGTTTACTTTAGCTATGAATAGCTACATTTTGAGATCTTATTGCTGCCGATGTCATAGTTGTGTTGCACAGAAGGCCACATTTTGGTCTGCAATAAAAAAAATTTAAAAAAAAGAGAAAAATGTATCTGTATATACACCTGTTGGTTGAGACCTAACATGAAGGGAAACCCCTCATATTCCCTCCTCCTGCCAGAAGTCCCTGGGGTCAGAGAGACCTAGACAAGGAGGGTGCTTCTGTGGACATCTGGTAGACAAAGAAAACAAAGTAGGCAGGCATAAACTTGTTTGTTTTGGATGTGTTCTTCATATATATATATGTATTTTTAAATGTGCACGTAAAATATGTTTTTTGAGTAAAATGTTTTTGTGAACTGAGAAAATGTGTTCAATGTTACCCATACTCTTCCAGGAGATGAATTAACGTGGAAGTAGGAACAAAAGGTGTGAAGGTTTCCCAAAGCAGCAAGTAGGGAAACCCCCAGGATGAAGCAGAATTGGTGGGGGAAATGAGGAGGGAGAGGAACAGAGTAAAAACACATCACCAACCAGCTCAGCTCTGCTGGGCCACAGCAAGAATAGTTACCAGTTTCAGACTGCAAATAAGAATTACTGCAAGAAGAGAAAAATAACTAGCAGGGCTAAAGCTTACCTCCTCAGAGGAGAAAATGATTGTTATATTAAAAATAGTTGTTAATTTTAAAACCTATCTTACTAGTCTTTTCCCAACCTCTAATAAAATACATGGTTTATTTAGTCACTTGATTAGTGTTTGCTACCAATAAAATAGAGCTTTTGACTTAAGCAAATTTAATACAAATTTACCATTCAATTAATGTGAAAAATAATCTCAAATTCCTGAGATGAGAAAACTGAATGCAGTTGTTCTTGTTGTATAGATGTTACTGAAATGCCCACAATTCTTGATGCTTTGCACTAATGTTAATGACACTGCACGGTGTCATTTACTTTTTAGTCATTTAGTTAGGTCTTTAGTTTTTGGCAGTGTTTTATTCACATATATTTCACCACGTGAAATACAGGCATTATGTTTATCTTAGACACAGAGGCCATCTTGTGGCAGAATATCAGTAGTTGCACGAAAATACTTTTATTCTAGATGGGAAAATGCAGTCAAAGTTTTTACAATATTTCCAGTATTATTCGTAGTATCATCATACATTGAAGCAGGATTGTAATTTATGCACGTTCTGAAAAGATCTGCTGAGCCTGCAATAGAATATTGATTTCTAAAGAGAAGGAACTGATGACAAAAGATGTGATACCATAATGTGTTAGGGCACTGAGAAAAGTGTGATAATGTTTTCGATAATGTTTTCCACTAAAAAGTAGCCAGTTTTGATTAAAAAAAAAATAATCTTTATTTGTAGAAAATAAAAGAAAGGATGATTATGGCACAGTCAAGGATTTAAATTCCTCATATATTCTGTCTTGCAATTAAACAATGATAATCCTACAGGATGAGATTTACTGAATAGAATAATCAAACTAATTAATACCACTCCTCTTTATCTTTTGCAATATAGTTTACTCATTTATAGTAGTGATTTGGAAATGTTGTAAATATATGATCACTGAAAAGAAAATATCCAGACTAATAATATGTATCACAATCAAGATTTGTCAGCAAGACATACAGGGATTGCAAATAGTCTAAATACTAATAAAGTCTAGATTAATAACATTTAGATTAATATTTAAATTTTACATTATATTATTAAAGTGGTGAGGAGAGGGATTGAAAGCATAAAATAATTGGTGCATTGAATCCGAAAGACTAACAATAACTAAAAGCTAAGTATGCACAGGTGGGCTTGAAGAAACAGCTGCATCTGTTGCACATTACTGGAACAGTAGGGAAATCGCACAAATGTGACAGCCTATGTAATCACAAATTGATATTTGTGCATGCAAATACCAAGCAGTCAACTTTCTCCCAGAAGTGTGTGATTCACTGGCCCTTGTCAACTACTTTGAACCTTTAAGAGAAATCTCAGTTTAGCATTTAGAGCAAATTTTGGTGTCTTGTATGAAGTGAACTGCAATATAGCAGAAAGTAACAGAAGACTGGAAATTAGAATATTATTTCAGTAGAATTACATTTATAAAAGTCCAACCCTTCTATTTCTCTGACTTTTAAAAATTAAGGTAGTCTTACTTTGCATTCTGGAAACAAATGAACTTTTAGGGATTAGAATACATGGCTGAAGACTGCACAAATACACCCGGTTTACCATCGATACCTTCAATACAATAACTCAGTATAATCAATAAAATAAGGAGAAATACTCCTTTTTCTAAATTTGATGACAACCTTAAAAAAAATAAAGTTACCATGATAGATAATTCAGTAAATTCTGATTAGATGTTCACATGTGGTAGCACTGAAATTTGCTATGACATTCACAAGGATAAAAAGCATTCACTGAGAATATAGAAGTCAGGATTAATTACTAACAAACCTGAAAGTAACAAGAAATTTCCCCTGTGCATCATAATGATCTATTATGCTTTTTTCTGAAGAATCTGGTAGCTGTTATTACTGGATATAGAGTAATCCATATATCATGGAATTATTCATATGATTTTGATAAAGCATATTGAATAATTCCTAGTGTTTAAAGTATGCAGAAATATGATTCTATGTCAACTGAGTATGGTATGTACAAACAATTGAAGTCCTTAGAAACCTATGCAGACCAGTCTAGAATTCTTCATGTCTACATTTTCAGAATCTCACTTCTCCACAGGATAAATGTTCGCTTTTAGCAAGCAAGGACATTGCTATTATACTTTGCTTTAGTGAAGCAGGTTGCAATGCAACAAGTAAATAAGCAGTCTGATCCCTTACTGGTATCCTTGTCAGTTATTCTTCCAAAAATATCACAGAACATTTGCACCTTTCAACAACAAGAGAAATTGGGCTGTTAGTTGCCAGTGATTCTGTCAAGTGAACACTTTATTTTGCCACTTAAATTGAAGTTCTTCTGAAAGATCACTTCTGCCACTCTTCCGCAAATAGCGAGACAGGAGCTGCTGTTTATTAGCGGACCTTGGAAGGGTCCTTTTCCAGCAGCAAAGCAGCTCGTAGATCTGGTGTGTTAGATTATCAGGGCACTTCAGCTTAACAAGCTGAAATACGCTTCGCCGAACAGGTAAGCACAAAGAAAGTAATGATGTATTATCTTCTGCAAGCTCTTCTGCAAGCCAACATAGCAAGTTGTCCCACAGGGCCTCTGAAGGACAAAAAATAGTAAATTAAGAGCATTATTTTTCTGCTATGTAAATCTTTCTTTTGAAAAGCTTTCTAAACCTGAAGGCTCAGTGGGTGAACTCCCCAGCCGAATATGGTTTGTTTTTTATTTTAATGGAAACAACATCAGTTCTTACTTCTAACGCAATTTTTGATAACTGTAGTGTGACATGAAGTTAATTTAGTCAAGGGCAGATACAGCAACGGTCTATAAATTTGGGAACTGCAAGGGGAACGCTAGCAATAAAATAAAAGGGTTTGGGTATGTCCTATAACTAATACATCACTTATCTTGGAGCTTTCCAGTACAGACTGCATTTCCTTCTACAGAGAATTATATGCCATTCAAGCACCTCACTACAACATTTTCTTAGAAGAACGTTTGCATTTCCTGGTAAATAGATCATCCTTTTTTTTTTTTTTTTTTTCCTTTTAATATCTTTTAACGCATTAACTACTTTGATTCCTGAATATGGCATTTTAGAATGTCAGTTACAACTGAAACAAGTCTTGGCATTTAAAAAAACTAGCAAATATAACTATTATTTATATTGATATTATTATATTATGTGTGTGTTCTTACCTGATGAATCAGAAGAAATTCTTTTTGTGCTTCGTGGACGGTTTATCATCTTTTCACGCTATCAAAGAAAATGTGTTGAGGAAAGAGAAATGACTAAAATGAGTAAGGGATGAGGTATAGGATATGGGAGTGGATTGCAGTAAATCCACATTTAAAATTGGTTCTACCTACATATAGGATTTGTGTCATTATTGAAAACCATTTAACACCATCAGTAGGTAAAAAGCAGTATACACCTATTAAAATAATGAAACTAAGTCTGTTTATACCAGATGGATATTTATTGCATCTTATTAAAAAGTTAATAATTCATGCAATTTTCAAATGTTTGATCAGTAATATTATGTCATATCTGGTATATAGAAACTAGGTGTACAGAAAATCCGTATGGAACCTTCCTTCATACATGAAATGGATTTTAAGTTTGAATACTGCATTAACTTTGCTTTGCTCTCTCTGTGTTCTTACTACAACTGTGTGCATACCACACTATATCAAGGAAAATAACAGTTTCTAGGTATGTAGTAGCTGTTCTTAGGTTTATGAATCTGTACCTATAGTTATTCATTTTACATATATCAACTTTTGATTATAAATCACTAAAAATCATCAGAATTCAAAAGACAAGTTCCATTAGCATGCACAGAGTTCTTTCTCTGAACACTGGAGAAAAGTAAAAAAAATACTTTGTCCTTTTCTCCCTATGGCTGAGAAAGAAGAAAGTCTTGTGGCCTTTATTGTTGTTTCCTACTCCATATAGAACAAGAAATTACTTCTTATATAAGCACTAAGCACAAGAAGAGATTAATTTGTATCAAGTGAAGTTCAGCTCTTTTTTTTGTTAAATGCTGTAATTTTCCTCCTCTTTTAGTGCTCATGTGACTTTTGTCACACATTCAGTCATATTACCTTTCAATTTATGCAAAGCTTTCCCTGTGAGACTTGCTCCAGGTTTATTAACTGAGTTTGTTTCCTCCATTTGTGAATTAAGAGCATGAAACTCTGACTGGATAAATTATTTTATTCTTCCTGCTGGGCATACTGAGCCAGAGCCTTGCTGAGCTTATCTTAAATACTTTCCTAATAGAGACTTTATATATGGTTTAGTATTTGGAGTGTTTCATATGTATTGAGCTACATATCCAAAAGGTGAAAATAACTATTACCTCTTCACCTGTGGATCAAACATATTTTCATCAGCCACCTTGGTCGACAGTTTAAGTGTGCACAGTATGCACATTAGACACACTGTGTGGCAGAGCAAAACCATCCTGGGCTGTACTCATCTGTACTCATCTGCAGATCTGTACCTACCTTGTCTTGTCTCCTTTCACAGCTATTCAGTTACTGGACGTGCACTAGTGAGAAGATAGCATAATGTGGCTGAAAAGCTCTCAAAGGGAACATAAAGCTCTTCCAGAAGGGGGCATTGTTTTTCTTCCAAGACTCAGCTTTCTTTGGCTTTGTTTAATTACACTTTTATATTTAAACTTATTTTCATTTATTAATGAGAATTTAGCACCTCAAAGGTCTGTATTAGATTTTCAACGTTATTGTGGATGAACTCAGTTACCCACGCATTGACTTTAACCTGAACCACTTTATGCTACTTAATGTTAAAATAGTAGTAAAATGATAAGAATTGAAAATGAGTATTGTCTAGAAATAGTGTAATGATATACAATGCATTAGATCTAAAACATTAAATCTGCATTTAAAGATTAAATATCTGTGGTGAAGCGCTAAATTCAACCCATGGTTCAGCTGTGCTGGCATGTGGCCCCACTGTTCTGGCTGACAGCATAAGTAAAATACTCTCAGTGGGCAAAGCAGTTTTCTACTCTGGGAGACCCTTCAATTAGCTAAGCAACTGCCTTTCTGAAGCAGAGGATCACATGCTATTTTGTTGTTAGACAGTCATTAAACATAAAACGTCAGCAGAATAGTAATTTGATAATGATTGTATCTAGTACAACAAACTCTTTCTGCAAAGCATTCTGATTTCAGCCAATAACACTGAAGTACTCTGTCAAATGGCCCTCGCAGACATGACCAGACTCTAGTAGCATATCAAACAGGAAAGGCAGAAAAGGAGAAATTAACCTTTTAAACTCTTTAGCCCAGTTTCACGTAAATATGACTGCTTTGAAATCAGTAGAAATATCACTGATGTGCCCACATATACTTGATATCAGAACCTAATCCACTGTATTTAACCTGCATTGAAAACAACAGGTTTGATCAACCCATGTTTTCTAAGGCTGAGGAAATGAAAGCTCCATAAATAGTAATTGTTAGCAAAGATCAGCTTACTTCTGTAGAAATGTAGCATGTTTAAACTAATAACTGATGTGAATGGTTCTAATTTTATCATCTCAGGGCAAAGCGGGGCCAGGGAAGGAGGAAGAAGTGCCAAAGCTTCATTTCATTTCACTGAGAAAATTTCTATTGTTACTGGCAACACCGAGTGTTGTGTTCTCTTGTGTATTACAACTAATCTGCTAAGGTGATTAAACTAATCTTAAGATATTTATTAACTCAATGAAGTAGTAGAAATGTAAATAGTTTTTGCTGGTTTTGCCCTGCATTTACTGTTATTTTGGGGATTTTATTCCCAAGCCCTGAAAAGTTCTCACAGAATACTGGAAGGAAGTAAGAAGTCCATCAACAAGGCTGCAACTTAGAGTCAATTAATTACTACATGAGAGCCTTACTGTGACAACTGGAATTGTGTAAGCAACTATGTTAGTGTGAGCAATACTATAAACAACTCAGCATTATCAATATGTCAGATATGAACACTGAGCATTATGTTTTGATATGTTTGTGAGATTTGTGGCAGCTTAATTGCTGTACTATAGTAACAGACGTGATAGAAACTAGCAGAGTTGAAGGATCATTGCTTGGGTGTATGTCTACACACATGAGTGTGATCAGGTAGTTTTAGGTACTTTGGCAATACATATTAAAAACATCAGCATGTGACTAATTATGGACAGTGCCAGTCTCAGTTCATATTACATGAACATTAGCACGAGACTTGTACTTTAATGAAGTGGTAAATAACAGTTACATTTGACAAATGGCTGGTATAGTAGTTTATATAACTAGTGCAATAAATTTCTCCATAACTGTGTTTTCTCATCCAGTTTTAACCATTTCCTTCCATTTCTTGTACCCATTAGAAAGTCCACCTAAATGTGAAGATATATATGATTCAAATATGTTGATCAGATCATGGACAGCAAAAACAGGATAAAAGTTCTTATGTTAATTTTTCTGTCAGTGCTTTCATCGTTAATAATTTTAGAACACCTAATAAGATATGGTAAGTAATTAGGATTTCCTTTTCATTGCTATGGCTTTTAATTGCATCTGGATCATTATGTCTCTCTTCCAGTCAATTTATTCTCTAGCTCAAACACATTTTTAGCTGCTGCAAATATCATATGAAAAAGAGTTCACCTTCTGATTATTTTTGTACGTAAAATGTATGTTATTTTATATTACTGGTTACACCTTCCACATGCCAATATTCTGGCATCCCATGAAAGAGGACATAATAATTCCTTTCGCAGTTCCTCCATAATATTCATAAGTGCATACAGTGTTCCAACTTGTCAAAACTGCCTGCAGTGTTGTCATCAAGGTATTGTCTTCCTACCTAGAACCATTCCATATTTCTGATCATCTTCTTTCTTTCCTTTTCTTCTAAATCCTCCTACTGAGTTGCATGACTGAAACTGCAGAGTGCAGTCATGATGTGGATGCCTCATAGATATATGCTATAATCTTGTTTTCATTTTTGTTATTTAATAATTTGGGACATTCAACTTATTTGCTGCTGAATGCTCTGGAAGTTTTCAGAGAGCAAAATGACTAAAGATATTTTTTTTCATGGTAATTTGGAGTCTATCAGTACAAAATCAGATGTGTTTTATACTTCCATCTCAACAAAACCTCAAAAAAAAAAAAAAAACTCAAAAAAACAATCAACCATTGGAATAATCTCCCCAGGGAAGTGGTGGATTCCCCAACATTGGTCACTTTTAAGATTCAGCTGGACAAGGGTGCTGGACCATCTTGTCTAGAGCATGCTTTGCCAAGAAAGTTTGGACCAGATGATCCTTGTGGTCCCTTCCAACCTGATATTCTATGACTCATACTCTGTGACTCTTGATAGACAACTTTAGTGCTCTGAATATTTTGTACTGTCATCACACTTAACACTTAATTATTCAAAAGTTTCTGATGAATATGTTAGCATGGATGTGTGTGGGACTTTATTGCTTCGTTTGAGAAAATTAAAGAGAACATTTTTTGCTCTTAAAATTTCCGTGAGTTGGTTCAATATGGAATTCAAGCTTTACTTGACTGGAAGAAGGTATGAAGAACAAAACAGAGAACAAAATTATAACTTTGTGTTAATGAATGTTACATACCAATAGACAGTGTTATGGGTGAAAATACCATTTGCTTTGTGTATTTATATGCCAATAGTATTTGTTGTATTTATGTATGTATATGTTGTATTTAATTTACTGATTATTTACTGAAGTCAAATAATCAGCTTTTATATTTTTTCAAAAAGATGGCAACTAAACTAGCTAAATTAATTATGAATATTTCTTCTCTATCAAAAAACGTGACTTCAGGTATTACCAATTTAAAATTATTACTCTGGATGGATGGAAGATGGATCAAAAAGTAGGAGGGTTCACCAACTATAGCAAAGTATAACATTTTGTGTACAAAGATGACTTGTAACATAAGGGAAGATGTTATTTTCATGCATCATTCTGTAGAGAGGTTTTCATTCTGTGCAAGATAGAAAATACAAATCACAATATGCAAATGTTTTCAAGCATTTCAGTCACTTTTTTTTTTTTTTTTCCTAATGAAGATTATGGCTCTTTGAAATGCTCCTCCAGAAGCAAAAGAAAAATTATTTTTGAGATGCTGCAACACTGATTTTCTGAAGTGATATAATAACTCTGTCTCTCTCCTTAGACTCTTTGTATATCAAACTGTGATCCTCTGTGATTGAACTGATTCAGTTGAAAGTATAGATGTAGAAAAGCTATTCTCAAAAGTTATCATCATTCCTGAGGTTTGACTTAATTTCTGGTTTCTAATTTACAAGCAATGATCATATTATACAGTTCCTCTGTTTATTTCCATTTAAATTAGTAGGTTGCCTGGGTGCTACTGTGTACTTACATATATTATATATTCCTATACATTTATAAAGATTGGCCAGACTTTAAGATCTAAGCCACATTGGGAAAGAAGAAACATGGCCTTAAATTAGTAGGAGAAAAGGAGTAGTCAGAAGTATTTGTTTTGAAAAGTCTAAATAGAACATTTAAGGACTAATATGTATAGCAGTAGACCATATATGCCAACGTAAATCTAAGATACTTGGTAATTATCTTTGTGGTTTAGCACAAATGCTGTTTAGTCCTTTAAATTTTATTCTTATTATGCAATAAGATTAAATAAAAAGAAACAATGGGATGGAAGCTAGGCAGGTGGGTGGAAGAAACGTGATGCTAAGGGTGTGGCACAGATTGCTGGTTTTTTGGTGGGTTTTGTTTGTTTGTTTTATTTTGCTTTTTAATTATCTCACTTGATGTCAAGAGTTTGCATTTCCCACTCTGTGAACACTGCCCACGGGATGCTAGCCCTGTGAAAAGGCCAAGTGCTTGAAAGCATGTGATTCTCTGAAGAAAACTTACATTTTATATGGAGTTAGTCACTAAAAGATCTGTTCTTAATTCTTAATTTTTACTTGGCATAGTGGAGATGAGAGAGAAATCAAGAGCTATACTTAAGAAACAAAAGATGTATATGGAGGTGATAGCTTAAGGAAAAGTGAAGTTAACCGAATTTAAAAAAAAAAGATGCTACTGCTTGTCACCAGAGATTTAGACCAAGTGTTACAGTACATATTTTGATATTAAAATGTATGCAAATTTGATAACAGTAGTCTAGCAGCAACATTTTGTACAATATAGGGTGCTCATACCTAAGCTCCTTGAAAAGATTACAATGAGATTTCACTGCAGGAATACTAATTTATGTCAAAATAGTTTTCGCCAGAGATAGAGACAATTGGCCACGTGGCTATATTGGAGACGCTTATCAGGCACTACAGGAGAAAGTGTTTACATGAACCATTTAATGGTACTGCTATTTGCAGTTCCCAAGACGAAGATACAAGATGTATATAACTAAAACTTAAGTAACAATTTCTTAGGGCCATACCATCTGAGGAGAGCAAATGTGTGAAAAACTGCTGCTAAACTTTTTTTTTCCCATGCTTGGATGAGGGTTCCTCTCACCTGCTGAGAGAAATTATGAGGGTTTCTGCACATTGCTGTTGGACCAGAAGTGCTCCATCAGTGAGTCCTGTGTGCATCTGTATAGCAAAAATCATACCAAGATCCTCTTGCCTAATAAACATGTGGTAAGAGAAGAAGAGAAAAATCTCTAACATTATCAAATGAGAAACCCACCTTTGGTAACGTTAGTGCTAATTTACACAGTGGAGACTGGTGTTGATATTCACCACATAGCAAGGGTTGTTCCCATTTCTTGGTTATCATATCTCTGGTAATTTTATAAAACACTGCTGTTCCTTTGTAATGAGGTGAGCTGTGGTTACCATATTCATCCACTTCTTTAATTTGAAGTTCCAGCCTAGGTTTTCTTTGTGAATGAAAAATCAGCCTGTAGAATTTTGCAAAATCTTTTCCATTCTCTGCAGTTCATACAAAAAAACAAACAACAAAAAGCACCACACACAGAAAAGCAAATACCAAAAAATTATACTGTATTTAAAAGGGTAACATCTAAAATAATTCATTAGGGTGAGTCAAATAGAGCTAATCACATAACATTCAGTTGTTCTTTATCATTACTGTTACTTTATATTGAATATCTGAGGTTCAAACATTTCTGCCAGGCTGCTTCAGTAGTTGAAATGTCTTCATACTTAGCTGTCTTAGCCTCTGAATTGTTGGCATAAAGAACAAGTGGTGGAGGCTGTGCTACAAGTTGAAAAGTAAGGAGTGGGGGACAGAAGGCGATGAAGTACGTAACACACAGAGAAATAAAAATAAAATGGTGTTGTGAATGGAAATAGAAGTGTATACTTTCTGGTTATTTAGGATGGATGTCTATCCGTAACAAAATGAATGGGGGCAGAGAAGTAGGTGCATTTTTAGGATTTGTAATTCCGTTTTAATTGATACATCTATAACACTACTCTTTACATAGATAAGCAGACATTGCTTGGGGGCTGGAGGCTTCTCTTTCTGAAGAATAATCCTTTCTTTAGGGTGAACAGAGTTTTCAATGGGAGAGTTTATGTATTTATGTTCAGAGGGCCCAGTATATATTAATTCTTTCCAAAACTGACAGAAGACACTGTACATAATTTTGTGTAAAATATTTTCTGAGGCTTCTTACCTGTCTTTAAGCAAATCCCTGAATAGTGGCAGCCACTGCATGGAATTTTTGAGGCTGCTAATAGAAACAGCCTAATAGCTCTCATCACCTCAATTCATAGTGTAACTCACAAAACCCAATATTGTGCCCTGGATTGCAGCATTTAATCTTACTTTAAGTGAATTTCAACTGATAAAATAGCAGACTATTTCTCTTTTGTTTGGAATCTGTTTAATGCCTATCAAATGTCCTGTTTAATTCCTATCAAAACTTCTTGATATCAAAACCCCATTGATGGAATCCTGTCCTTTTGAAATATAAGATGAAATACCAGCAGTTTCTGAGGGAACAGGTTGCACAGAATGGCAGAGATTGGAAGAGATCTCTGAAGATCAGCTTGTCTAACCCCTATGGTCAAGCAAGGTCATCTAGAGCAGGTTGCTCGGGATATTTTTCTTGTAATACATTTTATTTTTCAGTGAGAGCTGTTTCCCATGTAGTTCCATGCACCTATCATTTACAAGAAATAAAACACTGAAATGTGCTAAATGTGCTGTGACTAACCACAATCTACTAATGCTCGTATATGGTATTTCTGAACAGCTGAGGTGATTGATAATGTTCATCCAGATGCATGTATTAATTAATTACCTTACCTGAAGCAGAAATATTGCCTCTAAATCTAAAATGAATCTGCTCTCCTTCTCTTAATGAGAACTGCTGTGTAGGTTCTGGGGGTCCAAAGTAGCCCTCCTCATGGAGATTTTGAAGTTCCCATGTCAATTCTTTGGATGCAGATAGCAAAACTACTATTTTATATGGGTTTTCTCTTTTCCGATACAGTATCACATTAGCCATTGTGCTATAAACAGCTTCTTCTAGAGCCTGAGCAAAGAGGAGAAGATATGTGTTCTCCAGGAGGAACGAAAGGCGAATAACAACAAAGCTGTATTAAGAAAAAAAAAAATTCAAGAAAATGAATATATCTATCTTAAATAATTTTATCAACTGCTAACAATTTATTATGCAAAATAACAAAAGGCACTCCCGTCCCTGTATGTGACAACTCCACAGTTCACACCATGTGTCTGAGGGTGTTGACCAGTCTCTTCTTGAACACTGTCAGGCCTGGGGCTGTGACACCTCCCTGGGGAGCCTGTTCCAGTGCTCCATCACCCTCTGGGTGAAGAGCCTTTTCCTAATGTCCAACCTAAACCTTCCCTGGCACATCTTCCTGCCATTCCCTTGGATTCTGTCATTGCTCACTAAAGAGAAGAGTTCAGCGCCTGCCCTTCCTCCTTCTCTTGTGAGGAAGCTGTAGACCGTGATGATGTCTCCCCTTAGTCTCCTCCAGGCTGAAAAAAAACTACTAACTTTAGCTGCTTCTCATAATGGCTTCCTCTCCAAACCCTTCACCAACTTCACAGCCCTCTTCTGGACACTCTTCAGTAGCTTTATATCTTTTTTCATACTGTGGCATCTAGAACTGCACACAGTGCTGCAGGTGAGGCCACATCCAGCCTGGCCTTGACTGTTTCCAGGACGGGGCATCAAAACAAATACAAATTTTAGATGAAAATAAGATAATATTTCCTAATGAGACATTGAAAAAAAAAAATTAAAAAATATGGTTTTGCAGTACTAAATCCCAGCTAAATTCCATTTTCAAATAAAGATTAATATCTGCATTTCCTGTTTCAAGTTTTGTAGATATTGCATTGTGTACAGTCTATAGATGAAAAAAAATATTTTTAAAAAATTATATTTTCTGTAATTATGAATAACAAATCTAAATGATCTTATACTTTAAAGAGGAATAAAGAGATGCTGGCAAGTTAACAATGAATAGTGGATGATTTCTTAACTTACTAATTTCCATTGATCCATATATTTGGAAGTAAATATTTTAGTAAATAAAAAAATATTGAATTATTAATACATTACCTTTCTAAATGCTCATTTAGTTCAAATGATACAAGCCCATTCCGTGCATTCTGGATAATAACATCATCAAACACCTTCCACCCCTCTTCTTTGTTTCTGTGACCTAATAATTTCAAAGTATCACTGATATTCTCCCCGTATTTTCTCACAGAAGCACTCACAGCCCTGGAAAGCCATGGAATCATAGGAAAACATGTAATGTAAAATATATCCCATAGAAAGAGTATGCTTGCATTTGTAGCTCTGCTTTGTCTTCTGCTTTGCTTGATGACTACGTGTTTTTTTCCCACCTTGCTGAAAATCTGCATCTGGAACTATACTCCAGACTATGGAAGTGATATAATTGTTAAGAGATTTTTAAAAAAATTCTCCAGAAAATGTTTTACAAAAGGGAAAATAACAGTTTCTATCTAAATTAATCTAGTTTGATGTCATTTAATATCATGCACAGTGATTATTATGTCATTTTTAAGTCGTCGGTTTTAAGTGTTTTAAGTCGTTGGTTTTAAGTGTCGGTTTTAAGTCGTTAACCAAGATTTAGATTCTCTAGAATTAGATAGCTAGGCAAAGCAGACAAACTAGCAGATACCTTTTCATCCAGAAGCAAATATTGCTCAATAACCACAAAGGAATTTAGAAAACAAGACAAGACTGCTACCCATTATCTGTTTCAACAAAGAAAATAAAAGTAGTTTCTCTTCAAATCAGGTGATTACATCACACTCATAATCAAGCAACTGTGACATGGCATGCTCTGGCTAATTTATCCTAAGAAATGAAACATGAGGGTTTTGGTTGGTTGGTTGGGGTTTGCTTGTTTGTTTGGGGTTTTTGTTGGTTTTGTTTGTTTATGTTTGTTTGTTGTTGTTTTCGTTTTGTTTTCAGAAAAGCTGATAACTTTGACACACGCCTCTGCTCGACTGTTTTTTAAAACTGGATGTGAATAACCCATTCACCTCAAAAGCACACCCTGCGAACAATCCAAAAAAGAAAATACACCAGACAGGACAGCCTAAGCATTTCTCAAGCAGACAGCCTCAGCCTACATGTAAATAAAGGAAAAGGTTGGCATTGTTTCCTAAGGAATTTGTACAGAAGTAAGTAATCAAGCCAGGGGCTTTTGGTGGATGTGTTTTGACTGAGAATCTAATGTGACATTTAGACTGGTATTAAGAACACAGATGCCATGAGGGTACTGCCATACAATTAAATGCTTCTGGCACAGGAAACGAAATTTGAATCTCCTATAAACTTGTATGGGCACTGTTTCCAGATCTGAAGTTTGTGATAAAGGTGGATTTATAGTCTAAGAGAGCAGTGTGAATGTAAGCTCTTTAAAACATTATCTGAGTTTTTCAGAAATTGAAAGTTAGAATATTGTTTGACTTCTTCATCTATACCTTGCTTTTTTTCAAGTTAATAATACTCTTGGCAAGTAGATGAATTTTGAAAAAGCTAATGTTTAGCACAGTAGAAATAAGCTAACTCTTTAATGATCTAAAGTAAAAGTACTTCAAAGCTGACTCTTGCCCCAAGCTAGTCCCTACTAAGAAATCTCAGTAAGCCTTTCTGAACCTGGAGTAACCCATGGTAACAGAATGATGACAACAATCAAATGATAAGTTCACATTGGTTTTTCTTCCTGCATGAGATGGTAAGAACACCATTTATTATGCTGTCAAAACAGATGAGGTCGGTTTTGACCTTTTTTTCCATCAAAAAGTTTTACCACTGTCCTAACGTTCACAATGGATAAATTTTAACGCATTGCCAGTTAACAACTGAAATGTAGAGATTTGTTCAGATGTCCTTATGTTTTAATGCATTTTAAGACATTCCAAAAGGTCTACGTTTGAGAGATTTTGTAGTGAGTGCTCTAGAAAAATCTGGGCCTTTACCTAATGCAGCAGTTACCACAAAACTGACCTACTCCAAATCATTGTGTCAGAAATTTTGACTCAGGTAGCTATTGGAATGTGTAGAGATCAGAACTTTGAGCAGCTTTGAGATGTGGGTATTCTCTACGTTCAGTGTTTGGCTTTAGAGAAAATGGTTGAACATTTCTTGCTGAAAAAAACTAATACATTTTTCATCCTGACTCCTTATACATCCTTATACATCAAATGTTATGTGAATTTTCCTGGTGAAGCTATAACATAAGAATTGTAGGAATTTGCTCTAGTGTTTCTAACAATGTTTCTAAGTATAGCAGACTGTATTAAAGAACTAACACATTTTTAATACAAAAAAATATTCATCAGTAATTGTTAAAATGAATTTATTTCAATGTTTTGAAAATGCTGAATTAGTAGTGAAGTTGTTCTTACCAAGAATGGTATGCCGTAGCAACCCTCTTTACTGTAGCACCAATGGCTCTCGTATGTTCTGTCTCATCTCCTTGCCTTTTTTTTTCTGGGTTTGGAGGACAGGGTAGAGTAATAGTGACAGAGTTGTTAAATGGTTGGGCTGAAGGATGCTGGACATAAATCAGTGCACTGGTAGATACCACTGAGTGGTACATATCATGTCTTGCTTTCAGTGTCGAAACCAACGATGGTTCAATTGGCTGAACCTAAATATGGAAAGCAATTGTACAATTAATTTTGAATAAACCTTCTCTTACATGCCTGTGATTTTTTGTTTGTTTTGTTTGTTTGTTTGTTTGTTTGTTTATTTTGTGTTTTGTTTTGGTTTGGTTTTTGTTTTGTTGTTTTTTTTTTTTAATAATTTTATTTATCTTTTGGAATCAGATTAGACTATCACAGACATTTTAGGCTCTTCTCTGTAACCCAGGAATAAACCTACCAATGTGTCAGCACTTTATACAATGGACAACCAACTACTTAAATGTCATTGAAAAAATCGAACCTTTACTGACTAAAATATTGTGATTGTTTTGTTCCTGCTTTGTTCCAGAGCTACCTCAGAGTTTGATAATTTTCTAAGGTTTTTCAAATGTGTTTTGTTTGGGAGGTTTGGTTTTATTTTTTTTTTTATCACTGTTAATTTTACCTTCTCTGCACCTCAGAATCAGTGTTTTTATAAAGGAAGGGGGAAACACATCATAACTGAAGCAAATTTTTGAGATTATTCTCACCCTGAAACTAAGAGATTACAAAACCTTCTGTTGCACTGCCTGGTACAAATGATGGAGGTCAGGAGAAAAAAATTGTTCCATTAACTTAAACACTGGGTAAAACAGTTGAAGTTTGGAGTTGATGCTTATGTCATTATTGAAAACAACTGAATTTTCTTATGTTTAAAAAAAAACAAAGTTAGATGGTTCTTCCTTTTGGCTAGACATATCGTTGCCTACTTATGACACTGTGGTTTTAGCAAACTTGACAGGAAACCATTTGCTGTGTATACAGGATGTGGAGCTACAACCAGTTTTCACTTCTAATAGTGGAACAGGTTGCCCTTTAACATTATTGGCACCCTTGCTTCAGAATTGATCAGATAACAACTTCTGGAACAAGTATTGAGTATTTCAAGCTCACCTTTAACTGCATAGGTGCTGGAGAATTGAATGTTCCCGGATGGTAATAGAAAGAGATTCTAGAATCCATGCTCAGCTTTTGTGAGAGTCCTACCTTTGGAACAGTAAATGTTTCTTTTTTTAAGCATGACAACACAGAAAAAACACCCAGCTGATAAACTTTCACTTCTGCAAATGTTTCCTGCACAAAGAGAATGTGAGGTTAGAGCACATTGGAGGGGAAAGAAACTGAGTTCCACAGTGGATTAGCGGTTTGAGAAGGCAACATTATTTCTAGAGCAAGGTGTGAAATTAAAATACATTGACTATTATTGCCACTTGGATGCCCAGTTATCTGGTGATCTCTAGTCATCATGTGATGTCATTAATATTTCAGTGTTAGATTGGGGTGAAATGAAATGAGCTGGTAAACTGGGTGATGAATCTGGATCAACGCAATTCTTCTGCAGTTGAAAAAAAAACCCAAACATCCTCTGTTTCTTTGAGGTGGAGTCTGGACACACAGAATTGTGTTACTTCTCTGTGATCTGAATGCGAAATAATTCCCCTTATGTTTTTACTTTTATCAAATAATGCAATTTGCAAAAATCATGAACCATTACACAGTTATAATCATTGTGGGATCAAGCACTTGCCTGGGTTTTAAATAGAATTATTTCCTGAGAAAGTAGGAAGAAAAGTTCGATTTAACCCCACATAGTGAGCAATGCGGCTTAATAATGAAAACTTTACTAGTATGACTCCACAGAGGCTTAACTGGGAACCTGGAATGATGTTTTTACAGTGCTCAAATAAGAGGTTACCCACCTTATGGTTTCCTTGGTATCCCTCTAAAGAAATAGGAGTTAAGTAGTTTGATTGAAAATTCACATCAGTCACCTTCACCATAATCTCCCGATAATTTCCTCTGAAGTGTGAAGTGAATGGAATTGCAATGTTGATAGGGAAAGGAATTGTTGTCTCATAATCAGAGCATTCAATACTGATGACATTGCTGACCAGCTCCTCAGAATCATCCACCACCAAGGAACTAGTGTCATTGACTATCTTACACTTCAGATTCTCCAAAGCACTTGCAGGGGCTTTAATAAAACAAGCTACTTCATTTTTACCACTGTCTTCCACTAGAAGTCTGGAGAAAAAGAACATAACATGTAACTCTGTGTTTTGGGTGGGGTGATGTCTTGTATTTTTAATTAAATACTATGCTATAATAATTTGCTTCATTGTAGCATAAGCAGATAATTCATAAAAATATATGTTTATGAGTAGAAGGGAAAATAAGGAAAAATATTATGTTTAGCTTGTTTCAGAACAGTTTACAAATTATTATAAAACTGACTTATTGGTGTCCTTTCCTACTGATTTCCAACAATTTGAGAATTGACTGTCCATGACTCAGATCCTCTCTAGCATTAAAAAAAAAATGCACTCAAATAGAAATTTACAGTTTACTTTAGAGCAAATGGAAGATCTTTGTTGCACATACTTAAGTTGTAAACTGCTAATATGTTAAAGCCCAGCAGCTGTTCAATAGATGCATATTGAATTTCTAGGCCCACAGATGTTTATATGTATGCTAATAAGCGATAATTGTGTAAGTCTGTTTCTATAAAGAAGAATACATGCTTACTCTTCGTTCCTCCAGTGCCTAGATTTTTGAACTTCTGAATCATTCATAGAAGGATACACGGGAGTAAGATCATATCTTTGTGCTGCAGTTGTGAAGGTAAGTAGATCCTTCCTACAAGTCTCATTATGTGTTTCCATTTTACTGTCTTCCATTGTTCTTCCATGTTCTTCACTTTCTACCACTTTTGAAAATTCTTTGACTACTGCCTTCTTTACCTGTTCAAAATTATTTGTGACAGTTCTGTCATAAATATCTTTCAATGTCCCAGATAGAACACCTTTGCCACTGCTTGTAAAACCACTTTGAAAAGCCTGTTCTGGAGACTTTTCAGTAACAGAGCTACTTCCATGAGGTTTATCTTTTCTGTTGCAATCTTTTTTCTCTGTAACAGGGTTTGTTAATAGTCTGTGTTCACCATTTTTCTTTTTCATTAGAGATTCCCTCCTAACATCCTGTTCTTGAGCAGATACACCTTCAGCTAACGATGAAACAATATCTTTTTCTGCACTTTCAGTTTCTGTTGGCTGGAACTGATTAATGTTCTGGCTTTCCATCTTGTTCAGGGAAGGAGTTCTTAGGGGTTCCTGACAGGGACTGGAAGATCCTTGCACAGACTCTGTTGCTTCTCCTTCAGGATAACACACATCTGTTTCTCTAGAAGCATTTTGAGCAGTCTGGATCAGAGAATCATCATCTTGTCTGCAGCTAGCAACATAAAATTTATTTTCTGCTTCTTGAAGGTGTGAGACTGTATTTATCAAATAATTCTTCACTTTCTGCAGACAATCTATGATTGCATTGTGCTCTGAGGAAAAAAAAAATTAGTAGTGATCTGAATTTTGCTAAGAAAAGAAAGCCAAAATTGTGAAAACTTATACACATGCTGGATGAATTCCACGTAATTCCATAGTGCCATACAATACATGATGAACAATGTATTTTGTGGCTTCCATTTCATATTTTTACATTTATTTCCAATCTATTTAAGTTAATTTCTGAAGAATTGACTATGGACAAGTACATTGTGTATTTGTTCAAGTACAACTGTGTATTCATTAAAGTACTACTCTCGTAACTCTAATGAACACCTTTCTAGTGATCAGATACTAGCTAAATTCTGACACTCTATCTAAAACATAGAATTGGCAAATAATAGCCAAATCAATCTGAGAAGAGGTTTAAAACTAAACGTTAATTATATATATATATATATATATATATATATCCTGAAATTGAATCCTGCAAGATTCTGGTACATGAGTCTCTAACAAAGCTGTTATACATGGGCTCAATATTAAACATGCTTAGCAGCTTTGACTTTTTATGATGGAGAATAGAGGATAACACAAAACCACCACCATGTGTTCAATACTGAAGTTCAGCAGTTTGTAACATCCAGTTGTAGGAATGATGGAGGTTGCTCTTGCATATAACTAAAAACGCTTGGTGAAGAAGGAAGCAGAAAAGGCACACAATCACTATGTGACATCCATGTAAGATTTTATTTTTAGCCTATTAATTTTTGATCCCTCATTTTTCTTAACACCTTTTTTAAGAAATCCTTCTAGATGTTCTCTTAAGGATTTCAGATAGATTACTTCCAGCTCTCCCCTCACCTTATGCTGTCAGTCTCTGTAAGAGAAACTGTGTCTTGGTTAGTTATGCATATTGCAAACCTCTTGGAAAATTTTTTGCTTATTTCTGTTCGCTGCATGAGATCCCAGAAAGCTTTGTTTTCAGGCTAAATCCAGTCAAAGTCGATACAAATAAGAATATTGTACAGAATGAAACACAGTATGGTGTGCTTTCCACTTATAATAGATAGAGACACACAAGGGAAGGACAATACAAAGGACTGATTCATGTTTTATGGGAAACCACTGGCTTACATTCACTTTTTTTCAATAACATCATATGAGGTAAATCAATAATTCAAGTTTTTCAACTTGGAAAATAGTTTTATTGAGTAGGAATGTCATCACACACCAATGTGTGATGTTATATGATCTCTAAAATGTTTGTTCTAAGGTACTGCTGTTTTTATACAGTTAATTTTAAAACAGTGAAGAACAACTTCTAAACAGTTTATCAGGGCTGACAAATAAAACAAAAGGATTGGAAATAACATAGCTTCTTTTGCATGAGGGGTTTTAAAGACCACTTCCCAGTCTCACTGAAAGGCAAAAGTGTCAAAATTAACCTGTTTCCTCCCTGGATTTTGCATTCTCTAAACATAATAATAATAATAATAATAATAATAATAATAATAAAACAAAACAAACAAACAAACAAACAAAAACCCACACCAGCTCTTTAAACTTCCCTAAAATCAAATTTGAAGATAATAGGGTCATTCAAAACAATGGTGTTCTCCTATGCTGTGAATGTGACTTTTCTAATACTGCAAGTGCTTAAAGCCAAACAAAGACATGGCCTTGTAACTCTACACTATCCTATGGTGTTGCATGAAAATACATATTTGCATTCTGTTACAAGGTTAACCTTGAAATATGCCTTCTTTTGTGTTACTCCCTGCCACCATCACTTTTCTAACACTTTGCTTTTTGTGCTTTTTTGATGCTCGATAACACAACAAGGGGAAAAGGTGGTGGTTTGGTTTTTTGCTTTCATTTCTCACTATCCAGATCTGTTTCAATCATCAGTAAATTAAATTATTTTTTTCCTCTAAATCAAGTCCATTTTTCCCATGATGGTAAGTGACTTCCTTGTCTTTATACTGACCCAGGAGCTTTTCCATCTAATTTCCTCCCCCTGACCTGTTGAGGAGGGGGAATACGTTGCTGGATGGGCATCTGGTATCTGGCCAAGATAAACCCATTGAAGTATAATATACATAAAACTTTGAAACAATTCTTCTTATTTAATTTCATTTATATATGTATGTTTCTCACATAATGAGAATTATGAGTCTCATATTGAATTTCATGTAATAAACTCAAAAATAGTGTGATATAACAGTTGAAATATGACTTAATTTGGTCTAATGAATGACTAAACACTGAAATACTAACAAATTGAAAGTAAGGTTCCCCAGCATCATCACACAGCACAACTTAGCTTAACATCCAATACACCCAGTTCACTCTCTCTACAGGTAAGTCACTCCATACTTGCCTGGACTTGTGGTCAATTCCTTGTGTTTGTTGTGGAGAGTACTCAGCAAGTGGCAGGTGTCTTGAATGCTTTCCATAACATTCTGCAGCTGCTGTCTGAGAGATCCGCTCAGCTCTTTTGTTAAAGAGCTCAGTCTAAGTACATAGTCCGCTATACCTTCATTTTCCAGATCACTTTTCAGAAGCGCATCTCTCACTAGCAAGTTCAGGTGCCAGATTTTTTCCAGGAGTTGGCCTGATTTGCCTGCAGGTGTAATCTTACCTTCAGCCATTTCTATTTCATGTTCAGAATATACTGCTACAATTCTTTTTTTTTCTGCTCAAACACTCACACGAGGTGTTGTCCTTGGTTTAGACTACTACACTATTCAGTGTTTGTAGCCTAAACAGCGTTTAAAATGTTCTGTATTCCACACACACTGACAAATCAAACTCTAGATCAGAAACTCTGAGTTGATATTGACTATTAAAAAGTTACTAGGTGATAGAAAGGCGTGGCTGTCCTGTAACTACGTGCAAGGATTGCTAAGGAAGGCCAATGTAACCATGAACCTTTAGGGAACATTATGTAACTAAGTTATGTAGCAGTGACTTAAATTTCAGGAGCTCTGAGCAATTTCTCACTGCAGTTGCTGTAAATTATCAGTACCTATGAAATCAATCTTAATTGTGAATTCATATTTTACAGTCACCACCAAGGAAAAGTTTTTGTTGCAAGCTAACATTAAATGCAGTAAGTCATTTGACACCATTTTGTGACCACTGTATTTCATTTGTTGTTCAGAGACATCAAATAGATGGGACAGGTCCAAGCTACTGTGCAGTCTGGATGATGTATTTGAATTATACGTAGGTTTCAGCAGTAAAAGAATCTACAAATCTAATTTTGTGATTAGTAAAAATATTTATTAGTAATGACATGTAAAGAAACTTGCAATGATTTCTGGGGTGTGTTTATATAACAGAGGAAGAAAGGTAAAGAAAAAGCAGTAACAGCTAAAAGTTCAAATAACTAATGGCTGAAAACAAGTGGGGAACAGCACTGACATTCACTTAGTGATGCTGGTTCACATCGTGCTGTGTCAGGGGAGGACAGGCCTGAAACCCTCATTAGCAGAGTTCTGTACTGGGCTAAATCAGAAGTATCACATACAGCAAAATATGTTATGGTTTAAGAAATGTACTACACAAATTGTTGGCACAGTGGCTTTCCTACTAAATATTCCTTTTTATGACCCATGACAAATATAATTAATGCAGTTTTAAATAGCAATTAAAATGGGACTGTGATATAAAAGCTCATTGAAAATTCCATCTAAGCATTGCAAAAATTAATAAAGTAATGTCAGCAGAATGCTTTGAAGATGTAAAGCACTTTATAAATGTTAAAATAACAATGAAAGATAGAAAGTGTCTTTAACCAAATCTATGAGCAGAAGCCAGTTGTAATTATTAAATTCAAAAGGAAAGTTTCTTTTGACTCATTATAGTTTGCTTGATCACACTGAAAGCATACTGCATAGCTAACACAAAAAGGTATGTGAATCATTAACCTATTTGCTGTTTCTGATGGCTCAACATCTCTACATTTTCACAAATTATTCCTAGTAAAAAAGGAAATCTGAAAAGAACATACACTTTCATGTGTAGAAAGTTTTAAATGTTATCTTCCTACCTCAACATTTTGAGATATATAAGGAAAAAGAAAAGAAAAAGAAAATGAGCAAAGCTGCAATATTATATATTTACAGTATTGTATAGACAAACTTCTTGATGTGAGTCCCTTTTGTTCCCCTAATTATAGTATAGCTGGATTCATCAGCTCTGGATCTTTTCCAATATATGCATTTGCTTAGATTACTTCAGACTAAATAAATTAGTGATGTTCAGATGCGAGTTATGAAAAAAGACAAGTTTGAATCAAGGTAAAAGAAGAACTGTTTTTGAAATAGTAACCTTTTATGTGAAATAGATAATAATAAATAGACTTGTTATCAGAATACGCTATTCATTGAATGTTGTAAAGCTTACAAGAAGCTACTACAACACGCAGTTTTAGAAGATATGACAAGAACTGATCTATATTCATGTTCTTCACCATAAGCAAACCATTTCTTTTGTTGTTGTTGTTTTTGTTAGTTTGTTTTGTCAAAAAAAATATATATCCTTCTGCTTCAGTTAATATCTGGATAAATTTTCTATGCATATTTGAAAGAAGACATTAGTTAGTTTAGAAAATACAGTTGTTCAAAACATGTTCAAAAGGAGAAGAGAAACTATTCTAATTTTTTAGTAAGTAGTTGAAATAATACTAAGACTTTTAGAGAAAAAAAAAAAAGAAAAAAAAATTATATTCGTCTTCTCTGTAACCATGAGTGAAACATGCAAAAGAATAAGCTTTTGCAAAAACATGAAGTACTACATGGTATAAGGGTCTGCAAAATTACAGAGTGCTCTGTATAAGAATTCATTGTAGAGGCAATTAGGTAAACTACATTATTAATGAAACACAAGTGCTGCTATTGGGAGACATTGGAATTTTAAGCACATGATTATATATCACACATCATGACTGAAAATGAGGTAGCAATGGCACTCAAATGACAGTTGATCCTTTCAGCTTTTTTGCTCTTCTGCAGTAGTAAAGAGAATGCATATTTAGGTTGTCTGGTGATC
Source organism: Nesoenas mayeri (assembly GCF_963082525.1). Classification (NCBI taxonomy): domain Eukaryota; kingdom Metazoa; phylum Chordata; class Aves; order Columbiformes; family Columbidae; genus Nesoenas; species Nesoenas mayeri. The sequence goes on from NC_137540.1 coordinate 54,550,800, forward strand.
AATATTTGAAGGTCTTTAAATTCAGCCATTCATATAGCAAAACCATAGTTTTAACCAAAAGTAGTTCCCACACCTTATTTTAATTTCACTTCCAGTGTTGGACTATGTAAACCTGTTATTTGTGATATTTTGCTACTAATTCACCATTTCTCCTTACTTGAATAATGGTGATACATTATGTACCTGGGATTTCTTAATCTTTCAAGCTATTTAGTGGATAGTCTTATGATTTAAGGCTTTTGTTTATGTACCATGCTGACAGGTATTAGACAGTATAACTATAAAGTCTTTGGGAACAATCAGATGTTTTTACCTGACACAAGCTCTTGCCCAAGGAGATCCAGCTGTAGGTCCCTGCATGTACCCATAGGCCTTCATAGTCCAAACCAGCCTCATCTGGTGAGTGCAGGTGATGAGCTGGGCTGTGCGTGGAGCTTTCTGAACACTGCGAATTGTGAAAGTAAATGTTGCTAATATGAGTAAATTATAAGCAGAAAACATGAAGGGTAATGAAAGCACCAAACATGAGTCATTCAGAAATGTTATAGAAAAGTGGGTGTATATTCTCTGAAAATATACGACTGCTTATACTAAAATATAGAATAAACTGAATAAGATACTGTAATAGATGACATACGTGAAAGAGGAAGTCCTTTCAATGCAATATTATAAAGAATCTAGTACAAAGGTTACTTAAATAGAATTTATGCCACACAGTTAATGCTGGAGTTTTACAATCACTTCAGGCTTTTGCTTTTATGAAGTTAAATTCAGCCTGAGTTAGTTATCTGAGGTGGTTACTATGAGGCACACTAGCTAATAAGAGGAGGTTGAGACAGCAGGAATAAGTAGACTTGATTAGGGCAATATTACTCCATTCTCCAGCAGAGTCAAGTTTAACAGCGAAACTATAGTTTCATCTTTCAGCTTTTACTACAAAGTCCTGAGCAGAAGAAAAAAAAGACACACACACAGAGACACACATGCACACACACAGAAAGAAAAGAGAGGCACAAAGAAAATCAGTTCTGAGGTATCAGAAGCAGCTCAACAGATTTGGCCACTGTGGGTGGCCAGGCTCACTGGAAATCTTTGCCTAAAATACATACTTTAGCTCAGAAAGAATCAGTCCCATAGTGTCAGGATAAAGACACAAGCTATTGTGTTCAGCTCTACATACAGACACCAGCTAATTAGGCTTGCACTAACAGACTCGGAGGAAAAGACACATGGGTGTCCTGAAACTTGATTGTCAAAAAAAAGGGCCCTCTGCCTGGGTAGGCAATATACAGAGAAGAAAATGAAAATAATTAGAAGACAATGTGTAAGAAAGAAAAGTGCAAGAACAGTTGTGAGAGATGTAGAATTGTCACTAGATTGTATCTTTTCAGGTCTTGTTTTTTTGTTTTTTTGCTTGCTTGCTTGCTTGTTTTTGTTTCTTTTTGTGGTTTTGTTTTGGTTTTTTGTGTGTGAAAGAGTTCAAAAAAAGAGCGGTGCACTCATCCTCAGAGCTTAGCTCTCCATTTAATTTCGCCTTTCTGGAGAGTAATCCTTGTCTTCACCAAAACTGTATCAGCAAAAAAAGACAAAGTGGAAAATTCGTTCTACTCTTCATTTTGGTTTAAAACAATTCCTATTCATGGTTTACTTTCACTTTTGGCTATATTATCTAACTATTCAAAGAATTATTTAAAAAGAGAGCTTTCATGTCCATATTAAATAGTGGCCTTGGATGCTGGAGGAAGAAAGTACGAAATTAAAAAAAATAGAGATCAACATATACATTTAAATTATGTTATTATTTAGCAGATGTACATGTTGTTTTCAGAATACCTTAATATTGTTGTATAGCTGGTAACAAAAGAAGAGGACTTTGCCTTGCTAGGAAAAGACATTAGACTGTATGATGCAGACCCAGTAAGTTCTACCTATACTCTCTATATAATGCAAAGTTCAGTAGGTGAAAATAAATGCATTTTAGTGCATTTATTGATATATTAATATTTGCAAATATGTGTAATGTTTTTTTTTTCCTGCCTCTGGTATTCTAAGGCCCAGGGGAACAAACAATAACAGTATAAGAAAACCAAAGAAAGTGCTAAAGATGTACCATGCTATAGAAATTATATTATATGCTCATCTGAATGGTTCATTTAGCACTATATTATAATGACCAGTGCTGGATGATTTGAAGCAAGACATAACCCCCTTGAAATACATAATTATGAAATAAGATGGTTAGAAAAGGTAAATCTCTCCTAGCACTGTCACAGTACCTGACATCAAACCATCCTAACTATGAATCATGTGCATGGGCCTCACGTTAGCAAAGGCAAAGCTGCAGAGCGTAGGAGGGAAGAAAGTCTGAGCCTGCACTAAACCCTGGTGTGGGGCCACCTGTGTACCTATGTTCACTAAAAGGCAGCATAGTGTTCTTGGCCCAAATTTGCCATTATATTTAAGTTAGCTTCGGTGGAGGTTTCAGGTAACCAGTGTTGAGAAAACAAGCCACACTCAGCTGTGCTGGAGTGGAGCTAACACATAGAACAAGGGATCAGGGTGCAAACTGGGTTTTTCTCATTTCTGAGCCTGATCTATGTGAAACTGCATAGGCATAACCTTTGGTTAGCTTTGTGATCTGGGAGGAGGGGAAAAAAGGCAGTTTGTGTTCTTTAAGTGTTCTCTTTTAGTTCAGTTGTTGATAACTATTTGTAAATAATTTGAATAATATTGCTTGGGAACAAATAATCATGTATTTACTGCTCAAAGACAAGAAGATTGTAGACTGGGACTTTATGAGTGATCACCTTTGGTGGGTAAGGTGGAACAGCAAGAGGAATCTTTGGAACAGCAAGCGGAACTTCTTGACCATCTAATCTGTCCTTTACCACTTGCGCACGGACCTACAAAATTTAGCAAGAATGTAGAGGAAGATAAAAATAACAATATATACTTTGAAATCCATATATGTTATTATCCCATTTACAGTCTTCTACAGGAGATGGTCTTAGGTGAAAACCTACTCTGCCTGAAATCAGGGCTGAACTGTAATATGCATATCCTATACCTCCCTTTTGTGAAATAAATACAAACCACCTTTACTGATGCTTCTCTTAAAATGGACAATTCTTCATAGGTACGGGAGAAGTGAGATTTGATGACAGATATGAAGAGAAAGTAGTCTTGCCATAGCCACTAAAATATCCTAATCAATTTTCATTACATCTTTTCCGTGCTCATTTAGACCCTTGGTGCACTGTGGAAATGGCAATGAATGGCTTTAGTGCATTAATTTAAACTAGAATTTCCTTTATTTTAAAATTTATTTCCTTTTAATTTGGTTCTGTATGCAAGAACTGTGAAGGCCTCCAGGATTCTAAACATTCATTAACAAGCGACAAGTTTTATATTGCAGTAGCTAAACAGAGTATGCCATTTGAATTCCATACCAGTGTGCATAAAGCAAAAAGATTTAGTCAAGGTTTTGGTCTTGTGTAGTTTTTTTCCTTTGTGCACATGAAGTTGAGTTTTCTTGAATGAAGGCCTTATGTAATACATTGTCTTTCCAATGGTTTTGTAAGGAAAGGTCAATATTACCACTGTGTCTCTGAAAGGTCAGAAACTTGATTAACTGTTTACCAGGAGAAGACCATAATTTCCACAGCCTCTCTGCTGTTTTGTCTCATAAGATTAAGTAATAACCTAATTATAGCCTTTGGGAAAAAATAACTATTGAAAGAAAAAAATGTCTGTTGATGTGATCAGCAACAGTATTCTGTAGTTATTAAACAAGATTGATGTTGGTTTAGTGTTAGTGTTTAATTATATAAGAAAAACTGTAGGCTTTTCTGTCCAAAATTGAAGTGACACTTATTTAATTGCAATTTTAATTAAATTTTAGAAAGTAAGAGGCTGTAGAAATATGAAATGAACACGTTGTTTACACTTGACGGTATTTCTTTTCCTAATGACGAAGTCTCAGTCTCTGTTACACTGCTGTCCTTAATAATGGAGTTAAACCTTCGTTACTCTTAAGAGATACCCTTAGTGTAAAGCTATCCTTGAAGGAAGTATTATATTTTCTGAGCAGAAGGATGTTAAATAGATAGAGAGAACCATAACTACCTGCATATAGAATGATGTGATGTGACTAATTTCAGCAGAGTTTGTAATATAAGCAAACTATTTGAATGAGATTTCTTAAATGACAATCTAATTCAAAATTGTAGGCAGAATATTTATGCCATCCTTCAATTACTTAAAATAGCTAAGGCTACTGGTACATCCAGTACAACCTGGTACTCCCCAGGTGGCTTTTGACTTTTAGCATTTTATGTTTGAGGTTGTTTCTCAATTTGTTATTTCGAAAATAGACTGAAAACTAATGAAACAGTATGTAAAACGGGATGTATGTAATAAAACTTCAAAGACTTGGTACTTCTCAGCTTCTGATTTAATCTAGTAACTTCACAATAAATTATTCATGGACAGATGGGGTATCTTCATTATGAGTTGGCTATTAAAGTATTGTTTGTATATACAGTAAACCTCCAGTTTAGTCCCTTCAATAGCATCAGAGTTCTGGGGAGTGATCCAACTATCAAGAGTTGGTTTCTTTGGTTGGGTGGAAAACAATGAGGAAAAGAGAAAACAGAAGAAAGATAATATGTTTCACTAGACCTAAATAATAGTGTGAAATTATATTGAACTATATACAATTTTAACTGTGATTGCACTTTGGAATTTTTTTCCCCTAAAAATAGTTCTGTGATGTCTATTATGTTTCTTTACTTTCCATGCCAAATTTGCTCAAGCAACAGGTAAAATGAAAGAGGGAAAGATGTATCTGAGATGATGACCTTTAAGATTAATAGCATCTTTAGATGTGTCATATAGAATGCAAGAAAGCCAATGCTGTGTGGATAAAACCTTAATGATGTGTGATTCCTTACAATTCAATGAACTGCGCAGAAGACGAATATGGGAAAAATTTAGCACTTCTTTGTAGGAAAGTTCTTCAGAGAGATTTATTTTCAAGTTTGTTTGGTTGTTGTTTTTTGTTTTGTTTTGTTTTGTTTTAATTTTAAGCTTAGGAATGCTCCATTAGCCTTCTCAAAGCTGACAGGAAGTCATACCAAGGTAGTGAGGTCCCCTAAATGAGAGCATTAGTAAAGAAATAGAAAGGAACTTACCACATGCTTTGGAGCTGCATTTGTATTCAAAACCAACTTGAAATACCAACTTTAAATACAAGTAAGAGATACAAGTGTTGGGATAAGGAAGTTTGGGAGCTGACTCAAGGCAAGACATGGACCGGGTCAGTCCAGGGAAGCACCATGTTTTGTGCATTGCCAAAAAGGTAGTGAGATAGACCCTCCTCTTCTTCCATAAACCTCAAGTTGTCCCAGAGCTGTATTTTGAATTGCCATCTTTGTGGACTCCCATTAAGAGAGACGTCAAGTTCAATGTTTCTGACTCACCCATCACCTCCATATGAGAGGTGCTTTTAGAGCATGTTACTATTGGTTTATAAGTATTTTTATTCTCATAAAGACTATTTCAGTTAATTGGAATAACTTCTTGCATTTAGAGGATTTTGCATTTGCAGCTGAGTTCAATATGCAATACATAAGGCAGAAAATTCACTGACAACTTAGAATTGGTAAGGGGAAGAAAAAAAATCAGTATATTGCAGAAGTAGTCAGTAAACAGTATATCACCCTAATCACCCTATTATGTCAGCTTTATGTCATTTGTTTCAAAAGACATATATGAGTATCAAAATAACTTGAAGTGCCTACCTCATCAGTCCATCAGTAGTTCTAAGAAAATTGAGACTATATTAAGGTTAAACATATAGCCATTAAAGAAAACACGATGGCAAAAGCCACAATCGTTATGTTGTCATATCTGTGAAGAAGAACATTAGCTAGTTTATAAAGAGATAGACTAAAAATACAGGGATAGGATGCTTCTTGGACATCAGACTGACTATTATACAATCACATTATAATATGGGGTCAAACTGGCTTAGTGGTCTGAGTAAAAATGTAGGTAGGCGTCCAGTGAGACATACAAAAGTAACTGACTTATAATGCACTGAATAACTGGCTGAGAGGAATTCCAAGGTTACAGAAACAGTTGATAGCAAATGCAAAAACGGAAGGTGGATATCTCAACTCTTGTGCTTATTCTTAACTGCAGTCCTATCATTTTTCTAAAGCTTTGTAGCATTTTTGTCTCACCCTGTGTGAAATGTCACCTCATGCTAGAACTCTACTTGTGAAAATTGTAATGCATTATTCAATTTCCAAGGTTATTTTTCCTGATATTTTATTAACAATAATATCAAAGCTACACTGTAACAGTAGTAGTGAATCTCTAATAATAAAAAGCCTAAATATTCACTTGCTGGTTGTTTAAGATGTAGCTAACATTGCATTTCTTATAACATTTCATTAGCTCCAAAACCTAAATACCTTTAACCTTCTCAACACCTTGAGGACACTGGTTGATGAATTTTATTGCCTCTTCTTTAAAGGGGAGCAAATGAAACTGAAAAGACTGCAGAAGACTGAATTTAAAATTCAAACAGTGCTACTTAGCTTGGACTATGTTCAATGGTAATAAAGATGTGCTATTCTTACAGAAGAGAGAGAAATAATCTTGTTAAAAATAAAAAATATACTCAGTTTTGTAGTGTTTTGTTTGTTTCTTTGTTTTTGTGGTTTGGTTTTGTGTGTGTGTGTGTATTTGGTTGTTTTGAGGGGTGGGTGGGCGGAGGGGGCAAGGAAGAAATAAGCATTACACATCTGAAACATCTTCTCAGTTGTGTTTACATATTTGCTTGCATTACGTCCAGAAAAACTGCAGTATACACAAGTTCATTTTAAGCCATATTGTGCTTTTGGGGCTTTATGGGATTTTCTTGTCTTTATGTATGGATCTAAATGACATCAGCAGGATCAGGCAAACCTATATGCTGTTTTACTATTTGTTAGAAATAAAGTAGCATAATTTATCAGATTCTAAGAAGGCTCTCAAGTCTCTGGTTTATCTACAGCATATAGTTCTCTGCCAGAGCATGGAATGGCAGCTTTCTACCACTATGGTAAAAAAAAAAAATACAAAAACCTAAAAGGAAATTACATCCTACAAACTCTGATGTAATTCAGATATGACATAATGCATAACATTATTCTATGACTGTAGTTTTGAAAATCTGTAGTTTGTATTCTATTCTGTAGTTTTGAAAATCTGCTTATAGGCTTGAAAACTGCAGAGATTTTATTTCCTGATAATTTCATCTTCCCTTGAATTTATTTGTTGCTATAATGAAAAAATGTTAGGTAGCTATTTTTTTTTTAGTAGGTGAAGATAAAATTTCAGATTAGAATTCTAAAAAGAAGTTGCAAGGTTTTTGCCATATCCTCTGGAAGACAGTAAGGCCTCTTGTATCCTAAAATACCTTTAACTGTACAAGAAGGCCATTCATAGAGAACATGCAGAAATTGCCTTCCAGCTCAGGCTTATGGTTACAAAAACTTCTAAAATAACCTTGTTTACTATTAACTGATATTGGCCTGATTATTTTATCAGTCCATAAGAATAACCATGTAAGTCTGTGTTTAACTGAAGATGGCATAATATCATCTAAGCTGTACAGGAGCTGATCCTTAGAATATTAATCTACCTCAGATTTCAACAATCCATCTCTGTGGTTTGTCATAACTCAAAGTCAATGTTTGCCACATCTTTTGTTGTTCATTAAGCTAGTAATGTAACTGATTTAAGCTAGTCAGCCTTTTTCCAGTTTTCAAATATTGTGGGGGCTTTTGTGTGTCTTTAAAACTATGGATCAGTTCCACTTGCTGCTTATTTATTGTATTTAAGAACTCCAAAGCTAGCTGCACAAACAGCAAATTGCTAAGATAAACTGGGGGAAACAGTGGCTACTCCTTCCTTTATGGATGGCCTACAAGTAGCTCTGATATTGTACACAACATTTTTCAGCTGTCTGAAAAACACAACAAAAAATGGAAAAAAAAAGATCAGGTCTTGTGGTCTCCTGTTGTGGTCAAGAAAAGTAAATAATTCTGGGAGAAGCTACTACTACACAAGTATTAAAGTGCTGAAGGCAATCTCTTTTAGTGGGTTCGATGTGAGAATCTGACAGCTGTTTTAAAGACAAATGCTGAAGGGACCACTGTCTGTCTCTGCTGCTGGCCCACTTACAGGAGCAAATCACATGGGGTTCCTGGAAGAAAAACAAAGGTTGACTTTATAGAAGGACTAGGGAATTTCTTGACAGAGAAGAGCTCAAGGGTATTAATCAATAATCATAACTTAAGACTTGCAGAAAAAAAAAAATCAGCCCATCATAAACTGCCTTTTTTTTTTTTTCATGGTAAGATAGGCTTTGCAAAGGGGGCAGGTCTTTTGTTGTTTACAAGACCTGAATCTTTCAAATATTTTAAGTTACTGTGGTTAAAATTCCTTTTCTAAGTCAGCACTCATTGGTATTCTTACTGTTCTGAAAGGAAGCTAGGCTTAGCTGGAAATCTTAGGCAAATCTGTGATCAGATGACTCTGTGAGTCACTAGGTTACAGTCCAGAAAGCCTATGACCAAAAAGGGTGTTAGTATGCTTACCTGAATCACATCTGTGCGCTAACTTGGTTTGGAAACATATGAGTCCCTCTGCAAATAGTTAGGAATGTCACTGAGACAGGTCAGCAAAAACATTAACAAAAAGTCAAGTAAGAACATAATAAATTTCTTTAGGTTACCTAAAAAGGCAAACCGAAGTGTTTGCACTGGAGTGGAACTTGCCACAAAATTTGCTTGTATAATGAAGGTTTAGGAGGTAAAACTAACTGCATTTTTTTGATACACTGGTATTTAGGCATCTAATAATTAGGACTTGCAGCAGGATTTTCACAAGTGCTTTGGCACTGATGGAATTGGTTCTGTAACTCTGAACTTCAAACTTGTAATTGTTTTGACTAAGAGTTGAAGACTAAAAACGCTGTTTACATTCAAAATTGGGATCTTGAAACCTCAGTTTACCACCATGGCACCAACAGTTTTTAACAACCTTACTAATAGTAAGGCTATTTAGTATGGCAGTATTTAGCATGTAGTAAGCAGTCTTTGAAGCAGGAAAAAGAACCCAGGTTTACTTGCTCCTAAATAAGCACTTTAATTACTGGTCTCTATTTTGCAGTAAATCTTTGCTTCATTTCTGCTTCAACAGAGTGGCAGACCTCTGACTTCAGTGACAACAGTGTGAGCCTTTTGGTACATCCTTGAATTTAAATAGAACAAAATCAGAACTGATGTATCAAAATGAAGAGATAGATGATGTACAGTGATGGAGTATATGAAAGTACTTCTCAGTCTCTTTTTTTTTTTTTTTTTCTTTGTGTGTGTATGTGTGTAACAGAAAGCTGGTTTCAGCTGAGTGACAGTAATTCACAGATGTGGGTGACTTCCTAGAAGTGGGGAAGTTACGTGCATTCATGCATTACCGAAAGCTTATTTATTTATTTATTTAAAAGAAAGTGATCATCGCTCAACACCTGTGCCACTACTGTAAGGCAACGCTGCTGCCTCGCACTTGGAGCGCCTGCCCTGAGCATGGCTCTGTTCGGTGCCAGATGTGGTACAGGGAAGCCTTTTGCTTGCTGGCTGGCTGCTGCCAGGGTGGGAGGCAGAGAGAGCCTCACCGCCACCCCAAGCTGCGAGAGGGGACACGGGAAACTGCGAAGCCATGCACCGGGCCGGCAAGCGCCCCTCCAGCCGGTGCCTGCGGCTGCAAGTGGGCTTCCTCCTGACTCCTCAAGAAATATGCTGCCCGGCGAGCACGCCCTGAGCAGCCGCCCCGGCGGCCCGCGGGCGGAGCGGCGGCGCGGAGGGGCGCGGAGCGGCGGCCACTCCCTGTCCGCGCCCAGGTGCGGCCGCCTCTTGCGGGAGCGGGGGAGGGCGGAGGGAGCTCCGCGCCGCGGGCGCGGCCTGCTGGGGAGCAGCGCGGGGGTGGGGTGGGGTGTGGAGGCAGGCAGGAAGGAAGGAGGGAGAAAAAGAAAGAGCAAGAAAGCGAGCGAGCGGAGAGGGAAAAGAAAGCTGAAGCAATCTAAAGTCCTGCTCTTCCTTCCCCTTGCCTCTCTCCTCGTCCCACGCTGCTTTTTGCCAGAGGTAAGCCATCCTCCGCGGGGCGCGGAGTTTGCGAGGCAGAGGGCAAGGTCTGCCCGCCCGCTGCCCGGTGCGCTGTGCGGCGGCCTGCGCGGGCAGCTCCGCGGGCCGGGTCGGGCCGCTGCGGGCTCGGAGGTTCACCGCGGCCGCTGCTGTGGTGCTGGAGGTCCCGGCGGCCAGAGGAAATCACGCTGCGGAGAAGTAACTTTAAAGTCACTGGCGAATTCAAGGGCGAGGCTGAGTGGTTTGGTACAGGGCATGTCTCAGATAAGCGTCAGATACCAAAGGTGGAATCTGACAAGAAATAGCTCGTAGGCAGGTAGAAGATGAGGGGTGTATTTTTTCCTCTTCCGTTTTCTTTTTGGCTTGAATTATTTTAACGGTCTGTATGTAAATGTCAGAGTAAGGAACATTGCTTTGTTATTGTATATTTATTTACTCTATGAGTCATTTTTGTGAAGTTAGACATAAACAGACTTCTTGTTAGATGCTGATATACTTTTGGAAATTTTACCAGAAAATGCACGAAGTTTACTTTCAGAGAGTCAAAGGTTGTCCTAGATAGAAAAGGCAAAGTGAATGATACAGCACCCAAGTGTTGCTACAACAACTTGCTAAAATGTACTTTGCCAATTCCACCTTTAGTTTGCTTCTTAATGCCATGCAGTACTTTACTCCAGAGTCTGCCTACAAGTTGTTCCACTGGAATTTCTTGCAGTATGAGGTTTAATTCTGAGGTAGCAAAGGTAGTTGAACTTTTCTCTGGAAGAGAAATGTTCTGAAATAAAGTAATTTAAAAAAAAAAAAAAGACATTTTGACAGAGGATGTGCTTGAAGGTATTTCATAATTATCTGCTGTGTTGAATCACACTTAGTAACTGTCTTGCTTTTGGAAGGGGAACAGTTCTATTGGAATTGTTGCAATCAGTTATCTTGTTCTGAGTTGACCCAAATGTTAATTCATTAAGTAACCACTTTAAAAAAGGTCATTTGAGGTTGTTTTTTTGGTGTGTGGGTGTTTTTTTTTTGTGTGTGTGTGTGTTTTTTTGGTTTTTGGTGTTTGTTTTTTTATTGGTTTTTTTTGTTTGTTTGTTTGTTTTTTTTCTGTAGAATGCAGTCAGTATGCTGATTGCATTATGTAGATTTTTGGAAAGATCTTTAATGGTCTAGAATAGGGCTGTCAAACTCCTTTTAACCGGGGGCCTCATCAGCCTCATGGTTGTCCTCAAAGGGCCAAGTGTGAATTTAGGACCGTATAAATATTGCAGTAGTTAGAATGTTTTCTAGGCCTGTTAATCTTGTCAGTTTGTATGCGGTCAAGTACAATGGGAAGATGAAATTCACTACTGGTGAGTTTCGTTCTGCTCTGTGGTGAGTCCTTTTGTAGTGTTTCATTTTGGGTTTTTGGGGGATTTTTTACCCATTTATTTAGATCTTAATCTAGCATGTGGTTTAGCAGAAATTGAGGACAAGCCTGAACTTGCTTCTACTTGTTGAACTGATTGCTTAAAGTGTGATTATCTTGCGATGCACTTCTAAAGGTTTGACACTTTCTTCAGGCTAACATCTGTAGTAATCTTAAAAAGGGGAAAAAAGAATCTCACTTAAATTATTCTGTGTTCAGTTATATCCTACTGTTCACATTTCATTATTAAAAGGTGGATTGCTTACTTGCTCCAACTAAGATTTGTCTATCTTTCGATGATTGTTGTTTTGAAGAATTTTCAACTTGAAAAATCATAGAATGGAAGAATCAAAATGGATTGATATGGCTTTTTAGAAAGTTAGATGCAGGAACTTATCCTCCTTGTGAGGAAAGGTCCTGAAAGTTCTGTATTATTTTTTTTTTTTTTCTGTACCAGTGTTGTCATTTTTCTTAGGTGCTGTTTAGCTGTCGCTTTCTGTAAAACCAAAAGAACTACTCCTAGTTGTTGTACCTCCTTATCTAAGTTCCTTCCATAAGATGGGAAAAGGAGGGATGTGAAAATCTGTTTGAAAGAAAGTGTGAGAAGTATCTTCTATGGAAGAGAGTTGGATGATCTCATATAAGTCTTGGGATGTTCAAGCCAAACTGCAGTTCATCCCCTGCCAAAATGTATTTTCTTGGAAGAAAAGTTTCCCTTGTATTGTTTTTTATTCCACATGGCAATTTAAATGTTTACACCTATTTCTGTAAATTGAATGGTCAATTTTCTTCTGAGAAGCTTGATTTTTTTTCTATAACTGCTATAGCACTGTGTTAAATGCTGACTTTTGTCTTGATTACTCCATGATGGAGGATATGATAGTACAGCAAGAATCAGTTTCATTTAAGAAAGACAAATTCCCTGCTCCCCGCGCCCCTCCCCCCCCGCCTTTTTTCTTTAATAGGATGTATGCAAACACGTGAACTAATGTTGAAAACTGTTGTTTATTTAAACTGTCGTAGTGGTACAAATATTGATGTGAAATTGTGTATGCATATCCATGTGTATATAACAAATGTATGCATTACATATCTGATGCTGTATAAATATTCTTTATGTTTTTTATTACTTACTCAGCAATTAAAGCTATAAAGGAGTTAAAATTAGTTTTTAATTGATATACATTACATTGAAATATATTAATATAGTGGATAAGGTGGTCCTAGAGTTCTGCTTTTCTGTATACTCCTTGAGTTTAAGCCTTTAGTAGGGATAAAACTTGGTAATAGTAATATAAGAAATGATTCAAAATACATCTTCTAGCCTGGGATAAAACCATTCACTAATGTGTGTAGATTGTTTAGCTGTTTACTACTTGAACCTTTGAGTAGTTAAACCAAAACAAGAGTCAGTGTAGTCCATTGCTCAGACCCACAAAATATGTGTGACTGTGAACTTACCAGTATCTAAGCAGCTGTATAGGTAGATTGAATCAATAGCACGTCTTTATAAATCTTCTTAGAAGATGAGTCCGGAGATGGAAGGGACCCACAAGGATCATTTAGTCCATCTCCTGTCCCTGCATATGACAACCCCACAGTTCACACCATGTGTCTGAGGGTGTTGACCAGTCTCTTCTTGAATACTGTCAGGCTTGGGGTTGTGACACCTCCCTGGGGAGCCTGTTCAGTGCTCTACCACCCTCTGGGTGAAGAACCTTTTCCTAATATTCAACCTAAACCTCCCCTGGCACATCTTCCTGCCATTCCCTTGGGTTCTGTCATTGGTTGCCAGTTGATGGGTGCATTGACACCTTCTGCTGTAGATTACTACAGAAAAAAAAAAGAGCTTTGGCTTCTAGCAGTGCTGGCATTTTGTGGTCAAAAAGTCAGCGAGCAGTTTCTTCCTTTCTCGGTCTGATACATAGTTTATTTATAAAATTCGCTGCTAAAAGTAATGGTTCTTGCACATTTGGAAACAAAGTTTGTTCTGTACTAGGTATGCTTCTGCCTTGTTATGTGGTTTATACAGAGATGGGTTAGGATCCAAATCACTGATAATGCATGGCTATTTGAGTTCCTGAAGTAACAACACTGGAGGCATTCCAGAATAAGGTGTTGGCAAAGCTATTGCATGTAGAAAAATATAGTGTTTAGATACTGAAAAGAGTGTGTGAGTATAAATATATGGTTATATTAAAATACATATTTATTTATAAATATGTAACTAAAAGCTGCTTTCCTAAGCCTCTTTTTTTGGTTACTACTCAAGGTAGTAGGATTGAGAAAATGATACTCTCTGAAATAAACACTAAAACCTCAGGGAAAAAAAATAGCCAGACACCACCATGAGACCTAGAACTGCCAAGGAAGGTGGTAATGGCTGAGATTACCAAGTGCCACTCCAACATTAAAGCACTTAGACTGATATGCTAATGTTGTAGGGGTTTTATACATTAGAACGTGTGGTTTTTTGGTTGGTTGGTTGTTTTTTTTTCATTAAACATGAAAGACTCTGTTCTCTGGCACAAACAGTGCCTGCCTGATACTTTGTGCCCACTTTAACTTCTGTACTGATTATTTCTCATTCTGTACTCAGAATATATATTCAACTTCTTAAGAGACTATGTAGTTATAATTCTGTTTTTCAGGGTTTAGAGATGGGTGAAGGCCATACTGTTGAATTCTATCTTTTATAGAAGCTTATGTGAAAAGCTTGAGGAAATGCTGATGTCTGACATTTTTAAAGGTATGATTTGTGTTTAGATAAGTGCTCAAGTTGGGAAAGGACAAAGTTAAATCTAAATGCTGATTGTTAATCATTTTAGCTCAATCCAAGGCTTTTTGAATTTAAATGACTTGGGAGTGAGGGTTGACTCCCTAATGAACTTCATCTCTCTTGAGAAGTTCATATCTAAGTGGCCCATAGAGCTTTCTGTCTGAAAAGTTATAATTGCATGAATTTAATATTTGAGATAATAAGTCACTTCTCAGACTTGTGGACAGTGATCACACTGATAAAAATATTACCTCCAAAATGAAGTTAAAGAGATTAGCAAGAATCCAAAGACTTATGTTAAATAATGGAACATTTATAGTAAGTATGCTATGTTGGTTTTTTATGTCTTTCAGGAAAATGCAGGCTTGCTCATGTTGTTTGTTTTCTTTTTTTTTTTTTTTTTTTTCCCTCTTATTATGCTTTTTCCCTGTTTTTCATTGCCCCCTTTTGGAAGTGTGGGAGTAATAAAGGTATTTACAAAATTTTGCAGTGAAAGATTTCTAGTGATTCAATTAGTTATTTAATAATTTATTTCATAATAATAATATATTGCAATCACCAATAGAAGCGATAATAATAATAATACTGAATAATAATTCAGTACACTGTATTAAATTTATGTTTATTTATATGTGCCTTTGGGAATGAGGAGGGGGATAAAGATTTATTTATGACTTTTTCTGAGTAATGACTTAGTTATTCAAAAGATATTGGAGAAATCTTACAGGAAGAGGTTTTATCCTTTAATGGAGGAATTGACACAGTACAAAAATAGGCAATCTCTTAAGCTTCAATTCTAGATCCGAAGTAGTACCCTTTTTGTCAGGAAGTATCTTGAAGAATAAGGTATCAGTAACCACTGCCATGGATATCTTCTGGCCATGTAGTTTCTTTCGAACTGCTACGTAAGTCTGTTCTACCAAAGCTGTTCAACCTTTTCCAGGCTGCTTAAGGCTCATACCTGCATGCCAGGACAGCTGCCGCAGTCAGCAGGTTTCCTAAGGCCAAATTACCCTTTATACAGGAAGAGGGAGGTGAAAAAACCTGTTGATTGCTGCTGATCTTAAACCTTCTATAAAGAGATGTGATTTCAGGCTGTCTCAAACACTGTCAGAATGGTGGCTTCTGTGTCTGCTTCGTATTCTCTAAATAGTGAATTTAGATAGAGTCTTGAAAGAACAACTTAATAGGTGGAATCTGGAGAGTGCAAAATACCAAGGAAAAACTCTCATGGGCACATGAGATGCCAAATGTCCCTGGTCTGGAGACCAGAACTTGCCTACGGAGTAATGCCCTTGCTGCTGTTTGTGACCAAGGGAAAACTATTTCCTTGGCTGGGTTGAAAGCTGGTAGTTACCTGTTTCCTGTTTGCCCTCGTGACAGGGCTTTGAAGGGCCTGCTCTGCAAGACGTACTTTGATCGCCTTCTTGGCTTTCTGGCTGTAGTTATTTAAACAATTAAGGCACTTCACTCCCCTTCAACATGCTCAAGTGATTCTACCTTTGTAAGCTATTTTATTGGTTATGGTACTTGTTCAGTCAGATTCTCAGTTGAGGCGAGCTTGAGCCCATGGTTCTCATAGAATGTTCTGACCACTCATGGTGGTTTTCTTTGCTGTTTTTTTGTTTTGTTTTGTTTGTTTGTTTGTTTGTTTTTACCTGCTAAAAGTGTGTTTCTGTGCTATTAAGGGGTTAAGGCTCAGAAGATAAGGGAGTAGAAGGCCTATGCTGTAGTTACGTGGTGCTAGTGTGGGGATGGGAAAGCTCTGAGTTCCAGTTCTGGTCTTAGATTACTTTTTCTCCCCCTTCTGTCTGAGTACTGTGTAAATAAAAGTGTGTGTGTAGGTAAGCGGTTCATCTCCTAACTGTTCATCTTAACGTTAAATACTAGGATTGTATGTTTTAAGACTGTATAGCTTGTGCAGAGTTAAGACTCTGATTTCTCTGTTCTCTTTATGCAGGCCAAGATAAAAGGATGGAGAGGTTCTGCTATTTACCATCTTTGAAATTTTCATATATAAGCAATTTCAAAATATTACTATACAAATGACAGGAAGCCTTTCAGAATTTTATAAGTGATCACTGTGAGTTCAGGTAGGAATTTTTTTTAATGCCCTTTTTCTTTTCTGTAGGTTTGCAGTCTTTTAAAAAAAACAATTTGAACTGAAGAACCTTGAAGACGTGCCTTGAAGAAAGAGATATTTTCCACTGGCTGGCTGATAACAAATTTAGAGAGCTTTGTTGCTGGCGAATATGCATGCATCCTGACTACATTTCTACATGACTGTGTGGGGCAATATTCGGGATGAAGCGGCCATCATGTCATCCACAGGCAATGGCACTGATATTGAAGAATTCTTGGCCAACATTAACTTGGGGCAGTATCTTCCTAACTTTAAAGAATGTGGCTATAAAGTTGTGACAGATTGTGTGGGAATAAACAACAGTGTGCTTCAGCAGATGGGAGTGTTACCAACAGGGCACCGCAGAAGGATTCTTAAGCAATTAGATACCACTCTTTCAAAAATGCAAGGAAATTCTTTTTTCTATGAAAATCTAAAAGACTTGAAAGATTTAGAAGAGAAGCAGTGTCTGTCCTTGGATCAGATGTCTCCAATACGTGATTCAGGTGTAGATGGGACTAGCTTGATACCTGCAACATTGTCAGAACAACTTAATAAAGCTGACATTGATAAAGAAAGGTTTGAACTTGCACAGCAAAACTTATCTGGGGCAAATGATGATACCATTACAAATGTGGATTTTTCTAGTTTGTACCAGAATTCAGACAGCCTACGAAAAGCTGTCAGTCTAAGTGGAAGTATTAAGATGAATTCTCAGCCAGAGACACCACTGGAAGAGGCTGCTGCATACCAAGCTGATGAGCACTTCACTGGCTGTTCAGCCTTTTGTGATCCTCCTTCATTTGCTCATTCATGTGAGACAAAACACAGCGAAAACAAACATCTGATGTTTGCAGATGAGCGTGATTTACCTGATAGTGAGCCAAATTCTCCATTCGTTAAGTTTGAAGGAGAAATGATAGACAATGACTTGTATGATTCTTGTACACAAAACTGTGTGAAAGTATTTCCAAGAGCAAGCCGGTCTTTTATATTAAGGCATCGACCTGTACCAGAAATTCCCGAATCAAGTAAAGTTCAAGCTTCATCAAGGTAACTGCTGTTCCTTTCTAACAAAAAATTTCTGTTGTAATCATAATTGTAGAAATTTTGGTTTGGAGTTTCTCATGAGATTTTTTTGTGTCATTTTTCTGTGTGGGTGGTGGTTTTTTGTTTTTTTTTTTTTTTTTTTTAAGATATGTGCTGTAAATACACTGCAAAATTGTGACAAAATGGTGATTTCAAGAGGGCTACAAATTCACCTCCAAGTATAAAAATCTATTCTTATGATGAGATAATAGTTATTGTGAAACACAGGTATTCAGGTTGTATCTTAGTAACTTTTAAGGTTGTACCTTTCAAGAGATACTGTTCTTGGAAAAAACAAGTTTATAATGTTTTTTTTTTCACATGTAACGTATAGGAAAGATCCAGGAAGTTCTACACAACTACATGTATTAATGTAGTTTTATCAAAAAGCGGGGCAAAATTTAGAAAAACTTTCTGGTCTATTTTTGTGCATTGTATGGTAAACAAAGCAGGACATATCTGATAGGATTGCACACATGGACACAACAAGAGGATTATATGAGTCTTAGCCTTAAAGCACGTAGAATTTATATGTAAAGACAAATACATTTTTTTTGTTTTAAATTAGAACATGATATGATGTGGAGGAGGAAATTGCATCATACTGGTGGTCTGAAGCAAGAACTTTCTTCAAGGTGGCTCTTAGATCGATTTCTAAACTGGCTGTCATTTAAGTGTTAACTCAGAGAATGTATGCAACCAGTTTGTCATATTAGGTATTGGCTTTTGCTGATGTTCTCGTAGTAACGAAAACTTAACGGTTAATGATGATTGTAATATAAAAACATTTTTGAGGCACTACAGCAGGAAAGAAAAAAGTGGAAAAAGAGAATGGAATGTTTATAAGGATAGCTCTGTGCAGCACTGGTGAGAGTAGTATTGGATGGAGTCCAGTAAAGTTTGTTGTGATAAATTGCATAGAAGAGTTGCATTTTTTTTTTTTTTTTTTAAATATTCATGTGATGTGGGTAAGGATTTTTCTTCCTTCAAAATGGTTGAGTTCATAATTTGAATCCACAAGTTAGTGAGTAGCACTTATTGTCTTGAATAAGCATTCGTTGTTGTAGCTTGACTTGGAAAAATATGATGGAATGTAGAGGAAAAGGTCAAATGTTAGAACTTCACTCCAGGCCTATCTAAATGAAAGTAATATTGTTTGAATGCTACAAATAATAGGTACTGAATTTGCAGTTGTTCACAATATTACAGGCTGTGTAAACTAAGAATATCTCCCCACAGATTAATGCGTGATATTTTTGTTCTCTTAATGGTAAGGTTTTAATTGTCATGCTGGTTAAGTGTCTTAAAAAGAAAAGAAAAAATTCATGCAAAGACAGATGCAAAGTTTTGTCAGTGTAGGCATAAACAAATCATTAGATATCATTAGGTTGCACTTTTTTTAGTCTCTCTCTCTCTTTTTTTTTTTTTTTAAACCCCTAGCTATGCCTGGAAGGGACATGTCTCAGAATGTTTTGTATTTATCTTGTCTTTTTCATCTGCATATCTCAGCAGTTAGAAACATCATTAGCAAGATTAGCGAGTTTATACATGCCCTAAATGCAGACTTTTCCCAGCATTTAAACGTTTCTTTTAAATTATTGAAAGAAGTCAGTATTAAATGTTGTACTACAATTGTTTGTTTGAACAGATGAAGAGGCAAAGATCCTTTGTAACAATTAAGAGAGATTGTTGCGTGTCTTAAAAAATGTTTCCTTAGTGCTTTCTAAATCACCAAAAATGTGTGCTTATTGAAACTTAAGTATGAATACTGTTCAGTGGGAGGTAGCTTTATGTTGACTTTATTATATGAAGTACAGATAACCACTCTACAAAAGTTATTCCTGCTGAATAGGAATCTCATCCTAAAAGATAACAATAACTTATGCTCTTAATGTTTTCTGAGAAACAAGCACTCAGTAGAGAATGTATTTGCTGTATTTGTAGTCTTTCCACCATTGAAGTAAATCCTCCAAAACCCAGTCTATTAGTGAAATATGACTGGGTCTCTAACTTCATTACTCATCATTTTGATTTGTGAGCTCCAGCTTATTTTCTTAATCTTATGCTTCAGTTGTAGCAATATGGAAATCTTGGAGGGCAAGTAGCAGTTTGTCTGAGGAAGATCAAGGCTAAACCAGAACTTCAAAGCAGAACTTAAATGTCAGAGAAGTGTTCTTGATAACTGTGCTGGGTATTTTTTAGAGGCAAAAAATTAATGCAGAACTTAAAAATGGCAGCTTGCAGCATCTTTAACCTCAGGAAAGTTTGTGTTTGTCTTAGAGAATTGCATAGACAAATATTCTCATTTGACATATGTTGATAGGGGCTGGTTTCATCCTTGTGACACTGTGTGAAGGCTTTTCCATATAGACTGAGAAATCCTGCTGAAATCTTCTGTGAAACTCAGCATTTCCTTCTAGTTGTGCATGGATATTATTCATTACATTTTTATGCAAGGAAATACTTTTCTCATGATCTCCTGTGTGCCTTCTGGCACAAGAAGTTCGTACGGTCCATCTCCTTGTGCACCATAGTAGAGCTCCGACGATGTCGCTTTTTTATTATCAGTAATGTGCTTGCCCCTCTTCCAATTATATCCCTGTGCCTCATTTGTATTTCTGGCTCTTGCCTGTAAAAAACACACCCTCCAACTGCTAAGTCACAATAGCACTAAAAGAAACCTACCAGCCAAAAACCACCAAAAAAACCCCAGGTCAAACCACACAAAACCCAGAAAACAAACAAAACAAATCAACAGAAAATGCACCACAACCAAACAAAATTAAACAAAAAAAGGTTACTATTACACAGTGTTCTTGATAGTGAGGTCATTGTGCAGATTGTAATAGCGGTTTTTGTTGGTCAGAATTGAAGTGATGTGTAATTATGCTAGATTATTGTCAGCTAGACTTTTCCTCCTTATAACATCATGAGCTCTCTTGATACAGAATTAGTAAAGATCACTCTAAAGGCATTTCAAAGCACTGGAGTTGTTAAGGAGACTGAAAATCATCTTTATCAATAGAAATGTGTCTAAAATGCCTTTTTTAGACAAATTCATCACCCTTTATGAGACCCTGTATTCTGTATTGAAGAGAGCAGTCTCAAATTTTTAATATGGTTCCCCAGTAATGTTATGGAACAGAGCAAAAGGTTAAACAGAGTGGATTGGAAGTTTTGTGGTCTCTCTTGGTACTTTAAGTGACTTTCATATAGACATAAGTGAAAAATTGAGGCTTTTGTAAGACAAACTAGGGAAAGTAAAGCAATGGGTGGAGGTAACACTGATGTGCCTTTAGCTCAAGATTAAAGATAAGTATAGAGGTAGTTTTAGAGGCTTTGGATCCTCTGGATCATGTTATTTAGCAGTCAGGTGAAATAGCTACTGTTGCATTGTTCAAAGGAGCAACATGTTCAAAGAGAAAGCTTAAGCAGATTTGTAACATGGTAGACCTGTTTGTTGCTACTGAATGCTACACAGATAAAATTTCAGACTGATGAACTCTGTATACTTTTTTTTTTTTTTCATATCCACTAACTTTGTTACTTGTGTTAGAATCATATAATCATAGAATCATATAGTCTTTTTGGTTGGAAGAGACCCTCAGGATCACGGAGTCCAACCATAGCCTAACTCTTGCACTAAACAATGTCCCTAAGAACCTCGTCTAAATGCCTTTTAAACACTTTTCAGGTGTGGTGACACCACCACCTCCCTGGGCAGCCTGTTCCAATGTCCAACAATCCTTTCCATGAAGATTTTTTTTCCTAATATTCAGTCTCAACCTCCCCTGGCACAACTTGAGGCCATTTTCTCTTATCCTATCACTTGCTGTTTGGGAGAAGAGACCAACACCCTCCATGCTACAACCTCCTTTCAGGTAGCTGTAGACAGCAATAAGGTCTCCCCTCAGCCTCCTTCTCCAGGATAAACAGGCCCAGTTCCCTCAGCCACTCCTTAAAAGACTTGTGCTCCAGGCTCCTCACCATTCTGCACTCTCTTTAGTATTTCAATGTCCTTCTTATGATGAGGGGCCCAAAACTGAACATGGGATTCAATGTACAGCCTCACCAGCACTGAGTACAGTGGCACAATCACTTCTCTAGTCCTGCTGGTCACACTATTTCTGATAAAAGCCAGAATGCGGTTGGTCTTTTTGGCCACCTGAGCACACTGCTGGTAATGTTGAGTAGTGGGATCACTCAGGTTCTTTATTAAGAGAAATAAGAAGAATAATAGACCATAAGTAATTCTAGAAAATATGCTGCTTTTGGGGGAAAATATAAATAAATATATGATGGTGCTTGGCACTGCTTGCTTTTTGCAGCTGGTAGATCCCATGGTTGAAACTTCTTGTTTGGTGCTGATATTTTTTTAGATTCTATTTCTTAGCATATAAGTAGTCAAAATTTCTTATGAGATGCCAAAGCTAGTGCTGGTGTATCTCTCTACTCTTATGTTCTGTCACACAAAGCAAAGTTTTCAGGAGTGAGAAGCTGTTGTCTCTTTTCCTATGGTCAAGTATCATTATTAATTTACCTTTGCAAAAAGTTGAGGAAGCCCAAAGCTCTAACACAGTATGCTAGAGCACTTTTAACATGTTTGCTTTATGGAAGGGTTGGGTCTTGAGATAGAGAGAGAATAAAACATGTTTTGAATGAGTTTGGAAACAAAAGCTTTGCTCATTTAAAACACTCAGCAGGTGAATGCCAGTGAAGGCTTTGAAGCCTTGACTGCTGGCACTGACCTCTCTCCCTCACTTTCTTTGTGAGGTGACAGGAATATGTGGAATAAAACAACTCAGCCCAGTGCGAAGTGCTCACCTTTCCAGTCTTGGCCTTTAGCAAGACCAGTCACTGCCTCATCACACCCTTTCATCCTGTTTACGCACAAGGA
The DNA here is from genome assembly GCF_963082525.1 of Nesoenas mayeri. Classification (NCBI taxonomy): domain Eukaryota; kingdom Metazoa; phylum Chordata; class Aves; order Columbiformes; family Columbidae; genus Nesoenas; species Nesoenas mayeri. The sequence continues at coordinate 54,573,282 of NC_137540.1, forward strand.
AAGGCCGGTGGGGAAGAGGATGGAGGCTGAGCTGCATCCAGTACCTCTTGATATATGAAAATAGTGGGTCTTAATCTCCATGGCTGTAACAAAGTGCTAACTTAATTGAAATTTTTGTATCTTTGTAAAATTGGCACACTTTGTGATTGGCAGACTGCTTGTACTATACTTCCTATAAAGAGAAAACAAAGAAGGTCCTTAATCTGAAGAGGTATTAAATTTTGAAAATGTTTAAGGAAAATCATAATGTATGTAGGTATAAAATTTCTTTCCATCTTACTTGCTCAAGAAGAAGTCTTCCATATTTTTCTATCTTTTAATCCAGGTATTCAATTCGTACAAAATTATCTATCATATTCTACTGAGCACTGACAAATTATTATTTTGTACCTGGTACTGTATATTATTCGTTATACAAAAATCTTTTAAGCAGATATTCAAAGTAAGTTTGTTCTATTTATTTTATATCTTGAGATAGCTGTTATATGATGGTAGCTGCAACTTTTGTTTTTAAAAAATGACAAAATTTTTATTTTTGATTGCTGAAAAAATAAGAATACAGTTTGCTTATTAGCAGGTTTTCTTGCCATGTATGCATACACATAGGTAAATAATCAAAAAAGAACACACAAGTCCTGAAAAATATATGAATTAAAAAATGCATGTCTTTGTAAGCATTGTTAGTGTAAATGCATGGAGTTAGTTTGCTAATGTAACTTCAAAACTACATCAATTTTAGTAAATTGTATGAAGAAACATAGACTTTTAAAGTATTTGCTGTGTATTTTTTGTAATTATAACATGATAGAGAAAACAATTAAGGAGCTTTGTTGATATAACATGGATAACATATGAAATGTCAAATAACTTTATAAGTTGTGGCTTCTGTATTGAATTTAATCTAATAATTTGTTTGGGGTAGATTTAGGAGGGGATTAAAAATGATATGAAATAGAGTGCGTAAGTGTATGCCTTCTGTCATAGAGAAACAACAGCCTGCTGCGTAGAGTAATTCAACTTGGACTTAATGGAACAGTATTTCTAAAGTTTTGAATATAGCTAATCTTAAAAGAATAAAATTTTTCAATCTGTGTAGTAGGGAAACAAAAATTAGTAATAATGATATTTTTAATCAAACATCTTTGTCTCTGAAGGATAGAGGACCTGCCAACTGTTAGAATAACTTCAAGGATCTTGTATGGCATTTATCAGTCAATGAACATTCTGTAAGGATGCATGAGGATCTATGTCACCGTTACTTCAAGCAGAGAAAATTAAATTAAGAAGAAAAAATGCTAATTATTCATGTTAACGGGGGCAATCAGAGCTTGGCTGAAAACACCTCTAATGCAGACTGCTAGAGTACTGAAGATGGGTTAGAAATGTACTAATTCAGGCATATTTGTTCCTATGTTCTTATTCTAAAGCTGCTGTCTTGGCCTGAAATCTCAATAATAATAATTAAAAAAAATGTGATCTTGAGCAGCATGATGAGTGCCACTATACATTAAATTGCTGGAATACTTAGGGGCTAACACAACACTGATGATAAAATAATTTGTCTGTTGTGTGTGGGGACACATTCTTATTGATCTACAGAATGCTCAGCAGTAGTCACAGGCAGTTGCAATGCAATCTTGTCTGTGACTCAGATTGAAAACTTTCTGGGAAAAAAAATGACCTTAGCGAATCAAAGCATACAGCATTTTTTTTTCAGTGGTTGAGAGCATGTTTTGTCTGAATTTCCATGCCCAGGCTCCCTTAGACGTTAATGTGAAATTAGATTTTCACGGTACATCCTTCTTTATATATAGTAGTTTTTAATCAGTGTGAAGGAGAAGGATGGGGGAGGAGTGGGAGGATCTTCATACTTCTCAGAAATACAAATGTATAGTAAGGTTAATTCAAAACAAATAAACCAAACTCAAGATGTAGTCAGTGTCATAAAGGGAGGAAAACACATGTTGGGTGACTTTAAGATGAAATCAGAAATTTTCCAAAGGCTTAAAAATGACTGTTTCTATATTTGTATATGATTTTAATAGTTTAACTGCATAAGATATTTTTGCTCCATTTCTCGGAAGTTTCACTTAATGTTTTCATTTTTTGCTTTATTTTGTTCAAGTTCCCTTCAGAGAAGAAGAGGTGTGGATCTTGTAAATATTCCTTGCGCTGGGAGGCAAACATCACAGAACAGTGAGTTAAGCATGCTGATATTTATATCTTGAATACTGAGGAAAAAGAAACCTCAGACCAGAAGTTGTCTAAAGTGGATACTGACTTGCCTATTTTAAGAAATGTTGGGCATCTGGAAGTTCTGGAAAAATGACGTATATAATAGAAGAGAAGAGCATTTAGACAGTTCTGCATTTTTACTTACTTTTTGTTTATGAACTAATAAATTGAAAATTAGAAAATACAGTCTTAAAAATCTCATTTAATTTATTTTTTTACTGTAAAGTATTTTGAGTTTCTAAGATGCGATACGTAGTGGTTTTATTTTTTTTTTTAAACAGAGTTAGCGTTGAAAGATGTAAGGGGCATATTCTTGATCAATGCTGCTTAATTTTTTAGTTACTGCTTATAGCTCCGGGAAAATAATTGTACTAAACATTATACTGGAAGAGTTTAGAAATCTTTTGCAGTCAGTTGTAATCAAAAGTTCTTTCATACTCTGTAGATATGTCTTGTTTGAAGTTATGTATATTAATTTCAAGCAAATACTTGGTGACAAAATGAAGACTCAAAAATGAGTTTTTGTGGTGTTTGTTGTTTGGATTTTTGTTTGTTTTGGTTTTGTTTTGTTTGTTTGTTTTCACTTGATGCAGTGTAGGAAAGAAGAAAATGCTTGTATGCAAGTTATATTTAAATTATATAGTAGTAGTGTCTGAGGGGGAAAAAATGTGTCTGGTGTTCTGTTAGAAATGGGAAATAGCTGCTTCTTCAAAATTTTTGCTGAGAAGGACAGAGAAATCACAAACAGAAAAATCTCTCTCCTTGTTGATTTTATTAGTATTTTAATAGAATATTGACTGGTTTTTGTTTTTTTCTCTTAAAGAAATTTTCACAGAAGAAAAGCCACCTATCATATCTCCATATGGGGAAACCTTTATTTGTGACAACCCTAAAGATGCTAAAGTAAGTTGAAGTCTGGATATCTTCCCTTTAGTCTATCTTCACTTTAATTTTCATATTTCATGTATTTTATGTTACCCTTAATTTTTTTTTTCTCTGCTTTTTCATTTCCCAGTACCTCTTCTGTCTTTTTAGGTACCTGCAAAGGTTTATAATGTAAATATTTGTGCACTAGTGACTTTTTTAATCTTGAGATACACTCTGTACTGTTCAATAGTTATAGGAAGGTGTGGCGTGTGGGGTTTTTTGGGTGGTGTGTTGTTGTTGTGATGGTGTTGTTTTGTTTTATTTTTAAAGCAATATAGGACAGATAACTGACCCTTTTTTTTTTTTATGCCCAGGCCTGCCAATTCAAATGCAAACCAGTCAGTTATAGGCAATTGCAGACCACCTTGATGACTCCCTTTTACCTTCTTTGGTACAGTGGTATATTGTAATACTTTGTGCCTAAGTGAGGTTAACTCATGAATAACCATTAGAATTCACTACTAAAGGTAGAAGTGGCTTTTCACTCTTCTGATAGTTGCAGATCAAGCCTGGACATCTCTACACAGCTTACATGTTAGCTTTGATGATCTCATGGCAACTTTTGACCATAGCCTTTTTTAGTTCCTGTATATGAATGTTTTCAGGACTTCTGATATTTTTCATGCATTCCCTAACCAGAAAGTCACTTTTGCTGTAGGATTCTTTGAAGCAAGTCACTGTTGTAGGATTCTCTGAAGTGAACCTTTTTTGTTGAGGTCTGTAATAGATGGTGTGAATGTTGTAGAAGGCATGTGGACAGACTTTGGAATTGTGTGGAGATCTGGGAGGCAAACTAGCTTAGTTAGGCATCCGCTAAGTGCTGCAAATCCCAGCTCCTACTGCTTTCTTAACAGGATGCAAACCAGAAATTGTTGATTCTGTGGCTGCTTGTACTTGTCCCAGCCAATCTCAAGTCACTGAGTTAGAGAAAACAGTAAATTATTCTTGGTTTCCGTCCTGATCTTCACTCTAATGTTTCAATTTTTAAACTATTTTAAAATATTGACTAAAATGAAACCTACTCAAATGGATGCCTAGGATTTTTATTTTTCCCAATTTTATTTTTTTTAAGAAAGGGTCAGGGAAAATAAGTGGTTCAAATTTCATCTTCTAACGGAGGTGGTTTTAGAAGCATAAAAATATTCTTTATTTTTGATCTGTGCTTTATTTTCTTTGGAAATATGTTGTGATTTTTTGTTGTTGACTTTTTAAGGAGGTATGCATAAGTTCATGTCTTGTTTCTCCTTCTAGTTCTTACCTGTGTGCAAAAGTGATTTCTGAGCTTTTGTTTTCTTTCCTTGTGTACAGTGTTTTGCCTGTGCCAGTTACTGTTGTCTGTGCCAATGTCTTTAAAAATTCAAAATTTAACTTCTTTGTAATTAGTTCGATGGGATAAGGAGGTTTTTTGGAGAAAATTCCCTAGCCACCTTATTACTTTTTAGCATTATTCTGTATGTTTCATTGAAATGATTATAAAAAAGCATACCCAGTAAGGTTGTCAGCAATCTGGATTAACTGCTTGAAATAAAATTGTGATTTCGGCTGGTTGTAGAATCATGATTAATGCGGTTTATTATAACATGCCTACCCTGATCTGAAGATTTGAATTTTAATTATCACTTTCATGTAAGTGAACAATTTCTTGAGTTATATTTATCACATGCCTGTTGGAAACTTCATAGTTAATTTTGGTTCCATTAGAACTGAATTGCAGACAAAGGTCATAAAGAACCATAAAACAAAGGTCCGAAGATACATTTCACTTGCAGATTTTTTTTTTTTCAGTAGGTATCAAGTATCCTAGAAACAAATAAAAAGGTTTAGATAACACTGTAAATCTCTGAGATTTTAGGGTTTGTGATTGTTACTTTGTTTTAAAAAATAAGCTCACGTGGGAATATATTTTGTCTATATAGAAGAAAATAGCAAATTGTTATAATGACTAAGTGTAGTTTGTTCTAAGGGCTTGTAAGTTGGCTGTTACCCTTCTTCCTGTCTCATTGATGTAAAGAAAAAAAAAGGCTTCTGTAGGCTTTTGTAAAGGGAGTGTCTGTAGAAATAGGTAATGAGTCACTACAGACTGGAGGCAAGTGAGCATAAGAGAACAGGGAATTAAGGTTATAAGGAAAACATACCTTTGACTTAGGTCAGGAAGAAAGACAGCTAGAAGCAGAAACCTCTAAAGGGGAACTGAAGAAGGAACTTTTTTATTATACTGATATAAAACAAAACAAAAAAAAAACCACAAATAACATTCTAAATATTTTAGAGCTGATTTATTGTTGTGTCCAACTGAAGAGTCAAGTATATTAGAGTTCATTCACAGAAAAACTGAGTTCTGATGAGTTCAGGCGTCTAGAGTAAATATTGGCTTTATTTCTTGCTTTAGGCTGTCAGACTGAATTAAACATACATGTTGAGTTCAGTAAGCTGTGTGAGCTCCAAAGCATTGTGACATTGTGGAATGCTGGCCAGATTGCAAATCTTACCATTTAAAAATAAGAGCCCTTAATATTTTAAAAGGAAGAATTTGTCTTTATGAACCTGTTATAAAATTGTATTGCCAAACCATGATTCAAGAATCAACCTGAGGAGAATGGTATGACATTAGCTGTAATTGAAGACTAAGGCAGTATCTTTTGAAGAAGATGCCTGTGCTGAATGACATTGGGTATTTGTTTAATGTAGTCTCAGTCCTGATACTCTTAGTGCAGTCCATATGTTTTAGCAATCAGATTTTCTGACTTGCTGTTATGATTAAGACTACCTGTTAGAAAAAGCTAAAATGAAAAAGGCATCTGAATTACTTCCTGATTGAAAGCAGAGCGTTTTTATGTAGGGCTACAAGTAGGCAGGGATCTATCTGGGATCCGGAAGCCAGATTTCTTCCTTAAGGGTAGGTGCTTCCTGTGTGTAAGAACAGTATATATTTAGAAACAGTTTCTGTGTAATATATGTATCTATCTCTTCAGAAATACTTCTCTTATAAAGGTGTCTTCAGGAGAAAATGCTGCTGCTAGCTATTGTTGTATAATACCTTGGAGGTCTGCAGGAGGTGGGAGATGGGAGTTTTGTCTGATCTTGAGTCAGAGCATCTTGTAGAGCAATTCTGTAAACAACACATTGGAAATGTCTGGGTTTTATTTTGGGTGAAATACATGTCTTTGTGAGAAAATAGAACTCCTGGTCCCCACAACCTGTCTTCATTTGTAGACTTCTACATTTTAAAATCTACTAACAATAGAAATGTGTTTTTGATTATTGCTTGGAAGTTCCCAGGCTCCCTGAATTTGCTTGCCCAAGTGCTGAAGATTGCAGAGTGGGCACAAGGAGTACTTAAAACTGTTATCATAATGGTTTATGAGAAGGAGAAAGAGGTACTGCCACATGGCTTCAGTGGGTTTGGTTTGTGGTTGCATCCTGATAAGCAAATGAAGATAAAAGATGCTGACCATTTTTACTCTGAAGATGCTTCACGGGTGATATTAACATCGTGACTATTACATGGAAGCGGGACACTACCATTTTCCCTCCTTTTTGGAGATTCTAGTCAATCCAAGCATCTGATAAGCAGTGGAAAGGTTGCTTTCGAGTTCTCTGTTCAGTTTGTTTGCAAGGTGTATGGGTGTATTATTAATAATAATAATCTAATCCTTGGTGCTCCAAAATAATTCATACTGTGGTGTGTGGGTTGTGGTTGTTTTTTCATGTGTTGTGTTTTGTTTTTGTGTTTTTTTTAATAATGGATCTGGCTGGCAGAGGAGAGAAGAGTGTTCACCTGGGTTTACCCTATCATCAGCCTCTGATTTACACAATTTTTGCTGCAGTGTACACATACACAGCTTTGGGCTATGTTCTTTTTTAAGCTTGCCTTTTCATGTTGCCAAGGTGCAGCCCTCAAGTACAAGATGTGATACTGCTGCTCAGAAAATAAATGGCAACCATTGTGAAAGCTTATCCACTTTTTTTCTGCCACCCTTCAGCTTTGTGACATACACATCAAAGCTTAAAGGAGTAAATTAAAATCCTTCCAGAGAATGCATAAAGATGTTCATATTAGTGGGGTTTTGTTTGTTTGGTTTTTTTAAGGAAGCAAGATGAGTATTGAGAAGCTTAGCAATGCTATAAGATTGTCAGATCAAGTTTAGGAAGTGTGAAATGTAATGTTCTTGAACAGTGTTAACCTTGACATTTTGTACACTGCAAGTATTTTATGATAAAGATTTCTAAACAGACATTACTAAGTGTGCCTTTTAGGAAGAAGAGCTTGGCAAGAAAATGCAAGATATATTCGTTATGGCTGAGTTCAGTCTTTCTGTAGGAATTTATATTTACCGTTATTTTATCTCTAGTGTACTGTGAATACTGTACATTTAATTTGGAGGAATGTTGATATGAAAGATAGAGTAGCAGTGGCAAATCATAAATGGTGTATTTAATGTACATGCAACGCATGGCTCTTGAGCTTAGAAAATTTCAGGGTAAAGATAATACTCAACTGTACCTCAAGAAAAGTCAGAGTGCTGATGTTTCTATGCACTGAATTTCTTTATCTAGTTTATTTTTATCAGTTATTTTGGACTATGCTCAAATGTTTTATGAGTTTTATTATTTAAAATGGAAATATTGAGAGTAACATTTCTTGAAATACTTTTAAAAACATGATCTTTCAAGTGTATATTTGAAACTGTGGCAAAGAATAACTATGCTGTTTAGGTTGTTGTTTGTGTGTGGTTTGTGTCTACGGTAATTTAAACATAACTTACTACTTTGGTACCAAGTGTTGATTACAAAATATTTTTTTTTTCTAGGAACATCATGGAAATGAACTCCTGGCTTTTGAAAATAAATTGGATGTAGAAATGAATGAAGAGTATTCTTCTTACAAGAATCTATGGTATCAAATAAAAGCTATAAAGAAATTTAAAATGTAAAGAGGAGGGAGTTTTTTACTGGTATCACAAGTAGATCTCTACCTCTGAAGGTGCAACCATGACTGTATTCAGTTTTTTTTCCCTATTTGAGCCTTCACCCCGTGCTCTAGGAGGCAAAGTTTGGCTCTGTGCCTGTCCTGAGACTGTCTAACCCAGGATTCAGAATCTTTTGTGGATTTGGAAGATGTCCTTCTTTTCCCCAATTAGAACAAGGAAGACCCAAGTTTTATTTTTATATGTATCCTAGCTAACAGTGTCTGAGTACTCTCATACTCTATACATCCTCATCAGAAAACAAACCTACTCCTGTCATGAGGCAGTGGCCTGTGGTTTGACAAAGTGAGAGCTGATGTGCTTCTTAAGTCTCTGTTCTGTACCTGGCTACTGTTGAGGTGGGAGAAGGAAGAGAGACATGATACCACAGTTCCTCCAAAGTATTAGAATGAATGAAGCTAGTTTCCTGAGGAGGGAAAATTCATTTTAGATTTCTGTCCAGGCTTCTAAAGGAACCAGCAAGCATTACCTTGCTACCAGTCCTGTCAAGTGGAGAAAACAGAATTCAGTATGGTCAGTTGTAAGATAAACTGTGTTTAGCATGTCTGTGGTTATCACAATGGCTTAACAAGTTATAAATGTGTTATAAATATGTCTCACCAATATTTGTTGCAATTAATAGTTTAATGTATTTGTTCATTGAAGCAATGCATTAAGGGTAAAATGCACTTTTTCTTTCTAGTTCCTTTAATAATCAGGAAGAGAAGACAAAGGAATTTGCAAGGAATGAATCTCTGGCTCCAGAAAACAAATTATTAGCACCAGAAGAATCTGAAAGTGAATCTGTATATTCTGTTGTAGAACAACGTTCCTTGCCTTTAAAGAAAAATAAAGCCAAAATACACTCAACATCTTGTAGCAAGGTACAAAGTGGAGATACAGATTGCTTGGTCAGTCAACAAGTTCATTTTCGGCAATTTGGTGGAGATCAAACTTCGATTGGAAATGAATCAATAACACCGTACGCTTGTTTTTATGGACCATCAGTAAAGAAGGTTAAAGTAGGATGGCTGGATAAATTATCTCCTCAAGGGTATGGTATTTGTAGTAATTACTGTATAGTTGTGAAGGTGTATGTTTGCATGAGAGATGTTAAGTTTCTATTTGGTCACTGCTTACTATTTGTGATAGGAAAGGAAAGGGAACTGTTTTTTTTTTTTTTTTTGCAAGAGTTTAGGGCTCTTCTGAATTCTTAGTTTTTAGTGATGTTACCTATTCTAAAGTTTATTTGGGAGGTACACTCATTTAATAAATAAATAAATATATTAAAAAAGTTGATTACCACTCATGAACAAGCAAAATATAGACTTAATTTGTAGCAGGATTTCCAGTCTGTCCATTTTTGCTGATTTTCTGTGGGCTACAAAGTAAGTGAAAGCAAGCTCTTCTCAAATACTACTTTACCAATTTGGCCATGGATGTATAAATTAATAATTACTGGAGATCCTGTTGGTTTCAGGATCGTGCATGTACATTGAGCTTTGAGTTTAGAAATGCATATAGGGTGAATTGTCTCCTAGTTTAGTTTATGGATGTGCCTAAAGTTTGACGGGAGGAATCTGAGCCCAAGTCTTGCTTTAAGATTTGAAGTAATGAAGAGATGAACACAATAGAAAGAGAACACACTCTTTGCCACATTTGCAGGTGAAGCAAAAGAAAACAAAAGAAAATTTATGTTAAATTTTATTTTAAGTTTTTTAGGTTGTTTTATTTTAACTTACTTTAAATTCCAGCTCCTCTTAGATTGTTTTACACTAAAGAGCACTCTGTTATCAGATTCCCTTCAGATATACCTGCAAAGTCTGATGAAATCCTTCTAATCTCGTCCTTAATAAAATGAATAGACAATTCTTCATTTTAAATACTAGTTTCTAGTTCATCAGTTGTTCTTATGTCTTTCTTCTGAACTCCTTTTTGTATTGAAAGTGGCACAATTTTAATTTTAAGGCTATTTCTTTACTAGTATTTAGCATCTAGAAATAAAGAGTGTTGTCCTTGTAAGTGCTGTAATATGTCTATTTTACTGCATTTCTACTCAAGCCTTATTAGTTCTGCATACTTAGTTCTTAAGACTGTATTTTTAGCTACACTAGAAGGTGATATTAGACTGTTTGACCTTTACTTTCATTATTTGTAGCTACAATCATCATCACTACTCATTGACTAATACAACTTTTTTCTTTTTTTTTTAATTTTCTTTTTTAGTTTAGTGACAATATTGAATAACATTGGTTGAGAATACATTCTGGTTTGAGCCCACTGGAAGGAGCTCTATTATGTAGCAATTTACTTTTTTTTTGTTTGTTTGTTCCTTTTTGAGAGTTCTGATCTAACAAGTTATAATTTCTTTGATTTTGACTTTATTTGTGTTGATACAGTGATACGTTGTTCAAGCTGAATAACAAGAAAGCATAAGTCTGGTTTATTAAGTTATTCTAGCATTATGGAATTTCAATCTACTGAAACTTTTTCTTTTAAAAATTGTTTCAAAAGTTTCATTGACATTTATGGATTGTCATTGTTTACTTTTGCTAAAGAATTGAAGAATGATTACACACAGAGTCAAAAGACATTTTCCCAGTATAATAGGCATTTGTACATATATGGGGTTTTTTTCAGAGTTGTTAGTGTATTGACTTGTCAGAGAGCTGCAGTTCGCTTTAACTTTTGTTTTCTTTCACTTACAGGATTTCTTTTTTTTTAACCAACACTTTTGGCAGTCAGCTAATACAGTGTTAAAAACGCTTGCAGTTGACTCATGTTGTACTATTTGAAGGATCAGAGTTGCAAACAAAGCATGAAGGTTTTAGATAAAGTACTGTGTGAGAATGTATTACTTGAAAAAGACAAAGAGTTAACCATGACATTAGTGCTGGTTAGGACTGAGTAGAACAGTTGCAGGGTCATTAACCTTGAGCCAGTGAGATTCTTTGGCTGAATTTCAAGGACTTCTTCTTAAGCATTGTTTAATGAATATAACTTTTTGGGTTTTTTTGGTTCTCTTTCTTCCAATACCATTTCTCAAATATCTGAAGACTTTAAGAAACCAACCAAACAACCAAAAAAAAAAAAAATCATACCTTAAAGCACTGTCATATTTTATTTCTGTCCCTGCCAACTGAATGTTTCTTCCAACGTCCCTTCTTATTTTTATAAAGCTCCCATTTACACGCGGCACTTTGTGTCTCCTCAGGGGAATGAATATATACTGTTGTCTTAAATTGCCACAAATTGTGCATTTAAAGTACAGCTTCACTTTTTATCTCACAGTAAATTGTAAAGCCATTCAGTTTACTCACATTGTATGTGGTACTTGGGTTCACTTTTTCTTCCCTGCATCATCTTGAAGTTTACTGACATTTTAATGGAAAATAGATTTTATTGGCCTTTCCAGCTTATGAAAGATGATGATTTATTGTAGTCATATAATACAAGTTAATTAAGCCAGAGCTGCTATTTGATTAAAGTTTTGATAAACTATCACAGTCTACTAATCCTAAAGCAGAGCACTCATTTAGCAGGAAAGGAAATAGTGTTGGGAAAAGAGATGTTAGAGTGGGGTCTTGTTCTTGCTTAATTAACTTGTTTAATAGATTTCAGAATTGAAACTTTTATAGATTATAACTAATAGGCTGTCAACATTATTAATGAGCATAACAGAATACTTCAGGTTCATGTAAAACTTTTTCTTAGGAGGTCCTTATAGAGCATGAGTTAACAGCAAACTGAAATAATCAAATGAGCTTCTCATTAATGATGTCTAGTTAATAACACAGATTGAAAATGAAATTTTGTGTTGTTCTTGTTGAGTGATTTGGTGTGACCATTATTTATTCATTGGCCAAAGCAGAAAGAGAGTGTTCAGGAGATATTGATGACTAAAGATACCATAGCCTGTAAACAGAGATGTCCTCCTTTTAAACATGATGATGAGATGGTCATTTTAGGTTCTCAGCTTTCCTTTTTGGAAAATATCTTACAGAGCTTGTAACACTTAAAGATATGCTCTATGTTCAGAATATTTCTTTGCCTTCAATAATAATAGTTCTCATCATTGATAGTTTCTAGCAAAAGTACATCATTGAAAGTTCTTTTTTCCTCTGTCACTCAAGATGTGACACAGAGCACATGGAGAGGAAATAGAAAGGAAACTGAATTTTTAAGAACATGAGACACTGATTTATAAAAGAAGACCAGTAAAACTGCACTTCTTTTTTTTTTCCAAATATTTTTATTATATTTGAAAACAGCATTCTCCTTTTGAAAATATATGGTAGGGCTAAGATCTGTTTTACTTTTCAAAATGTTTAGGCTGAAACACAGGAAGCTAAACATGATTTGGCCTTTTTATAATTTGTGCTTGAGACATTCTTAAAAGTCAGCATTAACTTGTATTTATAGTTTTAAATGTTTTAATTTTTTGATTCACAGCAAACGTATGTTTCAGAAGCGCTGGGTTAAGTTTGACGGAGACAGCATTTCTTATTACAATAATGATAAGGTAAGTGACACGTTTTGGTCACGTTTCCAACAAAATGCATCTGTGTAATACACAAATTACCATGAAAAAATTCAGAAATAATTATCCATGAATATTCATTTTAAATTAATTTTAAATTGCAAAATATTAGCATGAGACATGATTAAATATGTTAATGTGTCCTTGAGATCTTCATGTGTTTTTCATCCTCTTGTTTTCTGGAAGGGCTTGCATGCCTGACCTTTTCAAGTCAGTATCACCAGAACTTCTTACTCAGCATAGCACTGTGATGTCAGTGCCTGTTCTTTGGTTCTGTACCTAAGGACAGACTCTTACCAAAATATTTGCGGGCTCATAAGTTGCTTTGATTAAAGTAGTTCACTTCTGATTTGTGAATACAGAAAGAGATTTGTAAATCCCGCTTTTCAACAAAATGTGCATTCCTTCTATGAAATTGAGATTTACGAAAGGCTTATTTGACCATTTCATATTACTTTTCAGAACAGAAACTGTCTGAAGTGGCAGGGGGAGGGAACCAGACCTGTCTTTAAACATGGCTTTCTTTGTAAAAGAAAGTTGTGGGTTTTTTTTTTTGTTGTTTGTTTGTTTGGATTTTTTTTTTCCCTTTTATTTAATACACTTTAGACCACTACATTTTTTTTTCTCTATGATTAATTTATCCTCTTGAAGAAATAAATAACTTGAAAGTGATAGATGATTGTATAATATGCATGTTTGGTGCAGGTGAGTTTATATACCTGTATGTCACCTGAAATGCTGGAAAGCATTTCCTGTTGGAGATGCATATTAAATTAGAAAAAAAATACAATTTCAGGTAAAAGTTCCCAAGCGGTAGAGTGGTGTTAATTAGTAAGTGCCCTATAGATGCTTTATAATATACATACTCTTAGACTTATTTTAGCAGATTATGGAGGGGAGAGCATAGAACTGAAGTAGGAAAGGCTGCTTATTTCCTGAGAGACCAGAGAAATTAAGAACAAGCTCAAAAAATTATTTACATTGTTCTTTATGCCTGCTGATTAGGAACGTGGAACAATCTGTTTTTACTTGCTTACTTTGCTTCACTCACAGTAGAATATATGATTTTGTAGATGAAGGGAACAATGGAATAACATTGGGATTTCACTGACAAAAAATGTTACCCCATTGTGATATTCATCCCAGGGCTTCAGAAGAGCTCAAAAGCAGGGTTAGTCATTAAGAAAGACTTGGAAAATACAGCACTGGGATTTGCTTAACACTATCTGTAGCATAATTAGCGAAAGAATTGCTAATACAGAATTTTAAATCTTGTATCCACACTGGGGATTTTTTTTTTTTTTAGAGGTCACTGAAAAAGTTACTTGAAGGTCAGTTACTCTAGAATAGTACTTGTTGTGCATTTGTCTGTCGTAGGAGATTCCAGAAGTCATCGTTTCTGCTGAGGAGAATATTTAGTGTGTCACATGATGCATAGAAAGCTTCATTCTGTATTTAATAGTTCCTTGTGGTAGGTTAGACTGTCAGGAGCTTGCAAAAGGCTTGGTCTGAAGCCTCTTTGTCTCACTTTTCCTGGAACCTTAGTACAAAACCTCACTCCTGGGACTGAAAGAGAAGTGGGTTGGTCTGTGTGTGTCTACAGTTTGACCAAACCTGGGTGTCTGACTTGTTAGCTTGATGAGTCACATATGCTAAGAACTTCATATGTCTGAGAACTGCGAGGCCTAAAGCAAATTCTGGGAGCAGAAGATTGGTGAAACTCTCGAACTAGCTTGTTGATAGGAGGAAAACATAGTTGGCTATTAACAGTTCTCTGCACACTGGGATTGTGTTGTGTGGTCAGTGGCATCACTGGACATGAGGTTTTGATACATTGTTATCTGCTGGATCACTGCTCCCACACCAGAGCATCCATATTGCCTGCTAGATGCAAACCAGCATGTTCCTGTTGTTGCTTAAGTGTTTTTACCTTGGCATAGTAAGCAACTATTTGTGGACCCATCAAGACCTGCATGCAGCTCGGGAGCCAAATTCTGGGGAAAGGGATAATTACACAGTTCACTGCAAGGCAGTGGGTTGCTCCTACTCACTACATAGCTGGTTAGCTAGCTAGATATTTAAATGGGGAAGTTGTTTTATCTTTAGATCCTAAGTGCAAGATCTGTCTATTCTATTGTGTGTCTAAGGATGTTCCTACACAGACAAGCACGTTATAAAGAAATTGCTCTCGTTTTGGTTTCATATATCAATTAAAAGTAGTTCTCAAAAGGAAACCAATCCATACTCGGATATTTTTCTCATTAGCACAAGCAGAGAAGGGTAGACTCAGTGGAATGAAACTCTTTATTTTACCCAGAAACACTACTGATATTAAATAGCTCTATTTGTCATTCAAATTAGGAACTTGAGAGGAGTGAGGTTCTCAAGAAGGGGAAGTGTGCTACATGGCTAATGAAGAGTGAAACAAGTGGTGGATGGGAAGGGAAGACACATTCTTAAGACTGTGTGCTTAGTCCATCTAAATATTTCTCTGATTTATACCTTCATTTTCTAAATATTTCACTAACCCTGATCTAGTTGTGTGTCAGCTTCTAATTGATAGGGATCTCTAGGTCATATCTGCATATATGAAAAATATATTAAGTTTTCTACAAAGAGCATCTGACCTAGGAACAATTTGACTTTGAATCTGTGATGCTGCTCATTTCTTCTTTTAATATGTTCATGGTTGTGAGCAAGTGGATGTGGTCAGAGCAGCATCCCGTGTGGTTTTGTCATAACAGAATGTGGTTAACTGAAGTGAGAGCAAACTGAAGAGGGGAAGGTAGAACTTGAGAATTCTTTTCAGTTACCCAGTACGTACAGTTCTTGTTTCAAATTTCTTCCCACTTTGGGCAGGAGAACTTTAGTGCTCTAACATGTACTTTATGGTGAGGCAAAAACTGGTGATTATGTTGAAAGCTTTTATTAAAAAAGCATCTTATGGTCCCTGACAATTATATTAGTGATTTAGGAGAAAGTCTTACATCTTCATGTGGAGAAGTTAAATATTTTGTTGTGTTATGTTGCATGTGAGCATAAAAAATTAAAAAAAACCAAAACAAAACAAACCACTATGGAACAGGTGAATCATTGTCATTCTTGAAATCAACAATCTGTTGTGGAAGGAAAGCCAGAGCAGTGCAAAATGATGTTTTCCAGGATCTTTTAGCCCAGCTCTGAAACACAGCTGTCAAGGAAGACTCCATTGGGCTGTATTTGAAAATAAAAGTTTTCATTAAATCAGTTTATTTCAAAAAACTTCCCCCCACTAGAAAATCGTTCTGTCAGATAATTTTTAGCAGCCCTAAAATTAGTCTACACCTCTCAGTTACAGAAGAAATATTTGTTACGTTTTTAGCTGTGTTTATTTCCTGCCACCCCCTTATATTCTTAAATAATTCACCTAATTTCTAGTCCGGAGTATTTAAAAGAGAGAAATTGTATCTTGATCAACAAGAGCTTTTGAACAGCAGGCATAATTTCTTGCACGTGAAAGAGAAGCTGCTGCAGAGAAAAGATTGAGAAATTATTATGCCTCGGAGAACAAAGCTTTAAAAATGATGATTGTTTAAATAGCAAAACCAAAATTATGCTAAGTGTAAAAGGAAACAGACTTTTTTTTTTTTAATGCAAATACAATAAAGTAGTTGTGACTTTCAGAAGTCTGAATTATTCTCTTACAGTACCAAATACAGCCAGTAGATGCCTGCAAACACCATCATATAATTGTATCTGAACACATTTACAAATAACATGTAATACATTTGCTGTGCCATTATGAAGGATCACTAAACATAATATCCATCCTTATTAACAAATCTGTTAAAGTCTTCTAACAAACATAGCCATAATGAAAATAGGTGTGCGATGCTAAGATCATTTTGAGTGACAGAGTAGTTCTTGCGTGTAATGATAGTAACATGCTCACATGTATTTCTGGTTATTTGCTAAACTGCATTCACTTATGTATATTAGTATCTACAATTGAAACAGCATGAGAGTGTGGATTTCGTGAAAATCAGTAGCATATTACACACAGAATCATTTTTTTGTTTATTGAGTTTATCCTTCATGCTTAGCATTCACAGTGGTTCTGAAGTCCTTGTATAAAGTCCATTATAATAATTTATAGTTTGGGAGGAAAGTTATTGCAGTCAAATTCTTTATGGGGAGCTGACTCTTGGACTATTACTGCATCTGGATCATAAATCTTAGCAGTATATCTGAATTGTCTTAGTCAGAAAACCAATTGATCAAAGTGTAGTGAGGACAGGAGCAGCAGTGTTAACTCTGGAATCCAGGAAATGGGGAGAAATATTTTTGCATGTCTGCTTGAGTGTGTGTGGTTTTTTTTCCTAATATGCAATACTTGAGTAAATTAGGTTAAAAGACAAGCCTCTTGGAGAAAGGACTTGTAGAATTCCTGTTTCCTATATAGCCTTTGTGTTCAGTTCAGTTGTCCTGGTTCCTAGTTGGAAATGAGCATCTTTTAGGAAAATTTGCTCTGATGACAAATGATGTTTTTGAGGGATTGTTCTCCTCCCACCTCATATAGCAGAAAAATACCTGATCCAAGCTAGAGGATTCTTGATAGTAATGACAGAGCAATGGATTTTTCTAGAGTGATGACCCGCCTTGAGTTAAAAATTAAGGATAAAATCAGTGAGTTTACTTTTCTTATTGACTAGCCACTGAAGGAGTGGGGAAGGAACAGAAACAACATTTGGAATTTTCTGCCTGGAGAAGGCACATTTTTTTTTCCCTTGTCTGTTTCTATTCTACAGGTATAATTATATTTTTTAAATTATGATTCTGTGACATAGGCAATGTAGCTACTTTGGCATAAAATTGTAAATTTTATGTGATATTTTGTGGTATTAGTGTCACGGGACTATTCATGAAATGGTATCTCAAATATCTGCATTCTATCACACCATGGGATTTTAATCTATTTTAGAAGGCAGTAGGTGTACATAGACCCAAAATGGTGAAGCTGGTGGTGTGTAGGTAATGAAGTGGTTTACTTATTGATGCAGTTTTACTAATAATGTGATGAACTTCTAGGAGCATAGCCTCTGTATGCAAACTTCCTGAACATCATGTCAGGTAATATTACCTGAGAGACATTTAACTCCTTGAGTGTTTTTAACTGTTTCTATTGCATTTTTATTATAGGAAGTGTTCTCAAAGGGGATAATACTGCTCTCTGCTATAGCAACAGTGAGAGTTCACGGGGAGAATAAATTTGAAGTTGTCACATCCAATAGGACTTTTGTCTTCCGTGTGGATAAAGAAGGTAAGTAGAACATGTGTAATTGTAATGATTACCAAAAAGCTGTGTGGTCACTGCTGATAAATTATGTTTGTGAAATATAACTTGTTATACTATCAGAAGTATTTCTGGAATCCAGCTCTTTTGGGCTCTTGAAGTGAAACTGGAGATAACAGTAAGCTTTGTAAGAACAACTGAAATCATTGGGGAATGGCTTTTAAAGATGTTAAAATTAGAATACTATTTTCCAGCTCTTCTACCTCCTTCCCCATCCTTCCCAAAGATGAATTTTTCTGAATGTTCCTCAGGTCTCACTAGCAGCTCTTACAGCCTGTGTGCTCTCAGCCATCTTTTCTGAGTCACCACTTGATATAAAATTGACAAAGAGCAACAAAGAAGTTGATGGCTTGAATGCGATGCTGTGATCAAAGGAAATCTGGGATTATCTGTGTATCTTTATTTTCTGTCTTCTACAGTATTTTCAGTGATGTGTTGATAGAGAATACCAGTGTTAATTGTAGCAAGCAAGTTAGTCTGCTGTCTAATTTAATGTTTTATCAACCTACAGCCATAATACATGGAATTAATGTCAGCCTATGTATGACTTATTTCTGGAAACAATCAAATAAAATGGAATACCTAGAAAAAAATTATATGTATTTACAGCTGTACATGCCAGAGCCGTTACAGTTAAAGGCCTCTTGGCATTTCCATTATCAATTCCCATTTTTATGGGTTATAGCTTGGTTGTAAACATTTGCTGCAGGCTGTAACACAAGTGCAGCATCAGTGAACAAATCCTTCTTATCAGGTTTGGCTCAAATAATTTCAGGCATTTTTATGCTCTTAGCTGAGTTCAAAAGTATGCCTATTTTTATTATTTTTGCCTTTCTCTTCCAAATTTATTTTTAACATTTTTTTTATATGTATAAATTGGTACATAACCATCTTAGTGCAATACATTTTATAGGGCCTTAATTTGCTTTATGGACTGTTGCTTTTGAATATGAAAAAAATGTTAGCAGCTTACACTGACTTATAAAATATATTCAGAGCAACCACTTGTTATACATGAAATTGCATTTTCATTTGGTATATAACCATCTTTGGACATAGCGACCTGTCTGTAAAGCTGTTCACTTAAGGTTAGAAATTTGTGTTGTATAAGTAATTTGGTAAGTAGTTAAGTGACAACACTGAGTTAGAGCATAATCTGCTCAAATAGAGTGAGGTTTTCTTTAATTGGAATAAAATACTGTTATAGAAAAACAAAACAACTTTTAGAGTAATTTGATACCCTTAATTATACTGAGATATTCAAGTGGTGTTTACAAAGTGCTTAAAAAAAAAAGCACATATTAAAACAAAACTACTAAGAGGAGCACCTGTATCACCTTCTCTGTGCTAGTCTGTTGAGCTGCTATCTTCTTCTTCTTCAAACTGCTTAAATTTGTGAATTTGTTCCTTCTTGCACACCTATGGCATTGATGAAGTGAATGTGTTACTTTTTTAATGGCGCTGTTTGCAGCGTTCGGCAATGATTAATGTCAACTTGAGATATACCATGGATAGAACTTTCCTTCCCTCTCTGCCCCCACCCCAATATATTTTATGACCTGAATCTTTTAGAGCAAAGTATTGAAATATTCACGGTGTTTCAGTTGCATGGGGCAAGTCTAATTCATTCAGAGTATTCAGCATTAAAGTATATTGATCTTGGTCTGGTGAAATATCTGAACATAGTGAATTAGACTGAGTGGAACTTTATTACTTCACCTACTTATATTCATGTATTTGTAAGATGTTAAATTAATAATGCATGCACAGATATTCAAACATGCATTTTCTTGATTACACAGTACCCTTGACAATATCAAGCTTAACCACTACACCTTAATGGAATACATTGTAAATTGCCAAATGTTTTTGCTTAAAAGCATGGCCAGACATGGAATAGCATTGGCAATGGCTTGTTTATTTAGTGACAGATGATTTTTAGGCTCCCTGGTTTTTGCTCACATAGCTTCTATAGTTCTTTCCCATTGATCTGGCTTCTAGAAAGTGGACATACCACTTACCACGTCAGTCTTTCAGCTGTTTGGAATTAAGCATCTTAGTAAGCATGGTTTTAAGAATCTTGATCATTGGTTTGTATATCTTTCAGTTTGTGTGTTGATTGTTGGGAATTAATTGAATGGCTGTCTTTGCTAACATCTCCACTGAAACAGACTCTCATGTTATTTTTATTTACACCTCTTCTTCAAGGTGGATGTTCTCTCTGTGGTATAGCTATACCATCAACCAGCATAACATAGTAGGAAGAACAGAAAAACCAATATGTAGAGATGTATGAGCTGCTGCATAACCATGTATCTTTGTCTATTTTTTTTTTTTTTTTTTATTGTTTAGAAGACAGGAATGACTGGGTTAATACGATGCTCAATGCCTTGAAATTGCAGTCTGACAATAAGTCGCAGTCTCGAACTTCTGTCACCCCTGAGAAAAGCGGATATCTTGAGCTGAAAGGATACAAAGCCAAAATCTTTGTTCTACTTCAGGGGAGCACTGTGTGGATCTGCAAAAATGAGCAGGTAAATTTTTCATATGCTTTTTGTGAATAAATACTTATAAAGATGATTTAACTAGTGAGTTGGACACTGATGGCTCTTTGTGAATAGGTGCATTTCAATATAAATGCATATCTCTTTATGTAGTACTTTATTGCTGCAATTCTCAGAAGGCTTCAAAAAGCAGGTGAAGTATCATTATGTCTATTGTACAGTGGAAAAAATGAATATATGGTGAGGTGAAGTGAAAAGCACTGAGTGTCACAACAGGTGAGTGGCAGGACTGGGATTAATTCACTCTTAAAATGTATGCCACAAGCACTCTACTAAATCAGAAGGCTTATTTTGTGCATTGGTTTCACTGCCCTATAATACAATGCTCTCTAAAGGGTGCTATACAGAAGTAGATTTAAGTGATACTTCAGCTAAATGTTCAAAACTGATGTTCGTTTTGTTTTTAAGAACGTAGGTTGGCCAGTTTCTGTTGTGCACTATAATAGTTTAAGCAAATCCCAAAATCCAGAGTGTTTTGTTTTGGGCATGAATGTATTATGATATGAAATAGTTAGCTGTGGAACTCTTTAAGATGCTGTAGATAGGGAATGAATGGGAATAACTGGGTTCAATGAATGGCTGTGTGGAAGAAACATTTATTGCAGGACATTAAATGGAAGGTATTATTTGTATGTGAGGAAATTGATGACCCACAAGTAACTGGAACCTGGGAGGGCATTTGGGAGGGATGTTATGTGCTTGCTTTGTTCTCATTTTCTCTCAAACTTCTGTACAGAAACTCCTGTTTCAAACATGATTGGTCTTTTAGTAAGACCTGTGATTTTGGAGTTGATCTCATGTCTTCTCCTGTTATCCTCTTAAGTGTGAAATTATTTAGATAACCTTGAGGGACCACATAATGTTCAATATTTAATCTTACTATTTTTTCCCAGGGAAAGGCAGGAAATTTGAGACTGAGAAAGACCCCATTTTTTTTTTTCCTCCCCTATGTACTGTGCTCCAAGAAAGTTTTACTTGTCAGGTACATTCTTTGAGATTGGGCAACAACCACCTAATCAAAAACATGATGCAATTTATGGATTTATATTGTTCTGTGGCTCTAACAAAACTCCACAAATGACTTAGATGTAATATTTGACCAAAACTGTATTGGCTACAGATATTTGAATTTAAGCCTGCAGCATGTGTTTTGCTAAATGAGCACCATGGAGAGGAACTGGTCTTCATAGTTGAGCACAGCACTCCTTAGCTATACTGAAATCCTCAGTCTCAATTGCTGCTGCCAGTTAGTTTGTGTATTTAACTAAAGTTTCTAGCTGGAGGTCTTTAAGGAGGAACAAAACCAAAACACAAATGCCATACCCTCACTATCAAAGGCTCTACTTCACTGAGGTTTCCTTACATCATTTCAGTAGAAAGAATCATGTTGTCCAACTTACTTAACAGCCTCTACCTTTGGGATGACCCACGCTGTGCTGCGATGCTCAATGTTAGTGTTCCGTCATGGGGTTTCAAGGTATTTCGTCAGTAAGAGTCCATGGAATGCATTCCCATCAATGAGAGTAGAGTTTTTGTGGATGTTCATCGTAATGAGCCATATTTACCTTCAGAATCAATACTATATTCATCTTATGCCCCTGAATACTTTTGAGTACTCCCATATGGATGTTCTGTACTTTTTGATTAAGGGACAAATGTGGTACTTCAATGAGGTATATGGACTTGCAAACCACTTTCCCTTCCAGAGTGATATGTCATTTGAAACTAGCTATGACCATCTTGATAGTCTCAATACCAGACATCCAATTTTTGCTTTCTTGCTTTTTTCTTATTCTACCTGCATATAACCATTGGGAGCATCTTTCTTGCCTCTACTAGTCCTTCGATCTCTCTCTGTTGCTATTGGGCACTCCCAGCTCTGCCCACTATGCTGAGTCAGTTTTTCTGACTGCCTGTATTGATACAAAACTGTTCAAGAGCCATTCACTATTGAAGGGTTCTTGATTTCTCTGTTATGTTTTCAAGATGGAGATCATGTTTATCTAAAGTAATGTAAGACTGCTTACCCCTCTCCCTTCTTGTGCTGTCTTCCAGATTTTTTTTTTTTTTTATTTTGTGTGTGCACGTGTGTTGGTTTTCTTTCTTGTGTGGCTGTATGGTGAGTTGTATCAGCTCTGTGCTTTCCACATCAACAGATTTCAGTTTTGCTTTAGCTGATCATGAAAGCACACCCCATACAGCCTTTCTACTATATGTTTATTCCCTTCTACTACATGGATGCTCTACAGAGATCATTGACTGCAGTGCCACAGAATGCAAATGAAAGTCAAGCCCTGAAACAAAGTGAAGGTTAGAAGTTATACCAGCCTGTCAGCTCCTTGTGTGTGTATGAATATTACAAACAGTGCTGCAAAACCAGCTTTTTCTTTCCAAAGCTTATTTATTTAAAACCAAAAATATCAAACGGTTCTAAGAGGTTTTATTTTACATCCTCCATTTGAACAATGTATCTTTCTTTATGTGATTTCTGGCTATTTGGGAGTCAGAAGAAATAGCTTCTGTCTTTAAGCTTTCATAGTCTGTAATTCTTCTCTAGGTACCTCTTATGTTTTTTTTGGTTTTTTTTTTTTTTTCCAAGTTAAAAACTGAATTATTTTTACTGCAGCACTGAAAAATAACCCAGTAATACAGCATTAATCCATTAGAGGGCTCTGTTGTTCTAAAAATATTTCCTCATCGCAAGTTTGCAATTCAGCAAATTACCAGGAAAATATGTTCAAGGTGTTCTCAAATCCTGTTCATATTGGAATTCACATCCATACAAGAACGACTCCCAGAGAGACTTAGCGGGGTTTATAATAACTGCAGTGCTAAAAGACACCTATTTAGACTTCTTACAATGTTGAAATGAGATTGGATCAAGCTGATTCATTGATTCCTATTAAGCTTGATAGAGAAGAGTCCACTGTTACTTTAAAAGACTGTTCTTCTTTGTTAAAGTGGAGAGGATCCTAAGCCAAATGCCCAATCCGAACACAACCACCATGAACTTTGTGAAGTTCAGATTGAGATCAGTATATCATGTCTCAGGCTCATTTCTAGTTAAAAAGTGATTGGTTTAGCTTCAGCTTCTGGCAGTGATATAGTGCTAGTATGAAACCATCAATTTCTTTGACTCTCCATATAGTGTGAATTTTTAAAAAATTTCCTCTCTGGAGCAAAAGTGAAAAATACGTTGTACAAAATCAATTTGTTCAACCTGCAACTTGCTGAAATTCCCATTTCTATTTCAAAATCATTCGTGCTTAAATAAAAACATGTCATCTGATCCTTCATGATAACTCAAACATTGACTTGAAATGTCAGTCTGCTGTGGTGGTGCCAGTGATAATCTCCCCTCTGTGACAATCAGAAGGGCTCTGACAGGTGTTTCCCTGGTCTGCTAGAATATATCTCCTTCATTAGGGTGTATCTAAAGTCAGTACGTGTCACAGTGTTTGCACCAGAATTTGGCTTTAATAAAGAGAATTCAGGATGCACTTTGTTACTGCTTTCAGTGGTTCTGAAATAGATGTATTTACTGGGGATATTTGAGGAAACTTTGCCCAATAGAAAGACTGGGAAATGGTATGTGTGGCTGTGTGCCATAATAGTGAATTTTTTCTTTCCTGCATGAGTCTAAGTTAAAGCTCAAATAGCGATGAGTATTCTCTCTGTTATGTACAAGCAATGGTATCAATTTATTATCTAAAACCTCTTGTTTCATTTTGGCTCACTGCTTTTATTGATTTCAGAGGGTTTTTTTGTTTTGTCAAAGATTGAAGTGATTTGCTCTGTGGCAGATGGAAATGTTTATTCATGGTGAGTGAACCAGTAAGAGAGTGCCTAGTAATTTTCATTTCCTCTCTAATGCTAATGGTGCATTTAAAGCAACACTGGACAACATCAACAGATGTATTAGAAGAAATTACATTAAGCATGTAGAAGATGGCAAAGGGTATGATAATGTGGAGAACTGATAAGGAGATAGATTGAAGGACAAGTTAAAGATGATTCTTGAGACTGGTGTTCTGAAAGAGATGAAAGTGATGTGAAGTGGAAGGGATATGTGTGACTATCTATGTGCCTGTTCTCACCTCTATTAAGAAACACAGGCTTAAAGGGAAGTGCTTTGAGCAACCTGATCCAGTGAAAGATGACTGTCTGTGCAGGTGGTTGGACTAGGTGATCTTTAAGGATTCCTTCCAAACCAAACCATTGTATGATTCTGTGAAATCCACTGCCAGAAACAATGTGGCTGGGATTCAGGGGCAGACTTAGAAGTCTGTGACTTTTCAGTATGTAGTGATGGGAATTTAAAATGATCTTTTGCAAGGCTATTGTTCATTAGGAAATGTTCTGGTTTTCCCCTGGAGAAAATGAAATCCTGATTAATAATCATGAACATGATGAATGAGAAAGAGAAGCCCTTAAAAAATTAAGTAAAGGATGGAAAGTGAACAGAGAAGAACAGTTAAATGAGGTCCTGAAGATGAGTAGTAGCGGTTGTTTGTCATGCTGAAGGAGTATGAGAAAGCCTTTTTGATGTATTTAGATTCTTCACTGTATCATCGTGATAAAGTGTGAGTATAAAATGAGTCCAAGGTGATGGCAACAGCAATGTGAAAGAAGAGTTAGTGGAATGTAAGTTGAGTAGAAAGCAAACCATTCACTTAATATTTTGAGATCTAATGAGAAACCCTGAGCAAAGCAGCTGACAGTTTTGGGAAGGAAGCTAGAGAAAGAGGTAGAGAATTAAAAGCAACAAAAGAAAGCAGGAGGAGGAATGCGAAGACCTTTCAGATAGGTGGTGAGAGGAGAGAGAAATAGCTGATAGGTACTGGGGTGGGGCAGTGAATGGTGGAGCTACTGACAATGAGAAAACAGTGTTGTCTGTGTTGTGTTTCCTGCATCCCACATGCTCGTCCTCCCTGCCCCAAGAACACGTGTCTTTTTGGAGATTTTGGAGTGATAAGCTATTATTTGTAATAATAACTGGGAAGCTCTCTAAAGAAGGAATTCTCTACTTGATTGTTGCTGTGGACTATGATTCTATGTTTACAAACATATGAATGAGCCTGGCCTGGAATGCCTTAAACAGGTGGAGGTGACAGAAAAACGAATGAATGTTTGTCCTTCTTTTCCATGTTTGATTCATTCAGGTTTTACTCTTTACCTTAGAACAATACAAATCTTTAGCAAGTTGTTAAAAACCAGAACAACCTAAAACTATACCAAATACATTTGAGGGGAAAGATTGAATATACTGTTACACTGGTGACTTGAAGTGGAAGCACATGATGCAGCCTCTTTCAAATACAGTTGTTTCTATCAAGCTGTAGCTGGGATGATAGGTTAAGGTCATATTCCTGATATTCCAGTAGTTCCTTGGCAAGAAATTCATTCAAATCTTCCACACTCAAAACTATGGCAAAGATGGATTGCTGTGCATGACAACAGAAACAACTAAACAGGAGATACCTTGAATTTTGTAAGAAATCTTAAAAATTTCCTTTATTTGCTTGCTGTGCAATACGGAATTAATGATTACAGGAAATTGTGTTGACTGGGGCAAAGGTTTTTGTTGATCTGACCATTACTTCTTCACTTTTTAACTAATAGCACCCCTCCTTCAAAAATATTTTTTAAATAGATTTAAAATAATATGCTATTACATTAAGGTGGTTCAATCAGACAAGAAAAATGAGTCAGTGACCACCTTTACAGGGAAGATCTACATTTTTACATCTAAAAATTGAAGAATTGGGAGAAGGACATGAACAGGAATTCTATCAAAGAAAAATTTAAAAAGGTTAAACTCTTCTGTGTGCGGTTAGCCTTTGGCTCTATGAAGATTTTATTTTTCCTGTTCATTTGTTTTTATGCTATTAAGATCTCATTGAGATGTAAGTACATCTAAAGCAATCATGAACCACAGTAGAAAGCCTAATGCTTCCACAGTGTTCAAAGGCTTCATGATTGATTGGGGGTGGAGGGTAAGGAAGGAGGAAGGAAAATGACAAAGTTCTCAGCTTCTTATTAATGCTTAGTCAAGCTTTCTGAGTGACTAATGCATATACAGCTAGCTACCTTGATCATGTAAAAATTAACAGTGAAAAAAAGTAGGATTTGTTTGAATATTATGAAGAAAAATGTTTTACAGAGTGGCACGACACATACATAAGCAATTTGAAGAAGGTTTTCTATCTGCTTGTCATAAGGTTATAACACCCTTAATGCAGTATCAGAGAAATCTGTGTTCCTCTAAGAGTACTGGAATTACCTGAGAGCATTATCCATCACTACGTGTTACTTGCATTTAAGAACTAATAGCTCTGCTTCAAATTCTATGCTAAAATAATCTATTGGATCAAAAGCCCTATAATGTAGGAAGTAGAGCACCATTATGTGTACTTTTATTTATAATGGTAGACCAGGTCTGCATTTATTTATCTTAAATCATATGAACAAGTCATTTCTGCATTCAGTGAAGCTGAAAGATTGTATGGTGTGTCCATATGTACATAAACACTTAAGTAATGGTGTGGGGTTTTGTGTGTGCGTGCAACAAGAAGGTTTGAGATGACAATGAAACTGAAAAAAAAAAAGTATTTTTCAAGAATAATTAGATCTTCTTTCAATAGCTGTGGAGTTAAATGTAGCTAGAACATTATTTTGCACCTAGTTGATTCTTGTGTTCTTGTAAACGTTTCAGTCAATTCTTACAGGAAACATGCTCAAAAACTACTCAGTAAGTTTGGTTTGCTATATCTCCTTTAAATTGTGGGCAATATAAAATTCATTTTTCCTGTGCATGCTTTTGCTATGTTTGGAACAGAAATAAATTTAAATATACCAGTGCCAAAACTGTTTACCGTTTTGTTTTTTTTTTTCTCAGTCTGCATCCTTTACTTCAGGTATTAAACTAATTCGTAGAGCTGAAATATTAAAATTTAGGTAAAGTTACAAAGCTGTTACAACAGTGAAAAGCAGAACATTTCTGAGACAGTGTAGACAACATATTCTCACCGAAGTGTTCATTCCATAAACTAAAGATGGGTACACACATATGATAGTGTATGTGAATTCCGTTTCCTAATTAGTCAGAAGTACCATGCTATGCCATTGAAAATGTTTAATAGTGTAGTGTGTATCTTCTGTCATCAACTTGCCATTTTTGAAATCTGTTACAACTCAATTAACTAAATGTGGTTTATGAATTTAATTGGTGTGGCAGAGCTCAGACAAATAATATCACAAATGGATATTTTGGGGATTTTTGTACATTGCCTATATGATAAAAAGCTAAGTTATATGGCTATACTTCTGTGAAAAGTAAGCTTAACAGAGAGGTGAGACTATTATTTTGTCCAGTCTGAAGTGGAAAAGCAATGTGCTTGAAGACCTTAGGGTTTGCCTAATATATGATGAGTACGATCAGATGGGCACTGGCAGTGACATTATGATGATTAAAATGTTTACTTGGTTGCAATACTAGATAAAAGGGATTAGCATGCACCAGCAGGAGACCAAAGAGTATGCCTGCAATTCATTAATATGCCTTGTGACTGACACTGTAATGTCTAGAACTCTGAGCACTTAAGGGCAGGTGATTGATCATAATGCATTTAGCTTGCAGTAGCTGAACAAGCAGGAAAAGCACAGTGTTCATAAGGAACACTGTTTAGCATTCGTGGATTTCTGTTGTTCCTTCATGATGATTTTCAAGCTTAGGTGGTCTCACTTCAATATCTGTGGGAGTTCAGCAGAGTAAGGACCATTGGAACTGTTTTAAATGTCCAGAAATTATAATAATTTCTTTTTTTCTTCCTGTCCCTCATATGCTTTCACCTCCTATCACCACTCCAGAACTGTTGTCTTGTGCACAGTGTGCACTGGAAATGTGTACAGCATCTTTGCTGGCAGTGGAGGGAGATCAGGTTGGGAGTTAGTATTGGACTGCTGATAAAATAGTTAGGCCATTTGAGTTTTCATCAGTTATGTGCAGTGAATGGTTTAAAGTAAGCATTATAAAGATGATCCTTAAAATACTGAGAACTTTAATATCATTGTAGCTTAAGTGGTATTTTAATCTTTTGGGCCTCAAATAAGTTGTTATTCATTTGTGCTGGTTTCTCTATGTTGTTTGTAGCAGTATGGCATTGTTCAGATAATAACAAAGCCTTAGTTTCTGTACTCTGCTATCTGATGCCTACAAACTTTATTCTAAATAAATGCACCACCCTTACAGCAAAAGGAAGGGAATTTATGATTTACAACATGGTAAGAATTTGGGGAATACCCCAGTGTGCTTTCACAGCAATAATTTCTGTCTCTGGTTAATAAATTGCTAGGCCAACAAATTTGAACTTAATCAACTCAAACTGAATTATTGCCTCATGTAACACTTCAATGCCATTGACAGTAAATGAAATTCTCCCTCTTAAATATTTTGCATGCAAAATAATATCATTAGAGATGATATGCTTTAAATCTCATTCATTAAAAAATAAATATCTTACAGATATTTCTAGAAAACTTCACTCAAGTTATTTTCCTCTCAGTATATGGGTCAGACCCACCTCAGAGATCCACCAGAATGATTAATAGATATCTAAACACTTTTAAAGAAACATTTGAAAAATGTTACATGCACTGAATTACAGCAAAATCAAGCTTTGTTACCTTCACTTAAGGTAGAAGGTTGATAAAACAATTGGCAGTGGGCAGCTGGAGGACCATGTGAACAGGCTGGGACAGGGGTTGAGAAGGAAAATAACAGAGAAGATGGAAAGCAGTGACTCAGGCAATTAAAGGTGGAAATAATCTTGTTTGTATATTAAGTGACACCTAGTGACATTATGTTTTGAGCATTTCAAACAACTGATTTTGTTTGAGGTTTTTTGTCTTTTGGGGACCTTTTTGTTGTACTTTTGCAGTATTTCCAATAAAAGTTGCTTAAAAAAATGTTGAGCCAAAGAATGCGATGGGTGATGATTGTGTTTCGCTCATGAAGATAAACACTTTTAACTATTGACTGCCAGTCCTTTTGGGGATTCTGTTATCTAATATTTAATTGATTATTACAGCTCCTGTCTATTTCTTTGTTTAAGGTAAATTAAGCTATTAAAAAAAAAATACATAGCTGTTTATTGGATATGACTCCCTTCTGATTATGGCAAAATTGTTGTCTCTGTCTTCTATTGTCCAATGTTTTCAAATTGTACGTATTTCAATACTTTGCCTCTAGGCAGAGAGGAGTCTATATCAACTGCATTTGTCCACGTTTATACATGTCTACAGTCTAAGTCCAGTATGCAGAGCTGTGTTAGAGATACGTGAGTGAGGTTTGACAAAGGTCTTGAAGCAGTGTGGCTGCATTAGTAAAATTAATGTGGCTTTGTATGCTGCTTTCTGTTCCACAATCAGCCTGTCTGGCGCTTGTTTGAGAGGCTTTGCAGGATGTTATGTGATTATGAGAAGTGTGATGTTTTTTCTTGCCGACGGCTGTAATTCCTTGCCATGGGGTCATGAAGAAGTTCAAAGGCAGATAAAATGACAGCAGTCAGCAACAGGAGCTCAGTTCCTGCAACACTGGAGTAATTGCAGCCCATTATTACAATTGACTCTCCTTTCTCTCCCCTGAAGGAACTGAGCAGCTGCCAATTTACTGGGCTGCAAGAAAACTGATGAGCCAGGAGATGGGGGTCATAGCCAAAGCTGAGAAAATGATCAAGGCAAAATTCATTAGTCGAGTAGCCATAAGAGTAGGAGACATTGCAGGCTGGTTGTCAGTGGTGCCCAGGTGGCAGATGGATTCTGACTCATAGGTTGGTTTGTTTTACCTTGCACTTCTTTTCCTCCCCACCTCCCCACCCCCCCCCCCCCCCAAAGAAAAGTGAGGAGAGTTCTAGCATCTTTTGTCTTATTTTGTTTAAAACAAACCAACCACACAGCAGAGATAGCTGCCATTGTTATGTGACTTATCTGGAAAGGGCTTCTTTCAACTTTAATAAATACATCAGTTGTTTGTCTGTTTTCTGTGTGTTCTGTAATCATTCCTGAGCATTACTTATTTACAGGTTGTTCACTCTCCTTCTACAGCTAAAAAGGGTGATATATAGCTTCCTTTGCTTTTTCTGTTTTATTTAATGACAATGTGCAGTTGGTAAAACTTAGAAGCCTAATTTGAGGATGATCTTAGGTACTTTCACTTTCTCATGGTGAATGTGTACAATGAGCAGTGTAGATGTGAAACTTGTGTGTCTTTATTGGGGTTCTCAGCAATAAATGCTAATGTAGAAAGAAAAGGGTCACATCCACACAAAGCTCTGTTTCAGAGACATTATTTCTTCATCTGTCTCTCATTGAGGTGCAGAATATCAGAACGTATCTTTTAATATATGCAGGTGGTGCTGTACTGGAATTTTACACGGAGAAGAAAAATGAAGGTTAATAGAGTCCGCTGTAGGTACAAAACCGGAAGATGTTATCTCATCACAGTTCTGCATGATTCTGTCATGCTGGCTGTTCGGGTCTTCTAATTGTGCAGGCTTTTCATCTGGAGACCTAAATTTCATTCTCCTACACTGCAGGCAGACGTATTTTAAAAATCAACCTTAAGAAGCCAGTGCTGATTTTCTTCTAGCTGCTTGTCTTTCTAAATGGAAAAGTTAAAGATTCATTTTCAGTATATACAGGGCAGTTTAAGGAAAGCTGTTGCTTGTAGGGTCTAAACACAGATACCTGGGGTGAATCTCCAGCTCTGTGAATGTCATTTGGAGCTTCGCCATTAATGTCAGAGTTGCCGCTTTCCCATTTTAGTCCTGTATTTTGTTTCATTACAGAATTCTTGTTTGTCCTAATTTCTAAAATAGCGTGGTCATGCTGGGAAAATATACCTTCTCCCCATATCACTGTGTCTGCAGATTGCAGCTACCCTTTCTTGCTAATATGGAAGGATTTTTTGGGACGATTTTCTGTTCTCAAAAATCGTTGTAGCATGTTACAAGCCTCCTCACCTACAATTGGTACAAAATGCTGCTGCAGGGTTTCTGAATATCCTGAAATGGACCAATTTCATAATTCTAATTTTAGTTCTATTTTACTGTTTGAGATTCTATTTTACAGAGCTATCTGGATCAAGCCTTTGCAATTTTGATGCAACTTCTGTGTGATGAGGTGTACATGTATCCTTTTAGTTAGGAGCCAGAACAGCTTTTTCATAGGTGCGCTTCACCATGACATGGAGTTAATTTGCTGGTGTCTAGGCCAGGATGTTGCTGTTCGATTAGCCCATAAATGGGTGCTTCACTTTTTTGTCACTTTCCATGAACAAACTGCCACTGTATGTGCTGTTCCTTACTAATCTCTGATTTGTAAGGTATCTTCAGTTATCTGAACATAGTAATATGTGTATGTTTCAAAATAAGGTTTATTTTTTATTATTGCATGATTTTGAAGGCTGTTCTATTAGAACATCTTGTCACTATCATAAAAATATTTGATTAGCTTCTCAGTTATTGTGTGGGGCTGTTCTTTGAGTTGTGAATGCCTTTGGTTAAATTGTGTAACTTCTTACCTTTAATCATTTGTAAAATCAAAATTTCACTAGAAACAAATGGCAAAGGCTTTTACATGAACTCATAATAAAAATTATTTATGATGAGTTTACTAGGAGTGCAGTAAACGCTCTGAAGCATTTAATACTCTAGTCATTCCAGTATTTAAGTACTGAAAAGTAGATTGCTTATTTGTAAACTGCATTGATTTGTGAAACTCTCTTTTACGTATTTACTTTTATACTAACTGTTTTCTTTATGTGGAATCATTACTTTAATGACAGAAAGCCTAGGCAAATATGAAAGTGAACAGCTGCTAAGCAGTAGCTCTATGTTTGTCCATTAGTTATTTTGCTTGATGAAAAATCAAAATACTTTCTGTGAATTCATCAGCTGTTTTCATCTTGGCCTGTCTCAGAAAGATGAATTACTATATGTGAACCTAAAGCCAGCAGAAGAAAATATTTTCTTTAAAACAAAACCAACCAAACAACCACTACCTCCCCTAAAAAAACCCAGCCAATGGAACAAAATCAAACACTCTAGTTTTGGTTGAACTAAATGTAAGGACGATGTCTTCCCAGGAGAGTGTATTAGGTTTGCATGGCAAGGCGTTGGTAGTGGAAGGGCTATGGGGTGGGTTCTGTGAGAATCTGCCAGAAACTTCCCCTGTGTCTGATAGAGCCAATGCCACCCGGCTCCGAGATGGACCCACCACTGCCAAAGGCTCAGCCTATCAGCGACATTGATAAGGCCTCTGAGATAATATAATTAAGAAGTGAAAAAAAACCCACAACCTTGTGCAACAGCAATTGCAATGGGAGAGAGGAGTGAGAATATGTAAAACAGCTCTGCAGATACCAAGGTCAGTAAAGAAGGAGCGGCAGGAGCTGCTCCAGGCGCCAGAGCAGAGATTCCCCTGCAGCCTGTGGTGTACACCATGTTGAGGCTGGCTGTCCCCTGCCAGCCTGTGAAGGTCCGTGGTGGAGCTGAGACCCATCTTCAGAAAAGTTAATCCTATTTGGTTGGCACTTCAAAAAGTGTTGAAACTTTTTAAATTAATTGTGAATATTTACTTGTGAAATACAATATCATAGAATTTTATGTTACTAAAGTAGGAGGCAGTAAATAAAATATACTCTTCTATATACAGTGAGGACTAATAGTCTTAGCATCTTACTGTTTGCAGTCAAAAAGTAAAAGCATTGTGTGTGCTCAAAAACAGTTTTTACTGGTTAATGTCATATTTGCTTATCTCCACTGGTAAATTTAGAGGAAAGCAGGATCTCCATTATTTGGAGACTCATTAGGAGATCTTTGACAGTGGAGTTATCATACCAGTTTTTTTATGTTGTCCAGTGACAACTGTACAAAAAGGTCTGTAAAGAGGCTCATAAATTTTGCATGACCACCATTCTAGATTTTAAAATATCACAAAAACATTCACAATCTGTCCTACCTTTAAGAGTTGAAACATTTTGTTAGCAGTTTGTCTGGACTATTAATATATAACAAGGTCTTCAGTGTGTTTGTAAAGCTTCAGAAAGAAAATTTTAAAGATGTGAATTCAGGAAACCATAACTGTACGTGGTACTTTTAAAATACACAGATCCTTCTGGTCTTGAGAGAACAGTCCTGATAAATCTTCTAAGAAGGATTTCGGTTGTGAAGCACTTCCAAAGAACAGTCCAGATGGCTACTTAAAATTTTAATAGTAACAGCTATATTTAAGAGTGGCCTTGTCTCAACAAGAGGTGTTCTGAGTCCTCAGTACAGGGGAAGTGTTTGGGAAACTGTGAGTTTGAGACAGTGGCTATAGCAAAAACTGTTCCTGCTAAGGGGAAAAAAAATGGCATAGGCAGGTGGAAGGGTTCAAACAACAGAAGTGAGGAAAACTGAGGAATTTCAAGATTTTTCGTATGTTAAACTGGCATCCATTTGGGCTGAAAAATGTGTGAAGTGAGTAGCAAGAAATGAACTCTGAAATGGAATGAATTTCCATGTGTTATGAGTTGTGTGTCTTAAGGAAGATGATTGTCTCTTTTAATACAAGGCAGTGTTATAAATGGCTGTTGGAATTAAAATAAAGGTAAAAGCATTGAATATGTGCTGTATTTGCACATGACAGGCTTTGAATTTTATTTGTGTTTATTTTCAGCCTCTCTAGCTAACAAGATGCTGATTCTGGAATGAGCTCCATGCTGCAGAGCAGCCCTGCTGGAAGGGAGTTACTGTAATTGTTCAAATTGGAGCTTTGTCTGCACTTGGCTGTCACACTGGGGCGTGGGGTTGGCAACAGAGAGCAGTTTTGTCTCTCTTGCTTGGTATCTGTCAGGGTATTTGAGAAGATAGCAAGGCAGGTGTTGTGTGCAGTGTTACCAGCTTGCTTTTGATGCTCAGTTCTGTCTTGTGCCTCAGATGTGAGACTGTGGCTTTCCTAGAATGTTGAGTGACAAGAAAAAGAAAGCATGTGCACACAGAATGAAGTATGGTCTGAATCACACTTTCTGTACCTCAGCTGAACTCTGAATTGTAGAATAGTTGAAGAATTCAGTCCTTTCATTATTTTTTTTCTAAAGCAGCAATGAAAATGATGGTGGTCCCTTCAAGTCATGAACTCTGCTTTCAAGTAATAGCTTTAAATTGCTTTGTGTTAACATGTATGTGGAATTCTGTTCCTTATGTTGATGCAACTGCTCACATAAATTGTTTCAGAAATAACGTAAAGGTTATTGAACCGTCACTAAACGGCATGCGTACAAATTATATCTAATGGCAGTACTTGGTTGCAGCATGTTTGGTTTTTGTTTTGTTTTTTTACTCTACTTTCAGCATGTTTCTGCACAAGTGAGAACCTTATGAATATTTGGCATTATATCTTTTCCTCTCTGTTGTCATCTTTTTGCTTTGATTTTGAGGACTAAGATATTGATGCTTTTACTTAATGTAGGTATGTATTTGTTTGTAGCTCTTGTCTTTGAATGTCTCTTTCTAGATTGCATCATCTTGTCTTCATTCACTGTGACCATATGCTAAAGCCTTTCCTTCTGGGACTGGAGGGGAGGGAAGTAGGGAAACCTCAGAGTCTATGTCCTCTGCTCTGCCTTATGTTCCTTAAATCTTACTAAGAACTGAGGTATTCAGTGGCTGCAATTACGTTGAATTTGTCTGAAGCCAAGCATCTGTCTAGACTAAAAATTTACTTGGCATTAGGCAGGGAGACAAACGTTCCTGTGATTATGTAAACTTCATTTTGAGGGAGAAGTTAGCTAAAAACCTGTGAAAATCCAAAGAATGTCTGTGTGAAATAACATTACCATGATTATAGATTTGTGCACGCACTCTAAATATGGGAAAACTGGGCTTATTTCTAAAAACTTAATTTCATCCTTTTACAATTTACAAATACAAATTATTGTACTATAATAAAATATTTTCTTCCACAGGATAGCTGCTTAATTCACTGCATTGTTTACTTAGTAACTATTTGATAATTTAAATTTCTTTTCATGGAGTAACCTGTGCCTTTTTATTGCACACTGTTGAAAAATGCCCTACAGAAAGAATCGTTCACCAGTAATGTAATGTTCTGTGAGGAAATGATCAGTAATTGGTGTGTTTGGCTATTTGAGGAACAATGATTAATTCATTCTTCATCAGTTCCTGTTAGGTAAAGGAAAATGACCATATGACCGCACGGTTCCGAGAAACAAAATGAATGATTCAAATATCCATATATTTTGCATTCTCTGTTTTCTCTGTCTTTTATGGGGGCTTAGAAGAGAATACTTTTCTGTCATACCATATCTGATCAAAATATTGCTTTCATAGGTCTCAGTTGACATTCCAGTTGCTCAGCAGTTCTGCAAATCAAACCCTAGAGCATAAAGTCAGGTACTAGGAAATGAAAATATACTGTGAAATCACTGTATACCATTACTGAGCAGGAATAGGCAAAGTCAAAGACAAGAGCTAACTCTCCAGGATAGTATTCAGTCACTTTAATTATGTGATCTTCCCTTTTTTTTTTTTTTTTTTAATTTTTTTTTAATTTTTTTTTTTTATTTTTTTCCCCTGTACAGGAAGGGAGCTTTTTAATCTTCATGTGTCCTAGATCCATCCCATACAACAAGCAAGGCATGGGCCTGAAGGTGCATAATCAACTGATTTAAAATTCAAAGAATCGTAGAATGGTTTAGGTTGGTAGGAACTTTGAAAACCATCTAGTTCCAGCCTTCTTGCTTTGGGCAGAGATACCTTCCATTAGATCAGATTGCTCAAACCTCTGTCCAGCCTGGCCGTGAACACTTCCAGGGATGAGACATTCACAGCTTCTCTGGGCAGCCTGTTCCAGTGCCTCATCACCCTCGTGGTGAAGACATTTCCCCTTATAGCTAATCTAAATCTTCCCTCTTTCAGTTTAAAGCCATTACCTGTTGTCACTACATACTGTTGTAAAAAGTCCCTCTCCAGCTTTCTTGTGTGACCCACTTTAGGTACTGGAAGGCTGCTCTAAGGTCTCCCCACGGCCTTCTCTTCTACAGACTGAAGAACCCCAATTCTCTCAGCATGTCTTGTAGGCAAGTTGCTCCATCACTCTGATCATCTTTATGGCCCTCCTTTAGACAACGCCTGTCCCAATACTGACCCCTGTGGAATGCCACACGTCACTGATCTCCACTTGGATATTGAGACATGGACTGCAACTCTTTGAGTGTAACCGTCCAGCCAATTCTTTATCCACTTTGTGGTCCATCTGTCCAATCCATATCTCTCCAAGTTAGAGACAAGGATGTCGTCTGGGGACAGTGTCAGATGTTTTGCACAAATCCAGGTAGATGACATCAGTTGCTCTTCTCTTATCCACCAACACTGTAACTCTGTTATAGAAAGCCACCAAATTTGTCAGGCACAATTTGCCCTTAGTGAAGCCATGTTGGCCATCACCAATCACCTTCTTATTTACCATGTGCCTTAACATAGTTTCCAGGAGGATCTGCCCCATGATCTTGCCAGGCACAGAGGTAAGACTGACTGGCCTGTAGTTCTCTGGTTCTACTTTTTTTTCCTTTTTAAAAATGGGGGTTATGTTTCCCCTTTTCCAGTCAGTGGGAACTTCACCAGACAGCCACAACTTCTCAAGTATGATCAATAGTGGCTTAGTAACTTCATCCACCTGTTCCCTTAGGATGCTCAGATGCATCTCATCAGGTCCTGTAGACTTAGGCACCTTTGGGTTCCTTGGATGGTCTCAAACCTGATCCTCTCCTGCAGTGGGCAGTTCTTCATTCTCCCAGGTCCTGCCTTTGATTTCTGCTACTTGTGTGATGTGGCTAGAGCACTTGCCAGTGAAAACTGAGGCATAAGAGCTGTTGAATAGCAGCCTTCTCCATATCTCAGGTAACCAAGTCTGCTGTTGCCTTCTGGAGAAGGCCGATATTTTCCCTAGTCTTTCATTTGTCACCAATATACCTATAGAAGTTTTTTGTTGCCCTTGATGTCTGTGGCCAGATTTAATCCCATCAGGGCTTCAGCTTTCCTAACCTGATCCCTGGCTGCTCGGAGAAGTTCTGTGTATTCCTCCCAGGCTACTTGTTCTTGCTTCCACTTTCTGTAGGCTTCCTTTTTGTGTTTGAATTTGTCCAGGAGCTCCTTATTGATCAGTGCAGGCCTTCTGGTGTTTTTGCCTGAGTTTCTCTTTATTGGGATGCATCACTCCTGAGCTTGGAGAAGGCAATCTTTGAATATTAATGAACTTTCTTGGGCAGTCGTATGATACTACAAAATGCACACATATAGCTGATGAAGTCAGGAATATAAATTACTTTTTTAAGTGAATAGAGAGATTTGTAACTTATATGAAAAATAAATTCTAAGATTGGAATTACCTTAGGGTGTGGCTTAGGCATGCATTTTTGAAACAAATGTCTTAGTTGTCCCTGCTTCTTATGTATTTGCTTTCATGATAGAGCCATCTCAAAGTGTTTGTACTAGATTTCTTTATAATGCAGTAATATGGAGTGGATTGTGCTCCAGTAGCACATCCAGTACACTCCACTGCAAACAAGCTTACTGCAAGGCACTGACTAGAGCTAATCTAAGTGGTCTTTCACACCTTTTGCTTTCTTCCTTCTTTTTAACCTCCAAAATTATGCATGTTGGGTTGCCATTAGAAAATGTTTTGCAGTAATATCTTAGAATCATTTTCAAGTGGTTTTATTATGTGACGCAGGAATTTTGCTTAGCTAACTAAAAAACCTAAAACTGATGATGTGACTGCCTCGTATGTAATAGATGAGCAGGAAGCTACAGCGTTAATGTGCACAGATGACTTGAATTCTAGCATCTCCTTGCTCATCAGGACTTGATTTCACGTTCTTTAAACATCATTTTTTTTGTCCGTATAATTATATACTGTGTCCTTCACTGTGGTTGCATTTTGAGACTGCATCAGGAAGACTGTAAGAGAGAATGCATATGTCTTTACTGTGGTGGGTTTTATTTTTTCGGTCCATGATACGTAACTATCAGCTAAAATCTATATCAAAAGATTTTAGTCTGCAATCAGGGATGTAAGTCTCTAAAGATTTGAAAAGCCTGATGGAAGGTAACTGGGAAGGTTAAGTTGAAGTACAGTTTAAAAGAAGAGGAAATCAATATAAACTTGCAGAGAAGAATTAATATCATCAAAGCAATTTCTGCGTTACTAGTCATTGTTTCTCAAACTCTCATACATAAATGTCATAATTTTTCATTAACATGGAAACAAATTTTTCCCACCTTTCTGTTGCAGAAATTAGCCTTCCTTGCTAGCTGGGAAGGCTGAAATATATACCTCCAATTAAGGAGGAGAGAAACTATGGTTGCTTTATCTGAAGGCTTCTAGTTACTGGCTTTTAATCTCGCTGGAATAATTTGATTGTTTGAAGGGAGTCAAATGCCATGGGGTTAGAATGAAGGAAAAGTCTACATCATGATAAATTGCTCAGGGAATTTTCAGGTCTTTCAGAAATAAGTCTTAATCTAATTGTCACAAATTTTGTGGTAACTTCCCCAAAGCAAACCTAAAGAGCTATTGCAAATAGCAGAGGTAAACTCCAGGAAACACATAAGGTCATATTTTAGAATTCTCATCAGAAATATTGTGATTAAAGGTCAAGAACTTTCTATGTATGGCAGTAGGACAAGGGTAATGCTAGAAATATGGATGGGTTATTTGTAAATTAGTGGTGGGATAGTAAGATTGATAGATACTAAAAAAAAAAAAAAAAAAGCATGTGCATATATAAACACACATATGTATGTAGTATATTTTTCTTGTGTTATCTGATACCTCTTACCATTACTGGAGCCTTATTACGTAAGTGTGTGCACATGCATCCTTGAATATTGCATGACCTCAAGATCTGACAGCTGAAGACAAAAAAAGCAAACGGACCATGACCTCTTAATTCACAGAAAGGAAACTGATGTGCAGTGAGAATACTCAGTTGTAGCAATTCCCAAAAGTGCTGTTCTCCCAGCATGCACCAGTACTATTTCTGTACTTCAGAGTTATGTACCTCCATACTTTCTGTACTTCAAAATATGCTACAAATAGATATTTACATACGTGTATATGTGTGTGTATGTACAAATATATTATCTTGAAATTATGGGAGCAGTTTTCCTTACTGTTATCCCCTTAGTACTCCAGCAAAACACTAAGATAAAAATATGAACTAATATTTCTAATGTGAAAATAGTAGAGTTAGTAACCTTTAAAATAAAACGTAGGGTATATTTCAAAGGGTGAACTTGTAAATGTGTTGTTTTATTTTTTGTTTGTTTGTTTGGGTGGTTTTTTTTGTTTGTTTGTTTGTTTTTTTTGTTTTGGTGGAGGGGGGTGTTTCCCAAGATATTTTCCTGAGGCAAGTTTGTGGGGTTTTTTGTTTGTTTTGTTGTTGTTGTTGTTGCTGTTGTTGTTATCGGTTTTGGTTGGTTGGGTTTTGGGTTTGTGGGTTTTTTGCTTGTTTGTTTTTTTTATCAACTTTATATGCTGTGGGAATAATATTAGATTCATAAAAGCACATATCAAGGCATGAATGGAATGGCTAACACAGTGGAAATTGAGGAGTGCAAGCAGCAGCTTTAGAACTCCTCTGTTCAGATGAATTTTGGTTTGGCTAAACCAACAAGAATATCAGTCCAAGTGTTACTGGTGCAAAAGTGAGTGGGAGGGTAAAAAATAAAATAAAATAAAAGTTTTCTACTGTTCAGGGAGGCAAACAGTAGTTTTGTAGAGAAGGTCTCTTCGTTAATTGAGAACCACAAGATTCAACCTCTGGT
Organism: Nesoenas mayeri; assembly: GCF_963082525.1. Lineage (NCBI taxonomy): Eukaryota > Metazoa > Chordata > Aves > Columbiformes > Columbidae > Nesoenas > Nesoenas mayeri. The sequence continues at coordinate 54,613,736 of NC_137540.1, forward strand.
TACAGAGTTATTTCAGAATTCCATAGAGAAAGATGCCTAGGCCTATCTTTTTAAGACAACAAACCAAAAGTTACGTGTTTAGCAACTCTGAAGATTAGACTTGTTTAGATATAGCTGCATGATTTTATTCATTCATGTACTTAAGTTTTCCTTATCTTGGGTGTTTATTTCCATGTCTGTAAACCAATGGTGATATATTAGAAAAGATGTGAGACTAATTTTGAAGCTCCTTGAATTTAATCCGGAATAGAATTGAAAAAATCTTAATATAGTCGGTCTCAGGGTAGCTTTTGCCTATGAAAAGATAATACATAACAGAGTAAGCAATTTTGTACACGGATATGCACTTCATAAATACATGTTAAAGGTATGTTTAAAAAAATCAAGTTATCATTTCACAGTTAATATACAGATGACAGGTTTTCATAGGTTGTGTCTCTTTCTGACAGGGATGGTAACAACAGCAGAACTCACACATTATAATCATTCCTCCTTCAAGATGGAAAAACAGCTTACCAGAAAGCCAGTACTCATCTCGTAGTTAACTGCTTTCCCCTATTGGTATTTTTAGCCTTCAATTAACTGTGCTGTTTGGTGAATACTTCTGATCTATTATTATATCTGTAAAGAATTTGGCTTTCTAAAAAAAGCTCTAATTGTCAACTCATTTTTCAAGCTTTCTTCAAATTCATGAAGATTGTGTATATATAGACATTTAAGACATAGCTGTATTTAAAAATAAACAAACAAAACAACAAAACCTTAGTTTTCTCTGTGTATTTTTGAATCTTCTTAAGCTTTTCTTCACTGGTCGGAAAGTCTAACACAATTTAACCTATCTGAAACAATGAGCTTTCAGTCTGTAGAAGAAAGACAATTCTTGTTCTGAAAAGATACCACTTGGTCTTGCTGTCAGTACATTTTGTGTACTGCTTGAATGGCCCTATTGTCCTCTTGTGCACTCAAAGTGAATGAATTTATCTTTCAAAGTGGAGCATTTCTTTCTTCTCTGTACCAATTCCCACTTCTGTTTCTGAAGGAGAGAACAGGATGGCACTCCTGAAAGCATATAATTCTGAACCTTGAAAATTAGATTCCAGTCTACCTGTTGCTCACAAAGCCTGGTTTATGCCAAGTGTTGTACTGTTACTGTAAAGAGTTTGTTTGGACTACTACGGAAGTAACTTCATTCTAATGTACCAATGGAATCGGTTAATTTGCCACCACCTTCAGTTCTGAAAAGTATATTCATGTCTAATTTCCTAACTTTTCTGACAGTCCTCACCCTAAAATTCAGTACTGTAATTTCTCATGAGTTTGCTGATTTTAAAACATAATAGTTATTCTCTCTTCAGTGGGATTGTTTATATGCTAGGTACGTGTGCAAATTTTGGAGGATTGGTGCTCCAGCTAAAGGTGAAGACTTTCAAATTAATGCATTTCATTTCTAGAGGGCTTTCTTAGTTCTGCATTGTTAAGTTCAGTACAAGGTTTGGTGTCTGTCTTGACAAACATAACTGTGTGCGGTCTTCAGCCCGCGGGGCCCTTCCACACGGCCTGCTCCCTTTTTACTTCAAGGGAAGTGGGTGCAGCTGCTTTAAGGCATAAAAAGAGACTGAAGGGAATACTGGATAGAGATTTTTCAAGAAGAAACAATATGGGTAGTATAGGTAGATTAATAAAGTTTAGTTACAGTTTCTTTTCTCTAATACCATGTAATGAAATGCTCAGTTATTGGGGAAAAAAAAGATCCAACATACCTGCACAAAAGGCACTACTTTTTTGCACAAGTAGTATTTAGGAAATTTTTCAAGTAGGATGTTGTGTAGTGCTCAAAACATTAATTTGTTTAAATTCCTTGAGAATGTGGCTGTCAGTGGCTAGTAAGTATGATTGCTTTGGTGCAACTGTTTATTCAGAGATGTTCCAAGCTGAAAGCTTATTTGGGAAGATAAGAATGTACTTTCTTACATTCTTCTCATGACAGTTGCCAGTAGCAATTGCTTAGAGGAAAACTAGTGTACTAGTTGAACTTTTGATCTGGCTCAGTATGGTGGTTATTATTGCAGTTGTCTTCATGACTCATTTTTTACCTTCAGTAAACTCTAATCTGGACCTAAGAGGATATTGAACTCCTATTAGTCATGGCTTTTGGCAGTTGTTCAGTTATTTAATAAACAGAGAATACATTGCAATGTTGTGCAGGTACAAGTATAGTCTTGTTACCTGTCCTTTAAAAATCAAGACTTCTTAAGGACAATTATTTGAAATAGTTGAAACCAACAAACAAAACCTGTGTCTCAGTTGCATCTCAGAAGCACAAATCATTTAATTCTAGAAAGTTAGGGGGAGTTTTTGTTATTCTTTAAAAAAAAAAAAAAAATTATTTTTTATTTTGCTCGTTTCAGACACTGCTGCTAAGAGAAACAAAAATTTCGTATTTTTCTATCCCCAAATTTTTTTTTACCCTATATTTCATGCTTCTGTTTTTCTCACTGGTGATGTCTGACTTTAGAATGCTTCACGGCTATAGAGCATGCTGTCAAGTTCATACTCAAAAAGAGATTATTCTGCCCACTCCTTTCCCATAGAACTGATCTTTGAGGATGAATTAGGGACTGTGTAGGCTTCACAGAACTCTCTGCTCTCTTCTAAGGCAGATGTGTCAGTATGAAAACCATTGATTTATAGGAAAATGGGGGGATGCTGAAGATGAGAGTAGAGAATAAAAAAGCAAAATTTGAAAATCTTATGAAGATAAACTTGCCAGTGATGCAGGTTTAAATATGTATTTACTAGAAAAACAATCCTCTCTGTACGGGCAAGAGACTCTGAAGCTTTTCCCCTTCAGTGCTTGTATTTTTTTATCCATCCATACTTTGTTTGAGAGGTAACTTAGTGAACATCTTGCAGATGGTAAAATGTGTGGATTTGGCTTTTTGCTTGGGTGATGTCTAATAGGTTGTTTAGTTTTTTTCTGATACAGTTACTGTTTCCAAGAAGTATGCTAGTATTTCGAGAAATAAAACTTGTGGAAGTGACTACCGTTAGATGAACATCTAAATCAGTTTGAGGAGATACTGATGGTGTTCCGAACAGATCAGAAATAACATATGTGCCTATCAGTGTTTCCAAAATACATGTGTTTGAGAGAGCCTCACAAAAGGTCATTGAACATTTATTTTCCAACTGTATTGATGTAAGATTGATTTTTATTGAAGTACACTGTTCCATGCAGGGGAAAAGAAATCATTTTTCTTGTTTAAGAGAAGGCAAAAATGCTTAGCATTTCTAATATATGAGTCACAGATAACCTGTTGTCTATCATAGCGCCTGTATAGGATTTTTTTTTTTTTTCAGAGACACGTTTGACATATTTAGTTTATGTAATACATCAGAAACATGAGAAATGCAATGTTTAAGAAAGAATTTTATACATAAAATATTTTATTTTGTTGTAAGTCTGCTTAAAACAGGCGACACTGGTGTCAATAAGAAGGATTTAGATATATAAACATTATTTAGTCACTAAAGCATGATTTAAGCTAGATACTTCCACTATTTTGGATCTACATTTTAATGCAGTCTGTTATTTAACCTTTTTTTTCCCCCCTTTATTCATAGTTACAGTGTGCAGTTTTCTCCTATTAACAATCAAGTAAGGTCATTCTAGCAATTAGAAGCATAGTGTTTGGATGAAATTTAGTATAAGTTTATTTATACTTTAATGAATTAGAAGGAACTTGCATGTTGTGGCCCAAATGTGTATTACTGACCGTGGATTTTTGGACCATGCTGATTTAATTGTTCTATATATGTTTGATTCTTGAATGATAAAACCCTGAACTTTTATTGTCTTTTCCCTAGGATTTTAAAACAGGATTCGGTATCACTTTAATCCCTATGAATGTGGCAAATGTAAAACAAGTGGATCGGACTGCAAAGCAATCTTTTGAAATAATTACTCCTTATAAAAGCTTTAGGTGAGGACTTTAATATTTACGTTACAAGATATGCAAATAACTAATGAGCTAAAAGAAATATGTTCTTCATGCCACAGTGACATATCTAGCTTGGATAAAAAGGTAATGCTTTTAATAAGAATTCTCTGCATTTAAAAGAAAAAAAAGAAGAAAAAAAAGGATTTTTTTTTCCCCTTTGTTTAGCTGTGTGCTTCACCCATTACCTCCCTGACTAGACATCCTATGCCCGCAGATTTGTATTTTTATGTAGCCTTCTTTGTTCATTCTGTGCAATGGCAGAAGGGAAGAAAAAAAAAAAAAAAAAGTCGCTTTAACAACTTAACTCCATCTTAAATAATAATATAATGATATAATAACCTGCAGTAGTGCATCCATTTAACATCAGGCATTTTATTAGAAAAGAACCACTCATGTCCCTTGCCTTGTAGACATTCTCCATTGAAATCAGTACAAAGTTTCATTTTGGCTCATGCTATGACTTGTAATGATTTTCAAGACAATAAAAGTATATGCTAATAAAAGCCTTTTGTTTAAGTGTTGTAGTTTTTCTCAAGTGAAATCTGAGTAATGCAGGAGAAGGAGGAGTCGCTTTGTTCTCCTGGGCTTGCCAGTTGTTAGCAAAGAATTTCCTTTCATTCTCAGTCAACTAGAGGAGCAGGTAAAGTAGTCTTGATCAGTGATTTGAAGCTGTGGCTAGTTGGTAGGTAGCTAGTTCTTTGACTTTCTCTAAGCCATTACCATGTTGGTGTTTTCTTATTAATTATATTTTCTTAAAATATCAATTTAAATGAGAAGCAGGTTTTTGCTGTTGTAGTTTGCAAGTTCATTTTTACTTCTCAGTAACTCTCTGTGTTTCTGTAGCTCATTCTATGTTTTTGTTAAAATTAAGGTTTTAAATTTAGCATATGGTACCATAAAAAGTGTAACTCGGGAATGTACCTTGAATGCGACAAAAGGTATTTAGCTAGTAGTGGTTTTGTTGAAATCTGAACACAAAAACAGAGGGAGTTTTCATTGACTAAAACCACAAAATAATACATTCCATCTTTGTATTTATATCTGTGTAGAGGAGGATTTTTTGACTGTGATTTTGGGTGTAAACGTAATAAATAGGAGAGATTACAGGGTATGTCTAATTGGGCTTTAAAATGAAGATCAATAACAAAGAAAAGTCAATTGTTTCAGCTTTACAGCAGAGTCGGAAAGAGAGAAACAAGACTGGATTGAAGCACTGCAGCAATCAATAGCAGAAACTCTCTCTGATTATGAAGTAGCTGAGAAGATTTGGTTCAATGAGTCGAACAGGAGCTGTGCCGATTGTAAAGCTCCCGATCCCGACTGGGCATCCATCAATCTCTGTGTTGTCATTTGTAAGAAGTGTGCAGGTAGAGTAATTAATGACAGTCTGTGTGGCTTCTACAAAATGTCATATTTGCATATCTGTATATGTCCTTGAAATGGCTTTTTTTTTTTTTTTTTTCATTTTTCTTAGTCCCATCCTTGTGGAAGTTTTGACAAAAAAATGACCTTTTTTATAAATTATACCTTATATCCTTATTTTAAAGTATTTCCATGCATAATTGACAGGTCTGTAAGGTGATTGGTTTCACTCAGATGAATAACCCTTTGCAATTAGTGGAAATCAAAACACGCTAACACTTTGTGAGAGATGGCTGACTTTTGCAAGGCTGGATGTCAAAGGATAACAATTTTCAGTGTATAAATTTGGGGTACTAATTCTGTTAGATCAGCACATATTTTACTGCCAACAGGGAGAGCTTTTCCAGATACTACTAAAAATTCAGTTTTATCATGTTTTGTATTTAAATATGTGTTAAACTGTAGATTCAGGGAAAGTTTGTAACTCTAGGATTTTGTTCTAAACAAACCCTCCCAAACGTATTCTACATTAGACACCTTACTTTGTTTATTCATTACTGTGAAATACAATCCACTTTTTTAATTTTGGAGTTTTTGGTGCTTTCATTTTTTGTTTAATTGTCAAACCCAACCTTTTTTTTTTTTTTTAAGAACAGCAGTTAGAACAAATCTGTCAAAGCCCAGTTTAATTCCTTTAGTTAAGTAAAAATACTCTTGAATTTTCAGGACAGCACAGATCTTTAGGACCAAGAGATTCAAAGGTCCGGAGTCTAAAAATGGATGCCAGCATTTGGAGCAATGAACTCATTGAGGTACGTTGTAGTATTCTATTAATGACTCTTTGTTACATCCTGAAAACTACTGTATGAATAAGAGTTATTTATTGTTTATCTCACAAGAAAACTGAACATATAGCTTCTAAATAACATGCTGCTGTGAAAGTAAACTTGATGTTTCCAGGAATCATGTACCTTTGTGCCGTTCAAAATACTCATTTGTTTTGATAACTACCTGTACAAATTCTCTCAGTATTTCTCCAAGCATCTAGATTTTGGGGGGAAACAGAAATAAAATTCTTTTGGAGTGCAATCATGAAGGGCAATATTGGGAAGGAGGAAAGAAAGGAAAATTCTCACCAGCAGTTTAATTGCTTGGGGTATGAAAAAGTGGTTCTGATAGGGAGGGTTGAATCATCAGTGCTTTCCTTAAAATATATACTAGCCTTCTCTGAACTTTTACTGGTATTTTCTAATACATATTGAAATATTGTAACTGATTAGTCTTGTGAAGCTTAGTTGCTATTGGTGGTCAATGATTGTGACAGACCATTATTCATTTCTAGGTGACCATAGGCAGTGACTGAGACAGGCTTCTTCCATCTTTTGCAGGCAATTTTCTTTAATAACTTTTTTTTCCACTTGGAGCAGCTGAAAACTATTTAGAGGTTGGCTTCATATCCTTCATATTTTTTTTCTTTCACCTCATCCAGCTTTTTATCATCATTGGAAATAAGAGGGCAAACAGTTTTTGGGCAGGAAATCTTCCTCCAGATGAAGAACTACATATGGATGCCCCTGCAGAAAAAAGGATAGCATTCATTACACAAAAATACAAAGAGGGAAAGTTCAGGAAAGCACCTTTTTCCTACAAAACCAAGGAACAGTTGAATAAGGTAATACTAGAATAAGTAAGCCTGTTATAATACCTTTGTACTTTATCAGTGTGCAATTTGGTCATGTTAGACTGGTGAGAAATAAATTCAGAATCCTGAGTGACATTTTCACAGAGGAGAATAAGAGTTGTTTTGGAGCCTTTACAGGAGTCATTTCATGATTTATTAGTTCCCAGTTTTTCCAGTTAGTTTGCTTGCAGAAGGCTGTGGTACCTATATGGTGCCAGTAATATGTCTTCTGGAACCATCAATGACTGTGGATCTTTATTTTTCCTCAAATGCACACTCTGGGTATGCAAATTCCATCTTCTTTGGATTCTTTCTTTATGTGTTTTTGATATCTTATATGTCTGACATCTGACATTCCAGTACATTAGATGATTCAGTGTTATCAATGGTGAAAGTAGCTTGTGCACGCTTCTATAGAAGCTTGTAGATAATTGGAAATGAAACAAGCTAAAATTAAAGATGAAAAATGTGTGTTCTCAGTGTTTCCTTTTATGCATATGACACAAATTATTTACAGTTATAAAGTGGAAAATGCTAATTATAATTATAAATTTCTGTGTAATTTTTTATGTCCATTTGACTGACTTCAAATATCTGTTGATTTCAGAGTCATGGTTGTTTATGGTTTATGAATATAGAAGAGTTTAAATGCATATATATTACAAAGCTAATACATTCAGTTACATGAGTCATTGTCTCAAAGGTTATGCAAATATTGTGGGGAGGCTGTAGCATTTATAAGATATTGTGGTTTGAACTAGAGGGATCTCATTTGTTCAGTGGCTATTGTGTCAAAATGGAAGTGTTATTTTCTGTACATTTTCTAAGTTGTGTGTTAGTTATACACATAAGAAGTTAAAATAAGTTGTCACTAAAACACCTCTAGCCAAAGTGTTGAACCATCTCACTATATAACTTCCGTTTAGTTTTCTGCATTTCCTTGGAATTGGGAAACATTTTTAGGCTTCATGAGGAAATTCTGTCTTTCCAAAATAAAACATTTGGATTGTTTTCTATTTATTGGTAGCAGTTGTGCAAGAGACTTTATTTAAGAATTATAACTGTGGACTAGAAAAAATAGCTCTGTGTTTTACAGGCTTGATTTTTCTGAAGTCTTTGGTGGTGGTGTTTTGTTTGAGGGGACAGGGGATGTCTGTCAATCATTTAACTACTGCTGAAAAATATCAGATGTAGTGGTCAAATCTCTGTCAAACCATGAAATTACTGTGTAATGAGGTGGCTATTGTTAAGTAATTCTAGAACTTTTACTGGACTGTCTGCCCTGTCATGTTGTGCTACTGGATGCTTATATGTTTATTAGAGCAGCTGAGGTTCATAGTAGTACTCCTCTTGTTTTTAGTGACTTTTGACTTAATTATTTCAGAACAAATTAATTAATTAAAAAAAAAAGGTTATATTTGTCTTCATGTGTGCAAAAATGAAAGGAGACTGATGTTTTAGGATGTAGTGAGATCTTTAAATCTCAGGTAAGATGACCAAGTATGAAGATACCCTAAAGAACAGTTGCCTTATTGACTGGCTGTAGTTTTGAAAAACTACCTGTGAATTTCAGTTGATTTCCTAGTGACAGAGTTCAAGGATCAAATCTTGTCTCTTTGGTTGAACTTTGCAGGTCTGAAATAATAAGTTTTTTTGTTTGTTTGTTTTGTTTTGTTTTTTTAATAAGTGTGTGAAGCAAAATGAAAAGGAATTTATTGTGTAAATAAATGACAAGTTTCCACTCCAGTTGTATTAATTCATGTTATCCTTCCCAAGTGAAACTTGTGTCAGCAACAACTTGCAGGGTTGGGGTTGCTTACATTTTTGGGTTTTCTTTTTCTGTTGTTGCTCCTTTTTTCCTAGATTCAGACCATACTGCATGACTCTGGCTATTTCTGTATGTGTATGACCTTTGAAAATGCAGAGTAACTATACTGGAGGTGAAAGGATTTGCACCTATGCTACATGTACTTGTTGCCAATAGCTTTCTAATTTAACCAGACTTATTTTCCCCCTCCATGATAAGGCCCTGTGTGCTGCCGTAGTTAAACAAGATGTGCTAGAAACTCTGATGTTGCTGTTTAGTGGGGCTGATGCTATATGTGCAACTGGAGACCCCGTTTACAGTACTCCATACTTATTAGCCAAGAAGGCTGGACAAAGACTGCAAATGGAATTTCTGTACCATAATAAGTTCTCAGGTAGGATATATTTTCTTTGTTTTGATTTTCTAATTTTATATTGAACAAAAGGGAAGGAAAGAAGGAATTCAGAAGAGAAAATGGCATTGAGTTGAACAAGAGTGGTATAGTGGAAGGGTAGTTGTGGTGGCATTAACTGTATTTCAGTAGACAGTGTATGTAATTGTGTACAAGTTAATTTTTTTTTTTTTTTTTTTTTTTTTTTTTTTGCTCAGATGTCAAGTTTAGGACTTAAATAATAAAGTAGTCAGTGATAACTCATACCTTTATTTATAACACAGAAGGAAAATGTCATTGGTTCTGCCAATATTGTCAGGCTTTTAGCAGAAAAAAATAGTATATGCAGTTAACATGTATCTGAAGTTTTTGTCTAGGGCTTTGTTTTTTCTTAAAAATAAAGTGATAACCTACCCCTATTGAACACAGATTTACCTGTTTTTTCATACACTCTTCTCCCAGTATAAAACTCACCTCTTGAACTTGTAATATGGTCTATCCTAGATCACAACTTCAGTTAAAGCTCAGAGCACGTGATAAACTTTGGCCTTAAAAGTCAACAGTTCTGGTTGAAGTGTGTGACTCTTTATGAGGCTCTTGAAAACAGACAGCCATTCTTAAAAATAAATACATAAATAAATTGTAGAGTATGGATGCGCCTGAACTTACCTTTCAAAAGGGCTGTACAGGATCTGAAGCAGTCTAGGAATGAAAGTCAATATGCAGATTTACATTAGGAAAGATTAGCTATGCTGTACTGCAGCCAGCATTGTGGATACACTCCTGGACCAATTTCCCTTTGTTTCATACCACTCTGCAAAGCAATACTGTTTAGGCTTACCAGTAGAAGTTTTAGTGGGAAACACAGGAATGATTTAGGGCTTTCCAGAGCAAACATGGTGCCTTAGTTCTGCCTGAGCATTCCTCTGTCACAAGGCACTGGATTGCAGGATGCTGAGCTCAGTCACTTTGCAGATGTGCAGCTCTGGGTTTTTGCTAGCGGTGCTCTCAAGTGGTCCTAAGGCTATAGAGAGAAGTTTGCTCATCTTGGCTCTGTCTTTTCTAGTTGTAGCCTTCCAGCCAAGGCAGCATCACCATATGCTGGTGCTAGTGTTTTTGTTTCTCTGAAGAGAAGGGCTGATAGTGATTCTCTGAGTTGTCTGTCTGCTGCCAGAGTTGATGGTAAACTTCTCCATAAGCCCTCAAGAAAAATTATTCCCTTCTGTTGAAGTATGTTACGTAAGAGTTGAAAAGAAAAGCTCGGTACACCGAAAGACTGTATGTTAAATTACATTGGCAAACAGTAGTAGACAATGAAAATGTCGTGACAAATGTGAACTGATTTTTTTTTTTTTATCAGTATGTAAGAATTTTTCTCTAATTATGAAAATAAATGAATAAGATGTATCTGTGTTGTGGTAAAAATATTACAGAGCAACTGCATACCTGTAGATGCACAGTTAGAAAGACCTGTGGAGAGATGGTTGTAACTGATATAACTGAATTTCTGTATGTTACTTACTCCTTTGTCTTTCAATAGATTTCCCAAACTATGATACTTGTTTTGAAAGTGGCTTCTCTGAAGATTCTTCACATTCCACCTTTCTTTGTGAATTCTTATACAAAGTTTCTTCTAATACTGCTAAGCTTCTTACAGAGAAGAAATTAAAAGAAGGTATCTCACTTTTACTTTGTGCATTTGAATATTACATGAATATGTATGGTTTGGTTGAATTTGGTTCTTTTTAACTTTTTGCATTACTTTTTAAAAGATAAAACGTCTTTGATATAACATATCCTCTTTTGATTTCATAGACCTCTTTCAGATAACAAAAATAGTAATTGTCTTGATCTTTTTATTCAGTGGTTGACAGAGGAGAAAAATGAACTACTGAAAAATTATTCCTTTAACAACACTTACTGATAAATAAAAAAGAATTCTTTAATTATATTTAGATGGATGTTACTAACTGACAAAAAGTAGTTTCCATCTAAAATTATAAGAGCTCAGAAATAAATTAGAAGTATTAGTCACATTTTAGTAAGAGTACAAATGGCTAACACCTAGGATATTTCTCAAGCTCACAAATTTTAAAAGTATTCCAAGTGGAAATGAGCACTTCTAACAACTTCACAACAAATTGGGTTTTGTGAGATGAAAATGTGTGTATATCGCAGTAGATATATATGGTCTTCAGTATATATTGGTCTTCTGTATTTTTTGAGAGAGATGCTATCAGATAATTTTCCTAGCTTTTTTTTTTTCCTTTTTCTCCCCAGTTGTGTTCTTATATTTTTCTTCAATCTAAACAAATGAATGATGTGGATCTTTAAAATCTGGGCTAATTTATGGCTGTTTCTCCTAAAACCTTGACACGGTATCCTGTGTCAGTATATTCATATTTTTGTATGATTATGTGCATTTTCTCATGGTGTATGCCTTTAAGATCTTTAGTGGAGATTAAAGCAAGTTAACTCTTATTTAATTATGCCTTTTGAAGTATCTTTATGTTTAGTGTGGGTCCAAAGTCTTCAAAGCATTGGGTGATCAACAGAGCTGATGCCTGATTATGCAGTTGTTAACAAAGACAAGTAATGTGGCAGGGGACCGCTGCTGGACAGGACTGCCTTGACAAGTGTTCTGAAGCCTCAGCACTACTTGCTCTAAATGCAGACCTTGTCTTCTGTACTGTGGGTATTTCCATATACCTATGTCCATAAAAAGAAGTTTAAAGAAAAAAAACCAAAACACTAAGAGAAGCAGAGAGCAAATACAAGGCAATATGACTGGTCTCTTCTAGCACAATGGTAGTTTAGAAGTGCACTGTAAGTTTGTAAATACCTGTATAGATTGAAGATTTAGCTAAAAATTTTCACAGAATCTGTAATATTTTGGGGAGAGGTGCAGTGAGAGTGAGCATCATAGAAGGATGCCTGAAAAATACTTATGAAGAAAAGCCGCAGACAAGAAACAACAGTTTTGACTGTCTTCCATCGTAAGTTGTTAGTGGCCATGAAGCTGTTTTGAAAGCTTGTAGTCTATTGCTTAGTATTCCACTTACTACTTGGAGGAACACACAATAAATGGAAAGAAACCAGATTTCTCTCAACTCAGGTTTTGGCATCTGAAACTATGATAGTGTCTTGCAGACATTCTGCTGTTTGTATTTTTGGTTCTTTTGGGGGCAGGTGTGGGGAGGCTTTTTTGGTTGTTGTTTTTGTTATTGCATTACTGTTGGGTTACTGAGTTACACATATATTTGTCAGACCTGATGGTTCTGGGTTGGATGCTCTATAGATATATAGCAAGGTAGGTTTCCCTGACCATTTGCAGTACAAGAAAACAAATGACAAATTGAACAAGGGAAGAAGATGTAAAAATAATATCCTTTCAACAACAACAAAAATCCCTGCAATTTGGAATTAGAAACTGCTCTTGCCTGAGGGCTCTAGTAGGTCTCAGCCATGTGTAAGAAGTATTATGACAGAACTGGGGTTTTTTGCTATTTAAAACATAGAACATGTAATCTGTTTTCTGTATTTGTTTTTTCAACCCCTACATCAAGAACTGGTTTTGCCTTTATAAAATCACATTAACAGAAAGTAATATGGGATATATGCGTATTGCAGATTGTTGTGAATAAGTGGTAATACTTTTTTTCCTTCTTACTGTTTTCAGAAAATAATTCGATGGTTAGAGTGCTAATATGTGACAGATACAGTTTCAGTTCCCTCCTCTGCCTGTAAAAATTCAAATAAGAAGGCCACATTACACCAAAAAGTGGCCTAGCTGTTTGCTTCTAGAGAAAAGAAATGAGCTCTGACTTGCTGTGAACTGAGTTCTCACTGGACCAAAGAGGGAGCACCATTCTCTGGCTGGGGATTACAGCACTTATCTAAATTTTGGGCCTTGTCCCAAAGTACGTTAAGTGGTGATTTGGTTTGGTTGGTGGTTTTTGGTTGGTTTTTGGTTTGTTTTGTTTTTGTTTTGTTTTGTTTGTTTGTTTGTTTGTTTTTGTTTTTTGTTTTTGGGTTTTTTTTGTTTTGTTTTGTTTTGTTTTTTTTTTTTTTTGAATACTGGTTGTGGAAAAGGCCAGAATCCTGTAAAGCTGTCTAAACATTAGAGTTAAATTCTTCCTCAGTGTTATGAATCTCTGAGGCAGTTGTCAGCCTTGCCTTTACTGCCAAGGGCTGGAAATTTAACTGCTGTGTTTATTGTCACAGAAAACTGTTATCCCTTTGTGGGCTGAGCCCTGATGGTAAAAGGACACTCAAGAAATCCTTCATTGCCATGAATTGAACCCAGGTTTTATGAGAAACCAGGTGGAACACCTGGAAATACAGTCCAGTTTTTCATTATGTGGGCTTCAGCTAGTGCAGGAGGGAGTAAGCCAGCATTGTGTGTACTTCTCATTATAACAGCATCAGTGATTTCAGCAGGGGTGTGTAACTTCTGAAGAAGGTTGTTGTTAATTAACAGCTGTTGATCAGCAGGAAGAGTCCTCAAACGGTGGTGCTATTCTGATGCAGTGGATCAAAAAGTAAAGGTTAGAGGTTTAGTGGCTCAAGTTTGATTTTTGGCTTCTGTTTTTAGTGTAAAACATTTTATGGAGCCCTCTTAAAAGCCTTGGCACACTTTAATGAATATTGGAACAGTGAGCTATTTTGTAGAATAGGCTTTAGGGGATGGGAGGGGGAAAGCTGGGGGACAAAAAAACCCTAAACAATTAAAACCTCCAAGTTTGATGCTCAACTCTGTAAATCTATACATTTTCGAGTCCTTTATCTTATGTTTATTTTAATATTTAAAATACATATTTAGACAATATAGATAGAACAAGATAGCAAGTAGTATGATACAAATAAATACTAATAAAATAATACCAAGATATTTATAAAACATGTATAAATCAGATCAACTAACAGAAAAATTAATTGCATGAAACGTCAGATTATATACTAAATATTGGCTAAGTACCACTGCAGTTTGTTTTTTTGGGGTGTTTTTTATTGTGGTTTTGTTTAGGTTTTTTGTTTGTTTGATTGGTTTGGTTTTTGTTTGTTTTTTTTTGGTTGGTTGTTTTGGTGAGTGTGTGTTTGGTGTGTGTGGTTTTTTTTTTCCAGCGCTTTTTTACAAAATTCTCATAAATACCTTACCAGAATATTTGCAGCTGTATGGGAATTTAAAGACTGCAGAAATAAACAGAGTATTTTAAGATGTGCATTTCTGCAGTGATGGGCTCAAGATAGGTGCACCTCAAATTATATTATAAGAACTAGATGCAAGGTAGAATTGATGGATTAGTATTTTTAGTAGTAAATAGTCATTAATATGCTACGTCCTGTGCTGTATTCATATTTTAGGTGCATAAGAGGAAATAGACATTTGGTCTTAAAAGTATTATTTAGCATATTTAATTAAATTCTCCAGGTTTTTTTCTTCCACCTTGTATTCTTTTTTTAATAAAGTATATATGGCAATTACTAAATACTCCAATATACCCAGTGCCAAGATACTTGAAGATAGAATTCTTAACTAGGTAAGTTAACCATTGCCAGAAACTGCAAATTATTACATGTTGAAAGCACCCTAGAAATGTTAGCATTCTGTAAACTACAGTGTTGCTAAATGAATTCACCCTTGCCAGGTCTGTATGTGAATTGCAACAAGAGAGATCTCCAATTCATTCTAATGTGAACATGCCATCCTGAAATGGCTGTAGCTCCCGCCTGTCTGCAATACATCCATTTATCTCCCCTAGTATACAGGAATAAATTCTGTACAGTTTCATTACTATCTGACACTTGAGCCTGCAGTAGGAGAGAATTGAGCTCAACCACTGATCTATCTAGAAAGTAGGCAGACAGTTTGTCATCCTCTACTATTTTGGTAGCATATTTAAAAAAAAAAAAAATAATAAAAAAATCAAGTTATATAACACATCTTCTGATAGGGTTTTCCTTGTGTTTTCTAGTAGTGTGCAATGGCTGCAAGTTCTGGCATGTATGACATTGTTTTTTCTAGACTATTTGAAAGGCTTAAATTGTTTTCCTTGATCTTGTGACAGTGAGTGGTCACCCAAGCATTATCGAACAGTGGAGGACAGATTGACTTTGTTTTGGCATTTAGTTTCAGTAACATGAAAGAAAGAGTAGCCCTTTTTTGCTGATGAACACTGTGATTCACTTGCTCATTTTGCTATTGGCTCTTGTCAGAATACATTGTTCTAGGTAGCTGTCAATATTTTTAACTTAGTAGCATGGTTTTTTTGCTTCCTTAACTCTCTTCTGCTAAACATGTAACATGGTATTGTGTACTAGCTCTTCCCCCGTCAAGGTCTACAGCAAGTGAAAGGTCTATACAATGATAAAGTTAACTTATGAAGTGATTCAGTAAACTCGTAAAAATGTGTGTTATATTGAAATATTATTTTATTGAATTACCATGTGCTAATTTCTGTAGGTTAAGTAGTATCAACACAGACATGGATTTCCTTGCCTACTGAAGTCAATGAGACTGAGATTTCATCATAAATCTATTAATTACAACAGAGCTATGCATTCTGTGAGGCAGATTCTATAGGAAGAGGTAATTTTTATGATTAAGTCAACTGACTTTTCTATTATTTCTTTAATCACAGATTGCAACAAAAGATGGTGCACTCTGGAAAGTGGCTTTCTGAGCTACTATGAAAATGATAAAACTACTACTCCTAATGGTATGATTGACATCAGTGAAGTTATCTGTCTTGTAGTACACAAGTCTGACTTCTTTTTAAATAGAGGGTAGGTTCTGAAATTAATAATTCAATAAACAAACTCGGGTATTTCAAAGATTTGATTCTGGGTTTTGAGAGCTATTCATTTGTTCCTGAGTTTTGAACATGCGATTTAGAAAAAAGCTGAATTATTTTATGTTGACTTCAAGAAATAAAGTGCTAAGTGGTATTTGCGGATTTTCTTTTTTCCTTTTTTTTTTTTATCTGACATAATGAAAATGTTAGGGTAATTTTAAAGGGCAGCATAAATTAGATACATCTGTTTCTTATTAAAACTGTAATGCATATCCTCAGTGCTTAAAAGGTTACATGATGATAAATTGTACAATTAATGCTCATTTTTCTTTCTGGGATTGACCTCTGCCTGAAGCCAAAACTCTTGCTTTGTTTCTTCCTGATAATAATGCAGCAGATTAGAGGTCTCCACTGTGCTTTTGGTTTTGGTCATACATCTATCAGCCTTTGAAACCCATTCCTTGTTTTGCAGCTGAGGACAACACTGTAACTGTTGAACATTATATTAGCTTGAAGATAACATTTTTGTGGTCTTCTTTTTCTTTTACAACTTAATTCATATCCCATTTATACATTTAAAAACACCTTGTGGAAATTCATCTAAATCTGAGTTGCATCACAGTGATACTTGATTTTTTTGAGGGCAACACTTTTGTTTAAACTATACTTTGGATCTGTCTAACAAACTCCATAACAGTCCTTTTAAAATGTATTTATTTATGTGCGTGTATGTAAAATAAGAACTTTCTGCAGTATAGTACTGTAATGGTTGTAGGTACAAAGCAAAAGTGTCTGCAAAGAAAACAGGGTCTAATCAGTGAGCTTCTGGGAAAGGTAATGGGAACAAAGGACTTCAGCTACTACAGAGACAAAGTGCATTCAGAGTGGAGAAATCCTGAAACATGGTGATGCCTCAACATGCTGTAAAGTACAGCGAAGATGACCTTTACTGTTCTGCAGTAAAATAGCTTTGTGGTATCCAGAAGAAAGAAACTAGCACTTTCTTCTGCTGTCATTGAATCTAACCTGTTGCTTCCTATATCTCCAAATGGTTCCACTTCAGGATAATACCTAAATACTTTCGCTTTTAGGGAATGACTAACCTTCTGTGCTTTACCTGCAATTGAGTAGTTTTATGAGAAACTTCCATAAATTTGATATTTCATGTAGTGAAACAGTCCTTAGAATTTCTATTCTACTAGTTAGAATTAAGTACTTATATATGATTTTCGAAGTGGTTATTGAAAAATGAGAGAACTGATTCATGTTCAGTTCTCAACATTTAGATAAATCTCAGTCTCCAGCACTGAAAGGTAAAAGCATACTCCATCTGTTTGGTTTCCAGGGAGAGGTTACATATGAAGTCACACTATAAATCATTGAGCCATAATTTATAAGTTAAAGGCTCACCATAAGTCAAGCAAGATATTTTCCACATTCCTCCCCAGTTTCAACTGGTTTATTTTTTCTCATGTTACTATCCTGATTATTTGTCAGTTAAAAATGGAAAAACAAGATTCATCTGTTCAAGTATGATACCCTTTTTAAAAAGAAAAACACAAGACCTCCCAAAAAAAACCAAAAACGAAAACAAAAAAAAACAACTGTTAAGAACTTCTTGAGCTACAGCAGCTTCAAAGGATAGTGATAAATATGACAGAACTAAGCTCCACTTGATGGTGGTAGGTGATACAAGGAGTGGCAGTGACCACATATTTCAGCATAGGAGATTCAGGCTGGATGACAGGAAAATGCTCTTCACTAGCAGGATGGTGGTGAACAGGAACAGGTTGCTGAGAGAAATAGTATTCTGCATCCTCAAAGGTTTTCAAGGCTTTTCATTGTGGTTCTGATCTATGGTTAGTGATAGTCCTGCTGTGAGCAGGAGATTAGGCCAAGTGACATCTAAAAGTCCCTTTGAACTAACATTTCTGTGGTAACTCAGTTACAACTTCCCATTCAGTGAATTAGTCTGCTTATACTAAACCCAAACAAAATGTTTTGAATGCATCACAAAAATATACATGCTGAAATCACATGAACTTGCAAAAGCAAAAATTTCTCTGTGAATTTTAATGACTATATATAAACAATAGTATTAATTTCAGAATTACTGAAAAAACTGTTGTGCAGTAGCCTCTAAACATGTATTATTGACCTAAAAGCACTTTGCTCATGTTGTGTTATAAAATGCTCAGTTATTAGCTGAGTTGCACTTCTAAGATTGGAGAAGAAAAGTAGATAAATTTCACTTCATAGGTATGAAATAATGAAAAGTAGAGAGAGATATGGGACTCGTGTGTGTCTACTGTTATGAAGACTAAATAGAGCTGCCTTTTTCTTCTTACTTGCTTTAGGGACATCTTTACCTTTGAAATCTACTTAATGTCGGAACGCGTTTTTTTGTTTGGAGCTGAAACTGCATATTCACAGAGAAAATGGACTTGTGCAATAACTAAGGTAACGCTGATAATTATCTTTTCCAGTTAGGCCAGGAGCCTTTGCACAAAGAATAAAGTGTCATTGTTAGCTTAAAATCCTCTGAGAAATCATTTGTGATGAATACAGATCTATCTTGTGTGTAAAGATTTTTTTGTGCGGCAGGAAGAAATAACTTTTGTGATTTAATATTTGAAATGAGATAATAAAATAAAATGGAAAAGGAATTGGAGCAACATTTTAATGCCAACCTTAAGAATATATTAAAGATTTTCCTAGTATAAAGACATAAACTATATGAATTTATTTCAGCTACGTTTTTTGTGGTTTCAATTCTATTCTTTTATTTGCAGAAACAGAATTTATAAAGCAGTACCATATTTTATACAGTGCCAAATGCTAATAGTCACATTGCTAATTAAATCAATTGTGTTTTAAAAAGTAAAAATGTTTGAATTGTAGAGTATGAATGGAAAAAATGTTATACTTGATTTTATAACATAAATTTAGTCTATATATGGGTATATAAATGATAAATCTGAAAGTCGTCTTTTTATTTTTACTGTGACTTTCATCCTTGAATCTTATAGATTTGCAGTATCTTGATTTGTTTTCTTTTAGGGGAAGAGGGTTTTTTTTTCTTCATCTGACTCACCCCATTTTATCTGGTAGCATTTTGTTCCCCCAGTGGCTGAATGCTTATTAGAGAGAAACTGTGACCTGATTGGCCAGCTCTACTACAAAGATTGCCATAACCTGGATCAGTGGAGAAAAGGCTGGTTTGCTATAGAGAAGTCGAGCCTTTATTTTTGTCTTGAAGTGGAGAATGCTGAAGAAGATTCAATATATCTAAGGAGGTTGCAAGAACTAAGTAAGAATTTTACTTAACATCTAGATTTCAGGAAATACTCTATGGAATTTATTCACTGTTAAGGACATTTCTATTACATTTCAAAGTCATAAACATTAGGAAACTCAGTATCTAATCCTTTGCATGAGCCAGATTCTTTTCCAAGTCTGGAAGGTGTTAAAGTTCTGTCTTGGTTTTTTTTCCCTACTTAGTGGCACATACGAGAGAGATTTTTCACAGCTTCATAATGAATGAAGACAATTTTTGTTCCAGTTACAACAGTATCTTTCTTACAAGAGAAGAGAACTGAATAATAATACATGACCTTTTGGGATTTTTGTCTCATATTTTTGGCAGGGCAGAAGTACTCACTGTGGAACATGTTCTGGAGTTGATTGACAAGCCTAGTTTTAAAATACTCAAATGTACTGGAAAAATTATAATTCTCTTGGAAAACTCTTTCACAGACTAATAGACTTTTCTTTTTTTCTGATACTAAAAATATTCTTTGCTCAATATCATGATGTAGAAAGATGAGAATATTTATACAAGTGGTCTTCTATGACTAATTTTATATCATTGTCTGTAATTATACTCTGAATCCTCTTTAAGCTTATCTATCCAACTTGTTTTTTATATTGAACAAGGCAATATGTTGTGTAGGAAAACAAAAATAATTTGAGATTTTATATTAAAGTAACATAGAGAAGATAATTTAGCTCTTTATTGATGATCCTATTTGTCAATGCTGCCCGATTGTGGACTGTTTTGCAGGAACTTGCCTAAATGCCATTGAGGTTTCTACTATTTATTTACTGCCACATTGCATTTGCTATAATGCAATAACACCATGAAGATGGTTTTTAATCAGGAGTATTTATATGCCTCCAGCTATCTCTTAACTTGTGAATACTTTTTGATTTTGATTCAAAATTAAAACATTAGGCAGCAGGAGAACGGTTTTGCATGTTAGTTTTGATAATGCAAGTGCAATTGCTTCTACCCTAATCATAAGAACATTCAAAATCTCTCTGTATTTCAAGTACAGAAATGAAACCCACATTTAGCTTTCAGCTGAAGATTGTGGTTTTTTTTTAATGTGTTTTGTTTTTTCAATATTAGATAACAGAGTTGTGTTTCTTGGAAAATTCTGTCCTTTCTCTGATTTCTGGTTTCCCCAAATTAGATCTGCTCCACTATTGAGACTGAATTGTATAACTGAAACTTGCCAAATAATGAATCATCGGTAGAAGTATAGTCACTTATCTTTTTTGGTGTTTGACTCAGGAAATGTAAATGAGGTCAGGAGTATGTGTGATACAAAAACATCAAAAAAGTGCATCAGGATATATTTATTAAGCTTCACTGATTTTTCAGGACTTTACTGTCTCTGGGAACTAGTTGAGATAAGATGTGGATTAAATGTAAGACCTAAACTTTGAAAGAATTAACTTTTCAGAATTTTGAGTTAGTAAACAGGTTACATTTATTTTACCATTTTTAGTATAGTGCACAGTATAGTTTTATATGCACTGTTACTGGAAACTGTCCAGATGTATTTTCTGTATTACGTATGATGTAGGTGTTTTGCCAGCTGCTTTTTTAGCATGGATAGCATAAGACAACATAAAGAATGGTGGCAGTCATCTTCACAGTATAACTCAGGTCACGTTATTGTAAATATCTGCAGCCATTAGGATGCAAGTAAATTAATGGATTAAAAAAATCCAGCTTGCTTTTGAATCTAAAACTTATATTTAAAAGTTTAATTTTGATATCATAAAATACTGTAGCATATTTTTATGTTAAAAAATACCTCTTTAACCTTTCTTTATAACTTTCTGTGTTATTTTTTCTTGTAAATGTGAGTATATTGTGGTATTTTTATGGAGTTTTGTTTCTATTATCAGCAGCATTCTTTATTTGGAATGTTTAAGAATTCCATGTTCCTTTTGTCACCAAAGGTAATTTTGAAAAAATATATCAATATATGCATGTGTGTGTTTATGTGTACATGTCTGTGTAGAACATGAATTTGTATGTGGTTTCTTTTTTCAGCAATCAGTAGTGTGATACAAAATGGAGAGAAAATAGATGTCCTGCTGCTTGTTGAAAAAGGAAGGTAAAGTTCCCATCTCAATAAAGCTTTGATCTGCTTTTATATTGATGTCTTAGGATTCTTGCTGATCAGTCATGGAGCTTTTTCACTTGTGGTTGCTGAAGAGTAAATTTGCAGACTTTTTGAAGGAGGGAAAGTCTTTGTGTATTAATTACATTCTATGTCTGTGTCAGGAAATGCTAACAAGTACTGCTTAATTAAAAGCAGTTTTCCCACTGAGAAAATTATTCCCAGTCAGATTAGTCTGCCAATAACGGCTTCTTCAAAAGGACCTAACTTCTTTTACCCTGTGAAGAAAGAGTACCTCTTTGGGGTATTTACCACTTCTCAAATTTTTTGTCACTCTTATGTCCCAGAATTCTCTGTCTCATTCTGTGCAGGCTGGAATTGAGAGGGTATGTATGAGTCCGTTGGTTAGTCTTATTGTAATGTCTGATCTCACTTAACAACATACTAGCTAGAAAAAAACAAAACAAAACATACTTGTGAAGCAAACATGATCTGTATCTGTTTCCAAGTAGGTAATATTCTGCTAAGATGATGATGTCAAATATAGTGATATGGGAGGCTGAAACGTGAAGTGAGGTAGGGTGTAGGGTATTTCTGCCTCATATATGGATACAAATTCAATTATGAAAGTAGAATTATTGAAAATAATTCTTATTTTGTAACAGGTTGGTGTTTTGGTTTGTTTGTTTGTTTGTTTTTTTGGGTTTTTTTTTTAATTTAAATGATTTTTGGGCAAATGTCTGTGTAAGAAGTGGTGCAGTATTTACACAGTCTTCTGAACAGCCAATAATAAGTTAATAAAGGAAGATTGGAAGATTGTTTTACTCTTTGTTGGATAAACAACAACAACCAAAACAAAACCAAAACCCAGAGATACCTTTGACATCTGTTCAGAGTTGGAGAAGCTTTTTGGAGACACCCATTTTAACTTTTGTGTTCTAAATTGTAACTCTCCATAAGATACTATGTAAGTTCTAGAATTCAGTAAGGTGATGCAGATCAGAAACAAACACTTTTTCCTGTTGTTTCCCTCTTTGTGGTTTGTTTGATTGTTTGGTGGTTTGTGTGTGTTTTTGTTTGTTTGGTTTTGTGTTTGTGGTTTTTTATGTGTGTGTGTGTGGTTTTGTTTTTTTCTTTTTCATTTTTGTTTGTTTGTTTGCTTTCGTTTTGTGTGTGTTTTTTGGTTTTTTTGTTTGTTTGTTTGTTTTTGTTTTTTTTTTTAAATTTCAAAGAAACACTTTGAAAGGTTCGACATTAAGATGTATAGACCAAGCAGGCAACCAGAGGTATCCTATTCAAGCTGCAGTCCAAGGGATTAATACAAACTGTACATTTGGTTTCATAGATATCAGTGCTGAGCAAAACCTCTAGCTCCAAGTTAGCTTTTATTATTTCTTTAACTATAATATTTCTGTCAAGTGAGGGTAGGTTTTTCCTGAACTGCTTTATTAGTTTAAAGGAAATTTGGAACTAATTGAAAAAAATTTCAACAGTGGCTCTGGCTGATTTATGGTGGCCACAAGTATGTTGAGTATGTTTAATTTTTCTTCACTGCAGACTTCCATGAAGATTTTAAATGCATAGTGTTCACTTTATCTTAACCGTTCAAACACTGTATTGGGTATATAAGCCTTGGCATAATGATTCTTGCGTAGGATATTACTCCAAAAGTTTTCAGGTGTTCAGCACAGTTGCATGATATTGCATCTTGCAGTGATAAGAAATTTAATGTGGATGCGTGGGGAAAATGATTACATATTACATCACCTTCATCTTTAGACTCAATTATTGTAAATGGAAACAAACCCAGCAAACCTCCTCCTGCCTCTGCAAACCCTAGATAAAAGAATTAATACCGTTGAGACATCATCAGCATCAACTAAATGATGTATCATAGTTTCTAGGTTTTCATATTTTATCTTTTATTTTATAACAGTGCTTGTCTAATGCCACCTTTGGCATAGAGTAATCACTTGGAAGAGACTCTGTATACTGATCTGTTGACATATTTCACGGTAATTTGTTAGTCACTTAGATGCAGGATAAATGAGAAAATCCTCCAAAACGATATTGCAATAATAAAACAAAACAAGTAAGATTTTTCTAGAGTTACGAAAAATTTTGAGGGAAGGAAAAAAAAAAAGGAAAAAACCAAAAAACCCACAAACACCAAAAAAAACCCCACAAACAAACACCACAACAAAACAAAGCAAAACAAACAAAAATATGTTAAACAACCACACCCATTTTTGCATAAAGAAATAAGTGTGGTCAATGTCTTACAATATCTTGCTAAATTTTATTACAAAATGCAATAAAAATACCTGGAGTATTTTTCTACTGAAGCTCATACTGTTCTTCTGCTCATTTTATTACTAGCTTCAAACTAACTTCCCATTACTTACAAATATGCTTTTTTTTCAAGTCTCAGTCATTGGGTTGATTAATTAGGGAAAACTGTACATTGCATATGTCATATACCTTTTTCTTTTACACTTTTTCCATTGGCTAGTGTAGGCAAAAAATAACTTAAGTTGTTGCAGACAGACTTCTCACTGAAGCATGATTTCATACACAAGTAAACAGTTTCAGAATTGTATAAGCTTCCAGGTCTTACTGCTGAAATAATTGCAATCAATCTATGAATTTTGCTGTTCCTTTATTCTCTGACTGACATTTTCAGTGAAAGAAGACTAGCAGATCAAAAATAAGAAGTGGTAATCACACTCTACATTGCAGAGCAATAGCATATCATGAGAGGCTGAAACAGGTTAAAACATTTTCAACAGGACTGTTTCTTTTTTGAAAATTGTGGTTGTTTTTGAAGGTCAATTTACTTCCTAAATTTTCACAATGATCCTAGACTTTTTGTAATTCTAGCTTGTATTTTTCTTATCTCAAAGATATTTCAAGTTCGGGTATATTTGCTCAAGTAAATTAGAGAGGAATATGCTCCCTTTTGTGTAGCACTTATTGAAATTTTATTGCACTCTTGATCTCTCTTGTCCAAACTATTAGAACTGCCTCCAACCCAGCTGGAAATTCTGACTTCTCACAATACTGTCATTTGCCTCCTCTTATGTTCTGCTTTCATAGTTAAAATGCTTTTTGACTTGCTAGAAGTGCAAACCATTTTCTAGATTTCTGAGTCTGACACTTCCACCCCTGTCACCTAGAGATGTCCTCTCGTTTATTTCATATTCAGTTTGAGGATTTTTTTCCCCTTGATCTCTCCTATCTATTTGTAAAATTTGTGATGACTGGTGACATTTGATCTCTTGTTGCCATCCAAACAGAAGTTACATACTGAAGAAACTATTCCTGTGTAGTTCAACTGAGGTCAAGAGAGGGATATGTACACTGAAGAGAGGAAAGGTGTTTGCAAACAACTTTATACAGTAATTTTGAAACATATCCTCTCTATATAAAATTTAGTGCAAAATCTCTAATGCCATTCTTGAAGATAAAACAGTTGTGCAGACAATTCATTTTCAAATGTTTCTTATTTATTTCCTGTAATCATTTAGGCTTTCTCTTAGGTGTCAGTGAATGTTTTCAGACCATAGTGTAATCCAGATGGTGCTGCTTTTTTTTTTTTTTTTCCTGTTACACTTCTTCTATAGTTAGCTCTTTCTTATTATAGATAGTACACCTTCCCTACATACTAGCACATTTATTTTTCTTTTTTTTATGCTGATGGCTCATCAATTACAATGCTTTCTTCTTAACCCTTCGATAGCAGTAAGATTTCTTGTAAAATGCAGTTATGAACACAAAATTCTAGAATCCAGAAATAATCATATAATCATAGAATGGTTTAGGTTGGAAGAGATTTAAAGATCATCTAGTTCCATCCCCCCTGCTATGGTCAGGGACACCTTCCACTAGACCAGAATCACAGAATGTTACAGATTGGAAGGGACCTCAAAGGATCATCTAGTCCAATCCCCCTGCCGGAGCAGGAACACTTAGATGAGGTTACACAGGAAGGCGTCCAGGTGGGTTTTGAATGCTTCCAGAGTAGGAGACTCCACAACCCCCTTAGGCAGCCTGTTCCAGTGCTCTGTCACCCTCACCAGGAAGAAGTTTCTTCTCAAATTTAAGTGGACCCTTTTGTGTTCCAGTTTGTACCCATTACCCCTTGTCCTATCATTGGTTGTCACCGAGAAGAGCCTGGCTCCATCCTCGTGACACGCACCCTTTATATATCTGTAAACATTAATGAGGTCACCCCTCAGTCTCCTCCAAGCTAAAGAGACCCAGCTCCCTTAGCCTTTCCTCATAAAGGAGATGCTCCATGCCCTTAATCATCTTTGTTGCCCTATGCTGGACCCTCTCCAGCAGTTCCCTGTTCTTCTTGAACTGAGAGGCCCAGAACTGGACACAATATTCCAGGTGTGGTCTCACCAGGGCAGAGTAGAGGGGAAGGAGTACCTCTCTCGACCTACTAACCACCCCCCTTCTAATCCACCCCAGGATGCCATTGGCCTTCCTGGCCACAAGGGCACCAGGCTGCTCAAAGCCCCATCCAGCCTGGCGTTGACCACTTCCAGGGATGGGACATCCACAGCTTCTCTGGGCAGCCTGTTCCAGTGCCTCACCACCCTCACAGTGAAGAATTTCCTCCTTATAGCTAATCTAAATCTTCCCTGTTCAGTTCAAAGCCATGACTCCTTGTGCTGTCACTGCATGCCCTTGTAAAAAGTCCCTCTTCAGCTTGTACAGCAATGTATCCCAAGCTACATCAAAACAAGTGTAACCAGCATGTCAAGGGAGGTGATTCTCCCCCTTTACTCGGCTCTGACGAGACCCCCACCTGAAATGCTACATTCAGCTCTGGGACTCCCAACATAAGGAAGACATGAGCCTGTTGAAGTGACTCCAGAGGAGGACCACAAAGATAATCAGAGGGCTGTAGCACCTCTGCTATGAAGACAGGCTGAGAGAATTGAAGTTTTTCAGCCTGGAGAAGATAAGGCTCCAGTGAGACCTTATAGCAGCTTCTCAGTACCTAAAGGGAAAGTACAGGAAAGCTGGAGAGGGACCCAAGGATGCATCTCATCAGATCCCATAGACTTGTGCACCTTTGGGTTCCTTAGATGGTCTCAAACCTGGTCCTCTCCTACAATGAGCAGTTCTTCATTCTGCCAGGCCCTGGCTTTGGCTTCTGCAACTTGGGCATTGTGGCTAGAGCACTTGCTGGTGAAGACTGAGGCAAAAAAGTCATTGAGTAACTCAGCCTTTTCCATATTCTGGGTAACTGGGTCTGCTGTTTCCTTCTGGAGACGGCCCACATTTTCCATTGTCTTCTATTTATCAT
The DNA here is from genome assembly GCF_963082525.1 of Nesoenas mayeri. NCBI lineage: Eukaryota > Metazoa > Chordata > Aves > Columbiformes > Columbidae > Nesoenas > Nesoenas mayeri. The sequence goes on from NC_137540.1 coordinate 54,640,509, forward strand.
CAATGTACTTAAGAAACTTTTTTATTTTGCCCTTGACGTCCCTGGCCAGATTTAATTCTATTAGGGCTTCGGCTTTTCTAACCTGATCCCTGGCTGCTCGGAGAAGTTCTCTGTATTCCTTCCAGGCTACTTGTTCTTGCTTGCACCATCTGTAGGCTTCCTTTTTGTGTTTGAATTTGTCCAGGAGCTCCTTGTTGATCAGTGCAGGTGTTTTTGCCCGAGTTCCTCTTTGTTGGAATGCATCGTTCCTGAGCTTGAAGGAGGTAATCTTTGAATATTAATGAGCTTTCTTGAGCCCCTCTTTCCACCAGAGCTTTATCCCACAGTACTCTATTAAGGAGATCCCTAAAGAGGCTGAAGTCTGCTCTCCTGAAGTCCAGGGTAGTGAGCTTGCTGTGCACCCTCTTTGCTGCCCTAAGGAACTTAACTCCACCATTTCATGGTCACTGCAGTGAAGGCTGCTCTTGAGCTTCACATTCCCCACCAGCTCGTCCTTTTTGGTGAGAGCAAGGTCCAGCACAGTACCTCTCCTCTTTGACTTTACCATCACTTGGAGAAGAAAGTTATTAACATATTCCAGGAACCTTCTGGATTGTTGGAGGGCACTGAGTTGTACTGGTGTCTGTTTCTTACCCTTTCTCTCCACAACCCTTACCCAGAATCCCTTAGTATGGCTGCTTTCCCAATGCAGAATTGTGCGAGCATACAGACATAGCTAAAGCTGGGGGACTTTGCAAGGTGGGTTAAAGATAAGTCCTTGCACTGTTGTGGATGAAGTGTGGTCACGTATGTTGTTTGTCTGACTACTGGTGCAGAAGGATGTGATGGTAGCCCACAATAAAGTTGGAAAGGCAACAATAGTTTCCTTAATGTTGAGACTAGGTGATCTTGGACTGCTGCTGTCATTTGTGCCAATTCAATTGCCTCAATTTGCTAAGGCAGAAACCTACATTGATGAGGTCTCTTATTTACTCCAGTACTTAAATTAATAATTTCTTGCTTATGGACTGTATGTGCTTCACACTTTGCAGTGTAAAAACTGCCATTATTCACCATGTAGTCGCTAATGCCAACTATTTGTTATGAAGTGTATACTCTTTATCAATTTTTTTAACTGGAAGAAGTAGCACATATATAAACATAATATAGAAGGTGCTGAATTTCTATTGTGTAATAGGAATGCATTTCAGTTCAGAGCCCCTGCAACATAGTTGTTATTCTGCCTGATGGATCTTTGTAAACATTGCCATAAAACTGTTTCAAATGTGATTACTTCTATAAGATTAGAAGTACTCTTGAGATGGTTGTTCACTTTCATGGCACATGGGACATCAGTGCACTTCAGCCTGTGTTTTTATGTTGAGTCTCAAGCCTTGCATTTAATATAATTTTAAATTTTTATAATAGCATTAGTAGTAATAAGAAATACATGTATTTCTCACTGAACTATCTCTGAAAACTGCGAAAGGGATGATGACATTGACTTGAAAAGCAGAAACTAGATCTGAAAAGCTGTCTCTGTTACTTCAAGAAGTTCTGTAGAAGACTGCTGCTGTGCTTTGAGGAAAGTTCTGCTTTTCTGCTGGTAACTATTTCCCCTTCCCTTTTCATACAACCTTTCAGGTTCATGGAGATCAAAAAATGGTTTCCAAGTAGGAAAAAAGTGGTGTTGGGTTTGGCTGAAAGTGTTACGATGAGGAGGAATGCTTAAATTTCTTCATACATTGTTGTATGTTTCTGTGACTTAAATGTACCCTAAGTCTGCTCTTTCTCTGCCAAAAATATTGCAGTCCGACATGAGCTTTCTAAGCAACTTACACAGTGAATTGACTAAATTCTGAACTGTGTCTGATACTAGTTTCATTTTTTTTCTCCCTCTTCTCTTTTATGGTGTTGTAGTAAATGCTGAAATTGCTTTTCTCACTTATTTGACTTTCTTAGGTGAGTGCTCGGGAGATTTTTGACTGGGCAAAGTTAATAATTGTTTGGAAAATAATTAGTTGCCTTTCATGAGCAATCACAATTCCACAATAGCAGCAAGATTTTTCATGTTTATATTTTTTTTAGCAGCAGCTTCTATTTCATGACTGTGGTGGTGCTGTACAGATACCCCATTTTCTTTGTTAATTATTCCTCCGTAATTTGAATTTAACTCAACAGCTTTTCAGATTTTAGGAAACAGTTAGAGCATCATCTCTGGGTAGTTCTTGGTAGTTCTGATACTTTTTTTTTTTCTAATTTGATACATTGAGGAGAAGATGGGAAGATACATAGACTATATGATTTAGACTTTCATATCTCTGTGAAAAAATACAGATAAGTTTAAATTACCTTTGAAGTTCAATACACTACTTTATTTCCTCTCTCCTCTTCTGGTACCAATTCATTCATATACAGCAGAGTTGCCCTTTTCTTGTTTAGATGTAATAATAATTTCACTTTACAGTATGCAGCTTCCTGTACTTATTGTAATTCTTTATATAACAAAAAAATAATCTCTTGAGACTTCCATTTATCCTTTGCATAGTACTGTAATGTGCATCCTGTTCTACAGGGAAAATAAAAAAACCAGGAATATGCATATGTGTGTGCATCTCTTGTGTTGGGAAGCACCATAAATATTTTATAAATCATAGTCCTAACCTCTGCTGATCTGTGAATGATAGTACTAAAGGAATAGTGTAACATGCACTGTCAGACTCTTCCACTCAGTTCAGGCTTTTTCATTTCCTCTTGCTTATGGCTACAGCAATACTGGAGGATGTCAGTGCGATGTGTTGTTTGGAAGACATTGGTTGAGAACCACTGTTATAGGATATCTATTCTGACAGATATTCAGGAAATATTTGAAAGTATTGAATTAGACACATTCATTTTTCTGTAAAAACTTTAGAGCTTTATGCAAATTATTGGTGTGGTTTTTTGTTTGCTTTTGTTTGTGTGTTTTTTTGGTTTTTTTTGTTTGTTTTATTTTGTTTGTTTTTTTGGGTTTTTTGTTGTTTGTTTTATTTTTGGTTTTTTGGGGTTTTTTGTTGGGTTTTTTTGGGTTTTTTTGTTTGGTTGGTTGGTTTGGTTTGGTTTTTTTGTGTGTGTGTGTTTGTTTGTTTGTTTTTGTTTTTTGTTTCTTAATGGAAGAGAGAGGCTGAGTGTTTCTATTAGCCAGGCATGTGTGGTGGTTAATATGACTTTCAGACTCATGAAGTAGAGACTTTTAAAACGGAGCTTTAGTAAGATGAAACATTTTAGTGTCTCCTATTCTGCTGCTGAATGGCTAAGTTTGTATGGTGATTCCTGAGAATGCTTCAGATCCCATGTCTCTGTGTGTGCATTGACTGTATCCTCATTTCACTTCCTATCAAGATAGGAATGCTAGAAGAAAATGTTTATAAAAGCAAAATGGAAAGATGTTAACAAAAAAAATCGAAATTAAACATTCCATCACTATATGAAATGCTTTGTTGTATTTTTTCCCTAAATAAAATAATCAAAATTAAAGTTTGTTTATATTTTGATGAAAGTATTTTTCATAGAAGTTCAGTAGAACATTTTAACTTTTCCTAATTAGTAATTAAATTGTCATTAAAGGAAATCAGTCCTTAATGTTTCTTCACTGAGAGACAAAGAGTATGTATGTATGCAAGTTTGCTTGCTATTTGAACACTTGAAACAGCTGTTACATATATGCATATGGTGGACATATATCCTTAAACTTTTCACTCCTGGAATTGTCTCTTAGAGGCTAGCCTGTCAGGGGTAAACAGAGGAGACCATTGTAGCGTGTTTAAATAATATCTGAACAGGGCCACGCTTTGAGATAAATGGGTAATTCGAGTGTTGCATTTGTTTATTTTACCTCAGTTCTTAGGTTTTTCATACATGTTCATTAGCTCTGTGGTTTCCTGTGGGGTGATCATTTTGGTACATGTGAAGGAAGTTCAATATGTCCCAGCTTCTCCACAGAAGTGTGGAGGGGTGGGAAATAGAGAAGATGGAAAGCCTTTTCCGGTAATGAAAGTTGTTTCTCTATCTGTTTCCCACTTCACTATGATTTGGGCTTATGAATGCACAGTGTAGGAGCGAGATTGAAGAAGAGTAAATATAATGTTGGTCAGGTCCTTTCACGGTGTTAATGGATCTTCTTTCATTTATTGTGACATTGCTAGTACAAATGTAATTGGGGAAAAAAAAAAGATGCTGTAACAATAGGCCACCACCACAGCTTTGTGGTGGAAGGTGCCTTGATGTCTTATTCTAAGCATTTCATATCTGTTCCAGATATCTTCTATGTTACTGTAGTACAATGACATCAGTTTTATATTTCTTTCCTGCATTCAAAATATTTTTGTACTTTTCAGAACACTATACATCCATGGCCATACGAAGCTGGATTTCACGGTCTGGTATACTGCAATTGAAAAAGCAGCAAGTACAGATGGTAACGCATTACAAGATCAGCAGCTCAGCAAAAATGATGTTCCTATTATAGTGAACAGCTGTATAGCGTTTGTTACACAGTATGGTAAGTATAGCGGATTTTATTCAACCGAAGATCATTTCTATAATACCTAAGCCCCCACACCACCAGATCTTATTGAATGAGTTTATATATTACCTACTGTAAAACCATATTCCTCAGTATCCTCATTGCTCTTTGACGAAATGCTGAAGTACACTGTGACACATCTGAGAATGGACAATTTGGGGAAATACAAGTTGGTAGATGCCCTTTATTGACACGTTCCAATTTTAAAAAATTATGTGTTTGCCTGATGTAGCTCAGCCTTGGGGTCCAGTGCCACAGTGCAAAACACTTCAGCCCTGAAGATAAGCTACATGAGCTAGGAAAGGCAATGGCTTCACTGGTCAACACAGCTTCTGGGAAGCTGATGTTAACTGTAGAGCTGAGTTCAGTCTTGAGGCTGCTGTTTTTTCAGCATAATGACGGAAGTCATACAGTCAGTTACTGCTTCTTTAAGTAAATTTTACCAGCATAACTTTCTGTAGCATTAGATCACATGCAGATGATGTCTGTGTCCTTTTTACTACTGCAAATCAGTTTTCTTGTGAAATGCTAAATACACATCAACTCTATATAAATCTGTTTTTAGGATAAATGTGTCTATAACCTCTGTCATTATGAGAGAGACTAATTTATATTCGAGTGATTGAAGTTTAACTAAATAACTTTTGAATATGACAACACTGCAGTGTGTCTGGGTTACAATTATTGCCAGAAACCAATAAAAAAAAAAGATTTTTCTGAATTAGTTTTTAATCATTAGCTATAGGAATTTTTTCTAAGTATAGTTTGCACTGTTTCATGCACTGAAATTGTGTGAAAGCAGGGTAGTTATGTCTGCCTCTCAGAACATTCACGCCTGTGTGTTCTAAATTAAAATTCAATTTCCTAATGACTTTTAGATATATTAGGTTTCTATTGAAAATGTTTGGTTTTGTTTTGTTTTTTTTTTTCAAGATCATCATTACTGGATGTTAAAATACTCATTTGAAAGCTGAAGGAATTATTTGTATGCATTACTTGCATATATACATGTTTTTGTGTCGTCATGGTAAAGGTTTTTTCTGTAGTTGTGGTCTACAGATGACAAACACTATTGGATCCACAGCTGTTCCTAACAGTGGCAACACAAGAGCAGTATCCAATAGTAGTGCTTGTGGGCATTACAGGAAAGGTGGATTGCAAGAACATAAAATATAATTTTGTAGGCGTCCTGGCTTCAGCTGGGATAGGCTAATTTTTTTTCCTAGTAGCTGGTACAGTGCTGTATTTTGGATTTAGAATGAGAATTATGTTGATAGCATGCTAAAGTTTTAGTTGCTGTTGAGCAGTGCTTACACCAAGTCAAGGATTTTTCAGCTTCCCATACTATCCTGCCAGCAAAGAGGCTGGGGGTGCACAAGAAACTGGAAGGGAACACAGTTTGTACAGCTAACCCCAGCTGACAAAAGAGACGTTCCATACCATACGACATCATACTCAGTATATGAATTAGGGGTAAAATTAGCTGGGAGCTGCTGGTTGGCGACTGGCTGCATATCAGTCAGCAGGTGGTGAGCAATTGCATTGTGTGTCACTTGTGGGTTTTTTACATTCTTTTTTTTTTTTTATTATTATTTTCCCTTCCTTTTCTGTCCCATTTAAACTGCACAGGTTTAAATTTTTTTCTGATTCTTTACCCCATCCCACTGAGGGGTAGTGAGTGAACAGCTATGTGATGTTTAGCTGCCTGCTGGGTTTAACCACAACAAAAGGTTTTGAAAGAATACTTAATTTGGCGGGTTTCATAAGAAAAACATTTTTTTTAATAAAATATTATTCTCTTTCAAGAAATGTGGGGAATGTGGGAAATACAAAGAGACAACAGGACTGCACATCTATGCCAACATCTTCCACAGGTTAAAAAAAAAAAGTTATATGCAGTAATTGAAGGTACTCTTGACTGTGGTTTAGACTATGAATTTTCTTTGAAGTTGGCTTTGGTCTTTGATGTTTTTAGTTGTTAAACACAAGAATAGTGGCTGCCTGATGTCTTCCTGAACATGAGAAAAAATCAGATTAAAAGGAATTATTTTTACTAATCTAGAGGCTTTTAAGACTGAAATGTTTCAGGTTGGATGAATACCATCATCCTTTACTGAGTCTCAAGTTGGGTTGGTCAGTACGGTAATAAAATAGTGATAGTTTTGCTCATGAAAATGGCTGTATTTTATGTGTAATACAATACCAGTCATCAAAACTTGTTTCTTTTATTGTGCCTTTTGGAACTATTGTTTTAGGAAGTCCTGAAGAGATTTTGGAATTTGAATTGCCTGTAAAGTATTCCTGAAACTGAAGTTGCAGGCTTGCTTAATATTATGATGTGTATTTTTGCAAAGAGGTCTGGTTGTGTTGTCCCCAAAACAGAGTTCTATGAAACAGAGGGCAGATAAGACAAATTGTAGTACACAGAGATGAAGATATTGTTTATGACAGACTTGCATAAGTCTGGATGCTGGAATAAAGCCAGCAGACCAGAAAGAAAAGTAACAGCCATTATATACAAAATCTTATCACTACTCGGGGCAGTCCTAAAGAGCCAATTGGTTACACATTTGCATAGTGGTTATGTAATCATTTTAGCATATAATGAGCAATGTTCAGGTAAAGGACATTTTATCCAACAGTCTTGAGATGTGTTAAAACAAGACTCAACTACTTCTGTGGGCTTCAAAATGTCTAAAGCTACAAGGTCAGTAGTGTCTGTAGTTTCTGATTAGGTGTTTTGCAAGTCACTCTTGTCTTTGCTAGAGCAAACTGACCTAAGACTGAGAGGATTTACATATCTTTAGGTTAACAATTGCAGACAGAATTTGTTCTTTTAAGTGCTAATGACTATAGTTGGGTGTAGGCAGACTGGGCAGTGTTTTTACTAAAAAAGTGAGTATGTGCAAAAGGCAGGAGAGATTTTAGTAGTAAACAAAATGTGTTTGACAGCCAGATATGCTTTTCATATAATAATGTTTGGAATATTTAAAAGAATTCTTGATTTTACATTTATTTATTTTTCTCTCTTGTATTTCTGTAACTTAGGTTTAGGTAGCAAGCAGATCTACCTTAAGAATGGTGATTCTTCTAATGTGGCTGAACTGCTGGAAAGCTTCAAAAAAGATGCAAGAAGTGTTAAACTAAGAGCAGGAAAACATCAGCTTGAAGATGTGACTGATGTATTGAAAATTTTCCTTTCTCAAATAGATGATGCACTTCTCACTAAAGAACTTTATCCATTTTGGATCTCTGTTTTAGGTAATGTATTCAATAACAATCAATACAAGAAAGGTTATAGGTACATTTTCAGTATCAAATTTGAAGTAGTTGTTAATTACTTGCCCTTTGACCTAGGTTATTTGATAACCGGCAAAACAATTATAGTGAGGAAAACAAACATCTAGAGCTGAGCTGCAATAGAATTATGTTAATCAGAGGTCATTTTATTGCCTTTAAGTGAATGAGAATAATAATAAGTAGCAATGTTTCCTTGACAATATTTCTGTAAACAGTAGCCCAGGATTGTACTCTGTTGTAGTTGGATCAGCAAAGGTAAGAAGTGATAATTAATATTTTGTGGAGACATTTATGGTAGAATTCAAGAAATAGATGAATGGTAGGATAGGGAAAAAGCCTGTACTCTGTCTTTTGACCATATGCAGAAGGGGCAAAATCATAGAATAGTTGGGGTTGGAAGGGAACTTTAAAGATCATCTAGTCCAACCTCCCTGCAGTGAGCAGGGACATCCTCAACTAGATCAGGTTTCTCAAATGCTGATGCTATTATCTGCATGACAGTTAAATGACAGGCTTGCTGCTTAAATTCTTCAAATATCTTTTATGAACATTCACACAAAGTTATTGTTAAGGAAGTTTGTTTTCCCTAGGTTTCCTGAAGCAGAGGTTCAGCCACAGATTCCAGAAATTCTTAAATTATTTATTTATAAGGTACAGTGTAGAGCAACTTGAGCTGGGTGACACACCCCTTGTGTGTCCGTTTTGGTCAACTGTAAAATTAGAGTCTGGGGTCTCCCCATTTTTCATTAGATCTCTTCATTTTCATCAGGCAGGTAATTTCTGATCTCTGCTGATAGTTATTTGTCTTTTACTGACCAGACTAGATGTCAGTCAAAGTCCTGACTTTCCGTTGCTATTTTGCACCTGCAACTGGGAAGATAAATAAGCCCTTGGCAATAACCAAAACAATCTTCTGTGTCTGGACTTCTTATGGACACACTGTTCCATTCCTTTACTTATCTCTAGGGATGTAGTTCGTTTTGACAATCCAAAGCTCCTTCATTTTCTAGCTTGAATAGTCTCTGGGGCACTTTTTGCTTAACAGGCAGAAAGTCTGAAAGTTCACAGCAAACTTAGTTACTTATGCTAAGGACTTATGCTAAGAAAATTCTATATGAGCAGTGTAGCAAATAATTCATTTTTTCCTTAGAAATATTAATTTAATCTGAAAGAAAATTTAACTAACTTCAGCCCAAACTGTAACTTGTAAGGTATTTCAAATATGAGGATGTGTGTCTCTGTATGGTTGAAAACTGAATGATGATATTAATAAAATCTTAATTAGTTAATTATTACATAAATGATGATGCTCTTATGAAACAGCTTTATTTTTATTTGTTTCTATATTGCAGAATATACAGACTGCAGGAAACAAACTCTTTCCCTCCCAAAATGTGCTATAAAATTGGAGATGATGCGTAGCAATAAGAGATGCATAGGAAAAGCTAAGAAAGAACATTAATTTCGGCTTTAATACATTGAAATTATCTAGGCCTCTTTGCTGTGTGGCAAGTTTTGTCTTGAAAAAAAGATAGTAAAACCATATTGCTCTGATTTGCTTAAGTTCAAACATATAGAGATTGCTTTAATATGAACCACTAGAAGTCTGGGAAATTCAAGTATGAATATTACACATTTTTGACCTCTAACCTTGATTTGAACAAACTACAGGAGATAGCAACAAGAATTTATTCTCTTACTACAAAATTGCTCTTGTCTTATTAGAAATCAGAAATAGTTGTACCTGTAGCAGTTTAAATTCAAGTTAGCTCTTTTTTGAAAGTGCATCATGTTCTTACAGTGATTTCTCTTCCAATTACTGAAGAAATAAAACATAGTGCAGTACTTAGTGGAGAGTGCTAGCAATCAGCTGGAAGAGGTGAAAGTTCTGCTGTGCTTTTTCTTTTCAGAAACTTGAGTGAAGCAAAGGACTGAGAACAAAAAGATAAATAAATACATAAAATCTACATTAGCTTTGCTTATGCCCTGAGCAGGATTATTATGGTCTGTAGTATCTGTGCAGCAGAGGCATGCAGACTTAACTTGAAGGCAGAGAGCTGGGACTGTCTCTCAAATACTGGAATTCCCATCATTGGCTCTGCCACTGTTCAGCTGTGTAACTTTGCCCAGTTTGTTCAACACCCTTCCCACTTTGCTCTACTCTCATCAGTCTTATATATTTGGATCTTTAAACCACTTTGGGCCTTGAGACCCTTTTCAATAAAAATAACAAAGATTTAAAAGGTCTTTTCCTGTCTCATCTGTGGGAACTCTTAGACATACATTTGCACTCGTGCATAGGCAGGTGCACTCATACATGTACACACACGAACTACAGATTAAGTACCTTTGAGAGGAAAAGCAATTGCTCTCCTGGGATTTAGTCTTAAACTGTAGCAAATGGTGCTTAAATGTAGAACTGTCTCTCTTTATTGCTGATGTCATTTCCCTGAACCAGTGTACAAAATGGACTTTGTTAATAGCAATACTGACAATCTATTATACTATTATGAAGAAGACTCTGATTGGCTAAATTGTAATTTTAAATGACTAAATGATGCTGAGAGTTAATGAGAACTGCTGTTGTTTTTTGTGTGCGTTGTTATTAATGCTCAATGATTATTATTTTCCGACAGATACACAGAGTGAAAAGGAACGTGTGAGGAAGTATGGGGCTTTTATTCGAACACTTCCACCAGTAAATAGGGCAACTTTGGCTGCTTTAATTGAACATCTTTACAGGTCAGTGCAAATGATGCACTGTATTGGAGAAATTCTTGTAATGTATTCTCAGTATAGCTCTACCACATGTGAAATGGGGCTTGTTTCATTAACTAGTAAGCATCAAAAGCTTACCTAGTTGTGATGATTAATTGTATTTGATTCCCTTTAATTTATAATGTGTTTTTTCTTCTATTGTATTTTTTAGCAGTAGATATCTATAAATATCAATGGGATGGAACAGCCTTACAGCGAGAGAGGGTTGCCAGTGTATGTGTCCAAGCAGGGTAATTTTTGATGTAGCTTCTTTATACAAACTCATTTTTCCCAGTCCGCTAGTGTTCCAGAGGATTGTTGCAAATGGTTCTTGAAATTAAAATATTTTTTCAGGGAAAATGTCCTTTTCCAAAATCGGTATTCACCGAATAAATTGGAGAATTAACTGCCCTTTCTGTTTTTCACCAATGCTTCATTTTGCAACTGAGATAGCAATAGAGTATCTAAAATATACACTTGTTTAAGCAACAAAGCTCATTTCATATTCTAGGTCAAGTAAACAGCAGCAAATGCATAAACATTTTTGTTACTTGTATTATTCTGATGTTTCACAGTTAAATGTTAATTGTAGTGGTCTGTATTATACAGGATGTTTCAAAAAGATGGACCTAACTTCAAAGATACAGTGATTTCAAATTGGGTCCATCTTTTTGAAACACCCTATATTATGTTATCTGTTGTAGAAGTCAAATTGTATTCTTGGTGAATTGTAGTCAGTGGAGAATGTCTTTATAGGACATTGCATTCAGAATTTGTTACATTGCAGATGTCCTTTAAAAACTATTTATATGATTATTAAATTGATTGGTACCGTTATTCGGATAAAGATTATATTAAGTATTTTGTTTAACAATATTTCTAATAATATCCAGTTCAGTTGTACTGAAATGCTGTTATATCAGTTCTGAAAGTAGTTTGAATTCATGTGTATAACAGCCAAAATTCTGTGGTATTTTAAAATATTCGTTTCTAAAAGTGGGCACATCATGCAAACAACAGAACTGATATGAAAATTTTACCGTAAAGAAAGAAACTAAGTAGGATCTAATTTCTTTCCTCATTTTGTTTAATCTTAGATCATAAGTTTGTAGGATACACTTATGTAACATAATATAGCAAAGCTTTATTTAGCATTGATGTGGCCTTGAGTACTTTGTACAGTTCTGGGCGCCACAATCTAAGGAGGATGTTGAGGTCCATGAATGGTTCCAGAGGAGGGCAAAAAAGCTGGTGCAAAGGCAGGAAGCAATATTGTGTGAGGAAAAGCTGAGGACTCTGGATTTGTCTGGTTTGGAGAAAAGGAGGCTGAGAGGTGACCTCATTGCTCTCCACAGCTTCCTGAGGACGGGATGTGTAGAGGGAGGTGCTGAGCTCTTCTCCCTGGAATCCAGGGACAATATGTGGGGGAATGGTTCAAAGCTGCTTCTGAGGAGGTTCAGACTTGATAATAGGCAGCATATTTTTTACAGAGAGGGTGGAGATATGCTGAAACAGGTTTCCTAGAGAGGCGTTTGATTTCCCCAAGCCTATCAATGTTTAAGAGGCATTTGGACAATGCCCTTAAGATAATTCTTTAACTTTTGATCAGCCATGAAGTGGTCAGGCAGTTGGACTGTTGTAGGACCCTTCAACCTGAACTATTCTGTTTTTATTCTATTCTAAATAATTTTTGTATTACTTGAGATAAGCTTTCATTTCTGTAATGAGATGTGAGTTAAAGAATACAAAGAAATAAATATAAAAAAAAATTAGATTTTTTTAATTACACGTAATGAAGTTATTATTTTTGAAATGCACTCTGTATTCTGTAGAGGAACCTCAGACAATTAAAGGAACAATGAAACCTTCTAAATACTTTTTTTTTTTTTTTTTTTCCATTCAACAGGGTGCAGAAGTGTTCTGAAATAAATCATATGAACCCTCACAATCTAGCCATGGTGTTTTCCTCATGCTTATTTCAAACTAAAGGCCAAACTAGTGAAGAAGTCAGTGTAATTGAAGATCTAATTAAAAATTATGTGCAACTTTTTGATGTAGGTATCTTTGTATTAAAGTGTCCTAATTGTTCACCTGTTAGATGTGCTAAAATATAAAAATCTTCTTAAAGATGATATTCCTATTAGTTATGCTGTCCAGGAATTTGTAGAGCTTTCAGTGGGCATTGTTTGCTTTAAATTTTATTTCCCATCTAGCTTAACCTGTGTAGGAAAAACTGTATTCATAGGATTGCTGTGAGCTGCTGTTTTCCGAAATGGTGCACATTCTTCTTGCTTACACCAGCATATCCATTTTAAGAAAATGTTAAGATTATAAGTATAAGAAATAATACTTCTATTCAAATTGAATGGGTTTGATCAGAACTGAAACATGGAAGAATTCTGTTTTCCTAGTCTCAGAGCTGTGGTTACAATAAAGACTAGAGAAGGTGTTCAGTTTCTTAGACCTAGAAAGAACCTTAAATCCAACTGGATAAAAAAGATACTACTAGCAGCAATTCGTATTAGCAATTTTGGTTTAGAATTTGCTGCACCACTGTAACATTGTTTGGCAGTTTTCCTTGGAGTCCTCTCTCTTCTAATACATATTTGGTAAAGTTTATAGTAGTGAGTCCCATCAATGAAGTGCTATTTCTGATAGAATATTTTGCATAGCTGCTTCTATAAGAATGTGATTAACAGTATTGTTAATTGTAAAAATATTTATTATTGTTATATTATTATTAATTATTTACTATTGTTAGATGTAAGCATTCCTTTATATTTATATTTGTATTTATCTGCAATCATTATATCAAATTAATGTTTTCTAGTTTATGTTGTAATTTTTACACTAGCTCCTGTATACTTATTAATTTATCAAAAGTTATCCTTTTTAAACAGATAAATGAAGACCAGGTCAACCAAATGGATATAGAGAACAGCTTTATTACCAGGTGGAAAGACACTCAGGTAAGTGGCAAATAACAACTGGTATGAAAACAAGTTTAACAGACACTTTCGCTGTTTAGAGTTTGTTGGTTTGGGATTTTTTTTTTTTTTTGGTACCTAGATTTCTATAGGTAAGTTTCTAAGTTTGTATAGTGACCAGTGTTGTTAACTACAGAGCTAAGGGAAATAAAATGAGGAGGAGAGGAGGCATAAACTGCTAAAGCAAAACAGTTCTCGGTAGAGCATACTGTGGAATTATGTTCTGGCCCAAGCACCTGGATAACTTACAGGTTGTTACATGCTTTTATTGTGCTTCATAAATTGTACTAGAAGGAAATGGTCAACATTTGAAAGTGTGAAAGTGATTACCTGTCTTTTTTTCAATTTTAAACATGCATAATAAATATCTTCAAGTGTATATTAATACTTTTATTATTTCATGAGCTTTGAGTATACTTGGTCTCCCTTCAATAAAGTTTCATGATCCCTTTGAGTTTAAAGCATCTGAATCCTTAGCCGCATTCTGTTTTGTGACCAATTCTAGAATCCCAAAGCACAAATATTATTCAGGGAAGCTTCAGACATGTATTAATGGTCAAACCAAAATTCAGGATAAGAAGGTGGGAGATCTTATGCCACTCATTATGACCTTGAGTCCCAGTCTTATCTGTAACAGCTTTTGAATAACTTCAGAGTGGCAAGAAGCAACAAAGTGACAGCATGTTTCACTGTCTGAATGGTATTTGTGTACAGTCTGAATTAAAGCAAAAATTGCTAAGTTTCATGACACTACCAAGGTGGTTGAATGAAGTGAGGCAAAAGGAAATGTAGGGAGCTTAAAAGCTTTTTCAGAAATGTGAAGTAGTGGAGGAGAAGCTTTCAGTGATTTTGGAGCTTTAGGGCTTTAGAAACTAACAGAAAGCCAGCAGAAAAAAAAAAAAAAAAATCTATAATGCTTTTTCTCTTGGCTGCCTTCCCCCTTCACGCAACAATTTTGTGATACCTTGTGAGCCGTCATTAAGAAGACAGGGTCTTGGCACATGTTGAAATTGCATGTTCTGTGATTTGCTATATGGAATCTTATTTTTATCTCATATTCCCTTATTGTCTGGGTCAGAGTGGCGCGAAGTTTTCTGACCATAATGACCACCTGTGAATGTGCATACAGAAGGTAGAATGCCTATTTCATCCTTTTGGTGCCTGGTGGGGAGTGACCCAAGTCACTGGGAAACATTTAAAATTTAATTTCTAGTGTCTGTCTTGCAGAATAGCAATATCTGCCTTGGTAATGGAAAAACAAAACAACCCAAATTTGATAGCCTTCAGAGCATTCTGCAAGGCAGGGGTCGAAGTATCTTTGGAATTTATTAATTCTGGTGTCCCTGAAAAGGACTTTGAGATTAGAGAATATGATTTTGAAGCCTAAGATAGTGAAAATGCTTAGACTTTTAAATACATTATTTTCTGTGGTTTTAGAACCAAAAAATTACTTGTTACAGTTTATTACACTATTAACATTTTCCAAGCAACTCTGGGAGGCTGTAATGCTTAAATGTTTGGAATACCTTCTGGAAAATGTGAAGAGATATTAGAGGACTTCCATGAACAGAGAAAGAGATAGTGGAGGAAGTTTGATTAGACAGTGAGAAAAAGGTAGAAAGGAAACTGACAGGCTGTTGGTGGATTGAATAATATAGTAGCAACTACTGGCTAGGTGGGTTTGTCTAAAACTGAAGCTGTGACAAATGTAAAGTGGGTTTGTTCTGTATTTTTCCCACCCCAGTTACCACTGTGAAATCACCTTTATGAGACTTATTGTATTCAGATGGGTGCCTGTTGAAGAAAAAGGTTGTGTTTTTTTTTTTTTTTTAATAGCAGGAAAGGCTTTCTAAAATTGGTAATTTTTTTATTAAAAAGCTTCCAGCACCTGAAAAGCTGGTCTTCCAAATTTTAAACTTTATAATCAAATTTGAACCTTTATGAATAATTGGGCATGTTTGGACTGGTTTCCCTGGGGCTCTCCAGGTTATTGGGAGGCGGAGTTATAAAAAGATTGAACCATGATTTTAACTGTTCTTATTTTGCTCTCAGCAAAGTCTCTAGCATTAATAATGAGCTTCCTTAATCAATGGTTACACCTACTGTGTTAATAGACTCTGGCTTGATTCTCATAACACACATGGCTGAGCTTTAAATTGTTTACAAAAAATAGAAATATCATTTAAACATTAAAAAATGAAATAAAATCTACTACCTCATGACACAATTATCACGGAATCAGAGCATCTCCAGTTGGAAGGGACTCGTAAGCCTTATCCAGTCGCAACTTCGTTTTCCTTGCAGGACTACCTAAAACTAAACCACATGGCTAAGACTGTCTTCCAGGTGCTCCTGAACTCCGACAGGCCTGGTGCTGTGACCAGATCCCTGGGGCACCTGTTCCACCTTTTTCTTATGTCTAATCTGATGCAACTTTATTCCATTTGTCTAGGTTAGAAGGAACCTGTTGAGGTCATCTAATCTTATTACACAGCTGCTCAAGCATGGCCTCTTAAAGCAGGTTGTCTAGAACTGTGTTCTGTCAGATTTTGAATATCTCCAAGGATGGATCCTCTCTGGTCAACCTTTTCCAGTGTTGGCCCACCCTCAGAGTATTATTGGTTTTTTTCATGTTCAGATTGAATTTTGTGTGTTTTAATTTGTGAACAATGCCTCTTCTTCTGTCACTGAATGTCACTGAGAAGAGTATTTCAGTTTTCTTCATTCCCACCCGTCAGATATTTGTACATGTTGGTAAGATTTCCCCCAAGCCTTCTCTTCTATAGGCTGAACAGTGTCAACTCTTGCAGCCTTTTCTTGTATGAAAGATGCTACAGTCCCTTCTTCATCTTGGTGATTCTTCACTGGACTCTCTCCAGTAGTTCCATATCTTTCTTGTACTGAGGAGCCCAGCCCTGGACACAGTACTCCAGGTGTGGCCTGACCAGTGCTGAATAGAAGGGAAAAATCACCTAGCTCAACCTGCTTGGCAGTGCTTTGCCTACTGTAACAGAGGAGGCATTGGCATTCTTTTTTTGTGAAGGCACATTGTTGGCTCATGATCAGCTTGTTGTATACTAGAACATCAAGGTCCTTCTCAGCAAAGCTGCTGTCCAGAAGTGTGTACCAATACCTGGAATTACTGCTCCCAAGGTGCAAGACTTGGATTTCCCCTTTTTTAACTTCATGAGGCTCCTCTCTGTCCAGTTTTTCAGCCCATTGAGGTCATTCCGGATGTATCAGCTGCCCTTCCCATTTTACTACCATTTGCAAACTTCTTGAGAATGTGCTCTGGCCCATTATCCAGGTCATTGATGAAGATTAACGCTCTCCTGGCTGTTTAGCCAGTTTTCAATCCACATTACTGTCTACTTATCTAACTTCATCAGCTTGTTGATGATGATGTTATGGGAGATACTGCCAAAGACTTTACTAAACTGAGGTGAGAAACATCCACTGCTATCCTTTCATCTACCAGTATCCTCATTGTACAGGGGTCTCAGTTTGGTTAAGCATGATTTCATCTTTGTAAGTCCATGCTGACTAATTCCAGTCACCTTGTTCTTATTCATGTATTTGGAAACACTTTCCAGGAGGATTTTCTCCATCACCTTCTCAGGGACTTAGGTGACGTTGAGCAGTGTGTAGCTCTCCAAATCTTCTTGCCCTACTTAAAGATGGCATCGATACTTGTGCTTTTCCAGTCTTTGGGAACCTTTCCCAGTCGTAATGACTCTTCAAAGATAATTGAGATTGATATTACAGTAACATTGGTGAAATTCCTTAGCCCTCATGGGTCCCTGAAGCTGTAGGCTTGCTGGCTTTTGGAACCTTAAACCAAACCGTAATGGCAGCTTGGTCTTTGGACTGAGGTCTCCAGCACGATCAAGGGCTCAGATGGGAAAGGTTTGCAGGGAGCACTATAGGTGCAGTGCCATGCTCCACTTGGCATGGCTTTTGCAGCCCCAGTGTCCCTGGAGCTGTAGACTTTGTTGCTCTTGGATCCCTAACTGGAACCCTAACCCTAACCAGAACCCTAATGGCAGCTTGGTCAGACTTACTATGTGTAGTTTCTTTAAGTTCTCCTTGACCTGGTCCTCCTTTACTAAGGGTAATTTTCCTTACTTCAGACCTTTCCTCTGGTTTCATGGGCCTGGGATTTCTGAAGGTCAGCCTTACCAGTAAACACTGAGACAAAGAAGGTATTGAGTACCTTGGCCTCCTCTGTGTGGTGTGTCACCTGGTCCCCTGCCCTGCTCAGCAGTGAACCCATGTTTTCCCTTGTCTCCTTTGGTAGAATCCTTTCCTGTTGCCCTTCACATCCCTTACAAACTTCAACTCAGGGTCAGCCTTGGTTTTTCTAACCTCATTCCTGTATAATAGGAGAGTAGCTCTGTGCTTTTTTGGGGTTACCTGCCTCTGCTTCCATCTCTTCCATGCTTCATTTGTGTGTCTGAGTTCAGTCAGAAGCTCTTTGCTCATCCATCCAGGCCTCATGAGTAGAAAGGGATGATTTGCAGTGATTTATAGTACTTAAATTTGGAAGGTAGCAGTGAAAGAACTTCTGATTTTATTAGATGTTATGCAACTGTCAAATTTGTTCTTGTTCATTCTTAACATGTTGCTAGAAATGGCTGCTTTTAGTTACTTTAGTACAATTGTACAAACAGAACTTAGAAAATTGAACAAAATTGCACTTCCTATTTTAGTTTAAAAGGAGAGAAAGGGCTAAATAGAGATGCAATAGGAATTATATCTGAACATATAAATTTGAAAATGTATTTTTTATCCCATGGGGAAAAAAGTTCTCCACAGAATGTGGTAAATAAGTGCTAAATACTTAGTAGATATGGTTTATGAGAGTGCCTCAGCTGGACTATAGAACGATGTCTGAGTTCCCTAGATATGACGTCTCTTACATTAAATTTCACTGAATCATGTTACCACCTGGGTTTATCTGTAATTTTTTGCTGTATTCATCAAGTGCTTTCTCATATAATTTCTAGAGTAAGTTAATACGCCACAACTGTGATTTCCATATCACCATTGCTGATTTTGTGGCAAGTGGCCTTGTGTTTGTGTACCACAAAGAACTGTGAAAGTCCAAAGGTCTTAGATGGACAAGGGCTAACCTTACCTGAGGTACAGAAGCACTCTTGGACTCACTCTGTGATCCTGAGACCCTAGTTGCTCGGGGAAGAGACCTGACTGGAGTGTGCTCTAGTTTCTTCCAGACCCATGGTGTTAGGTTTCTGATTATATGAATACAGACATTGTGTCAAGTAAGAAGCAGTATTTCCATTTTAATTCCGTAGTGCAAGGCTCCTGGATCCCAGATGTACTAGGTCAAGCACTGAAGTTACTTGTGAAATGGGTAGGGAAGGAAGATTTGGAGTCTTAACAATCAGCATGCTGCATAGAATGCCTTCTGACCTAGCCAGTAGCTGGGATGCTGAAGGAAGAACCCTCTTAGATTCTCCCTTTCTTGCATGCTTGAACATGTATATCAGATACTGATTCACAGAGCCAAACCATCATCCTAAGATAAGGTACTTTCTAAAGAACATTTTCTTCCATTTTAATATGCAGATGAGGAATGAGGAAGCGAAATGCCTCCTTGAGCAAAGTTAAGGGCTGACCTGAATGCATTTTTCCTTCTCTTGAATATCTGTGGTTACAGTGTAGTACAGCTATTAGCTGCAGTGGAGTGTATTATTTCCCTTGTACCTGATTCCACCCCTATACAGTCCTTCCACAACTTTACCATCACCTGGAATAACTTAGAGCCTGTCTGTTATGGCACTGTCTTAGAAGTGTGAATTCAAATCATTGGGTTTGACAGTGGACTCATAAACAGTATATATCCGGGATGAGTTTAATGGTTAGATAGATAGAATTTGCTGGTTTTACCAAAGTAGCACCAGTCCTATGTAAGAAAAGATACTTTAGGAACCAAGAATATTTTAGTAGAAAAGGTTAATTCATTGGATCCCCATGTATGTGGTGGTTCCTAGGATTGCTATTGTGAAGTTAAACACAGAAAAATCTTTTTGCATTGCTCAAGACTTTATGTGAACAAATACACTGGATTTCCATATGAACTGTAAACAAAGGAAAAAGATATCAGAAATATCTGTATGCTAGAAAATCTCAATTTGAAATTGAGACAGAAGATTTGATTATTAATAACAAAATTTTGTAGTGAAGTAACACCTTTTTCACTCTCTTCTAGAAATATTTTGCTATTAAGACCTAAAGAAATATTTTATGCTATATTATTTGTATTGTGTGTGCAAACTGGATTTGCACTGTAAATTATGTACATTGGCTTATGGCTTTATTCTTTCATATAGACTTTAATGGCATAAAATGAAAAATAACATACAGAATGATTGACTTCCCTGTTTCCCAAACAGGGCAACAGTCTTGACTGTGGTTGGTATTCTTCTCCCTATAAAGAAAATAAGTAATGCAGAATTCTGAACAAACTTGATCACTGGGGCATTTTGAAATTATGTATCTGCAGATTCCTACTTGAAAACATGAATTCTTTATATCCAGTATTCTCTTTCACAGCCTGTTATAAGGAAAATAGTAACTGAGCTGCTAGATTTTCTTAACTAATCTTTGTCAATATTGTATCTGAAGACATAATGAAATGCTGAGCTTAAGGTAGAAAACGTTTTTGTATCTTATCAAATAATTTCTATCTCTACCCTGTATAACACTTGCTGGAAAAAGAGCCACCAGATAGCAAAGTCAAGATAGCAAACATGAACTCGGGAGACCTTAGTTGTTTGGGAGCACTTGTCCCCAAGATAATGGCATTTTTCTTTTTTGCTTTCTAAACAAGTGATTAACATTGGAAGAAAACATCTGCCTTTTAATGGTTAATAAGTTGAAGTTTGAACTGTTTTTAAGGACAGGGATTGCAATCTCTCTTTTAGGTCAGCTGCTTACCCTTGGAATATAACAGCTGAGGAATGGAGTCCTCAAGAGCCTGACTGTCATTTGTGGCAATTTGATTGTAACTGTGAACATTTTCTCCCTCTGAATTAAGCTGTGGAAGATTTTTTTGCCAGTTGCCATTTTTTCTGTAGTAGACATAATTAATGTAATTAGTGTTTCAATTTAAAAATAGTTTTTTGAAACTCCATGTGCACATAACATGTGAAATGGATGAACATTTAATGCCTGGGACCACTTCAATGCAGAAGGCAATAATTCTGATGAAAGGTGATACATTTACCATTATTTCAAAGTATTTACTTTGATCAGTAAGCCCACTGATTAAAGAAACTTTGTCTAGGGGGTTACAAGAATGTTTTGAGATTTTATATGTAACTTTTTCTCTAGAAGAATTCAGTATTTCCCTAACTATGCGTGGCGTTTTCAGTAGGTTTTCTTGGGAGAATACATGAGACACCAATCTGGACTAAGTACTTTTGAAAAACGTTGATGTTCCTCCTCGTTATATTTTTCATTTAAAAATTCTATCATCAGTGTAAAGTGCATATTACTCATCATTTCAGAGGCTAGATTACATGGATTCCTACACTTTATATTTTACCAGTCTTGGTCATGTAAACTTCTTTTAAACTGCTTCTTGTTAGGTCCAAATTAGCAGTGGATGCTTTTATTAACACTATATAAGGAATAGCCAGACCCTAGCCAATTGTCATGAGCTGTATTTGCCAGCACAGACCTGAAACAGGATAGGCATTTCAGAAGAGAAGCAGTGATAAGTTGGAATCCTGTAGCTTTAACTTGAGATCTTTCATTATTTCAGTGAAAGAAAGGGATGGGCTGAAACATTCTTTTTCAGCTGCTCTGCTCCCTCTGTGAGTAGCTACCACCATTCAGCCTGTAAGGAGTTTGTAAGACCATGTAGCATGGAGACTGGACTTCAGGCTTGTGCAGGAGAGGTAGCTCTTTGGGAACTTTTTTGGATAGGCTTTCAGTTCCTGTTAAAACTGATGACATGGTGCAGACTGAGTGATATTACATCATGGGTGACTGACAACTTAGGCCTTAAGCATCTCTAGTTAAGAATTGTGTGTAAGAATTCTTTCCATTTAACATCTCATAGTCTGACATTGCATCAAAATGTGTGCATATTTTGGGAAAATCATTGATGCGGATACTTAATATGTATGGGTATATAACGTGTTACAGTAGTGTTATCTCCAGGCTGGTGATGCAGTGTTCAGAGAAGAACAACTGAACCAAATTTCTGCTGAAGACCCAGAATTTCTTGTGTCTGAAATGTCACTGAAGTTCCGTTCCAGGTGGCACTTCATTAGCTGCTCTTCATTTTCTGTCCACCATATACTTATGCCAGCTGTTTCTATTTGCTTCCGTAATTAACATCACATTTTCTCTCCATACGCTTGTTTACATGAGCCCAGTGGAAATCAAATGTCAGCTTCATTCTTATTTCCAACCTTTTTCTGTAATATCATCTGAAAAGCAAATTTTACAACTAAATGAGCTTTTTTTTGAGTCTGTGCCACTATAATTAAGCGGCTTTCTTCAAAGTAACTTTGTAATGTTTTTCCTCGCAAATGTTTCCATTAGTTTTCTATTCTCAGAGGCTAAACTAACTTTAAAGTCACAATTTTTTAGAATGTTAGTTCTATAAAATTGAGTGCTGCCATTTATTTTTCTATAGAAGTGCAATTTTAGCTTTTTGTACATTAGTCAAAATGTATCCTAAAGCTTGCCCTTTTCTGTCATTTTCTCCCTATGTTATTCTGTATACGATATAGATTTTTTTTTACTTAACCTCTTCCATTTATAGTAATATATAAATAAGTAGCATCACTATGAATACAGTTCTCAAGACACAAATAATTATTGTTAATTTGATTATTAATTCTTTTTATTGGCTTATTATTTAAAGAGCACACCTCCTGAAAGGTCCTGTTTTCTGCCTTATTTTTTCTACTTTTGCTCTGATCATCACCATGCACTTAGTTTTAGAAAATATTTTTAGTACTGGGATGAATTACGATCTTTTGAAGATTATTATGGCTAAGCTACAAGGGAATTGGAGCAGACAACATGTGAGACATATTTAACTGTAGAAAAGTACAGTAATTTCTCATCTGCCAAGATAGTTTTGTTGCCATAGATGAGCAAACCTAGTAACAATGGAAAATACTAAATTATTATGAATCAGGTTTTTCTCCTTGATCAAAAAAAGTTGGATTTAATGACTTTCCAATTTCTTCATGAGTTTTGTATTGGTAGACATTCTTAAATTATGTTTGTTCATATTGGGTATATTAAGCTATTATATATTAAGTAATATATTTGCTTTATCATCTAATTATTCCACGTTAGCAGTGTACATAAAGTTCAAATGTCTCTACAATAGATTTGAAGAGCTATAATTAACAAAGGTTGATATCAAGAGCATTTGTTTTGATTCCTTTTGTAAATATGTAATGGCAAGTTTTCATTGGGATTAATAATAACTGTAGTCTTTGTAGGAATGAATTTTGATTATCTGGATGTGTACTTATGGCTATATCACTGAAATATTCTGTTATTTGTAATTTTTCATCTAATTTTTTACTAAATCATTTTAGTTTGGGGTTCTTGTCTTTATTCATTATTTTAAATTCTGTTCATGTGTTTTGGCTGTGCTAATATCTAAATCAGGGTTGTGGTTCTGGCAGTTTAAGATACAAAGGTATCCTGTGTCTTAGACATTAGTCTAAAATGTGAGTTTAAAATTTCCACTTATTTCAAGTCTCTCCTAGTTTTCCTGCTCTTGAATGTACATTTGTAAAGTGTGTTCATTTCGTTTGGTATGATTCTGTTGGATTTCTTCCTGAATCTGTGAATGTTTTTTGTTGTTCTAGTTTTTTGGTGTGTTTTTTTTTTTTTTTTTTAAACTAATCAAATAAAAGTGAATATAATGATATAGTGCAGGTTTTCCCATTAGAGTCAACATTTGGACTATTTTTGTAGATAAGTGGGCCGGAAAAAAACCAAAATTGAGTTCAGTAGATTCTAGCAAATCTACTAGATAATAATTGTACTTCTATTTAAAAGGATACAGTCTAATTTTATTTTTTTTTTCCTAATTGTTTTGTTTTAGGTTTCGCAGGCTGGAGATTTGCTTATTGAAGTTTACGTGGAAAGAAAGGAGCCAGACTGTAGTATTATAATCAGGGTTAGTGTATAAAAGTGATACAGTGTTTTTACTAAGTGCTTTCTCATGAAGTATACCGAATTTATTTTCACACATATACATGTATATACATATATATAATGAAAGTATGAATTTGTATCTATCACTTTTTATTTTTTATTTACCATGTTGGATACATTTTGTAAAGACTGATTATTATGTATTTTTAAGGAGAATGTTATGATACAGTTTTAAAGGGGTGATATGTTCCTTCAGTTTTACTGCAGTATACAGCGGTATAAATTCTCGCAGTCCCATGGGTGCAACACAAAAACTGTAACAAGTATATAGCGAATGCTGGTTTTATTCAATAGTACAAGGCCATTTAAATGGCTTTCCTGATTTTTCTCTTAGCTGATGGCTCTCGGCTTTCCTTGAGTGCTAAGAAACCAAAGCTTATTGTTTACTATAATTGAGATTTTTCAGCCTTCTGTCTGATAGTGTATTTTAAACACACTCATATCCATCTGGTAGTCCTCTATTGTTTGGATGCTGAGGAAAGAACTTCCAGTTTTGTAATGATAAAGGACAGATATTTTTAAGAAGAAAGTAGAAAATATAGGGGAATTGAGGGGTTTTGTGTGTTTATTTAAATGTTATACTTTTCTGTTTCCTTTTTGTTCTGTTCAGCATATGACTCGCAAACACTTGTGTTTGTACATATATGTGGTATGTGGTACACACAGATACACACATACATGCACATAATACATGCTTTTTTTAATAGGAAAAAATGGAAATATGTATTGCTAAGATAAAAAAATGGTAATATTTACCTTCCTACACCAAATAAAACATGCCAAGGTGCTTTTTTTTTTTTTTTCCCCCCCTAATTTTCAAGGGTAGAGAAAAGGAATTTCAAGTTACCAAATTATCAGTCAGCTAAAAATTATAACTTCAATTTAATGGAACAGAATAAGAAAAGCATGCTGCATTCTGACAAATAAATTATGGGTTTCCAACTTGATATCTCTGCTTTTTTTTTTTAGTCAACTGCAGGGAGGAGGATTTTGGAAAAAAAAAAAAAAAAAAAAGCCAGAAATCTGTAATTGTTATATATTATTAATGGACTCAGTTTCTATTACAGATATCACCTTTGATGGAAGCAGAAGAATTAACTAATGATGTTTTAGGAATCAAAAACATTATTCCCAACAAAGATGATATCTGGGCTGCTTTTGAAGTACTTGAAAATGGAGAACTAGGTTAGTGACACTTAAATTTATGCATGTTCAATTTTGTTATTTTTACTTTTCAACACTTAGCATAATCAAAAGCGTAGCTAAAGAGTTACTAAAAAGTTTATACAAACAAAATAATTAGCCTTCAAAGCCTTGTCTTATATTTTGTTACTGGGGCATCTGCATGATTTCTTTCTATACTTTGTCAGAAATAATGTGATGAATTGTTTTAAAATGCTTATGAATTGGGGATGGAAAAATGTTCTTTATGTTACTCTGCTTCATGGTTTGTTTGTTATTAGCTATAGGAAAATAGGTCTTACCAATAAGTCTTATAGAAGAAACTTATTTTCACTAGAATGTCAGCAGTTGATTTTATATGGAATAATGTTTTTCAGAAAATGAATTGCAAAAAAACATGTAATATTTAGGGGAAATGACTTTTTATTATTTAGTCAATTATTTTATCTGTGTAGATGAAAAAGGAGGCATAAAGTGTGTGATCATGTGTTTATGGCAAGTGGCATTATGGTGTATCTAACAGAATCTTGAAACATTTGTTTTAAATATGATTCTGCTGCCAACAAGAGCAAATGTCACATGATCACAATATTCATGAACTATAAGGAGGTTTTAACATTGGGAGTGCTCTGTGCATGCTGGAACTTGCACTTTATCATTAGAGATACTTAAAATAACACAAAGTGATAGAGATTTTTTTAATCCAAACGTATTTTGATGAATACTCGCTAATGCTATGTGATTCTTGAAGAATCCTTGAGGGACAAAAGTATGCTTTTAGTAAAAAAACAACATCTATTTGCACTTCATAGTAAGTTGCTGCTCTTACTATTTTTATGTTACAGTAGTAGACGGTGAGTGAATTTATTTCTATAGCAAAGAGACCTATTTTCAAACTAAAAAAAAAAAAAGAAAAAAAAAAAAAGAGAGAAGACTAAGATTACTAAATGTTATTGTTTGGTTATTGTTTGAATAGTTTTATTGTACTTGATTTTCAGATGCACTTACAACAATCTCTTCAGATTTACTAATATTCCTGGTACACTGAGTCTTGACCTTGGCAGTATCAATAACGAGAATGGAAGTCCATTTTCCCTTTTCACTTAAAATGAATGATCCTGCTCCCTCTTTGCATCTTGCAGGTTTATGGTGATGCTGTATAGAGTTGTAACACAGAGGACGTTTCCAGATTCACAGATGCATGTGTCAACTGGCAATGAAAGCTAGTATCTATTATCTTTAGAAGAGTCCTGATAACTCCTACAAGTACTTTAAAAATCCTGTCTTTTGAATGAGTAATGGAAAAAATTGAAGACAGAATTTTACCTTCTTAAGCTTGATATATAACACTTCCAGGCAAAAGAAGACTAAACTAGATATAACTAAGAGAACATGCAAATAAATACAAAAGATAAAACCCACAGCAGCTTCTTGAGGTATTTGAGTGCAACAAGTAGTATTTTAGTGTGGGCTAGAAATGTCATCTGAGCTCATGACTATGAAAGGTTGGCAAAATTAAGCTTAGAGTGAGGCACTACAGGCCCTGTATAACACTATAAATACTGACAAGGGATTAGAGTGTATCCCATTGAAACAAGAGTTCACAACACAAAGTAGAAATGGTGTATCAGTGTCTTAAAACCAAAACAAACAAGCAAGAAGCAAACTAAATAAAGTCCTAATCAGCACCTGGCTCCTGTCAGTAGAGATTACGTTGATAAAATGTGTACTTCATGGGCCCTTTTCTGGAAGAATCTGTGCATCAAAACAGGTGAACTGAATTAATAGTGTTGAAAAATAAAAATATACATATAGTAAGAGGCATTTACTCAGGAAGACTCCTGTGGTGCTATGGCTGAATCTCAAAGATTTTTCAAAAGGCTGAAACACAGAAAAAAAACAGAGAAAAATAGTCCTGTGCAGTCTTTGGTCCAAATTTGACAGTAAAGCACTAAAAAATTATACGAGTCTTTGCTACTTCAAGTTGATCTTACTAGCGTCATTTAACAAACACCATTGAACATTACATAACCTAAGGCGTTTACAAATAAGCTGAGATTCTGACATGTCATGACAGAAACAAAGTTTGCTTATTTGTTTCAAAGATACATTACAGTGTCTTTGTGACAGAAATGAATTTTCTGCTTCCGTTCCTGCCATGGTCTGGTACCTATCCAGTGCATGGTCACTTTCAGTTTGTTACACTTCATCCTGAAGTTTTATGAGAGTTATTTTACTTTTTAAGATATACTTCCCTAAAAATGAGCCCTAAGAAGGCAAGAAAATTAGAATCTTATATTTCCTAAAAAGTAATTTTCTCCTGATAGTTAATGTTGTTTAAGGTGAAAATGACTGGCTTTGGATATTTACCAGCATATGATGACCTAAGTAAAAGGGTAATTGGATGTATGTGTTGACTGCTTCCTGTTCAAAATACCAAAATTGCAATATTAAAAATCAACTAAATTATTTGCATATGGAAAACCTGAAATAATTTATAACTTTATCTACCCTAATGCAAAATGTTCAATATCATATGCTTTTACAAAATAGGGTGCATATCTTTTTTTTAGTAATTTCTACTTGATGGATAGTTTGTAAATGAGGTGTGTTGCCAGTAAAATAGCTAATGCATTTCAGCATGATGATTTATGTACCATGCAATCCATTATGACAGATGGTCTTAAATGTAATTATAAATAAAACAGTAGGTGTTTACTCTGGGAGTGCTGGTGTTCTAGGAAGATGTTATGATTTGCTAGTTTTTCCTGCCTTTGATTGTAAAGTGCTTCCGCTTAAAATTGATTTTTCTCTCTTGTACAAAGGCAACAAGTTGTTTTAAGTTTATTGCAACAGACTATGTAGTTTCCCAAAAGTTGAAAAGATTTTGAGTTTGAACATTTAAAATGAAAGGGCCAGAAGAACTGGTCTTATGAAGCAGGGATTGAGCTGCTGTCTGCAGAATGGTATTTTTGTCAGGCTGCTTTGCTTTGCTGCTTTGTTTTTGCATCCAAAAAAAGAGGTCATATTTTTCTGTCCCTTAAGTGTTTTATTTGTGGCTGGCACCTTCTAAAGCTCTGGTGTTCAGGTGTTCAGGAAAGTATGTTCTGCTAGAGTATAATGCTGGGCAGTCTCGAAGCAGCTGTTGACATTTCATATTCATCTACCCTAGCAGAAATGAAAAATGAGATTATGGTGGCATACTTTTTCCTTCAGTACTCAAGAGACACAGGGCCAGACTGCCTGACCCAACCGTGACAGTGTCACCACAGGTGTGACTTTCCAAGAGCTGTATCCAGCTCTTCTCAAGGCCTGACCCGCAAAAGTTGGTATGCAAATGGGAACTCAAAAACTTCTCTTTGGAGATAAAATGACACTTGGGTCCACTGCTCGAAGTTGTAGCCTGCAAAGCCAGTTTTGAGGGTTTTGTGGGGGGAAGTAGCTCTCTCTATATAGCAGGTTCTTACTGCTGAGCAGGTGAAAGCCTTCAGGTGTGTGTGTGGAGAAAGGATTGAATAGAGAGGGGGACTGTGCAGTCTCCCTCCTTCCACATCAGTTTTGTCTGGTGTGATACTTCAGGCTGTGCTGCAGTACATGTCACATTTGGATTTCTGCTGGATCTGGTCATGCAGATTTAGGGATTGTTTGCAAGATCTTCCCTTCTTTCATTTGGTATATGAACTGGGGTTTGTATGGAGTACTGGCTGGACTTTCTTATCACTGCAGTTTTTCAATCCTATGAAAGGGTCTCATAGTTTCTCTTTTAGGATGAATGATACCTATCAACAAACGTATGTTTGAGCAGCTGAAGTGCATACATACAGTGCAATCATGCCTTCATCTCTTTTGTATTTCAATCTTGCTGTACGCTTGGTATGATGCTGGAATATAAAGGTGCAAGTCCGGAAATTCCGGACCACAGCAACAGGGAGAAGACATAGTAAAACAGCATACTTCTCCCTTCTAGCTAGAGGAATGTAATGAAACCAAGAGTCTGTCTCAGTCTGCTTTGATGATTAATAGACAAATAATCTATACTAGTTTCCCCTCCCCCATTTTTTTTCCCCTTCACTGTAACTGCTCCAAATTATTTGGTTTTTGATTGCAGAGAGTTGGTAGCTATGATGATCCACTTCTGTATTGAGCCTAGACCAGTGAGACCCAGTATATTCATTACCTGTGCAGACCATGCCAGAAAAGGTGTTGCTGCAGAAAGCCAATGAAGTGCCTAATTGTCTTATTTTGAAAGCAGTGTTTTTCTTCTGTAGTTCAATGTAAATGAAACAGTGTTATGTATAAGTGTGTGTAATTTCTAAGGACATCCAATATTTTTTAAAATTTATTTCATTTTTTTTTCCCTCTGGCATTTTTCAGAACGTCCTCTGCATTATACAGAGAATGTACTAGAACAAATTCTTCACTGGAGTTCGCTTCCAGAGCCTGGCACTGCATATCTGATAATAAAGAGATTTCTAACAGCAGACATGATAAAACTCTACAATGGTATGTATCTTTTCTAAAATTTAGATAATTTGTGTGGGGACAGAAGGATGGCAAGTATTTTATAGCTGTTCCTCTGGGGGAAACTGTCACAGAACATCTGAATTACTACTGCTTTATAAAAGTTACTGATTTACCAGGGCTTGTGCTGACTTCCATATTATGTTTATAATTAAATTCCATTAATTTCCTTTGTTTCTCTAATTTATGTTAGAATCTTACAGACTAAATCACAATATTCCTGACCATTTTTTTCTGTTACCTCAGAGCTTTATGCCATAAGCACTATTTCCCTTTTTCTTTCAGAGACTTCCATGGCATTTGAAATAATATTGATTCAATAGTGAGTCTAATGGAATAATTCTGTTGCTCTCATTTCATCTTGGCAACTTGTTATTTTCTTCCCTGTCAGTGCAACTTCTCCCATGTTCTTCATACATAGTATATTCTCCTTTTTTTCATTATTATTATTATACTTATTCTAATTTTGTCCATTTTAAACTATTTTTTCATGAATAGAGGTATATTTTTTCTTGTCTAGAAGTCAACTTTATTTTCAAGGAGAAAAAAATCTTAGTTGATTTGTACTGATAAGTTTCAGTACATTCATGGTTAGTTTTCCACTTTCCACCAGATCTTTACTTGTTCTCTCTTGACAATGTATTCCATAGCTTTTCATGCTTGTTGCAGGACTGTTTCAAGTGCCGTTCAGAAGGGCAAGGTGTGCATTATATTGTGGTGTAAGAGATACTCAGTATAGCTTAGTTCTATTTCAAGACCCTTTTTCTTCTCCTTATCTGAAAATTTCCAACATTAAAGTTTTATTTGTTAGAAAAATAGGAGAGAATAGATTCACTATCAAGTGTGTGTATATAGGTCCTTGAAATTTTATCAGTAAAGAGTTGTATAATTTGAGTGGGAAGTATTGATTTCTGAGAACAGGGGCTATTAGTCAGAGATATTTGAAACACAATCTTCTAAACCATAGGTAGATCAATCCTGAATGGATTGAGTGCATATAGTTCTTTGTAGTTGCAAAGTTCTAGGAAGTTTTGCAAGTTTTGTAAAGTTTGTATCTGAAAAATCATTCTAATTAGGACACAGTTATTTTAGATTTACATTATGGAATACTGGCTTCTAAATAATATATAATATCTTCAATTTAGAAGATTATTATTTTTCTTCCTTCAGGCTTTTCTAAGATATTTTGAAGTGTCAAGTGTATGATAGATTTGCTATGGTGGGAAGGCTGTGAGGTTTAGAACAAGTTTTTGCAATATTGAGAACTATGTGCAGAAATTCGAAACTTTCCATTTTGATACAGACATGGAAGGATCATGCTGCTCTCATTTGGTATGGTTAAAAACAAAAACAAGCGAACAAAGAAACAAAACAACACTTGTGATTGTATGGATAATGACTGGTATTCTATTCTGAATATGAAATAAATCTTTTTAATGGCAAAGGAATATGTTAAAACTTTTTTTTTAATTGTGCATTTATATTTGCACTTAAAACTGAGTCAATCCAAGTAACTTCTGATTTTAATTTTTGAAATGTATTGATTCTGACTTTAGATTCTATCTTAAACTCTAATAAAAATACTGGGAAATTTTCTTTTGAGATTCTCCTTTCACAGCTAGCATGCTGATGAGAAAATAGTTGGGTTTATTTGATGAATTCAAAGAAGTTTATTATCTTTTCAATTTCTGTTGTATTTTTAAATGTTTTTCATAACTTCACTTTGTACTAAGATATAAAGCAAGAGGGAATTAGATTTGCAATTTTTAATTATCTTCCTTTTGTGAATAATTAGGGTTACTAAAAGGAATAATTTAATTCTGACTCTTTAAATGGCTTGTTTTCAACAAATATGAAAGATGGGATTGAGATACAATTTTTCAAGTTAGTTTCAAAGTCTCTCTACACTGTACCAATGATAGTAGAATCTGATTCTGAGTTTTTAAATATAACCTGTTTTTTTAAAATGTATTTTAATATTTATTTGCATAATTGGATGTTTGAGACTGGATATCAGTGATGTACTTTTTGTGCATGCACGACCATGCACCATGCATCTAATGCATTAATGCATTTTTCACTATATTAAAATGTTGGGGCCATTCCTACATAGTCATGTGTTGATGTCATGGTTTAACTGGCAACTGAGCACCACGCAGCCACTCACTCACTCTTGGTGGGATGAGGGAGAGAATCAGAAAGGTAAAAGTGAGGAAACATGTGCTTTGTGATAAAGGCAATTTAATAAGTAAAGCAAAAGCTGTGCATGCAGCCCAAGCAAAACAAGGGATTCATTCACTACTTCCCATGGGCAGGCAGGTGTTCAGCCATCTCCAGGAAAGCCAGGCTCCATCAACGGTTATTTGGGAAGACAAAACGACATCACTCCAAACACCCCCTCATCCCTTCTTCTTCCCACGCTTTATATGCTGACCATGACATCATATGGCATGGAATATCCCTTTGGTCAGTTGAAGTCAACTGTCCCAGCTGTATCTCCTCCCAGCCTTTTGTGCACTCCGTGCCTTCTCGTTGACAGGCCATTATGAGAAGCTGAAAAGCGCTTGACTGCTCTGTTAGGCCCCACTGTATAATAGTGCTTAGTAACAGCTAAAACATCAGTATGTTATCAACATTTTTCTCTTACTAAATCCAAAACACAGCACTATACCAGCTACTAGGAAGAAAATTAACTCTATCCCAGCTGAAACTAGGACAGTGGAATAAGTCTCTATAGGTTCTTTAAATAAAATAACAATAAATACTGAAATACAGGTAGTTGCAAAACAGAACCATGCAATATACCTTGAATTTTATGGTTGTTAGTGATGTGTCATCCAAGTTCTTAATTTTTCCTTGTCACCAAACATACTTACTTTGTGCATGTCATGGAGTACTTGAAGATATTGACTGGTCATTTAGCAGAATGTATGAAGATTGACAAAATATGTAATTTTGATTAGTACATGTTACAGAAAATGTCACTTCCAAAGCATGACCATTTGTGTAGTTAGATGTGTCTGTGTAAAACCACTCTTCACACATAAAAAAAAACCAGGCAAACAATCAAAGTTGGTCTTTTCCGTATTACCCTCTTTCCTGATCAAATTAAAATGTATTTTATGTTAAATTTTATTGTTGATTTATTTTAAACATTTTAGCCTCATTTTTTGAGATTATATTGTGTGCTGCTTCTTAATAATAGATTTTTATATCAGATACTAAAGTCCTAAGTGGAATTTTAATGGAATAGCCAGTTGAGTAGTTGGGTAAGAATGCTATTCTTCATATACGACATACTCCTTTAATATCACAGTTTTATTTACTATCTTTAAATGTATACATTATAATAACACATAGTATCACTCTGGGACTCCTAAACATGTTTATTCATTATTTCTTAAATAAGAGAATTACTTACAGGAAATACCTACATTTAACAAAAGAAAATAGGTGGTGAAAGTGAAAATGTGGCATAAGTAGTAGATTTGCAATGTTTTGGGATAAAGGAATTATTAGCCTTGTTAGTCTGGCTCCCTCTTCAGGGGGAAGTGGTGTTGACTGGCACAGAGGAGAAGAGCTGCTCGCTCTTTGTGCTGGCAGTCCTGCTTCCGGCTCTCCTTACCTCAAGGAGAAAAAGACTACTTGAGAATTTTGCTGAATTCGGTGCTCTTTTGTAAAGACTTTGTATGATGCAAGTCGGATTTTTTTTTCTTTTATTGTTCATTACTTTGTTAAAGTACTGTTTTGGCTTGAGTTATATGCGGGAGTCATATTAGCATGGTAATTACTGTAATTAGTGGTCAGAAGTTTTTGGTATTTGAAAGTGGACTTGCTGGGAGAAGCTGATAAACTAGTTAAAAAATATATATATATCTGTATTGGGCAAAATAGGAAAACCGAAAACATCTGTAAGTGGTGGTGCAGTAATTTATATGAACTAGTGATCTGGTTTTGTATTATTTTTTTTTTAGAATTTTAAATTGCTGAGAAATTACTGAAAAAATGTAGTCTCTAACACTGAAAAACTTCAGTGGTTCTGGTATTTTTTTTAACGAAAAGCTTTTTTCAGTACAAAGTTAAATGCTTTATAAAGCTGACTGCAAAGTCGTGGTTTGGGTTTGTTGGGATTTTTTTAATGGGTGAGCATTGTGGGGTTTCCTTTAATTAATTTTACCAAATAAATATGTATTTCTGTGTACATTTTGACTGAAAAAATAATGACAAAATCAGATCTTTATGGAAGTATCCATGTCATGCTTTTGGACTTAACTGCACATTCTATTCTGAAAAGATTCGTTTAAAGTGTTTTGGTGGATTCTTTCCATGTTATTTTAGAAGTGAAACAGAGAAGACCTCTTTCACCCCGAGTAGTTAAAGTCATGATGGTGTCAATATTTAAGAATACCTTTCTTATTTATATATAATATATATTAACATATAATATGCATTTAGCTATAGTATATAACTTTATATTTATATATTCTTTATAATTAATTTTATTTTCTCTATATAAGATAATAACAGATCAGAGGAATTGTAATTTTAGTCTTTTGATAAACAGTACTACTAGTGGCACTTAAAAACTAGCAGCTTCCATTGTTCTAAAATCTTCTAACAAAATGCTTTTTTATTTTCTTGATAGAGAAAAATGAGAAAGGTAGTGTGAAAGCAGGCAATCTGAAGTACAAAGAAGAACCATCAAAACTACTGTCTGGAAACAAATTTCAAGAGCGTTATTTTGTGTTACGGGAAGGAAACTTGCTTCTTTTTAAGGATATGAAGGTATAACAGACAAACTCTTCACCAAACTATTAAGCACTTGCTTAAGCTTTCTTTGTTTTTTGGGGTTTTTTTTTGTACAAAAAAGAGAAGAAAGGCAAACAAATCAACATTTCTGATATTAAATGACAACTTTTAGAGTCTGGGGTTGAAGTACAAGATTTTTATCTTACTATTTCAGACGCTTTAGTAAACTGAGTTTGTGTCAGTTGTGCACTTAGCTAGTATAATTATGCATTACTATAAGCTTTAAAAAATAAAAATAAACCTATGTTTAGGAATGCACACAGCTTAGGCTGTGACTGAGTTTTTTGAAAAGCTATTGTAGAGAGCAGTACTAGAAGTAATATAGAACTTAAATGAGCTGCATGCTGTTTTTTTTTTTTTCTTGGTATCTCACACAAAGCCTTTAGAAATTACAAGCAATAGGATTCTTATACCTACAAGTGTAATGACAGAAGAGATTATAGGAAGCAATAACTCTCAATACAGTATCAAAATCTTCCCCTGCTTACCAACCATTTTCAGATGTATTCTGAGTCCTCTGAAAATGAGTATTGATAATTAGATACATCTCACAATGACAAAGAAGCAAATTTAAGCATACTTAACAGCATGGAAGCTTTAGTGTTAAATATTTTCTGAGAGTTTTCTTTAAAAAGTGGATTTGGGTATATGCAGCTTGTATCAAAGTGTGAAACTAATATGTATTTTGAACTATGTTTTCATTTAGGTTTTATAAATTCTGTTTTGTTTTGTTTTGTTTTAGAAAGTCTTAAAGTGCTTTTATTGTTGCTGACTGCTGGTTTTGCCCATCCAGTAAATATAGATGTTTACTTACTGACCTTCATAAACTACTTTTTTTTAAAACAGATCCATTGCTCAAGTAAGCTAATGCAAAAGAAATATTGTACTTTCTTGTGATACTGTGGATATAATCTTAATTAGAATGACCCCAGAATGTCAAAAATAGTGTCTCATAATGCAGTACTAAAACTCAAATTGGCACATATGGGAGAATAAATTAATATGCCCATAAAACCTTAACTAGTATCTTGGGAAGAGTTTATGATAGGATTGTTGTACTACTTTCCAATCTGCTTTTTTTAGCCAGTCTGATTTATAAAACATTAAATTCCCAGCTCAAGTGGAGTTTTGAACAGTGTTATTTCTAAATGGCTTTACATTTTTTTAAAAGCAAATGGAAATACTATTCTGACAAAATAGCGTATATCAGTTTTTGAACATCTCAAAAAGAAACATCTACCACTAATAACCTTGGTTTAATTTTAGTCATATTTAGAAATGAGTAGTAGGAAAGCTTTACATTGCAGATGGGAAGTTGTATTTAATAAGACTGCCTGTACTAATTAATTTATAAATTCTCATTAACAGCAGATTAAGTTTGTATATGCAGGTGGAGATACATTCTGTTAAGTGTTTTTCTCATTCAAGAGATATTATCATGGAAACTTTTCACTTTTTAAATATTGTATGTGAAATTACAACATTGTGCTAGTTGACTGAAATAGCATACAGCTTTAATATACTGTT
Source organism: Nesoenas mayeri (assembly GCF_963082525.1). Taxonomy (NCBI): domain Eukaryota; kingdom Metazoa; phylum Chordata; class Aves; order Columbiformes; family Columbidae; genus Nesoenas; species Nesoenas mayeri. The sequence continues at coordinate 54,676,356 of NC_137540.1, forward strand.
ATTAAGAGACAAGATCACACAGAGACAAATGTCTTCCTTAAAGTGCATTTTTGTGAGAAGTATACGTTGTTTAACTAAATAGTGTGTTTTGTAGGGGTGTTTTTTTTCATCCTGGCAGTACTGCTGCTTTGAGTGAAGTTACACAAGAAGACAAACGATACAACTGTTGTGTAGTGTTTTGGTTTTGGTTTTTTAAATGTTTATGGCTACTCAAATTCTGTCTCTTTTTCCTCACACTGGAGTGTTAGATATTAAAAGCTGTAGAGGGAGAAATTGAGAATCCAGGATCTTATGGAGTAACTTTATGGACTAGGATTATAAGATTTGTTTAATAATTTGGTTTGGGGTTTTTTTGGTTTTGTGTTGGGTTTGTTTGTTTGTTTGTTTTCCTAAATAGAAAGCTAAACCACTTGACGTGAAAGTACTAAAGAGGTGTGATTGTGTTCTGTAGTATGATAGCATACATTAGAACTTCATTGTTTCCTTTCAGCATTTCATCCTCCACTCGTGTTCAGTTCTCATACCTACTATGGATATTGTAGGTTGGCTAAAGGTAGTTTATTCAAGAAGGAACAAGGAAGGAAGGAACTTCTGATCGGTAGCTCAACTTGCTGTTCACATCAGGGCTGGCAACTGAGGTCAGAACAGCTTGCTCAGGGCTTGGTACAGTTAAGTCTTGAAAATCCCCAAGGGTGGAGGTTGCACAAACTCTCTGGGAAGCCTGTTGCAATACATGACTGTCCTCATGGGAAAAAGTTTCTCCTCATATGTAGTAATCTTCTCATGATGTGAAGAGCCTCACTTGTTTTTTTTGATAGCTTGCTATAGGTGCTGGGAGGCTGCTGTTTGGTCAGCCTCTCCTCACAGGGCAAGTGTTGCAACCCCAGACAGTTTGGTGCGCTACTGCTTAACTTGCTCCAGAGTTTTTTCTTTTGGGGGCACAAAACTAGGATACAGGACTGCAGATGCAGTCTCACAAGTGCAGAAGAGAGGGGCAAAATCACTCTCCTCAGCCTACCAGCTGTGTTTCTGCTAACACAGCCGAGGAGACCTTCTTTGCTGCCAAGGCACACTGCTGGGTTTTGCCCAGCTTGCTATCTTACCAGAACCCTGAAGTCCTTCTCAGCAGACCTGCTCTCCAGTCTGTGTCACTGGAGGGTTTTTTCCTTCCCCACTGCAGAACATGGTATTTGTCATTGTTGAATTTTGTAAGATTCCTGTTGGTCCATTTCTTTGTCCTGTATAGGTCCCTCTGGAACTCAGCCCTGCCACCAAGCATACTGATGGGTCCTCTGGGTTGTTGTGCAAACCTGGTGTTTGACTTCTCCAGGTCATTGATGAAGATGTTAAAAAGGACAGGTCCCAGGACCGACCCCTGCAGTACTCCCCTTGTCATAGGTCCACAGTTGGAGTATATCTGATTAACTGCCACCCTCTGAGTCTGATGTCCACCCATGCAGACCATAACATCCTGACTTGAGTAGGAGAGTATTGTGGGAGACAGTGTGAGAAGCCTGGAAAAGTTGAGGTAAATTACATCCACTATTCCCCAGCATCCACAAGTCCAGTCATTTTATTGCAGAAATCAATCATGTTGGTCATGCTGTGTTCTCCAGTAGCACCTTCTCTTCCACATGCTCAGAAACATGCTCCAGAAAACTCATTCCAGGATGATTGATGATGAGGGTGGATGCAATGTTTTTCTTTTTCCAGTTACCAGCAGTTGCCCCTGATCTCTGACATTCCTGAGATGGCACAGAGCAGCCTTTCAAGGATGTCAGCCAGTACACTCAGAACCCTTGGATGCAGCCTGTCTGATCCAATGGACTTGCATGACAAATTCTCTCAGGTCTTTCCTGATTCTATCCAGTGCTCCTCTGGTACAGTTGTCATTCTCTTTCTTGAACCCGTATGTAAGTGTAGAGGCCTAGGAGACTTTTCTGGTGCGAAGACTGATGCGAAGAAGACATTGAGTTACCTTAGCCTTACCTATGTCTGCTGTTGCTAATTCACCCTCCCTGTTCAGTGTTGGCTCTACGTTTTCCTTGTTCATCCTTTTATTACTAATGTACCAGTGTGGAAGCTCTTCCTGTTGCCCTTAATGTCAGTAGCAGATCAAAATTCTAAATGAGTTTTGGCTTTCCTAACACCATGTCTACATGTCCTGGGCAGTGTTTCTCAATTTCTTCCTTCATAATCTCTCCCTGCTTCCACCTGCTGTATAATGGCTTTGTACACATTGGAGCTCCACCATGAGCTACCTGTTTAACTGGGCTTGTCTCCTGATAAATCTACTTGTTTTCCTGACTGTTGGGATGAACTGTTCTTGTTCTTGGAGAATGCTGTCCTTAAAGACTTACCAGCTTTCCTTAGCTCCTTCCATCCTCCCATGGATACCCACCTATCAGTTCCTTGAAAAAGCCAAATGTCGCTCTTCTAATCTCTGTGGTCTTCTATTGTCTGCTAACTTGTCATCTTTTTCACCCTCAAAGTCTTGAGCTTTACTATTTCATGGTAACTATGGCCAATACTGCACATTATCACATCCCTGACCATTTCTTCCTTACCTGTGAATAGCAGATTCAGCTGTGCATTGCCCCTTGCTGGCCTCTCCAGTACTGGTGTCAGGAATTTATCCCTGACACCTTCCAAAGACCAGCTGGATTGCTTCTGTCCCACTGTGTTGCCCTTCCAGAAGATACTAGGGAGAGCAAAGCTCTGCTTTCTCCATCCCCGGCTCCAAAGAGCCAGGATCTATTATCCAGAGACTTCCTTGGGTTGTTTAAAGGCTTCATCTGCTTTTTTTTCATCCTGATTGGGTGGCCTGAAGCAAATGGGTGGGCATCTCTGTTAGATGAGTGGCCAGGTCGCAGAATGCTGGTCCAAAGGACAACAAGTTCAGTCTCCATCACCACCTTAGGACGTGGGAGTCCTGGTGGACAAGTTAACCATGCCAGCAATGTGCCCTTGTGGCCAAGAAGGCCAATGGTATCCTGAGGTGCATTAGAAAGAGTGTGGCCAGCAGGTCAAAAAAGGTGATCCTTCCCCTCTGTGCTTGTGAGACCATGTCTGCAGTACTGCATCCTGTTCTAGGCTCCTCAGTTCAAGAAAGACAAGGAACTACTGTAGAGAGTCTAGCAAAGAGCTATGAAGATGACTAAGGGACTGAAGCATCTTTCTTATAAGAAAAGGCTGAGAGAGCTGGGTCTGTTTAGCCTGGAGAAGGTTGAGAGGGTATCTTATCAATGCTTATAAATATCTGAAAGGTGTGTGTCAAGAGGATGGTGCCATACTCTTTTCAGTGGTGCCCAACGATAGGATAAGGGGCAATGGCCACAAATGGAAACACAGGAAGTTCCATCTGAATATGAGGAGAAACTTCTTTACTTTGAGAGTGCCAGAGCACTGGAACAGGCTACCCAGAGAGGCTGTGGAATCTCCTTTTCTGGAGATAGTAAAAAGCTGCCTGGATGTGTTCTGTGCAACCTGCTCTAGATGTGCATGCTTTAGCAGGTGGGTTGGACTAGATGATCTCCAGAGGTCCCTTCCAACTCCAACCATTCTGTGATTCTGTGAAATACCATAGTATTGTCCATCCTGCAGAAGAGCTCCTTTAACAGAGGGCAACCCCACTCCTCATCTTCCTTGACTGTCTCTCTTGAAGAGCTTGCCTCCTTATATAACGGCACTCCAGTTTTGTAAATTTTACCACCACATCTTCATTCTTTCAATTATGTTACAGTTTTGTGCCTTCATGTGGACCTCAAGTTCTTCATTAGTCTGCTTCCTATAATAGTGATTGTCAGACTTTGTTAATGGAATAGAAAGAGAGGAAAAAATGTAATAATCTGTTAGAAAAAAGGGGTGCAGCCCATGAAAGAAGTCTAACTGTAAAGATGGCCATGTGGCATTTTCTCTTTTGCACATTCCTGATACAATAATTAGAATCTTATTTTTTTTGCAGGCTAGCAAACCTGAAAAAGTGTTGCCTGTGAATTCCATGAAGCTTTATCTTGGAGTGAAAAAGAAAATGAAGCCACCAACAAAGTAAGAATAGAAAAGAAAAGAAGTTAAAATGCTGTGTAGCCAGGTACTTGTAGTATCCTCAAGAAAAGGGAACATAAAACATTGTGGAACAAGGAGAAGTCATGAAGCCAGTTGAACTATGCTGAATTAAATTACCCTCCATAATATTATTTGTTCTGTTTCTATCTCTGTTTTTGTATTCCATGTTAGCTCTTCTCTGCTAGGAAATTACTTTACTGATTGGTTTTTCTTAATCTTAAATGTATTATCTTTACGGATATGTGTGCTGCTAGCTCACTTAGTTTTGTAGTATGTGTCCTGCATTTGATTGGTAGACCCACCTTCTTTGCACCAAGAAGAAAGAGACAAGAGAAAACCAACTAGTCATGGCCTTTAGTGACAGTCCCTGTTGTTCAGTAAAGGATTTTACTTTTTCTGGAACCTTGCTATTTTGATGTTTCTTCTTCTAGCTGAAGACTACAGTGCCCTTTACAAACATCAGTGACTATGTCTCTGGAAAAGAGTAGTGATAAATGATACCTGTTTTTCTCAGATGTTTCCAGTACTTGTTCGGTCAAAGCTTTGAGGCACTGAGACAATGTACATAGAATCCTATCCTAAGGGGATCTTAAGTTGACTGTAGCCTTTAAACAGATCTGCTTGAACTTTTCCTTTACAGTTGGCACATCAAAACGCCCCAAAAATGTCTGTAAATCTCAAAGCTTAGTTCTGTTAGAGAAAAAGTTGGTGGTGTCTTTTTTGTTTGTTTTTGTTTGTTTGTTTGTTTTTGTTTTTCTTTGTTTTTTTTTTTTTTGTTTTGTGTATGGGGGGGTTGTTTGTTTTGTTTTGTGGTGGTTTGCTTGTTTTGAGTTAAGCACAGAATGAGTAGGACATTAGTCCAAAACAGGCTGTCACGGAATATTACCCCGAGGTTAATTTAAGGGACAACAGGGTCCAAAACAACTTTTATTAAACCGGTGAGAAACAGGGTTTTAGCATTCCAAAAGTGACTTAAATAAAGGTTCAGATATCAATTGAGGAAAATTATTTAGGGGCAGCAACCACTACAAAAGGTGGTCCACAGAGTGCATGCATGTGGCTTCACTCAAAACAATGCCAGAGTCGCCCCTGAGTCCCGGAGAAGAACACACTTGCCCAAACCTGGAGCAGGATTATTTTTAAAGAGATACGCGTACTCGTAGTGAGTACGGAAAGTGTACACTCGCAATCCTGCCAGGGTTAATTTACTTACACGTGCAAATGTGCACGGAATATTACACGTGCTTACGTGGAAGCACGGGAGGAAAATACACTCGCGATTGTGCGAGGAAATAATTTAAAGTACGCGTGCAAATGTGCACGGAAAGTATACGTGCTTGTAGTAAGCACGGAAAGTACGTGTGCAAATGTGCACAGAAAGTTACGCGTGCATATGTGCACGGAAGGAAAATACACCCGTGATTCTGCGAGGATTAATTTTACACGTGCTCATATGGAGCACGGAGAGTTATATGTGCATGTGTGCACGGAAAGTATAAATATACTCGCAATTCTGCGAGAAGTTTTACTCACAGCCGTGGCGGCGAGGCAAGCGCAGTCTCCATCCCGGGGAGCTGGGGGGGCCGTGGCTCCTGGCGGCAGTGGCTAAGCTCGTGCTCCGAGAAACTCCACGACAATGGGCAGAGTTTCGACGAGAATCCCGTTTTTTTTGTTATCTGACCTGACCTGACTGTAGGCATTCTTCTGCCCCCAGAAGCCTCCCAAAAACATCCCCCACTCTGGGCGTGGGCGCCCAGCGGCTTTGGCACTCCCTACCGTTGCTAATGACCCTGGTCAGGGTGCTCTGGGGCCAGACAAAAGAAGCTGTTAGCCCCAAGTAGCCAGGAGAGAGGGAGATGTGCCCACTCCTCCATACTGAAGGAGGGAGGGCGAGAGTAGGGGCAGAGAGGAGGAGAGGGGTTGCATTCTGCCACACAGGCATAAAAAAATTACGTAAATGACTCTTTGCAAATAGATTCTTTTCTTGCCATTTATTTTCAGTCTACTTTCAAAAGCAGATTTTGTAAAGTCTCTTCTGGATCTCCAGGGACGTCTGTGTTTCTTTCACCTCAGAAGCTTCATAATGCACCTACTCCCTTTGTTCTAACAGTTTTTAAATCTCTGTAAGCTCGTATGATTCCTTCTGCTTCTAGTGCAAGCCTGCCTCTCTTCCCTTTCTGACTTCCACACTGTAGAGGACTCTTTGCTGGGCACCGTCTTTGCAGTTTTACTTCCCATAGCTTTCAGAAAGTACAGTCACAGCCGAAATGAGGCAAGTAGTCAGCCATCATCTGCAGGGCTTGGCTGTAACCCTTTGCCCAGAACAGAATGTTCTTTACCTTGAAATTAACTGCAAGAAAATGAGCAAAATCCATCATCAAACCCACAATTTCATTCTAGATTTGCAGTAAACTTTTTTGGTTTTATTTTGTTTTTTTTTTGTTAAAAACACTACATGAAAGTGATGTTTCTCTGCACTTCGAGGAATGTGTCCCTGTCTTGAGTTTATGGAACTAATTCTTGAAAATTTTATTTGTTTCAGCTGGGGACTCGCATTATTTTCTGAAAAGCACCAGTGGTAGGTAAACGCAAAACACAGGATTGGTTTAACTTCAGTGTTTAACACTTGTTGAAATGTTCAATTTCAAAATAAGAATGTATGACAATTAATGGGCATTATTTTGCTTGCATATTGACTTTTTGCTATGTTTTTCTTAAATAATTAAACAGTCCTAATACTTTGGTAATCTTTTGGGGTTGTCTGTCTCCCTTCTGTGGCCATAAAGCAAACAGTTTTCATAAATTTAGAATGACAGATTTTAAACCTATGTATGTGCTTTAAATGAAGCACATGCCTTGACTTGAAAGTAGGCTAAAGTGATAATTTGAAGTATTTATATTTCCCTGTCTTCTAATGTGAATGTCAATAATAAATATAGACAGCATTCATAAAAAAATGTAAGCACTGTTTGAAGTTGTTTAGAAGCCTATTCTTTAATATGTTTTACTGCAACAGGAGATTTTGTTGTTTTCCTTGTTAATTATATATTGCATTCTAGGTATATATGTTGTGATGGACAAGATGCACAGATGGAGTGGATGATCAGCATTTTTACTGCACAGGTACTAATCTGATCAAAGAAATGTAAATTTTACTACTGCTATGATAATCCCATTAAACAATTATATGTATTTGTTATGGATATATTATATGTAAAGTTGCCATGCCATTGAAGTTTCTGGAATACTCAATGTAATAAAACTGCCAAAAGATGGGTCTTAGCCTATGAAGACTATTACTTAAAATGTGATTTCTGTGAAAACAGTGCTTTGACAGTAAGGGAGAAGAAGATTGCGTTCTGTCATCATTTGTTTGTTTGTTTGTTTGTTTGTTTGTTTTTGTTTTTTTGTTGTTGTTTTTGTGGGTTTTTTTGTTTGTTCATTTGGTTTTGGTTTTGGTTTTGTTTTTTTGGTTTTTTGTTTTTTTTCCCTGCTGTGTTGTAGAGAAGTTGGTTAAAGAAAGACAACTCATTTCCTCTGCAGTAAGAAACTCTTCTGGGTGAAATTCTGGCCATTGACCTAAGGGTGTGTCTGTGTGCTACCGTGCGTAAATGCTATTTCTTTACTTACTAGTTTGGGTGCTGCGTGCAAAGTAGTTGTGAAAGAAAAGTGTCCTGTTTAAAAACATAGTGATGTGAACTAGCCCTGTTGAAGAGCTGTGACAATACAGCTGTCTTTCTCTGGTGGCCAGTTTAGCTTAGTTAACACTGACAGTTCATTGTGTTGGATAGGCATTATCCTAAATTAAGTAATTTTCTGTTTGCTACTAGATTATGAGGAGGGTGTGCATTTGAATGCCATATAACACATCCTTGCAAATGGAGTTAATATTTACACAGGAGGAAGTAGGAGTAAGAGAGATGGGAAGAATTCAACCTGACAGGAGACTAAAATGTAGTTTAAGGTTTTGAAAAGATTTTGTGTTTGTGTCAGATTTTTCTTGTCTTTCCCATAGTGTTCAAGGAACTTCTGGGACATATCACTGTCAATAAACATCACTAGATATAATATTATCTCTGAGTTTTATGTATTACATAAGGTAGACTAGGCACAAGACTACAGCAATACATACAGGCTTTCTAAAACAGAATCTGACCTTCATGCTTTGTAGTGCTAGAAGTGTAATGCATGACTCGTAATGAAGACTTCCAAATTTTTTTTGTTTGTTTTCAGCTCCCTTAACTGAAGTAACTATTGCAGTTTCTATGGAAACAGCCACTGGTCCTGGCATACATCTCATGGGCATAACATGAGCAGTGTCACAACAAATAGGCTCAGAGGTTATTGATACAGGCTACTTAGAAATAACTCATGCAAGCCTGGTAACTATTGAAGTCTTTTTGACGTAAAATCACAAGAAGGGTACTCTATTAGGATTCTGATCAGGTAGTGTGGTATGTTGAACATTCCTCTGACAATCTAAATAAAAAACTGAGAGACACTGCTCAGTATTCAGGATATTTTTTCTAATAAAACGTTAAAGAATTTAGTGTGCATTAGGAAAAAATTGCTATGAATTAATACTATTTTCTTTAAAAACTTCATTCCAATGAATAAACAGTACACTGAATTAGCAGTACTAATGAGCTACATTCAGAGGGTTTTTTGCTTTTGGTTTTTAGAGGGGTTTTTTTGTGGAATTCATTGTGTTTGTGGTTTTTGCTGATTTTGTTTTGTGTGTGGTTTTTTGGTCTTTTTTTTTTTAATCAGCATTCTGGACATCAGTAAATTTGTTAGTCTTTGAACTACGTGATAAATTAAGTGCTAATGATGCAGATTTGCCGTTTTTGCAGGGAAGTGATTTAGGGTTCTGCTTAGTGCAGAACGATGTTTAGATTTCTCAAAGAGAACTACGACTTAAAAGAGTTCGGTCGCAGGTTCACTCTGTTATTTACTGCATGGGGGAACTATGGTAAGCCAAATGCTGCTTACCTTCTCTCCAGGTGCCTGTACCTGTTCACAAAACAAACTTTCAGGTGTCTTACTGCCCTGGTAACCCTTTGCTCCAGAGTCTGTGCTTTAGAACTCCAGAGGCAAACTTTCAGGCAAGGCCTGATGCCCATCATGGTGCAAATTTCAGGATTGTTCTCTGCTTGATAACTCTTTGCTCCGAAGTCTGTATTTTAGAGCTCTGAAGGCAAACTTTCAGGGGAGGCCTGATAACCATTTGCAGAGCAGACTTTCCAGAAACAAAATTCTCAGGAAAAAAACAAAAAACAAACAAAAACCAACCAACCAAACAAAAAACAAACAAACAAACAAAAAAACCAGGAGCTGAATAGTAGGAGGGCTGGCTCAAGCTGGGTACCTGCGCAGAGTATAGAAAACCATGGACTTTTATATCTTTACAGACCATTCATACTATGATTCAGTCCACTAGCAATATTTCACTTCTTCCTTCTTATTAGATACTTTTCACTGATCTCATATGTGCCTTTGTTTTGTTTAGCTGTGGACATTGTTTATGGTCCATAGCTTTGCAGGTTCTGTTTTGTCTGAATAAATCCTTCTCAGCAAAGTGCAAAGCAGGCCTTATATTGCAAGTGTTCAGCATAGTTTGTAGTTGCTTTTGGTAAATATGAGCAGAACTTTACAACTTAAGATTTCAGCAAATCCAGCTTACTAAGTAACATGAAGCAGAGAGTATGTTAAAAATTATTCAACCTTATACTTCTATATGATTCATTATATTTAGTGTGCATTTGCTTAAGCTAAATGATTAATATTAAACTTAAATTGGGCTCATCCTCTGACCTGTGAGTAATAAAACCATTGCCATACAGCCTACTTATTTAGCAGAGAGAGCTCTGTCATATTTACAGAATAAAGTGGTTGACTTGTAGTCAAATTGCATACAGTAGGAAAAGACTCCCTGCACCCACAACTTATCAGTGTTCAGTGTGCCATTCTGCTTCCTTGTGGATTTCCTAAAAGGAGTTCTTGGCCTGGCTATGGCCCAGGCCATTGCCTCCTCTGGAGCCTGGACCAAACAGCTGCTGGTTTGGCTGGAGGGATTGAGTGCATCCACCACAGCTGTATTGTTCTTATTACAGTCTACTGTTTAAATACACACTGAGCCTTGAGAATGCAGTGACTCATGTTACTAAAACTTACTATAAGATCTCCAAGTATTTTGTATCATGCAGCAGCAGACTATTACTATCACATTATTCCACTTCTAATTAAAAAAATGTAAACGTCAACCGAGAATATTTCTAGTTAAATTTTCAAATTGAGGCCATCCTTAGGGAAGATAGGTTGTCTTTTACCTTATCTGTTATCATGGTATTTGAACACCTTTATGTTACAGAGACTGCAGGCTGCACATTTTGTCAGTGGAATAGGTTAGATTACAAATTGAAAAATACTGCAAAGTAGGTTTTGAAGTGTTAAGACATTGACATTTAATGATCCACTGCAATTAGAAGGGAGATAAATCTATGTTACTGTGCTCCTCAGTGCTTGAGCAGAATAAGATTTTATTGGTAATTAATTTCAGGAAGACAGTATTATTATTGTATTTTTTTTTCCCTCTTTTCTGATAATGCTTATTCCTGTAGTATAAACAGAGCAGAGACTATAAATAGCAAAGAGTAGGTACCACTGTAATCTAGTAAGAAGAATAGTTTTGATATAGAAAATTAAGATATTCCAGAGGTTATTAATCTTGTACTTCAAGCTGGTAAATGCTAAGGAGGTTTGCAGGTTGACTATTGTTTCCTTAAGTTCTATGCAAAATCTTCCTGAAAAGTATGGCTGAAAGTTGATTCTGGAGTTCTATAATAGTTTTGTACAAAATCACTTAATAGCATCCATAGCATACTGTTGGAAGCAATTAATTGATATGAAGATGGACACAATAATATTCTTCCAGTTCCATTGCCCTTGATCAACTAGAGAGAGGCACATTGCATTACCATGAGGTGCAGTTAAGCAGATAGGTCAAAACTATGAATAAATACATTTATTATGTGGCGTAATATGCTGCTAGTATTTCTGATATACTTTCCCAGAATTCTTTTTAAGAAATGCAACAGACACAAAAAGGAAATCAGGCTACTTAGCTGACAGGGATAGTTTCCTTAAGCTTGCTGAAAATTAAGGGAAGCAGTTTCCTTTAGAAGCTGACTTAAAGTTTCTCAGTCACATTCGAAATTGTATCTGTTTCTTGTATCTTGGTCCACAACAAATTGATTTTGGTTGGCAAGACCTGCTTCTTCAGGTAATACTTTCCCAATGTTTCATTGGAAGAAAGTGTTTTTAATGGTCACTGGGGAGAACTCTTACGACAGACTTTAACATCACCCTGGTCAGCACCATGTGTGAGAATTTTTTACTCCATAAATATGTGAATCTATAGAAATACTTTTTCTAAATTTGGAATTGGAGCTTCTGATTTCTAGATTGTTATTCTAACTCTATAATTCTAATTTTTATTTGAGTTTTTTTAAATACAAATGCTGTTTTTACTTGCAGACCATCTGCAAGTATGATCACAGCTTCACAACTGTGGAGTTTTGTATACAGTCTTGAAGAGCCTTCCTGCTTCATGGATGTGGAAGACTGAATATCATTTAAAAAAATAAAGGACACTGAAGATACTGATATCTGTGAAAAGAAATCTATTACAGATTTGGACAGTGTCACAGAATTGTTTAGGTTGGAAGGACCTCTGGGGAGCATCTAGTCAAATTCCTTTCTTCAAAGTACGGTCACCTAGAGCAGGTTGCTCAGGGCTGTGTCCAGTCAGGTTTGAATAACTGGAGACTCCACAACCGCTGTGGGCAGATCGTTCCAGTGTTTAACCACTCTCACAGTAAAAAATGTTGTTTTTTCTTATGTTTAGATGGAAATTTCTTGCTTCCTGTTTATTGTAACTGATGTTTTAGATTAGTATCTTGCCAATATTTACATGAAGCATTCTCAGCTTTCATGAGGGTTCTTTTTCAGTTGTCTTTCCAGTTTTCCTTTGGAGTTGTACTCATTTCCCTTTGTGTGCTCATTTCCCTTCATGCACTCATCTCCAAGCTTTAGAAACTGTTCTTCTGTAGGCCTTGGACATCTTCATTGATTCACAGAATCTCATGTTGAAGCTTTTTTTAGGAAAATCCTTTTCTATTACCTTGTCCTCAGAGCTATGTTTCTGGTTACCGTTAACATCACCAGAGGATTCTGAGCTACAAGCACATGTACTCAGATTTCTGCATGTGAAATTCTACATGATTTGCTAATGAAAGTTCATTATACACCTCTAACAGAAAGCGCTCTTAACCTTTTATTTCAAATACTCAGTTAACATGTGTTTTTTGTTTTGTTTTGTTTTTTTTCTTCCCACTTATTTTTTTTACTCAAAGTGAAACTGCACACTTTGGAGTTCTCCCCAAAACTGATCTGTTTCAGTAGAGCTAAAGCAAAGACTGTTATTGAAGCCAGATCTGCTTATTTGTAGATTATGATTTTAGAGCATTCAGAGTGTCAAACCATTTCTTTTTTGGATAACACATGTTGTTATTGTTTGTAAAGCAATTATTTTCTCCCAAATTATTAATATAAATTTTGAAGCACATTTTTTTGAAAATTGCAGTAATTCTATTTAAGAAACTTTTGCTGGGACTCCTGGAAGCATGCTTATGTGAAATTTTGAAACTGTGACTCAGGTCAATGTGTTTGTCTAGATCAATGATATTTTCTTTTCTTAGAAGATAATTGGAATAATAACATGGAGGGAAGATGGTCAATACATGAAACTGTATAGAGACATTTTGGTTCTGTTCACTCGATAGTGTCCAGCACTTAGAAAATATTAATGTAATTTCAAGCACCATAGTGTTTTCTCCTCTTCTCCAACAGCAGGAGGGCATAGTGTTGTACAGTAGGTAGCTTTTTCTATAAGTTTTACATACTAAATAATATTGTGTATTTATATAATTGAACATCAATAATAAGGAATCCTTTTGTTTTTCAGCATGCAGATATATGGCCACCTGCTGGAAAAGCAAGAAAACAGTCTATAACTAAAAGTCCAAAGGTTGGAGGCTTACCACTCATTCCCATTCAACAGGAGAAGAACACTTGCAAAATCAGAGCGAGTACAGAAGTAAGTGGGGTTTAAACTTGATCTAGAGTTTCTAACCACAATACTGTACTTTTAAATAGTCCAGTAATACTGAACTTTCTAGGGACGGATAAATATAAAATGTAGATGCTTTTATGCAATTTTCATTGTTTTATTATTAAAGGAACAGTTATGAAAATTTAATGTAAAAAAACATTGTGACCTAAACTTTTGTCATCTCTTTGGCTGTTGAGTAAATCAATAGTGGATTTTGTGTGTGTGTGTGTGTGTGTGTTTGAGGATTTTTTAACAATGACTGTTCGTTAGAAGTAAATAGGACTTTTAGCTGGAAATATAGTGCACACTATTACAGTACGTGTGATTAGTTTTATTTTAATAAGGTACTTGAAAACTGTTCTGCATGGATATTCCACCATATCTTCTGTATAAAATAACTGCACGGTTTTAGTTATCTGCTCTGTGAATGTCATGGAAAAGCTCAGATGGAGCTGACTGTGATACATTTAAGTTGTAATATTATTAGTCTCAATGAAGAACAAGAGGATTTAGTTACAACTCTTTGCAGAGACTGAGCTGTGTCACTACATTATGTGCACTAATGATATATCTCAACCTTACCATATTAGCTTGAGATGAATTTCTGGTATCTATACAGAGATACTGATGCCTCTGGGGAGGACTTATTTGCCTTACTTCCAGCTGAGAAGAAGTGGTGGTAGTAGAGGTGCTGTTCTGTTTGGGAAAAATAGTGGTAACTAAACTGAATGCAGCAGAGAATAAGTGTTTTTGTATTTCTCCTGTGACACTTTCTTCCAGCCTTTCTGCTCTGCCTTACTGCATAACAGTGTAAATGCAATTATGGTTTTCTGATTTTGTTTAATTTCTCATTTCACTTTAACCTTCTCTCAGAAAGTATTTTTGCAATTCTTTGATAATTTCCTTCTAATGTTTGCATTTATAAACTTTTTTTAATGAAAGTAAGTAATTCAAAAAGCTTCATAACCCTTAGAAATTTCTCCTACCTATCCTTTATGCAGGTACAGTTGAGATCTCTAATGCATTCTTTGAGATGGCTACAAATTCAGACATTCTAGGATAAAGAGGTTTATTGGACTTTGAGCTTCATGATTTTAAATCCCTAATACCTTGTAGTACTAGACTTAATTTTTATTGTTATTTTTGTTGATAATGTGCTTCATTAGGAAGGACTGTAACATTTTGTACCCTACAATATAGGAGAGGTCTGCATTTAAACTTAAAAGTCGAAGATCACAGCCTTTATTTATGCCATAACTAGATCTAGAGAAGTTTTATGTAACAAGTATTTGTATACTTTAGGAAGGTTGTTTTCCATTACATAATTGTGTTTAAAACTAATACTATTTTTTTTTCTTTTTTTTTCTTTTTTTTTTTTTTTTCATGGAAACCTAGAACTTTAATGAACAATAAAACAGTGCTGGGAAGTAAATATATGATATGTTTTTTTAAGGAGAAATATTGTACAGCAGTGTAGTCAGTAAAGCAATAGGTATCCATTGGGGACTACGCCTTCATTCTTTCCATATATTTTTCGTACTTCTCCAACAAGCAAAGATATCTCCATTTTTAAGCATTAGAGTGTAATAAGGGAAGTCAGCATTTTCTAAAAGGTGATGGTTTATGAAAAATGGACATCTGATTACAGATCAATGCATAAACTTGTAGTGGAAATGTGATCAAAGTTATCTTCATATAGGCAGGAAAAGAGACTTGAAAATTTTACAAACGGTGAAGAAAGTGACATCTTTGATGTGAAGACAAAAGGAGGGAAAAAAAAAAGAAAAAAAAAAAAGAGAAAAAAAAACCCAAACAAGCAAACCAAAAAAACACACAAAACCCCAAACCCAAACAACAAAAACACAGGTGAAAAACAAAACAAAACACAAAAATAACAAAGAACAAAAGAACAAACAACTCAAGTTTGTTATTAATGTTCTATGCTAAGAAGTCTATATTGAATGTCTACTTTTTTTCCCATTATTGGAAGTAATTTTATTGTGTCCTAATGAGAGAAATATATAATACAGAAAGTTTGGAAACACTGTATAACTTCTAATAACATATAGCATCAAACTATTTCCATTATTTCTGCACCACTTGTTGCAAACATGGATCATGCATGAGAAATATGCATATTTCTCATACAGAATCATTTAACTTAAATAGAAATACATTGCTGTATGTCTACAGTAAGTCTGTGATTTTATTTCAAAACATGGGAAGACTAAGAAATTACCAGAAACTTTTTCTTTCAAACTGTAGTCAAAAATCATATTGACATAATAGGTTATACCTGTGTAGTGTTTTGAAAAGAACAGTATGTCACAGTGATAATGAAGGATGCAGATAGATAGGTGCTGGTTATGTGCAGCACCTAATAGGTCTAATAGGTCATTCCCCAATTTATACTGAAACCTGGGGTTGTTCCTACACAGATGCAATGGTCTACACTTGCCCTTGTTATATTTCATTAATTTTTTCCCTGCCCAACTCTCCAGCCTGTCCAGGTCTCGCTGGATGGCAGCACAGCCTTCTGGCATGTCAGCCACTCATCCCAGCTTGGTGTCATCTGCAAACTTGCTGATAGTGCACTCTATTCCCTCATCCAAGTAACTGATGAATACATTGAATAATACAGGCCCCAGTACTGACCCTTGAGGCACTCCACTAGATACAGGCCTCCAGCTAGACTCTGTCCCATTGACCACGACTCTCTGGCTTCTTCCCTTCGCCAGTTTGCAGTCCACCTCACTACCTGACCATCCAGACCGCACTCCTTCAGTTCAGCTGTAAGGATGCTGTGGGAGACTGTGTCAGATGCCTTACTGAAGTCAAGTTGGACCACATCCACCACCCTGCCATCATCCATTGACATCGTTATGTCCTTATAAAAGTCAATGAGGTTGGTCAAGCATGACTTCCCCTTGGTGAACCATGTTAACTGCCCCTAATGACCCTCTTATCCTTGATATGCCTTGAGATGGTACCAAGGATAAATCATTCCATCAGTTTCCCAGGGATGGAGGTGAGGATTTGCTTTTCTCCAGTCCTCAGGCACCTCTCCCATTTCCCAAGACTTGGCAAAGATGATGGAGAGCGGTCCAGCAATGACCTCAGCCAGCTCCCTCAGCACCCATGGGTGCATCCCATCCAGACCCATGGATTTATGGATGTCCAGATTGCCTAATTGCTCCCTAATCCAGTCCTCATCAACTGAGGCAAACTCCTCCATTGTCCTGACTTCCTCTGGGGCCTCAGCAATATGGGGCTCCTCAGGACAGCCTCTGACAGAGTAGACTGAGACAAAGAAGGCATTTATAACTATGCTTTCTCTGTATCTTCTGTCACCAGGGCACCCACCTCATTCATCAGTGGGCCTACATTGCTTCTGGTGTTAGTTTTATCTGCCACGTATTTGGAAAAGCTCCTTCTGTTGTCCTTGACCCCTCTCAGCAGGTTTAATTCTAAGGAGACCTTATCTTTCCTAGTTGCCTCCCTACACCCTTTCACAATAGCCTTATATTCTTCCCAGGTGGCCAGCCCCTCCTTCCATGATCTGTAAACTCTCCTCTTCCACTTGAGCTTACCCAGCAGTTCCCTGTTTAACCACACAGGTCTCCTGACTCCCTTCCTTGACTTCCTACATGTCGGGATGCTCTGATCTTGTGCCTGGTAGAAGCAGTCCCTGAACGCTAACCAACTATCTTGGGACCCTTTACCTTCAAGCAGCCTCGCCCATGGGATTTCCCCTAGCAGTTGTTTGAAAAAGCCAAAGTTTGCCCTGCTGAAGTCCAGGGTTGCAATTCTGCTTGCTATTCTGTTCCTGCCACACAAGATCCTGAACTCCACCATTTCATGGTCACTAGAACCAAGGCAGCCCTCAACCTTTATCTCTTCAACCAGACCCTCCTTGTTAGAGAGGATGAGATCCAGCAGTGCACCTCTCCTAGTTGGCTCCTCCACCCTTTGCATCAAAAAGTTACCATCAAGGCACTGGAGGAACCTCCTAGACTGTGGCTGGCTGGGCAAGTAGTCTTTCCAGCAAACATCAGGGAAGTTAAAGTCCCCCACCACAACCAGGGCCTGTGACTGTGAGGCCGCTCTCAGCTGTCTGTAGAAGGCCTCATCAGCTTCCTCACCCTGATCTGGTGGCCTGTAACAGACACCCACAACAGTATCACCCGTGCCAGCCTGCCCCTTAATTCTCACCCATAGACTCTCAACTAGCCCCTCATCCATGCCTGGATAATACTCAATTTGTTGTAGTTGCTCTCTCACGTAAAGAGCAACTCCACCATCACGCCTGGCTGCCCTGTCTTTCCTGAAAAGGACATAGCCATCCATGACCACATTCCAGTCATGTGAGCTGTCCCACCATGTCTCTGTAATTGCCACTAGGTCATAATCTCCTGCCCAAACACAGCTTTCTAACTCCTCCTGCTTATTCCCTGTGCTGTACACATTGGTGTACAAGCATTTCAGGGAGCGAGCTGAGCACACTGATTTCACCCTAGGGGTATGGGAGGCCACCCAGTTAACTCTAGGGTGCTGCCCCACTGATGCAAGGCCAGCTTCCACCCCATTGCACTTCATATCTGGTTTAAAGCTCTCCAAATGAGCCCTGCTAATTCCTGTCCCAGCATCCTTTTACCCCTGCGAGATAAACCTTTCCTATGTATCACTGTTTGGACTGGTGTCTTGTAAAACCAGATGTCGTGAAAGCACCCAAAGCCCTGCCTGTAGCACTAGTCTTGTGGCCTATTGTTTAGGGACTGAACTTTTCTATTCCATCCCACATCATCACCCAAAACTGGAAGGAGGGAAGAGAAAAATCACTTGAGCGCCAGACTCTTTTACCATCCGTCCCAAGGCATTGAAATCTTTCTTCATTCCCCTCAGACTGTGGGATGCAGCTTCCAATCTGGAAGATCAGCAGTGGGTAGTAGTCTGTTGGGTGCACCAGGTTGGGGAGCATCCTGGTGATGTCCCTGATCCAGGCTCCAGGTAGACTGCACACTTCCCTACGATGAGGGTCAACTCTGCAGACTGGGCCCTCTGTCCTCTCAGAAAGGATTTGTCTACTACAATGACCCTTCTTTCTTTCTATCTGAGGTGAACTTGAAGTGTGGAGTCAACTGCCTCTTTCTATGTGACCTTGTAGGTGGGTCTTGCACCACATCCTCACCTACCTCTTCTTCAAGATCCAGGGCCTCAAACCTATTATGAAGGGGCACCTGGGGAAGCAACACAGGTCTGCAGGAGGGTTGCCTGCAGCACCGAACTGGAACCTGCTTCCAACCCTCATCATCTTTTCGGTCCCCTACCTCTGCCCGACAGCGACAGGGCAGAGGCTGTTTCAGGTCTTCCTCTTCTGCCCGATAGGGCAGGGGGTCCATCACATTTTGGGGGGTATCCCCCTGGAGCCTCTCTGAATGGCACACCAGGGAGTTACTCCACCAGGCGATCTCCTTTTCACACTCCCTGATGGACATCAGCATCTCAACCTCCTCCTTAAGTTTTGTGACCACGCTGAGCAGATCTTGCACCTGCTCACACCTCACACAGGTGGGATGCTGGCCATCCTCTGCCTGCAGCAGCAGGCTCTGGCACTCCCTGCAGCCAGAGACCTGAACAGCTGTGGTTCGGGGCAGGCAGTCAGTCTGAGTCACTACAGTCTTCTTGACTTTATCAAGGAATACTGAACAGCTGCTGAGAATGTTTGTGTGCTCATATAAAATTATCTTCCATACTTCCATGTAGCTCAGACATTAAGTTAGCAAAATTGCAAAATTCTGAGTTGTATTTGTTCAGCTTAAGAATTCTGAGTTTTTAAGAGTATATGGGTTTTCTGTAAAACATGAAAAACTTGAAAACTTAGTCTGCTGTGGTAGAATGAAAAAACAAATTGTGAGCATGAAAATTAATGACTTTATTGTCATGGTACATTTAATTAAAAGATTTATGGAATTTTTATGGAAGTATCACTAATAGAGAAAATATGTCCACTAAAAATGCTTACTAAGTGTTAATAGCACAAATTGTTGGAATTTAAAACTATTAACTGTGCTGTCTCAGCTCAAGTTAAATTGATTTTTCTTTTAAACTTATGTGAAACTAATGAGCAAAAATTGCAGTCTAAATATTTAATATTATGTTAATGTGAATGTTCTCTTTGCTTGTTTGCTTAGAATATAACACTGCAGTCTGGGAAATCAAAATTTGGTGAGCATCAAGAAAATGACTTTCTGGAAGACAGAAAAAACTTGAAAGAAAAAGCATCTATTGTGGCACAATGTTTGGAACGGAAGGAGGAGAAAGTGCGAAATCATGCAAAAACACATCGGAGCTTGATTTCTGTTGAGCATGTAGGTGCAGGGATGACTGACCTACACCAAAGATCACATAGGGCACAGAAGAAAAAGAAGAACAAAACAAACAAAACTACTTTGGAATTAGACAACAAATTGCCATCAAATGTCATTCAGGAACTAAATACAGTGCTTCAGAAGAACAGAGCACTTCATGATGAAACTTCCAGCTGATATCCTGTGTCTGACGCTAATATATATAATATATATGTAATATGTGTATCTGTATTCCCTGGACAAAAGTAGTGTTTTTTTGATGTTTGTAGTTTGTACAGTGCAGAGGAAATATGATTTGTTTATATGCAGCTGTTGATTTTGTATATGTGTATGCCATATTATAATTTAAGATTGAACAGGGAGAACTAAATATATAAAACCCCTAAAATTTGGAAGTTTTCCTGTGCAGTGCAATGACACCAGGGTTTTGTCTATTACTTTTTTGTTGCAGATTTTCTTTGATATAAGAATTCTAAGCTCTATCAAAAGCTTTTGCTCTGTTTATATTCTGTACTATCTTTTAAGTACTGGAAAGATAACTTTTAGAAAGGCAGACAAGATACCTACTGAAATTCATACAGTTGGCCAGCAGCATTTTTAATTGTCTAACACTATAAAAATGAGTAATATCTGCTTTGAAAAGCGATTTTTGCATGTTGTGGGGGGTTTTTTTGTTTGTTTTAATTTAAGAATAAAATTAGTATTTGCTTCCATAGATTTGTGGTCTGACAGAATGGCATGTGAAATAATCAAAATGGAGAGGAACGTAGTAGTTAAGACAATGTATTAGTTCTGACATCTCAAAACTGTGTCTATATGGTGTACATCTGATTATGACATCTAAGCAATGAGAGAGAATACTGAGGATGACAAAAGTAAGTCTTCAAAGCAACATCTAATTTAAAAGGGTATATGATTTGGAAGAGTAGCATAATTTCTTTTTGCTCAACGGGCCTTGGTTAGCTCAGGCTCACAAAGGCAGACTGTTCTGTCACTGTTTGGATAGAGCTTGCTTGGTGCTGACGAAGTTGCTGGCATCTGATGAATATATAATATTCACATGAAAAATTAATTTCCTTAACAAAAATGGTCCATGCACAAGCATATCTATCAGAAGGGTGCTAACTTGGTTAAGAAATGCCAGTTACTAAATGGGTGAGCAGATTAACCCTTCCCTTTACCATGAGGAACAAGGTGAAGAGTACGCTGTTTGCGGGGACTAGGAAATGCTTGTGCTACAACTGTCACACGGATCTTCTTCTGTGTGTGAGGAGAGGTGCCAAGGTTGAGACAGCCTCACCTCATTTGCTGCATTCTGAGTATGTAGGTGGCAGTTCCTGAAGACATGTGATGTACTACCCTGCAGCTTTTTTAGTTTTTAAGCCCCGAGTTGCTTAGATTTAAAAATCAGAATCTGGCTTCAATTGCTGTGTGAGCAATTAAATTGTTTGATTTTCTTCAGTTGTTTTGTGGATCTCACTTTCACTTGTCCCGTGGGATTGCCTCCTTCCTCTCTTACGGCATATCTCAATTTTTACTGTGTGCCATAACAGCTGGATGGGCAGAAGGCACCGCTGTGCTGAGGCTGTTTCCAGTGTTGCAGGTGCTGCCTGGTTAAGCAGCAGAACCAACAGAGCAGAGAGCTAATGAGCTCACACTGCATCTTTGCTTCAGGGGAGGCATTAATAACGGCATCTGCTTTATTTTGCGGCTGTCACTTTTGTGGTCTGATTAGCTACTCTGCCACAGATTTTCACCAGCCTTTTAAGAACTTACTGATGCTTTTAGTGTTCCTCAAGTTTTATTGGACTTGGCCAGACCTCATAGGTTAGAAGAGAGAATTTTAAACTTTTAAAACTTTGAATAAAATAAATGGTTTATTGAAAATTGTTTTAAATAGTATCTTAATTCCTTAAAATTTCAGAGGAAAAATTAAATTGGATCAGCATCAATGAAATTTGATTTTTATTAATGGATAGTTTTGAGGCTGCTTTATGTTACTGAATTTCTTCCCGTAGAGAAGCAGTATGCTCACTTATCCTCTCTTCTATTTTTGGTAGTCACAGGTGCTGTAACATTTCTCACATCATTTACTTCTATTCTTGATTGCATTGAGCAGCTTAATTGGAAAAATAATTTCTTTGATCAAAGAAATCAGACAAATGAGTCAAATAATGTATCTGGCAACTCTGCTAAGAAGTACAAGGAAAATGAGATCAAACTCAAATATTTTGTCATGTTTTGTATTTATTCGTCTGGAATGTAGCCCTGACAAAGCAACCTTAGTCTTTCAGACTTTGCACTTACCATATCTGACCAGTTGTTAAATCTGAAACAAGTGTGTAGATTTTAGTTTTCCCAGTGTGCTATTGACTGTTTTGCTACTTTTAATTTGTAATTGAGCCTCTTCTAATCATTGAGGCCCTGGCTTAAGAAAGCATATAAACCTGAACTTAAATTGTATTGACTAAAGCTGGTGCTTAATGTTAATAAGCACATTCTTAATTGCTGATTTGAATCAGGGCCTAGTGCTATCAAGAGAAATTACTTCCTGGCTGAGGCTGGACCTGAATATACTGTTTACAGTTGTACTTTTATTTGCAGATATTTTTCAGTGTTGAGTAATGGTTGCTGTATTGTTTATCTCTTTATTGGGTTCTTAAAAATGACATTTACCTCTGCTGAAAGCCTTGTGCATCATTTAAGCCTCTACACTAATGGAACAAATGGAGCAATGGAAGGGTTTCGTGCATTGAAGTATGTCTGTGAAGAAAATGTTTTGTGTATTTTTATTGGATCTAAGGACTACAGAAACATTTGTTCTATTTCAAAAGCATATCGCAGATAAAGTATCTGTATGGCTGTTTTTAAAAGGCCCTAAATATGAAGAAGAAAATATTTTTTACTAAAATATGTTTAAATTTGGGTTTGTATGTGTATATACGCATTCACTCTATACGTGTTTGTGCATAAAATTATGTGCACATCCACAGAGATACATTGAATGGTGACAGTGTTAACCCAAGGAAAATAGAAACTAAATTTTCAATTAATTATTTCAAATAGGTATCAAAGTTTTGGACAAATTATCTGATATATCATTGTTGCACTACAGATTTCAGACTGATTTAAGACCTGAAGAATAAATGCTTTATTGCAGTACCTTAATGGCTGCTGATCTTTTATTCTTCCTCTGTTATGTTATGGAATGGTAAAGGAGGAGTAATTTTCAGACAATAAATGGTAATTATTTTAATAAATGCTGTTTCTCTAAAACAGGCAATGGATTTTTTCAGAAAAAAAAAATCAATAAAAATGTTTACAAAAATATCTGCGTGTCTTTCCATATTGAATAGCCCGGTGTTTACTTTCTGATCAGCAAAGTTAAATTAAATGAGAGACAGGTATTTTATATATGGCTTATTAATAAGTAGTAAGACTAGGATTAAAAAATTTCAGTAAATTTCAGGTTCATCATTACCTTGTTAGACTTCTGGAGCAAATGTAGGTGTAAAGCTGACATTTAAGCCTGATTTATGCTAATTGTTTTAACATAATGCCTGATTTCTATCTGTGTGTTTTTTCTCACATTTATCAGGATGGGGGAAGGAAACAACACCAAACCTGAGTTAAAATACAATCTGGAATCTGTTTTATATTTTCCTTTAGTTGAGCTGATTATTGGCTACCATATTGGCATTTTTCTTTGAAACAGATCTTTTTCTGAGATACTATTTTGGGCTACCAGTTCAAAAGAGTAGTTAGAACAGTTTTTGTACCCCAGCAGAGACTGTGTTAGTGTGTGATCAGTTGAACCAGATGAGATCTACAGAGTAAGCTGATGCAGAGCTTACTTTTACTGTGTGACTCGGGTTGGGATGCAATTTCTACATTTTAAGGTTTTGCAAATGCTATCCAAGAATCTGTCCAGCAGGGGAAGGATTTCCCCAAAGATTTCTTCAGTTAACTGGGAGGGCTTGGCCATGTCATTGATTTTTTTTTTTTTTTTCTTTTTTTTTTTTTTGTTTCTTCATTGTGAGGAGCTCTGGGCTGTTGTGCCTAAGGTGAGTTGTTAGGATCCCAGAGGCATCCCTGGGGTGCCTTCCATGGCCACATAGAGGGCTAGTTTTGTACTGCTCTGCAGATGCAGGTTTATCAGAGAGCTGAAGTTACAGGAATTTTATCTAATTGGTGTGATTCTTGTCCTCCCTGGTACAGTGCTGGCACAGTTTGTGTTCCTATGTGCTACCAGGCTACCACCAGCTCCACATCCCAAGTTCCAGGTTAAGGAGTCCAGGAAAAAACTTACATGCTTTGTTGGGGATGGTGGTGGTGCCAGCAGGAGTCAGGAGGTAAGGGCTGCGTGTCTCACTGGCTGAGACACTTTGTTATGAACCTACCCTGTCATACCACCTTTATGAGTTTTTAATCCTGCTGTCCAGTGCGAGCTGTTTCAGAAGGACAGAATGAGGTGTCAGACTGTTGCTGTCATCTGAATCAGAACAACTTCAGTTGCGTGTGAGTCCAAATGGAAACTGAATTTGAAAAACAAACAAAAAGCCAAAAACAAGTAAATACTGACTTAAGTCCTTGTTGTGAGCATAGCGTGCTCTAAAAATACATTCAGTTTGTGCTATTTAGGGAAAATCTTCAGTTTCAGTAAATTATGTTAGGAAATCTGAACTATGTATGTGTGCAGGAGAGAAAGATTACCTTGATGGATAGGATATATTTCAAGTTGAATGGTTTGAAAAAATATGTACTAACTTAAAAAACTAAGCTTATTGCAGCAAGATTGACTGGGAAGATTCAGAATGCTTAGATATGATCTGTACAGTATTCCTGCTTCTGTCAAACTTGCTGGTGTTTGAAGCTAGATTGTGCTCTGTAAAAAAGGCAGGAAGCCTTACAAAGTTTTCTTCAATGTTCACACTAGATTTGGATGTTGTACTGCTTTACTTGCAACTTCACTGCGAATGGGATCCATCTGCAGCTAAGTTAAGGGGAAAAAACAGTCCTGCTATTTTAATTCTTACCACTGCTGTAGCTTAACTGTCTAGTTATTGTCTCTGCTGAAATTTCTTTGAGAATGTTCCTATTATGCTTTGCTACTCATGCTTTACTAGAAAATCATGGCAATCTGCGGTACTGGAGAGGAAGAAGGATGTGGATGTTAATGTCACAGTTGCAGCAGGCAATTATTATCTTCCTATACTTCCTATACTTTTGCAATGCACTTCAGGTTTTTGGAGCGCTTTAGTACTTGCTTGGCCTACCTGGCCTTCCTGCTTGTTGTTCTAGACCCTATTCAATGTCATAAACTCTGGAACATCTCAGATTGTCTTCCATATAAATCCTTGTTCTGCTCATTGGCTTGATGTGGTTTTGCACTGTTTTTCTAGTTTGTGACTCAAACTTCAGCCATGCTTTCTGTTTAGATCCCATGACATCTCTTGACTATTAACTTTGGCTTTGTTTGCAGATGGTATGTGCATTATGGTCAAGCTTGCCCTAACCTTTGTCTTAAGTCGTGGTAGGAATGTTCTCAGTGTTTCACTATAAAGGGATTTCACTGAACTGGCTGAGAGATAGAGTTTTTGATGTTGACAAATAGGTGTTACAAAGTTCTGTAATTTATTTCTATAAATGCCTCTGAAGGTCTTCTATATATTTACATTTGTAGTCTTCAGCAAATTAGAAGGCAAACTAAAGCAGATGTACTCTGTTTGCCTTTTAAAATTATTTTAGTTAATTGACTTAATGATCCTATAATATGTGTTGTGCCTGGTAATAAGAATGCAATTTCTTGCAAGTTGTACCTTTGGTTACATAAACAGTACAGCCTTTTCTTTCAAAATTTAATTAGCATTGGTTTGTCCAGTACTGCAGACTGCTTAAGAACTAACAGGTCTGAATAAATTGAGGTTTGTTTTACATATGAGTACAGAAATTTTCTCCCCTATCTATGTTTCCAATATGTTCAATTTAAAAGCTAATAATTTGTTTGTATTTGACTAGTTTTATTTTGTGTGTCTGTTTAAATTACAGTGTGATCAAAACATAATTTCTTCAAATAGGCTTTAGCCATTAGCCTTTAGTTCACTGTGTCTTAGTTTCACTTGTGATTGGTGTCCAGCACTTAATTTGTTTTCAGGATTCTTGGTTTTCTTCGACTTTTTATTAATTCATCTTGTACACAGGAATTTTTCAGGCTCATTGAATGATAAATATAATAAATTGCATATAATAATCTTAAGGTCTTCCTAGGCTTCTTTTATAGGTAAAACATTTTTCATGAGGATCCTTACAGGCTTTCCTTCCAGGGAAACCAGGTTTCATGGGAGATAAAACAACTCTCGTGTAGGAGAATATGTCTAGGACTCTTGTTTAAATCACTGAGTGAAACAACAGTACATTTTATCCATATCCTGAAGGTTGTTGGTTTAGTTCTCTTTCTGTCACTTTTTGATCTTGTATAGCACAGCTTAGACAAGTAAATGAATTTTGAAAATGTTGGCATAGGATCTGTTCCGAAAACTAGTGTGCAGAAAAAAAAAAAAAAAAAAAAAGTAAAATAATGAGAAATACCATCATTCACTTAAGAAAGTTTCTTTTTACTCATTAAATAGCAAAATAAGGGTTAATTCATGGTCATTTTTTTTTCTCCCAGCTTTTAAATAAAAGTTCTCGCTACCTTGACCTTTCTATGAATTTTCAGTATTAGTGAATTTCATTTTGAAACCTTGTCTTCCAAGACTTAAATCTTGATAGAG
This sequence comes from Nesoenas mayeri, assembly GCF_963082525.1. Classification (NCBI taxonomy): domain Eukaryota; kingdom Metazoa; phylum Chordata; class Aves; order Columbiformes; family Columbidae; genus Nesoenas; species Nesoenas mayeri. The sequence continues at coordinate 54,702,734 of NC_137540.1, forward strand.
AGAAGTTACTGAATGTAAAATATTTCAAAAAGACCTTTTATGAAAGTCTGTTTTCCTACAAATTAGCTACATCAATGCAGCATTAATTTGTTTAATGCTCTCTGAATGGGATAAACACATATCCTGTGATGATTATTCGTCTTTTCTAATGTCAGTCATGAAAAGAATTTGGAAGTTTCTTGCATATGACTGAATTGATAAAAAATGCAAATTTAGGATATTTACCATTTACTATTGGAATTTGTCAAAACATCCTGACAGCATTAGGCAAAATATTGCTATTGAAATTCAACAGCCATTAATATGTTGCTTACTTGAGTATTTGCAACCTTAATTTGTTACAGCTATTGATGACAAAGTAGTTACACAGAATCTGACGTTTCTGCAGTTAGTAGTCAATTTATGTCCAGTTGAGTCTCTTGTGGCCATCTCCTCTTTCTCCAAACTCATTTGGTTTCAAAAAAGACCTGCATTAGTTTAGAATTTGAAATGTACAGCCAGAGATTAATCTTGAAAATTCTATTTAAAAAAAAAATAAGTCTCCCCCTTAATGTGTTTGCACAAGGTTCCTATATTGAATTATTTTTTAGAGGTATATAACAAAACAGAGGGATGATACTCATGCTGAAATACATGTCTATACATACCAGTTCTGTGATAGATGAATACTTTTGGCTTTATAATAGCTCTTTCTCCATGAGGTGGGTGAGGGTGATCAAAATAATATTTAAAAAGGCTTGAATCAAGTGAGAAGTCATTGTCAAGAAACTGCACCTGTGTTTTGCAAAAGAATTCAAAGATCAATGTTCTCTCCATGATTTCACTGAATTTTTTATTTCAGTTGTTCTAAAAAGGCCTCAAGTGTGGTTTAAGCAAGTGGAATTTAGGACATTCTGCAATTCCCTTCCAGCTTGTAGACACCGTAATCCAGACTTAGGCCTTGTTGGTATGCATCTGGTCATGTGTTTTTTACTGATTGTTGCTAATTACATCTCTGCTGTAGTTTTTGGAAAAATCATTTTTAGGACTAAACTGATGTGCAGAGTTCTACAATTTGTCTGGCATGCCTAGAATACACAGCTAGGACAAGAAAGGTGAAAACCCCCACTCTATAAAGAACAAAGTATTTTTCACCTTTGAGTATGTGCTCTGGCCTGTACCTGAGATTTGCATCAAAAAGAATATATTATTTGTTAATGGTCTTCATTAGAATTTATTCTGGTGTTGGACTTTTTAGTGAAAATTAATGCAATCTATAGTCAAATAACTTTTTTTTTTGTGGAAGCGATCACACTTTAAATGGAGAAAGTTTATAGTCAGATTTTAGTTAAGTGTACCAGACTATTAGGGTGAACACTCCTTTTGGATATTTACATCTAAATAGAGTTTTCCTCTTCACAGGTAGTAGAGGTTTCATGTGTTTTGTTTTTTTTGTCTAATCAAGCAATGGAAGTCAGGCAGCCAAGTACTGGATCTCTGGTAGAACATTACCTGGTATGTAATAAAAGGAAAAAAGTTGTTAAAACATACAGTCAGTAGTATCATAGATTTGTCACTGAATTGGGAACCTTTTTTGATAATGCACTTATATCACTTTGTCTTGCATAGTAAATCTTTCCTTAGAAATAAAAAGTAATTAAAAGGTATTTTACAAATAAACCAACATCATTCAAGTTTTCTATTCAAGCTTTTTTTTTTTTTTTACTTTTTTAGCAGATATTTTAATAGAGAGACAATGCTCATTTTTTTTTTCCTGTTTGTCCTAAGCAAAGGCAACGGATAGAAATGATCTACCATTGCTGTGTATACCTTATGTTACTCTTTCCAGTACCTGCTTCCTTACTACTTTTGAAGTTATATTTTTGTTATTTATTAAATGAAGAGTGCTCAAATTGTGTTCCATTGCACTCACATTCCCTTGTTTTTATTTAACACTTATGATGAGAATCTTCCTTAGCCTTGCCTATTTTCAGCTGTTCAGAGCTGAAAAATAAGTAGTATAAATTAAAGGCAGGCCAGATAGTTTCTTGCCTCCGAAAGCACAATATGTTGCCCATTCTTATTAATGTTTTCAGCTTCTTAGCTATGGATGTCCACCTTTATTCCCTCATGTATGATTAGTGAGAAGAACACATAAAACTGTATCCCATCCCCATGGCCATGCAAGACACTACCATAAAATTATAAAAGTCTTTTCTTTTTCTTTCAAGTGATCTCTTTACAATTAATGAACTGCAAAAAGAAATTGCACATTAAAAGGATACTACCTATGCAGCTGGATTTATGATTAGATCTTAAACAGAGGGCCAGTTTATATGCTACTTGGATTGCGAAAATCACTTACTTTCTCCTTTTTTTTTTGTCTACTAAAGCAACAGGAGGAAAAACTCTGAATGCAAGCAAAATTATAGGCTTTACTCTGAGGAAAAAAATCTCATTAAGATTCATATTTATATATTCCATTTTCAAACAATAAATTTAAAGAGGCTAAAGTCTACATCACTGTCTGGATTTAATAACAACTTCTGAACTACTATGTACACAGAAGTTGTTTTCTTTCCCAGAATCAGAACTCTTCCATAGATTTCTTGGAAAAACATCGGTATCTAGATTTGTATGTTAAAATTAATTGTTAAATTATTTTGCAATCAATTAATTCAAGTTAATTGACAATTGACTGAACCACGAGAAAGCTTTACCACACAGGCAAAGATACCTAGCATATTCATTGTGCCATATATATTTTGCAATTGAAAAAAGGGTCGTGTTACCACTTTTTACGTTCCTTTTTAAGAACAAATGTTTACTGTTGTGTTCACTGACATTTGTGTGCACTTTATTTTCAGTTGCAGAACTCCAGCTTGCAGTGGAAAAGAAAAATTTCTCATCAATTTACTGAGTGTTGCCCGAAACATTAACAGGTGAAGGAAGTCTGCCTCTTAGAAGAGATTTCAGAATAAGGTGGTTTGACAGCAATAAAAATTTCCCAAAATGTCACATCTGCATCTTCATGAAAAGAGTAAGGTCATTTTTTTCTGATTTACAGTTTAATTCATGGCCCCTAAGGTTCATGTCCAGTACATTAGGCATGCTATAATTGAAATGTTGAGAAACAAATTAAAATGTTAATGAACTGTCTTCCCTTTGGAAGTAAACTGTAGATTTCTTATTACCAGCACTGCCAGTATTCTTGATCTTATTGTCTAATTGACACTTAATGGCTCTCTCTTGGTGTCTCTAATTTTACATAATTAATGTGCATGTAAAATGAACCTTGTAAATATTTTGTGCTCATATACCACATGCTGAATAATGTAAGCAAGCTGTTATAAATTGCTTATGTTTGCCCCTTGTAGATTCTTGATCTCAGAACTTTGCATTAACATGGAGCTAAGAGGGAGCAGTGTACCAGGCAGCTCACCTTGTTGAGGCATATAATTGAGAAACAATGAAAAAAAATCTAAAGAGCAAAAAGATCATGTACGTTCTTTGGGTTTTCCCATACCAGTGCAGTCTAGTGAATAATAGATAGCAGATTTTTCAACTGATATATTTCACTGTTCTACAAACATGTCTCTCTAAAGTGATTGCTTTTAACATCTAAACATCTTGCAGGTGGCCTCTATGGCATTAGTGAATAAATTTTTTTTCGTCTTTTCTACCAGTCTTCACTCTATAGTGCAGAGTACTAGCTCAAAACTATTGTATTTGATAACTCTGATTAAATAAATAAAGATTATTCTCGCTTTTTTTTTTTTTTTCTGTTATTTTTTCATATTTAATCCTGCTCTCCCTGTAAGCTTTAGGGAGTTTAGAGAACTTTCAATAAGACAGATCAGGGTGGCTTAGCCCTCACAGAAAATAGATACTGTAAGAGTGTTGTCTTTTAACAGCTAACATTTTTAATAAGCTGTTTTCCAGCTTATAATGCTTGTAATATACAGTCTGTTTCATGGAAATCAGATAAAGTATTCATTTTTGTCATTGAAGTCATTGAAGTTAGAAAGGGCTTGCTTATCAGAATTCTATAACAGTTCTCTTTTTCCATCTCTTCATTTATCACTTGCCACTGAAAATTACATAAAGATTTATGAAAGGCAGGTCCTGTTTGACCAACTTGATCTCATTCTATGACAAGGTGACCCACCTAGTAGGTGAAGGAAGGCTGTGGATGTTGTGTATTTGGACTTCAGTGCGGCCTTTGACACTTTAACCCACAGCATTCTCCTGGAGAAGCTGGCAGCTCACGGCCTGGATGGGTGTACTCTGCAATGGATAAAGAACTGTCTGGATGGCCTGGCCCAAAAAGTTGTGAACGGAGCCAAATCCAGTTGACAGCCGGTCACTAGTGGTGTTCCCCAGGGCTCAATATTGGAGCCAGTTCACTTTAATCTCTTTATCAATGATCTGACAAGGGGATTGAGTGCACCCTTCGTAAGTTTGCAGATGACACCAAATTGGGTGGGAGTGTTGATCTGCTGGAGGGTGGGATGGCCGTACAGAGGGATCTGGACCGGCTGAGGCCAATTGTATGAGGTTCAACAAGGCCAAGTGTCAGATCCTGCACTTGGGTCACAACAACCCCAGGCAGCGCTACAGGTTCAGGAAAGAGTGGCTGGAAAGCTGCATGGCAGAGAGGGATCTGGAGGTGTTGATCGACAGCCGGCTGAATATGAGCCAGCAGTGTTCCCAGGTGGCCAAAAAGGCCAACAGCATCCTGGCTTGTATCAGGAATAGCATGGCCAGCAGGACTAGAGAAGTGATTGTGCCAGTGTACTCCATGCTAGTGAGGCTGCACATTGAATCCTGTGTTCAGTTTTGGGCCACTCATTATAAGAAGGACATTGAAATACTAGAGTTCAGAGGAGGGCGACGAAGCTGGTGAGGGGCCTGGAGCATGAGTCTTGTGAGGAGTGGTTGAGGGAGCTGGGGCTGTTTACGGAGTCCTGACTACGACAAAGCTGTCTGTAAGTGTAAATAAATGGCAGTTTGTTATATTTATTATAAAATCAAGGAAAGTTGTTGTCTACCAGATCGGCGATACACAAGTTTTTGCTTATATGTGCGTATTTGTGAGTGAAAATATTTAGTTCCCTTTGCAGTTCATCAAATATCTCTCTAATGCTAGTGCCTCTGCTGCTGCTGTTAGTTGGTATGTATTAATATGTGTGTATTAAATGTATTTTAAAGCTGCTGGTTTGATCTTCTGGTTAACCTGATTGCAGGTTTGCTGTCCAAGCCAAGGAGATCACATTCTTGTGGAATGACAACATGTTCTTCAGTACTGGCTCCATTTTCCCCTTTTTCCATGCTTCACCTTCCTCTGCTTCATAGTACTATGGAAAGAGAGGTCCCTCCAGTCCCACTGCCCCCATTCTACTGCCAGAGTGAACTGGGACCTCTCTTTTTTTACCCAGACTGGGAAGCCATAACACAGCTCAGTTACTGCAATATGGGTGACAATATTAAATAACATTATGGGAGACAAACACTAGCAGTGATTTTTTTAAAACGGTAATGCAGTGACGAGTTATAAGTGCATTCCCTGCCTTTTTGTAGTGTGCTGAATTTCTTCACCATACAATGAGTCAAGGAAATAACTAATTTTTTCAGTCACGTAGAGATTTTTGTTGACCTGTGTGTAACAGAAGGTAGAAAAATTGTTAACCATCATTATGGATTATTTTGTTATTAATAACAGGAGAAGAAATAAATATATTAAATCAAATTCCTCCCTGCACCCCCCTCCCTTCACCCCCTCAAATTCCCTTGACTACAAAAAGCAGTGGCTGTTTGTGAAACACTTTAAAAGAAATTTTGGTTTACAGAAATTTGGTCTCAGTTCTCCATGACTGTTGAATTCTGTCTTAAAGTATTATAGAATTATTATTGATCAGCTAGTAGTTAAACACAGAATTATTTGAATATTTTATTAATTATAATTATTTAAAGTTTAATCAATCAAATATTTAAGTACTTTGCTGAAATGTGCATTTTCGAGGTATTTTCTTCAAATGGGTAAATCAGCACAGATCACATCTTAAATCTAAATTAAAGACCAATATTATTATCGTTTACCAAAATGAAGTCATGTCTTTGTTATAGACATATAAGTGTTAAATAATTTCATGTTCACCAAAAAAAACCCTTGTATTTTAAATTACAGAAAATTACACTAGCATTGTATAAAAATCAGTTCAAGAGAAAAATGAAATGGAATTCCGGGATAAAGCTTTTTTACTTCATCCCAGCAATGTAATTTGAACACCTGGTGATAATATATTTTAAGCTGAAAATTTGATACTTTTTTACTGTATTATAGTTGCTCTAGGGAACATTCATCTCTTCTGATGCCTTACAGTGGCCTAATATGAGTAAGGTCTGAATAAGAATCTAGATCAGAAACAACACTTCAGCTGGGAAAAGAAGAATTTCTTACCCTTTGGAAGGCATTATGGTGAAGGACTGAGGCTGCTTTTTTGATGAAGATTTTCTGCTTTGCCTGCAACTTCCTAGCCTTAAAAGAGGATTTATGTAAAATTATGAAAAGCTGTTTCCACTGGATGTAGTTGCTACCAAGAATCAATTTATTTTATGGTGACAGGTTATTTTAAAATTAATTTTCTCAACTTTGCGCTGCAGAGGTAGAGTTCAGGATAATTGAGTCACTTGGAAATTTAGGCTTTCAGACAGTTCCTTTCTTTCATACTGAATGTCCTGGTTTTAACTCCAGATAACAAAGATTTTGTAGGCTTGGAACATGAGCAATCTACTCCTGTGGTGCAGAAGATAATTTTATTTCCTAGGTTTCTCTGCTGCAGTGTAAACACTAACAAATGTAGATAAGTGGAAGTTGCCTGCTGCTAAAAGGAGCAATGTAGAGTTTATCCATTTTCCACAATGAATCTGGACACTAAACAGAGTTAATATTTTTTCTGTGTTGTTGGTTGTTTGGTTGTTTTTTGTTTATTTTTAAATTTTTCTTTAATACTGCACGACTATTTTAAGTAAATACCTTTACACAGAATCACAGAATGTTAGGGATTGGAAGGGACCTTGAAAGATCATCCAGTCCAATCCCCCCACCAGAGCAGGAACACTCAGATGAGGTTACACAGGAAGGTGTCCAGGTGGGTTTTAAATGTCTCCAGAGAAGGAGACCAACTACTGAATTTCTCTGTCACAAAAAGGGTTAATGAAAGAGATTATTCTGTCAGGTTTTGAACTGAAGGGGATTCAGCTGTTACAAAACCAAGTAAAATTGTTCTCCTCCCTTCCCAGTTGACCAATTCAGTAAGTATAGTAAGTATAAAAATAGTTTAATACTCTATAATATTATAATTGATAATACAGGTGTTTCAAATATTTTAGAAAAAAATATGCCTATACTTATTCTTTTATATTAACAGCATATTGCTTCACACGTAATCTGATCATTCCACATACACTGGCAAATATTCCTTAAGTGCAGAGAAGATCTGTAAACCTCTAAAAATAGTGGTGCATAAAATATTTTCAGATAATTATAGTGCAAATGCTCACAGATTTCCAGTTACAGGTTGCAATGTGCATTGAGGCTATGGTCATATTTTATGTATCACAGGCATAACATTTGTATTTTGCTAAGCCTTACGTGCAAAGAGGTTTTAATCTAATTTTACTTTATAAGTAATGAACAAAGGGGAGATAATTATGTCCTACCATGATTAGGTGTACTGGTAAGGGTGACTCATCAATCCTAACTCATCCCTGTAGCAAATAGCGTCATGGATAATTTCACAGTCAAAGAAAAACATTTCACAATGTTCAGTCTTTCAGCACACTTCCATTTTAATATTACTTTCAATACAAATTTTAAAGGAGGCTTTTTTTTGGCAAATGAACAGTTTTGCCTTATTAATGTTGAGTGGGAGAGGAAAAGCAGCTATTGACAAGTGAAGATATGTATCCTACCATATGGATTCTAATGCTTTAATTATATTGTTCTTTTTCTTTTTATGGCAACTTTTAGTGATAATAATTCTTCAACTAATTAAAGACCAGCTGCTACTCAGCAAGCTAGACACCCAATTAGGAATCCAGAACTTAGTAAACAACCTTTACTGCCAGCCTTGTAGTTGAATCACCTCCTGTCACTGACATGGAAATCTTTTTGTAGTTGTTGTTTTATAAATGCACATTTTGGTCATATTGACTGGCTCTGCTGAATGCTCTTCCTTGAGACTAGTACAAGAATCTGACATCATGTTCACTGTTTTTTTCAGGGTAGTCTGCAATACCTTGTGAGTTTCTATATATATTTTTTTAAAGTTTACTGGCAATCAAAAGACTTTTTTTTTTTTAGGAAAAGTTCTACTGAGCAGAAAAACAGATAAATTTCCTGCATGCCAAAAGCACTTTGCCCACAGCAACTTCCTGCTACTGAATGATATTTAGAGAAAATATGCTGTTATTTCAGATTGAAGTTCACTTTTTCCATGCCATGTACATTCCTGTATTTGGTCTGGCTGAGATAATGGAATCATAGAATAGTTTGGGTTGGAAGGGACCTTTAAAGGTCCAGCCTGTGAGACAGAGTTAATTTTTCCCATAGTAGCCCTCATAGTGCTGCACTTTGTATCAGTAGCTGGAAAGGTGATGATAACACATCCACATATTTTGGCCACTGCTGAGTATTGGGGCTGTGTCTCCAACATGCCGCCCTGCCCTCACCAGCACGCTGGGAGTGGGCAAGATCTTGGGAGGCAACATAGCGAGGACAGCTGACAAAAGGGGTATTCCATACCATATGAAGTCTGTCTAGCAAAAAGCTAAGGGAAAGGAGGGATGGCATTTGCTATTATGTTTGTCTCATGGAGCAACTGCTACAGATACTGAAGCCCTACTACTCAGAAAGTAGCTGAACATCACCTGCTGATGGGAAGTAGAGAATCCTTTGGTTTCCTTTGATTCTGTGTTCAGCCTTTGCTTTTGGTTTATTGAACTGCCTTTATCTTGACCCAGGAGTTTTTCTCAATCTTATTTCTCTCACCTGTCCTGCTGAGGAGGGAAGTGATAGAGTGGCTTGTTGGGCACCTGGGTGTCCAGCCAGGGTCAACACGCCGTTAGTCCATGTGAATGCAGCCCATGTTTATTCTGCCTAGTGTTGAAGAGTAAATATTTAATCAATCCATATATGTGTTGTCTGGACTTTCTGCAGAACCCTTTATGACCAGGAGCCATGCAAACAGAATCTGTATAACTTGTCCTGTTTTTCTTCTCCCCAGTCACTCTGAAATATACATTTAGATATTAATTTACTGGCAGATACAATAGGGAAAAGGAAGGAAATTTGCAGGTGTCACTTAGGTTGACCAAAGCTAGAAAAAGCTGAGTGTAAGTTCCACAGTTTTGCATAAATGTAAGGTGATTCATATTGAAGGAATAGTCTGAACGTTTCATATGTAATGCAGCACAGCACCTTCTAGGCCTCTCAGGAAGGTGCTCAGATTTGGTGCTGTAATGAGAATAATAAGTTTCTATTTAATATACAACCTTTCTCCAAAAGACAAAAATGTTAATATGTTTCAAAATAAAAAAGGAAGTAGCTACGAAATGAAGTTAACAGCTTTTCCATGGACCAATGCTTGCTTAACTAATACTGAGGAAAAAAAAACATCATTAAGAGACTTAAGAGTATAGGCAGTTTACAAGCATGAAATAGACACTGAGAAGTCTTGGGCTATCTAGGTTAAAAAGAGGGAGAAGGAAAGTATTCATAAAAGAAGAACATGAGAATTTCCATAGGTTTGATATATGAAGATTTACACTTCACAGTTTTAGTGATGAGAAATTAGTCATGTTTTCACAGCAGACTGGCAGCTGCAGATGTTAGAGAAAATTTCCCATACAAATGATAGCCAGCCCCTGTGGCAGCCACTTCTTTTTGCTCTTTGTTCTGACTTTGCAGGTCTGTCAGCACAGAAGAAAGGCAGGATTCATTCTCATGGAATGAAAAGTAGATTTTTTTTCAATGGAAATACAACACATTAAGCCTTGAAATTATTTTAAAAATATATTGTATCTAGTTCTTAACAACATGAGAGTTCTGCCAAAAGGAATGGCTCAGATGAAGATTTTAGGAGGAATAGATGCTTTTATGAACTGTGAAAACATTCATTTGTTTTCAAAAGAGAGAGAGAATTGAGTCACTTTGGAGAACAATATAGATACTGTTTTTACTGGAAATTGTAGATTCTAGTTGCCAGATTAAGAAATGTCACAAAGTTGCAGGGCTAGTGATGAAAATCATAGTTACGAGTGTGAGATCAGGCAAGTTTCCCAGGCTCAGATTTTCAGCTTAAAGCCCTTCATGCCACTGATTACCACCCTCCTACACCACACACTGTATCCTTTCCTTCCTCCTAAATTTGCTCAAGATGATTCAAGATCATATGTTGTATTATTTCCTCCCTTCTCTTGCCATGTCTGAATGGTTAATTTTTCACTGCTCTACCAACCTCTTCATTGTGCTCAAAGTGACAGAATTGCAAGCAGAATAATTCCATTCGTGCCTCTCAGAAGCCACCTGGCATCAAGGCATATCTCTTTTGCTATGTGTGAGAACTAGGTTATCAACATCCTGCAACAAACAGTTCCTGATTCTTTACACTGACCGAATCAGTAGGTATTTTAACTTACATCTCTGCTGAAAGCCCAGGCTTTTATAATGCTGCTGAGTTTTCTTGGAATCTTGCTCATACAACAGAGTGAAGAAAAAAGAGAAAACAACCCCCCAAAAAACTGTGGTAGAAAACTGGTATTGGGAGTATAGTTTTCCCTTTGTGCTTTAAATTGTTGCCATGAATCTGGGATATGAACAATGGAGCATTATCCCCAGGATTACATCAACTTCCTGAAGTTGTTCTTAAATGAACTGCTAGTTGGAAGATGTTTCTCATAGTTACGGTTAGATTAAAACTGAAATCAAGGTATATTTGTCAGAGCAGGGTTTGAGGCTTATCAAAGGCTTTTTGGCAGCTTTCTTTTCTGAATTACTTTTGCAAATGACATTCTTTTAAATAAAAGTATTCAGAGCTTTTGTGAGACATTCATAGCATTACTGGTACTGAGTGATGTGAATGCTAATCAGTTGTTTTGCAAAGTTAAATAGCTTGGCCATTTCCCAATATTATTTTTCAAAGAATTGATGAGCTTAGTGTACTTTATGGATGTTCTGCCAGTAACATTTAATTTTGTTCCTTGTCTTTTCCTTCCTTTTTCTTTTGGTAAGCCAAATGAAAATAAGTTTAAAACTGTATCCAGGTTATTTGCTTTCACTTTGAATAGATGGTAAAAAGAATTTTTAAGCATTAAATATTTAAATGTATTGTTGATGTATTTGATTACTAATAATGTTGATTTGTCTTTTATTTTTCTTGCCTATCCAAAATGACCACTTAAGACCGAAAATGTGCATTTTTTTGCCTGTGACAGCCAGTGTTTAATTTTGGGTTTTAATCTATGGGTAGTCTTTCTACTTAGGTGTAGAATTTATTTTTGTTATTAGTTACATTGTGGCTTTACCCAGAAATGTCAGTCTGAGTGTTCTAGAATATGTGCAAATACATAGCATGGGGGTGATAGTGGTGGTGGAAAAATCAGCAGTAATGTATATTGAAAGGTAAATTCAGCATTACAGAGATGCTAAAATTGCTCTCTAATATGATAGAGAGAAAACTAGTCAAGTCAAATGCATTCACTTTATTAGTATTAAGACAGTTAACTTCGATTTATTTTTAAATACCTCTGACATGGGAATGTAGAACTGAGAGGGGTCTCTTGCATCATTGCGTCCAGCCTCCTACAATTACTGTTAAAACTTTAAAAATTCCAAACCAAAGCACCTCTCTTTCCTCCTCTTGCACTCACACTGGAGATCACACACTGGCCACACCAAATGGTAAACCAAAGACTAGTGCTGCTTAGCCAAAAGTAGCAATTTAATGGGCACAGGGAAGAGAAAGAAAATTGAATTTGTTACCAATTGATCACATGTTGAGGTGACTGGAAGGTATAACATACCATGTGTGGCGAAGAGAGATTTAAAACCCTTTTTTTTTCCTGAGACAGAGGAATAATTTTTTCTGGACTAAAATTTTAAATGACCAAGAAATGTCAGTAATGACCTACAGATCTTAAAAAAAAAAAAAAAAAATGTGTAGTGCCATGGATCTTGACCTGCCTTTATCTATAGGTGATCTCCAGTCCTTCATAGTAAGTTTTTCTCCTGGTGCAAATCAAGAAGAGGAGGGAATCTTTTCTGCAATGCAGGCAGTTATTTTTTTGCATTACACAGAAAGGAGGTTCATCCTCGTGCTGCAAAAACAAATGAGACAGCACAACTTTCTTTGGCTGATTTCAGCCTTTTTCCATCCTTTCAAGTATACATGTACAGGGATTGACATCTTTATGCAGATTAATGTGGAAACAGAGGTTTGTGGTCAAACTGCAATTACAGCTTGCACAGCTTTGGTTTTATTTTCCTAAATCTGATAGAAATCATTATACAAATTATAGAAACTGTAATTCATTTGTGGAATAGAAAAAAAAAATCATATAGAACAGTATTTGTTCAGAGATTCACCTTAATTTCTTGTTCAATGTCTTTTTCAACTATTTATATAGGTGGCAACTAGGATTGCTATAATTTTCTCTCTCTCTTTTTTTTCCTGGCTATAAGCAGACAGAAGGGCCTGGTTGTCCAGGCTGGGAATGAAGAGGCTACAGTTTTATTTGGAGTCCCAAATGCTTATGATTTGTCATCATTATTTATATTGCTTTGTTCCTTGAGACAGATCTTGATGAATACACAAGTACTTTTATTCATTATTGCTCTGGAAGACAGCAGAGATTACCAGCCTGTAACAGGTAAGGAAGTGAGGCTGTATAAGATACTGGAAATAGGTTATTATTAGTGCACCATTTTTCTTGGAGGTAGCAGGATACAAGATAGGCTTTAGACCCTCAGAGAGGACATTTGAAAATATCAGTTATTTAGACCTAATACCAACTTCTTCTTCTTGACTTAGTGAACACTTCACTAAGAAATGCCTTCTTAGGAACTCTTCTTGAAGGATGTCTAACCTAAACTGCAGTTTGGGTTTAACAGCTCTAGGCTGATAAGTTTTGTTTCCACCAGAATTCTCAAAGTGTTTGCAAAATGTACAATATTGTTCCTTTGCTCAAGTCCAACTATTGTTATTTTTTCCAAGGCTAAAATATCTTCACGTATCTTAGACATCATAGTTAGGATGATGTAATTTTCATTCTTACTGTATTTCAATGGGAACAAAGCTAAGTCAGCAGTCAGCACTTTGCAGTGCATCTCCCAGAATCAGGGTAGCCTGCAAATGAATTAAGGTAGAAGAACAGGGAACAAAAATCATAATTTATAGCTAGGAATTCAAGGATGATCCTTGAATATCTTTATTGCTTATATATTGTTACATTATTTTTTGTAATTTATGTTATTTTTTCATGGAATAAAAGAATATTTGATTTTTTTTCTTATGTAAACAGTGACCTAATCTATTAATCTTTGATTTTCTAATAATAAAACGTAATGCTTTCATTTCAATTTCAAAGAAAATTTTCTACTCCACTTTTTTAAAGAAAGTAACAACAACGAAACCTCTAAAGAATGTTATGTCATTAGAAAAATAAAAGAAGCATGGTCTGCCAAAAGAATTGTTTTCCTCTTGCAATATCTGGTCCAGAAAAAATAAAGGGAAAAAAGTTCTAACTTAAGGATTGGTGAAAGGTCAACATTTGTGTTTTAATAAGAGTATTTTACAAAGTATTCTTTCATTATGAGATATAAACTCTGTACATTTCAATATAAAAACAGAATAAAGGCATAAAAGGAGCTATGGATTCCTGGAATTTTCAAAGGTGTAATGCATTCATGATTCTTCTTCCATATACCACTCGTATTAGAAGTTCATATGTGACGTAAAGCAAACAAAGCACTCAAGCATACTACTAAACAAAAAAAATAATTCTTCTGCTTTGACGTGTGTTAAGTCAGGAGAAATGATCACTTTTTAAGTTATTGTTCCTTTAACACATGTGAGTGACAAGCATTGAGTACAACTGTTCAGCTTACAATAGAGTTTTGTCACTGTGGTGACAAATGAAAAGGGATTGGATTAATTTAGTTATAAAGAGATTTACATTTCTCTGCTTCTGACTTGTCTTTACAAGACTGATGAATTAGAAGTGATAGGTCCTTCTGAAGCCACCATTGTAGAATGAGGTAGAACAATTCCACTCACTGAAATATGTATCATATATCTGGCAGGTAAACCCAAAGAAAGTTCCTTCTGTTGTTAACTAAACTCCCAGGAGAAAATAGAGTTTATATGATGTATGGCCTTATTATGTTGCTGGAGCACAGGAACTCTGCTATGCTGTTGAGTACAATACCTTCACTATTTTTTTCCCTGACATGCTTTGGCACAGTTAGGGGTGGAAGGGTTGATGTTGCTATCAGTACAAGATTCAACAAGTTTCCATAATTTTAGAATTATATAGAGGGATATAATTTGAGCTTTTTACAAAGTACAATAAACAGTGGCAAAGTTATTCACTTTTCTTAACTCTTGCTTTTCGTCTAATATGCATTGACTAGTTTATAGTCTGAATTTTATGTAGTACCACATGCAAAATTAATTGGTACACAAGCTTAGTGGTAACCTGAAAGTCTGATGAATCATTTCCTGAACACTCAGATAACGCTGAAAGATCGACATAACAACCAAAAAGTGAATTATAGAACACAGGATCTGAAGAGAAAGAATGAAATAATTCAGAAGCATAAAGTTGTCACTGAAACAAAATGACAAAAAAGGCTTTGTGAAAGTAAAACTAGCAGTTTTCAAATATATTGATAACTGTGAAATATATAGTTGTGCTTTCCAAAGATGGTCAGATATGACAGAGCAAGTAAATGAAAAATAGCAATTTTCACCTAGTGGCTTTACTCTCTGAGTCAAATTGTAGCTGCAGAAACTCACATGCTTATCAGATATTAAGACAGTATACCAGTATAAAAAATAGCTTGCTATATTAAAAAGAAGTTCAGAGATTTAAGAAATGATACTTTTCACTATTGTTAACAAAAAAAAAAGGCAAAAACCACACAAACCACATAACCACAAAGGTCAATACAACTGATGCCAGTTTCAAGTTCTCTGTCATGTTTACACTTCTATCTATAGTGTTTTTCTTAAACAGCAGCATTTTTATCTCTTATTGCAATGCAGTTGGTCTTTCAACAATATACAATAATTGCACAGCTGCTTCCCCAAATTATTGTTCTTGGTAAAAATATGCAAGTATCACAGCCTTGATTGTGTACGTGCTGCGGTGCTGACTGACAGCTGCAAAAGTCTAGCATGCAGTAAATACCTCCAGAGGGCTCCCAAGGTGTTTCAAGAGTTATGACCCTATTACTTTTCCTTAAAAGGTTATTTTTCTCTTACAGTGTTTTTCTTCTGAGTTTCTTATTTCCCTTCCTTATTTTTTCTTTTTTTTTTATTATTGAGTGCCACCATTTTTATCTCTCATTAAATATTTCCATGCCCATTTACATATTTTGCATTAAAATTTCCTCCTCTGTGTTTTTTTTTTTTCTTTCTTCCTTCCTTTTTGACTCCTTTTGAATATACATCTGAACTTCAGTCTCTACTGTCATTGTCATAAAAGAAAAACCTGAAGTTTGTTTGCTGCTGTGTAAAGAACAGCGATAGTGTCCTGCTCTGGTACGGAGTTTAACCTGTGAATACAAGGTCTCCCTTGAGCCCAAATCATCAGAATCAAGAGAGGCATTATTTCACACGTAACCCCATCTTTTGTACATCTTGTTCTTTGCTGTCTGGTTTAGTTTATGTTTTCCAGTGAGTTAAATTATAAACTTTATTGGGTGTATTTCCTCAGATATTCAAAAGCATAGCTTTTGAGACCTGTCTTGCTCTTTTCCAACAGTCTCTCTGTTGTCAGTGTGTAGTGGGAATTGGTACTTCAGACTGAAACTTCAAAGGAACTGATGCCTGTTCTGGCATGCATGGAAAGGGTAAGTACTAGTGATTTGATGCAAGCTAGGAATATTTTCTGTTTTCCTGTGAGGTGTAACACTATGCCACTTTGCGTGTGTGTAGTAACCAATATTGTATCAACCATGTAGGCAGAACACTATACTGAGAAAATATAGGTGTTGTCTGTGTTCATTTCAAGAAACAGTTAAATAAAAAGTATAGTTTACTTTGTCCAGAACTGCCAGTTTTCAGAGTTGAAAGGCAAGTGAAGTCTGAATGTGGTCCTTTGGGATGAAGTTTATGCATTGACCTAACCAGGGACTTGATTTTGACTTCTACCTTAAATGTGTCCAGGAAGAGTAAAGTGAAGAGTAGAAAAGTAGTTTCAGTCTAATCTGTGCCACCAGGAAGCATACTGTATGATCTGCAGCTGGAATAAACCACAAATAGAAAGTATGAAAGGACTAATCAGTAGCTTCAGCTAATGAATGCAGAGTGTCATAGCAGCACAGTATGATGATATAATTTACATGAATGTATGGCATGAAAAAAGGCCACAGAGAGCTCTTTTTCAATTGCTCCTTCAGCTATATGATAAGGAAATGCCTAAGGAAAAAAAATTCTTTGTAGGGTTTTGCTGAAGCCTCTTCAGCATTCACATGAAACACATGGCAAACAAGTTGGCCAGCAGCATTGAATGCTGATAATGAGAAAATTGAACCAAACAAAGTTAATTAAATCCAATTGTACATTTGCAATAACTTAATATATATATTATTTATATACATATGTATACATATACATACATATATACACACATAGCCCTCCACAAAAAAAGTCCAAAATCTAAAAAACCCTTATGGTGTCAAAGCCACCTCTGTACAGAAAAGCACATGATTAAGTTATATTGGCATGGTAAACACCTTCATGAAAGGACTGACACACGTTTGTTTTGAGGGATGAAAAAGCAGATTGAGTCAACCAAGAAGGCAAGAGGAAAGAAATTTACTATTATTCTTTCAAGCGACTGATGCGAGTAGTACAGGGACTGTACATTTCAGTATGGTGTTTCCCTCTTCTACAGGCCATTACATTGTCAAAATGTGACACTGACTTTTATTAAGCTTATGATCCAGTGCAACTTCCCCATACTATTCTATAGGATTATTTTTTTTCTCTTGCCATTTCCCACTTTGGTGTGAAAGATTTAAAAATACAGGTACTCTTTAGCTTCAAGAGAGGACTGAGTACGACATTAACTGTCTCAAAATACCAATGCAGCTACTGCAAAGTAATAAAGAAAAATCTGTTATTTCTGTTTATTACAGAACAATAAATATTGGGCTAAATTAAAGCACTTATGATTCAGTTCAGAGGTCAGGGAATTTAACAGACTCTCATGTTGCCTGAGGAGTTTATGGAGTCTCTGCATACAGGTCTAACAAGGTCTGTCAGGACTGAAATAGATGAGGATGACCTCTCATCAGAGACACACCAGGTTATCTTTCCAGCTCCACTCTGGTGTTACGTATAGACGCAGTGCTGCTATTAGATACCATGGTCTAAAGATGAACAGAGGGCTTCAGTGGTGCTCATATCCAAAAGGAAGCATACCTATAGCGTGCAGCAAAAGAAAAAGATGCCTATTTACTTGTACTTTTGGCTCATTTCTATGTTATTTTTAACACCATGAAAGAATGAGGTGAAGAAAGAGCATTGTCTAAAGAAACATTTAACTTTAAGTATAGAATACTAGAAAAATAGATGCCTAGTAAAATGCATTCATAAAAGCAGTATGTTTTGTAATTTGACAATAAGTAGTGTTTTATTTTTCTGTGTATTTAAAATCATTCCTTTAATAAATTTTACATACAATTCATGAAGTAAAATTTGTGAGCATTTTTCTAGTATTCAAAGCTCTAGAGCTTTTCACTTGCTTTGGTGGGGTATGTGGTTCATGTATTTTCTTTTGTTTTCAATTTGCTTAACTTCAGGAATCAGCATAATTTTCATGCCATTCATGCCATTTTTCATGCAATTTTAATAATAATATTTATACCAAAGCCAAGATTTGTTCTTGTCAATGATTTTTTTTTTCATTTATTGGTAGAATTACATGTCCTTAACTACCACTGCTGTGAACTTGAGCATGTGGGTCAAGGCCACCAACAAAGGAAGTTTTATATCTATGTCCTTAAAAATTCTTCAGAAAACTTCTTCATATGTCTTTAGGTGCTTTAAAAAGCCCACGAGATATTTTTTTTTTCTTTTGGTAAATTGCTGCACTTGAAACAATTGAACTTTCAGTTAGAAGAAAATAACTTTATTGTGTTGAGAGAGTTCTTATTTTAATTCGGGTTTTTGACTTGTACAATAAAAATTGTGTTAATAATATTCATAAAACACCATCCACTTGATTTCATAAGGATTAGTACTGTGTTGAAAGTAATGAATTTAAAGAGAGCTATATTTGTCTGCTTTTCTAAATACCTATACCACATTTATAATCTAATTCACTGAGTGCTTGCCAATAGATCTGCCAAGCACTAAACATCAGAAATGATGGATGAGATACCTTTTAAAATCTAACCATCAGACAAGAGTTCTGTGATGCTAGTGATTAAATTTAAAAAACAACAACAAAAAACAAATAGACAAAAAAAAACCCCAAACCACAACAAACCCACAAGGCAGAGCAGTAGTAAGGATCATATGACAACCAGAGGAGTGGATAGAGTATAACTAATTTATCTTTCTCCCATTGGAGGTGTAAAACTATTAACCCATTTACATAGATGATCCTCTTGAACAAATACTAATTTCTGGTCCTGTTCTTCTCATGTGTTACTTCAAAACTGCTAGAAAACATGATAGAAACAAAATGAACTCAGCATTTCAGAATGGGCTAACTGCTTTTAGAAATTTTATAATTATCGGCGAGGGGAGGTTTATTTTCATGGGTCATGTTTTCCTGCAAAATGGCAAACCAGAAGAGAAAATGGCAAGGCAAGCACATGTTTATGCTGAGAAATTAAACTAAAATTAACTGTCTCTGCTGCTCCTTCCTCCTCACTCTGTTCCTCTGCTCCATGTGGGGTCTCACCCACGGGAGACAATCCTTTGTGAACTGCTCCAATGTGGGTCCTTCCCATGGCCTGCAGTTCTTCAAGAACCGCTTCAGTCTGGGTCTTTTCAACAGGGTACAGTGTGCCTGTTGGGGCATGGGGTCATCTGTGGGCAACAGGGGAATCTGTGCTGAAGCACCACCTCCTCCTCCTCCTCCTTCTTCTTCACAGACTTCACCTGTGTGTGTGCAGGGCTATTGTTCATGTTTCTCACTCCTCTCTCTCGCAGTTGCCCTTTCTTAAGGAGCACCCTCATCCTGTCTGAGGAGCTCAACTATGCCAGCACCTGGGCACCCACACCTGTTAAGCAGACCTGACTTCATGAAGGCTGAAATCTGTGGTCTAGGCTGAAATGCCACCACCTGCAAGAACAACTATCTTAGAAAAGAAATGAATGTGCATCCCACTAACCTTAACCTTCAAAATGACAAATCCTCCGTTGCCTTTGATGCCCAGATGCTGGACAGATAAACATACAGATATGTTAATTCATACAGTTTATTCTTGTGTAATTTGCTGTTTTCGTTTGGTTTGCTTAAATATTTAATATTAAAATATGTAATGTCAGGGTGGGACCTTCATTTTTTTATCTGCTGCTCGATACTGTATAATGCCATGGCAAGGTGAGAGGGCTGGGGTTCCTCCTCAACGGTGTGTTTTTTTCTGGACCAGTAGACTGCTGTTTTATTCCCTGGTCAAATCTTAGCTAGAGGCTAAAATGTCTTGCTACTAGCCTGTCTGAATGTAGGCTGCCTCTTGAGAAAAGAGAGGTTGTGGAGTTCTTTTCCAACACCTGAGGTTATTCTGTTCCTGTTGAATTTGGATTATACTTAGTATTCTATTGTTTCATTATAATTTTATACCAAATAGCTTACAGGTTCAGCACAGTATTACCAGGACATGCTGAAAACTAGTGTTTCCAATTCATAATTAGAGGAAAATGTGAACTACAGTAGAGATTTGAATAAATTATGTGGAAGGTGCTGCATTGCAATGTCTGTGAAATCACTTTCAGGCTCTTTGAAAGCAAGTTTTTCACTGAGTTTGTGTTTGGATTTCATGCAAAGCATGTTCATTTATCTACAAATGAATCCTAATGAGGAGCCTTTCAGGTTTTGTGATGTGCAAAAGATTTTTGCAGTAACTGAAGCTCCTCACATATAAATCCTTTCTTACCTTGTTTCAGTGGTGGCTCCTCTGATACCAGAAATGAATTTTTCACATCTGACTCCTCAAAGCAGTTGCTAGCTTAGTAATAACTTTTCAGCACCTGCAAATGCCTTATTAAAAACACTTTCATGATTCTCCCATACTGCTGCACCAAGGCTTAGTTAATGCAAAAATCTTCAAGAATTTCTCTGCTGTCAATTTTACACTATGTAACCCAATCTATCTAGAATTTTTCCCTTTGTGTAACAATATATCCTTGAACTTTCTGTAAGTTTTTAAATATCTATAGGGATTAAAATAAAATTATATTATTGGTAGGAAATAATATTTCTAAATGTATTTAACAAATAGCATCATTTCTTTCAATAAGAGTGAATGTATATATTTTTACTGGTTCTGTATTTGCACTTAATTTTGTGCTTTTGAAATAGTTGTGCATATTTTATTTAATGGCAGTACGATAACATAAGAATTCAGATGAGTAGGAAAAGAGACATGACTGTTATTCTATAGATTTAATTGATACTGTAAATCAAGTTTAACCTTTTATTATAGTTTATATCAGATTTATAGTCATCATAGTCCAAGTATTTGCATGATTCTTGATACATTTTTCATATTTCGGATGCCATCTTGAGAAATTAAACTCATGTGTTTCATTAAATGCAAGAAAAACAGTCTATTGGCTTCTACCAGGTAAGGCAACAAACAGAAATGGAAAAACAAAACAACCAATGAAAAACACAAACAAATTTTAAAAACTCCAACATATTCATAAATGTCATTCCTTTCCCCTACAGACATACTCCATCAATCTAGGTGCTAAAATTCTGTAATATAAATCCTAATGTAGGTATGTGATTCCTGTATAAAACAAGTTTCATGGTGTAAACAACGTAGCTATCTCAAAATGGAATTTCATGACTGGTTAACTAACTTGGAAAAAAAAAGAGAAAAAATATTGTCTGAAGTGCAAATCAAAAATGTTGTGTGCAGCTTAGGTAGTAGAAAAAAACATTTTCTCTCTATCTGCTAAATCAGGTATTTTTTTGAAAGTATCAGAATTTTAGATTTAATTCTATCTTTAACAAAGCAGAGAAACCTAGTATCCTTAAAAGAAGATATCTGCCACCTCACTTGATGGTTTGGAGGCTGGGGGGAGGTGTATTTATTTATTAATCTATTTATTAGTGCAAAGTATGTAAGTACTTGTGTGCTCCAAAACCCAGAAAGTCCACTTCCCTATTAAAAGCTTTATTCTAGTATATTAATATTTCTGTATTGAATTATAATTACTTCTGTATGCTTGTTATAGTTGTTGACGTCATTTACTTTTAGGTAAAAGGTTTGACTTGCTCTAGGGTGAAGACCAATTCAGACTGCTTGCTTTTCAGGCAAAATTGAGTGGCCAACAAAATTATTTGTGTCAGCACTCTTCTGGACCTGATTTGAAGTACCTTTGTGCTGTTTTTCTATGGTGCTGAAGCTACAGAGAGCATTAGGATTTCAGATGAACAACTGTTTCTAATATTTCTGTTTTGGCTAGCAAGAGCTTTTTATCAGTGTGTAGGTCACTTCAGATTCCATTTGTGGTGTCCAAGGTTATGCTGAATATTGCTATAGTAAGGATCATCCTCCATCTCCTAAGCCCAGCTGCAGTCACTGTCTCACAGCTTCATTACATTTCCTTGTCAGGAGGAGACCTGAGCATGGTTAAACCACTTGCTTCTCTACTTCTGCACAAAAAGCAGGAGCAGTACAGTAACAGGAGCAGTAATGTTTTCCACAGAAGTGGGAGTATGTATGTGCTGTAAACTGCTATGTGGAAGTGCTCATTGGAAGACGACAGTAGATGCAGCATAACTGTCCCTGTGCACTGTAGATTGCTCTTATGCATCTTGAGGTTTTAATCCTAGAGTCCTCCTAGAGCTGGACTGCTGCTAGTATACTCTGCTGACTAATTTTTTGATATTTATGTTATTTCAAGCATCTAATTCTCTGCCACTTGACTGTACCAAAGATTATGACAAAGTTAGGATTTCTACCTTATTTTTTAAAAATAAGAACTCAAAACTACAAGTATCCATTTGGTATGTGCTATTTGCACATGTATGAGAGTGGGCACGAGTGTCCTTTTTTTTTTTAAAAAAAAAAAAAAAAAGAAAAAAAAAGAAAAAGAAAGAGTCCTCCCATAGAGTCCTCCCATTGTTTATACCTCTGCATAGAGCTTTGTTCATCCAAAACTTAATGACAAATCTCTGAGCCTGCTGCTTGGTAGACTAGAGTTTACTGTTAACTACAGTAACCACTTTTTAATAGATACTTGTTTACTCAGGAGGGAGAGCTCAGCACCGCTAGAAGAGAATCTTTGCAGGAAAAATAATGGTGTTTTTGAGGAAATTATTACCCACCGATTCTAAAATCAAGTTACCATTCATACATGATATTTTGGCTTACAGAATGGAAAAAAGTACATAGCTAGTATAGAAAAAATAGTAAAAACTGGCACTTCTATGTGCTGAAGAAAAGTTAGGGAGATATAGAATTAGTTAAATGATTTCCAAGGTGAGGAGTCCTATCAATTTTAATTAAACTGAAATAATAAATGATATAATAAGCTGTTAAAACAGCTGAGTCACTCCATTGCATATATTTTACACTTCAAACAGGCCCCTAACATAAAAGTTTCTAGAACTTGGAGAAGATCATTACTGAGTACAGTCAGATGATTTAAATATTGATCTGATCTGTAACTTGGCTAAGTTCACAGCACCTCATGAAGCTTTCAAAGCTGAACTGCTCTTTTTGACTAGGTGACAGGGGAAGAGATAGCAAATGACAATACATTAGTATTTTCAGCTCTGCTCTTCTGCAGTAATGGTACTGCATATCTATCAGTTACTCGTGTCTGTTTTCTACAAGACCTGAACTCTGACTGAACTAACATGTGTTTTTGTTTTAAGTGGCACAGGAGGAAGAGAAGACAAGTCCACTTATTTCTCTATGAGAGCTAGTAGCATAAAGTAATGTGGGCCATGAGGTCTTAGAGACAGCATACAGCTTCATTTTTGTTCTTGTTTCTCTGCCAAATGAAAAAAAATTCCCCCAGTCTTTCCTGAAGAACAGTCTGTAAATAAACTAGAGTTGGTTGCATTTTAGAAGTGATATGCATGTATGTCAGGGACTTGGATATCTAAGGTGAATAAATATAAACTACAAGTTTTTCACTGTAGAACAAGCTGTGAATACAAGGCTGGTGAACACTGCAAAATAGTAAAGGAAAGTACAGAAACATAAAGGATTTCTGGAAGCTTTACAAACTAAGGACTTCTTTTTACCCTTTGAGAATATTTTTTATTGCTCAAGTGATTGTTCTCTGGGTGCCTTTGCTTGATGAATTGATATAGCACATCTCAGCTATCATCCTTCTTTTTTCTACACACTCAATCCTAATAGATTTGCATCAGTAACTGAAGATTTTTTTGGTGTTAGTTGTGCTTGGAAAGGGCAATTTAGGAGAGGATCACATTCCAGAGCATGGCCTATTGCATATGGTAATTGGGTAATAAAGCATGGATCTGTCAGTAGGAATATAAATACTGCCAGACGTAATTGCTGTTCACTGTTCCTATAGTCCTTCAGAAAGCCTATGGAAGTGGAGCTGCTAATATGCTTCAGAAAAAGCTTCTTTTTTAATATACATCATTATTTTTCTTGGTTTTATAGCTTCTAATTGGGAACTGTAAGATGATTCCTTAAAGTATCTCCTGGTCCTGTGGGAGGATAGAAGTAAGGTGGTTGTTTTTATGAGAAACTGTGACATTTAGATCTAAATAACAAATATTTTAAGTGCTGGATGTAAATCTACACAGCCTTTCACATCTGAGCCTCTCCTCCAGTGGTCAGGTGTGAGTGTTAATAGACAAAGTATGCTTCAAAGTGGGACTCTTGAAGAAATAACTTAGCAGATATTAAATAAAAATTTCATGAGTCAGGAATAACCAGTGTCAATGACAACTGAGTCAAAACTGGAAATCCCATGAATTCAACAATCCCAAACTAGCAAACCCCATGTTCTTAGCAATTTGTGTCTTCTGTACTTCCCATACTCCATCATGCTATAGGCAGCTCTCTCCAGGTCCACAATATATTTAATCTTCCTCAGTGATTCTGTCTGACAGTATTCCTGGATCCTGCTCTTGTTCTTTGTTCCCTCTTACTGAATCACCAGTCACTTGCTATATCCATTCATGATCTCTTGCTTAATTCCACTTATCAGGCACCTGAGTGGACCCTTCTGTATTGGTGCATATCCGGTGGGTGCTGACTGATCTGTTGATTCTCCAAACAGCACAAATGCCAGACACACTATGAAGCCTCTCCTTTGTCCATCATCTGCCTTTCATGCAAAAACTTAATGCCTTTGGCTGACCCTGAGCCGTGTTCTTCAGTGCATCTGGCAGTCCTCAGCTCCTCACGTCTGCACTGTGGGTCCTGGCTCTTCACAGCACAGAAGATGGGAGTTTTCCTTCATCCTCAGGGAAGGGGATGGTGCGCAGCTGGATTTCTTACAGCCAGCAAGGGGGCAGCTGGGCTGTGCTCACGTATGTACGTTCTCTAGTTTGGATAAAACCTTTGAGACTCCTCTGTCAAATGGAGTCAGACCTGGAAAACAAGATCAAAAATATGTGAAGAGGAAAGGAAAGAAAGAGCGATATCAAAAGAACTTAATTTCCTGAGGAAATAAGGTTAAAACATAGACTACGCATCACATCTGTATTAGATTTACTTGATGTTCTGTAAGATTTCTTTTCGGGAAACTGGTCAAAAATGAAAAGTAGGGCTGATAAGTTTCTGTGTGAGAGCACTTTCAAAGACTATCCCTTAAAAATTTATGAAAAGAAACCAAGAGACTACACAGAAAATTTTAACTGTGAAATTCTACATCAACAGACTATTTCCAGAAGAAGAGAAAGGTCTCAGTGTACTCTCATTTCAGAATATTATCTCCTTTTCATAATTGCCAGCATATTCCCCCATAATTCCTATTTCAGGCTTTTTCTGAATAATATCACAAGACACATAACCAAGAATAACATTTATACATAATAAATTGCCTGATAAGGTATCCATTTGGCGTAGTGGCCTAACGGAAATTGTGAGATGACACCATAAGTAGAAAACATTGTAAATAGTACAATAAGTAAAAAACCTAAGTTTTACTATCTCCAGGTATTTTAAAACACTATTTTGGGGAAGAAATTAATCTCTGGTGTTCTTTTTCATATTTACAATACTAGATAATATCTTCTATATCTCTACAACAGTAAGTAATGCCCACTTAAAATTTGCTTAGTCTATACGGTGGAAAGTCATTTACCAATATGAACTTGAGTTTTCAATGACAGATATTAAAAATACAAACAGAGCACAATAGCATTTTATTTTGTATGAAACTGTTCCTATCTGATAAATAATGTATTCCTTCTTAATTATTCAATATTATTTAGTGAAATTTTTATGCCTACTGGAATATTAATATGATTTAACCATGGTAAATACTCCCATTTTAATTAAAATACTTTAGCAAAAGTTGGATGAGAAAGTTTTGATGCATTGATAGTCATGGCAAAGCAAAGTAATCCATTGAATTGCAAAATAAAGACAAAGAATTATAAAACTGCTAAGGGATTGCAAGAAAATTATATTTATAAATCATATACTTTATTTTTTGCTTTCAAACTTTATTGTATATACAAATGATATAACTAAAACTTTCTAAAATAACCTCTTTTCTATTTATTTTTCATGTGTTTTGTGTAACTTTTCTATTACTCTGAGCTTTAAGGAATAGAACATGTTCCTGGTTAATGCTGTTGAATGGCAATCTCAAATCTTCAGGAAATCAGATTTTATTTTAACTAAAAAGGTTCCTTCCAACTGGAAAATATTCTACATGAGGTATTCCTGTTGAAACTATGAAAGTATTAACAAGCTCCTGGGTACGTCTTATATAAGAGTGACAGCATTACTGAGCAGACAACCTTCACTGTGTGGTGGTGCTTCACATCCATAGTGGGCTTCAGGCTGTGGCTGCAGTTCTGGATTCACTGATCTTGATGGCAGAAGATCTTCTGAGGGGATCTCATTGCACAGATCTGCAGGCAGGGGATGTCACTGCAAGTCACCTCTGCTGTAGGTGGCTGACCACAGCTGCCCATGATACCTGGGCAAACATAGAGCAAGGAAAGGAGAAAAGAAACAGCTAAGAAATTCTCTAGAAGGAGCCAAGATAATGTTTGCAGAGATTTTTTAAAATTCTGCAAAACCAAAAACAAAAAAAAGAAAACCAAAATAAGCCCTCTCTGCCCTCAAAACCTAACTAAATAACACTGCAGCATGATAGATAAGTGAAGTTTACAAGATAAAGAGACCTGAGATATATTATGAATACTATTAAATGCGTGAACTTGTACTGTCCTTGGAGTAAAGATCTCAGACATATTGGAAATTCATCTTGTCAAGTGGTGCTTTCAACAAGATATAAAGCTAACAAAAGCATATTCAGTCTGCACAACTCCCAACTCTGGGGCTGCCTGTAGTAGGGTTACCTCAGGTAGTGTCTTATTGCATCAAATCATCCCACGTTGTTGTTAGTGCTGTGGGGGGCTGTTCTCATGGTCAATGTGTATGCTTAAGTTACTTTGGTCAATGGGTCCTACAACAGTATGAAATATGAAAAGAGAAAGAAGAAATATATTCATCAGAAAGGAGATAATCACAGAAAAAAAAGCTAAGGGAAAAATTGATTGTACTGTATTTTCCTTTTCACTATTCAAATATATTGCTGTTCCAGTGCTAGAAAATGGCTCTTTTCACTATAACAGCATCTTATCTTCACAGCTTCATGTTTTGAATTGTCAAAATGCAATAGGTCTTACTAAACTGCTGCTGATGGATAGGAGATGATGTTTAAAAACCAGATCAAACTAAAGCAAACAGAAAATTGGTATTCCTCTTTCACAGATACAATATTAGAAGTAAAGCAAAAGCCAAGCCAACTTAAAATAGCAGAGGTTATGAGAAATACTGTAAACTGTTCAGAGATAGCCCAGGTAAGGTAGGCTGAGCTGTCCCTATGCCCTATGTCAGGCTGCATAGCTTGCTTAAGTCCACACTTGGGCAGGAATGTTACAGCATTTCACACAATTTCTTTTTAATTTTTACCCCAGATTTGTTTGTTTGTTTGTTTGTTTGTTTGTTTTGTTCTTCAGGCTATGCATAAAAACAAAATGCTGGAAAAAATAGTAAGCTATAAGAAGATAGCTGTACAGGACACCAATCTACTAAGTGAGACCAATGGCCCTAGCCTGCTTCTTGCGGTGTCAAAAAGTGATGTTATTTGCAGAAGGAAGACAGTATTGTATCCCAAGTTATTTCCAGGGGACATCACTTTTGACTCTTCTTTATTCAATACAGAAACTATTAAGTCTTAACCCTTTGTTTCTGATCTTTTAACCAGCTTCCAACTGAAGAAATGACCTTTTGTACATTAAAAGACTATGAGCATGGGAGCTTTGTTCCTGCCAAAATCTTTTAGTGTAGAATCTTTCTAAACACTAAATCTTCTGTATCCATGCATGTATTTACATGCTCATAAAATGATGGGAGGTTAGTGAAACAGTGCTATCCTCCACAAAGTCCATACTGACTCTAGAGCTCTTCTTTATTATAGATTCTTCCCTTTTACTGGATATGGTAGTCAGAGGCATCAGTTTATGGTTTCCGTGAACCCCGTTCAGATTTTGAGACAGGAAAAAATGCTGCAAAACATTCTTTTTCATTTATTTGTTTGTTTTTCGGGCAAGATTCAACAAATATTTAAGGGTTTGCACCAGTGTTTCCATGAGTTGCCTGGAAGTCTCTCCAAGCACTCCTACATCTGAGGTGAAATGAAAAGAGAAAAGAGGCAGTAGAGGGGGAGCGAGGGGGAGGAAGGGAATAAAATAATTCTAATAACCTCTGAATGTTCCCCAATTTTTAATACAGTGCTTATGGGAAAACTAAAAGTGACATCTCTACCACAAGAGCACAGTGGAGCTACTGTGTTTGTTGTTATTAAGGTTTAAATTCATAAATACTGTAATTATAGTTAGCAGTAAGCGATATGTGCAGGAAGCATATCCATTTGTTCAAATCCTGCAGTGTTTGCCTATGTGGGAAACCCTGAGAATTCTAATTTAAGGGTTTGAGTCACCTCTAAGATAGGGAAGTAGAGTTGTTTGTTATAAAGAGAGGCACAATACTATAATTACTTTTTATCCCAGTGTCAGCATCTTTAATAAGTATCTCTACTTTCCTCAGCATGTGTACTAAACCTTGATGCAGTCAGTGTAGAATAAATTTGGCACTTCTTTGTCCTGTTTTGTCCTTTCTATTAAAGTTGTAGAGCTAAAACTGAGACAAAGATGTTATTTTCTAACTAATGAATAGGAAAGGTGGTTATTTTATTTATTTGCAACACTATTGCATACTTAACACCCATCAGGTACGGATTATGTTTCTTGTAGAGTGCTCATCTAATAGTCATGCACAGTAGGGAAAATATAACATTGGACCTAATGCTTTTTTTTGTTATTCTGCTACTTGGTAAAATCTCATCTGTTCTACAGGTGTTGACCTCCTTTTTCCTTTCAAACCATATCAATGAATAACATAATAAGTTAAACTCAGAATAACTATTCCTAACTTCAATCTAAGAATTTTTTTGCTTCTTTTTCAACCTGTAGAATCACTTATGTTACCCTAATCTTGTCTCCTTATTCCTTTTTCCCCTTTTCATTTAACCTTTTCAGAAAAATCTCATTTCATTTTACACCTTGCTTTCTCTTGGGTCTTAGGCTGTCACAACTCTAGCAGTATTACAACCTCAATAGCCATGGTAGTTAGTGGATGGCAAAACCACTAGCAGTTAATTTAAAGGAGTTTCTGAATAAATGACCAGATACATTCACACTGTGATCATTTAGTTTCTCCTTTTCAAAGTATAGGCTATAGGTCTTTCTCAACTTTCCACCTGCAATGAAGCATACGTTTTAGAAAGTAGTCAGTCTTGATTTTTAAATTGCCAACAGAAACCTATGTAACCTGCTCTAATTACTTCCCCTAACAGTTAAAAATGTGTACCTGATTAAAAGGCTGAGTTTGTCTAACTTCAGCTGCCAACCATAGCATCTTATTCTACTGCTGGCTGCTAGGCTGAAAGCCCGTTATCAATACCATTATCAACCTAATTGATCTTTTGCTGCAGCTTCATGATTAAGCTCTTGATTGGCATTTCTAACTCTGCTGTAAAGTCATTTGGGGCAAAACTCTCCCCAAGCATTTAGTTAGAAAACTGGATGTGTGAAAGGTGCAACTAGAATGAATGAGTCTGGTCTGCCAGAGAGTAACTCCTACATTGTTCATGCTTTGCACAACTGTAAATGACTAAGTGAAGTACATGCAGTGGAAAACTAGACATCCTGATTTTTTATTTTATTTATTTATTTTATTTTTTTTTCCAAATGCTAGAAAGCACGAATTTGAATTCTGAACAGCTGTCATCTTTGACCATATTCCTGCCCCCTTTTTATTTGCTATTTACAAATATTCATGTGAACTTATTGTTCCCAAGGATGTTTGGGGAATAGCTACTCTACATATAGAGGCATGTATTTGCATGCAAATAAGTATTTCTGCAAAAAAAAGATTATTCAGTCTTTGTATTTTTCCATTTTAAAGCACTTCAGCCAACCAGTCAGGGAACAGAAACAAACTCTAACTGTTAGATGACCATTGGCATGCCCTGAATAGAGAGTGGCAAACAACTGAATCCACAAAATGTTTCAGGATTTTTTGGCTGTCAAGTAGGTCTAAATAATAAGTATTTTCACAGAAATAAATCTTTGTTTAATGAACAGAACTCTACAGAACTTGTTTACTATGAATAATTTCCTCAGCCATTCCAAAAGACAAAAACATTTTTAACTACTTCTGATACTGGAAGAATGCTATTAACCATCAAAAGCTGGTCTTCGGAACAGTCTTGGCTTTCAAATTTTGGTTCCTTCTTCCTTTCCATGCTCCTGCAGTGCACAAGCTTATCACTTTAGGTCATCACTTTCATTCACTGAGGTGCTGGAAGCAGAGCAGGTAATAGTGCTTGGATAGATAAAACACATTCTTAGTATCTCTGTTAAAATATTAGGACTGCTGGTCCGGAGTGTTCAGACTTGTTCAGGAATTTTCAGTTCACAGATGAAAGTACAAACTATTTGATATTGATGCACATGGTGACATCTTTGATGGGTGCAATAAAGTCTTTCTGCTACACTTGTGAGTAGCTGCAGGAATATATTTACAGCTCAGTGAGTGAATTTGCAAATCTGTTTCTCTTTCTATTTACAGCATGAAAAGTGGTGTAATATTTGTTTTTGTTTTAAGTCAATGATCTGATAAACATCTTCTTCTTTTCAAGCGGGAACAGAGAGAGCAGAAGATGTTCCCTAAATATCCATTTTAGAGATATGTAGATTGCATTTGATTAGCTTTTTAATCAAATTAACAGGAGGCCATCTTTCATGAAGTAGACAAGTCTATAGCCTTGTAGAATGTGGGGATGAGATATTTCTCTAATTTGCCCTTTAGCTCTTTTCTTTTGTGAAAATCTATTTTACACTGCCTGGAGATTTTAAATATTTCCCAGATCTGTTTTAGACACTGGACAGACCTCATTGTCTTCCTCTTGAATTTTTCTCCTCTGAAACAAACTGTGGTGATGAACAAATGTACTTTGTATGCTCCTGGCACTGCCAGTAACAGCTTCAAACTAGAAATTAATTTTTAAACACCAGGCTTCTGTGACCACTGCACTGCTATTAAGCTCTCTGGCACAATCTTTAATTTTATTCAGTCAGAGCTGATGATAGTGGGTTTTTTTTTTGTTGTTGTGTTTTGTTTTGGTTTTTTTCTTCCTTTTCCTTCTGTTTTATGGTGCATGTTACCTTTTCTCCCAAATTAATATTTAACTCAAAGTATATTGGAAAAAATAATAATCAACAAACAAACAGGCATATTAAAGGTTCTTGTGCCTGGTCAAGTTAGAGAATTCACTTTATCTGTAAATAATAGAATTTCAGTTTGGTTCAGCTGTTTATACCCTAGTGGAAAAACATTGTATTGACAAATTTCTGTTCCTTTCAGTGCCTGTCATACTGTGAAAAAGGTTGCAATGTCAGCAGATCCAGCAATCTGGAACCTTTTAAAGGAAGTACTTGAAAAGGCAAAGCTAGGTATTTCTCCCAAACTTTGGCCCTTGGCTGTCTCAAGGAAAGAGAGTAAGATGGAACATCAGTTGCCAGCCTAGCTATTCTCATAATCTTCTAAAATGATCCTTGGTGTCATGACTGTCTGGATTGACATCAGAAGGCAGATGAAGATCTCTCATATGTAGTAGAAGAGGGGTGAAGCTGATGAAGGTCAGATGGGAATCTGGAAGCCTATACTTCAAATGCACATATTTCCATCCCTCTGGGACTAGTGCTGCATAGGGTGCAAAATACCTGAGAATCAAGATTAAAATTCAATTCACAAATGTCTGAAAGAAAGGATCAAACACTTCCCTTATGATTCCAGAGGGCATAAGTCTAATAGTTCTAGCAAGCAAAGTAATCATGCAAATAACTCTTTTTTTTCCTCTTTATTTATTTTTTTAAAGTGTGGTGTTATTTCTACTGCTACAAATTATACTACTAGGCTGAACGAACATGATGTAACCAAAGATTTAAATATGAATTAAACTGATCAAACTGCACATTTATGTGGAAAGAGCAGGTGCTATCAGTAACATATTGAACTTCCTTAAATCAGTGTTCTCTAACCTTTGTTGTAATATAGTAACAGCACAGTCCTTGTTGGGCTAAAAATATTCATGTCTCTCAGGCTTCTTGATTTTAACTTTTTAAATTTCCTGTGGCTGCAAGGGTGTTCTCTGTAAGTCATGGCTTGCTTTGAAAGTCTAAACACAATGCTCATCTATATTTTGTGTAAATATGCAGAAAAAAGCTCCTTGCAACTTGGAGTACTAAGAGGTGAATGAAATTCTGTCCCTGCTGAAATCAACAGTTGTTCTGCTTCTGAGGGTAGTCTAGGTCAGATTTCATATTTGTCAATGGAAACAGAAGATGCTTTCTTTGACTTCACTAAACTCCAAAAATTCAGAAAATTATGTATAAAAATGATCTCTGCTTTGATTTTGGAGTTCCAGGGCATTTATTTTGTTTAGTGCTAGTTTGGATGTGATTTTCAATTTCAGAAAAAAAAACAAAACGGGAATCTGTAATTGAAAATAGAAAATAGAGAGCATACAAAATAGCTTCTAGAGAATTTTTGGTGGTGTTATAGGAGCTCAAATATTTCTATTTTGTTATCTTCCTTCTGAATACTGGTCTTTAATTGCATCAAATACTTTTCTACTAAGCAAAGTAATTTATATATGTTATTATTGCTTCTGCTGGAGAGTAAGTAATTGGCAGTATGACACTGTGTAGCAGCTGTGATATGTTCTAGATATTTCATACATATTCTAATTATTCTATAAACAGTGGATTTGTTTGTTTGTTTGTTTGTTTTTTAAATACCAATATATCAGGTAAAATATTCATGTGGTGTGGTATGAAAATAAAGAGGTATCTTAGTTCTTTATTTCTGTACTGTCAGATAACCCTTCATTTTGTATATTTAAATTTCTTGTCCTTCCATAATGCATTTTTTGTCATCCAATGTGTAATAATAATGTTCAGGAAGAGTTTGCCTTTATGTTGCTGATACAGACTGTCAGACCTTTTTTTTTTTTTTTAATAAGGAATTTATATGAAATATATTTATACTTATATACAGTAATAATAAAACTAGAAAAGTGTCATTGCCTTTATGGTATTGTATTGGTACTATGTCTAATGCTAAAGAAGGTTCCAGAGTTTTTGAGGCCAGCTTTTATGGTCTTTAATATTTTATTCCAACACCAACACTGAAGGAAGGTTTAGTTCACACACATCAATGGTTTTAATGCAGCAACCTTTTCAACTGGATCTAAGACATAAAAATTTTTTAGCTTGCTTGGGAGGCTTATTCAACACTGTGAACTTCAGCTTAGCTGAATCACAATGTGGCAATGTAAAGCAGCCTACAGATAACTAAATTAAAAATATAAATAAAAAATTCAGAGCTGAAGCCATTGTGGAAAGTTTGCCCTATGTAGAAGCAAAATGTTGGAATGCTTGAATAAGTTATTGTTCAATGAAGAATATATTTCCCCCTTCCAAATTATTCTGAATTTAATGAAAGCTGAAAAATATTGAGACTACTGTTTTTCTGGGAGAAGATTAAAATAATGCAACTGTGAAGGTTTTCCCTTTGCACTTTCATTGATTTGCCAGGAGGCCACTCAGTCTCCTGAGTTTATGTGTCTTGTGATCAGGTCATGAGGACTATAATATATGAGAAGCAAGTATATGTGTTTACTTTTCTATCTTGCCTATCATTTAGTGATGATTACAGCACTTTCTAAGCATTGAGTACTTCCTTGAAAATGTGTCTGTCATAATATTAAAGTATCTAATTCCTGCTATAAAGTCACTTTTAAAATAGATTAATCTACAGCACATAGATTACCCAGTCTAGGGGGCTGGAGAAAGTATCTCCAAGACTCCAAGAGGCCAGGAGAGGAATTACAGAATCACAGAAAGTTAGGGATTGGAAGGGACCTCAAAAGATCTTCTAGTCCAATCCCCCTGCTGGAGCAGGAACACCTACATGAGGCTACCCAGGAAGGTGTCCAGCTGGGATTTGAATGTCTCCAGAGTAGGAGACTCCACAACCCCCCTGGGCAGCCTGTTCCAGTGCTCTGTCACCCTCACTGAGAAGAAATTTCTTCTCAAATTTAAGTGGAACCTCTTGTGTTCCAGTTTGAATCCATTACCCCTTGTCCTACCATTGGTTGTTACCAAGAAGACCCTGGTTTCATCCTCATGACACTTACCCTTTATATATTTGTAAACAGTAATAAGGTCACCCTCAGTCTCCCCTTCTCCAAGCTAAAGATACCCAGGAAATACTTGTGCTAATGAATGCACAGTTATTACTGAGGTTCTCAAGTATTCTTTGTAGCCACACTTTTGACACTTGCTTCCCTTGCTGCAGAAAGGGGAGTTTAGTGCACAGCTCTGTATTTCATAGTGATGCAAGTACCAGAACTGTAGGTTCCACTAAATGGCTGACAGGCCAAGAGAGAAACGGTCATGGTGAAAGGTACTCCCCCATTGCATAATACCTATGTCTCTGTTTCTAGAGATATCATCTGAAAGGAAGAGACAGCTTATAGTGTTTTATAAAAGACTCAACCATCTGGCAAACAGTCAGTTGGGTCTGACTTCTTGGTGAGGAGTGTAAATTCTTTATCTTACCAGGTGCAAAGGTGAAACCTGAGAAAGGACCTGAGATTGAGATCAATGCAACAGAATAAGATGAGAGATCTGGTAACAGAATTTAAAAGTATTAAGACCATGATTACTCCAATAGCATTTTCTAAAATTTTCTTTACACATGACAACAGAGGCAATAGCACTGCAGGGCTATGAAAAGAAAGCAGATACTTCCTATTCCCCACTCATAGATCCTCCCCCCTTAAACTAAACATCTCGTGTAATATCTGAGGAAGAAGACAGTTATCTTTAGCAAAAAGCCCATCCATTTTCTTCCCAAGAACAGATTTTCCTGGAATATTATAATACAGATTTTGGCTGTTTGTGTGTCTATGTCCAGAAACAAAGACTTCACTTTAGATCATGTAACTAGGTTGTGTCGAGTTACTGAAAACAAAATACTGTTTCAATTAAAAACTGCATGGTTTTACTTAATGCATATCACTCTGAGACAAATTATAGTATATAATTTGCTCTATTGTATCAAAATGGCATGGTTAAATGATATAAAATATCAGTAGTCAGTATCAGTCACTACTGTTGTGAAGTAAAAAGACTCGAGTGGCTGATGACAAAAACAAGGTATCTGATTATATAAGAATGCCTGCCTGAGGATTCAATTAAGCAATAATTGTAAAATGAGATAGTGAATTGCAGTTCCTTGGCCCAGCAATCATGCAGTATGTTCCTCCCATATAGCTGGTATGGAACAGTATTAATTTGCAAGAAGTTTGGGAAAAGAAGAAAAATAATTCCTCCTTTTTTTTTTTTTTTGATTTTTTCTTTAATCTCCATTTTAAATTAAAATTCATTGTAATTAAAATACAGGATCTTTCAAAAAGTTGGTCCCAATTTTGAAGCAGTAGTCATTTCAAATTGGGTCCATCTTTTTGAAAACCCCTGTATTGTACCATAATGAACAGTTAATTGTTTTAAGGATCTGATTCTCCTTTTGTATTTTTTCTAATAAATGTTTTCTTACTAAATTTATGCATGAAAAATCATGAACTAACCCTCAATCAATCTCTGATGGCTTTCATTGGCTGAAACATGACAAGCAAGATTTAAGGTCCACTCATCCTGAACTATCCCATTGTGGTTTTTTGTTTTTTTTTTTTTTTATTAATTATACATCATTCTTTGTCTTAAGAGCTAATAACGAACCACATTCATTGTTCCCCATTGGTATAAGGTATAATTTTTCTAGTGTAAGCGGTTATGTGTTGAAACATAAACTTCTCCCTTCTAGTCTACAGAGGAAATCTGCTGTGAGGAAGTGCTTTGTTTATATGAAGTACCTGCTAGCTGCTAGATTTTTATTTGTCAGTAATAACTAGGACAACAGTGTTTCTGGGGTGACAGACTATAGCTGTCAAATATTCTTTTGGAAGAAGTGATCACATTTCTCAGCATTGGAAAACTATAATATAAGGTCAAGGAGGTTTTGAAAGGTCATGGATGCTGTTTCACTAAGCTACAAAGGAGCTGATAAAGCAGAGTGTTGGTCTAGCAGAAATGCCTCCCAGAGGGAAGTGTTAATCAGACCATCCTTGGCAGGTAGAAGGGCAATGGAGAGAATGCTTGGAGGAGAATGTCTCCTTGGAACAGAAACATGATAAACCCTTTTTATTTTTATTTTTTTTTTAAGTTTTAAGTATGAATGCAACCAACTTTTTTGTAGAAAGTATTTTGGAATATATATATTTTAATAGAGATTTGTACACTGTTAGACATTTTTGTTAAGAAACCATAGAGAATTTAAGCTTATATCCACCATGCCATAGAATTCTGTTCTTACCATCTGTCAAGCAGTAATAGTTTCTGAGCTCTAGCAAGTAATTTTTTGCTTGAAAGAATCTGGAAATTTTCTTAGCCTGCCTTGCTGTATTTGTGTTCCCACTTTTGGAAAGAAGGAATACAAATTACACAGACAACCCCACTTCTTAGGAATCTCAGCCAGAACACTAGAATCTGCTTCATAGGAAGCAGCAGTACCTCCAAAACTGACTGATGTAGAGAGGAAAAGGTAGACAACTTTTTTTTTTTTTTCAAATTTCAAAACTGTCTTTTTTAAGTTGTTAATATTTCATTTAGACAAGGATATGATACCGTTTTCTACAAAACAAGATTGTGTGATTGAACATAAAAATCCCACAGGAAGAGAATCTATGTAGGAAAATGTTAGAAAACCTATTGGAAAGCTTTCCTTAGCATCAGCTTACTAGCAAAGCTACAGTTAGAAGGAAATAAGATTTTTTTTTTTTCTTTTTCAGTTTTTAAATGCATCTCTATTTTTCAGAAAACCTAATTTACCTGTGGATTAGGCCACCTGCTCTGATGATTTAATCTTTCCAGTAGTAGAATTATATGTTGTTTCACTTTCAGTTCAAAGTTTGGGGTCTGGTTTTCAACACTCTGGATTTTCAGTTACAATTTTTATGCTTTGCCATCAATGCTACACCACCTAATTGCATATGAAGGCAGTGATTCAACAAATACTGTTCATCAGTCTGAGCAGGATAGTGTTTACATTCTTTCGATAACAAATGATCCAAGGAGAGTTAGACATGTACACATATACTTATATAGTGATTTGTGTATGTATATATATATATCTATATATATATCTCAGTAGTCCTATGGTGAAGAAGTGATTAACTTCATCTTCAATGAAATAAATAAATAGTCTGTGTTGTCACATAGCAAGTGAAACTACAACATCAGGCAGGAAAAAAATCCTAGTAATGGGTAGCCTGAAAACTATAGGTAATTTAGATGTTATTGCTTTCTTTACACACCATGTGGGAACACATTTTAGTTAGCCATGCCCTAGTGCTTTGAAAGACCTTTTTCTTTTCTGTGTATTTCAGTTAATTCTGCCTACAAACCTTAAGACACAGCTTGTGCCTGTAAGAATTTGCAGTCCTTTAGTGTCGATTCACTGGCAAGATCAGGGCTTAAGAAGAAATGTGAATGCAAGCTTATAGATAATTGCTTACTAGAAGTAATATCTGTGCTTATTTTTAGATAATGGAATCCTACTAAAATATTGATATTATATTAATATAATGTTGGAGTTAGTATAAGATTGTGTTACATGTAAGCATTCCTTAAATGCTTTCACAGTATTAGGCCAAGGTGCCATTTTGTATTTATTAATTGCCTTTATTTTTCTTTCATCTTGGCTGCATATTTTACTTTTAAGACAGACTTTTACTAGTTAATGCTAAACCTATATGCAAACAAAAACCTATTTGCAAACATCATGCATTGCGTACTGTTCATAATATTTAAAGACATTAGTAAAAAGAACAAAAGAACACCCCGCTCTCCCCCCAGCCCTCCGCACCAATCTTTGGCTTAATCCTATTAAACCAGACTTGCTTAAGTGTTATTCCTAACATGCAGTGGGCAGACTAGACAAAAGATAAGGAAAATGCAGCTTTAGTAACCACATCGCTATGGAAAAAAATATTGACCGCTGGGTGTCACTCTTGGTCCACGCAGTTTTGTACAAATGACTCTCTTTGGCAGGACAAATGTTTCTCGTCCCATGAACAGCAGGTGCTCTCTTAACTGTTGGAACATCCGTGCAGAGAAGAAGAGTGTCTGATTATGGAAAAAGATTTTTTTTTTTTTTTCTTTTCTGGTGAAAGCTTTCTCTCTTCCCCACCTTTGCTGCTAGTTAAACTCGGTGAAGACATATACAAAAGTGGAATGGTAATGATTTTTATTTTCTTGTGAATTGGAAGGTTGCTTTTCAGGGTTCTGTTACAGAATTCAAATGTTATAAATTCATAAAAGAACACACAGAAAAAAAAAATGTATATCCAGTGAAATTCACTTTATTTAGGGTTTTCCATTTAAAATCGTCACTGAGGCATAACAGGTTTTTTCCAAATGAGTCCCAAATTCATGGCAAGTAGAAATAAAGATGCATGTTCAGAAGGTTGATAAACCAATGCTATACATATCCAACAAATTTGACATCTAGTAACAATCTAGTAAATGATATTCTTACCTTTTTGGCACCTAGTTATCTGCTAGGTTGATAAGATCAAAAAGGTACTAAAACCATATGCGAAGAGAGGACTGATTTTTATTAAATAACTGTAATGCTAAAGGACATATCTCAGAAACCTGTATACATCAACTCTTTGAACAGGCAATTAGCTTATACACATCCTATTCCTATAATTTCTAGTAAACTAGACAACACACTGGGGCTAGGTTATAAACTTACATATACTTACTGCTAAGCAGGAGTAATAACACAAATGACATTTTTCCAGTCTAATAGAAGTCTTTTTCCTTCCCATATTCATATTCCCCACTTGTATCCCAGGTTTGTACATAATCTTGTTGCTTTATATTCTGTGTCATGTCTTTAAAGACAAGGAAGCCTAAACAATGCAATTCAAAATGTGACTTTAAAACCAAAAGTATTCATTTGTTCTTTCTCTTTCATTAATTCTTTTTCTTTCTCCTTCTTTTTCTTCATTAATTTTTGAAGCACCAGAGAGTGGAAGCACTGTATAATTTCTACAAATACAGATCTACCTTTTTAATATGAATAATGAGGTAGGACTATATAAGACAGTATTAGCTGTTAAGAAGCTAAGACTGACCATTTCTATATGCTACATTGTTTTGTGAGTTATTTTTCAGAGAAATATTCCTACAAAGCAACACACCCTTATGAAGGTCACATTTTTGCAAAGCTTTCCCTCTGCAGGTTTGTCAGTTGTGGTAAAATTACTTCAAGGAAGGCTATGGGTAGATTGTGTCCAAGTGGAATTTCTAAACTATAACTACAGTGTAATCAAAGTGTTCTTTTGATTCAAAAATTGCCTTCAGTGTTTTATTGGAGATCCATCATTAGTTTGGTTTTCACTGATTTTTTTTTTTTGTCTTTAGCATATTTAAAAAAAAATGTAGACATATCTGTGAAGTGTCAAAAGGACCATGTAATTATTTTTATGTATACAGCATAGTTTCTTCTGTTTAGACAAATCAAATATACGCTCTTTGAAAATGCACTGTTCAATACCAGGGCCAGCAGTGAACAACAGAAGTACATACAAAAAAATATTTTTCAAGCAATATATTTGTTTAGCAGTATTTCAAAGGAAGACTAATTTACTGACGAGAGAGTTCAAAGAGGTAAGAAGACGAACAATCAAAACCCCTAAAGCTAAACTGGGAAAATACAAATTAATTCTCATCACAGAAAAAGCCTGAAATAATATAGTGATTTGAAATCAGTACCAATGGGCTAAAAGAGAGGTGAATATGAACTTAAAACTTCTACTGAAATTACCATTACCATACAAGTTGCTTGTGACTAAAGAGATTTTTGGGGAATATTAGAAAGAAATATTAAAGCTACATAATTTAGTAACTGATGATAGATGAAAAAGACACACACATACACACACACACACACACACACATATATATATATATATATATATATACATATGACAATGTGATGCTCAAGAAAATCAGTTCACATCTCCAGGAACAAATGATGATTTCTGAGTTAGTTATGATTTAAGAGAAGTGTATCGCTGCTGGTGAAACCTGAAGCAATATGCGATAGATGTTTCTGAAGTTAAAGATGTTAGAAAAACAAAAGTATCACTATTTTGCTTATTACTACCTCAGTTTCTAAACGTGATTTGCTTCTTTGTTTGTTTGTTTTTGTTGGAACAGCAAGACCAAATCGAAATGTAGAAGAATACCTGAGAAGGAAATTTATTGTGCACTGAAATTACTATCTGAGGAATTCAAAGTCTCCTGCTACAACTTCCTTGAAAGAACTGGAACAGTTTTTGTCTTCGGTATGTTTCAATGTCTCCAACTGCAAAATTAACAAGGTACTTCAGTGATGAGGGTAATATACATACTGATGTGTCTTTTCAGATAAGAAGAAACTTTGTAGAGTAATGGATAACACACAGCCATTAAGAAGTAGTTTTATCTTTTAGTTCTATGTTGTATGATATCAACAAAGCAAAAATTTAACACATAAAATTATTTTCCTGCAGAATATACTAATTCATGATCAGTTATGTAATATCCTTTCTCCCCCTCTGTTCTGCTCTTGTGAGACCCCACCTGGAGTACAGTGTTCAGCGTTGAGGCCCGGGCACAAGAAAGACATGGACTTGCTTAAGCAGGTTCAAACAAGGGCCATGAAGATGATCAGAGGGCTGGAGCACCTCTCCTGTGAGGACAGGCTGAGAGATCTGGGGTTGTTGAAAGAGGAGGCTCCAGGGAGACCTTATAGCTGCCTTCCAGTACTTAAAGGAGAGCCTACGGGAAAGATCCAGAGGGACTCTTTGTCTGGGAGGGTAGGAGTAATGTTTTAGCCTGAAAGAGGCCAGATATAGATTAGGTATTATGAAGAAATTATTTACAGGGAGTGTGGTGAGGCACTGGAACAGGCTGCCCAGAGCAGCTGTGGATGCCCCATCCCTGGAAGTGTTCAAGGCCAGGCTGGATGGGGCTTTGAGCAACCTGGTCTAGTGGAAGGTGTCCCTGCCCATGGCAGGGGGTTGGAACTAGATGATCTCTAAGGTCCCTTTGAACCCAAACCATTCTATCATTCTCTGTTCCCTACCTAAGGAATTAGACAGCTTGTGAAATGAGCAAAAAATTGTTTTATTCTCCTTGTAAACTTCATATATCAGGGACACAACAATAGATAGCTAGAAATATGATTCCTATTTTATATGAACTTAATTTACTGGGGTTTGGCCTGTATGGATTAGAATTTGGCAATGAGATTTTAAGATTTGAATTACTTCATGGTTTCTTGGTTTATGCTTCACACACACACACAAGGTCTTAGGAAAGACATTAAATTGATTTGGCTGACAGAAATAGGAAAAAAAAAAAGCCTAATGCTAAAAATTTACCAAAATTGCAAGTAGACTATCTTGTTCTAATATAAATTTTGGATATCTTAATTTCAATGGCAAAATAACAAATAATGCTTTTATATTTATGTACCAGTTTCCTCTGCACTTGCATTGCAGGATAAGGTCTAAAAATACAGGAAAATATACTAAGTAGACAAAAAAATATTATATATATATATTTATATGTATATAAATTCTGAAATCCTTGTAAGTGGTAACTGGAAATATATTCTGTATGAAAACCTACAGGTTATTTGTATGGTCGAAAAAATTAGATTTAAATGATGTAAGATTTTACCACTGCAACTAGAACAATACTGGGGGGCTCAGGGATGTGGGATGGTGGGAAGGCATTGGGGATAAGTAAATGCTACAGTTGCAATCTGAGCTGTCCCAGAATCTACCTGTTAATGAAAAACAAGATCTATATCTAACCTGACATGAAGGAAAGAAAGTTTTACAGAATGAGAAAAAATAACTCATATGAAAACACACACATTTTTGCGTGAAACATTTTTCCCCACTGTTAACAGAAGAAAAATTACTGTACTTCTGCAAGTTAAACCTGTAACAATTGTAAAATTGCTGACTAGGTTGGAAATTTTTCAGTATTATCTTTCTCTGTATGGAAAATAAGTTCGATAAGACTTCGTGCTATCCTCTGTGCTTTTGTTGTTTATTATGCACATATATGGATTTTCTGATCGGGAAGAAATGGTGGAATAAGAGGGGCATATGAAACAAATACCTGGGCAATTGCAGCACTGCTGCTCTCTTGATATTCTCTTTAAAATCCAACCTAAATAAAAGTAAGTATTCCACTCTTATCTCTTTTGCTATTAGTAATAAACCACTTCAACATTTTTTCTGCATGTTGAGTTTTAGTAATACAATTGATATATATAAACTTAAAATTTGTATGAATCTTTTATTGGCCCTTGTGAATTATATAAAATTGCCATTTCACTGTGTGGTAACTTTAGAAGTTTAAAAATTCCACATAATTTTAAACGTAATAAATACATAGCAAATATATTGACCCAAGTTTATAAATCGAGATGTTAAAAAACGATGCCACTAAATTTCCATGGTATAGAAATAACGGTGGTTGCAAATGAGGACCTATAGGCATGCAATAGAAAGCCTCACTGATTTTTGATTGTTCTGTTGTCTCCAATTATATTAAAATATTTGCTAAAAAAATGAGAATTGATATGTCAGGAAAAGTTTTAAAAGTGCTGTGATCATTGAAGAAGTTGGGTGAGCAAAAAGGCAGTTTCTGAGGAGCATTTTCTCTCTCTCTCTTATTGATGCTGAAAGGGTTTCTAAATCAAGGAAGATGACATGAGATCTTGTATGTGATTCATCCATCCACTTTAGACATATTAGGCTTGTTTTGTGAATTTGGTTGTGTACTTGGTCGAGTGCTTCTTTCTGTTCCATTGGTATAAAATCTGTTTTCTCCTTATGCTTTTGTCCTAAATGAATAATTTAAGCAATATTCATTGTTCCATGTTGTGAATTTATGTCAAGATTGCTCTGGTGAGCAGGGGAAGAACTATGTTTTTAATGTGAGTTTTACATTAAAAGGAACATCCAGTCTTCTATAGGATTTCAGTTTATTAGGAGTCAACATAGGTACTAATTCCAGATTCATTCATATATAAAGACTTTTCTTTAACTCTAAGCAAAATGAATGAAGGCTCAAAGCATGAGGATTCTTAGACCACTGGTCAGACTGAAAGTTGGGATTATTATTCCACAAGACAGGTTGTGTTGAAATCTCCCCTATTTCAAAATCTCCAAACTCGTAATTTCCTTCAGTCTAAAATCTAATTCTACTTTCAAGAAAACTGTCAGAAAACCTTCCTTGACCTTAGGCACTGAAACTTTCAAAGTAGCTATTCAGAATATTAGCATAAAATACTGGTTGAACTGAACTGTCCCAAACTCAACTACTGATATACGCAGCCCACCTTTCTCAACAAACCAAAGCAAATTAGCTCAACTCAACATTAAATTGGGGAAATAAAAATGAGCCACTTTTATCCTGAGTTCTGAAACACAGCAATGCTCTCACCTTAGAAAATGGCTCTCAGTCACTAGCCTGTAGTAAACACCAGTGACTTCTGCAATTAATGTGTGAACACCTTATTTACTCATAACTCATTTATTCACTTGTAGAAACACCCACTGATCAGGTCAAGACATTTTATTTTTGAACTATATCAACAATGCTTAGATATGCTTCTGTCAGATAAGTATTTATAATTTAATCACTGAGACCTAATTTCAATATTTCTCTTCAGACTAAACCCCACACTTTTCTGAAACCTAGGTGCTTCATTTTCCCATGGGCTTCTCTTCAGCCTATCAGCCTAAACTATCTGAGAGATGACATGCCTTTGCTCTGTCTGCATGTTGATTAACCTCAGTTACAGCAGTATTGGGCCAATGTTTAGTGATTTTGAAAATCCCTTTTGAAGGGAATTTCATCCCACCTGATCGAAACAGCTTTATGACAAAGGACCAGCTTCAAATGCTGTATTTAACCCTCTGCAGCTGTACACGTGACCACTGAAACAATGAGAAGCATTAAACATTATTGTACTTTGATGTAGGGCAAATGTTTGACTCCATTGAATGGTCCTGCATTTTTTTTTATGCTTTAAAAGGTCCTGTTTTGGAGTGAATAAGATTAAATGGATAAAGCTGCTGCTATTTGAAAATGTAGTTTAGATGAGCTCTGCTTTTTCTAAAAAAACCAGTTACCTGTGCTTCAGCTGCTGTAGGATTTCTTTCTGAGTATCTGTCAGAACAAAAGATTCAAAGGGCTGCA
The DNA here is from genome assembly GCF_963082525.1 of Nesoenas mayeri. NCBI lineage: Eukaryota > Metazoa > Chordata > Aves > Columbiformes > Columbidae > Nesoenas > Nesoenas mayeri. Next base: position 54,747,392 of record NC_137540.1, read on the forward strand.
GTTTGCTGATACTGCCAACCACACTTCTCTACAAACTGATAATCCACTCAGGTGCTATCCAGCCAACTCTGACCTTTCATGAATGCACCTAATTGATCAGTAGAATGATTTGTTAACTGCTACAACACACAAAACCCACTTATTGCTTGGTTTCCTCCAAATTCAACAGATTTTGTAAGTAGACAATACAAATAGTAATATTTTTGATAGATAGCTATGCTATCTGAGGTTTCTTTGCAAAAATTGTCATTAGAAAACACATTCTGCCACTGTCAGTTTCTGTAATGCTCCTCTTAAATGTTTGTTTGCCTCAAAACAGAGGCTATGAGGTGTGGGCAGAGAGGAGAATTTTGTCTGATGTGCGTGGAGTGGTACAGAATATGGAAGATGAAAAGAAGCGACGAACATGAGGAGAAAAGAGAAAGCACAGAAAGACCAAGTGAAAGAAAAAACAACCAACCACAACCAAACCAAGCAGAGAGTGTTATGCTACCCGACTATCACTGTCACAGGAATTTGAAACGATACAGAAAGAAACAGTTGTTTATGCTTGCAGAGGCCACAGCAGCAATGAGGAAAGCTCAGGTGTTCTTTGGGAAAAAAACTTTCCACCATCTGGTGGAATCATGAAGACTGAAATGCCTTTGAGGACTACTGAGAAGTGCTTTTTTCCTTTCAAAATTTTTGGGCAAAATTTGTAGTGACTGCCATGGTTATTTGCTGCTCTGACACCACAGCATAGCCAGGGGAGAGGGCCATTAATCTTGTGCACTGATTTTTTTTATTTTTATTTTTTTTTTTTTCTGGTGGCTATGTAAGTTATTATATTTTTTTTTTCTTTTTCACAACATTAATTGTAATATATTTTTCTGAAGGAGTTGACAACTTTTTCCATATAAGGATAAAACAAAGTTAGGAAAAATAAACTCTTGAAATAAACAATCTCTTCATGAGTTAAAACTGCAATTTATTTAAAATTTAATGAAATGATTTTTTAATGTATTTGTTGCATTTTGTCACAGCAGCAAGGGTATACATAATTTATATCTTGTTTAGAAGCCTAACAAATGTGTTTTCCAGAGATAAGGGGTCTGTTTCTAATACCAGTTATTCTTTGCATAGCAGAACTTTTCTAAAAGGTTTATAAACGTTACTTATGACTATTTGTTGATGCTGCTGCTTTTCTTAATTGTAGCCTCTGCCTCGCATGCCAGAAACCCTAATACTTATTCACTTCACTTGATGGTCAGCAAAGATCAGTTTCCCTTCAGATAATTCCACAGATCAGCAGGGAATTCAGCATCCTGACACTGGCCTGTAACTGTACAGCTATGTTAAGGAAGAAACTCTAATACTTAATTACTTTTTACAGATATCTAGTTATCAAAAGCCTGGGTACAAGATACTTGTCATTGAACTTACGCTGACATCTTTAGCTTAGTATCCCAGTAATTTGCAATCTAGTCTAACATACTACAAAACCAAGTGCCAAAAGGCTTGTATCAAACTGAAATATGTGGACTATTTTAGCTAGATTTTCTAAAGGGCTTCACTTCTCCTTAAGCATTGTAATAAAGTGACATATTTTTAAGGAGAACCAGCATTGAGAACTGAGCTCTTGAAAATAAAACATACTAGTTGATGTACAGAATAAACTGGGTAAGTCATGGATGACACCTTGGCCCCACTGAAGTCAGCAGCAAAAATACTCTTGATTTCAGTGAAGTGAGGATTTCAGTCAGCAGCATGGAAGCATTCTTAAAAACTCTGCATGAAGATCAGTCTCTGCCTTTTATAGGGAGAAAAGAGTTGCTGAATATTATAGCGCTATCATCCTTTTTTCTTTCATTCTCTGCTCAGCAGTGAAATAACACTGATGGCAAAATAGGTTTAGGAATTATCACTCAGGGAGATGAGTGGTGGACTTGCATAGTTCACTCCTAGATCTACTTCTGTTGCAAGCTGAACTGTGAGCTCTCACAGGCACCACAGCGAGTGTTTCCTCTTGCAGTGTTTTCTTCACCACAATAGATTCCTAAGTGTAGATTTTTCTTCCAAATGAGATCTTATACTGCAGTTACATGGACAGGATCTGATTTACCACACTGCTGGGAGCTAAACTGAAGTGACTGTAGCTTGCAAGACGCCCTCTTGGTAACCTGCAAATTTAAATCTCTAAAGAGCCAAGTGGCCTTCAGAACAGATATGAAGTTCATCTGTTTCCTCTCTTATCTTTCAGGTTTCTGATTTAGTGGTCTGCCTCTTAGTCCCTGATGATCACAAACAAGCCTCTGTGAATGCCTCCAGGTGATTTTTCCTTGAACAGAACTGATACCATTACAACAAGTTATGCTTTGTGGCTGAGAGAGTGGGGTATTGGATTTGGACCCAGAAGGGACAAAAAAAGTTATTTTTCCTCTTCTGTCACTGAGTGCCTTTGTGAACTTGGGCAAATAAGTTCACCTCAATGATTTCTTCAATGTGTAGAAAGGCAGTAATGCTTCTTTATCAATAGAACAGCTGGTTCTTAGGTTACCTCAGGTAGAGTTCTGACAGAACATATTCTGGTTGAAACACTGATGTATACAGGAAGAGAAGTGACAGATCCTGGAGAAAGTGGTAACAGAGGAGATGTAGAGGTAGTAGTTCTTGTCCTTGTCAGATAACCTTGAGAAAGACACACATTCTCTTTGTCTTTTAGCTTCCAGAAGCATTCCTCTATTAAACAATGGTGTTCTGAAGAGAAATTAATTAATTAACTTTTGTGAGCCATTCATCTACTACAGAGATTGAAAGTAGAAGATTTCTCTTTCAATTTCAAAAAAGCAGAGGTACTTCAGGCGAGAACCTGGCCTATAATGTAATGTGCACTACAAGTGAGTAGCATGGCAGGGGTTCTTTTGTCATCATTGCTCTCTTATAGAGTAGTTCACAATATGCTAAAGTTCCTTCAGAAATTATAGCTGAAAATGAACTGCCCAAATAAAAATAAAGCTTCTATCTAGGGTAAAAGAACATGTACCCAAGCCTTTTTGAGAAATTGGGCTTTGTTTTTAAAATACAAAAGAAGAAGCAATGAAAATTCATGGAAATAACATAAAAGTGTGGCATGTGCACCTTCTTCCTCACCCTCAAAAGCACCAGAAACTTCTAGACCAATGCACCACTGTGGTCATGTATACACCCCTTGGTCAACAGACAGGGCCCTTAACCAATGAAAGGCCTCAGTTTAGGGAAGTTTCTAGACCACTACCATAAATGACCACAAGTTCAGATTCAACTAGGGTATAAATAGAGCCCTTCAGAAGCCCCCTTGTTGAATTGATCTTCTTCAAAGCAATGGGTGTGCCATAGAGAACTCTTCTTCTTAAATCCAAGATGCTGTCTAAGGAAATTCCCTCAAGGACTGAGACACCTTACCTTATATATCTTCTGGGTACCCTTGATAGCCCTCAATTTTACGAGTGGGTAGATGTGCATTTTGAGTCATCATTCTACAGTTTTGGGAATCCCTTGAGTTTGAATCAGATGTGTAGTAATGAAACTCCTGACTGATATCCAAATGTGTTTTATAATGTTGCAGAATGCCGAATAATTTTGGATAAGCCCCTGTTTCTAGTTGGTTTTCTACTAAACAGTTCTGGCTAGAACAAGGTCTGTCTGGAGCATATCGCCTGCATAAATTTATTTTTGGGGTGTTTCTGCAACAAAATGTGTAAGAGATGAGCCTCAAAGATTAGCTAGGAAGCTAATATTTACCTGATGTAATTATATTTTTGAGCCAGTTACCAAAATTTTGGTATGTTATTTGTTTCATTTAAAAGGATAATTTCTTGATGCAAACCTGGATATATACAGTGAAAGTGTACACATTTGTGGTTTTCTGTACACATTAGGAATCAAACAACAGCAGAAGAGTTTTTCTTTAAAATTTCAAATGTCGTTCATCTAGTCAGGCCACTATTTTACAAGCTTGGTTTATCCATCTCTACCATTCACTGAATGTCAGTTTATTTGTGTTTCTGCTGTTTTTCAACTTACACACTTTTGTAAAATTGCAATCCAGCTAATTATCCACCTAGGGTCTCATTATTGATATCTAACCAGTAAGGCATTACTAGAATGCTAGGAAACCCACCACCCAAGTCTGCGTAGGTTCTAGGCTGATTGTCCCCACAGTAGCCTGCTGGTGCATGTTACAGAATGAAGACCATATGAAAGGATCTGCATCTCATAAGCTGCGTTTTCCATAGGTGCTGCTTGCAGGTTGCCCTCATTCAAAGTACAGGTCAGTACCTGGGTGAAGCCTGCCTCCAGGTCAGGAGGTGGATGGGATTGTGGCACATATATTTGTTTAATGCATTCAGGCTTCGTGAGCCAGTGCTCCTGCTCCAGAGCATCTGAATGCGTGAAGGTGGATTAACAGTGTTTACGATGGGTGAATTTGGACTGGAAAACAGACCTGGACAGCTGTTTAAATGGGGATTTAAACTAATGTTGTCCTGTCACAAATCCCATTGCTTGGTTGCTAATGCTGCAGCAAAAAAATTGTGTGTGGGGGGGGTGGCTGTTTGTCAGCAGTAGAGGACTTGTGCCAGGTTACTGTGTTCTCTGGGAGCTGGTCAGAGCTGTGCTGCCTGCAGACAGCCTTTCCTCGTCCAGACTGCTCAGAGGACACCATGTGCTGTGGGTTCAGCAGCAGGGCTGGGTGCCTGGTGCCAGTTCTCTCCAGGTCAGCACTAGCTAACCCCTGGCATGTTCACATTTTTTCAGTTATTACAGAAGGAAGGGGCATCTAACCACTCCCTTATTCAACAGAGTAGAACCATAGTGTTCAAAACCTTCTGTAAATACCATAACAACCCAGAACAGAAATACTTAAAGGCTGCAATAGTGCAATGTATTTATTTTTCCCAGAAGATTTGTGTGGAAATATTGTGTGTCTGCAGCAGTTTCTCAAATGACTCATGATTTAGTAGGAGTAAAGTACTGATGTTTGGCTGAAAGAGTTTTAAAAAACAATGGAGGATTTTGGATATTCTGTTATTTTTTTTCTTAGTACTACTGTCACCAACATAAATCTTCTGTTAAGCCTGCCTGTGCTTTTTCCTGGCTGCAGAAGGTTGCTTAGCAACCTCTCTAGTTTAGTCATGTGATAAAAGTACTAGGATGTTGAAAAAAGTTCACATTAAAATTATTTTTAAAAGAAGAGGCAGTACTTTTCACTTAGAGAATATAATTCCAAAATGACTGACTAGGTAAAAAGAAACTGGATTTAAATAACTTGAAAATTTGTTTTTACTTTGCTCAAATACTTGATGTGGAACCATTTCCTGATCTCCAAATTTCAAGCAATTAGTTTTGAATTTTTATAGAAAAATTCATTCCAGACTTCCAGTGCTCAGAAAAACACTCCACTGGTTGCTGTACAGTGCAATCCCGCTTGATAACAGGATAAAATTCCTTGTCTCTGCAAAGAGAATTAATGGCATTATGACATTTACTGAGCACATAAAGTACTTAAACACATCAGAAAATATGTGACTTTGTAAAGGACTTCAATTCTTAAATGTCAAACTGTCAAAGTGGAAAGTTTTTCAAAAGCCTATTTGGATTCCCAATTCAAAACAGTACATTCACTATATATTTTTTTTGAAACAGGTTTTTTTATTCAGAGGGTTGGTGCAGGCTCCATCACAGAAATTTTGAGCCAGCATTATTGCCTGTCATGTGGAATCCTACAGAATTTCAGCCAGCAAGGGTATAGTAAGTAAGGTAAGTTTCGGTTTTTCAAGCTTGCTTTGGATGGAGAAGTATTGATGCTTTTTTTTTCTTTTCACTATGTAAAATATTTAACTTCTCTATATTTTTTTTATTATTTTTTTTTTCATGTAAACAAATTCACACATTTTTGAAGAACTTGGTTAAAAATTCTGTGTCATTACAGATAATGATATTTTAGTGTAGACAGAGAGAAAGGAAAACACATTAATGTTAAGGTCTGACTCAAACTTCCTGAAACAACTAAATTCTAATGGACATTTTTAGTAAGAGGATGGTATTTATGACTAGGTACAAGCCACATTGTGACTTATTGTTTTGGGAAAAAATCCTTCCCCATTTGCAGGTATCAACAAAATAAAAGACTCTGATGGACATGTTCATTTGCTGTTACAGCTATATGAACTTTTAAAATGGAAATTCCTGTTGCTAGGCTGGTGCCTCCTTGTACAATTGCATTGTTAATTTAGAGATGTTACCTTATTCTCTTCTGTTTCCTAATCCCACTCACTAAGCTGTTCATCAGTGCTTCTGGCTTGTGCCAACACTGGTTCTCTTTGAAGGAGACAGAAACCATTACCTTGCTCTGCATGGTGGGACTGTTTTTTCTTTCCTTACCTTCATTACTCTCAGTTAGTCAGTCAGTTCCCTTTGTCCTTAGTTCTGCCACCTCTGTGTTGGAACAAGAATATAGTATTTTCCTCGCTGGTGAAATGGTGTGAATTGCTGTCCTAACCAATGTCTTGCACCTGCCTCCTGAGCCTACGCTGAATTTCCAGACAGGCATGTGTTTTCTACATGTATATGAGATCTCTTTCCTTTTTATGAGATGTTACAGCATCACTATTTTCCTCCTGATTATGTCTGCAAATCTACATTTACTGTTTTTAAAAATCTAACAGGAGTTGCTTTTGCAAAAAATCTAATCTCTGAAATCTGAGAGACAACTCTGTTAACAGGAAGACAAAGTGAAAGGTGACAATCAGGTTTTATAAGCATATGCATTTATTTGTTATTTGAGGCAAGGAGGGCTAGCTACAAAGCAGGAATATCCCAGAAGCTTCATGAGATACTGTTTTCTTTTTGCTTTTCACATTTGAGAACAACAGTGCACTTAGGTGAACAGGGGTCAAGAAAAAAGTACTATAAAAAGACCCTTCTGAGTTGCTTTGCAGGATCAAATATGAGGACAACTGAAGATAGGAAATCCCCTAACTTCTCATATCTCTCTCATACTTTAAATAGGCAAGGTATGGCACGGATAGTAAGATGACTATCTGTGATTTAGGAACACTGAGGAGAATACATTTCTTATAAGATTTATGCCATCTGGGATTCAACCAATACATTCTGTTTAGTTAGCATAACATTGATGAGTGGACTAAGAATGGCATAAGACTATTAATTTGCCAGTGGGTGGTCTGCAGAACATGTAAAGCTTTTATTAAGACTGCCTAAAGCTATAATGTGAATTGCTACCTATTTGTTCACCTTTATCCTTCACATAAGCATTCAGGAGAATTGAATTAATGTTTAGAAGGGCAGGACTTTTTTGTTGTCTCACAAGCCAGGGGAGACATACCTGCAAGGAAATTATGTGAGAGCAGACCCAGCTTTTCAATTTATGAAGTTAAAGGAAGCTTTATCAGAACGGTGTGGAATTTCATAACACTCGTTGAATATATTGGAAGGGGCTGGAGGGAAGGGGAAGAAAAGCGTATACATCACTGACATACTTCATCACTTCACATACAGACATCACATTCAATTAAGTATAGAGCTCTCTGTCAACAAACTTGACACGTACATCTATGGAATGTCACCAACCCTCCAAAATCAATATTCAAGTTATGATGGACTGACAGCTTACAAGCTGAGTGTCCCTTGATTTTACCTATTCTTGCTTCAGGACAGTGCAAAGTCCTTGTAGTGTTAACAAACAAATGTAATTAACTAAGGGATATGACTGAGTACAAATCAAGAGTCAACGATTCATTCAGCATTAAAAAAATCACCAAACTGGTTAATGAAATTCATGTTATCAAGAAACTAAAATGTAATGCTCTTAAGGAATCTGAAAATACAAATTCTCAGTATTCTAGGAAGTGAAAGTTACTTAGGGATATTGCTAGTATTTTAATCAAAACTTAATTCTGTCCTACTGTACTTTGTGGAGAAAAAATAAGACTTTATAAAACTGATAGTATTTCAGGAGAGATTTTCTTTGAACTAATAATGTCTCTGTGACAGTGATTGTAACTATTGGATGAGTGAAAGAGGAATCCTTCAAAATAGTTTCACCATCTTCTGCAAATAACATGCTTCTTAAACATCTACTTTTATAGGCTTCTCCTATATATTCTATACAGGAAGTAAACGTGGTGCCAGGTTCAAGAGTTATTGAACTAAGCTCAGCCCTCCAGACAGAATTTTGGACTAAGAAAGTAAGGCAATATTCAGAAATTATAATATTTAGTTTCTGATCATGCGGCCACTTTAAACCCATTCAAAACAAGAAAAACCTAGTGGGCATACAGAAGTGCAAAGTACACCAGAACAATAAAGCAAAATGAAGTCACAGTTTCTTGACATACTGGCATTTGGCTATCAAGAACTATTTCAAATACTGTTTTTCAATAGTATGGTGTGTAGAATAGTTTCTTGTTTTCTTTTGTGTTTTTGTCATAATTTTTGTAACTGCCATAAACTGGCTAATCTTTATTTTTTGCCTTCGTGTACTAAGTAGAATTTTGCAGTGCTTGATGAAACACTGTTTAAGTCTGACTGCAGCTTCTTTCGTTAAGGCATCACACTGTTTACATGGACTCATTATGAAGATCCAAATGTCTACATGTATATACAAGATGATATATAGAAAACACCTGTATTCATTTTCTAATGCAGATTTTAATGAGAAAATACCACAAAGAAACATCTACTTCCCATAAGTAGTATTCCAGCCTTTAATAAGTTGACATTTGTTACGTTTGTCACCTATGGAGAAGTAAAAATTTTGATTGTCTCCAGGCAAGTCCTTAAAAGGAAATATTTTTCTTGTACTATTCCAGAATCCTGCTAATTTGTTGGCCAGAAGGAGTTTTGAGGTCTGAAAAGATGCAAGCATATTTACTAGAAAGACTTTAGAAACACAAATTTGTGAACACTTTGTGCTCAATTAAGCTTTGAAGGAACAAAATGTAATCAAATAAAGCTTTTAAAATGTTCGCTGCACACAGCTCCTTTAAATTTTCAATAATGCTGTTGCTCAAATATGATAATCAAACAAACAGAACAAGTCAGATTTATTCAGTACTGTTTTAAATTGAGAGCAAAGAGGGGAGATTTTTTTCTTATTATGAATTTAAAGGCAGGTACACAAAATAACTTTTCAAGGTCAAACAGCAAACAAATTGCTGAACTGGGCACAGAGTCTGGATTCCCTGCTATGCAGTCTTGTATATCATCTAATAAATCACAGTAAACCTTTTCCCAAAGCTGAGCTCATTACTTTGGAATTATTAGCGCCATACCTTTTACTAATAAAATCTACTTCACCTATGAGTCAAGATTTGAAGGTTGACATTGTAATGGAAGTTTGTTTCAGACCACTTGATCGGGATGAAAAATCGAATGAAATCTTCTTTAAACAACTCAGAAGTCTCTGGCTCTCATGTGGGGACTCTGGTGTATTCTGGAAGGGCAACACAGCAAGACGTGAGGAACCCAGAATATTTCTGGAAGATGTCAGAGATAACATCTTGATGCAGGTTGCTGGATAGGCTAAGCAGTGATGCACAGACAGATCTGCTGTTCCCAGATGGGGAAAATCCAGTCAGGGATAGAATAAATAAGAGTAGCATTGACTGTAGTGACCAAAATAGTGAAGTTAAAGATCCTGAGGTGAATGAAGAAAGCAAGTAGCAAAGGACTGACCCTGAAATTTAGGATAGCAACATTCAGATTGCTGATAGAATTTCCCCTTCTTCTTCTCCGTTCTCCTTCCCCTTCTCCTTCCTTTCTTCCCCTTCCCCTAGAACCTACTCCACACTATGTAGCTGGAATTATATGGTACGAGTAAGGCTGGAATGCTGAAAGCTAAGACTAGCAAAGCAGGGAATATGAGGCCGCAGAGAATCCTGTCCAGATGATTCTTTCTTCAACATCTGCTTCCTCTGGTACTGTGTTTAGCTTAATGTCTTTTGATGGCTTTGTCTGATGAAATGTAGATTGTCTCTATCCGATTTAGTTTTTGAGATTCTGTTTATACTGAAGTCTTCTATAGACATTGCAAACCATGGTTCGTTTTACGAATACAGGCCAGACACATTATGCCTTAAATGCGCCTATTCACATTATTGACTAAAGGGGGGCTAATATAATAAGCTTAGAATACAGGTATCTAATATTAGGTAAGATAAATCTCATGATTGTAACATATAATTAAACTGATCCTGGGAAATTTTTTAAAGTCTCTGAATGATACTGTTTTTACACTTAAAGATTAGATCCTCAAACATAATAAATACTGTATTTAAACTTTGGTGATAGTTTATAGGAAGTCAAACTCTCAGTATCTCCTGAGGCTGCTCCTTTGTAACAGTGCATATTTTGTCTAGTATTTCTTTGCTGCAATCCCATCTCAGTCATGCTTTCTAAGGATCCTGTTCCTTCTTCTACCAAAGCAAACCTATAGAAAGTGGTAGCACATTATTTCCTACCATACAGATGGAAAAAAACAGTGAGCTAGGAAAATAATAAAAACCTTATTATGGGGTAATGGAGAGATACCAAACCCAAATTAGTCTTACCTAAACCCCGAAGTAGAAGCAAATAGCATCATGCATATATGAAATGTGCCTCATATTCTACTCTGTCTCCATTTACAGTTTGCAGAAGCAAGCTGCAGGCTGTTGAGAACTGCACAGAACATGTCTGGAATATGTGATTGTTTTTTAACTTTTAAACTGGTACCTTTTTTAGATTTTGAAAATATTTGTACAGAGGCAAAACAACCTTTTTCTTTTATGCAGACCCACATGAAAACTTGCATAACCAAAGCCAGGAATGGCTTTTCTCTATTCTGTAGTTGCCAATTTGTATAACAGCAGTGGTTGTATGGAAGTCTTGACACAAAATAAAACAACAAACATTCATTAACATTCAGAATACACCTGCACACTGCTTGACTCTTTTTTTTTTTTTTCATAATGTTGCATTTGTACATACACTACTTTCATTTTCACCAGTGTCTTTTTGGCAAAATAGCAAAGCAATGGAAATGTTACCTTTGTCAGAGGAAATGAGTTGACACTGTATATTTTGTCAAAGCCAGAAAATACTGGCCCTGTGGTAAGAGACAAGAAAAATAAAGGTACAACATGGTGAAACAGTAGGTTCCAACTCATTGGAGCTCACTCTGTTATGTGCTTGAAAGGCTTTAGGAATTGTAAAAAAAATAAACATAACCATGTTTGAGAAGCTCAGAATAGGAACAGCTGATGTCCTTATCACCTCTCATTTAAATCCCCAGAGGCAGTACTCTTTAGTTCCTTGCAATAATTTGTTTATTTCCAGACATTTTTATGTATTTGTCTTTCTCAGCGCTCCCCGCCCCCCCCCAGTGTAAATGTTTGTAAAGAAATATCACTGATGAGTGGTGAATGGGTCCCACAGCAATGAATTTACAGTCCTTGCTCTTTCGTCATGTTTTGTTTAACTAGAGAAACCTAAATTAATCTTCCTGCTGTGAACAAATGTTTCTGCTCACGTTGCTTGAATTTTGACAGTGGTCTTATGAAGCAGGAGACTGAGGTCAAATGCAGAAATGATGCAGGAGACTCCTAGGCTGTCTATAATGGTCTGGCTTAAAAGCAGTAACGTCTTATATCCTTTGCCAGTTTTTAAGCATGGACATTAGAACAAATAGTGCTCCCTTGAATTTCAGTTCAATTTCTGCAAATGCCTCATTTACATGCAGATTTAGCCATGAGGGTTACTGCAACATTTGCTATATTTTGCACCTCTTCTGAACTGTGACTTCATCATTTAAATGGGATGCCAAAAAAATGTCTTCCTTCATTTAAATGAAATCAGTATCTTCACTAAGAAGTGAGAGCATGTAGTGGTATAGAGAGAAAGAGACAGAATGTGGGATCATGTTAGTGTAAAAATCCAGAGTGTAGTTTATGCACTTGAGTCATATCTGGTAATAAACTATGCATAGACTTCACAAAAATAAATAGAATTTGTGAGTAATATATAGAGAAGTGAGAGATATGTGTATGGGAGAAAAGTTCAAAGGGAGTCTGACTCATTTGAAGGCAATCATAAAACTCTTTGTGGCAGCCACACCAAAGGTACAAGATCATGTAGTTTATTTAATACATTAAATTAAAACCCTAGCTAGAGAAGAATGTGGCAGTTCTAATGCATTAAGTAGTGTGGGTTGTTTGGTTTTTTTTAATGAAATAATAAAGTGGGGATCCACTTGAGTCACAAATAACTTCATTTACATTTGATTTGCCAGTTGTGGACAATAATGTGTCAGAACTGAGGACAGCAACTGATCAAGATCCTCAGCTGCATGCAGTGCTGGAAGCTTACATTTGTCAATTAAGTGCATTCATCAGTTGCAAATATCTCCAATATCTGCCAAGAAAGAAGGTCACAGGCAGGGTGCCTGCACAGGTGGTGGGTTGAAGTTGGAGTAGCAGATGGCAAAGAGGGTGTTTCTATCACATAGTGCTGGTACTGGCTTGATGATGCAACCTTACTGGTGAAAGCAGTTCCAGAGTGAGGATTTCACTTCATAATCACATGAAATTATGCAGTCTAACAGGGATTTTTTTTTTTGAGATTTGAGGAATCTGTGGCTAAGACTCCTAGCTATTAGAAGCCGTTAGGTAGGAACTAGCATTGCCATTATTGGTGAAAGCAACATGAGAAAGACTGCTTAGCATGAATAAACAGAATTAAGGGATAAAAAATAGTTAGGAAAAAAAAGCAGTGTTAGGATTAGGCTGTTTATGTCCCATGTGAATGTGCCAGAAGAAGTATGGGTTCATCAGGTTGCAAGAATTGTAAACCAATAAGCTTTATCTGTTTTATAGCTTGAAAAAGGAGATGTGACATTTGCAGGTTTTTCTTTCTGCTAGTTTTGCTATAGAATTTGCTGGCTTGCTTATAGGAAGTATATACCCTAACAATTATTTCCTTTCCCCTTCCAAACAGTTTGTGACATGACCAAAATAGGGTGCTTGATTATATATGTCTTTACAATGCTAGCAGTGATTTTGGAGGTGATTTAGCTTGCACTGGGTAGCAACTATAAACAGGTGCCTAACTAGCTAGGAAGAAGACTTCTGTGTGTATGTGAGGGGATGATCTTACAGGGCTGTTTTTAATGTGAAAGAAATCATGGATATTCTGCCTGTGGCAAGGTCATGCAATGACATTGAATTTCTTTTCTGTGATAAGGGAAGACATCTATTGAGCATTAGAACAAATGGATGAAGGGTAGGGGGATAGTTTGACAGACACTTTAAGGCATATTTAGACTTCATGCCTGCAAAGATTTGCAATAACTGGATGATACATCTAGAGAGTATCCATACAGAAATGAAATTACTTACAGTAAGCAGCGACCAGGTCCCCAATATCAAAATATCAGTCAAGAATTCTTAGATCCTTGCATGTATTTTAGATTTAGGGGTTGTTTAAAATAGATAAGATGGAAGCTATCACATACAAGGACAAAAAGCCTTACAAAAAGTGAAGTAAAATAGAGGAAAGAGAGGTTTATGAAATGTATATATTAGGAAAATGTAGAGAAATGTGGTTAGGAGGCAGGCAGTTGTTGTTATGCAATACATAGAAGGAAGGCTAGTATAACATATATAGGAAGGTAATAGGTCGTAATATAGCATGAGGAATGAGCTTGGCTAAGGCTGAGTGCAGGCTTGTTAAGCATTGCTTATTTCTAAAATCATTGTTATATTGGATTTATAAAAGTGAACTATGAATATTTGTCTTGCTGTGCAGAGGCTTGTCTTGTGGTATCAGTTGTCTCTTTGACACTAGAGAAGAATTCTGACAAGTACCCTTTATCTCTACAGGATGCATTAGGAGAGGAGATTTAAGGAAAGAGAAGAAGGGATGTCATGACTTTTCTCATGCCTCTGTTGTCATGATCACATTGTAAAGCTGCTGACTATGAGATTACTAAGTGAACTTTCACTAAGACTTTCTTCTTAAGGTGGAGCAGGAATTTGGCCTTTGTTCTTGTTCTGTTGGCTATGGCATATTAAAGGAACTAATACAAAAATTAAACTGTTTTTGTTAGATATTTTTACAATTATAGTTGTGGAGTTGTTTTGCTACTGTTTACAGACAAAGTACAGCAGAGGCATTACTCCCATTATAACTAGAGACAGTTTGAATTGGGTCAGTCTGAATGCTGGAGGGCTACATAGGCTATTGAGCAGAGTCTAAATCTGCTAAATCTGACTGGGAAGGATAGAATATATAGGTTTATGTATTTTTTGACTTACAGGGTGCAATTGTGTATACAAACCCAAATACAAGCAATAAACTCCCAGTAAAGCCTTTTACAGTGAATTTCTATGTAGCCTGTGATATCTCACCATGCGTCTGGATTACTTTCATCTCACTGTTTTGAAAATTGCTTCCAAATAAGGAAAGGAAAACAAAAGCAAAGCTGGTGGAATATTTGTGACTGGATTCATAAAATGGTTTAATTGAAATGATGTTATTTCAGACAAAAATCTAAAAAATTAGACACTTCGAGCCTCCTACAGAATGCATGAATAGAGGGGTAACTGCCTAACTTTGTGATCAAACCAGTCTTCATAAGCTTGAAGAAAAAAGCTAAGTAAGTTGTCTGATGGTGGCCAATAGAAAATAGAGAAGATAGCTAGGTCTGTCTTCTTCAAAGTTCAAACATTTTGTAGAGTTAGAGTTGACACCATGCCCTTTCCTTACCAAACAAACAAACAATTCAGAAACTGAGGCTAATGCTTGTCTAACTTATCTGGCAGGAAAGGGGACTCTGTTTCTAGAATCTGTTTGTGCATTTCAGAAGTCCTTTTTGTTTTGGTTGACTTTATCTAGACATTCAGTCATGCTTCCTCTCAGTCTTTTATCTGCCAATGAATTCTAAATTATTTTACGTGTAATAGAAGGGACTGAGATTATTTTTCCTTCTTTTCCAGAACCAGCCTATTGCTTTGTTGCTGAGCTATATAAGTGGAGTTTAGGATTTGATCTTCCTTGTGCAAGCAATTGCATCTGGGTCTCCCACAACATGTATGATTCTACAAAGGGACATAGACCATACTGCCAGGCTGGTTTCAGAGAAAATAACATTCTATAGCTTTTTAGGTATCCTCAACTGGTAAGCATGCTTTGAGAGCCTTTGCTAGGTTACTTTCCTCAAGATTCAGCTGGAGGCATGTTTAATTTCAGGATGACAGTGTTTTGCTCCATCAATAATGAAAATATATATGCACAGAGGCAGAGTTTCAGGCAGCAAAACAGCTTCAAGAATAAAGTTGAGCTGTTAAGCTACAGCTGGCTTAGAGAACAGTCAGTGAGAAATTAATCATAATTCTGATCTGAAATCTTTTGTCAAGGTCATAATTGCTATTCTTTCTCTGATTATCAGAGAAAGTATTACCCACTAGTTTATGTTCCGCAATTTTATTTTTTCAGAATCTCTCTGTTTGGGGGAGTTTCTCCCTTTCAACAACCTTAATGTTACTTAAGGTAAACTACATTGGTTTATTATTGTTTCTTAATGTTTATCCAATTATACAAGATGCTGAATCCAGAAAGATGTTGGCTTTCATAGCACTGAATACAAAGGGTCAAGCCGCCTTTGTTACTTTTGAGCTTGCTACAAATGTTACCCAAAGGCTGGAGCTGGTCCTCTGAATATAGTATTTAAAGATTGTGGGCTCCACTTAAAGGATATTGTACACCATTAAGAAGGTGTTTCAGATATATGTGTTACTCTTAGCTGTTTTTGGAAGACTCTGATAGGCATAAAATCACTGGATGTAGAACATATTATGTATTTGGATAATTAGTTTAGCTTGGCTAATCAACAGTCTTCAGAAGATATTACTAAAGCAAAAGGGATCTAAATGTCACACACTGACACTCCATAAAAAGGAAAGTGACAAAGTGTGTTATCACAGTCAAGCTGTTTCTCGGACTTCTGGAAATACAAGTTAGATTAAGTTCCCTTTGGCTACAAGGCAGCATTTTTAACAATGTTTCTCAGACAAATAAAAGGTTAGCTAGGGGAGAAGGTACCTTGTTGACACAGATTTCAGCAAGGGCCAGGTCTGACCCTGAGATCAGTAAGGCAACTATGACATTATTGGCTAAGAAAAGTGGGATTACTTTCTGGGGCTAAGAGATCTTGAAGATCCCTTATTAACTTGAGCTTCAGAAGCCATTTGTTCTTCTATGTAACAACAGACTACTAAGGTTGGGGGGCAGACTTGCCAGGGTAGATTTTTCATTGGGAGTAATATTTCAGTAAGGTATACATTTCCCATACAAAGCTACTTCATTTATAATAGAAGATTAGAAATCTGTAGGGAAATGGGAACTCTTTTTTTATAATTGTTATCTCTAGCAGTGTGTTTATCTCCAGTGTAGGCTTCTAATCACTACCATACCTTAATTAATCTTTGAATACTTACAATATTGGCAGGTCCAAGACTGCAATGGATTTACTATGTAAATATGCTGGCTTCTTCTCAGAGGCCTATGAATTAAAAAGCAATAGATCATATTACAAACAGGAAGGTACTAAGAGTAATCTGCCATCAAGATTGATCAAAATTGAGATTTAGTATCTGAAATGCTTCATTCCATGTTAATATATTCTGAATTCTTAAAATAATGTGAGTTTTAACTGAACATAATTGTTTACCTTCAGGTGGATTAGGCTGATCTAGCAAATGGAACATTGGTGCTGTTTACAGTATTCTTATTAGACTATAGCAGAAGAAAAACAGCAAAAGCCATTTTTTTTAAGCTAAAAAAAATCCTTAACCTTTTAATCAGATTTAAGAGAACATGCATAAGTTTTTCAACTATTTCAGATCCCATTTTTTGGGCTTTCCACAAGGAATGCAGTAGTTAAAGACCCATATCATTCTATCTTCAATATGTAACAACTGAACCACAAAAGCTTTGGAATCTTGAATGAGCTCTTATCGTTGAAGGCATAACACTATTATTAGGAATTATGGGTCTTAAATATTCTATATTTTGGAGTAGGTTCAGCAGTTAGTAACTGTGTGGTACGAAAACCCAAGAATTCACACTTCCTTTGTAATTTTTTCTTGTTTCTAATGCTTACATGAAAGCATCAATATACACTGTCCTAAGTGAAGAAGCAGCCAACTGTTCTGGTAGCTGGGCTCTTCTGTGATTATCCATTACAATGACTGTCCTCAAAAGCATGTGTAAGAGACAGCAAATAACACCCCTGGATTGCTTGTAGACATTGGCATGGTCCAGTGTCACAGAAAAATCTGAGATTTTTATTAAATATTTGTGCTGTTTCTAAAAAGTTCATGCAAGAGTTAAAAATGCTAATTGCATGCAATCAATGTGTTTAAAAAAAGACAGAAGTCATGTCTGTGATACTTCAGACAAATGTTGTGTAAGTTATTCTAGGTTTGTAGGTGTGGTTTGTTTTTCTTCATTTGTTTGTTTGTTTGTTTTGTTTGTTTGTTTGTTTGTTTTCCTTTAGAACATGATAAATTAAATCCCTAAGTGGTTTATAGGGCATAGAATTTATTTACTGGGTATTATGCCGCATAGCTGCTATTAATTACCATGCATGGTAAATCTGACTAAAGCTCTTTGTAGTCTGACTCAATTTCTACTTAGCAGTTTGTTTTTTAAATGTTTAAAATATCAGGTCCTAAAAGAGTTTAAATTGAAGGATACAACTTTCACAGTTGAACTATCTTTTGAAACCCTGCAGACGACAAGGTGCTTTTTTTTAAGGGCCAATATATCATTAGGGTTTGCAGCAACTCTGCAGAAATACGAAGAGTGGATTGAAATTATGCATGCTGATAGCACTCTTACAATTACTCTGAATTTGTATCAAAATTTGTTACATGTAGAAGTGGCAAAATGAAATAATTGTAATTTAACTTAATGGGTTTCGATTAAGAATGTTTGACTATCCCTTTTCATCTGCCTTTTACAAGAAAATAACCTCCTCAATGCCAACATATGGCTTTTCTTGCTTTAAAAAGTTATTTCAGAACAACAGCTACATGTTACAGAAGGCAAAACATTCCACACAGTAGCAACTGACTGGACCTGGGAAATGTTAATCTTGGCTGAGAGGGTAGTTAGATTTTCCTGAACGACAGGGAACCTTGTCATGCATGAGAGGAGGCTCCCTGAGATTCTAGTTAAGGTATGAGTTTGAACACTTTACCAAGGCTTGTATGCCACTGCCTGTTCAAAGGAGGTTACCTTTGCCTCTGCTTCTTGCTACAAAGGTTTCATAAACACATCATGATGGATTTTAGATTATGTATTTTTTAAATTATTTCTGAGAAGGATCAAAGTAGAGGTCTTAGAAAAAATAATCTAAAATTAATCTATACACACATAAAATATTTCAATTATCCTTCAAGGAAGAAGAAAAAAAAAAAGCAACTCAACCCTCCAACAAACCTAACACCTTTTGAAAATGCAGATTCTTTCCTGCATTCCTGTCTTAATTTGGTTTTCCTCTCAAACTCCTCCTCTTTTAACCATGACTGCTTTCTCCATTTGTTGTGTACTTCAACCTCAGGTGGCTGGAAAAGTCCTTTTAATGCTCTCCGTGAATTTTTTCTTTATTTTTTTTCCCCTACTAATCCCAGGCTGCTCATTTAACCACTCTTCTCATCATATATCTCTGTTACTTCATTTCTTCTTTATTGATTCCAGCATGTTGCTTTCATTATACTCTTTCTGGTATGGCTATTGAACTGAAGAACTAGCCTGTGTCTTCTGCGTGATGCTTTTTTTGGCACAGCACTGCTGAGTCTTGACACACAGAGGCTCCAGGGCCTCTCTATTCAGTGGTAGGTAGAAGGATGAGAGGAGGAAAAGCAGTTATTGAATGAGAACAAAAGCTACTTCTCATTGCCACACAGTCTTGAGAAACTGGCAAAGAGATTGATTTAGTGGGACAGTAGCAGTCTTGAGCAGATCAGAACTATTGGCAGCATGAAAGAATGACTGTCTGGAAGGAGTGATCAGGAGCAGAAAGTGTAACAGACAGGACTGTTATACTGTAAGATGAGTTTGTAAAAACATATAATAGTCTTCCTGAGAGGACATCTGTGCCCAGAACAATAAACTGTGGGCACGAGTACATCAAAGGAAAAAATGAGATGGGATTTACTGTTATTAATTCCACCCAACAGGTGTCATCTCCCTTTAGTTTTATGGAGTTACATTGAAACTAAAGTTTTCTGCTTCTTTAAGCTTCAGTTCAGCAAAACACTTGAGTGTATCGTAAACTCCAAAAGAATTCCAGTTTTATGCAGTAGAACTTAGATATGTGATTCCAGTTAAGGATATATGTAGATATTTACAGAATAGGTGTGGAATTTGGTCTCAGAAAGTTCTTTTTATTTCAGTTCAATGCATTCAAGGCAACTCGTTTTTGTTCCTTTTTGTGTTCCGAGCTCTGTTTTAATATTACTAGTTGTTTGCTTTGTTATTTCAGAGCTAACAACTGTCTCAAGCCAGCCAGAACCATCCACATTAAAAAAAAAAAATAATAAAAAATACTAAAAGTTTGCTCAGGGATTGGAGTTTTCTGTTAGAAATTTTAGGCCTGTGCATCTGCAGAAGGCTGCTTTCTCCCACCCCCTTTTTTTTCCTATATTCTAGTTGATTTCTCCAATTGGAGGAACCCCCACTTTGCAGGTGCTTTACAAACACTTCTGATTTTGAGTAAGAAAAGTATATCTGGCTAATGGAGACAACAGTGTTCTCAGGAATGACATGAAAGACTTAGACTTCTATTCAATCTAGTTAGAAAACTGGTCACTCTGGAGACATAAGTTGTGTTTGCTCACATCTACACTTTCAATTGTCTTGAAAAATCTGTGTTTTCCTGTGAAGTAATATTGGTTCTAGATTCATTACAAAACTCCATTGTTCTTTCTCTTAAGCTATGGTGGAGCTTTCCTCTGCTTTTGCTGTTGTTGAAGCTTCTGGATTTCTTCTTTCTTTATAACACTAAGTTAAATAATGTCGTGGATTAGAAATAAATACTGTGCTAGCATGCCATAGGGCTTCTGCTGTTGCTTGTGGGTCATGAATATATTTTTCTTCCTTGCTGTTTCTGGAATTTTTGTCCATTTGTTTTTCCCTGAATCACTGCATTTGGACCTTCCTCTGAATGTTACAGAAAAGACAGTCTTGGAAGGATGTGTTGCGAGGATTTAAAAGAATGAGTATCCCAATCTCTTTCAGTGGCATTATTAAATGTGCTTTTTGGACTTAATACTATGTCTTAAGCTTGTTAAAAGTTGCTGGAAACTGTTTTATAACTAAAAAACTTGATCATGATCAAGGACTAGACCAAGTAGTCATGTGAATTGCTTCCAGTCCTGTGGTCCTAATTCTGATATCTTTCAACATCTATTATTCAAGTTAGAAAGGTCAGCTTGATTCTTCTGTTAAAAGGTGTGGAAGCTAAAGTTGTTTCATATTTGGCAGATTCCCACACTGTTCATCCATAAAAAGCTTAAGTTTGGGTAGGGAAAATTTTCTCTACAAATAGAAGGAAAAATTGTCTTTTGATGGACATAGAATATTTTTGAAGTAGTCTTGGTAGTCATTTACTGAGACTTGTATATACTTTGAATAAATCTTACTATGGTCTACGTTAGCAAATTATTAAACAAATTTCAGCAAGGCAAAATTCAATTCTGGTACAGTATGTGAAAATTCGAATACTGTTAACGCTCTTTTATAAATTGGTACATTTCTTTAGAGAGATAGTGCTCAGGCCAAATGGTTATACTAGTTTTCCAGGAAAACTACTAAAATTAACACTTGAATAATATCCATACTAAAATTATTTTAGCTGTCCTTAATATTTTTATAAACATTTTAATATTGTCTAAATATTATCTAGGGTAAATATAAATAAAAACATTACAAAAAGACAAATTGTTACAAGGTTTGCATTGGACACTATGTAAATAACTTGGACATTCTATTAGCTAAAGACTTCTCAAAATAATGACAGGCTTTATTATGCATGTCCTAGACCAACATAACAGGCTTGATCCTTCATAAAATCTTGTCTTTAATCCAGGCTGTATTACTTCCTGTTATCTACTGGGTCAGATAATGACACAGAATCACTATCTGGAATTATATACAAGCCTCAGATACACAAAAGTGTTAGAAGTGTTTGGAGATATAAGGTGATATCCCTCAAAGGTGACTTGTAGCAGTGTGTTTCCCTACCATATTTTTTTTATCCAAACCCAAATGCAATTTGTTCTTTACTGAATTATTCATTGAAAGGTAAAAAGCAAATCCAGCTATAAAACTACCTAAAAGTAACAGAAGTATTTGAGGATTTGTTAATGCGTTTTTGTTTTTCTGGCTTAAGTGAAGAATCATCTGCCAGGTTTTCCTTAGAAAATGTCAGAAAAATAATCCCCACTGCCATTCTGGCACAGCGTAAAACAAATGTATCTTTCAGCAATAAAAGGAGGTGAATTCCTTAGACAAAGGTTAAACCTTAGATTGCTGGATTAGAAATGTTTCCATTTTACCTCAGATGAAAAACAAATAAATATTAACAAGCAACTAGCAGAGAAAGTCTCTCATTTCAGAAAGCTTATGTTAAAATAAAATACTTTGAAAATTCAGGCTTCAGTACAAGCTTTTTGTCTTATGAATAGTACACAATCACAAATGCATTGCGGTAGCTGTTCATGTTTTAAGGTGGCCTTTGAAATTCTGATGAGAATACAATTTATAAAATGTAAATAAATGTTGTTGAGCACTGTGAATGGATAGACACCTTGCAAGTGACCAGACAAAGAAGTTGTCAATTATTGGAACGACCAAGAACCAGGAGGGATCACAGAGAGGACACAAGTATTATGAAGACAGTCTTTGTAAACGGGGAGAGAGACATAATCATGCTGTCAGGAAAACATCAGCACTGAGACTTTTCAGTACTTTCTGGCAAGTAAGACAGAAAATGTGGGTGCAGACTCATTCCTTTTGTGAACACCAAAAAAAAAAAAAAAAAAAGTGTGGAGAACAGGAATAAAGGAAGAACCATTCAAAGACATTATCAGGAGCAGGTTTACCTTAAGATGATCTTGAGAGATCTGAATGGAGTATTATGAAGATTCACCTTGCAGGTGGTGAAGTAATAACGGACAAACCAAATTGTCCATAAGGACTTAGCTGAATAACAGAGCCACTGGAAAACTTCAGCCAACCATAAAGAACAGTTGAACAATCCTTCTTCACAAAATAGAATGACACAATTGATTTACTAAGACCAGAAAACAAAGCGATATTTTAAGATGAATGGATAGCATTTCACAAATCAAATTGAATCTATTGATTAAGTTTTTTAGGAGCACTTGGGATAAAGAGGCATATGATGGCTGGATATGGAGTTACTCTGATGGTACAAGGTATAGTAGAGGCATGCATTTGCAAACATTAGTGACTGTTTAAATAGCAACTGTGAAACACCTTTTAAATTCTCTGTTTTTGTAATGACTGCAAGGGCTGGGATTTGATTTCTTTTATTGCTTTTGCAATGCACTGTACTGAATGTTCATTTGTGGTTTTAGTAAAGGAACTAGCAGATTCATTAAATGCATTTTTTTTTTAATACTTGATAATTGCAGCCTAAATACTGCATTAATGCCAAAATGTGGTATCTTCATTGCCTCTTTGTCTGCTATGCCTTTAATCTGAACAATTCTTTTTATTAGACCTTGACCAGAATTAAATAAGGGCGGATACCGTGCATTTTGCCAGAAATAATTTCCGTTTCCATAGGGAAATTCATACTTTATTCTATACTCTGCTTTTACAGCAAATAGAGCTGTCTGAACATACATTTTTTTAATGGATTCTGCCCCAAGCCATCTGCTGTATGTGTACTTTCATCTGCCCCATCCCAGATCCACTTTAAAAATGTCCAGACATAAACCGATGGGAGCTCAATAAACTATAATTGAATTTAAAGGGTGTAGGATTGCTAAGAGGATATTGACTAGGAAATGAAAAGCTACTTACAGACAATGCTAGCCATTAACTGTAACAGCTCATTCAGGAAATTAATATCTAGCTTCTTGGTCTATATTTTGGGGTATGACTACAGTTTCCAACTTGTTTATATTCCACAAAGACACTTGTTATTTTGTCAGCAATGCTACCTGATCCTGTCATTCAAGCACCACTAGAGAGAAGATTCTAGAATAATCTCAATGACACAGACATTGCATTATTTGGAATGGTGGTTTCAGAAATGAAATAATAAAAAAGTATTAAAATCAAATGGTGATGAGTTGCTTTCATTACAGTATCACAGTATGTTTGGGATTGGAAGGGACCTCAAAAGATCATCTAGTCCAATCCCCCTGCTGGAGCAGGAACGCCTAGGTGAGGTCGCACAGGAATATGTCCAGGCGGGTTTTTAATGTCTCCAGCGAAGGAGACTCCACAACCCCCCTGGGCAGCCTGTTCCAGTGCTCTGTCACCCTTACTGAGAAGAAGTTTTTTCTCAAATTTAAGTGGAACCTCTAGTGTTCCAGCTTGATCCCATTACCCCTTGTCCTATCATTGTTTGCCACCGAGAAGAGCCTGGCTCCATCCTCGTGGCACTCACCCTTTATATATTTATAAACATTAATAAGGTCACCCCTCAGTCTCCTCTTCTCCAAACTAAAGACACCCAGCTCCCTCAGCCTTTCTTCATAAGGCAGGTGCTCCATTCCCTTAATCATCTTTGTTGCCCTACGCTGGACCCTCTCCAGCAGTTCCCTGTCCTTCTTGAACTGAGGAGCCCAGAACTGGACACAATATTCTAGATGGGGTCTCACCAGGGCAGAGTAGAGGGGAAGGAGAATCTCTCTCGACCTACTAACCACTCCCCTTCTAATACACCCCAGGATGCCGTTGGCCTTCTCGGCCACAAGGGCACAATGCTGGCTCATGGTCATCCTGTTGTCCACCAGGACCCCCAGGTCCCTTTCCTCTACACTGCTCTCTAATACGTAATTTCCAACCTATACTGGAACCTGGGGTTGTTTCTGCCCAGATGCAGGACTCTACACTTTCCCTTGTTAAATTTCATCAGGTTATTCCCCGCCCAACTCTCCAGCCTGTCCAGGTCCCGCTGGATGGCAGCACAGCCTTCTGGTGTGCCAGCCACTCCTCCCAGGTTAGTGTCGTCAGCAAACTTGTTGATAGTACACTCAATTCCCTCGTCCAAATCGTTAATGAATATATTGAATAATATTTCATCTGTGTGTTTTGTCAATATTGTGTTACTTAAAAACTTCTATGCACACAGAATATTGTATGTACCATTTACTTTCAATGGAGAGTAAGGTTAAGAACAAATAATTTTATTTTATGGATATTTTTCAGATCTATGTTGTACATGTAAGAAAATTTATCACATTAATTAATGCTGATAAACACTTTTGTATTACTTTGCAGTCAGTGTGTGAAAGATTATCCATATGACTCCAAATTTTGATTTACACATGGATATATGTATGTGTATATTTATATATATTAATATATGTTCATATTCATATTTATTTGTGTATATATAGTTTCTTGGTATGAAGAAACACCACTCATTCACTGGAATGTTTACACACACATATGTAAAAGTTTATATATATATAAGGTATATACATATATATATAAAAATATAAATATAAATATAAACATAAGATTTTAAGGATATATTTTTATGTAAGGTTTTCTAGTGAAGTTTTACTATAATGACTTACATTGAAAGAATCTTCTGCTGACAGTCAAGCATCAAAGCTAGTTTTGAATGTTGCAACAAACATCCTGAAACTTTTAAGTTCAGTCAAGCATTGACAAAGTATAAAAAAAGAAGCCTTGTCACTCAAGATTTCCAGTCATATGGGATAAGCAAAGTTTTAGAGCACTTCTGAAGCTACCAAAAAAAGATCACCCATTCTGCAATTATACTGCACTGTAGCAAATTTTGTTGAATTTCTTCTGCACCTAGATAGTACAAGACTTTAGTCTTCCATGAATAGAAGATGATTGTGCTGTCACATTATACAGCACCCAGGTAAAACTACAAATTAATATTACAAAGAAACAGATGAAACATAAATCTGTCAGTGGAGTTCCTTCACATTTTACTGAGGTTTCTATTTGATTTTTCAACATAAGTAACTTATATGGTCTTTTTCAAGTATTTATATAGGTACTGTCATATGTGATAGCAAAGTGATCTTTTATAAACTGCATAATATTTGAAATTCCAAATAATATAAACCTAATATAAACTCCATCATATTTGAAAAGCCATGGCAGTCAGGTGAAGTCATCAGTGACTGGAAAAGGAAACATTGCACCCACTTCCAAAAAGGGTAAGAAGGGGGTCACTGGGAACTACTGACTGGTCAGCTTCACCTCAGTGTCTGGTAAGATCATGGAACAAACTGTCCTGGAAGACATGTTGAAACATATGGAGGATAGGGAGCTGAGTAGAGGCAATATGGCTTCACTAAGGGCAAATCATGCCTGATTAATCTAAAGGTCTTCTATGATGGAGTGACTGCATCAGTGGACAAGGTAAGAAATACAATTGTCATCTACCTGGACTTCTGTAAAGCCTTTGATATGGTCCTCCACAACATTCTTGCTATTAGAGTAGATCCAGAAGAGGATGACAAAAATGGTCAGAGGACTGGAACACATCTCCTATGAAGAAAGGCTGAGAGAGCTGGAGTAATTTAGTCTGCAGAAGAGAAGGCTCTGGGGAGATATTATTGCAGCCTTTCAATGTATAAAGGTGGTTTATAGGAAAGATGGAGCAAGACTTTTTACCAGGGCCTGTAGTGATAGGACAAGAAATAAAGGCTTTAAAAGAAAAGATGGTAGGTTTAAATTAAACATAAAGAAGACATTTTTGATGAAGAGGGTGCTGAGGTACTGGAACAAGTTTCCCAGAGAAGCTGTGGATGTAACATACCTGGAAGTGTTCAAGGGCAGGCTGGATGGGGCTTTGAGCAAACCATTCTAATGAAAGATATCTCAGATGTCTCTGCCATGGTAGTGGGGTTTGGACTAGATGGTCTTTGGGGGATTGGAGTAGATGACCATCCTTCCAACCCAAACCATTCTATGATGCTACTATGCTAATATCATTTCAGGAATTGGTGGTAATTTCCAATACCCCCATCAATGAAGCAAGGCTCAGTATCTCTATCCATCATTTCTAAAGGCTAGTATTCTCATTCTTTAGCAGAGGTCTTACCTGGTGTCTTGATGTCAAATATGCATCAGAGTTAAGCTGTGTACCTTTTCACATCTGCTCCTCTCTTCAACATGGTTTTTCTCCAGACACTGTTTAGGGAGATTACTGCTGTTCTGTAACAAACTATGTTGTGTTTAAAACACAACTCTTGCAGTTAATGTTCAAGAAATTATATTCCATTAACAAAAACTACCATGATGGTTATGTCATACCTGTGGAAAGTGGATTTGACAGCTCTGATTACCCGCAGACCTTACTATTTATGGGAAGGCTAGTTCAAGGAAGTGAGAATACTTGTCTATGTTTAATCAATTGCTTTTTTTTCCCAGTCAAGATGAACAATTCTCTGTCTCTAAGGTCTGTTCTCTAAGGTTCAATGTTCTCTCTTCTGTGGTTGTTTTATGTGCTTGATTTCTGACATTTACAATAAACTGTATTGCAGCTTCCAAAGTGATACTGTTCACTTTGGGTGAGGTTTTAGAATCCCTGATCTGTTTTCTTAAAATTTTCATTCCATAAATTAAAAATTACTTAAAAATATATATATTTCTGTAAGTCTTTATCACCCTTTCATTGACTTAAACAAGACTTGGTTTGATAGCAACATTTGTATTAAGTCAGAAATAGTGCCTGGGAATAGTTCTGCTACTGCATTAACAGCCTCAACTAATTTTCCTTTTCCCTTTCCTAATAATACTAATACTGATTTTTCTTTCCCTGAGAAATACTTCTGGCAATGGTAGCCTATATTTCCTCTCTAGGTGGACTTTTAAAATAATAATTATTATATACCTAATTGTATTCTAGACTTCGCCTTGCTGATTTCTGTTCCGTGTTCAAGATACTATATCTGCATCATCTGGTACTTTCCTTTATTTGATCTGTGAATAGTAGAAAATACTTTGGGGAAACTTGGTTCTGTATTTCTGAATGGAAGTAGTAAAATTGCAATGTCTTTAAAAAATGATGATGAGTGATTCATGGTCAGTTTCAGATTCCGCTTGCCTCTTGTAAGTGAAGATACATGTCAAGCTTATTGTGGCTTTTTTATTTAACTCTGTCAGCAATTTGCTTTTGCATCAAAGAAGGCTAACAGTATTTCTGGGCTGCAAAAAACATAGTTGTGGTTTGTGGTGTTTTGATTTTTGGTGGTTGTTGGTTTTGTTTTTTTTTTTTTTTTAATTTGTTGTTGTTGTTTTGTTTTATTTTGGTTTTGTTTTATTTTTGGCTTTCAACTACTTGTTAAAAATGTTCTCCTTTTAAGATCCTTTTAAGATTCAGTAACAGCTTTTTTTTTTTTTTTTTTTTTAAATTGAGGCAGTTGGAAATATAGTCCTTGACTGACTTTACATCTCCTTATTTTAGGCAGATAATCATGATGATGAAATTAGGAGCTAACTTGCCCAAGGCTGTTTCTATTTTCATTGCAAAGAGATGAATATTCTGAAAGGAAAGTCAGATCTCAGGAGTTTGTAAATGCTCTCTAAAAACATTTGCATCTCCTCAGCAACTACATAGAATGCTTTGGGCAGCCATATATCTAACTTAAGTGCCTTAGTAGAGTGTCTAGCATTAGCTTAGATGAACCCAGACATGCTCTGCCTTTGGATAGATTAACTGGCTGTAGGCAGATCAGTGTTTTATTTGTTTGTCATCCAGACCCTGAACTTTTTATTATTTTATATTGTTCAGTAGTAATATAACTACATGTAGTATTACTCCAGTTTTTGCAGCAACATTGCTGAAAATTAAGCTGTGTCCTATTTGCTTTTATGCCAACAGTTCATTCATCATCTTCTGCAACCTTATCCCATGAAAAATTCCTCTGGACTGGGATGGTATTGTCACTGACTTTACCCATGTGGTATATTACACTTGTAAGGTATAATTTTTAGAAAACCATTCATTGTTTCCTCCAGGCTTGAAATACTACTGGCTTCTTAGTGACTCTGGACTTTGGCTTTCAGGACTCCTTCTATAAATTTTAAACTGTCATGATGATGGTATCAGATCAGTGTCCATCTTCAATCTGTTTGTGTTAAAACTTGGTTTACGGGACCTGAAAGTGGCTGGAAATGAGTGGCATGGTAGCTTGTGTTTTCAAGTTGGGAAAGCTGCACCTGGGATGAGGAACTAAGCTCAGTTTTCTGTTGGCTGGTTAGTGAGGCAGCTCAGTATTCCCTCCTTTTCTGTTCCCATTCTCACAGATGCTTCTCTGCTTCCCTCAGTTACATGCCTTCTGCCTGGGATATGAAGGTTCATTGGTTGCTTGTTCATTAATCACAATTGGTCTTTCACTGTCATCAAGCAGAATTACAATTGCTTCCTGATGTTAATGAAAGAAAGCAGGTGGGTTGTATGTGAAAAAAAGATGTACTTATGAGTGGCTCACAAGTTCCCTGAAACTTGCATTTTTACTATGCGAAATGAAAGGTCAGGAAAAACATAGAGTGGGAGCAACTGAGAACTTTTCTAATTGTTCAATTTCTTTGAGATGCATTTTTGAGATACTTAGATAAGGAGGGCTAATAATGTTTTGTTTTATTGTTAACCATTACAGAAAATCACAATCCTTGCTTTTGCAAAATTCAGGCTATGAAACTGAAATCATAGAATCATAGAATTGTTTGGGATGGAAGGGACCTTCAAAGGTTATCTAGTCCAACTGCCCCTGCACTGAGCAGGGACATCTAGGTCAGGTTGCGCAGAGCCTCATCCAGCCTGGCCTGGAATGTCTCCAGGGATGGAGCATCTACCACCTCTCTGAGCAACCTGGGCCAGTGCTTTACCACCCTCATTGTAAAAAATTTCTTCCTCCTGTCTAGCCTGAATCTCCCCTATTTTAGTTTAAAACCATTATCCTTTGCCCTGTTGTAACATACCCTTCTAAAAAGTCTGTCCCCAAATATATTTAAGGATATTACTATTGTGCATCATCAGTTAATGTATTTACCACAACTTCTGGTATATAAAAAAATAAAAACAATTTTGAAAAGATATTCTAATAACAATCTAATGAGGACTTTGAGTAAAGCAAAAGAGACAGCATGGTTTCAAATTCTGAAATAAATGCATTTGAGGAAGATGTAAGTAATAAGGTAAAATACTGACCTAGCAGGATGCCACTATTACACAGCTATAAGGTAAAAAGAATATAAAACTCAAGTGATGATAGACCAAAGCTTATCAACTGGAAACCAAAACTTCTTCTGCTCTTCAAGAAGAAGAAAAAAATGAAAAATACCCAGCAGGAGAGCAAAGCTACAAAAGGACGCTAAAGAACTAAGTTCTTACAAGAAAAAGCAAACAGTTCTTCATGAAACTTGAAATGCAAATCAGTGACAACATAGTAGAAAAATATGAGAGAGTTCAAAATAAGTCAGGGGACAAATTGCTTTGAGTTATGGAAATCTCACAGGGAAACAGAAGGACCATTTGTTCCAGCAAATTGACATAGCAAGCTCTACTCCAGAAAAATCACAACCACTTAAAAATAGATCAAGGACACAGCCGAATTCAAGCAAAAGCAGAGACTAAGGACTCTAAAACCTCTTTGGAAAATGAAATAAATTCCACTGAACCCATTTTGTGCAATGGATATTGTTCCCTCTGTGGAAATGAACATCTTGTAAACCTCTCCTAATTTTCCAAGAAGTTTAGTTTGTCATTTTGTTTGGTTGGTTGTATTTGTGGTAGTTTGTTTTTTTTTTTTTTAATTTTCAAAGTCTGGTAGGATCAGTTCGGAAATATCAACTGTAAGACTCATGAGCCAGGACTGCTGAGTCATGGTTTATTAGGCAGACTGCAACTTATCCCACTTCACTTTATGTTACTCAGAGTTGAAAACTATCAGACCATAGCAATGGTTTGTAGCCGTGAAACAGAGATGCACTTTGTTGCTTGTGCTTCTGGAGATACTCCTATCTGTTTAGTTACTTGCACAGCTCTTCTGAAACAATGAAGCAACTGGGCTATGGCGGATCTATGCATCAAAGAATGTGTTAACCTGGTCAGACACATAACTAAGGACTGACAGACCTCTTACACACTAATGTAAGTTTATTATAATTTTGCCATGGCTTTTAAGGACAGAAAAATCAAGTCAATGAAAGATACTGCTTATGCTTCATGCAAGGACAATGGTTTTATGTAAATTGTGGTGCATAGCTGGCAAAGACAGTGTCATCACAACTGAGGAAAGTTAAGACAACTGGTCAAATGTGGATTAAAGCTTCAAGATCATGTATTTGCTTGCATGTCATACAAACAGTAGCTACTGCCATTGGAACTTACTTGGCATCATTATAAATTGAATAATGTTAAATTGTGGATGGGAATGTATGAGTTTATCATACCCTCAATATAACAGTCAGGACCATAACTAAAAATGGCCAAATGCTGTAAGTTTGTTAAAAGAACCCTCAAATTATAGCCACCCCCCTTAGTATATTTTTTTAAATATTAACACATTAGTATATTTTAAACTATCTGCTTTGGTTAAATAGGAACAGGATGTCATGAGTTTTCAGGATAATTTTAAACTTTGGAAAATTTGAATTTAATGAATGAATAAAATCTAATAGGATGTCATTTTACATTAACAAGAATATAACAGTCCCTCCACAATAATGTTGTTTTCTGCCTTGTGTAAGAGAGGTGTCCTAAAATCTGATGGATTATGCTTATTACTATTATAAATGTGCAGAACAATTATTATCTATGTTGTTTCATTTATATTTTTAAGAAGCAGATACTTTGTGTGTATTGGGAGAGCAGATGGCTGCTTTGGTGTTTAAAATGATAATAGTAGTATTGATGCTGCCAGTAGGAACTAGGAAAAGAGAAGTACAGAACTGAGCTTTTGTACTTGATTGAAATGTCACTCTCAGATATTTTTTTTAATTGTTTTTAAAGAAGAGAAAAAAAAAAAAGGCAGCATTTTCCAAAAGATGCTGCAAGCAACCAATAAATGAATGTTTTTCACTGTAAATATCTAACATTGTTATATCATTTAGGTCTCTATGGCCTGGTCAGGAAAATGAATAAAGCGTTTCAACTCAGATTGCAAGAAGCTGAGCTGGAGCAGGCTATGGAGTGCACGCTCAGCAAGTTTCCAGGTGACATCAAAGCGAGAGGACCACTTGATAATCTCTGCTATTCAGAAGGGTGTAGGAGTCTGGGTGAATGGGTCAACAAGAACCTCTTGAAATTCAGGAAGGATAAATACCAAAACTTGCACGTGGGAAGGAAATGCCTCCTACAATGATACAGGCTGGGGCCTGACTGTCTGGGGAGCGGCTCTGCTGAGAAGGACTTGGGGAGGTGCTGGTGGCTGCTAAGCTGTGCATGAGCCAGTGGTGTGTCCAGGCAGCGAAGACCAAGAGCAACCAGGGCTGAAGTAACAGGGGCACGTTTAGGTGGCCCAGGAGAATGATTATACTCCTCTCCACTGTACTTGTCAAATCACATGTAGAGTCCTGTAAACAGTTTTGTGTGCCCCAATACAAAAAATGCATTGATCAGCTGGTTTACAGACATAGAACAGCATAGCTAATTGAAATAATAATAATAATTCTCACAGTTACAGTAACATTTATTGTGCCTATAGCTAATGTTATAGTGAACTTTGGCATAAACATGAAACTTCTATAGTTGATTTTGATACTGAGCATGTATCAGTGCCAACAGTATTCATTTTGCTAGACTAAATAACTAAGCTGAGAATGAGTTTTATCTTAACTTTTGTATTTCCAAGCTTTAGCCAGCACTATAAATGACTGCCACCATCCCCTTTTCCTTTTTGTAATTTTGAAACCTCCTTGGTCAAAAAGTACCTGATTTCTTTCTAGCAAATATGAAGTAAAGGCCGTTTTTATTTAAACAATTGAATTTCTTTCAATATTTCTGATACTATGGCCTACAAGGTATAACCTTTTCCCATGCTGAATTTCAGTTTCCTGTTCTGCCAACATGAGTTCAAACCTGTACCTGAACTTGTCAGTGAATAAGGAAGATGACAGTAAAATGTTTGCAGCATTAAAGTATAATTTAGTGAGGACTGGTTTGGTGCAATGGTAGTCAATGTCTTCTGTTGAAGCTTTTTCTTTATGGAATATAATTCCAGAAACAATTGTAAGGAAAAATAGCTCAGGTGACTAATTCAAGAATTTATCAAGAGAAAAGCCTATCATAACTACAGAAGTATTGGCTTAGGTAAGATGTTATCCAAAAAGGAGTGCAAACAGGACAAAGAGGACTAAACATCTAGATGCTCAGAACTTCTATGTTCTACTGATGTTCTGTGTCCTTAGTCTTTCTTATTTCAAAATTGAGCGTCTATTGTCTGGCAGAATTGACTGTACAAAACTCTTAGTACTAATGCAGCACTGGTACATTACACTTTGTATTTATTTCAACTGCAGTCTTTAAAAGCCAGGTATATCAAGTAATCTGTAATAGATTTGCAACTAGTCTTTTATTTAGGAACACTGTTACTCTTGTGACTCTTGTTACTCTTGTTGTACTGTGTGAATAAATTGCTTAAATTTAATCAGAAGCTGACAGAAAAAAAAATGGTATAGGATAAATCGCACTTGAGAAAGTATTTAAGAATTATTAGAAGTAAGTGAGAATAGGAAAAGGTCCTTGAACATGGAAGGTAAAAGAACCTTTCAAAAGAACATTATAAAAAATGAAAATAGTGTAATTGTTGAAGAGAAATAGACTGAGATGCCTGCTGTTTCTGCATCAGTATCAGCATATAGGAAGCCTCGAGGTAAGAGAGATAGATGTACTGCTTTATAGTTTAAAACCTGTAGCTTTAAGTCTGCTTTTCTTTCTGTTGAAATCACTTTAAGAGTATTGTTTCATCTGGTCACAGACTTGCCAAACAACAAAACCTCCAGAGCCAGTCTGTTTTAGTGGATCAGTGTTACGAGTGCATGGAGACCTGTACCCTTAGGCCTGGCCAAGGGCTCCAGAGTTGTGCAATTGGTTTTAGGACTTAAAAAGGTACAAAACCTAAGATTTGTAAATGAGGAGAAAACTGTAACTGTGGTAAAGCTGAAGTACGTTTTTAGAGGGTTACAAATTGGATCTGTGAATCCTTTAAAATCTACATCCCTGTATCAATTTCAATTAATTAAAAATACCATTCCAGTTAATATTTAGACTTTACAATAGATTAGTCCTCTTGCAATTGAAAAAAAGCAAAACACAGAATGAAATAATTATTTGAAATTATTTGGGGTATTACAAGATTCTAATGGAATAATTCTTTTCCAAAAGCTTTAGAAGGTCATATTTTAAAATCTCTTAATTGATTTCCTTAAATTAACAGCCAGACATTCTCACAGGAGCTACTTTTAAAACACACAATAAGACGTATTCATGAAACAAATGTTATTGTGCTGTATCCCTGCAGTAACACTTAATATTAAGTTACATTAATAGGTTAATAATGACTATATAAATTGCAATTGGCATTTCAGGGAAACAGCACTATTCCTGTTTCTCACAATTCAGAGCTCAATAAATATGATAGATTTACAACTTCTTTGTTTCTGACTAATGCCCCAAATGTGCCTGTATGTTAGCATGTGTCCAGGTGGTGCATCTCCAGTAAAGTAATTTTAATTAAAAAACATAATATAGCAGTTCCAAGTAGCTCTGCTAGGATTCCAATTTTAAATACCTGTTTTACAGAGCTATATGTAAAACTGTTTTCCAGCTTGAAACCTGGCATGTGATAGGGAGTAATATTTTTACAGAATTTTAGTCAATCTGATTTATCTATTTAGCATAAAGAAGTGTAAGTCAACAGTTTGTACTTTACTGAAAAGAGTGTGGAACACTAAATGCAGTCTAGCAGAACTAATTTTTGTCACCATACATTTACAGTTTGTTAATGACTGAGTGCAATTTTGGATACCTGGTTCCATATATTGGACAAAGAGTTTGGTATACTGTGGTCATTAAAAATCCCATACAAGGGTAAGTCTTGTACAGGAGATAAAATCATTACTAAATAGAAAGCAGCATTTGGGAACTGAGAATGAGGAAGGGCTGTCTGGTTTATTAATTTTATCTTCAGACACTGTGAGAAAAACCAGGAAATCAATGATTAGACTAGAAAGCTCTACAGAATGTAGAGCTATGAGCCTTTGGTAGCTCCTTAATCTCTTTCTTCTTCTACATATGCAATAATAAACCTTTGGTTCAAAAGACCAGTACAAGAGTAAGGTAAAAGACATAACCAAAATCTTACGTCTTTCCATGGATGCTGCTGCATACGATGTTCTGATGACCCTAGAGTGGTCCAAGCTTTGGACCTGAACATGTTCAAAGCAGTGGAGAGATGATCTTCAGTTTGGCATCATAATTCAAAATAAGAGAAAGTATTTACTGGTGACCTCTGTGGTCTCTGACAGAAAACAATCAGGTGTGCACAGGAAATCTACTATGTATGTTTAGGGTGGGAAGTGATTTTTTTTGTTTTCTTTCCAAAGAAGCTGAAAAAAATTGTACTTTTAAGACAGCAAATCAAATAAATACATGGATATTATAACAAAATCTGTATGGATTTATGTGTATGTGTATTTTATAAGGCAAGGCAAGCTCAGTTCTTTCAGAAAATGCATTTTAAAATATTCATCAAAATGCATTATAGGTCAAAATGGCTCACCCACACCTTCATTTAGGTAATGTTAATTGCAAGTATATTTCACATAAATTTCCTTTGACATATAGAAAAAGAACATTTGGACATGTGTTTCCAGATTGGTTCACAATGATTCATCAAACTGCATGTTCAGATTCCTTTTAAAGAATTCCATGGAGTCAAAATTTTATGAAAAAAAACCTCTCTTTTTTTTTTTTTTAATATTATTTTTCTTGATTTTTTACATCTTGGTTTTCTTCTAGAAAATTGAGACAGGCATAATTAAATGAAACCTCATATAAGAATGATCTCTTATTTCTTTTCATTCTTTGTTATCTTTTTCCTCCTTTGCCATTTTCTGTTTTTTTCTTCTCCTATTCAAAGGGTATAGCAATATAAAAATGAGCACTTCACTTTAATTTGCACAGTGTGTCACAGTGTAACATTTGCAGAGGCATCACATCATCTTAACACTTAACACTGTCATGCCTAATATCTGCGTAGCTGCTACTTAGTAGAGAATCCAAAATTATGAGTAGAGTGTCTGTGTTTTCAAGTTCAGTGGAAGAGTGCAGAAAGTCTGAAATCATGTTCCTTTCTTACACTAGGACACCAACTTTGATTTAGGTGCCTGTTCAAGTAAAAATTCAAATCCTGAATTAAATTTCTTAATTTGAGTAAGTCATCGGTATCACTGTTTTCCTTTAGAGTACAAACAGAACTTTAAAATATACCCTGAAACAGTGGCAATTTAAGGTAAAAACTCTGATATTGTGCCATCATTGTAATAAAGAGGCATTTGAAATCACCTTGGGAATTTCAGCTCTTATTCAGGTAAGTAAAAATGTGCCACTAGAGTCACTGAACCAGAGAGAAAGCAAAGTAGTGTGATTTTATAATTCAATTATAAGCCTGTATGCAGATTTTTTTATTGCAATCCCAGTCAATGTGTTTAGTTTTCCTCTTATTCTGTTTTTTTTCAGGTTCTCTTTGTCTCTGAGTCTGTCTTTGCTGTACATCTTCACCAGTGCACAATTGTGCTGATTATTGCTTTAAAGCACTTCAGAAGTTTATTTTTAATTCCCCAGCTTGTGAAACATGCCTTGCTTGTTTTCTGCTTAAGTGTAGCACAGGTCTCTTTTGCAAATGTCTGGTAGCTAATCTCTCTAACCAATATAAAAGCTAACCTCTAAAGTAATTTTATATACTGTTAGGATTTTGTCCACATTCCCATATACCTCTCAGTCTTATGAACCATTACTTTACCTGATTTTCAAATACATAAAGTCCAAGTTCCTTTTACTCTCTTTGTCCTGTGTTGTCCCTCACATTTCCAGATCTTCCCACCACTCACTTCCCTTAGACAGCTGTAATCTTCCTTTCTCAGACACAGAGCTCCTTTTCTATTCCATTTGGAACAGACTTCCCTCTATATTATGCAGTCTAATCTTCATTTTTTGCAGTTGTATCCCACCACTACTGCATGTTTCATAATCTCTTGTGTGTTCTCACCTAGCTGCTAGACTTTGTGATTTTGCTTAAATGTAGTTCTCCCACTCCTGCTCACTGTATCTGACTGAGTTCAAATATTTATGGTTCCTCTTATCCAGATGTCTTAGCTACTAGTATATAATAAATCCCAGATATCTTAGGATGAAAATATGTTTTAGTTTTGCAATAATTATTAAGGTCTTACCTCCCACCAAAACTCTTAGACACTCCCTAAATAGTGCTTTTCCTAAAATATCCACCCTGTACTTACATGCATAAGCTGTCAAAAGCCTCATTTCTCCTCTAGCTATTGAAACCTATTCAGTATCAGGAAGGCATCTCCTGACTTTGATCAATCTTATAACAATGAAAGGGACCTCAAGTTGTCATTTAGTCAGGTCCTTTATTCTAAGGTAAAACAGTCAACTGACATGCTGTCCTAGTCTGACCAATGTAATTACTTTTTCCTCTATTATATATCAATGTGTTGCATGTTGCTTGGAATTTGTTTTTAAGATCAATGATAATGTGGGTTTCTTTAGTTTTGTGTATATTAACAGCTTATCACAGGTGTTTTCTCCATGGTGTATCTAGTTGATTATAGAGGGTTCTAAGATGAAGGAAATAAGAAGACCATTGGTCATTTAACACACATTTTCTGAGAAGCAGTTTATCTCACACTGCTCTTCTTTTTTTTTTTTTTCCCATGCTTATTCTTCCTTACAACTATTATTCAGATTAGCTCAGTATATTTGCACAGCAAACATCTCCCAGAAAAAATTACATATCAGCTTTCCATCCATCACAGGTTCATTCAATGTTTCAGTTATATTTTCATTTACTTGCACTCAAAAATAAATGTTGTTAGTTATGTTTGGATTTTCCCTAAATGTTTGAATATCAATTTTATTTGCATGGCTCTTTCTTAAATTAATATTTGTCAAAAGAAGGAAAATAAATTCTTCAACAAAGATGCAATGCTTCTGAGCATTCATGTCCATAAAAGCTTCTTTAACAGCACATCATAAGACAAAACCCAACTATTTATTTATATTTTTTTCCCTTAACAATGGCCTGTGTAGTGCTTCTTTCTCTCTTTCCTTCTCTTGATGTAGTTTGACTTTGCTCTGTAACTTTAAGAAGGGAATGATGGCATTTCAGATAATTTCTGTTGGTAGAAAAATTCTAGGCGGGAGTGCTTTTCTGAAGATTTTCTCCACTGGGGTTTTCTAGAGTTATACCTACAGAGATCTTTGAAAGCACGAAGCAGTGGTTTAGATTTCAAACCAGTTTCTCTAGTATCCATGCTCTTTAACTTTCACCATTTAAGCTTTAAATGTCAAAAGAAGTGATGTGAACTAAATGAGACAGCAAGTGCATAGGGAAAAAAAGTGAAATATACAGGCAGACAGAAAAGTTAATCTTGAGAAATTCTGCACCAAACTGTTGTACTGAATTTAACTCTTAATAGGGTAGTGCTATTGAGTTCAGTCAAAAAGATATACAACTTTTATTATCTATATTTTTAGCAGAATAATCACAAAAAATGAGAACCTCAAAATCACTTACATTCTTATGGCATAATTATAAATTCAATTGTAAATCATTTGGTATTTAGGATTGCATATGGATTTAGTAGATATTCTTCCTTTGCCTCTAAGATAGCTTAAACAGGTGTTTTTTTCTGTTGTGGATTAGCCTCAGTGGGCAGCTAAGCACTATACAGTGCTTGCTTACTCCCCTCCCTGCCAGTTGGATGGGGGAAGAGGTAAGAAAGACAAAAGCAAGAAAACTTTGGAGTCAGGACAAAGAAATTGTCTAACAAGTGAAGGTTAAGCAGAAAAGAAGGATAAGTACAGAGAAGAAAACAAAACAAATCCAGTGATCACAAGTAATCACCACCTCCCAGGGTTACATTGATGTCCAACTAGTTCCTGAGTGAAGTGTGACTAAACTTCCTAAAAGCCCATTTTTTCTTTTATCATGAACCATGAAGTTATATGGTACAAAATATCACTTTGATTAGTTTAAGTCATCTGTCCAGTTGTGTGCCCTTGCAACCTATTGTGTGCCCTCCCACTTTATTCACTGTGGCAGCAGAGTGAGAAACAGAGAAGACCTTGATGCTATGCAACCTTTGTTGAGCAAAAGCTAGAACATGTGCTCTCAGTGCTGTTTTGGTTGAAAATCTAACACAGCAGCTTGTGAGCTGCCATGAAGAAAATTCACTATGTCCTAGCTAAGCTCAGTACAATTTCCTATGCTAAAATATCAGTTTTAATAATAGTATTTGCATTTTGCAGGAAGTTAATATGTTTTCATGTTGCTTTGCTTCAAAAATGAAATCAGTTTATTAGTATTTATTTCTGTGAAACAATATTTTTTTTTTTTTAAAAAAACCATCAATAAGAGGCATTCATGTAAAGTTTCCAAACTTTTACAAGTTTTTGGTAAACGTTTTCAGTGGGGAATTTACTTTAAAAGAAACAATAAATTTTTATATGTTCCATTGTTAAAAAGAAGGTATTTTGATATTATGAAAACATTTAACTTGTTAATGATGCCTTCATTAGAAAATGATGTTTTCCCGAGCATTTTAGTTTTAATGAATATGACATTCTTCATCAATATAATTTCATGTTTTTAAAAAAGTCTCATTCTTTTCCACATTGATTTTGATAAAATGTGTAAGTACTAACTTAATTTTGTGTTTGAAACTAAAAAAAAGCACTAAAGATTTTACTAGTAATAGTGAGATTTGCAAATTAAACATTTTTACCATGATTTGAACTTGGAATAATGTCAGTACTTTTTCATTTTACTTATATAAATGCTAATAAGTAAATAATTGCTGCTATTAATAAAACAGGTAGGGTTGTATACTATGTTTTAAATTGAATTAAATTATATTAATTAAGTTCATGAGTCAATTAAATAATAGAGTTGACTTAAAGCAAACCACTCTAAAGCAAGGATGATTTCTGAATGATGTATTTCTTTATAAAGAACTCTGAAATCACAAATCAATAACTTCAGTGATTCTCACCAATTCCACAGAATTTATTGGACTGAGGCAGAAATGCTGCAGTCAATGGAAGAATTTCTTTTACTTCAATGACCTTTTAGGTGAACTTTGAATTTCAAATATATATCAGTAACTTAAACATATTTAGAAGTGTTGTATTTTGTGTGATTCCAACCAGTCTTCCATGCTAAAGTACTTCTAATTTTTTAGTTTAAATTGGATGTTGGATCATGTTTTGTAATCTGAATTTGAAAATATCACACATTTATTTTTACAGTCTTTACATTCAGACTTGCCAATACTTTAAGGTGCTTCACTCTTTTTCCTGATATGCTAAATTTCCCTTAGAAGTCCCCTTGTCTGCATATAGAAACACAGATGGATAAATGTCAGTATCTGATACAATCTACCATGAGGGCATTAAACAAAATGACCACCTTTCAAAGATTTCTTCATCCTACTAATTATTTACCTTTATAAAGGTAAAAAAAAAATTATCTGAACTTCAAAGAGGCTTTGCTATAACAGATCTTTCTACTACTGTGCTCATGAGTGATCAATTGATTGCAAAAGAATTCCAGTATAAATTTATGTTGCATGATTTATGAAAAAATTACACCACAGGTGAAACTAAGAACTCTACATTTCAGTTAAGGAGAAAGTCTCTCAAAGAAAGATCACATGTGAGGCACACCTCAAGGCCTTTTGATCACAGTCAGGAAAAAAATGTTTTAGTAATGGAAGGTTAGTTTGGTAGTATGACAGATCACAGAAACCAAGGTTTTGGGAGGTTTTTTAGCATTCATGATAAGGTCAGATCAAACCTACTACAAAATGCCCAGAAGTATTAAAAAGAGAATATTCATGTATCAATATAATTCCAACTTTCATTAATATGGATGACTCAAAAGGCAATACTGACACATGAAGAAATAGAGGTAAGGTGGTTGTGAATTCTAAGATTGAAAAAGAAGTTTTCTTATAATTCAGGTAAAGTATTTTGTCCCAAATCAGAGATGTCAGATTCTGGAACAGCCATACTGTAGGGAAAAAGACCCTTAATTGTCTTAGTATGAAACTTGATGAATGCATAAACCAATTTCTATTTTGTGATAATTTTTGCTAATATGACATTGCTTTCGGTTGGGCTACTGAATGTTCTTTCAGTCTTAAATGTTGAAGACAGTAGAAGTTTATACAAATTTCCTTGACTTTCTGTCACATACTGGGTTTTGGTTGGGGTTTTTTGGTGCCTAAAAGCAATGAGAAGTGGATAGGTACAAATCTGAATTAATCTCATCCATGAATCATTAGAGCCACTGATTTACAAGAAAATCTTCAGGTTTCCAAGTGGGCTATTTTCCTCTTCTTCTGAAGATATAAGAATGATCACATTTCATGCATGATAATCTGAAATATCTTTTTGTTTCTGGACTAGGATGACTTTTGGAAATTCTGTGACAGAGCTACTAATGGATTGCTTGTTTGGGACACTGACATTGTACTATAATTTTTTAAATGATAGTCCATTTCTTTGCATTATAGTTTTGGAGATAAGAATAAGACAGATTGTCTGTTAAACTCTGAATTGTTGAAAGATATTATATTGGACAACAGATGGTGTGACAATTATGGCTCTCTCTGCCAGAGTCTCCTTTGCCAGTTGGACTCTTTCAGTATTCCAACTCCATTTAGTCTATTTTTACCAAGTTCTTGCAATGTTTGAAACCAATGTATTCCTTGATATCACCTTCAATAAGCTTTAATATGAACCTTTATTTCATTTATAATGCAGGGAAATAGTGATAAATTGCTGCGACTTTCCTAAATGTGCATCATGACCTCTTTCTTGATCCCCTGGAACTTTCACTATTCAAGTGTCAGAAAAGGTGTTGGATGATGATATGCACAATTAATTCCAATTGATACTATTTTGCTAGGTCAGAGAATCTAGCAGTTGGAAGACATGCCCATGCTTTGTAAATGGAAAGAAAGGAAGACAATTTCTCTTTTGTTCTCTGCTTTTTGAGCTGGTACAGTTTCATGAGTTCAAGAATGATATGTCTATATTGCAGCTAATAAGGAATCAGACAGCTATACAGAGTGTTTTGAAAAGTTGGACACAATTTCAAAGCAAATTCTGGTCAAATTGGGTTCATCTTTTTGAAACACCCTGTATTTAAGCTACTTTTAAGGAAGGCATACTTTGCCTTTAGTAACTTTTTTAAGGTTGGGTTTTGAGGGGTTTTTTAGTTACTTTTCGCTTGCTGTTTTGGATACTCTCTCTTTAAAAGGTTTTCTAGCTGTGGCTGCCAAGAAGGAGTACGGATACATGAAAATCGTGTAAGAAAAGCATCATAAAAAGGGAATGAAATATCTTCAATTTTGTGTTAGATACAATGCAGCTCTTTTCCCAGCTTCAAGGCAGCAGTCATTGGGGTCCTGGTAGACACCAAGCTGAACATGAATCAACAGTGTGCCCAGAGAGGTTAAGAATTCTCAGTCCTTGGAGAAGAAGAAACTGAATCTCTCTGACTTAGTTCTAAGTCTACTTTTTTATTGTGTTTTTTTATGTGTTTGTTTTGAGACTGTGAAACTTCCCAGGATTAAAACCAAAACCCAAAACCAAACCAGCAAAACTTTATCTGCCTAATAAGTGCAACTGGCTTTTCATCTTACTTGCAGTTTCTTTCTGCTTACGTGTAGAATATGCCATCAAAGGAAACGATAAAAGATAGAGGATTTCTGAATATTCAGAAAATGGTCTTCAGGTAGTGATTTTATATTTTTAGGAGGACAGATCTCATTATAGAAAAAGCCTATTTCTTCTTCAGCTCCACTGTAGCAATATTTACATCTTGTTTCTCAGATATTCAAGTCTATATTGCAACAGTGATCAAATAAACCTTGTAATTATACACACAATTAATTGTCATTAATTCTAACATAAAAAATCCTGTCTTTTAAAACTTTAGCCCTTAAACATCAAGTCTGATTCATATTCATTAAGTTTCACAAGACAATTCAGTATTGGTTTGATGTATAAGTCATCTTCAATAACTACCCGAACAAATACGTGACATTAATTTGCAACAGCCATTATAGGTAGAAATGCTTTGCTCTATGCTAACGTTCTCTGTGGATAATGGACAACAGGTTTGCTAATACTTTCTTTTGTCTTTTATCCCTTTTTCCCCTTTGGTAGATCCCATTATCATTTAAATCACATAATGCCTCTGAAAGCTGTAAAAACACAACAAGGTTTTCAAAGTATTACATAACTTTCAATTGTGCACTTTCAATGAAATAAAAAGAAAATACAAAAGGAAGTAAAAATTGACCAAGTTGGTCTTTAATTTTTTAATTTTCAGCTGTTATTAGAGACTACCACAATGACTTCACAACACAATGGCAGTAATAACAGACAGGATGTCTTTTCCTTATGTTTCACATAAAACTGTTTACATTATATAAAAGTACTGTGTTACAAGTATGACCATATTAGAAACATCTTCCACATTGAACTGTGCTTCCTGGCGTTTTCTACAGTGACAAATAGACAATTGACATTATGTACATTCATTGCTTGGCCATTTCTTTTTGCTTTTGGAGGCGTACACATTTGATCTGTGCCCTTTCCACCTGATCGTATTGAAAGGACATTTCTGAGAGCCACTCTGCCAAAAAATGCTGACCTTAATCTCATCCCAGGTTTCTTTAACTTTTATGTTTTATCTTTTTGTGACAACCTTCTTCTCCTTCAGACACCTTGTCAAGACACAGCTCTTTCTCACTATGTGCAGAAAATCCTACCCCACAAATCACAAGCACGTAATGCACTGTTGTCATCAGTATTCAATTATGATCATTGAAAAAAATTTTCATGTGTCTTGTATATTAAAATGTTATCAAAATGTTTGATTACCATAATTTCTATTAAGTTATTTTTAATTACAAATTACCAAGTTTCTGTATTCATCTAAACAGATCTTGTTCTGCTAACAATTCTAGGTTTAATTAATCAAAATGTTTTAATGTAAAAAATGTTTGGTAAACAACCTACACTAATTTCTGACTCTGCTTTATCTCATTATGTCTGTTGCCATGTCTCCTTGTTCTTTGTCCTAACATGCGTGTTCATTTCTTCTAATGGCTTTCTCCTGTGTCAGAAATTTGGAAGAAAGGCTGATTTTATTATCTCTGTGCAGCAGCTGCAATAATAGGCCTTGCAATATTTGGACTATTTAGGTATTTCAGTAGTAAAAAAATGTAAGTAAACACCAAGGTATGGTATGTGATATAAAAGAACCTAAAAGAGATTTCAAAACCTAAGATAATTTCAGGAAACAACAGTCATCATAATTGTTTAAACACAGCTAAGTGTCATAAAATTTCTCTTTGCCAACAGGAGGAGAGGATGACTGGCAGCTTGAAAAATCAGCTTAACAGTAAGATAGCATCCATTTCAACTTGTTTTTCTCATAAGGATAGATAAACTGAAATTACTTACCACTGCAGGCACATTCTGCAGACTCTTTTGTACATAACACTTCATATATAAAGAGATTCAGGTGGAATGTCTATTTACACTTTAAGTTTTTAAGAAGCTATAGTTGTTCCTTAACAGGTGGATCAGACCTAAAGAATCTGGTTTGGTTTTGTAGATATTTTGAGATGATTGCTTGTTTTAGGGTCAGGACACTTGAATGCACAATTTAGGAATGGATCCTGGTATTAAATCTTCCCCTCTAGGTTTATAAAACAACATAGTCTCTTTCAAAACAGAAAGATACTGATGCCGAGCTACTGCATGTTTTATGTTT
Organism: Nesoenas mayeri; assembly: GCF_963082525.1. Classification (NCBI taxonomy): domain Eukaryota; kingdom Metazoa; phylum Chordata; class Aves; order Columbiformes; family Columbidae; genus Nesoenas; species Nesoenas mayeri. Next base: position 54,791,761 of record NC_137540.1, read on the forward strand.
ATTAATAAAGATTTCAGAATATGACAAGAGTATATTATTCTAGTTTAGTAATACCTTACAAATCAGTCATCACCAGCTGCGAGAAATTATTTGGGAGGATAATAGTTTGCATAATAAAGGAAATTTAACATGCCTAAATTATTGTGCTAAGAACCAGATTAGATGCCATTATTATTACTACTAATGTGCTTGCAGAAAGCTGCTGATAGTGATTTAGATAAATATGGGAATTGTTCCAAAAAGAAAAGGAATCACCAGTGTTTTCGATCCAGTGGTAATGTGAACATCAATTTATTTGGCCCTATGATGGATTTCTGTTGCTGTATTTCTAAAACTTCTTATGGGAATGGTAAAATTTATACACACCATCTATTTTTTTGGAACTTTGGATGTTATTCTCTGTTTCTACTGCAGTTTGATTTTAAACAGATACTATGTCAATAGGAATAAGAGTTAGTCCTATGGGTTCTTTGTCATAATGTGTGTCAAGATCAAGGTCATTGTTTTACCTATCTTTGGAGTATCCTGGACTGATAATTGTAATAGACAACATATGAAATACATTATCCTCAAAAATCATAAGGAAAATTATTGATGGTAAAAATGACAAGATGAATAAACATTAATGTTGTCATCTGGGGAGAAAGGCAATGGCTCACACTTGAATGGTTTTACCATATAGATGCCTCTTTAGCAAATATTGAATGCTATATGTTTTGTATCATCCCACATAATGGGCTATGCCAATCTCATAACAAATATTTTATGCTCTTGCTCAGCTTTTAAACTCCTTCCATATGCCTTATATTAGACAATTACCTTCAAAGATAAACTTCTCATTCATAAGATATGCATCTTTTTGCAGATGCCTTAATTTCCTTTGTTGTTTCCTTGGATATTTTCCCTACAACTCTGCTCTGTTTTCTTTCTTATTTTCCTCATTGCTAAGGTTAATAATGCACTCAACTACTCCATGTGTGTCACCTTGTAAAAAAGAAAGGATAACATCTGAGGCAGCACTTGTGTGTTTGTTCACATGAGTATTAGAATAGTTTTAGTCTACCCTAAGAAACCTCTTGCTCACATTAAATGCCTCAGAAAAAATAATCCAGAAGTACAAAATAATACAGCTATATTAGCATCAGCCACATAACTTCGAACTGTTTTTTGAAAACTCAGATTTATTTTTTTTTAATAGAGATCTAGCGAAGACCACACATATTAGTATGATGAATTGAAATTGTCAGGGATGTATTGGCAACTCAGAGTAAAATTCAATATTTTTATAAGCTGGAGATTAATTCAAAACTTGCAGTAAACAAGTGAACGGTGCTTAGAAAAAGCTAGGTGGCATTTATTTCATTATTAATTATAATTCTATCTCTCCCATCTGTCTGTTCTTGTGGCTAATGGGCTTTTATCACTGGAGATGTGTCCTATTGATACATACTGTTAGCAAAGGAAAGGCGAAACAGAAGCAAATGAAATAACATACATAGAATCATAGAATCCTTTAGATTGGAAAAGACATTTAAGATCATCAAGTTCAATCATTACCTAGTACTGTCAAGTCCACCACTAACCCATGTCCCTAAGTGCCACATCTAAACATCTTTTAAATTCTTCTAGGAATGATGACTCCACCACTTCCCTGTGCAGCCTATTCCAAAGCTTGACAACCCTTTCAGCGGGTGTCAGGTCAATGTAAACCTCCTCTGGAACAGAGGTAACTAAAGTTATCACCCAAGTGCTTTTTTATCTTAAAATATATATGGGTAAATATATATCAAAGCAGAGGAGCAATGGCTTATATCTAAGATCTACAGGAATCATGTTTGTATTTGTGTATTTTTTAGTATTTACTTAATCTACTCTACATGTATTTTAAACTATTATTTAGAGTTTCTATTGCATTAGATTTTCAGTGTTTCAGTCAAAACTTGATTAATGCCTAGTAAAACATGGTTAATGTCTTATTTTGAAGTCAATTAGGACACTGAGAACACTGAAAATCTATTTAAATTATAATTTGTGTCGTTATTATTACAATATTTAGCAACACTTCTTGTAGCATGTGTTACCAGGCGTGGATATGATTTCAACGCTCTGCAAAGTTAGAAGTTAGTTATAATTAAAATAAAGTATTATGTGGAAAAAACTGGGATGCCTGCATGGTTTTACTGATAAAATAGTGGTAGAGCATATTTTTGTCCAAGGGACGTGAGTCTGAATTACTATGTTAAAATAGTTTCTTTCTCCAGTAAATACCTTGTCTAACTCAACAGCTGCAGGCTATAACTGAAGGCTGTAAACACAGTTATAGAGTTTCTACTGTAGACAAAGCTTGAGAGCTTACATAATGAACACTACTAATTTCTGTGGGATAGTTGCATATGATAATAATGATATAAAAACTGAGGAATAGATTATGAGACATTATGACTTCCCAGATTAAAAAAAAAAAAAAAAGACTTAATTGTCTGATGTAAATAATATATATGTATATAGATATAAATTGAAAAAGCTTGGCATATTGTGCAACTTCATCTTGTAGAACTGCAGACTAGTAAATATTTTTGGTAAAACAGCTTTTGAAGTAAGCATGTTTTCCTTTTGTGTGTGTGTGTGTGTAGTTAATTGTAAATTAAATGTTTTTTTTAAAACCAGCATGAGCAAAATAATCACAAGTATTTTTAAATAGACTGAATTTTAACAAAATACCTTAGTTTCTTGAAATACTGTATATTATGATTTTATTACAATAACATACAATATGTTAATACAGGCTTTAGTTCAACAGTAATGGCAGCAATTTAATGGTAGTAATTAAAGAAGTAATGAGTGCTAATCAAAGTAAATGACAGAGGAATTCTTAAATCCCATCTTAAAACACGGCAGTACCCTTCAGAAATTAAATGACTCAAAGTAGCAACTCAGTTTTTTCCTATCTGTTGCACTCAGACTTTTTCTACTCCATGGAGTGTGAGTTTAATTTAATTTAGTTTGATTCCTCTCTTCCACTAAATGATCAATATTTTTCCAAAAATATTATTCTCCTGTCCCATATGCAAGACACTATCTGCTATTTGAGATGGGGAGCAAGATATTAACAGAAATAAACAGGTACTGAAGGGATTTAATTATTCATGTAGAAATATAGAATCACATCATTTTATTTGCTTTGGCAGATTTGGAACACCTAGAGGAGAGCATGCCAAGATACCATTGTGTTTTTTATTGTCATAATGACTTCACTCTTCGAACACAATATTTTGTCTTTTTTTTTTTTTTTTTTTTTTTTTAATTATTTGTATACTAGACTAAGTAGATCTTAATTTTATTCCTCAGAAAAGCATCATAGAGCTAGGAAGTCTCCTGACTGAGCCTTTGCTCTCACAGATGTATTTCTGTTCAGATTGCAGTCAAACATTCTCAGGACCTTTGCATACACTGTTTCTGAGAGGCCATGCTAGGGTCTGCTACTCCCATGAACAGAAAATACCTTATGGCCATGGATATGCTATTGCTACAGTTATGGATATCAACTTATATCAACCCTTGAAAAAACAAATGTTTATTTTTTTGCCTTTTGCCCATTCATAGTCACAGCAACAACAGATAACCTAAAATACAGATGTGAAGTATAGATCTAGCCATTACTGGATACACTGTTTTTCAGATTTTGGTATCATTGCTCCAGAATTAAATCTTAAATATTTACAAAGTTAAGTTTAATGTAATAATATTTTTAGTGCATTGTTATTTTATACAATTTGGAAAAATCATATTGCCTGGCTGTTGTTTGTCATTCAGCTCTCTCATCTCTGATCCAGGCAGGAGTGAGACATAAGGGAAAAATAGGTGGAATTCAGGTTTTGAAACAAAGATTTTGAATAGCTTTTCCTACATGCTGGTGGTTCAATTGCACCTCAAAGCAGTTGTTCATTTTATATCATCCATTTTTATATCATTTTCTGTAAAAAAAACTGACAGTTGTTGCACAGCATCTTGTTCAGCACAAGGTAAAAGCTGCAGCAGAGACTAGTGTAGCTGCTGTGTGCAGGAGATAAAGAGATTATCTAAAATGTAAGATCCAGCTTAGCTGATTGTTGGGTCTCATCCCATAATTGTGTTTCACTTCCCACTATCCATCCCAAATAAAAACATATAAAGTTAATGGACACATAAAAGTGGCTGAAAGATAAAGGACTTTGTTTTGAAAGTTTTAAGTGAATCTACAGCAAAGGAGGAAGCATAATTTTGTCAAACAAAATGCTGAGGCAAATACATGTATCTCTAGTAAGTATCTCTAAGACTGTCAGGATGAAGGCTTTGTTCTCATACTGAGGAAAGGTTATTCTTTTGAACTTAATATGTTCTGCCTATTGAAATGACTGCCTTTTGCATACAGATTAATAAAATACATTTCTAATGTATAGGAATATTTATTGATAACTGGTATAAAAATGCATTTTTTTTGCTGAAGATATTGAATATGAACTATAAATAAAATCCAGTCTTATTCATCCCAAGTAAAAATGAAATTTATTTTCTTATTCAATACTTCTAAGAGATAACATAACATCATATCGTTTAACTGGTTCTTTTTTTTTTTTTTTTTTTTGTCTGTTCCCTTTAACATGCAATATGGTTAATATGCTTGTTTCTTGTCCACAGTTTCACTGTTCAACTTTTCAGTAAAATGATCACTTCATTTTTTCCTTCAGATATTTTAGAATCTAAGGGTGTTAGTAGTCTCAGCCAAAATGAGTTAATTAGCTATTGGTTGGCCAATGCAGAATTTAGCTTCTGGATGTCTCACTCTTAAAGTAGAATTCAGATGCTTATGGCAGAAATAGGATTCCCTATACAGTGTGTGAGGAGAATTAGTCCAGGATCAAGAGCAATGCTGCTTAGCTCTTCCAGCAAGCAGAACAGAGAACTTCATAGAAATAAATAGTAAGAAGTTAATACAGGTGAAATTATCTGATTGGTGAGCCTGAGATAAATGGCCTGAAATTATCTTCTCAGAGTAGATGGCTCTATCTCTTATTTCAAAGAAGTGAGAAACTTCCTTCTTCTTTTGTGATGTGAGAAATATGAGCAAAATTGTTTCATCTTCAGCTCAGTAATTATAAATGTGGGCTAAATCTATCATACTTCCAGATTTGAAGATGGTTAAGGGCTTGAAGCATTTAACATATAGGAAGAGACTGAGAGGGCTGGGCTTGTTTGGCTCAGAGAAGAGAAGGTTCAGGGGAATTTCATCTATGTGTATAAAAGTGCCTGATGGGAGGTAGTAAAGAAATTCCAGTAGATTACAGGAAATTCCAGTTAAACATAAGAAAAAAATCTTTTTTACCACAAGGGTAGTCAGGCAAGTGGAACGGATTGCCTGAGGAGGTTGTAGAGTCTCTATCTTTGGTCTTGGGCAACCAGCTCTAGAGGCCCTGCTTGCACAGGACAGTTAGACAAGATGACCTACAGAGGTGCCTACCTCAACAATTCTGTGGTTTTCAGATTAAACAAAATAAACACTGAGCTCAGTAAATACTCAGCGTTTGGACTTCCTCTAGAGTATTGGTACTTGCTTTGTTGTGAAGAAATCATAACCTTTTTTTAGCATACTACGCTTGCAAAGCTACATTGATAACATTTATTTATTGAAGATGTAAAACACAAATTGACTCCAAAACAGACCATTCTCCATTCCCAGGACAGTGAGCACACACAACAAATGTTTATGCTTTCTAAAGAAAATGTTTGTTTAATGTTTCATCTAAATGCTGGTTTGATGTCTGATCCAACAACATGAAGATTAGAGCTTTGTAAATTCACAAAATATCATGTACTGAGCATATTGAACATTCTTGGCATTTGGAGAACAGAAAAAACTTAGGACTGGAAAAAGCTGTCAGAGTGAGTACAGTCCTTTTGCTGCCTGTGGACAGAACTGAGGTTTGATCTTGCATCAGAAATGAGGGACTTGATTAGATCTGTGAATCTTTATCATTACTATCAGACTTACATCAAAAAGTGAAAACATTAAGATATTTTTCATAAGAATAATGTGGATTTATATTAAATACGAGATATAATGGGCTTACATGCTCACAGGCTGTAGATAAACTATTTTCTTAAAAATAAAGCTGTATATTCTTCTCATTTCTCTTGCTGTTCTTTGGTTTGGCTTAGTAAGTTTTGTGTAATTTCCTTTCCCTAAGGAAAAAACAAATTAGGTTGGCACAATTATCTCAGTTGATCCCATGTGTTTTTTACTTTCTTACCAGATTTACTATCTGGTCTCAGATGGCCTTACTTATGATTTCTGTTCTATGGAAACGGAAATATTTTCTAACTGGTGATACCAGTCCTACTGTTGATGGAGAAAGAACTCTGCTGATCAAGAGTTTGTCAATACTTTTGGTTTTGACCTTTGGATCTTCTCTGTGTGTTTTAATGAAATGTCTTAAGCACTGATTTGGTTTTGCTTCTAGTTTTTGGCCTCAGATTCACAGAATGGTTGAGATTGGAAGGTACCTCAGGAGATTGTTTAGTCTACCTCCCCTGCTCAAATAAAGGTCAGCTAGAGCAGGCTTCTCAGGACTGTGTCTGGTTGGGTTTTGAACACCTACAGGAGTCCAGACTCCACAACCTCTCTGAACAACCTATTTGACCATTCTCGGGGTAAAAACAGTGCTCTCCTATGTTCAGATCCAATTTCCTTTGTTTCAGTTTTGGTCATTATTTCTTCTGTTAGCAGGCACCACTTAGAAGAATCTGTATCCATCTTCTTTGTTCTCTCCTATCAGGTGTTTATACACATTAATGACATCACCTTGAATCTTCTCTTCTCCAGGCTAAACTGTCCCAGTTCTCCCAGCCTTACCTCATACAACAGATTTTCTAGTTCCTTAATCATGGCCCTTTGCTGAGCTCACACTAACAAATCCATGTCTCTTTTTTATTGTGGAGCCCAGATTTGGACCAAGTGCTCCAGATGTGTCTCATCAGGGCTCAGTCTAGGGGTAGGGTCACCTCCCTTGAACAGCTGTCTGAGCTCTACCTAATGCAGCCCAAGAAACTTTTGTCCTCCTTTGCCATTCCACACAATTGGCTCATGTTCAGCCTGGTGTTCACTGGGACATCCAGAGCCTTCTCATTCTACTTGTTTTTGGAACACCTACTGAATGCCAGTGCTACTAAATATTTTTTGTCACATTTGTAGTCTTCTACAATTCTGTGTTCTGAAATTTTTGCAAGAAGAAATAACTCTCCCTTAGCAACTGAATGATACAACTAGAACTTTCCAACAAACCACTTCTTTGTTAACCTAGCAGTTCATTGATGTAAGGATGTTATTCTCATTAGGAAATGATGTTTTTTGAGAAATGCATTGCTCTGGTCTGCAACTATTTTTTAGCCAGAGACTTCCTGATCTAGTGTTACCTGCGCACTTAGTAACCATTCGTGAAATTCCCTTCCACTAATCTTCCTTTGAATACATTTCAAGTTTTGTCATCCACAGTATGCTCTGAAGTAGAATTCCATAGCATAGCTAAAAGCTGTATGAGAGTCAGATTCTTTTTTTTTGTTTATATTTGTTTTGAATCTGCCATGTTTCATTCAAGATCTCTTCTTCTTGTACTGATGAGAAAGTGAATGAGTAAGGTTTTAACAGTGGCTATTTTATGGATGCTTGTCACATCTCACTCTCTCCTGAAGCCCCAGTCATCTCTTCTTTAACTGAAGCATACTGCATTATTCAGCCTTTCCCTGTGTATAATCTTCAATACAGTGTGTAATATCTAGAGGAAAGATATCATTAAAGTATTTAGTAAATCTTCATTCATAGTTTCTTCAAGGGACTAAGACAGTGATAATTTGGAGTTTTAAACCAAGTTCTTGGGTATAAAAATGTCAATTTCATTTTAATAAAAAACAAATATGTTCATTAGTATCTCCATTTGAAACTGATTTGAGACATGAATTATATAGCATCTTTTTAGTATGTGTTAGTTTGTTAGTTTTGAGAAGGATTCAGTTTCCCTAAATGGTAATTACTGTGGATTTAGTGTATTTGCAGAGAATGTTAATGTACACTGAGAAATGGGAGGCACAATCTTTTGAAAGAAGATGAAGAATCTGAGATATTCAGTGCAATGAATCGTAAGAAGAAGAGCTCTCACAGGATGTGAGAGTTCATCTGAATTCTTGAGAATTGGATGTTGTTCTGAAAACGTATGTTTTTTTCTTCAGATTTTATGAATAACTTTCTTCCGTTTTTATCCTTAATTCACCTCAGTGAAAATATCTCCAAATCCCTTCACTGATAAAGTTATTACCCATATAGAACATAACTTCTAAATACCAAACTTAGATCTCTATTTTCAGCACAAGAGATAAAAAAGACCTGAAACAGCCTTTGGTATACTTCCATATGGCACAGACCTTTAGCATTTCTTCTGGCTTTTTTCAGTATATAGAGCATGTCTGAACCTCATGCTCCAACAAACACAGGCTGTGTAGTAGTTTTAATTTAGACTAGAATAATTCAGAACACTGTTAAGACTGAAATGAACACAGATTTCATCAGGTTGAAAGGGCTGAGAGCCATTTCTTTATTAATCAAGTTCCTTCCTTGAAAAAGTTTAGACAGGCTTCTAGCATATAACTTATGAGTATTCTTCACCTGTACTTAGAAAAGACAGATATTTTTGCTAATAGTCCTTACTATATGCATATAGATCTCAAATTAATCTTCTACCAGCCCTTGTGCAGGGATATTAGCTACTACAACTGTGTACTCTTCAAAGAATGAAAAAATATGGAAGATTAACATTTGCAAAGTTGCAAAAAAGGAACCTGGGACAAGGTTATTTTTGTGTTATGTCAGTAATGTTTGGATTTGTAGCAACGGGAAAATCTCTGATATTGGTACATGAGGAAAGTGAAATATGGGATACAGAGATAATCGGAAATAGAGCATTTTTTATTAGTAGACTTCCATTTAGTGGATAGACTACTCGAAATCATTGCTTAGGAACTACAGAATGAGCCATTATGTCTTCAAAATTTAGTTGGCAACACCCTTGTGTAAAGTTCAGGGTGATTCTTCTTAAGAAACTATTTTTGAACTTGGAAGTAAACTAATATACCACCAACAGAATGTGCTCTTTCTTTTCAGTCTTTCTCAGCATTACTCTTCCAGAACAGGTTTCACAGATTTTATGATGAAACCCAAAAGTTACTTTTCTTTTTATTTACCTGCCTGCACATACTGCAGGAAACCTGCTTGGGCGATCTGATGGGTACTACGTACAGTATACATCACCTCCCTGATGTCTGCAGACTTCTGTTTAGAAACAGGTATAAAGGTAGGTATAAAACACAGACAGGATGTTTCATTAGCACACAAATGTGTGTGGCTAACTGTTACTCCATTTACTGACTCATTTACCCCATCTCTGTTGAGAGGAACATAAAAGGGAAGCAGCAGCAGAGCTTCCTGGTGCATCTCAGGTTTGACTGGAGATTGAAAACCTGGCTATGCATCAGAATATCAAGTAACTCTGTGTTTGCCTTTAAATCCCTAAGAGAGGGATTCTGTGTTCGGGTAATTCTCTTATTTCTTTTTAACATGCTGGGGAAATGGTCTCTTTTTCCATATTCCATTCCTCCAAAGTTGTTGAAAGACGTATAGCCAAACAGCTACTTCGTACTTCCACTAAATAAATAACTTCTGGAATGTTAATCAAATACAAAATATTCCGTTGCTAACTATCAAAATATTTGATAAGATTGTGCAACTGTGAAAAAGCAAAGCTATAAATGGAAAGTATTTGGAGGTACGAGATTATTAGCCATAATGTAAAAGACGCTTAGGAAAACAAAAACGTACTTAGAAATTTATAAAAAAAAAGATACTTAGAAATACAAGGCTTAGATGGAAAGGGCACGTATTGAAGGGCCAAAGTACTATTTTATTGGAATTACTCGTCCAATGAGAGTAAGAGATAAGGAGTTCTTTAAGGAGAAGTAGTACCAATACCTTAAAGGGAAAATAAACTTCAGTTTTAATTGATAATAGTATAAAACCATATTTTGTCTTCACTGCAGTCATTTGGTCTATGTGAGAATATACTTTTTTGCCCATGCCTGTCATTATTATTATTAAATACATTTATAATTTACGTGGTGTCAGCTTCTTTGTAGTAAAAGATCTTAGCATTTAGTTAAACTAAAATTTGGTTAAGAAGCTGCCAATATATTTTTATTCAAAGCAACTGATCAGAAATGTCCTTTCCAATAGAGCAAATGAAAGTGACTTTTTTCTCCACAGTATATATGAGTCCACAATTTAAGTGTTCCAGTAATATGAAGGGAGGATTGGACTTGGCTTCTCTCAGAGGAACAGCAGTCAGCAAAAGCCTCTTAGTCCTCTTAGCCTGAGGAATGTGTGTCTCTAGCAGATTGCCAGGAAAGATTAACTGCTACAGGTAGCACAGCTGCTGGTTCAAAGAATTTTGATCTTTTTATATCTTGTGCTCACTCTGTTTCCACATGGAATTGGTGTGCTTGTTATGGAGAGCCGCAGGTAGCACAGCTGCTGGTTCAAAAGACTCCACTCCTCTTATATCTTCTGTGCATTGTTTCTGCATAGAACTGGCCCAGTTGTTTTGCAGAGCCCCAAGGAAACCACTTTACAAAATAGTTTGCTAACCTTTTCAAGGAGTGAAATATGCTCCTACTTTTTCTGTCTTTGTAGTGGAAAAGCTTGTTCATCAAAACCATTGTAGTTTCTTTGCATAGATTTTCCTTAGAGAGAAAAGAGAGATAGCATTTTAAAAGATTGATTTAAGAAAAAAAACAAGTATAGAAATTGCCATGCTTAACCATTTCTCAGTATGTACAGAGATTGTGTGCTACACTTCACGTTTTCAGAAGGGTTTATGGGTGGGATAATGTGTTTAACCTGACCTGCCATTTAGAAGGTAGGTGACTGGAATGAATTGTCAGGTGACTACAGTAAATTTTCATCTAGTGACAAGTCAAGAGGAATAGGCAGCTAAGTGATCACCCATCTGGAAAAAGACTGACAAATGGGGGTTAATTTCCCTTATGAGGTGGCTATTTCCCTTCTTCTGCTGAATTTAAGTATCTCTAAGTGAAAAACCTAGCTTTTAAATAGCTAAAGTCACATGAGATAAAGCATCCATTAGTGATTCAGAAACCAAAGCCGTGTTCTCGTAGCTGCGCTCTATACTAAAGAGCCTAGATGTCAGAGAATGTCATGTGGTTTTTCAAAGCATGCATAAACTTGGGGTGCAGGAACAACCAGCTAGAAAGGTTTATTATCGCACAGAGTAGGTTACATGGACATAGTTATACTGTCACAGTAATAAGGTCATACACTGTTGGGTGATCTTGCCAATTCAGGTGTATGCTTTTTTGGGAACCTCTGGACCTTGCTGCTGTGTAGGTATGGTTGAAGGTGCAATTTAAGTTTCCTTCTACAAAAACAACAAAAATGCAGACACAGTACTGAAGAACTGGTCATGGTCTAAATAGTTTGTCAGTTTCTTGATGGTACATCAACATGACAGACTAAGGATTGTGTTTTCACTACTGTACCTATGTCCTGTCTGAAGAGAAAGCAGGACAATAAACAATTACTTTAGCAAGCATGCTTCTCTTTCTCCTTTGAAGATGTACAGCAGTGCAGAGAGGTTAAGAAAAAACAGAGATTAACCAACAACATGACTACATCTCTTCTTACAAGCATAGCTACCTGGATGTGTAGAGAATATATTGCACTCTTCTTCACATATTATCAGATGTCTAAGACATTCTGGAATCTAGAGGTACAATTCTGAAATGAGGATCACATTTTGAATTTGGATAATTTTATACAATATATTTACATTGACGGACTGGGCGCAGCAAATTTTTATCTGTAATACAAGAAAACATTTGCATGGTGACTAAGGCTGCTTTATTTAGGAAAATTAAAGAAGTCAAATGAAAATGTTGTCAATCTGTGCTCTCACTTAATTGCAAGATTAAGAATATTGTCTGTGTACCTATGATGAAAAGGGATCTATAGAACCAGAAATGAAAAAAGTATTTAGGTCAACATATGTGCTGAACAACTTCACATTCTTTTGAAAATTCCTATTCAGTTTTGGTTTGAAGTGTGCCAGAAGACCCACACAAGGGTGTTGTATTTGCATCCTCTATTATGGAAATCACCTGAAGGTCAAACTGTGTTTCCTCAGTCAAAACCTAAGACACTGCAGTAAAACTGTATGACCTTCAGATAGTGGGTGCCCAGTAAAAAGGGGAGGAAGGGTGTTCTTGTTGCTAGAACAAATGTTTCAATAGAGGATACTGCTGTGCTGGGTTCCTTTTTTTATTACAAGATCCATTTCAGATTCAGCTTTCTCCTAGGAGATCTATTGAACAGTAAGAGAATGAGGCATCACATTTCTTGGCTAAGTTTGTCAACAAAAATATGATAACACAATTAGATATTTTTATGTGGCTAGATTAAGGAAAGGTGGTTTTTAGGGACTGAAGATGACCCAGGAGGGAAAATCTTGCCTTACCATTATAGTTATTCAAACTGCAGGGGAGTTCTGGTATATTCAAGAGAATTAACCTGTGAGACATTTTCATTAGTTGAGCAGCAGGTATGTAGTTTCACAGATACTATTCCCATAGCTTAAATGTTGCTATGGGAATGCTACTATTGCTCAGTAGTTGACAAGAATAAATATAGAAGAATCAGGTTTAAAATAAACTTCAAAGAATAAGCTAATTTTAAGTAGTAAAGAGAAAATGACTGGTGAGGAAAGTATGCCAGTGATGCCTTCTAAGCTGAAGAAAATAATATTTTCTTTCTGTTTGTGGCAGTTTGTGTCTTTTTTAGTCTCCACTAACTGTGCAGATGCTAATAGTTACATTTTCCCCAATCTCTCATCCTAATGTTTTTGGGCCACCATTCTTCAAAAGTTCCAGAACTGTGAAATGTCAACACAATATTCCATGTATGGACAGAATAATAGCAAAGACGAAAGAGAAACTGTAATAAACATCTGCTACAGACCCTGAGGACTGATTAGAACGAAACAAAAACAAACAAACAAAAATATTGGGCCAATTATTAAAGATCTCAGGACAACACGATAATTTGCTCGAGGGAGATTACAATGAACTGGGCATCTGTTCAGTAACAAATACAGGAAAGTGCAAATCATCAAAGAGATTCTGTAGTTAACTAAAATAATATCTTCATGATTTGGAAAGTGCAGGATCCAATCATGAGAGAAGTCATTCTATATTAACTTCCTCCCAGCTAGTATGATTTGAAACCATTAATGTATCTGAGCCACTTCTGTTTCTCAAAGAATGGAAAGTCTTTAAAGAGACAACAGAATGGTAAAAAGCAGTTAATGACTTAAAAGATCCCTACTGCTTCTATGAACTAACACAAGATTACTTTCTAAGTCTTAGTCTTGAAAGTTTGGGTGTTATCATGAGTGGATGCCTGTATTCTTTCTTTTCCTTCATCCAGGCCTTCTTAGAATATGTGCTATGCTGATCTATGTCTGGACTTCATGCTCATCCTGGTTTGTGCTTTCTCCCAGCAGTTCCTGTTTCAGTTTTCTTGTCCAGCATATCCCTCCTTTATTCCTAATCCTATCTTCTTGCTTTATCAGATCTTGTTCCTTATTCTCACACTCTCTTTTAGATGATTCACATCTAAAATTTTGTCTTCTACTTGTCTGTCTTCTCTGTAACACTATGGAGTTTGCTCTGTATCATTAAGAAGAGAGGCTAATTAGGTGTTACAGACTCAGGTCTTGTGCCCTATTCCAACCCAGGGCTAGTGTATGCTCAATTCATTTTTGAAGAAAACAAACGCACAGTTTAGTAAATGAGATTTTAGTAAGTGCCATGATCTGTAAGAAGCTTGGACATGATAAATGATTTTGTAGGCACATCAGTAGTTAAAAATCAATGAAATAATCTATGACTATGCAATCTTCAATATCTTGAGTCTTATAATTTGGTCATATTTTGGTCAAGTTCATTGAGGTGAAAGGAAGATACCTAATATTGAAGCTACGATGACAAATGTCAATTTTCTGCTCCAAATCTTGGAGGCATCACAGTCACACAAAAAAAGGTTGCCAACTTTATTACATTGATCAACAATGCATTTTTCTTTGACTCACAAATCAAAGATGGTTGAACAATTTTCATTGAGACTTTCCCAAAATACACACCCTAGGCCAGTCATGAAAAAAATCCAGCAAAAGTGCTAAAGGTTGGCAGCATAAGAGAGAGTTCTAAATAGCAGTTACTACTAGATTGCTTCCAATTAGTATTGATGGGGATTCAGCTTTCAACAACTTTACTGCAGTTAAAAAAATACATTCAGTCTGTGTGCACAGGTATTAAACAAGGTTTTGTAAATGAAAAAGTTTTATTTGGAAGGACGAGCATATGTATATGTCCATATATTTGTAAAGAATTTTAAAGTGTGTTCACATCTGTTGTGAATGCAGCTATAGGGTAGAAAAATCCATGCTAGATTTCAAACATATTAGCTGAAGGACTGACAGCAGTCCAAGTGATAACATCAGATAATTGACTAAATAAATTGCTACACATGATGATAAGAGAATCCTCTAAGGAAAATAACACTAGTGTAAAGTCTTTATTCAAAATCTCTAAATGAATGTGAGGGTAACATAGTGGGAAAACATTAAAAAACATTAAAAAAAATCACTGAAAAAAATGAATATTAACAGATCTCTTCAAATCATTTAGTTGGGGCAGTAGGACAGAATATCCTCTCTCCTTTTTTATGGTCAGATCTTGACAGGTTTTGCTCATTCAGAAGTGCAGCTGTTCAGAGTTTTGGAGGTCAGATTCTTCCAGGCTTATTTACAGTGAAGAAACGTTTGGTTTCTTGAGATGTTTCACACCATTGAAATCACCCCCAAAATAAGCAGAAAATTAAGGCTGATAGAAACTGGCCTTGCCAGTTGCTAATTTAAGACCTAAACAAAGTGTAGTTAAAGCTATTGATTTAAGTAATGCTACTTTAACCAAGACTGTATTGTTGATGTTATTAACCTTCCTTAAGACCTTTGAGAAAAGAAGAAAGTCTGAAATTGCATAGTAGTTTGAAGAGTATGGTATGAACCTCATAAAAGAGATCAATTTCAACAACAACCTGTCATCTATCGACATAAAAGGAATGAAACTGGCATAATCCACTGGAGGGGTTGCTGAGGTTCCAGTTAGTCCTCATGTAATTGAAAGAATTTTGTCATGATTGAAGCATAAATTGTATGGGTATTTTTGGTAAGAAGCTTGGCAAACTCCTCTGCAGAATTAATTCTCCTCTGATGGATAAAATGATGAAGTTCTGTATTATAGTTCAGGAATCTATTTCTGAGGTTCTTCTTATTGAAAAGAAGGAGCAATGTACAATATATCTGTTGTCCATTGTTGCAAAGTCTTCTTAGCTATCTGCTATATGAAAAATGACATTACTCATGTAATCAATTTCTACTACAAATATAAATCTAGCTGTTTAATGATTAGAGGGGGTTAAATATATTTTTAATGATAATATTTCAGATTTTAGCACCTACCACTCACCCTTGTGCTCTGAGCAGTCATAAAAACTGTTGGATAAATTCATCTTTGAGATTGTAGTGATGCCTCCGTACAGTCTTGTGAAAAGGTCATGTATGTTAAAGTATAAAGATGAAAAAAAAAATTACTTTGGCCCTGTGCAGCTTTATTTTTGTCAAATGAAAAGTGACCTTACTGTAAGGTCAGAACTGAAAGCTTCACAATTGGTAAGATAATTCTGCATGGATGGGGTTACTGGCACTTTCACTTTCTATTCGTTTTTAAGAAATAAACAGATAGTCACATGGGACGTTAATTGTGCCTCATTTGAACTTCATCCTACAAAGCATATATTCACATCCTTAATCTTCACTTGGTGTTTAATCCCATATTGGATCCAGACAACTGCACTGAAGCTGATGGAGACAGACCTGTTTTAAACCAAATTTCATTTAAAACCTTCAACAGATAGGAGACAATGACTTTCTACTGTTATTTATATTAAAAGTGGGAGACTACTTTTCATCCCTAAACAAATTTAGTCTAATTTAGGTCAACTTTATTGGAGTGACACTAGGTTTATTCTAGCATAAATAAAAGTAAATCAGCATTGGAAGATTTATTTAACAGGGTTAAACTATACTAAAAGAAGGAAGAATATTTTTTCCTTAGAGGCAGCTTCCAAAGGTTCCTTAAACTTTGGAGAGTAAGAATGCAAAAAGTCTCTTTTCCTGTTTTTTTAAAAGATACATTTGAACCCGACTGGAAGTTATAACTTTAGGAGTGGAATTAGGAGGAAAATTCCTAGTTTGACTTGTATGCGGGTATCAGAATAGACAAAAATATAAGAACAGGCATTGCAATAATTTGAATTAATTTTCTGATTGTTAAATGTGCATGCAGCATAACTGTATTATGTACTGTAAGTGAAATATTATATGTAGTCATAGAAATTTTATAAAAGCACTACATGTGTAATTCCTATTTTTTATATCTTTCTGCTTTTGTGTTTCAGGAAAAGAGGAAAGCCTCTTATAATTTGATATGTATAATGGATTGACTGTTTTCCCTGTTTAAATGTGGGTGTACCTAGCTGCTTGTGTCCATTAATTGGGTTAGTACTGCATTAGAGGCCCCTAACCAAGTAAGAAACTTTTGCTGTGTATGTGCCAGGCAAGGAATTGGCATCTATGCATTCTGTACTGCCAGGTATCAAACAGCTTTTCAGTACAAGGATGCTTGCAGTAGTTGCCAAATATGCTGAACAAAGGTATTATGTGCCAATATCTGTGAGAGGGGTGAAGGTGATTTACATAAAACTAGATTCCTGAAGGTTATTGGAAAATACTAACAGTAAAAATCACCATATGAAAACATTAGGGGTTTATGCACATTATATATTTTTTAATATACTTTCCATATTTATAAATGTCTCATATATTTAACAACGGATCAACCTCTAAAAGGCCGGATATTCCACAAATATTAACATTGAAGTGCTTGGGTAACTCTACTTAAAAAAGCGTGATGATGAAGCCTTGAGAAAGATTGATAGAATCCAGATAGATTCCAGATAGGACTGACAGAGTACAGAGCATAAATCTGTTTGTTTCTACTAACCGCTTATTAGGAAATACACTGTGCAGCCTCATATATATAGTCTGTATTCCTAGATAGCAGTTACCATGTGAGAATATGAAAGAGAGGAATTCCATGTAGGACCCAAGATGGTTTCTACCTAGTGGTATTTTAGCTGTTACCAAATCAAAATGACACCATGTTGTGGCATGAGTCTCGGTTTCTTCTGCCCTCATCCTCAGCTGATACAATGGGTCTAGGTGAGAGGGCGACACATGATATGGTTTTTGAAGTTACCCATGGCAAATACCTTCTGAACTTTTGTCTCGCTATGTTCTGAATTCATTAAGCAGTCTTAAAGCCCCAGATTTAAGACGGTTGTGCCCATTGCAACACTGTGATTTAGAAAACTAATTCAGTGGTGGCTCTTGATGCATACTATTATTTAGAAAACACATAGAAGACATGGTCATTTTATGTTTTAGAGTAAATCATACACTTGATAAATGACTATACCTCACTTTTTATCAGATATTAATAATGGAAATACCTGAGTAGCAATTCAGAGTAGATTTATGAATACTAATTTATAAATATTAAATAGACTGGTAAATCATGCCTGAGTCAACAATTCTAGCATAGAATATAAATTCTGGAACATCTGTGGCTGGGAAATGTTGTACTTTCATATACTACATACTTATATATGCAGCAGTCCAAAGACAATTTTCCAATTGTTACCAATTTGGAGGTTTATAAAAAAAAAATTCTTTAGTAGCCATGAAGCAATAATATAAACCTCATGTTTATGCATTGTGGGCTTTGTTGTTGCTTGTTTGTTTCTTGCTGTTTTTTCTTTAGTACTCCATTCTGACACACTGAGGATAATACAGCCAGGTTCACAGTGATGACAAGTTATTTTTTTGTCTTGTCTTTGTAATTTTCAGAGTTTGATTTTGGTACATTTTTTTCTAGGTTAAGAACATAATTTTTACTTTTGCAATACCTTTTTCCTGACTTTTTAATTTGCATACTTCCATTCTTTGACAGGTAATGGAACGTGTTGTTACAGGAATAAAGTTTGCTAGTATCTCCTTTTACAGGAACTTTCTTTCCTATAGTGAGATAGAAACCTATTAATAAATGAATTAGATCTCTATGAAGAACCCAAATTTAAAAGGAAAAGGTTATTGTCATTTTTCCTCTTCCACCCTGATACTTTCAGTCTTGCATTTCAACATGGTGAGGGAAAATACGAAACTTAGATAAACATTGAATTCAGTTGGTTAAATATATGAACCTTTTCCCTCATTTGTATGATTTGGAATTCTTTTTTGCTTTTTGTCTAGAGACATTAGAAAGCATGTATTTTGAAAAAAAAAAGGAAATAATAGATTCAATCTCATTAGTCCTAGAACTATTTATTTTTAATAGGGAGATGTATCTGTGTGAAAGACTGACTGAGTCATTACCCGAGCCATTACCTTGTAATTCGAGTCCCCCATAAGGAAAAAAAAAAATATTGTCTTTGAAGACATAAGTATTTTTTTTGTTTTGTTTCAGTGATTTTAGCTGTAAGAGATACCATGAGTATAAATCATCCCAGATCTTACCCTTTATGCCTCCTATCTGTTGCTGTTGACTTTCTGTTGCTGTTACATGTAAGTTTTATTAAAATCAAATCCATTTAAACGTCAGTTTCTCAAACATTTTAATTGTTAAATTTATGAAACTCTATGAACCATTTTAAGTTCAACTCAGCTGCAAACACATTTCAGTACAACTTTGAAAAGACTTGTATTACCTAATAGTGATTGGAATTGAAAATTAGAGTCTTCTTAAAAGGTAATTGATATTATAAGATTTCATAACCTTGTTAAATAAATATACTCTTAGTGTTATGTGTTGTTTAGAAAACTAGAGTTCTCATCAAATCTTGCTTCAAGACATTGGAAAATCAAGCCATTTTAAATGATCTAGCTACTGCTTTGAAAACCCATTTATGCTTATTGAGAACACTGAAAATCAGAACTTCAGTTGCAGCTTCTCTGAATTGCTGTTGTTATTATATCTTTTCATTTCTTTTTATGATATTGCTTCTTCCTCTGCAGTGAAGTATTTCATACAAAAAAATGGGCCATGTACTTTTCTACATGAGTCATTACTGGTGGCCAAAAATTAAAAAGGGAACAATATGTGAAAATGATGTGCAATACTCATGACTAAGCACTTCTGATTTTGTTACTAAAACACTACAAAATGAATGAAAATAATAATTTGATTTAATACTTAACGAAAAGTCAATTTTAGCAAAGTTACTACTGAAACGTGTTCCATTGAGGTTTCGTAAGAAAAATCTTTACCAAGATTATCACTTTTCAAATGTTTCATATACATACTTAACAAATTCAAAATGTTCTGACAGTGGAGTCTAAAGGACTGAAAAGTATTTATAATCTCTTTTTACAATACGATACCCTCGTAATATTTCCTGAGGAATCCTCTTGAAAGATAACAGCTTACTCTATCATATTAAGTCTTCTTTTGTGCTAAAATGTGTATTATTGACCGTTATGCCATATTATACTGCTGTATTCATGAGGTTCTGAATGCCCTTTAATGAAACGGCACATTTTCATCTCTAGCAGAGCACTTTAAGTCATGGTCTCAAATTAGTTGAAAATAAATTTCCTTCTTGACTTTTATTTAACTTTCAGCCTAATAATTTCTTTAGGATCCAGAGCTTATTGCTATCCTCAGGTATGGGATATATTATCTGGTATATTTCATGCATTGTTGTTTGGTTTTGGTTTTGGTTTCAAATCAGGCCTATACATCATTGCTGAAAAGATATGTAATCACACATTTGACTGTCTTAATTTTATCAGATCTTATTATCACTTTCATATCACAACCCCATCCCAACTGCAATTTCACTACTGTTTAGATCACCCAAATGGAAGACAGTATTTTTAATATGTTGTGCTTAGGACTTTATAATTATTTTATTGACTTATCTTATTTTACTTCATTTTTTTTCAACTTGATATAAAATATTTCTTTAACATCTTGCTGTCTCAGGATCTGGGTAGACCTCCTCAGAAATCAAGTTTCCTAATCTGACCTGGTTTCCAGATGAAAGTCTCAAATTCATTCATGTTAAAGAATATTCATGTCTTCATCAAACTATTTTTTAATATCTCTGAAGGTGAATTGAGTACTAGATGCTTAATAAAGTTATTTATTCTTGGATTAAATCTCTACACTCACTTTTCTCTGGAAGTGCATTAATTAATATTTTGGTCCCCATTCTAGTATTTCAGACATTATTTCTGCTAACAGTGGCTCATTTATTTTTACCTTTCTTCCCTGATGAGATAGTAGCAAATTTAATCTTAATTTACTTACATTTATTTTTCCAGACTTTGATTAGGCCTGTGTATGTAGTTTTCAGTGATTTCATGCTGGGTTGAGTCCATTCTGGTGGTGTGTTCAATTTTTCGATTAAGACCTTTTAGTTTTGCCTGGTTTTTGATGCTGTACTGATTACCTGTATTTTCACAAATTTCTGTGGGGTATGTTTCCTGAAATGATCTACTACCTCACATTTTCTGTCAGTGATGATACATAAAAACGTGCTTATTTTATGGAGTAGCTCTTTGTACTTAGAAAGGAATTTGCAGTTTAGGATAAATCTCTGAGGCCTCTTTCTTGCTTCCTTCAGTCTGTTTCAGGGTTTTGCTATGATAGTAAAAGACTGAAACAAAGAGGAAAATGGCCAGGTTTGGGGGTTATTTGGTGAAAGTCTCCAAGTGCTGTACTATTGCTATGCTTTGCTAAGAACATCTGTCACTTAGTTTCTCCTTGAGTACTACACTTCTGTAACTTAAAAAAAATTAATGAATACTTCATTTTTTTCACTGATTTTTAACTGTTAGTTTTCTACAGAATTTGCATAATTGTCCTTTTGATTGTATACTTTTAGTGCCTTTAAATTCAATTTTTAAAAAGCACTTCTTCTTCTGGGAAATACAAATTTGCAGTGAAAGCCACATCAAAAGAATACGCAGTGGGATTAATAACTGGTGGTGAAACTCCTGCTAGGCCTACGTTAACCACAAATGGACTGTACTCTAAATTTTATAGTAGATGCTTTTGTCACCCTGTAGGTTTTCTTTCAAGTAGAGAGATGCAAAGATCAGAGAATCTGTATTTAGACCCTAAAACCTAAGCAAAAGAAAAAATTCATCTGAAAAAAAAGAATTACAGAGCAAGATAACATGTACAACATCAAGGCAGGAATAGAACTGCTCCTCTAGTAAGCTCAGAGGGGTGCCTGCTGCCACTGCAGAAGGAGAGCTAGCAGAGGCTTTTACTTCTGTAAAATTCTAGCTCTTTTGGATGACGAATTTCAACTACTTCTGGGTAAACAAACAAACAAAACCCTCCAAAACCAACCAATCAAACAAACAAACAAACAAAACAACAAAAAAGCCCACACCATGGTGCTTTGACCTTTCGCCTTCAGCTGACAAGGAAGTGTCAAGGATTCATTCAAGTGGTGGTAGAAAGGCAGTTATAGAAGTGCAGGTCTGGAGCACAGGTTCATGGGAAGGGGCTGGAAACCCTGCTGAAGATAGTGTGCAAGTGCTCAACCATGGTGGTGACGTGGCACAGGGCAGGATTTCTGGCACTGACCAGAGCAGTTATTCCTGGTATAGCAAAAGCCTGTTTTCAGACTAAGGTGAGGAGGGAGAAGGCAGCTTTCCAGATCTGGGTCTGCAGAAAGCACCTGTGGCCTCCCACTGGCGCTGGGATGAGGGGACAAAAGCTCTTTGCCTGCAGGAGGTGTGCACTGGTGGCAGATTTGTAGGAGCTGTGGGAGGAGGTCAGCAGACTACATAGCATCAGGGAAAATGGCAAAACAGATGCTCATAAGATTGAAAGAATGTTCACAGAAACCCTCAGGAGGCGAAAGCCTGAAGAGATGATGGAAGAACAGCCAGAGCCTGTCCTTGATGCAATGACAAATGGAGAGTCCCAGGTTGGGGAAGACTGGAGACTTGTGACTTTTTGCAACATCAGACAGGCTCCTTCTTCCCTGCAGATCTGCCACTGCAGAACAGGTTCAGTGCCCTGGTAGCAGATGATGGGGAGAAAATTCTGCCTACGGAGACATCGCAGCTGAGCCTGAGCTATATCGGCACCAAGAAGAGGTGGCAAGCGGTGGCAGAGAGAGGTTGTCTTCTCAGGGAGATGGATGACCCATCAACCAACTTGCTGTCTTTGCCACTTGCCAGGTGCCCAAAAAGTTGTAGGGACACTGCCAAGGAATGTGTGGTCTTTGGACTGTTGCCCTCTGTTGTTCCTCCAGACAGTACTGCCAGAAAAAAAAGTGATGATGTCAAGACTGACTACTTGGCTTTGGGGATAAGGATGGAGGGCATGCAATGTCTCTGCTGTCTTCTTCATCCTGATGGTGAACAAGAAAGGCTGGACTAGGTGTGGGTGTATGCTGGAGTTCAATACTTGGCTTCACGACTGTAAATCGGCAGGGATTTACTTTTTGCAAACACAAGATCTCCAAGGATTGCAGGTTGCTGAGGATGGGATCCAACTGACAAAGTGGGACAAAAACATCTTTGCCAGCAGCAGGGTGACTGACCAACTGAGGAGAACTCTAAACAAACATCATCAAGGGAGAGATACTGCAACCCACAGTTAAGCAAGAAGGTGAGCCAAGGAAGCTTGATGATAGGAGTAATAACACAAGGATGATAAAACAGGGTGAAAGGACACCACCCCATATGTATGCACACAAATGTGTGCATCGTGAGAAACAAACAGGAGGAACTAGAGCTCTGCATATGGTCACAGCACTGAAAAAACACTGGAAAATTACACAGGAACCTGAATGGCAGGGGAGCATCTCTGCTGAGAAGGACCTAGGGGTGCTAGTAGATAGAAAGCTGGACATAAGGCAGCAGTGTGCCTTGACAGCAAAGCAGAACCACGTGATGTATAATAGGAGGTCCAGGGGACCAGCACTTGTGATATTCCATCTAGAGTCTGGCATTCATTTTTGGGTCCCTTGACAGAGAAAAAATGCTTATAAACTGTAGCAAGTCCAGAGAAGGGTCTCCAGGCTGAGGAAGACTAAGCATGTTTCTTGTGAAGAGAAGCCAGGGGAGCTCAGATTGTACAGCCTGGAGAAAAGATGGCTTTAGGGGAACCTAACAGCAGCTACCCAGAACGCATAGGTGTTTATCAAGAGCACAGAGCAAGGCTTTTCATGGTGGTGTATGGTGGCAGGGTGAGAAACAACAGGCATAAACTGAAACAATACTGCAAGAGGAGCAGTATAGATCTAAAGAAAAAGTGCTTGCACAGAACAAACTGATGCTCAGCATGGGTCATTTGGAGTATGAAACTTAGCTGAGATCTGAGCTGTTTTTCAGTCAGACAAAACACTGTGAATCCCACTGCTGCTGAATGTCAGACTTCTGAAAAAATAGGGATATTTCTGATTTTGGAACTTTTATCATATTTGTTGTCATCATGAAACAATCAGTACTACAATTCTGCAATAGTTTTTGGATCATGTCTCCAACTGAGCTGAAAAGTAATAAGAAATAATATAACAATGTGTTCCCAAGAAAAGACAACCTTAAAGATTAACTGTATGTCATATTTATCAGGTCCCTTTGCTATTATGGGTATATGTTATTGGAAATGCAATATATTTGGTGAGAGTCTTTTAATTAGAGAGGTTCTAAAGGATCCAATTACATTGTTTGTTTCAAAGGTAAACCAAAGTTTTAAACAGCCGGATGGTGTTGTTATCTTTAGAATGTTTTATCTTAGTTATCTTTCTCTTTGTGCATATTATTTGTATTCAAATAATCTGGAGGAAGAAGTTGTCTAAGTTAACAACAAAAGCTGCTCCACTTAATTTGTTTTTTTGAAAGCATTGCAATAGTGTGAGTAAACTAGGCTACTCCTTCGAGACTAGCTGTATCATAATTCAGCTTTCTGCTTAAATAGTAGTTGCATATTAATTAGAAGGTTTTTCTCCTTTTGAATTTATCAAGAACTTAAGAAAGCCTAGCTATTTCCATTAACACTTTTTCTTCATATTATATTTTTAGAATATTTAAAGGTGAATATGAAGGATTTAATCACCCTTATTCAATTTTTACAATGATGTAAAATATTACTGGAACCATCAAAATTACGTAATGGTCCATGAAGCGATGTAACAAAAATAAGTTTTTGAAAAAAAAATCATTTAACCTGGTAAAAACAAAGAATCATTTAACTAAACATGGCATAACTACATGTACATGATGATTCTTTTTTAATAAGATTTTGTATGTCCTCTTTGAGCAAGAGAAGTGAAAGTGGATGACAAATGAATTGTGGTAATTAGAAACAGCTAATAGTAAAAAGTATCCTGTCACATTCACTGTGTAATTTTTGTATCTTTGGAGAATGAGCCAAAGCATGTTAAAATTAATGTGACTTTTTTCAGTGTTGTCACGTTAGTATTAAAAGTAGGAATGTGATGTTGAAATCCATTGACGTAGAAAAACTGGCATTTTAGCAACACAGAACTCTGTAAGAATATTATATAGGAAGAAGTTAAATAAAATACAAGAAATCAAGTATTACATTTAGGAAAAAGAAATCATATAAATGTCTGCTCTAAATTGTGTGTCCATTTGGAAAACACAGAAGAAAATGTTTTGATCACTGGATGACAGAGATACCATTATAACTCATCACTGAAGAACATAATGGAATTCCAAGTCATGATTTGCGAAACATTCTTAATATCTTTGCAAAAAATGCTGGTAAAACTTTTTTTTTTTTTTAAGGTCAGACTCAATAAATCTACTAAAGATCTCATAAGATAATTAAACTGAAGAGTTTATGACTTTCGCAAAATGCTGTCCCGTCCCAACTGATGGGATGAGGGATGAGTTAACTCCGAACGTGACACGTGCCCTGACTCAACAGATGAGACCAGGTGTGAGTTAACTCTGGGTTAATTCTGCTCGGTTATGTGAAATGAATGACAGACAATCACTCCCAGGGTCCAATTCAATTGTGAGTTCTACTAAAAGTACGTGTTGAAATATTGGTTACAGCAAATAGTGACTTGGCAAAAGTATAACAACTTATCAATAGATTAACAGCAAAAGTCCTACTATGAGTGATATATTGGCAATCATTAGTAGTTATAATATGAAATTTAACTAGAATCCAACAGCAGAGCTTAAAGATGGTGTTATCCTTATATGTTCAAAAGGGAAAGAGAGAAAGAGAGTGGTAGAGAGGGAAGGAAAATTAAGGTGTAAGGGAGAGAAAAAGAGAGATATATACGGAAGGAGAGACATAGAAATGGGGGTGTAGAAAAAAGGAGAGAAGGAAAGAGCAGAGAGCAAGAAAGAAAAGCGTGAGGGATCCAGTCTCTTATGGCCCCACAGCGTGGATGACAGGACTTGTACGATGATGTATGAGCCTGTTGCTGTTGAGAGCATCCTCAAGTGCTTCTTATGCTGAAAAAAATATCAGGTGGTCTCTCTGTAACTTTCTCCTCCACTTTTCATCTAGTTTGCTCCTGAGTCACTAACCTTTCTCTTTGCCACACTTCCTTGCTGTCCTACCATCGTGTAATTCCTTGTCACTTATGTATGAGATGTTTGACTTAATAAAATTTCTGTGAACAGTTAACAGTTATGTCCTAATGGCTTTTTACAAGTCTGGATGCTTTCCTTCCTACAATACAGGATGGGTTTGGTTTCTCCTGTGTTTACATACAAGAGGATAGTTTGTATCCCTTTTTGGAAAACTGAATACGTAAGAAATTCCTCTCTGCGTGGCTTTATACTTATCTGATGGAGCACGCTGGGGCTAACAGTGGAGTGTTTGTCCCCTGACTGTCCATGGAAACCAGCTCCTATATGTCGCTCTAACATGGGTTTGCCAGGTAGATGAGCTCACATGCACACAATGAACAGAAGAGCTCTCCCATATCCAACAGTGTATGCTTACCTTGCTGGACTTTACAGGAACATAGACTCAGTGATGCCATTAGAAGTGACAGTGCTGTATTACATATGATTCTCTCCAAACATAACTGACATGGAAGAGCTACATATTCAGTTTAGATATAATGAATATTTCTTAATGTAATTTCTTCTACATTCTTATGTTTCCCAGTTGACAATACTTTTTTCAGCCACCGCTTAGCCTCGCTACAGACTAAGTTTTATATTAAAAGATGAAAACCCCACCCACTTAATCCTATTTCTGAGCAAAATAAGTAAAGAAAATAGGTTGATTTGTTTGTTTTTTTGTTTGTTTGTTTTCCCTGTATGCACACCATATTAGTGGATTTTCAGAAAATCTTGTTTTCAGAGAAAGTAGCTAAAAAAATCCTTTGCCACAGAAGCTGGTTGTCAATGCATTTATGAGAAATCATTACACAGAAATGTGCTCAATAATTGTGTTTTGTAGGCAAACCTTTCCAGAAAAATATGATAGAAACTACTACGATATATAGTGGGTCTGACTTGAATAGAGTTAGCTTTCTTCATAGCAGCTCATATGGTGCTGTGCTTTGGATCTGTGGCTAAACCAATCTTGATAATACACCAATATTACATTGGGAGTGCACACAACTGGGACAGCTGGCCCAAACTAGATGAAGGGATATTCCACAAAATACAATGTCTAGCTTATTGATAAAAATGGGTAGAGGAAGAAGGAGTGAGGGGTTTTTACTTCCAACGTGGCCCTTTGTCAGAGGCTGGCTGGGTATCAGTCTACTTATGGGAGATAGTGACTGAATGCCTTTGCGTAACTTGTTTTTTTCTCTTTCCTTCACTTATTTAACTGTCTTTATCTCAACCTGAACTTGTCTCGCATTTACTCTTCTTGTTCCATTTCCCATCCTACTGTGTTGGCAAGGGATGACTGAGAAACAACGTGGGTGCCTAGCTAAAGGTTAAACTACTCTTTTGTAATATGAAGCTTCAGTTTTACAGAGTGGTAGAACTTAGTACTCACTGCACAAGAAACCAGAAATGCACTCACCTCCGAGTCTGATTTTGAAGGTGTTAGTCCAGGTGTGTGGTAGGAACTAGAAGTGATTGTATGTTTAAACTTAGGGATGAATAAGTGTCTTCCTGATTTTTTCTCTTACTAAACCTATTTCCAGGACAATGCTGGAAGAGGGATGCTTGATACAGAATCTTTTGTGAACTGCTTTAATGAGTTCCAGAATACACATGCATACATAAATATGCATGAGGAAAAATAATTTAAATCTTTACAAATGTGCTGAATATTTACATGGTCATTAACAAATGAGTTCCAGGGCATCCATTGAAACAACCATAAAAACAACAGCAGCAATCCTACCCTTCTTTCCTCTCTTATCTAGTAAAGGCACACACTTCAAGATCATTAAGCTTCCTGTGTGAATATGGGACATGCTGATCACACTGATTTGCATATACTTTAGTAGCAAAAGTATGAGGTGTCTTTCTCCAATGTACCTGTATACAAATACACAAACATCTGATTTTCTACCTATAACAAAAGGTGTTTCTGGATGTATAGTTATTTAAAATGCTAGTATTTATATGAAATAGAAGAGAATCAGCAGCTAGCTGTGATAGAAAAAAAAAAAAAGTAAAATATTCCATAGTATTAAAATAAATCAAATTATTAATCTCCTCTGTTGTTCTCAACAATTACTTGTTGAGCAAACTTTTTTTAAATGATACACCCATCTGATTTCTGTGATGATTTGAGAGCTTTTGTAGCAAAGGCTAGATAAACACATTAGAATGGAATCGGTAGATATATTAAAAAAATAAAACTACTTCCTCTTAAAGCTTATATTTATATCAGGAAGAAGATAAGATAAGATAAAGATGATAGTGCTGCTATCACAAATCAGACAGTCTCTTTTGTTCATTTTTTTGTTTATGTTTATTGATATAATAATGTTGCTGTGGAACGTTTGAGATAGTATCCAATGTATTTTAAATCCACCCGCAGGTTAATAACTCAAAGTAAAATAAAAGCAGTAACTTACTTTCTGCAGATCTTGACCCTGCCAACATGACTTGAAAAACCTGGCAAAAAGGTTGTCCTCTCACTGAATTGTTTGGCTCATGTTTTATGCACAAGCATGCTTTGCTTCAACATTTGGCACGAATACCTTCCTGCTTCACCTCAGGGACAAATGCATCCATGGCAATATATAAAAAGAACAGAGTCCCACTTTCTGCTACAGTTCAAGATAACCTTCATGATACAAGCTACTATTGCAGGTCAGAATCTTATTTTTATACCTTTCTCCACTTTTTTTTTTTAATAGAACTGCACTGAAAGTCCTTTTGCCATGGTCTAGAACAGTCAGTTGACTTCAGAAGTGCTTAATTATAATCTGTGCTATGTTTGGGAACTAATAATAGATTCTTCTTCTTGGCCTGCTGATGTTTAGATAATGTTTGGCTATGCATCTTGTGCACGGCTTTTGGTGTTGCAATGATTCAGTGAAAATGGTGAAGCACGCCTTTCTTCTCAGTATGCTTTCCCCTGAGTAAATTTCATCTGTTTTTTGCATTTGTCCATTACTTTCTCTTGGTGAATACCTCTTTAATGTCATAAGCCTAAAACTTCTCTGATGTTGATGGAAATTCTAAACAACTTCACAGTAGCCATGTTTTCACCCTCTTTTATAAAGTGATGGGCTGTGAGTTTGCTCTTGACAGCCTGTAATTTCCACATTGAGGCAACATTAACCCTAAAGGATATTCTAGAGATCATTCAGTGGTGTAGATACAAACCCCAGTATATGTGAGAGGATGCTCTCTTCTATGCATTTTCAGTGTGATCCTGATAAATAGATGAAAGAATAAAGAAATGACAATTTGAATACTGGACAGTTCTGGCAGAGGGAAACTGCTGGAAAAGCAGTGGCTTGATTTCAGGTACAATCTTTTGGTTCATTGAAGCAGAATGGAAAAATTATGCTGTTTTAGACTGTCATATCACTACAATAAAAATGTTTTTCTTCTTTAATACTAAAAAGCCTACGAACCTGAATTCTAAACTCTTTCTAATCTTCTGCATATGTATTATAAATGTATAAACAGCTTCAAAGGTTTGTGTATGAACCAGTAAAAGCTATTTAAAATGTGTTACATACTTGATCCATGGTTTAAATCATTAAAAAAGCAAAAGTACTATACTACAATGTAAGTTAAACATACAGCATAGTTCCATCTTAAATTTTTCCAGTGTAAAATAGAAGTTTCATGTTACCTAAACATAATTCTTCCAAATCTCTTTTCATGGGCGATTTGTAAATCTTCAGTGGAATGCTATAAGATGCATACAATCTACCTGAGATGTTGGAACAACTTTTCTAGTGTTATTAAAGTCTCTTTGGGAAATATATATCAACACGATTTCTTAAAAGGGGTATTAAATTACAAAGCCCACAGTGCTGTTGTTGTAAATATCAAAAGACCAAACCAACTTGTTATATCAGCTTTCACCCTGAAGGGACCTAAAAGTTTTTTTTCAAATTATCTATACCAGTGTGTAAGCTAGCTTTGAAATGCAGTGCTTTTTGCAGCTAGACTCCCATGAAAGCAAAATTATAATAACAATGACTAATAAGCAGAAACAATAGGGTGAACCTCTGGCAAACTGTATTAGAAATTTGGCTGACAGGCTCTTACTGACTAGAAAACATGTGAATATTAGTTTGAAATTCATCCAAGCTAAATGCCTAAAATATGAATTAACAATATTTTTCCTGAGCATTCATGTTTGCAATCTTTATTTTACTTAGGAAAAATCTAAGAGTCATTAATTTATCAGTAACTTAGCTATGATGGTATGAATACAAACCATATACTGTTATATGTAAGATTTGGGGGGTTTAAGTATACAAAAGGTCATTGTCTTCCAGTATAACCTACTTGGTCTTCCTAGTGTCTATCCAAACTTAAAGAACAATCTATTCATAATTTCGTACCGCCACTATATTCCAGTCCCACCTTGCAGGTTTTGATGGGCCAGTGTGTGGCACAATGATAAAAGAAGCTAAAAGAAGCTAAAAGAAAAAAAAGCTTAGTATGTATGTGCACAAGACAGGATTAATCTGCTACTAATTTATAAATGGAGAGAAGGGGAGAATCTAAACAAGTTTATTTCACTTTTAACAACACACTTAGGATGTTAGAAGTTCTTATCCACTTTTAACAACACACTTAAGATGTTTGAAGTTCTTAGGAACTAACATACTTAGGATGTCCGAAGTTCTTACATATTTGAGGTTCTTTATATTTTTCAACAATAAGAGAAGTTGAGTAGTATTTCCTTCAAGAAATTTCCCCTATATCTTTCTTTCTTCTTGTGATTTTTGGATCATTTTTTTTGCCAAAAATCCTAAATATTGGATTTTTTTCCAGAAGAGATTAACATTTAAAACATGCGAACAATACCTCCTCTAAAAATTGTAGAATAATAAACTTCATGGCACTAGTCCAGTATTGTATTCCTCAATGTGGAACCCTGCATGTGAGCAGTACATGACTGATGTTAATGCATCACTACTATTTTGCAGGATACAGAGGTCTATCAGAAAACTGTATTGTGGACTTACTGCTTCAGAGTGCACATGATGCATTACCTTGAAGAATTCCCCCAACAAGAGCTCTTTTAGGATGTCAGGCAAATAAATGATGGTGTTGATCTTGAACTTTGCAAGCAAAAGATAAAATTAATCTGTTGTGTTTTAGTGACCTACTTCACTGTACAAAGTATGTTATTCAATTTGCTTTTCCTTTGAATGTGAAAGCTTATTGGCACTAACATTATCTGACTGCCCATTTATTTTGTACACAGGAGGTCTAGTGACAAAAATAGATTAACACTTCTCATTTTTTGTTTTCTACTTATCCAATTAATACATGTATATAATTACATACATATACATACATACATATATATATACACACATATATACACATATACATACGGTAATTATAATAAAAGAATTCTGTGGTAGGCCTGAACTTATTAAGGTCCACTCTCACCTCACTGTATACAGAAAAACTTGTTTCAAATCCACATTGTAATGCAATTACAAACATATTTTTAACTCAGAACTGTATTTGGAAGGCAATGTCTATACAGAATCACAGAGCAGCTGAGTTTGGGAGGGATCCCCAGAGATCACCTGGTGCAGTTTCCCTGCTTGAAGATGGATCAGGGAGGGCAGGTTGCTCAGCTATTTATATGCATTGAGAAGCTCACCCTGAACTTTCCCTTCTCCAGACAAAACAGTTCCAGCTCTCTCAGCTGCTTCTTGTATGGAAGATGCCCCAGCCTGTTAATTATTTCAGTGGCACTTCACAGGACTCACCGCAGTATGTTTATGTCTCTCTTGTACTGGACAGCCCAGACCTGGACATAGCCCTTCAGGCATGTCTCACCAGTACTGAGTGGAGGGAAGAACACTTCCCTCAGTCTGCTGGCCATGGTCTTCCTAAGGCAGTCTAGGAGGCTGTTTGCCTGCTTTGCCACAAGGGCACATTGTTTACAAAACATCACTATAGTTAACAAAAGCTACAGCTGTGACTGAAGACTCTGGTTCTTTTGTAACTGTTGCTTTAAACAAAGCAGAACAAGACAAAGTTATTTTTTAACTAATTAAACATAAAATTAATATCTGATATTTGATTTACTGTGAATAATTAACCTATAGAGAATGAGTGTACAAAGTTCATTAATTTCTTTATATAATCTGATGATGTGGATCATGGTTTCTTTTCATCTGTCCTGCTCTCACTTGTTCTGGAAGCCAAAAACTCTGAATGATGTGTCTGTCACCTTTTGTTCTTCGTTTCAGGTTCAGTTTCTGAAAAAAAATATTTATAGTTTACTAAGTTTGTCCTGGTAGACTCACTACCATTGACATTTGTCTAGCTCAACTATTCAAATCAAATAGACATTGAGAAGAGCTATTATAAGCTTAAACTCTCAACTATCCTTCAGCATCTTTTTCTTCCTTGAAAAATCAAACATTCATGTGGAAGTATTCTGTCCATTCAAAACCTGTTCAGTGTTAGTTCACTGCTTATATGGCAGTACAGAAGAAAACTAACATGGCCATGTGTAGTTGAGTGTCAATATAATATTAAAACAGAAAAACAAACAAACAAAACCCCACAACCAAGAATGAAATAGCTAAATGTCTAACATAATTACTTGCACCAAAATAATTCTGAATATGACCTTCTTTAAGTGGGGGTTGTGATTACTGTCATGTTTGATGCAATTGTACTGTTAAAGAAATATTGGCCCAAATGATCTGTAAAATCTACTACAGTAGGTGTATAAGTACATTTATAAATATAGAATTGTTATGCTAGTTTTACCATTTTTTTTATAAGGCACAACTCTAATGATGGGTCATTTTATAAACAAATTTTCATCTCATAGTTTTCTCAAGTGATAATTAAAACAAAAATTTTCTGCTGGAAGACTGAAAAATTCAAACCAAATTAGTATTTTCCAAGACAGCATATTGAAAAGAAACTAAAGCTAATATTGCTATTCTTGCCCCTCCCCCAGATTTTCAAATCTGATGATTGCAGGAGTGACATATATTTTATGCTTGATGGATGAAAAGAGACAGTAAAAGGCAAGATGAACTAATAACAGTAAAGTCTGTATTGAATGAGAAATGTGTTGAGGTACTGAGAGGAATCAAGATATGTGCTTCAATCATTAGAGTTTGACACAAGTGAGATTTGTTGGTTGATGTGCTGTCAAAGTACTGAGAGAGAAAGGTTTTATAACAAGCAGCTAGACATGCAGAAAAAGCAGTTTAGGACTCAAAGGACTCAGTATAAATAGAAGTTATAAAGTGAAAAAGAGTAATAAAGTTGGCATCAAGAGAAGGGCGGTATTGATCTAAACTTAAAAAAATCCCCTTTTTCTTTTTCAGACACTTTGAAAAATGATCCTCTTAGTTTTTACTTTCTTAAAATCTTTATTTTTTATAATTAAATGTATCTTCACCTCTCACTTGGAAGAGGAAGATTTGAAAATGCTCAAGCTGCATATATCTTTGAACACTATTCTTACCCTACCTGTTTTTAAAGAATAACACATTATCCTACAATTCGGGATGTAATCTAGTTCTGGATTGTTCTGCATATATGTTTTCTTAAATATATACCTGGTTTAATTGAAGAGTTTACCTAATTTATAGCTACTGGTAAATCTTTTCTCACTTGGCAATTAAAATTTTGGGTATTTGACTCCATTGTAATATCAGGTTAGTGTTAAAGATAGTCCTTTAAATAAATTATTGCCATTTGCTGAGAAAGTTTAACAAAATTATTTTCTGATCTGAGAGTTTATCCTCCCAGCACAGCTTTGGAGTGTGTAGTATCACTCACAAATTCCTACCTCTTCCTTCCACCCCTGTTACACATGCTGTTAATCTTCTACTTTTACTTTACATAGATTATAAAATTAATTTATACTTATATTTGCTTTTGTTTTGTTTGTACACCCTAGTGGTATTTAAGTTCTATTAAAAAAATCCTGAATTTCCATTGAAACTGACTGGAAGTGGCTTCCAATCTGGTCAGACAACATCTATTCTATCTCAAACTGCTGCTTCCAAATCTTGCTCAGACTTTATTCTAGCAAGAACTGTTTAGCATAAAACCAACTATAAACAGGGTTTATCCAAAATTATTTAGCACTCTGACAACATTATACACCACAGGTTTGGATTCCAGTTAGGAATTAAATTACTACACAACTGATTCAAACTTGAAGTGATCAGATCCCAAAACTCTAGAGTGATGGTTCAAAAGGCACATCTTCCCACTCCATTTCAAAGTGAGGACTCTCAAGGGCACCCAGATCACTTGCCAGGTCAGCAAGGTGTTCCAGTCCCTGAGGAATGTTCCTTAGATGGCCAGTCTAAGGAGGAGAGGCTTCAGCCACACACCAGTGCTCTGAGGAACGCAAACTCAACAGCGGTCTCTGGCAGACTCCATTTTCACCCTAGTTGAATTTGAGCTGTGGTCATTTGTGGTAGTGGTCCAGAAACTTATGTCAGCTGAGACCTCTTGTTGATCAAAGGCCCTGTCTGTTGACCAAGAGGCATGTGCATGACCATAGTGGTCTCTTGACTTAGAAGTTTCTGTTGCTTTGGGTAGGAGGAAGTACATCAGCCACACTCTCAATATGTCTATGGCTTTTGAATAATTATAACCTTCTTTCATTGATTTCAATATTTTCTTCACTGATTTATATGTTATTGCTACTGGCTGACTAGTAGAGCTGCATGTGAATATTTTCCAGACTCCATGGCTTGTTCATAGTTTGTTTATTTAATTTGCAGATTGGACTTTATAATTCTTCATTTTGCTTTCCCTCCTCACTGTAAGAAAAAAGGAAGGCTCTGTCTTGAAAAAGATGATTAGGGTACGCGTGTGCAATGTGAAAATTTCAGGTTGCACTCTCTCTTCAAAAACCACCTGGGTCTCATGATTTCAGAAAAGTAGTCCAAATCTTAAATGTTCTCCCAGATACTGATCCTTTATGTCTTCACTGTGTCAGATCTTTCTCAGAAGCTGAAAATGCAACAAAGGCAGCTGTGAAGACTTTCCATCTAAAAGCTGCAGTGCAAATGCCTGCTCTACACCATGGTCTCTTCCATAGCCTTCAGGGGACTATCTGGTCCAGTCCCTGGAGTACCTGCTTCCCTCCTTCTTCTCTGGCCTCAGTGTTCATAGGGCTATTTCTCATGCTTTTCTTTACCTTCACCGTTTTTGTCTTCATTTTTTTGTTTTGCCCTTTCTTAAATACGTTAAATATGTTTCCTTGAGGCACCACAATTTTTGCTGCAGGGCTCAGCTGTGCCCTGCAGTAGATCCATTGGAGCTGACTGGAACCAGCAGCCCCATCACTGCAAACACCCTGCACAATCTGATAAAGGCATCAAAAGACAACACAGTAATAACAGACAACTGAGAGACCTGGTGGAAGAAGGACAGTTAATCAGGTACTGTGGTCCTAGAATCCCAACTTTTTAAGAATCATGGGACATGCTGGTGCAAGAGTGGCACTGGCAGCCAAGGATTAATTTTTCAAAAAAAGGTTGGACCAGATGATCCTTGAGGTACCTTCCAACCTGGTATTCTATGATTCTCTGTGACATGATGTTGGAGGAAAGGAGTAGCACTAAGAAGAGGTTTTGGTTGGAAGCCCCAGTTCCTAACAGTAAAAGCTGTCCAAAGATTGCACTATCAGCTTCCTATCAGGATGAAAACTGATCAAAAAATGTGAAATGAGATTGCACAAGCTACAAATATGAGAGAAAAAGTGGTAGTGGGAGATTTCAGCTATTTCAGCAGACTGAATCAATGCCTTATGAGAGTGTGATGCAGTGATAAA
Source organism: Nesoenas mayeri (assembly GCF_963082525.1). Classification (NCBI taxonomy): domain Eukaryota; kingdom Metazoa; phylum Chordata; class Aves; order Columbiformes; family Columbidae; genus Nesoenas; species Nesoenas mayeri. Next base: position 54,827,509 of record NC_137540.1, read on the forward strand.
AAATTCAGACTCAATAAATGACTGTTTACTGCAACAACTTGTCTCAGGGCACACAGAAAAGAGACTATTTGGAATTTTTGGCCTGAGAGATGCAGAGGACTTGGACCAAAAAGGATCAGTAGGAGAGCTGCTCTGTAATAGAAACCACAGAGCAATTATTTTTAAGAATGTGAAGGGAGAGAGTGGGACAAATAAATCAAGCAAATTGATACTTGATTTGAAGAAAGGGAACTGTAAAGAAAAACAGATTTTCAAAGATAAAATAGGGTTGTTCAAAGAGCCGGCATGCAGCATGAAGGCTCCTATAAGTGCTGTATTAGAAGCCCAGTTATTACAGAATGTGTGCCATAACTCAAAAAGAAACCAAAGTGGACCAAAAGTCCCTTGCATATCTTCCTGGGAAAGTTAAGGACACTGTCGCAGCTAATAGTTTGAACACTAAAAATTGGAAAGCTTGCTCAAAGAAGGAGAAAAGGAATACATATAAAAATGGCAGATCAAATGTAAAAAGGAAATTTAAGGACTTAAACCAGAAAGGTGAGTCAGAAAACCTTGCAAAGCATGCTGAAAGTGACAGTAAACCAGTGCTTTAAATACATCAAAGGCAGGAAGCCAGCTAGGAAACTAGTGGGAATATTTGGCATTAAGAGCTTATGCCAGGTGATCGGGCCATATCTAAGAAGATCAATAAACCCTTTGTTTCAGACCTGATCCTGTCTGAAGGTGTGAGGCAGGGTCCGACACCACCTTCTTTCTCTGTAGCAGAGATGTAAGAGATCAGATTCAAGTAAATACACAGGAACTATTATGCTGCCTAGGTGAGTCTGAGGTCAATAAATTGTCACAATCAGATGGCAGTCAGCCAAGAGTCCTGAGTTGTCTCAGATAGGAAGCTGCTGGACTGCTAGCCAAAATGCGTGACTTAGCATTACAAACAGCCACCACCAGAGACTGACAGTGTAACTCTATAGAAACAGCTAGGGAGGGGATTCTGGAAACTAGAGACTGGTGACTGACTTTTGTCTCTTGTATGACAGAAGAATCTATAATAAGGAAAAGCTTTAGTATCAGAATGGTTTCTGTTACAGTGTGTGGTGACAACAGAAGGTGTGAGCGAGCAGTTCATGAAAGCCATTCATTGGATAAAAATATTTGGATTTTTAGAAGAATTTGAAAAGATTCTATATTTAAAATTATGTTAGGGACAAATCCATCAGGTGACTGCAGAAAGGTCACCAGCGCATTCAAGTTGATTAAAGGACGGGAGGCGAAGAGTTAGGACATACTGGGCTCTCGCCAGGATGTTTCCTAAAGGATGACTGTGAGTACCAGCTTTGTTAAATGACTTCACCGGTAACACAGAGAACATTCACAGATGACACAAGGATCTTTTAGGCTGTCAAATATTGTGTCAATGTCAAAAAAATGCAGAAAAACACAAAACAAAACAAAATAAAACCTGAGACAGCAGGTAGAAAGGGGGCAGATGATCTTCATAAAGGCAAACATGAGAGAATCTCCAGGGAAAAGCAACCTTAAACTCAACAGTTCTGAACTTGGAACTGGCAGGTGCTATCAGAAAGGAGATCTTGAAATCCTTATTCACAGTGCTCTGAAATCACTGGCATGGTGTGTCAGAGCAGCCCAGAAAGCCAACAAAATCCTGGACATCACCAGAAAAATACTGAGAGCAGGACAGAGGGCATCATTTTGTGACTGTGTGTAATCATGATGCACTACCTCCTGAGTAATGTCTGCATTTCTGGGCTCCACATCTCAGAAGTGTGCAAGGGAGTGAAAGAAGCTGCAGAGATGGGCAGCTCAAGTGGTTGAGGTGATGGAGCCACTGCCTGACAAAGTGATGTTAAGGACACTGGGACTCTTCCATTTGGTAAGGAAAAAGCTGACAGGATATGATTGAGGTTTGCAAAATCATGCAGTAGATGGTCAGCTGCAAACAGATCCTTCACTAAAGGAAGGATCACTAAAGGTTCACTTAATACTACAATACCAGAAGAAGAGTTACGCAATGAAACTCATAGGAGATTAACTCAAAACAGGCTCAATGATGTACTTCTTTACACAGCCAGTACACATCTTCTGAAATGTGCTGCCACAGGAGGCTGTGGAAACAGAAAATATTAGCAGGCTCAAAAAGAGATTAGACGCATTCCTGGACAAAAGGTTTACAGATGGGAACTAAAAGGACTGTTGGGGATGTACCCTCATGTACACCAACTTTGGTTGCTGGAGAAAGAAGAGGGGAATAGATCACCAAAAGTGGCTGGTTTGCAGACCTTTCTCTATATGGCATCTATCCCTGCTGTTGTGAGAGACAGTTCAGACAGGCCAGTGGTTTGACCAAGAAGACCATAATTTTAAAAAATGAGTGATTAATTTTTCCAGTGAGATACAAGCCCTGCCAAAGCAAGAATATGCATTGAATGGCGGCACAAAACTAATTCTAACTAGATTTGGTAACACTACCATTGTGCATAAAAATATGAACATTACTAATTATTTTTCCAGATTTGATCTGAAATCTTTTAATAGAATAATAGACTAAAAGAATCTTCAGCAGGTCATCTAGTCTATTTTCTCTGCCTAATGCAATAAAACAAATATCCACCACTACTGGCCATTGTTTCTTTGATGCTGCATGTACTGATTAATAATCTTCAAAGTTGCAATTTTTTTCCCCATTATCTAGTCAAAGTGTTTATTCTTCCTATTTAGTCCATTCCTTTTGGTCTAACCTGTTTAGAAATAAAAAGTAATCCCTTTTTTCAGCATTTTTTCAGGAATTATTTAATTGTTGAACATATTAATGAGAATCTTCCAAATTCGATTTGATGCGTTCTTCCTGGCTGGCAGTCTATGAAATGATAATGGGTTTTGCACATGATTTGTCACTTAGTCTTACATTGTCTTAAAATATAATGACCATGTTTTTGTACATCACATGACAACCTCATAAGGACCTCATTTTTATCATCTTTTAGCCAAGATCTACTTTTCAACTGCCTTTTCCAATCACTAGTATGTTGTTCTTCTGCCATAAATGAGGTTAGACAGTGTGATGCTCCTAAGGTGTTGATAACTGACCAGTTTATTATCAGATATGTGCTTACAAGTTTGCTTATTTTTCCATTGTTCTGTTAAAAATTTAAGTAAAGTGATTAAGGTTGTAATTCCATGAATCTTTCCCTTATTACAAGGCTTGGGGGCTTGCATACATTTTAAACTATTATTTTTTCCAGTTGTATGTCAGTAGAATATCACACAGTTTACTGAGGAGAAGTCTTTCATTAATTTCATATGTTTCACATGCAATGGTTTATCTTACATCTTTTATTAGAATTATCTAAAATAACCTGCTGTAGTTATAATCTTTAAATCATTTATATCTGCTCAGTTTCTGTGAATTAAATAAAATCTACAAGGTCATAGCTGGAAAGTAGAACTCTATCTAGAAGATAGAGTTAATGGTCCTCAAAAGCTAAATTTTTGCTAGCTTTCTGATGTTAGCCATTTATTATATGTTCACACTCAAACATATGAGAGAAGTAAACTAATGGAAAAGGATCTGGAATTAAACTATCCTTGTAATCAAATACATTAGAATGTTATGTAAGTCAGCTTCTTTATTGTGACACCATGATGTTCTTGAAAACTAATTGAAATACAGCAAATATATTTGTATCTAAAATTACTTACTGTATGGGAAAAATACTGTATTTAATAGCTTTTTGAAAGAAAAATGTCTAAACCACAATACAGTACACTCTTTTTATGATTTTTCAAATAATTAAATAGGATCTTATTACCAAGATGAATATTCCCATTACCTTGCTTCACAGGTATATAATTACAGTTGAGAACAATATCAGCTGTGTAAATAGCAGGTCCATACCATAAAGTATCATGATATATATTTGTGATCACGAAATTGAGGGCTTTGATAGAAGAAGCCCTGATTCTTGTCTAGGTTTTGCACTCAAGTTTTCTTTCCAAAGAGGACAGAGCTTCATGTGTGTCCTGCTCTAATTCTGATCTATAGTTGGGGTGAACTAGGGCCCATGTTCTAGATAAAGGAGCTTATAAACTCCTCTTAGTTCTCTATTTCAGACCAAGAAATGGCATCTTCTGTTAATATGAAGCTAGATAAAAGTACAAAGGTAAAACAAGATTAAAAGGGAGTAAAAATCTTCAGGGAGCTAAATTGGAAAAAAGGTTAAGCTTGTTATGTAGCATCTAACAGTCAGTACTGAGAGACTATGTGTAAACTGCATTCCTGGTTACAAATTAGTTTCAAAGAAGTAAGAAGTATGCAACACTCTGTCTATTAGAAGGATCATTTCCAGGGCTGAAACAGACACTTGTTTCTACTCCTGTTTGTTTCATATTTATAACTAAGTGTCCTTGTTTTGTTAGTAATCTTGTTATGTAGTCTGTCATTTACTAAAATTAAGCTGAAATTGCCAACTTTTTTCCAAACAAGACATCAAACAATGTTCTTTTAGTTGTTACTGAGTTCTGACTGTTAAAATGGATCCAGACTGTAATTTAGATGTTTTTGTCTGACCCATCTGTCTCCAGACACATCTGCTATTTTGTTAATGTGAATGTTTTCAAATATTTGGATAGATCTAACCAAAATCTTCATACTTCAGAAAAAAGAACTTCTGTTGTTTCAGTTATGCAGTAGTTACACAGCTAATAAATAAAGGTTACAGTTCAATATGTCTATAGAAGGTTTACTGAAATCTTCATTCAGGAAATATTTATCATAAAAGCAAATTGAGTGGATCTCACTGTATCTGTCTAGCTCTGTGATTGTCATAATTCTGCAATTCCTAGTAAATTTGACGCTTCCTGTAATAACAGAAAAATAAATATTCACTATGTATTTTGGTGCACATAAAAGTCATTTATGCAATCACTTATGTACAGTAAAGTCAAGTTTGTGTCCTGTAAGTTAAAAAAAAAAAAATCCCAATGAAATAAAAGTCTTCCATCAGGCAAGAGTTTTAGATGGAAAGGGTATTTTTCTGTTGTTTTGGAATAAACATGAAGTAAAAATGACCTGGAAGAAAAAAAATTGCTAATAAAACTCCACAGTTTTCCTCCACTGCAGAGCTATTCAGTGACTGTGCTTGATCCTAAGTCAGAGGTCAAACAGGAGATTTATCTGAGTAATAGTCCAATTTAATCTTCTTCAACAGAATATGAAAACTAAAATATCAGAGATTCAATCAATTTGTTTATACCTTGCAGCTGATGCGAATGCAATTGATGTGTTCTGACTTAGTTTGTGCCACTCCACTTGGTTACCTTCTGAAGCAAAAAAAAAACCCCAACCAAACAAAAAAAACCAAACAACCCTCCATCACTTCAGTAACATTAGGAATGTCTATTGTTTACTGCAGCATGTCTGTATACATCATAACTTCAGAAGTAAAAATTACAAAGTTTTAATTACTGAAGTGCAAATGTTTATATTAGAAAACAAATGACATTTGAATATTATTAATGCAGAAACACATACATTAGTTATGTGCAGTATTATTTCTATATAACTGAATACATAAAGTAGTATACTCCTACTGAAAAGGAAACAATTACTGAAACAATTATTTCATGAAGAAGTTGTTCATTTTACTTGTAGGTAAACATTGTTTTCAGTGGTCACTGAAGTCAATGGAATGAAATCTTAGCAAAATCTAAGAAAATATAAGAATCTAGCTACAAACCTGATGGCTTAAAATTCGTTTTTCTTCTCCAGCCACTGTTGCATATGATCTGTGTCCCCTATTTTCTCTTAGGGATGGAAAAAAGTAGACTTTTATAAAGTCACCCAAAATTAAGAGTCATAGAATCATAGGATGGTTTATGTTGGAAGGGACCTTAAAGATCATCTAGTTCCAGGTTGCTCACAGTCCCATCCAACCTGGCTTTGAACACTTCCAGGTACTGGGCACATAAGTTCTCTGGAAGCCTGTTCCACTGCCTCAGCACCCTCATGGTGAAGAATTTCTTCTTTATATCTAATCTAGATCTACACTCTTTCAGCTTAAAACCATTACCCCTTGTCTTATGTTGTGGTTTAACTTGACCTAGCAATACAACCAGGATAGCTGCTCACTGAACCCCTTCCCCACTCACCCCCCCCCCCCCCAGCAGTCAAAAGAATCAAAGGGAAGGGAGAAACTTGGATTGAGATAAACACAGTTTAATAAAATAACAAAATGCAAATACACTACTAGTAAATATATAGAGATAAAATAACAATAAAAGATACTCAAGGCAATTCCTCATGAACAGACTGAGCAGCCAGTCCCAGGAAATAGCACCTGGTCCCACAGCCAATCTCAGAGAGAGAAAAGAAAGGAAAAAGGCAGAAAAGCCAGAGGCTTCTGCAAAACAACAAAAGGCTGGACTAAATATCCCAATCAAAACTTCCCCAGCTCTGACAAAAAAAAAGAGCCAAAAGAAGAGAGTGAGCCAGAGAGATCAGAAGAGCTAACCATAAGGCCCCAACTCCCAGCTCTCCTTAAATAGTTAGCATGACGCTAATGGGATGGAATACTCTTATTCATAAATCGGAATGTCAGTCAAGCTCTGCCCCATCTCTGCCTCCCCCTTCCTCGATGACTCATACCTGTGGGCAGAGCACTCAGAATGTTCTTGGCTCTCAGACCAGAGCAATTAAAAACATTAGCTCTGTGCTGGAGTGTTATCTGCTTGCTATCAAACTAAGCCCAAATAATGAGCATGATAGTTAAGGAAAAGAAAGGTTTCTAACTGCAGGAAGAAAATTAACCCATTTTCAGTCAAACCAGAACATCTTATCACTACTAGCCCTCGTAAAAAGTCCCTCTCCAGCTTCCTTGTGGGGGACCTTTAGATACTGGAAGACTGCTATAAGGTGTCCCCAGACCTTCTCTTTTCCAGACTGAACAACCCCAACTCTTTCAGCCTGTCCTCATAGCAGAGGTGGTCCACCCCTCTGGTCCTTTTTTGGCCCTCCTCTGGACTTACTCCAGCAGGCCCATATCCTTCTTAACACTGGGAGCCCCAAAGCTGACCACAGTACTCCAGATAGGGGCCCACCAGAACAGAGTAGAGGGAGGAGAATCACCTCCCTCAATCTGCTGGTCACGGTTCTTTTGATGCATCCCAGGATATGGTTGGCTTTCTGGTCTTCAAACGCACATTGCTGACTCATGTTGAGCTTCTCGTTAAGCAACAACCCCAAGTCCTTCTCCTCAGGGCTGCTCTCAATCCGTCCTCCACTCAGCCTGTGTTTGTGCTTGGGATTGCCCCAACCCATGTGCAGGACCTTGCACTTGGCCTTGTTGACCTGAATGAGGTTTGTAAAGCCTTTTTAAAAATATTTACAATAAACTGCAATTATTTTTCTTGGAACCTAAATTCTTTCAGAATGCAGTTTTAACCTTTTTTATTATTATTATTTTGGGGGAAAAAAAAGTATGAAAAAATATTAGTGTATAACTTTAGATAGGCTATTTTGAACAGCAAGTTTAGTCATGTCAATATTTCCGCATGAAGACTTTCAAAATGCACTCCTGTGTTACAGTAGCGGGAGAGTAACCTATAGGTTAGGTTGAACAAATAGGATTACAAGTCTGAAGAGTTTAGAACTTCCCCGTACCCATCCTGAAATGCTACCACCATCTCTGTGGCAGATTACTTTCACCTGAATAAGTCTTCAATCTAAAATAGCATGAATTTTCTCATAATCTGTGATAAGATTCCAAATGGAATTTTTTTCTAAGACATTAGGAGAAAAGTACTAACAGGCAGTTAAGGGTGCTGAAGACAGGAAAGAAAAGTTTTCTGAAAGTTGGGGAAACTCATTGAATTAAATTGGATACCTGCATTGCTACTATGAAAGTCAACAAAAAAACCCTATATTGTTTATATTTGGGTGATGTATCAGGAGAATTCTTTTAAAGTCATATGTTTGGATGAAATTACCCCCTTTGGTTGCTTTGCCTCTTATAATAGGTTTTGTCATACTAAAACTGTCACATAGACTCCAAAAGTGGAAGCTGCCTGTGTTGACAGTTCATCATTGGCTCAGTCTTCTAGAGCTACTGTTTTATTAATGTTTTCCAACTCATTTCCTTTTTTCATGTCAATATCACAAATTCAAAGAATTCCTCAGCAAGCTTTATCCATGATATAGCAGTAAAACCAAACAAAAGGGTTGTTACTCATATGTTTATGACATATCCAACCTTACGCATATTTCTACAGATAGTCTATTTTCACTTATGAACCACTGAGAATAAAAAAAACACATAGTGACAATCACCTTAGAAGTTTCTTTAGGGAAAGAAAAAGTTTCCATCATCTACCATTTTGTGAAGAAAAAAAAAAGGAAGTGTGTAGAGGGAACGAAATCTGCAGCTGCTGGGATTTGCTTGCATTGCATGGTGACAGTCACCATGGACAAAATACCCATGCAATGATGAGACTACTAGGAAAAGTTAAAGCTGATGTCCTGAGATGCCAGATTAAAGATGTTTGTGGCTGGTTTTTCATCTTTTAGTTTGGAAGAATTGCAGCCAGTCTAATTAATCTACATTTTATTCCCCTCTCAACTCTTTTCACAAAATATTCCCATTTTATTCCTCTCTCAAAAGGGAACACTCCACTACATTATAGTCACGACTTTCCTAAAGATGTTTCGTCATTCTGCATAGGAAAAATGCATCCTCTCATCTCAACTCATACACATGTGAAGAATTAATTTGGGCATATACTATCCAATGGGATTCTCTGTCTAATCAGCGTTTACAGGAGCCTTGAGCCCTCTTCAGAAAAACACACATGTTTAAAGGGTTGGCATGAATATACATAGACTTAAGCATGTGCAAAGCTATTTCCTTTCCACATTGTGTAATTGTCTGAGACACTGACCATCACTTGTTCTATTAGGCTTATTTATCATAGAATCATAGAATAGTTGGGGTGGAAAGGACATTTAAAGGTCATCTAGTCCAAAACCCCCTGCAACGAGCAGGGACATCTTGAACTAGATCAGGTTGCTCATAGTCCCACCCAACATGACCCTGAAAGTTTCCAGAGATGGGGCATCTACCACCTCTCTGACAACCTGCTCCAGTGTTATTATATTTAGATATTTAGTTCCTACATTTCTGTAGGAACTGAATACTTTGCATTCACCATCATTTTTTGCAAACCCTCCTTTTCCCTGCTGCCTTACTGGCTGAATCTACAATTTCAACTCATCTAGGTTCAGTTAGGTCCTTTTTTTCTGCCATCTCTGACTACTGTTTTCTTCCTTACTCTTTACCCACTAGATCTTTCTTCTCTCATCCCAGCTCATTGCTTCCACCATTTCTTCTTCACTGATACATTCTCTGTTGTTTTTCTGATTTCCTCTTCTCATTCTTGCTGGTCCTTTGCATCATTTCATTACTTCTTTTCAAATCTAGCCTCTCTGGAGGCTGAGCCATTCCCTCACTTCATCCTCCCACTCCTAATCTATCACTCCTCCAGCTGTCTTTTACTGCATACATATAGATCCAAGAATAATAGTGTACATGTTTATGTATGTGAATCAATCAACTTGAATGCTTTCCTCTGAAATTATGAAAAGTGTGGACTACTGATTTAGCTTAAAACATTTCTTCAGTTTTCCCTTTTTGTGTGTGAAAGAATTACATAAACCGTGGGGGAGAGGAGATTTGACTGCACAACAGAAACCAAAGAAACAAAATCCAGCAGGGTGCTGCCAGATGAATGAAAATAGAAAGCTGAAAAACACAGAATTTTTTTCTTATTTGTGGTAATATGTGCATTTGTATGTGAGAGTCTTAGGTAAAAAATGCATACAAATTTGATCTGCAAGCAGATTTCAACAGTGGGTATATATGCTTTTGTAGCAAAATAAATTGCACACTGAAGACTAGGAGTTCATGCCTCTAAGTAATACCTTTATTACTATTTTCATTTAAATTGAGCAGTATTATTGAAATATGTGACCTTATTTTTACCACATATTTACCTTTACATGAACAATTGATGCTTACAATGCCTTTGGTGGTTTTTTTTCAGTCTGGAACTTGAAGACAAAAATCCAGATACAGACTAAAAGGGGATGAAAAATTACTTGATAAATAGATCCAAAAAGGCATTTTTAACAGGCATAGTTAATTATATATGTTACAGAAGTAATCAAAAGTTTGTGAATGGGAAAATCTCTTATCCTTCAGATTCCCCACTGAACGTAATCATGTTTCCCTACCTTTGGTAGGAAGCTCAATATTCGATGTGTGTTTTTAAAAACTCACATTTGAATCCTTGTATCAAGTCTTCCCTTTAAAGCTATTACACTGAAAACTGGAATACTAAAACAATTCTCCAGATTTTAACCAGTCAGAATACTGTATATTACCTCCAAAAATAGATTTGTAAAATTAGCAGCTGAGAAGAAAATAAAGTGAGATATTTTCTTTTTAAAATTGTAATCTTAAAAAGTCTTTGTTTCTGTTTTCAACTTGTGCTACATCTTAACATCTGGGAAATTATGCAAACCTGTAAATTACATTTTTCCCCTCTCAGTTAATTGGCATAAAATTATAATGAAAAGAATTCAAAACCTCGATGCAAAATTATAGTCTCATAAAATGAAATTGTAAACATTCTGATTAGCAAATAAATTTTAATGAGACTGTGTTTTGATACAAAAACCTTCAAACTGAGAGAGGCGCACAGCAACTTTCAGAAAATATTTTGCTTAATTAATGAATTTCAATAATTGATAGTTTTAACCCAGACTTAAGTACCATTACTGAAACCAACACTCTTATTTTTTAATGAGACTGCTGTAAAGAAGTGTGAGCTTGTTTAAAACATATTCTCCTTCTTCTTCAAAGATTGGTACAATAAAACTGATGTCCAAGTGAAAGACAGAAGTTTAACTAGTGCTTTATGTATTTATTCTAAGGCCAGTTGTCCTGATAAACCTTCACTAGGAATGGAGAAGAGCTCAGAGTTACAATCTCTGAAAAATCCTGAAACATTTTAACTTTCACCCTCACAGAGCTTCCACATTGTAGTACAGCTGTAGTCCACTTTCACAGGATTATAGGTCAATGTTCTTGCCTATGTTCAGAGAAAATAATTTCTGCTCTTAAGAATTTCCAAATAAATGAAAAATACTGAAAAATTCTGAGGTTTTCCTCTCACACACAGAAAATGCTTAACACATTTTGTATTAGGGATATATGTTTAAAGGTTTGGTTTTAAAAATATAATAAAAAAACCCAAACAGAAACACAGCAAGAAAATGGGTCTTAGAGCTTCTGTTCTCAACAGAAACTGAATATAGAAGGGTTTAAAACATCTATTGATCAGTTCTCCTTCATTACAGTAGCTAACATTTCAGCTATCACCAAAGATATCAGAAAGCACTATGATAGATGCCCTTATGGGATGTGAGTCCCACAGTCATACCTGCATGGTTTCCATTGAAGCTAATAAAAGTTTTGTAGACGTTAGGTTTTTCAGAATGCATGATAAGCTCTCCTTTAAAGAAAAACCTGTTTTTCTGAAATTTCTTGGTAACATTTAGAGGCTAAAAGAGTGGAAATAGTGGGTTTATTTAAAACCTGAATTAATAAACTCAGCCCTCATCATTCAGTTAAATTACAGCTCTTACGTTTGTTCCCTCAAAATTCAGCCATGGAAGTTATGTGTTGTATACTTCACTGGTTGGGAGGGGCTTGTTGTTCGTTTCATTTGTATATATGTTATCTTAGAAAACTGTAAGGGGATATTTATGCAAATTAATTAGAGAATTTAATAAAATCCTTCAGAATCATCACACTGAATCACTAAAACGGCACAAATAGATACTGACAATTATTTATTTATTTATTTATTTATTTATGTATTACCTACAAAATATTGAAAAATTACAGCACATATCAATGTAAAAATTTATAATAGTTTGAAATATATTCAGTCAGGTGATCTAAACATAATGATCAGTTATCTAAACATAAATTCTTGACTGTCCCTAGTTCACTTCAATGGAAACTAATTTTTTTGGTTGACTTAGTAAATACAACCCCTGTCTCCCCTAGAGCTGTCTTTAAATTCAATAAACACGTGCTGTGTGTACTGTCTGCCTGTCTCTCCTGACTGATGTATCTGGCTGCCCAAAAGGTTATGTGAGGCACAGGCTGCCCAGTAGAAAATTTTCTACCCAGTAGAATGTAAAATATATAACAATGTGTACCACCTCTGCCTTGCAGACAGCAGCAAGATGCCTAAAATGGTCTTTAGCTAATTCAAATTCATTTCCACTCCAAGAAAAGTACATATGGTGGTATTTTTCTCTTCAGTACAGTTCGTCTTTCTATTCACCCCATTGCAGGCTCTTGGGGAGAGACAAGTATAAGTATTTTGGTTTGGGTCTTCCAATTATGTTTAGAGGTAGGAATCAGTCATGAAAGAATGCAAGTGCCATTGAAACACTTTCTGATTAGCTCCCTCCTGCTTCGTAGTTTCACATCAATGCTTATGAGGGAAAAAAAAAAAAGGCTATGTGATTGCATGAGTTGTACATCCTAAACTTGAACAGGTTGTGGCATTTTGTGCCATATGGTATGCATGTCAGTGAAGTGAAGGGCATGCCTTGTCACATCGTATCCCATAATGACTTTTTGGGAGTGAAATATCATTTCCAGCTGAGGTGAGCCTTTCACTTCACTGATCTGCAAGTTACACGTCTCAAGTAACACAGCTGTTTTTGGAAACTAACCTCCTGTTAAGGGAGAGTGTGACTTAACAGAAACTAGCATTTGATTTACAAGACCCTAGATCTTAACAAGATATAGAACTTTCTGGTAGAAATTGTCCAAGATGAAAGTAACTTCATAATGGTCCAGTTGTCCTGATATTATGTAAGCAACAAAAGCTTTTGTTCAGAAGGGTGATTTCAAATAGCTAAGACACATAAGTTTACTATTAATTGCAAAAAATATAGGCTTGATCTGACCTTCCAGAGATTGGAAAGGTTTTCCAAGGTAAGTGAGAAGCAATAATCTGTTTGCTCTTTATGACTCATATCAGAAAGTAAATTTTCATTTGCAGAAAATAAAATGGACAGTGTGATTTTTTGTAAGCTTGTGTAAGATGTTAGTTAGTGAATTTCAAACATCATCTACATCTTCTGTTTTATAACATGAAATATCTAGGCCACTATCTGGTTAGGGACTAGATAGTCCAGAAGGATCATATAAAATAGCACTAAAAAGATAAGACAAAAAAAAAAAAAGGCAGATTTGAGACATTTACAATTGATTTAGAACAGTTTTGCTCTAGCTAAGGAGACGGGCTGCTGCATTCTGGGTGAATGGGAGTTTTATTGGTGTAGCAGTCTTCTTACCTGGTCTCTGTTGGAATAGTTTTGCTTGCAAGCCATTATGGTATTGATTACCCAGATTTAATAAAAGAGTTCTGCCAGTCTGCCAGTTAGTCATAGATGAATGAATAGTTTTGTGATGCTTTTATCTGTCTAGAAGAAAGGTGGCTAGGTATACTTAGAGCAGTGGATTGCTCTAATATTTTGGGATCAGAAAGCTTCATTAGAATATAAAAAAATAAAGTAGTGGTTGAGTGCCTCCTTCAAACATCAACTCTCTTACCAAAGTTTTGAGCTTTATCTATACCGAGAAACAGCTGAGTGTCCTGACAGCATCGCTAGTCTCTCAGACGTGGTAGTGTCTACGTACGTGCACAGTGAGGTGATTCTTGGAAGATTCATTAATCAAATATCCTCTAAATAGAAAAGCAAGTGGCTTAAGTTTACTTAAATTTTATGAGTATTAGTGGTATGTTTTAGAGGAATTAAGCTATGGGAAAAGAGGAAAAAAAATGTTTTCATATATGTGTCTGATAAACCAGGGGATCATGATAGTCATCATTGAAAAGTTAATCTGAAAAACTGGCAACACATTGAATTGCTGTCATCCCATAGAAACGACGTGTCTTGAATATCAGACAACTGTTAGAAACAGCTTTTTTTTTTTTCTTTGCTTTTTTTGTGGTGTCTCAACTAATAAATGAAGGATTTGGGGTGGGTGCAAGCTTTTCAGAAGAAAGTTATTTCAAGCGGTGTTCTTTGTCATCAGTGGAAATCTCTCCTGGGGCATCACAGTAGAAAATATATGATATGAAAGAAATGGTCTTAATACTTCTATTAGTTGGGGGGGGCTGGGGGGATGGAAGAGTTTGTTTATTTGGTTTTAATGTATATGTGGTCTTATGCTTACCAAAAGGCAAAGCATAGTTGACAGGTATAGTGGAGATCTTGATTGTTCCTCGAACATAGTCGCAGTTCTCTTAAAGTTTGTTTTCATTATTCAACAAGCATACAGAATTATTTCAAGGAAGAGAGGTAATGCCAATTTATAGTTTAATGGCAGTAATAAATATTTCAGAATTATCACTTTTAATAGATTGCACCAAATTAAGTATAAGATCAGTAAACAGGTATTCTTTCAGTTCATAAAATGTTAATAAAACCTTTTGTTTGTTTATGTTACCATTTTTAAGTTTATAAAACAAATTACTTTTCTCAAAATTGTTCTAAATCCTCAGTTTTTGACAACTAAAGTTATGGATGCTGGGGCTTTGCAGCAACCCTGTTAAGGAAATATTTTAGTCTTTAAGTGAAGTGAAAGCACTATAATACCTCTTTAGATCAATAGAACTTCTTTTGTGCTAGTAGAACTTTAACATTGACATTCTTCTGCTGTTCTAAGATCTCTGTAAAATAAGTTGTCTTCATATGCACACTGTGTATTTTCTTATAGATCTCACACTTGTATATATTATTAACTGGGTGAAAGTGTAGGTATTTTAAGTAAAATATTTCATGGAGTCCAGACAGAAGAAAGTTCTAAAACTGAATAAAGTTAATATATTTAGTCTTACTAAACAAGATCTATTCATATAAATCAAAACAAATGTATAAATCAGAGTAACTTTAGCAATTATATTCTAGACCAGCTGTACACTAGTTTGTGAAGTTAGACGAACTTTGTACAGTGAACATTAAAAAAATATTAATATGAGATATTGCTTCATTTTCAAAAAATGCTCAAGGTAAAACTAAATACACTGGCTTAACTCCCATAACAGCTTAACATATATCAAGTTATCAAGGCATTTGATTCAAGTTAACATGATCTGTTTTTCTGTAAAACATATAAGTGCCATACTGTAGGTTATCCCTCCTTGTAAAGGATATCTTGCATGAGACTGGAGTTTTATGCAAATTTCAGCAGAATTGTTACCTTATATTCAAAGCATTTTTGTATGTCTTGATAGGTTTAAAACTTTTCCTCTTCTAAGGGGAAGTATAAGATATATTATTCTGTATTGGCTCCCTGGTTTTCAGAATTTCCTCAGAAGTCAATTAGATTTTACTTGAATTAGTATACAATGAGTTTAAAAAAAAAACCCAAAACAATACAACAAACAGAAAACCAAACCAAACCAAACCAAAACCAAAACCAAACCAAACCAAACCAAACAAAAAACCCTTGAACAAACAAACAAAACCACAAAAAAACTCCACCAGAAACTGATTATAACTGGGGGATCCCTAAGCTGAAGACTAGTTTTATTCAGAGATATTGACAGGATATACTGAGATGCTCTGCTAGTATCCCTCACAGATCCAATGTGGAGAAGCAATATGAGTGCAGAGTCCCTCTTTGACTCTGATGAGAACATTTTAATAATTAATCCATCATGAAAGGTGAACCTATTGCAATTTTTAAAAATGATTATGTGTTTTTAAGGAGGAAGTAGAACCAATACACTAAACTGGTATCCAGAAGATAATCCAATTGTCTGTTTGACAGCAAATGAAGGCAGCTGATAATTTCTGGTCTTTCAAGTAGTAGTCAATCAAAGGTTACTTCTACTTGGACTAAGAAGTTCACACTGCTGCTTTTACTTTTTTATAGAAGCTGTAGATATAGTGTGTAACCAAAGGAAAATGTAAATTTATACCTTCTAAACAGAGAAAAACAGTATAAGCTGCAATAATTTAAATGGAATGGAGGGTTTAATTTTTAAAAAAAGTGTGTACAGGACCAGTTAAATACTGATGTCAAATCTGATTAGTGGCCCTGCTTAAATCCCTGGCAAAAATGTGAAAGGTATCTCTGTATTGAAACCATATGAGAAACAAAAGTGCCATGGGTATTTAACTGCATACAGACAATGCTCATCATTTTTACCAGCCTTGAAATGAAGTACAGCCAGTTTTCGAGATCTAATAAGATCTGACATATTAATTACAGGGTTGTTTTTGTTTTTCAGTTTTAATTTCAGGGCAATTGTAGTTCAAACATAGATTTAACTAATAGCACTATTTTGGCAGATACTATTGCTCCTGGCACATCAGTGTAATAAAACTAGATCTTAATGAAACTGGAGACAACTTGGCCAACAGTGCCACACTCTATTTTGAAATGATTTGAAAGTGAACATAACAAAACTAGTTTTTCTAGGGAAATGTTGGGAACTTACCCATTTCCATTATTTTATGATTTTAACACTCTTTCTGTGGCACTAGTACTTTCCTTAATGTGGTGCAATTATGCAGATGCTACCCAATTATTTTCACACCAGCAAAATATGTAGCAATTCTTACTGGTACACTGAGGTGTACGACATCCCTTTGTAGCAACAGTCACAGGATTTAAAGCAGAGCAGAACAAATAAACTGCCATCATTATGTGACCCAAAGGGAAAACTTAATGTAGTGTAACTCAGAGGAGCTTTGGCTTCTTCCATTAACATGAAAGTTCTACCTATCATTGACTAAGGTTCACTTTTCAAAAAGTACAATAGTGGTCCTTTTTACTAAAAACAAACAAGTGGATTTCCTCAGGCTATTCTCATATTAGAATATAGTTTCAATACAGAAATGTTTTTGGCTCAGCACTCACTTGGGTTAAGACAAAGTAATTGCTGATAAGCTTTGAAATTTTCTTAGATTGCAGTGACCGTTCATCAGGAGATTAAGATAAATAGCAAATTTGTAGCTCAAAAGTTTGAGAATACCTCACTCAGTCCTGCTATAATTAAAGCCATTGGGACTAAGACTTCCAAATAGCCTGGGTATTTCCTGCAGGTTATTTTATGTGGGTTTTGTTCAGTGTTTTACTTAAATTTTCTGTGGAATTTTTACAGTTGTGTGAGCTGTCTCTGTTGAAGACTAGAAGAGCTTATGTGGAATTTCAGTGCCAATTAATGTACTTTATCAGTTGCATCTAAATTCACCTGCAAGCACATGTTGCGTGTACCCTGTCATTCTGGTTAGCAGTTAAAATAGAGCAGAGGACAAACTGTCACACCTCAGCTCTTATCTGGGTCACCTTCTTTGTTTTTATTTCTGATCAAAACCTAGAAGAGAGTTGTTCTGTGGCCAGATCAGGTCCCCATATAGAGGCTGAAACTTATCAAAGCCATCATCAGCTAAATCTTGAAATAAGGATCTAAAGCTAATCTAGGAGTTTCCTTCTCACCCTTTCCATGATAAATCTCATGATATGCACATGCAGACCTGACATGACAAGAATAAAAGTGGCATTCTTCAAGAAAGCTTGCAAAGGAAGATAACATTTACTCTCTGTGGACCAGAAACAAAATATGACATAAGGGAATAATTTTGGAAGATCTGTTGGGCTTCAAACCCATAGCCTTTGGAATGGGGAAAGATGTTAAATAAATAATCATAAGAAGATGTCAGTAGCAATATATCTGAAACAGTAACAAATTCAATAAGAATCTTTATTTGCTGAACGTTTTGAGTCTCATAACTACCAAATTTGTCTCATGTTGATTATTTGTCATTGAAAAATGTGTGAAAGAGATCTTAAAATGTAACTTACAACTTTTTATCTCAGTTCTGCACTGAGAGTAGAAAGATAGAGCAGTTAAAAAAACGTGTTCCATCACTGAAATTTCATGGTTGGAATTTAAATTGGATTTCAAGACTGGGGAAATAACGTAATAATGATTGTTAGCATGCAGAAAGTCATAGAAAGTTAATGAACTTTAAAAAACTGACACATTGCTCTAGAAGAATCATTAGTACAGTCCTTGGCTTCATAAGAGAAATAACTAAAGATAGATGCATTGAATTAATTACAGGAAGGAACTCTTAGCACAGAGATATGTAGGTAAGAAAAAACGGTGATAAACTATGGATTAGAGGAAGAAAATAGACTTTATGTTAAAAAATATTATTGAATTCATTGTACTTCGATAAAATTGAAACTCTTCTATTTAGGTTCAGAAGATTTTGACATTCATTTTGGAACTGCTATGAAATTTTCCCTTCTGAAATTGAATGACAGTATATTGAAGCATTAAAAGTTTTTCAGTTGTCCCTGAAACTCAATTTGAAGGAAAAGATGGCGCCATAGTAACGTATCTGCATATTTACTGGCAGCGTTGCCCAAACTCAAGAGATTTCAATAATATGCCTGAAAGAGACAATTACTTCACTGTAATATTGCCCTTTAAAAGATGTCATTATACTGGTTCTCGTTATCAAAGCTCAGAATTCTACCATGGGAGCTGGAAGAACCATACCTGTTCTGTTAATATAACTGGAGTAAATGGGCTCTGAAAATCAAAGGTGTCAGTACCACCCTGATGTTTTATAGTATGAAGCAGTTTAACCTGATTCAGGAGAATTAATGATAAAATTTTAAGTTTTGCTATTTAAGATTCACAAGGCAACAATAAACAAAATATACATTTGGAAAAATGAGGCAATCAAAATACATAAAAGACAGTCATTAGTCCCTTTTACTCACAGACACTTCTTTCTGATAAGGATGGTTATTTTCCTAATTTTAATAAAGGGAAACAAACACATTTTTATCACTCCCACAACTAATTTAGTTAATGGCATCACAGTCTGTTACTAATCAAATTATTTTACATGTATAGAATTTACTACCGCCAACTGCTGTCTTCAGAATGAATCTTGACACCTGGTAAGAACATGAGATACAACTCTAAATCAGAAAGAATAAAGAGACAATTGAGCCATGAAAAATACTCATAAAATCTATTCATATAAATAAAATCACCAAACTTTTAAATACTTTTGATCATAGATGCTATTTAAATCAAGGATAGCTTATTTTGGGAAGTGTTCAAACTTACCACAATGTTCCTAGAATGTGCAGCTCTGGTAAACGAAACATTAAAAGGGCTTGTCAACTGAGTACAGAGGTGATAAGTGCAGAAATCTATGTGAGATAGTTAAAATTTATTAAATTATTAAAATTTCATTATACCTGACAAAATTATAACGTTAGATCATTCCTCCATCTCTTCTACAATTCCTTTTTAATTCTGGCCTTAAGCTCCATGCAGTTAGAGTAAAACTTCCAACACCTTAGAGCCATTTCAATTCCATTCTACAGCTCATAGCCAAACTGGGAGTCAAGCAGGCCCTTTAATTCTTCTCAGAAATGTGTATATCACATGCATGAGAAATAAGCACAGTCATGTTATGAGCATTAAGATTTTAATGTAAAAAGAATCTGGTAGATTAAAGATAAACCATCAGGTAGCTCAGATAAGGACCAACCTGACATTTTGCGTATTCTGAAAACCACAGATGGTGTAAAACTCAAAATAGAGATCCATGATGAAATTAGATAAGAGCAATCAGATAAATAGTCATGTCTTGATTTACATTTAGATCTCTGTTCTATATGTCAATGTTACCTCTCACAAACGGAGAGGTTTTAAAGGTTTTAGATAGATGTTACAGGAACATAGCTGATCTGGTCAAAGTTCCCAGCCCAATCAGTTATAATGTTCTGACTGTTTCAATAAATGGAAGTAAAGTTTATGGTTAGAGCAAAGCAGATGCAAAAGTCTCCAGTTCCTCTTAGACAAGAAGTTCAGTGACAATGAAGAAGAAAATTATCTGGTGGTCCTATAGAAAAACTTGCAGACTTGCTAAAGACAGGTCCAAAAGGCCAAGGTAAAATCCCCAGGTAAGCCATAATACTTGGTGGCTACCTTAGAACAGATCAATTACATAGATGCTGAGTGACACAACTTTGGTCAAATTTCTTCAACTTCTAGAGACTGGCATACTCGTTACTGGAATCACAAGCTCTACGGTGTGCAGATATGAAATAAAACTGGCCACAGTATTTCTGATCTCCTTTCAGAAGTACTAGTTAAGGCTGACCACAAGACCAAAAAATTGTGATTCTTGTATTTTCAGCAAAAGATAAAGGAATGGATGCTGAACTCTGTTGGGTTATATCCCTCTCCCAGCAGGCCAGGAATACAACATCAACCAGTTCCCTATAAAATTATATCTTTGGGAGCTGCAGAAAGTCGTATACTAAAAACTGAAAATACAGAGTAATATAGTTTTGACAGTGTCTTTAAAGAGCTCTCTCACACTATCTGTGTGTTAAATAGTATGAGATAGTGTCACGATCTGGGACAAAATGAATGTTTCTGATCTTTTACATAGTTTCTCCAATATATCCTCTCATTCTTCTATTATAACTCACCTCGGCTCTCTGACTCCATCCATCAGTGCCAGAACTTGGTGTGAAAGTCTGACACTAGAGCTTTTGTCTCGGTCTGACCCTTACCGGTATCTATCACCTACATTCACATGAAGCTTTTTTGTTCATTTCAGAGTTTGTACATCTTGCAGTCCCTGAGCCTGGTTAATCTGATTTTATGTCTGTTACTTAGTAGTGGCAAAAGCAGATTTAGATTTGCGGATTCACTCCTTAGGCAATTAGGCTGCTTATCAGCTACCTTTCTTCCCTGGAAATCAGTTAACACTTTCCATTCATGAGGGAAACATACGAATCACACAAGCAGAGATGTGTTCACTACTTCACAAAGTTCTGCTGGTATTTCTTGTCCTTCACAAACTTGTTTTTCTGTCTTCTGTCTTCTTTCTACAGAAGAATTCTGTTTCTCATTTTCACTAAGGAGTTATGCGCCTTTAAGATGTATTTTTCTGCTGCAAACAGAAAGAAAAAAGATGCAAATTAAAAAAAAAGGTTTTTTGTCACAAACAGAATCATACTTTAGAATTTTGTAAAACATGCAAGTTTTATCAGATTCAGTAGTTGTTCTGAAACTACCTGCATTTTGCAATAGGAATGGGAAGTTCAGATATATGTAATTGAGGATATAATTTTCCATGCAAGAACACTCCATAAGTGTACACCATGACCACCATTCACTCTGCCAAGGAAGGAGCTGGACAGTATTCCTGCATTCTGTATAACCAATGACATTCAGGTCTTCCAGAAATGAACATATGGTGTCTAGGGACTATAACAAAGGAGATGTCACTGAAGGAATGCATTAAAGAGTGCTAATTCTTACATTGCATGATTATTTTTTGAGAGTTAGCTGCAATAAAAATTACCAAACAGAAGATTTTTATCACTATCTCAAATAAATGGCCAGATGTACATATTTCATATGAAATACTTCAAGAAAATATATTTGAAATAGAGCATTCTCATTCTCATCTACATGTTTCACAGAAGAAAAATCTAGAATAAAATAATTACTGCAATATTAGATATGGATTTTGTCTCAAATGTATAAAAACTCTTTCCATAAATAGATTTGTCTAATGAAGGCCATTCAACATCTGCAGTAGCAAAAGTTAGTTAGGGAGCCAGGTAATGTTATATGTTGTTTTTTTTTTCTGAAACAGTGTGGGTGAATTTTAACACAGACTGCATAATTCAACACTGTTGCCCATAATTGTGAAAGCTTGGCTACTGTATCCATTGCTTAGAGTTATGCTGGCAATCTATTGCAATGGCTCATCCACACCTCACAGCAGGATCCCACTTTAAGGTCAGTCATGCATAAAGAGTAGAATTCTCACAACAGGAGCACAGTCTTTTGGAACAACTGGCAGATCAGCAGATTCTACTTGCTCAACCTTCATAAAGACTCACAGCAGCAACTCTGTTTAACCAGCAGAGTTCAAAATTCGAAACCTCGTCCTCTACAGAAATTGGTCCCAGATTGCTCCAGAAGTTGGCCTGGTGACACAATAACCAGTCTTCCTACAAGCACTATTACCTCAATGACCCATACAATGACTGAATATTATATGGTACTTTTTGGTGCAGTGTCAGTCAAAGAGGTCAAACAGGAGACTAATTTGTAACTTTACAATTTTGGAAACCTGTCACTGGAAAGGCTTTTGCATGTGTATGATATTTTCATGTAAAGATAGTCATAACAGTAAGGCAAATAAGACTTAAAAAAAAAATTTGGTTGAAGACATTCCAAGCATCTTGAACTCCTTTATTTGGTATTATTCCATGTAAATATTGTCAGTGCACTGGTGTTTTTAAAGTATATTTTTGTGAGAATGTCACTGTTCTTTATTTTAAAAGAAATGTACATAAAATTTAAATGCAACTGTAAAGCTGTGTTTTTCTTTTTCTCCTCTATTTGTATCATATTTCTGCAATTTAAAACTGTGTTCTAAACCAGGTTCCATTCAGAATTGTACAGGTAAAGAAAGAAAAAGTGAGATCTCTAAAGTCCATTACTGCTACCCAAAAGTGACTCACAGTAGCGTAAAACAACTCATCACATTCCTTTTTAATTTCTGACCAAAAACTGAATGTGTGACATAAAATCACATTTCAGAGACTGATAATTATGGAAATGGAAACATTTGTTCATGCCCTTCACTAGCAATAGTTACAATGATTTCATCAGATGCAATCATGTCTAAATCACTTTAATTTTATCATGATGAGTAACATATTCAATAGGCTGTACACATCCTCCGAAGAGTTTCAGGAGATTAAACATAAATAGTAAGCATCTCTTACCTGTGACAAAGCTGTAAGTTGTAATATTTGGTACTTTAAAAGAGTACAGTGCATGCAAAATAGTGATACCACATGAAGAGTGTGCAGTTTTTCTTAGAAGACTGTTGAAATACATGGTGAGGCAAGCTGGACAAACAAGGCAAGAGAAGGGATTGGGAAAAATACCTATCACGGTGATCTTGGAGTAAAACCAAAGGGAAGAATGCATCTGAACAGAGATTAAGAACTTTGCACAAAAGAAAATTAATAATTTTGTATTAAAGTGATACATAGAAGGTAGGACTCACATTGGTAATACCTGTCATGTATTAGAGGTGGTGGGATTTTTTTCATTAATTACAATATAATGAACCTCTAATGCCTGAAGAACAACAGACTACTGATAATGAAAGGTCTGCCCTACCAAATGTGTTTAGGGGAATGCTACAGAGGAACAGACAATATCTATACTCCACTGAAAAATATAGAAATCTATACTTCAGTAGTCATGTTTAAGCATCTTAATTATACAAAATGACTGAAAGTATTCTATTTTCTTGGACAAACTGTATTGCACATAAACTTAATTTGAGCTGTGGGATTTTCAGAAAACATTTAATGTTATTGATGATAATGATAAGAGTATACCATACATGAAAAAATACAACATGATATATACTGTGCAGAAACTATATTTTGGTAGTTTTTAAATGGGAAAACTTATTTTTATTCAGACTTTTTTTAAAGTATTTGTAATCTTAGGCATCCTTCTGTTGAGGAATGAATATCAATTTAAAATAACTAAAAGTGAATAAGCGATTCTAAACAAAATAATTCTCTGGTTGGCTATAATCAATAAAGTTATAGAACTCAAGTTATAAGTTACGGCAATACTTAACTATAACAGGATGAATCGATCCTACTTTAGAGTGCTGCAAAACACTTCCATGTTAGCATTAGAAAGTGATAGATAATTTATTTTTTATAGACTTGATTATCTTCTCACACTTGTGTAACTCAAGATTTATTCTACTGAAATAAATTGTAATAACACTGTAAACATGTTCAAGGTGAAGAAAACAGAGGTAGTATCTCTCAAGGGGACTATCAGAAAGGTTTACAATTAAAAAATTAGAACATGAAGATGTATATCATAGAGAGGAATAAATGTAAAATAATCCTCTTGCTCATCATCTCAGTATTCCCATATGTCTCAGAATTAGAGAGGACAGATGAAAAGTGCAGTGCTATTTTGTTAAGTGTAACAGAAAATTCCAGGTAGGAAGAGTTCCAAAGGTCAATTCCCATAGAACAAAAAGTATAAATAAATATCCTAATCAATAGATTGCAAGCTGACTGATACGAGTAGCAAGAAGCAGCTAGCAGAACCGGATGGTATTTTATTGCTTGTATAGAATCTTCCTCAGAAGAAGGGTAGCAGAAGGGTTTTCGTAAGTATCAAGAAACATTCAGAGAAAACAAAAATGCTTTTCTGAATGAAGGTAAACTGAAGGCATTTTCAAGAAAAGGAGAGAGACTTCATGAGAGCAAATATTATGACCTGGGTGATTCCTCTGGCATGTAGAAAATGTCTTAGAATTTCAAATTGTTTATTCCCATTTGGTTTGATATAAACTCATATTTGGTCTCATAAACCCTAAGAGAACACACAGGGCATCGAATATTTTGGTAAGTTATGTTGAGAGTTTTTTCTATGTAGTCTTTTTAGCCCACTGAATACTCTGCATAGTTTGGAAATGGCACACAACTGAGCTACTAAAACCTAGGTTAAATTCCACTAACGAGTACATATTTACTACCCAGATTGTAAAAGGTTTGGCAGAACTCTGACCTACAGTAGTCATTTGTTGGATCAGGACACCCAGATGGTGAGAACTGTGTCATTGAGGCCAAAATTTGAACAGACCTCAAACAAATGTCTTCTGCATGGCTTTTGAATGTTCTGATCTCAGAGCTGTCTTTGATTGTCTGACAAGAAATTCTGTCCTTATTGCTTAGACTGACAGAAATTCTGTTGTCAAGTTGAAAAAATGTGCTTTCACATGTAAGTTTTTTCAATGTTCCTACACTAAAATATTCTGACAAAAACCTCATTGTTCTTAACATTCTCTTGTTCAACAAAAACTAATACTAGGGTTGACTACAATATTTTTTCCAAATAGTTGTGAAGATTGATATGTTAGCTAAACATCACTGGAAGATGTCTAAACTTCAGGGTTTCTTTCAATTCAGACATATTTTCTGTTGTGGGCACATTTGAGCCAAAGAAATACCAATAGTGATAATAAATCGTAGAATTCCAGGTTGAAAGGACCAGAGAGATTATTTGGTCTGACCTTCCTTGCCAAAGCATGGTCTAGACAAGATGGCCCAGCACACTGTCCAGCTGAATCTTAAAAGTGTCCAGTGTTGAGGAATCCACCACTTCCCTGGGGAGATTATTCCAATGGCTGATGGTTCTCATTGTGAAAAATTTCCCTCTTGTGTCAATCAGAATCTCCCCAGGAATAACTTGTACCCGTTGCCCCTCCTCTTTTCCATGTGACTCCTTAAGAACTACAACAGTACAGGTCTCTAGTTTAGCATAAGCAACTCTTTCATTACTTAACTTGGCCAGGTATAATTGCTTAAAATACATGCAGATAAGGTAATGAAACTACTATACTGTATGTCTGTATCTTAATTTGCTCTTAGCATTGAAGCTATGCCATTGAATTTATTCTGAAGGCTGCTAAGTATTTTGCAAGCTTTGCAAATAAAGTTTTGTGTATAATGTGGTAACCCACACTCAGTTTGTTACAACAGACTTCTAGGTTTTTCTGATGTGTCTCTAAATTCTAACTATACAGTTCACATATTAGATGGGATTAAATAATGACTAAATCTGAGGATCTGTCAGTCAAATTGTGACACTACATGTCCTTAACTTTAATGGCCTTTCTTTCTTGTAGCTGTGCAAACAGAACAGCAAAATCTCTTACACACTTCATTTCTTCCTGCAGAACATAAATATGTGAAGAAATCTTTTCAGTTTCTTGCTTATCATTGAGGAAGAGTCAGTGTCAACTATATTTGGCCATGACTTCTTCTTTAAATTTAGTGAGCACTTTGAAATTCACAGTCTTTCCCTCAGAGACAGGGAGGTCTTGGCATGTACAGAGATCCGCCAAATGGATGGCTTGTGGTTACTTATTCTACTTTGCCCTGTATATGACTTTCAACATTGAGGAAATTCTGTTAAATGTTCTATCCCAATTTGCCTCACGCTTCATGTAAATGCTTTGAGCACATCTATATTTACTACAGAAATGGGTCCATTATTACAGGGTTAAGAGACACTGAGTTTTTCTATATCATGTAACAGAGCATAGGATAGTAATGTTCTCCTTTGTAAAGAATATGGTGATGATACTACTGTCCAAAATAGCTGCTGGGAGGAATGCTCATCAGATTGGATGTAGTATCACTTTAACATGTATATCCTGCCTTGTATGCCTGAAGCTGCATTGTATCACTGGCTGTATATAAACTTGCTTGGATGTAGTGCAAGGATCTAACTTGCAAAGGCCAGACATGCCAGATTAGGTGTTATATGTTAATTCCGCAAATACATTAACATCTTTTGAGTAAAATGTGAGTATCCTCATTTGTGAACAGTACCATATACCTAAGTTTTTATAATAATGAAATGGTACTCAAAAAGTCTAGCACACTGTGTTCGAGTTTTGGGATTTTGTTTTTGTTTTCACAGTTTCACCCTTTCTTAAATTTGTGAAGAAAAAAGTGTAATTCTGGGAAAAGCTTCACTGTTATACTGAAACTTACAAAGCCATATATTAGATTTTTACTAGACCCATATTACATGTAATTCATGTCAACTCCCCTAGCTTGCAGTTAGCTGCTCGGAAGTATGACTGACACCACTGTCACTTTTTGCTAGACTGAATAGAAAATGGTGTCTCTCACTTTGTTTTGTAGAGAGCTTCTATTGTTAGGCAAGCTCTGGAAATACCTACTAGATTTAATCACTTGTGTGATGTAAGTAGAGCTGATGGAGCGGTGCCAGTACTTAATATAAAGATTTGTCTGAAAAAGGGGACAGAAATGTTTTTTTTTTCTCCCCCCTCTGAGGATATTCCAAACAGCCAGTTAGTATGGAGTTCAACCCTTAGTGTTAGTGAAAGCCAATAAGGCACCCTTAAGCTTATCTACTGAACTTTGTCTAAATTTAGCTATGCAGCTCCAGTCTTGGGCAGCAAAATTGTTTGGACGTGGCCTTTGGTGATCCTGAAATTCTGACTGGGAGAATGAAGTCAGTGATGTAGATTCAGGAGGCCCTTCTGGCTGTCTGGATCTGACCTTTGCTGTGTCTGAAGCTGTGGCTGTTATCCTTCAGCCAGTGTTAAGAACAAGCAGTCACAGTGTTGTTTAAACGCAGCTGAGAGATTTTGCATAAGTTTCTCATTTGAGAAAATGTGAGAGGTAAACATCATGTATATGATGGCAGAACAAAACTCTCAGTTATGCTGAAAAAGTACAGATCATAACTACTATAAATTCTAGAATGAAGTGTGCAAAGGAAAGGTCAAAATGTTTTTCCTACAAAACAGTGAAGATGAAACACAGATAAAATACTTGAGGAAGATGTGTTTGGTTTCTGTCAAATTTCTGTGAAACTCATTGAGATCAGTCTCCAGCACTAATTGTGTTATAGTTACATACTGGTCTTGAAAAATCATCTGCTAAGCAAAGAACCTGGAGTGTTCTCTTTTGATGGAAAAATATTGCTGTGCTAGCACTCTCAAGTTTTATTTTATTCACTTTCAGACAGATTTGTGTAAACAAGAGGTAGAGCACAAATTGTCATCTCTCTCTTTTTCACTTTTTCTTTTAAAGAGTTTTAAGGTTATGCTCTTCGAGCTGCCCATTATGAATATGACCAGGTGTACCTGAAGTTTGTCATTGTCCTTTTTTAATATCAGCTGGCTTTTATGGCTTCCTCTTTTATGTTCTAAGTCATAACTGTGCTTCAATTAACACAAAGCAATATCAAATGCGTTAGCTGAGTCTTGCCTACTCTATCTTAAAACTGCATTAAGAACACTGATGATCACACAGTTTCAAGCCTAATAAACCTGAGGGCTTCCTGGGGCTAGACTGGCATTCAGCGCAACCCTGATAGAATAAGCATATTGACAAGAAAGTTAAATTATTTTACAGAACTGCTGAAGCTGGAAGCAAAGAGGGCTCTGATAGAGGCTTTTAACTCAGTATGTGACAGAAATCTGTAATGTAGTGGACAGATCTCTTTGAAGCAGCAACTTAGAGACTATACCAGGTGAATACTGAATCTAATTATTGGACAATGACAATAAATCCTGGAAAATGGCAAAAAGTCTTATATGAATTTCATAGATTTATTCTCTAGGAGCCTCATAACGGGCAAGGTGATAGACATTGGAAGAAGGAAGGAATGTGAAACTAAATGTTTTACCAAGAGTTATGGAGAAATAATTGTTTGGCAACACATGCAATCTGCAGATAAAATGTTCATGACATGTCTGGCCCTTGCAAGTTAGATCCTTGCACTACAACCGAGCAAAACTATATATGTAAACACACAAGCCAGTGTAACTTCAGGCAATATAAAAGTATTAAAGAAATGTATGAGAACATTCTGTATGACAAATACGTGAAAGACTGCTGTGAGACTGTCCCAACAAATTTGCTAGGTTGTAAAATAGTCCTATTTTCTGGCAGTCATTTTAAGAGTATGAAGAAATTATTTTAGTGAAAACTTTCCTTTACAGGAAGATCCCCCAATATGTATCTAATAGTTACATGAAGAGAAATGGAAATACAGAAAAAAACAGATGTATACAGAATGTTATTCATATAATAAAGGAAAATTAAGAGTCTGAGTAGCTAAAAAGCTAACATTCATATGACGGATTACACATCTTTTGAAAATTCTTGTTACATACATAAATGATAATTTTCTGCAATTGACATTTAAAGTTATATTTTGAACTTGATTTCAACTTGATTTTATTAAGACCCAATACTCTAATTAAAATTCGTTGTCCTTAATCAATTGGATTTTCCTTTTTCAAGCCTAAATTACCTCCAGATATCAGGTAGGTTTTTATTTTGGTAGAAGGCAATTGAATATATTATTTTACTGGGGCTTGGAACCCCAAGAACATCTATTTGGATATTTGCAATAAGTTATACTTAAATTACTTTTTAAGGAATCCTGCACTTCTTTCCCTTTCTTTACCCTGTCTTTCTTTTCTGTAATTCCTTGGGCCCTCCAGATTATTCATCTCTGGTGATGCTGTTACTTTCTTCATGTGAAAAATGGAAAAGACACAGTGTTCTGTAATAAAAATAGCACCTGAATAGCACAAATCTTAGTGCAGAAGTCTTTGTGTGAAATTTTTGTGACATCTTATCATAAGCAGTGTACTTTGTTAGGTTGTTGGACAGATAGTTGTATTTTAGAGTTAACATAGGCACTACTAGTGGCAACTTGTTAATAGTCCTTATCCCTTGGACATCATGCTGCTTCAAGTATGAAAACCAAGTAATTTTTTTCCTCTGGTATCACTAACAAAGTGACCCCACTGCCTGTGTCAGTTGCATACCCTCATGAGATCATGAGCTTTCAATAAGGCAGTTGATGCCTCTTTAGCACCTTTTATGCCCCACTGTGCCTGCCCTCACCTTCAGGCCTAAGTTGATGCCGAAAGTCAGGTCCCCCCACCCTTGTGAACGTAACTCCTCAGGTTCACCTCCCCTGGCTGGAGGAGCAGGAGGGGTGGGACCATCAGTCAATAGACAGAGTCGTCAGCCAAAGAGGTCTGGAGAAGCTGAGAAGCTTCTGGAGAACACAACCAGGCTGTAAAATGGGGCCCCTGCCAAAGACTCCTTTTGAGTAGTCTTGGAGCAGCGGGACTGTGAACAGGCTCCTTCCCTGAGATCAGGGACACCATCTAAGGAGACTTCCCAGGATTGAGTGCCCTTACTCTCTGGTGAGTGATTATTTTCTTCTGTATATATCCTTGGGTGAGCCCTTGCCCACACCAGGCAAGTGATTATTACTCCTGGGTAACCTTGGGTGAAAGAGGCCTCTGGTTTTTGTGTGTGCACACTGTGGATCGTTATTCTTGTGTTGTTGTATGGTAATAATATCCCCAATAGGCATATCCAACCTGCAATATCTTAAATGTTGCTGCAGTGCTGAATAACTTTGTATAAGCCTCATTTCCAGTTGGTTCTATGCTTAACAGTTCAGGTTAGAATAAAGCTTGTTTGGAGCTCATCGCCTGCCTAAATTAATTTCTGGGGTGCCTCAGTGACATTGACTTACTTATATACGTTTCAGAGACTAAATTTGATAAAACATGGATGATTGGAGAAAATAGTGGCTTCTGTGCAAAAAATGGATTTGTCAAAGATTTGAATAGAACTTAGCTTCTTGCTTCTAAATTGTACTTTAAACATTTGTTCTTTTCACACAAGCTTAGCTTAATTCTTTTGAGCTGGACTCCAACAGATTCCTTTGTTTCACTACGTAGATGTCCTTAGTAAATAGTGGCTGACATATATTCCTACTCCATAACTCTAAATCTGTGCGGTAATATCTTTGAGCCAACAGGCAGCCAGTATTTGCTTTAGATGAGAAATGGAAAATGTAATAATGATTAATCAGTGGAATAATCTGAGCTAGTGAATTCACAGTTCCCTTGAAATCTTCAAGAATAGAGAGAGATTTCTCTTCTAAGAGAGATGCTTTAGTCAAGTTACTGAGATAGCTAAAAAGCTGGATTAAAATTGGGCAGTCTTCGACAGAGAAAGCCACACTAGGTTAAATGTCGAATTATAAATGAGCAAACTTGTATGATGATGAATTATGGCAATCGATATCTTCAAATGGGACTGCTTTTGGATTATTTTCCTGCAGTTGGGTTATTATCTGATTATCTGATTATTTTCATTGATTTTTAGTAAGCATCTTACATTTTTAATTCATGTCAACTGATATTCTGTTAAAAGATCTGTAGAAATCTCATTCACACTTCTATTGTCATTATGCCTGCTTGCTTTTTTTTTTTTTCCCCCACATACAGCTTCCAAGCAAACACAGGTATTTCTTTCCCTAAATGTGACCTTTCACTCTTTTAAAAAGGCTGGGTTTTGGGTTTTGTTTTGTGGTTCATTTTGTTTTGTTTCGAAATTCTCAATAGTTGATATTATTGGTTATCTTAAACACTTTCTGGATATGTTCTCTACAAATAAATTGAAGTTTTCTACCTTTCTTCTTACTATTATATGTCCTTTAATGGAAGACTCTGCTGCTCTGTGAACCTTGATGCTGACTTCAGGATCTCAGGGATAGTACCATGGCATAAGCATTCACAGATTGTGGAGCTTGGATGCTTATTATATTACTTCAAAATTGAAGCATTTTAAACCAGAAGCCCTGCAGTTATGTCAGAGGGATCTAATTTTAACTGTTATGGAATTCTGTGAAGGCTCAACATTTTTCTCTTTTCTCTTAGGTTATTGCAGAGGCACTTGATGCAAGAAGACAGGAATTTAAGAAATGCAGTTCTAGATTAAGATAATGAGAGCTGGTATGGCTGTTGAAGGAGTAACTTATGTAAACATTATGCCACAACAGCCTGGGGTTCATCACCTTTTGCAACAAAGCTATTAATAAATCAAGACCCTTGGGTTTGTGTTGGGTTTTTTTGTTTGTTTTGGTTTGGTTTGGTTTGGTTTGGTTTGTTTTTTGTTTGTTTGTTTGTTGTCGTTTGCTTGTTTCTGTGTTTTTTTGTTTTGTTGTTGATTGGTTGGTTGTTTTTTGTTTGGGTTTGGGGTTTTGTTTGTTTTTTACTTTAGGCCACTGCAGTTTCTATTTCATTTATAACATCTCATGAACACATCTCTGTTGTTTCATGTATAGACAATTGCGAATAAAAACACCACAGGGAAATATATAATCTAATACATTATCCTAATATTCATTGAAATAACTTCCATCACTAGAGACCAGCCCTTTTGTAAAATTTTTTTCTGCATACTCCCTGTGGTTTCTGAAAATGATGTACATATGCCATATTTTCATGTATGTGATTGCACACAGAAATACATTTTTGAATACTGTCTGTCTTTAAACACCAGCACATATTTAAGATTCTTAAGAAATTTATTCCCATTTCTAGAAATACTCTGCAATGTGTGTTCTGTGAATTTTGTTTGATACAGTGTCACAGTCCCAAGCTGCTTTAATTATTAGTAATTATGGGCAGAACGTGCTGTGTGAGGTGGAAAAAAGAGCATTCCTATCTTTGTGTTTCTCTTTCTCTCAAAACAACTACTGAGCACTGTGTGAAGTTATCATCTCATGAAAGGAATCTAGAAGCTGATCGGTAAATAATAGTGCTAGCAGCATGCATTGCATATTTTTAGTTTTACTGTCTTCTGTGTTAATTCCTTTCATGCTAAGGTTCTAATGGTAACAAAATGTTTCAAGGTTGATTAGACATGTTATTAATTATTTCTCATTATAAAGACCACAATTCATTGCACATTTTGAAGAAAAAAATGTTTGTTTGTTTGTTTGTTTTTCTCTTTTGATGGCAGATTTGTAAGTAGTTTGTTTTCATACATGTGTATATATGCATATACCTGTAAGCAGTACTAAAAACACACAGATCAGTTTATATCAGCTAATGCTCCACCTGGTTGAAAACTTGCAGGGATATTAATCAGAGCTTGAAATTCAGACAGGACAGGAGAACACACTGTAAAAGCAAAATCACCCTTTTGGGAACTCACAGCTGTCTGGCTAGAATTTCTGATCCTTTGCTGGCTTTTGGGATGTGAAACATGATATGTTCAGCAGTTAAAGTCTTTTCAGTTTAGGATGATGAATTTCTGAATAACCTGACAAAAGTTAACGCAACTTTTCCGACTTACATTTTAGGACTGTTGATTTAAGTGATGGAAATACCACCTGAAACATTTATTTCCTTTATAAAGAGACTTATTTTCTGCCAAAACCAGTGAACAGATGGGCATTCAAAGAGATAGACGAAAGTTCATACACTCTGTTTACAACTGAGCATGGCATAAATCTGGCCTGCTGTAGTTTCACTGAAATCCTGACAGCCCTGTGTAATCTGTGTAGTATAAAGAATGTGTGGATTAATGCTGGAGAATTAGATGCTATCCTTACCTTGGAGCAGCTGTAATTTCACTGCTTCTGGAAGATAATAGTTTTGAGATCAATTGCTTAAACTTTAGACCACAGGTATGGTGATTTTAAGCTTGTATTTTATGATGGCTGGGAAATGTACATTTAGTTTAAAAATTTCACACAATGTGTCTGTGTTTTCTGCCATTGCGTAGTTAGATAGATAAAAGACAAAACAAGGTTTTAAAATAAATAGCATAGAACAGTGCTTTGTTTTATTTTTAACTCATGTTTGAGGAAGTCATGCAGTGCTTGCACTCAAGTCACTTTATTAGGTGATTTTTCAGTCTTTATCAATGTCCTGGTTTTGTTTAAAACAAGACCAGTTTCTCTTTAGTGGATTTTCCTTTCAGCTCAGTTCTTCTAAGTAACTGCACTTTTCTGAATTTGTTTTTCAGACAGTGTTAGCTCTGGAGCTAATAACTGTAGCAGTAGTATGCAGGAGAGGCCCAGGTTTAAACTTATTGCTGTCGCAGCCAAGGTTACTGATAAGTGAGAGGGCTGTATTTGCAAGGAGGGGCAGACAGAACAGATGACTAAAATTGACCAACTAAGTATTCCATTCCATCCACGTCATACACCCTATAAAAGTGGGATATCACGAGCGTCTTGCTCTCTTTAACCATGGCCAGCATCTGAAGAGGACACTGCCAGTTCTGCTTGTGATCCCAGGCCTAGTTCTGAACCCTGCATCCCTGAATCCAGTTTTAGTTTACTGGAGGGTCCAGCCCAGGACTTGCGGGTACCTGCCCTGTAGCTGCTGGAGCAACCAGCTCTGCCTCAGGCAGTGCTTCACTACTCCAGGAAAGTCAAGATTGGTTTTGTATATTTTGTATTATTTTCTCTATTTATTAGTAGCATTTGTTAAACATTTTAAACTTTTTCCAATTTGCAAGTCCCTTTTACTCCTATTACCTTTCCTTAGGGGAGAGGGCAGGGGGTTAACAGAGAGCATCTGCCACGGTTTATTGTTGTCCTGCAGCAAACAGTGACAGTCAAAACACTCAGTATTTCTCAATCTCACACCTTTGAATAGTGTATGGGACAATTTTTACATGCATATCTAACAGTATACATGATGTGTACAGATATATTTATACCAGTCAGATACAAATTAGGTAAGAAGACAAATGGAAAGAAAAAGAGGAAACAAAAATCAGTGCAATTTGTAATAGCATATAGTGATATCTCCCATAGAATAGTCATTAACAACTGCTAGGAACATGGAGAAACTTCTTCAAAGCAAAGTGGATTACACTGGAGACACACTTAAGCTTAACTGGTTGACTTCAATCTTTCATGGAAGAGGAAAATGTGAAGTGCATTTCTTTCAGCTTTTTTTGCAGCTTGACATTATGACCATTCCTATGTTTCATTTGGCAGGTTGCACTGCAACTATGGGCCGAAGAGCTATGCTCTAGGGGTGGACAGAAAAATCCCAATTTTTGAATTCACAGAGGAAATATCTGCATACTGGTGCCTACCTACCTTTATAAGCCTTCTCCTATTCTATAGAAATGTTTCGAATTCTTTGAATCTTATGCTGTGCGCTAATAGCAGGCTCCTTTGTAGCTTATTGGAAGTTTATTTGAAATGTGTTGGCATGTGTAAGTGAATTGTTTTCCAATTGTATAAGTAGTGTTAACACAGAACCTCTGGAAGAACTGAAGAACATTGCCTCACTTGAGTAATCTGAAAATTTTCTGTTTGTTGACATTTGTGTCCCAGTCAATCTGATTTTCATTAATCAAGTTGTTGTAGTAAACACTTCTACACAGTATTTTACCTATGAAGTGTTACACTCACCTGCACATCCAGCTGGTAATTACAACAGTATTCAAGTTTATGCAGAGATTTGCTACCTAGAAAATATACTCTCATAGAATCTCATGACTGATGTTGAAATTACCCATTGTACAGCTAAAGCCCTCTTAATATCCTCTAAGAAGAAAATTAGGCTTTTTTTGACACATTTTCTGTGTAGTAGTAGATTGTCAGCTGACAGAGAAACAGTGCTTTGAACTGGTGGCTTTGTGTTACGCAGAGCTAATGTCAGGCTGACTTAGGTTTCCCTTAATTATATTCCTTCTGAATACTGGTACAATATTCAAAAAGAACCTCAACCCTTAATATTGCTATGGTGTGGCCAGGTTGGCTTTCTTGATACAAGGCATGGGCTGTTGCAGGTGCTGCTATGGCTGAAAATACATATAGTCCCCCTATACCCTTAACTTTTGTTCAAATACCCTCTCCTTTTCCTTTGCATAAATGTATCCCTGCAACTCTTGTATCGTTCAATTATTCCAGAATTTCATTGCTATCTTTAATGTACTAAAACCAGACTTAAGTAAGTTTAGTGTTCAAATGACTTAGTGTATTGGAACTCTGAGGTTTAAGTTGTGAAAGGCTGTTACATGAAACAGGATGTCCTTTATAGTGCTTAATGTCTTACCTGGATGTGGTTTAGAAAAGGTACTAGTCATATGACACAAATAAAAACCATTTACTGCAAACTTTTTTTCTCTATCATTATGAACAATTTTAACATACATTTCTCCACAATTATTTTAAGAAATATTTGTTCCTCATGCATAGACCTCTTTGTATAGTGCTAATGCTGCCAGTCATTGATTTTCTTTCTTTCACGGCTCTCTCTTCTTTCCGTATAGATTTCCTACACTTGGCAGCTTCTGTTTTCTTTTTGGTACTACATACTTCCTTTATTGTCTGTTTGTTAAAATATGTATTCTTGCTTTCATTTCTTCCTCAGACTGGGCTTTTACTTGCAGTTATCATCTTTCTTTGTAATAAAAATGTTAAAACTCCCACTTTTATTCACAGCTATATCTACTTTGCAATGAATTTCACTAGTAATTTTCCTTATTCTTGAAAAACAAGCTCTTTGAAATATTAGCACTGTGTGGGGACTCTTTATCTGTAGTTAATGCAACCAAGAGAGGATTTCTGATCCTTGGGCAAGAACCAATCTAATCCCTCTTCTACTCTATTCCTTAAAGAGTGACCATTACGATACATGATTAGTGAACCAAACCAAAGTTAAACTGTGAAATGTGATTTGGCTAGAGTACCAATCCAAATAAACTGGAGTTATAAAATCAAGGACATTTCAAGATACTTTTTGAGAACCAGGTGGAAAGAATCTAACCTCTGTGCAATTCAGGTTTTTTTTGTGTTGTGATAAAAAATTGTGCTGGCCATAGTGACTCTGATGACAGGAAACACAATCTTCAATGCCTACCTCTGATCATTGAGGATGCCTTTTCTGTATTTCATATAGCAATATACACCCCCACACTTCAATTTTCTCTTTCTTTTGTATGAATTCACATGCACACATATGCAAACACAATGTGGACCTCCAGTACCTGGTGTGAGAGTTTGCAGAAGCCATATTAGCTCCCTATTAAAGATGCAAGGAGAAGTGGACACTGCTGTAGTACTTTTTTTCCTGTTTTGTGGATCACCTTGACTTGGCTAGATTGGCTGGTTTGTTTGCAGCAACAAACCCAGCAAGTTAATTTAGGAAATCTTATCTAGAGGTGACATAGGTCAATGACAAACTGCAACTGCTGCAGTTGTCTCAGCAAGAGAAAGAGTTTTGTGTTCCTGAAGTATGTTTCTTAAATCCAATGCCACCTAAAGCTATGACCTGAGTGACAGAGCTTTTAAATTTCATCTTGTTGAGGGCTGTGCTTTCAAGCACTGTCTCTAAATACAGACCTATGGTGGTATGACCACCAGTGCCCATGGCGGTATAATTACCTGTTTGCATTCATCTCAGCAATTTTTTTAGCACTGTAGAAACTTTTTGGAGTATTCTTTAACATTTGGGATCAAACATGAACACGAAAGATAATGTGGGGAGAAGAAAAATTTGCAGTCAGGAGAGAATGATACTTGTTTAGTGCATGACTGATATAATTAATTTTCTCATTACTGAAAATGCATGCCCTCTTATAACACCTTACTGAATGTTCCTGACAGCAGAAAGGTCAAGTTATAAGATGTGACTAATACTATTGTCAAAGAGCTCATATATTTCAGTGCCATTTTTATTGCGCCTTTTGTTTGGCACATATTGGGTGAGAGCAACATGATTTTTCATCTGTTTTTAAAAGCAGGTAATGGATGATGCTTGTTTAGAGGCACAATGCTTTCATGCTTTCATTAAAAGCATTCTGTGCTAGATGGATCATAATACCTATCTGTTTTCCTTCTTCATCTGTTTTCCTTTTTTTTTTTTTTTTTTTTTTTTTTGGAAGTTGCCTAGGGACAACATACTAGTGACAAAGAAAGATTTCCCAAACAAGGGATGTACAGAAGCCTGTGGGTAAGTCAAGTAGTTCTTCCCTACTCATTCTGTTTCTGAGACAGTTATGTATTGCTTACTGTATTGACAAGCATCTTTTCTAAAAGTACCCTGAAGACAGTACATTAGCAAATATCAGGTCATGTGAGTAGCCCCTTCACTATGCTAATTGAAGGGGGTTACTTCATAATAGTAGTGTCACCATGATTGATATAAAGATACCTGCAGGCATCTTCCAAGTACTTGCCTTCACATAGAAGGTATCTACTGCAGATAAATCACGTCCTTATTTCAAGCCATTTTTATTGAAGAACAGGACTAGATAACAATTTGCTGTAGCATTCAGTTACACAGAAGTGTTTTTTGTGAGATCTGCATTGAACTGTAGAAGACCTAAAAGTGTGAAGAAAGAGCAAGTATTCTGCCATGGAGAAGTACAGGGAGTCTTCTGAGATTAGAGATTCCACAAGGAGTACTGAATGCACTCTTATCATAGAATCATAGAATTGTTTGAGTTGGAAGGGACACCTTCCACTGGACCAAGCTGCTCAAAGCCCCATCCAGCCTGGCCTTGAACACTTACAGGGATGGGACATCCACAAGTTCTCTCTCCTGCTTACATCTTAAACAAAATTCTCTATGGATTTGTGTGTGCAAGATTTTTCTCTTCTCCATTATTTATTCTGCTGGTATCTATTACCTAAAGCAATGCATATGAAGGGTATGATCTGTAGAAAGTATTGTAACATTTTACAATGATACTTACAAACACTGTCTGTTATATTCCACTTAAATACTTGCTGCAGTATAGTAATTCCTTGAACTGTCACTACAGTAGAACAGTAATTGATGACAATGCAACCCAGGACTTTTTTTAAGGTCATCTCTTCTATGACCATTGAGGATTCAACTGTTAGTCCAGTGGGGTGTGGATTCAGGTACTTACTGACTTAATTTCCAGAATCACTTTTTTCCCCCTTTTGATGGTTTCGGACATCCAGACACATATGAAAGGCAGGAAGGTGTGGGAGCACAGCAAAAAGAACTG
The DNA here is from genome assembly GCF_963082525.1 of Nesoenas mayeri. NCBI lineage: Eukaryota > Metazoa > Chordata > Aves > Columbiformes > Columbidae > Nesoenas > Nesoenas mayeri. Next base: position 54,866,115 of record NC_137540.1, read on the forward strand.
CAATTCACATATAGGATAATCTTTTTATTTTGGAAGTCATACTATTCTTATATTTTGACAACAGAGAATTTTAGGATGAAAACACTGTTCTGCCCCAGGGAGACCTTGTTGACATTACTACAATAAAGTGATCCTAACTATAATCATGTTAGTAGCAAACTAGGCACTAAATATGAACTGTCATTTCTCTAAACCCCAATATATTTAGTTACCCAACAGTAATAACAATAAAATAGGATTCTTTTCCTACTTACAAAATTGAAAATTCAGTTTTACACTTCTGTTAACTCAGTAAATATTCCACTTTGTATACTAAACTGGTTTTCTTGGTATGCATTTTTAAGAATTACAGAAGTGGCCAGTACAGGAACAATAATCTTTGTCACTGTTTACTGCAGGGTGACAATAAACCGTGGCAGATGCTCTCTGTTAACCACCTCCCTCCCTGCCCAACCCTCCCCACCAAGGAAAGGCGAGAGGGAGAAAAAAGAGAGAGAGGCGTGCAAGTTGGAAAAAGTTAAAAATGCTTTACTAACGCTACTAATAAAAGAGAAAATAATACAAAATATACAAAACCAGTCTTGAATTTCCTAGGGCAGCTCAGCTTTGAATGGTGGAGCTGGCTGCTCTGGCAGCTGCGGAACAGGCACCCAGAAGTCCTGGGCTGGACTCCGGAGCAAACTGGGGCTGGATTCAGGGATGCAGGGTCTGGAACCAGGCCTTGGATCACAGGCACAACAGGTATCTTCAGATGCTGGCCATGGTCGAAGAGAGTGAAACACTCGTGATCTCCCACTTTTATAGGGTGTATGACGTCAATGGGATGGAATACTTATTTGGTCAATTTTATTCACCTGCTCAGTCTGCCCTTCCTTGCAAATACACTCCTCTCACTCATGGGACATGCATTTTTATCAGTCAGCTTACGTACCATTTACGTTATCAGCTCCTGTCTGCAAAAACATGTAGTCAAATTCAGAAAAGAGCAGTCACTTAGAAGAACTGAGCTGAAAGGAAAATTCACTAAAAGAGAAACTCATCTTGCTTTTAACAAAACCAGGACATCTTTTACGTACTTTTTAAATTGGGAACCCAAACATCCATGAACCTGACCTCAGTTTATTGAGACAAACTTGCATTTCAGCCTAATCTATTTCAGGCTCATACACCTATTGGTAAATCAGATTAGAGTAAATTCAGATATGTCTTCTCACTTTCTTACAGGTTGCTCTGGGTCTGTCTTGGGGCTGTCCAGACAAATCTAGAGTGAATTCTGGAATGAAGCCACAAAGTCAAAATTGATCTTTTTAACACAGAAAATTTCTGAATAGGTTTATACTCTTCTGTAATGAATCCTAATGATGACTGGAAGGAGGTGTTAATGAGCGTGAAATGGAGCCTGGGGCAACAAGTGAGACTCCCTTGTTAATGTGCTGAAGTGGAAGCTACTACAGTAATAGAAGTGGCTGTTAATTATACAATGCCAGGCTTGAGGTCTGAACTAGTATTTAACTTTTCTCATCCACCCTAAACTTCTCTGTTGTTATGATTCCTTGCTGAGAAACATTGTATACTCTGAGTGCACTTTTTGGAATCGTCTCTTCTGAAAGTAGTCTTGCAAATCAAGAGGTATCATAGGAGGCTACAAGTAAACAAACAAACAAACAAACAAAAAAAACCCCAACAACCAAAAACTTTCACCCCATGGAATTTGGAGCATTACAATCCATATTACTGTTCAAATTAAATATTACACAATGTGATGTGCTATGGATTACTAGGAAACAAATGGAAACTTCTGGAAATGAATCCTTTTTGTGTGTTTACTTTTAACTGAGTTTTAATGGTTCAAAGAGAAAATCAGATTCTTCTTGTGGTTTAATCCCAGCCAGCAACTGAGCATCACCCAGCTGCTCATTTGCTTCCCCTGGTGGGATGAGGGAGAGAACTGGAAGAGTAAAAGTGAAGAAAATCCATGGGTTGAGATGAAGACAGTTTTAAAAAGTAAAGCAAAAGCCGTATGTGCAAGCAAAGCAAACAAGGGATTCATTCACTACTTCCCATGGGCAGGCAGGTATTCAGCCATCTCCATGAAAGCTGGACTCCATCATGCTTAATGGTTACTTTGGAAGACAAATTCCCTAACTCCGAACTTTCCTCCCTTACTTGTCCCCCTGCCCCCACCTTTATATGCTGAGCATGACATCATATGGTATAGAATATCTCCTTGGTCAGTTGGCTTCAGCTGCCCCAGTTGTGTCCCTTCCCGGCTTCTTGGGCACCCCCGGCCTACTCACTGGTAGGGTGGTGAGAGCAGCAGAAAAGGCCTTGACTGTGTGTAAGCCTGGCTCAGCAAAATGAAAGCATCCCTGTATTATCAACACTTTCCAGCACAAATCCAAAGCATAGTGCCATACCAGCTACTATGAAGAAAATTAATCCTGCCAGATCCAGCACAATTCTATAAAAATAAAACTGAAAGCAGAAATGGAAAAAACTGCATTCTTCATTAGGATAAAAAAGATTATCCGCTCATAAATGTGGAAGCCAGACCATTGTGGTCTTCTATCTTTTGTTGAAAGCAACTCTGGTTTGCCCTCTCTGCTGTTTTCCATTCTATGCAACAAGTCAACTTCCCTAAGGTATTTGACCGGACAGTGAAAAACGTGACTTTTGTTTTGCCACTTATCTTTAGGTGAGCGTTTTTCCATATAAACTTTACTCTTTTCTTAACCAGCACTGCTCATTTCTGGTAATTTTATTTTTTCTTTGCAGCATATAACACTGAAAAATCTGAACAGTTAATTCCAGAATAGTTTGTGGGAACAGTTCTATCTGTGTTTCATCAGTGTGACTGTCCTTCAGCCCCCTTCAGTTATATTTAGACTGAACAAACTTACACTGTCAAAACAAACCTGAAACTATCAGATGTTATAAAAAATTGTTTTAAATTAATATTAAAAAAAAAAGTGAAAAATAAATGCTTATTAATAAAAATATTGATTGGCTTAACCTTATCTAGACTTTTTTGTCTGGAGTTGGATTCAAATTGAACAATTTACAAAGGGGTTCTATGTTTGATTTTTAAAAACTTTAATTCTGCAAAGTGTAGATTCTGAGGAAAATTTTTCCAGTACTGTGGAACATGAATCACTTACAAAATAAGAATCTTCAGAGGGGTGACAGCAGAGAGACAGGAAAGCAAAAAATTGTCCCAAACATACTGTATCTGCATATTTTAGCCCAGATTAAATATGCTGCTACCATTTCAAAAAGACCAGCTACAGTTTTTTCCAACATCTCAAAAGGATTCTATTACCTTTGATCGGCAAGGCCATTTCAGTATGATGCTTCTACCAAAATTAATTTTCCCAGATAGGACAATGGACTGATGGAATTTGGTTATTGATGGAGGGTGTAGACATGTTACCAAGAAAAAAAAAAAAAAAAGAAAAACAAACCACCAAAACAACAACACAAAACCAACAATGAACAAAACAAAACAAACAAACCAAAAAACCCCAGAAAAAACAAAAAAACCCCATAGATATAAAATCGGTGGTATATCAGTGCCAGAATTTAGTGACAATGAGAAATTTTTACTGCTCACCATTCTCACCACTGAAACATTTGTGCATAACCGCATGACACAGAACTGGTAATCAAAGATATCTAAGCACAGAATTACTTTTCACTTCGTAAATAGTTGTGGGTTTTTTTCTGCTTCTGAGGCTATTCCTCCCATCTTTTAAATGAATCTATAATTATTATTTCTTTGCTTTGCGGTATGTATACTTCAAATCTAAGTCCCTGCCATTACTTTTTGCTGTATCACAAGGTTCTTATCTCAGCTTCTGTGTTATTCAATATGGATATAATGTATTATGTCACTTAGAAAGATCATTCAGTCTTTTTATGACTTTTATGCATATGATAAATCACTCTGGATGGCAGTTTTTCCCCGTTTAGAGCAGCACTCTCTTCCATCTCTGCCTAGTTTATTGATAACTACCACTGGATGAAGAACTTGCAGAATCCCAATCTGGCTGAAACTGAAGTAGTATAAATGAGTAGTTCAAAATACAAACTGAATACTGAAAATACATTTTTAAATCACATTTTCTGTTCAATAACTGAAGAAACGTTTAGAACTTTCAAGGAACACAGATTCTGGATTATAACATTAGTTCATTTTACTACTATTTTGGAGAAACAATTTTGAGATGATAAAACTTGTAGACTTCACACAGGATCACTTTGCAGTAATGGTATTTTAAATATTTAGAGTGATAGGATTTAAACACTTGTTGACTAAATCAGACTTTTATTGCTGGTGAAAAGGTGATCAGTCTTACGAAGTGGAAAGAAGAAGATTTGCAGGAAATTTTTTCATGTAAAACATTTAATAACCAGTCTCAGAATGATGGATGGTCATTTCTGCTGTGGCTGGAGGTGCAGTGAAGTTAATTGTACCTGTTTGCCTCATTGGCATCAAGTGTTACTGAAATATCACCACAAAATGTCATCAGAATATAAAAATATCATTTACTTTCAGCTCTTTTAAACTTCAGTTTAAAAGATGTATCATTTGGTGACAAACATTGAATGAAGTATCATTTGCAAAATCTTCAGAATTTCAAAAACATTTTTGTCTGATGGATGCAAAAATTTATCTTATTTACCCTTTTTCTTCTGTTTCTTGTAATCTTTGATATAATATGAAGAGACAATTAATAAGAGAAGTGAGAAGAGTGAACTGGAATGGATTAAATTTAAAATCTTTAAGTCAATCTTTTTGTTTTGCTTTAAAACTAACTTTGCTTAGGATTTCCTTTTTCCTTTTCCCAGTTTGAATACTGAGATAGGATGTCTCTTTTCTGTGTATTTCAGCTTAAACCTAAACCTTCTTCCTTTTTCTTGTACGTCAGAATCAGACAGCGACACTGAAAATACAACTAATCCCATCAGTGGCAAGTTCTCTCCCTTTCCCCATCTATTTCCTCCCATGTGTTGTCTCCAATACATTGTTGAATGCCTGAGCTGGAGGAAGAGATAATTTAATTAGGAAGGTACCTGGCTGGGCATGGTAATCACCTGCCTGCCTTTCCAGTCCCCAAAATCCCCTTCTCTCTGCATGCACCAGCAAAGGATCAAAATACAGAGAACTGAATTGTTCCAGCTTTAGCTAAGAAGTGTAAGTGGTTAAGCAGATCTGCTTGGGAACCAAAAAGGAATACCAAAATGTTAATGTTATTTTTAACACGTGACAACAATCAGTATCCATTCATTTTTAACATGAAACAGTGACGTCTTCTCAGAAGCACAAATGTTAAAATAGCTGCTGTCTCAGTGTTGACTATATTAATATGCTTGCAATCGTTAGCTGGTATGTCAGAGACAAGTCAGAAATACAAGATCACCAATCAGAAAAGGCCCTGTGAAAAAGCTGGAAATCTTGGAAAACAGTGGTGGCATTTGCTCAGAAGGTAGGTTTCTGAGAAAATAAGAAGTGATGCTATGATACAAGTGTTGTGGTCTTTCATGAGTTTACTATAACCCGGAGGCTTATCAGCTGCTAGATATTTGCACATACCTTGTTTAATACTCTTCTCAAAGGCTCCAGGTAAGCTGTTAGCATGCACATCCACACTCAAATGAAGGTTTTCAACTGTGGCTGCAGCAGTCTACTCCCCACTCCTGTTTGTGACAACAAAGGCACTAGTATCTGGTTATCAGCTAATACTTTGATCTAAGGAAACTGCAAGTGTCTTTATAGGGAGCACAAGTACTAACTAAGCTGAGCCATCTGGAGAGGAGGTCAGCTTTCAGTATAAGGGCAGGCAAGAGAAACAGCAGCTACTTACCTGTGAACCGTGATGCTGCTCAGGAAGCAAGGCATGCTAGTGTAAGTCATTAAATCTAATTCCCTCTCAGATTTTGAAGGCATTAGGTTAAGAAAGTAACCAGAAACATTTGACCCACCACAGCTATGTGATGTACAGATACAGTATGCAATTACTTGGTGTAGCCACAGAGCTTTTAGTGTTTTCTCATCCTAAACTCCCTTATGCTATTTCCCTCCAGTTACCAGGTTTCTGTTTTGTACAAATGTGCAGAAGAAGTGTGATATGTGGACAGGGATAGGAAACCAATTTTATGGTAAGCTTTGTTTAATATTGTATTTTAACCTGTCTTTCTGAGTCCAAACCTATCAACAAAGCCTTAGCATGGCAGGTTTTCTTGATTAACACACTAAGCACTGAGGTTACCTGGCTGTTCTAGGAACTGCCATCAAAATAGCTTTAGTTTGAACACCAAATCTGGGAGTTTCTATCTTTAAATTTAAATATTTATACCATTTCAATAATTTCTAACATTATTATTAAACTAATAAATGTTTTAGTAGCTTAAAATATCTCCAGACTTAAAACCCAGTGTTAAGTCCATAGATTACAAACAACAACAACAAAGGAGCTGACAAGTAGTGAGTTAAATAGAATTAATTTCATCACAGCTTCCCAGTGAAATCATAAACCAATCAGACTTTTTTTTTCCTCATGTTATATGATACCACCAACTCAAAGTCCCTCAGCGAAATTATTTCCTTGTAAATCATTGCAGTCCATCCACTATGCTCAAGAAATATGACTTTTTTTTTTTTTTAAGTGGGTAATATAAAGTAGAAAAAATATGTGCTGCTTTGTCTCCTGATATTTGCAGGAATAACTGGGCTGATCTAAGGCTCAGAGCTTCTAAATACTAGATGAGTTTAAAAAGCTAATGAGTATTTAGTATAAGAGAATATGAAAAACTAATTAAAAAAAAGAGGGTACAAAGCAGAGATATAGTAAAAAGGCTTCTCTTTCTCTAGCTGCAGATGATTGTCACACACATAGATGTTTTACCATTAATTAAAGCTTACTTATATCTATGAGTAATCACCAAATAAAAATATAAAGATCATTTGTCTCACTGAAGGTTAGAGTGTGGGTGTTCTTGTTCCTTATCAGAAACATCCAGATGAAGTATGTAAGGAAATGTACTGATCCATTCAATCTGGCAAGTAAACCTGCAGTCCTTACTACAACAGTTTACTATTTTCTTTATGACTGTAGGTTATGGAAATGAAAACACACTCTTGTCCTGGTCACTTGATCTTTTGATTAGATTTTTTTTTTTTTTTTTTTTTTTTTTTTTTAAATCAAATCAGAGGAAAGATTGGAAAAGGAAACAGTGGAAGCAAGGACGAAAGAAAGTTAATATGTTGGTTCAGCTACATTTTCTTTAACAAGCTTCCAAATCTTTTACTGCAAGTGACAGTTACTTCTTCACATCTTGATGGTCAGCTGGACACATGGAAATACTGTGTAGCCATGTAACAATCTCTTTCTGGTTTCTTGTTTAAATTTGAATAGTGACTGAGAAGTAGCAGACTACAGTTCTTGCTCTCTGAAGAAATTTTTATTTCCCAACATAACTAAGAATCTCCAGAAAGAAAAATATAATAATCCATGTATAACATCTGCAAGTTCTTTGATTTGATTAATACATGCAAATGTTCCTTTAAATTACTCTGGCTAGGTTTTTAACTGGTAATGTGAGGTGGTTGCTGCCACATCAGAAAAGCTTCCTGGTTGTAAACAATATGTTTTGCTTTGTGCAATGACACATATACAGCAACTCATAAAATAATTTAATATTCTTTCAAGATTTGATAAGAATTATTGAAAGGTAAATGTTCTCCTATCTCCTTTTGATACTTTATTAAATTCATGAGAGATAATGTTCTTTCCCTGATAACCTATGTTCATGTTTGTTCCAAAGTTTAATTTCCTAATAATTTCTGAGAACATGAAGAAAAGCCTGACCAACAAGAATAATTTCCTTTTCTTCCATTGTCACCTATAGTTTTATCTTACTTGGAACTACACTACAGCAACAACTTTGCTGCTGCCCTCTGAAGAGGGCAGCATGCAGGTGTCTTTTCCCAAAAAGTAAGGTTACTAAAATTGGGTCTTAGAAAGTGACAGTCTTCCTGGTGGTGTTGTGTAGAGAAAGATCGATGAAAATAAAATAATAATTTTAAAAAATCTCCAGCTATTGAGCTAAAACCTATAATTCTTTCCGAACATCTAGCTCTTCCACCTGGATTGGTGGGAGGGGATTTACTGAAGACCTGCCTCACCCACCCATATGAAATCCTTTTCCCCAGACACTATAGAAAGTGATTTCCCAAAAGGTTGGAGCATAATCAGAAAGACTTCTGCTTCATCTTTTGTGTGCCCTTCATCTTCTTTGTGCATGCTGCAGTGCATTAGAATAACCAATAATCCAGTTCAAAACTGGATTCAGAACTGCTTCTGTTCAATATTAGTCCAAATAACTTTGTGCTCATTAATCTTGCTTATCTTGTCTGTCCATTCACTGATCAGAGCTCCCTCCATACAGTACTAAATATTTCTCACTGCAGAATGGTGAATAAACTCACTGCTAATTTGTTCAGTTTCAGTTCCACAATGATGAGATATTCTGTTCTCTAATTTACTTATCAAAGCTGGCTTGAGTATTTCTCAGAGCTGTAAAAATGATATAGGTCTTTCTGAAAGCTAAAGATGGTGTTTGGATGCTGGACATCCTATTTCAATATTTTCAGGATTTTAATATACGTCACTCATACTTTTCGGTATGTCAGAATTTTGGAAATTGGGCATTCTGGTTATCTCAAGAAAGGATTTGAAGTTTCAATTTATCAAAGAATAATAAAAAAAATGTTTCTGGAGAGCTAATACAGAATTATGAAAAATAAAGTTAATACTTCCAAGGTATCTATGGACTATCATACTTGTCTAGCTATGATATCAAGCAGTAATTTGACCTATGAAGCTAAAAATGTTTGTATTACCAAAAAGCTACTGGACATAATTTAAAAACACACTGCTTCATTTCTGAGGGAGAAATTTGGACATTGTTCTTAAAGCTTAATAGAATGTAAAATACATTGAGTAGGATTTCTTTTTCTAGCAGTCTGCCTAGTGAATTTTCATTCTTTTTGGTTGTCAGACATCTCACTACCTCATAAATTATTTGCAAGGTGCCTGCAGGTGCAGTTAAAGAGGGCAAACTTATGTTATGAATACATGTTTCTTAAAGCTCTACTAATGAATTGGTTTCCCTGTTGAGTACAGGAGATAGTACTTCAGTGTAATGAATGGAAAGCATTAAGCTTCAAGCATCTTTTTACTAAGAATAATACCACTTTTTACACAAAATTTAGAAGAATAAGAAAGCTGAGAAACGGGTCTGATCCTGTGTTGCTTTACTTGAAAATGAAGAAAATAGGAACACTTTCACCTTTAAATGTAAATAGAAGGGGGGAGGCTCTTTTATATCTGGAAGCATTGTCACTTCAGTGATCTGTTACTCAGATGCTGAGGTCCTCTAGTGGTTGATTTCATTTTGAGCTGTGCTGTTTTAGTGGCCCCTGGTAGTTCAAAGGAGGCCTCCTGGAAACAAACAAATGAAAAAATACCCAAAACAACAACAACAAAAAACACACCAACCACATTAAACCCAGACAGGAAATTATGGAAAGGATTCTCAGAATTTCATACAGAATTCCTTTCAGTTGGTGGGTTGTGCTAATTAAGGATAAATTTTCTGTAGCTAGATTGTAGTGATAAGACTAGCATCTGGTCTCATACTCCCAAATGAAAAGCAGTATCACTGATAAATGCTTTTTTCCATGAGGTAGCATTCATAATGACTTCACATACGCAGTTTTCCGCTGAGGATTCAATGGCTCAGATATTTATGTCCCAATTTGCTCTTATTCAAGCACTTTTTTTTTCCCACTGAGTGACTAACTATCCTCTTTGATTTGGGAATTCTTCAAGTCTACTTTATTAATACTTTGAAGAAGTCAGTCCCTTAGCTTGCACATGCTTATCAAAATTAGTCAAGGTGCTAAGTTCTGAACAACATTCTTGCTTAGTACTGTGACACATGTGGTAAACAGCTTCATTTATGCAAAATCAAATCACATTTTTGTCCCGATTGCTGAATTATTTTTCCCTATCTCTTCCACAGACAGAAACATTCAGAAGAAATTCAACCATGCCCAAACTGCTATACATTTTTTTCTTGGATTCCCCTGCCAATAAATCTTTGTTTCAGTTTCCTCCTGTTGATGTTTAGCACTTTTTCCTATACAGCTTAGTTTTCAATTCTTTCATTTGTTTGAATTTCCATTCCAAACTGATAACACCAAGCATTCATAATGTCTTTTCTTATAAAAACTTTGATACTAGTGTAAAGTAGAATATCTTTACATGTATTACTGAAAAAGTAGGCATATAGTTTAAAAAGTTGCTAAACAAAGTGCACAACAGCATAGAATATGCTTGGCTGTGTCTTGGAGGCAGAAGTCGTGGGGAGTAGCTCAAATAATAGGAGGCTTAAAGTCAGAAAGAGGTATTAATGAAAATGGCTAGTAGAGAGTGCACAAAACAGAAAGGAGAAAAGAACAGTTGTCATGGTATATGTAGAATTCAGTCCTCATTAGTCAGTTAATGAGACAGTTTATTCTGCATATGTAATGCTATTTCTTTTTCTTGCTTACGTGTCAGAAAGACTCTGATTTGTTCTAATAACTCCATGAACCTAAAATATGAGTATGTGATAAGTCACTATCGTGTGTGATAACTCACTATCTGGTCAACAGGGAGTCCTAGAACGTCTCTGCATGTAATAGGAACTGTATGATTTTGAATCAATCTCTGACTATTTATTAAAATTTGAAGATTGCTCAAAGTTCCATCCCTCATTTCTGAACTGGATGGACTAAATCCAAGCTAAAAGTGTCCATGGATGTCTTGCATCTTCACAAAGAAAATAGAACACAGAACCAGTAGAAATTAAGGGGAAAAAAGACATGATATAAACTCATAATATTGTTTCAGAAAATCTTCTAAGTGTAATATTTAATTACAGGATATTACTGTCAGTTAGAGTGCAGGTAATAGCTCTAATTAATTGATTTTTAAAATAGATACAATAATATGAAAAATTCTAACAAGTTTTCAAGATCATCAAGCCAAAGATAAGGCATCAGACATCACTTAAAAATGGTCATGTGCCATTTAATTATTGTTTTTTGGTCATTTATATTTGAGGCAGAAGAGCAACAGAGTGTGGGGCAGTTTAGAGGCAGAAATCCTAACACAGCTGGAAGGTACCAGGCAGCAGCTTCACAGAATCATGGAATGTCCTGAGTTGGAAGAGACCCACAAGGATCACTGAGTCCAGCTCCTGCCCCTGCATATGACAACCCCAGAGTTCATACCATGTGTCTGAGGGCATTGTCCATCTCTTCTTGAACACTGTTAGGCTTGGAGCCATGACACCTCCCTGGGGAGCCTGTTCCAGTGCTCCACCTCCCTCTAGGTGAAGAACCTTTTCCTAATGCCCAACCTAAACCTCCCCTTCCTGCCGTTCCCTCGGTTTCTGTCATTGGTCACCAAAGAGAAGAGATCCGAAACTGTCTTTCCTCCTCCCCTTGTGAGGAAGTTATAGACCACGATGAGGTCTCCCCTCAGTTTCCTCTTCTCCAGGCTGAACAAACCAAGTGACTTTAGCTGCTTCTCATATGCCTCCCTCTCCAAACTCTTCACCAACTTTGTAGCCCTCTTCTGGACACTCTTTAGTAGCTTTATACCTTCCTTATCCTGTGGCGTCCAGAACTGCACACAGTGCTCCAGATGAGGCCGCACCAGTGCAGAGCAGAGCGGGACAATCACCTCCCTCACTCAGCTGGCAATGCTGTGCTTGATGCACCCCAGGACATGGTTGGCCCTCTTGGCTGCCATGGCACACTGTTGGCTCATGTTCAACTTGCCATTGACCAGAACCCCCAGATCCCTCTCTGCAGTTCTCCAATTTGTCCAGATCCCTCTGCAGGGCCTCTCTGCCCTCAAGAGTGTCAACAGCTCCTCCCAATTTAGGGTCATTGGTGAACTTACTTAGTATTCCCTCAAGCCCTGTATCTAAGTCATTTATGAAGACATTAAGACATTAAGCTTCAGAACAAGCTTCCAAAAGGTAACACTCTAGGAATGCAGACGAGTAGTTTATTGGGAATATTAGCACATTTTTTACTGACTTTAAACAATGGAGGATCTCCAACTGTTTTGTGAGCTCAGTAATATTCTCAGACCATCAAATGCTCCAAAACTATTTATAACTCTTCTTCTTGTTCAAACAGTTTCTCACTGAAGCCTCTTCTTCCTCTTTGTCCCTAACAAGCATGATTTGATTTCCCCTGCAGCCACTGCTTACACTGGATATACCTGCAGTCTGGAATAGTGTATGATGCAGAGATAACTGAGCTAGCCAAGACCTAAGCAAATACTATGCAGCAATTTTTTAGCTAACCCCAGATGTAATTTGCCTTTCTAAACTGACTTTAGACAGACTTAAATACCTTTCTTTTCATTAACTTGGTTAGACTGAATTTAAACTGTGATGGTAACATCTGCATGAATCTAAGTGGATTTAGCATTTCAGATTTTGACTAGTTTAAGAATTTGTGTAATACTCTGTTTCAGTGATACTTTCAGTGTGTGATCTATGGCTACAAGAAACAGCAAATCAATTTTGAGGATAACTTGTTTTCAGGCATCTGAGGAGAAGTGAGATTCCAATAACTCCATCAATCACCTCCTGAATAGTTTTCCCCTTAGGAATGGTGAAATAACTTGGTGTCCTGATAGATGCTTAGGGCCAACACAGAAATAAACAGATGAGAAAACCCAGAACAAAACATTTTTGTGGTCACTATTATTGTAGGGAAAATGACTCTTTAGCTTTCTGATCCACATCTAGATTTAGAGAGTATTGTATCTATACATACATCTACATATATTTATCTGTCCTTCAAAGAAAATAAAGCAGGGGTGCACATTTTTTTTCCTCACATTTGTGATGTGATCTGAGGTAATGCTGGCAGATATCACATATCAGTTAGACTTGATAATCCAGGATTTTTCAGGATGTGTCTTGTGCCCTTTGTGTTTACTCATCTTTAAGCATGGTGCAGCACAAAGCCTATGCATTGCTCATGTCCTATTAAAGTCTTGCAATTTATATGTATCATAAATTTCTTATTAAAATTGCTGACTTCTATGTAAAAATAGAAGTGATAGTTGAATGTGTAACAGTTTAAGATGCTGACTTTATCTCAGATATGTACATAATAAGATCCCTGCATCTAAGCAGAGCATATTTTTCTTCTTTGTTATTGTTCTCTGGTAGGGAGAGACTATTCATAACCTCCTCACAAACTACTTCATTACAGATGGCTGTCATTGCATGGAGAGAAGAGAAACGCAGAAACAAGAATGATTCAGATGTCTGGAAAATGTGGTCTATTATTAACGAAAAGGACACTTTTACTTCTGCATTTCAATGTGATCAGAAAATTACCTTACAGGAGTGGAAAAAATGATATCTAGAGATGGTCTCAACTTGCATTGAAAAGAAGAAGCAATGAAAATGAGTGAAAGAAAAGGAGCATTTCTGCACCATTTTGTTTTTTTGGATAGTATTTTATGCATAAAGAGATGACTCAAGGCAGAACTAGTAGCAATAGGAATAAATATTTCTAATAAGCAAAGTTTATAGTAATTATCTCAGAGGACCGGAGTGATGTAGACATGCTGCCAAGTTTTCTTCCACTATATTTTGTATAGTTTCATTTCTGAATTATATTTTCACTTGTCTGCTTTTCTTGCATTTTGCTGATTAACCAAGATTAAATTAAATAGATTTTTTATTTGCAAGCATATATTTATACTAAATGCAAATTTATTTTTCAGTGCAATATGTGTATAAATTGCAAATGCCAATAATATACATAAAGTGATACTGCCTTGCTGCAGTGATAAAACAGGAAAAAAAACTTATCACTTAAAAGATAGTGCAAAGTTCCATACTACCACTCAATACAGAGGTAATCTCCAGATTTTTTAGTAAGGCAACTTTCACACCTTTTTATTATCAAAGAAGTAGAGGAGAATACAAAGTTAAAACATGGGAATGGTCAATGACTTAACAATTACTACAGAGCTTAAGGTTTTCTGAATTGTATAACTTGACTTTATTCCAAGCAAAACATATAATAATCGATAAATCAAGCTATCTATGTGAGGTTAGCACCCTTCACAGGAGATTTGCTGGAGAGATCAGTGAGTGACTGGTTAGGAGTATGGAAATTGCTTTCTTTTTTTTTATAATAACCAGTTGCCTGTTTTATATTATATTTTCTGCTTATCTCAGCTCCCTAGTTATTTCTTCCCTTTTCAAGCATGATATTACTTTTTCCCCTTTCAACACAGTCTTATAACATTGTGTCTGTGCTTCAGCATTTTTTCCATTCTCCAGTACCATCTGTTGCCTCCTTGCTTGTCTTGTTTCCTGTTAAGTATCAGACATAGTTCAGTGCTGTACAATAAGTCTTTTACCACATACTATATTCACCCTGACAAATCTACTACTGCTCTGCATATGTAAAGAGAAGGATACCAGGAGCTGGGAAGTAAGGTTACAAAGAAAGGTTAGAAGCCATAATGCAGCTTATAAAACCGAACAAACAGTACAGAAAAATATTAACGAAAATGGAAAACCAGTGCAGCAAGGAGATTGACCTACTATACAGGTACTGAGTATCTAGATACTCAAATGTGAGATTGCAGCATTTTATTTGACAGGCTTATTGAAGAGGTAAATTTTAAACAACTCCTTCATATGTCTGTAAATCAGTAAATTGCAGATAATCTGGATTGCAAACTGTAAACTGACTGCAATCACAAGTGGATAAAACTTCTTTAAATGTGTAAAAACTTCTGTCAGTTGATAAAATCCACAGCTGTTTCTTCTGAGCCATTTGCCCTGTATCTTGCCTGTGTTTGCTCTTTAACCCAGTTGAGGACAATGACCATATATGGCAAGTGTTACTGGTCGCACAAATGGAGTCAGTGTGAGGTGGAGTTTGGACTTTACGTGCTGTTTGTTGACCAGAGCAGCTCACCAGTGTGGTAGGGGTTGCGGAGCATTCCTTTAGGATGAAAGTGTGGTAACCATTTAACATTTCTTTGCATCAGCAGAGTTTCTGGAGTTGCTAACTAGAATGCTGATATGCAGGGAAAAATGGTCATACTCAGTGTAAAGTATGTATGAGTGATGAAAGAAAAGGCATTTTGCCAGTAGCATAAATCAGAAAAAGGTTTCCTTGAAAGACTGAAAGAGCAGTAAAATTGTACCTATCAGGAGAACATGGAGCATTCAGATAGAGATGGCAGCAGGATGCAGAGATGTAGAATATTGACGTTTGCAGGAGTGGCATAGTAGCTATTAATATGTGAGTGCCTCTTTCCACAGAATGAATTTTAACGTGTCTAACCCTTCACTTGGTCCTACCTTTGTGTCAGTAGAACTGTACATGGCATAGGTAAGACACTGACCCAATTATACTTTGCACATACATAATAATAGCTAAGGAAGTCTTTTATGATAGAGAAGAATAGATGGCATATATCACATCTTACCTAGAGCTTTGTCACAATCACAATACTATCCTCATTAGCAATCTAGGGCAACAGGGTAAGTGTCAGGCAAGTGTAAAACTGCTTGGATACCAACAGTCATTGACTAGATACCAGGGGACTCCCTGTCAAACTGGAAAAAATGTATCAAATAACATTTGATCCTTGCCATTCAGGAAGTATGATGCAGAGGGCATGCAGAGTGTTTAGACACCTAGATGCAGCAGTGGTGACAAGGAACAGTGCAGTTAGCACTGTATTACTATAAAAGCAGCAAGGGCAAAATAGCATTAGGTGGCTATCATAATATTCCCTCTGCAGTTTTATTCTATGTTTGGTTCTTCCTCACAGCAAAAGGTGACAGAGATATTTGGCTATTAGTCCACCAGCTGAAGATGAAAAATAAAGACACATAATTGAATGTGTTTATCTTCAGTAGCTCTCTAGTATGCAACTAGTACATTATGTATTTTGATTTTCTTTTAACTAGATGATATTTTGTTCCTCATTGCAAAACTAGAGTTGAAATGGAATAAATAGGAGCATCAATAAATAGACATTAAATGACATAAAATAAAGTAACAATCATACTCCTTTCTTTTTTTTATAGAGTATAAGTGGAACTGAAAACCTAAAATAAAGGTTTGGATTTTTTGCCCTGTGATGTAAATATTGAACAAGTTTGCAGCTCTGCAAGGCTGTCTTATTTTCATTTCTTTCTTTTATTCTCTTCTATTCTTTATTCTCTTCTCTTCTCTTCTCTTCTCTTCTCTTCTCTTCTCTTCTCCTCTTCTCCTCTCCTCTCCTCTCCTCTCCTCTCCTCTCCTCTCCTCTCCTCTCCTCTCCTCTCCTCTCCTCTCCTCTCCTCTCCTCTCCTCTCCTCTCCTCCTCTCCTCTCCTCTCCTCTCCTCTCCTCTCCTCTCCTCTCCTCTCCTCTCCTTCTTTCCCTTTCCCTTGATTTTCCCTTGTTTTTCCTTTTTTTTTTAATTTAATTATTATTTCTTTCCACTTTTGCAATTTCATAAAAATAACTGTCTCTTTCACAGTTACTTGTTCTAAAATCTGCTGCTAAGTGCACTGATTGGCTGAATATGGCTTTAAATTAACAAGCAACATATGTCCCAAACATGATTATATTCTGCCGTAGGTCTTGAATTTCCAACAATTTAATAGACTTTCTATGGTGGTCCTAAAATGCAATCAAAGTCAGTTTCCAAAAGTTTAATTTTATTTTGTAAGCTGTATGAAAGTTTTTTGTTGAGTGTCTACAGTGTGTCATTAGTAAGGCAGGATGTGCAAGAGGAGGTATGACATGAAAACAAATCTAGCTTTCATCACGTGACTCCATTATGGAAGTGGTTTTGGCTGATGGATAACTAAATGATGATTTAAATGAAAGTAGAGCTTGATGAGTGAGGAAATAAAAGGCTTGACTAAAATTAGAACCATACAGAGATTATGTTTTAACATGAAGTTAATTGTCTAGTTGGAATAGCAAAATAATCCATTAGAACAAGATTAAAAAGAGCTTTTTTAATTTGGCAAGCATGACAAAAGGATGATGAGATATCAAAATGTTGTTACTGAAACAGGAGGATGGGACCAAAGATTTACCTGGATTATAGTAGGAAAAAGGCTGAATTATATAAAGTGGAATAGTCCTGCTTAGAAGTTTTTGTCCCATAGCATTTTGAATACACACTTTTTCATATACCCAAAATCCATTATTTTTTCTACTGTTTAGATAGAGGTTTGTGGAAAATAAGGATGCCATCACAGAAGGTTTAAGTGTACCTTACCACCTCAAACTGAGTTGACAAGACATAGAACAATAACTCAAAATGGTCATCGATACCCAAACAGCAACCAGATGAAATCATCTCTTGTTTGATGGAACGCTATTGAATAAAGCACAGATAACCTCTGTACAGGTAGAATATTGCACTAAATCTTACAGAATCCAGTAAGGATCCACTGGAATTCCTGGTGACAGTTAAGAATGTCTGGTTTCATCTTTCACAAAGTATTAAAAAATCTTTGCATTTTTGTTATTCAAAATGAGTTAATAGAGCTTCCTCAAAATTTTGTTTTTGCACAACAGTATTCTGAAAGCTACATTATTTTCCAACAAGCCATTAGGCCAAGGTCAGTTGGATCCTTGTAGAGGTTCAATAGCTCCTGTTTTTAGCTCTGAGCATGTCTTGGGAGGTACCTCTGACCTAGATGTTGTATCAGTTCCTTCACAGAAGCTGCATAGTGAGGATGTTTCTTTAGAGAAAACAAGTGATGGGGAGGAGTGGTGAGGAAAGAGACATGCTGAAACAGTCAGGAAGAAATGAGAGATTACCTGGCGGTCATATGACTTCAAAGGCGACTGGAAAGTAAGTGATTCTGTTTGGTTGGTTAGTCATTTTTTTTCCTTCAGCTGAGAGGCAAGACTAAATGCCTGGCAACTGCCACCCATTTTGCTCAGAATTTGTGCTATGTCTTGTATGACTTCATCGATTTTCCTATTTGAACTCCTGAGTTAGAGGCCTGAAATAGATTCTGGCTCAGAGAGGAAAGTCATTAGTTTAATACCAGTTTACTAATGTGTGGATGTGCTTTTTTTACCAAGGCCAACAGTAGCAAAAGCACCATCAATTTTGCTTGCCCCTTCACCCCCATTCAGTTTAAGAGTATAGATAGGGCCATTGATTCACTGTATTATAATTGTGTCCTAATCCCCTCACAGTGTCAACCTTCACCCTGAACTCCTGGTGCTCTTCCACAGTCCTCTGCATTACCCATACAGAAGTGTTTTCTCTTTCAGAATTGTATTGAGCATTTCATCCTCCTGTTCGCTTGTAGCAACAGCATCCAAAATGTGGTTTTGTGCGTAAAAGATTTCTTATTTTCATCAGTTGTAACTGGTATCTTGTCAATTTTGTTAACTATATTCATTAGGGGGAAAAAAAGTAAACAAGATAATCTGTTCATATTCTTCAAAATATTTATTACTTTAGGAACATACGATAATAATACAAACTAAAAAAATGCCATCTTTATTTCTATTATGTCTTCTAGAGATTCTGATACTCCAGAAATTACCTCCATCTTATTATACAGTTTACATATAGGAACCTTTCAGAAATGCAGTTATTGGATCCATCAACTCAGAAACCTCATATACTGATACTTTCTTGCAGTTACTGTTTCCCTTCTAGTTACTTCATGTACCTTTTACAATCATTTTAACTGTCAGAACAAAGCCAAACTTCTGCAAATCTAGATATGGTCCTTTGAGAAATAATTTCTCTATGGGTGATCATGTACCTGAGGACTCAAATCCTTCTGTCTCCAGGTGATTGATTCAGAAGTCTTATCTAGAAGAGGCCAAAGCTGTGTTCATAAACATATATGAAACTAGGCACAGAATACGTGACTATACTGTGTCTATGACAGTTTTCTTTCAGCACAAATTCTTAGAAGTGATTTGAAAGTTCATTTTTTAACATAAACTTTCAAGATGCTAATACATAGTAAGAATACAAAATACAGTCATATTGTGCCTTTCAGAACAACTCTTGGGAATGTCAAAGGGGACACTAAATTCAATGCTATATGCAAATGTTTTTACTAGAACTTTTGACATCTCTTACAACTAGTCTTATTAGCATTAGCATACGTTAGCATGAAATTACAGAATAAGTCCATTTTTAGCATGATTCATATGACAGTAGGACTACAGATATAGATTAATGATACTTTCAAAAATATTACAAAGCACTTACATAGCTTTCCACATGTGAAGTGAGGAATAAGATTTGTTTGTTCTGCCAAGTAGATAGGTGCTGAATATAGTGAATATTAGGCATACAATATGTATGTACTTCTCCCTCTGGAATTCATTTTCCAAATATCTTGAAAATTAGTAAAGAAAAAACCCTACATCATAATTCAAGAACTACCATGTATACTGTTGGAAAAGCAGATGACTGAAAGTTTTAATTATTATGGAAACTGAGAAAAGACCAGTCACAGAATAACAATGCAATTCTCCATTGTACTTGCTCCTAAGATTTAAGCCATTTTATGTTTCCAAGGCTAGTAGTGATTAACTCCTTAAATACACCACTATAAACAGCTACAACCAAGCCAGCTTGTAATTCTCTCAAAAAGGGCATAAAGAATAAAGAATCTCAGAAACCCTTAAAAAGAACAGTTAACTTCATAGCTTCTTCCTGCAATAGATGATCCTTTTGTAAGTCCTGAAATCTGCAAAATTTTGATGGGTCTGACGGTGATGAAGTAACTGGGGAAAAAGTTCCATATAATTTCCCTTTTCTTTATCTTCTTTGAGACCAATGTGAAGACAAATCTGAAACAGAAATACTTAGGTAAATGCATCAGCTCAACTGCAAGTATTTGTCAGTTCTACTTCACTGTGGTCTCAAATTATATCAAGACCTTGCTGTGCTCAGTGAGGGGAGGGGGAAAAGAAATGGCCTTTTCCCCAGATAATTGGCATTTTACAGGCAGGTCTGCATTGCTGCTCACAAACAAACACCAGTGTGAGCGCTGTTCTAACAGCAAGACACTCTACTGAACCAGAGGTTCCGTCAGGTGCTGGCCTCACGTTGTGCCTGGTGGAATAACCCTCACTGAAACCCCATCTGAGGAACATTCTGCATCTTACCCTAAGAAAAAGATGAGAGAAAACATGCCTCAAACAAAAGCAGTAACAACTCACGTTATGTTGACCCAATGATCTGTTACAGAAGCAGAGTTTTGTAAGTGGCTCATCAGACATATTTTTTTTAATCCAGAGATTAATCCTACATTGGCTTATTTGTTTATTTTGAATGCATTTTCCTGTTTCCAGAGAATAGACATGATCTAGCATCTGGTATTTTACTATACTATATACTAAAAAAAAAAAACCTTATTGAAAGTTTTATTCATGTAATATATATAAAAAGTAAAAACAGGGAACGTTTCATGAATAAGATTAAACCAGTCATTATACAATCAGGAATATAACTTATTAGGTGTATAAAAATTAATCACAGTACAAAGTGCAGTATAATTCCTTAATTTTTGCAGATAAAACAAAAAATCTTTGTACATAAACAAGGCAAAATTACTTATCACCTTCTAAATAATAATTCTAAGGGAACTGGAGCTATATATAGTTTGCAAATAAGATTTTATTTTCATTTTTTTTCTAGCCTATTTATCTTCACAAACATTAAACCAACCCTTATAATAGTAATAAATTAAGATATGCATCAAGTAATGCTTGTATTCTTAATTTCAATGAATTTTCAAAGCCAACCTGTTTTAAAGCTTGCTTCCTAGTAAATATAGTACCAATTACAAAATAAAAACTTGAATGATAGTAAAAAGTGGATGTAATGACATTTTTGTGAAAAAATGTAGCCCTTGTCCAGGGGCAGATGAGAAGCGAGTTGAGAGTCTGTGGGTGAGAATTAAGGGGCAGGCTGGCAGGGGTGATACTCTTGTGGGTGTCTATTACAGGCCACCAGATCACGGTGTGGAAGTTGATGAGGCTTTCTACAGGCAGCTGAGAACAACCTCACAGTCATAGGCCCTGGTTGTTGTGGGGGATTTTAACTTCCCTGATGTTTGCTGGAAGGACTACTCAGCCAGCCAGCCACAGTCCAGGAGGTTCCTCTAGTGTGTTGATGATAACCTCCTGATGCAAATTGTTGGGATTGAAAGGGACCTCTGGAGATCACCTAGTCCAGGCCCCCTGCTAAAGCAGGTTCACCTAGAGCAGATCACACAGCATCACGTCCAGGCAGGTCTTGAATGTCTCAAGAGGAGACTCAACAACCTCTGGGCAGGCTGTTCCGATGCTCTGTCGCCCTCAAAGTAAAGAAGTTTGTCTTCATATTATTAATAATTTTAATAGGGCTAATAGCTTGTAAACTTACACTCTGGTATCCATGCTACAATTTTAAGAGACAAGATGAAACATGTTTCGAGTGCCACTGACCAGAAAAAAGTACACACTGGGAGTAGATTATTTCGAAGTTCCACAGCACCATTTAAAATCTGTGGGAGAAAAGCACGGTTCACTTACTCCTTTCATGGTGATAGCACTTACTTCAGAAAAGTGAACATAAAATGCAATTTGTTAAATTTGCACTGTTAGGATAGGATACCTGCTGTCACCAATTTGTAACCTGCTGTCACCAATTTGTTATCTATTTCTTCTAGGTTTAGAATCCTCTGCTAGCACACACAGTCTTTCCTTTTTTTTCCAAAGCCAAATATTTTCAATGCAATAGAAGTTTTTATACACCAACTCAAGTATTAATTGGATAAACTGAAAGTAAAAATCTTCCAAAGCCAAATTAACAAAATTGTGTTTATTTCCATTCTCAGTTTCATCTCATTCCTTCACTTATTTCTGCACTTTGCCATTATCTCGTGTCTTACAGTTTTTTAAACTAGTATCTCCTCTGAGACCCAGACCAGGGAATCCTTTATAATATCTCCACACAAATCCTGACAGGCTGCTGAAAATGTCTCCACTTCATGCTGTTATTTTAGTCTCATGGTTAAAACATGTGAAAATAACTGTAGATACTTAGATAGGCTGGTGGACCAGAATGGGGTTACAGTCAAGAAGAATTCCTTACATGTTACCAAAAAACCCTATTTTAACTATTCTAGTACTTGCAGGGCAGACTCTTAAAGGAGCAATAGATATTACAACAGCAAATACGATCTTCATATTGTATTCATGGGAAAACATAAAAAGGTTTTGTGAGGGAGGGGATTTCTGGCAGTATTGGAAGATGCTAGATGTGCTTAACCCTGCCCTTATCCAGCACAAACTGGTGTTGCTTATGTCACATGCCCCATCCACAAGAGCTCAGTTCTAATATTTCCCCAATTACAAGTGTGGCAGATGTCATTTCTCTCCCCTCACAAGCCCTCTAAAAGCATCAGCCAATGGATCACTATGCTCATACACACGCCCCTTGGTTGACAGACATGACTCTTGACCAATGAAACGCCTTGGTTGAGAGATGTTTCTAGACCACCAACTTAAATGACTTCATCTTAAATTCAACTAGGGTATAAATGGAGCCCGCTGGAGATTCATGTTGAGTTGGTCTTTCTTGAACCCTCCCTGGGCTGGCAGTTGGATACTCTCCTCATTAGATTCAGGATCTGTCTAAGGAAATTATCATAATGATTGGTTAGTGATTATATCTTCTGGGTACCCTTGAGAGTCCGCACTTTTTGTGAGTGGATGAATGCACAGTTTGAGTCATCATTCTAAAGTTTCGAGATCCTTTGAGTCCGAATCCACTACGTAGTCTAAACTCCTAACTAGTATCCAAATCAGTGTTTTATTATGTTGTCAAAGTGCTGAATAATTCTGGTTAAACTGCATTTCTAGCTGGTTCTCTGCTAAACAGTTCTGGTTAGAATAAAGCCTGTTTGGAGCATAAATTGATTTTTGGTGTGCTTCTGTGATGGTTTCCACATGCCTGCCTTTGCTACTTACATTGTATGGTTAAGCATGTCATTCTGAACTCTGCATTTCTCATAATATTTTCTATGATCTTTTTATTCAAAGTTATGTCACTTTCCTTCTTGATTTGCTACTTTTAGTTTTAGTGACATTTGGTTTGATTGTTTTTTTCCAAAAATATATTACCAATTACAAAATAAAAATTTAGGTGGTAGTAAAAAGCAGATGTAATGACATTTTTGTAAAAAAAAATGTAGCTTTGAGAAAAGATTGTAAGTGAACTTATTTAAAATAAAAGATAAAATTATTAGCTTCACTAATTTTGCTTTGAAAGCACTTTTTGTAGCTCTTATTCATGCTCAAAGCAACACAATTCATTAGGAAAAAATAAAAGATCAAGAAAGAAATAAAAACTTTAAATCCTCCTGTTCGATTTCAAAATGGATAGGAATTAAAACCACAAGTTCTACATCTGTCTTTGGTGATGACATGTAGCACAGCAATTTGATAGGTACAGTTCATAGGATTAAGAACTTCATTAGACAATGTAATTGCTGCAGTAGGAAACCTGCCCACACAGGCTTGTAAAATCAGGAAGCGCTGCCAGAAGAGACTGCTTTAACCATGCCATAACAATGATGCATCACATCAGCCACTGTGGGAAAGATTCTGCTTCTCTACAAAGAACTTTATTTTGTTGCTACTAGATTATAAAAGCCCCATTCTCTATGTGCCTAAATTACCTCCTAAAGCAGAGTTTGTCTCACTGATGTTACAGACTTCCTTGTGTCCCAGGGTATAATACTTATATTCAGTTAAGGATGATAGGGGGAAGTGTATGAGATGAGCCTGCTGGTGACACTTCAAGGTGTGTGACAGGGAAGAATCTTTGAATTGAGATGCTATTTAGCAGAAATTCTTTATTGTGGGTAACTGTCGTGTGTGCGTGTGGTCAGAGTAGGAAAAAGGACCTCTGAAGCTGAGATGCAGTAAGAGAGAAGCGTGAGGTGGAACAGAAACTATTAGTAATAGCAACTAAAGATATGAAGCACCCAAAAGCTATAGAGCATGGAATAAGGAATAAGATTTATATATTCCTTTCAGCCACTATATTGCTTACTGTTGAAATGCTCATACACCATAGGCTTTAAACTCAGACTGCAGGAGAATATCACAGGCAGATAATAAAAAACATTTCATACTTTATCAACCTTGTACTCACTTTGTGCTTTGTTATTAGTTATACTGTTGTATCAGCATATCTGTCACTATTCTGTACATTTGGAAAGCTATTTCTGCCTTAAAACTGACAAAGTCAGATTAGACTGTCCTGCAACAGAATCAATTCTTTGTGGGTCAAATGGGCAATGGAACATCTCTCTCTCTCTGTTTCTCTCTCTCTCTCACACACACACACACTTTAGTGGGTGAGTTGTACTAGCACAATATTGCAAAAAAAAAAAAAAAAAAAAAAAAATATATATATATATATAACTTATTCAAGTTAAAGTTTAAAGAGGATTATTGTAGTTTTAACAGAATATCTATGTAAAGATATCTTTACACTGTCTGAATTGCATGTAGTCACATAATCTTCCTATAATGAACAATGATATGTCAGTGACATTTTTTGAATTCTTTTGGCATGAAAGGCAAAAGAAATAATTAGATCTCTTCTGGGTCAGCTGGTGGTGGTCTTGACATATTCACCGCATGTTACACAACTGTTTATTAGTTAGCAGTAGCTCAGGGTGATCTGAAATGCTGGGTTCTAACTTCAGGTTATAGAAAAAATATAAAGTTGCTAGTAGGAATGCAATATATAGATTAATAGTCCTAAAAAATTGTTTGATACAATGAGTAAGATGGTAGTTTTTCTGCAGAGGAAGGTGAGGGATCTGTCTCTTTTCCAGTGCTAGGCAGCCAAAGGGGCAAAAGCTGTATGACAGCTGAGACTCATCTTTTGTTTATTTGGTCCAGCTCAATGCAGTAGAATAACTCTTGTCAAATGGAAGACTAATAAAATGGATGGTGTTTTTTCTCTCATGCCAAATCTTAATGTTATAGTCTTTGAGTGACAGAAAGTTACAAAAGGCATTTTGCCTAAATAGTTACAGCAAGTGAGCTAATATTGGAATATCAATATCTGATAGATAAATAATATAGGATATTTACTGTCATTCTGTCTTGGAAGGGGTTGACTTTAGTTTGACCATGAGTTAAAAAACAAAAAAGCAAACAAAAAGAAAAATATAAAGAGAACATAAAGTAGGGATTTCAGACAACATGAATTGGTGTTAAGCTACTAACCAACTGACCTAAGTGTTTTCCTGGAAAATCCTCCAGAAATAAATGAACAGATGGCTTCTTAGATTGTCAGTACATAAAGGATTTGATACTTAGGTAAGTCTCTTTCTGTTCCAGTCATGGTAAGAGACTCTTCCTCTTCTCCACCATCTATCAGATACCTGACTTTTCCCTTTGGTTCTATCTTGCCACTACGTATTTAATAGCTATGGACTTATTTTCATCACAGGAAACAAGAATACTTAAAATGTATTGTGAAATAGTAACTTTTTGTGATAATGTTCAGGTAGCTACTAATTCTTTGGAACTGATTATTGTATAAACAAAACTCAGTTCAAACAAAAATATACTGGTGCCTACTTCTTAATTTTTACTGCAGAATTTCAACAAAAAAATCTTGATTTCAAAGTTTTTTTCTTTCCTTGAATTGATTTTGAAAATACTATAATATTGAGCAAAACGTGGAAAAATCTATGGATGTCTCATTTAAAATAAAACAGATATTGTGAAGCATGTAATAAGACAGAGTAGTGATGCTAGTGAACAACAGCTGTCTACTGAAGAAAAAACAGCAAATCCTCCAGTATGTTCAGTATGTTTTAGATGTACAGGAAAGATACTCTAGGCCATAATGTCTTTTCCTCATCTTTCTCAAGTGCTCTGTATCTTGCTCTTGTGCACTTCTCACAAGTATCATTCCCTTGCACATTCAACTCACAAGGTAAGATTTTTTTTTCCAGAGCTAATTTTCAGCTTGGTATACTCATCTGAAAAGTAGCTCTCTGAGGAACTAAAAGCTAAAAACATTTAAGATGTATTTCAAGGTAAATAGTCTTTTACTAAAAATGAATCATTCCTCAGAGCAAAATTCTATCAGTGATTGAAAAAGGCAACAATGTATTTTCTCCTGAAATGTGGATTGCTGGTGTACATTGTACAATCTTAAAATTGTAGAGTGATAGAATCTTCTAGGTTGGAAAAGACCTTTAAGATCATAGAGTCCAGCCATTAACCTATCACTGCCAAGTTCAACACTAAACCATGTCCCTATGTACCACATCTACTTGTCTTTTAAAAACCTCCAGGGATGGTGACTCAACCACTTCCCTGGGCAGCCTGTTCCAGTGCTCAATAACCCTTTCAGTGAAGAATCAATAGATTGATGACTTTATATTTTGTTATAGTTAGATTTCTTCTATTATTTCATTTTTCATTTACATGGGTCAACTAATTTCTAATAAGCATGTCTTGGATTTTCCATAATATAAAATATGTGACCCATTTTTCTGCTGTGTGTGTTTCTATGCAGACCTGTTGACCCATGGCTTCAACTACAACCGAGTTGTGAGTTATAATGAAAAATTTTTTTGTAAGTTGCATAAATTACTCTTATATCTGAAGACCTCCGAATGCTTAATATATATCACCTTAAAGAATATTATTAATGCCATTATTTGTAAGACACAAAATGATTCACCTAAGGTTATTTTGGCAAAACAAGGACTGATTCTGGATCTCCAAATCTCAGCCCAGTGCCTAAACATGGACATTTCTTTCTCCTTCCAGTTATACAGATGTTGTAATCAGAAATATAACAATATTTAAAGAGGATATGGGAAGAATTTGGGGGAGACTGTCACTCAAGTATGGAGAGCCAGAGCCTCTGTATTGGGCACATTCAGTGCAATGGTAAAGGTAATGTCTTTCCCTTCATTTGAACCTCCTGTCCTCTTTAAGATCCTTAACTGACGTCTGAAATGAAAAGAAATGTACTGAGATAAATTGAGTGTCTTAAAGTACAGTGTAATAGGCAAAATTTTAATCCCTTTTTCCTTAAAAAGTCAACTAGGCTACTGTGCAAATTGTGTGTATATGTATGTATATTTTTATATCTATATATACACACATATATATTTTTTCTGGTGAACACGTACATCTTTATGGACATGTACGAATGTACTGCATGTGTGAATTTCTGAAAGTAAATAATTCATGCTAGTGATAAAAACATGTAATTAATATGAAAATTTTATAACATCTTTATTTTGCTTATGTGCATATGTACATAATATAAGCACTTTTTTTTTTTTTTTTTGGTGGAAAACAGAGTCTTAAAACCAATCTTTGTTATTTTTAAATATAATTTTCCACTGGAGAAGTTAGAACTATTTGCATATTTATTAAACATATTTATTTTACCCAGAAAATCCGTAACTATGATGCTGCACCTCATTGAAAGTCTGTTTCTACAAGCAGCTGAGGTCATTATGTAGAAAATTCTGTACAAAAATATAATATATATTGGCTAGATTTAGAATAAACTATAATAGGAGCTGGTAGAGATTTTGAGCCTTAGGCCATAAAATTCAGCAAATGCAATCATTCTTCTGGCAACAATAACATTAACTCACTTTTGGAAAGCTGAGTAACTAGACACACTGGTCAGCTCTTAAAATTCAGTATATTTTGATAGTCATCACATAATTGAACCTGAAATGTTTCATTTATTCTTTCTTCTGTGTGGATGGTGTGTCAAATCAGTACGATTTGACTGTACATAAATTCTGACATTTTAGGGACAATGACTATGGAAAAAACTTCTGAATCTTTATGGAATTTTTCAAGTTTGGTAGTAGGTTCTTCCGGTTCTGATTGCAGATCTGTGGATGGAGTAATGCCATGGTAGCAGATCAGCTGGTGGAAAAGGTGAGGAGACAAGACATCATACTAGATTCACTGGAAATATTCCCAAAAGGCACAATTTTATTGCTCAGTTGTTCTCTCAGGAATACTTACTTCCTTTTCGTCAGTCAGGCACAGATGTAGAAGGCTACAAGTTGATAGAGCAATTTGACTAGCTTCCCTTTCCTGCCACTGTGGCATCTGGAGTCAGATTTTTAAAATATTTATGTCTGGAAATGAAGATACACACCTGCTGGAATGGTTAAAAGAGCACACTAACCCTGAAGGGCTCATAGGCAGAACTGCTTACCTCCCAGTTCTGTACTGGTGGCTTTCATTCCCCCACTTGGATAGAATGTGGAGTTGCTAGGAAAAAAAAAAGAAAAAAAGAAAAAAAGAAAAAAAAAAAAAGAGAGTTGCAAAGAAAGATAAAGAACAGAGATGGATAAAACACAAAATCCTACCTTTTCCTTCTTCCTTGACAGAAAATCTATGCAAAAACAGCATAGCATGAGATAAAATGAGAGTGGATAGCAGATGAGAAATACCTCAGGACACAGCAGAGAGGGATATTGTCAGGAGCCCGTCTATTCCAGAACAAGGATTCAAACCTAAACGCACAGGGTGCATACATCACTGCAACAAGTCAAATATATTTGCACATTTCAAACGTATGACCAGATAACTTGCAACCAGCTAAATAATTAAAAATAATCAAATGGCTAACTAAGGAATAAAAGGTGGTGAGTAGAAAGAGCAGTATGTCAGTTTTATGGAGTGGTTTCACTGTAATACAGCAATGTGAGTTAGATCAGACCCTGACTGAGCACGGGCAGGAGAAACGGATGTCTTGACTTTAGCCAGTAGCTAAACAAAGGGAAGGCACCAGCACTGTGGGAACAATTTTTTCAGCGACCCTTTGCAGCTGGTGGTACAAAGATGGCACCTCTCCCCAGCCACTGTTCTCTGTGATTCAGTGCACTTACTGCAGACATCCCTGTATCTCTGGATGCATTAGCTGGAAGAATAGAATTTGACTTTATGACTAAGATATTTACAGTCCTGTCAAAATCCCGACTTTCTTTTGTACTGTTAGGAAGAAGTACATATCCTTTGGGAGGGTAGAGGTCTCTATATGAAAATGGTTAGCCCAACAGAAAGATGCAGAGATGAAAAATGGGCAGTAAAGAAGGAATTATACCGGTGAATCCTGGTTGTCTATTGCAGAAACTGATAGCTGTCAGGTTGATCAGTGGTGATGACAATGGCCACAGGTCTATGTAAAGGAGTCCCAGAGCTTGCATCACTCTCAGTATCTCAGTGACTTGACAGGTATGTGGTTTTTGATACATCCCTGAGTATGACTCTGGAGGTAGTTGAAGAACTTATTTGAAACATCAATCTTTAATGAACACTGGGAATTTTTCCAGCAGCCTAGAGAAAGAGAAGTTTTTATTTAAGTTTTCCAGGTTCCTGACATTACACA
The DNA here is from genome assembly GCF_963082525.1 of Nesoenas mayeri. Classification (NCBI taxonomy): domain Eukaryota; kingdom Metazoa; phylum Chordata; class Aves; order Columbiformes; family Columbidae; genus Nesoenas; species Nesoenas mayeri. The sequence goes on from NC_137540.1 coordinate 54,895,681, forward strand.
TCAAAGTTGCCCTAGTAAAGGTATTTGTACCTTTTCAATGTATTTTTGAATGTTTTAATTGACTTTTATTCCTATATATAAAAAGAGAAGCTAAAAATCTTTTAATTGCTTCTGAAAAAAGATGCAAATCAGCACATATTAAACCTTTTTTCTTCAACTGCATCATATTCCCCTTGATCACCTTTTCTGTCTAATTTTTCTGAACAAGAAAAGGTTTTAACTTGACCAGTCCTGTCTGGGATCCGCATCCCCCACCCTGGGCACCCTGCCTGAGCTCTGCCACAGGCATTCCTGCCCCTTGCTCAGTCTTCATTCCTGCCTCTGCCCCGGTCCCATCCTCAGACCTTGTTCTAGTCCTGTCTCCTGCTGGTCCTGGGCTGGAGTCCCAGGAAGGACCCTGGACCTGACTCTGTTCTGCTTGAGACAATCTGGGATTGTCAGTGGACCTTGCTGTCAGCGTCCTGCTCATCCCAGTCCCCACACCATGGGGCTGTGCCCCAGTCGGGAAGAGCACTGCCCCTGCCTGAGCTGGCAGCTGGCTTGTCCTGCTCTGGCGAGCAGCGCCACTCCTGCTGCTGCTGCCTGGCCAAATTTGAGGTGTGACAGGGAGGTGTTTGGAATGCAATAGTCTGATGCTATGCTGTGCTGTGGTGTTGAATTTACCTCATTTCACTGCAAGTTAAGTAGGGGATGCTTTTAGCATCAGAGAAAACTGGATGAAATATCTGCTATATTCCTATCTTTCAGCACTTTTTGTAGCTACTTGGAATTAAACACAGTAGTATCTTACAGAATTCCCTGGATTTTGTGAGACAGCATTTTTTTAAGAGATGGAGTTAACTTTGGGTGGCCTACATCCAAATTTATACAAAGTGCAGAATTCCAAGAAGTTTCCAAAGAGTGAAATTTAAAGAGGGATTCTGATTTTTGCAGTAGAACTATAATAATTCTTTTTAGTAAGACAAGTAAAATCTTCTTGGGAATACCTTCAGGAATCACAGAATATTGTCTATGTTGTAGTATATTATTATGCAAACATGAACAAAACTCCAGTGTAGGAAAGTTGTTGGGTGAATGTTAAAACATTCTGATTTCATAAGACATGAGAGGCTGCTCCTTTAAGAAAAGAACAAAACCAAAAGCATATGGAAGTGTAGGTATCAGTTGAGAGGCCATGGCCGTGTGTACATGAACTGTCAGGGAGTCTGGAAATACTGCCTCTCATCTTGGGGCCTCTGATACAGGGTTAATGTTCACTGAAGTTAGTTCAGTGGAAGGACCCCAAGCTGGCCAGGAGCTGTAGCAGTTGACCTACTAACAGTGCCTGAAGGAGCTGGGCTTGTTCAGCCTGGGAGAGAGCTTAGGGGGGAGCTAACAGCAGCCTTTCAGCATCTACAGGTGGTCATCAGGAAGACAGAGGCTCTTCACAGCAATGCAGAGTAGAGGGCCAAGTGACAACTGGCACAAATGGAAACAAGAAATATTCAGGTCAGATGCAAGGAAAATCTTGTCCTCCATGAGGACAGCCAAACTGTGGAACAAGCTGCCCAGAGAGGTTGCACACTGTCCTTGGCAGATTTTGAGATTGCCCTGAGCAATCTGGTCTGACCTCAGAGCTGGCCATGCTGTGAGCAGGAGATTGGACTAGAGACCTCCTGGGGTCCCATCCAGCCTGGATGCTGCTTTGGTTACACTTCACTTCTCATTCAATGCAGTAATAATATTATAGCTGGCAATGAGATGGTTGATAATATATTGTTCATAGTAAGATGGCTCATATAAATGAAATAAATTGATTTACACATCAGCAAAATGTTTCTTTTCAGAGAGAACCCCACAAGGCTGGTTTAAGCCAGTTGACCTAACATGGGGCCAGAGAGTGAGCAGGAAGGGGATCATATGAAAGAACAAGGAAGTATACAACCAAATGCCAGGTGGAGATGAAAAAAGACTTTGTATCTTTTACCTTATGTTTAAGATAAAAAAAATATTTTTTTAGTCTCAGGACGGTACTTTTCAAGACATGAAATATTCTTTTGAATTTTCAAAAGTGGTATCTTAGATTTAAAGCAAAGTGGCTGAAGTATCATTTTAGATTTAAAAGAAGAACTAGAGCAAATCATTTTATTGCAGAAACAGGGTGGTTTATACAAACTGAATAAACAGTGTGTACCAATTTAACGTCTGAAATTTCTAAGAAGTTGTTTCCTGAGAGTTATGCCAGGGACAGCAATCAAACATTTTACTCTCCCTCTAAGCATCTGATATATATTTAATGTATTTACAGATTTGATGAGTTCTGAAAAAGGGCTGGCATATTTTAAAAAATATTTTTGTTAACATCCTGCCTGCAAAGTTGGCAGCAGTTTGTTCATTCACAACTCCTAAGAGATGAAAAGCTTTTATTTTCCTCAGTGCCCCTTAAAGCATCAATTTGCTGCTTTGGATGACTTTCTAAAGCTTATAATTGGACCATCCACAGGAGCTAATCAGCTATCATGAAAACCCATGCACACGACGATCAGGGAGACAAGTTCACGGCTTAGAAGCATACATTTAAGAAATCCAGCTCCTTTTTTTTTTTTTTTTAATAATAAAAACAGCAATTAAAATTATCTGAGCAGTTTAACTTTATCTTTTTCAAAAGGCTTTGGGCTCCGCTGGAGGGTGGGGGTGGGGGAGAAAGAACAACCCGGCTCCTTTTCCCCGAAGAAACCCCGAGCGGCACCGGCCCCGCAGCCGGCCGGGGGCTGCAGGGGGCGCTGCAGCACCGCCAACGGGCGCGGCGGCGGGAGCGTTCGCTGCGCTGGGGCTGCGGCTGCCAGCGGCACCGCTGGATGTTCGGCTGTCGGCTGTCACATACAGGCCCCCAACCCATTTGATTTCTTACACCGTAGTGCCAGGAGCTTGAAAGAAATGCACTTCTAAAATAATTATTTTTCAAGAATCAGCTTTCCAGCTTATTATAGCTTTCTTGTCCTCACATTGCTGATGCTTGCTCAAATTTAAGAGGTAGAATTAAATTGAAGACTTTTACTGCAGCTACTGACATGGCTTGCCTTATACGGTGCAAATTTTTCTGGAACCATAGGACAAAGATTAAAAGTGGCATGTTGATTTATTTATATCTTGATTTAAAAAAAAAATGTATTTTATTGTGGCACGGAGTGCATTCTTTCCTGAAGAGAACATAAAATAATATATTTTCATATAGTGCCATTTGACTGAGTCTACCTCTTCTATTTCTTTCTATCTTAAGACATTTAATGTAAAAAAAAAATACTGTGCAGAAGCTGAATTAGTACGATTGACAAAGAAGCTGCTATACTATAACCTTTTTTAAAGAAGCTCTTTTGTTGAATTTCTGCCTCATGAATAAGTGGTGTATTTGCAAACCACTTGTGATTGCACCCCTGAAAATAAATTGCTGTTCCAGATATTCTGTCCTTTCAAATAACATAGTATGTCTATACATTTGTCAGATAGTGTTGCGTATATACTTGTGACCACAAAAGAAGTAGGAGGTTGTAAGCATATGAAATTTCCATAGATGGTATTTTTTTTCCATTTTGCCTTAATAGCAGCTGTCTTCATTTTCTTCTCAGTTTGCCTCACAGCTGTAGGATGTAACATATGCAGTGGACTTAAAATGTGGCATATTCCAGTCTGGATGTGATCTGATTCAGGTATTTTCATGGGTTTTTTTCAAATACCTTGTGTTGCAAGGAATGGATGTTAAACACCCATGGCTCTCAAGCAGCTCTGTGCAAAATTCTTTATTCATATCAGTAAAATGGGCTCAAAATATATAAGATTACTGAAATGTAACAATACAGATTAAAATAAAAATCTAAATTTCATCCAACGTGCCTTCCCTTTACTTGTCTTTTGCTACTCAAATGCACTGCCCATATGTCAGCTTCTGGATTGTCTGATTTAATTTTGCAGCTTCACTGCCTAACGAAGGCTAATCTTCCATGTGGAACACTGTTCCACATTGAGGTGGTGCCAAGAATACAGAGATATATAACACTAATTCCACAGTCACACCATCTTGCCATGCACAAATCAAAAAGGTCCATCATAAAGCCTCTGCTGGCATTCACCTACACTTATAGCAGAGAGCATGAGTGCTTACTGGATGCTAGATAATAACAAATGGAGGTGAGTGCCACCTATGATGCCAAACTAATTACTATGCTCTAACTTTTTGATTCAATATCAGCACTGAAAACTGATATTGATTTATGTATATGTTCCCTTAGCATTTAAACAGTCATTTTCTGTGTGCTAGTACTAGTAATAGATGTTACGAGTTCAGTGTAGTCTTTTAGAAACCAGGAGATATAACCAGCATCCTTCATTTACACCAGTTACAAGAAATTATTCAAGCTTACTTGCTAAACTATTTAGATTAAATACTACCAGCTTCCACCTTCTGTGTTCAACTGGACATTCATGAGCTGGTGAAGTCATATTCACTCGTTCATATGAAACTTTGAATGTAGAAATGTACTCCTGGGAAAAACAAGTGTCTAAGATAAGAAATATAATACATAGTTACTAAGGTTCTGAAGCACAGGAGAATGGCTCCAAGTAATAAAAGTCACAGAAATTAGAGCCTGAAATGATCCTGAGTTGTTTATCTTTTTCCATCTGATAAATGTTTGTTTAACATCTAAGAAAGAAAACTTGCTCTGAATGCCAGCTTGAAAGATTTTTGGAAGAATGATCAAGGAAACTGTTGTTTGCTTTCTGCAGCAGTTCAGAAGCTTCCTCATTCTTTGTAAGTAAATAGATTACATCAAAGACATCTGACTCCATCACCACCTTCCTCCTAACTGAATCAATACACAGTGCCCTGAGCTTTGACCGAGTACTCTGGTCAAAGACAGTAAAATTACTCTGTGAAATTTCATCTATACCTTGACTCCACCAGATGACGATTTCAGTATTTTTCTGTCAGACAAAGGTCATCTTCACATCTCAGGAGAGATGTCATAGTTGAAGTTTGTGGATAAGTGAAAGCTGCATTGTAGTGATAATTCCTGACATTAACTAGATGCTGATTGTGGATCAAGATCCTTCAGCTTAATCTGTTTTGCACAATTAACAACTTAGAACTGACTGTACTTTGTGATGGGATATGCAGAGGTTTTCCTTGATGTTACTGCTTTTAGATTAGGTGACTTTTATTTATGTAAAGGATACACCTCCACTAGCAATTGCAGTGGAAATTGTCTGTGTGCCTCTTCATAAGACAGTGATGAATACTGGGAACATGTGAAGCTAGTATTCCACACGCGTGTTAAAAGCAGATGAGAAAACTTCTGTCACGATTCTAATAAAAAATATGTTTTTAAATTCTGCCTTCTCTATAGAGGAAAAAAAAAAAAAAAAAGGAAAAAATGCTGTTTGGTAAATAGGACCTTTTCTTGATTCCACAAAACTGGTTTAAAAATTAAGCTGACAATGGTCTTCCATTTCTATACTTATTTCTTTCCCTCTTTCACCAAAGTAACGACTTGTACTGATAACGTGTTCACCTGGTGCAGCTGGCTAAGCTTTTCATCTCTCTATTGCTTGCTGTTGCTGATATCTTTTTTCTCTTGATATAGCTGCAGTTTGCAAAATACTGATATTCCTCTATTAACTCTCCCCCTCTTTTGAATGTGACAGTTCCACAAGGTATCCTGATTCTCTTGCAGTCATTATACCCCTTTGGCTGCTGCTTTCACACACTCGTGCTCTTACATACAGGCTATAGTAGGTGGTGTTTCCTATACGCCACAACTGCTGGCGTGATAGAATAGCTCGGCATTATCTTTTGCCATGTGGAGCACTGCGAGCTGCTGATGAGCAGCATTGCTGTCTATGAAAAATTGTTTTGAAGATGCATTCTTCTGAACATATATTTATTGTTAAAGGATAGAAAAAGCATCAGATTGAAATTCCAAATGGTAAAGTGGTACTAATTTACCCCAGTGGGGCATTAAATGCTGCGGGCTTTTCTTTTGTTTGTTTTTAACATGCATATATTCACAATAAACTAACAACCAAGATAAACTTAGCAGACTGACGGGTATCTAATAAAACTTGCAACTTCCATTACTGTCAGGAAGAGATGTGGTTCTCAGCTACAATAGATCATGGTATAAGCTACACAGAAAATTCCTCCTTTAATTTTTTTCTAATCTGTAAAGTATAACATCCACAAAAACTGGTATTATGTTTTCAAACATAAATATAACAAAAAAGCAAGCAGATTCTAGGTAAAATATCACTGGCCTTAGTCTGCTATATTTTATGTCAGTTGACAAAAGTAGAAATTTCAGAATCCAAAGAGTGATGACAGGGGTAAAATGGTGGGAGGGTATCCTGTAACATACAAGCCTATTACTTATTAATATAATTTAAATAGTGGTGACTTGTTCTGTCATTGTCACATATTATCTTGCGGGGAGCTGTTGTTTCACCTTTATTGTGGGCTGCCTTTCATAGCATATCTTACTCCTCTTCCTGTCTTGGTTCATTTTTATGTGTGAAGCAAAATCACTGTAGAGGATCCAAGCTAATTGTATGTTCATAAATATCAGAAAACATATCTTAATAACAAACAGAACAATCAGGAGATTTAAATAAGAGGAAAGATAAAAAGACAATAAAATAGCATTTTTTTAAGAAAATTTGCATTCCCATCAATAACTATATACACTTTAATCTTTGTGGGCTTATGCAAATCAGGGTAAAAAAATCTTATGAAATATAAATTAACAAGAAAGACCAGGTGTCGAGCATTAAATAGCTAATTCCAAAGGAGCTATGCTGATACATACTCCAAATATAGCTAAAAAATATTTGCACAGATGTATACAATTTAATTTGGCAAATAAGTAAGACATTTGCCTCGATCTGTCTGCTGCCATTGGCATAGACAGCTTTTGTGATGCAGAGGGCTGAAGTTACCGTTATTGAGGATTCTGAAAATGCAGTCTGTGTGCTGATACGTAGTCTGTGAGGCTGTAATAAATGGTCTGTATTTATTCTGTGCATCCTAGTCTTCAAGAAATTTTAAAGCTGTAATTGATGCCTGCCATTGTTTCAGAAAGTTTTACTGATCTATCCTGATTCATTTCTGCATGTCCTGGACTATGACATTTCACCAAAATTCATTACTTGATACTTTGTGTTAAGGCATGTCCTTTAAAAAGACAACAAATTTGATTTTGATGATTTAAACTGAAGAGCAGCCATCATATCACAAAGTCATTTGATTCAGTGTCTAATTATCCCCACAAGTTTGAACAAATCACCAGGGAAATTAACCCATGTTATGCACAAAGTCCATTGTGTATTTGATAAAAAACATTAGTCACTGAGAAAATGATGTGATTTAAGGAGTAAGAAATGGAAGATGCAATCTGTTTATACAAAACACTTGTCCATTGGTACTAACTGATCCATGCCATCTTATTATTATTTCGGTGGACAAAATACTATCAACGTGTTGATTGTGGACTTTTTAAGTAAGACCACTTTCTAAGTGCTTGTAAGTAAGGCTGATGATTATATTGCCTTCAGTGAGCCTTATTATTTTACTATATATAGTGAATGCGTATATTGTATTATTATATATTTTATTTATACTGCATATATAATTTAAGGAGGGGAAAGGAATGGAGGGAGAAAGAGGTATGTCTCATATGTTGAAGGACAACAGGGAATTCAAAACAAAGAACAAAAGTTGAGTCCCTAACTATGGTGTTATGATGTTTCTGAATTTGCAGTGCAGTTATCTGAATGTTACATATACCTTTGTTATCCACATGTAAAATATTTTGCAAATGGAGGAAAGGAGTGGATGGTATTTTGTTTTCCAGCTTGGAGCCTTATGCTACTCTTAGGACTCTTGCCATTTATTACTAAATGAGCAAAACAAGGATTTTAGCTGTTCCTAATCAGCTAAAATGGCTCTAAATTTTTAATTATGCTGTCTCACACAACAGATTCTGGAAAACAAACAAACAAACAAACAAACCCCCCCAAAAACAACAAAAAACCCCACCACACCAAAAAAACAAACCTCTTTAAAATAGATACTTTGTTACTTAAGTGGCTTAAAAATCACCCATGTATGTTAGTACTGATCCCATGACTGGAACCATTGCTGGCTTTTTCATTCCTTTATTGTTTTCTAATAAATTCCTCCAGAGTTCCCTCATACTTTTATAGTTGATCTGTCTTAGGTATAAGTGGATCAGGATGTCCAAGGGCACCTTCACGAAACTATATTAACTCTAAAAGTTAATTTCGTCTTGCAAATACTCAGAAACTTTTCAAAGTATCTATTTTTAAATATTTCTTAGTAGGGATGGAAACCGTAAAATTAGTTTTACCGACACTGTGAACAGTCTACATTCAATTTTTAGAGGAATCACTAACTCACTAAAATATGGTCTTGGCAGCATATTTTTAATAAAAGCTTTTAAATATGCCAATATAACTCTGCCTTTCTTGCTGACCATTAGATAAAGTAATTATTTTGTTGTTTCTGAAACACTATGAAATTACAGGAGAGATTCCCCTCAATATCTAATAAGCAACACAAAATGTAAAAAAATACGAAAAAGCTTTTTTATAGTTTGTCAGCTGATGAAACAGACACATTTTCCAATGTTTTAAGTTTTTTAAAGATTAGAAAAACAATTAAGTTATTGTGGGTGAAAAGCTGCTGCACAGCAGCTGGGCCACGATATAAATTTGTTAGTGTGCAGTGGCAAGTGCAAGCAATTCAAGTTTCTCTTAATCTTTCACTGTAGATTGAGGTAACTCCAATTACTTTGTTTCTCATGACAGGCTGACTGTTCTTCCAAATGGCATCCTGAGGGAGTAAAGGTGGAGACTGTTTTTTCCTCAATATCAAAGCCAACCACAAGCTTCCTCAGATACAGCACACAGTTCCTGTACAAAAATGCATGAAGCATGAAGAACAAACAGGGCTATGGTCTCTTTGGGGTCATGGAGATGTGGTGGGATAACTCAGATGACTGGGGTGCTTTGATGGATAGATACAAGCTCTTTATGAAGGGCCAGGCAGGATGGTGAGGAGGGAGATCTGTCCTGATGTGAAAGAGCAGCAGAGGTGCCTGAGTTCTGCCTGTGGGTGGATGATGAGCTGATCAGGATTCGTGGGTAGGGCAACACAAGCAATGTTCTTGTGGGTATCTGCTATCAACCATTTATACAGAAGGAGTTGATGGGGTCTTCTTCAGACAGCTGAAAGAAGCCTCTTGGGGGACTATATCCCTGCTGCCTTAGGATGTGTATCTCAAAATATGATGTCGTGGGAGCATAAAAACTTCTTTTAATGCATCCAGTATAAATGTGTAATAGAATATTAGATCTGAGGAAGCTACATTTTGAAATATATTCTTCCACAAGTGAATTCAGACTCTTCTCTGCTAGACTGATTCCATTTATGACAAAGAGTTTAAGGCACCTTCTTTATTGTCATATGACCAAACAGAGTGCAGAGACTTGGAGAAATGGTGTTAAACATTATTAAGTACTATACATGAAACATCAGCTATCACTTGTTACCCCAAATTTCATTCAGCTTGAATGGTTGTAGAAATTTTTTTTCCAGGCAATGTGAAACCACTTAAAGTATAGGAAACATGCAGTAAGGACTAGGAAGTCACTAGTAAAAATCATGTTACCTTTCATACCAGTTGTGATTGTTAATTTCCCACTAAAATTACTTCTGCCTATTTCTGATTTTTTTTTGTGTATTGTTGTTCAGGCTGTTTCTTAGTCAATATATTCTCTGGTGATACAGTTTCTGTTTTCATAGGTGGTCAGGCTAAAAATTCATATTGGACTTGAATAATTTCAGCTAGCACTTATACTAGAGGCAAATGTCATTGACCATTGTTACGTATATTTTCTGATGATAAGGACACAGAATAGCATAATGCTTTTTACCACTTATTTTTATTCTGTAGGCAGCTTGGACCTATGTGAAAGCCATTTGGAAAAGTACAAAAAGTAATATGGGTCAGCAGCTGCCTTAGATAAACAGAAAGATTTCTGGAATCAAGAGCAAACAGTAGCATACTGCAATGGTCTGGTTTCCAAGCTTCTGCAGCTGAGTGATTTTTGAGGCTGTTTGATATTTATAGGCACTGTTCCTTGCAGTATGATTTGATGCATACAATGCACTATTGTACCTTTATTGAAAACTGGACAGGACAACTGTAAATAGTAATTGCATTTTTGGCAAAATAAATCAGTTCTGCTTGAGTTTTCTTGAGGGATGGGAAAAGATCACCTTAACTTGCTAGAATGTCATAATTCTGATTCACTACAAAAAGGCAGCGTTACAAGTTAATTTTTCAGCTACTGTAACCACATGCATCTTTGAATTTGTTTCTATATCTGGGGAACATATTTTTAATACATTTCACGTGCAGTCCTACCGCATGTTCTCCAGCTTAGCCCTCAAATGGACCTTCCATACATCCCAGCATTATCTTCTGGCATAAAACTCAAGATTGAACTAGATCCTTTATGATTTTTAGACCTCTGTTTCAGATGAGGTTATGTCCTTTTCACACTGTCATGGTAAAGGGGAAATTCTTTTTACACACCCTGAAATAAATTTGATTTCACTAAGTCCATCATAACTGAGCAATCTAATTACTTGTGCCTAAGTCATGAGAGAAAATCATGATACCATGAGGCAGGACTTGTATTATTCTTATGAAGTTAAAGAAAAAAAAAATTGAAATTAAGGAGAAAATGTCTTGTTCCATTTAACACAGGACATAAATATAATATCAACCTCAAGCTATTAATCATTGGAGATACTTGAGAAGAACAGCAGTTTAGTATAGACTTTGGTATACATTGGCTCTGTGCTTCCATTGTACGTATGAATAGAAAATCTTATACACAAAATCCTTGTACAAGTAAACAAGCCATTTGGGTTCCATTCCTAAATGGGATGCAATTTGCTGAAAAAGAACAGTCTTGACTCATCCTTGCAATGTTTGTAGTGATCTTGCTGTAAACTTCTGATAGCAAGAAATATCTATGACTGTAGGATTTTAGCCTCACCTGAGCCTAAAGGTACCATCTGGGATAGAAGCAACCAACAACACACTCCATGCAGAACCAGTGACTACAGGGAGATGAAAAATGGGCATATTTTGTCATGGGAATCTTCCCTGACATATTGTATATCTAATGTGTGTACTACTTTGTACATTTTGGAAGAATCTGTGTTTCTTTTCAAATTGACCATATTTTCAGAAAACTGAAAGAACAGAAATGAGTAAATGAATATTAATTTACTTGGAGCTTAAGGAGCACTCCTATGTTTATTTGTTTGCCTAGCTTCGGTCTATCGTGCTCCAAAAAGCACAGTGGAAATGATTCAAAGACTCAGAGAGAGACAATAAAATTAGCTTCTAGGCTGCTGATAGCACCTGTAACTTTCACTGAAAATTTCAATAGAAGTTGCAGGTGCTCAGCACCAATTTGGATTAGTCACTAAGAACATGCATAGCAAATCTTCAAGGTGAAATGGCCAAGTAATAAATCCCTTTATAAAAATTATGAGAGAAGTTTAATGATGGTGGAGTGAATACTGCTGCTGTTTAAAAACTTCATGCTGCTTTGCAGATTGGTGTATACACTTAGGGCAAAATGTATCTTTTTATTTGACAGATTACATGATTTTGTGGTGGTAAATATGTTTTTAGTTATTAATTGTTCATATCCCTTTGGACTGATACTGGCTAAATTAACTAATCCTTTTAACCTGTGATTTAATTCATTTCCCTTTCACTTAATAAAATACACTCACCAATAACAATGCATTGTTAAAATATATAAAGAAACTTCTACTTTTCCAGTGAATTAGTCTAACTAGCCTATTATGTTAATATAGAAGTTATTAAGTCACTCATTAATTCTGTCTGAAAGTATGACACCCAAGGAAGCAATTTCTGTTTGGTGTAATTGCCGACATTTGAAAAGCCATTTTTATGGAGCAAATTATTTTTTAACACATTCACTTCCTTATTATCAATCTTATAACTGATGCCATTTTCTACTTGCTCAGCCATCTCATCTCCCAGGTTCAAGATTAAATCATGCTGAGGTATCACCTAACTCCTTTCCTTGATCTATAGCTTGCCTTCTGATATTAAATCAGCCTGTGAGCCACTATACCATTTGCATGTCCTTGCCATGCTGCATAGCATTGCAAGCTCAATGTTATAAAAACATAAAATCATTCAGCACCAATTACAGCATTGCAGAGGTGCCATTAGGTAGCTGTCACTGATCAATAAAGACTTTCTATCTGGTGTTCCCTGATGACAGAAATATCTTGGCTCTTGACCTTGCACTTCACACTTCATTCTGTGATATATTATATGTCAGGATATAGCAGATGGTGAGAGAAGCAATGGGAGGTGACTACATTATACCCTATTCTTGACTGCCTTTGACTTTAATTGCAGCGTTTACATTACTCTGCCTTTGCCTCATCAACTTGAGAATTGAAACATCGTGACTGGCTCTCTGTCATCTCCAATCATAATTTTTTTGCATTAAACTCACTTTTCTCTCTGTCTTTTTCTGCTTTCCTTTCACATAGCATTTCCCTACTGCATTTTCTTTCTTATATCAATACATATTCCAGTTTCTTCCCACTTAAGGGGATGTTATTTGTTGTGAAATTTGGTTCTTTTAGCAAATCAGTTTGATGCTTCTTCAGAGAAAACATTCTCAGTGGTGGAGAAGGGGCAAATCATGGATTAGTGCTAGCCATACAGCCCAGCAAGAGAAGCAATAGTGAAAAGTAAACCAGACCAAAAACCAAACCAAATCAATTTGTAATGTGTTTTCCCAGTGTGCTCTGTCCCCTGCAGTCGAAAAAAGGGAACTGCAGACAAATTTTTCATAGTCTTAACTGCAAGTTAAAGGATACACAGTAAACAATAGATATTATTTTCAGGAGCATATGATTGGAGAACAGGTACCTTTTTTATTTAGAGTTTAAAATAAATGTAGCTGCAGCTGTTAATGAGTCTAAGAAGTGTGTGACTATTGTAAATTGCATTAAGTGCAAATTACTGATTTCACAGATCACACTATTGTTTACACTGTTGTTTTCTAAAAATGAAGTCTCACTTTCTCTTCCTGGTAATCATAACTAGGTAAGTAACCAACTGATATTCATTAAACATGCTGCAGGGTGAGGGTTTTCAAAACAAAGTCCTAGGATGTGGTTATGCTACCTCCAGTAATGTCATTGCAACTGCATGTCTAAATCCCCAATTATCACTTAGAAAATGTACTAGCTGGTGTCAGACTTATTAGCATGATTATACATGAGGTACTGAAGAGGGAAGATAATCATACCATTGCATAATTGTTTTTCTTTAATATGTATAGCACTGGGTTTCCAGTCAGACATTGAGCAAATGCCTGATGTATCCCCATTTAAAACAAAAGTAAAGCTTCAGTAAATTCATGGGGTTTTTTTTCACTGGTTTTACCAGAATTAGGAATACAATTCTAGTAGCACTGGTAAACACAGGCTTCAGTATCTGGAAAAAACAAACAAACAAACCCACAACAACAAAAACCATAAAACAGCACTTTGGCCACCACATTTCAAAAATCCTTAAAAAATCCTTAAAAATCATTTAAAAGCCCTCAACAAGAAAGAAGTGTAATATGATAATACTGTAAGATGTTGTAATCTGTAGGGGGAGGGAAGAAAAGAGATTGTAACAAAACTGGTCCCTATTTAACTAAAGATTAAGAATTTGCTTAAATTTCTATAGGCAAAGTGTATGCCATGCTTAAACACCTAGACAAAGACATCAGTTTAGTTGACATAGTTCGAAAACCAAGCACTGCTCAAAATTGTGACAAATGCTCGACTCCATTTGCTTCTGTTCATAAAGAATTAAATATCTAATTCTTCATAAATGTCCTTAGAGGTAACAGAAATCTGTGAAAGCATGCATGAGCCCATGAAACTGAACTGAATACTGGAAAATTAATTGCAGAAGTTTGAGACTAAATATCTAAGATTTTTTAATATTTAAAGAAGAAATCTCAGACCTCCAATCAGAAACAGGTGCAATTCTGTATTACCAAACTGACACAGAAAAAGAGCAGAAAATATAAAATCCTGCCCCTTTGAAATCAAGAGCAAAAGTCATCTTGACTGCGTTGGAAGAAATATTTCCCAGTGATTAACTGAAAACTATACTATGTAAAGCAAGCAATGTGTATATTGAAGCAGATACACAATACTGACAAAACTAGCTACAGGTAATCAAGGGCTAATCACAGGTAACAAATTTCTGTAGGAAAAAGAAGAGCAAGGGAATAAAAATTATTCATTACCCCTCCAATGACTTGTATCCATAATAAATGCTCTCTGAAACAAGGTCTGCCAGCACGTCAACGAATAAAAAAAGAATCTTTTCCAGTTCTCAGTTCTAAACATAAAAGTAAACTTCTTGTTAAAAACTACTTCCCCCTCCCTGCACCCTAAACAAAAAAGTGACACATTTCTTGCTTCAAAGGTACTTTTCCATTATAAAACAAATTCTGGAAAGCAAGAATTTACATGCATTGAATATGAATGTTCCACTTATTTCACTGGGAATATCCATAGAATATGCTACTTAAAAAAAGTAAGGTTGACAAAGAAAACCTAACTTTTAAATATATTTAATTATGTATCTGTTTCTCTCCTTGACTTTCTTCCTAGTGACATTTTAATTGTATAGTCATACAACATTTTATTTGGATATAGAAAATACATTTGATATAATGGTGTCAAAGATGAGAGCACTGTAGGGATAATGATGTATTTTCACCTAGACCACTGCCATTCTCACACAGGACTTAACGATTTGTTATACACACTTGTCTGCTTTATATTTGACCATACCTAATTAACCCTTGAAGAATATATGATCGCCAAGGGTTCCTTTAAGATGTACTTTCAACCTATGAAGTCTAGCAAGTCTTCACAAATTATAAGAACATTCATGACATTTACTAACAAGCAAAATCAGAACTGAAACAAGGATCTATGCACCTTGAAGAAGCACATCACCTTGGAATGAAAGTTGACTTTTAAGTGAACTTAAGCAGCACTTGATCTTGTTTTGACAGAGTGTCTTTGATGGTATTCAAGTGTATATACTTCAGGAAGTTAATGTAGGGTACTTACTTTCAGGTAAGCAGTGAATTTAATATATAGGAATTATCCTTCCTTAAGGATCTTGCTTGCAAAGTTAATCTCCAGTCACTTACAAAAGCCTTTGCTTTAGGCACAAAAATCAAGTGACCTAACAGCCAACTAACTTAAAAAAAAATAATTACCCAAAGACAATATAGCACTTCTGATTGCAGTGAATGTAGAAGATTTCTCATTGATTTCATTAGAACTAAGCTTAGATGCTTTGGGACCGGTACATCTCAAAGGGAGTATGTTCCAAACTCAAACTGGGAGTTATTATTTCTGTATATGTTTGAAGACTTGACCATTTGGATCTTACACATACTGTTTTGAGTCTGCTTGAACAAACTATGCAAAAGATGTTTCTACTATATATTCTGTTTGAATTAAAATATACCAGTGTTAAATTTACTGATTCATGTTACAGAAAAATAAATAATTGCAAATCTAATGAGACTACTGGTCCTGTGAAAGGATTTTTGAAGAGTATATGGATGTCTTCTAAGAGGTAAGCTATCTTTAATGTTTCTTCTCTTCTTTAGCACAGGTTTTAATGTTAGTCTTTCTAAAAAGCAGTCATGACATAATTTTTTGCCAGTGCTTGTCAGTCAACATTCTGTTTTAAGATGATTATTGCACATGGCTCAAGCTTTTCAAAGTAATCATTACAGACATTTGGGAAGAGAGAAAAAAATCTCATCTAATTAATTCTCAGAATAGTGAGCATTTAAGGGACTGGTATGTATTTACTTTAAAATACTTGTGCTTGTTGAATGCAATCCAGGGCCAAAACTGGGGTCTAATAAATTGTTGACTGTGCAAAGCAGGCCTGTTTCCTCTTTCGCTGCTCTAAACTGTTAGAGTGGGATCAATCTGTGCCCTGTTTTGCTAGTAATTTATTTTTAATAATACAAGAAATGCTCCCTCAAGTGTCTGATGCAGATTTTCTGGAGTCAGGGAAGGAAGTTAATTTGAACACATCTGCACTATCAAACATAATTGCTTCATAACACACTTGCATGCTGATTCAGTACATCATTCTGTCATTTCATTTATGTGAAATAGATGGTAGCATACCATGCAATAGCAAGCTATAGGAATGGACATTTGCAGCAGGGGAAAATTCAGAATGATTTGCAAGTAATTACAAAGATCAGTAGATAACAAAAACTTTTTGTAAAACAAACAGAAGTGTTTAAAATAAAATTATTACTAAAACAATTAAAGTTCAGTTAAAGCTGATTCAAGACATCAATTTCTGTATGCATACATTTGTAAGATTTCTTTGTATTTCTGTATGTTTTGGGGTAATATTTCTGCATGTTTTGGGGTAATATTTCTGCTGAAGGTCAGGTTGGGCCTAGCATTAAAGAAATTGTAAATACTAGAAAATATTTTTCTCTTGCAATTCTTTGCTATTCCTTGCTTCCCTGAACATAGATGCAGATTTGCTGACCCTGAAGGGACAAGCTTATTATCTCATCCTGTACACACCTGACATGTACTATGGAGTACAACTAAAAGGATGCAACAGAGAATTGATCATGGTCTAACCTCTAAATAGCACAATCCTTGCTAGGGATTCTTTTCATATAAATTCCCAGAGGAAGTAATTAAGATAACAACATAAATATAACTTTTCCGTGTCTTTTACTATGTCGTTGATAATTCCCTTAGAGACTGATTTTTACATCACACTCTCCACTTGCATTTTCCAGGTACAGCATGATAACACTATTTGGTTTCACATCATAGGCTGACTTTTAGTAACAGGAAGATTATTGTTTACATCAGCCATAATATCAACAAACAGTGTTTGGATGCTGCTTTGCCATGAAATTGTACTGTCCCTTCAAAGTGCTGGGAGGTCATCCCTGGCACTGCTACAAATGGCATCATGATGTCCAGATGTTTAAATGAACCCTAAGTGTGTGACATGGATTGCTCTTTGTGTTTTGAACTCTTTTAAGCACAGATGGAATTAACGGATTCAGTGAGCATGAGTTACCTGTAACTGTGTGGGCTGCTGGAAACCTATGCCTGGCTTGGTAAGTCATGACAATGTGATGGTGAAGTTGCCCAGGGTGTCAGTCCATCCAGAGAGGTCTGTACTGCTAAGTGGATGCAGAGGAGTTTGACTCTCGTATCAGGTAAGAGAGGTGTTTTGACTGTGCTGCCTTGCAGAAAAGAAGTTGCTTTTTTTAAAGCATAGACTTCCAGCTGAGTTACCTATTGGAACAGACTTTTCTATGATTCATGTAGCCAGTTGGGGTTTACCAATATTTTACAGGGTTATAGGTAACTAAAGATCACCGAGCCATCTGTGCTTAGCACATTTTAATGGTATAAATCGGTTCAATGAACCTGTATACTGTATTTAAAAAGCCTCTAGCCAGTTACCTAACTAAAGGCATGAAGGAAGAAATACAGAAAGGCTAATACATAGAATTATTTTCTACTCTGTGATTCACCTGAACCTCCTGTTTCCTGTTTTGCCTAGATAGCAGTCTAAGTTTCTGAGCTGTGAGACCAAGTACAGAAAAAAAAAAAAAAAAAAGAAATCTATTAAACGCTTCTGAGAAAAAACAACTAAGAATATAGGTGGGAAAAGATTACATTGTAAAATCTCAATATTCAGCAATTTAGTAAATACGTATCATAGAATCATAGAATGTTCTGAGTTGGAAGGGACCCACAAGGATCATCAAGTCCAACTCCTGTCCCTGCATATGACAACCCCACAGTTCACACCACGTGCTTGAGGGCATTGTTCAGTCTCTTTTTGAACACTGTCAGGCTTGGGGCCGTGACACCTCTCTGGGGAGCCTGTTCCAGTGCTCTACCACCCTCTAGGGGAAGAACCTTTTCTTAATGTCCAACCTAAACCTCCACTGGCACATCTGCCTGCCATTCCCTCAGGTCCTATCACTGTTCGCCAATAGAACTCTTAGGTTGGTATATTTTAACACCTGCTATACAAGAAATTAACTTTTAGAGAAAAAGAATTCTGTCTTTAGAAATACCATACTGAAGAACTTTTCAACCATTTATGGTTTTCCTAAATATCACAGTCATGAATCTTGTGGTAGCAACATCCATTGCAGGCTATAAATTACTTTTAATTCACAGAGGAGTGCGGGTCAAGTCAATACACAATGTTAATATCAACTTTCAACAAGTAGCAAAGTATTGTAGGTGAGATGGCCTCTTTTGAAATATGGAAAAACAACACACTGGATTCCAAAACATCAAGATAAACCTCTAAACTAGGTTCAGCTTCCATAAAAAACCCACAAATATCAGAGGGTCCAGCAAAGAAATCTTGTATCAGACACAGGATAAATTCAGTGCAAGACCCTTATCTATCTGGAAAATTTAAACTCAACAAATGGTAAACTGGAGATGATAAAATATGATTTTTAACAGTTCTTTTATGTGATTTTGTATATAGATATTCAGTATCATCTAAATCCTTACTTTTACCTTTCATTAACCTATTAGTGTTTTCTGAGGCTGTATTGCTTGAATTTATTTATCCATATACACATGTGTGTGTTTACAGAAATAGTCAAATTTGTCACAGCCAGGTTCTGACTGCTGTATATTGGCATTCTAGCAATTACTACTGAGAAATACACCCTTGGAAACCAAGCACTTAGTATCCATACATTTAAAACTCAACTGAGAAAAGCCATGAAACCTAAGGAAAAACAGATTCCTTTCATCCAGGCTGATGCCTTTGAATTACCAGATGTAGTCTATAAAATAAGCAAAGAAGGCTGAAGAAAGTGGGTTACATAGTAATATCTGGTATTAATGGTTGAGTTCAGCCCTGACAAAAAAACACTGTATGGATAATGTCACCTTTTAATAGATTGGTTTTCCTCATAGTGACTTGTCCTTGAGCACTTCAGATACGGAGTTACACAAGCTAACACCCACACTCACTGGCACCATTGTAACTGCGTATTTTGCACTTTCATCTGCACAGAACTGAAATCAAGGAGTGCATATTACACTACATACATTCTTTGTGTCACAGTCATTCAGTTATTTTTTATTCACCTTTTTTTCCATGAACCATGAACACTTTTTTTGTTTGTCTGATTTTTCATTTGAAATTAGGCCTATACAAGTGGCAAAGGAAAAAATGGAACGAAAATGATCTACATAGTGGGGGAAAAAAGACTCTGACAGCAATTTTTCAGATATTCTGCACTCGAAAATCACATCCTAGCACTCACATTTAATTCACTGTAACAAATTTTGTGTTCTACAGGTGTACACTGGAGGAAAAATTAGGACCTTGGAGACAATCTAAAGCATATCAATCAATATTGGCAACTTTAAAAGTCCTCAGATAGATTCTGTGAACTTAATTTTCTTCTATAAAGCTTCTGTTGGCACAATTTGCAGCATAGCTTTCTAACTACTGATACATATGTTGCTGGCATGGATCTGTAATTTTTCATTAGCTAGTGATTCAATATTCCCAGTTTTCTTTACACCAAAGTAGAAGGGATGTTCTTCAGTTATTACACTGAAAAATGCTCTTGGGTATATTGTACCTAAAGGGAACAAATTCATTATATAGCAGCACAGTATAAAACCGCAGTTACTCCAAGCTGATAATTGTATTTTGAGATATTAAAGTTTGCTGTTTTGATGATGGCTCTAGTTCAACAAGAAAAAATTCTTAGTAGTATGCAAGATACTCACTTCACATTTCTTATTTGTATTGATTTTTTAGTCACTCTTCAAAGGAGATCAAATATAATAAAAGGAAGATGTTAAACAATATTAAAGTTAATGGTACTTCTGGATATTTGCTGAGTGTAACTTCAAAATGCTAATATTTTTAATAGAAAATTACCTTTTTCATCTAAGTTATAATCTTACACAATATATATAAATTGTATACGGGGATCGTCCTGTGTTTTACTAGACAGGAGAATGGGAGGGATCAAAATTTTTCAGAAAGCAGGAAAAAACATACAGCAGGGTGCATGAATTGGAAGGTCTTTAAAATCGCTGGAGGTAAATGTGTATGTACATCAATACATATACACACATATATGTGTATCAGGTAATTAGAGATTGATGTGATGGGAGTGCTTAGGAGACTGACAACTTTTGAATTTCCAAGTGAAGCTCGACCTTTCCAGGCTGCTGATCCTCTGCCCTGCTTCCGATGCCACTTCTCTAGGTCTCTTGTCCCCTTGCCCCTTCCTTGCACCCCACGGTTGCCCCACCAGTTTGCAGCCCCACCACTTGCGCGGGCCCTGCCTGCTTATGCTCAGGTTCAGGGCAAGCCAGGATTAATTATACAGGCGTCACGGTCCTCTGTTTTTGCTGCCTAACAGTTTATCTTAAAAGAGACTCCAAATCATATGAGCCACTTTCAGCTAAGTAGCAGCTAAGTACTGTCATAATGTGTAACAGATTAGCATCCTGTTAACTGAATGCCAACTGCTGGAGATAACAGGAGAGAAGATGCCTATCATAACATGTGTCTTATTTTCTTTCAATAACATGTTCCCACCCCCATTCCACCACTTCACATGAAAATACCTCCCATCATCTACATGCATTCAGCTCTACAGTCGTGCTGTAGCTTGTAAATGTAAGGGGAAACGTTCTCTCTGTCTGTCTCTCCTAGTGTAGCTGTTCAGTTTTTTTATAAATGACTGCTCACTGGCTTAGTACATAACAATAACGTTATGCAGATGGGTGGTATGGCTTTTATTTCAGAAACACACTTGGAATGTAGACTTACAAGGAAGGAAGAGACCTAGTTTATAAAGCTGTAATAGCTACTGATTAGGCCACTGTTTATGAAACTGAGAGCCTCCAGCTCAGTCACTGTTCTGAACAAGACAATAGTAAAATTTGAATCTGAGGCTCCTGCAGCCCGGGAAGTATGTAATCATTAAACTCTAAGGTATGTAGAGAAATCTATTTGATCAATGGCAGTTAAGTCCTTTTCAGGGTTTAGTAATTGTAAAAATGTATCTCCTTTTCAAGAAAAATAGTTATTTTTTAGAAAAAAGGAACTATAAAATAACATTTCAACCTGTAATGCCATATTCTTCCCCTGTTTCCTCCCCCCAAAAAAAAAAAAAATTCTATTTCAAAATGTTTCAGAGAGGAAGTAATTATCAAAGTATGTGTTAAACTCAACATCTACCTATTACAAATTTGACAATAATATGTAACAATTTAGATTTCTGTGTAGTAGACAATTATCTCTTGTTAGTACAATTGGAGGTAATAAGTCCCAACTTCTGTTGGTTGCTAGTTTACATGATTAGCTCTTCTTGTTGTCATATACTTGTATCCAAGATAGCATGACCCCAAAATAGCTGTGGTTTGTTGGATTTGTTTTGACTCAGAATGTTACGATTTGCCTCTGAAATCTGAAGACACACAATATGAGATTCATGGAGAACATGGAAAAAATACCAGATGATGCATGAATTAGCAGCCATATTTTCAGTGTAGGTCTGCATCATTTATCATCAGATATATTGTTGGTTTTACCCCCAAGATGGTCATCATAAAGTGAATAAAAGTTGTTGGAATGCAAGGATACAGCCTTCTCTGATGAGATGACCAGATTGGCGAATGAGGGGAGAGCAGCATACGTTGCTTATCCTGACTTTAGCTTTTGATGCTGACTCCCATAACATCCTTATAGACAAGCTCATTAGAAATAGGATAATTAAGTAGGTAGTTAGGTGTATCAAAAACTGGATGAACTGCCAGGCTGAAAAGCTTGTGATGAACCGGACAAAGTCCACCTGGAGGCCAGCCACTGCTGTTATACCCCAAGGGTCAACACTGGGTCCAGTCCTATTTAACTTCTTCACTGATGACCTGGGTGATTGCACAGAGTGCACCCTCAGCAAGTTTGCTGATGATACAAAATGGGGAGCAGTGTTTGATGCACCAGATGATTGTGCTGCTATTCAGAGGAACCTTGACAGGCTGGAAAAATGGACTGACAGCTACCTTATGAAGCTGAAAACAGGTAAATGTCAAATTCTGCACTTGCAAAGGAATAAATCCATGCAGCAGTACACACTGTGATTAGACTGGCTGGAAAGCAACTTGGCAGAAAAGACCTGAGGTTCTGGCAGGCAACAAGTTGAACATGGGTCAGTATTGTGCCCTTGCTGTAGAGAAGACCAACAGGCTCATGAGCTGCATGAGGCAGAGAGTTACAAGCACGTTGAGGGAAGTCCCCTGGTGAGACACAGCTGCAGTGCTGTGCCCAGTGCTGGGCTCCCCAGTATGGAAGGGATATGCATGTAGTAGAGCAAGTCCAGTGATGAGCCACGAAGATGATCAAGGGACTGGAGTATCTTTTATACTAAAGGCTGAAAGAGGTGAGACTGTTCAGCCTGGAGAAGAGAATGCTTCGGGGGATCTTATTAACATGCATAAATGCCTGCTGGGAGGGTGCAAAGGAGGTGGAGCTAGGGTCTTTGCGGTGGTGCTCAGTGGCATAAGAGGAATTGGGTACAAGTTGAAACACAGAAAATTTCATCTGGACATAAGAAACACTTATTGTGGTTGAACACTGATACAGGTTGCCCAGAGAGGCTGTGTTGTCTCCATCCTTAGAGGTACTCAAAAGCCCATGGGGCGTAGCCCTAGGCAACCTGCTGTAGGTGACTGGTTGAGAAGGGGGGTTTGCCTATGCAGGCTTTGTGCCCAGACAATTTAAAATACAGAAAATGCTTTCTGAACATAGGAAAAACTTGAAACTGTGACTAATTCATCCTTTTTTTTTTTGTCCTCTGATTGCAAGATTTATTATTTCCACTTATGCATACTAGTTACTCTGTTTTGAAATTCATCTTCATTGTTTTTTTCAGAACATTTCTTCAAGCTCACAGAAAAGAATAATTTTGATTTTTTTCTTTAATGTTCTGACATGTCCACTTATCTTTTTGTTATGCACAAATAAAATTAACCGATTTCATCACCCAGGTCATTAACAAAAATACTGATGAGAACAAGACCCTGGAAATTTTTGAAGATGCATCTTGAAATATCCTGTACTGTTGACAGTAAGCCAACAGCAACTACTTTTGTGCAGAGTTATGCCAACTGGTCTTGTACCTTCCATGTAAGTCCTCTCTTGTAACTGTAACTTTCTGAGTTTCACTTTTTATCTTTTCTAACTTTGCCAGGTTTTTACAGAGAAGGACATACTGTCTCTTATGCATCTTGGCAAGATAAAGAGATACTGAATAATGTTATGCAGCTTTTCAGAATGTCCATCTCTCTTCTATGAATGACATCCAAATCCAATCGTATTCCAGTCTTGTGTTCTCTACTAGTTGAATTGTGTGTGTGTGCTTCATATGCATGTGTGTGTACTTAAAGAACATACACATGTACAGAAATGACAATACTTCCAAATAGAATTTCATTTTTCAGTTTAGTAAATTTATATTCAAACTTCCATACTACCTTCACATTTCTAATTTAAAAAGCAGGCATTGCAGGGGAATGCATTTAATTTATATTTTTTTTACAAATCAGCACATATAACAGTGAATTCAGTTCATTGTTTTTCATTTCAGTGTAACAGATTGAAATAACAGAAAACTTCATCTTCTCAACTGTAATTTTTCTCTTTATTATCAATCACTACTTAGAACTGAAAATCTGTAATGTGAAACCAATGTCTCCCAATGAGGTGTTATGGAAAGTATTTAAGAGATTATGTCCTGTAGTAATATAAGTGATTGATTTTCTTGAAGTGTCATCCTTCTCATACAATATTCCATAAAAATACTTTCATTCAATAAATACCAGTAGGAAGATAAATAATCTCTTTCCATCTGTACCGGTATTTTGAAGGGTTTTTTTCCCGATGGGTTAGTCAAGAGTTAAACTATAGTTAAAAAATAAGACAAACAAATAACAAATGTATTTTAGCTCTCTCTTCAGATGCACACTTGTTTTCATTATAATGTAGCTTGGAAAGTCAGATTTTCATTATCCTGTAATGAGGCAATATCTGGTTTTTATAAGACCAAAAAAACTCCAAACCAGACACCTGTGATATAATATGGGAAATGAATGAGTTTATTATTTTTTGTTTAAAAATGAAATATAGCAAATACGCCAGCATTGCTTATATATGTATCTGATTAATGTTCTGTTTTTTGTCACAGAGATACAGATTTACTTTTAAACTCAACATAGAAAAGGTGATACATTATAGGCATCCAAAATATAGAATATATGCATCAGATAGAAGTATATTACTCACGTAAGGAAGGTACAGCAGATGCAAAAGAACTGTGGTTTTGAGCACCTGAAATACAAATTCCATCTCATTAGAACATTGAAAATGCATTTTTTATTTCTACAGCAACTCAGATCTTACTGTAATTTTTTATCACTTCAACACGCACCAGACACCGTAGTTCTATAAAATTTCTTTCCTTGAGAAATGTTTAATTTTCATGCGATATGCTGAAAGGAAAAAAAAAAGAAATCTTAGTTTTTATCAGTGAAGAATATAGGCATAAAATTGAGATCCTGCAATGTACAATAATTTTGGTTTTTTTAAATTTTTGAAAACATTTACATTATTTTGCCTACCACAGTGTGTTGGTTTTGGCTGGGATACAGTGAATTTTCTCCGTAGTGGCTAGTACGGGGCTGTGTTTTGTATTTGTGCTGAAAAGAGTGTTGATAATACAGGGAAGTTTTCGTTATTGCTGAGCAGGGCTTACCCGTGGTCAAGGCCTTTTCTGGTGCTCTCACCACCCCACCAGTGAGTAGGCTGGGGGTGCACAAGAAGCTGGGAGGGGTCATAGCTGGGACAGCTGACCTTAACTGACTGAAGGGATATTCCATACCATGTGACATCATGCTTAGCATATAAGGCTGGAGGAGGAAGGAGGAAAGGATGGGATGCTCAGAGTTATGATATTTGTCTTCCCAAGTAACTGTTAAATGTGATGGAGCCCAGCTTTCTTGGAGATGGCTGAACAGCTGCCTGCCTGTGGGAAGTAGTTAATGAATTCTTTGGCTTGCTTTGCTTGCATGTGTAGCTTTTACTTTACCTATTAAACTGAGTTTATCTCAACCCATGAGTTTACTTTTACTCCACTGATTCTTGCTTCCATCCCACTGGGGGGTGAGTGAGTGGCTGCACGGGGATTAGTTGGCCAGCTGGGATTAAGCCATGAGACACAGTTTCTGAAGTTAACAGTCTGTAATGGAACATCAATCTTTCATTTTTATCTTACCACTGCTCACCATAGTATTCAAAAGCAGTAGCAGGTTCTGCTTGCCCATAACAGACCATGTTCTGGTGCACTAGGTCTGGTTGGGATGTTATTTTTCTCCATAGCAGCACTGTGTTTTAGATTTTTGACCAAAGCAGTGTTGATAACACAAGGAGTTTTAGCTATTGCTGAGCAGTGCTTACACAGCATCAAAGCTTTCTCATCTCTGTGCTTCCTCATTGAGTAAGCTGGGAGTGGGCAAGAGGCTGGCAGGGAACGTCAAGCAGGACAGCTAACCTAAACTGAGTAAAGGGGTATTCCATACCATATGACATCATGCTCAGCAATGAACCCGGGAAGGTAGTTTTTCTAAAGTAGCCTTTGTTTGCAGCCTGGCTGGGGATTGGTTTGCTGGTGGGAGATGTTCTTGCAGTGCAGCAAGTCCATGTCACACTTTTCCAGTGGGATTTTAGATTACGGCTCTGTGTAGTCTAACCACAAAAAACGCATTAACATTTCAGTGTGTTTGTTACTTTCTCATATAGTGAGCACTAGCTGTAACAGAAAATCCTTGTACATGGTTTGAGGTTCTCAGTCTTGATTCAGCATCTGCTTTGCATCTTCTGAAATGTGTAAATTTAGTGGCACTGACTTTCAAAGTTTTCTTTCCTCATTTGAACAAAACCAAAACACCTCTACTCCTTAATCTTTACATCAGAGTCTACTGACCCTTTCAAAGTAGTCTTGTAACTTAGTTCTTAGCAGGAAAAATCTTAAAGAAGTTCTGTTGAACCACAGATTGCCAGTATGTCTAAGCAGAATAGATCACTAAGGTGTGATGTTATTTGTATTTTTATCTCACCATTTATGCCAGTTCTGGGCTCTGTCTTTTCTAGTTTTTCTCCTCCATGGGATTTATGAAAGTGACTATTGAAGTGTATTAAATGATTTCAAATAAAGTTATGTCTTCAAAGTGCCACAGCTCTTTGCAGTTCAGAAGCCTAAACACGATCATGAAGTGTGAAGCAGGCTTCTTTTGAACAGCAATGGGTACTGTACCCATTTTTGATACAGTCTTGCTATATACAAGGTACAATCAAAGGTAGTAAGAAAAATGAGTTACATTCAAGGAAAAACTTAAAAATTACTTTTGTGGCTTGCTTCTAGTAAAATGAAGGGCCATCTACTCTGTAGTTTTCAGACTTCTCTAATACAAAAGTTTGAGCAAATAGCATATGAGCTATTATACAGCATGCCTATATTTCTCTTTGCATAGTCTTTACAACTATAGATACATTTGAAATCGGGATCTTATTTTCTTACATTTTGATACATTTTGTTCTCAAGTCTGTGCCTGCAACTGTTTTTGCCTGCAATGCTGGTGAGTTAACGCAATCAAGTCT
The DNA here is from genome assembly GCF_963082525.1 of Nesoenas mayeri. NCBI lineage: Eukaryota > Metazoa > Chordata > Aves > Columbiformes > Columbidae > Nesoenas > Nesoenas mayeri. The sequence goes on from NC_137540.1 coordinate 54,922,620, forward strand.
CATCTTCTTTAGACCAGCATTCACCTTTTGTCTTCAGGATAAGAAGAGCATTCTCATCTTGTGATGTATACTGGATATATTTAGATATTTGTGTTTAAATAATAAAAGATATACAAATACATAACACCAAAAATGGAGTAGCAGAGGTGACGCAGGAAACAATCGAGTTATTTACAGAATACTCCCTAGTCCTTTATTCCTAGTATACGGGATTCAAATCAGTGATGTATGATTTTGTTCATGTCAATATTTAATTTAATTTTAAGATAAATGGTTCTTTACTTCATCATAATTGGTACCTTGTGGGGAGAACAGGAAAGTATTGAAACTTCAGAAAGCTATGAACAGTGTAGGAAACAAAGATTAACTGGCTTAGAAATAAATAATAAAGTTAAAGAAACACAAAAGAAATATATAATAGACTGACTTTTAAAGTTTTGTGTAAGGCATGATCAGTAGTGCTTTCCTTCAAAACAGTATGCAAATGATTACTGCATTCTAAACCTCCCTTCCATAATGTAATACCATTAAAAAGATAAAATGCTGTTCATAGGTGTGATTTACATATTAATACATGTAAATTATGAATCAAATAATAACTCAGCAAATGAAAGTATATACTGTTTACAGTTCATTGTGTGTCATGCTAGAGCAACTTGACAGTGGAGTTGATTAAACTTAGGTCAAATCCTGTGGTCATCTGGATTATACTACTGAAATTTCTGAGATTAATTAACCTGAGAAGCCTAATTACTGTCAACTGAGGATTTTAAAGTGAAATATTTAAGAGGAAGAAGAAAGAAGTTTGAATCAGAAAATGCTCAAAGTTCCATACTATGAGAATCAGTTGGAAGATCTGCCTGAACATCGCCATCAAGAACTTAGAGAACTGAGGCCCTGACAGAAAGAACGCATGGACAATGACTTAGAGAGAGGCCCAAGGAGAAGCATTGTGTTGCACTGTTTCTCTGATTCGGGGAGGCTTCTACTAACAATGGCTGCTGTGTGGACTTTGCCTGCTGCTTCAGCCAAATGAGCCCCAGCCTCCTGAAAGCTATTGTTATGAGGGTCTCTTCGACTCAGGGACAATAGCTGCTGTCTAGAAGAATGTGTTCTCACCTGCAGCCTCAGTTCCACATGTCCCTCACCTGCTCCCTCAAACAATGGCCAACAAAAAGGAGCATGCCCAGAAGCTCACCAAGGGTCCTGAGGTCACCCAATGGACCAGAAAAAGACCCGTGAGTGCTGGACACATGAGTGTTGGCAAAAGAAAGCGTCAATCTTTTAAGCCTGAACAGTACGAGCTTGGGTTGCGAAATCAAGGCGGAGACTGGCCTAAACGATGGGAGCAAGGTGGGGTGAAGAAGCATAAAAGATGACTCCTGAATGAACACCATTGACGATCTTCCCACCAGAGGATCCCGAACCACGACGGCGGACTAGCAGGACTCCACGGGACCCAGAGACCAGAGGGATGCTTCTGGAAAGGACTGGTGATAAACGCAACCTCATTTCTCATCTTTACTTTTACTTTTCCCCGTTTCTTTTCCCTTTTCTTTTTTTCACTCTCTCTCTATCATGTGCTGCTTTACGGGCAAATTAATAAAGTAACACTGCTTGATTGAATTATAATCCGTTGGCATTTTGGTTGCCTTAATTTTGCTCTCTGAGATCAAGGTAAAAGAACCATCACAAGTCCATCACCGAATGGACTGTGACACATACATATTCTGAATACCTTCAACAACGCTTGTCTTTTCATCTTTAACCCAGTGTAAACCCTTTCTGTGCTGCATCTTTTAACTATATAACCACCAAATAATGAGAAATATAGATTGCTCTTACTGCAAAATGTCTTTTTGCTGCTAAAAACCTGTACCTACCATGTCATACTTCCTAACTGTATTTACATCAGTGCATTACTGACCCTGTTAGAAGGTCCATAAAAAGACATGGAAAAAATGACTGACTATGTGGTTTGTTCACAGTAATACCACATATAGCTGATAATACACCATGATGCCATATGTGGGTATGGACGTCAAAAATGTGGGATATATAGAGCAAAAGTAATTAGGGATGGGTTGTTTACTTGGGAAGAAACTGAGGCCGAGAAAGGAAGGTACAAGGATGTGAAGAAGTACAGGCAGATAATGCAAACCTTGTGTCCAGGGTTGTCATGGGGTACTAGTCAAGCAACTTTGTGCTTATTGATTGCAGCTGGAGCAGGTCGATAAACTGTAAGAGTTGAGCCTTCTTTTTTTTTGGCAGGAGAACTGTTGTGAAAGTGGTGGGAAACTGTTGCCCCTGACTAGCAAGTTTACACACAGACAAAAGGAGCGAGCACCCCAGTATCACAGTACTGATGACTGTTCCAGACCATCAGCTACCCACCACTTCATAACTGCTAAGCGTATTTCTGTGAGATGAGTGTTAAGTGGTATCCTTTCCTCAATATTTCCTGCTGCTCCATTTAGGGAGCTCCCAACCATGCAATTAGGCAGCAACTGGTAAATCCTTCCTTCTCCCCTGTCTCTGGTTTTCATATATTTCATTAAGCGATGACTTTGTTCCATGCATTATACTGAGAATACAGCTACCTAGTCTGGACTTATGGGTCCTACTAACAGGACTTTGAGCACCCATAGGTGCTTTCAAGTGAAGTGCTAAAGAATACCCACTTTCAGGACAATCAAAACAAAAGGAGCCCTGGTTGCTGGAAGGTGTTGAGTCCTTCCTAGGATCTCCAGTGAAAAATAACTGGAAATACTCACCAACTTCTGGTATGCATTGCTCCTGCCCTGTGTACCATCTCCTTTCCACTTTTCCACATTTGAACCTTCACTGCTGTTTTTCACCCTACCAGTTAGTTCAGTTCTTATGTCTGCCCCTCTCCAGTGAGGCTGCCAGTACAGGAGTCTCCCTGCTGTGCATCCATAGACCACAACCTGTCACTGGACACAACAGACTTTACTGCAGCCTCTGTTACCAGCTCCCACTAAACCTCACAGGCTGCCAACACCTTTATCTAAAGCACAGACAGTTTGGCACAGGTTACCTGGGTCACATTCCACCCAGAGTCTCTTCCTCAAGCCCACCCATGGTAGGATTTTTTATCAAACTGTCATCTCTCAGCACTGATAATAACAAATGCATGACTATATGTAAATGATAATAAGTAATTGAAGGCAAGTAACTTCATAGACCAAATTATGTTTCTAGGTTGAGGTTGACTTCTTGAAAATTATTTGGAATGGGTAAAGCTTTAGCCAGGATAGTCCTCAAAGTTACTACAAGCATCTTCTATAAAATAGTGTAAAACTCTCTGTGAGGGGTCTGTAAGGAACATGGACATAGGACAGTGTAGTTAGGTTTTCTCACATCAAATCCTAAATTATTTTTTCTTAGGTATCAGTCTTCTGAAGAATTATGTGCATGATCATCTTTAGGTAAGAGTATTCTTACCAGAGGCATAAAAAATTAGTCTACTGGGCTTTTTATGAAAGTGGAAACAAAATATCTCCTCAAAAATATTGGCTGGGAATAATTTGTATTTATTTTAATATGTTTACAATATAAAATTATTTGGCATGCCTACATATATCTGTGTTGAAGGAATAGCTCCATCTGTTGAAATGCTTTTCTAAGATCTTTAATGAACTATACGGACCAAATAACTAAAAAGAGAAATAACGAGATGGAAGGAAAATATGTGCTGTGTATTGTTGGTTCCTTTCGCTTATGCAGAATATATCTAGCAAAACTGGTTTTTATAGAAGTTCATTATACAAAATCAGTTATTACTGCCAAATTATCCACCCATGATATCATCACTTCTGCTAAAGTAATATATTATTGTGGTCACCAGGTGATGGTTAGCCACCCCAAAAGAAGCTGATATTAGAAACTGTAGGATAGGCTTTCTTTAAAGATTTTGGTTGAGTGTTATTTCTACTGCAAAATACAGAAATGAGGTTAGCGAGTTAAGGGCACTGCTTCAAGAGCTGATTAATAGCCTCTGAGTGAGTGAATATGTGTCTGCCATCCTACAGCAAAGGCCATATGTTACACTATCACTTTCATTCCAAACTGCATCTTAGCCTAGTGACAAGAATAATTTCTGACAAGCAAGGAAATCATCTAATACAAGAGATACCATAATTTGCAACAGCAGAATTTCTGAATGACCTATGGACCTAAGACTTACTCTTAGGCAATGTACTAAGGCTTCATCTAATAGTGCCAGTGTTTGTCATCTCTGAAAGGAGCTGAAGAAAATGTCATTCAAAGTCAGTACTTCAGAGTGCTGATTGCAAGATTTAAATTAATGTAACTTCTTCCAGATCAAATAAGCTCATAGTGGATGTTTAAGAGGCACAATAGGTGATGAAAATTGCTTTCACTGCAGAAATAATAATGTGTCATAGAAAGTGTTAGAAAGTGTATTACTTTTAGAACTAAACTACAGGTTTTAAGATGTCAATATGTTGTTGGAAGCAAGTAAGGTCTGTTTACTCTATTATGCATACAAACACTTTGTTTTGCTTTTAAATAATATCTGCTAAAATAATAAATTTTGTTTCTGAACTCACAGTTCTTCAGATAAGTTACCTTGTTATGATATTGCTTTCTTTCCCAAGTGGCATAATATTAAATGTAACAAATCAAGTAGAATTAGTAATCTTACATGTTTAAAACGTTGCAGAATCAAAGCTGATCAGATTAAAGCTGAAGTTCTGCTTATTGCAGTGAATATGGTCACTGTATTCACTGCAAAACTATCTGAAACTGAAAGAATCAGGTTACCTGGTGTTTCACTGAATTCAGAACCTAGTTAGTGAATTCTAAACTATTTGCATTAAGTTAACCCAATAGTTTGGTTCTGGTCATTTTGTAACATTCAATTTGTTTTGTGTGCTTCATTGCACTTTTGATATTTAGAAGGTAATTCTTACAAGGGCTTTGGCATCTCCGGGATTCTCTGGAAATGCAGACATTAAAAACAGAGAGAACTAATCAGAATTTCTGTAACCTGCTAACCTGTATTACATATGTCTCAGCAAATATTTTACATAGATTAGCTGATTCCAAAATTCATGAGAATGTCATGATTAGAACATGGTGTTTTGATCAGAATAAGGAGTGTTTATTAAAAAATCTGTTTCTACTCATTTTTTCTATTGGATATCTTTGTAAATCCCCGTATATCTAAAGAAATACAAACCTTTGAAGAAAGTACACATCTGCAAGGCCATTACTTTGCTTTACCTCCTCTTTCTTGCTTCCCATCATTTTTGTGTGATAACAAAAATATTACTTGTATCCAAAGTAGAAAAGATTCAGATCCAGGAAGCATTTTTTTTTGCTGATGTTATTGCTGAGAACTGAAGGGAGAGCAGTAGCAGAATGGAAAAGGAAACGGTCTACTGGAGTCTTCCATCCTGAGCTGAATGCCCAAGTTCCACGTAACTCATAGTTAATACTCCACCAAAGGGAAGCATACCCTTCAGGCTGGTAGGAAACTGTGAAAGTTAGCTAGGCATTCATTAGAAAGAAAAGAACTGGGCAGATTTCAGAGACTGACTGGAGAGAAAAAGGCATCTGCTCATGGCCAGTCAGAAGCTCCCATCTGTGTACCATCCTAGGTTTTTGAGTCTGTACTTATTTCTACCATGCATGAAGTGAGAGCAGGTGTGCTATTCCCTGAACAGCTATAATCGCTGTGATTTATGGGATTTACCTTCAAAGCCAAGCTCTGCTTAATTTGGAGAAGGAACTTTCACTATTTCTTTGTCAATTGCTATACAGGAGACATCCTGACAGACTTTTGTGCCAGTGCATGTGCCTTCAGTGATTTCTGCAAATATCAGGTAGCAAATGCTTCAACGTTGTATGAGACCAAGATGCCTATGGCCTAAGATGTCAACTAGGCTGGTCTTCAGTACATACGTGGTGGATGAATTCCCTCAAGTACATTTGAAAAGCTGGACTTCACACGTACTCCAGTGACCATTTGTAAAGCAGAAAGTAACACTTCTCTGCTTATCTCAAAAGACCATTCTTAGGATAAATAAAGCATTGCAATCAAAAGTGAAGTGTTTCAGTGCAAATCAATATAGGCTGAATAAAACAGAAACTACAGCCCCTGAATTCGACATTGCAGTCCTTAGGGAATGTTAAATGCTTGGAGAGTGAAGCACTAACACCCCAAGCAAGAGGCCAATTGCAATAGCTCCCAGGAAAAAGTCATAGGCAGAAAACATCTTTAATTTAGCCTGGCCCTGGACTCCTTTGAGCTCTTTCTGCACTATCCACACAGGACAGAGAAAACAGCTTCTCTATAGAGCACTTGCCCTAAGGGTGGGAAACATGATACTTCTAAAAAAGAGTTTTGCCACATCTCCTCTCTCATCCCCCTTCTAAATCTGTGCTGTGCCCATACATCCACCATTTTTTTAAGCCTCTTTTTTATTAAGCTGGGGTGTTGTTTTTTTGTTTTTTTTTTTTTTTTTTTTTTATATTTGTTTAATGGCCACACAGCTCACATGAGCTGCTTTTGTGATTGCAGCATGATGCACAGGGCAGATATACCCATACACATACCGTCCTACCAGATCTAGGTTAACTGTTGGACTTAATGATCTTAAGGGTCTTTTTCAACCTAAACGATTCTGTGATTCTGTGATTTTACCTGCAAGGACCCAGCCTCATGAAATCAGCAATCTGACTGTTGGAGCTACGGTGTCCGGCCTAACCAGTGGAAAATTCATATGTTTAATCAACATTGCTGCAATGCAAAGTACATGAAAAGCTTATGGAAACTGAACCTTTTCCTGGAATCTTTGTCCTAGAAGGCATGGGTATCGTGTTCACTTTTTCTCTGCAAGATGGCTACTGACCCCTTCAGATCTATTATTAGTAAGGTTCCTTCAGAAAACATACTGGCTTGTGGGTCACATTTAAACTTTATATCTTTAATAATCTAAAACAAATTGACAATACTGCTGGCATATTTCTAGCCTGTAGAGGAAATCTCCTTCAATAAGGGTTTGCCTGTTTAAATAATTGTCATCAGATTTCATGAATGCAGAATGTATAGAAAGAAGTCTTTATATTTAACTTTCTATCATACATATGCTCAATGAAGCAGCATGAAGGATCTTATTACTATACCAAAATAAAGAATTTCCTAAGAGAGTTCTCTAATTTCATATTAGTTTATTTCCCCTCTGAAATACAGTGATTACTGCACCGAGTGATACATAAAAATGGGGAAAACAGCAGGCTGCATCAGTTTCAAAGGAATCAGCATTACTGGTGTGCTTAGTTGGAAAAATAAGTGTCAGCAATGACACTGAGCAGGACAGGAAAAGTACATATTTCATATGCACCTAATATTTATGTAGTGCACAACTTCTTTTCAGATTATCTGTATTTTTCTTGAATTTAAAAAAATGTATCTTGTCTTCAAAAAACAGCCTGTAGTTAGTTTTCATCTCATCTGTAATTCTGAGTTTCAGTGCCATCAGCTAAAGTAATAAACATTTCTGCCTGAAAGTGTATTTTAAAGAGAATCTTCTCAAAATTCATGCCTTTAATTTGGGAAAGCATTGTTCAGGGCTTAAATAAATCTTCTCTTGATTTGAGTGGTAGTTATATGGATGAATTCACAAACAATTCTTTGAAAACACAGAAAGCAGAAGCTTCCCAAAGAAAAACAACAAAGAAAAAGAAATATATGTAAAGCAGATACATTTCTTGAAGCAGGAAACTCACTTGTTCCCCAAGGCACAGAAAACATTTCTTTAAAGCTCATTTGCTTACTCTTTTCCAAAACTCAGAATAAACAAAATGGTTATATTTAAGATAGTTATCTAAGTCTATTCTGATGAATGAAATATCTGCAAGCAAAAACCACTTTTCAGTACATGGAACAAAGTTAATTTAGTAGAGCTAAGTAGAAATCAGAATTTCTACATTACATTATTTTCTTCAAATCAGGAGAAAATGTTGAACTATTAAGAAGGCGATGAAACAAAAACACTGTAAAAAATCTTGCTCTATTTATGTCTCCTGTTATGCATTATGCATTCTAGCCAGAATTCTTTAGATCATATGAAATATATTATGTCTTGACAGCAGAGAATGGGGACATTTGGTATCCACATGGTCTAACCTTGTTTAGGTTATAGCTGTAAACAAATGTAATTAACTGGGGATAAAGAAAAAAAGCCAACAGCTGAACAATATAGTTTGAAGAATGCTTATTTCCGTTCAGCTATATGCATTAGGAATATGCCTATGTCGTAGTGTAGTAAACTGAAGAAGGATATGTTCAAATGGTTATTTTTCATTGTATTTGATTTGGTTAATCAAATATGGTTAATTCCTCTTTCAGTGGGAGATTTCTGCATTCTGTGTTAAGGTGTATTTTCCTAATAAAATAATGTTCCTTTTCAATTCTTATGATAGATGAAGTAGCATTCCTTAAGTCATTATAGCTTTAGAGGAACCTATTCTAGCTGTCTAAAGAGAGAAAAATGCCTTCAATGGCAGGCATAGTCAAAGTAATTGGAAATTAAGCTCTGTTGATGACTCATCCATAGGTTTAACTTTGTTATAAATATGGCTATAATTGTTTAACTAATATATCTCTTCTGACTTGCACTTCCTGGCCACTTGCACTTCCAAATCATGGCTGTTCAACTTATTTGAACAGCACTTGTTTCAGCTCTGTAAGTTTATAGATCTGTTAGTTGGAAAGACTCCACATTGAGAAGATCTATTAAGAAATTAAAAGATTATTTGAATAGAACATGGATGGATATTCTGTTGCACAGGTATACTTGTGCTGTATATTAATCAGAATTTCATTACAAGTTAAGGTCAGATCTAGACAGAGTAATTCAGCAGGCACTTAGTGCACTATATGCATTATTTTTGGTCACATACAGCATGATAGGAGATAATTAACATTTAATTGTTAGTTTATCACTCTCCAGAGTCAAGTAAACACCTACATTTTCCGTGTTTGTGCTAGTTTGTATAGTTAAGCTCAGTTTTGTGGTACTGCATTGAAAGCAGCTATTGTGACTTGCAAAACAAATAGCTTTTAGCATGCAGTATTCAAAAATTATAGCAGAAAAAATTTTATTCCCAACCATTCCCATTCCCAACTTTTCTAGAAGAAAGGTAATCTTACAGTGGATGTAAAACATATGAGTGTTGTTCCTGATTGTGCCAATCACCTTGACTTAGAATAATTGCATAGGGTGAGGGTAGATGTTCAGTGTGGAAACGCTATTTCTAACTGGCAAAAGTTTTCATGATATGGAAGTCTTTTCTCATGTGGAATCTATATGAGAAGTTAATTAAGAGTAAAAAAAAACCCAGTCTTTGAAGTGTTTCTTCAGATATTGCTTTAAAGTTTTGTTTCAGTCTTAGTTATTTTCATCATTGTTAAAATATAATCAGCTTAAATCTTTTGCTGGTTTGACTGAAATGAAGTTAATTTTCATTATGCAGTTAGAGACTTTTCATTTTTTGTAGCTAGCACAGTCATTGTTTGGATTTAGTTTGAGAATAATAAGATAATACCCCAGGACAGAATTAAAGTTTTTCTTAAGTAACTTCCCAGTGGTTTTGAGTTGGAACGAAGAGAATGTAAGAACTTGCTGTTATCTTACTTCTTGTCTGGGAGACCAAGGTCTTTCTGGGCTACCTGCAGATGTGAGGTAGCGAGGAAGGGGGGCATGGATGGGACAGTCCTTGACTGACATCGAGGCTGATCAATAAGAATATTCCATGCCATTAGTATCATGCTACATATTTAATGAGAGTTGGGTTTCATGGCTCAGGAGACCTGTTCCAGTCCTGCTCTGCTCCAGTTGAGTTCTATTCAGGAGTTCCTTTAGCTCAGCCTTTTGCCATTCTTCTGTTTTGCAGTGGCCTCTGGGCCTTTCTACCTTCTTGGCCTTTTCGCTTTCTCCCCAGGATCAGCTGTTCAGGACCAGGGTACTCTCTTCCCAGGACTCGCTGCTCAGAGTGGATGGAGTTAATGAGGAATTGCACTATCACTTATTTTATTTTTTATTTTTATTTTATATATACATACATACATATGCATATATATATATAAAAGTAGCAGTAGTATATTAGTATAATTTTATTATTTTATTAAACTATTTTTATCTCAATCCATGAGTTTATTCCTTCCCTTTCACTTCTCTCCCATACTTGGGCAAAGCAGAGGGAAGTGAGGGAGCAGCTGCTGTGGTTTTTGTTGCTGGCTAGGGTTAAACCGTGACAAACCTTTAACTGCAAAGTTGTCTTTATAGTAAAATTGGGCATTTCGTTTTGAAAAGAACAAAATAAAAGTTGTTTCCATGAAAAATACCAGCCTGTTATTCTGACAAGCTTGGAATTATCATTGATTCAGATGGACCTCTTTGGGGGATGCTTGGTCACTGACAAAATCCTTCACATAAATCCACAAAATTCTTTCAGTGTTCTTTGAGAAGTGAGAATTACATTTAAATTAATTCTGGTACCTGTTTGAGAAGAATAACTTTTCCTTTTTTTTTTTTTTTTTCCTGAAGTAATGCCTGTGTGGAAATGGTGAATGTTAAACTGATCTCTCTTTGCTAGAGCAGAGCATAACAAGCATAATAATTTGCCATGGTATTGTAATGATTCATTATCACATAAAGCTCCCTTTATGTTTTAGATGAGATCTTTGAAGAATGTGAAAAATTGTAATTGGCCAACTCTCCTTTGTGTTACAGTTAGTCTGGTATAGGATTTACATGGGTCAGTCAATTACTCTAGATCCTAAATGAATAAATTTAATACTACTTTCTGCAAAGCGGGGTTAAAAGTCTTCCCTTTACTTGATTGGAATTTGCAATATTAACAAAAGTAGTGAGAAAAGTAATACAAGTAAATTGCTTTTTATTAAGCAGTAATGTCTAGAGAGACCAATGACCACACACACTCATCTTTGATCATTTAATACAATGTACTTGGGTACTCAACGACCATAACTCAATAGAAAAAAAAAACTGTAATGCAGAAAATTGGCTGATGGGTCAGAATAACATACCATTCTGTTCGTGTTTTAGCCAAAGGTCAGAAAGAGCATGCAACATGTGAACACCATAAAATATTTTTCAGGACAGTTTTATGTATGCTAGAGACACACCAGCAAAGAAAAAAACATAAACCAAGTCATTTAAAATTGAAGTCCACAGAGGAAATATTTAAATTAATGCAAATTTTTGCATATTAACTAAATTTTATTCTGAGGTATAAAGCCATTGAGTGTGTTTTGCTGGGAAAAACAGTTTTATTTCCTCCCCATAAAACTCCTGAAATTTCAACTTTATTTCTGAATTGAATGCAAAAGTAAGTTTCAGTTCAGTTAGTTCTCATCCATACTTAGTAGCTTTTCAGGACCATAAACCACTATTATTATGTTAAGCTCTCACAATTAATTACAATTGTAGTGATTTTTATATTTTTATGTATTTTATTCTTATATTTTCATTTTGTAAAATGGAAAGTAAAAAAAAAAAATTATATCTTCATCCTTTTATTACATGCAGAATTTTAGAAATTAAGATAGAAAACTATCAATCCCATTCTGAACTAAAAGCAGTAAGAGACAAAAAGGGAAGAACTGAAAGAACTGTGTGTGAGAGCTATGTTCATACTGGATTGTTTACATCTACAAATCATTGATAAAGCTTATAATTTTATTGTTACAAGTACAGAATTCTCCTTCCAGGTTCCAGATTTGTTTATTTATTTGAACATACAGTCCAAAAATACAATTCTAAAATTAAGCCAGTATAATTCAGTACCATAGGAAAGAACATAACCTTCATATCTTAATTTTATCATTGTAGAGGTAGTCTTGCAAAATTATTTAGAAATAGAAAAAATGTATATTTCAGTTTTAATTAAGATGCAAGAGCAGTAATTAAGATACAAGAGCGTGTGATTCACATATTCTGTGAAATTATTCAAGGGGAACAGAAGTGTTTGCTATTTGCCCCTTTACAATAGTGTGTAGAAAGTAAATGTAAAATGTTACAAAGTCCAAAGAGAAGACTGAATTCTCAAAGTGACACTTTTAATCTTCATTTAGGCAGCAATATCTAATAATGCAATTCCCATAACTGTTATCTGTCCTTCTAAGAACTTCTAAGTAACTTAAAACTTCATTTTAAATCCATGAGTCTTTCAGATCCCAAAGATCTCCTTCAGCTCAATAACCATTTTGTCTTTGTTATGTATTACAAGTTGCATTAAACTAAGTGCTTTTCATATAAATTCTCTGATGAGTTGGATTTGGTAGGGGTGAACACAGCACACATAATATCAGTTACAGAACTGAGTTTTACAGAAAACAGAAGGACTAACATCTTCTGCCTCTTTTAGCAAACAAGCTGTAGGAGGATGCTGCATCTCCTTTCAGAGGAATCTTGTAGACGGTAGAGCAACCTGACAGGATATTTAAGACTGTGATTATGCATAGTTCTACCATGAGTTCTGCAGTTCCACGTGTTAGGGAAAGATGGTTTGTATATACCAGATTTTCTTATGCTTACTCAAAATGAGCTGTAATTTAGTACTCTGGACTATAACTGTATAACATGTAATAGATGGTGAGTTATGCCAAACAAATGGGATAATTCTACAAATACATATTATGACACATCATCTTTACTAACTTGGCTGCTTCATTTTAAAATAAATGCAAACAGTTTCTTTGTTGCCAAATATAGGACTCAGTTCTGTTTTACTCAACTTACTGGATGCAAGAGTAAGATTTCTTGGATGGGTAAAATGAGGAAGTTTTTAGGCATATATTAAAAAAAAAAATGGGGTTTTTTGATAGTGTGGTGCATCTCTAAATTACCCTCACCTTAGCACCTCTCCTGAATATTTGAATATGGCAATTATGAATTATCTTTTATTTAGACTCTTGATGTTAGAGAGATCAAAGGCCATACAGCTTCTTACAAACCAAGTTCCTTACTGGCTTATAGCACAAGACCTGTGTGAGACCTGTGCTTTAGCAGAGCAGCTCCTTGTGCCTGCCTGTCACTGTTAATGATGTCTAATTTATGGAAATACTAGATAGCAATTCCTAATCAGCAAAGCTGCAGCTAATAATGCCAGAATGTGTCATATAGAATTGATGTCAGATTTATGAAAAATTGAATTGACAAGTAGATTTTCTCCTATCAACAGCTGTAAGACCTTGCTTTAGAAAAGCATTCAGTATATTCAGTAACACCTTTAAAAGATTAGTTTAAATCTTATTCTGTTTCTTATTTATTTATCAATAAAGGCAGGTCCAATATTGAACAACAAAATATTCAGTAAGTGAAAGCTTTGCATTAAATTTTAATATTTTAAAATGTGTCTTTTAATATTTTGATTCTTAATATATGAATATATGAACTAAGATCCAGCTTAGAGTAGTTATTTATATGGAGTGATTAGAAAGGAATTTTTTTTTTTTAGATTTGTGCCTTTGATTTTCATTATGATCTAGTCTAATCATGCCAGTGACCAAAAAAAAAAAAAAAAAAGAAAAAGAATCGAAGAATCAGTTGCTATTTCAACTACACAGATTTTTTTCTGTGAAGGTTATATGGATAGAACTTGGATATAGGTTATTTTTTGAAATCAAAAGAAAAGGCTTCTGCATTCTCACTGATTTTGTTCCTTAAGCTACATTAAATCAGTATATAAACACAAAGTTATGAACTCAGCTCTGCACTGTTATCTACTCTTCTATGTTATCAGATTGCCTGTATTATTTGAGGGCCACTTTATGATACACAAGTCGAAGTATTTGTGGGACATGACTTTTTCACATTAAAACCCTGATTCAACCACTCTTCCTTCTTCAGCGTGAAATGTTTCTCACTGAACTAGGTTACTCATCAGATTTCTAATCTTCATTTCCTAACTACTACTTACTAACTTTATAATAAAAAGTTGAGTATCATCCTAGAGGCACGATGCAAGAAAAATTACATTGCTCTCTGCAGTGTATATTGGATAGATAAAGACAACACCTTAAATACCTCTCTCATTCTGAATTTGACCACATTACAGAAATGCCTAGGAATATTGGGAACTTGTGTTTACAAAATGTTTTCTATTTACAAATTTCCATGTATGCTTATGTATCATTTGAAGTTTGTTGCACATACCTGCATGGAAAATGGCTGAAGTAAAACTCACTTATAGCTTATCATAAACCCTTCAATTAGATGATATCTATCACATTATTAAATATTCAGGGCTAACATATGTACCCAAACTGTGCAAAATATGGTGAGTAAATACATCATGATAGTCATTATAATTTTGGGCTGCATTGAGAAGATGGCAAATGTCTTCAGTGATGACAGTGAAATAGACAAAATATGCACTGATGGAGTGGAGCAGATTGCTCAAGCAGCTTGACTGATTGACTATATCAGATATCACTAGTCTGGAATAATCTTCAGAATCAACACTGAAAGGAATTCCAATATTCGTCTGACTTCTATAGAGCTCAGCTGTTTCATGACTGAGAATCTGAAACTTTTCAAAGTTTAAATAGAGAGGGTGATATTCATAATGTATGTAGGTGTATCAAGATGAAATAAAAACCTAAAACTTTGATGTGTTTTTGTTGTTCCTGTTGTCTTTTTGCTTGCTTTTGGAAAATATAAATTGCCTTTAGAACCAAGCATGAAGAGATGGGGAGATTCAAAAGAAGTCAAAACTGGACACCTTTTGAAAAATATGTTCTTGATATGATACAGAGAGAAACTAGAGGGAGTTCTACGGCTTGTAACATTGCATCTAGCAAAATAATGTAATATCCTGTCTGGTCCTGAAATTTCTTAGCATACATGTATTTCTGCCAAGTTTTTTGTAGTGTTTACTTAAATCCTTCTTTTCTTTGTCTAGTTCTGTCTCTGAGTTCTGTGTGTTTGCAGACTGTCCAAGGGTCATGAATGAAATTGGCCATAATTTACATTTAAGTCCCCTGAGCCCTGCTATAGATTTTTTGTGTGATCTTCAATGGGACAAATGGAAGCCTAATTAATAGGAATGTAACCTACACCTCTCACATTAGTGAATCATTCTTTATTTTCTGCTGCTAACATCATATTCAAAATCTATACCAATACTGGAGATGTAGATAGTGAGCTAACTTATTGTTCTTGGGCTGTACCAAAATCAATAGGAACTTGCTGACTTGAATGAGTAAAGCATCAAGTCTGCAATGAATATCTCTAAAGGCTTAAAAAGCCTTTTTAACCTTTATTGCAGAAGCTCTGTTTTAAAATATGTGCTGAAAGAATAAAACGTGGTACTTTTTATAGAGTGATAATCTTCTGCAGGTCTTGAGAAGAAGGGGGGAATAAGAGAGCAAGATTTCATAGCACTAATTAACAATGGTTTAGATCAAAGCTTAAAAAAAATCATCAAGTACAGGAATGTGTATAAAATGCTGTCTTCTTTCAAGGCTTTAGTAGGAGATTACACTGTCTGAGAGATAATTACAGATATGAAACTTATCCTAGAGGTAGAGAGATATAGAGACAATGATAGTGCTACTTTGTCTTACACAATGGCCTAGTGACTGGAACACTCACCTAGAAATGGAAAATCTGGGTACAGCTCCCATTGTAGCAGAAGGGAGTTCAAAACAAACAAGCTCTGTTTTCTTGATAAGAACAATGACTAATGAAGTGATTGGAAAAGAAGGACTTCCAGGGTTAAGCAACACAAGCAAAGGGATTTGGCATCTCAGTTTGGGATTTCTGTATCTCTTCTCTATTTCAGCACCAGTTTAGGCAATGAGTTCTTTTACCAGCTCAGATCTTCAGGGCCTAATTTTATATATTTATACAATATATGCCAAAACTGATGGTTAACATATTTTCTTTCAATATAGTACTAACTCCCTGGTTTATATCTGGGCATGTTTTATTTTCCTTGAAGCTGAAGAAGAGTAGGATTATTCTGGCAGTAGATCACAACACTAAGGTTCTGAGCTCTGATTTATATTAGGCTTTATCCAGTACCTACCTTCAGAAGGATATCTCTACAGCTTTACTGTTTTTTAATATCTGCCAAAGAGCAAGTGACAGATGCATCATCTGTGCACTAAGCCATCAAACAGAAGTGTAGTGTTGTTGAAGCTGTAAGTGAAGTAAGTTTCCAGAGGGAGATAATATCTTTAATGGAATGATGGGGAAATAGATTTTTTTTGGGAAAAAAGCCATACAATACTTTGGCCTCAAAATGGCTAACTGCCTGTCTCTGCCTCTTTCTCACAAGGCCAAGAATTTTAATACCTCATCTCTTACTACTATTCTCCTCCAATATCTATCCTATTTTCTAAAATTGTGTGGTTACTTAACCAAATGCAACTGAAAGTACTTGTTCCAGTGTGTGCTGGCTGGAATTGTTTGACTCTATTTCAGACATCTGCTAAAAGAGTTTGTTTCTTTTTTTTCCAACTGTACCAGCTGGTCCAATAAATTACACCACTTGTCCCTGAAAAATCAAAAGTTTGACTGCTTATTACCCAAACAGACTTGTAAGTGATTGCTAGTCACTTTGCATGGAATAATTAATATCTCCTTTGTACTTTTTAGTGTACTGAGGCAAAGGCACTTTGTGAGACTCAACAGGATGACTTTTATGCAAATGAATCAGAATAACCAGAGATTCTATTTGTTTTTGTTTTCTCAATAGTATTTTAAACTGCAGAAACTTAACGTACCTTAGATTACACTTATATAGTTCATGAACTAACAAGAATGGAATAGCAGTGTATACAAGACATTTCTGTTCTGTAAAATCATTACCCCAATAACCTTGTTAATATGTAACCTATCTAGAGTTATGCAGATGAAGCAGTGCAATTTGAGACATTCCTGTTCACTCCTTTGTGATGTGTGATGGATTTTCATTATATGAACTGTTTATAAAATTTAATGAAAAACAATATGTCGGTAGAATTGAATTTATGTCTTGTTAACACAAAGGAAGATACATGAGAGTCATTAAATGGCCTATGCACAAGTTAGAAGGATAATGACTGTCTTAAGAAAGCCGTTTATTGTTCTAACCTTTTTTTTTTTTTTTTTTTTAATTCAAACATAAAAGAGTATTTACTGGGAACTGATGCTGATGACTTTGAAATATCCTTTAATCTAAACAGCTATGTGCAAAGATACTTGCTATGTGTTTGTAAAATTTGCTACTAGACATTTTGTGTATTACTTAGAATTACTTAGAACAAAATATTCTCTTAGAAGAATAGTTTTTAGTATAGCTCACCAGAGGAATTGCTAACAGAAACATAAGGCAGTACTAGGGCTGATACGTAGTGACAGAGAAGCCTATGAACAGACTTGCTGGACTTAGTATGAATAATACTTTCAGATGTGACAAATTATGATCAGGTGTTCTCCAGAACAGGGTATAGCATGTAAATGGAAAGACTGTGAGACCCTTACAGTGGTGTATAAATGCGATGAGAGAAGGAAGAACCCATGGACAACCTTTTATTACTCTGTTTACCCTAGCAGTGTCACAGTGCAACAGTGAGAATAGCTTTCGCAGAGTTTCTTCTTGCGCTGCTAAAGTAAACAGGGGCAAGGAATCATCACACCTTCCTGCTCCCAACTTCTTGCTTGAATTGAAAACCACATGACTTTCTTTCAAAGACAAAGAGGAGGACTGAGGCATAGAACTGGCTTGCAAGTACCATCCACTCAAAGATCATAAGACTGCAAACATTTAAAAATTGCATTACATTGGAAAGGTATTTCAAAGGTATTTGTAACATTAATAGCACCTGTATAAGCAGTTAAAACAGCAAGGTTATCAAAAAAGCCTTGGTTGTATTTCTAATGAAGCTATTTCAGGGAATGTCTGAAAGTTGTTTTGGAAACACCATGCTTATTCTATAAAACAGTATTGCGTTGTCAGGCAGTAACCCAGCTCCTTGGTGAATAAACATGAAGACAATTACCTTATTGTGAAAGGATTATTGCTTTATGGAATAATATAGTGATGCTCTTTATAAAACAGGACAGCAAATATTTGTGTTGCTAACTTTTCCTGCAGCTTGAAGAAGCACTGTAAAGACCTGGTTAGAAGTCAAAAATTCTTTGTCATTACAAAAACTGAGCTGAGAAACCATCTGGGAGCAACACAGCATAATCTAGGCTGGGGTGACTAAGCATCTGCTCTGGAGTTCTGCCCTGTGCACAGTGTGTAGGGTTTGGAAACACTACAAGGAAAAGTAAAATGATACTTTTAGAGTTGAGTTTTGTGAAACACACCTAAATGTTCATGCAGGAAAAAAAAAAAAAGTTTGTTTAGAGACTGTTATTCAACATCCTCTGGCATGCAAATAAAGTAATGTTGTAAGTTAGTTTCCGTGTTCTTTCTTTTCTGTAAAGCCCCAAGGCCCAAACTGTCCAAAACGCCATTGTTCTGAAAATCCCCATGAACAATTGTACAAGAAACAACTTATTTGAACACTTTAACAACAAAACCAAACAGCAACAACAAGCTATTAACAAAACCAGAGCATTTTGGGTCAGGCTAACATTCATCAGTCGTTTAGAAGCATGGAAATGTCATGCTTGGTTGTAAGACAATCCCAACTCCTTGTCTATCAAGTACAGCCGCTGTTTCAGTTAAATATTCTTTTAGACAGTGTGGCACAGACTGTCAGCCAGTTCTCAGTTCTGTAGTGGTCCACAACTTCTGACATGTTTACTGCCAGGCAGATTTCAGGCCTACACAGATGCAGAGCTATCTTCTCACTCTTTGCCTCTTTTCTACCTTTCTTTTTTTGCAACTCATTGTTCTGTACGGCTTGGCTCCATGTCCAGAGCAAATATTTCTGGTTGCATCTAGACTTATAGATAGGGATAAATATAACATTTTACAAGATCCTGGCCTTCATCCAGATCACAAACAAACTGAAGCGCAGCATGGCTCCTGTGTGGTCTGTGTAGACTATTTAGGGAAGTAGAGCATTTGGGGTGACTGGTGCATTCTAGGTTTCACCTCATTAAAGCTCTAGTGCATATCCCTGGTCTTTTCAACTTGCCCCATGTTTTGAATCAGCATTTGCAAGGACTTCGTTTCTCCCTTGTACTTTTCTGTATTTTGAAATGTCATCCTTGATTCTATAAAGCAGACAACCTCTTTTCTCTTTTAAAAAGTTTTCTTCAAATTTTGTTCAGTTAGCCTTAGAGTGTTGATCTCTATGCCCTTCCTTTTTCTATCTTACTACACTCCCAGGACTAGTGCTCTTCCTGTAACTTTGTAGAAAGGGCTTAAATGCTGTTTTACATGCCAGGTTGCAGATCCACATGCTTTCTAATCTACTACTGACAAGCATTGTGTCCCATTTGCCAGCAGATGTCCTGTCACAAGCCTATGACATAAACAGGCTGAGGCATGTTGCTTCCCAGGAAAACAAAAACAAAACAAAGAGAAGTTCTGTCACAGTAGTCTTTGGGTTCACCAAAGGGCTAACCACGTGAAACTAAAGGTCCAGTGCATCCAGGAGAGATTGACTTAGGCTGTTTATTTTAATAGATCTTTCTTTTAAGTTTTTTGTTGTACTTTGCAATATTATTATGAATTGCATAGTATCTGCAACTTCTAGCAGCATATAATTGAGTGGTTATTCTTTATTATCTAAAGAGAGTTCCTAGAATTCATTGTTATACAGAATAATTGATCTTGGCATTCTATACATACTGAACAAGAACATATGTCATAGAAGAATTAGGAACTCTAAAAACTAAGGAGACTGACTTCTTTTCCAGAAAATTCCCTTGTAACATCCCATGTGCATATGAAGACTGCAAACAGTCATTCCTTTCTCCTGGCATGACATGAACAAGAGTTGGAGGACTTCGTTGTCTCTGTTGAACTGGTCCTCTGATGTGACAACAAGAGGTATATAATACCAATATCTCTGGTTTGGGGCATAACACAAAGTGGATTATACTTGATAGAAAGTTTATGCTACAAACACAATTCCCTTGTATATTGAAAGGCTGAAGTTAAAAGAAAACACTTCCATCAGTATTGTTACTTACTGCAACAATCTAAGTATTTCTCTTGCATAATAATAACATATTCATTAAACTTTTCCAGGCAGTGCTTAAGTCCTGTTGTGCATTTACACCTATTTCTAATTCCTTGTGTAAATGTCACTGAGAGTCACTTTTCAGGCTGGTGCAGATGTCTAACTTATCATCACAAACTGGATACAAGCTAGTGGCCATAGCAGTAGTAAATGAACCAGATGAGAAAGAAAGTGTTAACTAACAGAATATCAGGTGAAATACAGATGGGAGTCCAAGGAATTACCAGTACAGCGATTAAAAAGGCGAAGAGGAAGCTAAATCACATGGGTATAATTTTAACTCAAGTACTAATGAACAAAATATTTCCTAGGATAGGAAAACAGGAAATATAGGCCAGCTTGAGACAGGAGAATACCAGTGCTAAAATTTACATTCAAAAGGCATTTTTTTTACTAATAGTTTGAAGATGATATTGTGCTCATAAATATAGAACAGATAAAATAAATCTTTCCAGAACTAATGTGCTTTAGGGTTGATGAATTGGCAACAATTAATACTCACACTTTGTAGTAAAATGTTAATGAAGTTTATTATTTGCCATTCTTATCAACTCATTAAAAACATCGTCAGGGTTGGATGTGTATTAAATGGGTTGGAGAAAAAGATGGAATGGATATAAACACGTTTTCTTCCCCTGAATACCACAATGACTGTTTACTTGTGGCACATTAATTCATACTACAGAAAAGACCAATAGCAATTTAAAAAAGGCCATATATCATAATATGAACTCTGGGTATATTAGGTGCTCTGGCTGTAAGCTGATTTTATATGTTGAGATATTAATATAATGAATGTGCTGAATTATACTTCTAGTGTGGAGTCCACATGAAACTACTTGGTATCGTTGGCTAACAATGAAAAGTGAAAGTTTATTTTGCTGCTTCTCAGCAAAGCTGAGAGACTGAAGCTTATTATCTTGTCCATTTGTGTAATAAACTAATGAGCTCAGAGATTTCCTATCCACAGAGCCTTTATCATGTCTTTGGGAGCTACTTTCTATGGTGACCCCTGCCAAGTAAAATAGCTATTTTCAGGGCAAGCTTTCCAGTGATGTTTAGAGTAAATAGAAATGTGCAAGACAGAAGAACAAAATCTGAATGAGTCATGACATCCGTTAGTTCATCTCATCACTATGAGGCAAAGTATGCACATGCATTCCCCTGACATGGTTTTGCTTGCTGAAACAGACCTCTTGTGAACTTTTGGAGATTAGTCTAGTTAAGGAATTAAAAGACAGTTTATCTATTAAGTTATACCTGTCTATGTGTGTCAGGGTGGGGATGATACTAGTAATATGTTTACTTTTGCAGAAATACAAGGGGAAATATAATAACTAAAAGTTATGCAAAATAATAAAATTGCCTGTTTATACAGAATTATTATCCAAAAAGTTTGTAATTATCTTGCTTACTTCTGAAAAAATGATTTTTTTTGTTAGAATATTTGTCAAAAATCATGGCTAGTGACAAAATATAATGTTAACATAATATGACAATATGTATCAAAGCAATGTTTTAGATGTGGTCTGATACAGAAAAGAATGTTTTCATTTAGTAGCTAATAAGACTGAGATACTTAGAAAATAAATACATAAACAAATGAGATATAAAGTTCATTTTGGGGAGTAACTCTTAGAAATACTCTCAAAGTTATGCTCCTCTTTTGCCGTGCTTCCAAAGAACTGTAGGGCATGGTTTGATTTTCAAAATAAAAACGTTCCCTTTCCTTTTCAATTAAAGATTAAATACACTTGAGACAAATAGGGTAAAAATTTTGGTAAGACTTGTCAGAAACACACTGAACAGTAACAATTGTTAGTAGGTACTCATTTTATCTGAATTTTGTAAACAGCATGGTTACAGACAATGGTTCTAAAAATTACAACCTCCTATTTCCAGAGGTCATAGAGGTTTTCCTTTTACTCCTGTGGTAGGCAAAACACGTTTCAAGTAGACTTCTGGCATACAATCCATTTCATATGTCCTATTTCTGTTCCAAATGTGAGAGAAATAGTGGATAGAACCGTCAAGACAGGAATATATACAAGATAGTAAATTAGGGATTACATCCCCTAATCCCATCCTCCAAAGTAAGGTGTGATATTATGTCTCTAAATGTTTGGGCTTGATTATCACCGCTCATATTTTCCCTGGTAAAGTAAACAGACTGAGGGAGGGTGTAATTAAGTTCTAAGAACAATAAATTATGCAGTTGGTAAATATAAAAACACATGCATTCCAAAAGAATTCTTGAGCAAGTTAAATGTATGTGTTTGATGAAGCAAAACTTAGTAAGGATTTTGAGTATAATACTTCAATTGTACAAAAAAATACTTTACCAGAACTAGTCCACTAGTTACAAAAGGAATATAAGTATAAAAAGGATTATAAAGCCAAAATATCCTTCTTGAGAGATTACCACATTGCTGAAAAGGCCATTAAAAAAATAAAAAAAGATAAAAAGGGAAATGAATCAGATCTCAAAGGTAAAGTCTATAAGCTTGTTTCAGTTCTTAGATTTTTAAAGTCAGAAAGTAATGAATTATCTTCAAACAGTGGCAGAAATACATTATACAAGTTAAAAGATTTCAAGGAGAAGATGTATTAGCATACAGGGAGGATGTCAATTTTATATCAGCTTAACATAAAAAAATAGTGAGGGAACAAGAACTAATGTGATTGAATACCAGGAGTCTTTCTTGAATGCTGGATGAGTAGCAGAATGTGAATCATTAGAAAATCAGCACTTATTAAGTTACCTTACAGAAATGCTCAAGAGAGTAAAGTTGCTCACTAGCATAGAAATGAATACTTGCTGAATAATGATGACTGTCACTGATGACCACTGTATCCTTATACTGTGTGATAATGCTTTTGGTCATGTAATTGCATTTATATTGTTACATCTTCTGTTCAAACTGAGGGAACACTATATTTGAAACCACTATGGTTTTGCTTCAGAAATTACTGTGGGATAAATCCTGATAAAACCTATGCAACTATATGAATAAGTCAGGGCTCTCAGTTGTTCATTATTGGGTTACAATACAAAACATGTAGGTTTTAAAGGACTTGTATTTCTTTAAAAGAGGTAACAAAACATCCTTCTTTCAGGTATCTAGAAATTTAAGTCTCAGAAAGGTTTTCAGAACAAGTAGCAGGTGAACAGGGACTTAGTAGAAAATAAACAGTGCGTGAATAATTATTACTGCTGGTTATTTAGACATCTGTGTTGGGAAATAGCTACTTGGGTGCCAAGTTTTAGAATTTTTGTTCTGAGAATTAATTTGTACAGCCCTTCTATAAAATACAGAACAGGTTCCGGTCTATGAAGATTTCAGAAATTGCTCTGCCATGGAAACACTTGAATAATAGGTTGAAATATTTACAGTTTATTTTCCTTCTTAAATGCATGGGATAAAATTCATACCCTCCAGTTCTCAAGAACCCAGTTACCTGATTATCTAATAGCAGGATTGTTTTCTCATCTTAATAAAGTTGTGGCATGACCAGTAGAAACTACTGTTCTCAGCTGGCGATCGAGAAGCTCACCTCTCTGAGAACATCTGTCCTTCAGTTCACCCCAGGCTTTCACAGTTACTCATGTATTTTAATCCCTTTAAGATACATGTTTATGTAGAGAATGTCATTTATTAGACAAACTGGTATGGACAAACTTCGGGGATACAAGAAATTCTATAGATCAGAATCAGGACCAGCAAAGCTCCCAACATTTACCTAACACAACATTTCAAGTTTCTATTCACACTTTTAAACTATCCAGCTACAACAACATATATTAGATGTTTAATAGCAAAGGCATGATCATTCCACAACATGTTATGCAACAGAGGACGAGTTGTTGGTTTTTGTTCAACCATCATCAACATGTGCACTGAGCATTATTGGCAAGCTCAGAGGATACCGTGGCAGACTTCATGCTTTTTTTTAAAGCTGTCTATGTACTCTCTTACAAAAATCCATCTCTGAAAGGCTGCATGTGCAGCCACAAACCTTGTGTCTGTTGTCTTTAATAATAAAAAGATTATCAAGGGGTTTTCACTATGTAACTCATATAATGTCAGTTTTCAGTAATGAGAAAAAAAAAAGCTTTTTCTCCCCTTTAACCCTTCTTTCTCGTTTCTCATTTTAATGACTCATACATTCTGTAACTCCCTGAAACAATGAAACAAGTAAGTTAGATTTTCATACTTGTCACCTGCTAGGTCAGGAATAAATAAAAAAACTCCACTCATCTGTCTTCTTTTATGAGCTACTTGGTTGAATTGAGTGTAATGAACAGCATTGAACAGAACATAAAAGAAGGTCCTTCATGAAATGCTTTTCACAAGAACACTAATGAAAATAGTATATCTTTCCTTTAAACTAACACCAAGCATGACTGACAGAAAATGAACTAGAAATGTTTGTGTGTATTTCATTTGAAATTTATCTAGAAGTCTATGCATATGTAAATGAAAATCTGCTTGCTCCATATAGTTCTACTTACCTATGTTATAGAATTCTATTTTATGGAATTATAAAATGTCATCTATGTATCTAATTTTAAGTTTGCCTGTTCCAAATTCTGTCTTTTGTGTCTCATCATACCATCATGCACCTCTGAGAAAAGTCTTCTGAAGGGATGTGACCTACTGTTAGAATTTCACTTCAAACTAATGGAGCTTATTATATGTGCTTGGGGTAGAGTTGTCATGGTGTGTAGAGATCATGAGTCCCAAATTTCCTTCTTGCATCAGCCCAGGGTCCTAGAGAGTTGGTACCCATCAAATCAACTCTGACTCTGCCAGTCCCCTGCAGAAGGTCCTTCACTGGTACTGTAAAGTCTGTAGGTAGGGAAGCCAGAGGACAGTAGACATAGCTTTAGCTAAACATAATCACAGGATCTGGAAATATTTTACTATGTCGCAGGCACAGATGTTTGCCCTAGCCTGTGGTCAAGTCATAGAAATCTGAGGACTACTGTAACCCTCATGTCTGACTATAAATCACTGTAAAGGTTTATACTACTGAAAGGGTCACCATCCCAGAATTTTACAACTCTTTGGTTCTATGATTTCTTTGCAAAGTTTGAGTGAGAAAGGCTGCTCTTTTAGCAGCCAGTTTCTCCAGTGGGCTTCTGACAAGGACTGTCATTCACTAAGAAAAATTTCCATTGATTTTCAAATATACACGTATTAGAATGAAAAGCCTCTTCAAGCTGTTTATTTTAAGATCTATAAAATCATTTTCTGTGTTGGAATAACCACAAAATAATGTTAATTAACTAATGGCAATGGTAAAGATTACAATGGTGATCACGGTATATTGAGTTGCATTGCTTATGTACTTGTTAGTATCAGTGACGGTCATATATGAAAAGGGAAAATGAACTATCCGATGGTTCTGCAAGAAAATAAATTTTAAGTAGAACAAGACTAAAATAAGCACAAGAGGGTTTTTACTTTTTTTTTTTCCTAGTGTTTACAAAAATAACTTTTAACTAGAAGAAAATCCACAAATATCTGCTGAACAAGATGTGAGATGAAAAATTATGTATGCTGTAAATTGGACATTCTGAATGTAACTAATTTAATGAGACCATTAGTGAGACACCAATTGGATTCAGTATTATTATATTTTTGTATCATAAATATGGCTGATTTAAAAATTCATTCCTCTCTAAGACTGGATCTAAATGTAAATTAGGCCACTTGTCCTCTGTTACAATTGTTTTTGTTAATAATAAATATTTACATAAGAAATGAAGATGTAACATGTAGACTGTTACATACTTTTCTTAGTAATTTCAAATTTGTACATGAATTCAAAGGCAAATTAATATCCAATAATTTAATATCCAGTATAATATCTGTACATTAATTTGAAAGTAAATAATATGGAACATCATGTAGTATCATTGTTCTTATTGACATTGCCAGAAGTGTCAACCACATATATATATTTTTAAAATTAATCCTTGACTGTCTTGTGATTGAACTCTTACTGACAGAGCAAAAATGCATTGTTGGATGCCTCGCTTTCATTGTTGTTTTAAATCAAACCACTACTGTCTCTACATTTCTAACACTTACACTATCACATCTCAGTCTAGAATATCAACTCTGGGCTTCACAGTAAGTGGATTGTTTAGCAGCAGCAAAGCAAGAAGGGTTAGAAAGTCAGGGACATATTTCAACACTGACTGACTTGAAGCATTTCCTCTTAAATCTCTGTCACTTGAAATTTACACAAAAGTTGTTTTATTTAGTTTTTAAGGGGTAAAAGAAATGATGAAATATTCCTCTCTAGGTAACATATGTTTACACTCCCTTACTACCTCTAAACTGATGCAAATCCAGGCCTTCCTGTTCTGCTGCTGAGAGGAATTGCTAGGTAGTCCTCCACTCTTTTTGTAATAATTATCTGAAATTAAATCTTAACAACCTAAACAGACTATGAAACTTACTGAAAAAATACTATCAAATTTTAAACTCTGAATGTGCTGTCTTAAAAATCTGGCTACACAGAAAACAGATTTTATTTCTTTCAGCCATTCTTTTGCCAAAAGGAACAAAAAAAAATGATCTTTTTTTTTTTCCAGTAGGATTTTCTTGTCTTTTTCTCAGACATGTTATTTTCTCTAATCAGTGGTATGCTAATTATCCTATTAAGCTAATCAGGGAATGTAAAAATTATTTCTTTAGGTCTAAGACAGACATCTGCTTCTCCCAGAATTAAAGGTATGAATATTATGGACTTTTTAGTAGGCAATGTAATTTATTACTAAACAATCAATTTTTATTTTAATTTTTCAAGATTTGTTTGAAAGATTTTTAGTTTTGGAGGGTAGAGGCAAATTCTCATTTTTCATCGTTCTATTTTGTCATGTAGGAATTATCATTGAAGGACATATAACTGTGTGGAAAATTAGTTGCAGGACTGGAGCCTTCATCTTTTTCACTGTGAGTAGTCTTTTTAAGTCTAGTGAGTTACTCATCATATATAAATTTTAGTGGCTGTGTCAATATTGGAGCTAGGGCTATGGCTACGTGTATAAGTTACAACAGAGTGAACTAGAGAGTAGGGTAAAAATGCATATTCATTCCCTTGAAATATTTGTTCGTAGGTATAAATGTGTTTGTCACAGCTGACACTGGGATATAAACTGTCATTTAGCATTCACTAGAAACATGAAATGGTTAATGTTGATCTGACAATACATAGAGCCAACCTCAGGGTTCACTATTGAAAATGCATGGCATTGAATAACACTCATGTCAGTAGCACTTAAAAGCATTACAAAAGCATTCAAAGAGTTTTTTGAGTAAAAAATGCAGAATTATCACTGAAATGTATATGTATGAGAATTTGAGAGGACTTTTCATAGGAAAGGTTTCTTAAGCTACAAACCAGATAATGGAAAGATCATTTTTTTGGCTTTTTTAAGAGCTAAAGAAAAGAATTCTACACTTTCAGAAATGTTCTTTGAAACTCAAAAACTGGTCAAAACCTACATGTTCAACAAAGTTTCCCCCTGTAGTAAAACAAAGCTTTCTGACACAAACTCTACCAGAACAAAAGATTGTTTTATGTCTGCCAGTTTCTCAAGGGAAAAGATAGTTTCAGCAGTGATTCTGCTCAAGCTGGTTTTTGAAGAAACTTTAGCTTTACTAGGGGGAACAAAACAAAACAAAACCCCACAAAACCAATGAAAAAGCCCTACAGAATATTCTAGGAGTCACTGACTATTCAGGTCTAATACACTAAGAAAAATGGCTAGGTAGGCATACCAAGATTTGTCTCCTTGGCAAAACTGTCAACACAAACTGACACAAATTTGGCCGTCCTGCCAAGTTGTTATTGTACATATGACATACATAAGAGCACCAGAAGGTAGTGATGTGTCAAGTCAAAGGTCCAACTAGTCTAGCACCCTGTCCAGCACCCTGTCTCTGATATGATCAAAACTGAATGTTCAGAGAAGGGTACGTAGAAAGGAGGAGGGATATACAAAACATCGCCAAGGGTCTCTTCTAGCTGCCAATTGTTTGAGTCCCAGGAAACCCCTGAGACTCAGGCATACTTTTGAGTTCAGAAAACCTCAGTTGCTTCCTTCTTTATGGACATGTCCAGTCTGTGGGAATTTTTAAAATCCAGAGCAGGTGCTTCCAATGAGGTCTTTTGAAGCAAGGACATAGTGCAACAGTCCTGTCACCTAATTGTGAGCAATATTGCCTTTAAGTGATGATGGATAAAGGTAATGTATACATATAATGGTTCCCACCAAAAAGTAGTGCCACCTGCCAAAAAAGTACGCACTACTTTTCTATTATTATATTATTTTATTCATCATTATAATTTGGAAATATACAGTATTTCCATTGTAATAATTGTAAAGCTGTAAACAAGCATTTAAGTGAATGCAGAAAACTGCAGTTACAAAAGATCATGTTTATTAGTGGTAGTTTCCGTTCAGCTCAGAGTTCCATGCATTAATTACTTCAGTATCAAAGGTTTAAGGGTCCCTAATTTTCTCCATAGTAAGCGATAAAAGTTTTGCTTGTCCCCTGGAATCTAATGTTCCAAGTTTCTTTTTTCCTATCATTTTCATTAAGTATTGTGCCATTAATTCCTTACCGGTCTTTAACCTAAATTGTAGCAAAAAGATTTGCCTTCAGTGTGTAACACCAACAAGCCTGTTACAGCACATTTGTCTTTATGGGTAAAAACTTTTTGCTATTCATTTTCATTTTCTGTGTGAGGTCTAAATTAAATGTCTTCTGTGCTCTAATTTTTCTACACTGCCTAATTTTTAACACACAGAATATACCTGCTAACCAATTTTATTTCCATTCTTCTTGTTTCTCCTCTCATTTTAAATAACCTGTTTATGGAAGGAGCTTACAACTCCAACTAAATCCTTCCTGACCATTTTGCCCTCTCTTACTAGGAATCGAAGTCCCAAACAGTATTTGGACTTTTGAATAAAATCACTCCATGCCTCCTCTGCATTCTGTCTTTAATTCAAGTATTGTTTGCCTCATTATTTTTTTGGTTTCTCAAAGTTAGCCTTTGCAAAATACCAGTTTTAATTACTGATCAGTATTTTGTTATTCCTGCAATTTAGCAAGACCTGATTCTGTTCAAGACTTCATGGACCAACACTATCTTCTACTATGCACATTTTTGCCACATTTTTGCTATTGCCATTTGACAGGTCACTGATTTTTTTAGATGCACCATGTTCATCACGTCTTAGGACATGCAACACATCTCAGGAATATTATTTCTAATTTATGTCTGGTAAATAAAATGGACACTAAATATGTGAAGTATGGCATAAATGGCAATTCTACTAGTTTATCAACAGATTTTTTGAGATACTTAGAGATTAGTTTATGTGATTTAAAATAATTTCACGTTAAATTGCAGGAGGGTTGGGGGATGACACACTTAACCTGATGCTTTTCAAGGAACCATGCTGTATTATACAGAAACCAGATACGATTCTTTCCAGTAGTAACTTGACACTTGATATTGTAAATTACCTTATGAAGAAATCAGAGTAGATTCTCCATGTCAATTTATTTGTAGCATCAGACCTCAATTTTTTATGTTCCCAAAATGCTAAGTTATAACTCATTCTCAATTACATTGCTCTATCAGTATAAAACAAAATCTACAGTATGTATGTAAATGTCTTGCTATGTGCAATCTCTCTTTGATTTTTTAAATAAAGGTGTAGGCACCTATCATCTGGCAAAGATTTTAAGCTTTCAGTAAGGCACACAAATGTGAGAAGTCTGAGTATGTGCTAAGTTTGAGCAAGGCACATACATGATAATTCTGAATAAGACACGTAAATGCTACAGAGGGACAGAATTTAAGACACATTATTGACTAGCGTTAACAGCTCCCCACTACACAATACTGGCTTGCATCCCTAGGAATAATAAATGCCTTATTGAAAGATTACATACATTCCTGAAAAGCCGAACCATGGGAGAGACTTGAGGAATCATAAGGTAAAGAAACTAACCCTGTTTTAGTGCTGTGTTGTAACCTAGAGTAGCTGATGAGACCTAGAAATGTAAAAAAGAGGCAGCAGTGAATATGGATGGAGTAATTTTACCTCTTTATACAGGGCTGGAGAGAACAATATTAGGATAGTCATCTGAACAAATACAAGGATGGAGACTACTGGCTGGATATTAGTGTTACAGAAGAGAGCTTCAGAACTTACTGTGAATTTTGAGCTGAAAATGAGTGAAGGGCTGTGTCAAATATGTTACTGGAAGGGATAACAAGGTTGTGAAGTAATCCCTGTTCAGCATTAGGAAGGTCTTATCTGGAGTATTATGCCCCATTTCAGTTAGAAGATTTAGTTTCTAGTGGTAAAGATAGTTAAGCATTGAAATAGATGGCCTAGAGAGGTTATAGACTCTCTAGTGATGGAAGTTTTCAGGTTAGATAGACCTGGATCAAGAATTTGTACAGCTGATCCTGCCCTGCAGTGGTGGATGAACTGGATGAATTTGTCTAGTATCTTCCCAGCCCTATTTTGTATAAATACTACAAATTCTACAGTTATGTGAATAAAACATACAGTTCTGATAGAATGTTGAAATATAGGAGAAAGTACAGAAAAGCTGAAAAAAATATGTTGAAAAACTCATGTTTCAGTAAGACATTTAAAAGAGCTTGGGCTACTTCTCCAAAGAAAAAATTAAAAGTATCTTGATTATTCTGTTGAAGGTGAAAAACATTTGTAGAGAAAATGCTAATTCTGAAGCCATCCTTAGGTAGGTAGAGAAACAGAACAAAAAAATCTGTGGCTAGAAGCCAGACAAGGCTGAAAATAATGCCAAGGTGTTAACAAGGCGTTAACCACTGAGACAAGCTAGCAAAAGCCCACACCAGGATTTGATACAGAGACCTTTCAGAAAGGTGTGTTTGGGGGAAGGAAATACATACATTTTGGCATGCTGGAGGTCAGATTACATGAAGTTATCTAATGATCCCTTTCAACTTGATAATGAACCTATACAATACTTTTCCTGTGAAATACATTGGTGTATTCAAAGTTTGATTTTCAATTTTTTGAAAAGTCTTTTAAGACTATATGAATATCAACACCACCTCAAACACTAGCTTTCTACTAGGAACAGAAGAAAAAATGAAGTTGAAAATTCTTTTTGCCAGACATATAACAGTCTCATAGTTTCTGGTTTTTAATGATGCAATATCTCAATCGTAATTTGCAGATCATAAAAGAACTGTTTGCAGGGTGTGGAACAATTCTTTCTGTTTTGGGAAGAAAAAAATAATCCATATGCTGCAAGGCAAAGTATGTAACCTGCTTTGAAATTGCACATATTTAAGAGAATATATTTGAACTTTTATTTTTTGTCACACCATGGGCCACATTGTAGGGGAGATGAAACTGAGCACAAAGTGAAAACAATAAATAAGCAAATCCCCTATTATTATTGGCATTAGTTTCACTAGCTTTGCAAATTTTCGGTGTTTCTCAAGATCAGGTATCTACATTTTATATTCTTCTTCCTGGAAATACCTCTGTAAGTCTAATTAGTCTTTACTTGGAAATGACAGCAGGGGAGTTATTATTTCTAAAAAACAGAAAACAAGTTTGTATCTGTTTTACTCTTTTGAGTAAAAATAAATGATGAAATTCATGCCCTCAAAAAAACCAACCAACCAAACAAAAACTCTCCAACAACAAAAACCTTGCTGTTTCAGTGCATCACAAATGAGATATCTTTTCTTGCCTAGAAGATACCAGAATGTTTTAGCAACAGAAATTCCAGTGGGGTGGGATGGCTAAACCCCATGCTGTATTTTCCAGTTCTATTGTCATAAGCTATATCCATTTGCAGTCTTCTCACCTTTTGCATTTTAGGCATGGTCCACATTTTTCCACACTGTTTGTTCATGTGGGCACAATTGAAGGCACAGTCTTTCAAAACAGATATTCTACTGTAGTATAGAGTAAGGAGAGATATGATTTTTAAATGAGAATTTTTCACAAAAAGCTTATGAATATATTCATAAGGTCAATATTCCTATAGACTTCCTAACCTTCAAAAAAAATCTGAATACTGTAGATTAAGAATTCAATGGACACTTAGGGAAAGAATGTAATTGAGATTCCAACTTTGTTAGGTAATACAACAGAAACACTGGGCAGAGGAGGAATAGTTCTTATGAACTGAAAGAAAATACATATACACACAGCATTTGACAGAAGGGAGAAGTTATGAATGTTTATGGAAGATTATGACACCTGCTGCCATTCCATACAGAAAATAGATATCTAAAAAAAAATGGGCAGAATCTCAAGGGAATAATAATTAGATACTTTTTGGACTTGCCATTTTTGGCAAATAAAAACCAGTATTTAACTACTCAGAAAAACCTAAAACTACCTTCACATGTTAATAATTTTAGGTCTCAGCCTTAATTAATCTGGACAGAGTATATCTTTCCTTACCGTATGTTATTTTTTCTTCCAACAATAATTTCACTGTTTCTATAGCTCTGTAGAAAATACCACTCCTTAAATTCGCCATGACAGATTATTCACACTGCACTGATATTCCTTAGAAAGCATGTCAAACTGAAGTCTGAAGAAATTCCATATGCATACTTGACTCAGAAGTCTCCATTAACAGCAAGTAATTGTTTTTGCTAATTTAGAAGCAATATAACTATCGTAAACCCAGAATAAATATTTTCATCTCTCTGTAGTGCCTGCTATACTTTCCTCACTGAAGAAAAGGATCCAAATCCAAGACTGTGACTGACCAATAAACCCCTACAATGAAGAATGCTCAGAGACAGGCAAGGGAGATGAGGCTGTGAGCTGTGGGAGCAGTGCAGGCTGTGACTGACTACAGCTCTTGCAAAGCAGCTGATTGCATCTCAACACAAAGGGGACTGGAGGGTGGCCTTTGTTTTCCTTGAACAGCTACCAGCAGCTGAGGGGATCAGCAGGTGGTGCTGATGATGGAGTGTGATGTCTCTGGAGTTGGCCGGACCAGCACCAGGGAGGGCAGGGAGTGAATACATTGCTGGACCCTGCAAGGACTATAAAAATGGAAGAAGTAGCAGAGGTATTTTGAGGAGAGCAATGAGCTTGAGCTAATTGTAACCCATGTGTGTCTTCCTGGTGATGCCTAGTGTCATGACAGAAAGCATGATACAGCAACTGGTAATTGAGGCTGAACTGTGTATTGCAATTGCTGTGCATTTTGTGAAGTGTAACATTCGTAGCTGTGATTGCAGCATATATAGTATCACTCTGCTAAATCAGACATCCCATGTAACATCAGCTGTCTTGAAGTAGGTAAATGTGATATTAAACATTACTCCTTCTGTGCAAAGAGTATCTGAAAGAACTAGGCCAGAGAGTGCTGGACTCTGAACTGCTCTTAGTGTTCCGCAGGATGAGAGCCTGTGTAATGTATTGACCCTGGGAACATTTATTTAATAGTTTATAGTACCATACTTATTTCCATTTTTCTGTACATATGAGACAACAGCTTTATGGATATGAAGTATTAATGAGTATATACATTCAGTGTTTCATGTTAAATAACATTAAAGAACATCAAAAGAGAGTTAAACTATTTTAGAGAAGTTAAAAAGTAGAAACGCATAGTTCATTTGTCTTGGCCGCTGTAGGAGCACATGACATGGTAGCCAAAACAGAGCCTGTAACAACACCATATTAAAAATGTGTGAATCAGTGTGTCATTAATACTGGCTTGCCTTGACCCTGAATGCAAGCACACTGAAAGAGTGCGACTGTTACGGCTAGAGTGCAAAGCCAGACACGGTTTTGCACAAGCATGGGAACAACATGATGGCCAAAGGGCGAATTGGGGTGGGTTTGTGGCTGCGGCGGCGGGTGGGGCTGGGCAAGCAGCAGGGCTGTGAGCTGGCTGAGCAACTCAGGGGGCAGGAAAGAGGGCAAAAGAGATCCAGATAAGCAGCATCGAGAGCAGGAGAGGGGGACAGCAGCCTGGAAAGGTCGGGCAGAAGCGAGGAAATCCAGAGGAGGACAAGGAGAAGGAAGACCTTGGCTCGGTGTCCCGGCTGCTGTCAGCTGTCTGGGCTGCAGGTTTCTGTGGGACAGTATGCTCAGAGTGGGGGTGAAGACAGGTTTGCATTTGTAATGATGGTGGTTAATATTGTGTAGGAATTGGCCGTCAGCAGTAAGTGTGCTTATCATGAAGGAGGTAAAAAAAAATGTTTCATGTGTTCTAACACAGATGCTTTCTAGACAGTTATATGTCTTGTTCCTATATACTTCACGCCATCACCAAATATCTGCTGAGCTTCACTTTTCTGCTAATGTGAAATTATGTAGAACTCAGAGTCCTGTGCCCTGTTCTACGTGTGAATGGTAGCTATGGCCAAGACACCTAAACTACAGCTGCAAAAAGCTTTGCCAAATGTGACACATGATGTGAAAGGATTCATACAGTTCTGAATAGGTGTGAACAGGGATCCAAGTGGTGGTGTTACAAGTTTGGGGATGTTTATGTGTTTATGTTTTCATAAGTGTGGCATATGTTTATTTGAACTCTTAAAGAGAGAACTCGGTAGTCGTCTCTCTCTCTTTTTTTTTTTTTAATAGTTTTTCTGTCAGAGTTAAGAACTCTCTTTGGAAAGCTCTTGTGGACAGATTGTCATACACTGGCGACTTTCTGTTGTGGTTTAAGCTTTGTCCATTGTAAAGAAAAAACTTGCAATGTGGACACTGAGTGTGCACCTGGAATAATAAGCCTTAGGGGAAAAATAGCTAAGAGCATTTTTTTAGTTTAGGTAGCTCTTTATTGTTTTACCTGGATGGAAGACTATGTCATCAAGGTCTGATTTCCCTCTTTACTAGAGGTGAAATCTCATAGTGAGCTGAGAATGAAAGATTGGTCCAGGCAGCAGCAGAACACGAAGAAGGGACTGAGGAGCTTGACTGGACTTAGAAACAGGATTCTGTTATTCAACCACTCTTTCAAAGTACCAAGTCTGCCTTCCCAAAGTGCGTGGGGACTGGAGGAGTAGGAGAGGAGATGCTGTAACATGCTACAAAACTAAAAAAAAATTCTAGGGAGGCCCCAGACTCTGACTTCTTGCCAAACAGGTAATTAGCACTCTGGAGTTGTATAATTAGCCCTCCAGAGTTGTTGAAAGGTCTGCTATGGCCTTGTATTTTCTGCGGGGGACACAAATTGGGTCATTCCCTCAAAGCAGGAATCCCTGCTGAATTGAAATGTGATTGGAGTGCCTGGGTAGGCGGTTTGCAGTATTATTCCTGGGTCCAGGCAAACGACATGAAGGGGGATTTGGCTCCTCGTGTTTTCCAGTTGCACTCACCACTTGCCACTTCAGTGTGTCAGAGGGACAGCACGAGTTTCCAGCCTGAGGAACCCAGTTTTGGCTGAAACATGATATGGAGGCAGTTTCTCTTTGTGGCATCATGACCACGTCCTGTGTGGGACAGGCAGGGGGGTCAGCTGCTCCCCATCTCCCCTTACCTGGGCAGATGGCAGGTGAGGGAGAGCCGGTGGGGAGCGGGGGGTATAGTGGGGTGAATCCCAGCACTTTCTGCTCTCTGCTTGGTTTTGAGGACTAGATTTCTAACTCTATGGTGCTTAAAATGTGCTGTAAGAAGCAAATTATTATGAGGACATACTGTGCATGTAAATTACACTGCCTAAAAAACGAGAATAAATACAGGGTCAAAATGGGAAGAAAGTTCCCCCTTTTTGAAGGCAAACTGATTTTGAAACTTTCAAAGTTTTGTATATCTGTTCTGCCAGGGCACCTGTGTGCTTCCTTCCACTGCAGGACTTGCATGAGTCTGCCTCGAGGTATATCTTGCAGTGGTGTGCTAAGCATGTCTTCCTTCTGCAGGTTGAGATAGCATAATATAGTGTATTTTTAAATACAACTTGCAGTTGTAAATAGAGGAGCCTATAGCTAGTGCAAATGACAGTATTTGCTGTCCAACAGAAAATGCAAATTCTAAAGAGCAGTGTGGCAGATGCACTGCCCCGTCCTCATTTCCCGCCCCCCCTCCCCGAAACTTCAATGCTGATTGACAGCTAGGCCCCTTGGTGGACAGGTCCTTTGACCAATGAGATGCCTCAGTTGAGAGAAGTGTCTGGAGAACTACCATAAATGGCCGCAGCTCACATTCAACTAGGGTATAAATGGAGCCCGCCAGAAACCCACTTTGAGTTGGTCTTCCTCAGAGCAGAGGGTGTGCAGTTGAAGTCTCTCGTCCTTAGACTGGTTATCTATGAAACATTCACTGGGGCCTGAGACACTTAACCAACCTGGTAACCGGTCATCTGGGTACCCTTGAGAGTCCTCACCTTGACACAGACTGGGAAGATGCCTATTTTGAACCATCACTCTAGAGTTTTGGGGTCTAATCCTCTTGAGATTTGCATCAGCTGTGTAGTAATTGAATTCCTAACTGGTATCTGAACTTGTGTTGTATAATGTTATTGGGGTGCCGAATAATTTCTGATAGACCTCATTTGTAGTTGGATTCTATTCAACAGCTCTGGTTAGAATAAAGTCTGTTTGGAGCTTGTTGACTGCCTGAATTGACTTTTAGGGTGCCTCCATGTCAAGCAGTGAGGAGGAAAGATGTATTCTTAATTTTATTAGTCTTATGTTTAAAGTTAGAGTTAGGTAGTATGAGAATTATGTAAATGTTACTGAGCTTGAGAAGGCTGTTCAAATACTGTCGAACTGGATTATCATTAATGAGATACTAAAAAAGGTGCTTATACCTTTATGTATTGTATTAGCCTTTTCTATTAGCATGTACTTAAATTCTATTTTAAAGCTTTTGTCTGAAATAAACAGGGCTAAATTTTCATCTTATGTAGTGAAAATATATATTTGTGTAATTCCATGGTGAACTGCTCTTCAAAATGCACTAAATATTACATGAGTTGTAAAGACTGTATGCCATTCAGATTTTTAAATGAGGATTCATGTGGCGTAAGTTTAACAACTTCTAAGTGGTGCTTCATAAATTGCAGAATTGTCGTCTCTTTGTATTTGGATTACATCCAAAGCAGACAGAAATTCTAGATGAGCAATAATGAGGTTTTGATGAAAACTGAGTGTTTCAGAGCCTTATGGTGAGTGGTTTATGGGGGAATTCCAGTTGAGTTTTGCTTTTTTTTTTTTTAAAGCTTATGGTAGGTAGCAGTAACGTATGTAATTGTTTATATTTTAATTCTTCCTTTTTGTGACCCATGCAGGTGACGCTTCTTGATGTGCCTACATTTTTTTGCCCTTGCCAGTCCATCAATACTCTGTTCCTGCTGCTGCTGACTCAGAGATGCAGGAGTAGATTTAATCGATCTTCAGCAGGTATTGAACACTAAGGTTCAGCAACTTCTGCACAAATTGGATGTAGGGAAGAAAAGGCTACCTACAAGACCTGGACTGTAGTGCTAAAACTAGAATGCTGTTGCTGGAAAGTTAGTTGGGTAATGTTTTAATTAATGGTGAAGAACAAAGGCAGGGTTAGCTCTGAAATGTGGGAGGAGACTGACATAAACTGGGAAATCTGTGGACTGCCAAGACACTGGCATTAATTTCTGAGAAAAGTAGGATCTGTTTCAATGGACTAATGAGCCATGCTGTATAGACATGGCAAAATTTCAAGATACTCAGTGCCAGCAGGTTTTTCAGATCTTGCATTCCCCTTTTTTTCTCAGCCTGGGAAAATTCCTGGTTTTTTTTCCTCAACCTGGGAAAATCTGCAGCTGCCACAGCTCAAGCTCAGTGGTGGCTGGTTGGATAGCTTTGAATGGATAAAGCTTGCTTGTCACCTAGAAAGAGCTGACAGTTCTCTAGGAACCTGAACACTGCAGACAGTGGAGATCATAGTGAAGTGAAGGCAGTAATTTTGCAAGAGGAAAGTGTCAGCATGGAGAAGCAGCACCAGCAGTTCAGACAGTTCTGCTTCCAGTAGGTTGCGCCTAACTGTGGGGCTTATATGCAACTGGAGTTATAAGCTGAAGGTAGACATACAAAGAGCAGGTCAAAGACCTGCATATGCTGTAACAGTTCCTGCATCTCTTGCCAGAAGAGCTGTGTCTGGGAACATGGTCCAGGTAGCTGCACCAAGGGAACTGTTCCAGCACCACTCAGATGTTGGTTGAGAGTTGTTTATCCCTAAAGCAGGAGGGAAACTATAGAAATGTCAGTCCTTTGACTCCTCACCATGATAATAATTTATCCATAGTGGGCCTTTAAAGTTTTGCCATCTTAGTTTTTCCCAAAGTGCAATCCCCTGCTGTTTTTCATGGAGACAGCTCAGAGTTTTAGGGGAAGATAATTCAATGAGGGATTTTATGAAGGAATGAATGATGATGAGCTATGAAAGTATCAGGAACCCATGAGATCCCCATGACTGTTTCACAAAGTGAAGTAGGTCAGCCTTAGTACCTATAAGAGGTCTTTTTCCTTTCACCTGCCAGGTGGGAACCGGAGGCCTGAGCATGCCATGAATTATGCGGAAATGTGGAAAAAGCTTCACAGAATGAAAGTGGGAGGCTTAAGGCTCAGACATAGAAGTTTTCATGAAGTCACAAGCTAAGTAACTCAAATCTATAAGTGCACTTTGATGAAAACTTAAATATAATATGATTAATTCTACTTCATCAACTGAAAAACCAAAAGTCTGAGGGAAGAAATAGAAATGAAACTTTTTTCTAAAATTCACGTGGAAAACAAAGGATTATTTGTACTAGTTTGAGTACTATACTGTCTGTC
The DNA here is from genome assembly GCF_963082525.1 of Nesoenas mayeri. Classification (NCBI taxonomy): domain Eukaryota; kingdom Metazoa; phylum Chordata; class Aves; order Columbiformes; family Columbidae; genus Nesoenas; species Nesoenas mayeri. The sequence continues at coordinate 54,961,666 of NC_137540.1, forward strand.
CCTACCAAACTGCAGTTTCTGTTAAGTATTTTGATGGCATAATACATAATGACCTTTCCTGATTACAAGTTTAAGATACAACTAAATCTACTTTCAATCTCCTGCATTAAACAAATGCATGCACAGATGATGGATTAGTTATCTATTTTTGTCATAACTACACTATTTGTGAACATTCATGCATTTTGACATCAATGTAATTCTAAAAGTAAAAGGAATGTTACCTCCCTTACATAAGTGGAAGCTAGAAGCTCAGAAGGGCTGAGTGCATGTTATAAAGTAATTTTCATTGAGACTTGGAAGTATTTTGAAATAAATTCTCAAACTAATTCACCAAAGAGTGTACATGGGAGGAAGAGATTGGAAGTACTGGCTTAGAAACCAGTATTGGGTCTCTCAAAAACTGCTTAACGTTGCTCACAGTAGGTCGAGGATCTACTACCAGGGTCTTAAATGCACCACTCTTTAAAATTTAATTCAAATTTGACACAGCAGACTGAGAAAAGACTTGTATTGCAGTGTAGATTCAGTTGAAGAAAAGCAATAGTCACTCCTTTGTGCTGGCATGAAAGAATACTCCTCCCACGTGGCATTTTAAAGTCTGTTATTTCAACTCCATAGTCAAGCATCTGTGCCTACATCAAATTAGAGTACGAACATATGTGACCAGTGGTGCTCTTTGATCCATTCTGTAGCACTACAGCAATGTGAAGAATCAGGGTGAGGTGTGTGCTTATTTTTCAAGAATATCTGCTCTGACTTGTGGTGACTGAAGGCCATACCTATACAGTAATTGGTTTATTTCCAGGTTAGAGAGCCTTTAAAGGCTCTGTAGTGATCTCTGTGAAGATGGCAGCTCCTGTGAAATTATGGGAATCATCCAACTCTCTAGGCCACAGCCTAACCAACCCAGAAAGAGGCAAGAGAAAGCAAGCAACCAGAACTCAAATACAAAGTGCTTTCAGTTGTTAAAGAACTGGATGTTCCTCAAGAAATGGCTAATAAGCTATAAGTGATGAGAGCACATAGGCTTGTGTACAGGAGAAAAATGCTGAGGATTGGACAGAGAACAGGAGATACTTTAGGTGCAGGATTTAACAGTAATGTGGCCTGTTCAGGTGGATCTTATCTAACATTTAGCTGGCAGCTTTAGTAACCCTAGTTCAGGTGTCCATACCAGGAAATCCCTTATCACTTAAGGCACCTCAGTAAAGAAGAACACAAAAACAGAGATTATGGAGTCAATTTTCCCTCTTGGTCTTTAAAGTGAGAGGTTTTTGGTTTAAATGGGGGGAATGAAAGTGGGAAGCTTTCATTAATCTTGGTATTTGAGCACATAAGGAAAAATAGTGGGTCTGACTCATTTGTATTTGTTCTGAGGTGCTACCAGGCAAGATTTTTTGGGAGACAAACCTGATAGTTGTAACTCACATGCTTTTTTAGAACAGAAAATAAAAGGCAATCTATCTTGATGCATATCTAATGTTGGCAGGTATAAGGATAACTTAGTTATTGCTGTGTTTAATTTTTAACTATTAGTTGAATCAGACCATATCTGTTGGAGTTGAAATTTAAGCCTTCTAAGCCTGTCCTTTGCTAGAGGTCAATTTTAATGGTTATAGTGCTCTCTTACAATTTTAAAATTTGGTGAAAATTGCTGTTCTTCAATAACAGAAAATAGTATCAATGCCTTAGAAAACATCAAGCATGATATATTTCTACTGCTCTTGTAGTACCAAGCACAATGAAAGTCTTGATCTGGGTTGTTGTACAAGTTGAATTCAGTTCAGATTGTGACATATGTGAGCATAATTGAATCGCTGCTTCAGGAGGAATGGTTAAACCAATCTTCAGTTAGTTTGTGCCTCCTCAAAACCTCTTCTGGCTGCTTCTGGTCTTCCTGCCCATGTTTCTCTTTACCCGGTAGAGTTCTGCTCCTCAAAACCGTTTCTTGCACTGCAACTGTAAATTGTATTCTGAAAGCTGAGGATAAAAGATTCACCATCCTCGAGGTGGCAAAACCTAATTTTTGTAATTTTTGGTTACACTATTGCATGTTTTCATACTATTCTGCTTATTCTTAACTCTTAACTCCAAAGTACAGGTACTAAACAATTAAGTCTGCTATTTGCAGACAACAGCAAATTACTTATTACTTTTTTTTTCTTTTCTTTTTTTTTTTTTTTAACCTGCAATGGTTGATAGTTGTGGAAAAATGGAAACTCATGAACAAGAAAGGCTTGGACATACGGAAGAACACAAGTTCCCCTCAGGAGATCAAACAGAAAACATATTCCAGAAGGGTGACTTGAGTTGTCAGAAGGGTGAAATGTCTCAAAATACCAGTTTGAAAATACCCTTTGAAGATAAACAGAGGTGTATGAGAAGAGAAACTGTAACATGAGAGAATTCCAGGACATTGTAGTCTTGGGAAGAATTTCACCAGGACAGAGCCCTTGTCAGTGCGCTGTGTGCAGGAGAAGCTTCAAATGCAGCTCTAACCTTCTGCACCAGTGTAGCCACACAACAAGGAAGTGCATGCTGTGTGAGAAGAGCTCCAGATACATCTCTGTGCTGAGTCAGCACCAGGTGATACACTGTGTGAAGCACATGTTTGAGTGTGCAAATTGTGGTGACTGTTTCACACGCAGCTCCAGTCTCGCCATCCACTGAAGGATTCACAAAGGGGAGAAGCCCGTTATGTGCGCATCCTGTAGTTAGCATTTCAACATTGCCCCTGAGCTGGTGGCTCACGTGGGGTTAGACGCATTACTTCAATGTGGTCCTTTGTGCCTCAGCAAACTGGAACCACATGCTTAAGGAGGAAGCAATTGCTCTATAGGACCACATAGCCTCTAAAAATTCTTGTTTATCCTGTGTACCTTAAGCCTATGGGCAGGTAAGACGTAATAGTGGCTAAGCAAAAAAAAAAAAGGCAGCCCCTAATCCCAAGGGCCTGGTTGGAATATCAATTAATTGCTAAGAGTCCAGTGGCTGAGGAATGAATCCATTCTTTTCTAGTGCATAAGCCTCTGTCAGGGTGGAAATAGAAGTCTGTATGTATTTGAAAAACAGAGAAAGAGGATAGGTTACTGGCTGGGATGAGAGCTAAGAACTTTAATGATACAGTTTTGGTTCTGTGTTCAGGTACAGGATGACCTTGTGCTGATTACTTTGCCTCTCTGTCTTTATGACTCATAGTTCAAAAAAGAAATGTCTATTTTAATTTAACTTTCTCAGTGTAGAGTGCAGACTAACGTGTGCCCAGATAGTACAGTCATTAGAGACAGATAAGTTTAGTAGCTTAAAGAGCAACTTGTTCTGAAAGTCTAGATGTCTCTGTCCTTTGCTTTTTAAAGGAAGATTTTTTCTAAAACTCTAGGCTTTAGAAGTTATTTCATCTTTTAAGGGAATTTGGGTTCCTAACTTCCAAGGCACTTCTGAATATTATTCTTTTGTAACCATCCAGGGTGTCTGAAGGGATCTGTACCACAGTGATCCATTCTTTTCTGCCCATTGCTTATAGATCTGCATAACTCCTTGGCATCAGCAGAAGGATTGGTTTCTTGAGTTAAGAGGCTTCTACTAGAAATCTTAATTTGCTAGCTTGTGTAAATAACATCTAGTGGAAAGAAAATGAATTACTTGAAAATGAAATTTAAATATATAGAAGTGAGAGAGTAGTGTCTGCTATTATGGTAAACGTCAAGATAGTCATACTGAAGAGGACTTCAATTTTGTTGTACAGTTATGCATTAAATGGAAAAATGGGCAGTTACTGAGAACTGAGGTGATTGCTGCATCTTCCTTGTTACCTCTTGACTTTCACAGAGTAATTTCTGCACTGAAATTAGACTCCATTTTATGAGTCCACAGAGCTAAAGGCATTGATTTAAATTTTTCATTTGTTGAAGAAATTTCACTTTTTTCCACTGAGATTAAAGGATGAAGAGAGAAAACTTAGGGTACCAAAGCATGCTAGAGAAGTTGCCATTTATTACAGTCTATTTTTAATGTGTGTCCTCCTTCCTTTAAGGCTCTGTTGTTTTGTTGGTTTTTTTTTTGGTGGACATAATTATAGTATTAATGCCAGATGACTATTTTTGTATATTAATAAGCACAAAGTATTTTGAAGTTCAAGTTGTATTTGCTTTTACCTCCTTTCCAGAGCGTGCCATCTAAAGTACCTGGAACAAGGATCTGAATAAGGAGATCCTGGTATTTTTAAAAACTGATTTATAAGAGGCAATGTTATCTCTGACTCACCAGTCACTTTATGCATGTTTTAGAAGCCTGAGTTCACGTAACCTTCTAGTGCCTATCTGTCTCCATGTTCCTATTTCTTGTGACAGACTCCCAGTAAGTTGAGTCCTTTCATCTTATTCTCAGTATTCTCTGCCCTGACAAGTTTCCTTACAAAAATGAGAGACAAATCCAGAGGTTGGAGCACCTTCAGGGCACCCTCCTATTGTTTCCTTTCTATGTTTAAATCCTTTTTCTTCTTTTTTCCCCCCAAATCTTCCTCATATGTAACTGACTGTCAGATATAAAATTGGGCAGCAGATAACAGAATATTCTTGGAGTAGGAGGAATACAGGTCTTTGTAGCTGTTTTAGAAAGTAGGTAGTTAAGCTGATACTACTTGTGGGAAGGTTAGATATCCCAGGTTCCCAGTTTTAGGATGGTAGGTTTAACAAGGTTCAAGACTCCCTTTTTGTTCTTGAAATCTCTTTGATTCCTCAGTGCTCAGTTAAACTTAAGTAGCAGCACAATGGCAGAGAGAAATCCTGGTTGATTTGGACCAGTGAGAAGGCATCTTTAAAAGTGCATCTAAATTCTAAAGTCCTATATTCAGGCTCCCAAAGGAGAATGCAGCATGAAACTTTGAGCATGTTGTTGTGGATGTGAATTTGCTGTGTGCTGAACTGGAATTAATATTTTCTTAGAACTAGATACATTCTAGGTCTGAAGGCAGAAGCAATGCAAAGACTTTTGCCAATTTCAGAGGACTACTCCTCTTGCTCTTACTCTAAACCAGGGGTGTAGAAGTAGTTACATTTGTACAGTCCTAGAATTACATTTGGCCCTTTGAAGGTGACCACGAGGCTGATGTGGCTCCCGGTGAAAATGACACCCCTGCTCTAAACAATGGACTTGTGCAGCAGTTACTTTATTGCTGATTTAGTTCAGTTAATTCCAATATAGATGGTTGACAAGTTGCCAGTTAACTTAGACTATGTAGAGAGTTTGAGGAGTGCTCAATATTTCATTATAAAGAGCAATTAGGACAGAAAAAAAATGCCTACGGATGGTAGATGCTAAACCTTAGAAAATACCAATTTTAAACTAATATCTCATAAGCTGTGATAGGTTTCTCTACAGATTTGTTCAATGCTCGAGAACAAAGGCTGTCTGAGTTCTGAGTTGCATTTTGTCATAAAGCAACACCAGGCACTGGGTGAAAAGGGCATGAATACACTCATGCTTGAGACAGAGGTCAGCCATCAACTGCTACCTGTTCTCATCTCATCTGGATGACCTGCTGTCTGAGGTGATTCAACAGTTTTCTAAAGGAAGTTACAGAAGTGTCTGAACTTATTCTTACTGGTGCAGATGATGTTATCTGTCTTTAGTTACTCAGATAATCTGTTCAGAAAAAGAAAAAAAAAAGGACAAAAGAATTGTCATGTCTACCACCCAGATAATTTTCTGGATATTTCATTTCTAATAGTGTGCTGTCAGTTGCTGGGATAAGACGTGAACTGTTGCTCACTGCTCAGGAGAAGGCTCCTAAAACTTGAAGGCAAATATTGAGGAGATAAACTAATTTCAGGCTGGATATTACCTAAATACATTATTTAGAGTGGAGACAATTGTACTCTTAGGTCAAGAATGATTCTTCTTTATCTGTTTGTGCAAAATCCTGCACAGTGCAACCATGCTTTACGGATTCCAGAGCAGAGAGTGAGAAGCATGAGCAGGTGTGCAGCTCTGGACATTTCTCTGGGTGGTGTCAGGGAGAGTAAAGAGGCATTTGTTTGGCAATGCCTCTCTCCTCAGCTGTGGTCTCAAGTAGGTGTCTCTTAGCAGTCAGGTTTATCACACCCAGTGCCTTCCACCAAAACACCCATCTCTGAACATCTGAGGCTGTCATTACTCCTGGAATCCTCCTAGTTGGGCTATCTACTTCTCCTCCTAGTAGTTTTTCCTTCTAAACCTTAGTTTAGCATTTTATGTTACAGAGAACGTGTAGAGCACAATGTCCCTCAGGATGGAGAATTAGATACAGTATGGAAAACAAAATAATTCTAAGTTTCACCAGTGTTTGAAGAATGTTCGTCTTCTAATGCTTAACAAAATGGCAAGGACAAACTGAACAGTTACTAATTCAATTAAACAGACATCAGCTCTTACTATGTAGAAAGTATTTTTTTATGTTTTTAGGTGTTGGAGTATGCATCTCAGCAACTTATTCCTAAGTGTAAATTTTTATTTGATTTTTTTCATTAATAAACATACTGAGACTAAAAAGTCTATTTCATGGAAGTATATTGATTTAAATTCCTGGTAGACAATGCATACCTTTGACACAAACAAATAGAAGCAATGTTTTGTCATCCTTTTGAAATCCTCCCATATAATGATGTGCTTTTGTGAACACAAATGCTCCGTTTTTAGTGTAGATAAACTGTGCATGAATTCAGGCTCTAAAATCCAACGTCTCTAAATCTCAGTATTTCCCCCCACGACACAGTGTGGAAGCTGTTGGAACCATTTTAATTTCCATTCAGTGTCAGACAAATAACTCTCTCCCAAATAAGCCTGGCCTGTGGAAAAACTCTCAGTACCTGAAAAAGCATTTTACATAAGTGTTGGAAAAATAGGGAAGAGCTACAACCTGTTCTGGCCTTAACCATGTGAGCAGCAAGCAAAGATTAGTTTATAGTACAAGAAAAAAAGCACTCGCACATGAAAGGACTTCTGTCTTTCTATGCAGTTCTTCAGTGGTTAAAAAAAATATTTCCTAACACATTTTCTGATTACTTAAGTATTATTTTTTTCTTTAATTTAAAGCTACCACTATTACAGATGTGCATTTTAATGACTTGCTCTTCCAAATGATATTTATCAAATTAGCTTATTCTAGAAAAAGAGATCATGAGATGGTCTTGCACAATCAGCCTTCTTTCTCAAATTACTTCCTTATCTATGAAAATGCAGTTATCACTTTTGATTACTCTTAGATAGTTAAATAATGACAAAAATGTTTATATTTATTAAGCAGGTTTAGCTTATACTGCCTTTTGATATACGATCTTAACTCCCATTAATGCAGCTTTTGCTTCAAATATTGCAAGCAAATATCCCTTTTTATTTCTGTATTATGGACTAGATGCTAAAATAGTATAAAGCATTTAGATTACTAAAGGAGATTTTGCAGTCAGCACTTTTGTAGATTTTTAACGTAATATATATAACGTAAATATACTTGGGTATTAAAACTTCCCAAATAATTGTCTTTTTACTTCATTACACTGCTGGGGAGAAGAAGCGATCTGGGGCTGTCCCCTTCCTGAAGTGCTTGCAGGTTCCCTGTCAGATAGGAGGAGAATGAGGGGCTGAAGTTTCTGGCACTGAATGTTAATGACTGTTCCCTGATAACTGCAGTGTTGCTTGGCAGGTCCTGGCCTTCCTGTCTCTGTTCGTCACTTTTACAACTGAATAGGAAATGGGAAGTCAGAAGTTTTTGCTTTACAGATAAATTATTGCCAATAATTTATTGCCACACCTGGAATATTGTGTCCATTTCTGGGTCCCTCAGTTCAGGAAGGACAGGAAACTGCTGGAGAGAGTTCAGTGCAGGGCAACAAATATGATTAAGGGAGTGGAGCATCTCCCTTATGAGGAAAGGCTGAGGGAGCTGGGTCTCTTTAGCTTGGAGGAGACTGAGGGGTGACCTTATTAATGTTTATAAATCTGTAAAGGGTGAGTATCATGAGGACGGAGCCAGGCTCTTCTTGGTGACAACCAATGGTGAGACAAGGGGTAATGGGTTCAAACTGGAACACAAGAGGTTCCACTTAAATTTGAGAAGAAACTTCTCAGTGAGAGTAACAGAACACTGGAACAGGCTGCCCAGGGGGGTTGTGGAGTCTCCTTCTCTGGAGACATTCAAAAACTGCTTGGACACATTCCTGTGTAACCTCATCTAGGTGTTCCTGCCCCAGCGTGGGGATTGGACTAGATGATCTTTTGAGGTTCCTTCCAATCCCTTACATTCTGTGATTCTGTGATAAGCTTATTGGTTTTCATATGCCCACTTGAATTTCTTAGTATGATCTTAGCTTAAGAATATTGATGATTACAATTTTAAAATAAAAGTTATTAATCTTGTTTGATTTGAAGGAGTGAATTCAAACAAAATACTGAGTTTCTTTCTGGTTTAGGTTTTGAAAAAAGAGAAGAAGGGAAAAGGACTGAAATACCTATCTGGAGAAAACAAAGAATAAAATTGGAACTCCAGTAAGAAGAGAAAAGATAATTTAAAAAAAAAAAAAAAAAAAAAAAAAAAGATACAAAAGAGAAGATAAAGGAAAGAGAAGAAATTAGATTGAACCCTCCCCAACATAGATTTTCTTCTCATTTACGTTAATCGAATTCTACTAGAATTCCAGTGGATATTCTTATTTACAAGTGATTTTTGAATGGCTGTGTGAGTATTCTGTGCATCAGACTTGAGATATGTGTGGTCCTGGATGGGCCACGGGAGAGGAAAGCCTAAAGCCTGAAATCCTGTACATCCTTTTTGTGTGAATAAATCAGGTCCTTAAAGGGAGGAAAGAGAGTACTCACTACCATTTTTATAAAATAGAAATAGTAAGAATAGATGTTTTCTGTCTTAATTTGTTTTAAATTACTTCTGAGTAGTCTATTGAGGAACAGAAAACAATGACCTTAGTGAATGGCTACATATTTCTCAGTGTAGACAATACGTACTTATACAAATGTATTGCTGGAGATTAGAAGTTGTGATTGAAGTCTGTGGAAATACCATACTGTGGAACTAATATACTGAAGATGAGGCCCAAAGGATCTCATCTCAGTGTGAATTTTCTTACAGGGAATTTAACCAAACTTGAGCTTATTAAAAACAAAACCAAATTATCTGTTCTGTGAGCCCTTTGTGTTGGTTGTGTTCTTTGTACTGGAAGTCCTCTCTTTTGCTGCTGTCAATTTTTTTTTCAGAAACTACCCTGTAGGAACACTTTTTTAGCATTTGCTAGCATTTTTTCTGCTTTTTTGACCTTTCTATAGCATTTATGACTAGCCTACCTGACTTTTCCGATTGCAACAATTTGTTGTGAGACTGTGATATGGTGACTTACTATGTTATTTTACTTGCATTGTGTTTTTGTTACTTCTTTGTTTCCTTTAATACAAACAAGATGCAAAGTCTGTATTTGTGAAACAATGCTCTCTATTTTGATAACCAATCAAATGCAAAAATTAGAGTCAAGGTGGAATACAGTTTATTAATCAAAACTGGATAAACCTTAAATATTCATTGCTTGGTTAATTACATAAAATTTTAGTTAGAACAACTTTACAATGAGTGTGCATGCAGTGGAGATGACTAAAAATAGCGTGTAAGTAGTGTCGACATATCCGACTTAAAGTTTTCTATATCTGAGCTATCCAGATGCTAAGCACAGATGTATCTGTCACAGCATAGAGACAGTAAGGCCTAAATTATTACCAGCATACAATCTAAATAATAAAAATCTAGTTCAGAAATTTCTGCTCTGGCCTATGGTCAAAGTAATATAGAGCCACTTGACACTGGAGGCTGTGGCAGCTCATAGGGAAAAACTTATGTGACTGGATAATGACAGCTGTGCACAGGACAAGAAAATTAAAGTTGTATAAGTTGTAATTCTGATGGGTTTGGATTTTTTTGAGCACCAATTTTTGCTTTATTAATATTTAGTTATGTGTGTGAAGACTGTGCATTAGCTACCTATACTCACAGCAGAAAGTATTCTTGTATTAGCAATATAGAGAAGAGAGGTGTTCATCATGCTAGACAGATCCGGACATCTTTACACACATACTCAAGAAGTTAAGTTCTACACTGCAGCAATATGGATCAAATTTGGCTGTCAGATAATTCATAAATGAAAGTGTGTTTCCAAATCATAACATCATTTTCCATAGTTTTCTCTGAAATTGCCTTAGATTTGATTAAGTTACTGCCAGAACAAAGTACATTTTCTATGCAATAATCATCAGAAATAAACTTATACTTTTAATTTATTCCTAATAAGTAATACATACTGTGAATGATTGTTCTTTGTTTATGGATGACTGCTGGAGCAGATTGAATTTTATAATAATTCATGAGAAATTAACAAGCAGTCATAATGAATAAACTTAGGGACAGTTTAATGACTATTCATCAGCAGTTCATGCACAACAAATCCAAATGTTTATCGAAGATGTTAATAAACATAGTGCACAGACAGCTTTAATGAACTGATAAAGAACATGAATGAACATTCATTATGAATTTCCCTTTGCTGAGAATGACATTCTCAGAGGAGACCTAATATTGCAAATTATTTTACTTTTAAAGAAAAGAAACATTTATGTTTCAAAAACCCCCGAGTATTTAGGATAGAGGTGAAAATAAAATAGAGATTGAAGTTTATATTGAGACTGAGAATGAGTTGTGGTGGAGTTGACTAGTATCTGTTGTTGTTGTGTTCCACGTGAGAGATCTTTGAAGACCATTTTACCAGTAGTCCGACAGATATTTACACAGAATGATCATTTACTTTGTGGGTTGGTACTTTCACTGTGGGTATCTTGGTTGTCTATTTTCCACAGATTATAGAAGAATAGATATGTGGGGCTGAATTCTAGGAGCTTTTTGAAGAAGAGGTTTGAACATTAAGCATAAGAAAAAATTGTAGAGGTGTGAAGAAAGGGAGTAATAAAAGGGAGTAATATGCAGCAGCTCAAATAAAGGGAAATGTTTTCTAGAATTTCATCTGGATACCAAATGATAAAACTGAGTTCAAAGAGGGACTACACATTCACGGATAAGATATCCATAAACAGGGGTTGCTAAAATGAATATGTAGGAATGTACCTTCTACTATTTCAAATGGGTTGTGATTGCTTAGAGGATATGAGGGAAGTGGTAGAGGTTTGGCTCTTGTGTTATCCTTAGATGGAGTGTCCCATTGCAGCTATCAGAGACAAGAGACTAATCTAAGCCAGTATAATTTATCTTATGTTCTTGGAAGATATCATCAGTGAATAAAGAGGTTAATTTTTGGGAGGTTTGTGAAGAATGTTCAAGTTAGGACATGGTGAGCATTGGAGACTTCATGGTTGAGAGACTGTGATTAACATTGTTTTCACACTCTGTGATGCTGAATGGAGGATATGCATTGACATGTATCTCTCAGAAACTAGTACTGGTTTTTGGTTTTGGTTTGTTTTTTTTTCAGATTTCAGCTTCTTCTTGTAGTAGACCATTTGTAATCTCAATAACATATAATTATAGCTTACCATTTGGAAAAAAATGTTGAACTTTCAATTCTGTGTTTCTGTATTGTCAATATACAATGATTATGTGCTTGAAAAGTGTATATTATATCTACAGAAACTTGTTTCAGTTCATACTTTCATTAATAAAATTGTTAACTTCTCCACCTAGCTACAACCACCACATTTGTGGAGGAGTTACTGGATAGTCACTGGTATTTTTGCTGCAACTTTAGCAAGTTTGTGATGGCAAAATATCGGCAAAGAACTATCAGAGATCCAAACCTATGCTGCTGCTGAATGCTAGCTGGAAAATAAAGCTCGTGAAGGAAGAGCTGTGGAACAGCCTCAGGTGCCAGCTTGGGGTTTCAGAATAGTGTGAAGAAAATGCTTCCTTGTTCCAGTGTGGCAAAAATAGACCAGAACAGTTCTATAATATAAGAAGACCTTTGAGAAAGACCTGTGAGCACAGAGACAACCCTGTTTGAACTAAGAACTCCCAAGCCGTTTTTGTTTGTTTGTTTGTTTTTTCCAGAAAAGTCTGTGCATTAAATTCTATCTTAAATGTTATAGGAAGAAGTTTCATTCCCTCTTATCTGTCACAGAAACCAAATGTTAAGTAGTACTTCAATGCAGCAAATGAAAAATCATACATTCAGGTAGCCAGCTTAACACTTTCTCAGTTTATGATTTTGGTTATGGATATGTCCCAAATAAAAAACTTCCTTATAGTTAGAAGCTATACACTACTCTTATTGGTTTTCATTTCACTGTTGAAAAAGGACTATATATCTGTTATATTATTCAAATTGCATTCATAATTCAAAGTAAAAAGTGTATTTATTTAGCATGGTTCGTGTTCATTTGAGACACAGTGAGAAGTAGACTAATCTCTGTTCATATTCACAAAATATAGTTATGGGTTCCATGTTATTTCTAGTAACTTACTAAAGTTTCACCAGCACAGTGATGAAGGCACAGATGAAAGACTTTAACTGGTTCCTTTTTACAGCAAGTTAAAATGATATTCACAGCAAGGTAAAATCATATGCATAGCATATTAATCACAATTTCATTGCAAAAATATTGGAGGTCAACTGAATAAAATCACATTTATCTACAGAGGAACAAAACATTTATTCCTTCAATTCGGATATGCTTTTTTATCTCTAATTCATAGTTATTGGAATAAGATGAAAGCTGTACTAATCATTGTGCTGAATTTGCCTTGCATACAGAGTAACTAAGCTGCTTCTGGTTTCACTAAGAACTAGAGATACTCATACAACTTGTTATGCTCAAATAATGTTATGGAGAAAAAAGGGAACTTACATCTATAAAACCAAGAATGTAGTATAATAATTTTAATGGCCTGATCAAGGGCTCGTTATTAGTCCACATCTAATTATTACAATAAAGGAAAGAAAAATAGAATGGAAAAGTCTCAGTAATAGCTATCTAGTTAAAACTGTTACATATAGACTTTCTGGTAACTACTCTTGTCCTGCTGTTATGCTCATCCGGCTGCTGCATTTCTAGGTCCTAAATTTAATTACTTCAGCCTGATGTATGTTTGTTGGTGGAGTGGGGGAGTACAGCAAGTCATTAGCAATAAGTCCTTTCCTGGGAGGAATGTGATGTTGATGGCTCCTTTGTTACTCTGGGATCCACTTGTGGTCATTTTTTATGTTTTCTAACTTATTCTTTGTTCTCTTTATTACCTCTAAAACTTTATTTTTCCCCCCAGCTCCAATTCTTTAACTGACCAGTGATGAGATCCCCTCCTTGGGTTCTCCAGTGTTAGTTGGGTCTCCATTTCTTGTCATCCCATGCCTGTAGTCCTGTACACCATGGCCAGTGTTCCTACTTCCCAAGGCCTCTGCCAGGCCTGTGTTTCTGTTCACTACATTATTATGTTGTAATCATAAATATTCTACACAGACCATCTACTTATTACTATCTGTGTAAAAAATATGGTTGTACCATAACAAGTTAAGCAGAAACAGAAGTAGGTATATTCATAAAGGTCCAGCCCAGGTCAAGACATGTTCAGACAGAGCAAGCCTGGCAAGTCTTGCAGCATTTCTTCTATGGTCTTGCACCACAGTAGAACAGAACCCTCTGTTAGGGAGAGGGGGTAGCAGTGAGGAAAGCCTCTGGTACTGGCACTCAATTAGATATTTAACACTAATTGGTATAGTTTGGTGAAGGGGGTTACCAATATGAAGCTGAATTATATTCTTGAAAATATATTTTGCATTTCAGAAGCCACAGAGGTACCTCAACTGGAATGCAATTTCTGGTGCATTTAAATCTCTTGGTTCATTTGAAAGTAATGGGAATTTTTGATGGAAACAGGTATGGTTCGGAATGTGTAAACAGTGTGTGATATATTTGAGACTCTGACTTACACTTCACCTAAGACAGCGAGTTCTTCCAAAATCTTCACAGAATCATAATAGAATAATGCAAATTGTAAGATATCTCAGGAGGGCTGTAGTCCAACCTCCTGCTCAGAGCAGGATGAGCAGCTGTGAGGTTATGGGCTTGATCCAGTTGGGTGTTACAAACCTCTGGTATTGGAAACTCCACAGCCTTTCTGGGCAGCCTTTTCCACTGTCCAGTTTCTCCTTGTATCCAGTCTCAGTCCACAAAATTTTTCCTTTGGTCCAGTCACAATTTCTCTTGCTTCGATATCTGTTGTCTCTCAGTCTCCCAGCACACACTACTGTGAGGAGTCTGGCTGTCTTCTTGATAACCTCATTTTCATTATTTGCAGGTTTCTATTAAATGGATTTTTAAAGTTTTTACATTCATATTGGAAGAGGAATAAAAATATTAATTCAATTTTAATGTAGCAATTACCAGTATAAGCGTGAATCTGATGATGCTTTTTTTCACAAACTGTAATTAAGTCTTTATTCTTGTGTAGATATTCTATTTTCCTGCATAGAAAAAAAAAGTTTTACCCTGGAAGGGTCATTCTTGCTTTTTGTCAAGCTAAGTTGAACATCTCTGGTTCACTTTCTTAATATAATGGATGCACACTAGATGGACAGGCTTCTCAAGAATACCATCGTTTAAGAAAACAAGTCTATTGTGCAGTGCAGATTCCAAATTTGGTAGGGTCAGATCAATAACATAATAACTGTTCATTTTTAATTTCATCTAGAAGATCCTGACTATCTACCACAAAATGTTGCCTGCCATACCTATCATTGTTTTTGTCTTTGGCACCATGCCCTCAATAAAACATGTCAAAAAGAATTTTTCCCTGAATTGTGGAACAAATCAGAGGTAGACAGGCATTTAAAAGCAGATTTGATTTGCTACATTTTGCAAGCTCTCTGAGGCAAAGTGATAAAGCATAGCAGCTTGAAGTAATGTGATGAGAGCACTCTATCACTCTGTATATGCTTAACTCTCTTTCACTATCATGCTGCCTTTAAAAAGTGTTTGTGAGAAATAAAAAGAACTATCGGTTTGATACAGATTTGTAACGTCAGAAATGCTGAATCATGGTTCCAAATAAGCTATATGTATAAAAGCATTATACATTGATTGAGCTAATTGTATATTACATAGTAGCATCTACAGGTTGCTATTTTTCCTGTTGATGTTCCTATGAAATACATGCGTTGGACTAGATTTTATTGCACAGTGCCTTTTTTACTGTTTTCAGCTCTAGAACTGAAGACTTTTTAAAGAAATCTCTTAATTGAAAACAGTTGTCAGTGAACTTTCCCTTTTCACCCATCTGTGAGGCAAGAACAAGTGTTTTAGTAAGATTTAAGTTCTGATGGATAAAACCCATAAATTTTAAGAATCAAAGTAGGAAATAATTAAGTGGAAGGAAAACAACATCCAGACCACGGTACTCAGTTCTCCAAGACCCACGTGCCTAACACTGAACTTGTGTTAGGAACACTGAATGCGTATGACAGGGCACAGATAAAAAAACACAATAAAACTACATAGAAAGAAATCTTGAGATTCATTATTTGAACACACAAAACTTCATAGACACACAGATGCATATTTCAGCATAACTAATGGTAATAATTTCTATTAATAAAAACCAAACAAACAAAAAATCCCAAACAAAAAAATTGACTGGGTTCAAGTCTGCATTTTTGGCTGGGGGTCAGAAATGAATAACACATCAAAGTCAAATCCTGTTGGAAAGATATCCTCTGTAGATTAGATACTGTAAAGAACTTTATTTTTTTCAGGTCTGAAAAACATGTATTATAATATAATTTAAATCATAGAAACCCCTTATATTACTCAGCATAGAAGTACATTTATTAAGTAAGGGCTGATAGCAACAGACAGTGAAGAGGCACCTTTCTTTCAGATATGATGAAACTACATGAACAAAACCTCCAGGTAAAAATACAGTAAACCAGAATAAGCTCTTATCTGCTCAAAATAGGATTGGGACTCTCTATATTTGGGGTGTGAGAAATATATGATAAGTGCTTCTGAAGAATAAATCCACATACAACATAAAATGGGCAGGAATGCAGGCTTTCTGATAATCTCAAAGGGAATTAGTGAAAATCCCTGTAGGCTGCAAAAATTAGGCCACCTCAAAGGTGATAGGAAAGAGGAAAGTAAAAGTAAAGTAGCTCATCCCAAGGAGAAAGAAGAATGCTTGCAAAGAAAACTCTGTCCTCAGAGAATATGCTTTAAAAAGATGTCTTTTCAGGCCTAAAAAACCAAACCAAAACAAAACAAAACAAGACAAAAATCAGATTTACGCCTCTTTGGGTCAAAATAGTCTATTCAAAATCTTTCAGCTTATAATTGCTGATTCAAAAAAATCTTAGGGCAGTATCAATTTTGTATAAATTTCAGAAGTTTCAAACATGCTTGGATTTTGTGAGCTTTTGTGAGCTTTTTGTCCTTCCCTATTCATAATTTAAATGAAACATTTTGTCTTTCTGGGATATTTTGTTAGTAGTTAACTTGCTTTTCTTGTTCCTTAGCCTGTTTTTTCTGCTAATATACACTGAAATTTTAAGGATATAAGCTGGAGTGAACCACAGTGCACCAACTGGAATCCAGGCAAGCAGAAATTAACAGGTATGGCAAAAGAAACTTGCTTTCTTCCATGTCTTTCTTCCCTAATAAAACAGTGAATTCCTACTTATAACAAACAGCACTATGGCACAGTTGGTATTCTTTCCAACAGCATGCTCCAGAGGTAATAAGTGAGCCTGTAATGACAGGTAAACTTGTTATTCTGCCTGTTACCTCATCCCACGGGCCCACTTTCTTGATCTAAAATGTCCTGATAACTGCGTTATTGCAAAAGTGAAGCAGTGTCCTTTTGCTTCCTCTTGACATCCAGACTGCCAAATTTTCTAGTGAGAGCAAGTTGTAACCTCTCATATATACAGACATTCACACTTCATTTGGTTTATTGGATAGTTTTTTGCTGTGTGCTGAAGCTTCAGCAAGAGAAGTCAAAGGATGTTGGGAGAGTGTTCTTTGAGGCGATGGGAGATGATGGATCAAATGCCCTCAGAGAGAGGAGTGAACTGATCCTAAGTAGTGCTCTGCTTTCTGATCAGTTGTCTAAAACAATCTAACCACTTGTTCTGTAAGTAACATCTTGTGTAAGCCTTTATCTTCGCAGGAGGGTTCAGAGATAAAATCAATTGATTCACTCACTGATTGCATCATTAAAATGGTACATTTTCAATCTTTTTTCTTCTTCATAGTGTTTTTAGAAGTATGCAAGATACAAATGAAGGCCATAAAAATGAGCACTAATAATGATAAACAATTACTACATCTTAATGAACTGAAGGAAGCACAGTTATGCTGGTGAAGCCCATTATTTAATGGAAGACATTGCATTACGCAGATAATGGTCTATGAACAGAAGATCTTTTATATGTTTCTAATTGAGTCCTTTTCTAACCTCCTTGATAAAATGATTAAATTCTGTAATCACTGTTGGATGGTGTTGAGGGGTGGGCATGTGTAATCTCTGACTTCTGTGAATTCATTTCAATGTAAGATTTTGCTATTTCCTACAACTAACCAGTGGATAGAACTGTAAATGCCCCTTGATTGGTCTCAAGGTTATGTTTTATCAGGTTGATAGGGGAAAAGAAAAGAAAAAAAAAACAATAAGAGCACAATGACATTGCTCTCAGAAAGCTGCCATTCATTCACCTTCAAAGGACAATGCCAATAATCTTAAGTGAAATGAATTTTTTTTTTTCTCCATTTAAAAATCTTTGACAAGGGTTGACTGTGAGCTTTTAGGCAGGTCTGAGGAACCATTCACACGTTCATCACATTCTTGGCCTGTACTAATACCCCCTGGAGAAGCAGTAAGCAAATCCAGGAATGTTTGATGTGATGTCAGTGCTCTTGAAATTAATCAGAACTTACATCTAAACCCTGAGCCTTTAGTAGAGATTAATAATAAAGTAACATGCTAAGGGAAAGTTGTACAATTTCTCTAGACATAATAGAGTGTTCCTAGTATTTAAATATATACAAAAATAACGTTACAAGCAATTAATGTATTAGTGGGATCAAGTAATAGCTGTTGACTTCCCTAAGAATTAGCCTTTCCTTGCAGTTCAGAATACTCCCTGATGCTGAGGACTGGTTTCTGACTTCTGCTGCCTGCAATTCCTGGCACTGCTGGACTGGTTGCGAGCTTTCAGCAGAATCCAGTTGCTCATTAGACCAAATTATTCCACAATATTTCCTAGCATAGTCCAGCTGCGTTTTGTTTTGTTTACTAGGGAGATGCTCTGTTCTGTAATGTTGTTTGTGAAGTGTCTCATTCAAAGACAGCTATTTGGGTCTATTGATACGTGACCTTCAGCTAATCTTGCTAGATTTTGGTGTGTCCCATGCTTTTGCCAAGTTAATAGTAACCAAACCTTTGATTTGTGGTGTAAAGATGATATCCCTTTCCTCTCCCTCGACCTTTATCAACTATAAAAGTTCTTTGACTTACTTCTTGACTTGACTTCTTCCCTGAAGAACATAACCACCCTGCCCATTCATTCAGTCAGCAAATAGGAGAAAGCTGGAATGTTCCTACCTCTTTTGCCCAGAATGACAAAATGTGGCATGTGAGGATGGGCCTCTTCCACTGTAGACTCTAAAAAATAAATCTCTTAATGTAAAAATAATTCAACTCTCTAAAACATCAGAAGTCTTAATTGGAAGTTATGAAGTTTTCCAACATTTCCATGCAAATATGGCTTGATCCTTTTGCTTGGAGACCAATTCTAGGAATCAAAGTTTGTTGTTGTTGTTGTTGTTGTTGTTGTTTTTAACTTCTGTAATTTAATTTTTCTCCTCATTACTGAGCCTAAAAACAAAGGGATCAATTAATTCTGATGGGCTTTTTTAGATACCTGTCCACAAAGGAAGGGATTGATGTCATCACATCATCCCATAGAGCTCACAGAAGAACCTAGTAGACGATGAAGACTGAGTTTCTACTGACCTGTGAGGCAAACGCAAAGATACCAAAAACAGTCACACAAAAATGTGGTACTTAACCAGTCATTCTCTGTCCTCTTTTCTACTGTTTATGCCTTCTGAGTTTAAATGAGACTTTTCACCATCCTACTTTTCCTGCAGTTGTGTCTCAACTTTGTTGTTTTGCTACTTGAGGAAGGGGCAAAATGTGTCTTTCTCACCAGTGGGCATATCAACCTACTTACTTGCAGATTTTTTGTACTACAACAGAAGGCTGTGGAACTTATGTGTGGGGTGTTGCAACAGACCCATTTTCTTAAAGCTATTTTTTACCACTAGCTGTACTCATTTATTGCCTTCTTTTTTTTACAGTGCATGTAAAATAGCCTATTTTTTTTTGTCAACTCATTGTCACTTCTAAAGCACCCAATGTAGTAAAACATAACTGCTATATTTCTTGCGGATTTACAGAGTTTCGTCAGCTCTGCCTCTGGTACAAACCATATTGCATTTAAAGGACTCGTTGCCTGGGACATGGTTTAAAAAGAGTGGATCATTCTTTTGAAAAGCTTTGATCACTGCAGTCATATTGTTGCACCTTTTATCTTGCTGATGCATTGATTTCAGCCAAAGATTGCCTTTCATGAAACTCTGAACTTTAGAAGCACCTCAGTTTCAAGCAAAAATATTCTGTGAAACATCTGAAGGCTCCGTTTTGATCTTTTTATGTGCATATTACTTCTAACTTATTTTCTGTGGGACAGTTGTATAATGCTTGTGCTTCTAAAATGTGAATTACTACCACCAGTACAGAAAAAAAAATTTAGAATTTTAAAGTGTGTAACAATAATCACATAATTCTGCCTTTCAGTTTTGATCCCCTTTTGTTTTGTTTGTTAATCAGTTAATTGAGCAAAAAACCTGTGGCTTGATATCATTATATATATTGAAACACAGTATTCAAGGGGCAAATTATTTCACGTGTAGTTTTAATTTGTTTCCTTGAACAGCTGGTAAGGAAAGCAAATGTCTGTGTTTAACTCAAGATCAGTCTATTCTTGTTGACATCAGCACTCCCTTGTTGACATTAGATTCCTTCTGAAAATTACATTTCAGAAGTTTTCATTTTAGCCAGGAAATTTTTCCAAATGGTAGCTGAATGTGAGGAGTATATGGGACTTTCTGGGGCAGTGAAAGTTCATATATTGCCTGTACTACAGCATGGACAATTAATGCCTTGATTTTATATTTCTGTATAAACTAATATTCTTGAGACTATTTTCTGGGAGTTCCTGGACATATGCTTACTGATGTCTAGAATTAAAAGAAGGAGATACAATTTTGCTTTGTGTCTCGGTTGTCTAAGTTTCCTTTAGTAACACTGGACATAACTGTTTGAACAGAGCAAAAAATAAAATGTTTTAAGACACATCTAAGTCTTGCCATTAAGCAGCGTCAATTTCTTCATTGAAAGTAATATCAAATAACTAAGACAAATTTCATTTACCTTAATTGGATAAGATGCTATAAAATGCATTATTCCAAATATAGTTGAGACAATTATGTCTTCTATTACCTTTCAACAGCACTTGGGACTAAAATCTAAGAAGCAGTTGAAAGGAGGTGAATCATCTTCTAATTGTCAAAGAATTTTTGAAATACAGCAAAAGTTATAGAAAGTTTTGCAGCTGTTATTTTTTTTTTTTTTTAGTGGAACTGAAAATCAGTTCTAATTAATTTATGAAGGCAGTATAGTAGCTTTATTTCAGTGCTCCCACTTGAGCTCTTTAATAAGTGGATCTCACAGTCACAAGATACTCGTCACATACTGAAATTTTGCTTGTACTGTAAGTTCATTTTGCTGTAGTTTGGTCTACCTGTCTCCAGTTTCATGGTCTGTACAGTTAAAGAATTTTCAAAAGCCAATGTATCACTAAGAAGTACATGCTCCTCCCATTCCTTTGAGTATCTTTGTTTGCCCACTGTATTCAATGTTAGGCTAATTAACCTTGTTTTTATCAGAAAGTATTCCAGTTTTCACTAGTGTTTTCCTGGGACTTGCGTTTTGTCTATGTTCTTCAGTCATTTCACATTCGTATTTGCCGGTTTGGTTTTTATTCGTTAGACTTGTAACGAATGCATTTATTTCTGCAACTCTGAGGTGTAGGTTAGTTTGTCATTATTTTTTAGGAATTAGCTGTTTAACCCTCTTTGAAAGCTCATGAACAAATAAAATCTCTGACAAGCTCACATTAAATAATTTTCCTGTCATAGGATTTTGCCTGTAAATTGCACAAAAAAAATAATTTCTTCTTAGTTATGTTGTTTAGTCCTGTAGGTGAGGTGAACTTAAATGTGAGTATCAAGCTTACATTCCAAGGTAGTCTTGTAAGCACCTTCAGTTATACAAACAGTAGATATATGCAAGACTTCCTGATAGAAATTAATCTCTTATTTCTTAGAAGTCTATCTTAAAAAGGATGGAAAAGCATTCCTGGGAGATTCTATCATAGATGTGTATCTTGTGACAGAAGAAACAGCTCTTCTGCCTGTGGTTTGTGTGCTCCAACACACATCTGTTTGCAGAGCCAAATTCCTTATTTTCAGAAAAATTTTATAAAACAGGTGATTTTTTTAAGAGTTTTTAAAAAATAATTAGTGTTCTCTGTTTATTCTAGGAAATAATTGATTTAGTAGTCATCAGAGTGAAGTGTCACACAATTATTCCCCACAGCAATTAGTAACATCAGTATGCAGATGGGTAAGAATGTTTAAAAAAAAAAGCTTAAAAATGTTTCAAAAATGTTGAATGGTAAAAGAAATCTGTATTGCAGACACTCTTGGTCTGCACCCACATTCTATATGCTAATGCCAGACTTAGAGATGTGAATTGGCCAAGTTTAGTAAGGAACAGGCAATACCTTGATGCCTTTTTGATGCTTATATTTCCTATTAGTGAAATGTAACGATTCAGTTGAG